>NW_027223772.1:6138119-8640245 GCF_028538775.1 Myotis yumanensis
GGAAATAACAAAAAATTACAAGAAAATCTAGTACTATATTACATTTACAAATAAGTCAGACAACTGGTACATTTCTATACGTTATTTTAAGATAGAAAAGTTTTGGGTTTAAAGGAGTCAGGGTAGATTAACATTTTCTTCATACACAATCTGACTTGAAGGTAAGAGAACTCACTGACCTCGCATGCCACATTCATAGTGTTTATGATAGAACTGCTGAAGCCGCTGCATCTGCCACGCAGACAGAAAGGGTAACGCGTACCGAGACCTTGCAGGAAAGCCAGCCAGGGCACTTCTATTCATAGGTTCAGAGAGAGAAGCTGCTATGTTCATGAGAATTTCTGATGAGTTTTCAAAACTCATTAAAGACTTTGGATCAAGATAAGGATGTGAGCTTAGCACTGGGAAATTCTCCCTCCACACGACTAAATGATGAGAATCCCAATAAAAAAACATTCAGATAAATTATAATATGATAAAGTAAAAAACCACAGCCTCAATCAGAACACAGTTTTTCATGGGCTATAAATGCACAGATATAAGCTGGGGACAAGGTGGCATGACACGGGTAGCAACTATTGAAAAACCTGCAAGTGGTAGGGGTCTGCATCAAGACCAGCTACTTGAACTGTGGAGACTGAAGTAAGCTGGGAATGCTTCCCAGGATCACAGCAGGCATAACCCCGTGTACCTGTGGCTGCAGGAGAAATATTTGCAGATGGAGCTTGGGACCAGTCACGCTGTGGTTGAATAACTAGAGCTGAACTATCCACTACATTACCATGAGACAGAAGCTTTAGCCCCTGATAGAATACTTAAGTCTGGACTGGGAGTGCCCACCAGAACTATGAAAAGGCCAAGGTTAAGTGCAAAGATTGAGGGGAACATTTCACAAGAGAATCTCCCCACAGAATTAGACCCAATCAGTTAAATCCCCAAACCTCCCGAGGAAAACTAAGAAAGGCAGCAATTAACAGAAATTGTTACATGAGGCTTACAGAACAATCTCAAAATAAATTTAATATAAATAAAGATCTGCAAACTATAAAATGAGGGAGTAATTGTCTTACAAACAAAATAAGACATCAGAAACAAATATCTCTAAATAAGAAATACACGGTTTTATAATTGTTAAATCAACAAATAGAGACCATATGTTGTTAAAAAGTACATCAGGCATTTATGTTTGTAAATGAGTCTATAGTGCATAAATAATAATTCTTGTTCTTACCTCTTCACCCACAAAATCTAAAATAGTTTCTACCTGACTTTTCAAGAAAATTTTTGCCATCTCTGGTCTATAATAAAGCATATGTGAAAGGTCAATTTAGAGGAAAAAGTCATCAGACCTCTTGTGTAGCTAAATTTCCAACTCTTTTCAACAGTACAATTAATGACAGAAAGTTGATCCAGGTGTTCTAAGTAAGCAAACCAGTAATTTAGCCCTGAGCGTCTGCACTAAGGAACACTATTACTCACACTATGTTAAATAAAGTGGATCAGTTCCAAATTTGGGATGCACCAGCTACTTTATTTTAGGCTAGGGTTATACAATTTCTCCCAGAAGCAAGGTAAACACACCTGCTCCCTCACTTGATAGTCTCTATACTTGGCAAGTTCAGGTGATCAACTCCGCTAACACAGATGCCAGAGCTCCTGACTGCAGACAGCTTATTGATTCGGTTTTACTTGGCAGACATCAGTAGGTCAGGGAAATCACTCTGGACACTACCTTCAGGTGGCCCTATAACTGGCTAGTGGTTAATAACCAAAGAATTATCAGTGCAAAATGCTGGCCCGGAGAATGTGATAAGCATCATTTCTAAAGGAAAATTATTAAGTCTATTGTAAAAGTTGTATCAGTGGAATCTGGGTAAAAATACAATTTTCTACATTTAAAATGTAAACCAAAGCTGAGGGATATGATACAGAACCACGCTGTCCATTCAATATGGCAGTAACTAGCCACATGCAGTTATTTAAACTTAATAAAATTAAAGCAAGTTTAAAAAATGCAGTTCCTCCATTGCACCAGCCGTATCTCAAATACTCAATAGCCACAGGTAGCTAGTGGCTGCCATTGTGAGCCGTGAATATTTCCATCATTGCATAACATTTCTACTGGACAGAACAGTTACAGAAGATAAACTGATATCCAGACTGATGTCCATATCTAGATGCGGTGATAAAGACCTATAAAATAAAAGCTTGTTTAACTTGACTGATTAAATGCCTATGAATCCGGATGTGATGTAGTGAGTACAGTTTGAATGCATTTAGTTTGAGTACTTCTGACACATGTCAATGCAGGAATGTCAAATAAACCAGTGGAGATAATAGTGTGAAGCTCAAATCTCTGATGTCAAAAATAGAAATAAGTATTGGGTGGCTATTAACTTCTCAGTTCTATTTGAAGCTGTGAAAATGTTTTATTAGCACTGGAATACAGACAGAAAAGCATACCTCATGGGTAAACACTGAGGGACACGGTGCCAGTCACTGATCTTAGTTGCTAATAATAGAAGCCATTGTAGCAAGTTTAAACAGAAAAAACAATAAAGGAAATAGGTAGCTCAAAGAATATTTGTGACTGCTAGAGATTCAGGCTTGGAGACTATGCAGCCAAAGGACACCTGCCTATTGTCATAGAAATGTACCAACAAATACCCAGGCACTGCAGCCCGTGTCATTGGTGCTGGCCATGGACCACACGACCCTGAGCCTTCTGCTCACAGGGCCCATGCTTCCATCTTCATCCTCACCCTGTCTTGCTCTTCATTTCCTAGTTAAAGTTCAATACAGGAGCACTGAATGGACATAGCCTGTTCTTTAGCTTGAAAGAAAGTCAAGACTATGTTTTCTGATTTATTGCTTACAGAGTCATTACTCATATTGTCTGAAATGTCCCAAAATATGGGAGGTGTCTTAAAAAAGAGCCAGACATCTTCACTGCTGTTCAAATATAATATGGCTATTTATATGTCCATCGTTGGTAAAAGAAGAACAGCAAAAACATCAAAAAATATAAAAGTAAATGGTGCTGTGAGATCCAGAGGACACTGGAAGTTCAGAAATGAACAGTGAACTGCAGTGTCCAATGCAATAAGATGACAACGAAATAACTATTTTAAATTTAATTCTGTAAAGGTTGAACTAGTTGATGTTAAAGGATGCACTTCATGAAATAAAGTGAAACTTCTACATAAAAAGTAATCTGGCGAAAGACTCGCTTCACTTGTTTGGTGGGTTGCCATCTTAGCCAGGCTGTACCTCATGGTGGCATGTGATGTAAAATATATATTGTATCTTCACCTCAAACCTAAAGATCACCTTTGCACAGATAAAGCAAACTGGAGTTCAGAGACATTAAATGATTTGTCCAAGTTAACAAAGCTGGCAGGTCCTAGAGCTGGGCATCCAGAGAGAATACACTAACCCAGTGGTTCTCAACCTTCTGGCCCTTTAAATACAGTTCCTCATTTTTGTGACCCAACCATAAAATTATTTTCATTGCTACTTCATAACTGTAATGTTGCTACTGTTATGAATAGTAATGTAAATATCTGATATGCAGGATGGTCTTAGGCGACCCCTGTGAAAGGGTCGTTCAACCGCCAAAGGGGTCGCAACCCACAGGTTGAGAACCACTGCACTAACCCCAATGCTCGTGATCATTCCATCGGGTTTACTGCAAATATTATTAGACACCGATCACAGCAGGGTATTTGACAAGTATAACAATTTCTGTTAGAGTAAAAATGAAAAAAAATATATATGGGCTGGATTTTAACCAGGTAACTGCCCCGTGTCTAAAACCATCCCCACTGTGTCTACAGATGCTTATGGCATGCAAAGGGTTAAAGTAAGTTTACTGACAGGTGGATGAACAACCAATCCTCAGAGAGGATTGATCAAGTAATATCATTTAAAAAGGTGTGACTAACGATACACCATTTGGCTCTCTGCATTTATTGCTGTGTGTTTTTCAAATGTTGAAATTGTCAAATTGGGAGTCAGCATTCTAATCTTGCTGCTGTCATTTTCATTTTTATTTGTCATACCCTTATAATTATGCCATTTTTCTTTATTTTACCTTCTGTTTCTGGCATGTTGACTTAAGTCATGGCTTTGGTTTAATTCCTAGCTTCAGCATTCAACTACAAATTAGTTGACAGGCTATTGATTCAATCAATGAACATTGCTGGGCCTTTTGCTGGAATATAAATAATGAGCAAAATAGTTATGGACTCTGACCTCATGAAGCTTAAGTCTCTAAACTAATGTTTCCTCACCTGTAAGGGAGAAATTGTACATCATGCCTAAAATGGTACTGTGAATTAATGAGCACATGCATGTAAAAAAGTTAGCACAGTGGTGACCGATTTATTTATTTATTTACTCACACACTCATTTATTTACCCCATCACGATCATTGTTTCCCTGTGCTTTTACTTTATCTTGGTAATTTCTCCTGAACTAAGGTGCTCCAGGTACCTCGAGTTTTACTTGTAAATCCCAGATTGCTCCAACCCTTATGACTATATATTTCAGAAAATCTACCTGTCTAACACCCTTGTTATTGTGTAACTGGGCTGTCTGGTCAACTAGATCTGTTCACCTCTAGTGCATTTGCCCATTATCCCTTGATTAATTTCTTTGAAGGATGACTATGTCTTTTTTAATATTTTTCTTTATTGATTAAGGTATTACATATGTGTCCTTATCCACCCACTGCCCACCCCCCCCACCCCCATTCCTCCACTCATGCCCTCACCCCCCTGGTGTCTTACCTAACAATAAATTCTTCTGACTCCTTTCATCCTCTGCCTCTCCAAATGCTCTCCCTCTTTTTTTCCTAGGTCTACTTTGAAAGTTCACAAATTCGGGGGTATGCGCAGAATTTATCTAGGGAATTAGTTCAATTGCATTTTTTTTTACCCGCAATTGCTAAATTCTGAATGTTGGGCCACGTGCTTACTAAAAACAAACCTCAACCTGAGAGATTTCAGAGTTAGGTACTCTAGAACTAAAGGAGAAATTATAGAAAGTAAGTTCTGAATGTCTACCACGTGTAACAGACATTTTAGCTGATACTTTATATGTTTTGATTAATTTAATGCTCAGAAAAATTCTGAGAATTTGAATATTATTATTGCAATTACATAGATATGGTATTATGGGATAAAATGTGCCTCCAGTACTTCTGAATGTTGACTATATTTGGAGGTAGAGCCTTTAAAGGTGAGATTGACTTAAAATGAGGCCATAAAGGTGCTTAGTCCCTAATTCAACCTGACTGTGTCCTTATAATAAAAATAAATTTGGACATCAGGATGCATAAACACAGAGAAAAGAGGACATGGAAAGGCTTCAGAAGAAACCAAATCTGATGTCATCTTAATCTTGGACTTCTAACTGCCAGAGCAAAGAAAAGAAGTTTCTATTTAAGCCAATGTTTACAGCAGCTACAGCAAACTAATACATATCCTATATAATAAAAGGCTATTATGCAAATAGCCCGAATGTTGGAACAACCAAACCACTGAATAACCGGTTGCTATGATGTGTGCTGAACACCAGGGGGCATGTGTGAACCATGGCAGGCATCAGCCACAGTGGGAGGGTGGAGCAGGTGAGTGGGGGCACCAGACCAAGGCAGGGTGCTGGTCGCTGTCATCGGGGTGATCCTCTGGTGGTTACTGAAAATTCTTTGCTCCTGCATGCCGCGGTCCTGCCCAGCGCTCACACCTACTGCCGGCACGGAAGCCGCTGCTTGTACCCACTGCTAGTGCCAGCCCCGCTCGCACCTGGAGCTGGTACCAGAGCTGCTGCTTGCACCTGCTGCTGGTGCCTGGCCCCGGTCTTGATCACTTGGCACCATCAGAAGGTGTGAGTGGTGGCTGCTGGCCCCGATCACCCTGAGGGCTTCTCCACCTCTCCCTGCTCTTGAGGGGCGATTGGGGCAGTAGCCGCTGCTCAAACCTGCTGCCGGGGCAGCCCCCCTTGCACCCGCTGCTGGCACCAGCCCCAATCACTCCGCGCCTTCAGCAGGTGCGAGCGGGGCTGGTGCCATCAGTGTGTGGGAGCAGCGGTGGTGGGAGCGACTGGCAGACAGGGGACAGGGGGCCATGCTGGGAAAGGCCATGCGGGGGCACAGAGGGTGGGCCGAGACCCACTCTGTGCCTACCACAACCTTGTGGACCACAGTTCCTTTCAAGTTGCACAAATTCGTGCACTGGACCCCTAGTGGCAAATGAAGCTCAAAGTATATGTACTTTGTCCAAGGTTCACCCACTTAGACATGAGGAATGATTCAAACATAGATTTCTTTAAGTAAGTGGTGTTTTAAGTTATACCACGTTGGTTCACATAAACAGTGGCAGTTATTATAAGTTAACACTTTGCTAACAGTGAATGTTTTTATATATTTTCAAGGGAGATCATGAGACAGGTTGTGTGCTGGTGAAGGAATGGGTACCATGGCCCATCTGTTAGAGCCTATTCCTGTATCACTACTAGTCTGTGGAATGTTTCCCTCTAATGTCTGTCGGCCACACAGACTTCCTTCTCGTTCATTTTCCAACTGGTGGGGTCACTTGTCAGTGTTGCTGACTTTCAACTGTTACTATTGCTTGTCTTTATTTCATTAGAACAAACAGGACAGATCCAGCATGAGATTAGAAAACAATGCATCCTTCAGTTTGAGATACTACACTACAACCAACTGCAATAACCAAATATCCTGATGAAGCTAAAGTTGTGAGATTAGAACAAACAGGGCAGAACCAGCACCTTCTCTATGATGTGTGCTGTAACATTTACCTGCCAGCTTTCAATCATGATGAGCAATCAGTCCTAGTCTAAGAGTCTAAGTTGGCAACTGATTACCAGCAAGCAATTTTTTTTATCACTCATCTAAGCTTCACTATGTAAGAAAAACTCAGCGCTGATTTCACTTTTTAAAAAAATGGTTTTATGAGTTTGTAGAAAAGTCCTTGAGTCTTGTCTATTTTTGTGGGTATCAGCATTTTCAGAGACATTATTTGCAAATGATAGAATTACTTTCAAGGAGTGTGAAATTCTGAGAACACAGCCTCATCATGTGAAGGTGAAGAAAAGGATAGGACAAAATATCTTGTATCTAACATGAATTTCAAAAGACAAATTATAAATAACTCAAAATTTTCACTCAGTTAGTACATAAGCTTATGTTTTGCTATTCAAGATCATCAAATGAAGTTAGAAAATAATGCATCCTTCAGTTTGAGACACTAAACTACACCCAACTGCAATAACCAAATATCCTGATTAAGCTAAAGTTGTGAGATTAATTGCTCCCTTACATTCATTTTTAATGAAGAGTAACAATTGACTCGACAGGCTAATTATTATAACATCAGGGTCCACAGTATGTAATAAGAGTCATAATGTACCAGTCAGTCAAAATCTTTCACTTCTGTTCTTGTGCTTGAAATCCTCAACTTGCTTTGTTTGTCCTATTAACTAGATGACATATGAAAATTACTAAAGGTGTTATCCTCAAGAAAGAATAGAAGCATGAAATATTCTTCTCATATTTCTACTGCAATTGATGTTGTGAAATGGCCTTGAGTATATTAAGCATGAATTCATTCCAATTTTATAATAATCACTATATTTATGGGGCATATTGAAATGGAAATTTTGATAAGATGCACAAATGCTTAGTGTATTCTATTGTGAGACAGTGTAGGTTCTTATAGAATGGAGATAGATTGCATAAACTTTACAATGCAAATTCCTAATGTGATGTCTGTTGGAAGATATGCTACGTTGAGGTTGTTGGTGTTACTGGATTGTTTTAATATATATTTTCTTTAGTTCTTTGCTTTCTCTATAAAAAGTAGAGATATTTTCTGGGGAATTTTTATTTTTTTAACAGCTTATATTTAAAACTTATTGCTGAATGTGTGTGATTCTTCCTTTCACTGCAATTCAACATCTCTGATGTGCTTGCCCAACATGTGTGTCTAGTACCCTCATATTTATACTGAGAGCTCCTGCTATCCAAATACAGAGAGGAAGCTACAGTGGGAAGGGGGAATGTGAAACAAGCAGTCCTGAAGTTGAGCATAGAAGAGGATGAGAAGTGCATGTCCTGTTTAGAAATACTGTGTGTTAATGGGGGATCGATACTGGTAATATACCTCCAATTTCTTCTCACCAGGATGCTGTTAAAAATATACTTGCACCCTAGCAGGTTTGGGTCAGTGGATAGAGCATCAGCCTGTGGACTGAAAGGTCCCAGGTTCAATTCTGGTCAAGGGTACATGCCTGGGTTGTGGGCTTAGTTCAGTGTGCAGGAGGCAGTCAATGATTTCCTCTCATCATTGATGTTTCTCTCTCTCTTTTCCTCTCCCTTCCTCTCTGAAATCAATAAAAATATATTTTTAAAAATATATACTTGCTACGACTAAATGAGTAAACATCTCAGGCATGATCTTGGACCTCCATATTTCAAATTTTACCTTTATCTCTTTTTTTATTTACTATAAATAAATTAGATAGGCAAATTTCTATTGTTGCCATATATTTTTTATTAATATGAGATGGACAATATTGGTGAATGAAAGTTGTCACTCTTTTCCTTCTTTTCTACTTTATTTTGCTGCCTTGCAATTTTTTTCTGAACTTCTGTAACATTAGATAATTCTAAAATAATTCTGGCTCTCTTTATTTTGATGAGAAATAGGTCATTTCTGAATATTTCTTTAAATAATTAGCTGTGGACCATCTACTTTGTGTGAGGCATATGTGAAGACCTAGAAATAAAAAAATATGCTCATAAAGTCCTCATGGAACTCAGTCCAATGAGCAAGACAGATGCACAATATGCAATTCTAATAAAATATTATATCCATGTCTTGCATATAAACATTAAGGCAAGAGAATAATTAATTCTGTTTACAAAGAAGAGAATGATGAATGATGAATGGCCATTTGTAAAGAAGACATAGAAGAGCAGGACTTTATAGAAAGAAGAGAGAGCAAGAAAAATGCTTGGAGTTTAAGAAACGCTTAGTTCCAAGTTATGTATAATGAGGAAGAGAGAATGATTAGACATGCAGCTTCATTTATTACAAGTTGTCTGAATACAAAAAATTCTCAAATTCATTGAAATGTTTTATAAACTTCATTTTATAAGTATGAGTAAGTCATTTATTTTTATAATTTTGGTGCTATAATCTATATATAAGCTAACGAAGTTTTTCGTATAAAAATAAAACAAATATTACTGGCTAATTTAATCATAAAAAAATTTATTTTATTTTAAGGCAACGGGGTAGCTGAGAAAATTACAATGAAATCTAAGAAAAGGCAAGAAACAGAACATGATGAAAATTGGTGTAGAGCTCACATACATTGTCTTCATTCTGTTCCCATAGAATAGTCCAGTTTTGAGTATTTTATATCTTTGTGTGTTTCTCATAAACATTAACTTTTAAAAGAGAGGGTTTAATTTGATTTACTTGGGTCATGGGACATGGAAGAGAAAGGAGCAGCCCCTGTAGAAATGGGAAGGGTAGCTTTCTAAGAGGCATTATGACTGAGAGAGTGGAAGAAAAGGTGTTCTTGCAAAATCCTTCATTCATTGTGGTCCTTGACTGCTCAACATAAACATATCGTTTTGTTTCATACTAACAATCTGACACCACCACTTAGCACCCTTTATTATAATGTTTATCATAATATCATTTATATATTGTAAATATGTCTCTCTTCTCCCCGTCCAGCACGGCTAGAGAGTGGTCTGGTTCCTGAGCAGGAGCGGCTGGGGATTGAGAAAATGAAAGAAAGAGACAGACACAGAGATGGAAGAAAAAAGCTGGGGCCGGGTGGGACCACTGTCCTCTGATGATGAGACAGGGACAGGGACCCAGAGCTGATACAGTGTGTTTATTTTATACAGCAAAAAGCAGGAAGTTTTACTAAAAGTCAAGACAAAGGAGATATGTGCATTCTTGGGTGGGCCCAAGTCATATTCATTCCTGCTGCTTGGCTGGATTTAAATAACAAAACCCACCCCCTGGCACCTGGGCTGAAGGTCAAGCTGACAACACTCCTGCCTTTTGGCAAAGCGTGTTTCCAGGACGTGGCTTTGCCAACGCCACTGGATTCAGCTGACAATAATTAAATAAATGCCTATGTGCCCTCCCAGGTGCTCTCTACAATATATCTAAATATATATATATATATATATATATATATATATATATATATATACAAATATAACTATCTATCTCTATTAGGTATACACTCTCTGCCTTCCCAGAAGACAGGCAACTTTAACTCCAGTTAATAGCTTCATGATCTCTGAAATGATCTGCATTCTTGTCCTGTATTGTTTTTTTCTTTTTAGATATCTTATAATCTATATCATGAATGACCATAATCAGTATGCTCTTTATTATTAATATAGATAAGGAAGAGGGAAAATATGATTTGGGCTTTTTAGTATAACCTAATAAACACACACCATAATATTTACTTCTGTAAGTGTCCAAATCTATAACTTGTATTTATGGTGCTTGTCCTATTTTCACCTTCCTTTTGCCTAACCACTTAGTTAATTGGGATACTTTGCCTAAATCTTAATTTTAAAGGTTCTTATTTTATGGTGATCCTGCCTAGATAACTCTTCAATGGTTGTCTTTAAATGTTTTAATTGCTATATTATTTTAAAAGAGTACACTCCAAAAATCTTATGCTCTTCTCTAATATGATTGTCTAACAGGAAAACTACCAATGATTTGAATGATTTTTTGACTATAGTTCTGGTGGAATAAGGTGTCTAAAATGGCCAGAAGACATTATCAGTCTCCAGTGTAATATAACCATATCTGTATGCCCTGTTGGAAGCTGAACCTACAGTGGGAAAATGGGATCCATCTTTAAGAAGATCAAAGAATGTATAGTACTGAGTCACCATTCCCACATCCAGTTCTCAGTTCCTGAGTTTATGTATTCTGGTCCTAAAAAGAACTATCACTATATAGTGCAATGGCTTGGAAAATATAACATTTGCTCCATAATGGTACTCCATCAGTGTTGGTACATCATCTTATGTTGTATGGCCATTTGCTAGGTTATCAGAATCTTGGTAGCCTGTCAAGTGGATCCTTTGGCAGTTAACCAAAAGGATTATGGGTTTTCTTCCCCACCTCAGGATCCTACTTTCTAATTGTGATAATGATGATTGCCAAAGGCTCCATCCATTCTATCACAGACACCTTGGGACTCTGCTCCATCTTCAAACTAGTTAAAAAGAGCCATCAGCAATGTAGCCCGGTATTGTTTTGTGTTGCTCTGGGAAACATAAAAAAATCACAAATTTTTTATTTCAATAGGTCATAGAAGGATACCTGCATGTTTTCAAAGTCCTAAGTAGCCATCTAAATATTGTTTATCCTTCTCAGTGATAGCAGAACAAAAATGATCAGTATTTCATTTAGTTTCAGGGTAAAATCCTGATATGCCTCCAGATTCTTCAAAATCCAGAAACTTTCTTGAAGTGCAACATAGAGAAAAATCTTCTATTTTGTTACATCACTTCCCACTTTGTGATTCTCTTGTTTAAAGGTCAATGTATAAACACAAACAAACTCTTCTCCTCTAGACATTAACATAATATTCTCATTGTCATGGGATGGTTTCTGGGATAGTTGGACAATACCATGAGTTAAATTGTGACATAAAACAAAAATGTAAGTGTAGCAGACTGAATAATAGCTCCAAAATATATCTACCTCCTAATTCAAGAACCTATAAATACAATTCTTTATAGAATGAAAAGTCTTTGCAGAAGTCATTAAGCTAAGGAATTTGAAATGCAAGATTATCCTGAATTACCTTGGTGGACCCAATGGAAACACAAGCGTTCTTATAAGAGATTTACAGGAAGATCAACATCAGATGGGGAGATGCAGTGAGGGAAGTAGAGGTTGGAGCAATTAGTGGTCAGAAGCTAATAGATAGAGACAGTCTCTAGAACAGTGGTTCTCAACCTTCTGGCCCTTTAAATACAGTTCCTCATGTTGTGACCCAACCATAAAATTATTTTCGTTGCTACTTCATAACTGCAATGTTGCTACTGTTATGAATAGTAATGTAAATATCTGATATGCAGGATGGTCTTAGGCGACCCCTGTGAAAGGGTCGTTCGACCCCCAAAGGGGTCTCGACACACAGGTTGAGAACCGCTGCTCTAGAAGGTAGGAAAGGCAAGGAAATGGGTTTTTCAGAGAACATAAGCCACCTGCTTACACATCATAGCCTTCTGACCTCTAGGACGATTAACTAATATATTTTTGTTATTTAAACTACCATATTTGTGGTAATCTGTTGCAGCTGAATAAAAATTAATACAAATAGTAAAGGATACTATTGGTTTCCCTGGGAAATATAAACTACTCCCATCACAGATAGTAATTAATAAGCAGGAGCTGCATGACTTCACCCCAGGGAGGCCACAGCCTCAGGGACAGTGTACACAGGGCTAGGCAGAAATAGGTTGACAGCTGTGAGTATATGAAACAGACATTATCCTTGTATTATTATTAATTAATTATTTTATTATTTGTATCACAAAGGCAAACCTACTTTTGCCCAGCCCTATATAGTTGGAGCCAGTTTTTGAAATTAAGCTTCAGTAATCCCATAATTTGCTGTCTCATCAGAAATTTTCATAGGTCTAATTAAGATTTAAACAGGAATGGTATAGAAACTTCCACACGTGATTTTTTTTTTCTTTCATGTTTAGGTCTTTGATGTGGCCCTAGTATCTTTACATTTTCCAAGGATATGCCATTACTTTTGTTGGGTGAGGAGTCTCCAAAGCTTCCTCTTCACTATACCCTCAGCAGAGACCCCTACAATATAAACAGGGAGGATTCTTCCATTTTTTGAGAATATCTAAATGGATTGCTATGAGATTATTTTACAACTATGTTAAAATATAATATATTATTATTTATATATAATAATATTCTAAGATTAGTACTCTCTGAATATGAGAAGAAAGCAAACAAACAAATAAACAAACAAACAGGATGGGTTTGAGGTCAGATTCAGGCCTATTCTATCACCTGAAAGATACACGCTGCCACTCTTCCCAGCAGGCCACAGCATATTTGACATTTTGTACCCAGTGCTTTCCAAATTGTCACCTATTCCTTATTAGCCAGTATAAAATTGCTCTAGATATTAATCCAGATCACAGTCCTATATACTGGTAATAAAAGGGTAATATGCAAATTGACCCTAAGAGTGGAACAACCAGTCGCTATGATGCGCACTGAGGACCAGGGGGCAGACGCTCAATGCAGGAGCTGCCCCCTGGTGGTCAGTACGCTCCCACAGGGGGAGCCCTGTTCAGCCAGAAGCCGGCTCATGGTTGGCCAGTGCAGTGGCAGTGGTGGGAGCCTCTCCTGCCTCTGCAGTAGCGCTAAGGATGTCTGACTGACAACTTAGGCCCGCACCCCTCTCCAGAGGGGTCCAGGACTGCAAGAAGGTGCAGGCTGGGCTGAGGGCCCCCCCACCAAATTCACGAATTTTCATGCACTGGGTCTCTAATATATATATATATATTTGCCTCTGTAAAACATGTGTACAGTTTTCTCTTTCTTTACGAGACCACAATTATATTTTATTTTGAGAAGCCTCCTGGCTCATTGTCAGATCTATAGGCAGAACATCACTTTCCAGGTGAGCTGGTTACCTTTCAATCTGCTATGTCCAATCGGATCACCATGATGAGACAGACTCACATAAAAGATCCAATTAGCATTCTGACATGTCAAAGTCTGTGACAGGGATTTTTGTTCTTACAGTCTTAGTGAGCAAATTGGATCCAGGTTTGCTTCATTTAAACCATAGGTAGCAGCTGGTTTCTTAAAATGGCTCAATAAATGCAGAAACTATTGAGAATAATATTTTGGGATGTCCAGCCTGACCCCAAATGATGTTCCCAAGCCCCCTCCTCAGCTAAACATTCTCAAAATTCAGTCTTACAAATAATTTCTAGGCTTTGACTACACAAATTAGCAAACTCCTATAAATCCTTCTGGGACTAAGCTTTAGTTTCTCTACTCCAATTCTGTACTTCAGTCTCTGTATATATTGATGATTATGGCCAGTAGTTCCTCAAAAATACATGGATTGTTTGATTTCTCTTGCATGAGAAACATGGATTCCTTCCATAAAAGGATGTTTCAAAAGGATTTGAAGGATCTGGGTTCTCCCACTGGTCTTATTCTCCTATCTACAACACCCTAATTGTCCCGATAGTTGGGGATATAGAAATTCTAGAGCTGTGCATGAATTTTACCTAAGACGACTGAAAAGGTTGTAAATTCACCTGACTTGTAAGTCAGCAATCTACAGAAAACTGATCTCTAAGGTTGTTTGCGGATCTCAGCCCTATGGTTGTTAAGAGAGAAAAGGTTCTCCCAGCACAGTCACAATAGGCCCTGAGTTTCAGTCCATGCCTTGAGGCAAGAAGTTTAAGATTTGAGCTTGTCATTCTTCTGCTTTTCAAATATTGAATACTGTCAGAAACAACTCTCCTTTCATTTGCTTGTAGAAATTATTCAAGCTTTCAGAGCTGTTCTGTGACACAGTTAGTCACCCAAAGCTTTGCACTTGTTGAACACATGGTTCCAGGTGACCACAGGGAAATAATTAATTAGCTGTTTTACGCTGATTACCTTAGGGCAGTTACTTTTCTGTTCTGGAATGTTAATGGGCATCTCAATGTCATTTCCTGCATTTCAATGCCATCCCCATGATAAATACCCCACATTGCACTATTGTGTGAAGTTCATTCTAAATCTTTATATCGGTTACTGTGGATCCTTATTCTGGATAAATTGACTTTGGAAAGCTTACATTTTTATAATAAAAGATGAAAGTAAACAAATACACTTTAGAAAGAACAAATATCAGAACTTTTAGGATTAAGGTAGAAGAAATTAATTGATTGTCTTTTATCTTGTGGATGTTAAGGTGATAAAGTTTCAGCACTTTTCCATCCTTGGGTAATTTTTCTTAAATGCAAATATGCAGATGTGTTTGGCTAGTTTGTGTCACTGTCCCCCACTTTGCTCAGTGTTGATGGTGAAGGGTGGAATCTTGATTTATATTCCTACCAAGAATACAGTAAGTGGAAAAGCAGTGTGCTACGGGAACAAAAAAGGGATGGTTTCAGACAAAAACAACATATGGCCAATAAAGTCTTTTAAATATATATTCTTTATGGTTAGCTCTCAGATTTAAGCCCTACTTATTTACATATACTGTAAATGTACTTTTATATATAACTTAAATATTTATATATAAATGATAGGAAAAACATTATTTTGGGAGGGTTATTTGCTTATACATGACACTAATGTTATAAAAGCCAACATTTTCTGATCCTTCTGCTAAATCATATTCAGTTTGATGGTAATGCCTCTCAAACACACAGTGTCCACAGGGAAGGGTAACCAAACAGGAAGAGAGAAGATGAGGCTTTAGGAGATGGTAGAAGGTCTTTCTCAGCCCAGTGACTTCTCTCTGCATTTCACTGGCCACAATTAGGCCAGGAACCTGCTCCTAGGTGAGCAAGAGACTGGGAAATGGCATTTTCCACCTCTGAAGTGTTGAAAATTAGGCGTGATCACTTAAATTACCTGAAATAACTGGAGTAACAAGAGTTCATTGAATAAGAAATATATTGTTTGAGTTGCTTACACATTTTGGAAATTAACCCCTTATCAGATGTATCATTAGCAAATATGTTCTCCCATACAGTGAGCTCCCTTTTCATTTTGTTGATGGTTTCTTTTATTGTGCAGACATTTTTTTACTTATAGTCCAATTTGTTTACTTTCTCCTTTGTTTCCCTAGCCCTAGGAGATGTAATGGAAGACAAAGTATCCAATTTAAAAATGGGCGAAAGACCTAAATAGACAATTCTCCAAAGTGGACATACAGATGTCCAAGAGACATGAAAAAATGCTCAAAGCCACCGATCACCAGAGACACAAATTAAAAAATCAATGAGGTATCACCTCACACCTGTCAGAATGGCTACCACCAACAAATCAGCAAATGACAAGTGCTTCTGAGGATGTGGAGAAAAGAGAACCCTAGTTCATTGCTGGTGGGAATGCAGACTGGTGCAGCCATTGTGGAAAATAGTATGGAGTTTCCTCAAAAAGTTAAAAATAGAACTCCCATTGA
Organism: Myotis yumanensis; assembly: GCF_028538775.1. NCBI lineage: Eukaryota > Metazoa > Chordata > Mammalia > Chiroptera > Vespertilionidae > Myotis > Myotis yumanensis. The sequence continues at coordinate 6,154,383 of NW_027223772.1, forward strand.
CCCAGTGATCCCAGTTCTAGGAATATATACTAAGAAACCTGAAACACCAATCAGAAAGAATATATGCTCCCCTATATTCATAGCAATGCAATTTACAATAGCTAAGATCTGAAAACAGCCCAAAAGCTTTGGTACATTTACACCATGGAATACTATGCAGTAGTAAAAGAAGATGGATCTCTTATCCTTTGAGACAGCATGGAGGGACCTGGAGAGTATTATGATAAGTGAAATAAGTCAGTCAGAAAAAGACAAGTACCACATGATTTCACTCATATGTGGAATCTAATTGAACATAATAAACTGATGAGCAAAATAGATCCAGAGACATAGAAGCATGGAACAGACAGTGGAATCTCAGAGGAAAGGCAGAGATGGGTGGGTGGTAAGAGATCAACCAAAGAACTTGTGTGCAAATATGCATAACCCATGGATACAGACAATGGTGTGGTGAAGGCCTGGGGAGGGGAATGGAGTGGAGTGGAGAGAGGTCAATGGGGGAATAAAGGGGGCATCTTTAATACTTTCAACAATAAAGCTAATTAAAAAAAATTGAAACAATAAAAGAAATATATTGTTATATCACATGCCTCACTGACAAGGAAAACTGACTTTAATTATTTTAAGTTTGCTGCTTCTCGGTACATCATGACCCTGTAAGCCTATGGTATATTGAAATCTCCATAGATTTTTATGCAGACAGAAATTTAAAAGCATTCTGGTGTCCCCTGGCCCCCCATTCCCTAACATGGTATATCTCAATCATCTGCTTTGTCATCAAAAGTTTTCATTTTGGACTAGTGTGGCTCAGTGGTTGAGTTTCGACCTATGGACCAGGAGGGCACGGTTAGATTCCCTGTCAAGACGTATGCCCAGGTTTTTGGCTCAATCCCCAGTGTGGGGTGTATAGGAGACAGCTGATCAATGATTCCCTCTCATCATTGATGTTTCTATCTCTCTCTCTCCCTCTTCCTTCCTCTCTGAAATCAATAAAAAATATTTTTTGAAAGTTTTCATTTCAGCAAATTTTGTTCATCAAGAGTAATATTCCAAACAAGAGTCTCTTCCTGAGAAAGAGATGGGGAAGAAACAAACTCCGCTTGTGTTCCTGCTTCCAAAGCTAAAGTCTAATCAAGAGAACTTTTTTTCTTCTTCTACTTTTATGTCTTATTTTTTTCGGTTCTTTACTAGGCAAAGCAAGAAATACATATGGTGCAAATGCAGATATGGTGAACCACAGTGAAATGATCATTTCTGTCCCCTTTTCCTGTGATCCCAAATCTTTAGACCAGAAAAAAGCCCCCCAGAATCGAATCACTTGTTATTTTTCTCCTGTCTTCCTGGCCTTCTCTTCCTTTCATTTCTGATTTTTTCCAGAATTCACAAGGGTAGGTTTTACAAACAATTAGTCAAGTTTAAAAGGATATTGCTATGACATTATGAAAGGAAATGCTATTTTATTTTTCAGCAGAAACCTTTGTAACATGACTTTTGAATTAAACTATAAGATCCTTTACTTTGGATTTTATTATGCATCTTTATGACTTAAGAGTGTAGTAACATGATATAGAGATTCTTCCAATTATACTATTAAAACATTTTCTCAACTTATCCTTTATTATATGTATTGCTACTTGGCAGGTACTGAAGTTTATAACTAGAATATGTAAAATTTTTAATATAAATTTTAGCATTCCAGCGATCTTTTCACAGCATGGATGAATTTAAGATGACTTTACTTTCGAATAATTCCCTGATTCATGTAGATATGTCCTTTCTGACCTATTTTTCTTTTAATAAATTTTAGGCCCCTGGTTTACCCCCTGAAGTTTATCTTTTGTAGACAGCCTTGCTTCTGATAGTGAAACTCTCCATTTTGTTAAATCGTCCCCTGAGGGGGCAAACATTTTAAATGCCCCCAAATGTATTATTAAATAATCTTCCGAAGGGTAACTGAGGAAAACATAAAGTGTTACACTTTCATTTAGCACCTAGGGCTAATGCAATATTTTCTCTTATTTTCCCCTAAGATCTCTAGGTTTGTGATTGCTGAGGTGGGTGCGACCAGCACAAGGTGCTGGCATGGAGATTTACGGGGGTCGATGATGGCAAATGTCAACATGTAGTATGTACTCTCTTTCTACCCCTGGCTCCAGGCCCATGCTCATTCCTTTGATCCTGAGCAAGCGCAGCACTGACAGTGGTCAGACCAGACACCTCAGCTGCAGATTGCCTCAAGACGTAACCGTTATCTCCAGCTTAAGAGAACAGACTTCAACATTGCTAGGGTTTTTCAAACCTCCAGGAGTATGGGTAAGATAAGATAGAAATTTGCACCTGGGATTGTCCTTGCTAAACCTCTACACTAGAAGCAAATTGAAGATGAGGCAAATTGCAGAGTAAAACCAGGTTGGACTTTTGGGATATTTCTCCTTACAGGGAAGAGCAAATGGACTTAATAGGTTTAACATGTAACCTGTGTATTTATGCATCTATGTGTACATGTTGCTCATATGGGTACTCAAACGCTGAAGCATGTTTTATAAATGAACGAATGAATCAATCAGTGAAAGCTGACTTGCTCTTTCTACCCGATATTCCATACTGTGACTATAAGAAATTCTCTTCTAAAGTTTGTGTTTCTGTCCAGGTAGTCTGATATGTATCCCAAAATGAATTTATTCTAAAGTAACCCCCCTTTTTCTTTTCTTTTTAAAAATCTATTTTTCATTCTCTGGTCCATCTTGGTGAATGACAACTTCTATGCAATCATTCAAATCATAATTCATTCTTAATTCACTCAGTAACTGAGTCCCTTGATTTCTGCTTTTCAACATGTTGAGTATTCATGCCCTTTCCACCATCCTATCTGTTACTGCTGTAGCTCAGGGACACATTACATCTTACTTGGGCAAGTGAAATAGTATTTTTAAAAGTTGGTTGCTCTCCAGCCTCAGAAATCTCCAACACTTTCTCTGTAGTGTCTAAAAGAGAACAAAATAAAATATGAATCTGATCCTATCTCTGCCTTGCTTAAATTTCTTGAATTTATCCTTACTGCAAAGGAGATAAAACCTAAACTTGTTGGTATCATGAATATTTGCCTATTTTTCAAGAATGTTGTCAAATTCTAACCCTATTGCGAATACATTCCTATCGCCTCTAATTCACAAGTAGCCCTGACACCGCTTTTCTCATAATAAAATTCTCCCAGTGCACAGAAGGGACTCAACAATTGACTGACAAATAAATGAAAATTACAGATTATATTGAACTGAAATCTATTTCCTTACAACTTCTTTCCACTTATCCTAGATATTACCTTAGAATATTAAAACTCTAATTCTGCATAGGTCTGTCGACCTTAGCTGAGAAGTATCTTCTATCTATGCTGATCTTCCTAATTCTTTATTCTCTCCTTCAGTTATACCTTTCATAATTTTAATTTTATTAATTACAGAATTATTCAAACATATGTAAAGGGAAGAGAATACTATATTGAGGCCCAAATAGCTAGTTTCAGAAACCCATGAAGCTTATGGGACCAAGTTGTTTCATCAGTATTATAGCCACCAGTTACAAACAACTTTGATTTGTACGAAGCAAATTCCAAACATACCATTTCCTCAGTAAATATTTTGACATGTATTTCTAAAGGATAAACTTCTTACATTAACATGGCATCATGGCCCACACATCAATCTGCTCCATGTCCTCTGAACATGTTTCAGCCTCCTTGCATCCCTCCACACATGGTATCCAGAGCCTCACTTGAATCATCAGAAGCAGATAAACAGCAGAGAAAGATGACAATCACCACCCTGGCTCCACATACACGCTTTTCCATAATTATACTTTTATTTGCAAAATAAGAAATGAACCATTTGCTCTGTTAGCAGCTCTTCTTCAATGTTGATGCACGTTAATTTACCAAGTAAGATACTTCTGACATTTTTCTCAGATTCCACATGTTCTGAGAAAGCCTGCACATGCAAGTTTGCACACACAATCCTATAAACCACAAGGAGCACAGTTCATCTTTTATCATTTTTGTACAATTTTTATGAAAATTAAATATAAATTTAAATGGTCGTGGCATCTTAAACAACTTATAAGTTATTCTAAATAGATAGTGAAGTGGAATGAACCTGAGAAAAAAGAGCAAGCTAAGTGGGGGGAGATAGTTCAAAGGGGAGAATTAGGACTTTTGAAATTCTTAACAGAACATATTGAAACTGTTATTGTCATAATTAGATAGTTATTAATGTTACTAATAATAGAAAGAGAGCAAAGGGGAGACATTATAAGCTTAGTCCTCTGGGCAGCATCACCAGCAAGCTACAGTTTCACGCTCCCCAGGGAACCACTTGTCCATTCTCTGCAGATCACTGGGGGAAGGGACCAAACACAGGGGAAGATGGGTGCAGGTACAGTGAAGTCGGGGTGATGTAGGGAAAATGCTTGCCTGCCAGTCTGGCCTGGGGAACAGTGGACTGGCTAGAGCAGTGATGGTGAAACTTTTGAGCTCGGCGTGTCAGCATTTTGAAAAACCCTAACTTAACTCTGGTGCCGTGTCACATATAGAAATTTTTTGATATTTGCAACCATAGTAAAACAAAGACTTATATTTTTGATATTTATTTTATACTAGTGGCCCAGTGCACGAAATTCGTGCAGGGGGAGGGTGTGTTCCTCAGCCTGGCCTGCACCCTCTCCAATTTGGGACCCCTTGAAAGATGTCCTACTGCCAGTTTACAGGGATCGGGCCTAAACCACCAGTAGGACATCCCTATTACAATTCGGGACTGCTGGCTCCTAACCGCTCACCTGCCTGCCTGCCTGCCTGATTACCTCTAACAACCCCAACTGCCCCTCCCCCCTGCTGCCGGCCTGCTTGCCCCCAAATGCCCCCCCGCCAGCCTGATCACCCCAAACTGCACCCCCTGCTGGCCTGCTCACCCCTACCTTCCCACCCCACTGGCCTGCTCACCCCCAATTGTCCCCCTGCTGGCCTGCTCACTCCAAACATCCCCCCCGCTGTCCTGATCACCTCCAACTGACCCCCACTGATGGCCTGCTTGCCCCCAACTGGCCCTCCTGCTGGTCTGCTTACCCCCAATGGCCCTGCCCCCCACCAGCCTGATCACCCACAACTGCCCTCCCCTCTTGGCCTCTAACTGCCTCTACCTCAGCCCTGCCACCATGGCTTTGTCCAGAAGAACATCTGGAAGGTCTCCCAGTCTAATTAGCACATTACTCTTTTATTAGTATAGATATATTTGTCTGTAAATATGGTTATGATTGCAGATATGAGTAGGACCAGGTAAAATTTTATAGAATGGGCCTTTTATTGCAGATGGTTTGCCATGTATGCATTTTTTATAAAGAAGTAAAAATTACTTAAAAAAATGTTTCAGGCCGAAATCGGTTTGGCTCAGTGGATAGAGCGTCGGCCTGCGGACTGAAAGGTCCCGGGTTCGATTCCGGTCAAGGGCATGTACCTGGGTTGCGGGCACATCCCCAGTAGGAGATGTGCAGGAGGCAGCTGGTCGATGTTTCTGACTCTCTATCTCTCTCTCCCTTCCTCTCTGTAAAAAATTAATAAAATATATTAAAAAAAAATGTTTCAGGAAGACTTTGAGAAATTTACAGTATCTGCTTTTCTTCCAAGAAAGTTGTCACTTTTATGCCAGAGTGAGAATTATTTGCATGCTTTGTATGTCAGCATTGGGCCACTGTGACTGGGGGCACTTAGCTTGACTTGAGAGTAATTATCTTGCTCACTGGCTGGGAGGGAGGGTGTGAGGCAGAGGAGATAATACCCGGTTCTGGATTATTCATAGATTGCTGACTTTCTGGATTGATTGTGCAAGCCCCTCCTTTTATTGATGTCCACTTTCTATTGACAGACATCTACCCTGGGAAAGAAATGAGATGAAACTCTCTTTCTTTTCATTGTAAAAAGCATTTGAATTCCTAAGGTGTGATGAGGCCACCCAGCCATCCACAGTCAAGGTACACATTTTCATGGAGGATATTCCCACTCTTGAATAAATTAAAACAATTTTTTTTCTTTTAATTTAAACTTTCTTCTATAACTATTTTCTTACTACTTAAAAAGCTAGTTTTTTTTGAAACTACTTCCAAAGCTTTTCAAGCTGTATATGTCCTTGGAATGAATTTATAAATAAGAATTGAGCCCGGCCGGTGTGACTCAGTGGTTTAGCATCGACCTATGAACCAGGAAGTCACGGTTTGATTCCAGGTCAGGCCACATGCCCGGGTTGTGGGCTTGATCTCCAGTACGGGGCATATAGGAGGCAGCTGATCAATGATTCTCTCTCATCATTGACGTTTCTATCTCTCTCCCTCTCCCTTCCTCTCTGAGTCAGTAAGAATATATTTTAAAAAGAGAAAGAGAGAGAGAGAGAGAGAGAGAGAAGAGTATATATGTTTGTAAATAAGAAAACATGTATTTGAAGCTCTTAGAAAGTCTTATTTTCTTTCATTAAAACTTGTGCAGTATAGGGAACTCCATAGATTCTCTTAATTTGAAGAAAGTTAGAGGGAAAGGTACTAATTCAGAGTTCCTTGGGAAAATGTGTCACTTATATATTTTTTATGTTTATTTTTTTTAAATCAAAAACTGAAATATTTTCTATTCAGAAAATATATTTAGATCTAAATATCTTCTACAATTTTAACCCTAAAGTATCAATTTAAATATTTTAAAAATGGTTGGGATGTTTGTTTTTTTAAATAAGTAGGTTACTGGAGTTCTACATGTTACTGGATCACCTGGGGTAATTTTCTGATTGGAAAATTAAGAATTATAGTCAGAGGGGAGGACATGAGAATTTTTAAAGAACATATTCAATTTACTTCAGAAGTGGAACCTCTCTTATCATGTGACTTGTTTTGTATGTTTGTTAAACTATATTATCACATAAGCATTGCTGCTATTGGGACAAATAGTGACAGTTGATTCAGGTCATTTGAATGTCCACTGTCTGTTTTAATTTGTATGTTCGTTTTGACTCTGTCATATGCTCAATCTTCAGTGGAAGTCATGAGAACCTATTATTTTTGCCTGCTCCCTCCTTTGTGTTGGAAATATTCTTTTTTACTCAGAGGGACCTTAACTTTGATGTAAGGGATTGTTTCCGTTGCCAACTGTTTTCTTCCTTGCCAAGTAAGAGAGTTGTGAACTCTTCAGTGATGCCTTCCCCAGGATATTTGCAGATGTGGTTGGGAAAAGTCATTTCATCCCCGACCTTTGCATCTCAGGTGCCGAGATGCTGGGGTGCCGCCTCGCCTGCGCCCAGCCTCTCCAATCCTGATGCGGCTCTCTTTCCCTCCAATCACCATGCGATCACAGGGCCGCAGGCGAGGCGGCACTCCCGGCCCGGGGGGGTGCCGCCTCGCCTGCAGCCTGGCATTCCGATGGCGATCACCCAGCTCTTGTCTGCTGCCTGGGTTTCTGATCACTGTTCTTCAGTCCTTCCTCTTTCGCCTCCCATCATTGTGCCTATGTATGCAAATTAACCGCCATCTTTGTTGGCGGTTAATTTGTATATCGCCCTAATTAGCCAATGGGAAGCATAGCAGAGGTACAGTTAATTACTCTTTTTGTCTTTTATTAGATAGGATATTTAAATGCCATTTAACAAAGAAAAATCAACCAAAAAAATGAGTTCGTGTGTCACCTCTGACACACATGTCATAGGTTCGCCATCACTGGGCTAGAGGGTGGCCCCATCAGAAGCAGGCACAGTCTCAGGAAGTTAGAATCCCCAAAGAGTTCTCTCTCTCTTGTGCACTTGCTTGCTCTTGTGCTCTCTTGCTCCCCGACCAGCACTCACCTCTTCTCTCTCCATAGCCACATGGCCTTGAGCAGCTTCATGGCCTAGGGCCATGCAGACCCCACACACAATGCGCTGTAGCTGGGACACAGCTAAGGTAGCTGGATGCTGGATTGGACTGTGCTTTAATATGGCACAGAAAATCTGGGCAGTGGCCTTCATTCTGGCTCCGCTGAAGACAAGATTAAATTCTTCCATGGTGAGGCAGACAGAGATGGGGCCTTGGAGGGGAACGCCCTCGATTTTATATCATCAATCAAGCTTTCCAGGAAACCTCATCCTCCCTTGGGGGCCTCAGGAATTACTTTTCCTCAAGAACTCCACTTCCGTTGATGACAAAACCACTGGTTACCAATTGCTGTTTGACTTTAAAATCGATACCAGTTTAGTTGTACGGAGTAGAATGGATTCATTCCCAAGTCACTACTCTATAGGAAGGGACAACACAAGTGCTAATTTCCACGAGATCCCAAGGTGACCACCAAGCTATTAAGGCACTTGGTAGCTCCCCTTCCACATCTGTTCTGTGCTGATAATGGACACGTTCCTTCAAGCATCTCTCCTTCAGTGAGCAGATCCCGCACTTCCTCATGATGTTGCACTGGAAGGGGGTGGGGAGGGGCTGCAGGAGGAAGAGCTCCCACTGCTCAGGGGGTGGATGAAGTGAGGGTGAGGGCCAGGAATCTAGGAGAGCCCTGCTCCCTGCCTCCTGCCCAGAACCTCTGCCAAGCCTGGTCATCACCTCCCCCAGTTCTCCAACATGAAGAGCAGTGCCATAAGGCCTGTCTGCTCAGGCACCCTGCCTCCCTCTGAGCCTCTGCTCTCTCTGCACACTCAGGCTGAGAGCCTGCACCTATGTCCTCCAGAGGCTGCTTGAAGGCAACCCAGCTCTATTGGGCCAAACCTGCATCACAGCTACTGTCAAGAGACTGAGCTACACCTTCTGCGAGGAGGTCTGAACCACAGCCTTGGGGAGGGAGTAATTCGAATTTCTCCTTTCCTTTGGTATTTTCCCTGAGCCCTAAGGGTATAATATAGAGTGCCATGGTAGCTTACAGAAACTCTTGTGTCAGAATTTAATTGTTTTATGTTAAATATATTGTGTTTAAAAACAAACACAAAGTCACCCATTCAAGAATTAAGTTCCATGTATGTGAAGTATCTCAATACTGGCAACAGTTTCATTATACAAGAGCCTCTATCCAAACCTAACACACAAGTAAATTGAATCTAATAAAGTTAAATCAGTGTCCAGGTCATGCACTCAGCTAGTTGATGAAGCCACTTTTCAATCCAGCTCATCTTCACTCTAAAATCATGCTGTTTTCCTCTCAATCATGGATAATGCCTCTGGTAAAGATGAGCATTTGTGATGAACCACAAACATGGTATATACTTACTAATCACTGATCATGGTCTATATTTACTAATAACACAAGGTTTAGAAAGCTTGTAAAGTCTCTCTAAAAACTCAGTTTAACTTTCCTTCCTCACTGTGGCACTTTGCAATGTCAAATCCATAATATGAATCATTGACAATTTTTTGATAAGATAGTATGTTTCAACTTCATTAAAATGAACCATATAACATATTATTTGGCTCTCAAATTTTCTGTCAGAATGGCCAAATATTCATACCAGTCACATTTTTATTAAAATAAATAGGAGACAAATATTTTAATTTTTTTTATCTTAGGACTGCTTTAAAAATCACAAACATTCTTTTTTTTTTTTTTTTTTTTTTTTTTTTTTTTTTTTAAATATATTTTATTGATTTTTTACAGAGAGGAAGGGGGAGAGATAGAGAGTTAGAAACATCGATGAGAGAGAAACATCGATCAGCTGCCTCCTGCACACTCCCCACTGGGGATGTGCCCGCAACCCAGGCACATGCCCTTGACCGGAATCGAACCCGGGACCCTTCAGTCCGCAGGCCGACGCTCTATCCACTGAGCCAAACCGGCTTCGGCAGCATTCTTAATTCATTATCAGGTAATATGAATACAGGGGCATCAAGGATTCTAATGCAATGACAGATGAGTGTCTACATCAGTGGTTCTCAACCTTCCTAATGCCGCGACCCTTTAATACAGTTCCTCATGTTGTGGTGACCCCAATTTCATTGTTACAATTTGAACATAATTAAAGCATAGTGATTAATCACAAAACAATATGTAATTATGTATGTATTTTCCGATGGTCTTAGGCGACCCCTGTGAAAGGGTCGTTCGACCCCCAAAGGGGTCGCCACCCACAGGTTGAGAACCGCTGGCCTACACTATGTGGGAAAGAAAAGTAAAAGCTGCAGAGGTCATGGAATAAATTCAAAGAACTATGAATAATAACTTGCATGGAATGTGTGCGATCTATATGTGGGTTAATTTAGCAGCAAAACCAGCAGTAGGAAAGAAAAATCACTGATAATATATCTAATGGATTTGCTCAAGATTAGTTCACTTAAGAGGTAATAGGTCTTTTACAAAAGGGCATATTAGGCAGTAACATTGATGATAAGGTAAGAGATGAAATCTAAAAGATACGCATAGTTCATCATATATTGAATTCTATAGTAAAACTCCCTGGAAAATTGCACTTACATTTTGCAGACTTTGGTTCTGCTATATTTATATGTACTAATAAAATATTCAAAATTTATTTATTTATGCCAGGTCTATGTAGATCAGCTTTCTCGGTTGCAGGTTGATTATTAAAAATGGATTATAATAGTTAGAAAATAAAAGTATCGCATGGCAGCTATAAAATCTAGTATACAATTGGTGGCTATAGAAATAAAAAAAAGGCTAAAATGTCTTACGAAGGTAACATAGTAGTTAGATGTATTTAATTCAAAAAATCTAATGTATTTTTTCTAATTCAAATACACATGGTCACAAGAGTTAATCAGTAAAACAAATCATCTTTATTCTTCTAACAAATTTAAAGTCATCATCATATAGTGTCACATAGCGCAACTTTCTTACTTTCTCTGGGCCTGAAATCCTTTATCTCTAAAATAATGGGTTTATTTAGATTTTTAAAAATAAACATTATTAACATATTTTATTCCAGGTAACCACATACTGTGTTTTGCAGTGATGGTGAACCTTTTGAGCTCAGTGTGTCAGCATTTTGAAAAACCCTAACTTAACTCTGGTGCTGTGTCACATATAGAAATTTTTTGATATTTACAACCCTAGTAAAACAAATATTTATATTTTTGATATTTATTTTATATATTTAAATGCCATTTAACAAAGAAAAATCAACCAAAAAAATGAGTTCGCGTGTCACCTCTGACACACGTGTCATAGGTTCACCATCACTGTGCTAATGAAAAAACAAGAAAAAAAACAGATGTCATGGTTTCTGTCTTATGTTTCTGTCTTAAATTTGAGCTAAATAGATTTTTTATTGTTTTAGTTACTTGATAGATCGATAAGAATGTTCAATACCAATACTGTTCATATTAAATGAAACAGAAAAAGAAAACTTTAGATGTTTTCAAAAACTATTACCAAAGAATAAAAAATAATATTACCCTACAGCAGTTTTAAGGACTTACTAATATCCATTAAAAAAAAACACAAATCATATTCATGACAATAAAAAAATGTATTTAAGATTGTACATATATATTGAGAGATGATATGTCTAAAATTCTTTTCTTCTCTAAGAATCAAAAATTGAATAATTCATTATAAAAAAACATAGAGCATAACCATAACCTAAAATTGTTAGAGATATACGAGGCACTAACTTGAGAACTTAGGATAGATCTGCAAAAAAATCATAGAGTTTACTTTATTTATTTGATAGTATAATGAAGATTGATGATGTATGTCATCCTCACTGTCCTTGAAATACTTTGGCATTGTAGATAAACTTAAAAATATTTCCAATTTGTTCCTTAGATTCTCCCTTCTCTGTGTACCTGTATATGAGATAGTTTCCTTCAATGACCATACTTAAAATGAGTGCTTTATTGAAAGCTGCAATCTTCTTCACTGAATGATCAAAAACAATGTGCTAAGCTCTCAGAGATCCTCATTTTCTTCTTTTAGCAGCTGACATAGCTTGAGGGTCATTTACCTGGATGAATTCATTGATTTTGCCTTATTCTGCACTGTAGCTCTTGGGATAGACAGATTAATTCAGAATGCACTAGAAGGAAGACTCAGAGGCCCAATAAAACAGAAAGTAAAACTTTAACTTAAGATAGAGTCCCTCCTTAAAGGAGCTTCCACAGATGCTCCATTCAATCTTCCTCTTGGGATACTCAGGGTGGCAATAGATTAACTTCATTCACCGTCTCAGAGAGGCACCCTGACAGAATTCCTATTTCAGGGGCCAAGATGTTGACTCCAAATGCCAGAGTTTTGTTTTGCTTTGTTTTGCTCTCCCTGGTTTAGAACCTTATTTTCAAACAATATCCAAAAAGTAATTTGCTAGAAATTTTATGAAGAGTAGCAAGTGTAAAAGTATTCACTTTATTTTAAACAAATTATTACATAAGTCAATATGTAATTAACATAAATACAAATATGCTAGAGTTCTATGTTCGAATGTGTAAAACCACGTAGTGGTATTAGCAAGTAACTTCTTCTTAGCACCCAAAATTATGCAACCGCATGGAAACTCTGAGCTATGGTTGATTGTTGTATTTACACCTCTGTGACATGTGTATATTGAAGAGGGGCCAGCAATTTATTTTTCTCAAAGGGACAAGATAATAAATATTTTCAGGTTTGTGGACTATGTGGTCTCTGTTGCAACTACTCAACTCTGCTGTTATAGCACGAAAGCAGCAATAAACAATCTGTAAGCAAACGGAGGGTAAAAATATGAAACTGATAACAGAGGAAGTCCGTGCAGAACCATCTACACCACAGCTTGCTCACATGTGACACCTTTGCTACCACTTCTCCCTTCCTGTGTCTGTTGTGGACACTGTGAATAAAACACTCTCTATCTCTGAGCTTAAAGGAAGTTTAAAAGACTTTTTAAGGCAATAAATCATGTGGCTGCTATGAATCAGCTATACCCATATACTGTAAAACTCAATTTTCCATTCCCTATCTAAAGAAATCACTTAAGATAAAATGGAAGTTTAAAGAAAGACAAAGTGCAGTGTATCAGAGATGACTGGGATGGGGTGGCTCAGCGCCCCACTGCTGCGTATACTGATGGAAGCTTGTACCCTAAGCAGGTAAGGTAGATTCAGAAAAGATTTCAGTGACCCTGACAGCAACATGGGTGATTCTCATCTCATCCGAGTATTTCCAAACTTAAGTTGCTATTAAAAGTGGATTTCCTACTACACTAGATATTAATTATGAAATTGATTATAGGGAAACTAAGATGACTAAATTTTGGCAAAAACTGACAAAAAATAATATTAAAATGACAGGAAAATGCACAATGTGGATGGACAAATCACCCTTGAGAATTTCATGATTTACAATATCAAAGGTTCCTGCATTGACCATGCAACTCTATAGAGGATGATGTGTCTATCCTTGAAAAATACCTTCATCCTTGGTGATTCGACAAATCACTATCTTAACAAAAACTCTAGTTCAACTGTCAGCTCTTCTATTGGGCCATCCCTAACCTCTCACTGTCCGGTAGGCCCCACCCTCTTTCATCAGGACACCCTGTGTGGCGTTATTTCTGTTTGTGTATGTGAATATACACATTCGATTTTAAACAAATGGAGAAAATAGATTTTGTCATATTTTCTTTAAAAATTTCATCTAGCCCTAACCGGTTTGGCTCAGTGGATAGAGCGTCGGCCTGTGGACTGAAGGGTCCCAGGTTTGATTCTGGTCAAGGGCATGTACCTTGGTTGCAGGCACATCCCCAGTAGGGGGTATGCAGGAGGCAGCTGATCGATATTTCTCTCTCATCAATCTTTCTAACTCTCTATCCCTCTCCCTTCTTCTCTGTAAAAAAATCATAAAATATATTTTTAAAAAATAAATAAATAAAATGGAAAATGCTGTTTTAAAAAAATAAATAAAAAATAAAAATTTCATCCATAACATTAGAGCTGTTAAATTATATGTGTGTGTGTGTGTGTGTGTGTGTGTCTGTGTGTGTGTGTGTAAATAAATAAGCAATAAAATATGCTAGTTAAGGGGACATTTATGACTTCTATAAGATGATTATGAGTTACATGAGGTATTTACTTTCCGTAACTTTTAGAAAATCCTACCTATGTGGACCAAATCTGCCCTGCTGCCTGTTTTGATATATAGTTTTGTTGGAACACAGCCATTCCCATTCACTTACAAATTGTTTATTGCTGCTTTCATGCTACAACAGCAGAGTTGAGTAGTTGCTACAGAGACCACAGAGCCCACAAAGCAGAAAATATATATGATCTGGCCCCTTAGAGAAGAAAAAAATTGCTGACCCCTCTTCAATATAAACATGTCACAGAAGTGTAAATACATTAGGATCTGAGCAGAACAGGACATTTGCCAAGAAGATATGTTCACAGAGCAAGCTCCTTGCTTTTTTCCCACCTTAGACTCCATTTTTATTTGGGATGTCTTTGTGGGATGTTTTATAATTTTCTGGGCCTTTATCCCAAGTCACCTCTTCGTGATCTTCTGCCTCAAATGACATAACATGCAGTTTTAAAGGCCCCTGAATCTCTAGGTCCTAGATGTCTCTATGAGCCTTATTGTCACAGCGGTCATTAGTAAACCAGTTCTCTTTGGATTTCATTTCCCTCACCTGTAAAGTGAGAGGTTTAGAAGCCAGGCAAGACGGACTTCCTGGGGATAGGACATGTGCAGTCACCCAGTTTAAAAGTTTTACCATCATTGTCTTCCAGGCTGCAGCATTTTTTGTTTTTGTTTTTTGTTTGTTTTTTTGTTTTTTTGTTTTTTTTTAACTCTTTATGTTCCTTTATTGGAGCAAGATTCCTGACCAGTATACAGTGATGTATTCACTAAACAGAAACCTGTGCAGAAATTACATACTATCCATCTAGATAGGTTTTATTACACTTCAGCATTTTTTGTTTTATCCCTGGGATCCTAGAGGTATTGGGCAGTAGCTGAAGCTGAAGTGTCTCTTGGGGATTGTCTTTGCACAACTTAATCTGTTTCTGATTGACAGTGTTTCTCCACCACATCACCTCATCCCTAGATGCCCATGGCTCCTATAATTCTGAGGTCCCACCAGCCATGGAAAAGAGATGGCTTAATGATCTTTCATCCCAGAAATACTTATACTATCTTAAACAACCTTGGAAATTAGAAAAATATTAAGCCAAAGAGTTCTGACATTATCTAGAGATCTAGTTCTCTCATTGTATAGACCAGCGGTTCTCAACCTGTGGGTCGCGACCCCTTTGGGGGTCGAACGACCCTTTCACAGGGGTCGTCTAAGACCATCGGAAAACACATATACAATTACATATTGTTTTTGTAATTAATCACTGTGCTTTAATTATGTTCAATTTGTAACAATGAAAATACATCCCGCATATCAGATATTTACAATACAATTCATAACAGTAGCAACATTACAGTTATGAAGTAGCAACGAAAATAATTTTATGGTTGGGGGTCACCACAACATGAGGAACTGTATTAAAGGCTCATGGCATCAGGAAGGTTGAGAACCACTGCTCTAGACAAAGAAACAGAACCAGTTGCGTCCTGGGACTTGCCAAGATAAAGACAGAGCATCCGACCTGATTACTGCTCCTCTGTCCATTCCAGCACTTCGTGGGAGGGCAAGGCACTTTCGAATGTTCCCACAAAACCCAGCAAATGGAAGGGAAGAATCCCCTGGTCACTTTAATAATTCAAGAGAGGTACGAGGGGTTTCACAGCTTTAATGCAGAGCATTGTTAGGTGCAGCCTGGTGTTCAAGGAGCCCTTTATTTGAGGCTTTCCATTTAAATAATAATCATCACAATGACAGTCATGGTGATGGTTTGTATTTTACTGTGTGACTACTATGGATCAAGCATTGGCTAAGCACTGTACACACATTGCCCACTTGCTCCTGTACCAGCTTCGCTGTAAAACTTTGCAGGGGTAACTTTACCTCTTCGTGTCTCAGTTTCCTCGTATGTAAACTGGTAAGTACAGGTGGTACATCATCAACCTGGAAACAAAGATTATACCTAACGTATGGTGAAAAGTTCTGGATAATTTTTTGCTGCATAAAAAATTACCCCAAAACATAGAAATATTAAAACAACAAATATTGGGGTCACAATTTTGTGGGTCAGGACTTCCGGAAGGGTGTCCTTGGCTTGGTATGTCTCCTGATGCTACACCCAGATGTTGGCTGGAGCTGCAGGCAGCTAAAAGCTTGTTCTGACTGCGTGTTCCAGATGTTTCCCTCATAGGGCGAGTCAGTGGAGACTGGCTATTGCTTACAAATTGACCTGGTGATGTTGACAAAAGAGCCAACATGGGGCTTTTTCAATGTTTCTGTCTCAGAGCAATCAAACTTCCTTAGTGGCAGCTGTGTTCCCCCAGAGCAAGGACCTTAAGAGAATCAGCTAGAAGCTGCCTGGCCTTTTGTGTGAGAAATATACCTTCCACCATCCTCTTTTGTTCAAAGCAGTCACAAGCCCAATCCGTGTCCAGGGGATAGGTATAGGCCACAGTTCTTGAAGGGGCAAATGTCAAAGAATGTTGGGGCCATCATTTAAAACCACCACAGGATCGATTGCTGGCAGGAAAAACATATTGATCGCACAGGGACAAAATGTTGGTGACATTTAAATAGCAGACTATGGCATCCTCTCCAAAGCTAGTCTGTCTTTTTTTTCTGTATCTTTCAATCTTCAATTGAAATATCTTAAGAGTGTATCATCCAACTTTCATCTCTGTAAGAACTGATACACAGTTTGAGGTCTGTAATGCTTAGCAAAGTCTAATCCAATTTGTGACCCACATAGAAATTGCCAAAAAGGGCTGCAGTGTAAGAAATTCCCATTAATTGCTTTTTGCCCAAAGGGGAGGAAAGGCTATGCTACTAGAGTTCCATATAATCCCCATTTTTGTTTAATTATCTTAATGACAAAGTTTGATAGTAAACGGGAGAAATATTATTTTACAAATTTACAATAAAAATATGTAATATGTAACTTGGCATATGTTACAATAAAAGCACAGTTTTATAATGAAAACTTTTATAAGATATGGCTTAATTCATATATACATGTTAATGCTACCATTTGTTTATTTAAAAAATTTTCATGTTAATGTATGCTTAGTACGTGCATATGTCCCTTGGTACATTGCCCCATGAATGTGGGTAGACACCTAGATTTATATTGAGTTAGGTCGACACACTTTAAAAAACATCAATATATATCCATCAAACAATGAGTCAATTAACAAATATTTATTTAGTAACCTTTGAACAGAATAATATTGTTCAGAGCTAACAGGGCTTTGCAAATCACTGAAAAGTCTCTTCCCTTAAGTAGCTTCTATACTAGTTTTGTGGAAGTAACTGTAAAAATAATTAAAGAAATATAGAGATAAGACAAATGATATAGGCAATAATTTTGCCAGTTGATCAGTGGAGAGAAAGGATGTTGTTGATTATATCTGTGAGAAGGGCTTATTTAAGTCCCTGGCATCACATACTGCAAATGTGCAGAAACATTTTCATAGAATGACATAGACTACACTTCCTTACTTTCATGTGGAGACGCATTTCATTAGCTTGTGATACAGGGTAGGTGTTAAAATAGAGACACTTCTCCTATGATATAGTCAGAGCTTATAAACTTCTGATCAGGGAGGGTTAGGTGATCTTTACAAGTTGCACACTATTTATTATAGCCCTAGGTTTCCCGGGGTTGGGGTGGGTGGGTTGGAGTATATTGAAGACAATGGCCATTTGCCCAGCTGCACTTCAGAATGTTCCATTTGCCTTATGCCAAATTTGCATCAAATCTAGCACAAATAAAAATGTTGTGATACCTTCAGTTTTACAAAATCTTATCACCATAATACACTAAACTCATACCAGGAAGTTATTACAACAAATTAACCCATTTTAATGCATTATCAATTACATATATGTGATATTCTGATCTAGAGAATAACTATGGATTTTGTATTTAAGTGTAAATTATGTATATTGACACTGGTACTATGAGGTCTTGGATCTATATGGGTGGCATGTTTTTCTCTGACATGTGTTGTTATCATTAGTTTTGACCTTGATCTTCTCCTTCAGTCCAAATATCTGCTATAACCTCCCTCAGTCATGCAGTCGCACTTTTTAATTCACTTTAAATTTTATTTTACTTTTATTTAGGCTGCGTCCTAAAATAAGAAGACACGAGTAGCAGATCCATGGGCTGGAGCAGAAGCACAGCTAGTTAGTTGCCTACATATGGCAGAAGAGAAAGATTTGGTGAGGAAATCTACTCAGACATTTTATTTTTTTACTGCAGCAAAGATGATTTAATAAACTGACTGAACTATTGGAAGCAAGAAATTAACTTGAACAGAGAACAGATAAATAGAAACATGAGAGTTTGTCTTTCTTCATTATCACAAATGATAAAGAGGAATTGAGCAAACATTGACTTTATTTTTTATGCAGGTACATTATTTTTTTCCATTATGCAATTTTATTTATTTTTTTAAAATATATTTTATTGATTTTACAGAGAGGAAGGGAAAGGGATAGTTAGAAACATCTATCAGCAGCACCCTGCACGCTCCCTGCTGGGGTTTGAGCCCACAACCAAAGCATATGCCCTTGACTAGAACCCAGGACCCTTCAGTCCGCTGGCCTATGCTCTACACATTAAGACAACCAGTTAGGGATCCATTATGTAGTTTTAGAACAAGCTTATCAAGTTAACAAACTTTGGCTGCGACCATGTGAACTTCCTTCACAGTAATTAGAAGGAACAACAGGTTTTGTGTGCTTTGATGGGTCTGAGATTTATATGTTTTGTGACTTAGTTAATATTTCAGATATTATATTTTTCAGTTCTAGGATTTCCATTTTAATAGTTTTCTGCTCTGCTGAGATGTTGTATATTTTCATTTATTACAAGCATATTTCCCTTTATGACACTGAGAACAGTTATAGCAGCTGCTTTAAAATTCTTGTCAGTTGAAAAAAAAAAAAAAAAAGAAGGCTGGCGACGGGAAGGCAGACTGCAAGACAGTGTGAGAGTGAGAGAATGAAAGGAGAGTATGTGGAGGCACCGAGAGTGTAGATTTGTGGGTGAGCGACAGCTATCCTCCAGGGGACTGTTGGAGACTGCCGGATTGGGCTCCCCTAACCAGGCAGCCCCCACTGCTGCTGAAATCTCTCCCAGAGCAGCCGGCTATGCCACAGAGACCACATCATCTTGAGTGGCTGTTATCAGAAGCATATACATTCAAAGACCCTGCAACCATGGCACCCAGGGCCCAGCTACAAACCCAGGAACACTGGATCTCAAGCAGCGTGAATACCGGACTCAGATGAGCCCTGCTCCTCCTCAGGGAAAGGTCAGATTTCGCCTAGATAAAAGTGTGGTGTGTAATTCAGGTTGGAGTGAGGAATGTGCACGAGGGAAGTCTTCGCCACACAAAGTCCACTGCCATTGGGGCCAGCGTGATCCGCGAGTGTGGAAGGGGTCCCACAGGGCTGCTGGCAGAAGGGAACTCTAAAAAATCAGCCCACAGCTGGACTGGGTGCAAAAAGGCAGCCTCGATTTTGCCAGTGTGCCGGCTGCTTAGTGCCAGGGGAGAGAGGACCTGTGGAAGAGACTTTGGGAGAATTGCGCACAGAGCTGGATGGTGGAGATTGCGAGCTTGCGCACTTACTGGCGCTTTTTTTTTTCTCTCTAAATCCGTGCTTTTGGTTGTTAAACACAATACATAGGATCACCCAATTGGGGTCACTCACAGAGACTGCAGGGGAAAGTTGTTTTTGTGGAACCCGGGAATCAGAGGAGGGAGTAACTATCAAGGAACCAGCTCTGGGGCAGCCGATTCTCCCAAACCAGTATAAAGTGCAATAGAGAAAACAAAACCTAAATACTGGCTAGAGAGGATTAAAGCCCCAGAGGTCAATCCAGAAACACTGCCGCCCAGGGGCTGAGTCACAAATTGACTCTTCTGTAAACACAAATAAAGGCAGTCTGGGAAACAAAGAAATACTTTCTGCTTTAAAATCAGGACTGTAGTTTACAACATGGAGGAGCAGTGTATCGCAGGGAACTTCAATACTCTCCTGAATACCATGCCAAACAGAAGAGTAGAGGAAGTGAATGACCTTCACTACTGCACATTTTTATTTTTTTCACCTTTTACTTAAGAAACTAAATTTTTTCTTCTTTTTTCCTCACTTGATTTTACCTTTTTAATTATTACATTTTTATTTTTCATCAGTATTATTATTACTACTATTTTACCTTTTTTTAAAGTGTCATTTATTTTCTCTTTATTTTATTTTGGGATTAGTGTTCTACATTCTATTTTCATCTTTCCTTTAGCATCATTTTACTCTATTTTCAACTTTACTTTTATGCTAACACTCTCTTCCTCACTTTCCCCCTTTTGTTATCCTGTTTCTCTTACCCTATTCCTGCTTTAGATTCCCCCTATTTCTTCTTTTTACCCCCTGTTAAAATTTTACCCCACTTATATGCCTAATTTCCAATCGCCTGCTCTAAGTCCATACACACCTCTCTCTTCTCTTTCTTTACTATCCAAATTTTTTTTCTCTTTGTCGTTTTGTTGTTGTTTGCTTTATTATTGATTATATTAGGGTTTTTTATGCTTGTTTGTGAGATTGTTTCACTTTTTCTTTTTGTTTTGTTGTTGTTGGTTGTTTTGATTTTTTTTGCTTCTGTTTTCTCTCACTTCACTTGATAGTAGTTGTTTGTAGTTTGCATTCATCTCTAGATATCTGTTGCTGGCATTTCCTGGGATTAGTGGCTGTTCTATTGGAGTTTTCTCCACATACAAATATTTTCTCCCCCTCTTCTATCTCATTTTCCTTTTTTTCTAACTTTTTTTCCATTTCCCAACTTCATTTTTGAACTATTTTTTTCCTTTTTTCTTTCTTTCTTTCTTTCTTTCTTTCTTTCTTTCTTTCTTTCTTTCTTTCTTTCTTTCTTTCTTCTTTTTCCTTTTCTTTTGTATCCCCTAATTATCTTTTCTGTGGTGGTCACCTTTATTTGGGATTATTAGTATCATGAATACATGTGTGTTCAGTGCCTTGTGCGTTTTGCCTTGTTGTGTTGTATTTTGTACCTTTAAATCAACACAGGAGAGAGAGAGAGAGAACTACATAACCAGACACCCAGAGAAGAGAGATCATGGGGAGACAAAGAAAGAGCCCACATCTGAAAAAAAAACAGGCATCACCAGAAAAGGAAGTAAACAAAATGGAAGCACGCAACCTGTCAGAGAAAGAATTCAGAGAAATGGTCACAAGGTGGATGAAAATAATGGAAGAAAAATTCAATAATATGTGTAAGAACCAAGAGGAAATGAAGAAAAACCAACATGAAATGAAAAATGGCATCACTGCTATAAAGAACTCAATACAAAGCATCAATAGTTGACTAGAAGAAGCAGAGGACCGCATCAATGAGATAGAAGGCAAGGTAGAAAAAAATACCCAAGCAGAGCAGATTCTAGAAAAAAAATATTAAAAAGCAGGAGGAGAGCCTAAGAGAACTTTGGGACAACACAAAATGAAACAACATCCACATGGTAGGGGTGGGTGCCAGAAGGAGAGGAAACTGAGCAAGGAATAGAAAACCTGTTTGAAGAAATAATGACAAAAAACTTCCCTGAAATAGGGAAGAAAAAACTCACACAAATCCAAGAAGCTCAGAGTCCCAAACAAAATGAACCCCAAAAGACCGATGCCAAGGCACATTATAATTAAATTGGCAAACACCAATGACAAAGTAGGAATTTTAAAAGCGGTCAGAGAGAAACAGAAAGTTACCTACAAAGGATCCCCCATCAGATTAGTGACTGATTTCTCAACAGAAACACATCAGGTAAGAAGGGAATGGAATGAAATATACAAAGTCAGGGTCTGAATCCAAGAATACTGTACTCAGCAAGGCTATCAATCAAAATTGAGGGTGAAATCAGGAGCTTCACAGACAAAAAAAGGACTAAGGAGTTTAATGCATAAACACAGAGAAAAGAGGACATGGAAAGGCTTCAGAAGAAACCAAATCTGATGTCATCTTAATCTTGGACTTCTAACTGCCAGAGCAAAGAAAAGAAGTTTCTATTTAAGCCAATGTTTACAGCAGCTACAGCAAACTAATACATATCCTATATAATAAAAGGCTATTATGCAAATAGCCCGAATGTTGGAACAACCAAACCACTGAATAACCGGTTGCTATGATGTTTTTGGGTTGGAGGGTCAGGACCAGTCATGTTTGCAGCCCAGGTCAAGGCTGGCTGGGTGGACGTGGAGTGTGAGCGGCGCCCTCTGCCCGAGGTCTATCCTGGGCCCTGGAGGTGACTCTCATTTCCCCTGGGTGGAGGTCTGTGCAGACACAGGGCTGGGCCTGATCTGGGAGCAGAAGGTCCAGGAGGCAGAAGCAGCACCAGGGACTGGGGCCAGGCTTGAGGCCTCCTGACCTGCTGCTGGTCACTGTCATTGCAGAGCTACTTCCAGATCAATGTGGTGCATGTGGTGGTGGAGGAAGACCCCTGGCCCCTTGATTGGACGGTGGGCCACAGCACCGAGGGCCAGGAGAGGCCTGAAGAGTGTGTGGCCACCGGGGGGCCTGGGGACCCAGGGCCCGTGGGTGGATGCAGCAGGATTCCTCCACCAAAGCCGCCCAGGCTCCACAAACCTCTAAACTCAAAGCCACTCAGTCAGAACACCAGCATGGCAATTTCCAAAACCAGGAGTGAAGAGCTGGAGACCATCGAGGCAGAGCCCAAGGGTGAGGAGGTGGGGGGGGGGGTTGTAGGGAGAAAATGGATGGGGGATGTGCAGGCGAGTTTCTGGGGTGGGGTTGTTTCCAGAGAACCCCCAGAGCCTGGCCAGTAGCAAAAACCTCCTAAGACCACGCCTCTGCTTGACTGCCAGTGTGGAGCACATCCTTTGGTGGGCCCTAGGCGCTAGCTGTGTTCTCAGCTGAGGGGACAGATGGAAATGCAGGCACTTGGGTGATCTTTTCTCCTCCTCTGACTCCAGCACCAGCCCAGGAGGTGGATGCGGTTCCTGAAACATCTGATTCACAACATGAAGAGCAGGATGCAGAGCTGGAGGTGTGTCCTCCTCCTGAGCTTTCACCACCTCCAGCAGCTGCTCCAGCTTCAGCTGAGGAGACAGGGCCGGCCCCAGATGCAACTGAGGCCCCACCACGGCTGGAGGAAGAACCCTCCCTGGAGCCCATGCAGATTCCTGCCTTGGAGAAGGAGCTGCCTGTGGAGGGCCCAGCTCAAGGGCCGTTTTTTCAATGTGTTCGCCCTGTTCTCCATTGTTTGATTTCTGTTGTGTATTCATTTTTCTTATTTAAGCTTTTGATTTTATTATTATTTTATTTCTATCTTTAGTTTTCATTATTCCATTATATAATACATTGTAATAATAAATAAATATACTTTAAATGGTAATTGTTCATATTTAAAATGTTATTTTTCATATTTTAAATTCCTGGGCATGAAGGTCAGTCATGACGCTGTGTATGCATCACCACTGTCTAGTTTCAGGATGTCCCATCATCCCAAAAGGAGACCCTGCAGAAACAGAACTCACTCCCCACTCCTCCTGCCCCTGATCTGATTCCTGTCTCTGCCCCTTCCCTATTCCCTAGAAATGGAATCTCACAATAAGTGCTTTTTGTATCAGCTCACATGTTTATCTGTTTTTATCTGAAATAACATTTTTGCTATTAAAAGGGAATTCATAGATGGATTAGAGATTAGATGGAGGAAAGAAAGCCCTTTCAGTAAGCATGTGCATCACCTCAGGGTAGAGACCACTGTGCTAAGTGTGACCCCAGGGCCAGAAGCCAAGCAGGCAGTGGCTGTCTCCTCCTGGTCCCAAAACAGCTGGAAAAATGCAGAAATCTGGGAAGACAAACCACAAGCTGGAATGCATTCCACACAACGCTAGGCCCAGGTGTGTCAGCCCTGTGGTGCAGAAAACTCTCAAAGGTTGGTGTTTCCTAAAGGGACAAAGGGCAAACACATGCACTTCCAACATGAGAGGCAGTGCACAGGCCTCTACATGCCAGAGATGCCCCACCACCCTGATCAGGCTTCTGGGCTGGTGGGAACAAGCCCTAGGGACAAAGTGAGGCAGCAGGAACCCCAGCAGATGCCCTGGGGAGGAAGGGGAAAGCCCCTCTTGGGGTAGAACAGTGTGCAGGACCTGCCAAAGTCGCACAGGGGCACACCTGCACTGGCAGGTCCCCCCACAGAAATTGTTGCAGAATTGTTCAGAGGTATATTTTTGAGATTCCCTGTCAGAGCCCTGATGAAATAGGCAGGGATTGGAAATAGCACTGAGATCCATGGAGATGGGATGGGACCTCCAATCTTGGTCCACGTGGTCATAGGAAGCTGAGCAGGTGCTCAATTCAGTGCAGAGTTCTCGATGTGTTAACTGATGAATACTTCAGGGGTCCTCTTACATGAGGCACATGGACCAATGGTCTGCATTGAGGATCCCTCCCTTTAAACCCCTTACATCTGATTTCAACGGGCAGACATGCATACATGCATTTGAGTCTGCCTGTGACAGACACGAGAGACGCTGAAGTGAAAAATACACACTGGGCCACAAGTGAAGGTCAAGTCATCTCTGGTTTGGGACTTGCAAATCTATCTACTCCTAGAGTTGATTTTTTTGTGTAATTCATGTGTGATTTTGATAGTTCTGATAATATTAATGTCATATGTTCAATGTTATCCATATATCACTTATCTATGGAGTAAAGTACGCTATTTAGTTTTTTAAAATCTTAAAGTCTCTGATGACGGGGGAACATTAGAAAATCCAGAGCAGGACTTTTCCTTGAATATCAGTCTTCTCCCCGATTTGCACATGAGCAACAGTTTCTGGGAAAGTGTTTTCAAGACAGGATATGGCAAAGAAGTGGTATCCAATTATATTAAAAAATAACAACTGTTAATCCTCAACAATTAAGAAATAAAAAAAAAAATTTAAAATAGGCTTAAGATCAGGACAGTCACCACATCACAGAAGATACACAGATGGTAGGGGATGCATGATGGCTAGGAGTAGGTGGAAGGTACACTCATCTCCTCCCAGGACCAAAGGTGGATGACAGCTAAATGATAGAACAAGCAACCTGAACAATCAAAGGAAGACGAGTTGGACATAAGCCTTATAACCAAGGGTTAGAGACAAACCAAACCCAGGGTGGTAGGACAGAGACCTGAAAAGGTCTGGTCCCACACCCTTGTGTGGCAGTAGAGAACCTTCGGGAATATTTCAGTTGCAAAGGTAGCCCCTGAGGAATGAGGTGTCTCGATGCCTCACTGGGCCCCTCATTCCAGAGCACCAGACCTGGGAAGAGGCAGCAGCATAGCAACTGCTTGTAAAAATCAGTGGGAATTTCATCCACCATGGAGATACTGGAGGTCTAGTGAAAGATCAGGTGTCCTCTTAAAGGGCCAGCACACAAAATGCCTTCTGCAGGCAACTCTCATCTCAGGCTCCAGCAGAGAGATTGAGGCTGAGAGCAGACACCCGGCAGCTTCTGCTTCACCAGCAAGGTAAATTCTGCAAGGAGAGAGTACTCCAGGTAGAAGGGTCCGTAGGAAGCGTGGGTGCCATCGGTTGACTGTGCTGCTGGAGCAGGAGACGTGGGCTTCATGGTGGGCAAAGCGTTCGTGGGAAAAGAAGGCAGCTGTTTCTTTGGAGCCGTGCATGGAGGGCTGGTCTTCCTGTCCCCAGTCACTGTCTTCTCTTCACCGTCACATCATTTGTGTCCAGAGCTTGCAGACCTGCTCCAGAAGGGATTCATAACGTGTGCTCCACACAGAGAGGTGCAGCTGCCTGCGTCATCAAACTTCCGTCCCCAAAGTCATGTTACCTTCCTCCTGGAGCTCCCACAGTCTCCTGGCTGGGGGAGCCCTCCCTGGGCAGCTGAAGCAATGAGCAGACAGCCACTCAGCAGCTTCCAACACTCATATTTGAAAAAAACTCTCAGGAAGTTGCAAATCATACCTCAACGTAATAAAAGCCATGTATGACGAACTACATCCAACATCATATTCAATTGGGAAAAACTAAAACCCATTTCCCCTAAGAACAGAAACAAGACAGGTATGCCCTATCTAACCACTCCTGTTCCACATAGTACTGGAAGTATTAGCCATTGCAATTAGACAAGAAGAAGAAATAAAAGGCATCCAAATTGGAAAGGAAGAAGTAAAACTGTCCTTATTCACAGATGACATAACATTGTATATAAAAAACCTTAAAGACTCCACCAAAAAATTATACGACTTAATAAATGAATTCGGCAATGTAGCAGGATACAAAATTAATGCCAATAAATCTATGGCATTTTATACCCAATAGAGAACTTACAGAAATAGAGACTAAAAAATCAATCTCACTTACGATTGCACCAAAAAAATTAAGATATCTAGGAATAATCTTATCTAAAGGGGTAAAAGACCTCAACGCAGAAAACTACAGGATGTTGAAAAAAGAGATAGAGGAAGACATAAACAGATGGAAGCACATACCATGTTCATGGATTGGTAGAATCAACATTATTAAAGTTTCCATACTACCCAAAGCAATCTATAGATTCAATGCAATCCCCATTAAATTACCAATGGCATATTTCACAGACCTAGAATGAACTCGCAACAAATTGATCAGGAATAAAAAATGACCCAGAGTAGCTGCATCGATTCTGAGAAAGAAGAAAGTAGGTGGGATCTCAATACCAGATATCAAACTGTATTACAAAGCCATTGTTCTCAAAACTGCTTGGTACTGGCACAAGAACACACATATGAATCAATGGAATAGAATTGTGAACCCAGAAATCGACTGGAAACAATATGCTCAATTAATATTTGACAGAGGAGGCAAGAACATACAATGGAGTCAAGACAGTCTCTTCAATAAATGGTGTTGGGAAAACTGGACAGATACCTGCAAAAAAAAAAAAGAAACTAGACCACCAACATACACCATACACAAATATAAACTCAAAATGGATAAAGGACTTAAATGTAAGGCGTGAGGCCATAAAAATACTAGAGGAATCCAAAGGCAACAAAATCTCAGACATATGCCAAAGCAATTTTTTCACCAACACGACTGCTAGGGCATTATTGGAAACTAAAGAGAAAATAAACAAATGGGACTACATCAAAATAAAAGCTTCTGCATAGCAAAAGAAACCATCAACAAAACAACAAGAAAACCCACTGCGTGGGAAAACATATTTGCCAATGTTATCAGTGATAAGGGTTTAATCTCCAACATTTATAGGGTACTCATACAAGTTAACCAAAGATGATAAGCAGTCTAATCAGAAAATGGGCAAAAGACCTAAATAGACACCTTTCAAAAGAGGACATTCAGAAAGCCAAGAGACATATGAAAACATGCTCAAAGTCACTAATCATCTGAGAGATGCAAATCAAAACAACAATGAGGTACCATCTCACACCTGTCACAATGGCTATCATCAACAAATCAACAAACGACAAGTACTGGAGAGGATGTGGAGAAAAAGGAACACTCCTGGACTGCTGGTGGGAATGCAGGCTGGTGCAGCTACTATGGAAGACAGTATGGAGTTTCCTCAAAAATGTAAAATGGAACTCCCATTTGACCCAGTGATAACACTTCTAGGAATATATCCCAAGAAAAGAGAAACACTAATCAGAAAGGATATATGCATCCCTATGTTCATAGCAGCACAATTTACCATAGCTAAGATTTGGAAACAGCCTAAGTGCCCACCAGCAGATGAATGGATTAGAAAACCCTGGTACATCTACGCGATGGAATACTATGCTGCTGTAAAAAAGAAGAAACTCTTACCTTTCGCAACAGCATGGATGGAACTGGAGAACATTATGCTAAGTGAAATAAACCAGTCAATGAATGAAAAATACCACATGAACTCACTCATTTATGGGTAATAAAGACCATTATAAACTGATGAACAGAGGCAGAGCAGCCTCGAACAGTCTGTCAATCTACAGTGGGAAGGCCTGGGAGGGCTGGGGGCAGGAGAGGAGGGTAAGAGATCAACCGAAGGACTTATATGCATGCATATAAGCATAACCAATGGAGATAAGACACTAGGAGGTAGGGGAGGTGGGGAAAAGGTCAAGGGGGAAAATAAAAAGGAGACATATGTAATACTCTGTAATATTTTAAGCAACAAAACAAAAATTAAAAATTAAATAATTAAATGAAATCCTTGTCAGTTTATTCTGACATCTAGGCCAGTGGTCAGCAAACTCTGGCTTGCGAGCCACATGCAGCTCTTTGGCCCCTTGAGTGTGGCTCTTCCTAAGCCTTAGGAGTACCCTAATCCTATCTAATAATAGAGAAACATGGTAATTAACTGTAACTTCCCTACCCTTCCCGTTAGCTAATCAGCAAGATATGCAAATTAACTGCCAACCAAAATGGCGGCCGGCAGCCAGGCAGCTGAAGCTAACAGGAGGCTTGCTTGCTCCAGTGAGGAAGGAAGCCAAGGTTCCCCGCCTGCCACTGCCGGCTCTGAGCTTGCTCTTTAAGAAACATTGTTGCAAATATAGAAGCTAAACTAAACCCAGAAACCTGCTTTCAGTCAGCCGGAATCTCAGAGCTGGAGCCGCAACAAAGTTTCAAATACAGAAGGTAAACAAAGCCCAGAAACCTGCTTTCAGCAGCCGAGGACTCAGAGCTGGAGCTGAGCCTCAGAGCTAAAGCCGGCTCTCAGCTCCAGTGACAGTCATAGAAGGTGAATAAATCCCAGAATAAAAAAGAAAAAGAAAAAGTGGAGAGGTTGGGAGCTTCAGTCACCCGCCAGCCCGAAAATGGCCCTCAGCCCCTCACCCAGACTGGCCAGGCACCCCAGGGGGACCCCCACCCTGAAGGGGGTGTGACCAGCTGCAAAAAGCCATCATCCCCTCATCCAGGCTGCCCAGGCACCCCAGTGGGAACCCCCACCCTGATCCGGGAAACCCTTTAGGGCAAACTAGCTGGCCCCCACCCATGCACCAGGCCTCTATCCTATATAGTAAAAGGGTAATATGCCTCCCAGGACCGGGATCAGTGGAGCTGCAAGGCCTCCCGAACCTGGGATCAGCGGAGCCATGAGGCCTCCAGGCCTGGTATCAGCAGAGCTGTGTGGCTTCCTGGCTTGGGATCAGCAGAGCCTCCCAGCACCGGGATCAGCAGAGCCGCAAGGCCTCTCGGACTGGGATCAGCGGAGCCACAAGGCCACACAAACCCTGGAACAGCGGAGCTGCAAGGCCTCCTGGCACTGGGGTCAGCAGAGCAGCGAGGCTTCCTAGAACCTGGATCAGCTGAGTAGCGAGGCCTCCTGATCCCTGGAGCAGCTTGACAGGGGCAGCGCCCAAACCCCCTGATCGCCCTGTGGCTCCGTGTGTGACAGGAAGCGGGGCCACAACCTCCCTATCCTCCCTGCTCTGTTCATGACAGGGGAAGGCTCCCCAACCCCCCCATTGGCCCTAATCTGTGTGTGACAGGGTGGAGCCGCAACCTCCCCATCGGCCCTTCCCTGAGTGTAACAGGGGGGAGTGCCCCAACCCCCTGATCCGCCCTGCTCTGTGTGTGACAGAGTGTGGCACCCCAACCCACCCATGGGCCCTGCTCTGTGGGTGCCAGGGAGCAGCGCCCCAACCTCACCATCGACCCAACCTTGAGTGTGACTGAGGGTGGCATCACAACCTCCTTATTGGCCCTGCTCTGTGCGTGACAGGGGGCAGCGCCCCAACCACCTGATCAGCTGGCTCTGTATGTGACAAGGGTGGAGCCACAACCCCCTGATCCACCCTGCTCTGTGCGTGACAGGGGGTGGGGCTGCAACCTCCCCATTGACCCTGCCTTAAGTGTGACTGAGGGTGGCATCGCAACCTCCTGATCCGCCCTGCTCTGTGCATGACAGGTGGTGGTGCCCCAACTCCCCAGTCGGCCCTGCTCTGAGCCTGACCAGGGTCTGAGGGGCAGGCACCTAGGGATTGGGCCTGCCCTCTGCCACCCAGGATCGGGCCTAAGCCAGCTGGTCATTATCTCCCGAGGGGTCCCAGACTGTGAGAGGGCACAAGTGGGGCTGAGGGATACTCCCCCCCTCTAGTGCACAAATTTTTGTGCACCGGGCCTCTAGTTAAATGTCCTCTTTTGAAAGGTGTCAATTTAGGTCCTTTGCCCATTTTTTGATTAGACTGCCTATCTTCCTTTTGTTAAGTTGTATGAGTTCCCTATAAATGTTGGAGATTAAACCCTTATCACTGATAACATTGGCAAATATGTTCTCACATACAGTGTGCTTTCTTGTTTTGTTGATGGTTTCTTTTGCTGTGTTGAAGCTTTTATTTTGATGTAGTCCCATTTGTCATTTTCTCTTTAGTTTCCAATAATGCCCTAGCACCATGTTGGTGAAGAAATTGCTTCGGCATATGTCTGAGATTTTATTGCCTTTGGATTCCGCTAGCATTTTTTATGGTTTCCTGTCTTACATTTAAGTCCTTTATCCATTTTGAGTTTATATTTGTGTATGGTGTAAGTTGGTGGTCTAGTTCCATTTTTTTTTGCAGGTATCTGACCAGTTTTTTCAACACCATTTATTGAAGAGACTGTCTTGACTCCATTGTATGTTCTTGCCTCCTTTGTGAAATATTAGTTGAGCATATTGGTTAGGGTAGATTTCTGGGTTCTATATTTTATTCCATTAATCTATATGTCTGTTCTTGTGCCAGTACCAAGCAGTTTTGAGAACAGTAGCTTTGTAATACAGCTTGATATCTGGTATTGAGATCTCACCTACTTTGTTCTTCTTTCTCCAGATCGCTGCAGCTATTCTGGGTCTTTTTTTATTCCAGATGAATTTTTGGAGAGTTCATTCTAGATCTGTGAAGTATGTCATTGGTATTTTAATGGAAAGTGCTTTGAATTTATAGATTGGCTTGGTTAGTATGGATATTTTGATGATGTTGATTCTACCAATCCCAGATCATGGTATGTTCTTCCATCTGTTTATGTCTTCCTCTATCTCTTTTTTCAATGTCCTGTAGTTTTCTGAGTAGAGGTCCTTTACCTCTTTAGTTAAGTTTATTCCTAGGTATCTTAATTTTTTTGGTGCGATGGTGAATGGGACTGTTTTTTTAGTCTCTCTTTCTGTAAGTTCACTATTGGTGTATAGAAATGCCATAGATTTCTTGGTGTTAATTTTGTATCCTGCTACATTGCCGAATTCATATTTTTAAGTCTAATAGTTTTTGATGGAGGTTTTAGGATTTTTTATATACAACGTTATGTCATCTGTGAATAAGGACAGTTTTACTTCTTCTTTTCCAATTTGGATGCCTTTTATTTCTTCTCATGTCTAATTGCAATGGCTAATACATCCAGTACTATGGGGAACAGGAGTGGTGAGAGTGGGCATCCCTGTCTTGTTCCTGTTCTTAGGGGAAATGGTGTTAGTTTTTGTCCATTGAGTATGATGTTGGCTTTAGTTTGCCATATATGCCTTTTATTATGTTGAGGTATGATCCTTCTATTCGCACCTTGCTGAGAGTTTTTATCAAAAATGCGTGCTAGATTTTGTCAAATGCTTTTTCTGCATCAATTGATATGACTATGTGGTTTTTTCTTTCAATTTGTTTATGTGATGTACCACATTTATTGATTTGTGGATATTGTACCATCCTTTATCCCTGGGATAAATCCTACTTGGTCATGGTGTATGATCTTTCTGATGTACTGCCAGATCTGATTTGCTAAGATTTTGTTGAGGATTTTGGCATCTATGTTCATGAAGGATATTGGCCTGTAATTATGTTTCATTGTGTTGTCTTTACCTGGTTTTGGTATTAGGGTGATGCTGGCTTCATAGAATGAGCTTGGAAGTGTTCCTTTCTCTGGAATTTTTTGTAGTAGTCTGAGCAGTATAGGTTTTAATTCTTCCTTGAATGTTTGGTAAAACTCCACTGTGAAGCCATCTGGTCCTGGGCTTTTGTTTGCTGGAAGCTTTTTGATGACTGCTTCCATTTTTTCTAGTTATTGGTCTATTGATATTCTTAGATTCTTCCTGATTGAGTTTTGGAATGTTGTATTTTTCTAGGAATATGTCCATTTCCTCCAGGTTGTCTGGTTTGTTGGAGTAGAGTTGTCCATAGTATTTTTTAACAATCATTTGTATTTCTGTGGGGTCTGTTGTTATTTCACCTCTATCATTTCTGATTTTGTTTATTTGGGTCCTCTCTCTCTGCTTCTTGGTGAGCCTGGCTAGAGGTTCATCAATCTTGTTTATCCTTTCAAAGAACCAGCTCTTGGTTTCATTGATTTTATCTATTGTTCTTTTGGTCTCTATGTCATTGATTTCTGCTCTAATCTTTATTATTTCCTTCCTTCTGCTCAATCTGGGCTTTTCTTGGTGCTCTCTTTCTAGTTCTTTGATAAGTAGACTTAGATGATTTACCGCCAGTTTTTTCTTTTCTTTCTTTTTTTTTTTTTTTTTTTTTGAGATAGGCCTATAGACCTACAAACTTCCCTCTCAGGACTGCTTTCATTGTGTCCCATAGGTTTTGGATTGTTGTGTTTTCATGTCATTAGTTTCCAGGATGTTTTTAATTTCTTCTTTGATCTCATTGCTAACCCAATCAATATTTAATAACATGCTATTCAGCTTCCAACTGTTTGAGTGTTTTGGGTTGTTTTTATTGTAGTTTATTTCTAATATTATGCCATTGTGGTCTGAGAAGATGCTTCATATGATTTCAGTCTTCTTGAATTTGGGGAGACTTTGTTTGTGACCCAATATGTGGTCTATTTTTGAAGATGTCCCATGAGCACTTGAGAAGAACGTATCTTTTGTGGCTTTAGGGTGAAGTGTTCTGAAGATGTCAATTAAGTCCATCTGATCTAGTGAGTCATTTGGGATTGCTGTTTCTTTGCCAATTTTTTGTCTAGAGGATTTATCCAGGGATGTCAGTTGGATATTAAAGTCCCCTACTATGATTGTATTGTTGTGGATCTGTCCCTTGATATCTTCCAGGAGTTTTTTTTTATGTATTTGGGTGCTCCTGCATTGGGTGCATATATGTTTATTAGGGTTATATCCTCTTGTTGTATTGATCCCTTTAGTATTATGAAGTGGCCTTCCTTATCTCTTGTTATGGTCTTTTCTTTGGGGTCTATTTTGTCCGATATAAGTATTGCTACCCCAGCTTTTTTTTAGATTTTCATTTGCCTGAAAGATATTTTTCTATCCCTTCACTTTCAGTCTGTGTGGGTCCCTTTTTCTGAAGTGGGTCTCTTGCAGACAGCAAATATATGGGTCATGTTTTTTTATCCATTCAGCCACTCAATATATTTTGATTGGAGCATTTAGTCTATTTATGTTTAAAGTTATTATTGTAAGGTACTTGTTTGTAGCCATTTCTATTTTTCGTGCCTGTTTTCTGTCTGAGCTTTTTATCTCTTCCTTTTACACCAGTCCCTTTAGCATTTCTTGCATTGCTGGATTGGTGGTGATAAACTCCCTTAGCCTTTTTTTTGCCTGTGCAGCTTCTTATTTCCCCTTCAATTTTTAATGATAGCCTTGCTGGATAGAGTATTCTTGGATTCAGTCCTTTGCTTTGCATTACTTTGTAAATTTCTGTCCATTCTTTTCTGGCCTGATGTGTTTCTGTTTAGAAATCATTTGATAATCTAATGGGAGATCCCTTGTATGTAACTTTCCGTCTCTCTCTTGCAGCTTTTAAGATTCTCTCTTTGTCCTGAACATTTGCCATGGTAATTATGACGTGTCTTGGTGTTGGTCTTTTCGGGTTCACCTTGTTTGGGACACTCTATGCTTGTGTGACTTTTTTCTTCCCCACATCAGGGAAGTTTTCTGATATTATTTCTTCCAATAGGTTTTCTAACCCTTGTTCCTCTTTCTGTTGTTCTGGCACCCCTATTATGCATATGTTGTTTTGTTTCATGTTGTCCCATAGCTCCCGTAGGCTCTCCTCTTGTCTTTTAATTTTTTTCTCCAATTGCAGTTCAGTTTGGGTGTGTTTTGCTTCTCTGTCTTCTAATTAGCTAATTAGGTCCTCCGCTTCTCCTAGTCTGCTGTTGAAACTTTCCATGGTGTTTTTTATTGCAGCTATATCACTCTTCATTTCTTCTTGGTTCTTACATAAGTTATTGATTTTTTTCATTCGTTTCTTTTTGATTCTTACAAAAGTTGTTGATTTTTTCATCCATTTCTTCTTGATTCTTGCATACGTTATTGATTTTTTTCCTCCATCTGGTTTATGCATTTTAGGACCCTTAATCTGAATTCTTTTTCTGTCATGCTGCATGCCTCTGTTTCACTTGGCTGCTTTTCTGGCAAGTCCGTCTTTTTTTTCCTTTGGGGATTTCTTTGTCTACCCATGGTTGATCTCACCGACAGATCTAGATGTTGAGTCGTTCAGGGGCTGCTCCTTGGGTGGCAATGGCTTTTTGGGCTGTGGTTGTTCCTCAGGCAGTTGTGGTGGCAGCTGCTCCTCAGTTGGCAGCAGCTCCTCTGGTGAGTGCTGTTCACAGCCATGGTGGCTCCTCTGGCTGGTGGGGGGAGGCTTCACACACAGCTGCTGTTCCTCAGACAGAGGGTGTGCTGATCATGAGGCTGCTGTTCCTTGAATGGGGTCGGGCTACACCCGCAGCTGCTACTCCTTGAACTGGGGTGCACTGCTCACATGGCTGATCCTTGGGAGGGGGCTGGCTGTACGCTGCTGTTGTTCCTCTGATGTGGTGGGCTGCTCATGGGGCTACTGCTCCTAAGACTTGGACAGGCTGATTGCAAGTCTGCTGCTCCTCATTCAGGGCTGGGCTGCTTGCGAGGCTGCTGCTCTTTGGACGGGAGTGAGCTGTATGTGTGGCTGCTCCTCCTCAGATGGGGACATGCCACTCACCCAGCTGCTGCTCTTCGGACAGGTGCAGGCTGTTGTGGCTCTGCTCCTTGGACCAGTGCTTGCTCCGCAGGGCTGCCGCTCCTCGACATGGGCAGTCTGCTCATGTGGCTTCTGGTCCTCTGACCAGGGTGGGCTGCTGCTGCTCCTTGAATCAGCCCAGGCCATTTGCAGAACTGCTGCTCCTCAGATGGGGCGGGCTGCTCACACAGCTGCTGTTCCTCGGGTTGGGAAAGCTGCTTGTGTGGCTGCTGCTGCTTGGATGAGGGCAAGATGCTTGTGCAGCTGCTGCTCCTCGGACTAGTGCTGGGTGTGCGCAGCTGCTGCTCCTCGGATGGGGGCGGGCTGCACAGGGCTGCCGCTCCTCAGACGTAGGAAGACTGCTAGTGCAGCTGCTGCTCCTCGGACAGGTCGGACTGCTTGTGCGGTTGCTGCTCCTCGGATGGGGAAGCGGGCCACTCACACAGCTGCTGCTCCTTGGACAGGTGCAGGCCACATGAAGCTGCTGCTCTTAGGCTCGAGGCAGGCTGCTCACAGGACTGATGCTTCGTGGACAAGTGCGCACTGCTCACGTGTCTGCTGCTCATGTGGTTGAAAAAATAATGTGAAAAGAAGTAGGAAATAAAGGGACAAACAAAAAAAAAAGAACAAAGCAAAAAGCAAAAAAGAAGCTAACAAAACAATAATAAAAAAATAAAAACGAAAAATTGAAATGTCATTTCTTTGGCTGGCTTAAGATCCCAGTTTTCTGAAATGTCTGTGCTTTTTTGTTGTTGTTGTTTTTGTCATTGCTGGGACTCTCTGTATGGCATCTTGGACATTGGGAATGAAATACTGGATAAGACCTGGATTGTGCTTATTTTCTCAAGATCATTTGTCAAGCTGAAATCAGACTACAAAATTCATCTCCCCCGTGATGAATGCAGCTCAAAAGTTATTTATTTTTTTATTTTTTCTCTCTATTTTTTTTAAATTTATTTTTCAGTTATAGTTGACATACAATATTATATTAGTTTCAGATGTACAACATAAGGATTAGACATTTATGGACCTTGAGCGGTAGCCATAGGTCTAGCACTCATCTGGCACCATGCATAGTTACTAGCTTGTTGTTGGCTATGTGCCCGGTGCTGCACACTCCACATCTGTATGACTACCCTTTGCTGGGATATTGGATTGTTAGTGTCACTCGTACATAATCCAGGCCTGTGTAGTGATTGCATGCTGGATGTTCTCAGTCTTCTGGCCTTCACATTTCAAGGACCTCTCTTTTCTGAGATTTCCCCTTGATATTCCTATGGCTGTGGTTGCTCGAAACTCTGTCCCCTGGTTCCTCAAGCCAGCATGCCTGTGGGTTATTCAGCAGAGTTTTAAATGGTGCAGACTTGACCTTCCCCCCATCTAAAAGCCACAAGCAAATGAGAAACTTATCCAGTGTTACTGACTGTATTCTCCTTTTTCCATTCCAAGCGTTAACTCCTTTTTTAAATTCTTTTTTTTCTTTTTTACTCTCTGGTGCTTTCAAATAGGTCCTCCATCCCCACGTTTACAGTTATCTTTAGAAAGGTTGTTTTAATAGGCTCAGCCCAACCAGAAGCAAAATTTTCAGATAATTTTTGAAATGCAGATGGGTTTGTTATCTACAATTTATATCCATAATTGAATTAAAGGCTTATTTTTAATTATATTGAATCTATCATTCCTCATATTGCAATCCTCCCACATGCTATTGATAAACTTCAATAGATTATTTTTAAACAAAATACTCTTTATAAACTAATTTCTAGAACATTAATTAAAAGATAATGCTCATAGTTGTAATTGAAATGATTTATGATCTACTTCATTTGAAATTTACTCAGTATAAAAGATTTAAAAACCTTCAACGTATTCTTTTATTTTAATAGGAATGAGGTTTGAATTCTTTTGTGGCTCCTCTTCACAAGGCATTACATTTTAAAAAGACTTTTTAAAGAATTAGTGAAAAGGCCACATATACTAGAAAATAAAAAGGAAAAAGAAGTACAACATTTTAAAAGTAATTACTATTCATTAGCATATATTATGTTATATGAGTCTATTGCCATCCTTCAAAAAATAAATTCTGATTATTTTATATGTCTTTCCTATGTTTTCCATGGTGAGTTTTGACTTTCAGCTTAAATTCTGAAGAACATAGTTACTCTGCTCCTCTTCCAGACAAATAAGGTCTTTGAAAAATCCAAGCATATTTTGGTGAGTCAATATGAGTAGTAAATTGAATTCATGCCCAAACCAATAAATTGCATACATTTACCAACAGTATATGTACTGTTTTATTTCTCTTGATACATAATCACTATAAATACAGTCTATTTGCAATATGAAACATAAGTTATCTAGAAAACCACTACTTATTCACACTGATATCATTTATATCAAAATAATATGCATACTTTGAACAGATCAATTTATTCTTGTATACAGAAAAGCTATTCATAAATCCTGTCTGTTTTTGCTCTCATATTAAATCTTATGTTTCTTATACCCCTCAACTTGAATCAAGTTTCACTCAGAAAAATTATTTTGTGGCATAAATCATTATCTTATTTTCTATAATGGCGATATGAAATAGAACATTATTGTGTCCTTGAATCAGTAAACATTACTTAAAATCAATATGTCTTGACTAAAATATTAAACATGTATGAAGCAATGCTTTTTAGATACTACGATGCTTTTCAGAAACAATGTTTTTTAGATACTACAATGCTTTTTAGAGAAATCACAAGTCTGTGATCCAGATATTTGCTAACAATCACAATAAAGCAGAAATACAGCTGGAGTGGGGTGAATGGACAACTACCAGAGCTCACTGACTGAAGGCAGTTTGGGATCACAGAAGGAAGGGAAACCCAAAGATAAGTCAGGAGTCACCGAGTTGAAAACCAGATGTTAGAATGTGTGGAGGCCAAGAATGCTAGAATTTGTGGGGTGGAGTATCAATATATGAGGGGCCCCATTCTTGAATCCTAGCCTCTCCTGTAATTTTCAGTCATTGGGAATGACACTGAACAGCAGCATTAGGGATTTTAAGGATGGCATGAGTCACTTAAGAAAATATCAATGGATACTATCAAGGGAGGACTATAGAATGTTTTATTCCCATTTTTTGAGAGAATATGGACAGCATTTTTGTTAGACACTAGAGAGTGAACCTCAGTGTACCTCTCCACTAGCTCTATAAAGACTAAAATTGAATTCCCAGCAAGCCTGTGATGATGGAGGTTAAGAACATTATTTAATGCCAAAACAATACTGAAAATATAAATTCCTCATTTTTACTATTTTCAAAAAAGGCATTACTGCTTTTAATTTGAGCAATTAGGAGTTGCACAAAATAAAAGCTAATTGTGACAGCAGTGGTGAGGGGAATTTGGGAGCATGGTGGAGATAAAAATGAGTAGACGTGTGGAGGAAATACCCAACAAGGAATAATTAAGAAATGAAAGGTAGGTAAATTAAAATAGCTGGATAAAGGAGGTTAGGACTGCAGACAACTAGAACCCAGTTTCAAAAATTAGGTTCCTAGGATGTAAAGAGTAAGGAATGTGCTCTATTTTGAGTGGGCAGTGGGAAACTATGGAACACGTTATGTCTACAGAGTAAATAACATCATGGAAACAAATTTTAGAAAGTTTTTTTCTGTGGGAATATAGTGAAAATTATAAGGAGGAGAAATGAGTACTTTGGAGATATTCTCTACCCATGATTATCAGAGTGCAAATTAGCATAAATATATGGAATATAGAAATGAGAAATATGAGGAGGTATTTTGACAGCATAATTGGCAGATTCTAATTAATTAACTGACTTGAGAGATGAGAAGGGATAGATAATAACATGGTCAGGTGTTCTGAGCCCAGAACATGGAGAAATTGCTTTGTCACTAACCAAATTAAGACTTCCAGAAATGGAATCAATATGGAAGCCATGGCTATAAAATAGTTTTTAATTGCATCAATATTTCTTATAAAAGCAAACATAGAAAAATATTTTCAGTATTGTTTTGGCATTAAATAATGTCAAAGGACGTGAGCACATGAGAGGGGATGTGTGCACATGCTGGGCATGCTGGGTTGATGGAAGTGCGGTGGAGAGGCAGGGGGAACTTGTGCACACCTTGGTTTGCAACTGTTGCAGCCGTGGGAGGGTGACAGTGTGCTGGGGGATGTTCGCACACCAGGGGGGGATGTGCACACCGGAGGCCTCTGGCTTTGCAGATCCGTAAACCCCCGTGGTGCGGCCAGGAGGATG
The DNA here is from genome assembly GCF_028538775.1 of Myotis yumanensis. Lineage (NCBI taxonomy): Eukaryota > Metazoa > Chordata > Mammalia > Chiroptera > Vespertilionidae > Myotis > Myotis yumanensis. The sequence goes on from NW_027223772.1 coordinate 6,193,651, forward strand.
TCAGTCTGGCCCGACAAGTTGGCTGTCCCCGCAATCCTGCACCTTCTGGGCCTCTAGTCTATAATAATAAAAGGGTAATATGCTAATTAGACCGAATGTCCTTCCTAATGAAGCCAGGGCTGGAGAGAAGCCAGCCCAGTCCCGGGTGCCTTTGGGCATCCCTGGGGAACCAGCCTGGGTCCCAGGTGCCTGTAGACAGCTGGAGGAGGGAAGCCTGGGTCCCAGGTGCCTGCAGGCAGCTGGAGGAGGGAAGCCTGGGTCCCAGGTGCTGGAGGGAAGCCAGTGCCAGCGGCTGGGGGAAGGAAGGCCTACTCTTGTACAAATTTTCATGCATCGGGCCTCTAGTTTCTAATAAGTAAGAATATCCTATGTAATAACAAATGATTCTATCTTGAAAATTCAGCTCTTGAAAATTGCTGAGACACAATTAACTGTGAGAAATAAATTTGGAGATTGGCGTATGTGAATTACACGAAGAAAATAACCAAAGGGCCGGTGATGTTACAAATTATGGTAAGAATCTCAATTTTCTCGAATCAAAAGAAGTTGATTTTAAATTAACTATGACAAAATATGGGGCCAATGGAAGGAAATAAACATAATGACTTCCAAGTACTAAAGAGGAACAGGGAAAGAAAAGAGCACAACTCACTGGTTAGGTAAAACACAAAAAGCAAATTTTGACTTTATCAAAAATAACTGATATAAGGAAAAGGAAATAAAGAGTTTCTAATATTTTCATTTAAATGCCAATTGCATAGCCTTATATCACTTAAAGTAGGACAAAGACAAACAAAGTCCTTAGCTACAAAAGTGTTTCCAAAGAGATAAATTAAAATCATTTTATCTCATGACTAAGTGTTTTTTTTGTTGTTTTCTTTTATTTGTTTGTTTTTTAATATATTTTATTGATTTTTTTTTTTTTTACAGAGAGGAAGGGAGAGGGATAGAGAGTTAGAAACATTGATGAGAGAGAAACATCAATCAGCTTCCTCCTGCACACTCCTTACTGGGGATGTGCCCGCATCCAAGGTACATGCCCTTGACTGGAATCGAACCCGGGACCCTTGAGTCCCCAGGCCGATGCTCTAACCACTGAGCCAAACCGGTTAGGGCTGTTTTTTTTTTTTTTAATGACAAACATTTATTTCTCATAGTCTGGAGCCTGGGAAGTCCAAGATTAAGGTGCAGCAGATGAGGCCCATCTGCTGGTGTCTGGTGAGGTCCATTTCCTGGCTTATAGATGGCTATTTTCTTCTTGTTTCCTCACATGATGGAGAGCAGAGTGGAGAACAGATCATCTCTTTAATGTCATTTCCTATAAGACACTAGATGCCTGGTGCACAAAATTCATGCACAGGTAGAGTCCCTAGGCCTGGCAGGTGATCAGGGCCAATTGGGGCCTTCCTGGCTGCTGGCCAGGGCCTTCCTTCCCCAGCTGCTGGCTATAGTCTGGGGCCTTCCTTTATTCCGCGCCACCCCCTGGGGGTCAGCGTACATCCATAACAAGTGATCGAACTCCCTGTCTCCCAAAGGCCCCGCTTTTTAAAAAATATATTTTATTGATTTTTTACAGAGAAGGGAGAGGGATAGAGAGTTAGAAACATCCATGAGAGAGAAACATCCATCAGCTGACTCCTGCACACCCCACTGGGGATGTGCCCGCAACCAAGGTACATGCCCTTGACCGGAATCAAACCTGGGACTCTTCAGTCCACAGGCCAACGCTCTAGCCACTGAACCTAACTGGTCAGGACGGCCCCATTTTTTAAAAAAATTTCTATTGATTAAGTTATTACATATGTGTCCTTATCCTCACATTACTCCCCATTCCCCCCACTCATTCCCTCACCCCCAGTTGTCTATGGTTTATTTATTTACAACATTTGTGATTGATTTACTTTTTAAAAATTTATCTTTATTCAGAAAATATTTTACAAAAGTTCCCATGTTGAAGCATAGATGATGCTCTCAGATATGTAAAATACATGCTTAATGGTTCACACATTTTTGAGAAGAAGCATACAATTAATCAGGGAATAAAGCTCAGCATGGTAATTCCTAAATAAAGGCATTTACAACAAACAAATTTTCAGCAAGCACAGAGGTGTTCTTTTTCACTGTTATATTGGCAATACTCTTCACACTGGAGATACTTAAAGGCATAATAGGCAATCAGTGAATATTAGATGAAATAATGAGAGAAAGTAGTAAAGAGATAGATAGGAAAACACTGTTCTTTTTAATCATAGTTTTAAAAAAAGTATTTGTAATAATGTATTAACAGACATATATACAGAGAAAAGGCTATTTGCTCTCACCATTTTCATTTGCATTGTATTTATGAATCTAGCCAGTGCAATATGGCAAGATAAAAAGTAAATATGTATTATTTAAAAAAAATACAAATTATTTGAAAATGAAATTGTAGTTTATGTAGAAAATAAGTAATGTATACAGAAAACCTCACTAAATTTATTGAGTTTTTCAAGTTGTTAGAACCCAATGTCATTATACTGAAATCAGCTGTAAATTGGAAGGTGACATTTAAAGAGTACCCTTTACAATAGCTTTGTGAAATATTTAGGAATAAATTCAAAATGACATGCAAGACTTCTACCCTGAAAACTTCAAAATTTTAGAGAGATAATTTTTTTTTAAATACCAAAATATGTGTAGCTATATTCTACTGTCATTGATTTGAAGTCCCATGATTAAGATGTTGACCCCTTTATCGACCTATATATTGAGGCAAAGCCAGTTAAATCTAATAATACAAGATGATTTTAAACTGTACATACAAAAGAATAACCAAGGAAATATTTTTTAAAACGAACATATAGGAGGACTTATATGATCTAATTTCGAGCCTAAAAAGAAACTAAAATTGATATAGCATGGTACTGGTGCAAAGACAGACATCTAGGTCAGTAGAACAGAATAGAAAGCTCAGAAATAGACCAAAACATATGTTCAATAAATTTTCAACAAGGCCACTAAGGTTACTTATTGAAGAAAGAACTATCTTTCAAGAAACAGAAGGAACAATTGAATACTTGAGTGAAAAATAATGACTACCAGTATCTACCCCATATGAAAACATTTTATTTAGATGAATCATTGATCTAAATGGAAAAGCTAAAGTGATAACAACTTCAGAAGAAAACAAGTGAGAATGACTTCATGATCTTAGTGTAAATAAGAACTCTTAAACACGGAGAAAGTACATACAAGGGGGAAAAATGGAAAATTGAAATTCAAAATTTTAAACTTCTGCTATACAGTGATAAATTTTTAAAAATAAAGAAAGCTAGGAGAAATTATATATATATATATATATATATATATATATATATATATATATATAATGACAATGAAGCCATATTTAGAATATACTAGTATAAAGAGCTCCTATACTCAAGGGAGATTTTAAAGGATTTTAAAATATTTAAATGTACAAATAACTTGAACATAAACTTAACAATAGATGTTATAAAAATGGCCACAAGCACATGAAGTATTCTTAATATATTTAGTTATCAGGGAAATGCAAATTTTAATGGCAATGAAATGCCAATTCATACTAGAAGGATACTTTAATCAAACAACACAAAGTGATTGTGATGGTGTCATTGCAATAGGGAAGGAAAAAGGCAAACTATTCTGAGAAAGAGTTTGGCAATTTCTTACGAAGTTAAGCACAAACCTCCAGTAAAATACAGGAATTCCCCTCTTACGTATTTACCCAAAAAATGCAAATATATGCTTACAAAAAAAGAAAAGAACACAACTCTTAAACCTTGTAATTGAATGTTTATGTCAGCTCTTCTCTTAGTAGCCTCCAAACAGGAACCAAGCCAAACGTTTATTACTGGATAGTTGTTAAACTGATTTACTTATACAGTACAATATTGAGATTTAATAAAAAAAAAATTACTGACACACAGCAATGCATACTATAAATGAATTCCCAAATCAATATTCTAAGTAAAATCATCCTTACACAAAAGGGTACGTATTTTATGATTTCATTATGATGAAGTTCAACATAGAAAACTATGTCATAGTGATGGGAATCTGGCCAGTAATTACCTTAAGGTGTCTGAGTGTGAATTTCCTGGAAAGGGATACGAAGGACTTTCTCAGGTACCAGGCACATTCCATATTGTGTTTGGCATTGCAGTTACATGAACATATGTCAAAGTGGTCAGACCTACTTCCACCTCACTCAATTTGCAGCCCCACTCAAGCTGTTTGAAGCTACTTTTCCATATGAATGGCCTGTCCTGGCTCAGGCTTCAGACTTTCCTAAAATCTCTCAAACAAACAGCAGCTGGCATCAGCATACCCCAAACCTATCAGTAAGTGGCCTAAGACCCGGCACTAGCAGCAGCCTCCCTGGCTTCACAACTTAGCCTCTCCTGGGAACTTCCAAGGACAACACAAATAGCAGTCATCTGCAGATTGTTGTATAGCTCCTGCCACGTGGCCCCAGGCAGTGGTTGACTTCTGGGAAGTCAAGCTGTCCAAAGCCAATGCATCCACTGGACAGCTTCGGACACAACAGATTATAAATCTACACATTCCCAAGTGACACACTGAAGCAAATCCTGCTCCATAGGGGTATCTCCTACACAACAACTCTTCCACTGTGCTTGCAGCTGGGCCTCACAGCTAATTGGCCTGGAGATCAATTCCTCCCTGTGATGCCAATGAAGGCTCAACTACAACAAGATAGTGCACATAGCCCAAACAGGGGTGCACCCAGAGTGCCCAGCTCAGGTGACGGCGGAGCCTGAGGCACTGGACCCTCCAGAACTCCTATCACACAAGGCCACTCTACCAATTCCTGGAGACATAGAAGCTCTACTTAGTACATGGGAATAAACATAGGGAAGCAGCCAAAATACAGAGACAGAGGAATATGTCACAAATGAAAGAAGAGAAGAAATCTCCAGAAACAACTAAATGCAATTAAAGCAAACAAACTAGTAGATACAGAGTTCAAAACAATGGTTATAAGGATACTCTAGGATCTGAATGAGAGCTTAAAGGGATTCTGTGAGACTGTCCAGGATCTTAGTGAGAATTTCAAGAACCTTAGTGAAAGCATCAAAGATCATGAAAAAGAACCAGTCAGAAATTAAACGTACACTAACTTAAATAAAGAATAATTTACAGGAATTCAGCAGAAGAGTAGAGGATGCTGAGAAACAAATCAGGTATTTGGAAGCTGAGGAAGGAAAAAACACCCAATCAGAAGAACAAAAAGAAAAAATAGTCAAAAAAATATAAAGATAGTGTAAGGAGCCTCTGGGACAACTTCAAGGATACCAACACTCACATGATGGGGGTTACAGAAGAAAAGAGCTAGTTATTGAATACTTATTTGAAGAAATGATGACCAAAAAATACCCCAACCCTCCCTATCTAGTGAAAGCAATAGACTTACAAGTCCAGGAAGTGCAGAGTTCCAAACAAGAGAAAGCCAAAGAGGGCCACACTAAGACACATCATAATTAAAATGCCAAAGGTTAAAGATAAAGAGAGAATCTTAAAAGCAGCAAGATAAAAGCAGTTAGTAACCTACAAGGGAGTGCCCATAAGACTGCCAGCTGATTTCTCAACAGAAACTTTGCAGGCCAGAAGGGAGTTGTTATAAATATTCAAAGTGGTAAATAGCAAGGAACTACAATCAAGATTACTCTACCCAGCAAATCTGTCACCTAGAATTGAAAGTCAAATAAAAGACTTAACAGATAAGAAAAAGCTAAAGGAGTTCATCACCACCAAAGTACTACTACATGAAATGTTGAAGAATATTCTTGAAGAAGAAGAAGAAGAAGAAGAAGAAGAAGAAGAAGGAGGAGGAGGAGGAGGAGGAGGAGGAGGAGGAGGAGGAGGAGGAGAAGGAGAAGGAGAAAGAAGGAGAAGGAGAAGAAGAATATGAACAATAAAATGACAATAAATACATATCTATGAACAATCATATCTAAATATTAAAATAAATGAACAAGGCATCTAATGAACAAAATAAACTGATGAATAAAATATAATCAGAGGCATGGACACATGGAACAGACTGACCAATCTCAGAGGGAAGGGGCAAGAGTGTGGCAGGAAGAGATTAACAAAAGAACTTATATGCATTTATGCATTGCATATGGACACAAACAATAGGGTATTGAAGGCCTGGGGCCATGTGGGAACAGGGTGGAGGAGGAAAATGGGGTGGGTAAAAAAAGGGGACATTTGTAATACTCTCAACAATAAAACTTTTTTTAAAAAAAGAAAAAATATGTTTGTCCAAGCAAGACTAATCATTAATTAGCTGCATTGTGTCTGAGCTATGAACAGAGAACTGAGAAGTCAAGCCATGCTCAGATGCTTGAAGTTCATTAAGAATAGAGAATCCTCATGCTTACTTCAACAGAATCTATTTGGAACCCCTCAAAAGACAATGCCGCAGGAATAAGGGTTACATCCTCATATACTTGGAGGGAAAATAGCCTCAACATTTTTTTGAGTGGCTAAAAAATTTTGATATGTATATCCAAGAAACGTAATGGACCCTACACAAAATAGATATAAAAATAATTACACCTAGCCCATCATAGTAATAAAACCAAGGGTCCTTATGGCTTCAGATTAATTTAGTATTGAATCCTAGCTCTAGAAATCACACTTTTCTCCCTATACCCCTCATACACCTAGCCTTTGCCCAGACAATCAGCAACCCCTCAAGGCAGTAGAAAACAGTAGCCAGGACCTGACTAATGGTTACAAGGTCTGCAGGCTAAAGATAATATCCTGACCTAAGTTATGTTTCAGCTCCTGAGCTCTAAGGTGGAACAAATATCCCTGGATATTTGTCCATGAAGCCAGAAAAAGGGACCCAAAGCAGACCTTAGAGACTTCCTCAAGACCTGAATGATTGGTGATCATTGTCTCACCTCTGACCAATCACCTCCCAGCAAGTCCCAGGACCCTCTCACCCACAGTGTCTTACAATTTTTTTCTATATCATGTGTGACCCATCATCCATCAGGAAATCTTGTCTTTTATTGTGTTAGCTCCCTACACAGCAGATTGGCCAACTCAGTATTAAACTATTTTTCTTTCTATGCTGCAACTGTTTTGTGCATCATCTGGGGGTGAATACATGCAGGTTGATGGACTCAAATGGGTAAGTGTAGCATTGCCAAGAACCAAAAATAGCAAAAAGTCTTCAATCATCCATTAGAAAAAAACATTGTATAGAGGAAAACAGATAAATTTTTGACTTCTTATCAGAAGTAAGGGAAACCAATAGAAAATAAAAATAACATTTTTTAAAGTGATGGAAACAAAACAAAACAAATAAAAATGCCTGTCTAAAATTCCTGCTGAGAAAATTATTTTTCTGCTGACTTCATTTTAAGTAGGTAAAGAATATCATTTGTGCTAAAAGGTAATGATACCCAATGGAAACACAGAAGTACATAAAAGTACAAAAATATCCATACATGACAAATATTTGCATAAGAGACCCATTTGTTCATCTCAGAATTTCCTTAAAAGACAAATTGAAGAAAACTATGTGACCATCATGACTACCTACCTCCACAATTTGTTCATCATGCCAAACAGAAACTTGGCAAACATTAAGAAATAAGTCCCAATCACCTCCTACCCCACAAGCCCCTTGTAACCTCTAATCTACTTTCTATCTCTATGAAATTGACTGTTCTAGATTTCTTATATAAGTGGAATTATTCAAAACCTGTTCTTTTGTGTGTGGCTTATTTCACTTAACATATGCTTTCAAGGTTCATTGATGTTGTAGCTTTTATCAGAATTTCATTCTCATGGCTGAATAATATTTTATCCCATGTATGTGCCATATTTTGTTTATTCATTCACGTGTTGATAAATACTTTATTTGTTTCAATTTTTGACTATTTTGAATAACGTTACAATGAACATGTTGTACAAGTATCTGTTTGAGTTCATGCTTTCAACTTTGGGGATGTATAACTAGGAGTGGACTTGTTGGGCTACATGGTAATTATATGTTTAGCTCTGAAGAATCACTAAATTTTTCTCAGAACTTCACTATTTTACCTTCCCACTATCAAAGTACAAGGGCTCATTCTTTCCCATACACTCTCTAACAATTATTTTTCATTTATAGCCATCATAATAGGTGTAAACTGGTATTTCATTGTGGTTTTGATATGTATTTCCCTAATGACAATCCACACCTTTTAATGTGCTTATGAGCCATTTGTATAAGCACTTTGAAGAAATTAAATGAGGTTTTGAATTTGGGTAGGACTAAAAGATTTAATAACAACAGCACAAAAGACAAGGAATCAGATAATTGGAATTTCACTCCAATAATGAACTACCAGAAAGGAAACTAAGAAAGCAATCCCATTCATAATTGCTTCAAAAATAAAATAAAGTACATAGGAATTAATTTAATCAAGGATGTAAAAAACATGTACTTGGAAAATTAAAAGACATTGAAGAAAGAAATTAAAGAAGATACAAATAAGTGGAAACACATACCATGGTCGTGATAGAAAAATTAACATCATTAAAATGTCCATACTACCCAAAGCAACCAATGCAATTCCTAGAAGATACCAATGGCATAATTTACAGAACTAGAAAAAATATTCAAAAAAATTATACGGAACCACTAAAGACCCCGAATAGCTACAGCAATCTTGGGAAACAAGAACAAAGTGGGAGGAATCATGCTACCTGATATCAAACTGTACTAGAAGGACATAGTAATAAAAACTGCATGGTACTGGCATAAACACAGACATATATTAATGAACAGAATAGAAATCCTGAAAAATTGATGCCTTTATAGTCAATATTTGAAAAAGAAGAAAAAACATACAATGGGGTAAAGCTAGTTTATTCAGTAAATGATGCTGGGAAAATTGGACAGATACATGCAAAAAAAATGAAACTAGACCACCAACTTACAACATACACAATATTAAACCCAAAATGGATTAAACACTCAAATATTAGTCTCAAAACCATACAAATCCTAGAAGAAAAATTAGGCAGTAAAAACTAGGATATTTCTAGTAGCAATATTTTTTTCTGATTTATTGTACTAGGCAAAGAAAGAAAACAAAAGAAAAAATAAACAAATGTGACTACATCAAACTAAAAAGTTTTTCCACAGCAAAGGAAACCATCAACAAAACGAAAAGACAACCCACTGAATGGCAGAATATATTCACCAATGATACATCTGATAAGAGGTTAATATCTCAAATTAATAAAGACCTTACAACACACACACACACACACACACACACACACACACCCCACATACAAACAAACAAATGCAAACACTCCAATTAAAAAAAATGGGCAGAGGACCTAAATAGATACTTCTCCAAAAAGGACATACAGATGGCTTAATGTCACTAATCATCAGAGAAATGCAAATTAAAACCATGAAATATCACCTCACACCTGTCAGAATGGCTATCACCAATAACTCCACAAACAACAAGTGTTGGTGAGGATGTAGAGGAAAGAGAACCCTCTTGCACTGGTGGGAATGCAGACTGGTGCAGTCACTGTGGAAAGCAGTAGGGCGTTACTTCAAAAAATTAAAAAAGGAAATGCCTTATGACCCAGCAATTCCACTTCTGGGAATACAACTGGAATAAATCAAAACACTAATTCTAAAGAATATATGTACTTTACCCTAACCGGTTTGGTTCAGTGGATAGAGTGTCAGCCTGCGGACTGAAGGGTCTTAGGTTTGATTCTGGTCAAGGGCATGTACCTTGGTTTCAGGCTCGATCCCCAGTAGGGGGCGTGCAGGAGGCAGATGATCGATGTTTCTAAATCTCTATCGCTCTCCCTTCCTCTCTATAAAAATCAATAAAATATATTTTACAAAAAAAAAAAAGAATATATGTACTTCTATGTTCATTGCAGTGATATTTACAATAGTCAATATTTGGAAGCACCCAAGTGCCCAACAGTAGATAAGTGGATAAAAAACACACACTGTAGTATGTTGGCTCAGTGAAAAACAATCAGCCACAACAAAAAGAAGGAAATCTTACCATTTTCAAAAGCATAGGTGGACCTGGAGAGTATTATACTGAGTGTAGTAGTCAGAGAAAGACATGTACCATTTGATTTCACTTACATATGGAATCTAATGAACAAAATAAACTAACAAATAAAATAGAGACTCATAGATACAGAGAACAGGGTTGGAAAAGGTGAAGGGATTAAGCATAACAAAACAAAACAAAACAAAACAACAAAACTCATAGATACCTACAACAGGATAGTGATTGCCAGAGGGAAATGGGAGTGGGGAGATGTAGAAAAGGGTAAAGGAGAGATAAATGGTAAAGGAAGGAGACTTGACTTGGTGCAGTGAACAAACAACATACAGATGATGTATTATAGAATTGTATACCTGAAATCTAATTTTATTATCCACTGTGATCAATAACTTCAATAAAAAGTTAAAAAATAAAACAAGGAGTTTATCAAATCAAAAAACAAAAAAAAAAAACATGGACAGACCTAGAGAATATTATGCTAAGTAAAAAAGGACAGACAGTGAAAGACAAATACCATATGATTTCACTTATATGTGAAATCTAAAAAATGAAATAAATAAAACATAAACAAATTCATAAATACAGAGAACAAACAGATGGTTGCCAGGTGGGAAGGGGCTGGAGAGGCTGGATGAAAAAGGCAGAGTACAAGTTGACAGTTACAAAATATATATATATATATATATATATATATAGAGAGAGAGAGAGAGAGAGAGAGAATATGCAAATTTGTCCAGGTGGAGGGGCGCGGAACCGTAGGCCTGAGGCGAGGGTTGAGGGGCAGCGCCACCTCAGTGGAGGGGTGCTGCACTGCTGGGTACCCCACTGTGGCGGTTCGGCGAAGCTCCCGGTGCTAACCAGGCCTTACTGCAGCCTGCGCACTTGAGAGGCCGCCACTCCTGCTCCTGCCTTGGCCCAAAAGCAACCCTGCGCCCACCCCCTCCTCCAGTTCCCGCCCCGCCCAATGGGGGTGCACACCTGCACAGTGAGTGCGAAGCCTACCACCTGCTCCCCAGAAGGGGCGGCAGTAAAGAATGGGGGTGGGGGCGGAGGAGAGGAAAGAATGTGGAGCATCCAGGATGAAGAGGTGCTTGGGAACAAGGCTCGGAAACCTCAGGGGGAGGTTTGTTCTGTTGGCCCCGTGGCTGTCCCTTAGGAAAGGTGGAGAGCATGGCTGTGAGGGCTCCCTGCGCGAGGAGTCCAGTTCCATAGCCAACTGGAATTGGCCTCAGTTTCCTGGTCTGTAAAATGGATTAAGCATGCGCCAGTGCCTTCACTGAGCTTTGAGGGTCAATTGAAATACTATATAAAGAAAATGAGGGAAGAAATGAGAAAGAAAAGGAAGGGAAGGCAACACAAAATAAAGATTGGAAGGAACCTGTAAACCTATTGTCACTTAAATAGGGAATATAGTCAACAGTGTTATAATGACGGTATGATGCCAGGTGAGCACTGGAGATATCAGGGAACACTTTGTAAAGTATATGATTGTCTAACCACTATTCTGTAACTAATATAAAACCTGAAACTAATACAAAATAATATTGAATGTAAAGAAATGAAAATAGGAGTGACATTTTTTATAAATTTCAAAGTTTAATTAAAGGCTGTAAAGGAAGGAAGGGGAGAATAAAGTTGTCTTTATATGGTGCTTTTATACTTTTCTAAGTCATTATCTCAGTTGATGTTCAGGGCAACTTAAAGACAACATAATTATTCCCTCCACTATTCAATTAAAGGAAATCTTGGCCTCAATGATTTAACCGTCAAGCCCTTATTGTAAAGCAGGGTTAGTGAAATTTTCTGGGAAGGGTCATATCTATACTCATAAAAGCCTTGGGGGTGATCAGACCAGCAGGTGAGGGCAGTTGGAGGCAATCAGGCCTGCAGGGGAGCAGTTAGGCATCAATCAGGCCAGCAAGGGAGCGGTTAGGGAGTGATCAGGCTGGCAGGCAGAAGCGTTTAGGGAAAATCAGGCAGGCAGGCAGGTGAGCTGTTAGGAGCCAGCGGTCCTGGATTGTGAGAGGGATGTCCAAGGATCGGGCCTAAACTGGCAGTGGGACATCCCCTGAAGGGTCCAAGACTGGAGAGGGTGCAGGCTGGACTGAGGGGCAACCCCCTGTGCATGAATTTCGTGCACCAGGCCACTAGTAGGGATATAAAGTACAGCATGGGGAATATAGTCAATAATATTGTAATACCTATGTATGGTGTCAAGGGGGTCTAAACTTGTCAGGGGATCACTTAATAAATTATATGAAACTAATCATTTGCTGTACACCTGAAACTAATATAATATTGAATGGCAACTGTAATTTAAAAAAATCATTAATAACAGAAGATTTGAATAATCCTACCAACAACTCAACCTATTAGAGATGTATAAAATACTACAATCCACAACTAAAGAATAAACATCAGTTTCAACTGCACAAGGAATGTTTACCAAGATGAAGAACATCTGGGGCATAAAGTGAGTTTCAAGTTTTAAGAATTGAAATTCTGATATACTATCTTCCATGAGGACTGATAGACCTTATCTTTTATACTCTATGAACTCCAAAGAATACCATCGCTGTTTGCCTAATTCTGACCCTGTCTCTGAGTAGCACACACAAACTATATGCTGTACAAGGCACAAAAAAATACTCTCGGAATTTTGGCCAAAGATTATCTTGTGTACTATTTTCTTTACCAACCATGTTAACACCATGATTATAAGCTTGCCTCAACAATATTAAATCAATGCATAAAATTGAAAAAAATATTGTTATATTCATAAAAAGTGAAATTACTTAACAATGTATTAAAATAAAAAATATTTTATTAAGTTTTTTTCTAGTATATCAAAAGTATGTATGATAAATGTTAGTTGTTCAACATGACTTCCGTACCTAATATCATTTGTCTGAATTTAAAAATATTTATTCTTAAATTTTATTTATGATATTTCACTTCATTTACAATCTTATTTTTAATTCTCCATTCTATGTAGTGATCATTAGTTTTTAATTTTTAATTAACTAAGATCTATAATTGTCTCAAATTTTTGGCCATTCTACAGTCAAATATCAGATTACTTTGACTAGCTTAGATATATGTATATGTTTATAAAATTTTTATTAAAATTCTATATATTTCCTTAGATGCTTATTTTTAGTGCCATGCAAAACATTGTTACTCCGGCTATAAACTAAACAACTTGTTATTTTTATGAACATTATGCCAATTTCTATATTGAAATTACCTTGGATTTGTTTAATTATTGAATGTTTGCTAACTATTCAGTATTTTATTGTTCATTTCTAGTGATTGTATGTGCGTTTGTGTGAATTTGGCCACTTCCTTTATTTTCTGTTAAATTTTTTAACATATGTCAAAATATAACTTATCAAAATATAAGTTATGAACTTATAAACATACTAGAGGGCCAGTGCACAAGATTTGTGCACTGGAGCAGGGGGTCTCTCAGCCCAGCCTGTGCCCTCTCGCAGTCCAGGACCCCTCAAGGGACATGCGCCTAAGGCCCTCGGATTGGGCCTAAGCTGGCAATCAGACATCCCTCTCACAGTCCAGGGCTCTCACAGTCCGGGACCCCTTGCTCCTTACCACCTGCCTGAGCAGAGGTGGGAGAGGCTCCCGCCACCGCCGCTGCTCTTGCCAGCCATGAGCCCAGCTTCTGGCTGAGCAGCGCTCCCCCTGTGGGAGCACACTGACCACCAGGGGGCAACTCCTGCATTGAGTGTCTGCCCCTTGGTGGTCAGTGAACTTCATAGCGACTGGTCATTCTGCCGTTTGGTCGATTTGCATATTACGCTTTTATTATATAGGATGTTTTGGATATACTATGCTCGAAAATATGTGTATGACCTCATAAAGTTTCTATTTATTTTTAAAGTTCAGGTTTGTTTTCCTTGATCTTATTTTACCATTTACTACTTGTTTTATTCTCTGAGCTTAGTGGACCTATAGCCGAGACCCTCTCATGATTTGAAGCATGTCTGTGCTGCAGCAGTGGAAGAATGCAGAGAACTACAGGCCATTAAAGTGCAGACACATCTAGTTTTGAGGCTACAGGATCAGAGATATGGAAAAGTGGCTTCAGATGCCAAACTGAACTACAAAGAACAGATGACCAGGCTACAATTTGGTCTGTGTAAGTATCGTGTCATATTCCAAGTGAAGAGAACACCCAACATATATCTTAATATAGGAGGTTTGCATGTGTGTTTTTGCATGTAATATATGAAGGCCATTTGAAGAATAAAGAGGGGGGTCCTTATTCTTCAGGACTAGGTGTGATGTTGTTTTTTGTACAGAAACATCTGGTGATAACCTACATTTTGTTCACTTTAAAATATTCTTAGACTTTTATTTATAACAGTTATATTGTTAAACATCTGAGTTGAAAAATTCAGCATTTACAAAACAATTATAATAATTAAACATTCAAAAGAGTAGTTATGAATTTAATTGGCATCCTTTTAATAAATATGTTGGGGCTTCTGGGATACTTCTGATACATTTTTTAGAGCAAATAAATTAATTCTATAAATTGCAAAGGTTCAATGTCTTACAAGAAGTAGGATCACTGAAGGGGACTGTGAGGTCAAACCTATGGAGCAATTGCAAATTTCTCTCCCTCTTAAGAACCCACAATCTATTATGTTTTTGGATTGTTATATTAACTGGAAAAGAAAAACGAATCTCATTTGATATAAAAATGCTAGCTAATATTATGTTTAATTATTTATTAAGCCATTTAATTTTCTTTCAAAGTTAAGATGGGAATTTAAAAATGCAGCAATATAGCTACAATATGATCAAGAGGAGGTAGAAAGAGAAGAATAATTTTCTGCATAAAGGCGATCATTTTTCTTGCTGGCAGGGTCAAGATACATAATTTAAAAAAAAAAAAAAGAAGTTATTGTGTGTATGTAAAAGCAGTTCACTCTGAATCATTTAGACTCCAAGAACAGCAAAACGGGTTTGACATTTTTAAATAATATATTGTAGCAGAGATGAAGGGCTTTCAGACATGGCCCACTGTACACCAGAGCTTCCTGCTAGAGACTGAGTCAAAAGAAGCCTCACAAGTGAATCAATGTGAGTTCTCTGCGTTCCGGCTAGAAATGTCATTCAAAATTGATGACAATACTTCTGACCAAAATCTATTTTGGACGAGCTTTTGTCATAACACTCTCTGACCTCACACATATGGCTCCTTGACCTGTGTTACAGATATCTGAAATTAGAGATGAAATGTTAATGACTGGGCAACATACATAGGCTGTCTATTCACTCAGCAGTGAACCTGGAGGTAACTCCAGAAAAAAAACATGGATTTCTCTTTGAAAAGCAACCCTGAAAAATATAAGTTCGGTGGGCGTAATGCATTATTAATCTATGACTTATCTGGTCTAGCTGTCTGCTTCCTATGTTCCTGATGGTTATCAGAAGATATTAATTATATTCAAAGAACACTGATGGTTAAGATCAGCTCATCATGTTTGAAAAAGTGCAGACCTGACCTTAAATTTTTTTTCTCCAATTTACTACCCATAACAGAATGTAAAATCATGCCCATTATTTGGTTTAATTGGAGAAAGTGTTTCTTTTAAATGCTGGGTATTGAGCCTGTAACCAAGGTACATGCCCTTGACAGGAATCAGACCTCTGACCCTTTAGTCTGAAGGCCGACGCTCTAACCATGAGAAAACAGCTAAGGCCAGATTTCTTTTTATTAAAGAACATGACACTTAAAACATGTAGTAAGTAAAATATATAAAAAACATTGAAAATCTAAATAAGTACATGAAAACTGATTTGGGACTTAGGCTACAAGTAGTGGGAGCTTAGATAATTCCCACTGATCCTTCAGATGAAAATTTACAAAATCTTAAGAAATCTTCTAAACACCTCAAATTTTCAATAAAAATTTTAAATGAAATAATGAGAATTATTTCAAGTTAGGAAAAGAGAGCTATGCAATTTTCATATTCAGGAAGACAATAATGTGAAGCACTAATTTTTTTCTAAAATTCCTAAAAATCTCAAAATGTTGTGTGGGTGTTTGTGTGTAACTTGATGTGCTGATTCTAAAGTTTATATTGTAATGTAAGAACTCAAAAATATGGAAGACAATTTCAAAATGTAAAAGGTAAGATAATTTCTTCTATCAAGGCTTAGTATAAAGTGTTTATAAAATGCAACAAAAAATAATGTCCAAAAAATTGAATTACCACAAAAGTTGTGTTGCATGAATATGAAAATATAGGTTTTATTCAACAAATGACTAAATTGGTAAGTTTTTTACATATTTAAAATATCATGATGATATCTCTAACCATATGAAATTATTTCCATATGCATTACTGTACTAATGTGAAAGGTAAAATAAAAAAAGCTTGTAGATAAAAAAATGTAAGCGAATATCTTTTTCAGTGAAGATTAGAACTATATATCTTTAAGCAGATTACAAAATGCACAAAAGGAAAAATAAATCAATAAATTTAACTGTATTGAAATTAGAACTTCTGTTCAACTAAAGATAGTAGTAAGTTCAGCCTCTCAAATTGGCAAATATATTTGGAACACATAAAACTTACAGAGTTTATATCCAGAATAAATAAATCATATAATATATCATCAATATATTATATAAGGCCTACAAATCAATAAAAAAGATAGAAATCCTAAAAGTAACATGGGCAAAAGAACTGAGCAGTGATTACACAAAAGATGAAAGAGAATATCCAAAGAGTTATTAAATATATGAAAAGACCTACTACTATATTAGTAAGTAGAAATATGAAAATTAAAACAACAATTGAAGCCTCTATGAAGGAATAAAAATGGAAATTTTACAAAAGAGATAAATATAACAAGTTTTGGTATATGAAGGGAATAGAGACTCCTAAAACTCATAAGCAAATAGGGTGATTTGCTTAACTGCTTTAAATAAAAGTTTGATATTATTTACAAAATTTGAAGATAAATGTTGAATAACAGGGGAAAAATTATTTTTGTTTCAAGTTCCTGGCACTGAGCTTCTAAAATCCTGAAAATTTCCCAAGTGATAGAAGTACCTTTTTTATTCATGAGCCCCTTGGATCATAACTGAATTTATGCTGATGATTTCATTTATTAGCATAATTAACATAATTTAGAATGGGGCTGGGGAAGAGAAAGATCAACCATATGGTTAGAGGGTTAAGGCTTTGAGCCAGCTAAACCTCCTGGGAGGGGAAGATGGTTGGATAGTTTTAATCAGGTGGTCACTGATTCAATCAATGGCATCTACATAATAAAGCCCCAAATGAGAACTATGAACACTAAAGTTCAGTGGGGCTTCTTTGTGGGTGAACACATCTGAGTGCTGGGAGGACAATCCCGTCTGATTCCAGGCATGGAAGCTCTACATTTGGGAACCTCCCACCCCTTGGCCTATTTGTCTCTGCATTTGACTGATCCTGACTTGTATTCATTACTATGGAACTGTAATTGGAAGTATAGAACATTCCTGAATTAGGTGAGTTGTGTTAGTGTATTTTCAAATCTGCGTGGGGTTGTGTAAACCCCTCTGTACTCGTAGCCAGTTGGTCAGGAGTACAGAAGGCCTGGGGACCCTGGAATCGTGGATGGCATCGGAAGCACGGAAGCAGTGACACTCTTATTTGGGATCGTGATGCCCTTAGCACATAGGGTTTGCACTAACTTTAGATTGTGAGAATCAAAATTCTATTGCAGTGTAATAGGCGTACCACAATTTTGCAATAATACTCCTAGTTGTCTTTCCTAGAGAACTGTATTCATGAGTTCACCAGAAAGCATGTACAAATGATTGCTAGCAGCATTATTCATACAAGCCATAAATCCAAGTGCCTATCAGCAGTACAAGGGATAAATGCTTTATATGTATAAAAGGAATTCCAGGCAATGGAGATTAATGAACTACAACTACATGCAAAAACATGGCTGAGCCTTAAAAATGTAACTTTGAATGATAGAAGCTTATCATGAAAGAATACATGTAGTATTGCAGTTCTCTTTATGTATAATACAAATATAGGCAAAACTAAACCATGTTGTTTATGAAAACATGTACAGGTTTTAAAATATATAGAAAAACAAGGAAGCGGTTACCATAAATTTTAGAATAATGATTATCTTTAGAAAGGAGAGAGAATGATATTATTCAATGAGGCAAATGAAGAATTTAAGATGTTGACAAATGTTACAGGTATTGTCCTAGGTAGTGGTTACACGACTGCTTGTTTTGCCAAATAATTTTGCTAAATATCTGCTTTATGCACATTTTTATATGCAGGTTATATTTCACTGTACAAAAACAAATAATAATTTCATAGTAATAAAAACTTGTGAGAAAGTTTTACCAACTTCATTTGATTTGCTTTGATCAATATAAATAATGAATGCATCATGCTTATCATATAAATTTTTGCAACTAAAATGACTGAAGCAAGTTATTAGCTAAAGGACAATTTCACAAAATTAGCTGCATGATTTATTTAATATGGATATCAGTAATTCATTAGCAAAGTTGAATGAGGCTTTATCCAAACTTCTTATAAAATGTAAATAAACATTAGTGTACAGTCCAAATAAATGAGATTTTAGAAATGTATGTTTTTCTATTGTCATAAGGCTATTTGATCTCATTGTTACTTAAGTCATAGTCCAGGAAACTAACTAATGTTATAGAAATCAAGCTTAAAACTGCCAACTAAGTGCATAATGTTGCAAAAATCTATGACTTTTGAAATCAGAGCAAATCAATATTTTGTCAAATAAAAAGAAATGATTAAAAATAATTAAAATATTAAAATATTATTTTGATTTAGATATATATTATCACTGATTCTGTAATATGTATCATAATTTTTAAATGAAATACTTAAAACATTCTAGTCAGTGATAAGTTTTGAGCTTTATTTGATTTAATATGCCCTACCTTCCTAATATTTAAAGGTTATCCCCAAAAATGTATACACACTTTGAATAATTATAAAGGCAGTGTTTACTAAAATACATTTCATTTTCCAAATGTGATAGAATCAGCTGTTGAAGTGTATACATTTACTTGTTACATCCTGTATTTTTAAAGGATTTTTCATGATATTATAATAATGTGAATCTGGATATAAAAAAGGATAATATGCAAAGCGTCCCCTCGGGAGTTCGATCAGGAGACTGGGAGTTCAATCGCTCACTATGACGTGTGCTGACCATCAGGGGGCAGTGCAGAATGAAGGAAGTCCCCAACTGGCAGCGGGAAGGAAGGCCCTGGCTGGCAGCCGGAAGGCCCTGATTGGCCCTGGTTGGTGGCCAGGCCTAGGGACCCTACCCGTGCATGAATTTTATACACTGGGCCTCTAGTATCATGAAAAAAAAAATTGTTTTCATCTATTTTATAATTATATTCTTTAAATTGTTATAAAGTGGATAAGTTAAAACGATGTTTTTTGTATTCCTAAAAAGAGTAGCAATTCATGGCCTACAGCGGTTTTTCAATAAGTTAGTGGCACAGATCAATTATTATGAGATGGAAATTCCCATTCAGCAGATTTGGGGTGAGGACCAAATATCTGTTTAAAAGCTCTATGAAACAATTCAATGTGCAGTAAAGTTTTAGAATAAATAGATATACAGAAAATTATATTTATTACCATTGTTACCTTCTATCAGAAGTGTTTGTAATTATCTGCAGCATGAAATAGTTTAATTCTTATGATATGTGATTTCATTCTATTCTCTCTTATATTTAGGATCATTCTTACTTCTTGTAAACTATAGAACTAGGATATTATAGTTTTTCCTTTTGATTCAAAGATAGTGATTAATATATAAAATTTTTCTCCTTTCCTAAAATACTTAAATGACTAAAATCAATTGAAAATTACAGCTGGCTTTCCTAGTATAGATCTACATTTTTATTAAAATATACATTACTATTTGAACATATGTGCCCCCAATTGATTTCAAGTATTAACTCAGAAAGATTTGAATCAACTACCCCAACAATTAAATAAGATAGTTGCATTTAATCAACAATTTTAATAAATTACTCTTCTAAACAAAGAGGATAAAAATGTTACATTTACTAACCTTTGTTTAATATCATTGCCTGAAAAAGGATGGGGCTCTCTAGAAAGGCTTTAAGGAATGAGGTAGTTGAGGACATAACACTCCCATCCAAGTATATTGGGCTGCTGACAATACAACAGTCCTCCACCCTTCTGTTTTCCCTGGTGCTGCCTTTGTAACCATGCACTGACGGACTTAGCAGTGATGAAATGCACACATTTCAACTCAATTGGGCCCATGTTCAAATTTACAAGTACACTTGACCTCTCAGAGCCCAATTTTTCTCATCCTTAAATAGGAATAATTGTGCCTTTTGCCTGGAAAATATTCATCACAAGGAATCTATTGCATAAAAGGAAGGAAAGTCATCAACAGTAACTAGAAGATATAGAGTATATTAACAAACTCAGGAGAGACGGGGAGGACATCAAGATTTGTGGAGAGAAAGACTGCTTTTGAGAAGAGAATAGTTTTTTTGTTTTTGTTTTTTAAAGACCAAAACAAACAAATGAAAACCTGGGAAGAACCATGAAATGCTTTTTATGTCATTAACTAAAATCATAAGGGGAGCCAAGATCAGAGCAGGATTGTAACCAGTACATTCTAAGATCACTGTCAAAACTTCCTTGACAATTTTTAATTGCAGTGCCAAGAACATTATATATAGAAAAAGTATTTCAATAGAGTAAATAATTTTTAGAGGTGCTAACAAATGTCCATCTAGCTCCATCCTGTAAAACCATTTGGGGAGGATTTTGACTAAGGTTGTGCCATAAAGAGTACTGTCTATAGTGCAACTTATGATACTCATTGAACACATATTTGATGTCAGGTACAGTGCTAAGTTATTTACATGTGTCGATTCATTTAATTCTCATAATAACCCTATGAGTAAGTACAATTATAATGCCCTCTCTGCAGATGAGGAGTCTGAGACAAAGAGAGCTTAAGTAAACTATTCAAGGTCACACAACCTGGGTGCAGATACGCAAAAGTGATGCTGATGATTATAGAATATAAAAAGCAATTTTTAAACATTATAAGTTTTCTATGATTTCCTAAGTCATTTACCCTTTGCTTCACTTAGCAAAAATAAAATCACTAAAGATTATCTCTGTGTGAAATTTAAGCTATCTTTTATAGAAAAAAAATCTGTTTATTGAATTTTATAATACTGGTAAAGATGAATTTCTCACATATTGACAGAAAATAGGTTTTTCAATCCACTTACTAAAATTATGTAAATTGGTAGAATTTTTTTATTCTTTTAAGACCAACAGTCAACATCATTTTATCTTCTAAATAAACTCAATCTTTGCAATTGATTTTTCTTTAGGTTAAAAATTAAAATAAAAAAAAAACACCTCATTGAACTTTTTGGCTCCATCTACTTTGAAGTATCTGGCTCCCACCCCCCTTTCCTTCCCTTTTATTGTCCCTAACTTTACAGGCTAGTCTATGATAGAAATCATGGTAAACATGTTAATATTTTTATTGGAAAAGACCATAGACTTTAAAATGAAAAGACTTTGTTTTTTTTCCCCTTCCAATTAGCTGAGATTTTTAAGATTTTTCAACTAATTCAAATGCATAAAGTGGGAAACTAATTTACTGAATTTTCTATTTGTAGTTTTTATATATTAGCACATTATAGAACATCACGACACAGATATAGACGCCCTGCAGATGGGGACCCATCTGTTCAGCCTGATTTTTCTACAAGCTCATGAACAAAGCCCAGGCATCTACCTTTTGAAGTGCTGCTGCCTTAAACATTCACTGCATTTCTATCCCATAGACTCTCAATGTTCCCTACCTTGAATATCGTTCTCTTTTTCTGGCCAAAGACTTGTTTTGCTAGAAAATTTGCCTCCACATACAGCATGTTACTATGGTCAGGTATTACCAGTTATGTCTTTTATATAAATTCTAAATGTAAATCCTATATAATAAAACCCTAATATGCAAATTGACCAAATGGCAGTGCTAAGGACCCCTTGGGGGATGGGGAGTGGGCCTAAGTCAGCAGGCAGACATCCCCTAAGAGGTCCTGGACTGCAAGAGGGTGCAGGCCAGGCTGAGGGAGACCCCCCTGTCCCCCACCGTGCACGAATGTCCTGCACTGGGCCTCTAGTTTATTCATAAAATGCCTCTAAAAGTATGTTTTAAATCAACACAATTAATGCATAAGTGTCGTCCTAATAATTCCTTTGCTACTTTAACTAAAATGATCTTTCTACTTCAGCTTTTTAGTACTGACTGCATTGACAAGGCATTGCATTAGAGGGACAATGGCAGAGCAGCTGAATCTCCGGGACGCATCAGCACAGACATATGTGAGGCACATCATGTCGTGCTCTGTTGCCCATAAAGCATAACCTAGACAGGGTGGATGACCTCTGGGCTCCCTAGGCAAGCTCTCACATCTTCTTTTCCAAGTGGGCTAGACCAAAAACAAACATAAAACAAAACAAAAGATGACAAAGAAATGAAATTAAGAAATCCCTGCTGCCTTGACCTCTACTGGAAGACCTATATTTTGCAAGGGAAACCCGTGATTTTTAGAAATACAAGCTTCCAACCACCTATGGCCCTTGTCGGTAGAAAATCTATGACAACACACGAGCTGGTGTTGGTGCCTTAAGATACACTGCGTTGGAGGACAGAGAGCAGAGGAGTGTGCATTTAATGGGTAGACAACTGCTTTACATAAAGTTTTAAACTTTCTAGATCAGAGTTTTCTCGCTTTGTGACTAGTATACTCCAGAGCTATCTGTTAATAGTCTGTTCTAAAATACTTTTCACCTGAATGGATGAGAATTGCAATCTCTCTGTCATAGTTTCCCTCCTTCTTGCTGCCTCAATCTCGCTTTAATCCAGATTGTTTATTCTGGAAGATCAGATAGAGATGCCTCTGAGTCCCTTTGCTCTGCCAAAGAAGTAACAGCTTGTTTGTTTTAATATTCCTGACTGGGGAGAGACTATCACCTCCCATCACACACACACACACACACACACACACACACACACGCTTCCTTACGTGTGAGCTCCCACCCAGCAGGACTTTCGGTGTGAGTGAAGTTCCTTCCTTTCTCTCCTGCCAGGTATACTCAGGTGGAAGCAGGGTCTTGGTCAGAAAAGCCTTCCACCTGATTCTGAGTGCTGCAGGGAATCTCTGTGGAGGGAGGAGCCACCTGCCAGGAAGCTGTAAAGAACCACCCCTACAGGTGCTGATCTTCATCTTTCAGAACGTGCAAATGGACTTGGTCACTGCCCTCGGCAGGTACAAATCTCTCCGAGAGCAGGGGACCACAATGTCTATCCAACAGCACAGACAACGGGGGTGTGGAGCGGGGATTGAAACCACAGAATCTGGTTTTGAATCCTGGGCTTGACAAGTATTTGCTCTGTTTTCTTAGCTTTCTTCTTATACACAGAAGCCCTGTTTTTTCTCGAGTGAAACTAATTTGCCTAACTTCTGCAACACATTTCCTATTGCCTTCACGCCTTATTTCTAGCTCTAAACTCCTATTCTCAATGTATTTTGTATAATTTTAGTACACAGACAAGTATATGAGCTTTTAAACATATACAAAATGATGCTCTTGCCACAGTTAGAGGCTTTTTACAGGGTTTTCTCTTCTTTATTTTCTCTTTCTTCTATGCTTGGCTCCCACATTCAGGGTCCTTTTCTATTACTGGTATACTAATTAAACATATTATATTTTATAAAATAATTAAATTTGTTATATATTAACTTCTGATATATGGTGGCACTATTTCTAAAGTCTCTGTAGTGTTCTACCTTATTAGTGATAATATGATACATTTTGTAACACTTCAATTTAAAGAAGAATAAAATTACAATATGCCGTATCAAGCATTCATTCAAATTCTCTATAAATAAATAAAATGTTTATTTTATTTTGTAATAATATAAAATATATTTTATTATTATAGATCACTGCATCAAATATATAAAGAAAATCACAGGTGGAAATTAAGGAGAATAGCATGCCTTTAGGTGTCTTTGACCGAGTAAATAGACACATGCAAATAAGAATGATTCTGCTTCTGCTTTGATAGGCTAAGTTACAGAATAATGTCTCTTCTACCCTAACAAGAAGAGCAAGGCAGAGGACCCATAAAGTTATAGTTGTATTTAAACCTGTAAAAGCTTCAATCTAAGCAAACTGAAATGAAGTAAAATTTTTAAAAATCCCCTTCTAATAGAGAAGAGACCACTGCTGCTTTCTTTCTTGACAGAACAGAGAGAAAGGAGGAGAAAACAGCTGAATGTTCTTCATGTTTTTTATTGCCGAGAAAGCTCTAGCATGGGTACTGAGATTCTAGAAGAGTCTGAGGCTCCAAAGGAGTTTGCACCCACCCACCACCACTTTCCCACAGGACTGCACTGAGTGCTCACTCAGTATATATGGGACCAGCAGGGTAAGCAAGAAAAGTCCACCTTAGTCCTCTAGGTCCTTGACTAGTAAGAAGAGCCACCTATGCCCAGGAGAGAAATATATGTCTCTCTCTCTCTCTCTCTCTCTCTCTCTCTCTTTCTCTCTCTCTCTCTTTTCCTCCCTCCTTTTTTTCTGTGTGTATAGGTAGGAATGAGCAGGTAAAATTGTTTCTAATTACAGGCAACCCAGTTGCCTATTATAAAGTTCTAAGGCAATGGTTCTCAACCTTCCTAATGCCTCGACCCCTTAATTCAGTTCCTCATGTTGTGGTGACCCCCAACCATAAAATTATTTTCGTTGCTACTGCATAACTGTAATTTTGCTACTGTTATGAATCCTAATGTAAATATCTGATATGCAGGATGTATTTTCATTGTTACAAATTAAACATAATTAAAGCATAGTGATTAATCACAAAAACAATATGTAATTATATATGTGTTTTCTGATGGTCTTAGGCAACCCCTGTGAAAGGGTCATTTGACCCCTATAGGGGTCGCTACCCACAGGTTGAGAACCACTATTCTAAGGGGTATACCAAAAGTATTTTATTTTAACTCTAGAGATATTAACTAGTAGTATTCTAGTAGTAGAATTAAACTAAGTGGCAAGACCCAAAGTTAATACCTAAAATCAAGTGCATTTTTATACACTGGTAACAAATGATTGGAAATTGAATTTTTAAAATACCACTTAGATAACATAAATAAATTTTATAAAAATAAATACATTTAACACAATACTGTGTAAATTATGTCCTTTGAAAGCTATAATATATCAGTAAAAGAAATTTTAAAATACTTTAAGAGCTGAAGAGGCATGTTCATAAAACAAAAACCTCAATCATGTTATGTTGCCAAATTTCCTAATGCTTGTATATTAATTGCATGCAATCCCAATCAAAACAAAAGTAGACTTTATTGAAGAAAAAAAAGCAACTTGTACTCTCACTACACTGATTCGCCACAGTATCCCACAATAATGTTTATTAGTCAACTCCATGTGCTATGGAAGCATAGCACAGCCCAATTTTATTTTTTAAAATTCACAATTCACACTAACATTGTCTAGAAGAGTATAGGAGAATATAGTGTTTAATTAATGTTGCCCACACATTGGGCTATAGAACCTCTTTCTGTTCACTTAACTTCTGTTAACATCTTTCTGAAGAAGTTAGGATATTCTGTGAGTAACTGCCATAAATCTCTGTAACTGGCAAATAACAACATAATCTCTAGCGGAATGTGCATCTTATAATGCTGCAATCCACTACCAAAGTCTACAATATGGTTTTATTCAATACGATAATTGCAGTATTTTCACCCTTATGTATAAGAAGCATTTTGTTAAATTTTATGAAACCATGATTGGCCAAATATTCACTTTGACTTGCTAGTGACAAAGTTAGACTGAAAAAAATATGGCTGAGTCACAATTGTTGACTCTCAATAATTATCTTCATTGAAGAAAGAGTTCTAGAATGTCTGGAAATAAATACTTTTTAAAACAGTGGTGAGCTTGTATCTTAATAAGTAATAAGTAAACGTAATTACTAGAGCAGAAGTCTGTATGTTACATAGAAAGGCCACAGTGTTGGTCAATATTATGCATTAATTTGGCTATGCCATGGTATTCAGATATTTGCTCAAACACATCTAGATGCTGCTGTGAAGGTATGGTTTAGGTGAGACTAACATTTAAATCACTAGGCTTTGGGAGGTCAATGGTGGGGGGGAAGGAGACATAAGTACTACTATTTGTAATACCTTAAACAATAAAATAAAAAAAATAGCAACACACTGCAAAAATAAATAAATCACTGCTTGGCGTGAAGCCGGTCACCACCCATAATTCGGGTGGGCCTTATCCATTCAGTTGGAGGCCTTAAGAAAAAGACCAGCCGCCCTGAGGAAGAGGGATTTCTGCTAACAGGCTGTCTTTGGACTCCACTGCAGCCCCAGGTCTGTCCTGGGTCCCAGCCTGCCAGCCCACCCTCCAGATTTTGGACTCGCCACCGTTCACAATCACGTGAGCACATTCTTGAACATTTCCTTAATATTTAATTTTATATTTTTCTGACATCCTTATGTCTCTTTAGAGAACCCTGACAGCCACATATCCCTACTCTTATTTCACAAATCTCTCTCCCTTTATTACATCTAAAAGCTGTAAAATTCTTTCAATGTATTGTATCTGCTGTGAAATCCAAGTTGATGTACTTCTTATGCACCAGAGTAGAAAGAGGAGGCTTGCATTAAATAATTTTCTAAGTGTGGCCATTCATACAGGCTTATAATCCTGAAATAATTCATCAAGCAACTGCATTTTGAAATTCATCTGATCTGGACAATAATTTTACTGTCACCATGAAAGAGAAATTAGGAGTGCATTTTACAGGGTTTCTCTTAGAAACAGTGGCTCTGAAGCCTTTGAGTAAATGTCTTTGATGAATGAACTCAGATTACTAGACATCACATTATATTCGGTATCTGGTCAATACCTCTACAATGCTGTTTCTTCTGTCATTATAGTCGGCTAGGAACCCAAACCTTGGTAACCATGTATTTGGCTAATTGTCCTGAATTACAAGGTAAGTTTTAGAAGAAAAAATGATCCCAGTTAGCTGGTCATTTTTGTGCCCTGGATCCTTTACATTTCAAATTCAACTTAAAAAAAAAAAGTTCCTGGGGAAATGATTAGGTCTTTTCAATAAAGAATAAAAACCTGTCTGGAGACTTAATTTCGTGATCGAAAGAGTGTCTTGAGGTGAGAGAAAGACCTCTCATTTTTTCCATTCTTAAGGCTTGTCTTATTTCCATGTGTAATAATTCAGATATAAAGCTACGGTGCTCTTTAAGAATAAAAGTAGAAAGGGAAACTGCCTAAAGATGAGAGAATTCCTGATTGTTAAAAGTAATATATTTAATGGGGCACTCCGAACTTCAGCTCAGTATAATTAAGAAATTGTACTTTGCTGGTGCTGCCCATGAATTTATAAGAACATCATCTTCTCTGACATCCTTCCTGATTAGTTCAAAAATTCGGGAGGGGGAGGCTTCTCCTTAATGTCCGACTGCGTGGGGAACCTTCTCTCTTCTCTTTCTCTCCTCGCTTAGTCTATGTTCATCATTGAAATTCCCACAAAACATGCTTTCTACGCTGTTTTTTTTTCTATTCCTAATTTTAGATGACAGATCTGACACTTCTGGTTAATCCAAAATATGCTACATTGTTCAAGGCCCCAAATAATTTTCAGTGCCCTCTATTGAGGCATCTGGACACACCCTGCTATTCCTTCATATAAAAGCCACAAGAATTCTTATATCCAGTATCTTTTATCTCTTATATGTGCCTATATCCTCATTTAATTTTCAGTTTCCGTATCCTCACATTGGCATGCCAAGAATCTCCTTCCACTTTTGAGATTATTATTTCTATTTAGTAGACTCCACAAATGTCTGGACTGAGAAAAGAAAGAATATCTGAATCACCTACCATGACAAACTCAATATAATCCTGCCATATTTTTGAAGCTTTGAGGCTCTCTTATTCTAGGATGGTTTCTTTCTCCTGAAGACATCCAACACTACCAGCACAAGAAAAGAATGAACAAGTAGGAATCACCGCAGCTAGTGGATGTGTCCTGCCAAGACAGCGTGTAAGCCTGTACTTGTGGTGAATACACAGCTCTACAGCCTCAATGGCTCAGTTGTGCCGTGTCCCCACCACATAAATAAAATGAGGGATACTATTCAACTGTTGGTGTAGGAAGGATACACCTGGAGGGGAGAAGGAAAGGAGCTAGTTTACCTTACCACAAAACACCCGTGTAAATATTAGAGTGGCTTTTAACTGAGCTACTGTCTGATATCACCAGCAGAACAAGATATGTGGAACAGAGATGGAGTTTTATAAAACTGAGTTGTTAAAACTACTCCAAGGACAGAAACGCAAGGTAGCCCTATATGTTGTTCCAATAAGGGGTTGTAATGCAAGTGATAGAGAATCTATTCCCATATCAGAAAAGCATAGTAAGTTATTCTTTGTTGAGAATTGTTTATGTGCTAGGCTTATAGTATATACATGATCCTCAAATGTTCTAAAAATCCAAAGATATAAACTTTCAGAGTATTTACTTATGTCAGTTCTTGAGAGAGGTGGTGTTAATATTTCCAGTTTATAGATTTGGAAAGCTAAGTACAGAGGTGTAGTAATTTGCTGGCTAGTCTCCTGGCAAAGAGCAAAGGCCAAAGTTAATATAGAATTCTCGGCAGCCATGCTTCCTAAAATATTTTAAAGAAAAATATATCATATACTCGATAAATATTGAACTAAACAGAGCTGAGTTTTACCTTACTTGCAATTTTTAAAATGTGGTTACACGAGTTACCTATATTTTAGTGTGAAACAAAGAGAAGAATGAAATGGCAATGTAACACACTGTTACCCAGGAGATCTCAAACCCACATATCTCTGAAGATCACATTAAAAGCCTTTTTGGGAATCCAGTAACCAAAAGCAACAACCACAAAAAGCCACAAAAAATGATTAAGCTACTCATGCAATTTTTTAAAAATATATTACAGAAAGAGCTCTGAAGTTTTCATTTGATGTTTTCTTTTTCGAGAAAATTACTTCCCACATGCCTAGTAATTTATCATAATTCATGTGATATTTTATAGACTACATAAAATATGAAAGCGCACAGTTTCCTTCAACTAAATTCTAACACTTAAGTAATTCCTGGTGGTGGTTCAAAGTTGAGACTGATGACACCACACGTTCACTAGGATGGTAGAAAAAGGATCTTTTCCATATGTGAATTCTCAGTTCGTATTTCTTTTTCAGTTTCCTCTTCTTTTGTTCTATTGAGAGTGATTTCCCACTTTCAGTTATTTCACATGACCTCTTTATAGATGAAGACAATAAAAACTTTGTGT
Organism: Myotis yumanensis; assembly: GCF_028538775.1. NCBI lineage: Eukaryota > Metazoa > Chordata > Mammalia > Chiroptera > Vespertilionidae > Myotis > Myotis yumanensis. The sequence goes on from NW_027223772.1 coordinate 6,223,270, forward strand.
CATAGTTGCAAATACTTTTCTCATTCTCTTGCTTGTGTTCTGGCTTTGCATTGGTGTTAATGTGGTCAGATCGATTACCTTTTTCACGCATGGGCTCTGTCTATCTGTGTAGCCCAGGCTCACATATCTAGCTGCCTATTTGTTACCTCCAATGGATTATTATGTAGGTCCCTCTAATATTTCATTTCATGTCATATCATCCTGACCTACATCCAGGGGTGTGGCCACTTTCACCTCGATCACCTAATTAGTTTAATCTTAATCCGGCCGTGGCTGAGGACACAGACTGAGAGAGTTTGACTGCCTGCCCTTTAGGAGGTGCCTTGCTTCCCACTCCAGGAACTCCATGCTGTCACAGAGGTAGAAGCCAACATGAGCCTCCTGCTCACAAACACACAGTTTAGATGTGCAGCTATTGTCCTTGAGGTGAACCTGTGATGGGAGGTGGGAAATCGGTGGATGCAGTCTTTTTCTTTCCTCCTCTTGGACTTGCTGTCTCTGGTGCTCTATTTTCTATGACCTGTTGGAAGTCCGATGAGATGGAGCCATTGGTTGTACTTGATCTAGTAAGCAGCCAACTCGGTTACACTCCTGATCCTTGTCCTTGCTCCTTTCCTACCTCCTGCCCTCTGTCCCTCACACTTTCTCAGTCACTGCACTCCCTCACAGCATAGTAATGCATAAACTTCTGCTTCAAGCTCTGACTTCTGGGCATGCCATACTAAAACTGATGTCTAATAAAGAACTAGTTAACATAAAAATGAACTACTGATTCCATAAAACCTGCTTTTCATATCATCTTCCTCCTCTCAATAGATGGCAACTCCCTTTTTTTAGGGCCTCAAGCCCACATTTCTGAATAACCCTTGCCTTCTCTCTTCTCATACTCCACATCTAATGCATTAGCAAATCCCCTTGTGTGTGTCCTCAACATCCATCTAAAAAACAATCAGATCTCTCCACCTAAACCACAAACACTTAGCTCCAAGGCATCATCAACATTCATTAAGGTTTTTGTCACTATCCTTCTAAACATTCTTGTTTCTATATTTGATGCCTACAATTTATTTTCTAGGTAGCAGAGGGAAGTCTTTTTAAAATGTACATCGTATCATGCCACACTTCTTCATAGGGAAGTGAAGACTTTACAGTGGCCTATAAGGCCCTACTTGTTTTAAACCCTTGTTACTTCTTTGATTTCATTTCCCTGTTACACATCCAATCTTCACTCCTACTCACAGATCTCCTTGCTGGATGTCAATCAAACATACCAAACATGCCTCTCTATTGTGACTCTTTTCACTTGCTATATTTTATTAGCTTGTCATAAAGATTTAAATAACCTAGCAACTTTTTGAGCACAATTCCTGACACATAGTAGGAACATAATAATCACTTGTTATGACATTTTATAACAGAAACTGCTATTATTTTTAAATGCCTTAGTCCTATTAGGTAAATGAGTACAATGATGACAACATCAATGACAAAACTAATAAGAATATGTTCTTCTGGATTTAAGTGAGGAAATATGATGGATTAGCATGAAACAGTGGTCCATAACCTATAGAGCATTATACAAATCCTAGTAATTATTTAAAGGTTTAATATATTCATTAAAATCACTTTTTTCATATTACTAAAAATCTATGATTATGTGTTTTGGTGACTGAATGTGTCACAGTTATAGATTTGATGACATATTTATGTTAACATGTCACCACACTCTTCCCTTCTCTCCTTCCATTCCAATCCCATTATCTAATTGTTGAGCATGTTATCTGATCCCGTTTTTTTTCCTCTTTCCTCTAGCAATTATTCTATTGATTTTTTAGAAGTCTCTATCATCATTGTCCACTTTACTATTTCTCAAATTCTCTTCAATTTTCTATTTTCTTCTAATATAATTTTGAGGTTTCTCAACCAGTGTTGGATGTCAGGATTTGGAGTTTGTTGCCATGGAAACTGTTTCAGCTACTTGCCCACAGGAGGGAGCCCTCTACCTGTTAAAAGGTAGGCTGGCAGCAGCAATATTTTTGTTTAGGAAGAAGACAGTGGAGAAGGGGTCAGTTAATCATAGAGACACACTTGGTTTATTTTCACATAGGGGCATCTCCTACTGGTGACAGTGCGGTGTTTGGCACATTCTCTAGACATAAATAAGGATCACACTAGAATGTTATCTATAGGACACAATATGAAAGGCATCAAAAGGCTCACTGAACAAATATTTCTTCTCGTTTTCTCCTACCAGCCCCAACTCTTTGCATTGAAATCCCAACATAAAATACCTGATAAGAATCTGATGCAACTAGTCATCAGGATAGCTCTCATAGAAAAATACAAATGAAATAAAATGATTGGTTCTGAAAGAAAGGTCTAGATGGGACAAAGCAACAGAGTTTCCTAGAAAATTGTGCACTTTGGGAAGATCTGTTTAGAAGAGTGGTATCCTTGAACCAAAGGACATTTTAAGACAATCTTACCACATTCACAGTTTCTTTGGGGGCAATTATGCTGAAGTAAAAATAATTTCATTCTGGGCCAAAGAGTGAGTTCTAACCATGGAAATGTTTTCACAGATGTCTCACACCGCAGGCTCCACAGACGCACCTGCCTGTCGGAGGCCTTGAGGTTCCTGAAGACAAAGTGGACCCAAGGTCTTCAAGGCAGCCATTTCTGCCCAGGCTCCTACCCCTGAGGAATGTGACTGGGCTCACTGTGCCCGACAGCCCGAAATTTGTTTCCCTGGCTACCCACCTTCAATTACTAACCACTTACAATTTAGTAGGAAGCAGCAGGCTATGGTTTTACATAAAACAACCAACATATATATCCTATCTCCTGCGGGTAAAGATAAAAGAAAGGAGCTAAAAGTTCTCAAGAGCGTTTTCAAGATCCAATATGAAGAAGAGAGCATGGAGTAGTCAAATTTGGTGGCCCCAAGAGCACAGTTCTCTTAAAAAATGTAAAGCCTAATCCTCTGTATTTCTCAAGGAACAAGATAAATCTTTACTGTCCAAATTAATTGGGAATAAAATTGGCATGAACGTAAGACAGACTTTGAAACAATGTCTCATGTTATGCTTGTATAGCTTCATCCATGAATGCTAATTTATCATAAAAATGCTAATTAAAATCAAATTATGAGATTATACTTACATATATATATATATAAAATCTAAGTTTCATTATTGGAAGAAATGTTACACCTTTTGTGAAGAACAGAGATTTAAGATGATAGACCTCTTCCTCAATCCATCTTGAGTATCAAATTTAATTACAGAATATATATACTCAGTGTAAGAAAATGGGACCCTAATGCATAATTTAAAATGAAAATAAAGTAAATTTGATGGACTGTCTCCTTTGTTTATTTTTATTCATTTCCTTTCTGCAGGGTTCTCAGTCTTCATATTTTTCTCATGTCAAAGAATTCCAATTTTTAAATGCTTATTTGTTGTGTATGTTGATGTTGGAAATATCTTTTATTTGAATATCTGAGAGTAATTTAAGAGCTAGAAACTAACAATAGAGGCCATATCTCCCAAAGAAGAATTTAAAGAGGGATTTTTAAACCAAAATGATTTTTAAAAATTTAATGAAAAGAGGCCACATTTTCTATTGCACAAGCAGAGACTAAAGGCAGGCAGGCATCCTTCATAAAAGCAGGATTGTGGTTTTTGTCATTGCTTCCCAGATTTAAAGTTCTTATCACAATTAAAGAGCACAGATTGATTCTTTTAACATCTCATTTGAAGATGTCAGTCAGAGAAGAGCAGAACTTTAAACGATAATAATTACAGCATAAATTTAAATAACAAAACTAATGTTGTGCAAAATAATACAACAAAATGACCATGTAGCTAAGATCTGCATGGAGTTATCAAAGAAAGGAAAATACACTGTATTTGTAGCTAAGTTTTTTGGGGGTGCAGGGGAGAGAGGAGTCATTGGAGGAGGCTCATTAAAACCTAATAATTTTCAAAATATGCTAGCCATGGATAGTGGGTTGATCCAAAAATATTTTATTTCAAATGCTGTACATGAGTCCCAAATGAAGACAAGACACACACACACACACACACACACACACACACACTATCTGATGGAAATAGCCGCTATAAAACTCGCATGTTCTTATACACAGAGATGTCTCTGTGTATAAGAACAAAAGTACCACCACCCATCATCACAATAAAAAATAATAACATATGGAGTTTAAACAAGTGCAGCTGTTTAAAAATTCTCACTAAAATATTCCAGTTTACATAACCAAACCATCAGTCTAGCAGTCCACTGCTATGAGCAGTTTGAGCTGAGTGCTTTTCCATACACAATACTTGTAAAACCAGCCTTGTTTTGAAACACACACACACACACACACACTTATGGTATCCCAAAAATGTATGCATACACCTTGAATTATTATAAAGGCAGTGTTTAGTAAAATACATTTCATTTTCAAAATTGTGCTATTGGCTTTTAAAGTGTGTATACATTTTTGGGGGGACACCCTGATTTTTTTTTGTAAGTGTTACATACATGCATACATATATTTATTTTTGTTTAATCTGCATCTAATTTTATTTTTACTAGAATCTATTTAAATTATTTAGATTTGCTAAGGAAATTTACAACTTTATATTACTTAAAACTGACTTTGATCTATTTGTTTCATGTAAAAGATAATTTTAATAATTTTTGGGTGATAGCTGATCCAAATTGCTAAAAATATGCCTTTTTAAACATGAAAAAAATTAAAACAATTATTTACAAAGTCTGGGCTTTGGACAGTGAGTTATTGACTTGATCTTTTTGTCCTTTATTACATTATCATCAATTACACATTTGACTTTTGAAAAACTAAGGTGAGAATCTAAATTAAAGCAGGTTTTCTCACTTGACTTCTCTTACTTTGCTTAGAGGCTTTAGAAAGATAACTACTCATTTACATCAACATCCTCTTGCTAGGTTATTTTACAAAACAAGTCTGCTTAGTTTTCTTTACAAGGTGAAATGGTCCCTATTCGTTGGCCTAATACATGAAAAATGTTAAATGAATGAAGTCCATGCCATCTCTCTGCACTCTTCCCAACACACCCACTATGAGCCAAAGGTTGGCAAAAATGAAGGCGCTTGACACAAAAACAATAATATTTCATTTATTACAAAAAAATTATCTTGAATCTTGCTTCCAGGGCCATACTTGTTGCACACCTATTCTTGGGAGCTTTATGTTGGGAATAATTTTCCATTCCTGCTTCTATGTGGACCTTCCACATGGTTCCTACTTTCTTCCCACTTAATAATATTCCAAGGCATAGAGATGTGGGAAAGGGTTATGTTCTACCGGTATATTGTGAACCTTGTTATTTTTTCTTAGTTGTCACCCTTCACTTTGGTTCTCCTTTTCCCACACTACCTTTGCTTTGGAGTATGACATAAGCCTCTGCAGCCCTCTGTTTTCTTGGCCAGGCCTCAGTAAATCTTGGCATCGAGTCCTCTCCACTGCTTGCTCTGGCCTGATTCCTGACATCACAGTCTGAACATGCTCCCAAGCCCATCACCTGCTGAACTTGGACCTGAAGTTGTAGAATAAGAACACTGACAACCATTTATAAGTACTACAGTGATTTAGCAAATTTCTAACTGCAGCCTAGTTAATCTTCGTCTTGAAGAAGATATGCCAGCTTTCCTGTAAAGTTATTTAAAAGTAATTAATGCTCCTTTAGGGATCTACCAAACCCAGTGTGTATATAGATTACAATTGCTATTACATGTAAGTCAATGGACTTTTTTGTCTTTGCTGCAGCTCTAAACTGCATGTTCTTTGAGAACTACACTTATATTTTTTATGCCCCCTAGTTAGAACTATACCATATAATAAACTCTTAATATATATAATAAACTCTTAATAAATATTGAATGAATCCTCACAACAGCCCAGTAATGAAGCCCATTAGCAGACTTTAAATTAAGAAACCCATGAATGGGATGTCAGTAACTGTCTCCAGTTCTTATTGTAGATTAATAGTAAAACAGAGATTAAAACTCAGCTAATTCTGACCCTATAACCTATTATTTTTAGTGCTCTGTTATATCCCATAGGACCTCAGATTCTGTTTTCATTATTCAAAGAATAGGGTTTATATTGTCAGTGTTTTTGCTGGTTTTTTTTTTCTTTTCAATTTTACCCTACATGAAACTTCAAAGTGGAAAATTATAATCTTTTAATTAAATAAGAAAAAATTACTGAATGAGAATATTTTGCTTTGGATTTTCTGACTGGGGAGGATTATGATTTGGATAAAATCAAATTAGAAAAGTGGTAGTAAATACTAATAATAAATTAGGGGTGAGATGGGCCACACAGCATTTAAACTCAGAGTTTGGGATCCTAATCACATTACTATTAAGAAGAGGAGAGCAAGAGAGGCTCCAATTAGCCTGGTAGCCAGGATTATTTTTCCAAGGAGAAATATCCCTAAGGCATTTACTCTGATTCTGAATCTGCTGTTTTGCTTTGTTTTTATTGCTGCTCCTTTTCCCAACCTTCCAAAATGTGGCGACTGGGAAATGTTATTACATCGGATTCAGTTTAGCTGGGCTTCATTAGAGGCTAATCAGCCCATGTAATCTAGTTTAGATGTTTCTGTACCATTTACTGAATTGTACCTTCTCAAAATAACAGTTTTAATATCTTTACCAGTATAACCACAAGTAAACTTGTGAACTTAATAAAAACATTCAATGTTCATGTCCTCAAGCATTCATGAAAATAAGGGAAAATAGCTTCCCAGGGAATACCACAGCCAGAGAAACGCTGTATTTTATGGAGAGTGGAGTGGGGTGGCAGGCTAGTCTGAAGCAAACTGACTGACACGCAGCACTGTATTTTTTTGGAAATGGTTTACATGTAAGCTCTCTTTTTATAAGCCATAAACCTTCTTCCAATGGATACTTACTACCATAACCCTGTCTTAGGTGGATCTAGTATTTTAGAGAATATTGCTATTAAAGAAACAATAACCCAAAATGCTTAGTGGTAAAAATGCTGAGAGCGAAATATATTTTGACCCCAATCATACAAAGTTGTGTAGAAACATTTTTGCTTCATAATAGAATAATTGAGTTGTAATAAAATGAATCTCTGCCCTATTCTCCCCTTTCCCCAACTCCCCCTCTTCTCTACTTCTACACAGATAATAGTAGATGCAGGTAAAATTTACTAAATGCATACATAACTATATTTGTTTTTGAAATCACTAAGCCAACAAGGAAAATATGACTATTGAATGTGTATATACTAGTACAATTATGTGGATGGAGGAAGAAAGTAAAAAAAGAGTACACGGAATTCCATAATGTCAAAAAGAAAACAAAATTGCTGGCAGATGTACATTTAAAATATTAATTATACTGGAAACCTATTTGGTCATAAACATTTCTTTCATAACATATAGCAAGTGTATATGCTGTAGTTTTCACACTGAAGTATTCTTCAAATACGTTAAAATATTTTTCTCTATTTTCTTATATTCTGGTGGACTTTCACCTTAAAATAAGTTTATCTCACTGCTTTTAACTGCACATCTCCTAACTTTCAATTTTTGAGAAACAAATTCTGATATTAACTTAAAAAAATCCATGGACTCAAATAAAAGAGAATTTTGAGTTCTGTTCGCTTAGCCCTTGAGTGATGTTTCCTTCCATAAAAAATTTATGGAGTCTGCCAACAGATTCTTTATCATTTTCCTGCTTTCTAAACAGTTCAGCAGGCGTGGACTATCTGCTCTCTCTCCTTGCAAAGAAAAAGAGTTACTTGAAATTATGATCCATTTATCTTCCCTTTTCAGTGTTTTAAATAGTGTTATAAGGATCATATTTTAAAAAAAACTAATAGGCTTTATTTTTGGAGCAGTTTTAGGTTTATAGAAATTGAGCAGAAAGCAAAAGATCTCCCTTCCTCCTCCTCCTCCTCCTCCTCCTCCTCCTCCTCCTCTTCCTCCTCCTCCTCCTCTTCCTCCTCCTCCTCCTCCTCCAGTCTCCCCATTAAAATCTGACATCAGTGTGATGCATTTGTTACAATGTAATTCAAATTGATGTGCCACCATTGATAAATCATGACTGACTGACTATGCAACTAATATTAATGCACTTACTGGTGTCCCACATTTCTCTCAGACTCTGCTGTGCATTTTTCTTCAGTCTTCTTTTCTCTCTATTCTTCTGATTCGTTGATCTGTATCCATACATCTTCACATAGTTAATTCTTTCTTCTGTCAGTTCAAAACTATTCTCGAGTTCCTCTAGTGAATTCATCATTTCGGTTATTATACTTTTTCAACTGCAGAATTTCCATTTGGTTCTGTTTTATCATTTCCAAGTCTTGTTTGATAGTCTTCGAGAGGAGACATTGGCATCCTAATTTCCTTTACTCCCTTCAGCACGGCTTCTTTTCACTCTTTGAATGCGTTGTAATGCTTCCTTTGAAGTGTCTGTTAAGTCTGACATCTGTACCCTCTCTCAGACAGGTCCTGTGCCTGCTCTTATTCCTGTGTGTATCACACTTCCCTTTCTTATCCTATGTCTCATAATATTCTGTTAAAATTGGACATTTTAGTCCATTTGGAGCTTGCTGTTGTTTACTCTTTTCTCTTTTTCTTTGTTGACTGACAGGACCATTCTGGTGTAGTCTACCCTCCACCACCCCTACCGGCGGGAAGCTCTGCAACTGCCCCTCGGTGGGCACAGTGGCCGGGGACGCAGCGTGCTTCAGCAGGACGCTCCTTGGCCGCCTCATTCCTGATCACACTCAGTGTCAGCTTCCATTAGTCGCCAGCGGATCGCTCAGTTGTTTTTGACAATCCACTGGACGTTAATCGTCCCACGGTCTGATCCAATTAAATGCGATCCCTTTTGCAGGGGTGGTTTTTGAGCACAGAGTTTAAGGCCTGATCTGAACCTAGCAGGGCTCTCCTTAGCTATTTGCTTTGTCTTTTAAAACTAGTGGGCCATTGTTGTCCTTTTTTGCTCCTGCAAAGCTGCTAGCATCCTTTTAATTATCACCAAAACCTCTCCCCTCCCCAACTTCTTTTTGAGAGGAGTTATATGTTTGAACTTCCATAGGACTCTGTTTCTAACATAATCAGTTTCCCCAAGCTAAACCTCCGCGTTTGTTGTACTGAATTAAGGTTTGCATCACCCTCTGGGGATGCTCTCTGAGCCATGCCGCTGGAGCGGGCGCACGCCTCTGGGTGACACCCCTGCTCCAGGAGCACACACTGCCTGTGCAGGAGCAGGGGCCTCTGGTGTTCTTGGCTTGCTGCTTCCAACATGGAACCTTCTCCTTGTAAACATGCTGGGGCAAAGGTCATCGGGCGCTAGCATCCTCCCAGGATATGCTTCTGAAATTAAAGACTGTGCCCTGTGGCTGGAGACTGGATGCCAGAGGGAGTCTCCAACCTCTCAGATGCACTCATCTGGAATTTAGCCTCTGCAGGGAGAAGAAATGCTGGCACTGCCCACTCTCGGAAGATACCATCGCCCTTGGCTAGTGAGAGAGGGAGCCCTGTGTTTCTAGCTGCTCCTGCCTGGAGAGGAGTTTCTGTTAAACTGGTGTGCACAGGGGGTGGGGGGGGGAGAGAAAGAGAGAGAGAGAGAGAGAGAGAGAGAGAGAGAGAGTTGATTTAAACACTACTGCCTCTTGGTAGTCTTACTGAGCTGTAGAATATTTTCTTGAGTAAATGTTTCTTCATTTCCTATAGGCCCTTAAGGCACTTTCCAGGAAATTTTTATTTTTGTTTATACTTATTACTTGTTTCGTTGGAGAGGGCTCCACAGGGCGCCTAATACCCAATTCCAGAATTCAGCTCTACAGCTCATGTCATTACACTTATGTCAAAGTGAAAGGTTAACTTGTAAATTATATTTAAACACAGTATCTACACTAATAAAAAAGAAACATGCAAATTGGTGTCACTCCACCATGCCCACCAGCCAATCAGAGTGACTATGCAAATTAATCCAACAAAGATGGCGGTTAATTTGAATACACAGGCGTGGAGCAAAAACTGAAGGCTTCAGCCAGAGTGAAGACTGAAGACTGAAGAGGCTTGGCTTCTCCGCTGCAGCCAAGCCTCGCTGTGGCCGGACCAAAGGCCTGGGTCCCGGGTGCCGGAGAAAACCGGTGCCAGCAGCCAGGGGAAAGAAGACCTATTGCACAAATCTTCCTGCAACAGGCTCCTAGTGTTTCTTATAATAGAATTGAGGCCCAAGTTTGCTTAACAATTGTCTAAATTTAATACTAGTGAAAGAGCAAGAACTATAATCCAAGTTGTTAATCTTCCAATGTTGTTTCTTCACTAAATGCTATTCTAAACTTATACTTATAGAAAATCATTCCATTTAAAAATTATGTATTTTAAGGGAAGAATTTATTGTTGGTGACCACTATAGTTTGTGTTTGGAGACTGATAGAGGCAGAGTCCAATAAACAGATATTTTAAGGATTAATATGGAGATAATCTGATTATTCACTGCACTAATCCTGCATAATATACCGTCTTGTTTACATTATTATTTTATAACTGTTGTTTTATTAAGTATGAGAATAATACTAATTCCATTATTTCAAAGAGAAATTTAGTGAGTTTTTCTGATATATAGTAATTTATGAACTGGAATGTCACACAAGAATGTTATCCTGTTTGCTTTCATTACAGATCTCCAAGGAAGTCTCAAAATAGAATGAAGATTATTGAAAAAGAATAAATTTACTATGAAGACTGAGATATAATGCCACCACTAGTAAAAGTCACAATATTTGTGAACCCTTGTCTGCAAAAATGTACTATACACACATAGTAGGTAAATAGATAAGTTGATGCAGATGAATATATAGATTAGAGCTTTTCAGCTAAGGATGATTTTGTCTCCTGTGGGCTCACTTGACAATCAGGAGGAAATCAGAGCACAACCTCACAACAAAGTCATCTAGCCCATGTCATAGTCATGGCTGAGAAATCCAGTTATAAAAAAATTGTGAGTACAAGCAGAGGCCCCATTATAATATCACCACAAATTTATTCAGCTCATATTTGTATTTTACATACCATGTACCAAGCACTGTCCTAGGCTTTTGGGAATTCAGCGGTGAATAAAATACAGTCAGTTTCCTCATGGAATTCACAACTTCATAGGAAAACTTTGTATAAAGACAACCGTGAGGTACCTGGATAAAAATCTGAGGTTATAGAACAAGGATTCAAAGCCCGTGAATGACATATTCAGTTTTATGATCACCTAGCTCATAGAATATGAATGTAAACTTCAATCTCTCACAACACAAAATATTGAAGAAAAGAAAGAAGTTTCATCTTGAGCTTGCAAAGTCTCAAAATGAGCATTGCAACATTTTGGATCTTGTAGATGATCAGGGGATCAAGCATAGTGGATTTAACCTTAACATGGGACAAATCATTTTATTTCACAATTAATAGAGTGGCATCCTAAAGTACCCTAAGGGGGAGAGGAAGAAATGATACAATGATTTCTGTTCAAAAATAATGAGCCAGAAGCAGAGTGTGATTGCTATAACATGATGTTATCAATTGCCCTTAGACCTCTGACCCCATCCTTAGGTACTTTTATTAAAAACATAGAGTAATAGGGATGAAATAAGAGTTAGCAAGAACAATGCAAGCTAGTTCTCTGTAATGCCTGTGGACAACACATCGGCATCCTTGGTCTTAGACTTTGCAGGCTGGGTAGCAGCTCACTCAAGTCTCAATTGTGACAACAGAGCTCTGTTCACACAGTTGCCACATTTTGCCTCCACAGCTTAAAGGGATACACCTGTGACAGGTCAGAGACGGGGTGAGGAAGCTGTCAGATGACTGCAGTAGCAGAGGTAGTCTGTGGCTACTCCAAGATTAGAAGAAGTGGAATTTCTAAAGAATACCCAAGGCAAATAACTGAAATACATTTTTTAGTTAATATTGTATTTTTTGTCTTACTTCCTGACTCATACAGTGTGAGAAACATTTATTTAAAAACAATTCTTCCTCCTCTAGTATATCATCTTCTTTCATTTACAAATCCCCATTTAAAAAAAAGAAACTGAGCTCATAGCATGAATTCATTTGTGTATGTTTAAATCAGCAATAAAATTACTCTCTTATGTATAAAAGGAGGCCCATTGGTCCATATATTATTTTATTATAACAACAAGAATACAATTAGGATAAAAGTAAAAATACATTATTTGAATGCCTATAAATCATATCCTAAAGATTAATAAGACATGCTGTTTCTTTATGAGAGATCTTTGTTCTTCAATCTTACTAACCTAGGACTGTCAGTAGGTGAAAGAGTGTATGACTCAATATGTTATTTAGATTTTATATATTCCCTAAGAATCGAATTAAGTAGAAGAATAAAGGAAATTTCTAAATGGTTAGCAGGGGGAAAACCCATAACACTAGACCTCCACCATTTTGTCACTTGATTTAAACAAAAGACTTTTAAAAAGTCTTTCTAACATTTAGATCATAAATAATTCCCAAGACCCTATTTTATTACAATCATGAGATCATGCATAGTTATATATTTTTAAAAAAATAGAATTCCAACTAAAGAAGTCCAATTTATTATATCCTTAGAGAATCATATTTTCTGAACATACATATGAGGAAAAACAGAAGCACTCTTCAAATCTTATGTTTTATTAATACAATGGAGGAGTCAACTTGAACACATTGCTGTTCTTATCCTGACTGCTTTTTATTTCACAAATTGATTCATGTAAAATCTCAAAAGTATCATTAAAAAATCAATTTTGAATCATGAGTAGAATGTACTTAAATTAAACACTTAATATAAAGAAAATCATCACTAGGAATAAAATTTACTTCTGTGCTGCCTAGAAAGAAATACAAAAAGAGAAAAATGAAATGCATACTAAAATATGATTCATGAGTGAAAAGTTGACAATTTACCCAGACAATTCATCAAATGGTTATGCAGGATAAATTCTTAGCTATTTCATAGATGTTTATATAATATTGGATATATGAATGATAATATCTTTCATAGCAGTTTTATAAAAAATTAAGACATAGTTTTCATGGGACTATTTATTTTCTAAATTTTAATGAATTTCAATGATAAATCTGACATGCTAACCCATGGTTTATGGAAGCTATTTTTAAGATGTATGAAATGTATTTGCACCATGTACTTTCTGGATGTCCGTTCCCAGGGTCAATAGGGAATGAATTCAGTATAAATAATGAATCTGACATTAAAAATTTAGATTATTAGGATTGTAAATAATTAGTATGACTTTTCAGGACTAAATATTCCTTATATTAATTGTTTCAGCGAACACTGTTAGGGTCAAGTTATGAAAAAGAACTGAGACTAACATGTTGTTAAGGCCTGAAGTAGATATTCCTAATTAATAGAATGAAAGCAGACCCACAGGTACAGGTTTTATCACTTACATTTCTTTGTGGAATTTAAATAATTTTGCAGAAAATGTGAAGGCAATTCTACATGAACAGCTTTAATTCTGTTCCAATATGTATGCAGGTGAACTAACCAAATTGTGAAGATTAATTTATTTGGAAACATTTTAAGGGATTTTGCTTAGAAAGGCTACTAAATTATTGATTTCAAGCAAAACCATATTGTATTGTACCACCAAAGTGAGTATCTTATTTTGGATTTCCTTAAAATAGATCCAAAACAAGGACTTAGGTGCAAGAATGAGAAAATAAGACATGTGGAAAGAAGAAGGGAAAGAGTCCAATATAAAGATAATTTTTCAAGGTCATTGCTGTAGGCTTTGACTTCAAATTTTCCCTGGATATTTGAAGAGTCAGAATGCCTCTCAAAATGGTCCACATAAAGTAGGAGGCATTGGAGTCCTCAGTCAAAGACTCTATTCTCCATTGCCTGAGGATTGTCTCCCAAGTATAAAGGTGAGGATTGCTATCACCTTATCACCTTTATACTTCTAGTCCTCTCTTGTGGCCAAATCAAGTCAGGATGGAATACAGGGAGATGCAATGAGCTTAAATTCAGACAATAGCAGCCCACGGCTAGTCTAACTTAAATAAAAACTTCTACCAAAACAGGCTAAAATCAGAGGTGAGCCAAAAGACTGTGATACAGGCAACAAAAGCAAGTTCTAGAGTGAGTTTTGAGGGGAAAACAAATATATACACTAACCTTTTTTATCAGCCCATTTGAATTCCGATGAGTGCCTGCTAAAAATAAAAACTTGGGGCATTCAGTACTGTTTCTCCCAACAATTGCAACTATCTTTGAAGGTAATCCTAGATGACATTAAGATGAAGTCATCAATGCCAGCACTGGTTTAGCTCAGTGGATAGAGCGTCAGCCTGCGGACTGAGGGGTCCCAGGTTCAATTCCGGTCGGGGGCATGTACCTTGGTTGTGGGCACATCCCCGGTGGGACATGTGAAGGAGGCAGCTGATCGATGTTTCTCTCTCATCAATGTTTCTCACTCTCTATCCCTCTCCCTTCCTCTCTGTAAAAAATCAATAAAATATATTAAAAAAAAAAAGATGAAGTCATCAGCAGATTATATTGCCATCTTATGGGATACATATTACTATAGCTGATAGATTTGCCAAATATTGATTTATAAGTAGAAAGTAAATTGAGTCATTGACCACTTCTCATCATTTAGGATTATAATATGTTCTAACAAGAGCAGGGATATACCTATACTACTGAACTGTGGAACACACAGTCATAAGGAAACTATTTCTGCACTAGGTAAAACAATAGATAAAACTTAGCTAAACCAGACATACTAGTTATCAAAATATTCCATTGGTATTCTGCAGTCTGTAGTCTTGCAATAAAAAAGTAGTTTTAAGGAGATAGCTAATAAAAAAACCAGATCTACAATTTTAGAGAATTAAATATAAATATTTAATCATTACCAAACACAACCACATTGACAATTTTCATCATGAAAAATAATTACGATTTTGGGTTACGTCTTTAGATGGTGGAAACTACCAATTATTTTGTGCAGTGAAATATTAGATTATTTTAAGTTAATTATCATCAGAAAGAATTTCAGGTTAAAAAAATAATTATGCAAATAAATGCCCAGGCTTCCAAATTATCTTAAATAGGTAAGTTCTTTGGTATATCCCCCCAAATTTATAATTTACCTTTACTTTATATTTTACACTGAGTAAACATTGCCTGCAGCTTGATTAGAAGCAGACTTAGGGAGGGACTGCAACTTTAATATCAAGAACAAATAACTATATTTAATTATTAGATGTTTTTCTACTCTTCAAAGACCAATAATGAAAAATGGTCTTGGCCCTTGAGGATAGCAGAGCAAATAGACAAATTATTACAGTGAAATATGCTAAGTGGTATGGTAGATGAATGTGCAAAGTTCTATTGGCAGTCGAAGGAAGAGATACATAGTCCATGCTGATATTTCAGGAAAAGTATCCTATAGGAGATTATCTTTGTGGCCATTTCAGAAAGATAAACACAGTGATCCAGGTAAAGAAAAGAGTGACCGACCAATGCAGAGAGAGCAACAGATGCAAACAAACAGGGCAAGAACTATCACAGTTCTGTCAGAAAGCTCCCAGTAGAGTAGCGTGTCGTTTGCCCAGGACAGGCTATGCTTTACAGATCCTGTGCTCTGACTGTAAAAGCCAGAGGCACTTTTTGAACCATACCATGAGAATTTGGCGGGAGGAGTAATTAAATTTAATTAAAGAATCACTAGAATAAAGCTTATTCAATTGATCCATCACCCTTTAATAAAAGCCCCTGCTTTAAAAGAATCGCACGAATTCCTGATCATCAAACTTAATATTATCTAGGTCTGGGATATTATAACAAGATTTTTGGTAAAGGATTGGTAGTACTTATTCATTTTGCTGTTCATATTTTCAACAATTGTATATTTACTCTCAATAGTATTCTTATCACATCTTTTTATTTATTTTTATATTTTTATTAATTTCAGAGAGAAAGGGAGAGGGAGAGAGAGATAAGAACATCAATGATGAGAGATAATCATTGATTGGCTGCCTCCTGCATGCTCCCCACTGAGGACTGAGCCCACAACCTGGGCATGTGCCCTTGACTGGAATCGAACCTGGGACCCTTTAGTCCACAGGTCGACGCTCTATCCTCTGAGCCGAATTGGCTAGGGCAGTGGTTGGCAAACTGCGGCTCGCGAGCCACATGCGGCTCTTTGGTCCCTTGAGTGTGGCCACGAAGTTTCAATCGCACTGTACGTGCGCACCCGCACGTGATATTTTGTGGAAAAACCACACTCAAGGGGCCACAGTTTGCTGACCACTGGGCTAGGGCATCACATCTTTTTAAATAAAATCAGCACCCACAATTTTCTGCATCAGACAAGGGCTGCCATGAAAACAGATGTATTTAAAGACCAGAATATCTACAATGTCTACATTCCTCAGCAGGCATATACTGTATATGGACTTAACTATTCTCACATGAATACTTATATATGCCATCATATTGCCTAAATATGGATTTCTAGTACAAAGTTATAAAATTAACCCATATCCTAGATTTAGCACTGGGCCACAACTTCATTTGAATAGTTCCTTTGGAATAACCAGGTGCTGCCATAAATTCAAAGCTTAGCAATTTTAGTACTTTAGCCTTCTAGAACTTGAGATAGATATTCAATGGATTTGCTGAAAGGAACCGACAAATTGTTGAAAGTGTTAGCTAGCTAGCTTAATTAGGAAGGTTTAGGTAATGAGGAGGGTCCATGGCAGAGGAATACATAGATGGAGACTTAAGACACCAGATTGCTTATCTTACTTGTATAGAGGATAGAGAAACGCCACAGACAAATGGAAACATTTCTGGCCTCAGCAATTACTAGTAAAACAGCCATAAACCAAGGACAGATATATCTCTGGACTGAGCAGCCCAGAGATCAAAGGCAACTCCAACCAGCAAGATAAGGGGAAGAGAGAGAGGCTAGGAGCTTTGAAAATGAATACCATGCAGCAGAATGACCAGTGAGGAACACCTGGGGGTCCCAAATTAAGGAAAGGGACCAATAAGAAAGGTCAGGTTCAGACAAAGAACTGCAGCATATATAAGTCAGACTCAAGATGCATTTTCTTTTGATTGATTTTCCCATTAGAGAGAGCAGGCTTTTTCCCATTGAGGGGACCTCCCCATGGCGTCCCGTTGGGGACACCCCTGCCCAGATGAAGTTTGTATCTGCTTCCAATAAACTTCTACATTTTTTATTAAAGAAGCCTTTTTGTCCACAAGTTTATTCTTCACACTTTGTGAGGACAAGAACCCACAGGAAGAAAAGTCTGCACCCCAAACCCCACATTTCATTGTCATGACCAGCCACTAGGGAAGGGGGCCAGAGAAACTGCATTCCGAGAACAGACAGAGCAGCAGATGCACCCTTTTATCACATGGGTTCCACTGACAGCAAGGGGTTGTGGGTGGTCTCAGGCCATGGACTTTCCTGCTGGGAATGGATCTCTCAAACATTTTGCTATCTACGAAGGCACTTACTGGCATCTTTCCACATTGTAACTGCTCAATGTGTCTTGGCTCTAAGCCTAGGGGTCTAGTGAAAGTCATTAATTTAGCATCCATAGAGTCAGCTAACGCTGACATTGGAAAGCATTTTAGAGGTCAGCCAGTCTAATCTTTGTGTCATACATGATTCAACTATTTACTGTTTGTTTGCAAGGCAGTGTACTGGGGATGTTCTCCCATGGCCCTCCTTCTGGGGTCTGAGAGTCAGATTCCCATATGAGAATTTTTATAAGATTACTAAAGGCCCAATGACAAAATTTGTGCAAGAGTAGGCCTTCCTTCCCCCGGCTGCTGGCACCCGGGACCAGGGCTTCCTTCACAGAGGGAGGCCCTGCCCACCCGCCGCAGCCTGCTGGTCAGTGGCCAGGGCCTCCCTTTGTGCGGCAATTGTGGAGCCCCCTGATTGCTTGCCCCGCCGATCGGTGTCCTGGGTCTCCCTCTGTGGGGCAATAGTGGAGCCCCCTGACTGATTGCCCCACCAATTGGTGGCCTGGGTCTCCCTCGGCAGGGCAATCATGGGGCGATGGCCAGGCCCCCAACCAATCGCATCATACCTGCCTTGGCTGGCCTGGTGCCAGTGGGTGTCATAGTGTGGTCGTCCAGACAGTCGTCTGGAAGGATGTTCGGAAGGATGTCCGGTCTGATTAGCATATTATGCTTTTATTATTATAGATATAAAAAGAAAAAGTTCATAGCCAGATTTTTAAATTCCATCTCTCATTTAAATTGTGTGATTTTGGACAAGTTAAATGTTCTGTGCCTCAATTTTCATTTCTGTAAAATGGGGTGATAATAATATCCAACTCATAGAGAAATAGTTTTTTACAATATTTCCTGGCACTCAATAATGTTTAATGAATGTTAATTACCATTTTTATTGAATTTTGTTCAACTTAATACTTCCTCTTTCTCACAGCGATCTTTTCTAACAAGTGCTCAGTGTTGTTTTATGCCATCTCACCATGTAAGAAAGGACACTAATAAATCCCTGCTCTCCTTTTCCTGCTGTTCAGGGAAAATTTAAAGGATATAATAGCTTAGCTGTACACTATAGTCAATCATAGAACAACTTTATCTGTGAATCCCAGAAATCAATATGTTTTAGAACAGCATATCTCAGAGGCATCCTAGTTAACAATGTTTAAGATATTTAAAAAGTTTATAATCACTTCTAATTCTTATATGTTCTGCAATGTCAACAATTTGTGTAAATGGAGAGATTCTAACTTAAAAATAATAAATTGGACACTATAAAATTACCTGCCATTTTAACTAAAATTGGAAGCTACGGAGTTTTATTTCAGATAAAAAAGGAAGACAGTGGGAACAAAGACCATCTATATTTCATTCATTGCTGTGTTAATAGTAGGGTACCTTTATACAGAGGACGCTAAAATATTGTTGAATGAGTAATTTAATCAGTTATTAAAAGGTAAAATATAAATTTTATAATAATTAAACATTAATAGAATCAGTGTATTTTACTAAAGATAACTGACATGAGCATGATAAATTTCCATTTGCATCAGAATACCAATGTTACAATAGCTGATACATTGGTGAAAATAACCATATTATAGTTTTAGTGGGAAGTCTTACTTAATACTCTACATATTTGTTTTCTAAACAATGTGGATATTTTAATATCCACCTAGTTTATTTTTGCTCATTGAGTAGCATAAGCTCTTTATATATTCTCTAAGCTATACTTTCTTAACAATGGATATAGAAAGGTAAAATATATCTTCAGCTAAAATGAAATAGAATATTTTATTCATTATCCTCATCTTAATAATAGATTCCAGTATAAAGACTTATTTGAGGTTTAGCTAGGTGATGGATTCAATTTGTCTATCCTACAAAAACTCAGTTAATTCTTTCAACATTTCAAACATAAAAGTTTTCTCTCAAATATCTTAAATTCAAAAATAGCCAGGCTGGAAGTTTCTCTGAGTTTCTTTTAAAGACATATGCTACAGTTATTTTCTATAAATGATTACCTGGTAGAGTGATTTCCTTATCCATGCCTCTTTGAACACTTTGCTTTTATACTTCATACTTTTACTCTTCAGTTTAGTACACTAAAGTATATAATATTAGATACTATAAATCAGAGTTAGATACTTTTATGCATTATTTATAAATACATAGTTAATTGTTGTCACTTTCATATGTTTATATATCACTATCTTATTTGATATGGCAAGTATTTTATTATGAAAGATATATAGATACATCTTCAGCATAAACAAATATATGCATGCAAACAACCGCAGATGCAATTCCTTTCCTCTGACCAAAGAAGCCAACAACCTTTGCAAAAAAATTCTACTCTTTCTTTGAACTACAATAGACTTAATTTGTGATTGCTTTCCCTTATTCTACTATTTCCTAAAAGCATTTTACTCTTCTGGTTCATTCTGACCTAATAACTACTTTATGGGTTCCGATAACTCTGACATCTCATGTTTTCCCTATCCACAAGGACATGATTCTTTTATCATATTCTTATTCTGTCTTCTTACATTTTAATTATGCCACATATTTCTTTGATCTCTAATTTGAATACTCAATTTCTTATTTCTTGAAGGCATGAGAAAAATATCACCTCAAATGTGTCCTGTGAGTTTTTCAAGAAGGCTCTTTCACAGCATTCTCATCGCCTAGCCTTGCGCCTGTCATAACTTCAACGTAAATGGTACAGAAATTCTATTTAAGGCAATACTGGAGTCCCAAATTCTACTGAAAGTTTTTTTTCTTTAAAAATATTTTCCATTCCTGTTTTGAAATAATGGAGATAATACATATTATAACGATAATATTGATTGCAATTATCAACAACATAAAACCTACGTAAAGTAAAAGATAAAAGTCATTTATAGTCTCACTCGGGCTCCCCATTTCTACAGACCATTAAAGCTAACAGTTTGAAGTAAAATTCTCCGAAATTTTTATTTCACCTAAAACAATTTTATAAAGGAATTTACTTTATATGGTGCTATGAGCCATGAGTTGGGGTAAAATATTCTTGGGTGATCAGTAGCTGTCTCCCACTTCATGCAATAAGAACTGTACTCTGGACTGCTATGCCCTCACTACCACCCTGACGCAGAACATGGCTGAATTTAGGTCCACGAGGCTAGTGTGAAAAGGGGCTTAGTTGCTGATGTACATTAAAGACAGGTACTGTGCATTAGACCTCCAAAATCTGAGTAGACATCGGTGATAGAACTGTGCATGTACTAAATTATGGGGAAAAATGTATTTCTCTTTTCTATTTTAGTTTCTCAAAAAGTAAATAGGCAATTGTCTGTTGAAAATAGAAGCTTCCCATCCTGAAAGAAAATTCAGTTGTTCTTATTATAGACCATCGTAGTATGTTTTATGAGCATATATTTTTTTCATTATCTCTTCCCTATCAAGATCTTTTTAGAAAGGTCTTAACTTTTATGTAATGAAAGTACATATATTGAATGCCATGTAGATTTTTAAATATACTGCCCTTATTTAAAAAGCCATTACTGGCTTTCTTGAAGTAATTTCAGTTAATTATACTACAACTATGCCAATCATTTAAAAAGTCATTATAGCTTAAATATTAGAAATCATTAATTATTTACACATAGTAGCTGTCCAATTTTATTTAATTTACATGTATATATGACTCACTAATATCTCTGACATACTAAAGTTGATTTTTTTATATAAATGGAAAACAAAGCTGGTAAAATAAAATATCTTTCATATTTTCAAGAAATGTTTATACAATATCCAGCAGTAAATAATTGAAATAAAGAAAGCTACGTGCTCTATACCTTTAACTTTCCATAGTGTACATTTTTAAATATAAAATTTATGACCTATAATGGTCTGACTGCAATAAGATGTGCCCTGAATATGTTCTAAATATAATATATATTTTGTACTTTGGTCTCCCTGATCACATATTTGTGCTAATATATAGTTTTTATATGTGCTGTTCTGTTACATATTATTTAATTCCAAGAATATGATAGATATTTGAAAGGCGTACTTTAAATAAATATAAGAGCCTGGCCGGCATAGCTCAGTGGTTGAATGTCATGGTTTGATTCCTGGTCAGGGCACCTGCTCAGTCTCCAGTGGGGGGCATGCATGAAGCAGCTGATCGATGATTCTCTCTCATCATGGATGTTTCTATCTCTTTCTTCCTCTCCCTTCTCCTCTGAAATCAATAAAAATATTTAAAAAAATAACTTTTTAAGTATATCCTTTAGAATAGTATATGTACAGAAAAATATTGAAAAATATTTGGGTTAAAAACATTCCTAATTTTACTAGCACCATTTTATTTGAAGTTTCCCACAAAGACCATTGTGTCTGCTATTCAATATTTTCTAACTTTCAGGGACCTGAATTTAATAAATTTTTAAGTGTGTTTAATGAGAAGGTAATGTACTTTTCCAGAAAAAAAGAATGTAAAATATGTCTCTAAATTTCCTTAAAAAGCCATATATTGAAACTTTTTACTTCAGATAAATTTCATACTAATAATTAAGAAGAGTCCATCTTGCAACATCTAAGAACTAATATTTGTTTGTTATTTCTCAAACATATTCACAGAAGTTCTAGGTTCTAAGAACTGTGCGTTCATATTTTCTTCTTCAGTTTTTGCATTCCCAACCCTTTCTTTTTTCTAACCATTATATATTTTTTCCAATTCCTTTTTTTTTTAGTTTTTCAATTATAGCTGATATTCAATATTACATTAGTTTCATAGTGGTTAGACATTTATATAACTTATCATTTGATTCTCCCAATCAATCTAGTACCTATCTGGCACCAAACATAGTTATTGACTGTGTACTTACCCTACCCAGCAGATCTAATGAGGCATTGAAAACGCCTGCACCTTCTACACACACTAAGATCTGTTTCATTCTGAAGTCCCATCAACTTGCAGAGATTAGAGTCCACATAGTGAATACTTAACTTTATCTTCTGAAGAAAAAGATACAACATCTGAATCAAATTTTGGGAGGGGTGTTTCCTATAAAATGACCAAATATTTATTTACAAAGGAGTTTCCACCAAATTTTTCAACCAGATTAATGATATTATTCAGAGATGCTAATAAAAATATCTAAAACATAATGGTTTGCTATGAGTTGCTGAGATGAATCAATATTCCCCATAGGTATAAGTTTTTAAAAACTGAAAATTTTACCCTTGACCCATTTTCTTATTACATAATTTCATTGGACACTGCTATAAACAAGATAATAGGCAGAAAAATAAATACTATTCATTTTTAAAATACACATTGTGTGTAACATTTAATAAGCACCTAGTAAAAATGCTGTTTGAATAAAAAAAAATAAAGATTACTGATATTCTGCTTACATTTATTCTTAGTAAAGTTGATGTACATTGTAGAGGTCCTTTCAACAAAGAATCATTAAAATAGATTTACTATGTTTATATTGTTTTAAATTTTCACAGCATAGAAAAATAACATTGTCTGTAAATGATAGGATAAATGATGCTTATATTAATAATCTAACAATCTACATCTATGTGGAGTTATCATTTAAAATGAGGGCAAAATTCAACAAAGAATGTCAAAGTTTGGGGAAACATAATTTTTATAACAATTGTGATGCTTCAAGATCAACATGTGGGGATATAACTATGTTATTAATAGGCTAAATCAGGGTATGGCCCTGCTGGTTAAAATAATTAGATGCCTTAATTAGTTACACTATTAATGAAATCTGATCCTCTATTAAGAAACTGAGAAAAAAAACCATTTCATTTATGTTCTAACTCTAAAACAAACAAACGCACAAACTGGAAGAATCAATTATTTCCTGTCAGTTTTTCTTAGTCCCCCACTGATGAAAGAAAAAGAAAATAATCTGTTATAATTCAGTTTGTTCATGGCTTTCTTTGGCGTTTCATGCCTTTGCAGAGAATTTATCTTCAGAGAATATTGCTTTTTAACTATCTCTGCTGTAAGTGGTACAGATGTCAATCAATATAATCCCCCCTTTTCAATCTTCCTGCAGTAAGAATAAACCTGTCCAATATGCTTTCAAATTAAGATACTAACCATGAGATAACCTAAATGCTTTTAAAATCATAATCTTTCGGTACTTTTCAGAGCTCACCTTCAAGATACATTTTTCCGCATGAAGAAATGAAAAGAAATCTTGCTTGTAATGTATTTATTAAAATCCTTACTGTGCTAATATAAAAAGTAGAGTTCCTGTGTGATACCTGACATTAGAAATATTTGGAGAACCACAAAATAAAGCATGATTCCTGACATATTTATTTGATTCCAAAAGAGTGTGGAAGAGACTTACTCTTTTGAAAGTGAAGTTGCTGATATGGAAGCGATAAGGGTAGCTAGCTAGCTTAATTAGAAAGGCTTGGGGAATAAAGTGGGTCCATGGGAGAGGAATGCACCGATGCGAAAATGTTTATCTTACTTGCACAGAGGATAGAGAAATGCCATAGGAAGGAGGGGTCCAGACAGACAGAGTAATTTCCAATTCTTGGCTAATGGTCACACAAGGAGTCTGGACTTGATCCTTGAAAAAAGCATCAAGTTTTGCTATAGTGCATTAAAAGTCTATAGTAACATTAAATAATTGTGAAAGATTTTAAAGGTCATTTATCAGTTTTTATTGGTGAATATGAGCAGTGGTGTTGGTTGATGATAAGCTACATTGAATAAAACATTAATACCTATATTCACTGAAATTATTCTGAAAGCAAAAATCTGGTTTCCAGATTAAATTCCGACTGTTCTTAAGTACAGTAATAACTATATCTGTTTTCCATAATCCCATACTCAGAAAGATATGATGAGAGGCAGATGGTTACCCATGCAGGTACAATAGTGGTTTTCTATTGCTAACAGGTGAGGAGGCTGAAATTATGAACTTGTGAGTTTATATAAAAATGATGCACTCCTCCCACCTGAGAGAGAAAGAGAGAGAGAGAAACCTTATCCCTCTAATGAAAACAAATCTGTTCTGAGACAAGAAGATAATAATATAAACCCCTGCCCCTATATAAAACACACTTAAAACTGAAGAGTAAATGTTCCTGGAAGACGAAAGGAGCCATTCTCTATTGTTATAGAATTTCCATTTTATTGCCCAGAAAGCCAGAGCCCTATAGGAACAATGAGAAATCCAGGAGAATTACATTCCCAGTGTCTTGCAAAGCTTTTTTAAAATGCAAAAATAGAAAATGAGTTTCTTTGGCATTGGATAATTAAGTTATATAATCCAGGTTGGAAATGCAGTGTCTTCAAATGTTAGTTTTTCTGTTTGCTATTATTGATATAGTTGTCTTTTCTTGAAGCAAAACTCCTTGCCAGTCAGAAAACAAACAATAATGTTCATTGAATGATACCATTGTATAAAGTCCACTTGCCTGCATTCGATTACCTATGTCCCACTTTTACAGATTTTTGCCAGGATTATCAGATTGGCAGATGGGATATGTACTGGAGAGATACCCTCAGAAATTTTAGATTATAGCGAAATGTTCACTGTTATAGTGAAAACTGAACCATGTTGGCTGATTTAAATACATTGAAAGAGGGTAAAACATAGTTTGGTTTTCTTACTACTGCCATAGCCCAGTTTTGAGGTCCTGGCTGAAGACTGGTCAGTTTCCCTGTGTGAGCAGCTGATTAACTCCACACTCACAACCACTTACCTTTATTGGGCTCTCATACTCCAGGACACTGTACCCACAAGGTGTAGATGCCCCATGGATCAGATACCAGAAAACTAGGGACAGCCCTGTGCCCAGAACCTCCAAATTATTTAAATTAGCCAGTCCTCAGTGATCCCATGATACCTAGCTAATATCACTCTACTTGCCCTACACACTCAGTTCCAACTTGACCCCCTGCCCCATGCCCTTCCTGACATCCTTCTCTTGTTCTGCCTTTCATTTACCTAGAGTATCAGTGTGTTATGTACAACCATAAAAACAATCTTTAAATTTTATAAAACAGATGGTAGAATCCTAATTTTAGAAATGGCATTCAATTAATTTATAAGGATATAGTCATGGATTATGTTGAATAAAAACATTAAATATTATTTTAACACAATTTATTATTAGTCTAAGTTATTAAATTTAATTAATAATTTAGAAATTTTAATTAAGCTGAACATATTAATCCCTTATTATTCATAGCACTATTACAATTTGTGAGATTTAACATTTTACAAGATATCCTATTATTACAAATTTCTTTAAATACCATCTACACTAATAAAAGAGAAACATGGTAATTGGCGTACGACCGCTACCCTTTTCATTGGCTAATCAGTGAGTATATGCAAATTAACTGTCAGCCAAGATGGCGGCCGGCAGCCAGGCAGCTGATGCGAACAGGAGGCTTGCTTGCTGTGGACTCCAACGTTCCCCAACGGCCTCTGAGCTTCAGTTGGAAACATAGTAACATTTACAGAAGATAAACAAAAGCCCAGAAAGCTCCTGTCAGTCAGCCGGGATCTCAGAGCTGGAGTCGCAACATTGTTTCGAATACAGAAAACAAAGGCCAGAAACCTGCTTTCAGCCGAGCCTCAGAGAGAAAGCCGGCTCTCAGCTCCAGTGACAGCCATAGAAGGTAAATAAATGCCAGAATTAAAAAAAATAAAAAAAGGAGAGGTTTGGAGCTCCAGTCGCCCGCCAGCCTGAAAACAGCCCTCAGCCCCTCACCCAGACTGGCCAGGCACCCCAGTGGGGACCCCCACCCTGAAGCAACAAGATGGCGGCTAATTTGCACACTGAAGGCAGGCGGCAGCAGGCAAGGCTGTCTGCGGTCTGGGACCCGGATCTGTGACCCTGCCGGGCGGGATCAGCAGAGCCGCGAGGCCTCCCGGCACCGGGATCAGCGTGACAGGGGGCAGCGCCCAAACCCCTGATTGCCCTGCGGCTCTGTGTGTGACAGGGGGCGGGGCCACAACCCCCTGATCAGCCCTGCGGCTCTGTGGGTGATAGAGGGCGGCGCCCCAACCCCGATTGCCCTGCGGCTCTGTGTGTGACAGTGGCGGCACCCCAACCCCCCCACGGGCCCTGCTCTATGTGAGACGGGGTAGAGCCATACCTCCCCATCGGCCCTGCCCTGAGTGTGACAGGGTGTGGCGCCTCAACTATCCCCCCCCCCCCCCCACGGGCCCGGCTCTGTATGTGACAGGGGGCGGTGCCCCAGCTCCCCTATTGGCCCTACTCTGTGCGTGACAGGGGGGAGCTCCTCAACCCCCTGATTGGCCCTGCTCTGTGTGTGACAGGGGGCAGCTCCCCAACCCCCTGATCAGCCCTGCTCTGTGCGTGACAGGGGGGAGCTCCCAAAACCCCTGATTGACCCTGCTCTGTGCATGACAAGAGGGAGCTCCCCAAACCCCTGATGGGCCCTGCTCTGTGTGTGACAGGGGGCATCACCCCAACCCCCTGATCGGCCCTGCTCTGTGCGTGGCAGGGGGTGGTGCCGCAACTTCCCTATCGACCCTGCCTTGAGTGTGACAGAGGGCGGTGCCCCAACCCCCCAATCGGCCCTACCCTGAGCGTGACTAGGGGTGGCATCACAACCTCCCCATCCGCCCTGCTCTGTGCATGACAGGGGGCGGCGCCCCAACTCCCCAATCGGCCCTGCTCTGAGCCCGACCAGGGGCTGCACCTAGGGATTGGGCCTGCCCTCTGCCACCCAGGAGCAGGCCTAAGCCAGCAGGTCATTATCTCCTGAGGGGTCCCAGACTGCGAGAGGGCACAGGATGGGCTGAGGGACCCCCTCTCCCCCCCGAGTGCACAAATTTTTGTGCACCTGGCCTCTAGTTTAATATATTTGAAATCTTAAACAATTGTGAGAACAATGATAGCTTCTTTGACTCAGAACAATGTAGAAACTTTAAAAAAGTTTATCCATAATCTTATAAATCAGATTATTTTATTGTAAAGCATGGACAAAAAAATTTGTATTTCTTATCCTGTGCTATTCACCTACTTAACTTGAATATTACATGCACTTATTTTTAACATTTACAAACTTATGTGTTTATAAAACATAATTTTAAAGACTCCTTAAATTATATTTAAACTTTTTTTGTACAGCTAGTGGTCTCTTTTTTTTTTCTTTTATATCTAGTGAGGCCATTACTCAATTACTATACTTAGCTGCACATTTTTGTGTTTGTTGGTGTTTTTTTGTTTGTTTGTTTGCTTTGTGGTTGGGTTTTTTTGCTTTGGGTTTGTTTTTTTTTACTTTTTAATACAGCTCACATATCTTAAGCAAAATAAATTCAGCTTACATTTTATCTTCATTTTTTTTTTCCAAAATGCAATTGTTACTTACTATCTAGAATAGATATTTTTAGAGTGAACACATGGCAACATCTTTTTTTGATTAATTAATCTCCAAGAGAGGATAAAGTGGGAGAGAGAAAAAAAGAAAATAAGAATGAGAAATTTAAATGAGCCAATTTCAGACAAATGTGAATTTATTATTGTCAAAAGCTCTTTATCTTCCCTATGTATGAAGAAAAAATATTAGATAAAGGAAACCTTTTATGAAACACACACACACACACACACACACATTTTTATAGCTGGTAAAATAAAGTGAACCATGTGAAGTGTCTATATTTTAGACAAATACAACTAGACCATCTGCTTTTTATGCTAAGATGTCTCTAAAGTGAAAAATCTTCATGTCAAAATTCCTCTGAGTGACCATTGAAATCTAAATTGTCCTTTTAAAAATCCTTACAAAAACTAAAATATGTCATGCTATTGGCATTCATACAAATAAGCAGATAGAAACTGACTTGGTGGAAAATTTATAAATGATGGTGGCCCTTTGCCTTTTATTAGTGAACAAAATGGGTAAGTCCCCAAAAGTTAAAACCCATGTTGCATTCTTATCTAGCTCCTAAAAGCCTTAGCAAAGATGAAATCAAGCCGTGCAGTCTCAACTAAGGATATTAATAATGATGATAGTAACAATAATGAAGTCACCAGCAGCCCTCTGCACAAAAGGGCAGAGTCCTGGGCAGCAGCAGAACTACTGCGGTTGAGACAGGCTCTTCATGACACTCTGTCTGCATTGAAGCACCTGGGCAAGGCACAGGGGGTCTGGTTCTAATTCTACTGACACTACCAAAGTATGGAATGAAAAATAACATACAAACAGAGCAGCTAGCTCAAGCCTCTATTATAACTTTGCAAGTGACAAGAACTTAAGGTAAGTGTTGGTGAGGGGAAGGGCAAGTAACAAAGTTGTACTCAGAGGAAGACAGTCAAACTTCTTTTTGTTTTGAGAACTGTTCACTATTCAAAGCCCTGGAAGCTGTGGGGAAATAGGTTGTTTAATCATGGATCAGTCTGCAGAAACAGCAAGAATGAAGTCAGGGCATAGTCACTGTTGACCAAACAATTTCAGCTTAGCAGAATTGGGAGACATGTTTGGGGACTAAGGTGTTGCAACTCACAGTGAAAAAAATAATAGTAATAAAATTAAAAAAAAATAAGGTTACACTTCTGTTAGGTACAAAGCTAGACATGATCAGCGGGGGTGGGGCCTGGGCTGGGGTCCTGAACAGGGGTCAGACCAACACCGCCTTCAGACCTCCTCTCTATGGGCAGCCCAGCAGCCAGCAGATCACCAAGAACACACTGGAAGAAAATGACATGACCTCAAGGCAACCTAACTAGGGCCCTGGACTAATCCTATCTAATAATAGACAAACATATTAATTGACTGTACCTTCGCTACGCCTCCCATTGGCTAAGCAGCATGACATGCAAATTAACCATCAACAAAGATGGCGGTTAATTTGCATATGTAGGCTCTAAGCAGTGGAGCAAAGCCTTATGGCCCGGGGCCGGCAGAGCAGCGAGGCCTGACAGCCCCAGGGCTGGCAGAGCAGCGAAGCCTGACGTTTCCAGGGCCGGCTCCAGCCAGAACTTGGCCAGAGCAAAGGCCTGGGCCCCCGGTGGCAGAGGCAAACCGGTGCCAGCAGCCAGGGGAAAGGAAGGCCTATTGCGTGAATCTCTTCGTGAAACAGCCCTCTAGTTATAATAAAATTCACATTGTGATTTTGACCCCTTTCTGCCCTTGAATTTTTCTGTATGCATTATGGGTAAGGGCATGCACAGAAGAAATATAGTTATGTAATCCTTTTCTATCAATCATTCCTGAATGCAAATAACAGTCTTCACCCTCATTTAAAGCATAAATTTAAACCCAGGAGTTTGGGGCCATTGTCTCTCACGATTGGTTTGCTCCTTGCTTAGAGTGTATCTTAGATAAATCCGACTTTGTTTTACTTTCATTTTATTGACCTTAAAATCTTTTCTGCATCAACGAGAAGAACAGAAGTCCAGCTGATAACCCCAATTGGTAACACTTCTGTTTACTTTGAATATATAAATAGCTTCATTGGCTTATGTAACAACATTCATAATGAAGATAATGCAAATAGTACATTTAGTCAGTTATTGAAAACTATGAAATTTTCAACTTGTTTTAAATAATTATAGTTTTGAAATAACATTTTAAATAAATAGGGTCTTGAAAGAAATATCTTTTCATTCTCTCTACCCTTAGCTGCATATAAATAAAAGTTCTGGAATGTGAGAAAATAAACTGCTAATGAAGTATCTATCTCATTTATTATCTTCCACTAAATTAAGTCTTTAGAGTCTTTCACACATAAAAATGAAGGTTATTATTACTTGTTTGTCTTCACAATTAGGGCATGTGTATCTCTAATGCCAGTTGATTGTCACTGTTTCCTTTGGTAAATAAAATGGCATAGAGTAGTTTCTGGAGTTAGCAATATTTTTGTGAAGTGTTACAATTATTTTCAATTACAGTTTACATTTGTTATTATTTTATATTAGTTTCAGACATTGAAACTTTTTTTGTTTTCAGAAAAGGATGAAATAAATAAAAAAATATTAGTGCTGACTGGTGAGAGTTCAAGAACATTTCTTTCTGTCCGACTTATTTCCCTCAAGCTTTTAAATCAATAATAAAACAAAAAAATATTGCTGAATCCCCACATAGAGAAGCATGGTGCTTGGCACTGTGGAGATTTGAAGAGGATATGAGGAACGTGTTACTCCAGCAGAGCTTATCACATAATTAAAGATAGGTACACATACACACACATACACATATGTGAGGAGAAATACATGATATTTAATCAACTGGATACAATAAAGTAAAATATTTCAACTTATTATGTAAGCTTTTAAACAGCAAATGACTATAAAATATAAGTAACAAAATTGATAATCTTTGCAAAATAAAGGTGAATTTAACAAGAAGGTTGTAATGAGACAAATACCAGTAGCTCTCAAATAAAGAAAACTAAGGTAGGGAGGAGCAGTAGGGAGATAAAGGAAGATGCAAAATCTATATATTATTGCAGCTTTTATGACAGGTAATGATCAAGTCAGTAGATCTTCCCCCTCCCTCAACTTAACGTATTTTTTTAATAAATTTAAGATTATTGTTTGAAATAACCAAACCAGAATGAAAACAGATTATATAATTTGCAAATCACTAGAGAACTGACTGGACAGAGGAGGGAGGACATCCTCTTATAAATAACAAATGTAATGAAATACTCTTAGGCATTGAGAAAGAGGAGTTGAAATGTAATCACAGTAAAAATACAATTCTGAATCCTCCTCAAAATTAAACCAGACAGTCACGCAAAAAGACTGAAAGGGCAAGTATGAGAAGTGCCCAAGTAAACACCAAAAAAATTGTACTAGTCATAATAATAATAGTTGTATTAAATAAAACTATCAGAAAAGTGAATTCAAAGCAAAAATATGTATAATAAAAGCCTAAGCGACTGTTACAGCAGAACAACCAGAACAACCGGTTGCTATGATGCACACTGGCCACCAGGGGGCAGACACTCAAAGCAGGAGCTGCCCCCTGGTGGTCAGTGTGCTCCCACAAGAGGAGTGCCGCTCAGCCAGAAGCCAGACTGACGACTGGCAAGTGCAGCGGTGGTGACAGTAGCCTCTTCCACCTCTGCAGCAGCGCTAAGGAGCAGCAAGTAGGCGGGTGGTAAGAAGCAAGGGGTCCTAGACTGCGAGAGAGATGTCCGCCTGCCAGCCTAGGCCCAATCCCCGGGAGTGGGCCTAAGCTGGAAGGTGGACATCCCCCAAGGGCTCCCAGAATGGAAGAGGGTGCAGGCTGGGCTGAGGGACCCCCTCTTTCCCCTAGTGCACGAATTTCATGCACTGGGCCTCTAGTTATTAAATAAGAGCAGTTATTTATTACTAATGAATAAAAATTAAACGAACAGAAACAACATTATTGTTTTATTCTGTTAATCTGTTTGGGCTGCCATAACAAAAATACTATATTCTGGTTGGCTTATACACTATTTTTCTTCACAGTTTTGGGGCTGGAAAGTCCAAACTCAATGCACTGCTGCTCTAGTGTCTGGTGAGAGCTTGAGAGCTGTGCGGTTACTGTAATTCACATGGTAGAAAGGAAGCCTAGTTCCCTGGGGTCTTTTCTAAGGGCAGCAATCCCAATCATGAGGGCTCTGCTTACATGTCCTAATCATTTCCCAAAGACCCACCTTCAAAACCATCACCTTGGGGGTTGGAATTTTATCATGTAAATTTGGGAATTCATATGTTGAAATTCTAACATTCAATCTGAAACAGGAATTTTAGGGGTAAAATAGGAAAGGTTTAGGAAATTTTAGAAATTTTGGAAATTAAGGGGACCATGGAAAAAGCACAGGGCTGCAGAGCAGCAGAAGATATATTTCCATAGAATAGGGGAGCTGAAAAGCTGCAGTAGATACATTTTCATAGAATGAGGGAGCTGGGAACAGCAAAAGGTCTACATTTACAAAATAAAGGGAAGGAAGCCCCTCATCCAGAAGGAGAGAGGAAGAAAGCCCAAAGGGAATAGGAAAACCATAAGGAAGGGGGGAGGAGAACCTTTGAGCCCAGGAGTTAAGATAGTAACCAGTCTAAGGGCATAGTGACCAATCAGAGGGGATCTCAAGGCACCAGGATCTGCAGCCTTTATAAGCCGTGGGGAAAAGGAACTCAGTGGGACCCTTCCCCCCTCCCCATGTGGGAGTCTGTTCTGTGGGACTCTTTTCTTCTTTCCACATGGGAGTCTGTACTTGTTCTTTAGTAAATCTCCACATTTGCCATACTACCCTCTGCCTGTGGATTCATTCTTTGACTCTGGTGGACAAAGAATCCGGGTTCCAGTCCAAAAATTCTGCATTAAATCTATAGCACTCATAATGCAATGTATTAACCCTGTCCCTGGACATTGATATTCAATGTGCATTACAATAATGTAGCCTATAAAGCATAAATAACCCAATTAATGAGATTATATGTAAAGAGAAAGTTCAAAAAACATTTGTAATGAACTAAACAATACAAGCTTTTTTTTTGCCTACTATATAATCCATACAAGATATGCAATGTTTAGTCATGTGTTGAGTAAAAAAAAAATTATTTAAATTAAAAAAATGGAAATTATAAAGAATTCCTCTAATTATACCATAGTTGAAACTATAAAGATATTATAAATATACAAAGTAAAAAGGTCTATTGAGATAGACATTTGTTAAATTATTTCTTAATTCTTTGATGAAAGAAATAATCATAATTCAACTGCCAAGTAATTATTACTACATATTTAAAACTATGGGATGTAATGACAATTGTCCTGAGAGGAAAACCTTAAAACTCTTCATTACTCACAAAAGAAAAAAATGAAAATAATAAAGGACAATTTGATAACATAAAGGACAAAAAATAGGGATCCTAATACATAAACATAAAAGCAGAAATTTTGAAAGGGAAAAATGATATGCTGCAGAACTCTAATACACCTGGTAAGTGATTCTTAGAACAGCATAAACTTATAGCTGGTATTAGGAAAAGAGAGAACTATAGAAAAGATACTGCCAAAGTAAAAACTGCACTGGCCACAGTTAAATAGGCCAGATGTGTGAGGCACATTCTTGCCCTCCATTATGCCCTGTTGGGGGCCCTTGCGCCTCCCGGGATTTTCCTGTTATTCTCATTGTAGGTTTCATGATTAAGGGCCTTCAGTTTCCAGTAAACCGCCTCACCCAGTTTCCAGTGACCACCTGCACCCGGCACCCACCTGCACCTAGTCTCACCAGCTACTCTGACTGACCCTTACAAGAGACATAAATATCCCGCTCCCCCTACTCTGCCCTGCTGATACCATTTTGGTCTCAGCCCTTCTGCTAGCAGATGTGACACTAAACGTATAATACTTTACCCCATTTGGCCTCGTGTGTTCCTCCATTGGCAACCCTAACAGTCTGGCTCTGTCCAAGGCTATTATAACAGGGAAGAGAACTCAATTCTTGAACTCAATTCTGTTGTAACAAAGGGTTTCCA
Source organism: Myotis yumanensis (assembly GCF_028538775.1). Classification (NCBI taxonomy): domain Eukaryota; kingdom Metazoa; phylum Chordata; class Mammalia; order Chiroptera; family Vespertilionidae; genus Myotis; species Myotis yumanensis. The sequence continues at coordinate 6,257,347 of NW_027223772.1, forward strand.
GAAGATGAGTTGGCAGGGGGGATCTTAGGCCACATGTGTCTGCTAATTGGCCTTACCCAAAGGAAGAGTCAACTCCCTCATCTTCATGACAGGAGGTAGCTTTACCACTTGGATTTAGGCTCCTCCTCTCCCATGTGGCTGCGAGAGGGTGGTGCTAGCATCCTTGATGAGTACATTTCACAGGGATGACTCAAGGCTCTTGAGAAACTTTCCTGGGTTTTAAAACTGGCAAGATGCTTAAAGAGGACTTATAGCTCAAAGAAGCAGAGTAAGAATTTGCGATTATAAATGTTCTAAAGTAAATGGTTTAAGAAAAGGGTGATCAGAGGTCTAAAGTCAGGAAGAATCTGAGGCAAAGCTTAGTGGCGCTAAGGGAAATATTAAGACTAGATTGGTCACACCCCAGGACCACATGTTCCCAGAGTCATTATTTTCAAACTGTAATATAGCACATCATAATGTTATCACATGATAACAAAATCGTTTTATAGGATAGAACAGGAAGAACACTTCCAACTTTTTAACTGCATGACCACCCTTATACCTAAACATTACAAAGTAAGCATTTGGGGGTGGGGGGGAGAAGTATACATCACCCAGAATGTGCTGCCTTGGCATGTGGAAATAACTTTTTATATCCTAAAGGCTTATCTGCATGGCATGGCAACCATTCACTTACCAAACATCTGCTCTTCCCAACTTCCTGCGAAGTGTGTCCTCCCCTTTGAAGCCCCAGACCTGGACCCCCTTATCCTTAGCTCAGGATGGTATAAAAGCCTCAATGATCTGGCTGATGTTTTTATGCTACTCTCGCGTGCATAAAATGTGTTTTTCTTCTCTTAATCTGTCTTATATAAACTTAATTACTAGGCCACTCAGGAAACGCAGAAGGGAAAATGGGGAAAGTTTTCTGCCTCTCTAGTAGCAAATGTAAACTACTAGCCGATCTTATTTTTGAGTATTTACATACACACACACACACACACACACCAAAACTAAATTTAACATTAATAGATTAATCTTCACTGACATTAAAAGAATAAGCCACTGATAGATTGTGGTTGTGTGTTAGCTGGGATTCTAGAAGAATAGAGATGAAACACACTTAAAAGGGTAACATTTAAGAGAGTTCAATGAAGGGACCATTTATAAATGTTTGAGGAGAATTAAAGACCAACACCGGTAGTGAAACTCCTCGGTCAGAACAATAGTGAAAGGGACAAGGGGGTGAAATCCAAGTAATGGAGTCCAGTGAAAACTAGGGCCATGAGCAACTAGATAAACCCTGGGGACGTAAAGAAATGCGGTTTGTTTGTTTTTTTGTCAGATTTGCAGCAAAGTATACAAAAGGGGGTGCAGGAACAAATATCTCCTCCTCTCTCTTCACCCTGAAATCTGAGTGCTTCCCACTGGTTAAGCACACCGGAGAGGTGCCCTAACCAGGAACCGAACCCACAGTCTTTTGGTGCACTGCACAGGAGACGCTCCAACCACTGCCCCACACCAGCCAGGGCTGAAACCAATCTTCTTCTGAGTCCAGGTTACATACAGATGAACCGGTATGACTCTATACTAAGATATCATGTTAAGATGGGTTACCATTTTAGGATTATTTAAGACTCCTATGAACCAAATTATTGTTAAAACTGTACTAAGCGATATACTAGTAGAAATTAGAAAGAATTGAGAGACAACTTTTGTTCCTTCAATAAGAAAACTTGAAGAAAATCACTGGGTATATATTCTAATTCTTGATTCCATAACATTTTTATTGATTGATTGATTGCATGAGGTTTATACAGAAAGAAATTATGATCCTTAACTATTGACTATTAATTCCAAATAATCTGCTGAGAATACAAAAAAAAGAGACCATTATGCTGCACACCGCTGAGATCTGATAGTGAAGAAAGTGAATGTGGTGGGCAGAGCAGCTGTGGAACGCCCTGCTGAGTGCAAAAAATTCATGCTGAACTGTAGTGTGAAACTATGATAGTTTCTCTCTCTTTTTTTCTTTTTTTCCTCCGAGCAGCAAAATTGCTAGAAAGCCAGAGGGAGTGCTCAGAGTGTTAATTTGGTGAATGAAAACACTTGTAATGGTTTCTCTTTAGTAGGTCCTAAATATCAAATTAAAGGTCTCTCTTCCTGGAGGAAGGAGATGCTGAACAAAGAGAACCAGCTGAGAGATTGGGCACCAAGGGTCTCTGAATCCCACACATGTCGAATCTAGGATCAAATATTGCTCCGAAGGGCTATTGCTTCCAGCAGAGTGTTCTGGCTGAGCTAAATGCTTGTTTTCTACTTGCATAAGGGTGAGGGAGGGAGATAACAACATTTGTGTACCCAAATTAAGTTTGCAGAAGCCTGTCTCCCACTTATTGCTAACAGCTAAGGTTAACAAGGAACTAGTCAAGTGAAAGTAGGTGCTTGCTGTTACTTACATTTCTTGTTCTACATTGTATTGTCTTTAAAATAGGACATATGAATGTTAGGTAATGCTTCAAGATTGAGTTTTATCAAGGAATACTGTTTCTATGGGAACAGAGATGTACCTAGGTTAAAAGAAGAATAGAAATCTGTGCATTTTGTGAAATCACCCTAATGATACAATTGTGATTAGTTAGTTATTAGTTATTAACAATAGGAAAAAAGCAAAGGGAAGGCCAGACATTATATACATGTCATTTGGGCAGCTTCACAAGGAAGCTACAACTTTGTACTCCCTGGGGAACCAGCAGTCCATTCTCCACAGAACAGTGGAGGAAGAGATCCAGAAAGAGAAGATAGATGCATGCCCAGTAAAGTTAGGGTAACATGGTGAAGGTAGTTGTCTGTCAGTCACACCTGGGAATAAAGATTATTGGCCAGAATGGTTGTGGCCACTGAAATTCCACAAAAAAATTGGGAATACATAATCTCCCCAAACAAAGGAGTGTTCTCTCTCCTTTTTCTTGTTGCTCTAGTTGCACTTGGCTCTAGGCTTGCTCTGGGCTTCCTTGCATTTGCCTGTCTTCCCTCCATAGCCATGTGGCCCTGTGGACCCAACATGCCATGGACTGAGAGATGACAGCAGGGAACACAAACTTAGCTGGCATTGGATGGGAATGCTGCTCCAACATGGCAAGGAAACTCCGGACACTGACTCTGACTTTAGCTCTGCTGTAACCCCCGTTACACTGCTTCAATGACTGGACACAGGGAAAGGGGAATTTGGAAACTCAGGGATCTAATTCACAAAAAATAAAAATCACTTGTTCACCTGGGTGAGTCTCCAAAAATTATTTTTCTTGGGATATTGCAAGAATTTCATTCCCACTAGCAACTGGGGGAGATGAGGCCCTCTCCCTCCATTAACACTTAGAATTCTTAGCTGATTCAACTTAACACTCCGGTGTGGGGTGAATTTCCCGCCAAAATATAAGATGGCGTGGGCAATTATTTAGGTTTCCCGTGCAAAATCAGGGATTTTTATGATACCTATTACACCAATGGGTATGAAACGGTTCGCATACGCAGGTAGGTATCTTTGTGAACGGCAAACAAACAAATATTTGGTAATACGCAGTTACAATCGGCCCGAGTTTACACGTTTCCCGCACTCCACCGCAAATCTATATGAACCGAGTTAAGACGGCTCCCGCGGAGTACGCGCAATTCACGCAAGCCGACTTAACTCGTTTCCCCCACTCCAAGTGTTAAAACACATAGGGTATGTCTGTATATGTGTCTGAGTGAGTACACAGATATCCTTCTATATAATAAAAGGCTAATATGCAAATCAACTGAACGGCAGAGCGTTGGGTCACTATGATGCACACTGACCACCAGGGGGCAGATGCTCAACACAAGAGCTGCCCCTGAGTGGTCAGGGCACTCCCACAGGGTGCAGCATCGGTGGCGGGAGCCTCTCCTGCCTCTGCTGCAGGCAGGCAGTAAGGAGAGAAGGGTCCCAGACTGTGAGAGCCCTGGACTGTGAGAGGGATGTCTACTGCCAGCTTAGGCCCAATCCCCCAGCAGGCAGACATCCCCTGAGGGGTCCAGGATGGCGACAGGGTGCAGGCTGGGCTGAGGGCCCCCCCCCAAACACACACAGTGCAAAAATGTTGTGCACCAGGCCTCTAGTCGATATATAATTTCGTATTTCATGTATCCCATGTAATAAGATATTTTCTAAGGGTACACTGAGGTATACTAGTAAAATGTAGTCCTTACTCTTATAACAGAGTGGCATGCATTAAAGTAAAATGGAGACACAGTGACTAGGAAAACATCTCCCTGCATGGCTAGCCTTGTGTAGTAGTGAGCACTCTGGAACACTTAGAAAATGCATCTTCAATGTTATGCTTCCCTAAACTTCCTTCTACTTTTGGCCTGCTTCTGCTCACACTAAAGAATTTCCAAATGGTTATTTTTCTATTTAAACTTCATAATTGTTATTGCCAGGAGGATTAGTTCAGCACCAGTTAATTCATAACCATCAGAAAAGTTAACTGTACTTCTTAATCTCCACAGGTGATGCTAATGTGTACCCAAAACTCTGATCTAGCTAAATACTAACCTATTAGCTTAGAGAATTTGACTTTGTTAATTGGATTATGAGTTGAGTTTACATTGATAGTTCCACTAGCATAATAAATGTTATTAAAGTATTTCTTATATATTAGTCCAAATTTCCTACTGGTAATGTCCAGGAAATATGATAAATACACTTCTTGGTATGTTATTATTTTTGGCCTATTAACAGAATCCTCAGAATTCTGTAGCTGCTTATGGACTTTAGACATGTTTTATTCTTTTGAAATTATTCATCTTTGCATCTTTCATAAGGAAGTTGCACATTGTGGTATTTCAGTATATTTTCTTGGATTGGCTGAAATTACTTCTGGAATTTTAAACTGCAATGTTTGCAAAGTGGTGTTCCCCTGGGCAGGATGGGTCCCTGGCTCTTTGTCCATTGGAGTTAAAGAATGAAGAATGAATCCACAGATGGAAGATGGTATAGCAAAGGTGGAAATTTATTGAAGAACAAGTACAAATTGCCATGTGAAGAAGGGGAAAGAATCTCACAGCACAGTCTCCCATGTGAGGAGGGGAAAAGGATCCCACTGAGTTCTATTTTCCAGAGTTTATAAAGTCTGCAGATCTTTGTGCCTTGATATCCCTTCTGATTGGTCACTATTTAGACTAGTTACTATAGTAACTCCTGAGCTCAAAAGTTAAAACCCTATTCTATGGCGATATACCTTCTGCTGCTCTCCAGCCCTGTGCTTCTTCCATGGTCCCCTTAATTTCTAAAATTCCCTAAACCTGTCCTATTTTACCCCTAAAATTCCTGTTTCATTTGCTTAGAAAAGCAGATATTAATTCCCAATTTATTACAAAGCTGGATGAATTAGCAAGTATAAAGTGTCCCTAAACATCCTATCTAATAATAGACAAACATGGTAATTAACCATACCTCCATTATGCTTCCCATTGGCTAATCAGAGTGATATGCAAATTAACAGCCAACCAAGATGGTGGCCGGCAGCCACGTAGGTGAAGCAAACATGAGGCTTGATTGCCCTGGCGATGGAGGAAGCCAAGGTTCCCCGCGTGCCACGGCCCAGTTCTGAGCTCTGGATGCAACAATGTTGCAATTATAGAAGCTAAACAAACCCCAGATACCTGCTTTCAGCCAGCCGGCCTCGGAGCTGGAGCCGCAACAAAGTTTCAATTACAGAAGGTAAATAAATCCCAGAATAAAAAAGAAAGAAAAAAAGGAGAGACTGGGAGCTTCAGTTGCAGGCTTGGCCTGCCTGCAAACAGCCCTCAGCCGCTCATCCAGGCTGGCCAGGCACCCCAGTGGGGACAGTCACCCTGAAGGGGGTGCGGGCAGTCTGAAAACAGCCCTCAGCCCATCATCCAGGCTGGCCAGGCACCCCAGTGGGGATCCCCACCCTGAGGGGGTGCAGGCAGCCTGAAAACAGCCCTCAGCCCATCATCCAGGCTGGCCAGGCACCCCAGTGGGGATCCCCACCCTGAAGGGGGTGCAGGCAGCCTGAAAACAGCCATCAGCCCCTCACCCAGGCTGGCCAGGCACCCAAGCGGGACCCCCCACCCTGATCCGGGACACCATTCAGGGCAAACCAGCCGGCCCCCACCTGTGCACCAGGCCTCTATCCTATATAGTAAAAGGGTAATATGCAAACTGACCCGAACAGCAGAAAGACTGGGAATGACTGGTCACTATGACACACACTGACCACCAGGGGGCAGATGCTCAATGCAGGAGCTGCCCTCTGGTGGTCAGTGCGCTCTCACATTTGGAGCTCTGCTCAGCCACAAGCCAGGCTGATGGCTGCCAGTACAGTACAGTGGTGGTGGTGGGAGCCTCTCCTGCCTCCTCAGCAGCACTAAGGATGTCCGACTGCAGCTTAGGTCTGCTCCCCGCTGGCAAGTGGACATCCCCCGAGGGCTGCTGGGCTGCCAGAGGAATGTCTGATTGCCAGCTTAGGCCCAATCCACTGGGGAGCAGGCCTCAGCCAGCAGATGGTCATCCCCCGAGGGGTTCCAGACTGTGAGAGGGCACAGGCCGGGCTGAGGGACACCCCCCCTCCCCCCGGCCCCGAGTGCACAAATTTTTGTGCACCGGGCCTCTAGTCCTATATAATAAAAGCCTAATATGCTAAGTGTCCAGTCGGCCATTCAACCAATCAAAGCATATTATGCTAATGATATGCTAAGGCCACTCAACTGTTCGCTATCATGTGCACTGACCACCAGAGCGCAGATAGTCAACCAGTTGACCAGTCACTATGATGTGCACTGACCACCAGGTGGCAGACGCTCCTACTGGTAGTTTAGCTTGCTGCTGGGGTCCAGCCAATTGGGACTGAGCAAGATGGGCTGGACACACCCTAGAGTCCTCCTGTGGTCCCTCTCTGGCCCAGATCATACACCTGGGGGGTCCCTTGGCCTGGCCTGTGCCCTCTCGCAATCCAGACTGAGGGACCCCCCGCCCCCCGCAAGTGAACGAATTTCATGCACCAGGCCTCTAGTCTTAAATAAAAGATTGTACATGTGTAATATGACTAAATCTAATAGTATAGATTTAGGGAACCCTTATACCTCAAGGTTGTTTTTTATAGAAGGACACATATTATGGATTATATGACCCGAGTTTCATAGATGAATTACATAGGAATCAGTGCGATTCCAAATATTAGGGAAAGGGCTTTAGAATATTTATTTTTTAAGCACTTGGATTCTGGAGCTCTATTTAGAGCAGTATTTGTTACTTTACATGTAACTTTCTGAAAATTTTCTTTGCTAATTTAAAAAACAATAATACTAGTGGTTAATTGGTACTTTGCTGATGAAGTAAGAATGGTTTAAGTGCAGCAATTCACATGCAAATAAATACATGGCCATTGCTTAGTCAATTTCTTTTACATTTCAAAATCCCTGAAACAAAAGAATAAGCTGCACAGAGCAGAATTCTCTCTTCTTGGCATAAAGGAAACTTCAAATAAACCCTCTTTCAAACATCAAAGAGCCTTTAATAGGAAAATGAAATTGTAATCTCTAAAAGGATCTGTTTAGTGGCAAAATGAGTTTCTAATTAGCGGCCCCTATCATTTTGCTATTTGATAATTTACGTTCTTAATCAAACGTATTAATTCTTTAAAACTTTTGAGGACAATTTATAAATCTTGCTGCCAAGAGCACTACAGTTAATGTGCACTATTTATTCAGACCCAATTAACTAACCATGTTTCAAAGCATCTGAAGTGTGAATGGTGAATTACAGCCTCCAGGTCAACATATATTTTTTTAAATGTATTTTATTGATTTTTTACAGAGAGGAAAGAAGAGGGATAGAGAGTTAGAAACATCAATCAGCTGCCTCCTTTACACCCCCTACTGGTGTTGTGCCGGCAACCAAGGTACATGCCCTTGACCAGAATCGAACCTGGGACCCTTCAGTCCGAAGGCTGACACTCCATCTACTGAGCCAAACCGCTTAGGGCAACATATTTACCCCCCCCGCCCCCCCCCCCCCCCCCCCCCCACACACACACAACTCCTATTTCATTCTGAAAGCTGAAACAGATTTGGTTCCGAAGAGGTCATTTGTTTGCATTTGTAAGGCGGTATAATTTTGATTCAAGCTCTATGTATATCTTCTTATATACAATCCTTGAAAATGAAAGGAGTGTTTAGGGGTAAAATAGTCAGGTTTAGGGAGTTTTAGGAATTAGGGGGTCTATGTGGGAGGAAGGCATAGTTGGTCAGGGACTTGGAGATGCCAAAAGGCATCCATTCACAGAACATAGGGAAAGCCACAGGGTACAGGGAGAAAGAGGAAACAAACTTTCACAGAGGATAGAAAAATGCTGACAAGTGGGAGAAAGAGGAAAACAGAGTTTCACAGGAAATAGAGAATTCTACCACTGAAGGGGGAGAAAAAAAGGGGGGCACCACCTGCATTTTAAGCTTTGAAGTTGATACTCTACCAATTGGAAGGCAGCGCCAAGAAACCAAGAACTGCAGCCTTTATAAACCTTAGGACAAAGGAGTTTACCCCTTTGGGACTCCCTCCCTACGTGGGAGTCCGTACCTGTTTACAATAAATTTCCACCCTTTTCATCTGCCACCTTTTGTCCGTGGCTCCATTCTTTGAATCCACCTGGACAAGAACCCAGGAAAGAAATCATCCTTGAATCCTGCTCAGAAAAGACCACTGGACTTAAAAATAACAAAGCAGGAAATAAAACTCTGAACTAGTAGATTTCATGTGCTGAGCATGGCCCTAAAGAGTTTTATTTTAGACATTTTGACAGGGTTTGAACACAATGCTATAAATGAGGTAAGAAGTCCAAGTAAAAATCCTTGTCTCTGATATAAAACACTGTTTTGGACAATCATTAAAGAAAATAATATTGATGCTTCTAAATATTTCTATTAGTGAAAGAAAGTAAGTTTTGGTGAGTCTCTTTATTATATCTAATGTTCTCAAGCTCAACTTTTCCTTTAAGAATATGGTCTTGTGTTTTTATTTTCCCGAGTTTTTTATAAAGCATATGAGAGTCACCCTAAAATATGCTTTTTGGATATTTATTACTTTAAGCTGGGGATTTTTAGGAATCTAAAGGCTAGGAAGAACCTTTGAACTCCACCCTAGCAACCTAAAAGGGAGCTATCATCCTAGGTAACCACAGTTCAGTATGAAAAAGTGTTTATTTGAAGTTTCCTTTATGTTAAGGAAGGATAACTCTGCTCTGTGCAGCTTATTTTTCCTTACAGGGCCTTTGAAATGTCAAAGAAATTGGCTAAGCAATGGTGATGTATTTGTTTGCATGTGAATTGCTGCACTTAAACCATTCTTACTTCATCAGCAAAGTACCAATTAACCACTAGTGTTATTGTCTTCTAAATCAGCAAAGAAAATATTCAGAAAGTTACATTTAAAGCAACAAACACTGCTCTAAATAGAGCTCCAGAATGCAAGTGCTTAAAAAATGAGTATTTTAAAGGCCTTTTCCTAGTATCTGGAATCACACTAATTCATCTATGAAAAGTCAGGCCATATATGCCATAATTTGTGATGTTCTATAGGAAGGAACATAGCAACGCATTCGACCAAAGTCCTTTCTGTGTTCCATCTTTAAAGATGGTCCAGCAAACATTTGTTTGCCAAACATTTCCTTTTTCATCTCCCTGTGAATTGCTTTACCTCCCCCGTTGAAGGCCAAAGCACAACTTCCCTTTCTCCTTAGCTCAAGAAGGCTGATAAGCCCCAACTGCCAACTAGGCCTCATATTTTTATGGCACCCCCATAAGTACATAAATAATTAAATTCGGCTATTAGCTTCATAATCTGTCTCATGTTAATTGAATTCGTAGGCTAGCCAGAAAAACAAAGAGGAAAAGAGGCGGACATGTCCCCTCCCCCATTCATGTCATACATGTAATGAAAGCATAGTGGTAAACTGTATCTTAACAAGAAGCTGTTTGGAAGCACAATAGCAAAGTATTTCTTGTTTGGACAAAAGCATGACTTGATGGTGATTAATCAATCTTTACTAACAATTGTAGAAGAAACTGAGTTGAGGAAATGAAATGGACTACATTTATGTGTGTGAGGATGTGGATCAGCTTATGTTTATCAGGCCAAAGGAAAAAAATGGGATCTCTACTAAGCTACTAAGCCCTAGCATCCTAAATATTATGTATTTCCCTTTCCCTTTCTCACACATTAGGTTGTATATATCTTTTGAAGCATTTATTCTGTCTGTCACACTCCCCATGAAGTATCATTTATTTATTAACTGCTATCCTAACTGAAAATGACTCGTTTTAAACATTTGGTTTGGTAGATTAACTAACCAACACTTAATCAATTGGACACCAATTATCTTATCAAGATTATTTGATGCTACAAGAAATAAAGAAGCATAGGGACATCCCACTGCCTTTAAGAAACTAACAATTTAGTTGACAAGATAATAACATTAATGAAACCTCATTTAAAATGGAGTCAGGAAGCCATGTAGGGGGAGCTTTCGCACACTACCACTACTATTCTGCCAAACTGTAACAGGAAGAAAAGTCTTTTATACTCCCCAGCAAGAAGAGCTAAAATTTTTCTCTTTGCTCAGCAACAATCCAGCCAATGAGAGCCTCCACAACTCAGCCAATGAGAAGTCGGCAGGCTCTGAGCTCCTGCTCTCCTCCAATGGACTTTCATTCATCACCCTTCTCAATTCCATTCTTTCTTCTACAAAGGGAAGACCTTATCCTTTGTTCTACAAACTTGCCTAAGGTCAGCCATAGCTTGCTTGTCCCAAATTCCAATTCTCTGCTATTTGTGAGTAAACTCAGTTTTTCTTTTATTTTGTTAGTTATTTTCAGGTTGACATTAATATGAAATGTGGTCCAGTGAAAATTATGCAATAGCTTTTGAAAAGTGAAGTAGGTATAATCCAAAACAAATATTACTAATTAAAAGCTTCACATGCTGTTAAATTTGAGCCCATCCATGAGAAATGGATAGCATTTGCATGAGTAAGAATAAAAGAAAATATAAATATACTCGGTGAGTAAAACAACTAAGGAATGTCAGGGAGGTTTAGAAAAAACTGGCATTATCACAGAACATGAGGAAAGAAAAGCAGTGGGAAATAAGACTTGTGGCTATAATTCAGCAGTTCTCAACCTGTGGGTTTCGACTCCTTTGGGGGTCAAATGACCCTTTCACAGGGGTTGCCTAAGACCATCGGAAAACACATTTATAATTTCACTAGAGGCCCGGTGCACAAAAATTTGTGCACTCGGGGGGGAAGGGGGGGTCCCTCAGCCCGGCCTGTGCCCTCTCGCAGTCTGGGACCCCTCAGGAGATAACAACCTGCTGGCTTAGGCCTGCTCCTGGGTGGCAGAGGGCAGGCCCAATCCCTAGGTGCAGCCCCTGGTCGGGCTCAGAACAGGGCCGATTGGGGAGTTGGGGCGCCGCCCCCTGTCATGCACAGAGCAGGGCGGATGGGGAGGTTGCAATGCCACCCCTAGTCACGCTCAGGGTAGGGCCGATTGGGGGGTTGGGCACCGCTCCCTGTCATACTCAAGGCAGGGTCGATGGGGAGGTTGTGGCACCACACCCTGCCACGCAAAGAGCAGGGCCGATCAGGGGGTTGGGGCGCTGCCCCCTGTCACACACAGAGCAGGGTCAATCAGGGGTTTGGGAAGCTCCACCCTGTCACGCACAGAGCAGGGCCAATAGGGGAGTTGGGGCACCACCCCCTGTCACACACAGAGCAGGGCCGATCAGGAGGTTGGGGCGCCGCCACTGTCACACTCAGGGCAGGGCCGATGGGGAGGTATGGCTCTACCCCGTCTCACATAGAGCAGGGCCCGTGGGGGGGGGGGGGGGTTGGGGTGCTGCCCCCTGTCACACACAGAGCTGCAGAGCGATCAGGGGGTTTGGGCGCTGCCCCCTGTCACACACAGAGCCGCAGGGCAATCGGGGTTGGGACGCCGCCCTCTATCACCCACAGAGCAGAGCGATCAGGGGGTTTGGGCGCTGCCCCCTGTCACACACAGAGCCGCAGGGCCAATCAGGGGGTTGGGGCGCTGCCCCTGTCACACACAGAGCCGCAGGGCAATCAGGGTGTTTGGGCGTTGCCCCCTGTCACGCTGATCCCGGTGCTGGGAGGCCTCGCGGCTCCGCTGATCCCACCCGGCAGGGTCACAGGTCCGGGTCCCAGACCGCAGACAGCCTTGCCTGCTGCCGCCTGCCTTCAGTGTGCAAATTAGCCGCCATCTTGTTGCTTCAGGGTGGGGGTCCCCACTGGGGTGCCTGGCCAGTCTGGGTGAGGGGCTGAGGGCTGTTTTCAGGCTGGCGGGCGACTGGAGCTCCAAACCTCTCCTTTTTTTCTTTTTTTTTTTATTCTGGCATTTATTTACCTTCTATGGCTGTCACTGGAGCTGAGAGCCGGCTTTCTCTCTGAGGCTCGGCTGAAAGCAGGTTTCTGGCCTTTGTTTTCTGTATTTGAAACAATGTTGCGACTCCAGCTCTGAGATCCCAGCTGACTGACAGGAGGTTTCTGGAGTTTTGTTTATCTTCTATAAATGTTACTATGTTTCCAACTGAAGCTCAGAGGCCGGCGGGGAACGTTGGAGTCCTCTGTCACTGAAGGAAGCAAGCCTCCCTGTTCGCATCAGCTGCCTGGCTGCCGGCCGCCATCTTGGCTGACAGTTACTTTGTATATATTCACTGATTAGCCAATGGGAAGGGTAGCGGTCGTACGCCAATTACCATGTTTCTCTTTTATTAGTGTAGATATTGTTTTTATGATTAATCACTATGCTTTAATTATGTTCAATTTGTAACAATGAAAATACATCCTGCATATCAGATATTTACATTATGATTCATAACAGTAGCAAAATTACAGTTATGAAGTAGAAACGAAAATAATTTTATGGTTGGGGGTCACCACAACATAAGGAACTTTATTAAAGAGTCGCAGCATTAGGAAGGTTGAGAACAACCACTGCTATAATTAATAAAACTATATTTTACTTTTCCTATGTCTAAATATATATATGTATGTGTGAGTTAGATATACTGTATGAAAGCTGGATCTGAAATAAATTGAAAATATAAGAGAAAAAATAATTTAATGTTCCTTATCATAATTCTATATCATAAATCTTATGAAATGCACATCTTGTTAACTTCATGCATCCCATCCATTTATTGTTAGATGGGTCCTATAGGTAAGATAGCCAATATTCCAATATTAGATTACCTTTGGAGGAAAGGTAAGCAAATTCCTAGTTTTGCTTATTCACCAGATAGACAGGGAAGAAATGGTTTGCTACTAATGCTATTATACATGGGAATGTGGCAAAACATTATTTAAAGGATATTTTTACAAATAACATTAAGTTATATAGGAACATTGTAGAATAACATTGGCAGAAAAGTGGTGAACTGTATTAAAAAGAAAGTAAGAAATAATAAAGAAGTATATATTCACAATGCGTATGTCTAACAAAGGACTCATATCACAAATGAACATAAGGACTTCTCCAAATTAATTAGAAAAAGACAAAAAGGAAAAATGAGAAAAAGAGTTGATGCATTACCAAAAAGCATGACTAAATAACCAATAAATCCATAAAATGGTATTAACTTACTTAAATATTAGGAAAATACAAATTAAAGGTACATATTTATTTTAGTGAAACTAACATTAAAGATTGACAATAGAAAGCATTTCAATGGTATTGATTAAACTGCTGAGAATACCAAATGCTATTTATTACTCATGAATTTTGGGAAACTTTTGATCATACATATAAAGCTGAATTACCATTTTCTAAGACCCAGCAATTCACTTCCTACTTATATATCCAACAAAAGTTCATATATGGTAGGTAAAAACTGGAAAATTACAAATGTCATTAACAATCAAATAGATATTCATAGTATAAAAGACCATATAACACAAATGACTACTGCTACATGAAACAGCGTGACTAACGAATAGTGAAAGTCACAAACATGCTGCTGAGCAAAAGGAACAAACACAAAATACATATGTGATGTATTTCCTATGGTGTCTGCTTGAGAAGGCTAAAAAGGGCTAATTCCAATGTAACCCTGATATTTGGGGGGCTACCAATTGGAATCCATGCCAGCAAGCTCAGTGTACATTCTTGATAACCTATAATTAAGTCATTACTTCTTTCCCAGAAACTGGTCTTGCAGAACCTGTTACAGAGGCCATAAAACTGTGAACAGTGCACTGCCCCGGAGGGAGGGTTATTAACGCTGGCGCCAGCCCAGACCATTAGATATGGCCTGGCGACCCCCAACACCTGGGGGCCTTCTTGCAAGGCCTGCAATAAGGACCGGAAGTATAATCCATATTTGCGGGACAAAGACGAAGATATAAAAGAAAAGCCCCCTGCATGTTACTTTACTCAGATTTGGAAAGTTACTCCCTGAGTCCGCTGGCGTAAATAAACAGTGTCACTCCTTTTTTCTAAAGAGTTGCTTAGTCTTTTGCAACATGCTCACACTTACTAAAAAGGCTCCTTTTTAAAAAATCTAATCTCTAAGCTATTTGAGATTTCCCTTTCACATATCAAAAATTCTATTTCAGGTAAAAATAGAACAAAAGTATGTGAGCAGACACCAAAAGGCACCTATTGTAAGATTCCATTTATAGGAAACATCCTGAATCGGTCAAGGAGCAGAGACAGAAAGCAGACCAGGGGCAGGAGGAATGGGGAGTGAGTACTGTTGGTGCAGAAATTCCTTTGTAGGTGATGGATCATCCTGCCATTAGATAGTGGTGTTGGTTGCACTGCATCGAGAATGTACTTCATGCTGAGTAGTGGTACAAGTTAAATATAAACAATAACTTTTATTTATTATTTAAAATGAATTATTCTATGGATAAACAAAGCATAATACAACCAAAATAAGACAACCCCCTCAAAAACCCCAATAATAAAAATAAAAAATTGAATCACACAATGGAGTAAAGAAAGCCATACAAATTGAAAGAGGTAAGAGAAAAAGATCAAATTCTTTGGGTGGGAGAGGGCAAGGAGGTTGAGCAAGAGGCTCTGGAACTGGCCCTGATGCACTTTCCATGGGGGAGGGATCTTCAGGCAGTTGGGTAAGGAGAGGTAGGTCCTCAGTTGGGTCAGGAGAGACTGCAAAGGCTGGTCTAGGCCCCAGAGCTGCATCTAAAGTGGCTACTGGAGATGGCACAACCACCGGATGTGGACACCCCTCCCAGTCTGGGATCGTCAGGATGTAAAACAGGTATTGATTCAGGGGCTGGCTTTGAATCCTGGTCTGGTTGAATTGTAAGACAGAAAAGATCACCCATTTGCCTGCATCTCCACCTTTCCCACAAAGACAGAACATAGCTGCCGCCCAGAACCCATCACATGGTGTTGTGGTGTTTTGAAAGGAACAAAAAAATATGGAGACAGTATACCTGAATTAAAACTTGCACCATTACTACCTATATTGTTGGGCAAACAACTTAATTTCTCTGAGCTTTATTCTTTCATCTGTTATTGCTCAAAAATCATGCATGAGCTAGCAGTCTAATTGGCTTCACTTTCTTCATCTTTACAATATAGGTAATGACCAACTCAGAATTGTAAATTCTAAAGATGTCTGGGTTAGCGTGCTACACTGCAAACCATAAAGCCCTATGCACCTGTAATAAATTATTGCTCAGCTCTATCTAAATAAGAATGGGATTATTTTGATTTGTATATTTTACTACCAGAGAGCTATAGTCTTTTAATATTTTTTTTTGTTTGTGTTAGTTAATAGATTTTTTTCTCAGGTTCCACTGTTATCATTCTATAAGTTTATTATTTGCTTTGATTATCTAATTTAATTTTCACTTATATCCATTTGTATATTTTTAAGACAAAACACTTTTGTGGCTTTTGTGCAGTTACTAGAAGTACAAAATTTCCGAAGAGGCCATTATATGAATTCTGTAAAGATGATGTAAAAAATCATGCCAGATAAGAGCAAATGTAAACCTTTTCCTCTGGATAATAAGGCATGTTTTCTTAGGTATTTTTTCTATTTTTTCCATTGTCAATTACGACTCCAAGAAAATTTGAAAATAAGATTTCCTTTGTTTTAAACCCTTTCTGCATCAATATAATACAACACCATATTGTGGTAATAGGATTGCCAGGTGTGTGAAGGGTAAGAGTAGGCAAAGGAGAAAAGGACGGATAAAGACAATGCAAGGTGGTCCTCCCCTCCCATCTCAATCTCACTCCTTAATTGGCCAAATTATTCTAAATGGGGACATGAATTTAGACCACAGGGATATTAGATTGAAGAACACACCTCCTACCTTTGGAATAATATTAGCCTCAATTTATTGGGTGAGAAGAACTAATGGGGGAGAAAGGACACTGGTCATAAGAATAATGGGTTGGCTGTCCCCAACGTTTTAGAAGCACATGTCTGTGATGTAAGGGAACATTAAAAATAATATTATTTATATACATTAAAAGCAGACTCTTCTGCAATCCAGTTTCTTTAAAATGTTTTCTTTTTTATTATTTTTATTGTGGTAAAATTTACATAACATAAAATTAGCAGTTTAAATTGCTCAATTCAGTGATACCTAGTACATTCATAATGTGCAGCTAGACCTACTCTCTAGTTCCAAAATATTTTAATGCTTTTTTTTTTTTTTAGAGAGAGAGGAAGGGAGGGAGGTAGAGAGAGAGAGAGAGAGAGAGAGAGAGAGAGTTTAATTGGTTATCTCCTGCACTCATCTTGACCAGGGATAGAATCAGCAACCTGAGTATGTGCCCTGACCAGGAATCAAATCTTCCACCTTTTGGTGTATGGGATGATGCTCCAATGAACTGAGCCACACCGGCCAGGCCTTAAAACATTTTTATCACCCCCCAAAAAATCCTGCATCTATTAGACAGTAGTCACTTCACATTCCTTTTTTTTTTTTCTATCAGCCTCTGGCAAACACTAATCTGCTTCCTGTCTCTGTATATTAACCTATTCTTGATATCTAGTATACGCTGACTCAGTTTTTAACAATAGCTCTTTATGCTTTTTTACTTATGTACTTTTGACACTTGCACATTTAGATGGTAGTAATACTCCTTTTTATCACATCATACTGTCACTAATTTCATGGTAGCAGGTAGTGAGGTCTTGTATCATGTTTACACAGCTACTTTTTTTTTTAATTGCCCACATGTTCCAGTTAGTATTTCTTAATGATTCAATTCATAAGTACGGTACATGTCATCTGTGATGGGTCTAGGTGAGTGTCAAGGAAACTATCCTTATAACATTATGGCAAAGTTGCCTTGGGCTTCAATGAAACTCTCACTTTTTGAAATAACTTTTCTAATATTTCATCAGGTGTGTTCTTTGTGTGTTAAGAAAAAATACTTGCAGTTATTCATGTTGGCCCTCTTATCCATATTTGATGCTTACTTTGTGTAACATTCTTTAGTGGTGATTAATTGGATAAAAATATCTATATATCTACATATCTACATATATCTACATTGGTCTATATCTATATCTATATCTATATCTATATCTATCTATCATCTCATATAGAATATCTATTATCTAACTAGTTTTACATTCCAGATCAAGAACAAGAAATAGCAGTGATGTCAGAAAAATTATAGGACAGAGGCCTCTAATAACTTGCCCCACTCCAGAAACACTGACAAACCTGACAAAAATGATTACAATCATCCTTATAAAAACTCTGGAAAATAGATAGTTAAGCAAATGCCTAGAATTTATATGAAAAATAAGGGACTCTAAGTAGTGAAAACACTTGTGAAAATTAGGGACAAAGGAGGAGGACTCACCTTTCCAGATCTCAAAATTTACTACAAGGCTACAATAATAAAAACATTGTGACATTGGCATAAATAGACACATATCAATGGAATAGAATTCACTGTCCAGAAACTCTCATGTTTAAAGTCAGTTGATTTTTGACAGGAAAATTCACTGGAGAAGGAATAGTCTTTTCAACAAATGGTTCTGGGTCAGCTGATCAACACATGCTGAACATACACACATGCACCTGTGCACACATATGCATAAAGTTAACCCTTAACATATCATACACAAAATTACTCAAAACAGGTCAAATACCTAAATGTGAGAGCACAACTAAAACTTCTTAGAAGAAGATATAACGGTAACTTTTATGGTTCTGAATTTGGTAATGATTTCTTAAATATGATATAAAAATACATGTAGCAAATAAAACTAGATAATAGACTTTATATAGGGTGTCCCAAAATTCACACAAGTTTTGCAATTGATTGAATTGCAAACCTTGCATGAATTTTGGGGCAACCTATATAAATTAAAAACTTTTGTACATGGAAGGGCACTATCAAGAGAGTAAAAGAAAACCCTTAGAATGGAAGAACATATTTGCAAATCATATATCTGATAATTACCTAGTATGTGTAATACATAAAAAATCCTTAAAACTCGAAAAGGGAAAGACTAACAACTCTATTAGAAAATAAGCAAAATTTTTTAATGTACAGAATCCAAATAGATATAGAAATGTCCAGTAAGCTTATGAAAAGGTGATCAGTATTATGATTCATTAGAGAAACCACATTGACATCCCATTTCACATCGACTATGATGGCATAATAAACAAATAGATAAAACCAAGGACTGACAAGAATGTGGATAAATTGAAACCCTCATAAAATTAAAATGGTAGTCACTTGGAAAACAGTTTGGCCTTACTCCATAAGTTAAAAAGAAACAATTTTACTTCTAGGCATGTACGCCAAAGGATTGAGAACAGGCATCCAAAACAAATACTTGTACATGAATGTTCATAGCAGCACTCTTTATCATTACCAAACAGTGGAATAAATGGCCCGAGCTGGTTTGACTCAGTGGATAGAGCATCCATCAGCTTGTGGACTGAAGGGTCTTGGGTTTAATTCCGGTCAAGGGCACATGCCCAGGTTGTGGGCTCAATCCCCCGTGAGGGGGCGTGCAGGAGGCAGCCAATCAATGATCCTCTCTCATCATTGATGTCTCTATCTCTCTCTCCCTTTCCCTTCCTTTCTGAAATTAATAAAAAATATATTTTAAAAAGGTGGAATAAATGAATAAACAAAATATACCATAACCAAATAATGAAATATTATTTAGGCATAAAAAGGAATGAAGTACTGATATATGCTATAATATGTATGAACCTTGAAACATTTTTCTAAGTGAAAGAAGCCAGACAAAAATAGCTACTGTATAATTTTATTTACAGGTGTACCAATTGATAATGCAGATTTTTTTCAATAGATGGAGTTACACATATGTTGAGATATATGCGATTTGATATGTATGCTATTTTGTTGTATTGACAGGAAGCTTCAAAACTTCATATGTCAAATTTGCTGAAGGTGTTAATATCATAGATATTTTTACACTTAAACATGTCGAATTTCATGCCAAAATAAACCCAGAATTTGCAGGAAGTTTTATTCATTATTTTGAAGAAAAGTGCTGCTGAAAGTTATCATATACTTTGGGAAGCTTATGGTGAACATGCTCCATCTCAAGATACTTGAGAACACTAAATTAAATGCTTTAAAAGTGATGATTTCGATGTGAAAGACAAAGAACGTCCAGGTCAACCAAAAAAGTTTGAAGACCAACAATTACAAGCATTATTGGATGAAGATGCATGTCAAACTCAAAAACAACTTGCAGAAAGATTAAATTTTTCTCAGCAAACAATTTCTGATTGTTTACAAGCAATGGGAAAGATTTTGAAAGAAAGGAAAGTGGGTGCCACATCAACTGAATGAAAGACAAATGGAAAACCGAAACGTCATCAGTAAAATGTTGCTTCAATGGCACGAAAGAAAGTCTTTTTTGCATCGAATTGTGACTTGCGATGAAAAGTGAATTTATTTTGAGAATTCCAAATGCACAAAATCATGGGTTGATCCAGGTCAACCATCAACATCGACTACAAGGCCAAATGGCTTCAGAAAGAAGACAATGCTCTGTGTTTGGTGGGATCAGGAAGGTGTGGTGTATTTTGAGCTTCTGAAACCAAGTGAAACCATTAATACTGATCACTACCAACAACAAATAATCAATTTGAACCACGCTTTGATCGTAAAACGACCAGAATGGGCCAGAAGACATGGCAAAGTAATTTTGCTTCATGATAACACACCATCACACACTTCAAAACCAGTTAAAGACACATTAAAAGATCTTTCCTGGGAAGTATTAATCCACCTGCCGTATTCACCAGACCTTACTCCTTCAGGTTACAACTTGTTCCGATCAATGGCACACGCACTTTTTGAGCAGCACTTCAAAACGTACGAAGAAGTGGAAAATTAGGTCTCTGAATGGTTTGCCTCAAAACAAGAAAAGTTCTATTGGGACGGTATCCACAAATTACCTGAAAGATGGGGGAAATGTGTAGCTAGCGATGGACATTACTTTGAATTAAGCACTTTTGATGTTTCTCTAGAAATTATCGTGTTTTCTTTGATTACAAAATCCGCATTATTAACCGATACTCAGATTCAGAGAGATGGGAAAAAATTTGCAGTTGTAAAGACAATTGGGAGAGTGATTGCTAAATAGGTACCAGGTTTCTTTTTAAGTGGAAGCAAAAATTCTGGAACTAGATAGTGATAATAGTTGTACAACATTGTAAATGTACTTAATACTACTTAACCATACACTTTAAAATGGTTCGGTGGTAAATTGTATGTTATATATATTTTAAAATTATAGTTGACATACAATGTGATATTAGTTTCGTTGTATAATGTAGTGATTAGACATTTATAATCTCATGAAGTGGTCATCACAAATCTAGTACGCTATTTTAACACAATCAAAATAAAAAATATGATAACCTATTTTATCACTTGTATCTAAAAACTACATAAAAAAACATACTTTACTTAATCTCTGCCATTAGCTCTATTAAGCAATAATGTGATCTCTAGCTTAAGGTAAAATAGACTTCTAAGACTCAACCAGCGATCTCTTTCAAGAACTATTTAAGAAAATAAGTACATGGAACAAATTTTAATAGTAACTAAGACATTTTCAAAATGATGCCCAATGTAACCACATCACACTCCCAAGAGAGAGAAAAAAAGTGTGTTGCCTTAATATTTTTTCTAAAACCACTCATACAAAACAACATACATTTTTTTTTTTTGGTAAATAAAATAAATTTTTTTATTTATAAAATACATAGAAGGATACTCATTTACTAAAGATCAATGGTCCTATGATCTCAGTTCAGTAACTAAATTACTGGGAAAGTTTCTGAAAATATTACAATGAAAATTTTTTTAAAATATATTCTATTGATTGTTTACAGAGAGGAAGGGAGAGAGTTAGAAACATCGATGAGAGAGAAACATCGATCAGCTGCCTCTTGCACACCTCCTACTGGGGATGTGCCCGCAACCAAGGTACATGCCCTTGACCAGAATCGAACCTGGGACCTTTCAGTCCGCAGGCCGACGCTCTATCCACCGAGCCAAACCGGTTAAGGCTATTACAATGAAAATTTCATTGCTTGATTTGCTCTGTCTACTAGCACTTGCTCCTTGGTGTCATGTATCCCAGCTTGTGCTACCTCACAATAAATTGCCCTCCTTCTTTTCTCTTCCTATAAGATAAGTAATATGTTTATGGTAAATATATGTATCAAGTGTTTAGATTTTTATAAGTATCTTTCAGGCTTCCTAATCTTAGTAAAATAGAATAAGTTGCTGAATATCTGAACTAGAAGAATCCTTAGTGATTTATGGAGTTTATTAATCATTTATAAAAAAACTGATTGCCAGAGATTTTAAAAGTATTATTCTTTTTACATATGCCAGCCAATTAGTAGCTCAATTGGGTCATAGGGCATCAGACAATTTAGTGTTTCTTTTTTTCCTCTTTTTACTTCTCCCGTTACTTATATTATTGTTCATTAATAATCCTTCATTTCTTTTAGGTTAAAAAGTATTTTAACATAAAACACCTTAGGTACTTTTTATCAGAGGTTTTACCTAGGATCATCAAAAAATGATGTCTCCAGAGGTGACAGTTGAGTTTGGTTGTGAATCAGGAGAAAGAGACAGCTATGCAAACATTTAGGGGAGGGGAGTCCCAAGATGAAGGAAGACTAGATACTCACAGAGGGGAATGATCTTTTAATACCTCAGACAGAAGATCATTGTAGCTAAAGCATGGGGAAAGTGCAGGAAATAGGAGAGAGATGAGGTTAGACAGGTAGGCAGAGCATGCAGGGCCTGGAGGCCATGGAGGGGAGTTTACTTTTCTTTAACTGCAAGAAAAATATATGAGGGTTTTAAGAAAAGACATTATACATCCGATTAAAATTTTAAAGAGTTTATTGGTGATGTCTTTTCTATGGAGTATGAAAAGGTGACAGCACCTATGAACAGCATTATAGCAGTAGAGATGCCTGGGGATGGAATGGTCCAAACTAAGGTACAGTTTGGAAGTCGTGTGAAAGGCCTCCTGAAAGACTGGATGTAGATTTTGAAGGAGAGGCATAAATGATGACGCCTTGACTGTAGATTAAAAATCTAGGTAGATGTTGTTGCCCAACCAGCATAGGTTGAGCATTGACCTATGAACTAGGAGGTCATGGTTTGATTCCTGGTCTTGGCATATGCCAAGATTGGGGAATGGAACCCCAATGTGCAGGAGGCAGCCGATCCATGATTCTCTCTCATCATTGATGTTTCTATCTCTCTCTCCCTTCCTTTTTGAAATCAATAAAATATATTTTAAAAAATTTAGATAGATATTGTTGACACTTATAGATTTGGAAAAGGAAATCAACTGTTAGGTTTTGGCCATGTGCAATTGGAGCTATCAATTTACATCACTGTGGAGATGTGTAGTAGTTAGCTGGACACACAATCTTTAAGCTCAGGAATGAGACCAGAGAGGAATATAAATTTAGATACTCTAAGTGGGTTTCCTTAAATCTTGCAACTAAATGAGATCATTTAGGCAAAATAAATAAATATATATATATATAAAAAGAAGTAATATGCAAATTAGGTCGGGACGCTGTAAAGATCATGACCATCTCAGCAGGAGGGGCCAGGTGCGGCCCTGAGCCTGAGAGAACAACACCCAGGGGCACCTGCTCCGAGCCCCCAGCAGACACACACAGGGGTGCCTGCTCTGAGACTCCACGGCCAAACTGTGGTTAAGCCATCAGTAGGACATTCACTAAGGGTTCCCGGACTGTGAGAGGGGGGACAGGATAGACTGAGGGACCACCGCGCCCATAGTGCATGAATTTCGTGCGTTGGGCCTCTAGTAAGTAAGTAAGTAAGTAAGTAAGTAACTAACTAACTAAATAAATAAATAATAGAGAAGATCCCCAGGTACTACTCCCGAGGGTACTCCAACATTTAAAAGTCTGTAACAAACAAACAAACAAACAAACAAAAAACAGAAAAAGAAACTGGAAGCCTATGAGAAAGTGTTTCAAAGAAGGGAGCAGGGAGCTGTGTCACATGCTGCTCAGGAGTCATAAAGAATGAAGATAGAGAATTAGCTACTGAGTTTGCAAAAGTGTAGGTCATAAGGGATGGAACAGTGGAGTGGTAGGTTGAAGGACGTAGTGACATGAGATGAGGTGGTAGAGACAATTTTTTGAAGTGTTTAGCTCTATGTGGGACAGGGAAATGGGGCACTTGCTGGTAAGGAGCACATGAGCACGGGCACAGGAAGGCATGCAACTGATTGGCTTGTAAAGTTCCTCAAAAAAATCTGCAAAGTATTCATATATTTTTCCTTCTCACAGTTTACAAAGTAAGAAACTGTGGCTCAGCGACTTTGCTGAAGCCCTATTGTCTGCAAGAGGGGATTCATTTCTGAAACCTGAATTCTAAAGATAGCATCATTTCTCTAAAAAACCCCTGCTTCCGGTATGCAATCTAAGAAAATCAAGCTGATAAAATGCAGTTTTAAAGGTGCTTTTGGTATATGACTTTTGAGAGTCCCAGAAATTCTGTATCTGTGTGCATGTTCCTCAGAACATGACAGAACTGGACACTTTGAATGTCTTATTTTCTTAATCAGATAATGAAGGACTAAGGCATAATTGCTTAGTATAAGTGCACTCAAGTGTATGTTGGGTGCACTGGCACAACTACTCATATGAATGCAATGGCCAGATGTTTGTGATTTCCTATTACAGAGTAGAGATATACTTTGACGTTCTGGCCTCAAGTCTATGTCCTTATCCATCTAGGTAACATTATGTAAATAATTCTTACTAGTGCATTTTGAACAGAGATGTGTGTCAATTTCAGACCAAAGTGATTAAGAACTGGATATACATTTATCATGGTTTCCCATCTCCCATGTAACTGATGCATGCAGACAAATTTGATGCTTTGGATTAGTAGACATTTTCTTAAAATGGAAAAAATTGGGGTCTCTGAACCCATAGTTGGCCACTTAGAGATAAGAAACTAGTATTCAATTCATATGATCAGGATATGAATGAATGTCTACTCTATTAAGCCACTAAATTTAGAGATTTAGATCTCACAACAGTTATGGTTACTTTGATGAATACACTCAGCTTATGCTAAATTGCTCTGTATCAAATCCTTTAGATTTGGAATCAAATAGTTTGAGGATATTTGGACATGATATAGTCATGTGGTGTTCAGAGGATGGAAACTTAAAAAAAAAAACGTAGATGTATTTTTCTACTTTCTGGGCATCAGAAGGTACAGAGTACAGTAAAAAGAGACTGATTAAATAAAACTACCTTACCTAGCAACTGCACTATTACCAATATGTACCAGGTAAGTTTCCTTATTGACTTTGAAATAACAAGTTAAATGAAAGAAATATTTCTCTAAAAATAGAAATTGTTCAAATTAAATGTATTTTAAAATATCTCTTTACTCTGTTGCCATGTCATTTCACTTGTGCACATCAATCTTGACAAACTGGAAGGAAGAATGGTTTATATTGCCCTCTTTAAACTATTAAAATACATAGATGGTCAACTTTTTTTGCAAGGGATAAGGGATGTAACATTATTGGAGATACAGCTATATAGATATACGTGTGGAAAGATAGAAATGCATATTTGTATGCATATAACTGCTGTGTTAAGTATATATATATATATATATATATATATATATATATATATATATATATGCTTTCCTATTTTGTCAAATAATTCTCTATCGGTGAGTCATTTTAAACCTTAATCTTGAAATGAAGAAAGCTCAGATTTGGGTTAAAGATGATCGTTACCTGGCAGAGTTTAACTTGCTCTCATACAATTTTTTCTTAAAATGGGGAAATGATAAAATATTGGTTAATAAAGTCTTACATATGCAGATAAATTTCCAAGGCAGAGGGGCAGAGGCCTTGAAGGAGGCCATATGCTCTGAGAGATAATTCTATGGCCAGCAGGTGCATTCCCTGGTTCAGATACACAGATTCTCTTGTTAGAAAAGGAGCAGTAGAGGAACACGCCTCACTCCTCTACTGCGCTCTCTGTATTCCCACACAAAAGCAGTACTTCACATCCCAGAGCTTAACTATGGGTTATAAGTGAGGGTGCTTATACAAACTGATACCATATGTTGCTGGTGTTAGCAAGTATATTTTTCCAACCTTGTTACAAAATTTAAGGAGTTCATTATTAAAAAAAAAAAAATACTAATCCAAGAACCATGTGTTGAATAATATCACTTAGGGAGTCATAAACAGAGAAGCGGTTAGTAAATTTAGCAATTGATTACAAAGTAAAAGCATTATATTTGGGTTCTTTTTCAAAATAATGGAGCAGATACACTTAAAGAAACAGCAGTTTGGTTACTGATGGTTTTCTAACTTCTAGTCCCTGTCAGATTTCTCTTTTATAGTTGATTCTTCCTTTTGTTTGAAGCACTTTGAACAGTTAACAGTTCCTTGCAACCAATGGGAGACTTAGGCAGCTTTCCCCAACAGTTGTCATTTAAATGTTCTCTTTGCAGAAAACTAATGAATGTATGAAATCTCTAATACAATAAGTGCAAACACATTTTTATCAGAGAGAAGGTCCTCATGGCGGTATATGATACTAGGCAGTAGCTACTGTGCACCAATGGGGAAGAAGTACATCAAACAACAGTTTCCCCCACTCTACAATTTCCCCACAGTACATCCAAAAGGCAGTGCCTCACAGAAAGTAAGAACTTAATGAATTATGTATGTTGGTTGGCTATTGTTACCAGACACTAATGGTCCCTGAGTAGTCTCTCTGATCACAGTAGAATAATATAACCCTTTATACTGTGATTGGTAAGATAATTTGGGTTAATTAATAGTAAATTATTAAAAATCTCAAGCTTCTATGTAGAAAAATAAAGGATTGACAAATTAGGGTCACATCTGCCAACTGTAAAGTAAAATATAGCATGGTCAAAACTGCCAGAATTACTTTAATGTTGCCTAAAGTGTCAATTATATTAATAAGCAGTAAGGAAATGGGATTTTTTTTATTATTAGAAAATACTCTGTAATCACAGAATTGAATTATGTCGACAATAACATAAAAAATATAGTAATAAAATAGACTATATTAATATATAGTATTGGTTCTATGAAGAGAACCAAATTTTAATCTTGTATTTACTATCAATTAATTGCATATTGTTTGGCAAATAATTCACTAAACATGAATCCTCATTTATTTCATCTGCTAAGTAAGGTGGATTTTTTAATCTACAAAGTTTAGTGATTCTACAGTAAAGTTAGTTTTATCTTTTATAAACCATTTTATCAGTTCCTCATTACTCTGATGTAGATTTTTCAGCACATTAATTGCAATTTCATTTCATCAGTGAAAGTAAAATAAATCTGAGAAACTACAATTGCTTAAGATCAACAATTTCCCAGTTATTGGGGTAGAGTTCTAATCCAAAAGTCTTAAATTCAGAATTCTTTTTATTAACTATAGCAATTTTTCTGAACATTTAAGATTCCTACAGCAAAAGATATATATCTTCTGTAGAGCCCACTAGATTCATATGACCAATAACATATCATTACTATAGTAATTGTACAATGTTTTAAATGTTTGTGAAGATAATACCTTTCTATTTCATTTAATTCAAAACTATTTTCAAGCGTTAAGTTAGGTCATCTGAAGAAAAGAGAAAAAGAAATGTGATTCAGTAACTTTTCCCCCAGTTAATAAAACAACAAATTTTACTAAATCTCTAATGAAATAGAGCAAATAATTTACACATTTAAAGCAAAAGAGCATGTGGTAACTAGTAGGCATCACTTGTGTGCATAAGCTTCTCTAGGCTTATCTTGCTTTAATTGCCAAATGGAGACAATAATCAGAACACGCTCCTTGCTCTGCATCGTTCCACAAATCTTGAACCTCCTCAGGCATGACAGCACCAGAACAGGGAGCCAGACAAACCACTTTTTTTAAAAATATATTTTTATTGATTTTTTGCAGAGAGGAAGGGAGAGGGATAGAGAGTGAGAAACATCGATGAGAGAGAAACATCGATCAGCTGCCTCCTGCACACCTCCTACTGGGAATGTGCCCACAACCAAGGTACATGCTCTTGACCAGAATCGAACCCGAGACCATTCAGTCCGCAGGCCGATGCTCTATCCACTGAGCCAAACCACCTTTCTAATAGGTTTAAGATAGTTTCCTCCAGTAGGAAAGGTCCTTCCTATCATTTTCCCCTATTGTTTCATTATCTGGAAAGTTCTATCTCACCCATTAAAATCAATACCAGAATATCTCTGCTACAAAGGCATAGCAGAAGGAATGATCTCCTTTACTGCTATATAATGTGTATACATCCCCCCTCTTCTGTTACCACATTTATGGTATGGTTTTGCATCTTTTCACTTGTCTCCAATGGGTTTCCATCTCCCTCTGGTTAAAACGGAAAGTCCTTACTATGGATGTGAAGGTGCTGCATGGCCTGGCTCCCGGTTATCCCTGACCGACTTTCTTCCCACTCCCTCAAGTGCAGGCTTTTGCAGGCACACTGACCTGTATCTGCTACTCCAGGACCTTTGCATTATTGGTCTCTTTGACTAAAAATATTTTCCTTTAGGTATATGATTGATTCATTCTTTTATTTACCCTTTAAATTGTCTTATCAAAGAGGTCTTTTCTGACAATTCACCTGAAATAGACCTGTTCCCAAACACATCCTTTTCTCTATGTTCACCATTTTTAAGTTTTCTTCATAGTACTTCTCTCCACTCCATTGATAATTCAAATATATTTATGGTTCAATGCTACTGTCCATCCCAACCACTAATACAATGATACATTTTTTTATGAGCGAAGGGGATTTATTGTTTACTGTTGTCATTCACTACCCAGGCCATTTCCTGGAGCACAACTGTAGGTTCTCAATAAGTAGTTGCTGAATAAACAAACGTGTTGCAGTCTCACCTTGTAAACTATAGATTCTATAAAGGCAAGGACTGTTTCACATTTCTTCACTGATTGGGCCACCATCATCTATAGCAGCGGTTCTCAACATTCCTAATACCGCGACCCTTTAATAAAGTTCTTCATGTTGTGGTGACACCCAACCATAAAATTATTTTCGTTGCTACTTCATTACTGTAATTTTGCTACTGTTATGAATCGTAATGTAAATATCTGATATGCAGGATGTATTTTCATTGTGCAAATTGAACATAATTAAAGCATAGTGATTAATCATAAAACAATATGTAATTATATATGTATTTTCCGATGGTCTTAGGCGACCCCTGTGAAAGGGTCGTTCAACCCCCAAAGGGGTCGCGACCCACATGTTGAGAACCGCTGATCTATAGTTATAAAGCCATACTGAATGTTTCATAAAAGTTTACTGAAAGAATGATACTTAGATTATAAAACACATATGATTCCATGTATAGTGTACATATGCTACAGATTTTAAGGACACAGACAAATGAAAATAACGAATGAGCTAGATGGCACAGAGTTGGTGTTTCAGTTCCTGCTGCTTCTCTTCCCTTCCTGATCTCAGTTTCTCAAGCTTCCATGGACATACTATGCCCACATTTTAATTTTTGCCTCTTAATCCCCATGAGGTTACAAAAAATTCTGCTGGTGTCCCTACCTCTTCATAGCCATCCTCTGTAACTTTCATATGTCATGATTAAGAAAACAGCAAATTCACTGAAGGGCAATGTGATACGTGGAATGCTGGCTGGCCATACCTCAGTGAACACCCCTCTTTCTGATATCTGAACTCAAAAATTCCCTGATACCTTCATACAAATATGGAAATGTAAAAATTTACATGTATTTTCTAGTTGTTTTAAGCAAGAGCATTGGTCACTACAAGGTATTTCTTCATAACAGGAAATTTAATGTACATATCATTTTAATTAAGCAAGGTGAATTCTAAGCTTGCAATATATTTGTTATAGCTTCTTTCAGGATGCAGTAATTGGGATATTATGAAAATAAAACCATTAAAAACATAGTGGATGATGACACTATAAGAGTATGCAATTTAAAAAAATCTAGAAGAAAAAGACTTCTGTGCATTTTCAACACAATTAATCACCTTTCTGTCTTGAAGTTTTCAGGTCATAAATGTGCACCAATGAATGAATGCATTTAGTGGAGTATTAAAAGTCTTCACCTAAATTATTTTTAAACATAATTAAGTATTAACTATTTATAAGTATTAAATGTACTGGAATATGCAAAAATAAGCACCTAACACCTGGCTATCAGTCTAGAACTGCAGTCACACTGACCTACTTACTCATTCTTCCTCTTTCTGTTTCTCTAGATAAAAAAAAGCATACTATTAAATATCATAATGCAATGGAAATGGATGATACAACTATTCTAGTTAGAAATTGTAAAATATTTAGTAACAGTAAACAAGAACCACGTATAAGACATGACCATGAAAGTAAACTGCAACACATGGGAAGATAATTTATATATGAGGTCACACACATGCGTGAGCACGCACATGCAGTAATCTGTCATGAACTGGCATCACTCAAGTTGTGAGAAATCGATAGAATACAAGCTTCAGCATTTTTACAAAAGCTTCATTCATACATGCACTTATTCAGCCAATATTTGTTGAATTATGGCAGACATTCAAGCAATGGGGATTTAATAGAGAACTGCTTCTGTAGAAGCTTAGAGTATAGAGGGGAAAACACAAATTAATGGACAATGACACAAAGTATTTATAACTGTAGACTATGGTACTGATTGAAAAGAGAGAACAATGGTATTATGGGAGAAAGAGAACACTACTGTTGTCTATCCAACAGGCATCGCCTCTTCTTTCTTTTTAACATAACCACACTTTTATGTGGTAAAAGTCTTCCCACCCCAACCCCGGCTCCCTTCCTTCCTGCTGGGATGTTCTTGACTAAGAGTGTGAAGGTTGGGACTCCAGCATGCATCTTACTAAGCTAAGCATCTGGGGATGGTGGGTGAGCTTTATTTCTTGACATGGTTGAGCCACTGAATTTACCTCCTATGTGAAACTGATAATATTAATAATACACCTATTTGGGTAATACTCTGTCATTTCAAGCTAGTCACATCCTATAGAGAAAAAAAAATAAAAAAAGAACATTACTTCAACTAATGTTTGGGAAGGATATCACAAATTAGATTTCATTTTCTAATACTGGCTACGGTTTACTATGTGAAGTGTGCCAGCATCACATATATTGCTAATTCTTATAAAATTTGAAGAGGTAGATAGTATCATTTTTAGAAGAAAACTGATAATATATATATATATATATATTTAGAGTTTTAGAGATTATATAGCTAATGAATGGGGGACTCAGATTTCTAATCCATGTCTCAAAGACTCAAAGCCCAATATTTTCCTAATAAATCATGGAAAATATCTCATCACTTTGACATTTAATTGATTCAAGTATCAACTTATTAGTAGGATAATACAAAATAGTGACCCTCAATTTATTAATTTTGGCCACACAATTAATGGTGAGTAGAGAGACTCAGATCATATACACATAAAGATATTTATTATTGTCATGTTGTTGTTTTTAATTAGTGCACCTTTCAAATAAACTTCAGGATAAATCCAGACAGATACAATTGTTTAATAAAGCCTATGAAATCAGGAGTAGTGTAAATAATAATTTCAACTACACTGTTCAACTTAGGAATGTTTTTCTGTTCCTGAGTAGACTAGAATTCAACATAAATTCATATCTTCTCTAAGTTGTCATAGGAAATTTAATAATATAAAGTGCATACATTTATATCCCAAAAGTTCTCATCACAAAAATATTTTAAGAAATGAGTAGTCATTTATGTATATGTATACATATAAATGTTGTGGACCAACATTCGCGAGAATAAGACCACCGACTCCAATTAGGTCTTAAACAGCAAGCGAGGATTTATTGAGCTGGCCAGCGTCTGCCACAGGCTTTCCCCGTAACAGCCCCGAGCTTTGTCTTCCGCAAGCTTTTATCCCCAGAAAACACAAAGGTCCTAGATTTACAGTTACAAGGCTCTAATCAGGACCTTGACACCGATGTCTGGGAGTGGGAGACTTGGAGTTATGCCTGGTTACCTATCCTTGACCCCATCCTTGTTAAAATTTTTTTACTGACATTCAATTCATCACATAAACACACATGTGTATAATTACTAGAAGAAACTATCAATCATCCCCTTTTAATTGTTCATATTTTATAAGATCACATTATCTACTTATTTTAAATGAATATTTTATTTAAAGATTTAGGTGTATATTGAAAGAAGTATTTAAGAACTAAGAATGTATAGCCCTGTAAATTTTACTTTTCATTTCTGCAACTACCCACTGAAATTAGGCTATGGTTTTTAAGGATTTTAAAAACAATTTTTAATGAAAATCTGATATATCTGGCTCACTCATACAAGCTGTTAAAACCAATAAAGAATCTGAGAACTGCTTAGGAGTAAGTGACTCAAGGGGACAATGTTTTCCAGGAAAATGATGGGATACAGAGCCTTTCATTTCTGGGTCACTAGTTTGAAGGTGGCTCAGGTTGTAAGTGATGGAAAGTCACTGATGTTCAACGACCTGTGTGAAGTTGGTTGGTGGTATCAGTCCAGTGCCTAGTGAGTAGGTGTCCATTCACATCCCAATTGGCGTTCATTGACAGGCATGTTGACAGTTTTATGATGAGGACCGGGGGCTCTCGGCACTGAAAACCTGATTTTGGAGTATAAGACAAATAATACCACGGTTGGAGGAAGGTATGTTTCTAAAGAATGTAGCCATATAGGGTTTGAAAATTGTTTCTCCTAGAGTCCCTTCAAAAGGTTTCTTTGATCCTCAGAATTTTAAATTGCAGAGGTGTCTTTATGACATCAATCTAGTGCAGTGTTTGGCAAACTGCGGCTCGCGAGCCACATGCAGCTCTTTGGCCCCTTGAGTGTGGCTCTTCCACAAAATACTGACCTCTGAGCATGGGCCACGAAGTTTCAATCGCATTGTACTTGCGCGCCCGCATGTGGTATTTTGTGGAAGAGCCACACTCAAGGGGCCAAAGAGCCGCATGTGACTCGCTAGCTGCAGTTTGCCAACCACTGATGTATTTCTAACATTGTTCCACATCCTCAGGACATATTTTTAAAAATCCCTGATTAATGAAAATATCGATCAACAAAGCCAATGACTGTTACTTAGAATCCATCCAAAAAACTAGTTCTTAATTTTCTTAGGCCAATTAAGTAATAATCTCCTGGCTAGATCTAGTAATCTATATTATTTATTTTTCTAGATAACAATGATGATATTCAACCAATGTTGGAAGTTATGTAGACTGTACTTTATAGAGGTTTAACAAAATTCTTTGACTCAAATGGTATTAAAATAGACTTTTTAATATAGGAAAGTTTGTAGCTATCTATGTCTGATCTTTCCTAATTAGTAGGCAAGTAAATTGCCAGGGCTGAAAAGCCAATTAAATCAGAATCTAAGACAATCCATCAAATGAATATGTGCTGAATAAAGGCAATGCCTACTAAATGTTTCATATGCCAAAAGTTGGATAGTAATGTCCACTAGACATAATATATTAAATGGGGACCCTCCCTCTCTCTGTCTCCCCACCATTAAACACACACACACACACACACACACACACACACACGACAATTAGAAAACAAGCTGTGTGCCAAACATTTATTGAGTACCATTATTTTATAACTTTCCAGAAATTTAGGCTTCTTTATGATAGCTCATTTAATATTGACAAATATCATGAGGGTTGTCATTATTATTTCATTATCTTAAGTGAGATAATAGCCTTAAATAAGAGATTTGTTCTAATGTCTAAATAATTGGGTCAAGTTTTCATTCTATTTTCTTTACTTAAATAAAGCTATGTTGCCCTAGCAGATTTGGCTCAGTGAATGGAGCGTCGGCCTGCGGACTGAAGGGTCCCAGGTTCGATTCTGGTCAAGGGCATGTACCTTGGTCGCGGGCACATCCCCAGTAGGGGGTGTGCAGGAGGCAGCTGATAGATGTTTCTCTCTCATCGAAGTTTCTAACTCTCTCCCTCCCTCCCTTCCTCTCTGTAAAAAATCAATAAAATATATTTTTTAAAAAGCTATGTTTATTCCACTATGCTAATATAGGAACTTTATTTCAAATTATAATTTAGGAGTTCATAAGCAGTCAATTATTTTCTTTTAGATTTTTTATATGTAAATAAAAAGTTGAGCTGGATGCATTCTGAAGTCCCCGTTAACTGTCATAAGATTCTGAAAATATATTAGTTGCAGGATACAGACAATAAGTGGAATCATTAAAGAAGATATTCTACCAGTACCTATGGTGCATCTTAATGGTAGGTCCTGCACAGAGTGCTAAGATAAATTAGAGTCCTCTGTTTAAATGCTAGAAGCTTAGTGACTTTTTATTAAAAGCAACATGTTTTATGCAAGGAATATATCAAGAATGGTAATGGACAAACATTCATTGCTAAGAGAGAACACCAGTAAGCAAAACTCTAGTGGGCAGATGAAAAAATTAAATCAATTATATTAAGAAGACCAAATTTAAGTTTGGAAACAAATTGCACCATATCTGAGGCTCAAAATAATTCCTGGTTGAGATTTGTTACTACTACTTCCTATTTAGAAGGCCCTAGCTAGAATCCCAAGATTGGATGCATATTTTTTCCTCTCCTGTTACACTAGGAAAAGACTATACTGCTGGATTCGCATTTAAGGACGGTATTGTGAATGTGGTAGAAATTGGGTTGGGTATTAAAGGATAAGAGGAGATATCTTCAGGCATATTAAATATTTTTTCTTTTGATATTTATGGCTTGTCATTATGATTTCAGAATTATTTAAATGTCTGGTAAAATGTTTTTGTGGCTGTCTTTGTTTAGTAAATTACACTGTGTGTTAACACTAAGAAAAAGAATAAATAAATGAACTGTTAAAATCAGCTACATAGAAAGAGCAGAAAATGTTCACATGACCAATCTAATTAGCCAAAATAAAGGCTGGTTACAACACAAGACATCTGATATAAATTTTTGTTAAGTATGTGAAAAACTAGAAAACTATTAATTCTATTCACTTATATGTATTGACTTATTAGTAAATATCAAAACAATGTTTTATTTGACCAAATACTTTAAAAGTCTTCTGATAAAATTGCCTGCAGAGTCCATTGAGTGGTTCTTGAAAAATAATATAAAAATTTTCATCCACTGAGGGTGGCTTTGGGTGGAGAAACAATAAGACACAGTTTAGCACCAAGTATGGTGAGTTAAGTAAAAGATCCCAAGTGGAAATGCTGTTTTTGAACAAAATGAAGTGTGACTAAAAGGTAATATGAGTAGTTTGTGTGTCTGTGACTTATGAACTAGCACCAATAGCAATTCCAAGGGAAGAGGACTGACAAAAATGTAAGCACTGTTAGAATACTGAACAGTGTCTGAAACCCTCTTAAAAGAACTATTTTGGAAGAAAAGACTCAATTTCTATTTCAGTTTTTGTATTTCTGCAGTTTCGTAGGTTTTGCAGGTTAATTTCATACAACAGTCATGTTAGATATTAAAAGTAAAAGTAACATATTAATATCCATGTTAATTATTTGCAATAAATCAAGACATCTTTTTTAAAAAAATCAGTGATTGTGTAGCTAAAATTATTACAACATAACAGATGGGAGAACAAAACCACTAGACTCGATCATCAAAGCCCTTCTTTTCCATGTAGTACCCTAAGACAGATGATACCATCTTTAACATTTTAATGTTAATAACATTAGCAATACTCAGGCTTATTTCAAGGTTAAAATTAAATTTTGCATATGAAATTGTTTTTGTCAAATGCAAAATGCCATAGGAAAATTGCTATCCCCTAATTGCTATTTTGGTGCTATATCAGGTAGAATGTATTTTCAACAATAACAGGTAATCCATGTCAAGGAGCTTAAATGGTAGATGAATATGTTGTCACAGGTGACCTTAAACCAAAGGTATTCTAACTTTAAGAATGATTAATTTAGTAGCTTAGTGATGTTATCAGCAAGCCATCCTCCTTGTATTTTATCACCTTACCACTCTTATGTCCTAATGATACTACTACTATTCTTTGCAAGATGACTACAATATTTCTAATCAGCACATCAAAACGTGGTGATTATAAGAGATAGAAAACACTGTTTTAGAATCAGGCTCCATTTTCCAGAAGCTTCCTACTCCTGGGTACCCCCAGTCTTATTGAATACTAGAGGCCCATTGCATGAAATTCGTGCACAGGTCGGGGGGAATGTCCCTCAGCCCAGCCTGTACCCTCTCCAAACTGGGACATCCCTCTCTCAATCCGGGACTGCTGGCTCCTAACCACTCGCCTGACTACCTGCCTGATTTCCCCTAACCACTCTGCCTGCCAGCCTGATAGCCCTCTAAACACTCCCCTGCCGGCCTGATTGACGCCTAACTGCTCCCCTGCCGGCATGATCATCCCCAACTGCCTTCCCCTGCGGGGCTGAGGGGACTGGGGGATTCTGGCTGGATAAGGGGGGGCTGAGGAGACTGGGGGACTGAGGCTGGAAGCTGTGGGGACTGGGTAAGGCAGGGTGAGGGGACTGGGGGACTGAGGCTGGATGAGACAGTGCTGAGGGGACTGGGCACCGCCATCTTGTGGCTGTGGGCGCTGCCATCTTGTGAGGGTGTGACAGTCAATTAGCATATTCCCTCTTTATTAGATAGGTCAGCTAGGTTCCATGGCAAGACCAAACTAGAAACTGAGAGGAGAAATAGATTATCATGAGGCCTTAGACTAAATAGGATTTCCTCACAAGAGGGAAAGGGTCAAATTCTCAGGGAGATGCCCACCTAAACCAAATCATGGCTCTGTTACAAATGTCATCAACAATATGTACCATGTATGCCTATTGATTGGTTCAGGGGCTTTGTTGTTCTTTTACTGGAAGATAATTCCTTATCTTTGATTCCAGAACACTGGCAACCCAAAACTTGTGAAGCTGCATAAAATTTATATATTTTATGTATAAAAATACTCCTACATATTTGTAGGATGGGAAAGGCAGAGCCCAGCAACAGCCAAAGAACTGTTTGGACACACATTTTTTCTGTAGTCCCAATCTACTATTTATATTTGATTGACCAAGCCAATCCTAAATCTTTACCGTGATTTTTAGAATAAATGTTAAGTGAAAAATCTAGTAAGTTTTGACAAATATTTAAGTTGAATAACCACCACATGGTCATAATATAGAATATTTTCACCTCTCAAAAATGTTTCTTCATCCCTCCTCTTGGTCCCCCCTCCCAATCCAGAGCTCTGATAACCCCTGCTCTACCTGCTGCCATTTCAGTTAGGCCTGCTTTAGAATTACAGTCTTTTGTGTCTTTCATTTTCCATAATGTTTGTGATTTATTCATAATATTGGATTTAACATTTTTTTCTAATTATTAACATACCATATGCATTAATATCTTCATCAGTTAATGGATATCTATTATGCATAAAGTTAACTTGAATATTAAAGTTTGCATCTTTGTGTGGATATGTGATTTCATTTCACCTGGGTGAATTCCTAGGAATTGAATTGCTGGATTAAAAGTCAGGCATTTTTACCTTTATAAGTATATATTTAGTTTTACTCTTTTATTATATGTTTTTATTAATTTTTTTTAGAAAGGGAGGAAAAGTAGAAACATCAATGAAAGAGGAACATCAATGGGCTACCTCACTCATGGCCACTACTAGGCACCCCTAGGGATGTGCCCTGATCAGGACTCGAACCTCTGAGTTTATTGGTCGATAATCAACCACTGAGTCACACCAGCAAGGCTATATTTAGCTTTATAAGAAGGTAATCTTCAGATGTCTAAAGTGTCTCTACCATTTGTGTTCTTAGCCACAATATATGAAAGATCCAGTTAATTTTCTTTTCTCTCTCTCTCTCTCTCTCTCTCTCTCTCTCTTTTAAGAAAGAGCAGGCTTTATTGGGAAGAGAGTGCTGGACAATGGGCATCCTACAAATTTTCTTGTGTGAAGTCATTATTCAAATCATTTGCTCATTTTTATAGAGCTGTTTTTTTATTATTGAGTTATAAAAATCCTTTAAATATATAGGAAACTAGTCTCTACAAATATATACATATAAAATATCTTCTCAGTCTATAGCTTGCCTTTGAGTTTTTCATCATAGTGTCTTTTGAAGAATAAAAGTTTTTTCTTCTTTTATGATTTATGTTTCTTTGTGTCCTGTCTGAAAATGTTTGTCTAACAAATATTTTCTAATTAACATTGGTTTACAGCAGTGATGGCGAACCTATGACATGCGTGTCAGGGGTGACACGTGAACTCATTTTTCTGGTTGATTTTTCTTTGTTAAATGGCACTTAAATATATAAAAATAAATATCAAAAATATGTCTTTGTTTTACTATGGTTGCAAATATCAAAAAATTTCTATATGTGACACAGCACCAAAGTTTAGTTAGAGTTTTTCAAAATGCTGACACGCTGAGCTCAAAAGGTTTGCCATCACTGGTTTACAGAGTCAAGTTTTAATTTTTTTAGGTATGGATATACAATTTTTCCAGTGTTATATTTTAAAAATAGTATTCTTTCTCAATTGAATGCTGTTTGTATCTTGGCTGAAAATCAATTGACTATACATATGTGTGGGCAGAGAGGGGATTATTTCTAGGCCCTGTTCTTTTCTATCCTTTCACAAACAACATTGTATTATAGATTTATTGTAAATCTTAAAATAGTATATCTTCAAGTTTGTCTGATTTCCAAAATTTTCTAGGCCATTTCCATATACATTTTAGAGTTATGTTGTTAATTTTAACAAAAATTCCATCTAGGATTTGGTGACCTTTGTGTTGAGTCTATACATTTCTTTGGGGAAGATTGACATCTATACAACACTGAAGCTTCTGATCCATGAATATGTTGTATCTCTTAATTTTTAAAAATATTTTAAAATGTCTTTCAGCATTACATTATAGGTCTTATATATATTTTTCCTAAATATTTCATATCCTATATAATAAAAGCTTAATATGCTAAGTGCCCAGTTGTCCAGTCATCCATTCAACCAATCAAAACATAATATGCTAATGATATGCTAAGGCCACTCAACCACTCGCTATGATGTGCACTGACCACCAGGGGGCAGACGTTCCAACAGGTAAGTTAGCTTTCTGCTGGAGTCCAGCCAATCAGGACTGAGCAAGATGGGCCAGACATGCCCTGGAGCCCTCCTGCAGTTCCTCCCCAGGCCCGATCATGCACCGGTGAGGTCCCTTGGCCTGGTCTGTGCCCTCTAGCAATCCAGGACCCCTCAGGGGATATCAGAGAGCTGGTTTTGCCTGATCCCATAGGCCAGGTGGTGGAATCCCACTGGTGCACGAATTTGTGCACCAGGCCTCTAGTATATGATAATATTTTAAGTAATATGGATTTTTTAAATTTAAAAATCAATTTATTCATTTATACTAAAAAAGGAAAATTGATTTTAAAATTTACTTTCTATTCTTCAAACTTGCTAATCTAATTTCTTGCTTTGGGTAGCTTTATTTACATTCCTTAGGATAATCTATGTAGACAAAAATGCCATCTGCAAATAAAGACTCCTTCATTTCCAATTTTTAAGCCTTTTAAAAACTTTCCTAGACTTCATAAAGTCTAAGACATCTAGTACAATGTTGAATAAAAGTGGCAAAATTAGAAATCTTTGCCCTTTTGAGTTTATGGGCTTTCAGTATCTTACCTTTGAGTACATTGTTAGAAGTAGATAATTTGTAGCTGTTCTTTATCTGGTTAAGATATTCCTTTTATTTCTAATTTGCTGAAAGTGCTCAATGATGTAAGAGGATTGAATTTTGTCAATATACAACATTTTTTTTTATAAATTGAGATAATAATGACTTCTTTGTGTTCTTAGAATAATTGCAAACAATGTTAAATTTTTTTTAAATATATTTTATTGATTTTTAACAGAGAGGAAGGGAGAGAGATAGAGAGTTAGAAACATCGATGAGAGAGAAACATCGATCAGCTGCCTCCTGCACACCCCGCACTGGGGATGTGCCCACAATGTAGGCACATGCCCCTGGCCAGAATCGAACCCGGGACCCCTCAGTCCGCAGGCCGACGCTCTATCCACTGAGCCAAACTGGATTCGGCAACAATGTTAATTTTTATAGGTCAACATTTTATCTCTGAGTTAAATCCAAGTTGGTCAGGAACTAATAGGTGTTTTTTTTAATCTATCATTGGATTCAATTTGTTAAAAATTTCTTAAGGATATTTTTGCCTATGTTCATAAGAGATATTGACCTTTGTGAATGATTTTCATTTTTCTTTTAATGCCCAAGGATTTGCTACTAATAAAAGTTCTAAAAGTGTGAAATTAACAACTGACATTCAAAAAATAATGCAAATTTGATAGACCTAAAGACAAATGGGAAAATCATTTGCCATATTTTAAAGAGCCCCTTTCAGTAACAGAGCATATAAGTAAAAATAAAAGTATAAAAGATTGAACAAACTAATCAACAATCTTGATCTGACATTTGAAAACACTCCATCAAACAGTTACAGAATACACATTATTTAAAATTATCATAGAATTCTATCAAGATAAACCATATTCTGGGCCATAATATCAGTATCAACAAATTTAAAAGATTGAAATTATATTATTTGACTATATCAAATTGAGTTGAAAATATCAGTAACAAAGATATCTGAAAAAATCTCTGTATGTGTGGAAATTGAACAACATACTTTTAAATAAAATATTTATCAAAGAATAAGTCATACAAAATAATTACAAGTTAAATATATGAGAAATTATGTATAACTAAATTAGAGTGAAAATACTGCATGAATATTCATGAGTGGAACTTAAAAAGTGACCAAGAGGAAACTTACCCATTAAATTCTCATATTAATAAAATCTCAGATAAATGATCTAAGTTTCTGCCTAAAGAAGCTAAAAAAAACAAACAAAAAAAAACACCAAAAAACTAACTGTCCATACTGCTGTTAGTGTCTATGAGTTTTCATTTGTTTTCTTGTTTATTTGTCGTTTTGTTTTATATCCCACATATTAGTGAAATCATGTTTCTTAACATTTTCTGACTTATTTCACTTAGCATAATATTCTCAAAATCCATCCATGTTGATGCAAATGGCAGTAGTTCATCTTTTTTATGGCTGAGTAGTATTCCATTGTATATATGTACCACATCTTCTTTATCCTATCAACTATTGAGAAACACTATATGACTGTTTCCATGTCTTTGTCACTGTGAATAATGCTGCAATGAACATAGGAGTACATATATCTTTGCAAATAAATGTTTTAAAAAATTTGGCATAGATAGCCTAAGTCCTAGAAGACAGGTTGCTGGTTCATATGGTCACTCTATTCCCAAATTTTTAAGAACTTCCTTCCATACTGTTTTCCATAGTGGCTGTACCAGTTTACATCCCCACTAGCAGTAAATGAGGGTTCTTTTTCTCCACAACCTCTCCAATACTTGTTATTACTTGCATTGTTGATAATAGCCATTTTAATAGGCATGGGTGGTAGCTCATTGTAGTTTTGATTTGCATTTCTCTAATAGCAAGTGAAGTTGGGCATCTTTTTTTAAAAATATATTTTTATTGATTTCAGAGAGAAAGGGAAAGGGCTAGAGAGACAGAAACATCAATAATGAGAGAGAATCATTGACTGGCTATTTCCTGCATGCCCCCCACTGGGGATCGAGCCTGCAATCTGGACATATGACCTGACTGGGAATTGAATCGTGATCTCCTGGTTCATAGGGCAACACTCAACCACTGAGCCATGCTGGCCGGGCAAGTTGGGCATCTTTTGATACCTTTTTCAATCTCTTTAATAATACTTTGTAGTTTTAAGTTATAGATCCTTCACACCCACAGATAGTAGTATATTGGTCATGAATGAGAGGAAAGGGGTTGGAGGAATAGTAAAGGGAAAATGGGGTCAAATATGTGGTAACAGAAGATGTGACTTTGGGTGGTAAAAACACAATGAAGCATACAGATGATGTATCATATAATTATACACTTGAAAACTAAAAATATTAAAAAATAAAAAATAAGCAACAAGAACAGAAAACTCAATAAACCCACAGCTAGTAAAAGAGGGAAAAAAAGACAAAAACAGAAAAAGAAATTAAATTTTAAATAAAACCAAATCGAGTACTTTGAAGAAATCAAGAAAATTGCATTTTCAAAGAGAGAGGAAGAGAGGACACTAGTATCCAGAATAAATGAGGGGACATCCCAACTGTTCCCATCACAAAACTATATTAAGGGAGTATTAGAAAGAATTTTGTGTTAATACATTCTGAAATTTAGATAAAATGCATAGAGATTTCTTGAAATTTAGCAACTGCCAAATTAATTCAGTGAGAAATATTTCATCTGATGCTGGGGTCCAACCCCAGCGGGTCCAGGGGTCCCCAAAGGTGTGGACGGGGTCGGCGAAGAAGGAATAACATGGAAACTGGTTTCAGTTCATCAGCATAGCGAGGTTCTCTCTCCAGGATCTCCAGCGAAGTTCTGGTTAGGAACTCCAACCAAGTTCTGGTCAGGATCTCCAACCAAGTTCTGGTGCCATGTTCTCTCGCTAGGTTCTGGTTAGGATCTGATGAGGTTCTGATGAGGATCTGATGAGGAGCTGATGAGGAGCTGATGAGGATCTGATGATGATCTGATGTTTATTGTCTTGTTACATCTGTATTTATACCAGCCGATTTTAATCCTGTCAATTTCTATTACAAAGGTTAGGGCGTTTCTTATCTCCATTCCAGGGAGTAAAGATTATGTAGCTTAACTACGCGCCTGGCACTTAATTAAGGGGTTGTATCCCCTCCCTAACCTCAGGGAAAGATCCCCACCTGGGGAAACAACCTTTCTCAGAGAGGTGACCTTGGTTAAAACACATGGCGCTAAAGGGAGCAAACATATTAAGAACAGTATGCTATATATGCCAGGTCCATTGAAACATATGCTGTGCAGATGTTTCTTTCCTGCAGCGACTGTGTCAAGCAGCAAGGATGGACTGGCTTCCGGCAATCTGAATGTCCCTACATCTATTAAATAAATTGAATTCATAGTTAAAATTTTCTTACAAATATCCCAGTAGCACACATTTCATAAGAAGTATTAGTTGTCATACATATTATTATTAAATTTCATTTGGTTGTTTCGTAAGTATTTATATTATATATATATAATTTTTTATTAATTTCAGAGTAGAAGGGAGAGAGAGAGAGAAATAGAAACATCAGTGATGAGAAGGAATCATTGATTGGCTGCCTCCTGCACACCGCATACAGGGGATTGAGCCCGAAACTCAGGCATGTGCCCTGACCGTGAATTGAACCATGTCCTCCTGGTTCATAGGTTGATACTCAACCACTGAGCCACACTGGCCTGGCATATACAGTATATTTTAATTCATAGACAACTAAGATCCATCTAGTCAATAATATTTTTTAAAATATATTTTATTGATTTTAGAGAGGAAGGGAGAGGGAGAGAGATAGAAACATCAATGATGAGAGAGAATCACTGATTGGCTGCCTCCTGCATGCCCCTTCCTGTGATCAAGCCCATAACCTGGACCTGTGCCCTGACCAGGAATTGAACCATGCCCTCTTGATTCATAGATTGATGCTCAACCACTAAGCTACACCGGCCAGGCTCAATATTATTTTGAAGGGCCTCATGACTTTATCAAATATCTGCCCTAACTTTATTCACTTAAAACAATAATAGTATTTTATTCACTTAATATTCTTTATTTGATAATTATTTCATTTATTTGCAATATTTGAACATCTTTTTATGCCATATCCTTATCTCCTCATAATGCAAAACATTAGGCTTGCCTTTAATTTACTAAATCATTGGGAAAAAGGATGCATTTCTTTGTAAATTTATATATATATATATATATATATATATATATATATATATATATATGTCATTTGGCATATCTTATTATTCCCCAAATTCCTTCTTTTTTACTATTTAATATCCATAAAAATTATATGAAGAAAGAGGATTTAGCAGAATAGTATTTGCACTGATAGAGAATGAACCTGGATTAGAAAACATGACAAATGCATGAGAACTTGTTCAAATTCTGGCTAGATTATTACAGGCATATTAGATAGTGCGATTCAATAACAATTTGGAAAAAGGCGTGTTTAAACTTTGCTAAGTAGTGGTTTTTGAAAGGAAACAAATCTGCCTTTAAATTTGATTAAAAAATGCTTAACTTCAACTTCTTCACTAGCTTTGTTTGCATATAAGCTGGTTTCACTGCTTTGTGATTGTACATTTGCATTTAAATAGATTCATCTTTAAATGATGTGCAACATACAATACAAATGTAGACTAGTGAGGCCATTTTATAGAAGAAATTTTTTACTGACCTGATAGTCTAAAATGCTATAAAGCTCTCTGACATTTTAAAAATTGCACTATGAATTTTATCACATCAATAACTCACAATGAAATTACAATTTGGAATGATTTTTCAATGTGTCTTGAACCTGTCTCTCTCCTTCATTCTTCACCTCATTCTAATGCAGACTGATGAAACAGAAAGGCTCAGCCATTTCCCTAACCTCAGATCTGGGTAGAGGACTACGTAATTTAAGGTAACACAAATGACATTATGTACTTTTATTGATTTTTCCTTCTGAGCAGCAGT
Source organism: Myotis yumanensis (assembly GCF_028538775.1). Lineage (NCBI taxonomy): Eukaryota > Metazoa > Chordata > Mammalia > Chiroptera > Vespertilionidae > Myotis > Myotis yumanensis. The sequence goes on from NW_027223772.1 coordinate 6,301,746, forward strand.
GTCTACTTTGACTTCCAATATTGGAAAGCAAAATTCTTTCATTCTTAAAATGATTATGTCAAAGTTACACCCATGCATATACTCAAGAGGTAATCTATATAATTACCCTATATAATATATGTACATATGTAATTAATGTAATGTATATCATTTCTTTGTCTCTAGGTAAAAAAGTGATACTATAACAATGTTAAAACTTTCACAATTAAGGGAATAAACATTTAAAGGTGGACTGTATAAGTACTAATGTAAATATTTGGATTTTTCTCTACCCTGTTTATAAAAATTTATTTTGATACAGCATATGTATTTGCTAGAAGAAGATAAAAAATATAAATATAGAAACAAGTGGCAATTAACAATTGCTAATTGTTCAAACTTAATCAAAGATATATAGGGCTTTCAGTTTTAGAAAACTCTTGGCAACGCAAAATTGACAAATATCCATGGTCTTGACCTAGGAACAATTTTTACCACCAAACTTAATTTAATATACAAAAAAGAGTTACTTGGTGCTTATTTATTAGTGACTATTTTTCCATCATAGTCTAGGCAAAAAAAATATTATCACTTTTCAAGGTTTTCTTAATTCTAAATTCTCTACTTATGAAAAGAAAAGTTTACATACATTTTTGCAACATTTATGTAATATAGAAGAAGAAGACTATTTTGAGGTTGTGAGCATTTTTCTTCATAAAGGTTGTGAGGAGAAGCAGTTTTACTCAACCTTATCTCCCACTGCTCTACTGCCAGCACACTCGGGATGTTGCATTTATTATTATTTCCATTACAGCCACAGTCGGTTTGGGAAATATTAATTTTGTCTAAATAACACAGCTTGCAGATTTTGAATCATTTCTGGAAATAACAAAACACACACTATCGGCCTTAATGTTATGTTGCATATTATCTGAAAATGTAGTACTCTACCAACTGAGTTCTCTTGGTTCTAAACTTTTTTGAGTGTGGATAATTCTTTTCTTTTTTTTCTGCTTAATCAACAAAATACATCTAGGGAACCAAACGGAAACCAGAAAATCTCAAACTCTGACAACCTATAACCAGGAAACGGTAATGAAAGGCCATCTGGGTGCTAGAATCACAGAAAGCTGGACTCCAGCTTGAATCACTTCTGTCACTAGTCACTGGCAAATTATGTAACTGCTGTAAGTGAAGATAACATTATAATGCTGTTATATGATTTTTATTGTTTATGTGGAGATTAAATAAAATAATGATTATAAATAAGATTTTTTTTAAGTTTTCTGGAACACTATAATATCAACTATTATCATCATCTGAAGTTAAAGGGCATACATGGATTTAAAGAAGATACATGGATTCCAAGCCTGGGGTGAGAAATAAAAATAATACTTATTCATATATTCTACATTCAACTGTGAGATCTCTCAAAATTTGGGAAGACCTAATACACCATACATTTATTTCTAAGTGAAATAAATGAGTGAGTACATTTATTTCTAAAGTTTACTCAACAACATTGATAAAGTTTTAGTAGTCACTATTTAAATAGTGTTTAGATTAAATTGTACCTGGAATTTTCAGTGCTTATTTTTAGCCTATTTACCGAATGTTTGATATGCTGTGTTTTTCTAACTCATTTTATTAAATGTACTTTAGTCAAAAGTTTTTGTGAGGATTTAAGGAGGCCAAATAATTGAATGTGAAATATGGTCTAGGAGCTAGAATTTTAATAATAACATATAACCACATACTGACACAATAACTTATGGCCTGTGCATAGTCTCTGAAAACCTGTTTTGTGAGATGTCTTATATCCAAGAAATAGACGGTGAGCCTTAAACCACTATGTCAATATTTTAAAAGTAAAGGTTTCACTAAGTACATGTATTTTCACTTTTTCTATATTGACGCAAATGCAGGTATAAAACATGGTGATTTATACCTGCCTGTTAACTCGTTTAAGAGAAACAATCCTTCCAAAGTTAAGCGGATTTAAAAATATGTATTATTTATTGATTTCAGAGAGGAAGGGAGAGGGAGAGAGATAGAAACATCAATGATGAGAGAGAATCATTGATTGGCTGCCTCCTGCACACCCCCGACTGGGGGACCCAGGCAGGTGCCCTGACTGGGAATCGAACTATGACCCCCTGGTTCATAGGTCAACGCTCAACCACTGAGCAATTCCGGCCAAGTTCAATTGAATTTTTTAAAACGTGTTCTATTTACAATTCCATTTCTTTCATTTTTCCTCTCTAATGTGGTATATGTCATAGTAAATACCTACAGAAGTGGTGTGAGAACTAAATGAGGGCCTGAATGTGAAAGAGAGATGCTTGGCAAACAGCAAGTCTTACATAAATCTGAGTTATTCTTATTGGTGGAAGTATTGGTATATACATTAAGGTGTGAGATCCTAGAAATTGTGTTGACACAACTAGTCCAGTTCTGTACATATGCATGCATTCTATAATTGTTTCAGTAAGGAAAGAAGAGAGAAAGTCAAGAAACAGGAGAGAAAAACATCCAAATAAATGCTTTTGGATCCTAGTTGTGTGTCTTTTTTCCTACGTAGAGCTATTTAGAACCTTTAATCCTTTAAACTTATTTAACTGTCATGGATTTCATAATAAATTTTGATTGCATGTGAGGGATATTTTGCTTAGACTAGAAAAATATCCAAAATATAATTTTAATTTATAATATTTGACCTTCAAATAGAAAGTTGAATGTCAACTGCACCAGGCAAATTACATAAGACCTTCCTTCCACATAATATTTTCTAACTAAAACTAATAGCTCAGACCTCATGAATCTTGGTCTTTCTATAAATTGTCATTTTGCATTCCCACATAAAATTTCCGTGTCAATAGTGTCGTGTCAAAGTAACTAAAGCATATGACTTATTCTCATTTCTTTCCAACTAAGAGAATTTTTGTGCACAGCATAAACTATTTTAGAAAACTCAAGCAAAAGCATAATATTTCAAATTATTTCTTCTTCTCAGCAGTTCCAGCATCCTCATATGGTTTTCTCTCTTCCTACCTAAATATCTACACATTCTCTAAGCTATTCTGAGATGTCTTGATCAATTTACATCAGAAATTTATAAAACTGCTCTTTACTTCAACTCTTTGTACTGTTGTAATGTACCCCGTGAATCACAGAAGGACGCCTCAAGAATTCAAATTAAAGTCACATTTATTGCAATCGGGGACTATGAGGGGCCATTCCCCAAATCTCATAGTGATAAGATGGTGGCAAAACCAGACTTATATAGGCAAAGATCACAAAGGTATTGATTACATCTCAAGGTTTGGAATGAGGAACTTGGTTTGCAAAAAAAGCAGTTTATAGAAGCAGAAGTAGCAAGTTATCTAAATTACAGTTTTGGGTCTCTGGATCACTGAATTGACAGAAACACATTATCTAGAGCTCTCAGGTCTTGAGACCACTGAGTTGCCAGGAATTCATTATCTAGAGCCATGGAGGCAATTTAGAGTAATTGCGCTGTCCTGGTCTTGGGACCACTGAGTCAACTGGAATGCATTATCTGTGGCCACTAAACCAATTTAGGATAATTGTGCTTTCCTGTTTCCCAGGTACAGAAGAATGTGCTTTCTTAGACCCGTATGACCACAACCTATGGGATATTCACATTACAATCAATAAGGCATTTAATCGAATGGGATGATTTATATAATTCAGAAAATCAAAATAACCTGTCCATTGTTAAACAAAGCAAATAGGTACCATACTTCAGTACAAACCCAAAAAATATTTACTTCAGTATTGGTTATGTTCACCTTCTTGGGTTTCCAAAAATATCTACAGTTCACTAGGATTAAAATTTACCTACTGTGTTGCCAAGTTGCCAGTCCCAAGATTAGTGTTTGCAAAATGAAAGTGAACAGCCCTCCTTTCCTCGCCTCCTTGGGAAATGTACTGCATGTCTTTTATGTGGGAAATGTTATTAAATAGGAGATGTGTGTCCTAGGCAGCCTTCCTTTTCTCTTTGGTTTTACGACCTTTCTTTCTTTTTGACAACTCCACAGTGCTCACCCTTTTCTAGCTCCCTAAATTATGTTAAGTCTCTATTTCACCTATTAGTCAAATGTATTAGTTAAATCCTTCTAAATGTTCATTTGTAGATACATTAAGAACACGTATGTCTTTTATTGAATCAAGAACTAAATGGAAATATCTAACTCTTGAATTTCAGAAAATGTGAACTAGATCAGGGAAGAGATTTTGGAGATGTATTATTGATAAAACATCCATTCTCTTTTTATGACTAAACCCTCTACCTTAAGTAGTACAACTACTCTATAGCATAATAAACTGGGCTCAGTCATCATAAAATATCTGGGTTTAGTTCTCAATTAAAATTTTAACTGGGTATCTTTAAGCATTCTATACTTTTTCTCTAGACCTTATTTCTTCTTTGTAAAATAAGCTGAAGATTGAATGAGATATTGGATATCATGTGCTTTTGATTGTGAAATAAGAATAAATGATCAATAAATAGCCACCTCAAAGATAATGATAATGATGTAAAGATAATGATGGTGATGAAGATAAATACGATGCCACTTTGTTTTGATCACTTCCTACTCCTCTCCATTCCTTCTTGCCTATAATCAGTATAAGATGTTAAGTCCTGACCACCTGCATATTAACTTTCCTATAGTTCTTAGTCTCTGTTTCATCTAAATTTCTCAGACTCTACTTTTATTTCATGTTCTGTTCTATTATGCTGTTTATATTCACGGAGGCTATATCAAATCTACTAAAATAGTACAGACAAAAGAGAATTTATATAAATATGTATATAAAAATAATGAAATGTAAATAAAATACATCAACTTTAGGCTCATAAAGCTTTTACGTACAGGCACAATAGATTTTTCACTTAATTGAATATGTAATTTTTTGAATTTGTTATCGGGCACTGCATAATAACTAGGTATTTTGTTGGCCTTGAAAGCACAAGTCCCTGAAGACCGCTGTATAACAGTTTGTCTGTTTTGTCTTCTGCGGGTCCCACAAACCTACACTTTGAATAAAGATCGCTATAAAAACATAGGGCACTGTATGGATGCCTACACAATCTTATTGTTGAATTTATAGGACAACTACATCAATGTTCTACCCCAAATAAAAAATTTCTCTAGAAAATGACCATTATTATAATATTGAATCTTTCCTCAAAGAAAATTATAGAAGGTTTCTAACTCAAAAAGCAGTCCTCAACTTTATTGCTCTGATTAATGAAAAATACTTCCTGTTGTTAGGTATTAAAGCGGCTTCCCTGGACCTACCAATGTGAGGTATTAGTTCTGCTCTCTAGGGCTCTACAGTACAAGTCTAATCCATCTTCCACATGACAGCACTTCGCATGTTTGAAGACAGCTTGCACTGCCCCACGAAGTCCTTAATCTATATATTCCTGCGGTTCAACTATGTACTCTATTTCTGTCAACTCCAGTTATTTTTTCCTGACTTTTGTTGTGGTTATTTTCTGTCATACTTTAGCTTTATTTTGTTAGTACTTAGTTAAACATTCTCTCCTAGAATAATCCTTGAATGAGCATCGTATCAAGTAGGAACTATTAAGATGTTGATAAAAATGTAAAAATCAAGAGTCACTACCTGGTTCTTTAGATATCAACTAGTATATTAGAAATGGTTCTAAACATTGTGGTATAACACAGCAATCATTTTATTAAGTTTAGGATTCTGGGAATGAGAAATTTAGAAAGGGCAAAATAAGGGTGGCTTATCTCTGTCCCATTATGCCTGAAGATCAGTTGGGAGAATTAGACAGCTGGGAAAATACAAATGAATGGAACCAGAAATAATTTAGAAGCCTCCTTATTAACACACCTGTGCCCTGGCAGCGATGACTGAAGGACCTCAGCTAAGGTGGAAGTCTGAGGCACTTAAATATAGTCTCGAATTAGAGTACAGCAGCTGAGTTCTTCAAGGGAAATGGCAGAGAGAACATACTTAAAAAAAAAACAAAAAAACAAGGGAGAAACGGAAAGTCTTCTTTTGACCTAGTCTCAAAAGACACTTCCATTACTCAAAGTTTCTAAGTAAAGCCCAGACTGAGGTGGAGGGCAATCATATTCTTTATAGAGAAGTCCCAAGATGATATGGGAGAGAAGTATTTGAGATAGGAGTTACTGTTAGGGTCATCTTTGGAAAATATAATCTGCTCCAGTATGCTCTCTGGCCACAACTCCCTTCCCTCCACATGCAGCATATACTTATCCACTTCCAGAGACCCAAAAATCTCATCCCACACAGTATTTGACCGAAGTCCAGAATTTTACATCTAAATAAGGACCAGGTAGACTTGAGTCTTATCTGCTTCAATTTTTCCCATGTGGCTCTTCTCCATCAAAAGCTGTAAACTAGAGAGATCAGTTATCTTTCTCCTACAACTCAACATGTAATGGTGACTCAAACATGGGACCATTACAATAGATATTGCCATAGAAAAGGGGTAAATAAGAACTCAGTGCCCATCAGTAGATGAGTGGATAAAAAAGCTGTGGTATATTTACACCAAGGAATATTATGGATCAGAAAAAAATAAGGATCTCTTACTCTTTGAGACAGCGGTAAAGGAACCTAGAGAATATTATGTTAAGCGAAATAAGCCAGTTAGAGAAAGACAAGTATCATATGATCTCACTCATATGTCGAATTTCATGAACAAAATAAACTGCTGAACAAAATAGATCCAGAGACATGGAAGCATGGAACAGACTGTCAAATCTCAGAGGGAAGGCAGGGGTGGGTGGGTGAGTAGGAAGAGATCAACCAAAGAACTTGTATGCATATATGCATAACCCATGAATATAGACAATAGTGTGGCAAAGGCCTGGGGTGGGTGGAAGAGGTCAATGGGAACAAAAGGGGGAGATTTGTAATAATAACGATTAAAAAAAAGAAGACAAAGGGAAAATAAAAAGTTCACAGCAGCCATTGCTCCATAGCAATTCTGCAGTCTAGCTAGGTATATGCTGCCAGTCCTACAGGCCTCTTCATTTTAAATTTCTTTTGTCACTTTTAGTCCAAGCTGATAAATTCTTAAAAAAAAAATCTGGGTTTCTTATGTATCCATTTATAATCCATCCCATTAAAAGAAAGGCACATCCACAAATATCTTTGTGATGATTTATCTCAACCCTGGGCTTCCTATGAGAAGTTGTGGGACAATACCCTTAAGATTTAACAGAAGTTTAGTTTTTTAACAGAGTACCTCAGAGGCACATGCTAGGGAACCTTAATAAACCTTTGCCCATCTTAAAGCGTTCATGAGGTATCATTTTAACAAGGAGATTGTCAGTCACACTCTTGGCTTTCTCCTTACGCCGAGGCCACATTTTCCTGATATCACTGTACAGCTAAGTATTTGCCCTGAATCCCTTTACTATTTTGAAATCCTTTTGCATTCTAAAAAGGCTGGGAATAAAAAAAAAAAAGTCTTTTTTTAAATTCAGCAAGTTTTGTCTCCTTTATTAAAATTTTCTAAAGTTTGCTTGAAAACTGAATAATACTTTTTTTTTGGCTGATTTCTATTTGTATTTTATCATTTACAGCTAAAAGTGCCTTCTGGCACTTTAAAACTTCAGCATAGAAATATCTTCAGCAAATTCAAGTAGTTTGTTAGACATGTTTCCATCTTCCATGTTACCACAGGTGACAGCATTGCCAAACTTTTTGCCACTATGCTAGTATAACAAGGATCATGTGTATTTTAGCTGAATAATATACCCCCCCCCCCCACACACACACACACTTTCCTGTAAGCCTTCATTGCAGCATATTCAAGGCCTGCCAGGCTATACCTGTGACCAAAATCAATGCCAAATGTTTTAGGTTTGGTTATATTGATACCATGTTTTGAGATACACAATTCTATTGCAACTATCTCTTGCTGCACAACAATCTACTTCAAATTCCGGGTGCAAAACAAGTAGTTACATTATGCTGATTCTGTGAATCAGGAATTTGAACAGGCACAGAAGGGATGGCTCTACTCCATCATGTCTGGGGACTCAGCTGGGAAAAATCACACAGAAATGCTGGCTTAAATGACTCTGGGATAGAATTTCTGAAGGCTTTTTCAGGCCTTTATCTGCTTCATAGGCTGGAATGATTAAAGGCTGGGCTCAGCTGAAGATTCCAGATTGGAACCTGTACACATGATCTCTCAGTGTGGCCTGAGCTTCTCATTGCATGGCAGCTAAATTTAGAGAGAGGGAATCGAGAGAATGAATAGAGAGAGAGTGAATTTTTTAAGAGAGTAAGGCAGGACACGCACAGCTCCTACTGACTTAGCCTCAGAAGTCAGCCAGTTTCACTTCAGCCTCATTCTATTGATTATAAGGGAGTCACTATGATAACTGGAATGGTGTGCTGAGGTCTTTTTTTTTTGTTTTTTTTTTCTGGGGTTGTGTCTTGTGAAGCCAAAGAATGAAATTGCAGACCAGAAGATTTAAACAAAAGTGTGGAACATTTATTATAAGCAGATTCAGACTCCCCACATGGGGACGGGGGCCCAATAATGGGTTTCCCATGAAGCCTTGTAGTCTAGGGGTATATATTTGCTACAAGCCTGCTCTGTATCTATCACTGTAGTCACCTGATTGATTCCCTCATTTGTTCTTTCCCAGAAAGGAACTTAACCGGAAATATGTTAAAAAAGATTTCAGGTGTTCTCACTATATACCAGCAGTTCTCAACCTGTGGGTCGAAACCCCTTTGGCGGTCGAACGACCCTTTCACAGGGGTCGCCTAAGACCATCCTGCGTATCAGATTTTACATTATGATTCATAACAGTAGCAACATTACAGTTATGAAGTAGCAACAAAAATAATTTTATGGTTGGGTCACAACATGAGGAACTGTATTTAAAGGGCCAGAAGGTTGAGAACCACTGCTATATACCAAAAAAGGTAACTATTTCACCACACACCCAAAAAGCTTACTATGTTAATTAGCTTGTCTGGATATAAATTTCTCTTCTTCCTTTATAGAGTAAGATACTTTCCTCCAAGCAATATTACCCCTAATTATACTAATAAGAATAGTCAAATTAAAATTTCTATGTATTAGCACTGGAAATGGACTTTCTTTGTTGGCAATCACTTAAATCCATATAACCCATTTTATCTCACTTCTCTGTGGCTTCTAAAAATGACCTCTAGCTCTTAGTATAGATTAATGTAAAATGCTTTCATTTGGAGAACAGGATTGAGACTTGTAGGTCAAGGATAAAAGAAAATTAAATTTTCAACATTTCAGATTTTCTTTTCTTCCTGTGGTTAATTGGAACTTAGAAAAACACATACATTTTGTGAATAAGGCCTAAGTGGTATTTCTTAATGCCGTTTAGTTTAAAGGTGGCTTATGTAGGGAACATAAAAGAAACACATTACGGAAGACTTCCAGTCAGGTTCAAAGGGATGAAGCATGGTGGCACACAATTTTGAATGAGCAGTGGCAGCAGTTTATGTGCCCACTCATCAAATAGCACACATGGAAACATGCAGTTTTACAGTGTAATCAGCAGACAGTTAACGAGAACAGATCTCTCAAAAATATGCAGGAAACAATTAGCCACAGTGTTAGGTAGTATGTGAGCAGTGATATATGAGAGGTACAATGTGAAACGGGGAGGCAGAAGGAAGAAATAGAATTTTCTTGAAGAAGACTTCATGAAAGGAGAATCTGGATTGAGTTGAAGAACAGACTGGATGGTTAGTAAAGAAGACAATTCAGGAAGAGGGAAGAGCATCAATGTGGCACAAATGCAACGAAGTTTGTGGTAGAAAAGGACAGTGTTTGCTACAGTTATATCTGAACTGAGGTTTCTCAACAAATTCTCTCTGGTATTTGCCTACTCTAGGAGATGAAATGGTTATCAGTATACATATATCTTGCATGGAAATCAGGTTGACTTCTTCAACTTTCTTCAGCAATAAAAAAAATTTGAAGACAGAAATATCAGCATTGCCTTTCCCTGAATATATAATTTGGGAAGGTGTCAGCAGTTAAACCACTTTTATGCTGATATTTTTTTAGCGCCTGACACAACGGAGGGTATTTGTCTTGTTAATTTTCATAATTTGAGTAAGGTCTTGGAGGAACTGAATTTTACTCTTAAACTAATTTTAAAGGTAAATTCTAAGAAAAACAAAACAGAAGCATAGGATTAATGAGGTTATGTTTAAAGGACCTTAAGAAAAATTTCAAAGAGCCATCTAATCAAAAGACTAATGTGGAATTTGCAGCAATTTCATCCATTCATTAAAGTGCCATCACTAATGACAAACTTGGAAATGCCTCATTTGCCAAAGTTACAAATGCATTATTATTTTTAAAAATTTATGACTCAAATTAATTTCTTCATTTTGATTTTCCCATATTCGTCTGAATTATGGAGACTTATTTACTGTGTTTTACTTTATCACTGTGTGTGACAGCAGTATTTTTTAATAGTGGTATCAGAAAATATCTTTTTATCTCCCTTTTTCTGTTTTAATGATATAGTCACCTAATACTAAAACTTAAAGAATAAAGCAATTTAGAGTTTTTTTATTCTATTTGAAAAATTGCAGTGCAAATTAGTATATGAGTGATAATTAATTTAACAACTTTTATAACTAGGTTACCACATATCCTTGTACTGAATACTTAATTGTACTAAATCTTATACTTAGCACATTAACTATATTGTCTTAAACATATTCAAAATCTTGGTTTATTTCTAATTTTATAAGCAAGGATATTGATGATTTGAGAAATTATATTAATTCCCCAAGGTCCCATAAGTAGTAAGTGGCAAAATGCTGAAAATGAATTCTATCCAGATCTATATCTCTATGTCAAGGAGTTGTATCCTGCATGTGTCACTTCTGAAAAAAAAAAAAACAACAAACATAACTCTATGGTTATCTTAACTTCTATACACCTCGTCCCTGACTATCACTCAGAATTTACTCTTTATTGCCGATCTTACAAAATTTATTTTCTTGCATGTATTAAAATGTAAAGATACTGTTTATACATCTAAAACTCACAAACATGTACCCTATAGATGTTTTTTTTTTATTTTCTGAAAAAATATTTCAAAAGTAATATATAGTGAAATTAAAATGACCATACTACTCAGAGCAATTAAGGATTCAATGCAATTCCTATCAAAATACCAATGGAATTTTGCACAGAACTAGAACAGATAATCCTAAAATTTAAATGGAACCACAAGAGGTTCCAAGTAGCCACAGAAATATTGAGAAAGATGAACTAAGTTGTCGATATCACACAAACTGATAGCAAACTATACTACTAAGCTCTAATAATCAAAAGACCATGGTAATGGCATAAAAAGACACATAGATCACTGGAACAGAATAGAATAAACCCTCACTAATATGGTCAACTAATCTATGACAAAAGAGATAAAAATATACATTGGAGTAACAACAGTCTCTTCAACAAATGGTGTTGGAAAAACTAAACATGAAAACTAAATCCATGAAAAAGAAACTGGACCATTCTCTTACAAAAGTAAACTGAAAATAGGTTAAAGACTTAAATGTAAGACCTGAAACCATAAAGTTCCTAGAAGAAAACATAAGAAAACATCAGTCTGACTAATATCTTTTTGGACATGTGCCCTAGAAAAGAGAAACAAAAGAAGAAATAAATGGGACTACATCAAACTAAAAAGCTTCTGCACAGCGAAGGAAATTTCAACAAAACAAAAAGGTGACCCACTGGGAGAAAATATTCGCAAATGATACATCTGATAAGAGTTTGATATCCAAAATATACAAGAAACTCATACAACTAAGTTACAAAAAATAAATAATGCAATAAAAAATTGTGCAGAGGGCGTAAAAAGACATTTCTCTAAAGAAATACAGATGGCCAACAGACATATGAAAAGATGCTCAATATCACTAATCATCAGGAAGGTGCAAGCCAATATTTTCATCACCCAGGAAACATCCTTCTTGCCACTCCCCAATCAATTTCTTCCTCTCTCCACTGCCAAGACCATGAGTCAATCAGCTTTATTATTACCTGTAGAATACTTTTCACAAAACTTGATTTAAATGAGAAAAAAGTGTATGTACTATTTTGTGTCTAGTTTTCTTACTTAGAACAATTTTTCTGTGGTTCATCAGGTTGATTGTATTTATAGGATGTTCCTTTTTATTACTGAATAGTATTCCAATGATTAATAAATCACAACATTTTAAATATTATAATTGAATGTTTGGGGTAACATTGGTTAACATAATGATATAGGTTTCAGTTGTACAATTCTATGATACATCATTTGTATATTGTATTGTGTGCTCACCACCCCAAGCCAAGTCTCCCCCCATCACCATTTATCCTCCCTTTACCCTCTCTATCTCCCTTCACCACCCCTTTCCCTCTGGTAATCATAATGTTGTTTGTGTCTATATTTTTTCTTTGCTTTAATATATTTAAAATATGAAATCACAATATTTTAATCAATGTTCCTGTACATAGAAATTTTGGTTGTTTCTAATACATCATTATTACAAATAAAGCAGCTATGAATATTTGCGTACGAGTTTTTTTACAGACATAAGTTTTCATATTTCTTGGTCAATATAAAAAAGTGTGAATGGTAGTTCATAGATTTGGTGCCTTCTGAACTCCTATTAGAAATTGTCAAACCAATTTCTGATGTTATTTTATCACTTTACACTCCCAGAAGCAATATGCAGGTTGTTCTGCATCTTTGTCAATATTTGGTATTGTTAGTCTTTTATTTAAACCACTCTAATAGGTGTGTTGTAGTAACTCATTGTGATTTTATTTTAATTTTCTGGATTAATGATAATGATGAGTATTCATGAAATTATTAACAATTTGTGTATTTTCTTATGAGAGTCAATGACCAAAATGATCAAGAAGGAAAAAGCCAATATTGCAATTATGTTACTCAGTTTTGTCTAAGTGGTTCTGCTTTAATCAATGTTCATTAATTGAATCTGACAAACACTGCAAGGCAAAAAAACACATGGAGAAAAATTTCAAAGCCCCATAACAAAGTAAAAAACAAAACAAAACAAAAATCAAAAAACTAACCTTTTAGGTAGACCCAAGGTTTTGTGCCTTAAGCCATTCCTTCAATTATTAAATAGAGGTACTGTGTCCAGGATGAAAAAAAATTTTACTCAAAAAACAGGAGTGTGAAAAAAGATGAGGTAGCAGTACCAGAAGTCAAAGAGATATGTTTTGAAATCCTGGAATGAACATACGTTTGTGAGATATAAAAGCAGTGCTTCTCTAAGTCTATAGGCAAAATACAGCTAAGTTGCATCTGTCGATTAAGGTGATTACCTTGGAAAATAAAACTCAATACCAAATAAAAACATTTTCATTGATAGAGGCATTACGTTTCTACTCTCTTCTCTGCATGCTGCATAATTTATAATTGAGCCTTTATGTTTGTGGTCAATATGATCTGTTTGAACGATTGGTAGGTGTAATATTCTGTAGAGCAGCTACACAGTTTTGTGAAAAATCAATGCCCCTGGCATTTAGGCCAAGTTGGAGCATGGAGTTCAAGCTTTGATCACTTTCTCTGTTCTAAACACACAGTAATGATTGATACAATACTAAAGAAGAAAACCTAAAGGCACCGCTGGGCTCAAATACAAGACAAAAACCTCTGTGTGCCAGAAATAATACAAAATCAAGAAGCAATGAGCTGGGCAGAAGCTGCAGGCTTGCTGAGCTCTAGATGCAAAAGAAAGTGGTGGCCAGGAGGTCAGCTTGGGACCGAACTCCCAAGCTGGGAAATGGGACTAAAACTGATTCACAAAATGGGAACTTTGAACCATACTGACTTCATGATGCCAGAGAGGAAAATTTAGTCCCCTATGCCTGTGGTCGGCAAACTGCGGCGCGCGAGCCACATGCGGCTCTTTGGCCCCTTGAGTGTGGCTCTTCCTAAGCCTTGGGAGTACCCTAATTAAGTTAATAACAATGTACCTACCTATATAGTTTAAGTTTAAAAAATTTGGCTTTCAAAATAAATTTCAATTGTTGTACTGTTGATATTTGGCTCTGTTGACTAATGAGTTTGCCGACCACTGCCCTATACCAATCCATTTGGGAATGATGACAAAAAATAAAATATCAATCTTGTGTCTACAACTGAACTGCCTAAATATAACTGTAGGACAGAAAATTAAAATTTGATTAAAGACGTCGTTCTTTACTACAGGCCTGTAGGGTTGAGTGGAGGCAACATATATTTCTATAAAGCAAGAAGTGATCCAATAATGGTGGGGAGATAGACTCAATACTCTACACTCCAAAAATTCCAAGCCAACCACACAAGATAACAAAATATTTAAAAATAATACAGTGTAATGGTAGTAAAAAAATTATGAATTTAATTATAAAAACATTATACTTAAACTGACTTTTATAATAGATTCTTTTAAAGACTGCAATTACATGAAAATATTCAAAGAGAAATGTGGGTATATATATTTCAGTTTTAAAAAGAAGTACTTTTTAAAGAAAAGCAAACAGAATTGAAACAAGGAAAAGCAAATATAAAATTAAAAAATCTTCAAAGTAATTAATTAGTGAAATTCAATTTATGAGAAGAATTCTAGACTGAACGCATTTGATGAATGAAACAATTAGTGAATGGTAAGTTGGGATTGAGGAATTCATACAGAATACAGGAGAAAGTAATAAAGCAATTTAAATACAAGAACGCTGGGAATATTATAAAATTCTATGTTTGAATAATAGTTATTATAAAAGGAAAGGAGGGAATAGCAGAAAATTAATATTTAAAGTAATAATAGCTAGATTTTTTCATAACTGAAATTGACATAAGTACTTATTCTAAAAGTACATTCATATTGATTAATTAATAATATAAAGAAAAGAAAATCTAAATCCATTGTCATTTTAAAGAAACAGAAGACCATCATGAAAAATAAACATTTTTAAAGCTATAAGATGAAAATATTTATGAAGGAATAGTTATTAAATTGACCTTTCATGTCTTACATACAACCATCAATGCCAGAAAACAGTGTGGTATCCTCAGAATGCTCTTGGAATACAATTAACTCAGAAATTTATACTCAACTGAACAAAATTAGTAGCAAGAACAAAATTAAGACACACTCAGAAAACCTAAAATTATTAGAAAATATCAATGAAAATTGGAATATTAGTGAAAAAGTCTTACAACCAAAAGACCCTCACTAAAATAATTCTCAAATAGCAAACTTTACCAAAAGTAAACTGAGATATATGAGAAAAAGTTAGAATATGAGGTAAAATAGGATTAAATCCATGAGGTAATTAAACATGTAAATTATATAGCAATGGTTTTAAAAACATATAAGCCTAACCAATGGGCACAGACACTAGGGGGATGAGGGCTAAGTGGGGGGAGAGGGGCAATGGGGGGGATAAGGACACATATGTAATACCTTAATAAATAAATTAAAAAAACCCATTAACTACATGATTGTATCAAAAGTAACAGAACTACCTAATATTTTAAACAAAAAAAGTAGTGCCAGCGGGTAAATGTTTAATGCCTATTTAACTAAGGCTGTTGTCATAATCAGGAGAAGTATATAAATACTTAAAGTGTAGAGAACTATTAGACTTCCAGATCCCTAAAGATTTCACAGTTTAAGCTCCTCGCAATATAAAATCAAACTATATTTCTTCAGAGCTTCTTTACAGAAGATACGAAACAAATGCAAATATACCCAAAGACTATATACAAGAATAGGCTTCTGTACAATCGTTGAAACTGAAACTTAAAAAAATACAAATAAAGTGGAATATTATTCAGCCATGAGAAAAAGGAAATCTTGCCATTTGCAACAATATGGATGGACTTTGAGGACATTATGCTCAGTGAGATAGGTAGGACAGGGCTTTCTCTACTATATAAGTCCTGTATAATAGCAATTATATGTGGAATCTGAAAACACTAATCATATAAAAATAGAGAGTAGAATGGAGATCACCATGGGCTGGGGAAAGTGGGGAGACATTTATTAAGAGTACAAAACCAAGCTAGTAGATAAGTTCTGGAGAGCTAATGAATGTTATCAAATAGCAATCAGAGTCAACTATACTGTATTCTAAACTTTAATTGCTAAAAGACTAAACCTTGTTCTTAAGATTTAGTCTCTCAGACCAAAAAGAAATGATAGCTATGTGACGTGATAAAGGTGTTAACTGCTGCTACTGTAGTGATCATACAGCAAGATATAAATGTATTCTACACCTTGAACTTCCACAATATTACATGCCAATTATGTTTTAATAGGGGTGGTAAACATAAAACACAATATGCAGATGGTGTATTGTAGAATTGAAACCTATATAATTTTTACTAACCAATGTCACCCCAATAAATTCAATTAAAATACTACAAAGCTGAAATATAAAGAGCGAAGTCACAGAGGAATGAGAACCAGAAGTAAAACAGTCTTTGCATGAGACTGCAAGTCTAGGTTAGCAACACCTCATCAGTTCTGATTACCTCAGGACTTGAACTTGGATTAAAGTGGTTTTCTATCTTCTCTCTGGGGAAAGGTAACATCATTCTAGGCCAGAGGAAGAAGAGATAGAAAAGGGGCAGAAGCAATATTGGAGGAAAGAATGGCTGAATTTTTAAAAAACAAATGAAATATCCCAAATCATAGATTCAAGAATACTTACACATTCTTAAAATAATACATTTTTTAAAAGATCCATACCAAGACACAGCAGAGATAAACTAAGAAAACCAAAGATAATAAGAAATTTTGAAACAGGATTTAGAAGTGGTGGTGGGGGACAAGTTACAAAGTGGCAGTCATACAAGAGATGCCTCTCTGTGAGACATGCAAGCTGAAAACAACTAAAAGATACCTTTACTCTGATAAAGGAAAATAACGGCTTTGTAGAAGACTAAACTGAAAAATATATCTTTTAAGAATGAAGGCAAAATTCAGATAAAGAAAATGTTTGCCATAACTGATGCACAATCATGAAAATCTAAAGAATGTGCTTTTGTTAGGAAAATTTCATAATAGAAAATTACAAGGAGAAAGAAGAAATTAATAGGAAATATTTACATGTATATATAAATTATATAATATAGATTAATTACATAGTATAAAACTATAATAATAAAAGGGTAATATGCTAATTAGACCAGGCAGTGGGACAACCTTCCAGACATCCTCCAGATGACCTTCCAGACAAAGCTGGGGCTGTGAGAGCCTAGGCAAGCCACCACGGCTGCCAGAGCCAAGCCCCTTGCACGAATTTCATGCATTGGGCCTCTAGTTATGTAATAACATTGGTTATATGTTAATAGCATATACTATTTATTATATCATAATTCTTTAAAAATTACTATCTATATGTATACAAGCTTAAGCAACCATTACAGCCAGACGACTGGATGACCAGATGACTGGACAACTGGCTGGTAGCTATGACATGCACTGACCACCAGGGGGCAGACACTCAATACAGGATCTGTCTGCTGGTGGTCAATGTGTTCCCACAGCCAACCTCCTGTGGCTGGTCAAACTCCCACGCTCTCTCCCCCCTGGCGGGCTGGCCCTGATGAGGACTGGACAAGACGCCGCCGATCAGACCAATCGCCGGCAAGGTCTAGGCACCCCGACTGTGCATGAATTCATACACTTGGCCTCTCTCTATATAAAAAGCTAATATGCAAAATGTCCCCTTGAGAGTTCGATCAGGAGACCAGGAGTTTGATTGCTCGCTATGACCACCAGGAGCGGTGTGGAATGAAGGAAGGCCCCGGCTGGCACAGCTGGCAGTGGGCAGCCAGGGAAGGAAGGTCCTAGCTGGCAGTCGGAAGGCCCTGATCGGCCCTGATCGCTGACCAGGCCTAGGGACCCTACGTGTGCACAAATTTCATGCACCGGGCCTCTAGTATAAATATAATGGTTTGTAAAGTTTCAAAAATTTTGAAACTTTTTGCAGTCATGTGTGTTCTGTGTATATCAATGTATTAAAAGAATAATGTTGTGTAAGTTCAAAAGTTGAAAATAGAATGTGCTCTAGCTTCTTCTAATATCTAATTAAAAAGATAAATTTTGTTGTGTTACCCATGTAATAAATGACATAAATAAAGTACTCATCAACATTTCAGGAGTCACAGGACAGTTCCTTGAATATCAGGTGTTATGAAATGTCTCTGGCCAGTGAGAAGGAACTTAATATTTGCTGACTGTCATCTGTGCATTCTTTGACCCATGAGGGTATAAGATTCCTGAAGACTATTTCTCTAAGGCAAGCATGTCAAACTCTCAGCTGTCAGGCTGCATGCCTCGAGGAATGTGGCCCACCGGCCACGAGTTTGACATGCTTGCTCTAAGGAAAACTGGTCAATTATTGGTTATCACCACCCTCAACACTCTCCACATTATCTACCAATTTACTACATTTATTTTTTTCTCTGTGGTTCTTTGGATCATACCACACTCTAGTGGTAGGGGTGGAAAACAAAACAAAACAAACAAAAACCCGTAGTCTAGGTAAGAGATGTGACAAAGATACAACTTCACAAGGGTGAAGAAAATACTTTATAAAACTTAAGATATCCTTGCAAAGCATGTAGGTTTTCCGGTTAATTAGGTTTTCCAGTTAATATATACAGTACCACATGCAATAAGAAACTCTGGTTATCTGAATTAAAGAAAACATGATTGAATGATACACAATTCCTTGCAGTTCAAAACATTCAAAGAAGTTAGACATACAAATCATGAAAACAAGGTAAGTTATGCTTTTCAAATAGTATTGGGTGGAGATTAGGTAATAAGCAAGGTTCATAACTGGAAGGGTTTTTTAAAAATATATTTCTTTATTGATTTCAGAGAGGAAGGGAGAGGGAGAGAGAGATAGAAACATCAATGATGAGAGAGAATCATTGATCGGCTGCCTCCTGCACGCCCCCTACTGGGGATCGAGCCCACAACCCAGGCATGTGCCCTTGGCCGGAATCGAACCTGGGACCCTTCAGTCCACAGGCCGACACTCTATCCACTAAGACAAACCAGCTAGGGCTGGAAGGGTTTTTAAAGATGACTAAGGTGTCTCACATGTACTTTATGAACATAATACATTACTTTTAAAAGATGAAATTCTCTAAGATAAAAAGGAAAACCTAAATGATCTAATATGAAAATTGGCTATGTCATATGTGTGTCTTATTTGCCCCCAAATATGGCATAACTATATATGTTGGGGTTTGGGGAGGGGGAGGAATCTCCATAGGGCCCAGAGATAAATTTTTTCTGTGCTCCATTGTCTCTGCTCTTTCCATCTTCCTGTACATGGCCTTTCTCCCCTTTGAGGTTTCTGACCCTTACTCCTTTCCCTTAGCTCAAGATGGTACATAAGCCTTAATTCCGGGACTGCCTGTGGGTTTCATATCCTTATGGGAATTCCCTATATATGTAATTAGATATATGCATTTTTCTGTTAATCTGTATTATGTCAATTTGTTAGACCAGCAAAAGAACCTAGAAGTGTGTGTGTGTGTGGGGGGGGGGGGGGGGGGGGGGGGGTGGGGAGTAGGGGGGGGTGTGCACGTGCGCACACAAACTTCATTATATTCACATGCAAGAAAGAGGTTTATAAATACATATATGTGGGTGTGCATATAAATATATATGAGAGAAAAATGCTTTATCTATATCTACCACAATAAGCAGGTAATGTAAAGATATAAGGATATGTGTGTATGTTTGTATATAAATGTGCATACACATACACATTATATATACACACACAAAGAAAAAAATTGTGCTTGGAGAAAATTACCCTTCCTCTATATTAGTCTTTTTTAGTCATTTTATACTAGTTAATATGCTATTCCAAATTATACTTGTTTTTTATAAATATGAGGTGAGATCTAATTACAACAAATCCTTTCTTATCAGGGTAAACAACAGCTAATTGTGAGATGATGTTAAATCAGTGTGATGGAAAGCTTGCAATGAAGTAAGACTCAAATCATATCAGTGTACAGATACTATGCTTCATGATCATTTCCCACAGCGTTAGAGTCGGTGGTTAATGACATGCATGTCCTGGAGACAGAGCATATTTTATTGGGTCAGGTAGGTTAAGAACTGACAAAACATTCCATCATGAGACACTTGATTGCCAAGCACATTCTTGCTACTTGCTGGTTACTTAAGAAGAACGTCACTGATTTCCTTAAGGAGACTAATTGGAAATGAATGAGCTCTCAGAGTTACCAATTTATGAAGCAGCATAAATCATCCCAGTTCATGCACTCTTCACGAGGTAGTGGGTGGGAGTAAGGGGTGGAACCTCACGGAGCCATCTCATAATCACAGTCAAATACATCATGTTGTGGTGATGTCTAAGGTTCGAAGCATGAGGGGGTTGTTTAGATGAGAATCTGCACTATTCCTGCAAGTTTTATTTTAAACCTTAACCTCTAATCAAATAAAAATGCAACAAGGAATTCTACCGTGTAAAGCCTATGAGTGAGGTGCTGTGGTTTAAAATGTTTAAAGGACCAGTATTTTCAGCAACGTCTTGCCCAGGATTTCTGGAGGAACGGCACCTCCACAGCACTCTGAAGCTGTTAAAAATGTGCACTTCTGGAAGCTGTAGTTAGTAGCTTAAATATGACTCATATCAATTATATATTTAACCACATTTTCTGGAGTGTGAAGGGGATATGTCCCAGGAGGACCCCCAGTAATTTTTTAAATTACTTTTATTTTTTACTGTCTGTGTGCAGGTTTCCTCTCAAGTGAATTCAGTTTTTATAATAGCGCATAGTTTGTTTGAGATATGAAGGATCATCTGTTCCTGTGGATGCTGCAGGGTGAGAGCACTGCTCATCCCAGTCAGCCCAGCAGCATTCCCACTGTGGGAGAACACTGACCACCAGGGGGCAGCTACCTGCATTGAGTGTCTGCCCCCTGGTGGCCAGTGTGTGTCATGCAACTGGTTGACCAGTCATTCTGGTAGGTTTGCCTTTTGGTCACTGAGCTTTTATTATATAGGATATTGTTCTATAATCACCCTTCTTCTTGCGATGATGTGAGATGTTGCAATGCCTACATGCTGAGAGGAGTGAGGTGAAAAACATAAGCATTGAGAGGTAGGCTTCGGCCACTAGAAGGGTTATTTGAACACAAGCACTGCAAGACCAGACAGTTAATCTGATAACAGAGATGATTACTGAGTGATTAGCCAGCTGTTGGCATATACAGTGTGGATATGCTGGAGGAAGGGATGATACAAGTCCTGGGGGGGAGGGGGGGGGACTGAGTGGGATGATGCGAGATTTCATCATGTTACTTAAAATGCTGCACAACTTGAAACTTACATATTTTTATTTCTGTAATTTTTCATTTAATATTTTCAGACCATGTTTGACCATGGGTAAAAGAAGCAATAGAAAGAAACTATGGGTAAGGGGATACTAGTGTATCTGTAAACTAAGAATGTATCTACTTACGGGATACATATTTAGAGTCTCTTGAGTGACAGCAGTGTCAACAACCAGACAAGCAGCTATTTTATCTACAACTCCATTTACTATCAATTAAAATTTCACTGCATGCA
The DNA here is from genome assembly GCF_028538775.1 of Myotis yumanensis. NCBI lineage: Eukaryota > Metazoa > Chordata > Mammalia > Chiroptera > Vespertilionidae > Myotis > Myotis yumanensis. The sequence continues at coordinate 6,323,434 of NW_027223772.1, forward strand.
TCACATCTTTTTGTTTCTTTGCTGCACTTTCATCTTTGTTAACCAATTCCCTTTCTTGATGATCCACTTTTGTAGACTGTCATAAGATTTTTTCACCAAGAGACAAGAAAGTAACACATTGACATGCTTTAGTCCCTATAGTTGAAATAAATAACAGAAGTGGAGTAATCAACCACTGAATGGCATTTAAAGAAATGATGTGAGAAGTTGATAATCATGATATACATCTGTTACTTATAAATTGATTTGGGGACTGAATAGATAGCATCAATTTTGTACTTCACGTCATCACTCACAGTTAATATGCTGTGGTGACTGAAATCTGCACCATGCTGTGGGAGATTATTAACTAACCATGGTAACTAAAACGCATACATCTCAGAATCATATCAAGCAAAGACTACCTTTATCCAATATTCAGTAAAAATATCATTCAAACCTAAGGGAACATACTTTTTTCAGATCAACAAAAGCTAGGGAAATTTGAACCTCTCTATCAGAATTATATACACAAATATGGAGGGACTTCTTCAGACTGGAGGAAAATGACAGCAGCCTAAGGGAAGCGTGCATATAGAAAGAAGATCCACTTGAGTAACTTTGAAGAGCATATATACTTCTATCCCTTTCAGTTATCTAAATGTCAGTTAAAAGTTTAAAAACAAAACAAAAAAAGACTATTGTAAGATTTATAATATAGGTAATTGTAAAATATATGGACACAATATTACCAAGATTGTTGGTAGTATAAAGGGAATTGAAGTATCCAATGTTTTTCTGAAGCATGATATTACCTATATGTAGATGCTGATAAGACAGTGTTATAATTCACACATTGATTTTTAAAATAGATATAGCTAAAAACACCAATATATGAACTAAAATAGAATACTAAAATTGTTGGACTAATCCAAAAGTAGACAGTGAATGACAAAGTGCAAATGAGAAAAATTAAACAATGGAAGCTCCAAATCCAAGTACATCAGTAATTCCACTAAATGTAAAACTACTAAATATTCTTATTAGAAGTAGATATCATCATATTAGATAAAACAGGCAGTCCCAAATACAGTCTAAAATACATTAATTTGAAATATAAAGACATAGTTAGCTTTGGTAAAAGGAGAAAAAAGCCATTCAAAAAATAAACATAAGAGGCTGTTTTGTCTATATTAATATCAATTTGTATATGAAGATAAGGAATCTTAGGATAAAGAAAAGTCATTAATAATTAAGGGTCAATGCATCAGGAATATATGACAATCATATGTGTGTGTAACAAAATAGCTTCAAAAACAATGCAACATATAGATCTTGTATCATAGAAATGTACACTTGAAACTTATATAATCTTACTAATCAATGTTACCACAAAAAATTAATAAGATAATAAATATATTCTCTGGAAAAAAAGAGGGAAAAATAAGGTGCCCATCATTAGATGAGTGGATAAAAAAGCTGTGGTACATTTACACAATTTACATGGCTCTAAAAAAGAAGGAAATCTTACCTTTTGGGAAAACATGGAGGGACCTGGAGATTATTATGCCAAGTGAAATAAGCCAGTTAGAGAAAGACAAATAACATACAATCACACTTACATGTGCAATCTAATGAACAAAGTAAACTGATGAACAAAATAGAAACAGAGGCATGCATACATGGAATAGACTGACAGCTGTCAGAGGGGAGAGGGGAGGAGGGACTGGATGAAAGAAGGTGAAGGGATTAGTCAAAGAATACACTAATAAAAGAGAAATATGCAAATTGACTGTGCCTTCGTGATGCCCACCAGCCAATCAGGAGTGAGTATGAAAATCAACCCAACAAAGATGTCAGGTTAATTTGCATGCACAGGCGCTGAGCGGACAGGGGCGTGGTGAGACACTTGCATCGTCACCATGGCGACAACGCAGGCTTTTGGCACCGCCCCAGCCACTCCGGGCCTCTGGGCAGCATGGGAAGGCAGAAATGCGGCTCAGGGCCAGAATGAAGGCAGTAAGGCAGCTCCGGGCCGGAGTGAAGGTGGGAAGGTGGCTCCAGCCAGAGGGAAGGCAGTGCTGGCAGCCAGGGGAAGGAAGGCCCATTCTTGCACGAATCTTTGTGCATCGGGCTTCTACAATATACACATAACACACAGACACAGACAACAGAGTGCATCAGGCTAAAACAGATTAAGGTTTGGCCATGTGGAGAAAGGGCTCTGCACAGGAATGGTAGTGCTGGTCAGGCATGCAAGGGGGAAATGGCCTTCACCCTAGAGCCACACAACTCAGTCTCTCCCTGTGCACCTCTGAGATCCCAAGTCTTCCCAGACTTCTGCAGAGCCCTCCAAGAAGTCTCACCAAGGGCCAAGGCTGGCTGCAGCCAGAAGACTCCTCCACAGGGCAGGAGCTTGGCAGGGTGGGCAAGATGGAGTTGGGAAGGTGGGGTTGGTACATTCTCCCAGGCTGATGCTATAGGAGGGAAGTACTCGGTCCAGGAAAGATGGTACCTATGGGCAATATGGGGGATGAACTCAGCATAGGGACCTTGGCCATTGTTCTCCAGTCCTCTACCTTTATCACTCCACTTTGCTCTGAGCTGCTGTGTCTCTGCTTGAGCCAGGGATGTGTGGCCGCCAACAAGATTTTGTGCACTGGTCCTTTAAGAGGGCACCTGGTTTCCTACCAGGCCCCCATCTCTCCCTGGGGGACAGAATCTCCACGGATTTTTTCATAGCCCGATATTAGGTGTGTGCCTCATCCTGGCCCTGGTGCGCAGGGCTCGGGATACCAGCATGCGTTTGAGATACCTCAAAACCCTGGGGGACCCTGCAGCTAAGATATTTCTGTGGATTCTCTACTGCCACACGAGGGTGTGGGGTCAGGCCATTTCATGTCTGTCTTTCCTATCAGCCCGGATGTGGTGATGAAGCCTCCAGAAGCCTGGCTTTGTAAGCTGTGTGTCAGAAGAGAGCAGGACGCTGCCTGGCTGGAGGCTGTGAGGAGCACTGGCTTCCCAATCAATGACGGGTCGCTGACCCAGTTCCCATCACTGTCTAGGGAAGGACAGAGGATCATCTGTCTCCTCTCTCTGAGCATGTGTGCTACATGTTTCTACTTCATCATTTCTTTCAAAAGACGGGCTAAACTATGTTTCTAAACTCTTTCCTATGACTAAAATATAGGAAGATGAAAAGTGCTCTATTGCTATTTAAATAAGAGATTTTAAACAAAACATAATTGGCATCATTTAAAAAAATTAATCTGTAATAAAAATTACTGTTTCTATCCAACATTGTAATTGATGTCACTGTCATTTTTCTTTCTTGTGATTGATTAGTGAATCAACACCCTACCCATTTAGTGGCCTTATCTCAGAATATCATTCTGCATTTAAGCATATTACTTTTTTAAAATCTTGTATGCTAAACAGAAATTATAAAAACCTGTTATTCTTACACTTGTCTAAAATTTGCAGGAAATTGCCTTTGAATTATAATGAAAAGTTATAAATTTTCACTATACAGCCTGCCTGAATAAAACATGCATGTACCATTTTCACCAAGCAAATTCCCCAGTTTAACAGTAAAAAACCTAGATAATGACAAGATATAGAAGTATGATTTTAAAAATTTGATTAATATATGCACATAGTTGAGTGGATGGAGTTCCTGCTTTTCCAGACATGTAAATCCAAAGAGGACATCAGGAAATACATATGGGCGCTCTTATAAACAATATTTTATTTATATGTCTTCTTTTTCTATCTGTAGTTTCTTTCTTTCTTTTTCTTTTTCTTTTTTTTTTTTTTTTGAAGCTGTCTCCTCCTATCTTCTTTTTCAAGATCCCTGTGGTAAATAGTCAACCTAAAATTACTGTCAATCTCTTGTTTAAATTGAATCTCACACAGAGAAAGAAGGTGCTCTTTAGGATGTAGAAAGCGCATTTTGATTTCACAGAGTCAATCCTAAAGAGATTTCCTCAGGTAACATGGAAAACTGAGTGTACAAACTCTTCATTCACCAATGACCACGCTCCCTCCCTTCCATCTCCCAAAGGGGTGATAGCTCACATGATCCATCCTATTTGCGGGGGAGGGGGTGGTGTACAACACCAACTGCTTTGGGATGAAGGGGCCCTACGTGTCTTTCCTCTGGAAGCCATCGACTCCAGTTCTATCTAATCCATACTCTACTCCACTGTCTTGATCTTCTGACAAGTAGGATTCATCAAGGTTAACAAACATCCTGAGCTCACCTCATAGTCCACAGGATTGTGAGCTGACTAAAACATAAGTCATAAAGTACACATTAAGTGTCTAGAGAGGTGCAGAGTATAAAAGGAAAGAGGCAGATGACGAAACCTGTACAAATCAATGGGACTGTTTTTAAAAATCAGTGTCAGGCCCTAACCGGTTTGGCTCAGTGGATAGAGCGTCAGCCTGCAGGCTCGAGTGTCCCAGGTTCGATTCTGGTCAAGGGCATGTACCTTGGTTGCGGGCACATCCCAGTGGGGAGTATGCAGGAGGCAGCTGATCGATGTTTCTCTCTCATCGATGTTTCTAACTGTCCCTCTCCCTTCCTCTCTGTAAAAAATCAATAAAATATATTTTTTAAAAAAATAAAAATCAGTGTCAGGCAGCATGGCGGCTGGGAAAATACCATTTTCCTCAGAGGTTGGTGAGTGCAGCATAATGACACCACCTTTACCGTCAGCAATTAGTCTGATGTGAAATGTCTTCAGCAGGAAATGGAATGCCAACAGGATCCATTCTGATCAAAAAGCCATGTATATTGTTAATGCACAGCCTATATATTTTTTAAAAATATATTTGTATTGATTTCAGAGAGGAAGGGAGAGGAGAGAGAATCACTGATTGGCTGCCTCCTGCATGCCCCACACTGGGGATGGAGCCTGCAACCTGGGCATGTGCCCTGACCAGAATTGAACTGTGACCTCCTGGTTCTTAGGTTGACGCTCAACCACTGAGCCATGCCAGCTGAGTGCAGCCTATATATTTTTTTGTCCATATTGCCTTTACAAACTCAAGAGCAACACAGGTTAAATGATGTGAAATAGGAAGAAAGCCTTACCTCTTCTTTAAGTAAGGGAAAAAAGTCAGTTGGTTGTGGATTTGCTGTTAAATTGTTCTAATAGCCATTTAAATTCTTCTTCTTTTCTTATATCTTCGGTTTATAAAAAAATACTTTGAAAATGTAAAACACATTTCTGAAAATACGAGTTAAGTGTTTATGATTTCATTACCTACCAATCATGTCTAAATCAAATCTTTCTCCTTTGCAAACAAAGACAGCCCAAACCAAAATGGGAAGGAAAAAAATGCCTCTTTTCTGCACTTTTACTAGAGAACTAAAGGCCCGGTGCATGAATTCCTACATGGGTGCAGTCCGGCCTGTCCTGATGGAGGCTGATTGGAGCTGGGCCAGCCAGGAGGAGTGGCTGTGGGAGGTCAGCTGGCCCCACCTCTGATGCGGGGGAGGCCAATTGGGGGTGGGGACAGCAGGGGGGCCATGGGAGATTGGCTGGCTGGCTCCGCCCCCAACCGGTGTGGGGTGTTGATTGGGGGGCAGGGCTGGCCAGGGGAGACTGAGGGCAGTTGGGGGTGGGCCAATCAGGGCCCCAATCAGGCCGGTTGGCCGCTGCAGTGCGCATCATAGCGACCAGTCATTTTAGTCATTCCAGTCTCTCTCTCTCTCTCTCTCTCTCTCTATATATATATATATATATATATATACATATATATATATATATATATCATCACCATCACCCTACCCTAATAGAAATGCACTGACACTATAATACCAACAGAAACAATGCATAGTAATATATGACTTTATTTTCTAAGTTGTGCATGCATTGTTCCATTTCTTTTTCTCTAGAATATTCACCCTTGTATTATCTACTTGGCAAAAATAAACTCATTCTTCAGGTTTCAGCTCAAGCTTTAAAATTTTCTGTGGCTCCTGGCCCTGGTCTGAGCACAGAGAAATGGTTGCATCAATTTTAGCAACTTGAGTATATATATTGTGCTTCCATTTTAAACTTATTACCTCTAGATGTTCAGTTGTTCTTTTATTCATTTCTTTGTCTTTGTATCCATTTGAGATAACATAATAGATGGTTGCATATACATATATATGTATATTTTTTTAATATATCTTATTGATTTTTTTTTTTACAGAGAGGAAGGGAGAGGGATAGCGAGTCAGAAACATCGATGAGAGAGAAACATCGATTCAGCTGCCTCTTGCACACCCCCCACTGGGGATGTGCCCGCAACCCAGGTACATGCCCTTGACCAGAATCGAACCTGGGACCCTTGAGTCCGCAGGCCAACGCTCTATCCACTGAGCCAAACCAGCTAGGGCATTAATTATTAACAATATTTTATACAAAAGTACTTCATCATTTGCATTTTCAGAAGAGACAAAAATACTTCAGAATTTTAACTGGCAGAACATGTGATTGGGAAAATGTATTTGGGTACAAAAGAATCTTCCAAGCGTCTCTGAAGTTTAAGCTTGCACATAGTTATTCTCATTTGAGATATTCTTTCCTACAGACCCTGATAACTTATCACTGCATCAGTGCCATGCGATCGCGCTGGTCACTAGATTGAATGTGCTTGGTTGCCTTTCTCCAGGATGCACCGTTCTATTGCTTCTGATGGACACAGTATCCCTGTAACTGACATTCCAATCTAGGTCTTCTTTCTGTGCTCAATCATGCTCTGGGCTTCTGCTGTTAACACTCCATCATTTCCTACTATGGCAACTTATAAATGAGGGACTCTTTCTTTATTACTATTGCTGCTCTCCCCCTAGAGCTATACTTACGAACTTTCAAACGGTAATTTGATTTTTACTGCCCATGGACAGTTTTCCATCTTCCCTGTTCTGTTATTTCTATTTGGAAAGATGCCCTTGCCTCTCCTAGTAATCACAGTTAGCTTTTGAAAAGGATGAAGATGGACATTTGCAAAGCGGCATGAGGATCAGGCCTGCTCAGCATTTATTATCTCCCACCTAGAACGGGCGAGTCAATGACCAGTCCTGGAGCTCCCTGCTCACAGGCCCCACACATGTCCATCAGCAGAGGCTAAGAATAATTAGGATGAAAAACATGGCAGCAAAAGAGGAAAAAACTTGTTAGGAAGTAAATCAAAGTTTTCTTTCCTTAGATGATTAACCCTTTAAGAGCTAGAAAAATACCTTATTGTTTTTGCAATTCCTACTAAATTTCTGATGGTATCAGAATATTTAAATTAAGCTAAAAGTTTGACTGTACATTGAAATAATCTATAACTCAGTATTTTTTCTTCAATTGTTTCAGAATTTCTATTTTTTATAATTATCATCAATATATACTGAAATCTAATTTTAAACAAGTGATTTACTAAGCACACGCAATATCTACACTAATAAAAGAGAAACATGGTAATTGGCGTACGACCGCTACCCTTCCCATTGGCTAATCAGCATATCCTTATGCAAATTAACTGTCAGCCAAGATGGCGGCCGGCAGCCAGGCAGCTGGAAGCTAACAGGAGGCTTGCTGTGGACTCCAACGTTCCCCACTGGCCTCTGAGCTTCAGTTGGAAACATAGTAACATTTACAGAAGATAAACAAAACTCCAGAAACCTCCTGTCAGTCAGCCGGGATCTCAGAGCTGGAGTCGCAACATTGTTTCGAATACAGAAAACAAAGTCCAGAAACCTGCTTTCAGCCGAGCCTCAGAGAGAAAGCCGGCTCTCAGCTCCAGTGACAGCCATAGAAGGTAAATAAAGGACAGAATAAAAAAAAAAGAAAAACAGGAGAGGTTTGGAGCTTCAGTCTTCCGCCACCCTGAAAACGGCCCTCAGCCCCTCACCCAGACTGGCCAGGCACCCCAGTGGGGACCCCCACCCTGAAGCAACAAGATGGCGGCTAATTTGCACACTGAAGGGGGGCGGCAGCAGGCAAGGCCGTCTGTGGTCTGGGACCCGGATCTGTGACCCTGCTGGGCGGGATCAGCAGAGCTGCGAGGCCTCCCGGCACCGGGATCAGCGTGACAAGGGGCAACGCCCAAACGCCCTGATTGCCCTGCGGCTCTGTGTGTGACAGGGGGCAGTGCCCCAACCCCCTGATTGCCCTGCGGCTCTGTGTGTGATAGAGGGCAGCGCCCCAACCCCCTGATTGCCCTGCGGCTCTGTGTGTGACAGTGGCGGCACCCCCAACCCCCCCATGGGCCCTGCTCTATGTGAGACGGGGTAGAGCCATACCTCCCCATCGGCCCTGCCCTGAGTGTGACAGGGTGTGGTGCCTCAACTACCCCCCCCCCCCCCCCCGCCACAGGCCCTGCTCTGTGTGTGACAGGGGGCAGTTCTCCAACCCCCTGATCGGCCCTGCTCTGTGCATGACAGGGGGGAGCTCCCCAAACCCCTGATGGGCCCTGCTCTGTGTGTGACAGAGTACGGAGCCTCAACCCCCCTGATGGTCCCTGCTCTGTGTGTGACAGGGGGCAGCGCCTCAACCCCCTGATCGGCCCTGCTCTGTGCATGACGGGGGGAGCTCCCAAAACCCCTGATTGGCCCTGCTCTGTGTGTGACAGGGGGCAGCCCCTCAACCCCCTGATCAGCCCTGCTCTGTGCATGACAGGAGGGAGCTCCCCAAACCCCTGATGGGCCCTGCTCTGTGTGTGACAGAGTACGGAGCCTCAACCCCCCTGATGGTCCCTGCTCTGTGTGTGACAGGGGGCAGCGCCCCAACCCCCTGGTCGCCCTGCTCTGTGCATGGCAGGGGGCAGTGCCCCAACCCCCTGATCGGCCCTGCTCTGTGCGTGGCAGGGGGTGGCGCCGCAACCTCCCCATCCGCCCTGCTCTGTGCATGACAAGGGGCGGTGCCCCAACTCCCCAATCGGCCCTGCTCTGAGCCCGACCAGGGGCTGCACCTAGGGATTGGGCCTGCCCTCTGCCACCCAGGAGCAGGCCTAAGCCAGCAGGTCATTATCTCCTGAGGGGTCCCAGACTGCGAGAGGGCACAGGCAGGGTTGAGGGACCCCCTCCACCCCCCCCCCCCCCGAGTGCACAAATTTTTGTGCACCGGGCCTCTAGTATATTATAATGAAAAATGTAAGACCTAAGAAAATTTACTAATATACTAACTCTTTTCTTGACTATAATAACGATCATTTTCCTTTTCTTTACAGACTTTAATTTGTTTATATTTAATTAAATTTATCCAGGTGACATTGGCTAATAAGATTCTATGACACCTCATCTGCATATTGCACTGTGTGCCCACCACCCAAAGTTAAATCTTCTTCTATCACCCTCTCCAACCCCCTTCCCTCTGGTAATCACCACACTGTGTCTATGAGTTTTTGTGTGTTTGTTAATTTGCTGCCTTCAGTTTTATATCCCACATATGAGTGAAATCATATGGTCCTTAACATTTTCTGTCGGACTTATATCACTCAGCATGATATTCTCAATATTTATCCATGTTATCACAAATGGCAGCATTTCATCTCTTCTTATGGCTGAGTGCTATTCTTTAGTAAATACATTTTACAGTGTGGCCTTGACTTATGAGTTTAATTTGTTCCATGACGGAGCTCATAACTCAAATTACTTGTATGTCAAATCAATTGTGAACGAGTGAGACACGTGATCCTGGGCTGATGTTGTGGTGTTCACTGTGACGTTCGCTGCGCCAACTAGAGGTGGGGTATCTGAAGCTGGCTCGTAACCCGAATTTTAGCTCACAACTCAAAGCAAAAAATCGGCCGAGAGAAGGCTTGTATCTCAAAAAACTCGTTAGTCGGGACACTAGTAAGTCAAGGCCCCACTGTATTTTCACGAATCCAGGTATTATTCTAAGAGGTTCACAGACACCCAAAGGCTTCGCATCCTGAATCCAGGGAATCCAGTGAACATGGGAAGAAAAAAAACACACCACACTTTCATTTTCAGTAACACCATAATTTAAGCATTTTCTTCACATTCCTTATAATTATAGGCAACAAAGTACAGAGCCTTCATAATAACTGTAACTTGGTCACCAAAAGATATTTCACATTGGAATCATTGCTTTGTTTGGTAATCCTATGGGCTATGCATGTATTTAAAGGATCGTTCTGGCAAGTGGGTCCATGGGCTTCACCATCCAAAGGAGTACATGGAACAAGTTTAAGAACATCTGCTCTAATGCTTTTTTGTTTAGTATATTTACCTAGTAAATAACCTCTCTGTGTTAAAACTTCTCATGTATAACTTTTATGTTTCCTCTTAAGTAATACTTAAAGAGCAAACCAATATAATTTTTTCTGGCTTCTTTATGATTTCTGGATATTTTATTAAAGTTATATTGTGAGGTTATAAACAAAGATATTTTATAAAATTATATTTACTATGTCAAAATCAAACTTTTACAATAGGAAGAATGACATCTAATTATTGAAATCACAGTTCATGGTTGGGTATATCTACAGGGTGTCCCTCCAAAAAATATATACACAGTTTAACAGTTGATAGCTCAATTTTGAAAATGAAATGTATTTTAATAAACACTGACTGCCTTTATAATTATTCTAAGTGTGTGCATATATTTTATATTTTTGGGATACCCTATATATGTCTATACTCTATTACATATAGTTTTATATGTATAGTTTTCTTAATTCATACACTATAGTTTATATTATCTTTCTCTCTAGACATAGATATAGAGATTACAACACATCAGTTTACAATTTTGTGCCTTCCCTCATGGCTACAGCAAACTGATAGGCAGCACAAATGTGCCTGTCCATGGCTTTCTGAGACATCTATTAATTGCCCAATCATTAGGATTAAAAAAGGAATATAAAGCTAACAATCAAACAAGACAAAAATGCAACAGCTAATATAAAGATACTAGAGGCCTGGTGCACGAAATTCGTGCACGGGTAAGGGGAGGGTTGCCCTCAGCCCAGCCTGCACCCTCTCGCAATCGGGGACCTTTTGGGGGATGTCCAACTGCCAGTTTAGGCCCGAAACCGAGGACATCCCTCTTGCAATCCGGGACCACTGGCTCCTAACTTCCCACCTGCCTGCTGATCACCCCTAACCACTCTGCCTGCCTGCCTGATCACCCATAACGGTTCTGCCTGCATGCATGATTTTGCCCCTAAAACACAAGCTTCTTTTTTTATTTTTAATATTTATATTTATTCTTTATTTTTTTATTTTAAAAGTCAAGCTTCTTGAGAACATGAGGCATTTAACATTATTCCGTATTCCTTAGAGAGAGCTAAGCATGGTAAACACAGCAAATACTCAATACTTATGGGCTTCTATACAAACACTTTCCAACCAGGAATGTTTTAATAGGCAGTCTCCAAAAACGTGAACTGGAAAACCTAAAAGTAGAGTGCTCTGATTTCAGGCATCAAATGCTATTAGCAGGATTTCTATCCCAATTTAATTCTTAGCTCTCAACAGTCTGACAAACTGCCCTTCACTGTCTCCAAAGTTTCTTATTTGTCACTATCCCATTTTCCTCCACTTCAAACCAAGGAAACAAACAAACCCATTAATTCTGATCTTCCTCACCACAAGGGAACAGCAAACCTCAATAGAAATAATTTCCCGCCAGAAGTCACATCCAAATACTGCGAGACCGAGGACTATAAGGCTGACTATGTACATGCGCAAAAACAGTGTCACGTTCTAGTTGTAGGTGCCCAGGTGTCCTCCACAATCCCACAATCCTCTGGGCACATACTTCTAGTTTTTCTAGCTCCGCCTTAAATGGTGTTTCCTTCAGTCCCATTGCAATGTCCTGGGCCTCTAGTTGGAGAGGATTTTTCTGTTTTTTGACATTGATAGCTGCTTGCTATTTTGAATCAGTGAAGTTTCAGGAGTACTGCCGCTGCCATGAACATGTCAGTCCCAAGCACACTCATGAAACAACTGCCCATTCAGTCCACAGCTGGCGCCGTCCTCGTTCGCAATGAGAAAGGTACTGTGCTGAGCTGTTTTCCAATCAAATCTTCCTCTTCCTTCCCCAGCACACTCCACACCTACTCCAGCCGACTACGCTAACCCTGCAGACCCTTAGGACCTTCCCCTCTATTTCCCCTTCAAACTCGCAACCTATCATGTTGCCTAGGGGTGCCCCTAACTGCTCCCTGGAGGGCAGGGCCAGCCTGGGTGAGTGGCCGTGGTGTTCTTGTCTCTGGTCACTGGCTTTTTATATACACTGAGTGGCCAGATTATTATGACCAACTCACGTTTGTAGGCAAATTAGCCATACACTGCATCGTATGGGATATGGAAGCCGAAGGCCTGTTCGAACACCTTTGCTGTCTGCAGTTACCAAGGTAAAACATTTCCAATTTGCACAGGAACACAAGGATTGGATAGTTAAGCATTGGAAAAAAGTCATGTGGTCCGATGAATCATGATTCCAGTTGCATCATGTAGATGGCAGAGTGAGAATTTGGCGGAAACAGCATGAAAGCATGCACCCCACATGCATGAGTACAACCCTTCAAGCTGGTGGGGGCAGTGTTATGGTTTGGGGCATGTTTTCCTGACATGATTTGGGCCCTTTAATTCATGTGGAACAATGTCTGAATAGCACAACATACCTAAGTATCATTGTTGATCAAGTTCATCCTATCATGTTGATGGCATATCCCAATGGAGATGGCTTTTCTAACAAGACAATGCACCATGCCACGGTGCTCATATTGTGCAGGAGTGGTTTCAAGAACATGGGAGAGACTTTACCTTGCTTAGGTGGACCCCACAATCACCAGATCTCAAGCCAATTGAGCATTAGTGGAATGAAGTTAAAAAAACCATCAGGCAGCTGGTTCCACAACCATCAAATCTCACAGAAATGGACAGTGCTATTCATCAGGCATGGTGTCAGATTCCTCGCATCACCTTTCAACATCTCATGGAGTGAATGCCAAGAAGAATCACTGCAGTATTGAAGGCAAAAGGTGGCCCAACAAAGTACTGATGGGGTGATCATAATAATCTGGCCACTCAGTGTATATAGATAATGTTATCATAGCTACAGTGAAGTGTTGGAATCCTTTTAGAAAAATTAACCCCTCAAATAAAAATTTTAGTCAGTTTATATTTAAAAACTGAAAGGTTGGTCTTAAGATTTCCATGAAAATGCAATACATATAATTGCACAAGTGATTTCTTAAAAAGCACAGTTAAAAGGCTTAAGCTAGCTGATTTCAACACCTATTATAAAGTTATAATCATCAAGATAATGTGAAAATATATAGATTAGTTGAATATAATTGTCTATCCAGAAATAAACACATACATATATATTCATTTGATTTTTATAAAGTTATTATGACAAATACTTGGGGAAAGAAAGTCTCTTCAACAAATGATGCTGGGGAAACTGGATTTTCATATGGAATACAATAAATATTGACTCTTACCTCACAATGTACTGAAAAATTAACATGGGTTTCAAACTACACTAGAGATCTAAGTATAAAAGCTAAAATTATCGTTTTAAGTATAAAACAGGAAAAAATCATCGTGACTTAGAGTAGGTAAAGATTTTTTAGGACAACAAAGAATGAGCTATAACAAAAATAAATGGGTGTTTACTGGAATGAAAAACTTATCTTCAAAAGTTTCTATTGAACAAACAGAACATAAGGCGTAGAACAGGAAAAAATAGTCCCCATAAATAAATTTGACAAAGGAGTTGTATTCAAATTATATTAACAACTAGAGGCCCGGTGCATGGATTTGTGCACATTGAAAGGAAATTAAATAAAAGGTGGCCGGTGGGGCCTGACTGGGTGAGATAGGCTGGACACACCCTGGAGCCAACTTCCTGTGGCCCCTCCATGGCCGGCCGCACCTGGGTTGTCACCGAGACTCAAAGGGTGTCTGCGGATTGAATGCGGTCCCTCCTGCAGGTGGGGTTCCTCAGCCTGGCCTGTGGGGATTGGGCTGAAACTGGCAGTCTGACATCCCCTAAGAGGTCCCAGAGTGTGAGAGGGCACTCTGCAAAGTTGCTGTCATTTGGCAGCTCCTGCTTTGAGTGTCTGCCCCCTAGTGGTCATTGCGTGTCATAGCTATTTGTCGGATGGTCAAAAGGTTGGAGGGTCACTTAGGCTTTTATATACACTAATAAAAGAGAAACATGGTAATTAGCGTACGACTGCTACCCTTTTCATTGGCTAATCAGTGAGTATATGCAAATTAACTGTCAGCCAAGATGGCGGCAGGCAGCCAGGCAGCTGGAAACAAACAGGAGGCTTGCTTGCTTCAGTGATGGCAGACTCCAACGTTTCCTGCCTCACTTGCCGGCCTCTCAGCTGCAACTCTAAGCAACTATGTACTATGTTGCAAATAAGAAGCTAAACAAAACCCCAGAAACCAGCTTTCATTCAGCCGGGCTTCCGGACCACAACATTGTATTGATGTTTTCAGCAGCGAGGCCTCAGAGCTAAAGCTGGCCCATAATAAAAAAGAAAACAAGGAGCGGTTGGGAGCTTCAGTCACCCGATTCCAGAAAACAGTCCTCAGCCCCTCACCCAGACTGGCCAGGCACCCCAGTGGGGACCCCCATCCTGATCCAGGACATCCTTCAGGGCAAACCAGCTGGCCGCCACCCATGCACCAGGCCTCTATTCTATAAAGTAAAAGGATAACATGCCTCCCAGCACCAGGATCAGCGGAGCAGCGAGGCTCCCGGCTCCCGGCACCAGGATCAGCGTGACAGGGGGCAGCGCCCAAATCCACTGATTGCCCTGTGGCTCTGTGTGTGACAGGGGGTGGGGCCACAACCTCTCTACCCACCCTGCTCTGTTCATGACAGGGGAAGGCGCCCCAACCCCTTGATCAGCCCTGCTCTGTGCCTGATAGAGGGGAGCTCCCCAATCCCCTGATTGCCCTGCGGCTCTGTGTGTGACAGGGTGTGGCGCCCCAACCCCCCACCCCCCCGCCACGGGCCCTGCTCTGTGTGTGACAGGATAGAGCCATAACCTCCCCATTGGCCCTGCCCTGAGTGTGACAGGGTGCAGTGCCCCAACCCCCTGATCCGCCCTGCTCTGTGTGTGACAGGGGGTGGTGCCCCAACTCCCCTATTGGCCCTACTCTGTGAGTGACAGGGGGGAGCTCCTCAACCCCCTGATCGACCCTGCTCTGTGTGTGACAGGGTACGGAGCCCCAACCCCCCTAATGGGCCCTGCTCTGTGAGTGACAGGGGGCAGCGCCCCAACCCCCTAATCGGCCCTGCTCTGTGAGTGACAGGGGGGAGCTCCCCAACCCCCTGATTGGCCCTGCTCTGTGCGTGACAGGGGGTGGCGCTGCAACCTCCCCATTGACCCTGCCTTGAGTGTGACGGGGGTGGTGCCCCAACCCCCCAATCGGCCCTACCCTGAGCATGACTGAGGGTGGCATTGCAACCTCCTGATCCGCCCTGCTCTGTGCATGAAGGGGTGGTGCCCCAACTCCCCAGTCGGCCCTTCTCTGAGCCTGACCAGGGGCTGTACCTAGGGATTGGGTGTGCCCTCTGCCACCCGGGAGCAGGCCTAAGCCAGCAGGTCGTTATCTCCCGAGGGGTCCCAAACTGTGAGAGGGCATAGGCCGGGCTGGGGGATCCACCTCCCCCTCCGTGAGTGCACAAATTTTTGTGAACCGGGCCTCTAGTATATATATAAAACCCCACCGAGCCCTAACTGGTTTGGCTCAGTGGATAGAGCGTCGGCCTGCGGACTGAAAGGTCCCAGGTTCAATTCCAGTCAAGGGCATGTACCTTGGTTGCGGGCACATCTCCAGTAGGAGGTGTGCAGGAGGCAGCTGAGCTGATCGATATTTCTCTCTCATTGATGTTTCTAACTCTCTATCCCTCGCCCTTCCTCTCTGTAAAAAATCAATAAAATATATTTTTTTAAAAATTAAAAAAAATCCACCCAATAAACAGGTAGGTTTTACAGCTATTGCATTATACATATTATCATATGTAATACTGAACTCTGTGATTATCAAATTAAAAAAAATGATTAAAGTTATAAATGTACAAATGCTTATAATCCAAAATAATCCAAGAGGTAAAATGCAAAAATCATGAAAATGTGATTAAAATTGTGACAAAATTGTGCTTTCAAAAACTATTGACAAATATTCAAACTTTCATTTATAAGATAAGCTATGAAGACCGAATGTACATTATGGTGACTAAAGTCAATAGTAATTAATGTCTTATATACTTGAAATTTGCTGAGAGTAGATCTCAAGTGTTTTTACCACACATATACAAAAGGTAAGCATGTGAGGTGAAGGATATGTAAATTACCTTGATTGTGGTAATCATTTCACAAGGTACAAGTATATCAAAACATCAGGTGTATACCTTAAATGTATACAATTTTTATTTGTCAATCACACTTCATGGAAACTGGGAATAAAAGAACTAAAATACTGAAACATTTTATAATATGGATCAACCTTGAAAACAAGCAAGGCACAAAGGCCACATATCATATTATTCCATTTATATTAAATGTCTAGAATAGGCAAGTCTATAGAACATAAGCGGATTAGTGTACCTAGGACTGAGGGGGGAGGAAGGTGGAGGGGGATGGCTAAAACGTGGGGTTTTTTCATGTGGTGATAAAATTTGCTTGTGGTGATGGTTGCAGAAATCTGAATATACTAAAAGCCACTGAATTATACACTTCAAATGGGTGAGTCTATATAGTCAATAGAATATAGAATTATATATATTCTATACATCCTAATTGTATAAATTATATCTTAAATGAACTAGTGAAAAACAAACTAACAAACAAAACAATTATTACAAAGTAGATTAAAGGATAAGGGAGTCTTAATTCTGGAGGGTTCTTTAAAAATTATAGAGATATGTCTTAAATAAATTTTATGAATATAGTATATTGCTTTTGGACAGTTATATTTTCGAAGATAAAAGTAAAAGCCTAAAATATATAACTTAACATTAGATAAGTAAAAAAAGATGGAGATATAAATGGCCAATAAGCATAAAATAAAATTTTACATTAGTCATTAAGGAAATGCACATTAAATAATTATACTACATTAACATGATATTTTGAAAATGTATTGACATAAAAATACATTTTAAGCACATTAAAGAATTATACTGAATTAACATGATGGTATTTTGAAATAAATGTATTGACATAAAAATACATTTCAAGAATTATATTTGAATGTAATCTTCAAAAATTCAGTGTTAAGTGTTGCATTTCGCATACTATAAACTACTTAACTTTCTATGCTATTAGTCATTGATGATCTTAAAGACTGTGTCTTTTCTAATATATATGCAATGTTTCCATTTGTTTAAAGATATCAGGGCACATTGAACAGTCTTTATATGACTAAAGATTTTAGCTTTCAATTCCATGAATTTTCTAGCCTGCTGGAGTTCCTTCACCCATGCTATTTACAAATGGCTCAAATCTGAAGTTGAGTCATAATTAAAACCCAGATTTTCTCCCACTCTCTGGAAAGGTCTGGGCATTAGATATTTATTTCTCCTACTCACCTCAACTACATACTTAATTTTTCTTGGGTATCTTGCACCTTTTTCTCCCTATCATGTGTCTTCCTAGGTATGGGGAAAGAGCCTCTTAATTTTTCCTAACAGACTACATGTACTAAATTTGTAACTGCTCACATATTTTTGAAGAGTTTGATAAATCATTGTAGGTTAACATGTAAAACATATACTCGGCCACGTCTTGCTCTATAAAATTGCCAACTGGCTGTCTCCTGTATGTCCCCTACTGGTGATTGAACTCACAACCCAGGCATGTGCCTGACTGGGAATCAAACCTGCAACTTTTGGTTCATGGAATGATGGCTAACCAACTGAGCCACACCAGCCAGGGCAAGCCTGGGGATTGCGAGGTTGCCTTTCTCTGTGTGATATTAGCCATCTCCCTGGTGCTAAGGCTCATTGGAGACCTTAATGTACATAAAGAATTGTCACCTAGAGAATCTTGGTAAAGAGCATGTGGTCAGATGGTGAGTTGAGTTGAAGGCTTACCTCAAACTTTTAATGCCTTATTATTGGCACACAAAGATGTACCTCAAATCTTTTTTAAAAATACATTTTATTGATTTTTTACAGACAGGAAGGGCGAGGGATAGAGAGTTAGAAACATTGATGAGAGAGAAACATTGATCTGTCTCCTACACACCCCCTACTGGGGATGTGCCCACAACCAACATACATGCCCTTGAGGGGAATCGAACCTGGGGCCCTTCAGTCCTCAGGCCAATGCTGTATCCACTGAGCCAAACCAGCTAGGGCTATCTCAAATCTTGATTTGACTCATTTGTGCATGAAATTTAACAATACTTAAAACAGAAAAAATTGTAACCTCAGATATAAGCAATAGGAGGTTATGAAATCCCAGACAAGCAAGATCTAGACATGTGTCCCTTCCTGCACCCACAACTCAATATTTAAGTCATATGTTCAAGCTCATTCTCACAGTTGTCATAGAAGTCAGCTAATGCTGAGAAAGCAGAGCTCTTTGATCTCTCATGCAATATTAAAGTCAGTTTTAATTTATTTAAATATTTGCTTATACTTTTCTTCTTTGCTGGTAGAATTGTCTGTGTAACTTAGGTATCTCCATTGCAGAAGCAAAGATAGATCTGGTGATCAATTAATCTCCAAGAGGGTTCCCAATATATCATCCTTAATAATTTGAATCACCACTATAAAAAGACCATCATAATTAGCTATTTTGTTTCAGAAAGTTGTAAAGGTTTTCTTGTTTAAAAGTATGCAGTCTCTAAGGAATTATATGCCTCAGTTCTATATTTTAAGTTAGAACTTAAAAGTGCATATCCTGAAATTACCACATGGTTTGCATACACAGACAAGACAATTTGAGGATACCTTCTATAGTCGAATTGAATTAAAATGCTATTTATTTTGCAGGATTTGATATGGAATGATTTTCTCAACCATGCAGTTGATCCTGACATCTAGTAATGTTCAATAATAAATCATATTGCTAAGGAGCCTGGAATTTATAAAAATAAGCTCCCAGAAGTAAGCGGGAGGACTGTGTTCATAAGTCAAATTTTTATAGACAGTTAACAATTCTGGTTGAATAAGAATGTCTCAGTTTTTAACTTAAAAAATACATTTCTATCTTTGATAACAAACAGTTTGTGAGCCTATCATAGAATGTAAAGCTTTTAGGATGCTTCTGTGGCATATATTTTAGAAAGCAATGTTTTTTCTATGCCATAATAGTCTCATGCTTCATTGCCCACAATAAACTGGACCAAGATAAGCAATAATGTTTTATATTTAATTATATTCATCAAATCCTCAAAAGGCCCATAAATATTTAATAGTCATTAGTTTAATGGAAGAATTTAGGATTTTCAATTAAACAGATTTGTATAATTCCAGGCTTATTTTTTTTTTTTTTTCAGAATGTAAGCCTCCAGCATCTTTTTGATACATTATTAAACCCCTAATTTCAGGATGCAAACATTCCTTTTCCACAGACTCTGGATGTATGAATTGTTTCAATAATTTCCTTCATGAATGTGTTTTCTAATCTATTCTTGCACTGGATATTGAAGACATGTAAAACCTTGATTTCTTCTTAGCATATTCCCACTGCTTGTATATTCCCAAAGGATTTCTATCTCTTCTTCTGCACATTACCATATCTTTCGAATTACTATACACAATGCTCTTTTGCTAGGTTTCAGAAGAGGAGCAAGAGAAGAAGTAGAAAAAAATCTTGCCTTGTTACGTAGTTCAACCACAATCAGTTCTGCTATAATGCTTGTTTGAAACACAAATTTGTTTCAGCGAGACTGATATAGTAAGAAACAAATTAAGCATAACACACATTTCACATCTCTTTATGTTCAGTTTTGTCCCAAAAAACCCTAGGAAAACACAGTCTTTGAACCCAACTAAGCCATGCTGTGTAGAAATATACAGATTGCACACATCTAGGACATTCATTCACCTTTTCAATTCATTGTATCTGTTATGCGTCACACTTTTGCACATTGATGTTACAAACTTCCACCTGATTTCAGGCAACCCTCTCTCACAATAATTTCATAAGCTCCCTAGATGAAGAATATGCATAACTTTTAGATTTGTAATTTATCATTACAGTCAATTTTATTCTGACCAGAGAGAAACCACTTTTCCCAACTATACAGAAACATGAATACACATGTATTTGCTCTACCAGCTGCAATTAACCTTAATATAACTGCTACTAAGCAACCCATTTTTATTAAGTTCCAAGAGGTTGACTTGTGTCTCACTGTTTAGACACCCCTGAGCTTTGGCAACTGTGCCCAAACAAGTATGCCTATTGTAAACTCTAGAATAGGTCAAATGACTAAGCTACCCTAACTACAAATAGCATTGTGCTGGTTTTATAAATAGAATTGAATTAACATTATCTACACTTTCAAAGAGGCCTTTGAAAAAAATCTAGGTTTTGGATGACAGCCCAGTGACTATGCTTTGAAATTATATATATTTAAAAGGTTATTCTTTTTTTAAAAAAAAATTAAGTATTTTACCACCTCAAAAGAATAAAGGTTTCTCTCTTGAGATTGACCCTTAAGGTCATGGATCGGGGTTATTATTTAGCCTGTGCAGCCTTCTTTAACATCCATCTAGCTTCATCTGTGCTTTTTGTTTTTCAAATGTTCATTTTTGGTTTAAATAAAGCAGAGGAATAAAAACATTGAAATTTCTGTCTGCAATAAAGTCCCAGGGTCTCTCGACATGAACTAGGATAGTTCAAGGATATGCCTTTAACATTTTCCATGCTTTTAACCATGAAAATCTTACTCAATCCTCACTTATGAGTTGGACATTATAACCTTCATTTTTTCATAAAGAAACTTGAGTTTTTATTATTTTTTTAAATATATTTTATTGATTTTTCACAGAGAGGAAGGGAGAGAGAGAGAGTCAGAAACATCAATGAGAGAGAAACATCGATCAGCTGCCTCCTGCACATCCCCCACTGGGGATGTGCCGAGTTTTTAAAACTTATCTTTTTAGCATTGCTACTAACTTTAAGGCCTAGATTGTTTCATAAATATTGCATAATCAATGAGGGATGAGGAATTTTAAAAAGTGATTGGAAATCAGAGCCTCTCTCAATTTTAAATTGCTGATCCTTCATTGGTCATGTTTGAGAGCTTTAGCATCTTATGAAAGTCTCACTAGATTTTCCTCTAAATAATTAGAAGAGACTTTTTTATGGTAATTTTTGGGGGGCTTTGCCTTTCCTGGGAAATGATGTGTAATGTACAGAGTATAAACATTTGGATGTGAACTTTGGGAGGGAAGGGGAAGAGGTTATCTACGCATGCTTCTAACCTTGACTAAAGGGCCAGCTCCTTGCCACTGAGAAGCAAAAGGGAAAACCTAGAAGTCTCGATACTAGCTTCTTCCTCAGCCGAGCAGTACCAGTGTGTTCAGTATTCTTGATACTGAGAGGCTGGAATTTAAGAGTCCCTGTGGTGACAGAAGTCAGAGGTCAGGCATGTACCTTTGCTCTCCCTGTTCTACTGAGTAGGCAATCCTCCTGCACGAAGCTTCACAGGCTTAGAGTTTGGCACAGAGACGGTGCATGTAACGGGCTGGGTTCTCTTCGGACCACCTTGAGTATTTGGCCATATTGGGGCCTACAAGTTGTCTTCAGGGAAACCAACAACTGCAACATTTGCAAGAAAATTAAACAGCTAGGCCTTGTAACCATTGTATGATAAATTTTTCTTGTAATTCTCCATTCTCTTGTAAAGGAGCAGTCTTTAAAAAAAATCCTCACCCATTTATATGTTGTTTTTTTTTTTTTTTTATTGAATGAGAGAGAGAGACATCTATCAGTTGCCTCCTATCTGTGTGCCCTGACCTGGGCACCTAACTCACGACCTAGGTATGGGCTCTGACCAGAAATCAAACCCATAACCTTTTGGTGCATGGGGCGAGGCTCCAGCCAACCCAACCGCCTGACCATAGCAATGGATAGTCCCTTAATTAGTATTTGGTATGTTCTTTTTGTTTGTTTATTTTTCATGTTTGTGGTAGAAATTTTTCACAAGATATCAATCATCTTTAACCTTGTTCAGAAAGGTTCTTTGAATGCATTCACTTAGTATAGGATTTTCCAGATCATCCTATATAATAAAAGCCTAATATGCTGGGTCTAACTGTTCATTTGACCATTCAACCAGTTGCTATGATGTGCACTGACCACCAGGGGGCAGACACTCTTACCAGTAGGTTAGCTTGCTGCTGGGGTCCAGCAGATCAGGACTGAGCGAGATGGGCCGGGCATGCCCTGGAGCCCTCCCACAGTCCCTCCCCAAACCAGATCATGCACCAGTGGGGTCCCTCGCCCTGGCCTACACCCTCTCACAATCCAAGACCACTAGGGGGATGTCAGAGAGCCAGTTTCAGCCCAATCCCCACAGGCCAGGCCAAGGGACACCACCAGTGCATGAATCCACTAGTAAGTATATGACTAATTTATGTTTGGCAAATAATTCTCGGTGAGCACACACACATATGTAGAATACTTCACTGTTTTTACTTCATTAAAAAAGACCAATGTAGGCCACAACTACTACACTGCTACTGAGGCAAAACAGGAAAAATTTATGTATATAAATTTATATATCACAAGCATTTTAGTTAGCTTCTGATATGGTAACTACACTGGGACACTAACAAACTATTTATTTTTGCAACTTCTGACTGGTTGAAACATTTTATTAATCATGAACTTAAAAAAAATAGTATTTGTGAAATTGATTAAATATATGTATAACAAAATCAGTATACTCTAAAAATGTAGTAATTACCTTACCAGATGACAACTTTTTTGGTACCAAACATTTCTGATTTAACTTTAGGATTTTAATAGTAATTTCAAAGTACTCAATACTTTAAACAACAAAGGTTTATGGCAGGCACTCATTTTTAGACTTCATACAAAATAATATAGCTATTAGATCCACAAAAATCCATTAAAATCTCAAAATATATTGTGAGTTCTCCTCATGCTGTCATAACTGAAGCCTTCTCCAATGTTCAGGTATGCTGCATCAATGAAAACCAAGTAAGGAAAGGAGGTTCAGTGGCAGGCAATTTTCCCATTTATCCTTCTGTGTTCAGAATATATTTCTGGGTTTAAGAAAGAGTTTACTTATCACTTTACCTTTCCCCCAATTATGGTTAAATGGTTGGAGAAGAAATGATCTCAGTTGTAGAAGTTATGGATAAAGTTTTAGGGCTATTGTTTCTATAAAGAGGCATTCATGGAGCTGAGATGGGTTTTTCTTTTAAGGCTTCTTTTCTGAAATTCATTTAATAGTATGTTAAAATTTCTGTTTAATGTCCAGGTAAGTGACACTATCTTGCAATTAATTTTCCAAAGATATTTTATAATCTTTCTTTGAAGAATATAGACTAAAGGATTGGTACTTGGTTCAAAAATATACTGCTGATGCCAAGGACTTTGAAGTTCCATTGATCATCTTAAAAAATTGATATTGCAAACGGATGGTCCATTTTCATATTCTAAAGTTTGTAAAAGAAACGTAAATAAAATGTGTTAATAAGTATTCTGTAAATTATATAACTTTTTTTTTCAAATTGAAGACCAACAGTCAGCTTTGAAACTATGCCTTCATCTTTAAGATGCTGCTGGAGAGTTAGTTGTAACAATTATTTAATCATAAATGCCAATTCTAGAGTTAGTCTCATACCTGAAACCTCCTAACTGGTTGAGTTTTCCAGTTGGTCTCCCTTCTTCTTATATTACTTTTCTGTTTTGGAATATTTTCTATAAACTAGCCCATTAATGAGTCAAAATTACATTACATATAATACTCTTAGGAAGGACAATTATGAGAATGAAAATGAAAAGAACAAGGGAAAATATGACTTCCAGAGAGAAGTTGTATAGAAAATAATTTGGGTGATCTACTTAACAGAATCAAAGTATTTTTTCTTTTACTGAAAGTACTTTTTTTTTTTACTCCCATAAATGCTTTTAAGACTTTCTTTGGAAAACCTGTCATTTTCAAAGTACCCTTAAGAGCACATAATCCCTACATAATTTGAACAAATTGCACTTTTCTGAAATAATGGCAATTTTCTAGATAACTAGTTTATACAATAAGGAAATGTCTCAGACTTGCTTCAAAAAGAGAAGTGCATTACAGATGGACACCTTGTGCCATACTTCAGATGGAGTATATTACCTACAACATAGAAATGCATAGATCAATGTGCATTAGATTGTAATATGTACTTTTTTTTCCAGGGAAAATTATGCAGTTCAGAAAACAACCAGGCATTTGGGGAGGAGAGAGTGGGGTTATAAGCCAACACTTCTTGAAGCCTTGTTAGAAGAAAACAAGAGCTATTTGAGAATAATATAGGAACATTGGTACTTTTAAAGGTTACTTTGCACTCTATATGAGGTGAGTTATGAAAGAGAATGCAGATTGATCCTGACCTACTTTAAAAATCATACCTATCACATTTGTAATGTGATTCTGAAGTTATTCTTACATTACACAAGATAGGGAAGAAAAATAATACAAGTGGGAGCAAGAGAGAAACTGAATGGATTCTCCTACTCATGGGATATTTCCCTAAAAGTCAGAGACTGCAATCTTTTTCATATTTCCAATAATCAAAATTCTGTTATCATATGCTCTGCTGCAGCATGGCCTTATTTAAATTGTTTATAATTATACACCATCAAGCCAAGAATGGCTTCCTTTGGTCATTTCTGCAATTTCTAGACAGAAATGATATCAGACTTTCTACAGGAGACGTCTTCCTACAAGATCAAATCTTTGGCTTGATTATTATCAATGTTATATTTATAGACATGATTAAATTTTTTTAAACCAATTCTTTGGGAAACAAAAAGTCACTTATAAAAGAATAGCCAAGTAGCAAATCTCTTACATAAAGATAGTCAGTGGTACTTATTAAATCTTAAAAATATACCACTGTCAGTTATAGTCACAATCAATAAAATGCAATAGGAACACTGAACATAAACCCTTTTTCTGTGGATTACTTATTACACAATACTTTATGATGGGAAAATATTTATTATTCTTAAAAAAGGACCTAGAAATGCTATATAAAATCCTCATGAAAACATGGTCACCATTATGTGTGAAAACTCAATAAAAAAGAATTTAGTTTGTAAGTAGGTCACATATTAAAGTAGATGAATAGATAATATATAATATGTTATCTTAAGCATTCAAAAGTAGACAAGGATATTATAATATACTAGGGGCCTGGTGCACGAAATTCATGCACAGGGAAGGAGTGGTCCCTCAGCCCGATCTGCACCCTCTCCAATCTGGGAGCCCTCAGGGGATGTCCTACTGATGGCTTAGACCTGCTCCCCATGGTCCTCTGCTCTCTGCGGACCTGCCTGCTTGAGGCCACCGTAGGCCTGGTGTCTGCTCTCTGTAGGGGACTGCCTGTCCTTCGCCGCTGGGGTCAGGGGCAAGCAGCGCCCCGCTGTCTTCTCTCTGGCTCACCACCGCAGGGGCAAGCAGGGCCCTGGTGTCTGCTCTCTGTGGGGGCCCTGCAAGGGACTGCTTGCCCCTCGCTGCCACGGCCAGTGGCCAGCAGGGCCCTGCTGTCTGCTCACTTGCTGCAGGGGACATTCCCGCCCCGTTCCTGGCCGCTTGGGTGTGCGCCAGCTTGAAGTGCCTGGGTCCTGGGGATGTTCCCACCCCAAGCCCGGCCGCTTGGCACCTGCAAGCGTAGGCCCGGCATTCCAGACTTCGGCCTCTCTGGGCCTATGGACGGGCCTACAGGCTCAGAGCGGCCTGGCTCCAGAGGACGCCTGTCCCTGTGACAGGGCTGTGGCCAGTTTCCCCTCCTGCTCCCAGCCACTCCTGTTGGGTTTCCCCTCCCGCTCCCAGGCGCTGTGGTGGGTTTCCCCTCCCGCTCCCGGGCGCTGTGGCGGGTTTCCCCTCAGCTCCCAGGCGCCTTGGCGGGTTTCCCCTCCCGCTCCTGGGCGCTGTGGCAGGTTTCCTCTCCTGCTCCTGGGCGATGTGGCGGGTTTCCCCTCCCGCTCCCAAGCGCTGCCCATTCCCCTCCGAGCCACTGCCCCTCCTCGCAGCCACTGTGGCTGGGCTTGCCCTCCAACCTCCCACCTCTGTAGCCTTGGGTCCGTTTCTGTCCTCGAGGCCTCTACTTAGCTCCCTTCTGTACCTCTTGGCCTCCATGTTGTCCTCAGTCTTCCCTCGCAACTGGTATATGCAAATTAACCGCCATTTTTAGCTTCTATAATTGAAACATTGTATCTTTTGGAGCTGTTGCTTCAGGAGCTCAGAGCCAGGCGGCAGCAGGCGGGGAACCTTGGCTTCCTCCGTCACTGGAGCAAGCAAGCCTTATGTTCTGCTTCCAGCTGCCTGGCTGCCGGCACCATCTTGGCTGACAGTTAATTTGCATAGGATATGCTGATTAGCCAATGGGAAGGGTAGCGGTCGTACGCTAATTACCATGTTTCTCTTTTATTAGTGTAGATTATTCTTGACTCCATAACAAGGTAATTTTAAAACATGAGCATCTTGAATACCTTGGAGCCAGATATAGCATAACATGGAGATATATGTTATACAGAATCAGTAATAAAAACACAAATACATAAACAAAAAACCAAAATACTTTTGTTCCAGGTAAGCAATATTTTATAAGATAACCATCTAAATAGTAATATTATTTTGGACAAGTCAAACATAAAGTGAAAAATAATGTAATCACAATAATATGCCATATGTATGGAGCTAGAGCTAAAATTGATAAGTATTAAACATTACAACTATAATAAATGATCAAATTATCTATGTATATAAAAGCCAAGCAACTGGAACAACTGAACAACTGGTCACTATGACATGCACTGCGACTGGCCAACCGGCGGGATGTGGGTGGGGCCAACCTGCCAACCTCCTGCAGCCTCCCACCCCCCGGCCGGCCCAGCCCACAATTGCCCCCTGGCTGGCCCAACCCTTGATTGGTCCCCCCACCCTGATCAAGGGCGGGTCCAGCCGGCCAACCTCCGGCGTCCCCTCCCCCCAGCCAGCTGGCCCTGATAGGCCCCAATCAGGGTGGGCAGGCCAGACCCCATGCATGCATGAATTTGTGCACCGAGTCTCTAGTTAAATTATTAAAAGGACGGGAAATGAAGACTTTTATCCTCATTTTCTTTCAAACAAGATTTGCTTTACTTAGCAGTAGCTTGTAGTGTTTCTCTGAGTAGAAGCTGAAGTTTGAGTACTTATAAGGCTTACGTCACTGTGCCAAGTATAGCAAAAGCACTTTCTTTTTGTTCTAGCCATTATTCCATGAATTTGCTATACAGGACAGAGTGAAATGATTTATTCTATAGGAATTGGTTTGTAATTAGGTAAATATTTCATGAAGTCAAAATTTCTTTACTAAATGTCTTAGAGGAAGGTGTACATGAAAGGCTAATATAAAATTTCTCAAGTTTTTACAGCTGGGTTTTGCTCTGGTGGTAGGCTGTCAATTCTTGAGTATCTCCTAAAATAGTAGACTTGCTTTTTATCTAAGGTAGATATTTTAATACCAATTGTATTTGATAACATTTTATATTCAGTACTAGTGACCTGGTGCACAAAATTTGTGCACATTAAAAGGGGATTAATTAGAGGAAATATTTTAATATTGCTATTTGCCCTTTCTCTATAATAGATGTGTCAGAGATGAAAGAAAATTAGTAAAATGTATATGAAAATCTTCCTCCTGTCAAAGTCTGGGGTGCACCACAGGACCCAGAGTCAAGTCCCTGCCCACCCACATGTGCCTCAAAATCACACGAGATGCAGACCTGGCCAGCACCCCCCCCCCCACCACTGGGCTAGATCCAGACCCGGCCAGTCCCACCCCCTCAAGACCCGCCGGGCAGGGGGTGCTGCATGAGGTCCCCTGGCCTGGCGCTGTGGTGGAGGCATAGCCTGAGGTCCCTTGGCCTAGCACTGGGGTGGGGTGTGCACCTTGAGGTCCCCCGTCAAGCCCTGCCAGGTGGGGGGCATGGCCTCAGGTCCCCTGGCCCAGTGCCGGGCAGGAGGCACAGCCTGAGGTCCCCCCTCAAGGCCTGCCTGGTCCGGGGGTATGGCCTGAGGTCCCCTGTCAAGCCCCACGTGGTGGGGGGGCACAGCCTTAGGTCCCTGCTGATTGCTCATTAAGGCTCAGTACGGGAACATGGCCTCCGCTATGGGCGCAGCCATCTTGTGTTACGGAAACCCCCCACCTCTGCTGTGGGCGCCACCATGTTTGTGGTGGAGTGACAGCAATTTGCATATTCTCTCTTTATTATATAGGTTGTATTCTACTGTTGTGACTGGACAGTTATTAAATTACTAGAGACCCAGTGCACAAGATTTGTGCACTGGTGGAGTCTCTCAGCCCAGCCTGCGCCCTCTCACAGTCCGGGACCCCTCAAGGGATGTCCACCTGCCGGCTAAACCAGCAGACATCCCTCTTGCAGTCCAAGGCTCTTGCATACTGCCCACCTGCAGCGAAGGCGGGAGAGGCTCCTGCCATTGCTGTTGTGCTCGTCAGACATGAGCCCAGCTTCTGCCTGAGTGGAGCTTTCCCTGTGGTAGCGCACTGACCACTAGGGGGCAGCTCCTGCATTGAGTATCTGCCCCTTGGTGGTCAGTGCGCAACATAGGGACCGGTAGTTCTGCCCTTTGGTCGATTTGCATATTACACTTTTATTATAGAGGATTTGCAAAGGATAATAAAAATTCACACCTAAAGGGTCATTTTCCAACTGGCCGTTTAGACTCAGAGGGCGAGTGTGAACCTATGAACCAGTAGATCACAGTTAGATTCCAGTCAGGGCATATGCCCTGGTTGCAAGCTTGATTCCTAGTAGGGGGCATGCAGGAGGCAGCTGATCAATGATTTGTTATCTTCATTGATGTTTCTATCTTTCTCTCCCTCTTCTTTCCTCTCTGAAATCAATAAAAAAATGTATATTTTAAAAAAGAGTCATTTTTCTGAAAACAAATTAAAAAACATGAGAACAAAAACATGATGTTCACTCTTTCATATTAGCCAAGTCTTAAGATTTTAGTAAATGGGAAAGTTTGCTATCTTTATGATAGTACTTACAATAATTCTAATGTGCTTATTGATATTCTTTCTTTTGTATGCTTAAGTTATAATTGTAAGCAGCCTAAATTTTTTTGATGTAGGAAGACTTAAGTTCTAATTTAATTTGACTTTTATTTGTTGGTTGGCCAGCATGTTTTTTTTCATGCTTTAGTTTTCATATGTGGCAAAAGGAAAATATTTCAAATTAATAAGATGATTGTTGTTTAGGATTAAAGAGGTAACTATATAGAGCACCCTTCGGGTATACTTAGTTAGTACTTAGTTTGTAGATGCCCTCAAATTATTAATTTCACCTTTATTAATTTTACCCATATTATTTTTAATTTTTTCTAGATAAAAACATTGAAATACATAGGCAAATGCTGCTACAGTATGAGTTTCCACCATTTCTTTCATCCCTTTAGAGATGACTTTGGTCAAACTCTATAAGCTCTCTCTATTGTGGTTCTATTACCTATTCAACTATATATATATATATATATATATATATATACACACACACACACATATATATATATATATATATATATACATACATATACATATATTTTTTATTGATTTCAGAGATGGAGAGAGAGAGAGAGAGAGAGAGAGAGAGAGTCATTATCATGATTGGCCATCTCCTGCATGCCCCACACTGGGAATCGAGTACTCAGCCTGGGCATGTGCCCTGACTGGGAATGAAACCATGAACTCCTGGTTCACAGGTCTACATTCAACCACTAAGCCATGCAAGCCAGGTATACACAACAATATTTTGTCCTCTCTTGTCCCCATCTTACAATTCCTACCATAAATCATACAATCTACTACCTGGTTTATGGAAAGACCTGGAGACCTGAAATGGACCAAAATAATAAAAAAAGAACACAAAAGATCTAAGTAATCCTATACATCTCTTTCACCTCTCATAGCAGAGGATACCAAAGCACACAAGTGTGTTCCTCAAATAATTTAACAAATACTTCCTTAGATTGGGACTGCATATGTTTTTAGAATCACTTTCTCCTGTTCCTACTATAAAATATGATATTTACTATTTTTAATAAATACTGGTGAAAGGAAAAAAGAGATGAACTAAAACTTCTCCAATATACAGAGGATGATTCCTTAGTTTAACCAAGAATATTTAGCTTTTTGCATATGCTACACAATGCTCAATATATATCTTTCTATGATTTACTAGTTATTTCTTTAGGTAAAAAAGAATGTGCTTAGTTTACTCAGAAGAGAAATAAGATTGTTTAGAGCAGGGGTTGGCAAACTATGTTCTGCTGCCTATTTTTGTAAATCAATTTTTATTGGAACACCGTTATGCCCATTTGTTATTGCCTATACATGCTTTCTGATTACCATGGTAGAACTGAGTAGTGCAGTAGATACTATAGCTAACGGAACCTAAAATATTCACTATCTAGCTCTTTATTGAAAAAATAATTCCCTTTAGTCTAGAAAAATGAGATTCTAAGAGCAATGTTTAGTAATTGCTGCACTATTTAGAAAACTTCCCAGAGAAAATATCATTTGATAATACTCATCCTCATATAGAAAATATGTGATTTTAAAGGTATGCAACCGATTTTGTAAAAAGCATTTAAGAAAATATACATCGAACCCCCTGGCAATGGGCAAGGAGAGACACCTGACTGGTGGTGTTGCTCTTATATCAGTCAGGGGCAGAGCAGACATACAGTCCTTAGTTCATCCTAGCTTGATGGCTGTCTTGGTGGCCAGAGCTGTTTCATGCCTGAGGCACATTAAAAAAAAAAAGAAGAAAGAAAATATACATCAAAATGAGTGCTAGATCCTGGCTGGGTAGCTCAGTTGGTTAGAGCATTGTCCCAATATGCCAAGGTTGATGGTTCAGGGTACAAAGAAGAATCAACCAATGAATGCATAAATAAGTGTAACAACAAATCGATGTTTCTCTCCTTCTAACCTCTTTCTCTAAAAATCCTATATAATAAAACCCTAATATGCAAATTGACCCAAACAGCAGAACGACTGGTCGCTATGATGCACACTGACCACCAGGGGGCAGGGTGCTCAACACAGGAGCTATCCCCTGGTGGTCAGTGTGCTCCCATGGGGGGGGGGGGGGGCACTGCTCAGCCAGAAGCTGGGCTCACAGCTGGGTGAGCCCAGTGGTGGTGGTGGAGCCTCTTTCACCTCTAACAGGACCCTGAGGGGTCTCAGACTGCAAGAGAGTGCAGGCTGGGCTGAAAGACAACCCCTCCCCCCCCGCCAGTGCTCAAATGTCATGCACCAAGCCTCTAGTCAATAAATAAAATGTTCAAAAAAATAATAAATGAGTGTTGGCTCCTGTGGCATACCTGTTTAAATCCTCTCAATAGTGAAAACACATGTGCCCTTTAATGCTATATTTAAATTTTGGAAGCAATGAAGTTTTTACAGAGAGGTAATGTGACTGAATAATGAGTTTGATAACTGGCCAGGTAGTTTGGGTTTGAAATTTTGAAGCAATGGTATCTCTTTCCTTATGTGGTCTGCGATCTGACTCCTAAGATAACGCCAAAGAAATGTTAAAAATGTTTTATACAAAAAGCATCAGGAGATTGAGTGTTAGCTTCCAAAATTTCTATGTTGTAATACCCTTAAATTTAGAGCCACAGGTGGTATGAACAGAGCATAAAAACGTGAAGCTGATGGCAGTATAGGCAATATCACAACACTTTTGTGTATCAACCTTTATCCTGATTCCATTTTTTAATGAACATTTGGATCAAGCAAAAAAAAAAAAGTTATCAACAAAACACATTGAATGATCAAGTAAATTAGTTAAAATGCAGTTTTGTCTAAAGTAAATTACAGAGCCTCAGTAAACTGACAATTGATTAGTATTCTATTCAGGCATTCTGACAGTCCACATTTTCACTACACTGGGAGAACATGTGTCAGCTGGAACATAATTTCTTAGGAATTTGAGGACATTAAATATTGCCTTGCAGATGCTCACAAAATATGTACCCATTTTTGCCATATGGGAGAGACAAATGGAAGTCTTTAAGGATCAACAAGAGAAAAAACAAAGCAATGCTTGTGCTGATTAAACTAAGTGCCAACTTGAGATAATATCCACTTTTTGAAGTGTCAGGAATGATAAGAGAGCTTTAAACATATAATGGCACAAACAAAAGAAAATAGTAGAGTAAAATTGATAGTCTATGTTTATTTTGAAAAATACTGAACTCTGATGCAAGAAATACCATAGTGATCATCTATGTCTTAGTTGTAAGCAGGATATAGAAATGAAAATCAAAGGTAATATTCCCATATGTTACTTTTTTCAATATAAGAAACCATTAAATAGCCAAAGAAGCTATTAAATGCACCCAGTCCTTTGAAAAGGACTGTGGGATACAAAAAATATGGAATTTTCTCATCTAACCCTTTTTCATTTAATTAGAAATAAACATCCTGCTTCTCTACATCTTTTAAATTCTCTTCCTTTCTTGTATTTTTCATCTTAATAATTGGAATAACCATAATTGTGTTGGTCCTTTAAGTCACTCAGACTCCTTCTTTCTCATTCCTGACAACCAGTCAGCAAATTCTATCAATGGTACCTGATTTATATTTCTCCTTTTCCCCCCTGTCTCCATTGTCACTGCTTCTATTTCAGTCAAGATGATCAACTATGCTTTTATAGTCTACTTAGCAAGATTATAAATTCTTGCATAATTTTGTTCTCCTTCACCAAACCTGAGTAATACAGATTTCAATGAATAATAATACTCTTTTCATGGCATACCTCATTTTCCATAAAAATAATGCAACTATAAAAATGGCTATATTTGTCTACTAGTGCATATATGTAAGATTTTTTCACTATAAGTATAGATTTATATGTCATTACTGCAACAGTATAAACATTCGAAAAATACCATTACATTAAGGTTTTTTTTTTTAAGTTTTTTAAATCTTTATTGTTGAAAGTATTAGATATGTCCCCATTTTTATCCCCATTGACCTCACCCAGTCCCCCGCCAGGTCTTCATCACTCTATTGTCTGTGTTCCCCGATTATGCATATATGCATGCAAGTTTATTGGTTGATCTCTTTCCACCAGCCCATCCTCCCCTGCCTTCCCTCTGAGGTTTGACAGTCTGTTCTCCTATATTCATAGTGTCATAATTCACCATAGCTAAGATTTGGAAACAGCCTAAGTGCCCATCAGCAGATGAGTGGATTAAAAAGCTGTGATACATCTACAGAATAGAATACTATGCAGCTGTAAAAAAGAAATAACTCTTTTCATTTGCAACAGCATGGATGAACCTGGAGAGCATTATGCTAAATGAAATAAGCCAGTCAGAGAAAGGTAAGTATCACATGATCTCACTCATATGTAGAATCTAATGACCAACATAAACTGATAAACCAAAATAGATCCAAAGATATGAGCTTTTTTTAGTGGGATTATGTACCTAAAATTAGAATTACTGGGTTATAGTGTATGAGTATGTTTAATTACAAAGTAATCCCAGTTTTGTCAAATGGTTGTACTAATTTACATCCCTACCCACATAATATATAAGCAATACTCTTGATTCCAGCTTGCTACAACACTAGATATTGTCAAACATTTTAACTGGTGCCAACAAAATGTATAAAAATATTTTTATGTTCATTTTTCTGATTACAAATGACATGAATATGTCCTATTATTGACTCTAGCTTTTCCTGATTCCTGCCCCAGTGTAACCACAAAATGCACATGTGCGAATGCACACACACACACACACACACACAGGCACACTCACACATCCATTACTTACATAGTTTTAAATCTGCTTCTTTCAAAACCAAATCACTAACATCTCTTGGAAGGTTTTATTTTTTCTTTCTGATTTCTTCTATATTTGGTTTAGACACCTGTGCTCACCATACAACAGCTTCTATTTCTTCTATCATAGCATTGAACTATTCCATATGCCAAATGTTTTACTTGTTTGAATATCCAAACAGGAGCATGTGAAATTAGTGACTATTTCTCTCACATCCTCAGCACATAATAGGATGAGCACTAAAGCTTCTCAAGTGTCTCTTTAATCTTAAAATACATTTGTGCTGAGTCTAGTAAACTTAAAATATGCAAAATGTTTTCCAATAATGTTATCAATTATTTTTGGTATTAATATTCCTTAATTTGTTGTCTTAGCTTTCAGGATATTTAAAGCATGTGTGAGTGAAATGGAATACTACTGGGCCATGAAAAAGGAAATCTTACCCTTTGTGACAGCATGGATGGGCCTGGAGAGCATTATGCTAAGTGAAATAAGCCAGTCAGAGAAAGACAAGCACCATATGATTTCACACAGACGTGGAATCTAATGAACAAAATGAACTAACAAGCAAAATAGAGACAGTTTTATAGATAGAGAGCAGGTAGACAGCTGCCAGTGGATAACAGTGTGGTTATATCTAGGTGAGGTGGAGGGAACTAGTGAATGATATGGGGGATAAAGGTGATGGAAGGACACTTGGTGAACACACAGTACAGGGTACAGATGATGTTTTGTGAAATTGGGCACCTGAAACTGGTATAATTTTGTTAACCAGTGTCACACCAACAAGTTCAATAAAAAAAGAAAAAAAAAGTAAATAATGTATGTTCATGAGAAAGAGATCCAAATAATACAGATTTACATATATAAGTATATAATTTAACAGACACATTTTAATACAAAATCATCTACTTGAGATCAGCCTGACTACCAGAATAGGAAACATCCTACGACTCCCAAATACCCTAAGTGATTCCTGATTGCTTGGAAATGGGAGTTCTGAGAAAAATTCAGACTGTCCTGACCAATGATTTCTTGCCTATCACAGCCACATGTATCCTCTTCTAACCCGGCTCCCTGGACTACTGATGCAATCATTCCACAAACACTCTTGAGCCCTGAAACACTCCAGGTATAGACTTAAGATTCCATTGTGATCAGTGAAGGCAAGTCTTCTGTCCTTAAAGAACTTCTATATTATGCAAGCAAACAAATACAAATCATTATTTCAGAGAGAGGTAAGAGCTAGGACAACCGACAATGTTTGCTATTTCAGAAACAGCAATAAAGAAAGGCCTCTCTGATGAAGTGACATTTTGAGATGTTAATGATGAGAAGTTGGGTTCAGGTTTATGTCTTTGAAATTTGATTAAAGAAATCTCTGTTGCCCTGCTTTCCTAGTGCCTTGTACACCAAGCATGCCACCACCAGGTAGTCCCAAATGCCACTGCACCGTACGGACTGTCAGTGCTGCTGAACTGTTTGCATTGGAGAGAAGGGCCCTCTCCTCTGTCCCTCACCACACATGCCTCCAAACACACAGAGGCTTCACCAGATGCCTCTTCCATCAGCTACTCTCCTCCACTCCTTATCACCTGCAGGCAATTTTCAAAATTTTAACAACAAAAATAAAACTTTCTGAGAGTTTCGGATTCTCTGTGTACAAACCTGAGAAACTAGCATCCCTCACTCACCATTCCTCTAAAATAGCCTTCGAGGCTAAGCGTTGCCACAGTGAAGAAAGTGCACAGACTTTGAAATTAACACTATCTGATGCAAAGGCTTGCTTCTTTTCTGTCTTTTGTGTATATTTATTTATTTTCAGCAAACGTTATGTTTATTAATTTAACAGCCATTTTTCCACATAAAGAATTGGTTAGACTTCCCTTTTCTCCCAAGCTTTAAATAGAACTTTACTTATTTATCTATTTATTTATTTATTTTTATTGAATTGATTGAGGTGACATTGGTTCACAAAACCATACAGGTTTCAAGTGTACGACTCAATAAATATCATCTGCAAACCCCATTGTGAGCCCATGGCCCCAAGCAAAGTCTCTTTTTTGGATTAAAAGAGATGCAATTTAATTATTCACTATGGTTTGAATTACCCACTAACCTTCCATGACTTATAAAGTTGAAGTTTGCTAAACTCAAAAAAAATACTCAGCAGGCCAGCTGTGTCTTTAAGTAAGCACCCTTAAATATTCTGTCATAGAAAGTGGGGTTTAGAAATATCAAACAAGCCAATGGGGTCATGGTCCATACACTAATGTTTGAGAACTGCTGGTACTGGTGACAGTAAGAACAAGAGCGGCACTGAGCTGACTCAAGACAAACAGGGATGTATGTTTCCTAGGGCTGGTGGGAAAAAGTAAATACTACAAACCAGGTGGCTTAAAACAACAGAGACTTATTTTCTTACCTGTTTTGGAGGCTTGAATTCCAAAGTCAAGGTGTGGGCAGAGTTGGTTCCTTTGGAGGCTCTGAGTCTTTCCTGGCTTCTGAGGACAGCCGGCATCCTTGGTGTTTCTTGGACTGTGGATCCATCAAGCCATTCTCTGCCTCCACCATCACTGGAGTTCTCCCATGTTTCTCTCTTTTCTTTTCTGACAAAGACCAGTCATATTAGATGAAGGCCCCACCCTACTCCAGTATCACCTCGTTTTCACTAATTACATCTACAATTACCCTATTTCCAATTAGGGCCTGTAAGAGGCAACTCCTAGCCAGGGTCTTGAACCTTCTGGGTGCAGGGAATTCAAAAACATGCAGGTGACAACAGGCTAGCAGGACATGCTTTACTACGAACAAAGCAGCCAACAACTGGATGGTCAGTGGCAACTTATGTACATACTCATACACGCTCGAATAAAAGAGGCCTCGGGCCAATTAGTGACACTTGTGCTTCATTAACATAAACAGCTTACAGATGGGTGCGCTTGCCCAGTAAGTAGCATAGTGCTACTGCTGAGCTATTGCCCCTGTGCCCCTGTGCATGTGTAGGGCGAAAGGGCTTTTCACCTAATACTGCCCTGTCCTCACCTGCACACATGCGCATGGCGAAGAGGCCTTGAACCTCCAGCGAACCCCACAGGGCCCCATTCTGAGGTATTGGGGGTTAGGACTTCAACATATCTTTTGGAGGCAACACAATTCAATCCATAACAAAAAACAGCTGTGTATTCACCCAAGCCCTCTCAGGATAATATGAATCAAAATTTTCTAGGTAGCAGGATAATGTTGGTGATTCCTAGCCATACCTCAGGACCACTGAATCACGTTTTTCAAGGCTATTGAGCCCACACTGGGGATTTTTAAAAACTTGTACAATGTTTTAAAATCACTATTGTAAATACATGTATTAATGTTTCTATGGCAATGGTTTGTGCTATTCATAACATAGAACACCTTTTGACATTGAACTTGGGTACAATAGAATACTGAATTTTAAGTTAGCCTAGTAGCATTGAGTATTGCTTATAGGAGGTTGCTATGTTACAGAAGGAAATAAATTCTTTGAAATTGATTTCATCTGAAAATGAAGTACTGTAATAAATGTCTTCTCTGTTTCTATCCTATTTTTATACAACTCTGTATTTCTGTTTTTATTCATCTTTATTCTTTCTTTATATGTTTCTCTTCTGTTTCCTTTGTAGCAGTGAGAATTCTTTTTACAATACACATTCAATTTGACACATTCATAGTGCATACTTACTATGTATTTGTTTTGGTGCTGAAAGCTTTGGAAATAATGTCCTTTAAAAAATAGCTACTTTGAAATGCGCAAAGAAGTACTTATCAAACTTTAATATGCATAAGAATCAACTTGGGATCTTGTTAAAATAGATTTTGATTCCGCAAATTTGGGGTGGAGCCTGAGATTCTTCATTTCTAACAAGCTCCCAGGTGGTGATACTTCTGCTTTGTGATCTATGCTTTCAGTGGGAAGTGGCTAAGAAATAAAAGGGAGGTACATGCAAAATGCTAATGCAACACAAATGGGAAAAATATTACAGAAAAAAAGATGTAGATTTTGGACATCAAATATTACTAGAAGTTAATTGCCCAAAAGGAAAAAGAATACTCTTGGCAATGGGAAGGGCATAAGTAAGGCTTCTTAAGCAAAGAGCAATGACCAGTAATTACTGTGGCTAGACACATGCTTTTAAAAATACACTTATTGAAAAAAGCAGATTCTTAGAACACAACTCAGAAACAACGATTTAGAAATCATGAGACTAAAGACATGAGGCTCACTTGTAAGTAAATTCAAACTCCTTCATATCTGCCACCTCAAATTTGGGCTTCAGGTTGCATGCCTGCAGGGAGGGATATAAGTTTGAACACACTGGTGGCCAAAGGGGTGAAGAGCATCCTGTCCTTTTTCCAAAAATTTAGATTTTATTTTTCAAAAGTGGTGTTCGGATTTTTTTCAATGCTATGTTCTTATTAAAAGAAAAATTGAGCAAACCTCATATAAGTGCCATTATTTATTTAATAAATATGCAAATATAGTCATATGCCTATACTATTTCATTTTAAATCACAACTGACAGAGGCCCGAGGAAAGTAGCCTTATGAATAGTCCAACAGCGACCCACTTTTTGTCTCGGATTTTAAATGTTGATACAGTGATTGCTTTTAAGTGTCTTAAAATTGTTTTTTTGTCAACATAAATATTCTCTTAATCATAAATCCTAATTGCTTAGTGGAGCTTACATTAGAGTAAGACAAAGGTGCTAAAAGCTGTTTTAGAAGCAATGCTTTTCTTTGTGTTTCATTCTCTTTCTCTCTCTCCCTCTCTCCTGCTGAAATAGGGAAAAAAGAGACAGCAAACTTGAGCTCCTGAATTATATGATTTCCCCATGCATCCCATTCACCTATGTATATTGGAATAGCAAACGTTTATATCCTATTGGCTTACACAGTGAAATTACTTGTAGTTGTCATTGGTTGTTGATTTTATGATAATTGTAATGGAAAGGTCTCCAGTCCCTCCAAATGTAAAGGATGTTTAAAGAGTGAGATAATGCTCAACAGTTGAGAGGATATAACCAACAAGGGAGAACTGAAGCAGCAATAACAAAGCTGAATTGTTGCAATGTGACTGTTCTCTTCCAATAGCCTTATCCGCGTCTTTTTATGCTCCAGATAAACCATCTTACATAGTAGTGAATAAGTAATAATGGCTTATAGCCCAGCTGTGAGCAGTTTTGTGGTTAATAAAATAGGGAGCAACCAGGGATTTCCAATCTCAAATAACATTGTGTATGACAAGTGAAACTTTAGTAATCTTCAGTGAATAATTATATAAAAGAAGAACAGAAAATGATGGCCACATGGCTCAATTCTTTACTATAATCTCATCTGTGTTTAAAACTTGAGAATCAGGAACTTAATAAATTAGGGAATTCACATGAGTTACCTCATGATATTAGGCAAGCTGTTTAACTTCCTCAAACCTTCATTATCCCCATCTATAAAATGGGAAGTTAAGTGAGACTTTTGTCTAGATTTCACATAGGACATCGTGGTAGATAAGATTTGGTTACAGCCTCTTCCACAAGCACTGGTTCCTTCTCTTCTTCTCACATGTTCAGCTTGGGAGGTCCCAGGACTCAGCTGCAGGCTCTCCTCTCTCCTTGTACTCTCTCCCTGGAAAAGCCCTTCTTGCCCGTTGTTTTAGGGACAATCATATCTTGGAGACATTGCGGGTTCAGCACGAGAGCAATGAAATAAAGTGAGCATCGCAATAAAGCACGTCCTGCACTGTGGTTGATGGAGGATCTTCCCTTCAATTGGTAAGAAATGTAGCATCATGAGTTCAATTAAGCGAACTGTAATACAGTGAGATATGCCTGGACTACAGATACAATATGGGCCCCGTTTTTTTTATCTGCAACCCAGACTGTTCTCTTTCTTGAACTCTAGCCTTGCTTATTGAACAATGGCAACTGCCTGCTTAACTCCCATAAATGTTTCATGAGCATCTTCTTTGACATCACACATTCAAAACTGATATATAATTTACCCATTCCCCAAACCACTAATCCTCTGTTGCCCCAGCAAATAAGACAACCCGATTCCCATCAACTCATGTTCAATCCATTGACAAATCCTATCTTCTCAACTTTCAAAATACCTCTGAAACTCACAAATACGCACTTAGCTTTATGGTTGTCATCATGCCCAACAATCATCATCTCTCACCTGAGCTAAGGCAATAGTCTTCTAATTAGGCCTCCTGCTTTTATCCTCACCCAGCAGTAGTCCATTATCTATTTAGAAGAAAGAGTAATTATTTTAAAAATATGTCAGATGGTGCAACTTGATGGCTTATCTTTTATTTTATTTTTTAAATTTCTTTATTGATTAAGGTATTACATATGTGTCCTTATCCCCACATTCCCCCCCATGCCCCCCTCTCATGCCCTCACCCCCCTGTTGTCTGTGTCCATTGGTTAGGTCTATATGCTTGCATATACAGTGGGGCCTTGACTTACAAGTGTCCCGACTAACGAGTGTTTTGAGATACCAGCTGTCTCTCGGCCGATTTTTTGCATTGAGTTGACAGAGTAATTTGAGTTAACGAGCTCCTTAACGAGCTCGGTCTCAGAACGAATTAAACTCGTAAGTCAAGCCCCACTGTAAGTCCTTTGGTTGATCTCTTCCCCTTACCCCCACCCTCCCCTACCTTCCCTCTGAGGCTTGATGGTCTGATCGATGCTTCTCTGTCTTTGGATCTGTTTTTGTTTACCAGTTTATGTTGTTTTGATGGCTTATCTTTTAGAGCAAGCATGTCAAACTCACAGCCAGCAAGTCTGACATGCTTGTTTTAGAGCATAATCATGTCATGTCACAGCTTCCATGGCCTGGCTCTCTCTCTGCCCTCATGCCCTAATACTTATCCTTTCCTCATTCCATTTTATTCAAAAAGGCAAAATTGAACAAGCTCCCATCCCAAGGCTTTTGCATTTCTCGGCTTTTTCATGAATTAGGGACAATGCTGTATGGCTGGGGCATCTGGGATAGCTGCAACCTCTATTCATTTTTTTTCTTTTATCCTCAAAGCAGTCACATTGGGATTTTTCACAGGGTAGTGGCATATTTTCCAGAAGCCAAAGAGGGACAACTTTAATATGTTAATGCAAGCTTCTGGTTGTATTATGTTTGTTAATGTATCATGGATCAAAGTAAATTCCATGATCAAACCCAAGAAAAATATGGCGGGGATGATAAAAGAGCATGGGCATGTGAATGCAAAATTTAATGATGGGGTGACTATAACAATGATTAGTTTCCTATTGTTGCTGTAATAAGTTACTACAAACACAGTGACTTAAAAAAATGCAAAAAAATTTTATCTTGATGTTCTAGAGATTCAAAATTAGTCTTACTGAGTGAAAATAAAATCGAGCCTTATAGGGCTTCATTCTGGAGGAAGAATCTGTTTCCGGGGAAGAATTTAGCATCCCTGCCTTTTCCAGCTTCGGCTGCCTACGTTCATTGGCTTGGGATCCCCTTCTCCCATCCTCAGAGCCCACCACTGCTTCCTCTACTTCTATCATCCCATTTCATCTTCTGACTTTGACCGGCCTTCTTCTGTCTGATGAGGACCATTCTAATCACATTGAGTCCATCCACATAATCCAGAAATTTGCTTCATCTGAAAATACTTAATTTAACCACATCTGCAAAGTCTCTTTTGACATATAAAGTAACATACTCAAAATTTCTAGAAATTAGGTAATACATATCTTTGGGGTCCATTATAAAGCATACTGCACTTACCACATAATGTATTCTCATGGCCTAGCAAGAAATTCTGACATAAAGTGAGTGCTCCTTAGATATCTGTTGTATATTCCAAGTAGAAAAATATTCCAAGTAGAAAAAATTTGTTCAAATTATTGGAGTAAATTTATTTAAATACCTATTTATGCTATAAAATACTCTGAAAAGAAACTGTGTATGCAAGATAATCTTCAAACATATTGATCATATAGGATGTATTATGAATTGACAGAAAAATAAAGGCATTATCTGTATTGCAATACATGCATTTAATTGTTTGAAGGTATATGTATGTGTGTATTGTGGGGCACAGGAGAAATTGAGTGGTTAATAATACTGATATAATAAAATTTTGAGTTTTGTATAGCAATAATATAAAAACTATTGCAAATATGTATTATTGACTAATGTGCAATCAATTATTCTAAGCATTTTACTTGTATTAACTCACTGGGTCTTTGCAACAATTCAGTGAAGTACATGAAATTTATATCCATCATTTGGTGATGAATATATGAAAACAAAATTGTTTAAATGATTTGCTCAATATTTCAGGGCTACTGAGCAGGGAACAATGAACAAAACCCATGTAGTGGTTTCAGAATAAGCTACATTAATCATTAAGGGTTAGTACCATTCTGAAAACAAAATGTGCTAGAAGATAAAATAATAAAAAAAAAATAAAAACATCACATCTCATTGGGATTACCAGAAAAAAAAACTTCTTAGGGTGTGTTCCATTTATATTTAGACTTATTTTCTAGAGAAAAAAATAATTCAAGTAGAAAAAATAGCCTGAGACAAATACAAATAATTCACAGAGGCAAGGGGGCTGGGTGTCTCTAAGAGGATATTCCTTTTTTTTTTTTTTTTTAATATATTGCTATTGATTTCAGAGAGGAAGGAAGAGGGAGAGAGAGAAACATCAATGATGAGAGAATCATTGATCAGCTGCCTCCTGCACACCCCCCACTGCGGATAGAGCCCACAACCTGGGCATGTGCCCTTGACCAGAATTGAACCTGGGACCATTCAGTCCTCAGGCCATTGCTCTATCCACTGAGCCAAACCAGCTAGGGTTAAGAGTATATTCTTGATTGACTGGAGCAGTGGTTCTCAACCTTGGCTGCACATTAAAATCACCTGGGAATCTTTTTAAAATCCTGATTTCTGGGCCTCATCCTCCGGAAATTCTATTTCTTTGTTACTAATGTTGTGGCCCCACCCCATAACAAAGAAACAGAATTTCCGGAGGATGAGGCCTAGAAATCAGGATTTTAAAAAGATTCCCAGGTGATTCTAATGTGCAGCCAAGGTTGAGAACCACTGATCTAGACTATATTCCCTGTAGGAAAAACTCTGCTGAAAAGGTAGATTGAGGGCAAGCAAGTTAGAGGAGAACTTGATGAGAAGACACACCTGCCGTCAACTGGTAAACCATGGGAAGCCTATCTAGGGGGAAAATCGGGTTAAATTGGCTTTTCAAAGTTTAATCTCAAAATAGCATATAGGATGGTCTAGAGCAGTGGTCGGC
The DNA here is from genome assembly GCF_028538775.1 of Myotis yumanensis. Lineage (NCBI taxonomy): Eukaryota > Metazoa > Chordata > Mammalia > Chiroptera > Vespertilionidae > Myotis > Myotis yumanensis. The sequence continues at coordinate 6,366,801 of NW_027223772.1, forward strand.
AAACTGCGGCTCGGCAACCGTGGCTCTCGAGCCACATGTGGCTCTTCCACAAAACACCTGCTCTTCCACAAAATACCGACTTCTGCGCATGGGTTGCAAAGTTTCAATCGCACTGTACGTGCACGCCCGCACATGGTATTTTGTGGAAGAGCCACACTGAAGGGGCCAAAGAGCCGCATGTGGCTCTCGAGCCACAGTTTGCCGACCATGGCCCTTGAGTACTTATAACATGCAGGTAGAAAAGGGAAGTATTTTGCACAATGTTTGATACAAATTTTACATCACTCTTTTCAAAGATGAGATATTGTGAGAATTAATAGGAATGTTTCCACCTCCTTTTCACCCTCATCTTTCTTCAGTGGAAAAGTGCCAAGCCAGGGCAGAGAAAAATAATGGAGATGATTTTGATAACATAATTGTGTAAGCTTTCATTATCCCTAACCCATCTCCACCCTTATCCCTCCTTAGGTTGGCTATTTACTTCAACAGCCTCTCTGTTTTCACTTGATCTAGTTTAAACTGGGTCTCTGTTCCTGGAAGTGAGAACTAGCTAGCACACTTTTTTTATATTGGGGGAATAAGTGCTATGCTGCAAAATTTTTTAAAGAATAAAGGCAGTTCAGAAAGAAGAAACATTAGTAGAAATTAAAGGCTTAAAAGAAATTGTGAACAAGAGGAGATGTTTACATGTGTCTGAATAGTATGGAAGAAAGACAATCAAATCCTCAATGGGTGCTCCATTCACTTACATTTCAAATAAAAGATCATTTTTGTTTTGTTGTGCTTTATTTAGGTCTTTCCTTCCTTTTGCATTGAAGTACTAATCTTTTCAATATGATTGTTATATGTGTCATACATGACTTCATATAATTACAGTGGGGCCTTGACTTACGAGTTTAATTCGTTCCGTGACGGAGCTCATAACTTAAATTACTCGTATGTCAAATCAAAAGTGAACGAGTGAGATACGTGATGCTGGGCTGATGTTGTGGCGTTCACTGTGACATTCGCTGCGCCAACTAGCGGTGGGGTATCTGAAGCTGGCTGGTAACCTGAATTTTAGCTCGCAACTCAAAGCAAAAAATCGGCCGAGAGACGGTTCGTATCTCGAAAAAACTCATTAGTCGGGACACTCGTAAGGCAAGGCCCCACTGTACATTACTTTATGAATCTTTATATACAGATGATAACAGTTTTGAGGAAAGCCTTTCCCATAATTCTCAGAAAATCACTTGGTGAATTCCAGGTACCATCTTGCATTAACATATATATGAACAAATACTTTATTAATTTTGAAGTTGTGGTGTTTCACAATCATTATCCCATTGTTCTTTAAAATAATTACCAATAGGTTGGCTTTCACTAACACTGTAAAATATAACAATTAATACAATAATTTGCTTTTTGAATTAGTAAAGTTTTTTGCTGTTAATTTAATATTAATAATATACTATATATTTAAAAAAGGGTATCCACACTGAAATGTAAATATATTGTTGGGAAATTGACTTATATTTCTATGAATTAATTTGGAAATATTTTTTAAGAATCTATCTGAAAAGTTTTGCCCTAGCGGGCTCAGTGGTTAGAGTGTTGGCCTGCGACTGAAAGGTCCTGGATTTGATTCTGGTCAAGGGCACCTACCTCGGTTGCAGGATCCTCCCTGTCCTGGGCCCTGGTCGGCTTGTGCAGTAGGCAAGCAATCGATGTGTTTCTCTCACATTGATATTTCTCTCTGTCTTTCCCTCTCTCTTCCACTCTTTCTAAAAATCAATTAAAAACATCCTCAGGTGAGGATTAAGAAAAAGAAAAAAAAATGAAAAGTTTTAAGGGCTTTGACCCAACTATTTTTCTTGTAATTTGCATAACAACATAATTCAAAATAGCAGAGAAAGGCAGAAAAAATGAAATTAATGTATAAAAATGGGCATTGCAAAAATTTTATGTCAAAAATATTGGAATAACCTGAATAATAAAATTGCTTAAAATATGTTCTATTCATAAAACAAATATTAGCAATAAAATGATGTTTTTAAATCATGAAAAATATATATGCAGAATTTCAATTATAAAAAAGGATCATCAAAATAATATGCACATTATAAACTTATGTTAAATATACAATAAGAAATTGAGAGAAACACACTAAAATGCACTTTCTGATTTTTTGTCTTACAAATAAATAGTTCTAATGCATATTAGATTCAACATATAATTTAATCAACTGACCTTATATCTGCACATTTGCTGCAATGATTTAGAGTAATATTGGCTAGAACTGGAGAGTCACTTGGGAAACAACAGTTGAGGAAAAAAATATTTCAGTTAATGTAGTTATTTCCCCAGTTGATGATAAAGAAATGAAATGAATTTTCCAACTTCAGCATGGTTGAATAAACTGAGCATCATTAAGTCAGAAGGATGGAAAGAGCTCTGGAGATGTCACACATTTTGCCCCTTGTTACATATATTGTCCCCCTCAAAAATGAGGATGTGTCCTATTTTGTATCATAATTCTCTAGAGAAAGCACTGCTATAACTTCCCATTTTAGCTAAGTTTTTTTCAAGATTTCAAAGTTCTTTTAAGGAAAAACATTTCTTAAAAACCCCTTATCGGTTGTATCATTGGCTCTCTCATACAATGGGCTCTCTTATCATTTTGTTGATGGTTTCTTTTGCTGTGCTGAAGCTTTTTATTTTGATGTAGTTCCATTTGTTTATTTTCTCCTTAGTTTCCTTTGCCCTAGGACTGTGATGGCAAACCTATGACACGCATGTCAGAGGTGACACACAAACTCATTTTTGATTGATTTTTCTTTGTTAAATGGCATTTAAATATATAAAATAAATATCAAAAATATAAGTCTTTGTTTTACTATGCTTGCAAATATCAAAAAATTTCTATATGTGACACGGCACCAAAGTTAGGGTTTTTCAAAATGCTGGCATACCGAGCTCAAAAGGTTCGCCATCACTGCCCTAGGAGATGTATTAGTAAAAATATTGCTAAGAGAGATGTCTGCCTATGATTTCTTCTAAAATGTTTATGGTTTCACAACTTGCAGTGAAGTCTTTTATCCATTTTGAGTTTATTCTTGTGTATGGTGTAAGTTGGTGCTCTAATTTCATTTTTTTTGGCATGTATATCTCCAATTTCCCAACCCCATTTATTGTGGAAACTGTCTTTATTCCATTATGTGTTTTGCCTCCTTTGTCAAATATTAATTGAGCATATGGCGTAGGTCGATTTCTGGGTTCTCTGTTCTGTTCCATTGATCTATATGCCTGTTCTTGTGCCAGTACCAGGCTATTTTGAGAACAGTGGCTTAGTAGTATAACTTGGTATCTGGTGTTGTGATTCCTCCAACTTTGTTCTTCTTTCTCAAGATTGCTGCAGCTATTCATTTGATTCCATATAAATTGGTGGAGCCTTTGTTCTAGATATGTGAAATATGCTGTTGGTATTTTAATGGGGAGTGCATTGAATCTATAGATTGCTTTGGGTAGTATGGACATTTTAATGATGTTGAGTCTACCAATATGTACACGAAAAGTCACTTTAATTTTTAAATACATTGCTTAAATAAAATTTTTGTGAGTTTAGTATAACCACAGCCAATATTTTGTTATTTAAATGTTTACAGTTAAGGAGAATAGGACACTCAGTGAGCTCCATGATATATTTGTAACCAATTCTCTTGATTATCACAAAGTAACACATAATTTCAGATTTATTTTTAATACCAGGCCTTTATCTTTTAGTTCAATTGCTAAAATAGCATACTAATCTCTTTATATACATATTACTTCCATGATCAAATTTACAAGGGTAAAATTATCGTGTTAACAATACACCTAGTATAGTAACTCCTGAGCTCAAAGGTAGAACCTCACATGGTTCTCCCCCCTCCTTCCTTATTGTTTTCCTGTTCCCTTTGGGCTTTCTTTTTCTCCTTCTGGATGAGAGGCTTCCTTCCCTTTATTTTGTAAATATAGACCTTCTGCTGTTTACATTCTATGGAAGTGTACCTTTTGTAGCTTTTCAGCTCTGTGCTTCTTCCATGGTCCCCTTAATTTCTAAAATTTCTAGAATTTCCTAAACCTGTCTCTTTCATCCCTAAAAATTCCTGTTTCAATTCTATGGTGTGGTACTGTTGTGGGAGTGGGGTTTATGGTGAGAGACTCTCAGCTTTTTCAGCCCAGTTCAATGTGGATATGAGCTCATTTTCCCAATTGTAGGATTTGGTCAGCTAGCTTCTGGATTTCTCAGAGGGATTTGCTGCAGCTGTACTTTGGTGCGTTCCTCAGAGGAGGGAAGTTCAGGAGCCTCCTATGTTGTCATTTTGGTTGACTCTCCCTTCCCTAAATTCTTCAGCCAAAACAGACATGATTTTAAATTCTGTCACAGATCTATGGACTGTATCTAACCTATCTACAGCTCATTTTCTTCATCTGCAATCATAGGAAAAACAGAACCCCCCATCTTGTAGGGTTTTTTGAAGACTAAATGAGACAATGTAAAAAATAGAGCAATTATTACTTATTAACTGCTAAATAAATATTAATTATGATGTTTATTGTCATGGCTAAAGTACCCTTCACTTCCAAATGTGAATTTTCTGAATTATAGGTCAGAATATTCTCCTTAGAATATAAATATAAATATTATTTTTCCCTTAAAATTTTCTGATACTTTATTATTTTTATGTATCTCATCTTTGTAAAATTCTCTCTACTTATTTTTATTATTGTCATATATCTCATCAAGTTGACATATCTAGAGCAATCATAAATATTTGCTTTTAAACTCTTATTCTAACAAAAAATAAAGTCACATTTATGAATACAAGAAAAAAAAGAGAACCTAGTTATACATAAATTAACTTCTTTGTAAAAATTGATTTGCAATAATGACTAAATGTGATTCATTAAATAAACAATCTTCTTCAGCCTTAATAAATTTTAAATGTAATTTAAAATTAGTTGAAAATACCATAATATTATTGTTTTTAGAAAATATAGATATCAAGCAAGCCAGCAAAAACTGTGTTTGTTATGTAAAAAATAATACAAAACTTAAATTTTATCTGCCTAATTCACTGTGATTACTTTTAAAAATGTTACTTACTAATTTTGAGAGAGAGAGAGAGAGAGAGAGAGAGAGAGAAAGACATCAGTTAGTTGCTCCACTTGTTTATGCATCCATTGGTTGGTTCTTGTATGTGCTCTGAATGGGATAGGACCTGCAACCTTCACACATCTGGACAACGCTCCAACCAACTATGGTCATTTTTATTTGGTGACTATTTTTCTAGTCTGTGAAATGCTAAAAGGAGGAACAAAGAAAGTTTATCATGGTCACCATATACATTGGAATAATTAGACGTGACTAATTGTTAAAGCTCTGAGCATATGATCTTAGGTCTCAGCCTGTAATATAAATTGTTTCTTTCATATTTCATATTTTTATCTGGTGAAAGGAATTATTCAAATCTCTTCCTCTTTTGGTAATGTCAATACTACACTGATCATAATTTTGCATTCCTTTCTATTCTAAGTGACTTTTAGAACCTTGAACCTATCCATGCTTTAATTGTATTATGTCACTTCAGTACCAGTATTTTTTGTCTTGTTTGTTGTTAATTAGATGAGAAAAGAGAGGATTGAATGAAAGCACTTGAAACAACTGAAGAATCTGAGATAAGTAGCCTATTTTATTACATCCTGTATAATGAGTATACTGGACTCTCTGTTAAGAGAACTGTGTGATTTCAGCATAGTTTAGTAAAAATCTGTATAGTTCTCTGTACCTGTAAATAATTCATTCAGAAAATGAATTTCCAGCAGTCAAAAATCAGCATATTATAACCAATCACCCCGTCACAGCAGGAACTCAGTTGAAGAAAAACTTTATAGAGCAAGTGGCACCACAACTGATACATAATAATTACAAACAAAAGGCTAATGAGAGTTGAGCATTGCATCCCCTCAAACCTCTAGAACCAAAATAACATGCTAAGGAATTAACCAGAATACACTTGTTATTTTATAATGGAAACATACATGTGGCAAATTGGGACTTACAGGATATATTTTTACTACAGAGCCCATGACATGTAAATATGTGACTACAGATGGACAATGAAATATACTAACACCATCAAAATTAGGGAAAGGCAATGAAATCTAAGATGTAGATTATGATATCCTACATGTAGTATTAAATAACACTACAGTTTACACACATATGTCATATAATAAAGTTGAGACAGTGATATAAGAAGAAGAAATATAGAAAAAGAAAAAAATAGGTTGAAAACATTTTATATTCAAATAGACCATGTATGCAAGAAATTAAATTGAAAATAATAAAAACTCCCCACTTCAGTAAATAATATTTTTCTAGTTCTCTCACTTAAATGTCCTGATAAATAGTGTTACCTATTGCTGCCACCTTTTATTTATCTACAGTGCCCTAATGTTAACCAGATTCTCACTAAAAGAAGATAAGGTTCTTAGAAGTTGTCTGGGTCTTGAGTCAGGGAAAATAAAGACAGAACAAGAACATTTTACTCCTACTTTAAAATTTTAATCTTACTATTGCCAGACATCAGGAACACTTTCAGGGATACAAATGAGTCAGTTTAAAAGAGCTTCCATAAAAAAGGAGTGAGTATTTATAAGAATTCAATAAGAAAACAATACTTCTTTGAAAAACCATGAATACATGGAAGACATGATACTAAAAATATGTGAAAGAATAGGTATATGCAAATGAATTTCAGGTGTTTATTTATTTGACATTAAAGTAATTAGTTCTACTTTCAGATAGGGTAGCGAAAATCTAAGAGGTGAAGTCAGTCAACAAAAATTTTAAGAACAATGCAAAGATCTATATTGATTTTGTTAATCCCATGGAAATATGTTTCTCTAACTATTGGATACACATGGAAAAAAAATTACTTTTTTAAGGTTTAAAGTAATTCTTTTTTAAAAAAAAATATTTTATTGATTTTTTACAGAGAGCAAGTGAGAGAGACCGTTTGAAACATCGATCAGCTGCCTCCTGCACATCTCCCACTGGGGATGTGCCCGCAACCCACGTACATGCCCTTGACCGGAATTGAATTTGGGACCCTTCAGTCCACAGACCGATGCTCTATCCACTGAGCCAAACCGGTTTTGGCGAAAGTAATTCTTAAATTGACTCACTAAATGTTGGTTTGAGTGAATGGATGTTATTAAACACCCTTAATGCCCTCTCCAAACAGTAAGTCTTTCTCTCCTTTCTCTCTCTCTCTCTCTCTCTCTCTCTCTCTCTCACACACACACACACACACAAGTAAGAGATTATAAAGGTAAAATCTACAGTATGTTTAGGGGATGTTGGGTTACCCAGGCTGAAAGATAAAGTGTCACTTGGAAAGTTGCCAAGTTGCATTATATAAAAGATAGTCAATAAAGTAAAGTAAATTCTGGGTAGAATCTTCCTGGAAGCTCTACCTGGTAGGTCCAAAAGATGTAATCTGAGGTCTGTAACGGTAGTATAAAATTAAAGCTGTCACAGAATGCATGAGATAATCATGATGTTTCACTTCATTAAGATAATGCATTTGTAATCCTGAGAAAAAGAAATCAATATATTGCTGAATATTTTATGTAGTTTATGTTAGTAATGTAAGTATGCTACTGGATATTGGAGTCTTTGCTTTATGTGTATAGATATATATGTTTACATAGACCTGAATTATTAAATTAACCTGAGTTATGAAATTTACATACATAGTTTATCATATTTATAAACAATACCTAAGTGCATAGGAATATTTTGCTCATAAAATTTATATATTTGACATGAATGGGCCTAGAGATTATGATGTTAAGTGAAGTAAATTGGACAGAGCAAGATATATTCCATATGATTTCACTTATTTGTGGAATCTAAAAAACAAAAATATGAGCAAAACAAAATGAAACAGAAACAACCTCATGGGCACAGAGAACAAATTGATAGGTGACAGAGGGAAGGGGTTGAGAAGCTAGTTACAAAGGAGAATGGATTAATAATGTACAGTATAGGAAATATAGTCAATAACACTGTAATAACTTTATAGATGGTTACTAGATTTATTATAGACTTAGTGGAGATTAATTGTAGATCATTACTTCATAAGGTATATAAATGTTGAATTACCCCTGAAACTGATATAATGTATGTCAACTATAAATAAAAATAAATTTTAAAAATTTTATGTATATTTCCAGTTAGATGTTTTCAGTAATTAAGATAATCACACAAATTAAATGTTTGATTGTAGCTTAATTATGTAAATAGAGGTAAATATTTAAATAGATTTTAATCTCTCAATAGTATAAATTAGTTGAAAATAGATTGAAACTAAGGAAAATGACTAATCCCATTTTATAGATAACTACTCAATTAGAATAATATTAAATACTTAAAGGAAACTAAATTTAAAGTTTTATCTATAATAATTAAAAATATTAATTAAAACAAAAGTAACAGAAACTATTTCTTACTGTGTAAAAATGCTTTCTTCAGACAAAAAAAAAGACCAAGAGGACTTAAATTACTTAGTTTATCACTTGTTATAATGAGTATTCTTACATTAGATGAATATAATATTTTATCTATTTCATTTTGATGTGAGTAGCTTCAAAGATATCTGACAATTTTTAAAAATGCTGAGGTTTCTAATTGTGATCTTTTTTTCAACCCAAATATTCAAAATCTTCAAATTTCTATTTTGTGTATAAGAACATACTTAGCTAGCCATAAAATGGAGAGTGCTAAACCTTGCTCTGAACCCAGCTAAGTGACAAATAAAATAGGAAAGACAGATACATTTTTAAGTTACATATAGTTTTATTAATGCAACTATTATGGATTAAAACTTATGTTAGAATCTTGTTCAATTATACAAAATAAAACTAAATATTTAATAACTAATTCAGGAAGGAAAAAATAAATAAAATTAATTAAATAGTATCTGATTTTATGTTTTAGATATTTTACATATCACAACTGATATGGTCATTCTAAGAGGAATGTCATTTCCCCCCTCTCTCCCTCTGTCTTTGCTTTCTTTCTTCTTTCATTCAGTCTGTCCATCTATCATCTATTTCTTCATCTTTTTCTTTTCTCCTTCCTCTTTCTGCATATCCCTCCTATTTCTCCTCATTCCTACTTTCTCTTACTACCTTTTCTTATTTCTTTCCAAAAATATTTTTTTGTTAATGAAAGCATTAAATTTTGCATGATCAATTGATTTTCTTATTTTTATTGAATGAATATCTCAATGTCCAAATATTCAATGTTTGGGGTTAAGATCTATATTGAAGTTCTTACACATAAAGGTATATTTATTTCTATAACCACCGATTCCACATCAGAAATATCACATCTTTTAAAGTTGAATGCTTTCTCTGATGGAATTCCCCCGCCTTGTATAATTTAGAATGTAAATGTCAACAAAAAATTGGTTGACTTTATTATTTTATTCAACTCTCTGAATAGCACACACACCAAAATTAAAAGAAAGAGAAAACTATTTTTACTGATACTAGACAAATGCAAAAGTCTATGAAGTACAATTGCCAAATGCTATAAAAATCTAGATAGAAAGGAGAGGGGTAAATTGACCACTTCAGATTCTAAGTAATGTAGGGATTTCCTACACAACAACTGATTCATTCAAAAGACAAATCTAGCTGTACCCAGGCAGCGATGCTGGGATAACTGGCCAGATCTTTGGAAAGTCAGAACATAGCATTTTTGAGATTTTATCCACCAGTTCGGAATGACCATATATGCTGTATATCCTCAGGCCTCCTGAGAGTTTAGAGAAGTTCCCTTTTTAATGGAAAATAATTAAATAAAATGTATCTATATATCATTTTGTACATTTTGAATATTCCCCTGAGTCTGCCCAGAGTAGATCAAACTGATCTAAGGATGTTTTTAAGTCAATAAACCATAGTAGGCCCAGCTGACTTCTTTCTTCCCAAACTGTTGGATTTATTGATAGGTTATAAGAGAACAGACATGAACTAATCTGTATGAACTTTTAAAACTAAAAAATAGGAGCGCATTAAGGTTTTTTTCTCAACTTTGTCCACTTTCCTATACCAAGACAAAACTTGGCAAGCGCATTTCTTCTTTGCTGGCTGACTGTTAGCTTCTACCAACAGGAGGCAGTAGAGGAATAATGAAGCCTAGAAAAGGGAGATGCCACAGTTTCCTCTTTGCTCCCTCCATCTGTTTTTGCTCCCAGTTCCTCTTTATGCCTCCTATTCCTTCAGTGTTACCACGGCAACACTGTCTCACTCCCAGGTGAAAGTTCGTCCAAAAGCAGCATTTGATTCTAGCTTGTAGTTTTTTCAATACTCAGAGAAGGGGACCCAGCACACATTGTCAGGGACAAGGCACCCTCAGGTTTCTAGGCTTGTGCAGACCTTTACCTGGTCTCTGAGAGTCAGTGGGAAGGGAGCAACATCTCCCTCTCATAGAGACAAGTTCCTGCTTCCGGGACTCCTCCCTAAAAACATCTAAATTTTAATAATTTCCATCTCTTTCCTTTGTCCCCACATCCCTAAGGGAATACTTTTTTGTATAGTTTCTATTGTAATTTCTTAGTGTTTCACTTTTACCTTTCAGGTTATCTAATATCTAGTTAACAATTCTTTATAGTAAATTCTTGTTGTATTTTAATAAGTGATATGATATAAAATGTCTTTATAATAAGCATATAGACAGCATTTCCTCACAGTTTCACTTACTCCTAATTGCCTTAAATCCAGATAATTTATTTCTGCTTCTGGTAGCACTTGGTTTATAATGCATATTTAAAGATTTCTACAACCACTTCAACACTTGAAGTTGTTGAACCTTTATCATTGTACAAATGACTTATGAACATAATTGAAAATATATTGTTCTTAAAAAATCAATAAAACTTGTCACAATAATACTATCAATACAACAAAATACAGCTCGTTTTCTACATGACTCAGAACAGGAACTCATTTCCTTAGATTTCCTTAACAAAGATGTGCCTTTACTTTGGGTTACAATATAAAATAAAATTTATTTAAGAAAAAATTATTTTAAATTACTCCCCATGATGCCTAATATAATTATTTATAAAAATATATTCTTTAGTTCTGTTTAGTGGTTATTAATTTTAACTGCATGCCAATCCCTATATAAAGAACAAGAATTAGGTATGCCTTGATCTTTAGGAACTTAGTAAAATTTATTTTATACTTAAAAGTAATCTAAAATAGATATAGAGTCTGTTATGTTATAATTCAATGGGGTCATGTTATAAGTCATCCTTTTAGTATAGCATAGGTGGGATAAACAATTCAGGATTATCTTTTATTTCCACAAAAACCCACAGCAAGATCTATTTTGGCAAGTAGCTTGTTTGCCATTTATCTATTTAATTGTCTGTCTGTCTATCTATCTTTTTGTTTAGAGACAGAAGGTGAGGTAGCAATATTAAGACCATTGGATTAGGGAGAACCCTATCAAGTCATTAAGTACATAAAAACATCTTCAAATTGGATATCAAAATGGGTGTTCAATTTAAAATCCAAGAAAACTTAGTAGAAAGACATGGGGGAGTGCTCAGACGTATTTTTATCCCCTCTCCTAGTCACTAGCACATGTACAGAGGTGACTAGTGTTCAGTTGTAAGCAACCTCCTTATTGTATCTCCATGGGTAAAGGAATCTTTCATATATCAGCTCAGAGATTTCAGAAGAGGACATGATATATTTCTGGTAATATCTACCATTAGAGTAGAAGTAAAAGATAGGGGAAAGTGCAACCTGATGAACTGGGTCTCAAATTTGTTTTAAAATATAAAAACAATTTCTAATTCATGGACTGCAACTCTGTGGTAATTATTCCTAAATTGGAAGGGCCTCAGGCATCAAGATATTAATATATGTCATTTTCATTTAGAAGCAGTCTGAAAATGTGAAGGCAAGCATGTGGAATCAAGTTTACTGTTTGATGATACCTAGGAAAGAAAAAAAGAGCCAATGTTTATAGAGGATCTATTCCATGTTGAGTGCTGAGCTAGGATCTGTAAGAAACATGCCTCTGATTCATCTTCATAGAAAGGGAACAGCATGTGGCCAGGCGGTTACTGAATTTCCCCAGAGCAGCAGGACGTGGGGGGTAGGGAGAGGGCATGAGAGCTGTGTTCAGGGCTGATAGCACATTTTCCAGGAAAATTCCCCTAAATGAAGGGAGGTGGAGACAGCTAGAAAGGTCTCAGCCCAATATTTTAATGGCCCAATGGGAGACATTCAGACCTAGGTGATGTATGTGGAAACAGGTGACCACATAGGACTCAGCCAATGAGAAACTGGAGGAGGAACTAAATAAATAGGCTATGTTCCCTGCCCCACTTGTGTTCCTGTACAATGGAGCAAATGAAAGGTTCAACTAATTTTGCTAAGGTACACATCATGCAAAGTTGCCCAGTCCATGAGTTTTCCATTGTTGTTTGCCAAGCTGTAAAATTAGAAAAAAAAATATATTGTAGGTTTTTTCTACTCTGAAATGATGATTCCTATTCTTAAAATATTTCAAATAGGTATTAATAAAGTTCCTAAATCTTTTCCTACCCTAGGCACGTTGAATTATTCATATCTTCGAGTATATACCTAGAAGAGTAGATCATGAATTGGACTAGGAAAGGATATATATTTCTTATGCATTTTCCCTCAGATTCCTAGACATGTTTTCACATTGTAGCGAGCAAAGAGATAGGATAGTACATGTAACTTTAAAAGGATTGTACATGTAAGTTTGTCTCTACAGTTTCCTTTATCTGTAGGATCCTTTGCTATTAGCAACGTAAACATATATAACTGCTTGGAGAGCCAGGCAACAAAGGAAGTCTTCAATAGCTAGAGACATACTCCATCATTTATTCTTCATTCACTTTTCCTGTATAGGCACCTATGCACTTATGTGTCTCATTTCCCCACTCACAGAAAAAGCAGAATGACTCTTAAGAAAACTATAATCTTCTGTGTGCTTCCTACATGTCTTTCCTGAATCCCATTTCCCCTTAACCAGTAATTTATTTGTACTGTCTCACAGATCTCATGTAGAGTTCATAGTAGTGCATTATTATTACTCTTAATATTTGTCTTTGTCTCCATATTTTTTGTGACACCAGAAAATCTTCACACACACACACACACACACACACACACACACACACCAGGTTAACCTGCAGGGATTTTTGTTTACCAGGTTCCTGGTGTACAATTAAAATGAAAGTAACACGTTAAAACAAGTGCACATTGCTAACTTCAATCTGCCTCAACAGAAACCATCTGTTAAAGTAAAACACACACTGATGCTCCTAGTTGCGCAAGTTGTTAATGCCTGTGGCAACAGAAGGGAAGTCTAAATTCAGAAAGTAATATTGAGTGGGAAACAGGGAATGTCTTTTGAACAGGTTAACAATCATTTCAGCTTCCTGGCCTAACAATAGACATTCCAGATGTTATGGTGCTATTTAAAACACAACACTGGAAAAAGTTCTGCACTGATTTAAAAGTCAAATGTCTGTAATTTTCTAAAAAGACTAAGAAAAAAAAATCCTAGGTGTTCATGTGCCCTTTTTATATCTCCTAATATGTATATCTTCCTGGATTGCTCCATAAGGTCACATTAGATGAAAAATTTAAAGTTCTCTCAAAGGTTCCCAATATCCCCTGGGAAAAAACAAAACACCTATTACTATTTTGTTCATCTCATTCTTTGGATGCCTTTGGCAGACCCAGACCTCTGTTAAGACTTTCTTATTTCTGCAATGCTGGAAAGCCCTAGCTCTCTGCTGACTACTCCCAAAAGTCCTTTTGTGGGAATGCTTTCTGGCTTCCTAGCTGACAAATATATGCATTATCCATTTTTTTTTTCTTTTGGTATTGCCTCTTTCTATTTGCATACCAACTTGAAAATATGTTGACCCCTATACTGACCTATAAGAATACAGATCCAAAATGTGTGGTATTATCCCTGGCTTACTTTCTGAGTTCTGACATTTTCAAGTAGTAGATATTTCTACCTTATGATAGAACTGGTACCACTAATTATCTAAACTTAATAACTTATGTCAGATTTTTCTTTATAAAGTTAGATGCATAATAATTCCAAAGGTAACTTGAGCTCCAACATTGTTTGAATGGGCTACATATGACATCTAAATCTTGGTATTGGTCTTGTCTTTTAGTCTGGTAGTTACCAGCTTCAATACTTCTGGACATCACACCTAGTCATGCAATTGTTCACAATAAAACAAGGAATCAGCTTTTCCTATAATTATTTTTTTGTAATAAAAGCACATAGCATTATTCAAAACAAGCCTTGTAGAAATCCCACCAGTAGATTTCCCCTCACTTGAATTTGGTCATAACTGAGATTAATTTTCTTATTTAATCCATTTATCATTAAGGACCATCGATATCCAGGATTGGATGAGACTAATCATCTGGGGTTGAATGGAAGCAATAACAACATCCATCACTATATTTTATCCTTTACATCCCACCTGCAAAAATATCACTAATCTTTCAAAATGAGTGCCTATAAATATGTTCATGCTTACTACTACATCTTTTGTTGTCCTCACAACCTATAAAACTCATACTTTGCACTGACTTTTAGACTGACACGTCTACATATCTTGGCTAACTTAAATATCCCTTTGTTCTATCCTATATAATAAAAGCCTAATATGCTAAGTGTCCAGTTGTACCTTCAAACAAAGTGTGATATGCTAATGATATGCTAATGCTGCTCAACCACTCGCTATGACATGTACTGACCACCAGGGAGCAGTGGACCAGTCGACCAGTTGCTATGATGTGCACTGACCACCAGGGGGCAGAAGCTCCAACCAGTAGGTTAGCATGCTGCTGGGGTCCAGCCGATCAGGACTGAGCAAGATGGGCCGGACATGCCCTGAGGCCTCCCCCGGTTCCTCCTTGGCTGGCCAATGTCCCTTCCCTGCCTGATCATGCACCAGTGGATCCCTCGGCCTGGCGTGCACCCTCTTGCAATCCGGGACCCCTCAGGAGATGTCGGAGAGCCAGTTTAGGCCCAATCCCGTAGGCCAGGCCAAGGGACCCCACTGGTGCATGGACTCGTGCACTGGGCCTCTAGTTAATTTATAGAAGCCAACTTTACATTGAGTTATACATAAAATCCGCAGGCTCTACCAGCCCTCACCCCAGGCTAATGTTTACTGAACACTCCAATCTCTTTGTGGCTCCACCAGCAGTTGTCATAGATAGTTCATGAGGAACTTATGCTGTAGCTCTGCTCTTGTCTTTTCATTGTCTGATTGACCAACTCTTCACTCCATAGGCAGGTGACAGTGTTTTCACTAACACAGTTAAACTGACAGCATTACCATTAAAAACAAATCCCAAATGATAACGAACAAATCACTTTACAATATAGAACCTAAATAGATAATATCCAGATATCTAGACTTCATTAGGAATATACCAAGGAAATAATAATCAATGCAGACTATTTAAAGAAAAAGATTATAAGATATGTTAAAAGCAAAAAACACTAACAAATATTTACTTACTTCATGAGCTATTTAGTCCATGATGGTAAATATGTATGGCAAAATATATGTATATTATCTGAGATCTATTATCTTTCTTCAGACATTTCCACTCTCTGGTAATTCACAACTTTAGAGAGATGTATTTTATTCATTTTTACTTCTGAACATTTTTATTTAAAAAAATCTAAGTTGTATGGATAAGGCCTCATTTATTTCATATCAGATCAAACCACTTGGAAATGAAGATTTGTGAACCTGTATATTATGTATACCAAGTTGTCTGATTTTATGACAGAAAGCAGTATTTTTCACATGTCAATAACATAAAGTTTACATTATTATAACATCCTGCTGAAAATCTCTGAGAAACATACTCATTTGCTATGTGCAAATGAAAATTAAATATCTGTCAAAATATCAGCTATATAGACATATATTCAAAGAAAGAAGTTCTGTGTTTTAATCAAATCCTTTGTTCTTTTTATGCTAATACAAATGTTTCTGGGTAACTTTATTTTTTCAGAATTATAGACATCTTTTAAACTATGAATCTTTGAGGAGAAAAATAAGAATACAAAGAACAATCCATCTAGGTTTCTTGTTTCAATTATATCAAAGTATAAACACAAGTGATCACAATATAAACATAATGTAATATAAACCCAAGTGATTCTCTAACTACTTATAGCTTCATTTACACAAAATATGTTGCTTTATAGATGGAAGAAAATTAAGTTATATTTAAATCTTGGAAGTCTTAGTGTTAGGATTTAGGCTCCATTACCTTCTTTATGGAACTATGGAATTTTCTCAGGCAGTTTAGAAGTTTGAGTACATGAGATAAGAAGACATGGGATTTCAAGTTGGGACATAGCAGAATAAACAGTTAACAGTCATGTGCTCCTCTTTAAGAAACAGAAAACATTAAAAAGTCATTTGGGAGAAAATATGAATAATTTACATATAAAGACAAACAAAATATGAAAATAAATTGTTCCGATAAATAATCTATAGCTTGATGAAGTGGCTGATTGCCAATATTACAACACTCAGTTTTTCTGGGGTGAGGAGATGAAAAGATGAAGCAGGACAAGACACCATGAGCGAGGAATAGTAGCCTAACTATTTCAATCAAGACAAACTAGAATTAAAAGTTATACAATGAGTTTGATGGAGGAGGGGCATGTAATAGAAATAGAGTCAGAGTTGTTTAATAGGTACTCACTATAAAGAAGAGATTTTCTTACAGATCTTTGGAAACTGAAGGCCGTGTAACAAGGAGAGCAGGCCCTGGAGATAAGGCAGCCCAGGAGCCCAGATGAAGGACAACACCTGTCTACAGGGAGGTGGGCTCCAGGCTAATCTTTGTAAAGACAATGAAAGAAGGCGGGCCCTGGGAACTCACTAACTTGAGATTTTTTCCCACTCACTAATCCTTGTTTAAAATGAAATGTCAGAGCAGTTTTTCAAGGTGCTATACCTACTGCTCCCTCCTCTTGCCAACAATTCGAATAAGTGCTCATGAAAGATTCAACCTTGTCTCTGCCTATTGGCTTAGTGGCAACAGGCAGCAACGGACCCATGGTGTCCGGTATCAATGTCAGGAACTAACCAAATTAGCTCAAACAAGAATGAACCAAAACAACAAAAAAAGGCCAACAAAAATGCATAAAAAACATTTAATAAAATGTATAACTATTATGAAGTCTGTGCTCAATCAAGTATTCATCACTGACAAGCCTGTGGACAGTTCTGCAAATCACGAGTGCACACCATGCTCACCATTTGTTCTTTTTCTCCATTTCACCAGATTTTCCTTATACACTTGACCTTGTTTCTTTCACAAATGAATGACCAGAATAAAGGAAACAGGTTAGGTATCTTTTCTATGTCCTGTTTTCATTTCCTTTTACACATACCCAGAAGTGGGATTGCAGAATCAGTCAAGATATGTAAACACCTAAGTGTTCATCAACAAATGTATGGATAATAAAGATGTGCCCCTCCCCAGCCCCACCCCCCAAACACACACACACACTGGAACACTATTCATTCATGACAAAGAAGGAAATCCTGCCATTGTGACAACATGGATGGACCTTGAGGGCATTATCTATGCTAAATGAAATGTTAGACCCAGATACACAAATGGTGTATAAAAGAGCTAAGTTCATACAGATATATTGGAGCAGTAGTTGCTAGGGGCTGGAGGTTGAGGGAATTGAGGGGATGTTGGTCAGAGGGTATAAACTTTCAGTTAGAAGATGAATGAGTTCTGGGGATCTGATGCAGGGCATTCTGGTCACAGTTAATGGGACTGTATTGTATGCTTGAAAATTGCTAAAGGGATAGATCTGAAAGATTCTCACCACAATAAAATAAATGATGATTATGTAATGTGATGGAAGTATTAGCTAATGCTATGGTGATAATCACAATGCAATATATAAGTGCATCAAATCAACATGTTTTACACAAACTTACACAAAGTTATATATCAATTATAGCTCAAGGTGTGTGTGTGTTGGGGGCGGGGGGATGGCTTTTAGAAGCTTCTCAAAATACTGAATGCTGTATGGTCCAAGTGTATGGAGTGAGTTAGTAAATTTAGCCTCCGGCCAACAGCAACCAAAAGGAAGCAGTGGGGAAAAAAGAACTTTTAAAAATCTTGTTCTTGCTTTTATCATTTTCAGTGTCCCGGGACAGTCATTGCCTTCTCTCACTGCAGGGAACCACCAGGTTGCTATGTGCATAGAAATAATGAACAAAAACTGTGCCAGGGTTAACACAAAACCAGCTACATGGGGTAGAATACACAATCTTAGAAAAACACACCCTAATATAAGATGACAGGAGAATATTTGACTTTGGGTGGTGGGCACACAGTGCAATATACAGATCTTGTAACATAGAAACCCACACCTGAAACCTGTATGTTCATGTGAACCAATGTCACCCCAATCAATTTAATTAATAAATATTTAAAAAAGAAAACCTCTATACACATAGTTTCACCTCTCTTCTAGACATTTAATATATATTGAATTTCAGTGAGATCAAAAGTTGAAAATAAGAGTAGCACTCATCTATATATATAAAACCCTAATATGCAAATAGACTGAACGGCGGAACAACCGAACAACCAAACAACAGGTTGCTATGACGTGCACTGACTACCAGGGGATGCACATGGAACATGGCAGGCATCAGCAACAGGCAGCAGAGCATGGAACATGGCAGGCATCAGCCACAGCTCGACCAGGAGCAGGTGAGCAGGGGCACCAGATCAAGGCAGGGTTCTGGTCCCTGTCATTGGGGTGAACCTCTGGTGGTTACTGAAAATTCTTTGCTCCCATGTGCCACAGTCCCGTCAGGCACTTGCACCTGTTTCTGGCACCAGGCACTGGCCCCAACCTCTCGGCACTGTCAGCAGGTGTGAACGGCAGCTGTTGGCCCTGATTGCCCCTCAGGGCTTCTCCACCTTCCTCTGCTCCTGTGGGGAGATCAGGGCCGGCAGCTGCCTCTCGCACCTGGTGCCAGTTATGGCCCCCCTTGCACCTACTGCTGGCACCTGGCGCCAGTCCCAATCACTTGGTGTGGGTGGCAGCTGCTGGCTCTGATTGCCCCTGAGGTGCAAGTGGCAGCTTCCAGCTCTGATTGCCCCTGAGGGCTTCTCCACCTCCCCCTGCTCCTTAGGGGTGATCATGGGAGCAGCAGTGGTGGGAGTGAGGCTGCTGGTAGAGAGAGGACCTGGGGCCGTCGCAGGAGGGGCCGGCAAGAGAACCAGAGGATGGGCTGAGACCTGCCCCTGTGCCCACCACAGCCTCATGGCCCACAGTTCCTTTCAAGGTGCACAAATTTGTGCACTGGGCCCCAAGTGTTTTAATATTAGCCAATAAGTGGAGAAGACTTGATATTATGTTTTGAAGATTGAAAGCCCAGAAAGTGTTATCTCCCAAATGGAATATACCATTGATAACTACCGACTCCCCAAAAGGTCATCAGAAAAATTTGCTGAAAAGTCAAAGATAGGTCCTACCACAGCCAGAAAAAAACACGTTTTCAAAATATAGCAATTTTAGTTAATTCATAGTCTAATCGTTAAGATAAGTATGTCCTAGAAAAAATAGCTAATATGTATTCTCAGTTATTGAACACAGAAACAAAAATGTATAGCTAGTCCAAGTGTAGTCTAAACTAATGATAGGGATTTGTATTGGTTTCTATTCTAATCACTCTGCTCCAAACTTTGTCAATGAGTACAAAGGAAAAAATGCAGAATCATTTCAGGAAGCAAATTTGTTTTGTATTTTAATGAATAAAAGTATGAAAATTGAAATTAGGAAGTACCATTGCATGCCTATTAGAATGGCTAAAACCAAAAAGCTGATAATAAGCCATTCCTTGAAATGATATGGAACAGAAAAAACAACAATAAACAAACTGCTATATATTGCTTTTGGAAATGAACAATGAGATAATTCTTTAGAAGAGATTGGAAGTTTCTTACAAAGTTAAACATAGTCTTACCATGTAATTCAGCAATTACTCTCCTAGGTATTTTCACAATTTATTTGAAAATGGATGTATATGCAGGAACCTGCATGTCATAATTATAGATGCTTTATTCATAGTCACCACAACCCAGTAACCAAGATATCCTTCTATTTGTGAGCAGATAAACTGTGGTGAACCCTTACAATGGAAGAGTGTTTTATAATAAAATAGAAATGGGCTGACTACCAGTTTCTGGTTCTGCATGTAAGAAGCTTGAAAGCTGACACAGGTAAAGGTGAACATACTGAAAAATCAACAGCTCTTTTTTGAATCCAAAAGAGTGTAGACATCAAGCAAACCACTGTGTCTAGACTGCATAGACACACAGGTAAGTACATGAGGCACAGCTTACCCCAGAAGAGAGACTCTCAGCAGGAACTGGATAGGAACTAGCCTCCCAGTAGGAAAATCTAAACTGTAATGGATAAATTGCTGGGTGCTCAGTGTGAACAATTCTGAGAGTTAAAAACTCTAAGAAACCCAGCCATAAGGTGACTCCAACAATTTTTGAGATTTACCTCCAGGAGCTCAACCAAGTTATCACAATAAATAATTGAGATAAAGCCCCTTGTGCTTCCAACAAGAGTGGGAAAAGGCTATCATTTTGATATGTGAGAGAACATTCCATTCTTTCTGATAAGCTTGCTCTCAGGGGTACTGGATAACCAGAGCCTAATCTGTTGAAGGATTATCAGAGTCTAAATAACCTTGGGGAAAGGAAATACCAACTCCCTAAGTCTCTTGGCCTTCTGTATGTCCGCTTTGGAGAAGTGTCTATTTAGGCCCTTTGCCCATTTTTAATTGGATTATTTGTCTTCTTTTTGTTAAGTTGTATGTGAGTTTCTTATATATTTTTGATATTAACCCTTTATCAGATGTATCATTGCCAAATATCTTCTCCCATACAGTGGGCTCCCTTTTCATTTTGTTGATGATTTCTATTGCTGTGCAGAGCTTTTTAAAAATGGGCAAAGGGCCTAAATAGACACTTCTCCAAAGAGGCATGCAGATGGCCAAGAGACATATGAAAAAATGCTCAAAGTCACTGATCATCAGATAGATGCAAATTAAAATGACAATGAGGTATCACCTCACACCTGCTAGAATGGCTACCATCAACAAATCAACAAATGACAAGTGCTGGTGAGGATGTGGAGAAAAGGAAAATTTTATACGCTGCTGGTGGGAATGCAGACTGATGCAGTCATTATGAAAAATAGAATGGTGTTTCCTCAAAAAATTAAAAGTGAAACTGCCATTTGACCCAGTGATCCCAGTTCTAGGAATATATCCTAAGAAACCCAAAACACCAATCAGAAAGAATGTATGCACCCCTATATTCCTAGCAGTGCAATTTACCATAGCTAAGATCTGGAAACAGCACAGATGCCCATCAGTAGATGCGTGGATAAAAAAAAACAACAACAAACCTGTGGTACACTTACACCATGGAATACTATGCAGCAGTAAAAACAAGGATCTTTTACCCTTTGAGACAGCATGGAGAGACCTGGAGAATATTATGGTAAGTGAAATAAGCCAATCAGAGAAAGACAAGTATCACATGATCCAACTCATATGTGGAATCTAATGAACAGAATAAAATGATGAATAAAAACCAAGATCCAACTACATGTTTTCTATAAAAACCCACTTGGAAGATAAGGATTCTGTAAATTAAAAGTGAATAGATAGAGGAAAATATGTTATGCTAAAACTAATTTTAAAAAGCAGGAAAAATATATTAATTTCAATCAGAGCCTACTTTAAATAAAAAAAAGTTATACTTGATAAAGAAGGGCATTACATAATGAAAAGAAATAAATTCTCCAAAAATACATAACAATTTCAATGTGTATGAACTTAATAACAGTGAATCAAACTATGTGAGGCAAACATTAATAGAACTGCAATGAGTAATAGATTAATTCTCTACACAGTTCAACTTGTCTCTATCAAAAATGTACATTCGAAAAGGCAGAAAATCAGTAAGTATATAGTTGAACTCAATAACAAAATTAATCAACTGGATATAATTTACATCCAAAAACAAACTTTTCCAGCAAAAATGCTTCTCAGGCTCACAAGGAAAATTATCTAAGATAGACCACGGTCTGGGCCATCAAACACACTGATTCAAATAAAGATAAACCATACAATGTCTGCTCTCAGGCTACAATGGAATTAAATAGAAATCAATAATAGAAAGTTAAATGAAAGTTTCTGAAAAACATGGAGCTTAAATAACACACTTCTAAACACATGGGTCAAGAAGAAATTATAAGATAAATTAAAAATACTGTGAACTATATGAAAATGAAAATACAGCATATCAAAATCTGTGAAATGCAGAGAAAAACATGCTCAGAGGGAAATGTATAGCTTTGAAAGTACATACTAGACAAAAAATGTCAAGAGAATAAGAAGATAAGCCACAGACTGGGAGAAAAATACATCTGATAAAGGACAATTATCCAAAATACACAAAGAACTCTTAAAACTCAACAACAAGAAAACAAGCAACCTTATTAATAAATAAATCAAAGATCTTAACGGCCATCTCACCAAAGATCTACAGATGGCACATAAGCATATGAAAAGATGTTGCCCATCATATGTCATCAGGGAAATGTAAATGAAAACTTCAATGAGATATCACTACACACCTCCTTGTATGATCAAATCTACCACACTGACAGCAGCAACTTCTGGCTTAGATAAAGAACAAGAGGAACTTCATTCATTGCTGGTGGAAATGTACAATAGTACAGCCACTTTGGAAGGAAGTTGATGGCTTCTTATAAAATCTAACATACTCTTACTATGCAACCTAGCAATCACACTCCTTGGTATTTTCTCAAAGGAGCTAAAAGCTTACGTCCAGACAAAAACCTGAACAAGAATGTTTATATATAACAGGAATGTTGAATAACAAGAATGTCACTCAGAATTTTCAATACTTGGAAGCAACCAAGAGTGGGTGGATAAATAAATAAAAAACTGTAGGACATCCAAACAATGAAATATTACTCCGCACTAAAAAGAAATGAGCTATGAAGCCATGGAGAGACACGGAGGAACCTTAAATGTATATTACTAAGTGAAAGAATACAATCTGAAAGACTATATGCATTTTTGGAAAAAGCAAAATTATGGGGACAGTATAAAGTTCAGTGGTTGCACAGATTTTCAGGGTGGTAAAAACACTCTGTATGATATAATAATGATAGATAACAGTCATTATACATTTTTCCAAACCCATAGAATGTACAGTATTAAGAGTGAAACCTAAGATAAACAAGGGCTATGGGTGGTTATGATGTATGAGTCTAAGTTCATCCTTGGTTAACATATGATGGGGAACATCTTTTCATATGCTTATTTGCCACCTGTAGATCTTTGGTGAGATGGCTGTCAGGATCTTTGATTTATTTATTAATCAGGTTGCTTGTTTTCTTTCAAATTCATATGGAACCACGAAGAACCACAATAATAATAATAATAATAATAATGATAATAAATTTAAAATTACCATTCTGTTAAATGTAGTTGATAATAGGGGAGTCTATGCTTGTGTGGGGGCAGAGAGTACATGGAATATATCTGTATCTTCCCCACAATTTTGCTGTGAACGTAAAAATTTATCTAAAAATATAAAGTCTAAACACAAAGAAATGAGCTGATAAGCCATGAAAAGACATGGATGAAATTTTAATACATCTTGCTAATCAAAAAAAGCCAATCTGAAAAGGCTATACAATGTATGCTACCATTTATAAGACATTAAGGAAAAAATGAAAAATTAGAGATATATCAAATACTTAGTGGTTGCCAAGGGATTAGGGAGAAGGAGAATTTTTGAATAGACAATGCATAGGGATATTTCTTTTTTGTTCATATTGTAATGATGGTTGTGTGACTCTGCATTTGTCAAAAGCCATAGAACTTAAGAGCATAAAAATAATGTTAATATATGCAAATTAAACATTATTAAGAGATTGGGAGAAAGCTAGGATAGAATGTATGATGTAATGAAACAATCCAACTGTATTACAAATCTATGCAAGAACCTCACTGTAGAGGGTAGCGGAAGAAGTACTACCTAAGTAACCTTAAAAATGAGGGGAGTCTGTACAGCTAAAGAAAATATAAATAGCACATAAGTATTGTACTCTAATAGATAAATTTTCCCATGGGGGTACAAATGAACAATTCTGATACCATAATGCAAACTAGAATTTAAAAATCAAAGAAATAAGTAGCAGATAGTAGGAGCCAAGTTTCTCATCTTTGGGGTGTGAAGTTACAGATGAGCAAGGAGAAGAAGCTAGAATAATTAATGCAGTAAAGGCTTAGAGTTGAAGAAACCAAGGTGAACTTCCGCTTAGCTCAATAATTACACATAGAAATAATGATATATAAAAGTGCATACACACACACACACACACACATTTCCCTGCTTGGTTAGTGAGAGGGCCTAGAAGCAGGGCCATCTCAGTAGACATCTCAGAAGCAAGCATATTCAGCACTAAGACCCTGGTTTCTAATATCATACTCCTAGGCACAGAACCAAGTTTCCTTGTAGAAGTGGCCAATTCTGGGAAGGGGACAGAAGTTATATTGATGGGCCTGAAACATTTTGTACTGCCAAAAAGTAAAGATTTTAAAAAATTCCACAATGTTGAACTTCCTCACCTTTAAAGACATAGAAAAAAATACTAAAATTCATATGGAACCATGAAGAACCACAAATATCTAAAACAAAATTCAGGAAGAAGAAAAAGCTGGAGGAATCACACATTCTGATTTCAAAATATGAAGCTACAATAATTAAGACAGTATAGTAGTGGCATAAAAACAGAAACATAGACCAATGCAATGGAATAGAGAGCCACCCAGAAATAAATCAATGAATGCATGGTCAACTGATCTTTGACAAGGATGCCAAGAATACACGGTGGAGAAAGAATACTTTCTTCAACAAATGTGCTAGAAAATTTGGATGTCCACATTCAAAAGAGTGAAATTTGGATCATATTCACCATGCACAAAAATCAACTCAAAATAGATTAAAGACTTAATTGTAAGACCTGAAAACATAAAACATCTAGAAAAAAAGAGGAGGGGGGCAGCATAATAGCACTGATCATGGTGATGATTTTTTTCTTAATATACTGCTAACAGCACAGGTGACAAAAGCAAAAAAAATAGACAAGTGGAACTACACCAAACTAAAAAGCTTTTGTTTAACAAAGAAAAAATAAATAAAAATCAGGAATAAAATGGCAAGTATGCAATGGGATTAAATATTTGTAAGCCATATATCAGATAAGCTGTTAATTTCCAAAATGTTTAAGGAACTCATACAAATCAATTGCAAATAAACTAATAACCTGATTAAAACAGATTTAAAAATTGAACAAACATTTCTACAAAGAAGATACAGAAGTTGACAACAGGTAGATGAAAAGATGTTCGTTCAGCAAAACTAATCATCAGGGCAATGCAAATCAAAACACAATGAGATATCACTTCACACTTGTTAGAATGGATGAGGGTGTGGAGAAATTGGAACCCTTGCATGCTGTTGATGGAAATGCAAAATGGTACAACCACCGTGGACTATAGCATGGAGATTCCTTTAAAATTTGAAAATAGAACTCCTATGATCCGTCAAACCCACTTCTATAATCATGACCCAAAAGAGATCTTAGCATTCATTCCATTGTTTATTGCAACAATTTTCACAATAGCTAAGTTTAGAAACAACTTAAAAGTCCAATCAACAGATAAATGCATAAAGAAAATATTGTATACACACAATGGAATATTAATCAGCCTTTTAAAAAGGGCATCCTACAATATGCAACAACATGGGTGTAGACCTTACGTGTATTGTGCTAAATGAAATAAGCCAGTCATGAAAGGACAAACACTGCATGTTTCCACTTTTATGATGTATCTAAATAATCAAACTCATAACATCAGAGAGCAGAATGGTGACTGCCAGACACTGGCAGGAAAGGGCAATGATGAGCTGCTAACTGACAACATAAAGTCTTAATTATGCAGGAAGAATAAGTTCTAGAGATCTGAAGTATTACACTGTCCTTATATTTAATAGCACTGCATTGTACACTTTAAAATTTTGTAAAATTTTAAATTTCATGTTGTCTTATTACGATAAAATAAAATTAAAAAGCAAGAAAATAAGTGGGACTGCAAAGTAAAAGCAATAAGTAGATCAAGGTAGTTTCCCTTTATTTAAAATATGACTTAAAGGGGTTTAAGCACAGAATAGCAAGGTTGCAAAATATAAAATAAATAATTGTCAATAAAATAATAGATAAATGAAGATGAAAAATCCACAATTTAAAAAATTCCACAATGATTCAGGAAAGTCAAAGAAACATAGGAGCGAACTAAAAAAGCTTTCAATGGCCAAAGCTAAAACAATTTTAACAATAAAAATAGTATTACTGATTTTTAACTCAAGGTATAAAATAAATTTTATTATTCCTACTAATATTAATAAATAATTGAATAAGTAAATGAATAAGAAGGAAGAATAGGTTAATACCCTCTTTTAAATGATTCTTAAACAATTTACGTAGGTATGCCACCCTCAAAGTTTTAGGACTTAATTCACTACTTCTTAAATGTGGGTATACATAGTGATCTCATTTCAAGGAGAAAAGTATAAAAAGGGTTATAAGTAACATTGGGGGTAAAGAAACATGGAAAAAATCATCTCAACACTTAATTTTTGTAGTAGTCATTCTAACAAGTGTGAGGTTATATCTCATTGTGTTTTTTTAAATTTTATTATTATTATTTTTAATTTCTTTATTAAGGTATTACAAATGTGTCCTTTTCCCTCCATTGACCCCCCCACACCCCCTACTCATGCCCTCACCACCCCTATTGTCTGTGTCTGTTGGTTAGGCTTATATGCATGCATACAAGTCCTTTGGTTGATCTCTCCCCATTATCCCCACCCTCCCCTGCCTTCCTTCTGAGGTTTTTTTTTTTTTTTTTTACAGGTTGTAATTTCTTTTTTTTTTTTTAATTAAATCTTTATTGTTCAGATTATTACATTTGTTCCTCTTTTTTCCCCCCATAACTCCCCTCCTTCCAGCTCCCACCCCACCCTCCACCCTCACTCCCCACCCACTGTGTTCATCCATAGGTGCATGATTTTTGTCCAGTCACTTCCCGCATATCCCACACCCCTTTTTCCCCCAAGAATAGTCAGTCTATTCCCTTTCTATGTCCCTGATTCTATTATAATCACCAGTTCATTCTGTACATCAGGTTATTTATTCACTTGATTCTTGGATTCATTTGTTGATAGATGCATGTTTGTTGTTCATAATTTGTATCTTTACCTTTTTCTTCTTCTTCCTCTTCTTAAAGGATACCTTTCAGCATTTCATATAATACTGGTTTGGCGGTGATGAACTCCTTTAGCTTTTCCTTATCTGTGAAGCTCTTTATCTGACCTTCAATTCTGAATGATAGCTTTGCTGGATAAAGTAATCTTGGTTGTAGGTTCTTGGTATTCAGCACTTTGAATATTTCTTGCCATTCCCTTCTGGCCTGCAAAGTTTCTGTTGAGAAATCAGCTGACAGTCGTATGGGTATTCCCTTGTAGGTAATTGAGCCTCTTTCTCTTGCTGCTTTTAAGATTTTCTCTTTGTCTTTTGCTCTTGGCATTTTAATGATGATGTGTCTTGGTGTGGTCCTCTTTGGATTCCTTTTGTTTGGGGTTCTCTGCGCTTCTTGGACCTGTAAGTCCATTTCTTTCACCAGGTGGGGGAAGTTTTCTGCCATTATTTCTTGAAATAGGTTTTCAATATCTTGCTGTCTCTCATCTTCTGGGACTCCAATGACTCTGATATTAGACCGCTTAAAACTGTCCCTGAGGCTCCTTACACTATCTTCACACTTTCGGATTCTTTTTTCATTTTGCTTTTCCAATTGGGTGTTTTTTGTCGAATCTTTGGTTTGATTATTGTACTCCTCTGGTCTGCTATTGGGTATAATATTCTTTATTTCAGTCCGTGTATGCTTACTTTCTAATTTCTTTATCGTAGCATCGAGGGTCTCATTAGTTTTCGTGAGGCTCTGCACAAATTTATGGCAAGCCCTCAAAATTGCGATTCTTAGCTCCATATCCTCCATTTCTGTCATGTTTTTTTGTCTCCGCATCTTTTATGCTTTCTTGGTGCACCCCCTTGTGGTCTCTGTGCGCAGTCTTGTTCTAGCCAAGCCTTAATTGTTGTAGTTAACACTAGAGGGATTTGACCCCCAGGCCGACTGGCTATAGGAATCAGCTGTATGGAAAACGTCTGCCTTCTGGGGAGGCGCTAATCCAGCCTTTGCCTGAGGTGATCGGCAAATGGCTGTGCGCAGAGTTTGGGCGGGGCGGGATCAACAGGGCGGGCGGAGGGAGCAGTTATGGCCACGCTCAGTCCCGTTCCCAGAGGCTCTGCTTCTCAGAACCCCGGCAGCCGCTGCAAACCTCGGAGAGAAAGCTGCCCTCAGGTTCCAACTGATGCCGGATAATCCCGCTTCTCCCGTTTGAGTCTGGGTCCCTAGAGACTCGCCCGGATCTGGAGCCCAGAGTCTGAGACTCACTCCCGACCGAAAACGACAACCGCGCCCTCAGCCACCAGCCCGCTTTGCGCGCGCACCTCGGTACCTTTGTATTTTCCACACTGCGCCGCCTCTGAGCCTCGATTTGCTGTTCTCTTTCCTTCTAGTTGTAGAGTCTCTCTTCAGCCAGCCTTCCTGTGGTTCTGGGTGATGTCCGTTCAGTCTTTTAGTTGTATTTTTGAAATGGTTGTTTGCGGCAGTGGTCTCCAGTGTTTACCTACGCCGCCATCTTGGTCTCCCTCCCTTCTGAGGTTTGACAGTCTGATCAATTCTTCTCTGGATCTGTTTTTGTTCATCAGTTTATGTTGTTCATTATATTCCATAAATGAGTGAGATCATGTGATATTTATCTTTCTCTGACTGGCTTATTTTACTTAGCATAATGCTCTCCAGTTCCATCCATGCTGTTGCAAATGGTAAGAATTCCTTCTTTTTTACAGCAGCATATTATTCTATTGTGTAGATGTACCACAGTTTTTTAATCCACTCATCTGCTGATGGGCACTTAGGCAGTTTCCAAATCTTAGCTATTGTAAATTGTGCCGCTATGAACATAGGGGTGCATATATCCTTTTTGATTGGTGTTTCTAGTTTCTTGGGATATATTCCTAGAAGTGGGATCACTGGGTCAAATGGGAGTTCCATTTTTAATGTTTTGAGGAAACTCCATACTGTTCTCCACAGTGGCTGCATCAGTCTGCATTCCCACCAGCAGTGCACAAGGGTTCCTTTTTCTTCACATCCTTGCCAGCACTTGTCATTTGTTGATTTGTTGATGATAGCCATTCTGACAGGTGTGAGATGGTACTGCATTGTCATTTTGATTAGCATCTCTCTGATAACTAGTGACTTTGAGCATGTTTTTATATGTCTCTTGGCCTTCCTTCTGTCTTCTTTCGAAAAGTATTTATTTAGGTTCATTGCCCATTTTTTGATTGGGTTGTTTATCTTCCTTTTGTTAAGTTTTATGAGTTCCCTGTAAATGTTGGAGATTAAACCCTTATCAGTGATAACATTGGCAAATATATTCTCCCATGCAGTGGGCTTTCTTGTTGTTTTGTTGATGGTTTCTTTTTCTGTGCAAAAGCTTTGTATTTTGATGGAGTCCCATTTGTTTATTTTCTCTTTAGTTTCCATTGCCCTAAAAGCGGTATCGGTGAAGAAATTGCATCGGCATATGTCTGAGATTTTGCTGTCTGTGGATTCCTCTAGTATTTTATGGTTCCCTGTCTTATGTTTAAGTTCTTTATCCATTTTGAGTTTATTTTTGTGTATGGTGTTAGTTGGTGGTCCAGTTTCATTTTTTTGCATGTATCTGTCCAATTTTCCCAACACCATTTACTGAAGAGACTGTCTTGACTCTATTGTATGTTCATGCCTCCTTTATCAAAAATTTATTGAGCATAGTGGTTTGGGTTGATTTCTGGGTTCTCTATTCTATTACATTGATCTATATGTCTGTTCTTGTGCCAGTACCAGGCAGTTTTAAGAACAGTGGCTTCGTAATACAGCTTGATATCTGGTATTGAGATCCCACCTACTTTATTCTTCTTTCTCAGGATTGTTGCAGCTATTTAGGGTCTTTTTTTATTCCAGATGAATTTTTGGAAAGTTCGTTCTAGGTCTGTGAAATATGCCGTTGGTATTTTAATGGGGAGTGCGTTGAATCTATAGATTGCTTTGATTAGTATGGACATTTTAATTATATTTATTCTACCAATCCATGAACATGGTATGTTCTTCCACCTGTAGGCTTCCTCTATCCCTTTTTTCAGTGTCCTGTAGTTTTGTGCATATAGTTATTTTACCTCCTTAGTTCAGTTTATTCCTAGGTATCTTAATTTTTTTGGTGTGATGGTAAATGGGATTGCTTTTTTAGTCACTCTTTCTGTAAGTTCACTATTGGTGTATAGAAATGCCATAGATTTCTTGGTGTTAATTTTGTATCCTGCTACATTTCCAAATTCATTTATTAAGTCTAATAATTTTTTGATGAGTCTTTAGGGTTTTCTATGTACACTATCATGTCATCTGCGAATAAGGACAATTTTACTTCTTCTTTTCCAATTTGGATGCCTTTTATTTCTTCTTCTTGTCTAATCACAATGGCTAGTAATTCCAATACTATGTCAACCAGGAGTGGTGAGAGTGGGCATCCCTGTCTTGTTCCTGTTCTTAGGGGAAATGGTTTTAGTTTTTGCCCATTGAGTATGATGTTGGCTGTGGGTTTGTCATATATGGCTTTTTATTATGTTGAGGTATGATCCTTCTATTCCCACCTTGCTGAGAGTTTTTATCAAGAAAGAGTGTTGGATTTTGTCAAATGCTTTTTCTGCATCAATTGATATGACTATGTGATTTTTATCTCTCAATTTTTTTATGTGATGTATCACGTTTATTGATTTGAGGATATTGTACCAGCCTTGCATCCCAGGGATAAATCCTATTTGGTCATGGTGTATGATCTTTCTGCTGCACTGCTGGATCTGATTTGCTAGAACTTTATTGAGGATTTTGGCATCTATGTTCATGAGGGATATTGGCCTGTAATTTTCTTTCATTGTGTTGTCTTTGTCTGGTTTTGGTATTAGGGTTAAGCTGGCTTCATAATGAGCTTGGAAGTATTCCTTCCTCTTGAATTTTTGGAATAGTCTGAGGAGAATAGGTTTTAGTTCTTCCTTGAATGTTTGGTAAAACTCCCCTGTGAAGCTGTCTGGCCTTGGGCTTTTGTTTGCTGGAAGCTTTTTGATGACTGCTTCAATTTCTTCCATAGTTATCGGCCTGTTGAAATTTTTAGATTCTTCCTGATTGAGTTTTGGAATGTTGTATTTTTCTAGGAATATGTCCATTCTCATTGTGTTTTGATTTGCATTGCCCTGATGATGAGTTTTGCTGAACATCTTTTTTTTTTAAAATTAAATCTTTATGGGTCAGATTATTACATTAGTTACTCTTTTTCCCCACCATAACTCCCCTCCACCCAGTTCCAGCCCCACCTTCTGTCCTCACTCCCCACCCACTGTCCTCATCCATAGGTGCACCATTGTTGTCTAATCTTTTCACTCACCCCCACACCCCTTTCTCCCCCTGTTCAAGAATAGTCAGTCCATTCCCTTTCTATGTCCCTGATTCTATTACCATCACCAGTTCATCAGATTATTTATTCACTTGATTTTTAGATTCACTTGTTGATAGATGTGTATTTGTTGTTCATAATTTGTATCTTTACCTTTTTCTTCTTCTTCCTCTTCTTAAAGGATACCTTTCAGCATTTCATATAATACTGGTTTGGTGGTGATGAACTCCTTTAGCTTTTCCTTATCTGTGAAGCTCTTTATCTGGCCTTCACTTCTGAATGATAGCTTTGCTGGATAAAGTAGTCTTGGTTGTAGGTTCTTGCTATTCATCACTTTGAATATTTCTTGCCACTCCCTTCTGGCCTGCAAAGTTTCTGTTGAGAAATCAGCTGACAGTCGTATGGGTACTCCCTTGTAGGTAATTGAGTTTCTTTCTCTTGCTGCTTTTAAGATTCTCTCTTTGTCTTTTGCTCTTGGCATTTTAATTATGATGTGTCTTGGTGTGGTCCTCTTTGGATTCCTTTTGTTTGGGGTTCTCTGCGCTTCCTGGACTTGGAAGTCTATTCCTTTCACCAGGTAGGGGAAGTTTTCTGTCATTATTTCTTCAAGTAGGTTTTCAATATCTTGCTGTCTCTCATCTTCTGGCACCCCTATAATTCGGATGTTGGTATGCTTGAAGTTGTCCCAGAGGCTCCTTACACTATCTTCGTATTTTTGGATTCTTTTTTCATTTTGCTTTTCCGGTTGGGTGTTTTTTGCTTCTTCGTATTTCAAATCTTTGGCTTGATCCTTGCGACCCTCTGGTCTGCTGTTGGGAGTCTGTATAATATTCTTTATTTCAGTCAGTGTATGCTTAATTTCTAGTTGGTCCTTTATCACAACATCGAGGGTCTCATTAGATTTCTTGAGGATCTCACTACATTTATCGGCGGTCTTACCAGTCTTTTCGAGGACCTCACTACATTTATCGGCGGCTTCTAAGCAGTTCTTTAAAGACCTTAAAAGTGTGGTTTTGAACTCTATATCCAACAGTTTGCTTTTCTCCAATTCTGTTGTTTGTGTCCTGTTTCTTTGTCTCGGCATTTTTTATGCTTTGCTGTGTCGACAGAGTGACTTTCTGTGCTAAGTGTCCCAATTACCTGAGGTAGATACTCTTGGTGCACCCCCTTGTGGGCTTTGTGCAGAGTCTTGTTGTAGTTAAGCCTTGATTGTTGTAGTTATCACTGTGAGGAATTGACCTCCAGGCCAATTGGCTGTGAGAATCAGCTGTGTCTGCGGTGGGAGAACTTCTGTGCTGGAGACACCCCTCTGGGGCAAGACTTGCTTCAATGGGGCTTTGGTGCTCACTGAGTCTGCCCCCTGAGTGTGTCTTTCATGGTTGCACTCCGCACCTTAGAATTTTACTTCAGCACTGCGCCTCCTCTGAGCCTCGGAATGCTTTTCTCTTTCCTCCTAGTTGTAGAACTTCCACTCAGCCAGCCTTCCTGTGGTTCTGGATGATGTCCGTTCCATCTTTTAGTTGTATTTTTGAAGTGGTTGTTTGAGGCAGCAAACTCCCGTGTTTACCTATGCCGCCATCTTGGTTTCTCTGCCTGAACGTCTTTTCATCTACCCATTGTCAACTACTATATCTTCTTTGTAGAAATGTTTGCTCGATTTTTTAAACTGTTTTAATCAGGTATTAGTTTATTTGCTATTGATTTGTATGAGTTCCTTAAACATTTTGGAAATTAACACCTTATCTGATCAAGGTTAATATCAACAGTGATGAATTATGTCAATAGAATGTATCCTAAATATGGTGTGATGGAAAAGAAATGCATTTTACCTCAGCGGTCATCTTCCTGACAATATCATACTTGCCTAATCATGAGAAAAGCATGAAACTTATCCCAGTTGAGTGGCCTTCTATAAAATACCCTCAAAGCTGTCAAGATGAAACTGATGATTGCCAGAGGGGAGGGGATTTGGGGGTGAAAAAGATGAAGATATTAATGTGCCCAGGTTGGTAGTTATAAAATATTAATGGGGATGTAAAGTTCAGCATAGAGAATGTAGTCAATAATAATGTAATCACTATGTATAGTGCCAGGTAGGTACTTGAATTGTTGGCAGAATCACTTTGTAAGTTATATAACTGTCTAGCCACTTTGCTGTAAACCTGAAACTAATATATTATTAAATGTCAATGGTAATGGGAAAAATAAATATAAAAAACTGTCAAGGTCATCAAAAACAAAGCAAGTCTGAGATTTGTCATCACCCAGCAGAGCCCAAGGAGACCAGGCTACGTAGAGATTATCTTACTGTTTCAAAGAACTATAGACTAAATTATAGATCACAGTTAGAGCTTCCAGAAACTCCTGCTAGCTTCATGACTGGAAACCACCTCAACAGGCAAAAAATTACTGCTTAGATAAAAGTTCCTATCTAAACATCTTCACACCTGTTGTTTTAACTTACTACTTTAAAGTTACTATAGTAGATAAGGCCATTCTGAAAAAAGAGACTAATAATATAGAGCCCTGTTAACTATGAGCACACATTTTATGACTAGTCAACTGATCACCATAACTCTTTAACACGTATTATCTTCAGGAGGATATGTGTCAGGAGAGTTAAGGCAGAGTCTTTGAAACACATAAAATGTTCCAGACATGCTTTGCTGATCCACAAAAACTCATTTGTGTTCTGTAGTGACAAAGCTAGTAGCTGATCTCATTTAACATGTACATGTATTACAGACTAACTGATGGTGAGACTGCTATCTATTCGACTCACTACCTGCTTACAAACAACATCTGGGGAATCTTTTTTTTTTTTTTTTTTTTTGATAGGCATGAAAAACTTTATTTATTTATTTATTTATTTATTTTTTTCTGTTTCTTTTTTTTTTATTTTTTTTATTTTTTTTATTTTTCGCTTAAAGTATTACAAAGGGTATTACATAAGTGTCCTTTTTCCCCCCCCGCCCTTGACAAACCCCTACCCTCCCTTACCCCCCAGTGTCTTATGTCCATTAGTTATGCTTATATGCATGCATACAAGTCCTTCGGTTGATCTCTTACTCCCCTCCCTCCTGCCCCCCAACTCTCTCTGGCCTTCCCACTGCAGTTTGACAATCAGTTTGAGGCAGCTCTGCCTCTGTATCTATTATTGTTCAAAAGTTTGTAATGGTCTTTATTATCCATGAATGAGTGAGATCATGTGGTATTTTTCCTTCATTGACTGGCTTGTTTCACTTAGCATAATGCTCTCCAGTTCCATCCATGACGTTGCAAATGGTAGGAGTTCCTTCTTTTTAACAGCAGCATAGTATTCCATCGTGTAGATGTACCACAGTTTTCTAATCCATTCATCTACTGATGGGCACTTAGGCTGTTTCCAGATCTTAGCTATGGTGAATTGTGCTGCTATGAACATCTGGGTGCATATATCCTTTCTGATTGGTGTTTCTGGTTTCTTGGGATATATTCCTAGAAGTGGGATCACAGGGTCAAATGGGAGTTCCATTTCCAATTTTTTGAGGAACCTCCATACTGCCTTCCATAGTGGCTGCACCAGTCTGCATTCCCACCAGCAGTGCACAAGTGTTCCTTTTTCTCCACATCCTCTCCAGCACTTGTCGTTTGTTGATTTGTTGATGATGGCCATTCTGCCAGGTGTGAGATGGTACCTCATTGTTGTTTTGATTTGCATCTCTCGGATGATTAGTGACTTTGAGCATGTTTTCATATGTCTCTTGGCTTTCTGAATGTCCTCTTTTGAAAGGTGTCTATTTAGATCCTTTGCCCATTTTTTGATTGGATTGTTTATCTTCTTTTTGTTAAGTTGTATGAGTTCCCTATAAATTTTGGAGATTAAGCCCTTATCAGATATGACGTTGGCAAATATGTTTTCCCACGAGGTGGGTTTTCTTGTTGTTTTGTTGATGGTTTCTTTTGCTGTGCAGAAGCTTTTTATTTTGATGTAGTCCATTTGTTCAGTTTCTCTTTAGTTTCAACTGCCCTAGGAGCTGTATCAGTGAAGAAATTGTTTTGGCATATGTCTGAGATTTTGTTGCCTTTGTATTCTTCTAGAATTTTTATGGTTTCCTGTCGCACATTTAAGTCCTTTATCCATTTTGATTTTATTCTTGTGTATGGTGTAAGTTGGTGGTCTAGTTTCATTTTCTTGCATATGTCTGCCCAATTTTCCCAACACCATTTATTGAAGAGACTATCTTGGCTCCATTGTATGTTCATGCCTCCTTTGTCAAAAATTAATTGAGCATATTGGTTCGGGCTAATTTCTGGACTCTCTATTCTATTCCACTGATCTATATGTCTGTTCTTGTGCCAGTACCAGGCAGTTTTGAGAACAGTGGCTTTGTAATACAGCTTGATATCTGGCATTGAGATCCCACCTACTTTGTTCTTTCTCAGGATCGTTGCAGCTATTCGGGGTCTTTTTTTATTCCAGATGAATTTTTGGAGAGTTCGTTCTAGATCTTTGAAGAAGGCCATTGGTATTTTAATGGGAAGTGCGTTGAATGTATAGATTGCTTTGGGTAGTATGGACATTTTAATGATGTTGATTCTACCAATCCAAGAACATGGTATGTTCTTCCATCTGTTTATGTCTTCCTCTATCTCTTTTTTCAACGTCCTGTAGTTTTCTGAGTAGAGGTCTTTAACCTCTTTAGTTAAGTTTATTCCTAGGTATCTTAATTTTTTTGGTGCGATGGTAAATGGGATTGTTTTTCTGATCTCCCTTTCTGAAAGTTCACTATTGGTGTATAGAAATGCCTCAGATTTCTTGGGGTTAATTTTGTATCCTGCTACATTGCCAAATTCATGTATTAAGTCTAGTAGCTTTTTGATGGAGTCTCTAGGGTTTTATATGTATAATATCATGTCATCTGCAAATAAGGACAGTTTTACTTCCTCATTTCCAATTTGGATGCCTTTTATTTCTTCTTCTTGCCTAATTGCAATGGCTAATACTTCCAGTACTATGTTGAACAGGAGTGGTGAGAGTGGGCATCCCTGTCTTGTTCCTGTTCTTAGGGGAAATGGTGTTAGTTTTTGTCCATTGAGTATGATGTTGGCTGTGGGCCTGTCATATATGGCTTTTATTATGTTGAGGTATGATCCTTCTATTCCCACCTTTCTGAGAGTTTTTATCAAAAATGGGTGTTGGATTTTGTCGAATGCTTTTTCTGCATCAATTGATATGACCATGTGGTTTTTTTCTTTCAATTTGTTTATGTGATGTATCACATTTATTGATTTACGGATGTTGTACCATCCTTGCATCTCTGGGATAAATCCTACTTGGTCATGGTGTATGATCCTTCTGATGTACTGCTGGATCCGATTTGCTAAGATTTTGTTGAGGATTTTGGCATCTATGTTCATGAGGGATATTGGCCTGTAATTCTCTTTCATTGTGATGTCTTTACCTGGTTTTGGTATTAGGGTGATGCTGGTTTCATAGAATGAGCTTGGAAGCGTTCCTTCCTCTTGAATTTTTTGTAGTAGTCTGAGGAGAGTAGGTTTTAGTTCTTCCTTGAATGTTTGGTAGAACTCATCTGGGGAATCTTAAGGATGGAAAATTTCATACCAAAACAGAAACAATGAAATTATATTCTCACTCGAGGCCCAGTGCACAAAATTCATGCACTGGGGGGCGGGGGGTCCCAGCCTGGCCTGTGCCCTCTCACAGTGTGGGAGCCCTGCGATCGATCACCCCAAAGAGGTAGACCCCACCCACCCATCCGGGGCTCCTCAATGGATTGCCCCAAAGAGGTAGGCCGAGGCCGGGGTCCCTGTCCCACGGCGGGACCCCCAGGCCTCGCTGCATGGAGCAGCTGCCAGGCCCCACCTCCATGCCATGCACGCAGTGTCAAGTCCCCACCCACCAGCACGTACCTGCTGTGCACGCAGCCTCCTGGTGATGGATTGTGGGATTGTGATGGCATGAGGGTATCACAGCATGAGGGCTTGACTACCACCTGGGCTATTATTAGTATAGAGAGTTTTGAATTTTGATCATAGGTAGGAAAATATCTGCATTGTTGATACAAAAGCAAATACAAAGGTGCTGATGGAGAGAATGAAGTCATTCAGCAGATGTGATTGTACATGTGGGTCAGTAGGTTTTTAAATAAATTAGTGACCTGGAATCTCTGAGTCATGTGTGAAGTCTTTTCTTTACTTCCTTTTTTTCTTCACTTTAATCTCTTAAAAAATGTCGGAACTCAAATATTACCTTAACTTTAAATTTTACTATAAGAAATAGAATTCTACCAACAATGAAATATTACCCAGCTATATAAAAAAGAAAAGCCAGGGGTCCACACAACATAGATTATCTTATATTTATAATGACAAGTTAATAAATAAAGATAGAAAAAAGTGTGTGATTTGTAATTTCATTGAGGTTCAAAAAGGGCAAAAGTAATTGATAGTATTCAGAGACAGAATAGTACTTCTGGGTGGAAGAAAGGGGCCCAAGGGAGTTATTCCTCTGCAGTTCTGGGTTATTGTATGTCTTTTTTTTTTTTTAATATATATTTTGTTGATTTTTTACAGAGAAGAAGGAAGAGGGACAGAGTTAGAAACATCAATGAGAGAGATCGATCAGCTGCCTCCTGCACGCCCCCTACTGGGGATGTGCCCGCAACCAAGGTACATGCCCTTGACCGGAATTGAACCTGGGACCCTTGAGTCCGCAGGCCGACGCTCTATCCACTGAGCCAAACCGGTTCGGCGGTATGTCTCGATCTAGGAAGTTTTTTCATAACACAAACACACACGCACTCTTCATATATATATTTATAAATTAAAGTCCACATCAGGGCCTCAAATTTTTTATTATTTTTATTTTTTTACTGATTAAGGTATTACATGTGTCCTTATCCACCCCTTGTCCCCTACCCCCCCCCCTCATGCACTCACCCCCCTGGTGTCTGTATCCATTGGTTATGCTTATATGCATGCATACAAGTCCTTTGGTTGATCTCTCCCCCTATAGTGAGAAAACTGAGGCTTATAGAGCTCTGTCTGTGTGCAAGTGGCAGAATGGGGTCAAACAATATATAATATGAAGAAAATAGCAGCATTATTTACAATAGTTAAGATCTGGAAACAGCCCAAAGGCCCATCAACAGATGAGTAGATTAAAAAACTGTGGCACATTTACACTACGCAGCTGTACAATATGGATGGGCCTGGAGATTATTGTGCTAAGTGAAATAAGCCAGTCAGATAAAGAAAAATATCATATGATCTCACTTATATGTGAAATCTAATGAACAAAATTAACTGACAAGTAAAATAGAAACAAAAGCATGGATACCTGGAAAAGACTGACAACTGTCAGAATGGAGGAGGGGAGGGGGCTGCATGAAAAAATGTCAAGGGATTAGCCAAAGAACATATATTCATAAACCATAGATACAGACAACAGTGTGGTGATGGCCAGAGGGAAGTGGGGGAGGGGGCTGCGTGGAGGGGGGCAAAGGGAGAAAAATGGGACACCTGTAATAGTGTCAACAATAAAATAGAGTTAAAAAAGAAATGTTTGAAAGTGTTATTTTAAAAGTCACATTCTTTAATGTTTCCGAATAAATTATTTAAATGCTTTATCCCAAGTTTAAAATTAAACTTGAACTTTATCTAAAGTTGTAAGTATAGCAAAATCGTCACCTTGTGTCGCCAGCTTGTTACAGACATGTGTAATTTAGAGAGGTCTGCCCAATTAAGTGATATTTGAGAGATACCAAGTGGGTTTTCTTTGGCAGAAGTATTTGTATCAGCTCAGGACCATTTGCTGTACAAATAAATTTTGACATTCCTTAGTTACAGCATTTCAAATAACTGAATTCTGTTCAATATAAAGATTAAATTACCATAATTCTTTCAATTCATTTTTACAACACTTTTACACATATCTTTTTATTTTTCAATTACATTCATACTGTCAATGCATACTCAATTTTTATCAATCTGTGGGATAAGATATTTTTAATGGCCTAAACACCTATTTTCCCTATTATTTGTGTATCAGGGGTTTTACCCAGAAAAGCATTTTTATGTGCTATATTTATAAATACATTATTAAAAAATAAGTTCAGAGAACTTGAAGATCCATATATTTGAATAGAAAATATTGTATATTTGAATCAATTCAACATCAGGTGAATATTATTAGATGACTATTATTAGAAGATCCATATATATATTTGAATAGAAAATATTGTATATTTGAACCAATTCAACATCAGGACAATATTATTAGATGCTCTTAGAGACTGTTGTCAGCTAATGTTTTAATTGCAGGAGCCTCATTAAATATGGTTGTCTAAGTCTGCTCAGGCTTCCATAAAAAAACACCATAGACTGGGTGGCTTAAGCAATGTAAATGCATTTCCTCACAGGTCTAGAGACGAGAAACCCAAGGTCAAGGTGCCAGCATGGTCGACTTCTGGTGAGAGTATCTTTCCTGGGATGGACCGGTAGATGGCTACTTTCTCATCGCATGATCTCTTGGCAGGGAAAAGAGAAAGACAGCAAGCTCTCTGGTCTCCTTTTCTAATAAGGACGCTAATCCCATCATAAAGACCCTGCCCTTATGACCTCATTTAAACCTAATTATCTCTCAAAGATTGGTCTTCAGATATGATCACATTCAGGGTAGGGTTTTAGCATGGATTTGTGGTGACACAATTCAGTCCAGAGCAATGAGTATTATAGAATTTGTGGTAGATGCTTTAAAAAGCTTTTCCTGTTTTCACTTTGTACCTCAGGTGGTCATTTCCTTTAAATGGTACCTTGTTCTTTTTCATTATTCATTTTTAATTTTATTTGTCATGCTTCTATAGTAAAAGTACTCCAGGGTTCTACAGAAAACAATTTGATATGCACTTCATGAATTATTGAGAACTTTTAGTTCATATTCTCATTTTAATTGGCATGGATACACAAGGGTGTACAAACTATTGATAAACTGCAACAGATTTATTAATAAACTGGGACCCTGGCTGGGTAGCTCAGTTGGTTGGAGACACCAAAAGGTTGCAGGTTTGATTCCCAGTAAATGCACATATTCAGGTAGAGGATTCGATCACCAGTTGAGGGTAGGTAAGGAAGGTAACCAACCAATGTTTCTCTCACATCGATGTTTCTTTCTAAAATCAATAAATATATCCATAAGTGAGGACAAAAATATAAATAAATAAATTATGTGAAGAAACTAAGTAGTATTTATAATTTAAAGCATTCTGATTTTAAACTGACTTCGATTCTCCCTTTTAAGTGCTTGGGCTTTGAGATGATATGGTAGTAAATTTATAAATGTACACATGAAAGACATAAATTAAAAATATGAAAAAATATTCCTTAAAAATGCATTTTTTATTGAATCTACTGGGGTGACATTGATTCACAAAACCATATAGGTTTCAAGTGTACACCTCAACAAAACATCATCTGCACACTGTATCATGCGGCCATGGCCCCAAGCAAAGTCTCTTTCCCTCCTCATTCTCCCCTACTTTGCCCACCTTCACCTATCCCAACCCCATGTAATCTTTTAACTTGCTAATCTAGAGTTCAATTATGTAATTGGATATTAATAACACAACATTAAAATTTTCTTTACAGATTAAACATGGAAAGCTCTTTTTACATTTTGTTCAAAGCTAGAATAGATACATACACATTTATACTGAAGAATGTTTAAGAAGACACCATTTGACAACTGAAGCCATTAATGCCATAAAGATGATTTAAAAATAAAGTTCAGGAATTGTTATGTGGTGATGTTGCTAAGGCTTATTTGATTCCTACAAAAATAAGCAATAAAAGAGGAAAATATCTCCCAAGATAACGTAATCCAAAGTTAAGAATAAGAAAATGGCAGAATAAGAACATTCTATACGGCAGACTCAATTTCAGTTATCATTTACATATCTATATTTTTAAAATATACTTTCCACTTTTTTCAAGTTAAGCATTATTCAGCATTGCAGAGTACGCAAAAAAGTGTTTTCATTCATGAGATTTCTATAACTTCTTCAAAAGTAATAATCTAAAGAAACATATTTGTAAAGTGGAAGTTTAACAATAAATCCCTGGTGTTTTACATTTGAACGTTATGTAAGTATATAACAATTATCAGTGCAATTAAAAGTAAACAGTATATCCAAGTAGAACTACAATTGTATGTAATATGGCTTCATAACATCTTTGAGATAATTTCTACAGCCTTTCAAATTCACTATGGGCATTTTCACCTTTGGGACATACTGTTTTTCGGGTCTGGAACATTCTTCTGCTCTTGGCTGCCCAATAACTGCTATTACTTGAATTTCTTTGAAAGTGAGGTCTCCTTTTGATTAAGTTTGGATATGTCCTCGGTAACTGCTCACAGGGATAGAAAGGTAGGTGCCCTCGCCTCAATAGAGGAGAGCTCTGGGGAGTTTATGCTACATTTTACCTGAGAACACAATTTTGTTCTACTCCTTTCCTTTCTCTACGCTGCTGTAATTTCCCACTAGATCAAAAGCTCCTCAATTCTTACCTCAGGCTTTTATTTATTTATTTTTTACTAAAGAATCTGACCCATTATAGTTTAACTTTGCACAAGAACTAAACCAACTTCTGTTTTCTAGCTCGTCACCACCTACCCTTAGTTTCGGAGGCAGGTGCTTATTATTGATGAGATTTGTGATACAATTTAATATGGTTCCTTGTTTTCCTCTCTGCCAGATAACGATTTTGTTTATGATTCTCCTTAGTCCATTTGCCGTGAAGCTTCCCAAAGGCCACCGTTGCCGTTTTCTTGTTCTCGATGTCTTTGTAGCAGACTGCCTTAAAAATTACTTTCCCGCTATTATGTTAGAGTTTCCAAAGGCAACCAAAGTAGATGTGTGTTCAGTGTGAGATTTTTATTCATTTACTTCTTTACAAACATAAACAATTAAATTTCATTTTGTTATGTATTTATAGTGTGAGTGTATAAATTTTAGGTAAAAGGGACTATTTCCACATTAAATTCACAGTTTTATGTAAAATCCAATGTTACAGGGTTGGAAATATATTTTTTGACACAAAATTTGAATGATAACTAAACTGACTATAGAATTCAGGTTAACAGTTTTTAGCTCCTCAACCTTTCATATTTCTAACATTTATATCTGCTGTTGTCACTGTTCACAGGCTGTATGTATATGCCTGGAGGTGGAAGGGACAGTGAAGAAGGGGATTGGGTATGTAAGAAAAGTATAGTTAAAAGGTTTATCTTTTTACCTAATTATGGTAAATATTTATACTCATATTTAAAGGAATAGTATGTTAGTCAGGCAAAACCAGACAATTTCCTTATTTTAAGGTCACCTGAATTGTGACCTTAATTACATTTGTAAAGGTCCTTTACATCAATACCTAGATTTGTGGTTGACTAATTGGCATGATCTGGCCAATACTTGTCATTTGTGGATTTATTGATAACAGTCACTCTGGTGCTGGTGTGAGGTATCTCATTATAGACCCACTTAAGCTTCTGTGAGCAAAGGGGATCTTACAAGGGGCCTCACGAAAGGGGCCAGAAGATCAGAGCACCAGGCTTGGGGGTTTGTGGCAGGCCATAGCACCCAACTACACGTCAGGGACCTTTAGCAGTGATCCCTGCCCCATCCATGTCCCAGCCCCCAGCCCTCATAACAGCACATTCAGCTTCTGTGAGGGGAGCTCTGCTCAGTGGAGACAGGCAGAGAGAG
Organism: Myotis yumanensis; assembly: GCF_028538775.1. NCBI lineage: Eukaryota > Metazoa > Chordata > Mammalia > Chiroptera > Vespertilionidae > Myotis > Myotis yumanensis. Next base: position 6,410,492 of record NW_027223772.1, read on the forward strand.
TCCTCTCCTTCAAAGTCAGGTCAGGTGTAGTTCACTTGATCTGAGGCTGCCAGGTGAGCTCATGGTCAGGGACATGTCTCTTGTCTACCCAGAAATGGGCCCCTCAAACTGAGAACATCAGTCTTTGAGGTGGGGATTCACTAGGTTTTCCCCGGAAGAACAGACAGTGACCCTGATAATTGGGGGAACAAGAGATACGAGGAGTAGAACATTGTGGATGTTAGCCTTTTAACTGATTTTAAGATAAGCCACAGACTTGGAGAAGGTGTTTTCAAAACACCTTTCTGGTAAAGAACTGGTACCAACATGTATAATAAAAACTCTTAATCCTCAAAAGTAAGAAAACAAACGACTCAATTAAAAAATGGGCACAAGCTCTGGACAGACAGCTCACCACAGAAGATATACAGATGCCAGGGGATCCAAGGTGGTGGAGGAGTAGGTGGACGTTACTCTCATCCCCTCCCAGAACCAAATGCAAATGACAACAAAATTACAGACTAATCATCCTGAATAACCAACTGCAGACCAGCTGCACAGAAGTCTTTTAGCCAAGGATTCCAGAAGAAGCCACATGCGGCTGGAAAGGATGGACAGAGAGGTGTAAAGGCCTGGCTCCACATCCTTGGTGGTGGCAGAGAATTCACAGGAATATCTCAGCTGCAAAGGTGCCCTCTGAAAAGTGAGGGGTCTCAGCTCCATGCGGGGCTCCCCAGGACGGGGCACCAGAACCAAAATGAGGTGCACACATAACAACTGGCTATGTAATTCAGTGGAGATTCTGTTCACAAGAGAGTGACAGGCATCTGGTGGAAAATGAGCTACCCTCTTAAAGCGCCAGTGCACAAAATTTTGAACAGAGGCATTTATTCAAGGCTTCAACATTAAGGATGACAGCACAGAGCCAACTGGAGTCACACGGGTAGAAGGCTGGAAGGACAAATGTCAAGGCCCCTGTGTTGAGTCCATCTTCCATATCACCTATAGATGTGTTTTTCCTGGGTCAAGCACTCACCTCCATGAAGCATCAGCCTCAGCATAAGTACTAGCCCCACACTCCCAACTCCATTTAGCCCCATCCTGCCAAACTGGAGCTCCAAGGATGAGTCTGTTAGATGCAGCCAGCCTGGTCATAGTGCAGACAATCACTTGAAGGGCTCTTGAGGCAATCCAGGCAGACACAGGGTATGGCGAAACAGAGGGAGAGAGAGATAGTTTTGTGGCTCTAGGGCAAGGGCCATTCTCCCCTCACACACCTGACCAGCACCACCATTCCTGTGCAGAGCCCTTCCCCCACATGGCCAAATCAATCTGTTTAAACCTGATGAACTCTGCTGGCCTCACTGATGCATCCCTGAGACCCTGCACATTAATGGCCCGTAAGCCCAAGCAGGTGATGAATGGCCTTAGTTTACCCTGAGACTTTTGCTAAGTGGCCTTAGGCCAAGCACTTGCACCAAGTTTGAATCTGTGAACACCACTGGAAACTAACCAGTGACTTACTGAGAACCTATTCATGCAACTCGCATACAGACAGAAGCTGTTTTAATAAAGGCAGCTGGCAAGTAGAGGGGGATCTCTGGGTGCCTTAAAACTTTTGCAGACTTACCCTTGTGCTTGGTACTGGTGGAAACCAGCCTTGGTATGCAGCTTGGTCCTCCCACACATAACCAGGTCCAGCAAATGCAGCCATCAACTATGCATTTCTTTGTAGATACAAAAAGGTAGGCCAGGGCTGGGCACAAGCAGCATCTGACATTGACCTGAACCAGAATCCCTCCCAAGAGGCCCCAGAACTGACATACATACTGGTGGGCTTCAGAACCACATCAGAGCATGGCCCAATTAGGTCCACAAGTAGCACACCCAAAGGGACATCTTGGCAGGCACCAGACCCTGTTTCGCCAAATTCGGCTTTGTGAGGTGAGCCCCAGCACAGCGGCTTGGACACTGTGGTCAATCCTCATATTCAGTCTGCCTTAGGTCCACCTCACTCAAGGATGGCCCAACTGCAATGGACACTCAAATACAATAGGAGGGCTCATATAACCCACACAAGGAACATTCCTGGAGCACCTTGCCCTGTGTTCCACAAGACACTTACTATGTAAGGCCACCATACCAGGACTAGGAGACATGGTACATATACCTAATACACAGGAACAAATACAGAGAAGCAGCCAAAATTGGGAGACAAAGCAAAAGGCCCCTAATGAGAGAAAATGAGGAATACCCAGAAAAAAATGCTAAATGAAAGGGAGGCAAGCAATCTTATTCAAAGTGCTTAAGAAACTTATAGGAAGAATGGGTAAACTCAATGAGAACTTAAAGAGATAATAAGCATTAAAAGGTCATAGAAAACATCAAAAAGAAAAAGTCAAAATGGAAGAATACAACATCTGATATAAAGAATACACTAGAAGGAATCAACCACTGACTAGATGAAGCAGAGGATTTGAATCAGTTATTTGGAAGACAAGGTAGCAAAAAATACCCAATCAGAGCAGAAAAAAAAATGAAAAAATTAAAAGATAACAATGGTTTGAGGGAACTCTGGGACAACATCAAATGTAACAACACTCATGTCACAAGGGTAGCAGAAAGAGAAGAAAGTGACAGCAAATGATTGATAACATATTCAAAGAAATAATGACTAAACACTTCTCTAACCTGGTGGAGAAAATAGATATACAAATCAGGAAGCACAGTCACAAAGAAGATGAACCCAAATAAGTATACAACAAGACACATCATAATTAAAATGGCAAAGGCTAAAGACAAAGATAGAATCTTAAAAGCAGCAAGAAAATGGTAGTTAGTTACCTACAAGGGATCTCCCATGAGGATGTCAGCTGATGGCTCAAAGAAAAGTTTTAGGCCAGAAGCTATTGGCATAAAATATGGAAAGTGATAAAAACAAGGACCTACAACAAAGATTACTCTACCCAGCAAACTATCATTTAAAATTGAAGTTGAAATAGAGAACTTCCCAGACAAAAACAAGCAAACAAACTAACAAAAAAACTAAAGGATTTTATTACCACACAACCAGTATTACAAGAATGTAAATGTCTTCTCCCCCACCTCAAGGTCTCCTCAGAAAAGAACAATGACTTCACTTTTCACTTCCTGCCAAGAACAGTGATCTCACTACATAGAGCAGTGAGCTCACTTCCTGATGATAGAGCCCAACAGAATTTGGTACCCTGGTAACCAGGCAACCACTTTCTAAAACAGCCCTTCCCCAGATAACTTGGCTAGGGACATTTTTTACTGACAGGATGTTTTGTTGTATGAACAAGTCCCAAGGCAATGGCTTCTAAAAAATCAACCCTGACAGTGTTTTCAACTGTTGCTGCTGCTGCTGCCGCTAGGATCCAGACTCAGCCCAGAAGCCTGTGGCCCTTTCCACCAGGGGATCCAGAATTAACACAGGGAGGCACAGAGTAGTTTTGTTCAGGCAAGGGCACCTCCTGAGCAGCCGGATTAACCTTTTATGTGTGTGTGTGTGTGTGTGAGAGAGAGAGAGAGAGAGAGAGTGTGTGTGTGTGTGTGTGTGTGTGTGTGAAAGGGTATTCATGTGAGGAGGGCCTGTTTGAAGCAATAGGCTAAGGAGAGGGGAATCAGAAGTCTGGTTGATCTGTCATGTTCACACCCCAGGTCAAAGCTGCCTGGGTAAGCTTGGAGCGTGGGTAGCATCCTCTGCCTGAGGTTTATCCTGAGCCTTGGAGGTTAATCTCATTTCCCCTGGGTGAAGGTCTGTGCAGACACAGAACTGGGCCTGATCTGGGAGCATAAGTTCTAGTGGGCAGAAGCAGCAGCAAGTAGGGCCAGGCAGAGCTTGAGGCTTCCATTTGGCTGTCAGTCACTGTCATAGCAGAGCTCACTACAGGACTTTGGGGAACCAGTGGTTGACAGAGACCGCCCCCCACCCAGTATCCACCAGTGGGGGGCAGGTGTGCCACACCTTTGAGAGCCAGAGGGGAATGAGTGTGGCCACTTTGGGGTCTGGGGAACCAGTGCCCATGGATGTTCAGAGAAGGACTCCTCCCCCAAAGCCTCCCAGGCTCCACAGGCCTCCACCCTGGAAGCCCCTCAGGCTCCATAGGCAGCTCTCAATTTCCGACTCCGACCAGGAACACCAGGCCCATCTTAAACAAATTGGGCCAGAGGACCTGGAGCCATAAAAAGTTCATTACAGGTTTAAGATTTAGATTCCACAAACACATATTGAATACTTCCTGTAAGCCAGTTTACTCAAATATTCTGCATCACATCCGATCCTTACATCAATCTATGAAGTAGTTGTTGCCAACTCAATTTTACAATTAAAGAAATTAAACCTTGAGAATCATAAAAGAGCACCACTTTATCTGATTGCAAATAGGAAAATCAAACACAAGTATTTTGATTCTTCTCTCCATGCCACAAAATGCTAAGTCCATGCTAATAATTCCTGAATTCTGTGAGGCCAGAAACAAAAGCTTTTTAAATTCAATAAGTGGCTCTTTTATCACTTTCCCTATGGCAAAACAATTGAATCCGATGCTCCACTGTGCTAAATTAAAACAACCTAAACTTTTCCATCATACATTTAAAGAACACTTAGTGCAATTTATTTTAGAAATAACTTAGCTTTATTTTTCTCTCTGAAGTTAAATCGAATGGAACTGAAACTTGCTATGCCATAAATGTGCAGTATGGTGGATTTAAGATAGCACAGATCTTTTTTCTTTAATAGAAGAAGAATCAATCGTTTTTTTTCTCTTTCAAAGAGCTGTGTCTGATAGTCTTTAGGTAGTGCTAGACTACAGAAGGTCAGCTTTCTTACCAGACTTTTTCAAAGCAGTGTCTTAAACTGCTCAGAAGCAATTTTGGTAAACATGGCATCTTAATGCTGCAGTCTTTGTTGGCTCAATACAGGAAAGATTCACAGATTGAAACAATCAATAGAAAGCAGCAAGCTAGTCAGCCGCTAATGCCCACCCTCCTTCTAAGCCCCATTAAAAGCTTACATCAGCAAAGAAAGGCATGACAACAGAAAAATCAAAACTAAAATGGCAATCTTCTGCTCTTAGAGTATCTGAGGCCACTTAATGATCTAGTTAAATCTCTCCAGACTCCACATGGCTCGATTATTGTGCTCAAGTTTTGGGGACTATTTTCTATTTTATCCACTGACCTAACATTGACTTATATTGATAGAACATCGTCTAATCTTGATTCCATTTCATACTATCTTCTACCACTTTTCAAAATAGTCTAAAAATATCCTAGTATCAATTGCTAAGATAAAATAGGACAGAGTGACTCTGGTCTTGGAACAAGACTCAGTTCTCACATTCAGAAAGAAAATAACTATCTTTACCCCTGCAATGAATAAACTGCTTTGCCATGATTATTAACTAAATGCCATATAACCATAATACTATGCTTGTGAAAACTATGGCAAAGATAATAAAATGTAATCTTTTTGCTATTTCTACTTCTAAAATTTTCACTTGAGATTCAGCAGGTTGTAATTTCGCCAAGAAGATTCAATAAGTCAGTCCATAGAAAGGTATTGTTTACCTCTCCAGCCTGTCACATAGAGAGATGTGAGACTAGAAAAGGAGAAGGCAATAAACATTAATTATTGGCCATTAACTTACAGCAGGTTGTGTTCTGGACACTTTTATTATGCCACCCAAGTAATCCTCACAGCTTTCGTAAGTGCTAGGTGTTAATATTATCCCCAATTTGTCGATGAGAAAAGAAAGTCTGGATGACTAAGAACAATGGTCAACTTACCCAGCAGCAAGAAGAATAAGTGGAACTCCTCTGACTTCCATTTGTTCACCTCAGTGAATTTAACTGGATTGCTGCTGGTAACTTTTTTATGTTAAACAACTTTCCTGTGTGGGGGAACGGAGATGGGGAAAGACTTTGGTTGATTTATATATAGCTCTAGAGAATCCATTGACTACATTAATATATAATTTGTGACATCTTTTACATGAGCATATAATAATCTTATCTGTCTGATGACTGTGGTTCCCTCTGGCTAGAATAACATTTGCAGAAAATGTGAAGTTTTTATCTTCTGGATTTTAAAGCTGTATGTTACTTTTCTATTACACTATATAAAATTCTATTACTATGTAATTTACTATAAAATCACTATATTTCACTAAATATGAGTTCATACTTGTATATTTAACTCTAATCCAGGCTGATACAGTTCATTCTTGACTGTCCACCTTGTTTATCTGTAACTTCCCACTACAGTGATGAGAAACCTGGCTTCTACCATCTGCCATCAATTTTCTTAATAGCTGCATCCTACTATACATATATAGTAGTTTCAGACTTTTTAATTCCTGCTCCCATGAAAAATAGTTTTTCCCAGTAGAGCACAGTGACTATGTATATTTTTTTGTTATATATATATATATATATTTTTTTTTTTACTTTAGTCTTATACTCTCCATTTATTTCAAGGTTACTTAGGTTAACACTTCCCCCACGCACACTTCCTTCAGTTAGGTTGTGTAAAATAATAGAAAAAAATATATATATATTCTGGTCTCTGCCCCCAGAGCCTGGCCCAGAATTAGTAAAAGCCTTGGAGTTCCCTAGGTGAGAGGAGTAACTTTTGTTCTAATTAGAAGACCTCTGATGAGCTCCTGTATAGTTTCAGAATGGGGGCGGGCGACCAGAAAAACCCAGCCATGGAACTTTCTAACCCACCTTTTCTTCTTCAGGGAGGGGAGAAGACTGGACATTGAGGTAATGATCGATCATGCCTACATAATGAAGCTTCCTAGAAATCTCATAAGTACAGTGTTTGGAGAGCTTCCAGGTGGCTGAATACAGGAGAGGGTGGTTGCCTGGTGAAGTGTGAAAGCTCTGCGCTTTTCCTCCATACCTCACCCCATGCACCCCTTCCCTCTGGATGTTCACCTCATCCTCTAACGTATCCTTTTATAATGAAACAGTAGGCTTAAGTACGGGTTTCCATGAGCTCCATAAGCCTTTCTGGTATATCATCAAAACCAAGAAAGGGTATAAAACTGAAAGCAACAAATGAAACAAATAAGACAAACAAACAAAATTCATAGACATAGATAACAGCATGGTGGCTACCAGAGGGAAAGGGGGTGGTGGAGAGGTAATAAAGGGTAAAGGGGGTCAAATATATGGTGATTTAACGTTGGACGGTAAACACAAAATACAATATACAGATGATGTATTATAGAATTGTACACTTGAAACATAATTTTATTAAGTGTTACACCAACAAATTTAATAAAAAATAAAAAGAGAAATGCCAAAAAAAGGAGTCACAGGAACCCTGATTTATAGCCGATCAGACAGAAGCACATATGACAACCAGGTTTGCAATTGGGGGAGAGAGAGAGAGAAAGAGAGAGAGAGAGAGAGAGAGAGAGAGATGGGAGGTGTAGTCTTATAAGACTGAGGCCTTAAGGTATAGGATCTGATGCTATTTCCAGGTAGACAGTGTCAGAATTGTGTTAAATAGGACACTCAGTTGGTGTGGCAAAGTACTAGTTGGTGTGGGGAAAACCCACACATTTGGTGTCAGAGGCATTGTGTGTGAGGAGAAACACACAGGAGTATTCTTTTTGCTACATAGGTTGCATTATACATGTGTGATATGGTTAGATTCTCTTCTCACAGCCTGTACTGGGAATCCCCTGGTGTGCACAGTCTACATTGGGAATCAGTGTGACTCCCCTGACATACCATATAATTTTTAAAAAATTTGTAAACAATAAAGTTCACTCTTTATGCTGTAAAGTTCTTCAAAATTTGAGGAATGTATCCACCACTATAATACATTATAAGTTCATTGCTCTAAAATGTTGCCTATTCTATGTCTATTCAACCTTTTACTTCTCTCAAACCCCAAGCAACTACTAATATTTTTTACCATCTCTCAACTTTTTTCAAAATGTCATATAAATGAAACCATATAGTTCAAAATCTTTTTACAGCTGCCTTCTTTTTCAGTTAGTATATGCATTTAAGGTTCATCCATGTAGTTGTGTGTGGTCTTTTGTTTGTTTACTTTTTAGTTGTGTGTTTTGATAACTCTTTTATGTCTGATTTGCAGTTTCTTTTTCTTTTTCATGGATGCCATTTTCTTTGGAAGCTTGTTTAGACTAAGTTAATGGCCTTTCAGGCTTCCTCCACATGAATAGGTGTTCACTTTTTGAATAATAAGAATTCTATGTCACAGGGGAGGGGGGCATCAGGATTTTAGAGATGCTTAGGTGGGGCATGGCCATAAAAAGGTTGGGAACCACTGGTCTAATTGTGGGTCATTTTGTCTGTTTCTGTGGGAAAAGTTCTTGAATATAGTTTTACACATTAGTAATATGCATTGCTTTGTTTGGCTTCTTCCGGGACTTCAGTTTTATGAAAGTTATTCCTCTTTGTCCATCTGCCATTGTCAGGATATTATGTCTACTATGTAGATCTTTCTTGATCTCAATTTCATTCTCTTGCCTGTTTGCATGCAGGTCTTCAATACACCGAGTAAATTTGTATTACAATATTTCCATTTAGGCATACTGAGATTTAGTTTTAACTACTGAGATAGTTTTTTTCTAAAATCTCTTAAATCTCTTCCCCTTAACCATGCAGTTGCCAGAGGGTGCTTCCCCTATCTTTTTCCTCTGCCTCAGAATGTATTTGCCACCTCAAATCATTTTTACTTTGAAGTTCCTTTTCTGAAGTCCATGCTCTTATGTAGCAGTAAATGTTTTCAGTATATTTAAAATCACATGGGCCTGGCTCCTCTGTGTATGGATCCCTACTCCTCTCTTCCTTGCAGTTTTTCTCAGAGCTCTTTCTCAAGACAAACACTTATGATTGGGTGGGAATATGAGGATTTGGTGTTATTTTCTTTGTTTACTGTCAATTATTTCTATATTTGGCGTCCTATAATTTTACATTATGATGAGTTCATTGATATGTGTTCTTTTGGTTGTTCTATATTTTTAGAGGAAATATTAAGAGCTACCAGGAAGCCTCAGACATTATTTTTAAAATTACATTAATGGTATTTGTCTCTGTGTACCCTCTATCATCCTATATAATAAAAAGCTAATATGCTAATTAGACCAGATGGCAGAATGACCTTCAGGAATGACCAGTGGGTGGGGGGCGGGGCTGCGGGGCCCTGAAGCTGCCGGGGCTGTGAGGGCCTACTCTTGCACAAATTTCGTGCACTGGGCCTCTAGCCTTACTATATATCTCTATCTCTTCTGCTTGAATATTTTAATAGGGATTATTTTATCCTTTTGCTCCTACATCTAGTTTCAAAATTTGCTTTCCTCATTACTAAGTATTTTAATGTTTTTCTTGTCTTCAGAAGAATTTTGGGTTTAGTAGTATTTTACTTCATACTAATTATCTTCATATTTGACACTGTGTCACTAGTTTCATAAGTGTAATATACTCTTGAAAAAGATGAAAACTTGAATCTGTAATTCCAAATAGAAAGCTTTATTCTTGCTCTTTAATAAAGCTGTTTCTCAGAAGACAAAAACTGCCCCTTAACCTTTGGTATTGTTTTCTATTTACCTGCAATATATTTGATAGTTTTGAGAAATTTCCTCCATGCTTGTTTTCTGCTTATTGTACCTGACTACTCTGGGACATAGCGCCGCTGTGCTTTTCTTATATATTCTGTAACTTTTTGCAATTAGGAGAAACCTGGAAAGTCACTTATGCAAAATCAATTCTTCCATTTCTCAGTGGTTAGTTCAGTTTAGAAGGTTTATGTCCTATTATTTCTGACTTGATGAACTGGTTTTCACTGCTGAAATTCAGACACACTTCTAAGCCTAACCCATCCCTGGAAGGGCCCAGAACCAGTGGACCAAGAGCCTCCACTTTCCTTTACTTCTTATAATATAAGTTCTCGCCCAAAAAAAGAAAGATCTTTAAAAACTTTTAACAATAAACAAATTATTTCAACATCCTCTTTACAGAACAGATGTAACTTTTAAAAACTTTTTCTTTTTAAAATTGATTTTAGAGAGAGAAAGGCAGATGGAGAGAGGGACAGAAACATCTATGATGAGAGAGAATCATCAATCAGCTGCCTCCTGAACTCCCCCTTCTAGGAATCCAACCAGCAACCCAGGCATGTGCCCTGCTTGGAATCAAATCTTGACCTCCTGGTTCATGGGTCGATGCTCAACCACAAAGCAACACAGGCCAGGCTCTCCTGAAGTAATTTTTAAAGAACGAGAAAGTTTTGTCTCCAGGTAATCTTCTTTCCTTGACTATGTTATTAAATACATAAGTAACCTCTTCTATACAAAAGAAGAAAAATACATAAATTTGATTTATGGTGGCACCTCTAACATGTTCAGAGTTATATAATCACTAGAGGCCCAGTGCATGGATTCATGCACTGGTGGGGTCCCTCGGCTTTGCCAGTGGGGATCAGGCCAAAAATTGGCTCTCCAACATCCCTGGAGGGGTCTCGGATTGCGAGAGGGCGGTTCTAGGGTGACACACCCTGGAATCGGGCTCCCTCCTCTCTGGTTCCGGGTATGTTACCTGAGAACCACAGCTGCCAAGTCACCGCAGCTCAGCAGCTTCTGCATTGAGCATCTGCTCCCTGGTGATCAGTGTGCATCATGGCTACCGGTCGGAGTATCTGCCCCTGGTGGTCATTGTGTGTCATAGCTACCAGTCTGACAGTTGAACAGTCAGATGGCTGCTTAGGCTTTTATATATATACTAGAGGCCCAATGCACAAAAATTTGTGCACTCGGGGGTAGGGAGTCCCTCAGCCAAGCCCGTGCCCTCTCGCAGTCTGGGACCCCTCGGGGGTGACCACTTGCTGGCTTAGGCCTGCTCTCCGGGGGATTGGGCCTAAACTGGTAATCAGACATCCCTCTGGCAGCCCGGCAGCCCTTGGGGGATGTCCACTTGCCAGCGGGGAACAGACCTAAGCTGCAGTCGGACATCCTTAGCGCTGCTGAGGAAGCAGGTGGGGCTCCCACCACCACCGCTGTACTGGCAGCCATCAGCCTGGCTTGTGGCTGAGCAGAGCTACCCCCTGTGAGAGTGCACTGACCACCAGAGGGCAGCTCCTGCATTGAGTGTCTGCCCCCTGGTGGTCAGTGTGTGTCATAATGACCAGTCAGTCCCAGTCTTTCTGCTGTTAGGGTCAGTCTGCATATTACCCTTTTACTATATAGGATAGAGGCCTGGTGCATGGGTGGGGGCCAGCTGGTTTGCCCTGAAGGATGATCCGGATCAGGGTGGGGGTTCCGCTTGGGTGCCTGGCCAGCCTGGATGAGGGGCTGATGGCTGTTTGCAGCTGGTCACATCCCCTTCAGGGTGGGGGTCCCCATTGGGCTGCCTGGCCAGCCTGGGTGAGGGGCTGAGGGCCGTTTTCAGGCTGGCGGGCGACTGAAGCTCCCAGCCTCTTTTTTTTTTACTCTGGGATTTATTTACCTTCTATAGCTATCACTGGAGCTGAGAGCCAGCTCCAGCTTGAGGCTGTGGCCGGCTGAAAGCAGGTATCTGGGTTTGCTTAGCTTCTATAATCAAAACTCTGTTGCCATCACTGGCGCTCTAAGCTCTGAGCCTGCTGGCAGCTGAAAGCAGGTTTCTGGGTTTGTTTAGCTTCTATAATTGCAACATTGTTGCATCTGGAGTTCAGAGATGCGCCGCAGCAGGCGGGGAACCTTGGCTTCCTCCATCACTGGAGCAAGCAAGCCTCATGTTCGCTTCAGCTGCATGGCTGCCGGCCGCCATCTTTGTTGGCAGTTAATTTGCATATTGTGCTGATTAGCCAATGGGAAGAGGAGCAAAGTCATGGTTAATTACCATGATTCTCTATTATTAGATAGGATAGACTAGAGGCCTGATGCACGGAATTCGTGCAAGGGTAGGCCTTTGTAACCCTGGTTACAGGGGCCCTTGCAGCCCCCACTGCCTCTCACCCTCCCAGCCCTAGCTGCCTCCATCCAGAAGGTCATCTGGAAGGTCGTCCTGATGGTCGTTCTGCTGTTCGGTCGGTCGGTCAATTTGCATATTATGCTTTTATTATTAGAAATAGTTTTGCCATTAAAAAATACTACACTTTTAAATAATTTCAGAATAATGATTATTTTAATGCATGAAAAAATATATAGTGTAAAAAATACCTTCAACTTGTTTTGTATAAAACTGCCCCAGCCTCTGAGATCCTCTTTCCATGATTACAACATGAATTAAATTGTTCTCTAAATGTACTTACAATATATATTTACATTTGAGCATGATATGTGGTATTAGAATAATATGAATCAGTTTTATTTAGTTTTTTATTTTCTGAAGCACTTACAAATGTAAATTATAAATACTGCATAGATATTTCAATAAAACTATACCTACCCATGGGAAGTTTTAAAAGACATATTAGTGTATGGTACACCACCCTTTTACAGTCTTTTGGCTTTAATTCTATTATTCAGAGAAGCAGATGTGTCCTGAAGAGAAATGTGTTTGTTTATTTTTTTGGGTTTTTTTGCATGTTGTTTTTTTTTAAATGCCACAACATTCACTGAAAAAACAAAAAGACATCATATCTAGGAATTCCATTATCTCCTCCTCATTCTAGCAGCAGGCACAGGCAGATGTTTCTTTCTTCCTGCCTTTTTTTTCCAGTCTATGGAAAGGAACCATGCAGCTGTAGCTCACCAGGGATTGAGCCTGTGCTTTTATTTGTTTAACTTCATGCAGACGTAAGAAATTGAAACATTAAATTTACAACAAAATTCAAAATACCAGATGGTTATAAAATTGGATATTTTCTTTCTCCCAGAGCAAACCAGTTTTTCTAAAAGGTGAAGATATGAGCTAAAAATATGTGTGCATGTAATAACCAATCTTTATACTTAAAAGCAGGTAACAGCAACAACAAACAGCTTATTTTACTAATGAGAATTCTGGAAAATTTTACTAAATTAAATTTCATAGTAAATTATATTTGTATTGATCATTGTGCATTGAATTATGCTCAGCCATTTTTTAGTATTTTATACAGCATAATAAATTATAATTGTTAAAATGAAGGAAAAATATATTTAAATCTTACAGAAGTTCAGATTCCATTAGAGACAAAAATAGTAATAAAGTTAGAAAATTTAGTGGTGTTTTCCCAAACAACACTAGATAATAAAAATTTACATTCCTTAACAATATCCTATCAAATTTAAAATAATTATATCTGCTATGTACAAGGTGCAACAAGAACATAACTACAAATATGTTATAAATACATTATTTTGAGATTATCAATTTTGTGTTTAGTGATATGCTCAATAATGGCCCCCAAAGTTATCCTAATCCCTAGAACAGTGATGGCGAACCTATGACACACGTGTCAGAGGTGACACGCGAACTCATTTTTTTGGTTGATTTTTCTTTGTTAAATGGCATTTAAATATATAAAATAAATATCAAAAATATAAATCTTTGTTTTACTATGGTTGCAAATATCAAAAAATTTCTATATGTGACATGGCATGAGAGTTAAGTTAGGGTTTTTCAAAATGCTGACACGCTGAGCTCAAAAGGTTTGCCGTCACTGCTCTAGGACCTATCAATGTTATCCCACATGGCAGAAGGAATTTTGCAGGTGTGATTAAGTTAAGGACATCGAGATGGGGCGATGATAAGAATGTACCCTAAATGTAATTTTGAAATTTATAACTTTTATGTATTAAAATTTTATTTTAATAGTCAAACTAAATAAATTTGCATAAAATTAAATGAATCTGTGTATATTTTTTCACCTTTTGGGGAATTTTGTATTATTTGATTAGAAAATAATATATAAACATAAGGCAATAATATTAGCCAAAATTTGAAAAATTTTTTTTAAAGTATTGTACAAATATATTATTTTTGTCATTGGTGATTCATTTAATGATTAATAATATCTCATGATTATTGAAATTTGTTTATATCTAATTTGGGTTTTAAATTATAAAGCTACATGCTATATTATAAATCTTCAAATAATTTATCATTTACAAAACTTTTTAAACTTCTTTTGTGAAATGCACTGAATAACCATTTTGCATGTATGAAAGGCTGAAAATTTCTTAAATTGAATCAATTTATAACACCACCCATGTTCATTTTTTCTAACTTTCCAATGGTGAAGTTAAAATATGTGTACATGAAAAATAATTTAAGAACAGATACCATTGATTGTTTATAATAGCCCATAGAGTTACCTGTGAAGGGTAAAGCTCACCCCTTTCTGTTGCTGCTAGAAGGCCTGCAGTTCACTGACTGCTTGCCTAGCTCATTCAAGGCAGGTACTCAGCCATTTGAATTGAATATTTGAATACTGAATATTGAATGATTGAATACGAGCAAATATTCACTTGACAATAACTTTGAAATTTATACATGGTGGGGCAAATTAGGTATAGAGTCGTGAGTATGTCAAGCAGAATTTATTCTTGTATTATTATTTATTAATTATTATATTACTAGAGGCCCGGTGCACAAAAATTTGTGCACTGGGGCGGGGGGGGTGGGGAGGCAGCCCGGCCAGTGCCCTCTCACAGTCTGCGACCCCTCAGGAGATAACGACCTGCTGGCTTAGGCCTGCTCCCAGGTGGCAGAGGGCAGGTCCAATCCCTAGGTGCAGCCCCTGGTCAGGCTCAGAGCAGGGCCGACTGGGGAGTTGAGGCGCCGCCCCGTCATGCACAGAGCAGGGCGGATCGGGAGGTTGCGATGCCACCCTCAGTCACGCTCAGGGTAGGGCCGATTGGGTGGTTGGGGCACCGCCCCCTGTCACACTCAAGGCAGGGTCGATGGGGAGGTTGCGGCGCCACCCCCTGTCATGCACAGAGCAGGGCCGATCAGGGGGTTGAGGCGCTGCCCCCTGTCACGCACAGAGCAGGGCCGATCAGGGGTGTTGGGGCTCCGTACCCTGTCACACACAGAGCAGGGCCGATCAGGGGTTTGGTGCGCTGCACCCTGTCAAACACAGAGCCGCAGGGCAATCAGGGGATTGGGGAGCTCCCCCCTATCAGGCACAGAGCAGGGCTGATCAGGGGGTTGGGGCGCCTTCCCCTGTCACGAACAGAGCAGGGCGGATAGGGAGGTTGTGGCCCCGCCCCCTGTCACACACAGAGCTGCAGGGCGATCAGGGGGTTTGGGCGCTGCCCCCTGTCATGCTGATCCCGGTGCCGGGAGCCTCGCTGCTCCATTGATCCCGGTGCTGGGAGGCATATTACCCTTTTACTATATAGGATAGAGGCCTGGTGCAAGGGGGGGGGCTGGCTGGTTTGCCCTGAAGGGTATCCTGGATCAGGGTGGGGGTCCCCACTGGGGTGCCTGGCCAGGCTGGGTGAGGAGCTGAGGGCTGTTTTCTGGAAGCGAGTGACTAAAGCTTCCAACCGCTCCTTGTTTTCTTTTTTTTTTTTTATTCTGGGCCAGCTTTAGCTCTGAGGCCTCGCCGCTGAAAACATCGATACAATGTTGCTAAAGCTCGGCTGAATGAAAGCTGATCTCTGGGGTTTTGTTTACCTTCTTATTTGCAACATAGTACATAGTTACTTAGAGTTGTAGCTCAGAGGCCAGCAAGTGAGGCGGGGAATGTTTGAGTCTGCAGCAAGCAAGTCTCATGGTCGCTTCCAGCTGCCTGGCTGCTGGCCGCCATCTTGGCTGACAGTTAATTTGCATATACTCACTGATTAGCCAATGAAAAGGGTAGCGGTCGTATGCTAATTACCATGTTTCTCTTTTATTAGTGTAGATGTTTTATATGAACAACTGTAAACCTACTTTTGCTCAGCCCTCTATATATTTGTACTGATGTGTCTAATTTTAACCAGACACTTTTTTAAATCATTCCTTACAATCTATTGTTATTATAGTGGGTATTTCTTGGACCTTTGTTACCGTTCTTGAAAACTAGTTTGACCATCATTTTCATGTTGGGTTACCCACTTTATTGCCTAATCAATAGAGACCAAACCTTCATGAAGATGGCCAGTGTAGATCAGTTTGATAAAATCTTAGATTAATAGCCAATGAATGGCTCCCCAAAAAGAGAGTGAGCATCCCTCAAGACCTTGAGAAAATTTAGTCATTTAACAAAAATTGAATGTATTTATTATATGACTAGGGCCCAAGTGCACGAATTCGTGCACCTTGAAAGAAACTGTGGGCCGTGAGGCTGTGGTGGGCACAGGGGTGGGTCTTGGTCCATACTCCATGCCCCCGGCCCTGCCCCTCTTGCCGTGGCCCCCGGTCCCCTCTCTTCCGGCAGCCCTGCTCCCACTACTGCTGCTCCCATGCACTGACAGTGCCAGCCCTGCTCACACCTGCTGACGGCGCGGGGTGATTGGGACTGGCACCAGCAGTGGGTGCAAGCAGGGCTGGTGCCAACAGTGGGTGTGATTGGTGGCTCTAGTGCCAGCAGTGGGTGCGAGTGGGGCCATCACCGGCAGCGAGTGCGAGCAGCGGCTCTGGTGCTGGCTGTAGGTGTGAGAGCCAGGTGGGACCGTGGCTGCGGGAGCAAAGAATTTTCAATAACCACCAGAGGCTCGCCCTGATGACAGACACTGGTGTCCCACCTTGGTTTGGCACTCCCACTTACCTGCTCCACCATCCCGCCACAGCTGATACCTACCATGTTCCATGAACACCCCCTGGTGGTCAGCACACGCAATAGTGACCAGTTGTTTGGTTATTTGGTTGTTCTTTTGTTCCACCGTTCGGTCTATTTGCATATTAGCCTTTTATTACATAGGATGATAAAAATAATAAAAATATATCTGGAGCTTAAATCTTATTGAATAGAGACACAAGTAAATAAAAACAATATATAAATATGTTATATATTGTAGTAGAATACAAGTACTGGAAAATTGGATTAGGGTAAGACTAATAAAAAATGTTGGGGGATACTTTAATTTTAAAAATAAATAATTAACCTCTATTAACAGGTAACACTCGTGCAGAAAAATAAATTATATTTCCAAAGGGTTCCTCTTTCGTGAAGATACACTAGGTTTTCTGGGAGAGCATCGGGAGGGAGGAAGAGAAGGATAAGTTTGGAAGCTGTGAGGCTAGTTAGGAAAGTAATACTAAAACAATGTTAGAAACTGCAATTGGACTATGCTTGTAGCAGTGAAGGTATTCAGGTGAGAAGTATTCAGATTCAGGCTTTATTCAAAAGAGAACCCAGAGAATTTTCTGGCAAAATAAGTGTGTGATATAAGCACAAACAAAGCATCAAGGATTATTAAAATATATTTGTTTTGAGCAAGAGAAAGGATGAAATTATTGACTGAGAAAGGGAAAAGTTGGAGAGTGGATCAAGTATTTGAGGGATGTTTGGATGTTAAGATTGAAATACGTATTTGAAGTTCAAGTAAAAATATGAGCAGTTCTTTAGATGTAATCAACTGTTAGGGGAGAAATCTGGCTGAATACATACATATACATTATGTATTTTTAAACTTATATGAGGTATTTAAAGGCATGAGACTGGAAGAGATGACCAAAAGAGTTAAGTAAGTATAGTTAGAGATTCAAAGATTGAGCTTTGGATTCTATAAGATTAAAAGGTTGGAGAAAAAAGAGATTAAGAAAAAGACAGTAGAGGGGCTATTTTTCTGGGAATATAACCATAAGATGTTGGTATCTTGGACATCAAATAAAGAAAGTACATCCATAAGAAAAGTATAGTACATTCAGTTGTATGAATGCTAAGTGCAAAGTTAGAGATTACTGGTGGCACTGAGAGATGAAGTGTTTGATTATCTATCACACAATCTCTTTAATTAATCACCTTTGTATTAATTTCTGAACCCTTTTCCATCAGGCAAAATAATATTCCTGAAGGAAATTAGCTAGTCTGCAACATATTCTCCATAGTATGTAAAGTTTGATGCAAAATAATAAGGTAATTGACTAATTACTAATCTACTGATAAGACCACAATAACTGCTGACTCATCAGGCATTCTGAAGCACATGGCCTTAGCCCCTTTTCCAGTCTATACTCATTCTTTGATCACATCCTTCAGTTATGTGGCTTTAGTTGCCTAACCAAGTGAAAACTACCCAATTCATATTGACAGCACAGTCTTCTCCCATAAATGCCAGGCATATATATCTAAATACCCATTCAAGCCTTACTGAAACTTTTTAAAAGATATGTTTCTTATTGATTTCAGAGGAGAAGGGAGAGGTATAGAGAGATAGAAACATCAATGAAAGAGAATCATTGATCGGCTGCTGCCTGCACGCCCGCTACCTGGATTGAGCCCACAATCCAGGCATGTGCCCTGACCAGGAATCGAACTGTGACCTCCTGGTTCACAGGTTGATGCTCAACCATTGAGCCATGCTGGCTGGACTTTACTGAGACTTTTAAAGACATCTCAAATTGTTCTGAGATATGTGGTCTGCAATAATTGAAATGAGTTATAAATGTTATTCTAATGTGATTAAGTTAAAACATCTACTGGAGTCCATCAGGATATTTTTTGGATGTTTCTTAAAAAATAATTTTACTTGTAAAACAGTGAGATCTTCTGAGTATTTAATCTATGAATATAGTTAAAAGTTGGAGAAGTTCAAGATGAAGAAAAATTTAGTTGCTTATGTTTTCCAATAAATCTTATGCACTGAAGTAAATCATTTGCTTAGATCTGCAGTAGAATTTTAGGCTCAATTTAGATTGTAGAGTGAGACTATTGTACTTGAGTGCAAGAGAAAATAAACTTGAAGAAATTATCATGACTAAAGGAAAATATGAAAAAATGCTTAAATATGAGAAATAATGAAAGAGGAAATAGCCCCATTTTATTTTCTTTCCTCCTTCTTGTCTTCTATCTGTCTGTCTATCTATCTATCTATCTATCTATCTATCCTATTTATCATCTATCTATTATCTATCTATCATCTATCTATATATCATCTATCTATCTATCTATCTATCTATCTATCTATCTATCTTCTATCTACCTGTTATTATTTGGACTGATCCTCTGCATCATGAGTTGGAAGCACTACAGTAACTGCAGACATTGAGAAAGCTAGATTCATCCTAATCTAATAAAGCCAAGGAGAAGTATTGCAGGGAACTTGAGAGTTTACATATGCAATGACAAACAGAAGAATACATTAGCCTCCTTTCAAAGGTAAGCAAATCTGTGTGCTGAAAGTATAATGAAGCTTAACTAAGATGAAAGTTAAATTTTTTTGTACTGTGAAATAAGATTTTTTTAAGAAGAAAACTTAAACTTCAAGGTGTTTCTTCTTTAATTTTTCCTTAAAAAAGACAGATTAATTTTCAATATGTACACAGAACTTCAAAATGAATGGTTCCTTTGGTCATCATAGCTGTGCACTGTAGTACACTCCAGGCACTATATCTCTATTAATGTCAGCAATCATTTTGTGGCTCAGATCAGTAAGCAGGGCACTAGACACTGCCAAGAGCAACTGATTTAACCTTCACTTAACTGCACTGAGCCACTTGGCCTTTCTTCTTTCCCAGTCCTGTTGCAGCTTGCCGCGGAGTTTTGTGTCTGCTATTGGCAGATCTGATTTGTTCATATGTCAGAGAGGAGAAACAAATGATTGACACCAAAATAACCTTTTGATTCAGGAAAATGCAAGACACTCAACTTTGATAGCAAATGTATTAGACATATCCAGTCGGCACGGCAGGAAGCAAAAATTATACTTCAGAGCAGCTTAAAAATTAAAGGAGAATGCCATGTTTTTCATCAGTACAACATCACAAATACTTCATTTCTGCCAATTGCTCTAATGTGCAAACAATCGAATTCATTGATTGGCACGTTAATGATCAGCTTACGATCACCTCAGTGCTGTAGGTCTCTCCAGAGAGTCATATTTTTCTCCGGTACCTCAGGTAGGAAACACATGTACCTCTATTATTCCCGTTTCCTCTTCTCTCTTTTTAAAACATATATATGAGGATATAAATGCATGAAGGTTTACTAGGACACAGAACAGCAGTAGGAGTAGGATACAAGTGCAAACGGTAGTGTCATATGTAGTCTCCGCTTGCTTCATTTCTGATGAACATTTTACTAATATATTAATAACCAGAGTTGGAAATTCACTATTTAACCTATTGGATTGGAACCTGGCCTACCAATGTTATTCTCATCCATGTAAGAAGTTGTCTCTGCGAGATTAAAGACAGACTTCTGAGCCCTGTCCTTGATTCTGAGAGTTCACAGCTTTCTTAAATAAGTTTTTTTTTAATCACTTCATGTAAAATATTTTAGGAATATGAACTTGCACAGGATTGGAAAGGGTTTTCTAGCATTTTTACCAATTAGACAAAATAAATATAGGCAAGCTAAGGAGATAAACTAAGTGAAATTCATTTGTTCTTAAACATAGACATCAATATAAAAAAAGTAAAGGGAATTGTGCAGGGAACACTCATAAAGTAAATTTTCCAACAAAATTTCTTGCCACCAGTCACTAAAGTAATTGAAATTTTAAGTTCAATTTTAGATCCAATAGATATTGTTAAGGTATTAAACAAGAAAAAAAAAACTATATAAGTATGGGGAAATTGTAATTCTTATTTGAGTACACATTACAATAAAAACATCCAATTACTAAGCATATTTACATCCTGAATAATGCCGATAGTTAATTATTTGCAACCAATTGGATTGCATAAACTCTGAAGATAGGATATTTAGAAAGATAAAGACAATATCAATTGAGTTCACTGAAGAGAAAAGTCATTACAATATATGAGACAATCTGAATTCAAAACCCCTAATGGGCATTAATAACATTTAGAAATAAAATAAGATCTTAGCTTACACCATTATTGGAATATTGGGAGTCATAAGAATTAACTGTTTATTGAGAAATTATTGTTGTTTAGAACATTATGGTGTTCTTCAATTATAAGAGAAGAAAATTTAAAGAGGGGAAATGTGATCTTGGGGTGCACATGTAATTAGTTTTATATCCAAATAAGCATAAGATTTCGATAGCAGAATTTCACACAGTCTGCCACCCAGGGAAACAATCTAATTTTTAAGATTCAGTAGGATACTTCCTGGCTTAGATACGCACGTATGACTTAACTTGCCTAAGTCATTATTCTAGAGATTTCTGAAGATAACTCAAAGGATTTACTGAGAATGAAAAATAGCTATATATGCTAACTATATAGTCAGCATGCACAATTTTTTACATACATTTATAATAGGACATAAGTTAATAATATAAACTTACAGTTCTTCCTTGCTAGAAACTAGTGTAGCTTTTGGTTATAAGTGAATAAGGAATTGTATTTTTTCTGGTCTAGTTATAATTTATCCTGCACATTCATTTTCTCACCAGTATACAATAGGCCGTGTCTCTTTGATGAAGGCCTTTTTAATTTGTTCAAGTTATATTTAAAATAAACTGATGATAATTCTAGGCAAGCCTCATTTATATGTAAAATGTTTGTCACTCATTGCTGTGACAGTTTGATTTTGTCAATATTCAATTTTATATCTTTGTTCCCTTCAAAATTGTCATTTTATAATTTTTCTGAGTTTTGTTATCAATACTCTACATCAGTGAGGTAAGAGGGCCTAGAGAATAGAAGCGCAGGGTCATAGTAGCAGCTAAAGCCTGAAAGGAAAGCTTCAATGGAATCCAAAGTAGTTATAGGTGCTCCTTTATGATTAAAAACAAAACAAACAAAAACAGAAAAACATACGCCCAGAAATCATTTTCTAGATAATATTAGTCACCACCCTAATTGGTTGAAGTATTTTAGAATACTATTACTCGAACATCATGCCAGCTATTGGACATAGTGCTAACACTTCTTTCCCAAATTCTTCTTGTTATGTCATATCTTATACCAAATGTACTTGCAACTACTGCAAGATGTTAATAACGGGGAAAACTGGGTGGGTGGGAGTGGGAGGTTTATGGGAAGTTTGTTCTTTCCAGTCATTTTTTTTCTGTAAAACTAAAACTGTTCTAAAAAAATAAAGTCCATTAATTTAAATGATAAAAATTAATGCAAGTATTTCCTGTACAAATAACCTGCAAAATCCTTAGCATATTTAACAATTTAAGAAATGAAACAAATTTGATCGTAATATTAGAGATCACTTTACAACTAATGAATATTTTATTACTTTATATTATTTTTATTTTTTTTTTAAGGATATTTCATGGTACTTTATAGTTCAACTATTTGAAATACCCAGAAAATGTTGAGGTTGCCATTTCATTTTGATAGTTCATAAATGTAGAGAAAACTCTTTCATATTATAACTTTCCTTATATGAGATGGTAGCCTTCAACAAATCTAAAAGTGGAGAATATGACAATTAACTGAGATGACATTCAGTTTAAGCATGACCTGATTTACTGAGAATCTGAACTAAGAAAGCTTTCACTGATTGCAAATCCAAAGGATTAAATTTGGATACTTTTCTTTACCTGGAAACAATAACCCTCCCACACCTTTTTGGATTTTTTTCTAGTCTTCCTTACCAAATGTGTACCAAATTAGCAGAAAGTTTCTTAAAGTTGTATTGGGAATGTTTAGTTGATTGTATAAGTAGAAGTGAATGAAATGATGGTTGCTAATTTGTAAATCACATGTACATTATGTTAAACATAACTTCAATAATTACTTTCTAATAATGTAATCTAAAATTAGACTTGATTTAACAGCTGCCATGCCAATCAGTCAAAAATTATTGAACCCCAGTACATCTACACAATGAAAGACTATGCTGCTATGAAAAAGAAGGAACTTTCATGATTTTGCAACAGCATGCATGGACTTGGAGAGCATTATGCTTAGTGAAATAAGCCAGTCAGAGAAAGATAAATATCACTTGATCTCACTCATATGGAGGGTATAATGAACGACATAAACTGATCAAAAATAGACCCAGAGACAAAGAAACACCGAATAGACCATCAAACCTCAGAGGGAAGGCAGGGGAGGGTGGGTGGGTGAGGGTAAGAGATCAACCAAAAATCCTGTATGCATGCATATTAGCATAACAAGGGACACGGCACTGGGGCGGTGGGGGCTTGTCCTAGGGGGTGGGAGTGGCCAGGGAGGGGTCAATCAGGAATAAAGGAGACATATGTAATACTTCAAACAAACAACAAAAAAAAAACAAGGTTACTTGCCCAGCCAGCTTGGCTCAGTGGATGAGCATCAACCCATGAACCAGGAGGTCTAGGTTTGATTCCCAGTCAGGGCACATGCCCGGGTTGCAGGCTCAGTCCCCAGTGTGGTGTGTGCAGGAGGCAGTAGATTGATAATTCTCTCTCATTATTGATGTTTCTGACTCTCTCTCCCTCTCCCTTCCTCTTTGAAATCATATGTATTGAAAAATACATATGTATTAAAAAATATATGTATTTTAAAAAAATTGAATCCTGGCCAGTGTCGCTAAGCAGCAGTTCTCAACCTGTGGGTCGAGAACCCTGAAAATACATCCTGCATATCAGATATTTACATTACGATTCATAACAGTAGCAAAATTACAGTTATGAAGTAGCAACGAAAATAATTTTATGGTTAGAGGTCACCACAACATGAGGAACTGTATTAAAGGGTCGTGGCATTAGAAAGGTTGAGAACCACTGGACATCAACCCCATGCACCAAAGGATTGTGGGTTCGATTCTTGGTCAAGATCATAAACCTGGGTTGCAGGTACACTCCCTGTCTCTCTCTCTCTCTCTCTCTCTCTCTCTCTCTCTCTCTCTCTCCCCCCCTTCCCCTCTCCCCCTCCCTCCCTCCCTTCCACTCTCTCTGAAAAGCAATGGAAAAAAATATCCTCAGGTGAGGATAAACCAAAAAAAAATTGAAATGTTAGTCTCTAACTTATAAGAAAACAGGAAAATGCAGATTAGTCAACAAATTTATTAAAGAAGAAAGGACACAAGTGAAATTTCTATGTCAAAATGCTTCATTTTTAGTAAGGACTTATCTGGCATACCTTTGGTGGCACAAAAAAATTACCAACTATTGTTGTCACTCAAATAATCACATTTTATAATGAATGTTCACACACCACATGGTCATCTGAAACAATTTTAATTAATAAAGTTTTCTATTTTTATTTTTCATTGTTTTCATCCCAGCTGTGTATATGACTGCTTTCCTGGAGAGATTTAACTGTCTACCCCTGGTAGTTTTCCACAGATAGTGTTTCCATCTGTGAAAACCAAAAATATTTGGCTTTCATTCCTTTTATGATATTCATATTCAAACTGTTTGAAAAGCTGTTGGATGTCATTGTCCTCACAGATATTGAAATGCCATTCTGTTGTATCCCCCCCATTTTTTTTATTTTTTTTTGCTCAAATACAACAACTGTGGCATCCCAGCTGTGTATATATGGCTGCAAGAAAGCATTTTGTGGAAATAATTCAGTTGGCTTTAACTCACCTCAGGAATAACAAAATTGA
Source organism: Myotis yumanensis (assembly GCF_028538775.1). Classification (NCBI taxonomy): domain Eukaryota; kingdom Metazoa; phylum Chordata; class Mammalia; order Chiroptera; family Vespertilionidae; genus Myotis; species Myotis yumanensis. Next base: position 6,434,991 of record NW_027223772.1, read on the forward strand.
AAACAAGTAAGTAAGAAAAAATCAACAATACAGTGGCAAAAGAAATGAGAACCAGTTAGTAGTACACTATATAGCACTTTACTCTGTTTAATTAAATTGATATTTATTGATCTCCTACTACACACTGTGCTTGGCACAATGGGTGATCTAAAGATCAATTGGACATGACTACTGTGTTGTCAGAACCCAACCTACTGAGGGAAATGTGGGTGTGTGTTTTTTAAAGTATGGAAAACAAGGTCAATGCTAATAAACACTGTGATTGAGCTATAGACAAAGAGTAAATTAAACAAAAGAATGGGGGAAGTTTCATGTAACTGGATAACTTTGGAATCGTTTCCCGAGGAGAGACCATGAAAGATGAATGAATATTTTGAAAATATGGAAAGGCAATGGACGTCAAATGAACACCAAGAGCAAAATACAGTCAGGCCTCCATATTCGCAGGTTCACATCTGTGGACTCTACCAATGGGTTTTGCAGATGTGTACCATGTGATTAGGCCTACGATGGTTATGTCTGTACTGAACATGCACAGAACTGGTTTTATTCTTGTCGTTATTCCCTAAACAATATAGCATAACAAACACTTGTTAGGTATTACAAGTGATGTATCATATTATGGGCAAACACAATACTATGCCATTTTATACAAGGGCTTGAGCATCCCCAGAGGCCTCTGGAATCCATACCCTTCAGATAATAAGGGCCGAATACATGTAGACAGAAAACAATTAAGTTTACTAACTAAACCTAAATAAGATTATTATAACTAAAGGTTATTTCTATTGTTTCTTTTCCACCAAAACAGTTTACTGAAAACACTTCTAGCCATACATCTTTGAGAATTAAATAGGTTTGTTTTGAGAATTATAATCATAGTCCTATTAATTTTTTTACCAATTTACCCAACAAGCATTTATTGAGTTTTGGGGCATACTCAATATTCCCCAAGCATATTAAATGTAAAAATATGAACAAAATGGAATTTGATGTGTTCCCTTATAGGGAAAGCATGAGAGGACAAAAACATATATAACTGATAATGGAGAAATGCTTTACTTATATTTGTTTAGAAAAGTGAATATTTGAGATTTTTACCTTACTTCCAAGCAATTTTATGGATGCTGACAGAAAACACAAAAACCCTGGGTCAGAGATAAAGGAAAGTTTGTTACTCATAGCAGTAACAGTAGCCAGTATAACTGGGTACATTTTCATGCACTGATTCCCTAAGTCCTAATTGTTCCAGAGTGACCCCATTGAGCCATGTGACAATTGTACATATGGTAGGTTACACTGCAGTGGAAGAAACCATAGCTTAGGACACAAATCTCTTTTATAATGTCCACTAAGCATACCTACCCTTTGTTCCAAAGGAAGAAACTATTTTGGTCTAACAGGGCTGTTGGCTATGCAAACAGACTTAAAAATACTAAAAAGCTAAGAGAGTCCATGGCTCTGTTTGTAGGATGTACAGAAGTGTAAGGAACCCATGAAGAACTATTTTCCAACAGAACTGAAATAAAGACAAACGAATTACTCTTTCTCACTAGACTTCAGAAGGGAATAATATATCCCAGGCACCTTAACTCTTTAGCTAGTTCTTGACAGTTAAGTAGATAAAATCATAGAGAAGAGTGTTATAGGCAGAAAGACTATAGCCAAAGGTACAGTCATAGCAATATCAATAGCATCTTGAATGAAAAATGATATTCTGGGTGCTGGGTGTATATAGACTGAAATGCAGGGGTATTCGTTTGGACAAAATGTGATTTAGTGCCAAGCTATGGAGGTAATTGAATATTCTGCTAAATACTTTGTTCTTTCTATAGACATATAGAGAGACATCAAAGAACTTTAAGTTACGCAAAAATAAAATAATTATCTAACTTGCAGGGAAAGTATTGATAGCCTTATGAAGGAGGCCAAGAGATAATTGAGACTAGAATCATACAAGAAAAGGAGTAAGGAGGTAATTGTGATAAGAGACAAAGGGTCATATATAAAATGAGAATATTTGCAGAAGTATTTTGAAAATGTAATTGATGGGGATACTTGTTAACTGGATTAATGGTATGAGGATAAACTTGAACATCCTATTCAAGATCTTAGCTGAGTGAGGCAGAAAATTATAATACTGTCAACCAAAAGAGACAGAAAAACAATAGAAAACAAAAGAATCCGAAAAGAGAATTCTATATTAAAGGGAACATCTAAGCTCTAATTTTAGACACTTTTACATTCATGTGCCTGGGAGACATCCAGGTATAGACATCAAACACATAGTTTCCACTTTAATTTTATCTTGAGTTTAGGGGGAAATGGAGGCTGTAGACAGGACTGGCTCTGTAGGCAGGCACCCTGTGCAAAAAAAGGGACTCACACTCTGCTGTGACACTGCAGTCGTGGCATTCTTAACAATATCTGAACAGGGAGCTCTGCTTCTTTTCATTTTGTATGGGTCCTGCAAATTACATAGCCATTCCTGATTGTAGATTTTAATTTGGAAGTGAACTTGAAGACCTGCTTTAAATAGCCATGCTATTTAAAATTAAGAAAAGCAATGAAGAAACGACAGAAATTCTTTATGGTACACTGGGAAATCCGGTTTAAAGCAATCTCTACCATGGTATAGGCCTTAAAGAGATTTGTTTCAGCTTCCATTAAAATATTCTTCCTGTGAATAGTGCAGTGACACCCCTCCCCTTTGCCCCTCCCCCCCCCCGTGTGTGTGTGTGTGTGTGTGTGTGTGTGTGTTTGGGTTATATTCATGTAGTGAATAAATGTTAAAGTTTCAAATAAAATTACGTAAAATACATTTTCTCATTATGATTTAGCAGGTACATTTTAAGAAAATAATAAGGATCCAGGCAATTTTGGACAGAGATAAGTCCTCTAATTGCTATGCGAAGGAGTACTTTGGAGTAAGGGGACTCAGGACTGTGCACCTGCATATGCCATAGAAGGTGGGAAGAGGATGTGATTGTCTGTCAAAAATAGGAAATCTAAACAAATGGCCACTGAATTCCTCTCCCATATTAAGCAGGTTTTTTTGGTCATTATTAGTCACTGGACTTTCTCTTCCCAAGAAAATCTAATTTATTGCAAATGAACAAGCAATAGATTATTATTGTTCTATGGTGGCTAATCATATTTCTAATTTTCTTCCATTCTCTAGTAACTGACAGTCCCAGGATTTCACAAGGATGGTCCAGAAAAGATGTGATAAATGCAGGGTGATGTCATTTTTTTTGGTTTATCTCTTTCCCATTTTCTTCTACTAACAAAAAGTTAGGGGAGAAAAGATCCCAGTACAGATTTCAATGCCTGTGATCAACCTACTAATTATACTATTAAATTGGATAAGTGGATAGATTAAAATAGTCTTCTTGTGGTCTCTAGTTTGTTTTAAATCATAAGAATTGCATTGAATAATATTTTTCACGGGGAATTCTGCAATAAGAATGCAAATATAAGAAAATATGAATAATTACGGAGTGCTTACCAAGTGCCAGGCACTCTGCTCTGGATAATGGATTCTGTACTCCTCACCACACTGCACAGAAACAAAGAGGTAAGCCTGTGAGGAGCTGATGTGTGTGTCTGTGTATGTATATTAGCATCTCAGTATATCTTTATTACTATTATATATACATTTTTATAAAAATATAAAGTTTATCCTAATCTTGGTTAATACACGTCTACCTCTGACAACAATGGATCCACTTTTATGGTGCAATTGCAAATGAATTTCTGATCTTACCCAGAACATCTTAATGTGTGAAAGGGAAAATCATCTTCTGCAACCAATTACTGTTAACTCCAGACAACCTCCGATGACTCCGGCACAGGCACAATTGTATCCCAGATGCTTCACTTGTCTTCAATTTCAAAGTTGTAAAAACACTCCTCAGAATGAAGCTATATAAAGGCCTCTACAGAACAAAACTCTAGATTTGCATTACTAATTATTACCAGATTGAAACTAAAGTCCTCTTTACCAGAATTACCTTTCAATTGACCTTTACTCTCTCAAAATCCTTTTTTCAGAGAAGAATATGACTGATAGCACTGAACTTAATTCGCTGTAACTGTAATCTGTTCTACTCTCATCATCTACTTTCTTCTTTCTGGTTCTCCCTAGTATGGCCTTAGCTGAGTAATCCTAGGCTCATCACCTCATAGGCATGTGGCACATGGAAGGTAACCCTTCATTGTAATTTTAATAGAAAGGTACTGCAGATCATTGGCAGAATATGACATATTAAAGGACATACAAAATCATACACACAAAGTCAGTTAACATAAAACTTATTAAGAGGGTTATTGAAATCTCAAATTCTATGATAATTTAAAAAGATAGTCTTTACTATATTTTGCACTTATATATTAATGATCAGGAAGATACTTTTTGTTATATTTCTAAGACATAATGTTATATTTCTAAGACAGGGTAATTAATGACCTGATCTGTAAACCTAATTTTCTTGACAAATGCTAAAAAACAAGTGAATTATTTTTAATACTAAACCAGTATTTAAGACACTGATTTCCCGCTTCCTAGTTGAGCATTTCTGCAATACCAACAAGTTTACACCATAGTAATAGTATATCAAATCCATTTGGTGTTAAATTTGAAATTATACATATAAAATAAGAACCTTTATCTTCACAGTTTTCCTCCAGTCATTTATTTGTATCGTGAATGTGTGTGCATTCAAATTACAAGAAAAAGCAGAGATGGGGGCATATGAAAGTGACATAAATGTGAAGAGAATGATCCTGAAGAGAGGAGGGAGAGAGGGAAAGAGGATTGTCTTCTGTTAATTGTCAGATATATGAGAAGTGAAATCAGCGTGGAATGCTTAAATAAATATATAACTTTATCTCCTTTTGAAAACACAAATTTGGGGTTGAGTTTTGCTGAGAGAGAGAAAAAATTCCAGCTGTGAACAACTCTGGTCTCTACCTGTTGGGTTCCATCTGCGCCTGATCTTCCCTTCCTGAATGCCGACCTCTCAAATTTCCAATTTGGTTAACCAGCCCCTATTTTGATAAATGTCTTTAATTTTTCTCATATATAAAAAGGGAGCTTAATGTTAAGCTCCCTTTTTATATCTGAGAAAATGAAGGTTCAAGCATGTTGTGAATTGGTCAAGGTCACATAATTAGTAAGCTGCAGACCTGGACTTAAACCCCAGGCCATATTCAAGCCACCGTCTTTACTGCTATAATACTGAATAGCGGAGGGAAGAAGAAAGAACCAAGCCATGAAGTACCAAGATAAAGAAGCATCAGAATATATCTTCCAAATTTAGTTACTAAGCATTTACAAAAACAAAATTAAATTTCCAAATTTAAAATGTGCAGCTTTGCTCTTTTGCTACTTGCAGTATTTGTTGAGATTTAGACACTTCTGCAATTTCAGTTTGACATAATTGAACATTCAAGGAGGCACTAAATGGTGTATTGAACTTGGGAAATCCCCAATGTGCTCCATTGTCCTATAGATCATATAGATTTGGAATGGGAAAAAATGAGAGAATAGTGAGCAAGGAGATACAGGCATGACCCCGAACTGATTGCCTGAACATATTTCTACAATCCTCAACTGGCTGTGTTTTGCAGATTCTATCTCCTTTGCCCACCGCTTTCCTTTCTTTCCCATATTAATGTTGCTCCTTAAGCTCATTTTGAAAACCCCATGGAAAGTTCTATTACAATGTTTTTTATAGTTTGATTTGAAAAATATATCTATTTGTTTGTTGGTTTTAGTTGAATGAAATGGTCATGTTTCTCAATTTATATCCATTGGCTTTTAATGCTTCCCTTAGCAAAACTAGTGTATTCACTTTATATTTGTTGTGCAATTTTGCAGCTCAAAGGCATGACCTTCTGTTACTTTCTTGTAGGAAAAAGATCTTAAGACATGTAATACTTATGATTTACCTAGCGCTGCATTATTATAATGTTTACAATAGAAGCCAATGAAAATATCAGAACACTTAGAAAGTAATTTTATATACACACTGTAACTGACAGGAGATCATGTAGAAATAGCCTAAAATAGTCAACCAGTCTCCAGGATGGCAAGGCTAATCGTTTCTGCCCAACACCTGAGTGAAGCAAGTCATTCGTCTTATGTGGTAACTCTACAAATATTTCAGAACCATGAAAAACTGAAATAATGGTGATTTTATATATCTATAAAAAGAGAAAAACAACTACATACCTTAACAATAGTAGTCTACTATAAATAATATATGACTCAATCTGGAAACTAGACCAAAAAATTAAAATATACATATTCCAATTTTAGACACAAAAGTGGATATGCTATTGGTGAATTGGGGCTGTTGAGTAGAAGCAGTACAGATTTAGAGCCCATTTTAATGTTTACTTTCAGTCCCTTAATGAGAAGCAGTATGGTATTTGTGCCTAGAAGGCTTCATTGAACCTTTTTCAATAGGGATCCCTTTCCTCTTTTTTCATATAATATACATTTCTTAAATGCTTGGGAATTCACTAGAACATTATTTTTTCTCTTTCCTAAAATTATATAAAGACAATCCATATTTTTTCTTCACTTGACAGAGCATTCACTTCCTATGAATTGAATGTTTGGCCCTTGGAGAAGCTGTGCTAACCCAGATGTAAAGTATAAATTCCAATTCAATAAAAAATATGCGCGCATAAATGTCTTTTCAAGGAGCTATCCTATGAACTTGCATGTGGTCTGTAATAAATCTGGCATATAGTCTCTATTAACTCTATAGAGCACATTGGTATCTATCAGAGAAGGTTTTTATATGTGCCTGATTAAGTAGACATGAATACAGAACAATTAACATACACGTATATAACAAGTGCTTTCCTCACCTATTCTGTTATTCACTCACTCACTATCTCATTGAACAAGTTTTTATGAAGGGAATTGATGTCCCTAGCACTAGGTTACACATTAGGGATGTGATGAAAACAAAATTGAAACACTCTCTGACTCTAGAAGTTTATAAACTACTCTCTGTTTACTCGGGTAAAGGTAATTGCTGCATTTTATTATCATAAGCAGGTTTTGGGTGGAATATAAGGGAGTAAGAGAAAAACAGGAATAGATGTTAAAATTATTCCATCAAGAAACCATTGCTCTTAACTATCCATCTAAGACAGTGATGGTGACCCTTTTGAGCTCGGCGTGTCAGCATTTTGAAAAACCCTAAATTAACTCTGGTGCCGTGTCACATATAGAAATTTTTTGATATTTGCAACCATAGTAAAACAAAGACTTATATTTTTGATATTTATTTCATATATTTAAATGCCATTTAACAAAGAAAAATCAACCAAAAAAATGAGTTCGACTCTGACTGGGTGGCTCAATTGGTTGGAGCGTCGTCCCATACACCAGAAAAATGAGTTCGCGTGTCACCTCTGACACATGTGTCATATGTTTGCCATCACTGATCTAAGATTTACTCTTGTGTTTTACACCCAGATAATCCAATTACATTTTTACACCCAAATAATACAAATTTTATACTCATAATAAAGCTACGTCTTTTAGCAAATGTTTAAACATTTCTTTAAAACTTTCAGAAAATTTTGGCAAGTATTTCTTGAGCACCTACTCCTAGTTTATGCCAGGGATAGGATAAAGATAATGTGCATTTTTCTCTTTTCCTAACTGGGCTTGCATAATTTTTTTTTACTCTGAATGAAAAAAAGAGAGCAGTGTGGAGGGGAATGGCATGAAATGAACATAGACAAAGAGAGTAAATGGAGTCTGAATTGACTTCTCTCATTCGCAGGTCCTGCTCACAGTATTTTCAGGGAAACTAGATAAATGTATATATTTTTAACTGGAAGTGCATTAAAAGGTTTAGTTTGGCCTGAATGGTAATAATATAAGGACTATCAATATTTTAAATTAAACTATTTTATAACAGTCCATAATTCCAGTTTATCTTGAATGCTTTCAGAAAATTTTAGCAGATATTTCTTGAGCAACTACTATATGCCAGGGTAGGATAAAGATACATGTCTCTAGGGTCGAGACGCTAACAAGGTGTGGGTCACTTTTTATGGATTTTTTCCATGACTATATTGTGCACATTAAAACTGTATACTAAATTGTTTCCCAGTAATTTAAGAATATATCTAGAAACAAAGGTACTAATAGAATGGGTACTAATAAGCTGCAATGTGTTCCCCACCAAGTCAGGCAGCCACATAATAAGAGTGCCCACTGCCTTCTGCTTGAGTCTGAGCCTGCAATTCCTGAACAAAGAGAATGGATGTTTTTGGTGGGAAAATAAGTGACTTTCTTCCATTTCCGTCTCCCTGTGTTCTGGCTTATAAGCAGCACACTCTCTGCTCTTTGTAAAACCATTCTTTCTCTCTGTGTTACAGATAGAAAACATTTTGTCTAGATTTTAGAGTTTCTATTAGTATTCCTATATTTTTCTCTGCTTTTACTCCCTTTTATATGTGTCTTTACAGTAACTTAAATGAGAAGTTGGAAAAAATCTATATCAGTTGTTTCAATAAAAATATAATTTTAAAACCAGTCCAAGGATTTCTTATACTGTTTGGTTCTGTGGACTATTTCTAAGACACTACTTCTATCCTGAGGTTCTGTCTCACTTTGGATCTTCTAGGATCATGTTTTAGTGCAAACCAGGTTTAGTAACTCATGTCAGGATTTGCTTAAGAATTTCTGATTTAGACCTTTGAAATGGCATAGCATAAGGTCTCTGTCTTAGCCCACCACATGGAATAAAAAGAAATTGAGAAACAGTTAATAACTATAGAGCAAATACCTAGTACTCTTCTAAAGAGTACCCATAGCCCAGCTGGGTAACTCAGTGGTTGAGCATCCCTCTATGAAGCAGGAGGTCAGGGTTTGATTCCCAGGCCAAATAGAGTTGTAGGCTTGATCCCCAGTGGGGAGTGTGCAGGAGGCAGCCAATTGATGTTTCTATCTCTCTATCCTTCTCTTTTCCTTTCTCTAATATATATATAAAATACCTAATGATCTTATTTAATTCTCATAACAACCCTAATAGCAAGGAACTATAATTATCTCTGTTTTAAATATGAGGAAGCTGTGGCTTTGGAGTTTATGTCACATGTTTGGTAACAAACTATAAGACACAAAGTCAAACTTAAAACTCAATTTTGTCCCGAACTGGTTTGGCTCAGTGGATAGAGTGTCAGCCTGCAGACTGAAGGGTCCCAGGTTTGATTCTGGTCAAGGGCATGTACCTTGGTTGTGGGAATATCCCACATGTGCAGGAGGCAGCTGATCAATGTTTCTCTCTCATTGATGTTTCTGACTCTCTATCCGGTCTCCCTTCCTCTCTGTAAAAATCCAATAAAATATATATTTTTTTAAAAAAACACTCAATTTTGTCTAACTTCAAGGCCTCTAACTTAAATTTTCACATGATGAGCTGTTTTTTCCCCATATAGCTAAAATTATTCAATTTAAATGATTATTCCTGTTTTGGAGATTATATTCTTCTTACTTTTTGTATGTTAAAATGTCTTTTTTATAATGATGGTAATTTGATTTTCTGTTTTTATTTCACATCCTTAGCTGACAAAATTAAAAGCTAGAAACACTTAAATACCAGTATCCTAATTATTTTTTTTTCCTTTTTTTGCTAATTACTGGTGCTTAAAACTCAGAGCTTTGGAACCATAGCCTTGGGAAAGATCTACCTTTCAGACGACATGTCTCACAATATTGAATTATTGCTTAGCAATTTCCTGCAACAAGTTATGCAACAGGATAAAGGTAAGACTTAAATTATATTAAGTCAGTGTAAAAATTGCCTTAATTTCAAGCACCAAATAAATATATTTTCAATCAACCCCATGGGGGTTATATCTTTCATTAAAACTATTTATATCAGTATCTATAGGGTACCAATCTAAAATTGTAACACCACTTCTCTGATATCATTACTGTCCTAGGAATAGCCTCTTGTCACATATGTAAGCAGTATTATTGCAGAGCAGAAGTGAAGGCAGCTGGGGTCCAAGCAGGCCACTTTCCTGGGACAGGGTTTTAGTGGCATCACAGGTGGCTGCCAGGCGCAATGTACATTTTGTACCATTTACCTTTAGAAATGCAAAGTAGTTACATACATTTAAACTGTGAAGAAATACATGTTAGTAGAAAGCATGTTTTATGGGCTTTGTGTGTAAAAAAACTTCCAAATGTCATGAATTATTTTTATGTCATTAACTACTTTGAAAAAGAACTCTATATAAACATAAAAATTGGGACAAGCCTTTAAAAAGGCTTGCAAAGAACCATGCAAACTGCAGTATATCTTCCCATAGTGAATCCATTCATCTCCAGTCCCTCAAACTGTTAAAATCAAGAATATATCTAGAAATAAAGGTACTGATAGGATGGGTATTACTGAGCAGCATTATGTTCCCCACAATGCCATTTTAAAGTATGTTTCAGAGAAAATGCAAGAATCATCATTGGCACTTTGGGTCAGATAAAACTATTGGGCCTTATTCCTGATTCTATCCTTCCGTGATTTTTCAAACTTGTGCTCCTTCCTATTAGGTCAGTGGTTCTCTCAACCTTCCTAATGCCACAACCCTTTAATACAGTTCCTCATGTTGTGGTGACCCCCAACCATAAAATTATTTTTGTTGCTACTTCATAGCTGTAATTTTGCTACTGTTATAAATCGTAATGTAAATATCTGATATGCAGGATATATTTTCATTGTTACAAATTGAACATAATTAAAGCATAGTGATTAATCACAAAAACAATATGTAATTATATATGTGTTTTCTAATGGTCTTAGGCGACCCCTGTGAAAGCGTTGTTTGACCCCCAAAGGGGTCGCGACCCACAGGTTGAGAACCTCTGTGCTGTATTAGGTTGTTTTTATTATTAGGCCAGGGGAGCGGGCCTAAGCCGTCAATGGGACATCCCCCGAGGTCTCCTGGACCGGGACAGGGCACAGGCCGGGCTGAGGGAACCCCCCCTACCCTCTAAGTGCAAGAATTTCATGCACCGGGCCTCTAGTATATTTCATAAAAGATTATCAGAGGAGAAACATTTTAGAGCTCAAATCCTATTAAAATTTCAAAACACTCAAAGGTTAACTTCAATTTGTATGCCACTCATTGCATATTATGATCAGAGAAAATATTCATGGGAGATAGAAATATACCATGATAACAGTATTTTGTTGTTTTTTTCCTTTAGGAATCAGATTTATGACTGCTTTCATTGCTCATGATAGAAGATCTAATTTCACAGTCAGTTTCAAAATCCTGCTTTTTCAGCACACTTTACAGAGATAAAGGGAATGAGCAGGGCCAGCCCCTATGGCAGAGTATCTGTGAAATCTGTAATTTTAGAACCCCCCATATGAAACTTATATGGCTAATTTTATATTTCTTAAAATGAATGGGGTTTCTGTGGTACTGGGCCCCTTAAAACTAGTAAGATGCTGTTATTTATCTACACTAATAAAAGAGAAACATGGTAATTAGCATACGACCGCTACCCTTCCCATTGGCTAATCAGCATATCCTTATGCAAATTAACTGTCAGTCAAGATGGCGGCCGGCAGCCAGGCAGCTGGAAGCGAACATGAGGCTTGCTTGCTCCAGGGACTGCAGACTGCAACGTTCCCCACCTAACTTGCCCGGCCTCTGAGTTGCAACTCTAAGCAACTATGTACTATGTTGCAAATAAGAAGCTGAAACCAGCTTTCAGCCAGCTGGGATCTCAGAGCTGAAGTTATACATTGTTTCGATTATAGAACGGCAAACAAACCAGATACGAAGCCTCAGAGCTAGAGCCAGAGCTAAAGCTGGCCCAGAATAAAATAAAAAAAGAGAAAAAAAAAGGAGCGGTTGGGAGCTTCAGTCAGCCTGAAAGCAGCCCTCAGCCCCTCACCCAGACTGGCCAGGTACCCCAGTGGGGACCCCCACCCTGAAGGGTGTGTGACCAGCTGCAAACAGCCATCACCCCCTCATCCAGGCTGGCCAGGCACCCCAGTGGGGACCCCCACCCTGATCCAGGACACCCTTCAGGGCAAACCAGCCGGCTCCCAGGCCTCTATCCTATATAGTAAAAGGGTAATATGCCTCCTAGAACCGGGATCAGCATGACAGGGGGCAGCGCCCAAATCCCCTGATCGCCCTGCAGCTCTGTTCGTGACAGGGGAAGGCGCCCCAACCCCCTGATGGGCCCTGCTCAGTGTGTGACAGGGTGCGGCGCCCCAACCCCCCTTCCCCCATGGGCCCTGATCTGTGTGTGACGGGGTAGAGCCAAAACCTCCCCATTGGCCCTGCCCTGAGTGTGACAGTGGCGGCGCCCCAGCCCCCTGATCGGCCCTGCTCTGTGGGTGATAGAGGGCGGCGCCCCAACCCCTTGATCCGCCCTGCTCTGTGTGTGACAGGGGGCGGTGTCCTAACTCCCCTATTGACCCTACTCTGTGCGTGACAGCGGGGAGCTCCCCAACCCCCTGATGGGCCCTGCTCTGTGCATGACAGGGGGCAGCGCCCCAACCCCCTGATTGGCCCTGCTCTGTGCATGACAGGGAGTGGCGCTGCAACCTCCCCATCGACCCTGCCTTGAGTGTGACAGGGGGCGGTGCCCCAACCCCCCAATTGGCCCCACCCTGAGCGTGACTGAGGGTGGCATTGCAACCTCCTGATCCGCCCTCCTCTGTGCATGACAGGGGGCGGCGCCCCAACTCCCCAATCAGCCCTGCTCTGAGCCTGACCAGGGGCTGCACCTAGGGATTGGGCCTGCCCTCTGCCACCCGGGACCAGGCCTAAGCCAGCAGGTCGTTATCTCCTGAGGGGTCCCAGACTGCAAGAGGGCACAGGCCGGGCTGAGGGACCCCCCCCCCCCCCGCCCAGTGCACAAATTTTTGTGCACCAGGCCTCTAGTATTATATATCTGCAGATATTACACATCTGGCTAATGCCTCTTTCCAGAAGATCATCATGTATATACTCAATTAAAATATTTTAATTCTGTACAAAACCTTCACACAGAATGAAAATCAAGTAGAAGAGGCATTTATTAACTGAATTATGCTGCTGACATTTCATTTAAGAAGCCTGAATATTAAAATTATAACCTTTTATATTAAAAACATAGGGAAATTGAAACTTTCTTTTAAATTTATTTATTCTAAACATCACAAAATTTTGCAATCAATAGTATTGTTTCCTTAAACGTACAGGGGCAATTGTCCTCAGACTCCAACAAAATAAGGATTCAAAATCCAGATCCTTAACATTTTGCTCTTCAGTAACTTAAAAGAAAATTGGCTTAATAATGTATCAAACTCTCAGTAACTGACAAGTTTAAAAGGTCAGATTTAATTTTTGTCTACCAGCTTAAAAGTAATGTTAAATTACATTTGAAATGGATATGATTTAGGTTTGTGATTCAGCACAAATAATAGTCATACTTTATAGATGCTCAAACTAATAAATATTTAAATCACACAGGCATTAACTACACTTTAAAAATATTTGTTATTTTTAGTAAAGTTGACATATAAAGCTACTTATTAAAATTTAGAACTTAAAATAAGTATTATATTGATAAAGACATAAAGTTTGAATTTAAAATGTTTTTCCTCTAATACTAGGCATATTATTTATTAATTTATTAGTAAATATACAGTATAGATAGAAACTAAAATTAAAAATTATTGTAATTAGTAAGTTTACCTTTTGGGAGAGGGGTTCCTAATGTAACTTAACTAATACTATTTAAATTAAAACTAACAGTTTAACCAGTGTGGCTCAGAGGTTGAGCATTGAGAAGATCATGGGTCAGTTTCCAGTCAGGGCACATGTGCAGGTTGTGGGCTCAATCCCTGGTGGGGCGTGCAGGAGGCAGCTGATTGATGTTTCTCTCTCATCAATGTTTGTATCTCTGTCTCCCTTTCCCTCTCTCTCTCTCTCAAAATAATAAAAATATTAAAAAATAATAATGGTGAAATAAGAAGCTAGTTCAGACAAACAAAAGCTGAGAACACTTCTTATTGTTTTTTTTTTGTTTGTTTCCATTAGATTTTCACTACTAAAAACGCTGATGAAAATTATTGAGAAGAATATTGCATAGAATTTGGTTCAGCAAAAGGAAAAAAAGGAGCTTTAAAAAGAAAAATTATGCCGAAACTGGTTTGGCTCAGTGGATAGAGCGTCAGCCTGCGGACTGAAGGGTCCCAGGTTCGATTCCGGTCAAGGGCATGTATCTGGGTTGCGGGCACATCCCCAGTGGGAGATGTGCAGGAGGCAGCTGATTGATGTTTCTCTCTCATCGATGTTTCTAACTCTCTATCTCTCTCCCTTCCTCTCTGTAAAAAATCAATAAAATGTGTTTTAAAAAAATAAAAAATAAATAAAAAGAAAAATTATAATATAGAAACTTTGTTTCATTTATTTATTGTTTCTTTAAAAGTTAATTTAGTGCCTTGTTATACATATAACATATTATTGTGGGATTTGTAAGATAGGTACAAGTAAAATGTATCACTCCAATGGCACAGATGACAGGGAAGTAAAATAGAAGTACACTGCTGTAAGGATATTATATTATATATGAATATAGTAAGTCTCAAATGTATAAAATCACCAGATGGTAGAATGTGTTAAGTTGATGCATCATTTTAACACTAGAGCAACCAGTAAGAGAGTAAATCATAGAACCGATAGTAGAGATAAAATGGAATATGAAATATATTTAAGTAAAAAGAAAAGTTTAAAAAAAAATGGAAAGGATGCCCTAGCTGGTTTGACTCAGTGGACAGAGCGTCAGCCTGCAGACTGAAGGGTCCTGGGTTTGATTCTGGTCAAGGGCATATGCCTGGATTGTGGGCTCGGTCCACAGTGTGGGGCATGCATGAGGCAGCCAATGAATGATTCTCTCTCATTGTTGATGTTTCTATCTCTCCCTCTCCATTCCTCTCTGAAATCAATAAAAATATATTAATTTTTTTTTAAATGGAAGGGACAAATAGAAAACAAATAGCAAGATGGCCTATGTAAAGCAACCATGTTAACATATTCATTAAATATGTTTGGTCTAAGAACTTCAGTTAAAAGACAATGATTGTCAGACTAGATTAAAAAATCAATGATGCAACTCAGCAATTAAAATGAATGACTACTGGTTTATGCAACAACTTGGATAAATCTCTCAAGTGTTAGGCTGAGTGAAAGAAGCCAAACAAAAGATTACATACTCTAGGATTCTACTTGTAAGAAATTCTAGAAAATACAAGATTGTAAGGACAGAAATTAGATCAGTGGTTTCCGGAGACTGAGGGTGGGAGGAGATGATTAGGTACAAAAGAACATTAGAGATGTTTTAAGGAGATGGAAAATTTTGAAACCTTAATTATGTTGGGGATTAAATAAGTGTATAATATAATAAAAATCCATGAACTGTGCACATAAAAGGGTGAGATTTATTAGATATAAATTATGCCCAATAAACCTAACTTTAAAATAATGAATTATATCAATATCCAAGTATAGGATCTATACAAGAAAGACAATTTAATTATAAAAATAATGATAGGTAAAAAGTAAAAACAATATACCATGTAAAACTACACATAAGACAGATGCAATGGCTGTACTAATATCTGAAATATCAAGGATAGAGTGGTAAATTGTTTAATAAAAATGCATTTGAATCATCAAAAAGATACAATCCTAAATGTGTGTTGAGCCAATAACAAAGCTTCAAAATAAAGCAAACCTTACAAAATAGGATGTATATATAAACATCCAGAATTATAGATTTCAAAACTCCTCCCTCAAAATTGATAGAAAAATAGCCAAAAATTCAGTAAGACTGTACAAGACTTAAACAACATTATCACAACGGACCTGGTTGACATTTATAGAATCCCCTGCATGTCAGCAGAATAACATAGTGCCTTCAAAAGTATATGAAACAGGCACCTAAATAAATGATCAAAATCATGCAGAGATACAGAATATGTGTATGATCTAAAATAGATTATATTAGAAAGCAAATACATAAAATAATATAGAAAATTTCCAAATATTTGGAAATTAAACAATTCTCATCTATAAAACCCCTGTGTCAAAGAAAAAAATATAAAAGCATATTGGAAAAAATTTTGAACTGAATGGAAAAGAAAAAACAATTTATTACACAAGATGGCTTTGGCTCCACCCATCAGGTAGGTGTTGAGAAGACAGTGTAGGTCACATTTCAGATCTTTACCAAGGGTTAAGGGGCTGGAATAATATTACCAAATCCACCAACCTTGGGGCAAGAGCTACCCAGATATGTTAATTTTCACGTAATTACAGTTGATTGTGTTTGAACACAAAGGGGTTGAAGTAGGCTAGGCAGACAGGTGCCCTGGCTGGGTGGCTCAGTTGGTTAGAGCACTGTCCCAATTTGCCAAGGTTGTGGGTTTTATCCCATCAGGGCACATACAAGAATCAACCAAGGAATGCATAAATAGTGGAATAACAAATTGATGTTTCTCTCTCTTACTCTCTCCCCGCTCTTCCTTTCCCTCTTTAAAAAATAAATAAAATAAAAACTATCATGCTGCTGCTGGCAAATGGAAGTGGAAGCAGAATAGGAGCCTGCTGGACAAGAAAAGAGGACTGTGTATAAGGTGTATGGAGAGAGCACTGGCGCCGTCTGCTCCAGGGTAAAGCTGCTAAGAGCAGGTTGAGAGATAGAATTGAGCAAAACTCAGATTGCCATTGGGAAAGAAAAAAGACTGATTACAATGGTAGATAAATGCAAGGGGGATCAAGGAGAACAGATTAAGCCAGGACAAACTTGAGCACCTCTATTTACATCTTAAAGGAGAATGTGTAGAATGTTTAGAAAGAAAGCTTGAAGATAGAAGAAGGATGTTTTAACTTCATTGGTGACTCAGGTAAAAATGAAAGTACTGAGATAGCTGGAAGGAAATGGTGACAATAAAGTAGAAAGAAAAAATTGAGTTAATTATTGAGTATTTACTCTGTAGCACACATCATTCCAAGCACTTTAGATGTACTCAAGTTGCTAATCTCCAGTCCTTTAAGATAGATATTATTATTCCCACTTTCTAGGTTGAAAATTTAAAAATGAATAAAACTGAGCACAGAGTTAAAAAATTGCAGTCTTTGCCCCTAGCCGGTTTGGCTCAGTGGATAGAGCATTGGTCTGCGGACTGAAGGGTCCGGGTTTGATTCCGGTCAGGGCATATGCCCGGGTTGCAGGTTTGATCCCTAGTAGAGTGCATGCAGAAGGCAGCTGATCAACGATTCACTCTCATAATCGATGTTTCTATCTCTCTCTTCCTCTCCCTTCCTCTCTGAAATCCATAAAAATATGTGTGTGTTTTTTTAAATTGCAGTCTTTGGTTTCAAAGTTCTTAACCATTCTCTTTGCAGCCTTTCCAAAGAATTCTATTCTACTTTATGTTTCACTTGGGGACTAGTTCCTAATGAGAAAAGTCCGTGGTGAACCATCTGATTGAGCCATTTGAGAAGATGGCCCCAGTGAGGAGAGGGTAAAATCCCAGCAAGTAGGGGGGTCAGAGCAGTGCAAGGCCAAGCTAAATTTCCCTAAGTGGAGCAGTTACTTTGAAACAACTAGAGTTTGAGAGAGGAGAGAAGTCCTGAGAACTTGCCAGGACTGACCAGCAAACCCTGAGTGATGGATGAATGGATCACTCTAACACATGCTTCTGTGAAAGAGGGATAAGGGACTGTGGCTATAGGGACCAAACAGCCCCGTTCGCTGGTCTCCTCAGGCTTTTATTGTAACAACCGCTTGAACTAAAATTAACTGTTTGATACCATCAGTAGGGTAATCATCCTTGAGAAGACACATGCGTCTGTAGTGCCCTTTAAGCAAGGACCTCTCTAAGTAAATACCCAGGGGCTCAGACTTGTTTGGAAAAGTCAAGGCAGGGGCTGCCGCCTTCTGCAAGGTCCCCCTAGAGGCCCTGACCTTTCAGAGAATCCTCCTTCCAGACTTTCCAACCAAGTCCCGTGCTTCCCCAGAAGAAATGAGGATTTTCACTAGAGCTTGGAGCTAACCTCATTTCTGGTTTGAGTGACAGGTTTCTAGAGTGGACAGTTGTTGTTACATGTTGAAGGGGCCTGAGAACACATTGGAATATAGTTCACATTGCTTGAATGGATGCACAAAATCTAAAGTACATGAACAGAGAGGAACAGAATGCTTCAGGCCAGCAGGAGGCCACAGGTTCTATGCGCATCAGAGTGAGGCTTAGTCTCTGGAGCCAGCTCTATTGCTCTGCATAGTGATTGTTCTATCTACTAAGCCATGTGGCTAAGCTTTCCTCCAAGCACAACTTTTTTAAATTGAATTTACTGGGGTGACATTGGTTCACAAAACCATACAGGCTTCAAGTGTACAACCCAACAAAACATCATCTGCACATGTGATGTGCCCATCACCCCTAGCAAAGTCTCGTTCTGTCTCAATTGTTGCCCCCTTTGCCCACCTCCACCTCCCCCACCCCCTTTTCCCTCTGGCTATCACCACAAAGACTATCCTTTCAGGAGGGATTTTAAGGTTAACACAGAAACAATTCCCCTGAACATGATCGTAGGCATAATCTTGTTTTAATCATGGTAAGGACTGCTCATGACTTCACATTATTCCCATTCTTTATGTCCTGCTCCAAACTCCCTTCAGTAGTTTGATTCCTTGCATTGAAAACATAATCTGCTTCTTTATATAATAGTTAAACTCCAAGGTCCTAGGGCCAGCTGCTGTTTATTCCTATCCAATTGGTTTTCATCTTTAAATGCCAAACCTAACTGCTTACTCGTACTTTAATCCTCCTTGCCTTCCCCTTTCCCACTGCTGTGGAACAGCCAACCTAGGAAAATGGACTTTTGAAAAAATACTTGCCTGCTCACCATCAATGCCCCTCACCATGTAGGAACCGCTAGGCCCTCTGAGTAGATAAATACTAGCCTTGTTACACTTCATAACATATCCTAGATATTCAAATTGTTAATACTATGCTTTCGTACATAAAAATGAGCATCTGAATACTAAGAAGCTATAAAGTTAGGGAAAGTAATTTATTGAAATCAAATGGGAAAGAGGTATAAAGAAAGTATTCATTTATAATACTTTAGTCCCCATTTCTAGGAATAAAATTAAATAAGGGAGTCAGTGAAACACTTATAATTACAAGTAAGTAGCATTCAGCTGCAGGGAGAGAGTACCTAGAAGTGAGATAAATGGTAGGAGAAGGATTCTAGACTGTGAAAATGGGTAACAAAATGTTTTCACATACATTTTCTATTTTTCTTTTTGAAAATTCAAAAACAAATAGCAAAATACCAAGCACTGTTACTAAGTAACTAAACAATTTAAAATTACTTTTAGTTTTGGGTCCTGGTCAGGTAGCTCAGTAGAGCATTGGCCTGATTCGCCAAGGTTGTGGGGTTCATCCCTGGTCAGGGCACTTACAAGAAGCAACCAAAGAATGCAAAAATAAGTGGAACAACAACAACAACAACAAATCGATGTCTCTCTCCTTCTCTCTCCTTTCCTCTCACTCTCTCTAAAAATAAATAAATAAGTAAATAAACAAACAAACAAACAAACAATAAAATTACTTTAAGTTTTAATTAAATGTAAGGTAAAATTCTCAAGATATTTTCACAGGTAAATTTAAACACCAATATGAATCAATAACATAATATTTAAAATTACATGTATTAGGGATAATTTTAAAATTTATAAGCATGAGTCAATCTAGCTATATAAAATTTTTTAATTAAAAAGTTGATAAAATGTTGAATTAGTGGAAGTTATGAGAGAAAAATACACATGGTTGGTGTCCTGAAACACAGAAATCAGGATTCTAAGAAAAGGGCAGAAGTGCAAATCTAAAGAAAAATACAGTGATTAAAAGTGAGTTTTAGCTATTTTTGAGAAATATTGGCAAAATACAGAGATTCAGTGAAACTAATAGAGATCTATTTAATAACATATAACAATTAGAAAAGAAAATATGCTTGACTAACAATCAAATAAAGGCCACTTATCTAAATAACTCCAGATTTCTATGAATAAAGAATAAAATGGGTTCTCAAAGTTCTTAGGGTCCATCACTTAATCCCCAAGGAAGACCTGAATCTACAGAAAATCTAACTCTGATCTTACTGTCAAATAAAAGATATTTAATTTAATTAACCCACCTACTGGGCAATACAGTGCATATAGGTGACTCAGTCCAGTATTTTCATTTCTTCCACAAAATAAATTTATAGTTTGGGATCCACAGCTCCCTATCTTAGACATCTACTAGTATTGTACCATTTAACTTGTACATACATATCAACTTGGCTCTACATAAAACCTGAGCCTATGACATGAATAGGAGGAGGTTTGGAAATGCATTCCGAAGCTGAAAGTGTCCTGGAAATCATCATAGATAACAGTTCAAGGCAGGACTAGTATTTAGAGATTGCCCAAAAATGTATCTACTGACTGTATTTCTTTTTCATAGAAATACCAAAAACCCAAGATGGCTTAGTGTGGTGAGTAAATTATGCCCCCCGCCCCCCCAAGAGATACATTGGTCTCTCAATCTCTGGTGTCTGTAAATGTAATTTTATTTAGAAATATAGTCTTTCCAAATTTAATCCTGTTAATACAAGCTCATTTGGATTAGGGTGGACCCCAAATCCAACAGCTGGGGTCCTTGTAAGGAGGGGGAGATAGAGACACAACACAAAACCTCAGAGAGCTATTTGAAGACAGGTAGAAATTGGAGTGAGGTAGTTATAAGCCAAGGAATACCGTCAACTACTGGAAGCTTGGAAGAAGCAAGGGAACAGGTTTTCAAGAAACTCTATAGGTCGATGTTCCTGCCAACACCTTGGTTTCAGACTTCTGGCCCCCAATACTGTGCTAAAATAAATTTCTGTATTTCTAAGTCACCTAACTTGTGGTAATTTGTTATGTAAACCCTAGGAAACTAACACACTTGTGACAGACATCTTATATTTTTTCATATTTCCACCAAAAAGACTGATGAGGTCAGAACTTTACTGTTTTTTTTTTTTTGTTTTTTTAATGTAAAGGAGACAATACATCATTTTCTTGGATATTTAGCATAGTAGAAAGGAAAGAGATCCCAGAATTTGGCACACCTAAATTTGGTTCTTCTGAGTTTGAATGACAACTTGGGTACTTTGTCATTTTTTTGACCTGTGATACCATTATTATCATTATTTATGATAATATATGGTGTATAACTGGTGCTTATCTCATATCATGCTTTGTCTTTAATGGGTTACCTTCCCCTTAAAATGTGGTTATCCAGGTAAGTACTAGTATATAGGAGTATGGCAATGGGGAGAATTGAACATTGATTCAGAAGATAGTATAAATTGCCAAAATAATTTCACCTTCATTTATTATTTCTAGGCTTGGTCAGCTCATTTTGAGGTTTGATTGAACACTGTGATTACTACCTTTAATTACTGAAGGAAATAGAAATCTTTATTTTAACAACATTTTCATTTGGACTTCCTATATAGCCTTTGGACAAAGGTACAAGAAAAAATAACCGTAATGCATTATTAGAAATGCTTCACAATTAGTTCATTACAAAAGCAAGAATAAAAGGAATGAAAGGGAAAAAATTCAGAGCAATTCAAATAAATTTAGTGGGTATGTATACCTATACTTTGAACACTGCTCTCTTACTGTGTAACTATTGCCATGTATTTTAAATCTAAATCTATTTTACATAATGAAAATTATTTATTTTGTACAGTCAATTTTGAGTTATATTTGCCTACACATTTGCCCTTTTGATAGCTTTTGATTATTTCCTGCATATCTATGCTTTTGTCAGAAGTAGTTTTCTTTAGTCTGAAGAACTTTAACCACATTTTGTCATATATAGACTGGCAACAAATGTCTCTACTTTTGCTTATTTTTAGACATATTTTTACTTAAACAATAGAAGGGTATTTTAACTGAGTGTGTAAATCTAGGATGATTTTTCTTTTTATTCATGTAGAAATTTTATTTCATTATTTTGAAGCTTCCACTGTTTACATTAAAATGTCAATCTAATGGCAGCAGCTCTGAAGGTAACTGGCTGATGTTAATGTGTACTCTTGTGCTTTGATGTTCTGACTTCTCCAAACAGGGTTTTCATTTGCTGCTGTTGTTAAGCAGGTAGAGTGGAGGCTGAACATTTTAATCCTCCTCAAGAACCTGATGCTCAAGGCTGACTTGCAGCTTTAGTCATGTTGACATCTGGTTTGCACCTAGAGCAGAGCCCTAGTATTTCAGCTAAGGGCCTGTCATACACAAGGCCTCTCACCAGTTAGGTTCTAAATTTTAACCTTTTAATTTATATTTTATTTCATTTTATTTTATTTTATCTTATTTTATTTTATTTATTTTTGCAATGTAGAGCTCAGTTCTTCACTCTTTTCTTCTTACAGGATCACCTGCCCCTCACATCCCTATGTCTCTCTATCCCTGTGAACCAGCAAAAGCTACACTGGTCTCTGCTTCTTAGTAGTTGCCATCTGATGGGTGTTTTGCCAGGATCTTTAAACCACTTGCCCTTATTCTAGAACTGATATGTGTTTTGTTAGGGAAAATATAGCTGTAGAATGCAATTTTCTTCTCCTTCGCATTCCCTTCTCTTAGTTGTTTTCCTTGAAGTCTTAGTGCATCAACTGTTTTTAATGCTTTCACATAATATATAGGCAAAATTCAATTTATTGAGTTTCTCTTTATTACACTTCACAGGTGTTGCATTTTTTACAAACGAAAGGCAAGATCTCCCACCAGTAAAGATAATGATGCTTTATTGTGTTACTACTTTATTATAGTGGCCTGGAAACAAAACTGCAATAACTTCAGGTGTGCCTTAGAGAGCCGTTTTTATAGCTTTGTTATTTCACATTCTTTTTCAACAAGAGTTTTGGTCAGCCCAAAGCTTCTTCATCATTCTCAGAAACAGGACTCACATGGAGAGTTGATTTAGAGCTACACAAATTGTTTGAGAGAAGATGAACAACTGGGATTTGTAAAGTAGAGCGTGAATGTGTAGAAAACAGAGGTAAAGTAATTACTAATGATACACAAAGCTATACTTTTTGTTTTTGCTGAAGTTAACTATTCTCAAAGCTTCTGTTGGATGTAAAATTGAGAATCTTGATATCCCATGATATATTATAGGGCTTCCAAAAGGAAACAGTAGTGTCCATAATTGACACTCATCCTAAAAAAATATTTCAATTATGATTTTATAACTCATTTTATACATTTTTTCAAATGTTATAATACCTTGCACTTTTTAATCATTTCATAATTGACTTTTTCTGAGATCTTTTTCCCCCCAATACATGTTGGGTTAATAGCTATATTAGAAAGAGTTGCCAAAACTGTAATAACAATTACACCAACACAAAATGCACAAGTTTATTTTCTTGGCCATTTAACTGTCTATGTCAGTAAGGAGTTCCTTATTGGTTCTCCTCTATGTGATGATTTATTTAAGAGGCTTCTTTCTTCAGAAGACTTCATCATTTCTTAGAGTTTATAATCATAAGGTTGATGGAAGAAGAGAATGTGAAGACAGAAAACAGATGTTTAAAAGCCCTGGTAAGACCCACATCAATTTCTCTAATAGCAGTTAGCTAGAATTCAATTCCTATTGTCATATTTACCCATGAGACTAGGAACTGTAGGCTATGTCTATGCTCAGAAAGGAGAAACAGTATGGGTTCTTGGTGAAGACCAGTCTCTGACACAATGGTGACAATAAATAGCTCAGAGAACGCTAAGTGAAGTTTGGAAACATGATGTGGTACTTCTTATATAGATAAAATTCTACACAATGTATATTAAAGCATAAACTGAGTTCTGTCGTGATATGAGTTCAGAGCCAGCTGTGGCTGAAAGGAGAACCCATACATGATATTTTGTATTATTTGCTTCATATTCCATAGTATGTTTTATCAGTAAAAACTAAAGTTATTCTGATTATAAAAGTAACATGTGTTCATTTTAGAAATGGGATACAACACCAAGTAAAAATATATTTTTAAATTATCCTTCATTTCACAATATGATACAGCCGTTGCTAATATTCTTTTTAATTACCTTCCACAAAATTTTTCTCCACAAAATACATTCTTTCTATGTTTTACAACATTAGAATTGAAAGTGAAACATATGTTAGGGTAAACCATAAGAAAATATTGATATTTAACATTTTTTAATTATGTGTTATCATAGAAAAGTGTGGTTGATCTTTCTCCATTGCTAGTGGGAGTGGGAGTCTTGGGATACTGTTGAATAAACATTTCTGGAGGCCCCCATGTGGTCAAAAGCTTTATTTTTATGGAGTTACATCTCTGGGTTCCTAAAGTCCTATTTTCCTTCATCGAGTCCTGGAAGACGTGCAGCTGGGGATTCAATAGAGCCAGAAGCAAAGCCAGTGTACACAGCTTCCATTCCAGGGTGGAGCTGGGTCTGGTTTAGCATAAGGCTAGTTCCTATCTATTAGTCCACTGTGTGGAGTCCACATGCCTGTGGGCGAATGCAGGGCCCCATGAGACCCCACAGTCAAGCTCAACATGCCAAGACGCAAGAGGGCAAGAGTGTGCACCAAGAGAGTGAACTTCTTTGTGTAAAAGATTAAATATCTCAAATCTTCCTGTGCTCACAGTGGCCACACCTACTTTGGCCAATGTCCTGTTTCCAGGTGTGACTGACAGACAAGTACCTTCCCATGTCACCCAGACTTTCATGGGCATGTGTCTGTTCTTCCTCTGTCCAGTCCCTTCCCACAGCGATCTGTGGGGAATAGACCTGGGGAGTGTTAAGCTGCAGCTTCCTGGCAAAGCTGCACAAAGGACATGCCTTTAATATTTGGCCTTTTCTTTGCTCCTTTCCAGTCATTCATAACAAGATTAATTTACAACAGTATCATAAGAAGGGCAATTAATACGGTTTACAGTAACAGAGGATAAAAATAAAGAGCAAAATATGTTTCATCAGTCATAAAATTAAAGTCATATCATATTTAAAATATGTAGAATAGAAATGATTAGCCTCTGATAATTCCTATTTTATATAAACAAGGTTTCTGAGATCATTCGATAGCATTAGGTAATGAAGAAATTGATTAGTAAGACTGCTTCTTTAAATCTCCTTTCATTAAAGTTCTTGGAAACAAATGTAATAATTATTAAAGTGCTTGGAAAACAATACTCAGATGAGAAGACCACACAGATAAGCAAGTAGTTTTTTCAAAATATCAAAGCTATTTATAATAAACAAAAATCATATTTTAATTACAAGTAGAGAATAAACCTTCAAAATAGCTATTTTATAGGTAACTATGTTTTGATGTAATGAACATGCTGAAATGTCAAGTTTATGGGAAATGAGCTAATGTCTATAACATTAAAATTATAACTTAATCAAAAAGTTAATGATGTTTAAATTTGACAAAGGTAGCTATTTCATTACGTACCTAATGTTTTCCTAATTTTATAGTATATTATAGAACTATATGAAATAAGTTTTTTCTATAATAAGCCAAAACATACAGCAAATTACTACCTTAAATAGCCTCTTGTATAGTACCTAATTCATTGAATTAATCTTATTTTATTTGAAAAGAGTAATGATGCTTTAACCAGAAATACAATTTGCTAAAATTTTATTGAGCCTGCTTCTCTTTCTTAAATTTCTTTATATTTAACTTATTGTAGTGAAAATTTCACATCTTGGTGATTTTTCCAGTTTATCCTATCATTTCCTGTTCTAAAACATTATACTTTTAAAGTCATTCAACTGACAGCAATGAAATATAGCACAAACATCTGTCAAAATGTAAAGTTCTATGTTTTTATTATAAGCCTTGATAATATATATTTTAGTCTATAAAAACAAAAAAATATATATTAGACTACATATTGAATGATTTGGTAAATAAGGAAAACATTGTTTATTTACTAACTGTGCAAATTATTTTGAAATCTATTTTTAGGAATTTTAGAGGCCTAAATCTTTCATTTAACAGATGAAAATACTGTCACCATAGAGTTTCAGTGACCTGATTGAGTTCTATTTCTTTGTTACTAGTTTTCCCTGCTTTTTCTTAGCTTTCCATTTCTGGAATTTTTTGACTTAGGTTTCTTTGTGTCTTCAGCTTTTTGATAAGCATAATAAAAATGATTATTTTGTGGTTTGTCCAATTTGTTCTTGTTAATTCAGGAATGACAGTTCTCTGTGTCTTTTTCTAATCTACCTAAAAGTGGAAGCACACCAACTATGCTATCATATAAATAAAAGTCCTCATTTATTTTTTAATAACAAATATAAAATCACACAATGAGAAAGCGCAAACAATACAATAAGGCACAAAATGCAAATGTTAGTTCTTTACATTCTGAAATGTCATGTTGCTATTGAGATGTCTGAAGTAGGTTTCCTCAACGTAATAAGAAGGACTTTTTATTCTTATAGGGAAGCCCATTAGACTTTGAAGCGTGGGAACATGCCAGCTTTGGCTATTGCTTCTTGAATTTAAAAACATTTGTACAGCATCAGTCATTCTCACTCATAAACTTAAAAGCAGAGCATGAAATTAATATCTGTAGTTTTGAGTCCCTGAGTTTTTGTTTACCATTTGAGGTGAGGGGCCTAGAAAAAAGGGAATTTCTTTGTCTCTTCCTCTTAAGTTTCTACTTCCATTTAAGATTCTTTCCTCTTTTCTCTCATTCTTTCATTGCTGCATGTTGCTTAGCTTTTCTTTATTGTTAGGGATAGTCTGCTTTTCTTGTCAATTGTCCTTGCATTTATGATTGTTCCAAAGGGCCTTAGCATGATGATATCCTAAAGGAATTGGTGGGGAAATCTACTCTTTGGGTTTTTATTATTTTTATGTTGAGCCGCCTTCTGATTCCTCAGTCTGGTTCTCTACCAGTATAAACACATTCTTATAATTTTGAGGATTTTTGCCTCCTAAAGATGTATCCATTTTGGGAGAAGACATGGAGGATGAAGGGGGTAGGATTATGTGCTGACCCAAGCGCAGCTGTCTTGCACTGCTAGTTTTAGAAACTATTGTATAAAATTGGACCTCTTTGTTGTTTTCTATTGCTTAAAATTTGCTGTTTATTTGTTTATATTTAGTTACTGTAAAACAAATATGCTATTTTTGGACTTCATATTACCTTGATATTATGCATATTGCTTTGGGATTTTGCAATTAAAAGTGGTATTCAATCATATATTAAAGGCAACTTAGTTTTCTTAAAATGATTCATAGATTTATTTACCAACATTTTTAATTATGTCTCTAGTATTACATTTAGATTATGATTCTTTTAACTGCAGAGTTGAGATGATACAGTCAGTTTACATATCAATTTTCATTAGCCTTTTACTCCACTTGCCATTTCTTCTTGTGTTTCTTTTTAATTATGTTAATGGATATTCCTATCTTTGTCAGGATGTTTGCTAAAGTCACTTTTCATAATGGCAAGTACTTTAAATATGCTTTAATTTCTTTCCTGTGGTGGCAGGTCAAAATAGGACTACACATATTTGTGTTTCATTCTCTATCACTCTTATGTTGTGTGTCCTTTAAAATTAAAACTATATTTTATTCTCTCTCTGGTTATTTCTTTAATATGTAATAGTATGCATTCTCTACTGAGTTCTAGTTAACACAGGCGATTAATTTTTCAGAGTTAATGTCTCAAATCTCCAGCAGAGTGCATGGGAAAGCTTCAGAAGCATAGTTAGTTAAATAATTGAACCAACTCTACAAAGTGCTGAAACCAGCTATTGCATCTGGTGAAAATTCTTGCAACTGCACTTTAGATTGAAAATGCAGAACTTGCTTAGATACAAAAGAAATCCCCAGTCCTTAATATTCATTTGATTCTCTATAGTAAGAACATAAGTGAATTTGAAAATAATCTTCGTAATCGATTTATCACTAAACATACACAATTCTCTCCCAAACAATGGATGAAGATGAATTACAGTATATATTGAGAATCACAATCATACCAAAACAATTTTGTAATAACACATTTTAGACATTTCTTACCTACTAAAATATTCAATCTGATTTTATATTGTATGTAAAGTCTGTATGCCAAAATATACACATTTGAAAAATACAACTTCTAAAATAATTATAAAAAGAAAATAATGCCAAATGGGTAAAATGATATAACAAAATCAAACCTGACTACTCAATATCTTGCATTATAGAGATTTAATTTAGATTACAAAGGGAGAAATAAGGAGTGTGATCCATTTTTAATATTTGTACTTAAAAATAATTAATGTATGTGTTTTTATTAATCTAAACCTATACTCATTGATCAATAAAAGTGAAATATGACTTGAGTTGTATAAAAAACATTTTTGTAATGTTTCAAGAGTGTCATGGATAGAGCAAAGCTAATTTTCTAGAAGATAATGTTAGTGTAGGTAGCTAGTTAGTTATTAACAAAGGAAGGGAGCAAATGGACTCAGACATTAAGCCTAATTAACTAGGGAGTTGAATCAAATGTTAAGGCTGATTTCCTAGGAAGCTGCACATGCTCCCCAGGAGGCAGCCGCACTGCCATAAGGGGATTACTATCCCTTCCATCCAAGTAGTGAGGCTGGACAGGCTTTCCAATGTCCCCAGGGACAGCAGGAATATAACAGTGGCGGGTGTGCTCAGTGGTTAGAGTGCCGACCCGTGCACCAAAGGGTTGTGGGTTCAATTCCCAGGTAAGGGCATGTACCTGGATTGCAGGTTTGATCCCTGGCCCTGGTCTGGGCACTTGCAGGAGGCAACTAACCAAAGTGTCTCTTTCATATCTATGCTTCTCTTCTTCTCCCTCTCTTCCCCGCTCCCTACATCCCTTCCACTCTCTCAAAAAAGCAGTGGAAAAAAACATCCTCAGGTGAGGATTAACAACAAAAAAAATTACAGTGGGGGAAATTCCTTTGCTGAGCACATGCACAGTAGAAGCCATGATGGTGAGGGGGAGGTAGGCACATGCACAGTAGAGACCAGATGACAAGGCAAAACTTGGAGACATGCCCAGTAGGAGCCAAATGGTGCCATAAGGTGGAGGAGCCTAGCCTGGGAAAATCTGGGGAAAGAATCGGATAGGATAAGGGCAAACCCGGAAGATCCAGGAAAGGGATTGGATAGGGCAAGGCCCAGCACAAGCCTGGAAAAACCCAGAAGTAGGTTGGATAGTTTGAAAGAAAGCCTACTTGTTCTCAAAAACCAAAAAAATATATGTAGAATCATTAAGGACCTCGGAGCAGTTCCTAATAGAGCCTGCCCACCCTTTACTAGTACATCTGGGTAAGTTTACCCAGTGACAAATGATTACTAGAATTAGTCAGGTGATATCATTGTAAGGTACAAATATGTCAACCCAATATATTGTACACATGAAACTAATATAATTAACATAACATTGTATACCAATTATAGTTAAAAAAAATAAAAAAACACATATGCACCTTAATACTAGTTTATAAAAACAAATATATATTTAAATTACCTGACTTCTACTTCAAAGATCAAATATTTCTTTATTTATAAAATATTTATTTAGTTGTTACTATTAGATAGTATGCTTGTTTTGGGATTCACACACACACACAATAAACAAACAAACAAACAAACAAACAAACAAAAACAAGACAAGAAAAAGATGGTCCTGACATTATAAAGCTAATGGTATATTTTAGAGTTGACTGACAATTAGTAACTACACTATGGTATGCTACATGCCAAGGTAGAGGAACTATAGCATGCTAAGGTGGCACACAGAAGGTATAGCCGATAGCCTATAAAATGAAGAGACACAGGGATTCCAGAAGGAGTAACATAAGTAATGGAGCAGGCTTAAGAGAAATAAGGAGTGTGATCCGTTTTTAATATTTGTGATGCAGTGAGAGATTTTAAGAACATTTAGTATGATTCCATTTTGTAGAAGAGATAATGGGTTAGAGAGAAACGAGAAAGATTAAAAAAATAGGTGGAGAAAACCTTACAAACTATCACCAGGATTTGTGGCTTTTACCTTAAGCTCAGAGGGAAAATCATTCCAAAGGTTTATGGAGCAGAGTGGCATGGCTATATTTGCATTACAAAGATCATTCTGAATTCAGGGTGAAGTGGGGATTAGAGGGAAGCAAACTGGAGATAATGGGATTATTCAGAAAGCTGTTTAGTTAATCCAGGGAATGAGTATCCTATGTTTTCAGAAAAATCTATGTGTTGAATAAGTGGGACTTTGTAATTTATTAATAAATCATGATAGGAAAAGCTGGTGTAAATGATAATGATAGAAAGATGGTACTCAAGCCTGGCCTGTGTGGCTCAGTGGCTGAATGTCAACCCATACACCAAGTGGTCACTGGTTAGACTCCAGGTCAGGGCACATGCCTGGGTGTCCGGTTCAATCTCCAGTAAGGCGCTGAAGGAGGCAGCAGAAAAGGAAAATTGCACTCATTTTTGTAATCAAGATTCACGGACTTTGTAAAGCATAAAACTTAACATGGCAAAAAGTTGCTAGATATGTGGGTTGAGCATTAGCACTAATATTACTCTGTTTGATTTCAAGTCATCAAGATACAGATGATTACTGAAGCCACCATGATAATGAATGACTTCCCAGGAAATATAAAGGGACACAGATCTTGGAAAGAACTCTGAAGATCGATCTTTCACACATGTGTTTAGGAAGTGAAGCTTATAAAAGGACATTGAAGAAGATAAACCAAAAGAGTATATTGGAGCTAGAACTACAGAATCAGTTTGGAGAAGAAACGTTAAAAGTATTAGACACTGGAAAAATCAGGTAGGAATAGTACTGAGAAAAGTTTATTGGGTGTAATAATCAAGAGGGCATTGATGGTTTTAGAGCAATGTAAGTACTATAAATCACATTGTAATAGTTTAAGAGGTGAGTGAGAGGTGAAGACATAGAGATGACATATATAGTACATTCTTTCATAATTACTGTGCAAAAGAGGAGATAGCCAATGCAGTCATTGTGAACAGTAAGATGTTTAAAGAAAACTTCCTTTAAAGCGAGAGCGAGATGAGTATGTTTACATGATCACAGGAGTGATTGCCCAGAGAGGGAAAGAGAAATGTTATACAGGAAATAGAATGAGGTTCCGGAGAACGTTCTTGTCCAGTGGGTGAGATGCAGAGCATAGGTGGACAGAGTTGCTTTAAATAGGTTCAAACCCTCTACTCTGCTATAACCAAAGGAAGGGAGAATATAATAAATCAAAGTGCAGATATGCTTGCAGATTGGAAATGGATTTGAGGAAACTCTCACCCAATGATTTTATTCTGTAAAATCAGTGTAAAGATAGGCTCATGAAATGTGTTTGTGTGCATCTAGATTTTGACATTAACTGTTCTTTCTGAAGTATAAATTAAACACAATTTATTGAACAACCTAGGTTAGAATTCTTGTTGTTTCTCCATTTAGCTTTTATCTTTCTATACTTGAGAGACAAGAAAAATGAAAAATCATTAGGCCAACATACAGGTAAATGCAGCCTGGTCTAGGGCTCTCTGAGGAACTGACTGCCATACTGTGAGCCAAGGTTTCAAAATTCTGTGTTCTCTTTTCCTTATTTGTAAAAGGGCAGAGGCTGGAGGGAATGTTCTATGTACAGTTTTATATAGTACAACATATTTTTGGGGCTAAGTCCATTTTTAAACTTAGAAGTCTAATTGATCATAATTGCCATCTAAAAGATACACAACTATGGCATTTGTCCCTGTCTGTCGGATTTATTTTACTTAGCTCCCTGTCTTCATTGCAACATTATTTATAATTCCCAAAGAAGCTGATTCTTATAGCTTCCATTCTTTTCCTTGGTTCTATACACTATATAGAAATAACTGGATGACTAGAAGAGTCCTCAATATATTATGTTTTATATAAAAAAGCACACATCAACAAAAATCAAATGTTACTAATTCCATATCAAAGATGAGGAGCAAAATGTTCAAATTTCTATTATATGGAATTACATGTTCTTGCTAAGATTTGAAGGATATTAATATTCTACAAAGTGTTTCATTTTACCAATCAGAGAATTTAGAAATAATTTTATAGTTTAGTATATCTCTATTACCAAAAATAGCAGTCAAATTACATTCAGTAGGTTTCTGTTAAGTCTGCTAGCATTTTTTTTCCTTTTCTGTCTCCATTATCTGCCTATGTGTGCATACCCATGTTCTCATTTAAATTTAAAGCACTGTTTGAAGATATTTTTGCATTTTTCCTGTCAATAATTGTGAAGGAACTGCAAGTAGTGGACACTATATTATTTTTACTATATATATATATATATATATATATATATATATGTAACTTTTCTAATAGATATTTCAAAACATTTCACAGAAAGCTATTTACCTATTTTAAATTATTTGACACTATTTTTAATATTTGACATTAAAATGGATGATCATATTAAACAAATACATTTTCATCAGAAAAAAATGTTGAAAAATAAATACAAGAACTATGATGCTTACATTCCTAAATTAGTCACAGGAAACTGGGACTATTTCACAATATTATCTATATAATAAAAGCCCAGTGACCATTACTGTGGAACGACCAGAATGACCAGTTGCTACGAAGTGCACTGATGACCAGGGGGCAGACACTCAATGTAAGGGCTGCCCCCTGGAGGTCAGTGCACTCACACAGCTGAAGCGCCGCTCAGCCAGAAGCCAGGCTTATGGCTGGTGAGCACAGCAGCAGTGGCAGGAGCCTCTCCTGCCTCCATGGCAGCACTAAGGAGCGGCGAGCCAAGCAGCAAGGAGCGAGTAGGTAAGCGATTAGGAGTGAGAGGTCCCGGATTGCGAGAGGCTGCAGGCTGGGCTGAGGAACCCCCTGCCCCCTGCACGAATTTTTGTGCATCGGGCCTCTAGTATATACATAAAATCATATTCTTATTTTTAAAAAATAATGTTTTAGTCTTAATCCTGACATTTAAAAAAGTGCTAACAGATACTTTTGCTCCCATTGCTAGTCCTGCTTTTGTGAGTATGTTTAGAATGAGGAGGGCTCTCTCAGCAGTTGGTAATGTATTCCTTTTGAGGAATGCTGTAAATAGGTTGCCTTGGGAAGTACTTAGTCTTATTGAATAATATGTCAATGCCAGATATCTCTTATAAAATACTTGATTTCTCTGGGAAATGTGTTCATTTGTGTGGCTTTTAGATAAATCAGTTTGGAGAAAGGTCAGGAGGCATTCCAGCTCTTTTTCATTGCTTTTGTTGAAAGTGATATGGGCACCCAGGATTCCACTGGGAACTTTAGATGAATCAGACAGTCGAAAAGGTTTCTGAAAATGTACCTAAATCCCTTAGTGCAAATAGTGGAAACCTATAAAATACTCATAAAAAATATAATATAATAAACTAATTTCTAAAATGAATTAACTAATACTAAAAGGGGAGTAACTAAAACATGTATGTAGATTTTTAGTACAAATAAAGTACTTAAAGAGTACAGAAAACGTACCTACCAAAAATCTACCCTCAATTACATCCTCTTTAACAGTCAGAAACATCTGCCTGGAAGCAGAGAGAGGGCAGGAGATTTTATTCACAATTAATAAAACACCAGAAATCCACTTTAAAGTATAGTCATGTGTCACATGACGATGACGTTTCATGCAGGATGGTGGTACCATAAGAGTACAACAAAGCTGAACAATCCCTTGACCCAGTGATGTCACAGCTGTCATGACAGTATGGGGGAATACATTGCTCATGAGTTTGTAGTGATGCTGGTAGAAAAAAAACCTGTGCTGACAATTATATCAAAGTGTATCACATACAACTATGGACAGCACGTGATACTGAAAATGATAACAAATGACTATGTTACTGGCTTAGGTACTTACTATACTATACATCTTATTGTTATTTCAGAGTGTACTCATTCCATCTATAAGAAAGTTTGCTGTAAAACAGTATGCTGTGTTACACAGGTAGCGCTTCATACATCTTATGTACATCATGTGTTGATTGCATTATTTTCTCTTCTGCTTGATTTAGTTAGTTTTGTTTGTTTGTGTTTTTTTTTTTGTGCAGTAACATGCCACACAGGCTAGCAGCCAAGGATTGATGAATATACCACATAGACCACGTGTGTAGTTGAATACACAATAAGGCTTGTGTAAGTACATTCTATGACCTTAACACAAGACAAAATCTCCTAATGATCCATTTTTCAGAACAGGTTTTTGTCATTAAGTAGCACATGACTATATAAAAACATGCAATCAATGAAATAAGATCAACATCAGAATAAAAAGATTAAAACAATTAATAATAAACTTAATAATAAATTATGAATAATGCACAGACTATTGTAATATTATTAATGTACAAATACTTGATGTATAGTTTTGTCAAAGGTGATAATTGGAAGAGAAGAAAGAAAAAGTATATAATAACATAAAAGCTTATGATTTAGGAGAATTAAACTATAGATAATAGAAATAATTAATTAATAAGCTATCAATCAAACATGAGTAGAAAAATGAATAAATAGAAAACCTCCTTTTTGCATAAAAATAGAAGACTGAACATTCTCAAAAATTAAATATGCTAGGAATAATACATAATTTGAAATTCCTAAGACAATGAGAGATTATGTTTGCCACCTTATAGTAAAACATCACAAAACAGAAGACAAAAAGAAGATCTTATAATTAACTAGAGGCCCAATGCACGAAATTTGTGCAAGGGGCTTGGCCTTTGCAGCTGCGGCAGCTTGCCTCAGCCCTCACAGCCCCAGCTTCATCTGGAAGGACATCTGGAAGGTTGTTCGGCTGTCTGGTTTAATTAGCATGTTATGCTGTTATTATTATAGACTAGAGGCCCGGTGCACAAAAATTTGTGCACTCGGGGAGTATAAGGGGTCCCTCAGCCCGGCTTGTGCCCTCTCGCAGTCTGGGACCCCTCGGGAGATAATGACCTGCTGGCTTAGGCCTGCTCCTGGGTGGCAGAGGACAGGCCCAATCCCTAGGTGAAGCCCCTGGTCAGGCTCAGAGCAGGCCCAATTGGGGAGTTGGGGTGCTGCCCCCTGTCATGCACAGAGCAGGGCGGATTGGGAGGTTGCGATGCCACCCGTAGTCACGATCAGAGTAGGGCCGATTGGGGGGTTGGGGCACTGCCCCCTGTCACACTCAAGGCAGGGTCGATAGGGAGGTTGCGGCACCACCCCCTGTCACGCACAGAGCAGGGCCCATCAGGAGGTTGGGGCGCTGCCCCCTGTCACTCACAGAGCAGGGCCCATCAGGGGGGTTGGGGCTCCGTACCCTGTCACGCACAGAGCAGGGTCGATCAGGGGGTTGGGGAGCTCCCCCCTGTCATGCACAGAGCAGGGCCCATCAGGGGGTTGGGGAGCTCCCCCCCGTCACTCACAGAGTAGGGCCGATAGGGGAGTTGGGGCACCGCCCCCTGTCACACACAGAGCAGGGCAGATCGAGGGGTTGGGACACCACCCTCTATCACCCACAGAGCAGGGCCGATGAGGGGGTTGGGGCACCACCACTGTCACACTCAGGGCAGGGCTGATGGGGAGGTTATGGTTCTACCCCGTCACACACAGAGCAGGGTCCGTGGGGGGGGGGGGGGGGCGTTGGGGTGCCGTACCCTGTCACACACAGAGCCGCAGGGTGATCAGGGGGTTGGGAAGCTCCCCCCTATCAGGCACAGAGCAGGGCTGATCAGGGGGTTGGGGTGCCTTCCCTTGTCACGAACAGAGCAGGGAGGATAGGAAGGTTGTGGCCCCGCCCCCTGTCACACACAGAGCCGCAGGGTGATCAGGGGGTTTGGTCGCTGCCCCCTGTCATGCTGATCCCGGTGCCAGGAGGCCTCGCAGCTCCGCTGATTCTGGTTCTGGGAGGCATATTACCCTTTTACTATATAGGATAGAGGCCTGGTGCACAGGTGGGGGCCGGCTGGTTTGCCCTGAAGTGTGTCCTGGATCAGGGTGGGGGTCCCCACTGGGGTGCCTGGCCAGCCTGGATGAGGGGATGATGGCTGTTTGCAGCTGGTCACACCCCCTCCAGGGTGGGAGTCCCCACTGGGGTGCCTGGCCAGTCTGGGTGAGGGGCTGAGGGCCGTTTTCAGGCTGGCGGGTGACTGAAGCTCCCAACCTGTCCTTTTTTTCTTTTTTTTTATTCTGGGCCAGCTTTAGCTCTGAGGCTTTGCTCCAGCTCTGAGGCCTCGGCTGCTGAAAGCAGGTTTCTGGGGTTTTGTTTAGCTTCTATATTTGTAACAGTGTTTCTTAAACTGCAAGCTCAGAGGCCAGCAAGGCAGGCAGGGAATGTTGGCTTCCTCCGTCACTGAAGCAAACAAGCCTCCTGTTCGCTTCAAACTGCCTGGCTGCTGGCTGCCATCTTGGTTGGCAGTTAATTTGCATATCGCCGTGATTAGCCAATGGGAAGTGTAGCGGAGGTATGGCTAATTACCATGTTTCTCTATTATTAGATAGGATTAGTATAATCTACCATGGATCATTGCTCTGAGGGAGAGGTATAACAGACCAGTTCATCCAGTCACTGGAAAACAGCATAAAACACAATTCACCCAACTGTTACATCTATTATAACACTGAATTGATCTCCATCTGTTTTTTGTTTGCTTCATTTTTATTATCTTCCGGTAAATAAATGCAATTACCATAAAAAAGGAACAAAATATAATTATTATTAAAGTAATCCAAGTGTCCAAGTACAGATTAATAAACAAAATGTTAATATACACATAATAAAATATTATTCAGCTTTACAAATGTAGGAAATTCTGTCATATACTATAACATGCATGAACCTTGAGAAATTACACTAAGTGAAATAAGCCTCACACAAAACATACAAATACTATCTGATTCCACTTATAAGAGAGAACTAATGTAGTCAAAATCATAGGGATAGAAAGTAGAATGGTGGCTGCCAGGGCCTAGGTAAAAGGGAGAATTAGGATTTTCTATTTACTGGTTATAAAATTCAGTTTTAGAAGATGAAAAAAATGTTCTTGAGAGGAATATTGGTGATGGTTACACAACAATGTGAATGTATTTAATGCCACTAAGCTGTATATTTAAAAATTGTTAAAATAATATATTTTATTTATGTATTTTTACCTGGTTGAATAAAATAATTGTAGGCATCAAATAAAAGCAACCTCGTAATTTCTGAATTATAGATATATTAAAATAATGATCCAATTTGCAAAAACCCAAATTTACATTTTTAATACACTTTGTTTTAGATGTAATGATAGCTTATTCAACCAGTAATATAGTGTGATTTTAGGAAGAACATTCTCAAGTAGAAAAAAGAAATCTATGTGTATATTATTTAACACTGATAAACTAGAAAAGACAACTTTTTTTATTAAACCAAAATTAGTCAGTTGTTCTGCTTGCAAAGAATTATCTAAATTATGTGAATTTACAATCTGTGGGTTTTCTGAGTTAGTTTCTATACTAACACTTCTTCCCCTGCATGCCCCCCCTTCCCCCACACACACATTGAAAGTAAGTTTCAATTTATATAATTTCTGGAAATTTTAGGAATATTTAATATATATAAACACTTACTTATTTGTAAGCCAATCACAACAGAACTCCTTAAAGAGATGTTATTATCTAATTTGTAATTCTATCTAAGTTAGAAAAATATTACACTCTCAGAAAATCTGTGCTACAGGGGGTTTTGCATTGCAGATATTTAAATAAACAAAAAACATGGAGAAAGCTTATAACTTCAATTCTAAAATTATAGCCATGAGTCCAGAATAAACACAGAAATACAGAAATCCTAAGTCTGTTCATTTTCCAGAGGGCCTAAATTTCATCATTAATTTGAGATCAAAAGAAACAAATGTAAGACTAACAAACTCTGAATGCACTCTGTTATCTTTCACTCAACAAAGTCTCAGTAACCCATTAATCCATTAATAGGCATTGCCAAATGATCAGACCATAAGAGCAAAAGTAGCAAATACCAACAATCATGTGATTTTAAAAAGAAGCAAAATTAATTTCTTATTCTGTTAACAAAATGCATGAGCATTACTCCACTATGAGAAGGAATGAAGTATTGACACATGGTATATTAGAGAATTTTAAAAATATTATGCTAAGTGAAAGAAGTCTGTTACAAAGTACCACATATTGTATGATAACATTTATATGAAATGATCAGAATAAGGAAACCTATAGATACAGGAAGTGCATTAGTGTTTGCCTAGGGCTGAGGATGGGGAAAGTGGAAAATGACTAATAGAATAGGTATAATATTTGGGGGCTTATATAAATGTTCTAAAATTAAATTATAATGTTTGCACAACCTGTATATATTAAAAACTGAAGTTGTATATTTTATTTTATTATTTATAAATTTCTTCTTGCTTTATTTCGGTATGCTTAACAAATAAGATTGTATATATTTATGGTGTACAACATGATATTTTGATAAACACATGCATTGTAAATGATTATCATAATCAAGCTAATTAACATTTCCATTACCTCACAAGGTATGTCTTTTGTGGGTGGTAGGGACATTTAAAATCTACTCTCCTAGCAATTTTCAAGTAGACAATATGTATTATTAAGTATAATTACCATGATGTGCACTAAATAGTATGCTTTCCATGGCTGAATTTCATAGTTTTTAAATATATTTCTGTAAAATTATTAAAAATATTGCATATAAGCCTTATCTGCTGTTCTTCTACCCTGATTTAAATAGTTGATTTTTAATAATTTCATCAAAAATTATTTTTTTAATATCTATCTCACACTACTAGAATAAGCTAAATGGGAGTAGAAATTTGTACGTACTAGTATATATTATCCATTGCTCTATCTCCAATGTGTAGAAATGTGTCTAGGGTACAATAAATGTGTTTAATATGTGAATTAGGGTTAAAATTTAAAAATAACAATATATAAACACCAGCAAGCCACCTAAAGTAAAAATCTAAGAATGAAAATCTGAGTTAAAATACGCTAACAAAATCAAATGCAGAAAATATGATATATTAATGTTATACTGTGAAAAATGATAAAAAACTATATGTGGATATACAGGGTATAAAATATTTACTACAATCACTCTAACTAGAATATTCCCAAAATTAAATTAAAAGTTATTTTAAATGTAAAGTCTCTACAGAGGCCCAGACAGATTCACTAGTGAATTCTATCAACATTTAAGCAATGAATTATATCAAATATTTATAATCTCTTTCAGAACATACGTACACACAGAATACTTTCTACCTATTCTATGAGACCAGTATCACCCTAATACCAAAACTAAATAAAGACATTACAAGAAAAGAAAACTACATCAATATATTTCAGGAAATAGATATAAAACTCTT
Source organism: Myotis yumanensis (assembly GCF_028538775.1). NCBI lineage: Eukaryota > Metazoa > Chordata > Mammalia > Chiroptera > Vespertilionidae > Myotis > Myotis yumanensis. The sequence continues at coordinate 6,474,524 of NW_027223772.1, forward strand.
CAACAAAATATTAGCAGATAGAGTAAAAAACAAACAAACGCATAGATAGAATTATACAACATGACCACGTAGGATTTACTCTAGGTATGCAAGACTGATTCAACATTTGAAAATCAATTAATGTCATAAATTACACCAACAAGCTAAAAGTTACATGATCATTTCAATAGAAGCAAAAAAGCATTTGATAAAACCCAATACTCATTTAAGATAAAAACACTCAGTAAGTAGGACTAGAGTGGAAGTTTCTCAACTTGATAAAAACTACCTACAAAAAATCTACAGCTAATATTATACTTAATCTTGAGAAACTTGAAACTTTCCCATAAGATGAGGTATAAGGCAGGATATTCTCTCCCTATCATTGTCAGTTCTTCCCAACTTGTTCAACATTTTCAATGCAATCCCAATTGAAATCCCAGGATGTTATGTTGCAGATATTATCTAACTGATTCCAAAGTTTAGAGAGGCAAAAGACCCAGAATATACAAGAAAATATTGAAGGAGATGAACAAATTTGGAAGATTGATACTACCTGAATTCAAGACTAAATATAAAGCTACAGTAATAAAGATCATGTAGTGTTGGAAAAAGAATGAACAAAGAGATCATCAGAATAGAGACCCCAGAAATAACCCATCCTAATATATAAAAACCCAGGGTCCGTAACGACTGACCGAACACCAGTAGTCAGTCCTGCAGTCAGTGCTGGATTGCTGTGGTGACTCAGCACTGACTGCCACCAGAGCAGGTGCAGCGACCCAGCACTGACTGTCGAGGGGGCTGCAGATCAGGCCCGGAAAGAGGCCGGGAGAGAGAGGCAGGTTCTGATCTGCAGCCTCCATGGCAACTGTTGATCAGCCGTTGCCTCTCTTTCTCTCCCGGCTTTGCCAGCAGCCGCTCCTCTCTTTCTCTTTCTCTCCAGGCCTCCACAGGGGCTAATGATCAGCCCCATCTCTCTGATTAGGCCTGAAGATAGGCCAAGAGACACTGACTGGCATAGAAACCAATCAATCAGAACCAAATCTGGGTGAACTGTGAGGAGCCAATGGCTGCCTAGGAGACACAGCTTTTGACGCTGACTGGCTTAGAAACCAACCCCAAAGGGTCCCCCCAATTGGAGAGGGTGCAGGCTGGGCTAAGGGAACCCCCTCTCTGTGCACAAATTTCATGCACTGGGCCACTAGTATAAATATAGTCAACTAATATTTGATGAAAAACCAAAGTTAATGCAATTGAAGGAAAAAAAAATTATCTCTTCAAAAAATGGAGCTGAAACATCTGGACATACACATCCCAAAAGATGACTGCCACAGTTCACCTTAGGCTCTTCAGAAACATAAACTCAAAATGGATCTCCTGGAAGACAACATAGGAGAAAAACATGTGACCTTGGGTATAACAATGGCTTTTTAGATACCAAAGCCGCATTCCATAAAAGAAATCACAGATAGTGGATTTAATTAAAATTAAAATTTCTGCTTTGTGTAAGACAATGTCAAGGTGTGAGAAGGCAATCCACAGACTAGAAGAAAATATTTTCAAAAGGCACATCAAATAAAGTACAGTTAACCAAAATATGCACAGTACTCTTAAAAATTCAATAATAAGGAAACAACAACCTGATTAAAAAATGAGCCAAAAGTATTAACAGACATCTCACTAAAGAAAAAATACAGGAGATGGCAAATAATCAGCTGGTAAGATGTGCCTAATTATGCCATCAAGAAATGCAAATAAAACAACAATGAGATATTACTACACACCTATTAAAATGGTCACAATCTGGAACACTAACAACATCAAATTATGGTGAGGCTGTGGAGCAACATGAACACTCTCTCATATTGCTGATAGGAATGGAAAATGGTTTACTCTCTCTGGAAGACAGTTTGGTCCTTTCCTAAAAACTGAACATACTTTTACCATAGAATCCAGCAATTGCATGCCCTAGTATTTAGCCAAAGGAGTAAAAAAATTTACATCACAACAAAAAACTACACATGGATGTTTATAGTAACTTTATTAGTAATTGCCCCACTTTAGAAGCAGTCAAGATGTTCTTCAGTAGGTGAAAGGATTGACAAATTGTAATATATACAGACAGATATTATTGAGCTATAAAAAAGAAATGAGTCATCAAGCCATAAAAATACTTGGGGGAACTTTAAATGCATATTAGTGACGAAAACCAATCTGAAAAGGGTATGTACTGTATGAGTCCAGGTATGCAAGGTATGCATTCTGGAAAAGACAAAACTATTGAGAAAGTAAAAAGATCAATGGTAGGTAGTGTTGGGGTACAGGAAGAGTAATGAATAGGCAAAGCACACAGGAATTTTAGGACAGTGGAAATAGTATGTGTGATACCATGAAGATAGATAGATGTCATTATTATTTCCCCCAACCCATAAAATATAACATCTAGAGTGAACAGTAATGTGAACTTTGTATGATTATGATGTATCACAGTAAATTCATCAGCTGTAAAAAAAATGTGCCACAATGATAGGGGATGCTGATAATATGGGAGTGCAGGGGTACATGGGAAATTTTGTTGTGAATTTAAAACTGCCCTAAAAAATAAAGGCAACCCCCTTACACACAAAATTCAAAATAGCTACACTTGTTATTAGATACAGTGTTCCATTATTGGTCATATCAATTAGAGAAAACAGCAATATAATGTTTACTTAAATTATACTATTTATAAGATTAACACTATGAAGTTGAATAAATAAAAATAGAGAATATTTTTTGAAATATTATTCTCTATGTATGCCATCTTTATAGCTTTAGTGTTAATTTAGAAAATAATAAAAAAACTCCCGTTATTTAATATTAATTCTTTGCCAGGCACGAAGGTATATTTTACATGTGCCTTTTAATCATTTCAGCAAGTTAGAGAATATGATTTGCAATATTTTACAGTAACTTGTGTAAGCCCTGAGCTAGCCGGAGGCAGAGACAGCAGAGCCCCTGGTCTATGCAACTCCTAATCCCAGTGTTCACCATCACTGTCGTGTTCTAGCATGCAAAGATTTTATTATTTTGATAAAATGACTAGTGCACAAAGGAAACTTGAAAATAGTCTACTATATGAGAACTAGCTTACCAATCATTAGGACATACAGTTCAATTCAAAGCCTTGAAAGCAAATAACCAAAGAATTACTGAAAATATACTGAAGTTAATGGTCTCCTTCATAAGGAAAGGAGTTACTTGTTGCACTACAATACATTTTGACAATATAGAAAAAATAAAACATCAAAAGTTAAAAAGAAAATGGTAAATTATAAAAAACAATGGAAATGAAATAAAAGTGATCATTACAAATGGCTACATTATTTGGTAAATTCCACAAGATTTCAGAAAAAAATTCAAAATAGAATTTAAAAAGAGAATTAACTGGTAAAGTACATACAATAATGGTGATATATAAGAGTGTTATATACCATTATTTAGAAATATATTCGTTCTTCATGAAAAAATAAAGGTGATTAATTAGACACCAATCTAAAGTTTATGAACAGGAGAGGGGTCCATTTCAAACTGTAAGAAACTAAAATACACTTTAAAAAACAATGTAAGATGTTTACTGCCGGGGTTCTTGTCCCAGCATCAAGAAGGGTTCAGGAATCTGGAAAAGGCTGTGTGTAGATGACATAGAAATCCAGAGACTAATAAAGAGTCTGGAGACGAAATATAATTTTGAAAGGCATTGGGGGTCAGAGGACCTTCAGCTAAAGGAACTGAAGACTCCCTCCTTGTCTAGGACCCTTGCTTTTATTAACACAATTTGTCCTAAGGCAAGGTGGAGATTATACACTTCAAAGGGTAAAGTTTCAAAGGGTACAGAAGCATTGTCAGTTTAGGGGAATTAGCCTAAGGCTGTACAGGTGTTTGGCCAGTAGGAGGCAATAATATGTAGATTAAGATGCCCTTTAACTGTCTGGCAGCCACAATCAGTTTCCTATTCAGGTTTGGGGAAATGCCTTTAGCCATTACCAGATGGTGACTATATGTGTGACTCAACCCTAGAGTCCCCAAGTCTCATCAACCTTTTGATGAAACTCTTGAAATGATGACATGCTGGAATTGGTCTACGGCAGTTTACCTTTTCACAAAATGTCTATTATAGAAGATCAGTATTTAAGTAACCTGCATAGATTCACATTTTTAGACAATTTCCACATATATAATTGGGGGGAAATCGATCAGCCCGGCCTGTTGTGGGATTTTTTACACTCTACTGTTACTTTCCGGCTTTGTTTATGTATTTTGTCAGCCCTATATTCATTTTCAAACTAAGTAACATCTGTGTCTGGATGAAGCCTGCTACATTCTGTAGCTTTGTTGTCAATATGATACCAAGACCACAATTGCTAGCTAAGTGTGTGTTTGCAAAATTCCAACTGTTTTCAGCACTCCCCTCACTTTATTTTCTTACTCTTGGACACAAGGCACGTAACTAGCTCATTAGGTCATTCGGTGGGACCCTGTTCCTTCAGATGGATAGAACTGACAGATTCAGGGTCACTACATCCTCATGGATAGTGGAATGACTACGCTACTTTGAGAGAGTGTGAGTATTGGAGGTGAAAGGAGTGACCTTCTACATTGACCACTGTCCCTGTCACCTCAAATGAGGTCTCTGTCCCATCAGAAGCAGGAAAACTAATATGGAGCTTATTTACTTTCTATTCTGGAGCTAATCAGCACTGTGAGGCATCTAAAAACTACCAACTCAAAGGCCTAAACAACCATATTTTAGGAATGATTAAACAGGTTTATGCTTGGAGACTTTAGAAGGAGGTATTCCTGGATATTTCAAACAGTCTCTTAATACAAATTTCTATGTTCTCGAAAATGTTATTTTCATAGCATATTTGTCCTAGACAAAATAACAGAACCATGGATGCCTGGAAACCACTCCAATGTTGGAGGAAGAAATCCCAATTACCAAAACTAAACATACATTTCAGTACATGTCTGTTATAGAAACCCCTCACAATGGGGAGGAAAACCAGAAACAGCTCTACACATTTACATCCTTGGAGTTTGTATATATAGAAGAGACAATTTTGTTCAGCTCTTCTAACTTTTCTAAGTATGTAGAGAAAAGAGCATATTCAATATCGACTCATTGACCCACTATCCATGAAATAATTTGATCTTGTTTGGAACTAGTACAGTAAACTAAGCATTCTAATGTATGGTGACAAAATTTTTTCAATGTTGAGACATTAGTACAATTATATAGAGCAACATTTGAATAAGTTGGATAATTATTAGTTTGAATGATTTGGTTAATATATTGGTACATCCTTTCATATATCTTATATCTTAATACATGGTGAAGAAAAGTAGTAGGAACAAAAATTTACCTATTTGAATGATCTTAAGTATCACCTTCCAAAGCATTAGATTTGTTTATAATGTAAGAACAGGTTTAGTATTCAAACTGATACTGTAGATTACATGCCACTGATGAATAACATTGAGGTTCTGTTTGTTAAAATGGACTATGATTATAGTGTCCTATAATTATTACAAACCTTTAAATAAATTGACTAATTCGTAATCCACAATTTTAGTAGACTGTTGCAATTTGAGGATGCTGTTCCAGCTTTGGCATATTGTTCATTTATAAAATGCAATTTTCAAAATCTTTATTGAAAATATTTCAGTTATTGAATATCACATACATTTGTCCTTTTTAATACTATGAATGCTAAAGAATTATTCCATAATGCTAATACCCTTCCATATTGTTAATTCAGTCAATATTACCTGCTATTATTTTGCATATTCTCCTTAAAATTTTAGCATGCTTTCTAAATATTATGCCTACATTTCTACCAACTGAGATAATCCACTATGTCTATTTATTTACCTAACATAAAATTAGCCATTTTAAAGCCTAAAAATAAAAGGAGTTAGTACATTTACACTGGTATAGAACCATCACCACTATCTAGTTCCAAAACATTTTTATGGCCCCAAAGAGAAACCTGTACCTATTAAAGAGTCACTTCCATTCCCTGCTCTCCTAAGTCCTTGGAAAACACTAATCTGCTTCTTATCTCTATGAGTTTGCATATTCTGGGTACCTATACTAGTATATATAAAAGCCTACGTGACCAGCCAACTGGCCAGTAGCTATGATGCACACTGACCACCAGGGGCAGGCACTCAACACAGGAGCTGCCAAGCTGAGGTCACTTGGCAGCAGTGGTTCTCGGGTGACACAGAGGAGGGAGCCTGATTCCAGAGTGTGTCACCCGAGAATCACTCTCTCACAATCTGGGACCCCTCGGGATGTCAGAGAGCTGGTTTCGGCCCGATCCCTGCAGGCCAGGCCAAGGGATCCCCCCAGTGCATAGATTTGCCTCTAGTTTCATATAAATGGAAAGATAGGATATGTGGCATTTTACATCTGGCTTCTATCATTTAGCATTTTTAAAAATATATTTTTATTGATTTCAAAGAGAAAGGGAGAGAGAGAGACAGAGAAAGAGAGAGAGATAGAAAAATCAATAATGAGAGAGAATCATTGATCAGCTGCTGTCTCCATGTCCCACCCTGGGATTGAGTTCATAACCCATGCCTATGCCCTGACTGGGAATCAAACTGTGACCTCCTGGTTCATAGGTCAATGCTCAATATTGAGCTATGCTGGCTGGGATAGCATGTTTTGTTTTGTTTTGTTTTGTTTTAAGCAAACAAGGAAATAGACAATGAAATTGTTGAAATTAAAATATAGTTTTTGAAAAAGTAAATTTGTGTGCTGAGAAAAACTAATATATATTACATAGTCAGTTGATATAAAAAATATGCTTGCCCTAACCAGTTTGGCTCAGTGGATAGAGTGTCAGCCTGCAGACTCAGGGGTTCCAGGTTCAATTCCGGTCAAGGGCATGTACTTTGGTTGCAGGCACATCCCCAGTGGAGAGTGTGCAGGAGGCAGCTGATCGATGTTTCTCTCTCATCAATGTTTCTAACTCTCTATCCCTTTCCCTTCCTCTCTGTAAAAAAATCAATAAAATATATTAAAAAATATATATATGCTTACTATAACATCATTTAATGTGTGTGAGAAAGTAGAGAAAGAACAGTTTTGATTTTGATTCTAGTAAACCATAACAGATATCCTTGCTGTCAATGTCATCTTGGAATTAATTTACTATTTCTTCTTCTTCTCATTCTCACTTTTATACATAGTAGTCAATCAGAAAAAGGAAATTCACTCTCAGATTGCTTAACTGCTAGACATTTTCTAATATTCCACCCATTAAGTGAGCCTTACTTATGAGCCAGTCACATTTTAAGATATACTAGAGGCTTGGTGCATGAGATTCGTGCATTTGGGTGGAGATGGGGCTCAGCCTGGCCTGCACTCTTTCACAGTCCAGGGCTCTCACAGTCCAGGACCCCTTGCTTCTTACTGCCCACCTGCAGTGGAGGCAGGAGAGGCTCCCGCCACCACCGCTGCACTCATCAGCCGTGAGTCCAGCTTCCGACTGAGCAGAACTCCCCCTGTGGGCACGCACTGACCACCAGGGGGCAGCTCCTGCATTGAGCGTCTGACCCCTGGTGGTCAGTGCGCATCATAGCTACCAGTCGTTCTGCCATTCGGTTGATTTGCATATTAGGCTTTTATTATATAGGATAAATAAGATGTTACAAAGTGTAAATAAATGACTGGTAATGTAAATTCTAGATAATTGCAGAAGAAAATGCCTCAGAAGATAAAAAATACAGCTCTGTATTTATAAAAATTTGGATAGCATCTTCTATGACACCACTTGATCTATGAAGAAGTAGTATTATTTTTTCTGTCAAAGAAGTTTGGAAAGCTTTGCATTGTCTCGTTTATTGTATTTATATATTATTTATCTCTTATCTGAAAGCTTACTATTTTTATACTGTTATTAAGATTATAATAACAAAAATAATAAATTTAAAGTGATAATTACCTCTTTACTTTGGAAGGTTACATTATATAACTAAAATGTTTCAAAAGCATCAATATGAGAATAAAATAAAAAATGAGTTTAATGTTCCCTATATTCTCACCCCTAAGTCTCCTGAATCTAAAATGAAAACTTTAAGTATATTTCTTATTTTTTGTCACATAAAATATAACAATAAATATAATAAAATATGAGGGGTGATTTAAAAAAGGCACAAAAGAATACCCATTTAATTTAAAGATACATTTATTCCTTTAGAAGGAAATTAATTAAACAAATGTATAGTAATCCAAGAAATTTACCTTAATTTATTAAAATTAATGTAAATGAGAAATGATATTTCAAAAATTAGAAGTACATTAAAATATTTCTAAATAACTAAATTAACTTGCTTCTAACACTTGTTTAGGTGAAACTACTCTCTAATAAATTGTATCATCAAATCTTTGGAAATCATTCCAAGATGATAATAGTTTTAAAGTGAAAGTCTTAGATAAGGAGGAATTTTATTAGTTTTCTTTTCCAGTAATATTTTAAAATAACATTCTAATATACGGAAGTATTGTAATTTTGTCTTAAAATTTATTCTATTGTGAGAAAAGTTTTAGCAGACCTTGTTAGCACCCAAATGAAATGTTAATCAAAATAACCTGGATCTGTTTGTTCTCACTTCTTGCTTACTGAACAATAAGTTTGGTTGTCTAACACTATCTTACATTTTTATATTAAGCTAATCAGTTATAAAATTCAATGGTGATTTCTTGAATCTGGTGTGGACATGTGTGCTACAGTTCCTTTAATAATTCTATTGGAATAATCATGTTTCTAAGTTTTAGGTGGAAATTGTTCCTCTTCCTGCTGATCTGGAAACAGCCCAAGTGCTCATCAGTAGATGAGTGGATAAGAAAGCTGTGTTATATTTACACCATGGAATACTATACAGCAGTATAAAAGAAGGATCTTTTACCCTTTGAGACAGCATGGAGGAACCTGGAGAATATTATGGTAAGCGAAATAAGCCAGTCAGAGAAAGACAAGTATCACATGATCCAACTCATAAGTGGAATCTAATGAACAAAATAGATCCAGAGACACAGAAACATGGAACAGACTGTGGAATATCAGAGGGAAGGAGGGGGTGGGTGGGAAGAGATCAATCAAAGAACTTGTATGCATATATACATAACCCATGGACACAGACAGTAGGGTGATGAAGGCCTGGGGTTGGGGGAGCGGGGCTGAGGTCAGGATAGAAGGGGTTAATGGGGGAAAAAGAGATATATGTAATACTTTCAACTATGAATATTTTTAAAAGAATTAAATCATAAAAAAGAAACATGCAAGTGTGACTGCAACTTACATATATATGGGAACCCATACTTAGTGATGAAGAAAACATTGAAGAGATTCTAAGTTGGTTGTAGAGTAGGTAGAAGTTACACTCACCTACTCCTAGTGCCAGACCATATTTTCAGCTAAATTATAGAGCAATCAACCTGAATGACCAACTAAAGGCTGGAGGAACTAAAATATTATAACCATGGATTTACAGAAGAAGCCACATAGAGACTGGTAAGAAGGGTGGAGATGCGAAAAGGGCTCACCCCTACACCCAGGTGCAGAGAAGCCAGAGGGATATCATGGATGCAAACTTCCTCCCTCACAGGATTGTGGAGTCTCAACACCTCAAAGGGATCCCCCAACCCAGAGCAACAGAGATGGGAAAAGGAGCCCACAGAGCATCTGGTCATGAAAATCAGTGGGGATTCACTCCACCTGGGAGAGAAGGGAGTCTATTAGAGACTCAGATGCCATCTTCCCAGGGAAGAGCACAATTACTGGTGCAGCACCAACCTTGGAGTGGACTTCTGGGTCCCTCAACTACTGGCAACCCCTCTCTGCCTTTCTCAGGACCCGTAGAGGGGTCTGCTGGCTGCACACATCAGTGACCTTTGAGTGCTTTTTTTCTGGAGGAGCTCTTGGTGGGAAACTCAGACAGTAATTGAACTGTGTAGCTTTGGAAATGGGACTGATCTTCCCCAGCTCCTACACACAGTTGGTGCATCCACACCACACACACAGACACACACACACACACACACACACACACACACGTAGAAGCACTTGGCCAGCCCCACACTGCTGACTTCAGTAACTCAGAGGAATTGGAGTGCTGCATAGAGCTGGGATTCTCAAAGCATGTCTCTGGAGGAGGCTTTTCCTCCAAGAATCAGATGGGCAGGTCCTGGGTTGTGGGGCTACATGACAGGGAAACCACTACTATCTCCCCTGTGAGCTCAGACTGAGCTACCCCAGGCAGGGGAAAACGTGCCCACACCCCTCCTACAGGCTTGTGGGCACTACCCCCAACCAGAGACTGGATCTGCCCTTCCCAATCCCTGATCCCCACCCTGCTTAGCTCAGTTGCATGAGGGGAATGCAGCTCAAACCTGAGACATCTGTTGTGTGTATACCTAGAAGGCTATTGTCTGGAACCCAAAGGAAGTGCTTGGCAACCTCCTTTGGGCTTGGCTGGCATCACCCCCAATGGGAGACCCTTTGTTCTGTCCTCCTGAACCCAGTGGAACTGCCCTGCTGAGCTTGCCCCTACAGAGGGGACTAAACTGAACCTTCTGCATGCTCGTCCTGGGTGAACTAGAGTTGGAGAATCTGGCTGAGACCAAGTGGCTTGACTCTGGAGTAGAAACCCCTTTTCCCTTATTGAATGACTGATTATGTGACCCCAAGTAGGGGATCCACTAGCCCCATCCTCCCAACCGTGGTTTCCCAGCCCTGTCAAGCTCAGGACCTGTGGAAGGGTCTGTGGGCCATGCCCATTCTCTACAGTCCTCCTTCAGAAGGCTTTGGAAGTAAACCAAGCAACCTCAGAGGGAGGCAGAGTAGCTGACAGGTGGAGGCAAACCTCAAAGAGCCTTGGTCCTTTTATAGATCTACTTCCAGCCCTAAGCTTAAGGAAGCCAATTCTTGTACACTTATCTGCCAATGTACCAGCAAACTGAGCTGCTGCTCCCGGTGTCTAGTGTCTCAGTGGCAACACCAACGCCAACTCCATAGTGTGTAGTTCGGCGCTAACAGGAGCACTGGGGGGAGAGGGTTCCTTCTGGGACCAGGAAAAGTCCCTCAGGTGGGCTGAGGGATGGGTGGGGCCAATGGGATGGTCTGAGGAGGGCAGGGGGGGTCCTTTAGTGCTGGTCGGATGGTGGGGGGACTGCAGGGTCCCTGTGCCTCACACTGTATTGGATTTGGTAAACTGGCATGAACCTCACACTGGACTCAGGGTAAGTGACGATCGTGCAAGCATAGCAAGGGGGAGTGGTGTCCATGTCACTGTCCTCATCATCCAAAGGCGGCTGAGAGGTGAGACCTTCAGGTGCCCTGGCTGTTCTGGGAGTAGCGACCTGGCCAGGCTGAGTGGCCAGGGGAAGGGGTCTGCCATCGCTGAGCCAGGAGGGGAGAGAGAAGGGGCAGACTGAGTGGCACTGCAGCCAGCCCTGGCCTCTGGGTCAGCGCCCAGGATGCAGTCACCTGCAAGGCAGGGCAGCTTAGGAGGCGGGGGCAGCTCCCCTCTATCCCACAGCAGTGGGGGCAGCGGGAGCTGGAGGGGCAGGGACATGGTTCTCTTGCAGGACTTCCTGGGGGCAGAGGCGGGTGGAGGATGGCTGCCTGATGGCTTTGGAGCCTCCACCTCCTCACACAAAGGTGGTGACACTGGGACGCTGGGCGGGGGGTCTCCCCGCAGCACTCCCTCTGGGGGACTCTGTGGCTGCAGGAAGCAGCAGGGACTTGGGTTTGGCTGCAGAGCAGGCGGGGCACCTCCCGCAGGGCTGCCTGAGCCTGCAACCACCCTGCCTTCTGAGGAGTAGCACCTGGGAGACAGCGGGGCGCTCCCACTCAGGCTGCCCTGTGGGTGCTGGGCATGGAGGCCCAGAGGCCCAGGACCGCTCTTGCCGGCAGGGAGGATGCCCGTGGGCTCTGGGGCCCTAGATGTCAGTGGGGGGCACCCAGGGCTGCAGGGGCTGTCCTGGTCACGCTGTCCCTTGTTCTGTACTTGATGGTCTTGGTTCTCTGCCCTCCCTTTTGGGGACTCTTCTTGGACCTTCACCTCCATGTCCTTTGGAGAAGGAAGTGGGATGGTACTGGCTGGTTTCGGCTTCACAGCCTGGCCTTCCTGCCCGGGGAAAGCAAGTCTGCTCCTGGGAGGAGGGATGCAGACCGTCCTGGTCCTGGGATTACGGGAACAAAGCCGGGGCTTCTCTCGGGGGTCCTTCCACCCCACCAAGGGGAGGACCCTCAGAGGGAAGCGTCTGGTCTGGAGGAGAGGACACGGCCTTCCCCCCGCTGTGTGACAGCCAGATGCTGCTGGTGCAGGACCTCGGGGGCGGACCCGGTGCCCAGGGCCCAGGGCAGGTGCAGGACCCCGGGGGTGGAGCCGGTGCCCAGGGCCCAGGGCAGGTGCAGGAGCCGCAGGGTGGGCGCAGCCAGGCAGGGCATCCCCCCTGCGCACCCCGAAAGCCACAGGGCGGCGGGCACCAGGCAAGGCCCGGTGGCGGCGGCGGCGGATTAAAGGAAGAAACCTGGAAAGCAAATTGCCCATCTAGAGCAAGTTGTGCGCCAAGCGAGCCGAGGTCAGAGTGGAGACCGGGAGCGCTGCTCCTTCGCTTCCTCCTCCGCTGGGGCTCTCGCACACACTGAGCCAACGTGGTCCAGGAGCTCTGATGTCTCCATGGAAACGTCAAAAGAGAGGGTGCATGTGCCAGTCCAGCTCGGGAGGAGAGGTCAAAGGGCAGGGGGCGGGGCCTCAGCACTGGCCACGCCCTTCCTGACTCTCCAGCACCTGGGCCTCCAGCTGTGGGGCAGGGGCTGGGCACCGCTGGCCATGCACGAGGAGCCTGTTCCAGACCCAGTCCCTGCGCCAGACCTGCCCTGCTGGCCTCGGGCTCTGCGGGCGCTTAGGCGCCTTCCCCAGGGTCCAGGAGGCCCGAGCCTGTCACAGCCAGTGCGGGAGCCCCCAGATCCTGCGGGCATGTGGCCCCTTCTCCGGCCTCCCCAGCTTCTCTGTGCGGCCCGGACTCAGGGCCTCCCTCCATGGCTGCCCTGGCGGCCCGCCTCCCCGGCCAGGGGACAAAGGTTCCTGAGGAGTGGACCCGAGCCCTGACCTGACTGGGGCCGCACCCCCACATCCAGAGCAGAGCCCGCAGCTAGCAGGGATTGCACCCCAATACGCTGCCTTGTGAGTGAGCAAACAGTGAGTCTTTCCCCAGGAGCCTTCTTGGGAGGGAGTCCCTGTCCTTGTGGGGCAACGGAGGGGACACAGGGAAGCATTTCCCAGGCCTTCCCTGTCCTTTGAAGCCAACACAGCGGTCAGAGCCTTTGAAGCGCCCAGCGGACACCATCACATGCATCTCCCGACTTTTCCTTGCATTTCACCCTTTGCATGGACTGGCTCATGAAAGAAACAGTTGAAGTGGCCTTTGCTTTGGGGACTTAAAACCTTTCCAAGCATATGGACTTCTCTGATCTCAGCCTTGCAATGAATTTTTGGATATGTGTAATATTAATTTCCTAATCATCTGCTTTTGAAGATTAGGCATTAAAATGGCATGTTTTAATGTGATATTTATAAGCACTGTTTACCCTTTAACCACACACACAAAAAAAAATAGAGCACAAGACAGCCATGATGAATAGCTGCATTTAATGTGACGTTAAGTTTCCAATTAAATTCTCCCAAAGTGAGAAAGTTTAATTATATTTCTACCAGCAACACTAAATACTATAACATCCTGTCTGGTAAATACTAGACAATTGATTAGAAAAAAGAAAGTGGATTTAACCATCTTCTTTTCTAAAATACAAATGACTAAACAACAAATTAAATCAATATGATTGTTTTTTGTCTTGTACTTTTATCAGTTATATTTTATTAAAATACTTCCAAACCAAGATAAAAAGAAAACAAACACTGAAGATGAGAGTAGATACAGAATCTGAAAGAAATGCTTACTATTGGCATAATTGATTTCCACATTCCACTACTGGACTTCAAAGTGAGAGGTATCAAACTCCCTTTGTATTGATTTCAGTGTGAATTGGAGTTTTGAGGGGGTAATTGCCTTTTAATTGGTACAATCACTGTGGCAGAAACTTTTGCTTATTTATAGCAACATCTCATTATTTTCTTTCTCTTTTCATTCATATGTATGTGGTGTGATAAAGTTTTGATTAAAAATGCATTTCTCTGTTTTTCTTATAGTTATATTTGAACATATATCTAAGTGGCCAATGCAATGTGATATTAGTGGAAATCATTATTGGAGAATTCTAAAGAAAGGGGTGCTTCTCTCCATTCTGCTACTTGTAATGTAGATACAATGGCACAGCTGTGAGAATAAATATTTCACCTTAGTGAAGACACAGGGGAAAGGTGGAAGTAGTTGTGTTGTCTTAATTTACTACCTTTTGGCCATTTTATTTTAACATGAGACAATTAAAATTCTACTTTTGTTTAACCTTTTATTTCTGTGTATGGAAAAACAAAATAAATTCTAACTTACACTGACAAAAAATCCTTTTGGTTACCATTCATTTCTTAGTTACTTTAAAACTATGATAAAGATGTCATTATGATTTATTAGTTAGTGTACTGTACATTAGATTAATCCAAATCTGTCCAACCATGGATACCTGGTCATATCCATGTTCTGAAACTAATCTCTTGGGGAGATCTTTAGCTTCGTTTGGATTTGTTTCCTTATCTGTAAAATGGGACAACAATGCATATAAAATGGGACAACTCCAGTGTACACACAGAAATCCCTCAAATCACGCTATTTTTTGCTATTGAAGGGTTGAGTCAGAAACTGAATGATGATAACTCAAAGAAATATTTGCCCTTTCTGAGCAACAAATTAAAAATCTATAATAGTCACACAATTTCTAGTCCTATTGGTTCCAACATGTAAAGGAATGTGTGGCTCTCTTCAAGTATTCTGCTCTGAGGTAGGGATTTTTAAATAAATATCCAAAGCTCTTAGTAAATGTCCCAAATATGCATTTCAGGATTGACTGCATCTCATCCAGAGTGTAGAAGATTATAAAGTACTAGAGGCTTGGTGCACAAAATTTGTGCACAGGGGTGTGTGTGTGTCCCTCAGCCCAACCTGCACCCTCTCCAATCTGGGACCCCTCGAGGAATGTCCAACTGCCCGTTTAGGCCTGATCCCACCATCTACACAGGCAGTCAAACATCCCTCTCATAATCCAGGACTGCTGGCTCCCAACTGCTCACCTGCCTGATTGCCCCTAACTGCTTCTGCCTGCCAGCCTGATCACCTCCTAACCACTCCCCTGCCAGCCTGGTCCCTCCCAACTGTCCTCTCCTGCAGGCCTGGTCCCCCACAACTGCCCTCCCCTGCAGGCCTGGTTGCCCCCAACTGCCCTCCCCTGCAGGCCTTGTCCCCCACAACTGTCCTCCCCCGCTGGCCATCTTTGACCACATGGGGGTGGCCATCTTGTGTGTTGGAGTGATGGTCAATTGGTGTATTACCTCTTTATTATATATGATGAATATTGGTAATAATGGTGGAAATCATAAGGGAGGGTGGAAAAGTGTGGTAGAAAGAATCCTAAAATGGTCCCTGTATTAGTTTTGCAGGGCTGCTGTAACAAGTTACCGCAACCTACATGGCTTAACAGAAATGTTTTTTCTTTCAGTTCTGGAGGCTAGAAATCCAAAATCAAGAGGTTGGCAGGGTTAATTCCTGTTTCAGGCCTCTCCCCTCGGCTTATAGATGGCTGTCTTAATATTCACATCACATTCTCCTCATATCTGGCTTTGTTCAATTTTCCCTTACTTATAAGGAAACCAGTCATATTGGATGAGAAGCCACCAGAATGGAGTCATTTTAACTTGATTATTTCTGTAAAGACCTTACCTCCAACTAAGACAGTGGTTCTCAACCTTCCTAATGCTGCGACCCTTTAATACAGTTCCTTATGCTGTAGTGACCCCCAATCATAAAATTATTTTTGTTGCTACTTCATAACTGTAATTTTGCTACTGTTATGAATCATAATGTAGATATCTGATATGCAGGATGTATTTTCATTGTTAAAAATTGAACATAATTAAAGCATAGTGATTAATCACAAAAACAATATGTAATTATATATGTGTTTTCTGATGGTCTTAGGCGCCCTGTGAAAGGGTTGTTCAACCCCCAAAGGGGTCGCGACCCACAGGTTGAGAACCGCTGGACTAAAGTCATGGTCGGAAGGATTGGGGTAAGGACCTCAACATACAAATTTAGAATGACACAAGCTCATGGCATCCTTTACAATCTCTGTCCCTTGGTATATATGCCCTGCATTAACCCATGCTTTTGAGTGGAATTACTCACTCCCTCTGTCAGATTATTTTACATAAGAAAAATAAAGGGATTTTTCAGATCTATTGAGGTCTCTAGTCTGTTGAATTATAAATTCATCAAAAGGAAAACCATTCTGTGGGAGCTGTCCTAGTCAGCTGAGCCCATTCAGAGGCACCCTAGAGCACAGAGGCAGAAGAGCATCTGCATTTGAACAAGCAATCTGCCATGTTGTGGGGAGAGCCAAAGGCAGGGACTGGGGGCAGCCACTAGGAGCTGAAGACCTAAGACCTATGGTTGCAAGAAATTGAACTCTTCCAACAACCAATGAGGTAAGAAGACCCTGAACCTTAGATGAAATACAGGCCTCATCTGACACCAACAGCCTTGTTGGATTCTGTGCAGAGTAACCAATGAACCTGGACGTAAGCTCCTGACCCATGGAAATCCTGAGGTAGTAAATCTGTGTTGTTTTAAGCTACTAAGATGGTAGTAATTTATTAAGATTCATAAAAAAATACAAAAAATAAATGTGTAACAAAGACATACCATATGAAAGATAAACCCTCTTAGGAAACATATTTTACATTAATCCCAAGTATACTTTATCTGGAAAAGATTCCGTTTTTAGCACATATTAAGTCTAAAAATGCATATACAAAGCATAGAAGCTTAGACATATATGTAATTAATTTATCATGTGAATAAGGGCTGATTGGGTATTTGGGTGAGAACTTGATTTTTGCCTCATAAAATACATTTTATAATTATATCATATAATATAACATTATATGTTTTATATTATGCATAGAGAAAGGGCCTGGGGTGATACATACCAACATGTACACAGTACTTATCCTTGAGAAATGAGATAACTGGTTGGAATGTGAGAAGAGAGAGAGAAAGTCAATACTATGATTATTACATTTTTTTGAGACTAGTTTTTTCCTTATTCATTTAACTATTTAGGCACTCTGCTATTGGAACTGAGTTTAAGCAAGTCAAGGGCTGACCAATCAAAGAAAAGCAAATTATAACATTAAGAAACAGAATCTGTACAGTGAAAAAATTAGAGTTTATGGTGTTGGATTCTAGTCACTAGGTGAAATGGAATTTCTCTATTGCTAAAATACAAGTAGCAAGGCAGACCTGGTTCAAATCCTGATTAGTATGCTATTTAATCTTTTACTATGAAATCCGTATGTGGACATGTCATGTTATTTATATTTATGTTTTTAATTTACTGAAAGCCATTTTAGTCTCAAAGTAGAAAGTTAGTATTTTGAGAAGACTTGCTCACATAAAGTAAAATTTGGAGACATGAAAATTTCTTTATTCTCTAAATGGATGTTTTCTGTTAGCTCCCTTTCTTTCAATCTTTCTCACTATGGCTGTGGTTCTGGTTGCTAACTTTTCATTTCACTCCACATACCACCACCACCACTCTTACACTTTCATATATTCCAATATTGAACCAAGAGATCATGACTATCTAAGCATAATGTCTTCCTTCTCAACTCCAGCCATGCATTATCTCCTTCTTACTACAAGAGCTAAATAGGAGAGGACAGGACCCAGTCGTGTGTGAACAGGCTTAGAAGATGTGAAGTGATTGTAAATTCTCAGAAGCAGGTTTAAAGTTAAAACTCTGTGAAATGGAATAAATGCCATTTCACCTTTCAGGATTTTTTTTCTTGCCTAAAAACCTTGCTTTCAATATTTCAAATATTGATTCTTCTTAAATTCAATGACCCCCCCAACCCTAATAAGGAATCACATTTTTACCTGGTTTTAGAAAAGAATTATATCATAACCACTTACTTTCCTTATAATGTGTGCATACTGGATCCAATGAATTCCTGTTAAAATTATACACTAATGTAATATAGCACTTCAACTTGGCTTATATTTCTCTGTTTTATTAGAAAGAGAGACTCCATCTAACAGCAATATTGTGTGTTTTGTTAAATGGAACAGTAAATAAAACACACTTTCTTTTCAGTTTTCAAATGGCTAAAGCTATCAGTTGTTCAAAAAATGTCATTAGCCCATTTTCTATTTTATCAGTTTTTCTGGTAACATATTTTCTGTTACGTCAGGTGGGAAACTACTATACTCGAATACAATCAATTGAAATTAACTATGTCTTCTGGCACATTCCAAAGTTAACCATGTTTAATGTTAATATCTGTGTTAATGTTAATCCCTGTACCTCATTTTAAAAAGGACTGTGTTGGCTTGCTTTAATACTTTAATTTCTACAATGTGGTTTTGGAAAAATGTTGTAAAAATGACACTCTTACAAATAAAATGTGAAATTTCAATAGGATACACTGCATTGTTTTATAAACCACTAGAAGCCTGGTGCACGGATTTGTGCACCGGTGGGGTCCCTCAGTGTGGCCTGTGGGGATCAGGTCATGGCAGGTGGCCGGGGAAGAGCCCCAGCCCAGGACTGGCACTGTGCTACTCCGGCTCATCCTGCCCCACTGTACCTGCTGTGGGCTCGCGCCCAGTCCCAATTGGGAGAGGCTCACGTCACCAAAGTGGCGCTCACCAGCCATAAGCCCAGTGTCAGAGGCCTGTGGTCAGCTGAGCAGCGCTCCTGCTATGGGAGTGCACTGACCACCAGGGGTCAGCTCCTGTGTTGAGCGTTTGCCCCCTGGTGGTCATTGCACATCATAGCAACTGGTGGACCAGTCGAATGGACGACCAGTCGTACAGTTGCTTAGGTTTTTATATATAGATAGTATAATTTAACATTTGAGATGTAAAGCATTTGTCTTTAACATTCATAATGTCTTCCATTTCATGAATGATAATAAGACAGTCAAAAGAATATTCTATTCTTTCTTCTCTCTTTGAAATGTTGTTCCAATTGACAATATAACTATTAAGAATAGTGATAAATCTAGAGCACTAGAGCCATGCAAGTGGTTTATTGCCTCCAAGCTTACCTCCAAGTGAACCTGCCCAGACTCCAGGATTTTACACCTAATGGCCATTTTTTGTTTGACATGAACCTGCTCAGACAGTTAAGTAAACTAGGAGTGGGCATATTTCTCAAGAGCAGCCCAATCAAAAATCAATTTGTGGTGGTAAATAAACAGCTGAGGTGGAAGAGTCATGATCCATAATGAGTCAGGAAGCAGTTCTTGCATATTTCTTTAATTTAAATGCCTCTAGTAGGAAATGGAATAAAGTCATTATCATTTATTCAAAATAATGCATAATTTAAAATGATTTGCCTTGTGAAAATATTAAAACTAGAAAATGTTGAAACATTTAATCCATTAGAGTTCAAATATTTTGATTCTTTTAAATTTGGTGCTAAATGTTCATACATTATATTACACATATAAAATACATCTGTAATAATTGTGAAAAAATCAGTACACATAAGTTGGTACAAGTTTTCTATTATCAGTAGTTTGAAAAGGAAATCTTTATATTAGATGAGTGAATAATATCTATATATCTATCTATATCTATATCTATATCTATATCTATATCTATATCTATCTATATATCTATATCTATATATCTATCTATCTATATCTATCTATATCTATATCTATATCTATATATATATATATATATATATATATATATATATATATCTCCTAGACTCTTTGACCGTAGCCATGACACACACAGACCACCAGAGGGCAGATGCTTTGACCAGTAGGTTAGCTTGCTGCTGGGTCTGGCTGATTGGGACTAGGCGAGCTGGGCTGGACATGTCCTGGAGCCCTCCCGCAGTCTGTCTCTGGCCCCAATCTTGCACAGGTGGGGTCCCGAATTGCGAGAGGGCGCAGGCCAGGCCAAGGGACCCCAACAGGGCACGAATCCATGTACCAGGCCTCTAGTAATACTAAAAATCTGCACTTTCAAAACTTTTCCATCAATGACTTCTAATTAACACCAGTTTTGATTATTACAGAAAGACATAACTTCATCTAGATAAGTGCTTCTTTCTTATTTTAATAAAGACACTGATTCCTGAAGATTTCCCCCCTCCCCCCGCTATTTTCTTTTTGATATAGTATATATTTTTAACTTAGGCAAAATCAAGAAGATTGTGAGATAAACGTAGAATGTATAATTTTTAAGTCTTTCTCTTTCCATGTCTTAAATCTTATGTAGTATGTCATGACTCTCTATAGTTATCTGGGAAATTTGGAATCAAGAAGACAAATCTATTACGGATTATTGAAGTATGTCTGTAAGCCAGCATTCTAGGAGATATGAGAATTCTTGGGCTGAAAAATGGAAGTATTTGAGATGTGATTGAAAAGATGGGTTGACTGTACAGAAATAAGATTATTGGTAGAATTAAATAAAATGTTCATACTTTTTTTTTACAATGGACATTTTTTACAATATTGTGCATGCATTTAAGCTTTCTTTGTTGTTCTGACATACCATAGTTTATGTAAACAATCCAAAATTGGTGACCATTTAGATGAGATTCATTTAAATTTAAATTTTATAGTGAACTATTATGTGTTTATGTCTATATAGACCTATGACTATATCTATTATTATCCACTTCTGTGCATATTAAAGTAGGAAAGTATACATGATCCATATTTTGTTTGTTCAAATTTTCTTTATGCCCTTTATTTTCTATACCGAAATTTTGGGTTTCACATGTCTGCTTCTTTTTCTAAGTAATCATTTTCTAGTACTTAGTCTTAAAATTGCAGGCTTATTTACTATATAGTTAAAGAAATATTAGCAAGACAAAAGCTGAAAAATTCTCTCTTTCATGATGCTATTGAAAAGCAGATACGATTCTTTAGATGAAATTGTTCTTAGAAGAAAAACTCAGGAAAAGGGATTATTATAAGACATCAGCCTTCAGACGTGATTATTTCATATAAAAGCAACTTTTAAGCTCTAAAAGTCTATAATTCCCACTAATTTGTTGCCATGGTAATAATATTTAAATTGGCATCTATGTTTACTGAAAGCACCATTAGTTGCAAGTTTTCTTTGCTAAGCCAGAGAGGATCATTGTCATTGCCATCCTTTTCACAGGCATGGCAGCTGGAAAGAACAGGCTCTTGGAAGTTAGTTATAGACACCAGAATGCATGCAATTTAGTAGGAAAAGTAAATGTGCTAAAATCAGATAGATTGGAAAAATTTCCAAAAAATGACTTATACCATTTTTACTTCCAATGATAGCATGACAATGCACCTTTATCCACATGCTTGACAACTTTAGAGAGTATAGATATTTTCATAATCTAAAAGAGAACATTAATAAATATTTGTAATAGTTTTGACTTGCTTTGCGGTTGACTTTCAGAGGTGTGGTATAGATACTTCTTTTTCTATAGAATGTGATTACTGATATCTTTATATATTTTTGCTTGGCTATGTTAAATTTATATCACATTGCCAATTTTAAATTTATATTGCATTGCATAATGTAATATAATTTATATTATATAAGTTAAAAATGTAATTGTTACAAAATTATTAAAAATATGAGTATATTTAAATGTTTAAAATAAATCACTCTTTATCTTTTACCTTTTGACCACTTTCCCCATTTCTGTTAATTTTATGTTATAATTCTTAAAACTATGTAAACTTTGTTAGCACATTTATAATTATAAAAATATAAATGAAAATATTTCTATATATAAAAACATGTGAAATTTTCATCACAACATTATAAAGTGGTAGCAGTGGCAATAATTGAAATATGTAACAATACAGGAATCATTGATTATAAAATTATCTATTATAGAGTTAAAGTTGCATGTAATGGTTCAGCAGTTTCATGAGTATTGTTTTATACTGTTGCATAGGATGATAATATCTCCCGCATCCAAATGTAATGGAACAAAGCCTTTTTATTAACATCAAGATGTTGTTCAAAATTGAACAACTCATCTTGGCAATATCTTATTAGAGCTTGAAAAAGAATCATTATAGCATTATAAGATAGTAATTATTGATACTTATGCATTTGTATAATCAATCATGCAGCTTATATACATAGATACAGCTTTAGTCCTGAATAGTTTACCTATTATTATTCTTCATTGCTCATCAGAGTCTATCCAAATAAACAATTTTACAACAATAGGAGAGAATAAATGTTACTCTCTGTGGAGAAGGAATGTTTTTCTGGATAATATGAGTATGCTTATCTTTGTGGAAGGCTCTAAAATAGGTATTTTATCAGAAATAAAGAAGGTATAAGAAACAAATCATTAAAATATGTGATAGAAGCCAGGAGAGGAGAAAGTTGTAAGAAGCAAAATGCATTTGACAATGCAGTGGAAGACATAAGTGGGTGAGCTATAGATTGAGAAAACTGCACTGAATTTAGCATAGGCTGTGCATTAACTTCCAGAGGTGTAAAATCTCTCTTCTGGCAAGCTAGATACTTGACAGAAAGATGAAGGACACATTCAAAAGCTAGACACACACACACACACACACACACACACACACACACGAATAACTTATATACAAAAAAAAAAAAAACTTCACAAATTACAAGTATACAGCTCAGTAAGTTATTCCAAAGTAAATGAACTCATAGATCATGTAAAGAAATATGTTACTGGTCTAACCAGATAGACCCACTTGTGTCCCCTCTAAATCATTATCAGTCTTTCTTCTCAAAATTTAACACCAGCCTGACTTTTAACACCACGTCTTTTTTTGCCCAAAAACTTTATATAAAGTAAAAAGGGCTATGTATTATTATTTGATGTTTGGCTTCTGTTGCTCAATTCTAGATTTGTGAGATTCAGCAATATTCTTTCAAATTATTTGTTTTCATTTCTGTGTAATTTCCCATTAGATGAATGTTTCATATATATTTATTCATTCAATTATTGATAGATATTTAGGTTGTTGAGCAGTGCATGCATGCCCACTCTGTTTCCCCTGAGGCCATCTGAGTTTGCCCATGAACAGTTCCTGGCCTCATAAAGACTCCTTAGCTTCGGCTCCTAAAATGTGTCTCTCTCTGTGTAGGTACAACCCAGAAGTGTGGGGACATTTATGCTGCTGAAACTACTCTCAGCCCATGGGGAACAGAAGCTAGCTGATAAATGCCCAGTTTTCTGGTTTTCCTGACAAACAATTGTGAGTTGTGTTGCCCTGACCAGTTTGGCTCAGTGGTTAGAGCGTCGGCCTGCGGACTCAAGGGTCCCAGGTTCGATTCCGGTCAAGGGCATGTACCTGGGCTGTGGGCACATCCCCAGTGGGGAGTGTGCAGGAGGCAGCTGATCGATGTTTCTCTCTCATCGATGTTTCTAACTCTCTATCCCTCTCCCTTCCTCTCTGAAAAAAATCAATAAAAAATATATATAAAAAAAACTTTTAAAAATTATGAGTTGTGTTTCACAAGTGTCTCAAAGGGTCCCTAGACAACTGTGCTCCAGATGCTCACTGTTCTGAACTTTATTAGTTTTTCTTTCTTTTCTCTTCCACTTTCACCATTTTCTTATTTGTGTTTCACAAGTGACCTACAAGTCCTTGTTGTGTGTCCCACCTTGGGTCGGGGTTAAGAATAAAGCAGTCAGCCACAGACAGAGTCTTAGAAAGAGCACCTCAATACAGGGTGGTTAAACACAGGTTTACAGTGTGAGCTTGTGAAACAGTCTATTCTTCTATTATTAATTATTATTGCATCATTTTTTCATATGCACAACTATAAACTTTTTGTTGCACCCTGTATTTTATTCTGGAATTTTGATGATCAAATGGTAACAAAAACTACATTGGTGCTAGAAGTTAGGGTGACAACTCCTAGCAGGCTGTCACACTACAGCCACTAAGCTTTCAGTCTTTGGATAGTGATGAATAGTAAGTGGAACAGCAAACACTTGCTATTCAAAATTTCTGGCATTTTTAAGATGTAAGGCCAAAAGTAAATGTAAGGATTGTAGATATGGCTGCCTTTTGTTAACTTTTCTAGGAACCATGAAAAAGGAGAATGACATGTTAAATTTTTCTCTGTATTACTTACTATACTAGAGACCCGGTGCACGAAAATTCGTGCACTCATGGGGGGGTGGGGGAGGCTAGGCAGTCCCTCATCTCAGCCTGTGCCCTCTCACAGTCCGGGAGCCCTCAGGGAATTCCCTGTGGAGAGCGGGCCTAAGCCGCAGTCTGGTTTCCCTTGAGGGAGGCAACCAGGCAGTGATCAGGGGACAGAGCTGCTCCCATCACTCTGCTGCTGCCTGCGGCTGCCTGCAGGTGACCTCCCTCTGTGGGAGGTGACTGGGCTTCCAATCAAGGGATGGTGTCAGCTGGCCAGCGTGGCCCCACCCCCATCACCCCTCCACCACCACCGATCGCTGCTACCTCCCCCGCATCGCCGTCCCCTCCCTCTGCCCGCTGGCACATGCCTTGGCTGGCCTGGCACCCCCTGCTCACGGGCCCCGCTTCCTGCACACTGGTCATTCTGCAATTCACTCTATTTGCATATTATGCTTTTATTATATAGGATTTTCCATATTTTTGTCTCTTTTTGCTTCAATATAAATATTTTCTTCTGAAATACATTTAAACTATTAAACGCATTTGACATAGTTTAAGTAAATTTTTAGTTTTGTTTCCATGTGATTTTTTGGGTATTTTACTCCTGAAATTCCCCATCTATGTTTTATATACTTGAACCTGTTAATCACAGTTATTTTAAAACCTATATCACATAACTTCATTAGCTTTAATTCCTTTGAGTCTCTTTCTAATTACTGTAATTTTCTTTATTTCGGTCTAGGTTCTTTTGGGTGTCTCATGATTACTGACTTACTGAATATAGTATATGAAGAAGTTGACACATCATTTTAGGTCACAGAAGGATATTCTCTTATATTTTATTATGAAGTCAGGCTCAGTGAAAACCAACTTAAACCAATCAAGGGCTTGAAATGATTGTAAGCTGGGTTTAAGTTCTTAGGAGCAATGGTCCACTCCGTAGTTACTCCTAGAACTTCTCTTTTCTTGGTTCTTACTGAAAATGTAGCTTATTTACCAGCTACTTGACAGGACTGCACTTCACTGCTTGTTTCCTCATCAGGACAAGCATCCAGAAATATCTGTTCAAGGTGTCAGTCTCTCTACCTGACTTTCAAGGTTGGCACTGTTTTATGGGAAAAGGTATAAGACGATGCCTCTCCAAAATATGATGTTAGCTTTCTGATACCATGAAGCAAATTTTTTTTGTCAACCATTTTTTCATCTGTTATATTTTTCCCCTGAAAAAAATGTTGATTTCAAACAATCTAATTTACCATGTCTGGAAACAGAACTCATCACAATTTTTATCTCATACTGGCAATACTCATATTTTAAAATTATAAATCTTCTGTTATGGCATATCACACACTGAAGACTTCTATGTGTAATATGTTTGTACATAAATAGTTCTCTTAATTTTATTGCAGATTTTTACAGTCTGGTTATTATAGAAGATGCTACTCATCATGATAAGTTGTTATTTATGTCAAGCCCCCAAAACTAGTTGCCATTTGAATAAAATATAAAATGCCCATTTTTTTATGCTCTTAAACTAACCTAAAATTAGATCCATCCCAATTATTTTCTTGGTAATAAAAAAGATTTATTTTCATTTTAGTCATCATTTTTATTCCATGATTTGCATGGCAGGAGAGCCACCTGTTAGTTATTTCATCAAATTACAAAATGGTTTTAGAAGAATATAGCACTTGCTAATAACACCCTACTAAGCTACCTAGTAAATACAATATCCACCTCTTCGACTAACTTGCAAATTGTTTTTCTTATTTGAAATATTCTATTCTTGGAAGCCTACTGCACTGTAGGCAGTATAATTTAGGGTAATTATTGTTTCCTGAGAGGTAAAATTACCCCATATTAAGATTCCAACCAGTGCCAGATATACACATCTGAAAATTTACTAACTACTGGGTTTTATTACTGAATAAAAACCATGATGTATTTCTTAATATTTAAGAAAACAGAAATGTAATAGAGTTAGAATTGGTAATTGCAATCTTCTAAGGAAAACCAACTTTTGTTGCCTGTCAACAAATTAACATATCTATTTGGATGATTACTGAGATAACATTAAACAAAAGCTAAAAATATCTCACAGAAGATGATATTACATAAATTGAATGCTTTGAAGAATAACTCAATAATGTTGGTTTTATATGTCTCTTTGCAAGAAAGATATTTTTGAAACAAAGACTCTTTTTATACCAATTTAAGAAAGTATTTTTATGCCAATTTATTACACTTGAGATATCAACCTAATGCTTTCTCTGCCTTAAGACATTAACTATAATTTTATAGATATTTTGTGTAATTTGTGCTTAAATATAGATAATTTTTCTCTTAAAAACATATTTACAGGTAATTACTTCTTATTTCATAATAGTAACCCCTCAGGAATGAAAAAAAAAGGCAAATTGTTTATTTGTTGCAATGGTAAATGGAATTATTATTTTAGTTTCTCTTTCTGACAATTCATTATTGGTGCATAAAAATGCCATCGATTTCTGGGTGTTAATTTTGTATTCTGCTACATTGCCAAATTAATTTATTAAATCTAATAGATTTTTGGTAGAGATTTTAGGGTTTTCAATTTACAGCAGGGGTCCTCAAACTTTTTAAACAAGGGGCCAGTTCACTGTCCCCCAGACCGTTGGAGGGCCGGACTATAGTTTAAAAAAAACACTATGAACAAATTCCTTTGCACACTGCACAAATCTTATTTTGAAGTAAAAAAACAAAATGGGAACAAATACAATATTTGTATTTGCATGTGGCCCGCGGGCCGTAGTTTGAGGACCCCTGATTTATAGTATCAAGTCATCTGTGAATAATGAGAGTTTGATTTTTTCCTTTCCAATTTGGATACCTTTTATGTTTTTTTTTTTTTTTTTTGTCTGATCACTGTGGCTAGGACTTCCAGTACTATCCTATATAATAAAAGCCTAATATGCTAAGTGTCCGGTCGTCTGGTGACCGGTTGACTGTTCAACCAATCAAAGCATAATATGCTAATGATATGCTAAGGCTGTTCAACCGCTCACTGTGACATGCCTTGACCACCAAGGGGCAGATGCTATGATCAGTAGGTTAGCTTGCTCCTGGGTTCCAGCCCATTGGGACGGAATGAGATGGGTTGGACCTGCCCTGGAATCCTCCTGCAGTCCATCCCCAGCTGACTAACCTCCCACGTCCCTCCCCCGCTGGCCCCCAATCAGCTCGATTGGGACTGGGTGAGACAGGACCGAACACGCCCTGGAGCCCTTCTGTGGTTCCTCCCCGGCCCAATCATGCACCACTGGGGTCCCTTGGCCTGGCCTGCGCCCTCGCAGAGAGCTGGTTTCAGCCAGATCCCAAAGGTCACTCCACTCGGGAGGGCGCCAGATGCAAGGCTCACGGCTGGCAAGCGCTGCTGTGGCAGCGCAAGCCTCTCTCAATCAGGACAGATTGGGCACGAGCCCAGGGCAGGCGCAGTGGGGCTGGAATAAGCAGGAGCAGCAGGTGGGAGCTGCAGGCAGCGTTGGACTGTGGGTTTCAGCTAGATCCCCCGCAGGCTACCCCCAGGGACCCCACCTGTGCATGAATTAGTGCCCTGGGCCTCTAGTATTGAATAAGAGTGGTGAAAGCAGACATCTCTCTCCTATTCCTCTTCTTATAGGAAATGGTTTTAATTTTGCCCATTGAGTATGATGTTGGTTGTAGGTTTGTCATATATGGCCTTTATTATTTTGAGCTATGACTCCTCTATTCCCACTTTGCTGAGAGATTTTATCAAAAATGGGAGTTGTATTTAATCTAATGCTTTTCTCCATCTATTGATATAATAATGTGATTTTTGTCTTTCAATTTGTTTACGTGATGTATCATGCTTACCGATTTGTGAATATTGTACCAGCCCTGCATCCTAAATAATTCCCACTTGGTCCATGGTGTATGATCTTTTTAATTGTTGGAATCAATTTGCTAATATTTTGTGGAGGATTTTAACATCTATATTTATCAGTGATATTTGTCTGTAATTCTCTTTCTTTGTAGATTCTTTATCTGGTTTTGGAATTAGGATAATGCTGTCCTCATAAAAAGAGGTCGGAAATATTTCTTACTCTTGGATTTTTTGTAATAGTTTGAGGAGGATAGGTGTTCTTTGAATGTTTGGTAAAATTGCCCTTTGAAGCCAAGCTTTTGTTTGCTGGGAGTTTTTGATTACTATTTCAATTTCATCAGTTGTTATTGGCCAATTAAGGTTTGATGATTCTTCCTGATTCAGTTTTGGAAGTTTTTTTTTCGTATATTTAGGTGCCCCTTTATTGGGTTCATATATGTTTACCAGGGTTATATACTCTTGTTGGACCAATCCCCTTAGTATTACATAGTGACCTTTATTGTCTCTTGTGATGGCTTTCATTTTGAAGTCTATTTTGTCAGATATGAGTATTACTACACAAGCTTTTTTTGTTTCCATTTGCATGGAAAACTTTTTTCCATCCCTTCACTCTCATCCTGTCTGAGTCTTTTGTTCTGAATTGGGTCTCTTATAGACAGCATATATTTTGGTCATGTTTTTGTGTCTATTCAGCTACCCTATGTCTTTTGATTGGAGTATTTAACTCATTTACCTTTAAGGTTATTACTGGTAGGTACTTATTTATTGCTATTTTAATTCTCTATTTCTTCTTCTCATTACAGCAATCTCTTTACCTTGTCTTGCAGTGCTAGGTTAGTGGTTACAAACTCGCTAAACTTTTCTTTGTCTGGGAAGCTCTTTATTTTCTGATATATTTTTAATGATAGCCTTGATGGATATAGTAATCTGGTTTCAGATCCTTGCTTTTCATTACCTTGAATACTTCATGTCATTCCCTTCTGGCCTGTAGAGTTTCTGGTAAGTAAATAGCTGAGAGCCTTATGGGAGCACCTTTTTAGGTAATCAATTGCTTTTCTCTTGCTACCTTTAAGATTCTCTCTTTGTCTTTAATTTTTGGCATTTTAGTTATGATGTGTCTGGGTGTGGGCCTATTTGGGTTCCTCTTGCTTGGGGTTCTCTGTGCCTCCTGAACTCTGCTTACTTTCTTCACCTTCTGCACTCCTATGATGCTAATATTGTTACTTTCATGTTGACACACAGCTCCCTAAATTGTCCAGGTTTTTAATTGTTTTTTTTTTTTTTTTCATTTTGGTTCTCTGATTGAGTGGTTAATTTTCTACTCTGTCTTCTGATTCACTGATCCAATCCATGGCTTCCCCTAATCTGCAGTGTGTTCCTTCCAGTGTATTCTTTATTTGTGCTATGTCATTCTTCACTTATGATTGGTTTTTTCTTATAGTTACTATATCTTTTCTCATGCTGTTGAGCATCCTTGTAATCATTATTCTGAACTCTATATCCGATAAATTTCTTATCTCCATTTCATATAGCTCTTTTTCTGGAGACTTCTCTTGTTCTTTGATTTGGAGCTTGTTTTTACTTGTCTCCCATTTTGGCTGCCTGTTTAGGTTTGTCTCTATGTATCAGGTAGTTCTGCTATGACTCCCAATCTCTAGTGCAGGACAGTGTCAGATGCTATTTGTGACTGGCCCTGAGTATCCTGTGAGGAGCTATCAGCCATCCACAGCTTGTGGCTCCCTCTGCTGAGGCTGGGGCCTTTCGAAAATACCAACATGTGTCCCAAGGTCTGCTTTTCCTAGCCCCAGGCCCAGAAGTGGTCAGAGTCAAAGCCTCCAGAGATCCACCTCTGCCTGCAGTCTGATTATTATTCAGTCTTGATTGCCTCAGGCTATTTACCACAGGGTGGGGCCAGAGGTTTTCCAACAGGGTGGGGCAATTGCATATATATATATATATATATATATATATATATAGATAGATATATATATAGATAGATATAGATATATATATATCCTATTTGCGAACCTGGGACCCTTAAAGTCACTTGAAGGCATTATGCTAAGTGAAAGAAATTAGACACAGAAAGGCAAATACTGTGGGATCTCACTTATATTTGAAATCTAAAAAACAAAGACAAACTCATAGAAAAAGAGATCAGACTTGTTACCAGAGGTGGAAGTGGGGAAATTGGAGGAAGGTGGTCAAAAGGAACCAGCTTCCAGTTATGAGATGAAAAAGTACTAGGATGCAATGCACAGCATGATGACTATAGCTTACAGTGATCCATGGCACCTAAGAAAATTTAGATTAATCCTAAAAGATTTATCACCACAAGGGAAATTTGTTTTCCTTTTTCCTTTTTTTTTATTGTAGTTATATGAGACTGTGGATATTAGTTGAACCTACTGTGCTAATCATTTCACAATATATGCAAATCAAACTATCATTCTGTACTTCCTAAACTTATACAGTGATTGATGTACATCCATTATTTCTCAATAAACCTAGAAAAATCTTTTACATGTGTAACTTTTTAAATACTCTACTCAAAATTTTGTTAACTATATGTAGTAATTATGAATACATTTGTTTTTGTACTCAAAATACAATAATGATATCTATTGATCTGGAAATCAATTTTGTCAAAAAGGAATAAAAACAAAGGGATTAAATGTGCTCTCTATTGTTCTTTTTAAAAAAATATATTTTATTGATTTTTTACAGAGAGGAAGGGAGAGGGATAGAGAGTTAGAAACATTCATGAGAGAGAAACATCGATCAGCTGCCTCCTGCACACCCCTTACTGGGGATGTGCCCGCAACCAAGGTATATGCCCTTGACTGGAATCAAACCTGGGACCCTTCAGTCTGCAGGTGGACACTCTATTCACTAAGCCAAACCGGTTAAGGCATGTTCTTGAAGACTCACTGGAACCAGTGGGCAGATGATACAGGAAATAAGATGTTAGCTCAACAGCCTAAATGATGCATGTTAGTAGAATTGGCTAACATTTAGTGTGATTTATCTACCATGGTGAATTCCCTATTATTGCAAAAATACAGAATCAAAGGTGACTGATCAGAGCAATCTGTAGATGTCATCTTCCCAGGGAGAAACTTCCCTTTTCCTGAACTCTCCTAATCAAACTACTTTTAAACAACCAAAACTCCACCAATGAGTTTTAAATCTGGTGAAAGAAGGAAACAAACACAGCTGAATTTCAGTACAGAAAGTAAGAAGTATAGAAAGAAAAGTAAAGAGAGAGGATGTGGGCTTTCACAAAAGAAGACTCCTTCACTCTGACACAGAAATAGGGTCTTCACATCTGCCAGGATTTCCTCCAATAGAGATTAAAGCTGAATGAGTGATTTTAGACAGAGGAGACAGTATGGATAAAGAAAGATTGAGAAACAGACAAAATGTAAGGATGTTAAAATATCACTGTTTGGTGAATATCAAAGGAAGTAATTGAAACTTTGTTTAGAAATATAACTGGATCAAAGGCAGACCATGAAAATTTTCAGATGCTTAGTGGCAATATGTTTCTTTAAGTAGTAAAGAGATATTGAAGGTTTGGAGTTGTTGGATTGGATATTTTCTGTTATCTAATAACACTGGTTAGCTCCCAACATACAATGTTATGTAGAATTGGAGATAGATGAAATTCTGGCTTACATCTGACTTTTCAGAAAACCTAGTTATAAAATATGTGTCCCATAGGCTGCTGTAATTGTATGCATGTGTGTATGGATGCATGTATTGTATATGTATAAAATGTATTCTATCATTTTTTCTTGATTTTTTTAATGTATGTGGAAGATGAACAATGTTAAATACCTGCTAGATAACTAAAAATTATGACATTTTTTTTAGCTTTAATAATTAAATGGATTATTTTTCTATTGTTTATCATATCTTTTTAAAATTTATTTTTTAATTACAGTTGACAGGCAATACTATCTTTCAGGTGTACAGCATAATAGGATGGATTATATTAATGTGTTTTTACTGAGTCATGTTTGTTTTCCTGGAATAAATCTTATTTAGTCATGGTATGTGTTTTCTTTATTGTATGCTTTGCACTTTTCACAAATATTTTATATGAGATTTTGCATCAACACTAATAAGTGAGTTTGCTTGTAGTTTTATTGTACAATCTACTCATGTTTTAGGATCAATATATACTAGCTTCATAAAACAAATGTGGAATTTTTCATTCCATTTCTATGCTCTGAAACATAGTTTGAGTAGCTTCATGACTATTATTATTCTTAAAATATTCCTGTAAAGCTATCTGAGCCTGGTGCTTTCTGTTGGATGTGTGGGGTATTTTTTTGTTTGTTTGTTTTGTTTTGTGAAAACTTGAATTCTACTACATGTTTATAGTTTATGTATTATGTTTTTTGTTGTTGTTGTTGGTTTTTTTTTTTTTACTTGTCAAGTAGCCTCTTTATCTTAGTATGGTAGTTGGTTGCTTTAGATTTTTATGTCTATACAGAGGTAAATTTTGGAGAGTTTATTTTCTTTAAAACATGCTTTTCAGTTAGAATAATGCAGCATAAACTTACATTACACATTCTTATTTATCCTTGCCATTTTCAGTTACTATACTTGTAATTCCTCTTTTTCTTTTTTTTTCTTATGGTTGGATTTCTTAGTGATTCATTTAGTCTGAAGATTTTTTTAACGAAAAACCTTTTTAAAAATGTATTTAGGTTTGTAAAATAAATTACAAGCTGCCCAATTTATTTTAATTTCAGTAAAACAACCTTTATTTACAGAATAAGTTTGCCTCAAATATTGCATATGCCATACTTATATTAAACATTACCTAGAGTTTATCTGAAATTCAAATTTAATTGTGCAGACTGTATTTTAATTTTCTAAGTCTGGAATTTCTTCTTATTTATTTGTTCTAAACTTTTATTTAATTCTGTTTATATTTTACGCATAAACAGGTATGTTTTATCTTCATTAATTCTTTGCTTCTCTTCTCATTGCTTCACTATGTTATTTTTTATTTTGTTGATCTAGGTATTAATATATTTTAGTTTTTTTATTTTTATTTACCTGGATTTTTAATGGCAAAAATGTTTCCTCAAATAAGTGTCTTAGCTCTTTTATCTGACCTGTAGGAAAGTCTGTCATCTTATTTTTTACTTACCTTTGACCCCAGATTTTTAAAATTTTATTGAAAATACCAGGTAGAAGGGACTTTTAATTTTATTATTAACTAGAGGCCCAGTGCATGAATTCGCAGGGATCGGGCCAAAACCCGCAGTCCAAAGCCACCTGCAGCTCCTACCTCCTGCTCCCGCTCATCCCAGCCCCACTGTGCCTGCCACAGGCTCCGCCCAATCAGTCCTGATCAGGAGAGACTCACACTGCCACAGCAGCACATGCCAGCCGTGAGCCTGCATCTGGTGCCCTCCCAAGGGGAGTGGCCTGTGGGATGGGGCTGAACCTGGCTCTCTGACATCCCTCGAGGGGTCTCGGATTGCAAGAGGGCACAGGCCAGGCTGAGGGAATCACCGGTGCATGATCAGGCTGGGGAGGGACCATGGGAGGGCTCCATGGCATGTCTGGCCTGTCTCACTCAATTGGCAAGACCCCAGCAGCAAGCTAACCTAACCGGTTGATCATCTGCCCCTTGGTGGTCAGTGCACGTCATAGTGACCGGTCGACCAGTTGACAGTCCCCTGGTGGTCAGTGCATGTCATAGCGAGGGGCTGAGCATCCTTAGCATATCATTAGCATATTATGCTTTGATTGGTTGTTCAGTTGTTCTGCCGTTTGGTCTATTTGCATATTGCCCTTTTATTATATAGGATTTATCATTTAAATGTATTTTGATAAAAATGATATTTGAGTACTTTTTATTATTTAAAATGTATTAAGGATTTTCTTGTGGTGTAATACATAACCAATATTTCTCAATAAGCCTTTGACCAAAATAATTATTATAGGAGTTCAGAATTTGATTATTAAATCCTCTTTATCCATTATGGTATTAGGCCTACTTATATTTATTGATTTATTTTGTCTACTTAATCTATCTTCATGAAGAAGGTATATTAAAATTATCTCATGTTGCTGTATTTTTATTTTTCCTTGAATTTGTACTTTATGTTCTATGAAAGTAATTGCTGTATTATTGGGTACATAAATATTAGTAACTATGATCATGAGATAGTGTCCTTTCTTTTAAAATCCCTTTATGTGTGCAATCTACTTAGTCCAAAAGGAAGACTGTGACCTCTGATCATTTTTTAATTTATTTTTTTTAATATGCTTTTATTGATTTCAGAGAGAGGAAGGGTGGGAGATAGGAACATCAATGATGAGAGAGAATCATCAATCAGCTGCCTCCTGCATGCCCCCTGCTGGGGACTGATCCTACAACCTAGGCATGTGCCCTGACTGGGAACTGAACCTTGACTTCCTGGTTCATAGGTTGACGCTCAACCACTGAGCCACATTGAGGCTGGGCTTCTGTTTTTTTTAAAAAAAAATTATATTTCTTTGTTATGACTTTGTCCCTTTGTTCATCCTTTCATTTGAAACTTCTTTTACTTTTAATGGGATGGTTGAGGACATATATTGATATTTTGGGTCTCAATTCTGTTGTATCTCTTATTGTTATTGTTGTACTTCAAGTAATTCACAACATACTTTATTTTTGACTATCTTTTGTTATATAAAATATTTACATTTTTATATGTTTTATGTAAATCTATTTGTCCAATCCACAAATTATATTTACATATTAATTTTATGAGTTATTTAAGTAAATTAAAGCTATATGCTCATTTACAACCTAATCATCCAGTGTATATTTCCTATTAAAAGTAAACATTTTCTTTTATATAAACAAGTAGAAGTTCCATAATCAGAAAATTAACATAGAAACAATACTTTTACTAATATATAATTCATATTTAGATACTGAAAACTGTCACTGTAATGGTCTTTTGAGTAAGTAAATTTTTTATAGTATTGCTTTTTTTTTAGTACAAAAGCAAATTTTAGAAAATATACAGTATTTGTGCATTTGTACAAGAAATGCAGGAAGGGTGATTAAAAAATAATGAAGTTGGTTATATGCAAGAGGCAGAGAGGAATGACACCGAAAAATAAAGTGATAGGAACATGATGAAATGAAGGGCAATTCTCAAAATATAATTTTTTGTATTGTCCTCACTTTTGGAATTAAAGTAATTTTTCACACACACACACAAAGAGAATGAAATTCAACCAGGATAGGATGGGTGGAACAAAACTTAATACAAGCAAAATGAGAGAAACAAACTGTAGGGAGGGAGAAATTAACTAAATAAATTTTGAACATGATGTTTTAACTATATGTTCAGTTTTATGAAACAGTTTCAGAAATACTCTATGTGTATTCTAAGAAAATGAGTAAATGTATTGTGGATAATGAGAGCCAGGAATTCACCACTGGGATTTAAAA
The DNA here is from genome assembly GCF_028538775.1 of Myotis yumanensis. Lineage (NCBI taxonomy): Eukaryota > Metazoa > Chordata > Mammalia > Chiroptera > Vespertilionidae > Myotis > Myotis yumanensis. Next base: position 6,510,262 of record NW_027223772.1, read on the forward strand.
ATGTGGAAAGGGGAAAGCTAGAATAAGCCTCATCATGTTTGATTGATATTGAAAGTATAATTTTGAATTTATTAGTTTAATAGAAACATGTATAGGTAGAAATACACTTACATAGATGGGTTTAATTATATACATAAAAGTACATGCAAATGTCTCTATCAGTGAATATATATGTAAATACACAGATGTGTACCTATACAGGGATGGGCAAAAGTAGGTTTAGAGTTGTTCATATAGAAAAATGTATAATACAAGAATATATAATAACCAAGAATATACATTGTTTCATGTACTCACAACTGTAAACCTACATTTCCCTACCACTGTATATATAAACACACATCAACTCATATATTTGATTATGAATATACATGTATATATTTATATGAAGGTAAAAATATCCGGAAATTATGTTTTAAATCTCCTACACCTGGAAATATTTTAACTAAAACATCTAAAAAATAAGTTCTTTCCCCTAACATTATGTTAAAATCTTCCCCAATCCTTTTTCAAAAATTATTTTGATGCAGATTCTTAAATTTAAAACATAAATTCCCCCTTTTCTTTGTAATATTTTGCCTCTTTAGATTTATTCTGATAAAGCATTTTCAATATTTTCTCATATTTTTGTCTTTTTCTTTATAGCTGAACACATTTGATGAGTTCAAGAAAAATGAACGATTGATGCTAGAAAAATCACCATTTTTGTCACAATAATTTCCATCTACTTATCAACTGAATTACTATTAGCATCTCCAGCCACATTTTGCTAAGCAGTTTATTCATTAAAGTCGATTGATGTCATATTGTGATCAGTAAAGCAAAGTAGACTTGATAGCATTCAGTGAAGGTAATAACTCTAGAGTTTTAATGCTTTTTCAAGTTAGTTAGTACAGAAGTGACAAAACTAAAGATTCACCTTGAATAGCACATTCATCTTCCTGTAACAGAGCTCCACACTCAGTACTTATAATCTTAGTTTCTTGTCATTAAAATTATGGCACTTATAGTTTTATTTATTTAAAACTAGAGGCACGGTGCACAAAAATTTGTGCACTCGGGGGGTCCCTCAGCCCAGCCTGTGATCTCCCGCTGTCTGGGACCCCTCGGGGGATGACCACCTGCTGGCTTAGGCCTGCTCTCCGGGGGATTGGGCCTAAGCAGGCAGTCTGGCAGCCCTCAGCCTGGCTTGTGGCTGAGCAGAGCTCCCCCTCTGGGAGCGCACTGACCATCAGGGGGAAGCTCCTGCATTGAGCGTCTGCCCCCTGGTGGTCAGTGTTTGTTGTAGTGACCTGTCATTCCCAGTTGTTCTGCTGTTAGGGTCAATTTTCATATTACCCTTTTATTATACAGGATAAAGGCCTGGTGCATGGGTGGGAGCCGGCTGCTTTGCCCTGAAGGGTGTCCCGGAGCAGGGTGGGGGTCCCGCTGGGCTGCTGGGCCAGCCTGGGTGAGGGGCTGAGGACCGTTTTCAGACTTCCCACATCCTCTTCAGGGTGGGGGTCACTGCTGGAGTGCCTGGCCAGCCTGGGTGAGGGGCTGAGGGCTGTTTTCAGGCTGGCCACAGCCCCTTCAGGGTGGGGGTCCCCACAGGGGTGCCTGGCCAGCCTGGATGAGGGGGTGATGGCTGTTTGCAGGCTGGCCAAGCCCCCTAGTGGGGACCCTCACCCCGTGAGGGTGTGGCCATCCTGGGTGAGGGGCTGATGGGTGTTTGCAGGCTGGCCATGGCCCCCAGCCACCCAAGCTCCCAGTGGAGGCAGGCTGGAAGCAGGTATCTGGGGTTTATTTATCTTCTATAATTGAAACTTTGTTGCCTTGAGCAGAGGCCACAGCTGGCCAGGGCAGGCGGGAAGCTTGGCTTCCTACATCGCCAGGGCAACCAAGCCTCCTGCTTGCTCCAGCTCTTTGGCTGCTGGCCGCCATCTTGGTTGGGTTAATTTGCATATAGTCGCTCTGATTGGCAGGTGGGTGTGGCTTGGGGCATAGCAGAGATGCGGTCAATTTGCATGTTTCTCTTTTATTAGATTAGATGTCAATAATTGCTTAATTTTGTACACAGAATTGGGCAATATTCTCCACTGCATTTATCGAAGCTTATTAGAGATAAAAGGACATGAATGCAATGGCACGTTGGAGCTGGATCATACTGGCCCTCAAGAGCTGACTTGGTAAACCTCTTTCCATCTCTAAGATCAGTGACATCATATAAATAGTTTAAAATCATTACAGTGGGCATATTTGCAATGTGGGAAGTGGGAAGTGGAATCAATCAGATCCCTTTCCCTTTTGTTTCTCCCCAGGAGCTGTTTGCTAGACACTGACTAGCACACTTTTGCTTTAATGTCCTCTGGGAATATGGCCCACTCATTCCACATTGATAAAATGAAGTGAAACATGGGAGTTTAATAAGGTCTCCTCTTGCCTCATGCAGTGTCAGTCCCACTATTCTTGGTGCTTTCCTAAGGAAAATAGTCTCCAAAAGCAGGGCTTCTGCATTTTCTGCTTCTGATGCCTGGAATACTATTTGCCTAGATAGCTGAATAGATTTTTTTTTCATTTCTTTTACATATGCCTAAAAAACAATTAATCAGTGAAGCTTTTCCTGATCACACTGTATGAAATAATTTCCCTGTAAACATATGTCTAGAAATGTTCTTCCCAAACAAAATATACTTTTTCTTCTTAGTAGCACATATCACTATCTGAAGTGCTCCTATTGATTTGCCATTTGATTACTGCCCATTTACTAACAATAAAAAAGCAATCTCCATGACAGCAGGTGTCTTGCCAATTTTTTTCAAATTCTATCTACAAGGTCTATAAAATTGGCACATAGTTGACATTCAAAAGATATGTTGAATAAATAACAACAATGAAAAATATAACTGTAAAGAGTATTTTTAAAATATAAATTGCTTATTTTTATAAAAGTAGTTTAAAAGTATTTATATTCTTAATTAAAAATTGGTTCTTTAATAATATACATAATTAGTTTATCTGTTTATTTTTTATAGAGTGCATAATATAAATATCTTTAAATGTCCCCTTAGTATGGCTTTTTATCCATAATACTAGATGCTCCTTATATAAATTTGCTATATAAATAAATGTCACATTGAAGAACTTATTTCTTCATAAGACAATTTTATGTTATATGCATTAAAAATGTTTATATTTTAAAACAACTTTTTAGGTGTAAAAGAGTTTATACTTCCCAATACATACTTATTAATATTAAGAAATATAATTTTTTCACTGTTACTGGAGAAATTATGTAATACCTTATATTACAGTATGTTATTATTGTTCATTAATTCTACCAGCAAGCTCTTATTGATTTTATACTTTAAACATAATTTCTCTGTCTAGGAACTTGTTGATTTTTTTGCACTTTTTATTAGTGGTGAGGTTTACAGAATTTAAATTGTATAAAATTATTGTTTTATTATTTACATACTAAAGGTCCAGTGCACGAATTCATGCACCCGTGGGGTCCCTAGGCCTGGCCTGCAGGATCGGGCAGAAACCAGCTCTCCAACATCCTCTGAGGGGTCCCAGATTGCGAGAGGGTATAGGCCAGGCTGAGGGACCCCAATGGTGCACGATCAGGGCCAGGGAGGGACACGGGAGGTTGGCCAGCTGGGGAGGAACTTCAGGAAGGCTCCAGGGCATGTCCAGCCCATCTTGCTCAGCCAGACCCCAGCAGCAAGCTAACCTACCAGTCAGGGTATCTGCCCTCTGGTGGTCAGAGCACATCATAGCGACTGGTCGATTGGTCAACTGTCTGCCTCCTGATGGTCAGTGCACATCATAGTGAGCGGTTGAGTGGCCTTAGCATATCATTAGCATATTACGCTTTGATTGGCTGAATGGCCAAGTGGACACTTAGCATATTAGGCTTTTATTATATAGGATTAAATGCATATACCGTTTATAGTATAGAAAATGCTTTCATAATATTGTCTCACCTGATCTCTACAATGAGAATTATTGTCCCAAATTTATAGGTGATGCCACTGAACAGCTTTTTATCATACGAATCTGTTTTGCTTGTCAGACTATGGATCTCCAAATGCCTTGGAAACAAGAAATGTGTCTAATACATTTTGTATTTCCAAAAAGTAGCATCATAGCTATTAGATTGTAAGTGTCATTATGAATAAATGTTTGAAATGAATTAGTGATAAATTCTCAGGATACTTACATTAGAATATCTCACAAAGTAACTCATATAAGGTTCAATGCCTGAACCTAAATCAATAACTTTAGACCTCAAGCCCACTGTTATTCTTTCAAAGATAAACTGAAAGCACCTTGATTTTTTAATAAAACAATTTTTATTAAAACTTTTTTATAGCAGTTTTATATTCCTAGCAAAACTGCGGATAAGGTACAATGATTTACCATATAACCTTCACTTGCTCCATGCATGCCTAGTTTTCTCCATTATCAACATCCACTACTATTTGCTGTAAATGAACCTACATTGGCATATCATAATCACTCGCAGTCCATAGTTTCCATTATGTTCACTCCTGGTATTGTACATTTTCTGGGATTGGACAAATGTATACTGACATGTACCCATCATTATAACATAATACAGAGTGTTCTCACTGCTTTGAAACTCAGGTGTGTGCCACCTGTTTATCCCCGCCCCCTCCTCCCCGCTCCAACCCCTGGCAATCACATCTTAATACTGTCTTTATAGTTTTGGTTTTTCCAACATGTCATATAATTGAAATCATATGGTGCATAGCATTTTCATATTGGCTTCTTTCACTTAGTAATATGCATTTATATTTCTCCTCTGTCTTTTTATGCGTGATAGCTCTTTTCTTTTTAGTGCTTAGTAATATTCCACTGTCTGGATGTATCACTGTTTGTTTATCCACTTCTACTGAAGGATATCTTGGTTACTTTAAAGTTTTGGCAATTAGAAAAAAGTTTCTACAACATCGCTGTGTAAGATTTTATGTAGACATAAGATTTCAACTTGACTTGGTTAATAGTTGTTTGATAGATTATATGGTAAAAGTACATTGAGTTTTGTAAGTAATCATCAACTGTCTTCAAAGTGGCTATATCATTTTGCATTCCCACCAGCAATGAATGAGAGTTCATGTTGCTCCACATCCTTGCCAGCATTTAGGGTTATCAGTATCCTGAATCTTGGTCATTCTAATAGGTATGTAGTGGCATCTCACTGGTGTGTTAATTTGTATTTTCCTGATGACACATGATGTGGAGCATCTTTTCATGTGCTTATTTGTCATCTCTATATCTTCTTTGGTGAGGTATCTGTTAAGGTCATTGGCCCACTTTTTAATTGGGTTATTTTCTTGTTATTGAGCTTTACAAGTTCTTTATGTATTTTGGATAATTTTCCTTTATCAGATGTGTCTTTTGCAAATACTCTCTCAGTCTGTGGATTATCTTCTCATTCTCTTGACATTTTCTATCCCAGATCAGTAGTTTTTAATTTAAATTATGACCAGCTTTTCAGTTTTTTTCTTTTATGGATCATGCTCTTGGTGTTGTATTTTAAAGTAACTGCCATACCCACGGATATCTACGTTTCCTCCTATGCTACCTTCTAGGAGTTTTATACTTTTGCATTTACATTTAGGTCTGTGATCAATTTTGAGTAAATTTTGTGAAGGGTGTAAGATCTATATTCAAATTAATTTCTTCTTCTTTTTTTCATTCTGATGTCCAGTTGTTCCAGAACCATTTGTTGAAAGGAGTATCTTTGCTCCATGTTATTTTTGTGATCTTTTGTCTAAGGGGACTTGACCATATTAAGAAATGTCTACTTCTGACTGTCTATTCTGTTCTATTAATCTTTTTATCTATTCTTTCTCAAATACCACACTGTCTTGATTACTGTAGCTTTACAGGAAGACTTGGAAGTTGGACAGTTAGTCCTCCAACTTTGTTATTTTCCTCAATATTGTGTTGGTTCTTTTGCCTCTCCATATAAACTTTAGAATCAGTTTGTTGATATTCACAAAATAATTTTCTGGAAGTTTGATTGGATTGCATCTATAAATTATGTTGGGAAGAGCTGACATCTTAACAATATTGGCACCTTATTTTATACATGAGGATAGAAAAGGTCCCGCTGACAATTATTTGCACTAACAGAGGTTCCATGGTGATGATTTTGATGTTCACCAAAATAAATAATTGACATACCAAGTCTAGAGCTTTGGAAATTTAGCAAGGTATAAAAATAATATTTGTTTTAAAACTTATTAAACAATAATTTTTATAAATAGATTATGATCTCTCTTTTCATAAACTTTCAGTTAGAGAGAGCTCTTCAGAATGGCCATTATGTCAATAATGACACTTTGAGCTTTGTTTTCTTCATCTGTAATGTAATAATTTTGGGCAGTTCTCTTTCAGAAGACTGTTTTGAGAAATAATTTGTCATAAAATTTGATTGAGTGTGTAGCACACCCTTTATATCTTACTAGGAACTTACCAACTTTGAGTTCATATCCTACCTTTGTTTTTATTTATTTATTTACTATATTTTTATTGATTTCAGAGATGAAGGGAAAGGGAAAGATAGAAAAATGATGAGGGAGAATCACTGATTGGCTGCCTCCTGCACGCCCCCTACTGGACATCAAGCCAGCAACCCGAGCATATGTCCTTGACCGGAACTGAATCCAGGACCCTTCAGTCTGCAGGCCGATGCTCTATCCACTGGGCCAACCCAGCTAGGGCCCTACTTTCATTAATGCATCAACAACTTTCAGGATTCTAATTTCCAGTTGATTTATTTTAGTTCTAGCTTAAAAATACAATTGTATACTTAAAACCTATATTACTTTATTGACCAATGTTATCCCAATAAATTTAAAATAATAAATATGTATTATTTCAGTAGGGAGAATAGTTTAATGTTACTTGTTTATGTGCCTTAGGCATCCCCCCAAAACTTGCAGGAAATACAAAGAAACAGCCACAGGAGAAATTTCTTTTTCTTTAATAAATTACATTAAAAGATTTTAGAGAAAATATTTAAAACACAAATACCGGCATGTTTCATTTTTAAGAGAAGACTTTAATAATTTGTTGTGGTAAAAGCAATTCTTCATTGGGAATGCTATTTTTTCCAGCACAAGTATTCTCTTCCCTAGCAAAGGTGCACAGTGAAGGTGTCTGTTTAATGCTCTGGAAAAGACTGTCAGTTCCTCCTGAGTTTAGCTCATGCATCTTAATGTAGCACCAGGTTTTCTGTAGACAACCACATTGCAGGCCCTTTCACAAAACCCATAGAGAAAAAGATGCGATGTTCAAGAAATGAAGGTGGCTTGAATAATTTATCACCTACATACAGGCCTATGAAATATTAAAGGGACAGTAGTGTACAATGGGGAGTTTTACAGAGATCCTGGCTTGACATCAGTTTCCTCCTTGCACACTTGACTGTTTGGCTGTAGTTAATGTGTTTTGATGATGAGACAATAATTACCATGGAGTTAATAAGTACTTTCACAACGCAGAGTACTAACCACTATATGATCATGGCGAATAAGTACTTTCATAATAGCTAAACCAACTTACTGACATTCAGAAATTTAAAAGTAAAAGAGCTCCAATACTGAAGGAGTTTTTAGAATATTGAGCTGATATTAAAAATAACTTAAACAACATTTTATCCCTGATAGCTTTTATTTTTTTATTAATATTTTTTTTAGAGAGAGAGAGGAAGGTGAGAGAGAAACATCAATTTGTTGTTCTGTCAGCAGTGGTTAAGGGGTCTCTACCAAGAGATAACCTCTGGCCAGAGACAGTACTCTGCCCACAGTTCTTGTCGTGCTTGTAGGAACGAATTCAAACAAGAGACTACAAATAGCAGCAAAAGCTGGAGAGGATTCATTTGTAGGGAAGCAATGCATTCAGATTGGACCTAAGCAGGCAACTCAGCCGTCTGAAACCTCACCGAGTGTCCTGAGTGGGCAGCACAGCTTGCTGAGACCCAACTGATATTTGGGAGTTTGGAGGATTTATACCCCTAGGCCGGAACACCCCTAGGCAAGGAACTAGGCAGCCCCTCCCTCAGGTCTCCAAAAACGTATCTTTAGGCTACAAGGCTCCTTCATGTAAGTGTTATGCCTCTAGTGGGCCACATCCTGCAGGGGCTCTGTATTTTTCCTGTTCACATAGGAGCCTGCCACCTCCATTATCTATTTTCAGTTTGTCATATCTCACACTTATCTCCTCCAAGCCCCAGCTGCCTCTCCCAGCTCATTTTGTTATTCCACTTATTTATGCATTCATTGGTTGATTCTTGTATGTGCCCTGACCAGGGATAGAACCCACAACCTAGGTTTATCAGAACGACACTCTAACCAACTGAGCTACATGGCCAAGGCTACCTCTGCTACTTTTAAATAAATTTGTTACAATCAAGAACGGTCCACCAGAAACATATGAAAACATGCTCAAAGTCACTAATCATCCGAGAGATGCAAATCAAAACAACGAGATACAATCTCACACCTGTCAGAATGGCTGTCATCAATAAATCAACAAATGACAAGTGCTGGCGAGGATGTGGAGAAAAAGGAACCCTTCTGCACTGCTGGTGGGAATGCAGACTTGTGCAGCTACTGTGGAGAAAAGTATGGAGTTTCCTGAAAAAGTTAAAAATGGAACTCCCATTTGACCCAGTAATCCCACTTCTAGGACTAATCTCAAGAAAACAGAAAGACCCGTCTGAAAGGATATATGCACCCCTATGTTCATAGCAGCACAATTTACAATAGCTGGGATTTGGAAACAGCCTAAGTGTCCAACAGCAGATGAGTGGATTAAAAAACGATGGTACATCTACACAATGGAATACTATGCTGCTATTAAAAAGAAGGAACTTTTACCATTTGCAACAGCATGGATGGAACTGGAGAGCATTATGCTAAGCAAAATAAGCCAGTTGGAGAAAGATAAATATCACATGATCTCACTCATATGTGGGATATAATGATCAACATAATTTGATGAACAAGAATAAATCTATCTAGAGCAGGGGTAGGCAACCTTTTTGTGAGTGCGTGCCAAAACCAGCAAAATCTCTGACTCAAAATTCTTCTGCGTGCCAACCCTAAGTTTTTGAGAACATGTTACGCCTGCTTGATATCTCTTAAGGTGTACGTATGTGAAGAACCTTGAAGAAATAATAAATTTCATTCGAGCAACAAAAACACAGTATATGATGATGATAAATATTTATTTTTTAATGTATACATGTACACTGATAGTCCGACAGAAAACTTTATGACTCCGTTTGATATTATCAGTGGGACTTTTGCTGCTGCATCACTGATGACAGAAATTTTACATCAGGTTTATATTTCGTGACCTTCAGAGATATGCACGAGCTACTACTTTCATCCGTCAGGCTACTCCTATTACGAGACTTAACAAAATTCATCACTGAGAACAAAGATTCACAAGCGTATGTGGATGAAACCAATACACTGGTCGGATCTAGGAAGGCAGGGAGAGTTAAGGCAGAGGCATAGAAATTGCTCTTCCCCTCTCTCGTCAATCTATGTCTATGGTTTTTAAGATAACTTGTTATGTAAAATTATTAATTTATCTAAGATGCACCTACACTGAATTTATCTGAAAAATAAAAAAGTCAATATTAAGAAAAAAATTGTGAATGGGAGATTATAAGAGAGGGTTTCGCGTGCCAGCAAAAGTTACTGGCGTGCTATGTTTGGCACGCGTGCCAGGGGTTGCCCATCCCTGATCTAGAGGCAAATGGTGGTGGGCGGGGGGGTTAGAGAGCAACCAAAGGACTTATATACATGCATATTAGCATAAACAATGGACACAGACACTGGGGTGGTAGGGGCTTGCCTGGGCTGGGAAGGGATGGGGGAGGGGATCAATTGGGGGAAAAGGAGAAACATGTAAAACTTTAGACAATAAAAAAATTATTAAATAAAAAGAACTGTCCAACTAGCTATGTATTTCCTTCAAAATATGATAGGCTTTAATAATGCTTTTGTAAAGTGAAAGGCAAGAAAGAGGAACCGTCTTTGCGGTCATGCTGACATGAATTGAGGAATTAAAGCTCATCTTTTCATATGGGCCAACCACATACTCAATTCTACTTTATGATTAGGGGCATCTCCATTAGAGATTCAGATTGCTGATGTCCATATAAGGCAGAGAGCCCCAAACAGCAACCCTCGTTCTTAATTGAAGCTCTTTGGCTTAGATATCTATAATATTCCTTAAAAGTCTCTAATTGTTTCTAAAATCTATTTGCCTTTAATTTTCTTCACTACTTTTGGCATGGTAATATGTGTACAAAAAACTGTAATTAGATAAAGGGGTATTTTACACACTTTTAGTGAAGTAAGTATTTGAAAAATCGTACTTAAAATAAAGTACCCTGCTATTTTGCTATTACTTCTAAGAGGCCTCGGTTTTGTTTTGCATTTCCTACTACTGTGGCACTGAGTTTTTGCTTTAAAGAGGCACTTAAGAGTGAGAGAAATGGAGAATAAGGGGCTTGTTTCACACAGGGCATCTTTCCTGCCATAGCTATGTTCTGCTCTCCTTGTTAGATGAATACTTAAATAGTGAGGCAGTGAAGTTGAGTCCCCACAGAATACTCAAGGTGTGTTTTATATCCTTTTAGCATTTATGGAAATCCATACCATGTCCAAGACAATAGTTCACTCAGAAGAGGAAATGCATTCACAATTTTTTTTTCTATTCTCTAGGCATTAATAATCTCAGAAGAGTCATAAACAGCTAAATGGTGAGGTGATTCTGCTACCATTATAGCCACTTCATGATTTACAGTTTCTGAATTGCTTCCACATGCATAATATTATAGAAAACTAGAGGCCCGGTACACAAAAATTAGTGCACTCGGGGGGATCCCTCAGCCTGGCCTGTGCCCTCTCGCAGTCTGGGACCCCTCGGGGGATGACCACCTGCTGGCTTAGGCCCGCTCCCTGGGGGATTGGGCCTAAGCTGGCAGTCAGACATCCCTCTGGCAGCCCAGGAGCCCTCGGGGGATGTCCACTTGTCAGCAGGGAGCAGGCCTAAGCTGCAGTCGGACATCCTTAGTGCTGCTGAGGAGGCGGGAGAGGCTCCCGCCACCATGCTGTGCTGGCAGCCGGCAGCCTGGCTTGTGGCTGAGCAGAGCTCCCCCTTTGGGAGCGCAATGACCACCAGGGGGCAGCTCCTGCATTGAGTGTCTGCCCCCAGGTGGTCAAGGTGTGTCATAGTGACCAGTCATTCCCAGTCATTCTGCTGTTAGGGTCAATTTGCATATTATCCTTTTATTATATAGGATAGAGACCTAGTGCACAGGTGGCGGCAGGCTGGTTTGCCCTGAAGGGTGTCCCGGATCAGGGTGGGGGTCCTGCTGGGATGCCTGGCCAGCCTGGGAAAGGGGCTGAGGGCCGTTTTCAGGCCAGCCACGCCCCCCAGCGACCCAAGCTCCCAGCCTCTCCTTTTTTTTTTTTTTTTTCAGCACCTCCTTGAGCAGAGGCCAGGGTGGGCTGGAAGCAGGTATCTGGGATTTATTTATCTTTTATAATTGAAAGTTTGTAGCCTTGAGCGGAGCCCAGGGCCGGCCAGGGCAAGCGGGAAGCTTGGCTTCCTAAATCACCAGGGGCAACCCAAGCCTCCTGCTCACTCCAGCTCCATGGCCATTGCCATCTTAGTTGGGTTAATTTGCATTCTCGCTCCTGATTGGTTGGTGGATGTGGCTTGTGGGTGTAGCGGAGTGGTGGAGTGACAGAGTGATGGTTAATTTGAATATTTCTCTTTTATTAGTGTAGATATACTTTGCATCATTCTACAGGGAAGATATGGAAAGAAAGGGTGCATTCCAAGCAGGAGCAATCCGGCAAGACCGATGTTGTGTCACTTACTGAGAATTCAGGGGTATATAAGGCATGAAACCTGCCTTTGGGAGCATAGCCAAGAGTTGGAAGATCATGTCCCCTTTGGAAATTGTCAGTATTTCTGCTTCCTTTTATTACATTTTTCTTATCTATCTATTATCTATCTATCTATCTATCCATTTATCATCTATCTATTATCTATCTACCATCTAATGCTGATGCCCCCCATTCTCACCACCTCCTCTGCTTTTTTTCAAACCTTTGCAATTAAGTTTTATCTCTCTTTGGTTCTAGACTAGCTAAATGGGACAATGACTGTGTCCTGTATATTTCCTGTTAATGGCATAGTAAGTAACTTACTATGACATATTCCTTGGCAATGGTGAAATAATCAATTACTTACACTGAGTATTCCCAGAAGGTAAAAAATAAAACCCACACACACAACTAATCTGTCAGAACTAACACTGAAGTGAAATCAAGGCCAACCTAGTCTCACCTTCATTCTTTGATATAGTATTCCCATTGGTCTTAGCCCCCATATACTGTATGTCCAGCATGGGCTGTATCTTTCATAAAGTCTTATTCCTATCTCATACAATAATAGGATAAACATTTTCTTTAATTTACTTCTTCCAAATTATAGGAGTTTCTTGAGTTTCATATAGTTTATTGATTGATTTTTTTTTTATTTCTACCCTCTGGCTCCTGGTTTATACACTTTTTGAGGACATGACTTTTATCTTAATCATTGGTATACCATTACTATTTCTGATGCAATGTGTAATAGTTAGCTGATGCACTAAATCCATACCATCTTTTCCTTATAGGTTTATCTTTTTAAGTTTATTTTTGCTTATATTTGAAAGCTGTATCATTTTATATACATAGACATAACTTGAACAATAGAAGGCATCAAATATAAAATTATATAATGCATGTCTGCAAATGTTTTACAGAAGATTTATATAAATGAAAGTAATGATTTTCTCACAAAATTACTGTAAAACTATTGCTTTGGAAATGTAACTTTAATTTAGGAATATTTGCCTACATTTGTATATTACAATAAAGGTTACAGAGAATTTTTTATTTTGTATCTGAATCTATAAGTGATCAAAAAGATGCGATGAATACATTTTAACATTAAAAGTTAATTCAGCTAATGAAAACAAGCCAACACATATTTTGTAGGAGACTCTTAATTATTTAAGGGGCAAGAAGGTCTCTGCATGTGTATATGTGTACACAACAAGCCAGTGATTTTACTCTTTGCCTTCTCTTAAATGACAGCTAAAATAAACTGTCATGTTAGAAGTGAAGCAGAATTATAAATGACCAACACATTTGTGCATCTACTGAATCACTTACTGATGAGGATATCAAAGAGCATGACATGCGAAACCTAATCTCAAGCACTAGACTGTTTTATTAGGGAGATGAAACACACTAAGAAATGTTTCCCTTCCTTCATACATGTTCTTTTACCTTCACTGTAACTGTCCTCCTTTTTTTTTAATTGGAACCACTTTAAACCTTTTTATAAATACAGCAGTATTCTACAGATTAAGTGATCTACAGATTTAAATTACAGTACATCTGGATTATAATCTCAGCTCTGCCATTTACTAATGCATTTTAATTGTCCCCAAAAGTTTATTCTAAGAATCACATAACATAATGCATGTGTAAATGCTTTAAAAATGATAAAGCTCTTAATATATGTATGGGTGCATTTTTTTCATTATAATAATGTGAATGAACCACATACAGCCTGTTTACTTCATAAGCATATTTTTAAATGATCCAGTTTTGAAGATACCTACACATTCTCTTTTCTAAAAATGAGGAAATCCATATTTCTAATTTAACCTCAGAAGTGTTATTCAAAATCTTTACCATTGTCATGGCCAGGCATTAAGGACAAGGGATGCCTGCTGTGACCCTGAAGCAGAATTTCCTTCAGATCTGGGTCTTGGAGCTACATGGAGTCCTGGGATGTTCTGGCGTGGCTGGATTATGAGGGTTGATATTAGTAAAATACATTAACAACAAAAAACAATTGTTATAACCAACTGCTGCAAGCTAATTATGTAATTCTAAGCATGCTTTCCCAATCTAAAACCCAATTAAATTCTTCATATTATTATGCATAATACTTCTAGTGGTTTCCCTTTATCTTTAAATAATGTATCTAAAGTTCTATTACTTATGAATTTTAGTTAATTGATTGACCCTCTAGAAACAAAAGATGAAATGGTATATCTTCTCCAGCAAATGAAACAAAAGAAAACATAAACAAATAGCACTTCATCAAACTAAAAAGTTTTTGGACAGCAAAGGAAACCATCAACAAAACAAAAAGGCAACCTCCTGAAGGGAGAAGCTATCCACCAAATGATACATCCAATAAGGGGTTAATATCCAAAATTTATAAAGAACTCATACAATTCAACACGAAAACCAAACAAACAAATGAACAATCCAATTAAAAATGGGCAGAGCACCTCAGTAGACACTTCTCCAAGGAGGACAGACCGATGGCCAATAGACATGAAAAGATGCTTAACATGACCAATCATCAGAGAAATGCAAATTAAAACCACAATGAGATACCACCTCACACCTATCAGAATGGCTATCATCAACAAACCAACAAACAAGTGTTGGTGAGGATGTGGAGAAAAGGGAACCCTGGTGAATTGTGAGAATTCATATTGGTGCAGCTGCTACTGAAAACTGTATGAAGTTTCCTCAAAAATTTTAAAATGGAATTTCATTATGACCAAGGAATTTCACTTCTGGGTATATTTCTGAAGAAACTAAAAACACTAATTTGAAAGAATATATGTACTCCGATGTTCTTTGCAGCATTATTTTCAATAGCCAAGATATGAAAACACCCAAGTGACCATCAATAAACAACTGAATAAAAAAAGCAGTGGTACATATATACAATGGAATATTAAAAAATAATGAAATCTTAAAATTTGTGTCAGCTTGGATGGACCTAAAGGGAATAATATGAATTAAAATATTCAGTCGGAGAAAAACAAATAACATATGATTTCTTTTATATGTGAAATCTAAAGAACAAAATAAATGAAGAAACAAAATAAACATTCACTCATAGATACAGAAAACAGACTGATGGTTGCCAGAGGGAGAGATTAAGAAGCACAAATTGGTGAAACCAAACCCAGGTTCAACTGCTTGCCACTCAAGATATATATATATTCATTCAAGAAAAAAAAGACAGGAGATGATGAAAGCATAGTCAGTCTATTCAAGAGCTGGCAGCTTGAGAAGATGGGGGATTCCTGTCACAAAGGTTGTCTAAACATCTCAGTGCAGGTAGGGGAAGGGGAAGGCAGAACAAAGGGAACTGGAGGGAGTTGTGGGCTCTGTTGAGGGTGCTGTGTGCAAGTCTGCACAGTTTACTCCTATAATAATCTGTTTTTTTAAGGTGAGTAAATTTCCTGGAACTGAAATGCCTGAAGGCTGGAGTCTGCTTCCTTTGAGGTTAGCTGCTAGAATCCTTTAAGCAAACAGACTGTTTATCCATAGCTACATGTGAATTTAAAAATCATCATTTACAGAAACCATGTTAAAATATGGTGGGATGGGTTGCATTGGTAGTTACAAAATAGTCATGTGGATGTAAAGTACAGCATGGGCTATAGTCAATAACAGTGTAATAACTATGTATGGTGCCAGATTGGTACTGGAAATATCAGGGGAACACTTTGTCAAGTATATGACTGTCTAATCACTATCTCTGCTCTGTACACCTTAAACTGACAAAATAATGTAAACTGCAATGGAAAAAAATTAAAAAGAGGAATAAAAAACTGCAAAATAAAAACATCTTCAGAAAAAAATATAAAAACATTCAATTCACTTATAATGTTCCAACAGTATCCTATACATCCAATTATATTCCTAAATTATTTTTGAAAAATACACCAAAAATACACAGTCAATTTTATTGCATTTTCCATGAAAGCCATGATTAAAGTTGTTTAGTCTATTAGTGTTTCATCAACAATTAAACTGACAATAACATGGCCCATTATCTCAAAAACAATTTCAAAATTATTTTATTTTTCAACATTAAGTAAATACAATTGTGTAGTATATAGCAACTGTTCTGGAATTTCCTTTTATATGCCATACATTTTTTTCACACTTTACATCTATCTTAGCTCCTCTCTTTACCAACTCTCTGGTACACTCCTCCTTTTGTCAGTTTTGTTGTATTTTGTTTCCCTATTTGAAAGCCAGCTTCTCCCCAAGGCCAATGACCTATTTTTTACTTCCTCATTAACTTCTATACCTCCATTTTTTTTCCTGTTTTACTTTTGAAATTTATTATTGCTAACTATTAAAGAACAGCTAGCACCAGAGAAGACAAAGTAAGAAACTAAATATTTTGTAAGCAGAGAAAAGAGAAAAATAAAATATCTATCCAATGATTATAGTTATCCAATCACAAATCCATTATTTCTATTATGCTCATGCATATATATGCAAATTATAATCTCACTTACATTTTGTTCAGTGATCAAATATCCAGTGTTAACTTTTTGCCTATATTTCAATAGTCAATTTTATTGCATTTTCCAGGAAACACTTCTTTGACTGAATTTCATCTTCAAAAACAATTTTCTCAAGAAATATACCTGGATGTACTAGTCCTCATACTTGTACATTCTGGAACACATAACCCTTGCAGTCTTACTAACAGAATTGCAGCTCAGCTAGCTATAACTTTTCTAGGATAAAATTTATTTATTCTCTTGTTTTCCTTCTTTGATGGATTTCTGGAACTAGCTTAGAGGCAAGAAGTTTTCTGGGTCGGGGGGAGGTGGCATGAAGAGGTTAAGAAAAGTTTTCCCTCGTGTAAAATTGTTTTGTTTGCTTTGATGACCATATCAGTCTTGCATTAACTTCCAAAATCAGAAATTAACTATAAAATGTTAATCATTTTTTGCAAATTTTTAAAAACTATGTACTTTAAACCTGTAGCTTCAGATCTTTTATTCAAATAGAAAATATATTTTCCTGTTTTATTTTGATATATTAATTTTATTTTTTTCTATTATCTGGATATCCCAATTATGCATGCATGAATTCTTCATCTTTCTTCTATCTCTATTTTTTATTCCAGTGTTTTATATTTTTGTTTAATTTGGCTTTATTTCCCTTGAGTCCGTCCTGTATGCTTAAGTTTCAGGATGCCCATTTCTCCCTGGATGCAGTCAAGTAATTTAAATTTCTTTTTTTTAAATCTTTATTGTTGAAAGTATTACATATGTTCTCTTCCCCTTGACCCCTTCTTAAATTTCAATAAGGTATCTCAAATGCTTTCGTTCAAACTATTTACTTATTTTTAAAGAACTCTTTACATAGTGATTTGACATTTACTTTGTATCGTATGACCAAGATCCAAGTGTACAAGTTATCATTATGTTTTCTCCCTTACTTTCCATACCTAAATATATGTATGTAAAATATGGCATATGCATATGTCTTCCAATAGCTCTGCCATTTTGCATGCCATGTTTTCAATAAGGAATCATGGGTATTTTGGCAGCCTGCTCTAACTAGCTGGCATAGCCTTTAAAGCCCTGGGTCATTGATGTGAATATCCAAAGAGGGCTTCTCTTACTTTTTAATATAAATTTTCATTTTTCTGGTGATCTATCTACAAAGGCAGTCTTTTCCCCTTAGTCAGGTTACATTTTTACTGATTTTAACAGCCCTTCTTTTTATATTATGTTTTAGCATCTGTATATTTTCTAATTTTCCCAAAGGTTTAATTATTTCTTTTACTTTTATCCTAAATGTTATCAGGGAGATTGAGACAAGAATACCTCAACTCTGCTTCTTTAAAAAGAAGTCCACACTAAATTGTACAAATGTCAATCAACCGGCCTCCTAAACAGAGTAGATAGTCTATAATTTGCTAGTACACATGATAATTCTCCTAAGCAAAGAGATGTTTCTTCAGAGGAAGTACATGATGGCATTATCATTGACACAGGAGTAGAATTTAAATAAACAGAGAGCATATTCCAGTTCTGGGAGTCAGAGAAAGAAGCCTGGCAAAGTCTTGAAAGCTGTATCCTGAGGAAACTCATGTAGTTTCAATATGCAGATTGGCTAATAAGGTACACTGCTTGAAGTTGGTTTGACATTTTAACTTAATTTGTGATAGTGAACTTAAATATAATACCTTATGTGTTATAAGCATTTACTTTATGTCACCGTTTTGCATATGTTATATAAATATCTTCTCTTTAGAAAAGAAATTAAATTTGTATATTTTGGTTTATCCTCATCAATGCTCAGTTAAGGGATCGGTGTATTATGATCAATTGTGATAAATTGATTCAATATATTATACTCATTAATATAAAAATGTTTGCTAAACCCAGGTCTGTATAAATATGGATTACACTATACATTTGTAATAGGTTTTGCACAAAGGGCATTACCACGATGACAGGAGATCTGGAGGGATTCAGGCACCAAGTCATGAGAGGATATGGATTCCATTTACAGTCCTATTAAATACAATATCTCACTGGGGAAAGAGAGGATCCTGGAAGCTAAATGACTTGTTTAAGATTTTTAAGATCAATTAAGGTCATGAGCCAAATCAAGCTTTGGGGGCATGACATCAGTGAAAATTGAAGTCAGAGTGTCACCAGATGGACATTTCCTAAGTAACTCTAAATATGAGATTAAATTATGAATTGAAAATACAGAAACACTAACTGCACAGAGGCTATAAAATGCTAAGCACTTATCATTGCTTTAAAAGGAGGGTGAAAGCAAGATCATTATATTTTTGGTGGGAGGGAAAACTTTAGAAAAAACGAGAATATAGTATGGAATTGGGGAGGCTCCCAGGATAACATTCTTTTTAAAAAATTTTTGAAATTCTTACACCACTCCACAGGCATTCCTTTTATAAACTTCAAAACTCTTCTCAGAGCCCATTGTTACTGCAGGCTCATTGGTCACCAGTTACATTTTCATCTTTCTTTCACTGATCTCTGGAAAGTCTAGTTGTGAAATTGACCTGTGCAGATTGTTCTTGGTTAGCAGGACCTGGCCACTCCACAGTATTAAACTTCTCTTCCATTTTGAAATACCATGTCAAATACAAATTTTAACCTAAAAGACAAATCCTATATAATAAAAGCCTAATATGTTAAGTGTCCAGTTGTCTAGTTGGCCGTTCGTTCAACTAATCAATGCAAAATATGCTAATGATATGCTAAGGCTGCTCAACTGCTCGCTATGATGTGCACTGACCACCAGGGGGCAGACAGTCAACTGGTCAACCAGTTGCTATGATGTGCACTGACCACCAGGGGGCAGACACTCCAATAGGTAGGTTAACTTACTGCTGGGGTCTGGCTGATCGGGACTGAGCGAGATGGGCTGGACACACCCTAGAGCCCTCCCGTGGTTCTTCCCCAGCCCCGATCATGCCCCGGTGTGGTCCTTCAGCCTGGCCTGCACCCTCTCTCAATCTGGGACCCCTTGGGGGATGTCAGAGAGCCAGTTTCAGCCCGATCCTACAGGCCAGGCTAAGGGACCCCACTGGTGCACGAATTCGTGCACCAGGCCTCTAGTTTGTCTTTAAAAAAAAAAATTCCCCGCCCTTCATCCTCAAGGCAGTAGGAATTTTCCTTTAACATAATCACATACATTTTCACTACATGAGTTTTAGTGCAAGCCCATATCTCTCCTACTCTTTTACTAATTCCTTATAAATCCAGTCCCTCTTTGTTTCATCCAATCATGCAGGTAACATTTTAGAGCTTTTTGTCTAAACTGTAGGCTAGGAAATACATTTTAAACTTTGCAACTGATTTATGTGGAAAGGGTAGAATGACGAATATTAAGTTGTGAACATTTCAGTGAGGAACAGTTTTGCACAGTTAAGGATAAACAGGTATAATTGCTCCCTCAGACCTTAGCCTTTTTCCCTTTAACCTTCTTAAATTCATTTTGTAATATTTCAAAACTCTTATTTTGCTTGAGGAAAATTTTAAGTCACATAACTAGGTCAGAACATTTCAACGATCGACCTGTTTTTCTTTCCTGTGTGATTTATAATAATGCATGCATTTATAATGTGTAATTTATCAGATAGGATGCAAGATTTCATGACAATTGTATAATTCATTCCTTAAATCTTTAATGGGGGAAGAGAAATTGATTGTTGAAGTAGAACAAGCTACCAATAATGTTTTATGACATCTCTAGAAGGTATTGTTCATTTTACATTGTTAAGCTGCCGACCTAATTACATTCTCTTTACCCTTGTGTAGATGTTGGTGCAGAAGCCCACGTGTCCTATTCCAGTTTATTTTGCTTCCAACATACCATTGTCATCATTACCACCGTTGTCATCCTCATCTCCACATTATGACAGGGTTCTATTCTGTGCTAGCCTGGAAGCCTCACATCCTTTAAGGGGCCTTCACAGATTATCTTCAGGCAGCAATATTATCTTATGACTCCTATGTTTAGTAGTTTTTATATGACCTTTGCTATCTACTGGGCCAAGTAGAACTTCAGTTGTAGCTGAAGGTTATGACCCACTTCGAAGTGATTATATGCTAATGTAGAAGGTGGACACCATGAGTGATAACATAATCATCAAAGATTCCTTGAGCCATTATAAATATCTGTCAACATCGATTACTATTACAGGTGGTGCAGCAAGTAAAATATAGTTAAACCCCTTCCAGGGAGTAATTAGGAGATGGTAGCTTTTACTGACAAGTGGGGGGGGAAGGGGAGGGCTTGATGTGCTGTCACCCATTTAAAAACAGCTCCTTTGTTTGCTAGTCTCTTGGGACTAGGGAATGTGAGTAGAACCAGGGAATTTGTATGAGAACTGTGAACACTGGGGAGCTCCATGGGTGGATAAGCTCCTTCCAGGGAAATAATGCAACTTGCTTTTATTGCTAAAGTGAGCCAAAGGGAGAAGACAGGAGAAGTGTCCACTGGCTCATTCGGGCTCCAGGAAGCATCCCCGTAAGCCTCTAATGCATGGCAATTACAAACTGGTAGCAGATGTAAAATGTGCCACCAAGCACCTCCCAGGGAAACGGGTAGGCCGGCTTGTCTGCCTGCTCCCCTGTGGGGCCACTGCAGCCAGTGCTCTCATGCTCACGAATAAATACTTCTTTGCTATAATCCTTTTGGATTCATGAACATAGGTCCATCGGCTAGCAGAGTCAGGGAATGTGGGGTCTCATACCTTGGGTGGCAGCCATTAAAGTCAGGGTGCTACATGTTTGAACAAGGCACTTCCAGCAAGATGCTGGCCACTTGCCTTTATTGTTGGAAGGAGCCCAAGGGGGAAGGCGGCAGCCCCTGTGGTGTGTTGGTAGGCGGAGTGTCAATACATTCTTACTCTCAATCCTCACCCCTCAGAGAGGAGGAGTCCAGAGACGTCCCCAGACGGTGACAGGCTCTCTATGGCCTTTCAGGGACACCGTCTCTAGACTAGTAATTTTCTGGCTCTTGTCTGGAAAGAGACTTCCTGCACAGGAAACCCTCTCCATGGGGGAGTCAGCTTCACACGTGAGGAAAACTCCACCCTGCTTTTCAGGCCTTGCAGACAAGGAAAGTCAACTATTGCTCACCCGATCCTCACTTTATCAGCAGGCAGATAACTCCAGCCAAGATATTTAAAATGCATCACGTGCCTAAGATATTGCAAATGGTCAGAAATTAGGACAATGCTGTCTTGTACACAAGTGCTCTAGATAGCTAGGCTGCAGAAATGAAACCCGTGCAAAGTGGAGGTTAGAGCCTCTGGATTAGTAGAATATCCAGTGTGGTTTGGGAAATGCCATGTATAAGCCATCTGTGGGTAATAGAGATTCCATTGTAAGGCCTGGTAATATCGCCCTGAGTATGTGGCAGTATTCCTAGATTTAGTTGTTAATCTATTTTAATCCATCCAATTTGAATATTCATTAAAACATGTCAACAAGATAAAATGCAAATAGATAAGACAATTTGGAAGGGTGTTAATAAATGGATGACACTGGTAAAATAAACACATAAAATTTATTAAGTCAAAGTTAGAGCCAATTAAAATCTTTCTAAGAGTTTTAACTTTATTTCCCAAGGTATTTCTATGTTTCTACGTTCAGATATATTGCAAGCATGTTTGTTTAGGTTTTCATTTCCTTCTTAGATTCTCTCTTAATATCTACAGTACATGATGCCTTCAGGAAGAATTTTTTATCATTACGGGCTATCATTATGCAGAAAACACTCAGGTTTATGTCTCTCTCTTTGATAATTTAGCTTTGGCAGCAGATGATCTGCTTCGAAGTCTGTCTACAGTGAGTAATTGAATGTCAGAAATGTTTTAAATTAAATTCTGACAAAGATGAAATGCTTTGTGGGGAAATCTAAATGTTTGCTAAGTTCTTTGTCCTCTTTTCTATGGCCTCCTAATGGTTGCAATCTTGAATCTGCTTTTCCAAAGAAGGGTCTTGGTGCTGTTTAAGATTCTAGGGGGGGCGGGGGGGAGCCTTCAATCATATAAGGTAGGCAAAAAGTAAAGTCTTTGAATTTGAATTTTATATACAGGTTGATTTAGAGACAAGGGTCCTTTACAAAAATGAGTGCCCTATTCCAGACACATGGCATGCCATTTCATTTATTTGTCTTATTTTTTGCTTTTTATAACACTTTTATAAATTTATAGATTTTTAACAACAGAAGTCTTTCAGATTTTTTGTTAAAGTATTCAATGTATATTCACATTTTATTGCTATCAATATCACTTTTTATTTATTTCCAAAGCCATTGTCTTTTAAAAAATACATTTAATCTTTAAATGGGTTACACATGCTCATCCTATATGATCCTATATAATAAAAGGCTAATATGCAAATTGACTGAATGACAAAACGACTACAGAACGTGTACTGACCACCAGGGGGTAGATGCTCATTGCAGGAGCTGCCCCCCGGTGGTCAGTGCACCCCCAGAGGCTGGAGCACCTCTCGGCCAGAAGCCGGGCTCAAGGCTGGTGAGTGCAGTGGCGGTGGCAGGAGCCTCTCCTGCCTCTGTGGCAGTGCTAAGGATGTCTGACTGCCGGGCTGCAAGATGGTGCAGGCTGGGCTAAGGGACCCCCCATCCCAGCGCATGAATTTCGTGCACCTGGCCTCTAGTTATAAATATTTTAAAAGGTGCTTCCATTTCTATCTTGTATTATATATGAGGTCTATCCTTTCATGGCTTTCTTTAAAAGCATTGTCTACATATTTGAGGCTAATTTCCTACATAATACAAGCATAAGATGCAAATTGACTGAATGGCTAAACAGCAGAACGACCATCGGACGACCATCCAAGACCATGCTATGACACCCACTGGCGCCAGGCAAGCCAAGGTGGGTGCGATGTAATTGGTTGGGTGCCCGGCCATCGCCCATGATCGCCCCACAGAGGAAGGCCCAGGCCATTGGCCAGCAGGGTGATCAATCGGGGGGCTCCATGATCACCCCAAAAAGGGAGGCCCAGGCCACCGACCAGTGGGCTGCGGCAGGGGGGTGGGGCCTCCCTCTGCAAGGGAAGCCCAGGTCCCAAGTCCTGGGTGCTGGAGGGAAGCTGGTGCCGGCAGCCAGGGGAAGGAAGGCCTACTCTTGCACCAATTTTGTGCATTGAGCCTCTAGTTTATATATAAAATCTAAACATTATTGTTTCTTTCCTCTAATTGCATTGACTATACTTTCCAATAGACTATTCGGTATTAATAATAAAAACCCTAGTTAGCCTTCCAGACTTTAGTGGTAGTTCACATGTTAATATATTATGCATGATCCTAGGTTATGAATTAATATGTTTTTCTATACATTCTTTTTAAGGACTAATATGCAAATTGGTATGTAAATCCAGAATACATTTCATTTTTTAAACTTCATTAAATTTTAAAATAAATTGTTTGAGTTTTATGTTAATTCATTAATATGACAAACTGTATTAATATATTTCCTAATACTGACCCATGTTTACAGTTCTGGATTAAACCTTTTCTTTGTATTATTAGTAGTAATTTTATGCTACTATTAATAGTGAGATTGGTTTTAGTATTTTCTTATTCTAATAAGATTATAAATGCATTATTAATGTTTTCTGGTTTAAAAAACTAAGTTAGAAGCTTTTAAATATACCTTTTTACTAGAAAACTTAAAAAATACTATAATTAAAAGTTTGGTAGATGTTTTGTAGCACTTCTCTTATTGAAACTATTTCTGTGAATTTCGAGCTGTTATCAAGAGCATTTTAAACTAAAGTTTTGAGATTAAGATATATTTTTTATTGTTTAAAGTATTACATATAGTATTACACATGTCTCCTTTTTCCCCCATTGACCTCTCCCCGGCCACCCCCACCTCCACGAGGGGTCAATGTAATACTTTAAACAATAAAGAATTTAAAATTTTAAAAAAAAGTTGAGTGATATCTATCTATCTATCTATCTATCGATAGATAGATAGATAGATAGATAGATATATAACAATTTGGCTTATGCTTTTTATTCTTGGCCAAAGTTATAAGATATTAGAGGCCCGATACATGAAATGTGTGCAAGAGTAGGCCTTCCTTCCCCCAGCTGTCGGCACCAGCTTCCCTCCAGCACCTGGGACCCGGGCTTCCCTCTGACTGCCGGTAGACACCCGGGGAAGGACATCTGGTCTAATTAGCATATTATGCTTTTATTATTATAGATTAAATTGAATCCATACATTGATTGTAAAACATAGGACAATTAAGAGGAGACATGAACACATAAATGTTAGCCCAGAATTGGTATGTTTTTCATTTATCAGAATTGGTAAATATGGTAGGTATTTACCACAGTGGTTATAATCCCCTCTGCCCTATTCTGATAAGAAACAGATTAGCTACCTTTTAACTTTCCTCTCCTTTTCAGAATCTATTTTCTAACTTTGAAGAAGACAAAACAGACGTCTTAAGAGTCATACTATTGCCTCTAAAATGTCCACGAACAATCCTAGAATAACTTCTTAAGCATCTGCTTTAAAAAAACAAGTGTAAAAAAAGGAGTTTATTAACATGGATAAAAGGTGTTAACATATTTCTCATTTCACTAGAATGTTGACTTCCAAATAAATTTTCATTTTCTTATATATTCCAGTGAAGGCGTTCTTGCCCCACCTCAAGATAGAAGTTAAGATGTAAGAAAAATGGGTTCAAAAGAAGAGGTTTACTGAAAACAAGGTGGAGGAAAAGGCTAAAGGAAGGGAGCTTGCCACATCAAGGATGCACACACTAATGAAGAATATGGCCCCCCAACTGCTGGGGGGTCAGGCTTATGTGGGCTGGGTTCTTCACACAGGTGCAGAATAGATTCATTTGCTTACATGCTGCCCCTGTGAGTGGCCTTGCACAGGTGCAGAGCTGGGCTCTTTCCTTTCCAGGTTCCTGCCAGCGGGCTAGTATGAAGGACCAGCGCAGGTACAGAGAGGGAAGGGCCTGAAGAGAAACTTTTAAACTGCTCTAGAAGAGGTTTAAATAAATAACTGAAATGCATTCCCACTTTTGCACGATGGTGAAGATATAGGCCCATCCAGTAAGAACACTAGACATTGTGCTGGTGGTATTGCTTAGGCAGTGATGGCGAACCTATGACACATGTGTCAGAGGTAACAAGCGAACTCATTTTTTTGGTTGATTTTTCTTTGTTAAATGGCATTTAAATATATAAAATAAATATCAAAAATATAAGTCTTTGTTTTACTATGGTTGCAAATATCAAAAAATTTCTATATGTGACATGGCACCAGAGTTAAGTTAGGGTTTTTCAAAATGCTGACACACCGAGCTCAAAAGGTTCGCCATCACTGGCTTAGAGCTATCTTCCTGAAATTCTACCAGAAAGGGTGTAGTTAAATCAATTTCTAGTGAACAAGTGAAATTGTCACGTTGTGGTTCATATGCTAGCTGTTGCTAATAGTGACTAACCAGGTGAAACGGGTTTTTTAATCTTGAGGTCACTGGTCACTAAAACAACCATGGAGCGAAGGAGAGTATTATCCCAGTATGTTAGCTCTAGATTGACATGAAACTCGACAGGCTCTCACACCGTTTTATATTTTATCTAACATAACCTTTCCAAGAGTAATGCTACTGTATGCTCTGTTTTGGGAGTGTACTACATACTGATCACTAGTTTATGATACTCATTAAAAGTACAAGGTAAAGTGAAATTTTGTTACAGATTAGAATCATGCTCAGAGAAAGCTAGTCCAGGATATTAGTGAACAATTCCTGATTTTTATAATAAGTGTGTAAAATAATTTTCTCTTAAATTCTAAAGCATGCATCAAACATTCGAATGCAAAACCCAAAACTCCATCTAGTGGTATAATATTCAAATTTAGGTTGTGAAAATTTGATTCAAACTGTTCAAGATAACCCTAGCTGGTTTGGCTCAGTGGATAGAACCTCAGCCTGCGGACTGAAGGGTCCTGGGTTTGATTTCAGTCAAGTGGGAAGCATGGAGGGGAAAGCCGGTCAATGATTCTCTTTCATCACTGATGTTTCTGTCTCTCCCTGTCCCTTCCTCTCTAAAACCAATAAAAAATATATTAAAACAAAACAAAACTGTTCAATATAATTTAATGATAATAATGATACATTTGGAAGCTCCTCCAATTAGAAATGAGGATGTAACCCTAGACCTGAAATACTGACATTTCTTTCAAATATCATGGCTTTTCAAAAACCATGAAAATAAGACGAATCTTTAAAATAATATTTTCTCTAATAAAGGAATGCTATTATGGTTAATATACTGAGGGTCAGAATAGGTGTGTAGATGACTATGCTTCACAACATTAAAAATGAGAAAGTTTTATCACCATGTGATTCCAGTATCCTGTTTTTCTCTCAAGGGGGAGAGAGGGCATATGTCATTGGTCCGGATTATGACTAGCTTTAAACATAGCTATTGTTATTTAAAGACACACCTCCCCTAACCCCTAACTTCCCAATTAATTCCAGAGTGCATTTAATCCAAATCCATTCAAATATGGGGCTTGAAAATGTGATGTGATGGAGATGTGTATACTTTTAAATACCTCTGACATAAGGAATATCAGACATTCATTAATATAGTAAACTAGATGCCTGATGCACAAAATTTGTGCAATGGGCTCGACCCTCGAAGCCAGGGCAGCTTGCCTTAGCACTTGCAGCCTTAGCTTTGTTGGAAGGTTGTCTGGAAGGTCATTCAGCTGTCCTGTCTAATTAGCATATTACATTTTTATTATTATAGATTACCTATTAAGCTGCAACACTGACACACTATATTTTGAAAAATTAAATTTATTGGGGTGACATTGGTTAATAAGGTTATACAGATTTCAAGTGTCTATTTCTATGATACATTATCTGTATACTGTGTTGTGTGCCCATCATTCACAGTCAAATTATCTCTATTTTCATATTAATTGATAATTCTTTTTGTTAATCCTAACTGAGGGTAGTTTTCCATTGAGTGGAAGGGAGGGGAAGAGGCAGAGAGAAACACTGATGTGAGAGAGACACATCCATTGGTTGCCTCCCACATTTGCTCTGAACAGGGCTGAGGATTGAGCCTGCAACCCAGGTATGCACCCTTGACCAGAATCGAACCTGCGGGACAAAATTGTATCCACTGAGCCAAACCGGCTAGGATGAGAATTACTTTTTAATGTCATAATAAGAAGTAAAGAAAAGAAAATGATTAAAATAGTGTTGTTATTTGAATTGTTTACTATAATTCTGACATGATGTGTAATATCATAATACTGTTTTACAATCAAATAGTAAATAAGAAATGATCCTTTAAATCAATTTTCTAGAATACATTCACTATATTTCTTGTCAATTCTTATTAGATGAACAATTTTTATGGTACATTGGCACCATGGCAAAAATGACAAAAGTAATACTTCCTCCCTGCTAATGACAGCTTTCATCTTGAGAAAGAACAAATACATAAACCAAAATTAGCATATTAAAAGAAGATGCAGGATAATAAATGACAGGAAAAGGAGAAACAGACAAGAACAATGTGGATGGGAAAACTGCAATTTAATATTATGCTCTAATACCTCACACATCAAATTGCAAACATGAAGACACATATTAAAATGTTTTCAATCTAATATGAAATGACAAAGTAAAACACAACATCCAGCCTTACAGAAACAGCAACCTTACTCATTACATTACACTCATAATAGCTCTTGTATATTCCTGTTAGTTTTCAAAATGTTCTGTGTAAAAGATATTATGAATGGAATATAGCTAGGCTGAAGATAGGCTAACTTTTAGTGTGTATACATCAGGGAAAATCGAGAATTTAATTTATAATTCTCCTGACAAATATATTAATTGTAAATAACTTTTGGTATTTTAGTATTCAATATTTTATCCTACCTGTTAATTTCTTGTATAAATTGTTCATTGAATTTGCATACGTAGACTCTTTTTACACCCAATTGCTCATATTTCCTTTATTTTTATATATGTTAAGTGAGAATAAGACACACCTCCCCTAACCCCTAACTTCCCAATTAATTCCAGAGTGCATTTAATCCAAATCCATTCAAATATGGGGCTTGAAAACGTGATGTGATGGAGATGTGTATACTTTTAAATACCTCTGACATAAGGAATATCATACATTCATTAATATAGTAAACTAGATGCCTGATGCACAAAATTTCTGGGTTCTCTGTTCTGTTCCATTTATCTATAGCCCTGTTCTTGTGTCACTACCAGGCTGTTTTGAGCACAGTGGCTTTGTAGTATAACTTGGAATCTGATATTGTGATCTCTCCTACTTTGTTCTTCTTTCTCAAGATTGCTGCTACTATTCAGTCTTTATTGGTTCCATGTACATTTTTGGAGTATTTGTTCTAGATCTGTGAATATGCCATTGGTATTTTAATTGGGACTGCATATATTTTATAATTGTTAGGATGGTAATTTTAATATTATTGAAAATTCATCATTTTTATGTATTCTTAATTTTTTCAGACCATATAAAATAGTATGTTCTACCCAACTGTGAATTAATCAAGACTTGATCAATCCCTTTTTAAAAATGGATTTCATGCTTTTATATGAAATGTTTATTTTAAAAATGGACTTAAAATCTTCAAATCTTGTCATGGATGAGACAAGTGATATGGTATGACTACAAAAATAGAGACATTTTGGCAAATAAATTGGTTCAAAAATATTCTAAATGAGGTCAATGGGGTAAAAAGGAGACATATGTAATACCTTAAACAATAAAGAATTTAAACAAATCCTATATAATAAAAGGGCAATATGCAAATAGACCAAACAGCAGAACAACCGAACAACTAATCAAAGCGTAATATACTAATGATATGCTAAGGCTGCTCAACCGCTCACTATGACGTGCACTGATCGCCAGGGGGCAGTCAGCTGTTCGGCCAGTTACTATGACGTGCACTGACCACCAAGGGGCAGATAAGTCAACTGGTCGACCAGTCGCTATGACGTGCACTGACCACCAGGGGCAGATGCTCTGACCAGTAGGTTAGCTTACTACTGGGGTCTCGCTGATTGGGACTGAGTGAGATGGGCCAGACACACCCTGGAGTTCTCCCACGGTCCATCCCTAGCTCGATCATGCACCGGTGGGGTCCCTCAGCCTGGCCTGTGCCCTCTCTCAATCTGGGACACTTCGGGGGATGTCAGAGAGCTGGTTTCAGCCTGATCCCACAGACCATACCCCTTGGGAGGGTGCCAGATGCAGGGCTTATGGCTGGCGAGAGCTGCGGCGAGCCTCTCCTGATCGGGGACCGATTGGGCGTGAGCCTGCGGCAGGCATTTTGGGGCTGGGATGAGTGGGAGTGGCAGGTAGGAGCTGCAGGTGGCATTGGACTGCAGGTTTCGGCCCAATCCCTGCAGGCCACCCAGAGGGACCCCACCCGTGCACGAATTCGTGCACCGGGCTTCTAGTTAGTAATTTAAAACCTATTAGAATTTTGAAAATTGCCTAATATTTTGTTGTTACACTGTTTCTTAGTGACATAAATTGTCATTTTAATAATTAATATTCTAAAACCGTGATGGAATAAATGTGGGATCATGAAGCTACTCCTACCATAATTTCTGTTACTATTCCTCTTGTTTGAAAAATAGTTTTTCAAGGTCTGAAGTTATTTACAGATTTGGAAATATATGTAGTACAGATTAAATTATCCCCTCAAAATTCATATATTGAACACCTGACCCCCAATGCAGGTGTATTTGCAGATAGGGTCTTTGAATGGTAATTAGGTTTAGATGAGCTCATGAAACTAGGACCTTCATGATGGGATTGGTACCCTTATTAGAAAGAACAACAATCAGAGAGCTTGTTTTCCCTATCTCTCCCCAGTCAGAGAGTTTGCTTTCTCTCTGACTCTCCCCAATGGCATGCGCTCAGGAAAGGCCATGTGCAACCCCAGGAGACAGCCCTCAAAAATGATTTCAGACTTTCAGTCTTCAAAACTGTGAGAAATAAATTCATGTTTTTAAGATACTCAGTCCATGATATTTTGCTATAGCAGCCAGACCCAACTAATATAATATTCATTTATTATACAAGTTGTATAAGCACTATTTATAATTTCATGTCTACTGTAAGGATCTTTTTTTTCTGTGCTTCATAAAAGTTATCTCTAACTAACAACTCCAGATCTGAAGAGTTACACTGTAGTTTGAAAGATCCCATAGGAACACGTTATAATTGCCAACTTATATAGCAACTAGAGTGAGAAAAAAATAATATATAAATATATATGTACAAATGCTGATAAAAGTTTCAACTCTTTTACTCTATCTCCATTTAGAAGTCAAGTAAAATACACTGAGTGGCCAGGTTATTATGACCACCTGACGTTTGTAGGCAAATTAGCTATAATTTCACGCTGAAGTTGCTAGAGGGACAGATCATTATAAATAGGGAAGCAGGTTGTTTACCACAACAGTAAAAGTAATTTTTTTCTGAAGATAAGGGTAAACAACGTGATTTAACAGCCACACATATCCAACTTGTATGGGTATCTCAACTTGGAGATGCCTATTACTTCATTGACCTTAGCTGCTATTCTCCCAAACCTGCTCATTCTGTGTCAATATATCATTCAATAATTCTAGCATCACCCCAGTTTGAATCAGTGGATAGAGCATCGGCCTGCAGACTGAAAGTTCCCAGGTTCGATTCCGGTCAAGGGCATGTACCTTGGTTGAAAGCACATCCCCAGTAGGGGGTATGCAGGTGGCAGCTGATTGATGTTTCTCTCTCATCAATGTTTCTAACTCTCTATCCCTCTCCCTTCCTCTCTGTAGAAAATCAATGGAATATGTTGGGGAAAAAATAGTTTTACCATGTCCCAATTTTGTAAGGAAGAACCCATGATATCAACACTTACTTCTCTTTGTCCACCATTTTCACTATGTTTAGTTGATTCCAACTTCTACTTGTTTTATTTATTAATCTTTCTCATCCTCTTTATAACAACAGCAAATACTCTAGTTTAGGTCATTAATACCTGTGGGCTGAATTATAACAACAGCTGAATGTAATTCTGCCTACCATGAGTCCATACTGAATTCAGAATGAACTTTCTAAAGCAAAAATCTGATAAAGTTATTCCCTGTGTTAAAAGCTTTCAAAAGCTCTCCTTGTTCTTAATAAAAGTTCACTTTCCTACAAGATTTTCAAAAGTCCTCATTAATTGGCCTCTACTTTCAAGTTACTTCTTGTCCTGATTTAAATTCCATGCTCCAACTATATTTTACTACATTTAAAATTGAAAATTGGCATGTTCTCTCTTCTCTGTATTCTTTGACATAAGACAATTTCTCTACCAGTGCCAGACTTTCCTGCATAACTCTTATTTATTGTATTTATTTCTTATTGCTAAGATAAACATAATAAAACCTTAATGACTTAAACAACACAACTGTATTATCTTACAGCTCTGCATGGCAGGAGTCTTAAATGGGTCTTAGTGAGCTATAATCATGTTATTGCAGGGCTGCATTGCTTTTGAAGACTTGAAAGAATCCATTTCTTTGCCTCTTTAAAGCTTCTAGAGTAGCCATTCTCCACCTGTGGGCGCGACCCCTTTGGGGGTTGAATGGCCCTTTCACAGGGGTAGCCTAAGACCATCGGAAAACACATATATAATTACATATTGTTTTTGTGATTAATCACTATGCTTCAATTATGTTCAACTTGTAACAATGAAAATACATCCTGCATATCAGATATTTACAGTACGATTCATAAAAGTAGCAAAATTACAGTTATGAAGTAGCAACGAAAATAATTTTATGGTTGGGGGTCACCACAACATGAGGAACTGTATTAAAGGGTTGCGGCATTAGGAAGGTTGAGAACCACTGTTCTAGAGCCTGCCTGCATTCCTTAGTTTAACTTGTTACTCCATCTTCAAAGTGAGAATTGGGTGGTCCAGTCTTTCTTATATTACTTCACTCTGATGCTGACTGTCATGCCT
Organism: Myotis yumanensis; assembly: GCF_028538775.1. Lineage (NCBI taxonomy): Eukaryota > Metazoa > Chordata > Mammalia > Chiroptera > Vespertilionidae > Myotis > Myotis yumanensis. The sequence goes on from NW_027223772.1 coordinate 6,542,773, forward strand.
CCGTTTTTTACTTATTAGGATCTTAGTATTTCTTTAAATCAATTATTTTTGTAATCTTTACTGTTGAAAGTATTACATAAGTCCTCCCTTTCCCCCCCATTGACCTCTTCCAGCCTGCTCCTGCCCCACTCCCAGGCTCTCACCACCCCACTGTCTTTGTCCATGGGTTATGCATATATGCATACAATTTCATTCATTGATCTCTTCCTTCCTACCCTCCCCTGCCTTCCCTGTGAGGTTTGACAGTCAGTTCCATGCTTCTATGTGTCTGGGTCTAATTTTGTTTATTTAGGCCCACCCAGACAATGTGAGATTATCTTCCAAAGACAATTTACTTAATTTAATTATATATGCAAAGTCTCCTTTTCCATGTAAGGTATGTAAACATCTTTAGAGGCTCATTATTTTACTTGCAAAGCTTGCTCTTAAATTGTTAGATTAAAGGTAAATTCTCCCCGAAAGCTCTATAATATGGTTATATGCCATTCCTATATTACCATAACTTATGTTGTTCTAGTCATGCAAGAGCAAACAGGACAATCACTGACCTCACATACTTTATTATTTAGTAAAAGATAAAGAAGATTAAATATGTATGAATATAAGGACAGAAATTTGACTCATTCTCAGTGACTATCAAAATTAATGCCATCTACTAAATACTTAAATATATTGAGCAAATGAGTAAGTAAATAGATACAATATTTTTTCTACTTAAATATATCGAATGCAGTTCACAAAGCATCTTCTAATCATTAAACTCATATTTATTTGTGAAATATATTTTTAACCAATATCGTATCCTATTTTGTCTTCTCTTTCATTCTTTGACTAAAGAAAATATATGTTCTACCAAAAATACTAATAACTTTGTGTATCTGACTCATAGAAATTATTTCATTAGGCAAAAATAATCATCCCATATAAATTTTCCATATACTGGTAAAGAAAGACCTGATAATTAAATTAAGAAAACATTTCACAATAACATGAAAGAGAAAAGGAAAAAACAAACAAAAACTAGGCACAAATTTAACAAAGAAAGTAAAAACTTTATAATCTGAAAATCACAAAATGTTGAGAAAAATTAAACCATATCTAAATGACTGGAAAAACATCCCATGTTCATAATTGAAAGACTTAAGTTTTTAAAATAGCAATACTGTTAAAAGTTATCTACAGATTCAAAACATTCTCCATCAGAATCCCAACTAAGGTCATTGTAGAAATGGATAAGGTGATTCTAAAATTCATACGGAATTATAAAGGACCCCATGTTTGTAAAAGCCAAAACAATCTTGAAAACCAAATACACTGCCTGATTTCAAAGCTTACTACAAAGCAAAGCTAATCAAGACAATGTGATAATAAGGATAAAGATGTAGATCAATGAAATAAAATTGAAAATCCAAAATTTTCACAAACATATTACCAATTGATTTTCTACAAAAGGTAGCAATACCATCCAAAGATAAAAGAATACTCTCTTCAGCAAATGGTGCTGAACCAACTGAATTGTCACATGCAAAAGTGAAGTTGGACCTTACTTCACACTGTAAAAATTAACTCAAAATTGATCAAAGTCCTAAATGTAAGAGCTAAAGCCATAAAACTTTTGGAGGAAAACATAAAGGTAAATTGTTATTACTTTGAATTTGGCAGGATACTTAGAGATGACAAAATCATGTGCAACAAACAAAACAGATAAATTGGGTTCATCAAAATTAAAAACTTAGTACTTCAAAGATAACTACCACGAAAGTGAAAACCCAAAAAATATGATAAAAAATTTGCAAATCATATCTGATAAGGGGCTGGTATCCAGAATACAAGGTGTCCCCAAAATGTATCCACACTTTAACAGCTGATAGCTCACTTTTGAAAATGAAATATATTTCAATAAACACAGTTCTAATACAAGCTACAAGAACATGTAGTAATTGAAAGTAGCCAGTAACAAAATGTCACATTATATGACTACATTCACATGAAATGTCCAGAACAGGAAAACATATAGAGACTGAAAGTAGATTAGTGGTTGCTTAGGGATGGGTGTGGGGATCTTGGGGATAAAGAGGTGATAGTCACGGAGTATAGGGTCTCCTTCTGAGGTGATAAAAATGTCCTATAATTGACTGTGGTGATGGTGCCCCTAACCATGAATATACTAAGGAAACATTGAATTGCAAGCTTTGAATTGTTTGGTATGTGAATTATATATCAATAAAACTGTTTAAAAATAGTCAATTAATACCAACTTCATTATAAAATAAAAAATATTTAACACTGTGCCTTGCAAATCCTAAAAAATAAAGAAGAAAAATGCTTAATAACACCAATATTAAAGGGCAGAGAAAAGGAGACACCTGCAATTATGTCAATATTAAACACATTTGATTAAAAATAAATGTATTCTTCTTAAACACATGTGTTGCTTAACATGCTCACTGCCCGGGACATCATTAATATGTTAAAATAACAAACAAATGGAGACCAGCCTTGAAAATTCCTTGAGCAGACAAAACCAAGTTAGTCATATATTCAAAGCTTAATTTTGCAAGACTAAATTGACCTGGATTCTCTTTGTTTATGCCTCTGGAAATCATAAGCAAAACTTAAACTGTTTCTCAAAATTGAAGTGAGATAACTACTAACCATTTGATATGACCACTAACCACTATTATTTAAGAAAACTCTAATATTATAACCAGCCACTGCCCCTCACTACATAAGCTGCTTTATATCAGTATAACCCTAAACTTCATTCCATGTTAGCTTTGAGTGCTCTTGGTTTTCAAACCATCTTTTTATTGTGTACCTAATAAACTTTTACTAATTACTAGAATGTACCAGGCTGATGAACTTAGTTGAATGGAGATTCCAACCTGCAGCTCTCTCTCTCTCATCTCTGTTACTCTAACACTTTTTCTTTTATTCCTATTTGATTTAATATCATCACTTAGCTGTAGAAATTTTATTCTAGTTTCTATAAAAATATCTAGTACAAAATATCATAAATAATTTTAGAGGGAAAACATGATGCAAACTTTAATTTAACTGAGAATAAAGATATGCCTTAGTTATTGGGGGGAAAATTATGGTGAATTTGTGACTTTTTATTCTGTTCCTTATTAGAATGGCTATTATCACAAGACAAGTAATAACTGTTGGAGAAGTCGTGGAGAAAAAGGAACCCTCATTCACTGCGGTGCAAATGTAAACTGCTAAAGCTACTATGGAAAACAGTAAGGAGGTTCCTTAAGAAATTAAGAAAAAAGTAATAATCTGACCCAGCAACCCCTCTTCTGGGTATCTACCCGAAATATTTGAAAACATGTATTCACAATGATATATGCATCTCTGTGCTGACTGCAACATTATGGATGGTGGCCAAGACATGGAAACAAGCAATGACTGGGTAAAGAAGACGTGGTACATATATGTAATAGAATACTACTTAGCCATAAAAAAGATGAAATCTGCCATTTGTGACAACATGAATGGACCTTGGCAATATCATGTTAAGCAAAACAGGACAGAAAAAGTTAAGAACCAAATGATTGCACTTATGTATGGGTTATAAAACTGAAAGCAACAAATAAAACAAAAACTCATAGACATAGACAATAGTATGGTGGTTACCAGAGGGAATGGTAGAGGAGTAATAAAGGGTATAAGGTTTGACGTTGGGTGGCAGACACCCAAGGCAATATGAAGATGATGTATCATAGAATTGTACACTTAAAACCTATATAATCTTATTAACCACTGCCATCCAAATAAATTCAATAAAAAAAACAATTATGGAACCTACAGGTCGGTTGCTTTGGGTAGAAGACTCTGAGGCAGAATGTGGAGAGCAGGAGTTCATTTAGGAAATCTCCTGGGGGCACTATTCATGGATGAGGAAAGAAGGAAGCTGAATCAGTCAGAAGAAGTCAAGTTGTAATACACTTACTATGGAGTAGCTCAGCCATCTGCGCAGGGAGTGCTGAAGATGGGATGACACATCCGAGCTGTTCAAAGACAGGATAGAAAGTAGGTTATTTTTACCCAGGTGTTGAGCAATCACTGGATGAGAATGAATCAGGGATGGGTTCATGACCTTTGGTGATGACCTTCGGCTGAGGTAATCATGAAACATTATGGAGGTCATCTCTGAAAAGGGTTGACAGCTGAGTGCTGGGTGTCAATAGCACTCCCATCAACTGGGCTAATAAAATATTTTGAAGAAGAATGAAGGCATTGTATCTCAAGAATATTACACTGCTAAAATAAATATTTATTGCCTTAAATATCGTAATCTAAATATCGAATAAACTATTTATAAATTCAATATAATAAAACACAAGAATAACTTCATATAGAAATGTTTCTTTTGAAAATTTATCTGTCAATCATATTATTGGTTATTTGGAGGTAGAGTTGCCTTTTCTCTGGTTGCTTTTCAGATCTTCTCTTTTGTAGTTCAACAATTTACAATGATTTTCCTAGGCGTGATATCCTTTGTACTCATTATATTTCAGGCTTGAAGCTACTCTTGAATCACTTATATCTTTCTTACCTTCACCCTGCCTCATTCCAGTACTAGAAGTATCTCCTAGTACTTTATTTAGGATAACCAACACATTAATTTTTGTCCCAAATGTTTCTCTTGTTATTTTCTCCATTTTTCATCCATTTTCTGTTCAGCTTGTACTTCCCTATATTATAGTTTCCTGATTATCTTTGTGTTTGTGTGTGTGTGTTTATCCAATCAGCAGTTAAAACCATTTATTGAGTTGGCAATTTCTGTATTTTATTTTCTTATTTCTGGATTATCCAATGTATGATTTCTTCTGTTTGAGTTCTCTCATAAAAGTTTTCATCTTGTTAGGAACAGCTAGTTACAGTTTTAATGTTTTTAGTAAATCCAAATCTTGATCATATATGAGTCTATTTTTATTTTTTGTTGGTTTTAGATAATTCCATATTATATTTAGATGTTTTACAGTTTTTTATTTAATGAGAGTTACTATATATAAAAAAATTAGAGATTCTGAATGATGTTATATTTCTCTGGAAAGAATTTAATTTTCATCTGATAATTATAATAGGTGTACTAGAGCCTGGAATTCAGACTTCACAGAGACTGATCTGTTTATGGTTTTATTTTACTAGTAGTGCATAGCTATTTAGGGGGATCAACTAGATAACTAGAGTATTACTAGAGTTATTCATACTGGTCATGCCCTGAACTCCACCTTTTAAAATCTAAACACTGTAAGAAAACCAAAGATTCTGCTATTTTTCAGACTCAGCTTAAGCTTTTATTTGCTTTCTTGATCTTTTATTCCATATAGATGAAAATCTGAAACTGCCTTAAGAGGATAAGTAGTATGGAATAATGAGCTAGCCTCTGTTATTCTTGTTTCTTCAGAATCTGGGCCCCTCAGCTTTTGCCTGCCTCTGACATTCTGAACTTCAGTGTGCATTCTAGCCTTCCAATACTATGTAAAAGCATGAGGCTTCTAGTATCCTCTTGGTCTGGCTGCTCTCTGCTGCTTACAGATAAGCAAATCTGCTAAGGAGGGAAGTGAGAGTGAGCGTGTGATGCATCTTAACGAAACTTTCTCTGAGGAAATAAATATTCACTCTTGAGCTTTTCATGAGATTTGCATGAGGCTTTGTGACCTATCCTGGGCTTTGAATCAGAAATAAATGATGCAAAACTGCAGAACACACAAAAGAAATGAGTCATAGCAACAACCAGACTATGGGGCAACATTATGTCAGTCAAGTCTGGAGGCACTGTCACAATTACAGCAGAGATGATAAGTGTCCTTAATATTGGAGCAGCTGAATCTCGTGCTCAGAGGCCTGAGCAGTGATGTGCTCACTGGGCTGACTCTGTGACATGTTTTGCTTGTTGTTCTGATGATGAGTAGCCTTTACTCTCAACATTTCCAGTGGTTTGGTGAGATATCCAGCAAACTACCAATAAAGTATTTTCTGCTGTTTGTGCAGAATGAATTATATTGCATTCAACCAATTTATCCTCTCAACAGCAAGGTCTGAGTAGCTCTTCCCCAGCACTCTATTATTACACTTTTAGACCAGCCGTGGGCAAACTATGGCCCGTGGGCCAGATCCGGCCCCTTTGAAATGAATAAAACTAAAAAAAAAAAAAAAAAGACTGTACCCTTTTATGTAATGATGTTTACTTTGAATTTATATTAGTTCACACAAACACTCCATCCATGCTTTTGTTCCAGCCCTCCGGTCCAGTTTAAGAACCCATTGTGGCCCTTGAGTCAAAAAGTTTGCCCACCCGTTTTAGACTGTTACCCATTGGAAAGGTGGAAAACTATAGGTGGTTTGCTTTAATATAAAATACATTTATTTGTTTATTTCATTTATTTATAATTATATTTTTACAATAAAGAAAACATAATAAGGTTAATCTTATAATTGTAATGGAGACAATAAAACTGAATTATTATTATAGAGTCTTAAATATATGATCAGTGCATACATAAAATACAAAACAAAGTTCAAATTAATTAGAAAATGAAGAGAAAATGTTATAGGTAAGAATTGGTATAATATTTAAGATGTACCAAACTGGTAAAGTGTATTAAATAATATCCTCCTATCTAATAATAGACAAACATGGTAACTGACCATATCTTCGCTACGCCTTCCATTGGCTAATCAGTGCAATATGCAAATTAACCGCCAACAAAGATGGCGGCTTATTTGCATACTGCAGGCAGGGTGGGACAGTGCCATCCCGCCTGCCCCGCCGCCATCCCGGCATGCTATCTGCGACCCGGGGTGGCGGGTGTCCCCTGTGCAACCCAATCCGGGGCAACTGGACAGGGCAGCGAAGGCTTGACCGCGACTCCGGCCAGAGCGAAGGCCTGGGTCCCAGGTGCCGAAGGAAAATTGGTGCCAGCAGCCAGGGGCAGGGAAAGCCTATTGCACGAAACTTTTTGTGCAACAGGTCTCTAGTATAATTACTAAACACCTATGTTTTCTAAGCAAATTTTTCATCATATATATTTATAAAATGTTGTATATATGTATATAAATATACTCACATATATACACATACACTCATATGTATTTGCATGTATGTGTATATGTATATTTATATGTATTCTGGCAGATCTTTTGAATTGCCAAATAACAAGTCATTTAATCATGCAAATAAAGAAGAATGTTTTTAAAAACACTATAACAAAACAAACAAAAAATAACATAGCCTGAGAGTATTTCTAGTAGATTGGACTTGAAGGGAAATTATCTACTTTACTACAGAAAAAAAATTATACTAAAATTTGCAGGTAAATAAAAGAGGCCTATATAATCTATGTAGGGATCAAAAGTATAATCAATAACATTCGATTAAGTGGCTCTACATGATGACTTAAATATAAATATGTTCTCTAAAGATATCTCTGCTTCCTAATGAATTACAAATAGATTATATACTTGCTTACATTTTTATCAGTGCTGTAAAGCCATTTTGAGGTTAATGCAATGTAATTCTTTTTTTTAATATATTTTTTATTGATTTCAGAGAGGAAGAGAGAGGGAGAGAGCTATAGAAACATCAATGATGAAAGATAATCATTGATTGGCTGCTTCCTGCATGTCCCCTACTGGGGATCAAGCCCCCAGCCCTGGCATGTGCCCTTGACCAGAATCGAACCCAGTACCCTTCAATCCGTAGGCCGATGCTCTATCCACTGAGCCAAACTACCTAGGGCAATGCAATATAATTCTTATATTTCGCCATCTTTATGTTTGTCCATTGTTAAAATTCTGAGTATATCATCCAGAACAAGATCTCAGTCTTCTTTGAACATTTTGAACACTCACACCCAAAGCTTTATATTATGACAATTACCAAAGCTATGTCATGTTTGCAGATTTCTTATTCTTTTGAGAATAGCATCATTCTTATTGGCAAGACCTATGCGTTTCCCTTCTTATCTCCCATGTGTGAAGAATAAAAGTAATCTGCAACCAGCAGCATGTTAACTCCTCAATTCATATATTAAATGCACTTTTAGTTTTGGTCAGAATTCTACCAGTTTTTTTGGGGGGGTTAGTTTTTTTTTAATGTCTTTATTGATTTTAGAAAGAGAGGGAGGGAGAGGGATAGAGAGGTAGAAACATCAATGAGAGAGAAATATCAATCGGCTGCCTCCTGCACATCCCCACAAGGGATTGAGCCTGCCACTCAGGCATGTGCCCTGACCTGTAATTGAACTGGTGACCTCTTGATTCATAGGTCAGTGCTAAACCACTGAGCAACACTGTCCAGGCTGGTGGGGGGCAGTGTTAGTTTTAATAAAAAGAGAATGTGTGAGAAAACATAACTTGGGCACATGACTGAACATGGAAGAAAACATGTTTTCTATTTCTCTCAGGAATAATAAGTTCCCGTCTTCCTAGGAAAAGACTGATTGTTTTTGACCATCACAGTAAGTAACCACTGGACTCAGTTGGAAGCACATAATATCTGATCAATGACCGCTTTCTTCAGTAGCATACTTCTTCAAATCAGTCAAGCAGCAACAGCCTTTTTCTTTTTCCCACTGCCCAGTCTTCTAAACGTCAGTCAATCAGAAAAAAAACTCCACTTGATAATATGCTTTCACAGCTGAAGTTCAACCAATCCCTAAACACTCTCACTTCTCAAAATCTGCCATTCCTTGACTGGTTCCACTTCCTTAAAGTCTATAAGATTAGCTAGCTCTTTGCCTTTCCTTTCTCCCTCGGAAAGACTGATCGCCAAAACAAAAGAGCACAACTTTCCTTTCAAGCAATGAATGATGGTCTCCTTCTTTCTGCACCATTCAATGAAACTATAATTCAATACTGTACTTTTTAGGTTTGAATTTCCTTACGTGAAGAAATTCACTCCTACACCTATATTTTTCCTACATCATTTAGTGTTGTTTATTGTACATTGTGGGCTCTTGGTAAATCAAATCATTGAAAAATATTTAAGTAGCAAGGTATATTAGGTTTAATATAACCAGTGTTGTCCAAACTTTGGATTCTAGCAGATTTCTTAAAAGAAAATTTCAAGCAGATCTAACTTGTAACTAGAAAAGCACACTATGTCTGGATGAAGTTCGGCCAGGGGAAGCTAACTCTTTCCACCTGTTCTATTAAGCACTTCACCTTACTTGTGTGCTAAGGTGCTCCTTTATATCAGTTGAGACTTTGCTAAACAGAGTTTAAACCACTGATGTGTTTGTATTCCTCAATTTACACATCAAGACAGTGATGCTCCGATGACTTCCACAGAAATTTGCAGGTACAGCAGGTTTATGGGGACAAGATTATTTCAACTAAACATGTTGAGTTAGAGATCTCAATTAGGCACAAAAGAGGAGATGACAGTTCAACAAACCTCTTGATTTCAGACTAGAGATAAATTCTATAAAAAAATCAACAGATAAATGGAATTTTTTATGATTATAAATAAACTAGAGGCCGGTGCATGAAATTCTTGCACTGTGGGGGGGTGACCCTCAGCCAGGCCTGCGCTCTCTCGCAGCCTGGGAGCCCTCGGGGGATGTTCCACTGACTCAGAGGCAGGAGAGACTCCCTTCACCACCACTGCACTCACCAGCCATGAGCCCGGCTCAGGGTTTCTGGCTGAGCAGTGCTCCCCCTTTGGGAGTGCACTGACCACCAGGGGGCAGCTCCTGCATTGAACATCTGCCCCCTGGTGGTCAGTGCACATCATAGTGACCAGTCGTTCTGCTGTTTGGTCAATTTGCATACTAGACTTTTATTATATAGGATGACAAAGTGGCCAACAACTGAGGTCCAGGCCCTCCAACTTTAAGGTATATGAGAAAATGAAACCTACAAAGGAGACTGAGAAGGAGCTACCAGGGAGTAAGAAGAAAACCAGGGGAATGGGTTCCAGAAGCCAAGTGAAGGGTTTTGTTTTTTTCCGCCCCCCCATGGACAAAGGAGTGACTTTATCAAATAAGACTGAGGTGTCATAGAGGATTATACTTGAGAAATATCCATGAAATCCAGTAACTTGAAGGCCATTGATAATTTCTCACACAAACAAATCTGATGGTCTCATTGGAGAGAATGGGAGTATAAATGGCTCTTTCAGGGAGTTAAAGTCAGTATGTACATAAAGTATTGACTTGTCAAGTGAGTTTGAGCAATGCTGTCTTAAATAATATTGGATATGTCTCTTATGAATGAGCCTATACATACCTTCTAATTGGAAATTTCTCTGGAGATAATAGGAAAAGAGTTCTGGCCACTCATAACAACAAAGGCCTTTTATTTTCAAAAATACATATACATATATAATTATTGTTCTATACATTTGAAAACATAATCTCATAGTCATTAATGCCTCTGCATTTAAGAGAATCATATTCAAAAAAAGGCTTGGTAGAGAAAAACCATCTTAAACACTTATTGCTTCCTAAATACATTTAATTGGATATGTATTTATATGTTCTTGAAGTATCTTGCTAAGTAATATTTAGTTCATTGCATGGTGTGGATTTAATTCCCCTAAATCAATTATATTTGTGTCCTTAAATTCTTGTGTTCAAATACTACCTCTAGGTCTTGCTAAGTAAGTGTATCTAAGCAAAATAGAAACAATTAGATTAAAGGTCATCTCCTCGTTCCTCACTGGGAAGATAGCTCATCAAATGCCTGGCAAAGTGACATTCCAATAATCTCACACTGTAACTCCAGCAATCCTTCACAAAATCCCTTAAGATTTAATATCATCCAGGTCACAATTGTTTTCTTCCCTGAATTAAATATATACCATGTATGCAGTGCTTCTCATTAGCTGTACTAGTTTTGAAATAGCAATTCTATTATTCAAGGCAGGAATTCATAATGGTGTTTCTAATAGCAACAGCAGCCACTTTCTGAGGTTGGCAGCGATCTCTGCTCAGCTCATGTTCCACTCAGTACATGATGGAGCATTTACTGAGCATTCTCCTGGGTACAGAAGTGTCAGCCTGCTTTCAAACCACCTGTCCTCACAGATGATAATAAAACTATGCTCACGTGGACTGTGGCAGCAATTGTGACCTGTGCTTTCATGACACAATTATTGCAAAATGAAATAAAGGACATGAATAGAATTTGATATGTAGATAAACTTGTCTTTCAGGTATTTTTAAGGGAGATATTATTCAAATAGGAGGAATTGAAAATTGAGGAAATATATTCAGAAAATTACCATATATTTTGTTATGCCCCAATATCTTTAGTAGAATCAATTTTACCTATTTTAGAACAATTGAAGGGAAAGGCAGCTTGCATTTAAAAAAAGTCTAAATTCATTTTTCATACATACATGCAGATATTGGTTGCCTAAGTTATAAGTTTCTGTCACCAAATTTTTCTTTAAAAATTACAACTCTAATTTTGTGCAGTTATGAGAAAATATATTTTTCATGGGTCCCAAGGGAGAGCAAGAGGGTAAATATTAATTAGTATAAACCAATCGTAGTCATTCTGTTCTTCTGATCAGGCACTGTGGAAATGACAGATCCTAAACTGATGAGGTAGAAAGAAGATACTTGGGCTATTTTTCTTTGCCCCTGTAACTTCACATGAGAAAGGAATCTCCTAGGATTTGCAATTATTTGTGTAAGGATATGATGCTGAGAGCTGGTGTATCCAACTAGCACTCATAAGAGACATATCAAGAGAATTACATAGAAGTTGATCAGGCTCTTGCATCATTGAGTCATTGTATTAAATCAGTTTACCTATGAACTTCTGGTTATTTGAGATAATAGTTATTCTAAACATGTCAACAGAAGTTTTTGTACTTGCCAATATAAACATCTGATGCAGCTAATAAGTGTTGAACAGTAATTTAAAACCATGACTTGTGATTCAAATTAGTAGGTTCTTGCCATGGCAAAATCTGAAATTATTTTAAAATTTAATATTTATATCAACTGAAATTAAGTATTCATTAAAATAGATTTTTTAAATTTTTAGTGCATAGAGCACAATTATATAATTTTGGTGATTAAAAGAGCATAAATACCAACAATTCCAGCCACCTCTATTTAACTTTAAAAAACTGATTCCCAGCTCAGCCGGTGTGGTTCAGTGGTTAAGCGTCGACCCATGAACCAGAAGGTCACCTTTTCGATTTCTTGTCAGGGCACATACCCAGGTTGAGGGCTTGATCTCCAGTAGGGGGTGTGCAGGAGGCTGCTGATTAATGATTCTCATTGATGTTTCTATCTCTTTTTTCCTCTCCCTTCCTCTCTGAAATCAATAAAAATATATTAAAAATCAAAAACAAAAAACTGATGCCCACAGCCAGTTGATTGAAAATCTACCTCTTCTGTCCCCTAAGTCATCTAAGTAAGTAAAGCTTGTGTTAAATCCCGAATGTCATGGGAAATAATCATAGCTTATCAGGAGGGAAATATCTCTTCTTCTTTTAGCCTTATCTCTATTAAGTGCTAAATGAGACAAATAGTGCATTATAATGCTTTGATAAACATTAAATGACATTACTCACATAAAATTACTGGCACATATTAGCTGAAAATAAATATTAGATTTTATACATGTACCTTTCTATGAAAAGAATTTTTGCAGACAAAATTATAATGTAAAAAAATGCACTTGAAGAATGAGTAGTATGGGTAAATGTACTTTTACTACACAATGTATTGTAGATCTTTTCTTTAGAATTAAAACATATCAACATATTAAAGGCTCTGAGAGGTTCTGGAGTAAAAAGATCTATGTTTGTTATCTATTGTTGCATAGAAAATTATCTCAAAAATTAGCATCAGAAAGAATAATCATGTAAAGTGTCCCACAGGTTTTCTGGATCTGAGATGTGGGAGCAGTTTAGCTGGCTGGTTCTGGCTGAGTCTCTCATGAGGTTGGACTCAGGATGTTGGTTAGGACTCTCTGAAGGCTTAACTGAAGCTGGAGGATCTGATTTCGAGGTGGCTCACTCACTTGCTTGGCAAATCAGTGCAGAACATAGGCATACAGACTCAGTGACTTGTGACTTGTCATGGGGACCTCTCCACATATCAGCTTAAGTGTCCTCAGTACATGGTACTCGGATTTCCCCCAAGCAAAGAATCTGAGAGAATAAAACAAGGAGGAGGCTTCAATGCCTTTTGTAATTGTGAAAATTAATAAGAAACCTAATTTAGAATGGAGTGGGGAAGCTAGTGTCACTCAACACACACTACTGACTCCATCAGGGAGAGATACTACTTTACTACTTCATCAGAAGGAAGAAGATTCCTCTTTGCCCAGTAATAGCTCAGCCAATGAGAGATTGGTATAAATTAGCCAATGAAAAGTCACTAGACTTTGAACCTCCAGTTTCCTCCAAAGGATTTTGCCTTTATATCAGCCCTTCCCAAGGCCATAAAATAGTGCTCCTCTCCTTTGTTACTCTGGAGTTACACATGGTTTTCCATTAGACCACATGCTCCAAGTTGTAATTCTTTGTTATTACCAAATGAACCCATTTTATTGGAGAAATATCTGGCTGTCCTTTTGTTAAGGTAAACATAGCCTAGTCTAAAAAGTTAAACACTTCTTAAAGGATCATGAACATACTATTAACCCACCACAGGATATCGGTAACTTTATTTGATCTAGATTTTTCTAAAATAATTGACCTCAGAACTCTGTTTTCAAGTAACATTGTTCTAAGCATTCCCTTTAATACTCTTGACATAACAGAATTCCATGTGGCTTAATTTGAATAAATAAATAAATAAATAAGAAAAAGTTGTCTAGAGGAAATAAAGAATTTGAGTATTTCTAAAATATGTAAGCAGCTTGACCACTCTTTATTTTTAAATACTACCTTAAATTGTATTTATATTATTCACTTGCTTTTAATAATTTATAACCATTGTTCATGATCTGATTTGGAAATTAAGATTTCTTTTTGGTTAATCCTCACCTGAGGATATTTTTCCATTGCTTTTTAGAGAGAGTAGAAGGAAGGGAGGAAAGGGAAGAGAGAAAGAAGAGAAACATTGATGTGAGAGAGACACATTCATTGGTTGCCTCCCGCATGCTCCCCCATCAGGGACAGGGATAAAACCTGCAACCTAAATATGAGTCCTTGACTGAGAATTGAACTCACTACATGACTCTTTGGTGCTCAGGCCAATGACTTAACCACTAAGCAATAGCAGCCAGGGAAGAAAATATGATTTTTGAACTACACAAATAAACATAAAAAGATACATTTTAGAGAGAATTTCTAACTGCAACTTGCCATATACTATAGTATTTTTAAGTTTTTAATGTTATTATTAATAACTAGTGACCCAGTGCACAGATTCGTGCACATACAAAGGAAATTAATTAGAAGGTGGCTGGTGGGATGGGACTGGGCAAGATGGGTTGAACACGCCCTGGAGCCAACCTCCCATGGTCCCTCCTGCCGGAAGCTGGTCCATCCTTGCTGCTTGACACAGTCGCTGCAGGAAAAAAACATCTACACAGCATATGTTTCAATGGACCTGGCATATATAGCATACTGTTTTTAATATGTTTGCTCCCTTTAGCGCCATGTGTTTTAACCAAGGTCACCTCTCCGAGAAAGGTTGTTTCCCCAGGTGGGGATCTTTCCCTGAGGTTAGGGAGGGGATACAACCCCTTAATTAAGTGCCAGGCGGGTAGTTAAGCTACATGGTCTTTACTCCCTGGAATGGAGATGAGAAACACCTTAACCCTTGTAATAGAAATTGACAGGATTGGGATCGGCTGGTATAAATACGGATGTAATAAGACAATAAACGTCAGATCCTCATCAGTTCCTGACCAGAACTCCGACCAGAACTTTGGCTGGAGATCCTGGCTATAGGTCCTGACTAGGCTGCTGACCAACTGAAGGCTGTCTTCGTGTCATTCCTTCTTCGCCGACTCCGTCCACACCTTTGGGGACCCCTGGACCTGTTGGGATTGGACCCCGGCAACTGGCGCCCAACGTGGGGCACGAAGGTAAGTCCCCCCCGTACTTGGGACGTACTTGGGAAGGATAGGACTGCACCGTAGGGTGCTGCAGACCCCTCCTATAGAGGATAAGTAGGGTAAGCGGGTAGTTAGTACAAAACTTAGATTGACAAGATGGGTCATACTGAGTCTAAAGAAAAAAGACTCTGTGTTAATCTTTTGATGCATCTGCTTGCTAGCAGAGGAGTTGAGATTACTCCCAGTCAGATAGAAAGTTTTATAGAATATGCATGTCAATGGGTTCCTGAGGATGGAACTGTTAATTTAACAACTTGGACTAAAATAGGAGAGCAATTTATGAATTATCACACCTTCCATCCGCAGGACCAGAAGGTCCCGGAAAATGCTTTTCCCCTCTGGAATTTAATTCGTGGCATCTTGGCACCAGAGGCAGAAACTATTGAACGTTCTCAAACTTTAAATAGTCCCTCGGATCCACCTAGAGAAGACACATCATTATTGTCTCCAGCTCAATCTAAGAGCAATTTAGCTATGCCTACTGATCGGAAGGAGAATAAATATCATAAACATGATCATTGTTCCTTTCCAGTCAGTAGAGGGGAGAGAGGCCCTCCCATTCAAAACAGGCTCCCTAAATTAGAAAGAAAGCCTAAACCAGGTCCTGCGGCTCCTAGGAGCTCCATGTCTAAATTTCAAAGGGCGATAAGAGAAGCTGAAGCTAATGGAGATCTTGAGTTCTCACTCTGCTTCCCAGTTGCATATGAGAATGAGTTTGATGAGGACGAAAGCCCCACCTGGGAGGCTATACCTTACAAAATACTTAAAGAATTAAAATTGGCCTGTTCTGAATATGGACCTCTAGCTCCTTACACACTAACCTTGGTAGAAACCCTAGCCAATAAATGGATGACTCCTTATGATTGGTCACAGGTTTGTAAATCCTGTCTCTCAGGAGGCAATTACTTATTATGGAAAACTGAATATGATGATCTTGCTAAGAAAGCTGTAGCCACTAGCAAAAATTCCAGAGGAGGAGTAACCCTAGACATGATATTAGGAGAAGGTGATTTTAACACGGCTCAGGAGCAAATGTATATGCCCAAAGAGGCACTTATTAAAGTAAACAGTTGTGCAGTAAATGCCTGGAAATCCCTACCTTATACATCAGGAAAAACAACCTCCCTTACAGAGATTAAACAGAAGGTCGAGGAACCATATCAGGATTTCCTTTCTCGCCTCAGACAGGCAGTCAAAAGAGTAATCAATAATGAAGAGGCTGCCGATATCCTAATCAAATAACTGGCTTTTGAAAATGCTAATAATACCTGTCAGGCTTTATTAAGGCCGATTCGCAGAACAAGAACTATAAATGATTTTATAAAACAGTGTGCTGATGTAAGTCCAGCATTTATACAGGGTGTAGCTATAGCTGCAGCTCTCAAAGGGGAGACATACCCTCAATATGTACAGGGCAAAGGACAAGCCAGCAATAATACAGGTAATAAAAGAAATATGAACTGCTACTCTTGTGGTTTATCTGGGCACTTTAGCAGAGAATGCCCAAATAGAAATAATAATACTCAAGCCAGACGGCAAGCTCCTCGACAGCCTGGAAATACATCAGGGAATAATATTAATCCTCCAAAAACCGTTTGTCCCCGATGTCAGAAAGGATTCCATTGGGCAAAGGAATGTAGATCAAAATACCATAAAAATGGTCGGCCTTTAAATTCTACAAATAGCTCCCAAGGAGGTTATATCCCATCACCTCAATTGGGAAACTTGAGAAGGGGCCGGCCCCAGGCCCCTGCAATAATAGGGGCATCGACCCTCAACCCCTCTGCTTCAAATTTCAATCCGTCAGTGACCTCTTCAGAGCAACCCCAGGCAGTGCAGGATTGGACCTCCATTCAACCACCCACGCAATACTAACCCCAGACTCGCCAGTAGCAGCCATTCCTACAGGAGTGTCTGGGCCGCTGCCTGAGGGAACTGTAGGATTAATATTAGGGCGGAGCTCCACCTCGTTACAGGGGATCTTAGTCATCCCAGGAGTTGTTGATGCAGATTACACAGGAGAAATACAGATTTTACTTTCCCCACCCACCACAACTATACAGATTCAGCCCAACCAGAGAATTGCCCAATTACTCCTGTTACCAATACATAAAATAGGGACAGCTGTTACCCAGGAAGCTAGAGGGGCCGGAGGCTTTGGATCTAGTGATGCAGCATTTTGGATACAAGAAATCCATGCTACTAGACCTACAAAAATTTTACAAATTCAGGAAAAACCAATTGAAGGTATATTGGATACAGGAGCAGATGTTTCCTGCATAGCAGGGAAGGATTGGCCCTCTTCATGGCCCACGCACACCACCTCCACTTCCCTACTAGGCAAGGCATCTAATGTAAAAAAGAGTTCTCAGATTTTAACTTGGGCTGATGAAGATCAACATTCAGGAACATTCTGTCCCTATGTAATTGCGACTATCCCCTTTACATTATGGGGAAGAGATATCTTGTCTCAAATGGGAGTTCTATTATATAGCCCCAGTGATAGAGTAACATCACAGATGCTAGACATGGGATTTAATCCAGAAAAGGGATTAGGAAAAGAAAGTAATACCTCACACTCCTCGACAGGATTTATAATTGGGGCCATTGCCCATAGGACTGCTGATCCCATAGTCTGGAAATCATCACAACCAGTATGGGTCGAGCAATGGCCCTTAACATCTGAGAAAATAACAGCAGCCCGACAATTAATTGATCAGCAATTAGCAGAGGGACATATAGAGCCATCAAATAGTCCCTGGAACACACCCATATTTGTAATAAGAAAGAAATCAGGCAAGTGGAGACTTTTGCAAGATCTAAGAGCCATAAATGACACTATGGAAGATATGGGCTCCTTACAACCTGGATTGCCCTCCCCTGTGGCAATTCCACAGGAGTATTGTGTTGTTGTTATTGACTTACAGGATTGTTTTTTTACTATACCTCTTCACCCGGCTGATTGTCAAAGATTTGCATTCAGCATACCATCAGAAAACTTTAAACAGCCTTATCAGAGATATCAATGGAAGGTTCTCCCACAAGGGATGAAAAATAGTCCTACATTATGTCAAAAGTTTGTAGATCAGGTATTGCAAGTTATTAGAAAGAAATTTTCAGATCTATATCTTATTCATTATATGGATGATATTTTAATTGCTCATAAAGATCGGGCTACTTTACAGGAAATTCTTACTCAGACCGTCCTTGCTTTAGAAAATTATGGTCTAAAAATAGCCCCAGAAAAGATTCAGACTGAACCTTCTTTTTCCTACTTAGGCAGAATATTACATACCTCTACTATCACCCATCAGCCTTTACAATTAAGAAAAGATCATTTAAACACATTAAATGATTATCAGAAACTATTAGGTGATATCAACTGGGTCAGGCCATATCTAAAAATAACCACTTTTGACTTAAAACCTCTATTTGACATTTTAAAGGGAGATTCTAACCCTAAGTCTCCCCGACAATTAACTGTGGAAGGAGAAAAGGCTATAGCAAAAATAGAACAGGCCATCAATAAACAGCAACTACAGTATCTAGATTATTCCAAATCTTGGGCCTTAATTATTCTAGCCACTAAATATACTCCTACAGATGTTTATGGCAGGAAGGACCATTAGAATGGATACATTTACCTGTCACTCCTAGGAAGATTATACCATCCTATCCTTCCCTAGTGGCCACTCTCATTATCAAAGGTAGATGCCGCAGTATCGAACTCTTTGGAAGAGAAGTTACTGAGATAATAATACCTTATAAAAGAGAACAATTAGACACACTATTACAATTTGAAGAAGAGTGGCAAATAGCTATAGGTAACTTCCCAGGACAAATTTTACATCATTTGCCAAGATCACCTATATTGCAATTTCTCTCCCTACATCCATTTATATTTCCTATTAAATGTTCAAAAGAGCCATTATCACCTCCTGCCTCCTTAGTATTCACAGATGGCTCCTCTAATGGTAAGGCAGTAACAATCATTGACTCAATAACCCATGTTCAACAAACCCTAGAGACGTCAGCCCAGAGAACAGAGCTTTTGGCAGTCATTTATGCCTTTGAACAATTGCAACAGGTTCCCTTTAACTTGTACACTGACTCTCAATATATAGTTAAATTATTTCCTCATATTGAGACCGCCTCTCTCCCACAAGGAAGAACAGCCATTTTCTCTTTGTTAACTCAGCTACAAACTTACATTCATAAACGAGAAAAGGCTTTCTATATTGGACATATTAGAGCTCATTCCTGTCTACCAGGACCCTTAAGCGAAGGAAATTATCAGGCGGATCTACTAACTCGCCCAATAGTTTGTACAGCTCTAGAAGAAGCCCGGCGGTCTCATGCCATTCATCATCAAAATGCTTCTGCTCTCCATCTATATTATCGCATATCTAGAGAAGCTGCTCAAAGTATTGTACGTGACTGCGGCCATTGTCCTACTCATTTTCCTAGCCCTGCTACTGGAGTTAATCCAAGAGGACTTAGGCCCTGTGACTTATGGCAGATGGATATTACTCATGTCCCATCTTTTGGCAAACTTTGCTATGTGCATGTTTGTATTGATACCTTTTCTCATGTTATCCTTGCTTCTGCACATACAGGAGAAGCCTTTAAAGATGTAAGTCAACATTTATTCCAATGTTTTTCCTACCTAGGAATACCAAGGGCACTTAAAACAGACAATGGGCCTGCCTATACCTCTAGAGCTTTTAAAAACTTATGATCTACATTCGGCATCGCACATACTACAGGAATACCTTACAATCCTCAAGGCCAAGCAATAGTAGAAAGGGCTCACCAAACTTTAAAAACACAAATTAAAAAATTACAAGAAAATGAGTTTAAATATTCCTCTCCTCATCATGTTCTACAACATACTTTATTTGTAATTAATATACTAAATGTAGATTCTGAGGGAAATTCCCCGATGTACAGGCATTGGAACCCTGATCTAACTAAACCTAAAGTCCTCGTCAAATGGAGAGACTTGCTTATAGGAGCCTGGAAGGGACCTGATGTACTTTTAACCCGGGGGAGAGGATATGCTTGTATATTTCCACAGGACGCAGACTCACCTGTGTGGATTCCAGACCGTCTAGTCCGACCTTATGTCTCACCGCCCTCCATCTCCGCCTCAATCTAGCACACCTGACCAGTGCCCGTCTGCAGCAGATGTGCAGCCCTGAGCTGGAACCACCTGTCCATTGGAAGGATCACATGTGCCTCCTTTTTGTCTGTCCTTATGTTCCAGCTTTGCCCCACATCTCCTATCCTTTTTCTTTTTTTTTTCTTAATCTGACTACTTGTTTGCTGGTTCTTTGGCCTTTCTCCTTCTCTCCTGAACACAGCCTTTTCTAGAATCTCCCTACACTACTGTTCCAGGAAGGGCATCTCCCTTTTCTGCCGTGACTGGGGGTGTTTGGTATATGCCTCATACGTGGAGTTGTCTTGTGCCAAGACCCTGACATCCTGGGCTGAGAAAGCCCTGTCCCAGGACTCTCCTTTGTCCTATATTGGCCCCTCTTGCCCTTGTGTCAAGAGGGACCCTCTTCTCACAATCCAATTGCCCACAGCTGTTGCCTGAGTTCTCTGTTAATGCTGAGGTCACGGTGGCTGGTACCATGGATCTGTCTCTCGCCCAATGGAGTGAGCTGGGTTCTCTCTGGAGAAGAAACCTGGGTTCCCCAAGATATGTGATCGCCGAAACCAGTTTGGCTCAGTGGATGGAGCGTCGGCCTGCGGACTGAGGGGTCCAGGGTTCGGTTCTGGTCAAGGGCATGTACCTGGGGTTGGGGGCACATCCCCAGTGGGAGATGTGCAGGAGGCAGCTGATCGATGTTTCTCTCTCATCGATGTTTCTAGCTCTCTATCTCTCTCCCTTCCTCTCTGTGAAAAATCAATAAAATATATTAAAAAAAAAAAAAAAGATATGTGATCAATGCCGGGACCCCGCCAGCAGGCGAGGGGATCCAAAGGCAGTTGCTGGGCATGGAGGCCAGAGGGACATAGACTACCAAGGAGACAGAACTGAACCTCACATCACCCTGCTTGGCCCCGGAGCATGGCTGGTTAGTCAAAGACGGGTAAGATTCCTCAGGGAGGAACAACCTAAGACAGGCACAGTCACAGAGGGGCCAGTAGGAGAGAACTTGGGGTTCAACAGAGGTGGGGCACAGATCCTCACTCCCCCAATGGTGCAGGGGCTTGAACACTCACCCCTTCTGAGGAAGGTCTCCTTTCCCCATGGCTGCTTCTCGCTTCCCATGTCCAGCCCAGATAGGGACCCAGATAACGAATAGAGACTTGGCCCAGCTCAGATCGGGAACAGAAAGAGACTTGGTCCAGCTGAGATCAGTACCTAGATAAGAGACCTGGCTGACAGCAGCTTCCCTTTCACTGCAAAAGGACTTTTTTCCCATTTCTACCTTGGACCACAGGGAAAGGGGCAGCTGAAAGAAAGGGCTGGAGCAGGATGCTGCCTTCTTCCCTTTCTTCCTCTTTTTTCTAAACACTTCCATGCCTTGTAGTTCTTTTGCTTTCTTTTCTTTTTCTCTCTACTACCCTCCATCCTCCATAACAGCTGACCCAGAGGACACAGCTTACTCCTCCTTGGACACCGACACTACCATCAAGCACGGCCCTGATGGACCCTTTGATGCAGCCCTTCAACTCGCTGACACGTCTGGAAACCCGTCGCCAGTGATGCCGCCCGCTAGCCAGACCAACAAGGACAACCAAACCAACAACTTGAGGACAGCTGAAATCTCTTGACTGAAGAGGCCGGCAACCTCCTAAGGAACAGGGCTCCTTGTGCGCTTCATCCACTATGTTTATAGCTATGCTTGTTGTCATTGCTTGCCAGTCTTCTTCCGAGTCTAAACAGCCCAATCTGAGAGGTGACTGCTGATTTGCATGCGCTATCATTTAAAAAATAAAAAAGGGGGAATTTGCCGGAAGCTGGTCGATCCTTGCTGCTTGACACAGTCGCTGCAGGAAAAAAACATCTACACAGCATATGTTTCAATGGACCTGGCATATATAGCATACTGTTTTTAATATGTTTGCTCCCTTTAGCGCCATGTGTTTTAACCAAGGTCACCTCTCCGAGAAAGGTTGTTTCCCCAGGTGGGGATCTTTCCCTGAGGTTAGGGAGGGGATACAACCCCTTAATTAAGTGCCAGGCGGGTAGTTAAGCTACATGGTCTTTACTCCCTGGAATGGAGATGAGAAACACCTTAACCCTTGTAATAGAAATTGACAGGATTGGGATCAGCTGGTATAAATACGGATGTAATAAGACAATAAACGTCAGATCCTCATCAGTTCCTGACCAGAACTCCGACCAGAACTTTGGCTGGAGATCCTGGCTATAGGTCCTGACTAGGCTGCTGACCAACTGAAGGCTGTCTTCGTGTCATTCCTTCTTCGCCGACTCCGTCCACACCTTTGGGGACCCCTGGACCTGCTGGGATTGGACCCAGGCACCCTCCCAAGTGTCTGCAGAGTGAGTGGGGTCCCTCCGGCAGGTGGGGTCCCTTGGTCTGGCCTGCAGGGATTGGGCCGAAACCAGCTCTCCAACATCCCCCAAGGGGTCCCAGAGTGTCATACAGGGTGTGGAATGCAACTGCAAGTGTACAGTAAACCAGATTCGGAGCCAACAGTGCCCTAGTAACAACATAACCCACTGCTGAAGGTGGAATGGTGCGGCCCTGCGAGGAATCGGGCTCCTTCCTCTCTGGTTTCGAGATGTGTCACCTGAGAACAGCCACTGCCAATTCACTGAAGCTTGGCAGCTCCTGTGTTGATCATCTGCCCATGGTGGTCAATGAGTATCATAGTGACCAGTCGGATGGTTGGAGGGACACTTAGCATATTAGCCTTTTATATATATTGATGCTAACTAGAGCTGCTAATCTGGCGTGTGATGCCATTGGGAGGTAGAATGAAATAATTTTATTTGTGGAGCAGAAGTGTCTGTTTTCTTATCAGCTATTAGATTAGTAAATGGAACATTTGTTAATAACATATGCTCCTCACTTCAAGGCCAAGTAACATCCAGAGAAATGGAATCCCAAATAGTTCTTTACTCCTGACTATAATCTAGGATTTGTAAGCAGAGCTACAAAGCTTTCTTGAAGACTTTACATATCTAGCTTAGTTCCATATAGTATGCAAGTACATGAGAACTTAAACAAATGCCCTAGTCATGAATAATGAGTTTAAAGAAGCTTAAGTACCTCATATATTTCTCTCTAAAATGTAAGTATAAATGAAGACATGGGGGCCCTGGGTCAGTTAGGAGATACTTAATATCTGCTATCATCGGTAAGATGTGACATAATAACTGGAAAACAGCAAGACATAAGTCCTACAAACATAAGCATAACAAACTCAGAATGCACTCATAGAAACACAGAGAAAAATCAAACATAAATCTCCACATCTCTGTTTTATAGAGAAGACAGGGCATGAGAAAGCCCATTATTAGAATTCTGCTGTCCTTAGATTGAATTGCTTTAGCTACTGTTTTGATCTTTACTCAGGTTTTAGCTATTCTGTGCCCCATGTAGCCCCATCACCAAGAACTGTGCATCTGGGAATGACAATTTTCCACAAGAGCAATTTTTATATCTAAAAGACAAGGGAAATCGGGGAAGGGTGGTTGTTGCTGTTAAAGTATATCCCCAGGATTATAAACTGCATTATGCAGTCATGAACTTCTCTATTAATGTCATTTAACCTTTGGCAATATTAGTTGAGAGAGGATCCTGTGAAGGATGGTACATTAACTTTTAAAAGTGATGGGCTGTGATATCCCTGCTGTGATGGTGAGTGGCAGAGGCTGAACTTCAGCACAGCCTTTTGAAGACATATTTTTTTCTCTGCAGGGCAAAGCTTACATACATGAGGGTAGAGCTGTGAATTCAGATAGTTCAACTTGTCCTTTAAATAGTAAAACATAAAGGTGTTATTTTAAAAAGAATCCTATAAAATAGCCCACTTTCCTGGTCATTGACTGCTACATATTTTTAAATCTTTCATCAATGTATTCCTTAAAGAGATACCAGGAGTGCACAGTGTATATACTGAAATAAATATTACTGCTCCAAAATTCTAGACATTTCCAAACTATTTAGAAGAATAAAAAACACTAAACAAATGGCTATAATGAGAGTAAAGCTTTAGTAGCAGGTTGTACAAACTACTGAGAATAGAAAAAGTAATTATCTGGCTGGATCAGGGGTAAAGAAAACCATGGCCCTAGGAAGATTAATGACTAAGCTGAGGAGTGGGGAAAAGAACAAAGCAACAAATATGGGCCTAGAGTCAGATCAAAATTAAATCCTTACCCTTCCACTTTCTGGATGACTTCTGACCTATTACTTATCCTCAGAGGGTTTCAGTAATCTCACATTTCTAACAAATACTCCATTTCTTTATTTTTATTTCCCAGCAGCAACTGAAATGGAGTATGTCCAAATGTTAACCAACCATATTTCCTGTGAGAATGTGTACCTCCTGATGTACGCCATAATTTAATGAAATGTCTCTCCATTCGCCAGTTTCATTAGCCCCTGATTAGACAGAAGGACTCATATTTAGTAGACACTGGATGGGCTCTGAAACCTAACAGGTTCTAGCAATTACTCATTGTGTGTATTCATGGGTAGCTATTAACCTCATTGAGTCTCTGTCCCCTCAACTATAATGTAGTAATAAGACTGGTTTTGGAAGATCATTATGAGAATTGGCTACTGTGTATGGAACTAAGCTGTCACATGGTCCTTTCTGGGGAAACAACAAATATTATATTTACAAATATTCACTACTAGAGGCCCGGTGCACAAAATATTGTGCACACGGGGGGCGGGAGGAGGGGGGTCCCCCAGCCCAGCCTGGGCCCTCTCGCAGTCTGGGACCCCTCGGGAGATAACGACCTGCTGGCTTAGGCCTGCTCCTGGGTGGCAGAGGGCAGGACCAATCCCTAGGTGCAGCCCCTGGTCAGGCTCAGAGCAGGGCCGATTGGGGAGTTGGGGCGCCGCCCCGTCATGCACAGAGCAGGGTGGATCGGGAGGTTGCAATGCCACCCTCAGTCACACTCAGGGTAGGGCCGATTGGGGGGTTGGGGCACCGCCCCCTGTCACACTCAAGGCAGGGTTGATGGGGAGGTTGTGGCGCGACCCCCTGTGACGCACAGAGCAGGGCCGATCAGGGGGTTGGGGCGCTGCCCCCTGTCACCCACAGAGCAGGGCTAATCAGGGGGTTGGGGCGCTGCCCCCTGTCACTCACAGAACAGGGCCCATCATGGGGGTTGGGGGTCCGTACCCTGTCACTCACAGAGCAGGGTCAATCAGGGGGTTGGGGAGCTCCCCCCTGTCACGCACAGAGCAGGGCCCATCAGGGGGTTGAGGAGCTCCCCCCTGTCACTCACAGAGTAGGGCCGATAGGGGAGTTGGGGCATGGCCCCCTGTCACACACAGAGCAGGGCGGATCAGGGGGTTGGGACTCTGCACCCTGTCACACTCAGGGCAGGGCCAATGGGGAGGTTATGGCTCTACCCTGTCACACACAGAGCAAGGCCCATGGAGGGGGGTTGGGGCGCCACCCTCTATCACCCACAGAGCAGGGCTGATCAGGGGGTTGGGGAGCCTTCCCCTGTCATAAACAGAGCAGGGCGGATAGGGAGGTTGTGGCCCCGCCCCCTTTCACACACAGAGCCGCAGGGCGATCAGGGGGTTTGGGCGCTGCCCCCTGTAACGCTGATCCCGGTGCCGGGAGCCTCACTGCTCCGCTGATCCCGGTGCTGGGAGGCATATTACCCTTTTACTATATAGGATAGAGGCCTGGTGCATGGGTAGGGGCTGGCTGGTTTGCCCTGAAGGGTGTCCTGGATCAGGGTGGGGGTCCCCACTGGGGTGCTTGGCCAGTCTGGGTGAGGGGCTGAGGGCTGTTTTCCGGAAGAGAGTGACTGAAGCTTCCAACCGCTCCTTCTTTTCTTTTCTTTTTTTTTAATTCTGGGCCAGCTTTAGCTCTGAGGCCTCACTGCTGAAAACATCGATACAAAGTTTCGGTCCGCTGGCTTTCAGTCCGGCTGGTTTCTGGTGTTTCGTTTAGCTTCTTATTTGCAACATAGTACATAGTTGCTTAGAGTTGCAACTGAGAGGCCCCCAAGTGATGTAGGGAACGTTGGAGTCTGCAGTCACTGCAGCAAGCAAGCCTCATGTTCGCTTCCAGCTGCCTGGCTGCTGGCCGCCATCTTGGCTGACAGTTAATTTGCATAAACTCACTGATTAGCCAATGAAAAGGGTAGCGGTCGTACGCTAATTACCATGTTTCTCTTTTATTAGTGTAGATTTTTCTAGACTCCTCACATATTCCAGAAATGCAACAGAATTCCAAGTCCTGTAAAGTATGTCTCCTAAGTATTTCTCAGCATATCCTCTTTTTGTCTCTGTGGCGTGTGACTCAGTGCAGACTCAAGCATTTCACACGTGAGTTGAAACAGATTTCTGACTGGGCAGTTTGGTAAAAGCTATCCGGCCATGTAACTCATTCAATGACCCAGTTGACTTCTCTGAAAAATCTGTCTGATTATAAACTTCACATAGAAACTATGAGTGACCAACAGCTGTTCTCATGATGAAGGCAATACTTATTCACATAGAAAATGCAACCATTCCTACTTTAACCCTTCCCAGCTTTTTTTTAAGATTTATTTTTTACCATGATTTACAGTTTGCTATATACTCATATTATTAACCTTATTGATTTTATTTTACACTTCTTAGTAGCTTTATTGTGATAGAACTGATATAAAAACTGCACATTTAAATGTATACAGTATTGCATTCTTAGTGCCTATGGAAGGTCCTATTAGAGACAGACAATATGGTCTTGGCTATATTTTTATGGCGTTAAGAAGAGATATTGGAGGGGGAAATATATTTGAAGAATTTTAAGTGAATGAGATTTCCCAAAAAAAATATTTAATGTAAGGACAAAGTTAAAAGTAGCCCATGGACATAGACAATAGGGTAGTGAAGACCTGGGGGGGGGGGGGGGGGGAGGTAGGCAGGGGCTGCAAGGACAGGGTGAATGGGAGATATCTGTAATACTATAAATAATATAAAAATATACTTAAAATGAAAATATTTAAAAATGCTTCAAAAAATAGACCTTGGAGAAGTCATAGGAACATAGAGACTAAGTAAGATTTCCCTTTTTTGGTAACTGCTGGAATAGTGGTGGGGATGGATCACACACTCCAAAAGGCAAACAGAAATAGTATTCAGGTTGGGGTGGAGGGAGACAAAGCTCAGAACAGATGCCACAGGCTGTAGAGTATTCTACTTCACTCCCCTGAGTCCCACTCCACAATTTTAAGTCTCAAAGAACAAAATGTCATAAAATACATACAGCGTATGGGAGGGCCACTCATCTCTGTCTGCCACCAGAAGCACTGTCTGCTTTCTCATTGCAATTTCCTAAACGCTTGAAAATTTTCCATGTAACAACCAGACAATTATGTAGTCACAAGCTTGGGCTTTGTATAGGAATATCTCCAATGTGATAGTTTGATGTTTGCTGTGTCTATTCCAGATGTTCATGAACTCCATGACATTTTGGTGCTAGAACAACATATATGATAATGAGATTTGCATACAGTTTCTCTTAAAACAAAACAAAAAAGCCAGTTTGTAAAATGTTACCAATGAATTTTACTCTGTTATTGTGAACTAGAGGCCTGGTGCATAAAATTTGTGGACTGGGGGCGGGGGGGGTAGGGATTGGGCCTAAACGGGAAGTTGGACATCCTCTCACAATCTGGGACTGCTGGCTCCCAACCACTTGCCTGCCTGCCTGCCTGATTGCCCCAAACCACTTCTGCCTGCCAGCCTGATCACCCCCTAACCACTCCCCTGCCAGCCTGATCGACGCCTAACTGTTCCCCTGCCAGCCCGGTCGCCTCCAACTGCCCACCCCTGCCAGTCCAGTTGTCTCCAACTTCCCTCCCCGGCTGGCCTGGTCCCCCCCAACAGCCCTCCCCTCTCAGCCTGGTCACCCCCAATTGCCCTCCCCTGCCTTCTCAGTCACCCCTAACTGTCCTCCCCTGCAGGCCTGGTCACCCCCAACTGCCCTCCCCTGCTGGCCTGATTGTCCACGACTGCCTTCCCCTGCAGGTCATTTTGTGGCCACATGGGGGCAGCCATCTTGTTTGTTGGAGTGATGGTCAATTTGCATACTGGTTGTGACAAATTAGCATATTTGGGCTAATTAGCATATCCCTCTCTTATTATATAGGATTAGAGATGGGGATGAAGGAAATATGCAATCATGAAAATAGATGCTGCTTGTTCTCTTATTTTAGGAAAAGAATAAATTTAAGAGAGAGTTAACAATTACTGAGAGTACAAAATGTGCAAAGAGTTCTAGTACTCAAAGGCTTAAACAAATATTTAAAATAAAGATTATCTTGAGATGAAATATAACCTTATATTTCTATGTGTTAAAATGCAATGCTTATGAAGAACTTTAGCCAAAAGTAAAAAAGAAATAAAGAAAAATATAATACACTATCATCCCTAGCAAGTCTGTTACAAAGACAATTTTAAGGCCTCTGAATTCCAGTCAAAAATTTAAAATGCACAAATACCCTTAATAAGGAGGACAAAATATTTTCAAGTTGATTATCCTATACTAGAGGCCCGGTGCACAAAAATTTGTGCACTCGGGAGGGGAGGGGGGTCCTCCAGCCCGGCCTGTGCCCTCTCTCAGTCTGGGACCCCTCGGGAGATAACGACCTGCTGGCTTAGGCCTGCTCCCGGGTTGCAGAGGGCAGGCCCAATCCCTAGGTGCAGCCCCTGGTCAGGCTCAGAGCAGGGCCGATGGGGGAGTTGGGGCGCCACCCCGTCACTCATAGAGCAGGGCAAATCAGGAGGTTGGGGCACTGCCCCCTGTCACTCACAGAGCAGGGCCCATCAGGGGGTTGAGGAGCTCCCCCCTGTCATGCACAGAGCAGGGCTGATCAGGGGGTTGAGGAGCTCCCCCCTATCACTCACAGAGTAGGGCCGATAGGGGAGTTCGGGCACTGCTCCCTGTCACACACAGAGCAGGGCAGATCAGGGGGTTGGGGTGCTGCACTCTGTCACACTCAGGGCAGGGCCAAGGGGAGGTTATGGCTCTACCCTGTCACACACAGAGCAAGGCCCGTGGAGGGGGGTTGGGGCGCCACCCTCTATCACCCACAGAGGAGGGCCGATCAGGGGGTTGGGGCGCCACCACTGTCACACTCAGGGCAGGGCCAATGGAGAGGTTATGGCTCTACCCTGTCACACACAGAGCAGGGCCTGTGGGGGGGTGGGGGTTGGGGCGCCGCACCCTGTCACACACAGAGCAGGGCTGATCAGGGGGTTGGGGCACCGCACCCTGTCAAACACAGAGCCACAGGACGATCATGGGGTTGGGGAGCTCCCCCCTGTCACACACAGAGCTGCAGGGCAATCAGGTGGTTGGGGAGCTCCCCCCTATCAGGCACAGAGCAGGGCTGATCAGGGGGTTGGGGTGCCTTCCCCTGTCACAAACAGAGCAGGGCGGATAGGGAGGTTGTGGCCCTGCCCCCTGTCACTCACAGATCTGCAGGGCGATCAGGGGGTTTGGGTGCTGCCCCCTGTCACGCTGATCCCAATGCCGGGAGGCATATTACCCTTTTATTATATAGAATAGAGGCCTGGTTCACCGGTGGGGGCTGGCTGGTTTGCACTGAAGGGTGTCCTGGATCTGGGTGAGGGGCTGAGGGCCGTTTTCCGGCTGGCGGGTGACTAAAGCTCCCAACAGCTCCTTTTTTTCTTTTTTCTTTTTTTATTCTGGGCCAGCTTTAGCTCTGAGGCCTCAGCTGCTGAAAGCCGATTTCTGGCCTTTGTTTTCCCTTCTGTATTTGATACAATGTTGCAGTCTGGCTGGCTGAACCTGGCTGACTGAAAGCCGGTTTCTGGGTTTTTGTTTAGCTTCTTATTTGCAACATAGTACATAGTTGCTTAGAGTTGCAGCTGAGAGGCCGGCAACTCAGGCGGGGAACGTTAGAGTCAGCCGTCACTGGAGCAAGCAAGCCTCCCTGTTCGCTGCAGTGCATGGCTGCCGGCTGCCATCTTGGCTGACAGTTAATTTGCATAAGGATATGCTGATTAGCCAATGGGAAGGGTAGAGGTCGTACGGTAATTACCATGTTTCTCTTTTATTAGTGTAGACTAGGGGCCTGGTGCACAAAAATTTGTGCACACCGGGGGAGAGGGGGTCCCTCAGCCTGGCTTGTGCCCTCTCGCAGTCTGGGACCCCTCGGGAGATAACGACCTGCTGGCTTAGTCCTGCTCCCGGGTGGCAGAGGGCAGGCCCAATCCCTAGGTGCAGCCCCTGGTCAGTCTCAGAGCAGGGCTGATTGGGGAGTTGGGGCACCGCCCCCTGTCATGCACAGAGCAGGGCAGATGGGGAGGCTGCGATGCCACCCCTAGTCACACTCAGGGTAGGGCCGATTGGGGGGTTGGGGCACCGCCCCCTGTCACACTCAAGGCAGGGTCGATAGGGAAGTTGCAGCGCCACCCTGCCACGCACAGAGCAGGGCCAATCAGGGGGTTGGGGCGCTGCCCCCTGTCACACACAGAGCAGGGACCATCAGGGGGATTGGGGCTCCGTACCCTGTCACACACAGAGCAGGGCCCATCAGGGGTTTGGGGAGCTCCCCCTTGTCATGCACAGAGCAGGGTCAATCAGGGGTTTTGGGAGCACCCCCTGTCACACACAGAGCAGGGCCAATCAGGGGGTTGAGGAGCTCCCCCCTGTCACGCACAGAGTAGGGCCAATAGGGGAGTTGGGGCACCACCCCCTGTCACATACAGAGCAGGGCCCATGGGGAGGGGAGTTGGGGTACCACACCCTGTCACACACACAGCACGGCTGATCAGGGGTTTGGGGCGCTGCCAATGTCACACTCAGGGCAGGGCCGATGGGGAGGTTATGGCTCTACCCTGTCACACACAGAGCAGGGCCTGTGGGGGGGGGGGAGCGCGGTTGTGGCGCTGCACCCTGTCAAACACAGAGCTGCAGAGCAATAAGGGGTTTGGGGAGCTCCCACCTATCAGACACAGAGCAGGGCTGTCAGGGGGTTGGGGCACCTTCCCCTTTCACGAACAGAGCAGGGCGGATAGGGAGTTTGTGGCCCCACCCCCTGTCAGACACAGAGCCCAGAGTGATCAGGGGGTTTGGTCCTTGCCCCCCGTCACACTGATCCCGGTGCCGGGAGGCCTCGCTGCTCCGCTGATTCCGGTGCTGGGAGGCATATTACCCTTTTACTATATAGGATAGAGGCTTGGTGCACGGGTAGGGGCCGGCTGGTTTGCCCTGAAGGGTGTCCTGGATCAGGGTGGGGGTCCCCACTGGGGTACCTGGGCAGCCTGGGTGAGGGGCTGAGGGCCGTTTTCAGGCTGGCGGGTGACTGAAGCTCCCAACCGCTCCTTTTTTTCTTTTCTTTTTTTATTCTGGGCCAGCTTTAGCTCTGAGGCTTGGCTCCAGCTCTGAGGCCTCGGCTGCTGAAAGCAGGTATCTGGTTTGTTTGGGTTCTATAATCAAAACACTGTTTCAACTCCAGCTCTGAGATCCTGGCTGGCTGAAAGCAGGTTTCTGGGGTTTTGTTTAGCTTCTATATTTGTAACAATGTTTCAAACTGCAAGCTCAGAAGCCGGCAGCGGCAGGCAGGGAATGTTGGCTTCCTCCATCACTGAAGCAAGCAAGCCTCCTGTTACCTTCAAGCTGCCTGGCTGCCGGCCACCATCTTGGCTGGCAGTTAATTTGCATATCGCCCTGATTAGCCGATGGGAAGGGTAGCAGAGGTACGGCTAATTACCATGTTTCTCTATTATTAGATAGGATATGCATTATCTAGGGGGTGGGGGAGGGATGATATTTTAGACTTTATTATTCAAATATAACTTACTAAAAAAAATTCTATTTAACATTCACAAAACTATGGAAGTCTAAAAGGCCTTCAAGATCTTTACCCACATTTATGTAAGTTGGATTTGAGGACATATACGATCCTCAGTGTAAATGTCTGGGCACAAGCAAAATTTCCAGGGAGTATTTCAGACTTGTAAGGTAGTGGACCTGGTGAGACCAAAGTCAAAGTCTCCAACATTAAAGGAGACCCAGATAATATCTGGGTTACAGTTGAAACACGCAGAGCATTCATTACGGTAAATAAATATAGGATATGTTAAAAGGCAAATTGGAAAACAGGCTAGGAGAGTAGGGCAGAAGTCCTAGAGGCCCAGAAGAGATGGAGGGAATCTGCTAGGCTGGTTGGGGGGGTGGGGCTGTGGACACACCCTCTTGAAGGTGGGCCCACCCTCACTCTCAGAAACCCTCTGTGACTCCACAGTGCTCTGTGATGCAGGCCTGGCTATAAAGCCAAGAGCCGGAGCTCTCAGAGCTCAGTTGCTTTAAGCAGCGTTGTTGTTCAGAAAATGGGACTCAGTCTATTTCTGAATAGCCTTCTAGAGTTTTATCTGAGCTTCTTCTACTCAGAATGTTTATATGGTAACCTCAACATAATTTCCATCTTGGTGTTGAGCTTCTTCCTCCTCTTCTTCATTTTCTTCGTGGGAATTCCATCAATCCCAACGTTCTGGAAAAATGAACATACCCAAAAGGTAAGGAACCCTGAGTGAGTGAGCCCCCAAAGAGTTCTTCATTGTTGTTGCTGTTTCGATTCCCACATTTCTAAATGAGTTTGGATGAGTCAGAGAGACACTGAAGATGGGGCATCTGAGGAGAGAACAGAACATCGCTTTTCTAGGGGAAGAGACCGGGCAGGGGCTAGGGGTCCAGGGAGGACTCAGGCTTCCATCTGAATCTCACAGACCATCGGAGTGTGGTTACAGGTTTCTGGCTACAAACACAGGGATTCCCTAGTCTGGATCCAGTTATTCAGAGACGTGGGAGTCTCTGTAGGACATCAGAGTTAACCAGCACTTCATCCTGAGTCATGCTGTCCTGGCAGGCATCACTTAACTAGCCTTTGTGTTGGGCTGCTAAGCAGGGAGTGCTGAGCCTCTGAGTGAGCAGAGGCTGCAGCCTGAGCACCATCAGGTTACTGGGTCCTATCTGAGGGGACAGAGATGGACTGTAGGCCTCAGATTATATGCCGACCTTGAGCAGAGGACCTCTGAGTATACCAAGTGTGGACCCCATAAACAAAGTCCTTCTTTTGAGTTTTTAAAAAAGGAAAAATTAAAAACATTTTAAAGCTTTAAAAATGGTAAAAGGAACACAAAGTTCTATTAGTTAAAATGTATTTGGTTGGCTCAGAGAGACATTATTCTTAGTCAATGTCTGAGTTTCCTAGGGGGAGGAGGAGAGAAATGAGTCCTAATTACCCATTCATTCCTCTTTGTTCTCAGCATCGGGTCAGAGCCAAGAGGAGAAGGAAAGGTGGGACACGGAAAGGTAAGGTTCTGCCCATTCCACCTGAGCTCCCCAAGGGTGACCCTTCTCTCTCCTTCCCATGAGATACCAGGTCCATGGTCTCTGTCAGTTGGTAGATACAGCCCCTCTCATGAAACAGAGCCCTCAGAGGAGAGGCTCATGGAAAGACTGGACCTGAGATACTGCTGAGATTCCCTGCTCTGCTGTCCCTGGGTAAGAAGCAGTGAGGGACCTGGGCCATGGGTGTTGCTCAGTAGATGTCAAGAGTCAGAAGTTCTGCCTCCTGACTTTGAGAAAGTACTCTGAATTCAGGATGATCAGATTCCTCTTTGTTTCACAACAAAGCAGGGCAGATCAGGGGGTTGGGGGCGCTGCCCCCTGTCACAGAGCAGGGCAGATCAGGGGGTTGGGGCTCCGCCCCCTATCACCCACAGAGCAGGGCCCATCAGGGGGTTGGGGCAGTCCCCCCTGTCACACTCATGGCAGGGCCGATGGGGAGGTTGCGGCTCCACCCTTTCACAGAGCATGACACCCATTGGCCACGGTCTCCCATTGGTCGCTCTCCTTCAGAGTGGTTTTGAGCATCAAATGCAATCCTATCTAATAATAGAGAAACATGGTAGTTAACCGTAACTTTGCTACCCTTCCCATTGACTAAATCAGGACGATATGCAAATTAACTGCCAACCAAGATGGCAGCCGGCAGCCAGGCAGCTGAAGCGAATGGGAGACTTGCTTGCTCCAGTGATGGAGGAAGCCAAGGTTCCCTGCCTGCTGCTGCCAGCCTCTGAGCTGCACTCTAAGAAACAATGTTACAATTAAAGAAGCTAAGCAAACCCCAGAAACCTGCTTTCAGCCAGCCAGGCCTTGGAGCTGGAGCTGAAACAGTGTTTCAATTATAGAACCCAAACAAACCCAGAGACCTGCTTTCAGGAGCCTAGGTCTCAGAGCTGGAGCCGAGCCTCAGAGCTAAAGCTTGTTCTCAGCTCCAGTGACAGCCATAAAAGGTAAATAAAGCCCAGAATAAAAAAAAGAAAAGAAGAAAAAAGAGGTTGGGAGCTTCAGTCGCCTGCCAGCCTGAAAACGGCTCTCAACCCCTCCCCCAGACTGGCCAGGTACCCCAGTCGGGGCCCCCACCCTGAAGGGGCTGTGACCAATCCAAACAGCCATCATCCCCTCAACAGGCTGGCCAGGCACCCCAGTGGGGACCCCCACCCTGAAGGAGGTGTGACCAGCTGCAAACAGCCATCACCCCCACACCCAGAGTGGCCAGGCACCCCAGTGGGGACCCCCACCCTGAAGGGGGTGTGACTAGCTGCAAACAGCCATCATCACCTCATCCAGGCTGGACAGGCATCCAAGCAGGACCCCCACCCTGATCCGGGACACTTTTCAGGACAAACCAGCCGGCCCCCACCCGTGCACCAGGCCTCTATCCTATATAGTAAAAGGGTAATATGCCTCCCAGCACCGGGATCAGTGGAGCCGCGAGGCCTCCGGAACCCGGGATGAGCAGAGCAGCAAGGCCTCACGCCCCGGGATCAGCGAAGCCGCGAGGCCTCCCAGCACCAGGATCAGCGGAGCCGTGAGGCCGCCTGGCCCCTGGAGCAGCATGACAGGGGGCAGCGCCCAAACCCCCTGATCGCCCTGCGGCTCTGTGTGTGACAGGGGGCAAGGCCACATCCTCCTTATCCGCCCTGCTCTGTTTGTGAAAGGGGAAGGTGCCCCAACCCCCTGATCAGCCCTGCTCTGTGCCTGATAGGGGG
Source organism: Myotis yumanensis (assembly GCF_028538775.1). Taxonomy (NCBI): domain Eukaryota; kingdom Metazoa; phylum Chordata; class Mammalia; order Chiroptera; family Vespertilionidae; genus Myotis; species Myotis yumanensis. The sequence continues at coordinate 6,578,079 of NW_027223772.1, forward strand.
GAGCTCCCCAACCCCCTGATTGACCCTGCTCTGTGTGTGACATGGTACAGTGCCCCAACGCCCCCATGGGCCATGCTCTGTGACAGGGTGGAGCCGCAACCTCCCCATCGGCCCTGCCATGAGTGTGACATGGGGGCGTGCCCCAACCCCCTGATCCGCCCTGCTCTGTGACAGGGGGCAGCGCCCCAATCCTCTGATCCCTGCTCTGTGTGTGACAGGGGGCAGCTCCCCAACCCCATGATTGGCCCTGCTCTGTTCTTGACAGGGTATGGAGCACAAACCCCCCTGATGGGCCCTGCCTGTGTGTGACAGGGGGTGGCGCCACAACCTCCCCATTGACCCTGCCTTGAGTGTGACAGGAGGCGGCGCCCCAACCCCCCAATCAGCCCTACCCTGAGCATGACTGGGGGTGGCATCTCAACCTCCCAATCCGCCCTGCTCTGTGCATGATAGGGGGTGGTCCCCCAACACCCCAATCGGCCCTGCTCTGAGCCCGACCAGGGGCTGGACCTAGGGATTGGGCCTGCCCTCTGCCACCGGGAGTGGGCTGTAGCAAGCAAGTAGTTATCTCCCAAGGGGTCCCAGAGTGTGAGAGGGCACAAGTGGGGCTTAGGGACACCCTGCCCCCCTGCCAGGCACAAATTTTTGTGCACCAGGCCTCTAGTAATACATATAAAAGTACTTTATCAATTAAGCAACACACCCATGGGGGGGGGCACCTTATTAATATTATCATTGACCATTTGATTTCGTTTACTAATTCTTGAGGGTTTCACAGTCTATTATCCCAATGGTCTCCCATAAAGGGACCCCTATGTAATGCCTATGTGTCTACCTTCATTACATGTAACTCACTCTCCTGGTTCCCAGGTTCGAGATATCACGGCGAGGACGATGACAAGGAACTGATTTCTTTCCTGAAAAGGTGACCAGTCTTTCCCCATTTTTCCTGGCCTCCCTATAACATGTTGTGTGCAATTCCAGGGATTCAGTGGAGCCTTCCCTAGTCATGGGAAATGTCGCCATAGGAAGGGGAATGTGAGTGAATGCTGGGGATGAGTGCGACTGTGTGCATTATGAAGTCATAGATGTGGAGTAATAAGGGGCAGCAGGCTTCAGGTGGCCCCACCCTCACCAGGACCTCCTTTCCTTGTTCTGGTCCTGGCTGCATCTTTTTCCCTCCTGTCTCCTGCAGCTCCCTGGGACACAATTATGACATCACCCGCTTTCGTCGACTTTTATGTCCAGACTCCTCCTGTGAGGTGTGTAACAATGCAGCCACTGAAATCCAGGGGCTTTACTTAAAGGCTATGGAAGCTTCTACTCCATCTGTGTCTCCTGTGGCTTCCACAGCTCCTGTGACAGCTTCTGTGACTGAACCATCATTCAATCAGTCCTCTGCTTTCCCAGGAGTCCCTCCAGGAGAACTCTTACCAACTCCACTGCCTGAACCTTCCCAACCATCTCCCTCCATTCTCCCCTCTAACTCAATGACAACCTTGGGTAATTTTCTGTCACCCTCACCACCGGGTCAAACTCTGCCTCCAGAGCCAGTTCACCATTCCTCACCTCAACCCAAAGACATGTGCTCTTCGACCTTGACACAAAATGATTTACATCAAGGATTTCTTGCCCTCCATTCTACAAAGATCTCTTTTGGGGCAGACCCTGAAGGCAAACTTATCGATCCTAGTCATATCTTAGGTCTCAGCCCCAGTGAGCATGACTCAGCACAGGAGTGCATATATCCTCAGACCTGGGAAGGCAACTTAAAGCAAAAACTTACCCAGCTATTCTGGGGGCTTCCTACTCTGCACAGCGAGTCCTTGTCCTCTGCTGTCCATGCCTCGGGTGACTATTCAATCTTCTTCAATAGCATCTCAAATTCCTTCACAGACCAAGAATCCCCAGGACTTTCTGATTTACAGTCTCCATCCTTGGAAGAGGTCCAACCTCAACCCTTGCCTCAAACCCTGCCTCAGACCCAGCACTTACATCTCACTGAGATCCAAACCCAGGCCCACCTTCAATCCCCACTACCAATCCTACCATCCAGTGCCATTACCCACAATAAGGTCTGTGAAGTGAATGTCCACATACCCAATTACGAATCAGAATGTCACACCTCGTCTGAAACTGAACACCTGGAATGCAATGTGTTGCTGAAAGAACAGGAAAGTTTGTGGGGTTTAACCTCTGTGGTTCAAAGTTCTAAGGCCCATGTTGCACTCTCCATCGATCCTGTAGAGTTTCCTCTAAGCAGTGAATTTCGAGATAAATTTGAGCATCACCTTAGAAAGAGGCTCATCCAACACCACCAGGGACAGCCCTGCATGATCCATGGGCCTCTGTCACTAATGAGGCCTCTGAGCAATTGCTCAGGCATACTTGAGTCAAAGAGCAGTTCTGGCCTCTCATGGATCTCTGTGGATAAGGACCAGAGTAGTGAAAATCCAAATGTTGGATTGAGCCAACCAGGAAGCTTCCATGAGAGGAGCTCAGAAATGTTCCAAATAGAGGAGATAGAAGGGAAGGAGGAGGGACCCAGCCAAGAGAATGATCCAAAAGTTCATCTGCTGAGTGATTCAAAGACCTCCTCACATAAGGATGTGGGAAGTGGCTTTGACATGAGTCTGTCAAGAGAAAACTCCATGGTTGCGGGGCATAGTGTAACTCAGGGACAACTGGAAAATGTCCAGAAAGTACATGTGAGCAAAATGGTTGAGAAAATCAGTGAAAGCCAGCTTCCTGAAACTGTGCGTAGTTCACAGCACAGTTTTCTAGAAGCAATCAATCAGATTGCTTCTATAAAATTCCACACCGAATCAGAGCAAAGAACTTTGCCATCATCAGTGAGTGGGGACTACTGCCTGAACACATCCCAGGAGCTTCCCTTGCTTGAGTGTGGTGCACAGCAGATGCAGAAATCCAACATTACCAAGTGTCAGATGAGGATGTTGTCAGCGCTTCCCACCCAAGTCCTGGAATCCAAAGATACTTCATCTTATTCCTTGATTGATTCCAACTCTTCCTCCTTAACCACACTGATTTCTGAGACAAACACCAAATCTGGGGCCTTCATGCCCCTGAAAGGAAGCTCTGAATCCCTTCTTGGGGACAAAGTGGGAACAGAAAATGCAGCTGATGACCTGAATTTTCCTCTCCTTGACACCTCACTTGAGGGCAAGACAAGACATAAACCCATTGATATCCAAGGCGCGGTCGCAGAGGAAATTCAAAAAATTTTGAAATCCAAACTGCCTGTTACCAACACCATTAGCGGCAAAAAAAGTCATGTACCTTCTCTGATAGCCAACATTCCACCCCTGAAGCTGCCTGCAAGGCGAGCAGGGACCCCACAGGAGACAAAAATTAACAGTGTGAATTCTAATGACAGAATAGAAATACGACAGGGCGCAAATAGGGAGAAATCAGAACCTGCTTCCAGGCCCAGCATGTCTAGGGAGATAGTCAGGGCTGAGAGGCTCAAAGCTCTTCAACCCCAAACTAGTGGCATCTTGACAACCAGCAAGCCAGGAATCTCCCAAAGGATCAACAGAGAAACTACTGTGACCATTGAAAACCCACCATCTAAATTATCAGTTCAAGCTAAGTTATCAGCAATCCAAGCGCAAGTGATGACTGAGTTAATGCTAATATTGGAAACTAAGTATAGCCAGGCCCAAGGCCAACACCAGGACATGTCCAGTGACTCAGACAGCTTGACTAACAAAGCCCCTCTGACTCGTGCTAAGTGTGTGCCCAGTGTGGACACAGAAGTTCACCAGGTGCTGCATGTCCAATCGGAGGACAGCGGAGTCAGTCTGGAGAAGCAGCAGGAACCATGGCTTCCTAAGCAGGCATTAAGGTCCTGCCAGGATCAGAATTCCCCACCAGCTGTAAAGAAAGATATCGTGTGCCCTCCCCCAGAGCCTATAGGCCCCAAATATGAGGACTTTGGTGCAGGAGATGCACAACTGAGAAATTCCCAACCTGGGGGGAAGACGTTTCCTTCCCAGCACACTGCTGTAGGAGACATGCTTGGGAGCAAGTCTTTCCACAGGCTAACACAGACGGCTCCTTCTGATAGCCTTGTGCTAAATCAAATGAAGAGCCTTTTCCAAAGGCTTTGTCCAATCAAATGTATAATGCAAGATACCACCCAGGAAATGGGAAGGCACATATCATCTGCACAGAATAGAGGCCCACTTAAAAGCAGAGCTCCCTTGACTGGAAGTACCCAAGTTTATAGAGTCATGCCAGACATGGGGAAGTTCCCAGAAGAGAAACTGGGCAGCCGGCCTGCAGTAGTTACCACCTGCCCCCAAGAGCCCCTTCCCTCCGCAGCGCAGACGGGGAAGCCTGTGCAGAAGGGAGCAGTGCAGGCCCAGGCAGAGCCAGTGCAGAGGCGTCATTTCCACCGCAGGGCTCCCACCTATGACGTGACAAATGCCGTGTCCGGCCTCCACACAGCTATCTTGGCTGGCCAGGGCTCTACCAATACTAGACATACAACAAACGAGGACAGACCCCGCCAAAACATTGTGGCATCAAAGGGTCAGCAAATATGTCAGAAGCACCCTCAATCTGTGCCCTTCAGGGGGACTCTGCCCCATCCAAGCCCCAACTGCAGGCCTCAGGCTGGCAAGGGGCCTCCTGCTATTCTCACCACTGCTGGAGGCACTGCGTTCAGGGAGCAGCCTCCACGATTCAGGCACACAATGCTTCTCTATAATTTCCAGGGGGAAACATTTCCCACCCCCACATAATGCCCTCCTTGTGGGGAATACTGACTTGCCTAATAAATGTGTCTGTAATAATAGTGATGTCTTCTCCGTGTCCTGAGTTGGGGGCAAGGGTTTCTCAGGGCTTGTGCTTAAGGAAAGAAAGGAGTAAGGTCAGCTCCTACTGATTGCTTCCTTTGGCTTCCAAAAGTGACCATTCCCTGGAGCTCTTGTTGAGAACTAGATACCTTGTGCCCTCCCCCTAAGCCCACTTCCTCCCTGATGAGGTCTGAGGAGATGGGCTCTGTCTCCTTCCTCATAGCTTAGCCTTATAGCTTAGCCTTAAGGAACTTGGATAGCAGCCCACACCTTCCCCTTCAGGGAATGCTCTATGTCCTTGAAGGCAGCAGGGAAGACAGGCCTTCCACATCTGAAGAAGATCAAGGACGGGTATATTTTTCAGAAAGTGTTAGTGAAGAAGAGACAGTAGCTTAATCATCATTTAGAAGTCAGTGATCAGAGGATCCCACAGGTGGGTGAACCCTGAATAGGAGTGTTGGGGGGGTATTGTTTTGCCCCTGACAAATGTGCACACACACCCACCCTTTCTAAGGTGGTCCAGAGGGAAGGCAAATCCACTGGTACAGACTGAAACACGAACATGGAATGAGCGTCCTCATGAGCACTTCAGGTTGCTTTTCCAGTAAGCCTTGTGAATCCTGAGTGTAAAGAGAAAAAGCAAAAGCAAAAACAAAAACAAAAACCAAACAGAGACCCCTCTCACTACCACACTAGCATCTTCTTGTCTAGAGTTATGCCATTGGCCTCGCAATGTCTGAAGCTAGAGACCACAGAAAAAATGCAGAACAAAAAGGAACAAAAGGTGGAATGGGGCCCAAGGCAGGGGACGTGAAGAGGTGAGCAGGCAGCGGAGGGCTCTAACATCCATGTGGACAAGCAGTCCATAACGCAGCCTCCCAGTTCCTACACCACCTCATCTTGGGGTCCTTTCCTGCCGCTCCAGTGCAGTCACCGCCACCCTGCAGACCTTATTACCAGGAACAGCTCTGCCTCAGGAATAATATAGTCTGACCTTTTCCCCTTTGGCCTCATCCCCTATCCTTCCAGCATAGATGCCCATTGCTAATTTTTCAATTCCAGGTCATTCATTTATCCACTCACTCCCTGTTGATCCACAAAGCTCTTGGCTTCCTCCCTTACTAAGGTAAACTTGATGGTCCATCTAGTGACTAACATTTAAAAAGCTCCACGACAATGGGCCCCCCTTCCAGTTCCCTTTAATCCTTCCTATAAATTTAAACTCTGTGTTTTTCTAGAAATGTCTTCCTATAAGTAACTGATCACTACTAGATTAGATCTCACAATGGGTTCTACGGGTTCCAAGGAACTATCTGGAACTCATGCATTCTACAAATAGTGCTCTGATGCTTACTAACATGTGAACAAAACAAATGGAGCTCAGTTCCCTGTTTCCTTTGTCTATTCTCTCTACAAAGCTCCTCCAATCTATGGCAAATCTCACTTTCCTCAAACTGAGGCCATCACCACTTGCCCCACAGATGTGCTGGACCACTGTTCAGAGAGGAGCAAGAAGCCATGAGATGGGGACTTTTCAACAAAATATTAGAAACAACAACACTGTGTTTTCAAATATTTAGAAGAATTTTTCCTGTTATGCATGCAAATGACTTAAATGCAGGTCAGATACACTTGTTTACCTCTTTCTTTCCAAAAATGCCATTAAAAGTAAAATAGTAGATGAAAAGATGCTCAATATCTCTAGCCATCAGAACAAAATGCAGATCACAAGCACTGTGAGATAACAACAGGCACACACACACAGGCTAGAAGCAGTCTCCCTGAGAATGTCGAGAAGGCGGAACCCTCACACACAGCCAGCGGGAATGAAACTGTATTAACATTTTAAAAATTAAAATTACACAAGGAAACCTATAGTTCATAAATATTATTTCTATAATAGAATACATAAAAATTCAAAAATATTAAAATTAATCATGTAAAAATTGATGTGATTTATAACCCAAGATTAAAAAGTGATATGAAATTAAAATAGTAGCCGAAACCGGTTGGGCTCAGTGGATAGAGCGTCGGCCTGCGGACTGAAAGGTCCCAGGTTCGATTCCGGTCAAGGTCATGTACCTTGGTTGTGGGCATATCCCCAGGAGGAGATGTGCAGGAGGCAGCTGATCGATGTTTCTCTCTCATCAATGTTTCTAGCTCTCTATCTCTCTCCCTTCCTCTCTGTGAAAAATCAATAAAATATATTTTTTAAAAAAAAGAAATTAAAATAGTGAAAGTACCACATTCCTAATATTTCCTTAAAGAGACATTTTAATTAGACCAAATATTTATAGAGGAAAAACTAATGTTTTGATTATTAGGTTACTTCAGATTTACGATAATTTAGACCAAATATTTATCTTCCAAACAACTATAATAAAAGCAAATAAAGCTTTTGTAGCAAGATAGTAGTAAGCAATTTTTAAATGACAGCAATAAAATAAATTATTATTAGATTGAGAAAATTCAGACACTGTCTGCATAAGTAAAATTGGCTTTAAACCAAAATTTGAAAAGCAGATACATACAGAGGGACATTCAAAATGATAAAAGACAGTTTTTCATTAACAGAAGAAAAACTATATTCAAGCAAACATAGAAATACTAGAGGCCCGGTGCACAAAAATTTGTGCACTTGGGGGTGAGAGGGGGTCGCTCAGCCCGGCCTGTGCCCTCTCGCAGTGTGGGACCCATCGGGAGATAATGACCTGCTGGCTTAGGCCTGCTCCCGGGCGGCAGAGGGCAGGCCCAATCCCTAGGTGCAGCCCCTGGTCGGGCTCAGATCAGGGCCGATTGGGGTGTTGGGGTGCCGCCCCCTGTCATGCACAGAGTAGGGCGGATCAGGAGGTTGCGATGCTACCCCTAGTCACACTCAGGGTAGGGCCGATTGGGGGGTTGGGGCACCGCCCCCTGTCACACTCAAGGCAGGGTCGCTAGGGAGGTTGCGGCGCCACCCCTTGTCACACACAGAGCAGGGCCCATCAGGGGTGTTGGGGCTCCATACCCTGTCACACACAGAGCAGGGCCGATCAGGGGGTTGAAGAGCTCCCCGCTGTCACACACAGAGCAGGGCCGATCAGGGGGTTGAGGAGCTCCCCGCTGTCACACACAGAGCAGGGCCCATCAGGGGGTTGGGGAGCTCCCCCGTCACACACAGAGCAAGGCGGATCAGGGGGTTGGGGCGCCACCTCTGTCACACTCAGGGCAGGGCCGATGGAGAGGTTATGGCTCTACCCCGTCTCACATAGAGCAGGGCCAGTTGGGGGGGGGGGGATTGGGGCGCCACCCCCTGTCCCACACAGAGCAGGGCTGATCAGGGGTTTGGGCGCTGCCCCCTGTCACGCTGATCCCGGTGCCGGGAGGCCTCGCGGCTCCGCTGATCATGCCCGGCAGAGTCACAGATCCGGGTCCCAGACCGCAGACAGCCTTGCCTGCTGCTGCCTGCCTTCAGTATGCAAATTAGCCACCATCTTGTTGCTTCAGGGTGGGGGTCCCCACTGGGGTGCCTGGCCAGCCTGGGTGAGGGGCTGAGGGCCGTTTTCACGCTGGCGGGTGACTGAAGCTCCAAACCTCTCCTTTTTTTCTTTTTTTTTTATTCTGGCATTTATTTACCTTCTATGGCTGTCACTGGAGCTGAGAGCCGGCTTTCTCTCTGAGGCTCGGCTGAAAGCAGGTTTCTGGCCTTTGTTTTCTGTATTTGAAACAATGTTGCGACTCCAGCTCTGAGATCCCGGCTGACTGACAGGAGGTTTCTGGAGTTTTGTTTATCTTCTATAAATGTTACAATGTTTCCAACTGAAGCTCAGAGGCTGGCAAGGCAGGCGGGGAACGTTGGAGTCCTCTGTCACTGAAGGAAGCAAGCCTCCCTGTTCGCATCAGCTGCCTGGCTGTCGGCCGCCATCTTGGCTGACAGTTAATTTGCATATTTCCCTGATTAGCCAATGGGAAGGGTAGCGGTCGTACGCTAATTACCATGTTTCTCTTTTATTAGTGTAGACAATAAAAGCCTAGGTGACGTCGCACGTGATGTCATCACAAGATGGCCACCACAAGATGGCCGGCAGGGGAGGGCAGTGGGGGCGACTGGGCCAGCAGAGGAGGGCAGTTGGGGGAGATCAGGCCCTCAGGGAAGGGCAGTTGGGTGTGATCAGGCCAGCAGGGGTGCAGTAAGGCATCAGTCAGGCTGTCAGGGGAGCAGTTAGGGGGTGATCAGGCTGGCAGGCAGAGTGGTTAGGGGCAATCAGGCAGGCAGGCAGGCAAGTGGTTAGGAGCCAGCAATGCTGGATTGTGAGAGGGATGTCTGACTGCCCGTTTAGGCCCAATCACTGTGGGGTCTCAGATTGGAGAGGGTGCAGGCTGGGCTGAGGAACACCCCCTCATCACAAGATGGCCGGCAGGGGAGGGCAGGTGGGGGGGGGGGGACCAGGCCAGCAGGGGAGGGCAGTGGGGGCGATTGGGCCAGCAGAGGAGGGCAGTTGGGGGAGATCAGGCCCTCAGGGAAGGGCAGTTGGGTGTGATCAGGCCAGCAGGTGTGTGATAGGGTGCGGCGCCCCAACCCCCACCCTCCCACGGGCCCTGCTCTGTGTGTGACAGGGTAGAGCCATAACCTCATCACACCCTCATTGGAGAGGGTGCAGGCTGGGCTGAGGGACACCCCCCATCCCGTGCACAAATTTTGTGCACTGTGCCTCTAGTGTAAAATAAAAGTAGAAATATGCCTTATCTGTAGACAGTGTCCACAGTCAAGTACAGGAGTGTGGTTCCCACCTGCTAGCCTGGGGCTGAATTACTTGAGAGAACAGCCATATTAACTAATTCATGTTTAGTTGATCACTGTGAACAAAACTGATGTATAAGCAGCCTAACTTGTGAATAACTGCTTCTAGATCTGAAAGTAGTTGAATCCTGAAACAGACTGGCACATGCCTTCACTGGTTATGTTCCCTGGGAGTCAGGGCTCAGATGTGGTTTCCTAGGTTGGTGTGGGGATGTCCTGCCATCCAGCCTCTTACACTCTGCATAGGATGGAGAGCCAAGGCTGGGTTATAAGTTACAGTCTTTTAAAACAGATACTGTTTGATCCATAACTAAACTTTTGGGACATTTGGAGACTAAGCTTAAAACATTCTGTTTTTAAGCTTTTGTGACCGGCAGTTTTTATTAATTTTAAGGTTTAAAACATATATTCCATATATTATTATATATAGCTAGCACATATGAATTTTGAGTTCTTTGGACATCCCTTAATAAACAGCCTATTTTCATTGTTGGAAAAATATCAGCACAAGTTGGCTGAACACAGTACTTCATCATTTCTTGCTTCATCTCAAAATGAACCAAAGGGTACGTAGAGCAAAGTTCCTGATATAAGACATGAAATAGTGAAAAACATGATTTATAGAAGTAAAGTTTAATTAAGTTAGAAAGTACCAAAATAAATGGAACAATACTTCAGAAAAAAAGAAAAATAAATAAGACAATAAAAATAAATTAAAATTTTAATTTAAGCATGTTATTTAATAACATAATAAAAATTCATTAATTTTCAATGAAACTACATTAATATTTACACTTCATTCTACTTGTGATATGTCAAATATGTATATCCACATGTACACAAACAAGATTAACAAAAATTCTTCATGGTTGTGAATGAATTTAGTAATTGGTTTTTTGTTAGAAACAACATAAAAAATGGTTTCCTAAAGTTTAGGTTCTTTACCTTATGAAAATGTTGATTCATTGTCTCCAATAATTTAAAAACTGAAAAATAATCCTCTAAACCTTAAGGCTATAAAGAGGGTAATAACATCAATTGCAACTAAAACAACAATAACACACACATACACACACACACACACACACACACACACACCACCACAACTGAGTGTTGGTTTAAGGATATAGTCTATAACAGTGATGGTGAACCTATGACACGTGTGTCAGAGGTGACACGCAAACTCATTTTTTTTGGTTGATTTTTCTTTGTTAAATGGCATTTAAATATATAAGTACATATCAAAAATATAAATCTTTGTTTTACTATGGTTGCAAATATCAAAAAATTTCTATATGTGACACGGCACCAGAGTTAAGTTAGGGTTTTTCAAAATGCTGACACGCCGAGCTCAAAAGGTTTGCCATCACTGGTCTATAATAAAAAATTTTACTATATAATGTAGATCAGAATTTATTTTTGCTATTATTGTAGTCTCTCTTTTAAAAAAAAAAAAATTAAATTCTTAGTGTTTAAAGTATTACACAAGTCTCCTTTCTCCCCGGGCACCCCCACCCCCCAGCACCTCCACCCCGTCTGTGTCCATTGGTTATGCTCATATGTATGCATACAAGTCCTTTGGTTGATCTCTTACTCCCTCACCCCCTGCCTTCCCTCATAGGTTGGACAGTCTGTTTGATGCTTCTATGACTCTGGTTCTATTTTTTTTTTAACAGTGTATTGCTTTATTGCGGCGGGGTTGGGAGGGGAGACACCATGGTGAGGAACAAAATCAATGAAAGGAATACAAACTCAGGAAGCAATAATGTTAAAACAGTAGCACACAAAATGGTTAACTGCAATCACTTTCTTAAGGGGACTCCACTCATGGAAGAAAAACTTTAATTGCCATTGCAAAAAACATCTGACTGAAGTAGAAATTGTTTTCAATGAAATTAGAGAATATGTCCTAGAAATGGGAGGTAACTGGATGTAACATCCTGGCAGCAATTTAATAGAACAGTCCCAGATGGTTAGGCTGAGGCCAACGCCTAATGAGGACGAAAGCCTTGTCTGTGGGGAATTTTGGAGGATACCTGGAGAAATATTACACTGTGCATAAACCAAATTGAATTGTTGTCATAAGTGTTGTAAAGTTTCATACAGTAAAAGTTTTTTTTCTACATGCACTTCAATTTCACAGCAAGAGTGGCATAGGATGCCTAAACGCAGAAGAGAGCATTCATGCAAGATATCTAACTCCTTGATATAATAATGCATACAATTCAAAAATGATTACACTATCATTACATCTAGGGCTTTCTGCAACTACAGGGTGGTGGTTATGGAAAGCATGGTCCCCAGTATCAATATCTAAAAAGCAGCCACCACCTTCTTTTATATATATTTCCTTTTTGCTTTTTTTCTTCACTTTTCTTAATCAACTCTGCTGCTGTTGCTGCTTCTTAGCAAAACTGGTAAAAACAAAGTTGTAATCATTGAACATAGCACTCTGGCAATCAAGACGTTTAAAACCTTCAATCTTCTGGGGCGAAGAAAGCACTATGCGACATTTAGAACTCTGGTTTACAAACAAGGTGGTCACACATTTTCCTGGCTTGAAGACTTCCACAACTTTTCTGATCAGGTCATCATAGGAGGTCTGACTTAAGTTTGTTTCAAAGCTAACATAAGAAATTCTGGTTCTGGAGTGATGTGAATAGTCCAATAAGTTCCATCCAATTTCATGCAATTCATCGAATACCCACAAGGATTGAACATTGTGGCATCAATGACAGAACCTGGTATCAGGTCACGAATTCCACTCTCACAAGTGACATCCTTTGCAGTAACACCATATTTCATGTAGAACTGGTCCATAACTGTTGGGTCAAGCTCACTCATCAGAACTTCCAGGGTTTGATCTGGCTGACTGATTACCCTACTCTCTGGGAAATCCAAAGTATATAAGTACCAACAGTCAGAATTCATACATCCCATCCAAGATGCTGCTCCATTTGGGAAAATTGCATTAAGAAACTATTTCTTCCTGGAAACTCCGGTGTGGGTACCCTTGGTGAGAAGCTTCATGAAATTCTTATGAGAATAAAAGAAGCTTTGAATTGAGTCAAACCCACTGTAATCCCTAGCAAGTTTCAACAGGGGAACCAGTGCTTTCAGCAAGAGGGTGGTACCACATGTCTTCAAAATGAAACGTCTCTTGGAGACAAACATGCTACTCTCACTGAGTACATAAGCTTCCTGCTTGTCAGTTTTTGTCACCCTTATGATTGAACATTGCACATCCTTCAAAAGTATGTCCCACTCGGATTTTGGGATGGTGTGAAGATCCCCAGATCCTTGACTTGCGTCAGCTTGCTGCTTGGACAACCAAACCTCCAGTAGCTTCTCAGTCCATTCGAAAAAAATGTGCAGCTTCCATCACTGTGAGACTAGCGAACAACCAACAACTAAAATCAACGAAATTAAATCTCTTCTCCTGCTGCTCCTGCGGATTGTTCCAGCTGTTTCAGGTTCCTTATTTTGATTTTTTTTGCTACAATTTTATATTAACTTTTTAAAAAAAAAGAATAAAATTTTCCCGGCTTTTTTTTTTGGTGTGTGTGAGCGAAAAGTTGAACGTGAGTCTGTTGGAACTAGAGGCAGATACAGTTCAGTCTCCTGTAGTCTGCTGTTTCCCCGTTAGAGAGCGAGCTGAGCGAGCTAATGTCCCCGGCCATACTGTGGAAGCTTCTAGTTCTATTTTTGATCCTCAGTTTATGTTGTTCATTATATTCCACAAATGAGTGAGATCACATGATATTTATCTTTCTCTGACTGGCTTATTTCACTTAGCATAATGCTCTCCAGTTCCATCCATGCTGTTGCAACTGGTAAGAGTTCCTTCTTTTTTATAGCAGCATAGTATTCCATCGTGTAGATGTACCACTGTTTTCTAATCCATTCATCTACTGATGGGCTGTTTCTAGATCTTAGCTATGGTGAATTGTGCTGCTATGAACATAGGGGTGCATATATCCTTTCTGATGGGTGTTTTTGTTTTCTTGGGATATATATTCCTAGAAGTAAGATTACTGGGTCAAACGGAAGTTCCATTTTTAATTTTTTGAAGAAATGCCATACTGTTTTCCACAGTAGCTACACCAGTCTGCATTCCCACCAGCAGTGCAAGAGGGTTCCTTTTTCTCTGCATCCTCTCCACTTGTCGTTTGTTGATTTGTTAATGATAACCATTGTGACAGGTGTGAGATGGCACCTCATTGTTGTTTAAATTTAGTGACTTTGAGCATGTTTTCATATGTCTCTTGGCGTTCTGTATGTCTTCTTTCAAATAGTGTCTATTTAGGTCCTTTGCCCATTTTTGATTGGATTATCTTCCTTTTGTTAAGTTGTATGAGTTCCCTATAAATGTTGGAGATTAAACCTCTATTAGAGATAACATTGGCAAATATGTTCTTCCATGCAGTGGGTTTTTTTGTTCTTTTGTTGATGGTTTTTTTTTTTTTTTTTTTTTTTTTTGCTGTGGAGGGAAGCTTTTATTTTGAGGGAGTTCCATTTGTTTACTTTGTCTTCAGTTTCCATTGCCCTAGGAGCTATATCGTTAAATATATTGCCACAACAAATGTCTGCTATTATGCTGCCTATGGCTTCTTCTAGGATTTTTATGGTTTCCCATCTTATGTTTAAGTTCTTTATCCATTTTGAGTTTATTTTTGTGTATGGTGTAAGTTGGTGGTCTAGTTTCATTTTTTTAAATGTATCTGTCCAATTTTCCCAACACCATTTATTGAAGAGACTGTCTTGACTCTATTGTATGCTCTTGCCTCCTTTGTCAAATATTAATTGATCATAATGGCTTGGGTCGATTTCTGGGTTTTCTGTTCTGTTCCATTGATCTATATGTCTGTTCTTGTGTCAGTACCAGGCAGTTGTGAGAACAGTGGCTTTGTAGTATAACTTGATATCTGGTATTGTGATCCCTCCAACTTTGTTCTTCTTTCTCAAGACTGCTGCACCTATTCGGGGTCTTTTTTTATTCCAGATGAATTTTTGGAAAGTTTGTTCTAGGTCTTTGAAATATGCTGTTGGTATTTTAATGGGGATTGCATTGAATCTATAGATTGCTTTGGGTAGTATGGAAATTTTAATGATGTTGATTCTACCAATCTATGAACACGGTATATTCTTCCACTTGTTTATGTCTATCTCTTTTTTTCAGCATCCTGTAATTTTCTAAGTACAGATCCTTTACCTCCTTTGTTAAATTTATGCCTAGGTATCTTAATGTGCAATGGTAAATTGGATTTTTTTTTTAGTTTCTCTTTTTGTGAGTTCATTATTGGTGTGTAAATAAGCCATAGATTTCTGGGTGTTAATTTTGTATCCTGCTACATTGCCGAATTCATTTATTAGTTCTAGTAGTTTTTTGATGGAGTCTTTAGGGTTATCTATGAACAATATCATATCATCTGCGAATAATGACAATTTTACTTCTTCTTTTGTGATTTGGATGCCTTTTATTTCTTCTTGTCTGATCACTATGGCTAACACTTCCAGTACTATGTCGAACAGGAGTGGTGAAAGTGGGCATCCCTGTCTTGTTCCTGTTCTTATGGGAAATGGTTTTAGTTTTTGCCCATTAAGTATGATGTTGGCTGTAGGTTTATCATACAGGCCAATATTCCTGATAAACGTAGATGCTAAAATCCTCAACAAAATTCTAGCAAACCAGATCCAGCATTACATTAGAAAGATCATACACCATGACCAAGTGAGATTTATTCCAAGGATGCAAGGCTGGTAGGATATCCACAAATCAATAAACATGATATATCACATAAACAAATTTAGAGACAAAAATCACATAATCATTGCCCTAGGAGTTATATCGTTAAATATATTGCATTGATGCAGAAAAGGCATTTGATAAAATCCAACACTTTTTCCTGATAAAAACTCTCAGCAAAGTGGGAATAAAGGATCATACCTCAACATAATAGATCAGAATTTTTGTCCAGATTACAACCATTGAAGTGATCTGAAAACATTGTGAAGAATATGTGGGCCATCATAAAAACTAGGGTGAATCCTTGTCCAATGAGACCTTATTTATAATAGTGTAACATTCTCCATAGAGACTTGAATGGTAAAAATCATTTTCTTCATTCACCCTATCCAATCAGTAGTGCCTGAAAGATTCTCTATAATCCATCATAAACCTAAAAACACGTAAAGCGTCTTTGTTATTGCCACCCAAAACTGAGCCCAGAATAGATATTGTATTTTTAAAATAATACTAATTATATAGTTATATAATTATTATTAATGACATTGATCAACGATGTACTTCAATCCATACCATGCATCAAACTATATTAAGTACTTTACAAACATGATTTCAATGTCATTAACTCTGTGAGGTAGCCGTTTTTGTTTTCCACCATTAGAAATCAAGTCTTAGTCTAAGATATCTAACCTAATGGTTGGCAGAGCCTAGTTATGGACGGTGTTTGTTGACACCGAGAACTCAGAACTCTTCACCAGCTGTATATACTATTTACAAACATAGTCAGTTGAGAATGTAAGTAGAAATATTAAATCAAAGAAGATGTTAAAGAAGAAAAATAACTTTTCAAAACGTAGCCCCAGCTAAAGTCTTAGTTCTTACTTATGTTACTTTTCCAAGTTATTGAACTGAAGTAACCCAGATAAGCCCTGCTGCTTTCAAACATCCTTTCTCGAAGCACCGACGTAGCAGTGAGTCTGCTGGAGAGCTTTCTCCCAGCTGCCTGATCTTTCGGAATTCTGAACCTCTGGTGAAGAGGCAGCTGCATTTTTATTAGAAATATGGGAAATTGAAGATTGAGTTTTTTATCAAATGGAATCAAAGGTATTGAGAAGCATGTTATGTTATTATGTCTGCCTTATGAGATTTGAGTCATAGTACTCAGCAGGAAAAAAAATATTCATTCTATAACAAGATTTGTTGGGGTATATACCACACAAATCCAAAACAAACTAAGAAAATAAAGTTTTGATATTTTTTTCTATCCATCATTATCAGACTGATACCTTTGTCTTCGGGGAAAGGCACCAATCCATATTTTTTACTCCCTCTGCTTTCTCAGGATATAGATATGCGTCCAGGTTTTCCTCACAGCTAATTCCTGGCTCGAAATGGCTCTAAAGCAAAACTAGTTACTTGGCCCCCTTCAAAAGCATGAGAGTAATGTTATTGGAAGTTTAAAGTAGGCAAGTTTATCACTATCTTATGTTTATATAAATACAAATATTTAATTTTTCTAAACCACCTAGTCTGAAAGAAATGGACTTTTATCAAGACCTATCCCCAACAAAAATACTAAATAAGAGAACATACTGTCCCCAATGTTCTTATCTTACTGAAAACTTAAAAAGCACCCTACTTAAATGAAATGTGATTCTGGAAAGCTCAGTTTCCTGAATGAATATATTACATATGTTTTCATGGTCTTCTGTTCATAAATTGCATTCATAGCCTCTGTTTTATTTACTTTTCACAACAGTTTACAAGTCAGACAAGGCACAAATCAGAAGCATTTTATAGTTATTACTTATACTCAAAGAAGCTAAGGGACCTCCCTAGCACACATATGTTATAAAACGAACACTAGCATCCAGACGCCTGTGTTTCCCACCTCTTTGTGACTAGTCGCATTTGCTCATCTACTATCTGATGTTACCCTTCTAAAGATCAAGCACTTTGTGCAGTGAACTTTCAATGCTCATCTAATTTGGGGTATCAAAATGCATATTTAAGCCTAAACCATCTCATATCATTTTTCATACAGTCTATACAGTTCAGAGTCAGAAGAATAATTGCTTCAGCTCCTTTTAAATTTGAAAAAAATCCATTTAACATCAAAACAAGAGATATCACTGGATAATTTATTCTATAATATGGCTACAAATCATGCTTTTATTTATAAAAATTCTGCTATCTTATCCTTCACAGAATAAGAATAATAAATGACTATGTTGAAGACTCGGGTGTATAATACATATTTACATTATTTGTCTAGCTTCTAAAAGTTGATAGTTGCTCAATAAATATTTGTCTTAATTTTCAATAGACTAAAATACTTTTTTAAAAATATGTTATAAGCTGAATAAATCTAAAGTCTCAAAGTTTAAAAATTTCAATATGGCCTTGGCTAGTGTTGCTAAGTGGTTAGAGCACCACCCCATGCACCTACGGGTCATGAGTTCGATTTCTGGACAAGGGATTGTGCCTTGGTTGCAGGCTCCCTCTCTGGCCCCAGTTGGGGCACATACAAGAGGCAACAAATCTATGTGCCTCTCTCTCTCTCCTCTGTCTTTCTCCCCTCTCCCTCCCTCCTTTCCACTCTCTCTGAAAAGCAATGGAAAAAATATCCTCAGGTGAGGATTAACAACAACAAAAATTTCTATATGAAAGTATCACAAGATATGCATATATGACCCAGTAGCAGCAAATTGTTAAGATAGTTAAATAACTATAACTATAGCTAGCTATAACCATAAAATATACATATGATCAAAATGGCATTATGGAGACATATATTTAAATGTCAGCAAAAAAAAAGTAATTTAAAAAGTAACAGTTGACTTCTATTTTGGGGTAAATGGAGTAGCTGTAGCCAGAAAGACCAACTACTAAGAACATTTTGCGGGGGGGGGGGGTGTTAAAGGGAGGTGAAGGAGGATATACGGGGGATAAATAGTGATGGACAGAGACTTGACTTTAGCTGGTAAACACACATACAGTGTACAGATGATATGTTGTAGAATTGTGCAGCCCAAACCTGTATACTTTTGTTAACCAGTGTCATCCTAATATAATCAATAAAAAGGAAAAAAAGTTTAAAAAGTGCATGTGCATAATGGACAAATTTTCTATAATTTTTAGGGTAACTCCAGAAATGTACTAATTATTCTAAAAACATTCTAAATTGTAAGAGTTTTTTATTCATTTTGGATACAAGTTTCTTTTCAGATACTAGTATATGATTTTCAAATATATTCTCCCATTCTGTGAATTGAATTCTCAAAAAACCACAACACTTTTAGATTTGTATTTTTAAAATATTTTAATTATTTAAAAAAACAGATGAACAACAAAGCCAAAAGAAGATATCTATACTAATAAAAGGGTAATATTAATTAGCATCCATCTGGACATCCATCTGGACAAAGCTACAGCGGCTGTGAGGCCCAGGGCTCAGGCAGCCTTGGGCTCAGGCAGCCGTGGGCTCAGGCAGCTGCGAGGCCCAGGGCTCAGGCAGCTGTGAGCTGCAGTGGCTATGAGGCCCAGGGCTCAGACCTCGTAGCAGCCCTAGCTGGCAGTGGCAGCAGCAGCGGGGTGATAGGGGCAGCACCTTCCCCTGATCAGCCCGGTCACCTCCCGCAGAAGGAGGCCAGAATGCGGCTTATACCTACTCCTCGTGGGACATGGGACATGGGACATGTCAGTAGGACATCCCCTGAGGGCTCCCAGACTGTGAGACGGGGCAGGCCGGTCTGAGAGACCGCCACCCCCAGTGCACGAATTTTTGTGCACCGGGCCTCTAATCTACACTAATAAAAGAGAAACATGGTAATTAGCGTACGACCGCTACCCTTTTCATTGGCTAATCAGTGAGTATATGCAAATTAACTGTCAGCCAAGATGGCGGCCGGCAGCCAGGCAGCTGGAAGCGAACATGAGGTTTGCTTGCTGCAGACTCCAACGTTCCCCGCCTCACTTGCCTCTGAGCTACAACTCTAAGCAACTATATACTATGTTGCAAATAAGAAGATAAACAAAACTCCAGAAACCAGCTGGACTGAAAGCCAGGCGGACTGAAACTTTGTATCGATGTTTTCAGCAGTGAGGCCTCAGAGCTAAAGCTGGCCCAGAATAAAAAAAAAAAAGAAAGAAAACAAGGAGCGGTTGGGAGCTTCAGTCACTCGCTTCAGGAAAACAGCCCTCAGCCCCTCACCCAGACTGGCCAGGCACCCCAGTGGGGACCCCCACCCTGATCCAGGACACCCTTCAGGGCAAACCAGCCGGCTCCCACCCGTGCACCAGGCCTCTATTCTATATAGTAAAAGGGTAATATGCCTCCCAGCACCGGGATCAGCGGAGCAGCGAGGCTCCTGGCACCGGGATCAGTGTTACAGGGGGCAGAGCCCAAACCCCCTGATCGCCCTGCAGCTCTGTGTGTTACAGGGGGCGGGGCCACAACCTCCCTATCTGCCCTGCTCTGTGCCTGATAGGGGTAGCTCCCCAATCCCCTGATCAGCCCTGCTCTGTGTGTGACAGGGTGCGGCGCCCCAACTCCCCCCCGCCCCACGGGCCCTGCTCTGTGTGTGACAGAGTAGAGCCATAACCTCTCCATTGGCCCTGCCCCGAGTGTGACAGTGGCGGCGCCCCAACCCCCTGATCGGCCCTGCTCTGTGGGTGATAGAGGGTGGTGCCCCAACCCCCCTCCACGGGCCTTGCTCTGTGTGTGACAGGGTAGAGCCATAACCTGCCCATTGGCCCTGCCCTGAGTGTGACAGGGTGCAGTGCCCCAACCCCCTGATCCGCCCTGCTCTGTGTGTGACAGGGGGCAGTGCCCCAACTCCCCTATCGGCCCTACTCTGTGAGTGACAGCGGGGAGTTCCTCAACCCCCTGATGGGCCCTGCTCTGTGCCCCAACCCCCTGGATTGGCCCTGCTCTGTGCATGACAGGAGGTGGCGCCGCAACCTCCCCATCAACCCTGCCTTGAGTGTGACGGGGGGGGGTGCCCCAACCCCCCAATGGGCCCTACCCCGAGAGTGACTGAGGGTGGCATCACAACCTCCCCATCCGCCCTGCTCTGTGCATGACAGGGGGCGGCGCCCCAACTCCCCAATCGGCCCTGCTCTGAGCATGACCAGGGGCTGTACCTAGGGATCGGGCCTGCCCTCTGCCACCCGGAAGCAGGCCTAAGCCAGCAGGTCGTTATCTCCCGAGAGGTCCCAGACTGTGAGAGGGCACAGGCCTGGCTGGGGGACCCCCCCTCCCCCGAGTGCACAAAGTTTTGTGCACCGGGCCTCTAGTAGTTATATAAATAGCAAAACTGCAAAGAATTGATTTATCTTTGTCAGCAGTTACTTTACCACAGTGGACATTTGCAGACTAAGAGAAAAGACAAGATTCTGAAATGTTTTGCAAAGAAAGATGGTGGTTGTTGTTGGATAGGAAAGTGAAGCTCTGTGTTTGGTAACTTTATGGAGCAGGGAGATAACACTGGAGGTTTCAGCAACCTTAAATTTCACAATTCCCTGGAAGAAAAATAACTTTTTCAGCAGTGCAGAGTGGAAGGCAAAAATACAAAGCTTTTTCTCCAGTTTTACAGGTGCCTGGAGACAAACTTCAGAGTTCAGGACCCATCAGAAGAGGACAGGGCAAATAAAGGGGGCTCATGGCTAAAAATAAATATTTCTGAAGGTAAAGCTCTCCATAAAGGATGAGTCAGAATAATATTAAAAGCTAATAAGGTATACTTCTTCCAGCCAAAATGGAATAATGACTGAATTGTTCCTTCTCTTCAACACAAATAAAAATGTTGACAAAATATATGAAACAAAACATCTTCAGACATTGGACATTTCAGTGATGCTAATAGAGGGGAAAGAAATGAGTGAGATAAACCTCTACTTTTTCTGTTTTTACTACATGTGCCCAATAATCATAAACACAAATGTGTAGCATGCTGTAATTCACTGCAATTTTCAAAGAAAAACAAAAGCCAAAATCTAAACTTATTTTTTCAGCAACAATTTTTGATAGGCATATTTTTAGGTAAAAAGAAATAAAATCAGAAAAGGTAGAAGTATAAACAGGTTATTTTATAAAAATGTCCTAAGAGAATGTTGTAAGACTTGGAAAGACAGTTGCTTATTTTGCTGTGTAATGGACTCACTGTGGCTTTAAGAAGACACTATGGTTTGTCAGGAGGTGAGTAGTGTCAGTACATTCAACCGAAAGAAGCTTACACTGACAATCCTTAGCACACTTGATTGCTACAACCATAGGCACCCTTTAAATATAATATATTAGAGGCCCAGTGCACAAAATTCATGCACAGATAGGGTCCTAGGTCTGAACCGCGATCAGGGCCAATCGGGACCTTCAGGCTGCCGGTTGGGGAGTTCCTTTCTTGGCTGCCGTCTGCTGGCCCAGGCCTTCCTTTGTTCCGCACCACCCTCTGTTGGTCAGCACACGTCATAGCGAGCGATTGAACTCCCAGTGGAACTCCCGAGGGGATACTTTGCATATTAGACTTTTATATATATTGATAACAAACCCTAAACACAAATTCATATAAGCTACAGTTCAAATCCTGAAAATTAAAAGTATGTTTCAGGAATTTCCTGACTATGAGCATTAAAAACAATGAACAATATAAAAATTTAAATTAATGTGCTCTTAATAAAAATCAAAATGTACATTCTTCACAGGTGAACTAGTAGCTGTTTTAAGTATCTTTTTATTATATATAATTATTATATATAATTTAATTAATCAAGCCACAGCAAAATACTACTATAATTTCAAAGCATTGTCTGTAAACTAATACATCTTATGATGTAAAAAATATTGCACAGTTCAGTATCCTGAGACCAAGCTCTAAGTCTCTCAAGTAGAAGGAACAAACTCTCAGCAGAAAATACAGTATTACAAGAACCAGACACTTTAAAGTATGGCGGTTGATTTTAGGGTCATATTCTAAGCATACTATTCAACACTAGAGGCCCAGTAGACGACATTTGTGCACTCGGGGTGGGGGGTCCCTCAGCCCAGCCTGCACCCTTTCGCAGTCTGGGAGCCCTCAGGGAATGTCCAACTGATAGCTTAGGCCTGGCAGTCGGATATCCTTAGCTCTGCCATGGAGGCAGGAGAGGCTCCCGCCACCGCCGCTGCGCTCACCAGCTGTCAGCCCGGCTTCTGGCTGAGTGGCACTCCCCCTGTGGAAGTGCTCTGACCACCAGGGGGCAGCTCCTGCATTGAGGGTCTGGCCCCTGGCGGTCAGTGCATGTCATAGCGACCAGTTGTTCTGCCGTTTGGTCTATTTGCACATTACCCTTTTATTATATAGGACTAGAGGCCTGGTGCACAAAGATTTGTGCACTGGCAGGGGAGGGGGGTGAGGGGTGTTCCTCAGCCCCACTTGTGCCCTCTCACAGTCTGGGACCCCTCAGGAGATAACCACCTGCTGGCTTAGGCCCGCTCCCCAGGTGGCAGATGGCAGGCCCGATCCCTTGGTGCCTGCCCCGCCTCCCCGGGTCATGCACACAGCAGGGCCGATCCGGGGGTTGGGGCGTTGCCCCAGGTCGAGTTGGACACAGGACGCTCCGGGCGGGTTGCACACAGGATGCCTGGGCGGGCCGGCGGATTGCTGCTGCACCTCCCGGCCGCCCTGGGTCAGGTCACACACAAGATGCCCGGATGGAGGCCGGGCGGGCTGGCTGATCGCTGCTGCACTGCCCAGCCGCCCTGAGTTGGGTTGCACACGGATACCCGCTGCCCCGGGTCGCAGATAGCAGGCCCGGATGGCGGCAGGGCAGGCGGGATGGCGCTGTCCCACCCTGCCTGCAGTATGCAAATTAGCCACCATCTTTGTTGGTGGTTAATTTGCGTATTGCGCTGATTAGCCAATGGGAGGCATAGCAAAGGTACGGTCAATTACCATGTTTGTCTATTATTAGATAGGATATGTCACTACCATAAACAAGTGGAGGAACACCTATCTCACATATCATAGTAAACGAATGAAGGGATGCCTGTCGCAACATTTGAAACACAGGGATAAAGCCAGAGAATAGTCAGCAGCCCCAGGACTAGAATATATTCACATGTTTTTGCTTTTGCAGATAACCAAAAACTAAAGCAACAATGCTACTTAAGCAGTTGTGTAAATGTTTAAGAAATACAGTAGACACTTCATGCTGGAAATTTTTTCAATATATAAACCAAAGTACAGCATCTTGAAACACCCTGCAAAAGGTTGTAGTCATTTAAATCTATAAAACAACACTCACGTCCTGGACACTTTAGTACATGCCCATGAAGAAGCCCTTGTTTTCAGTGTAACAGTGCGGTCACCCTGGGGATCATGGCCCTATTGCAGCTGTCACTGTATTTGCCTCTTGATCAGCTAAAATGCATCACCATTTAATAAGCCAA
Organism: Myotis yumanensis; assembly: GCF_028538775.1. Lineage (NCBI taxonomy): Eukaryota > Metazoa > Chordata > Mammalia > Chiroptera > Vespertilionidae > Myotis > Myotis yumanensis. The sequence goes on from NW_027223772.1 coordinate 6,601,856, forward strand.
AATGTATCTTTTTAATTTTTATTTTTCTTCTGTATTTTTAAATAAGAATATTAAATGTTGACAGTGCATTTGAAAGTCAGAGTAGGGGGACATGCAAAAACAATCCCCACCCACTCAGATGCCCCTTTTAAATGAACACTGTGTGCTTCTGTATGGAAACGTGTCACGTAAGAGTTTAAGAAAGGAAGACGTGCTCGTTTGCACTCCTGCTCCACAGGATCTCAGGTCTCTCAGTGGCCAGTGCACACGCAGCACAACCACTTCAGTTCATGTTTTTCACTTTTTTCCTGGTCTGCGTGTGAACTGTTGAGTTGGGTTCTGTGGGTTTTTTTTGTTTGTTTTTAAATCACAGTAGACCTCTTAGGCCATTGGTTATTGAGCTTGTCTTGTTAACAATGATTCCCAAGAAGCAGGTCTGCCCTTTGGCCTGTGCCTTCCAGGAGGTCCTGCAGGGAGTAGAGGAGCATACTGCATTGTAGCCAGGCCTGCGGTGGAGAGTGTAGGATTTGTTGAAGGGCACTGTATTGCTATATTTTTGTAGATACTGAAAATTCTTATAAACTGTTCATCACTTTCTTTTTGCTGTAGACAGATGCTTATATCATATTTTCTTGACATTTATTAGTTAAGATATAAATGTTCCTCCTATATTAGTGGTCTTTGACTGCTCAGAGTTTTGTTGTCATTGGAGTTAGCCTAACACACACACACACACACACACACACACACACACACATGCACACACATGCGTGCACACACACCCTAAATTAAATTAAATTCATATAGAGATATCAAAAATTAATCTTAATGATTCTTGATACATATGATATACATAAATATGCTAATTTTGCCATAACTGTACCAGTACTAGCTCTATTTTTTAAAAATATATTTTTATTGATTTCAGACAGGAAGGGAGAAGGAGAGGGAGAGAGAGAAACATCAATGATGAGAGAGAATGATTGATTGGCTGCCTCCTGAGTGTAACACGGGCATGTGCCCTGAGGCATCAAATCGTGATCTCCTGGTTCATAGATTGATGCTCAATCACTGAGCCTCACCAGCCAGGCTTATTTTATTTTTTATTTAAAATTGTTTCTTATTACTTATGATATTTAATTTTGTTCACATTTGCTTTATATGGACTATTTAAAGAAACAGTTTCAAAGAAAATAAAAGTTAATCTATACAATGGCTGTGTCATTCTTAAAATAAAGTGAATATTGATGAAATAGTGATCCATGTAGGCTCTATTATTTTTGAGGAGTGATGGCCTCTTTGGTTTACTTAACCCATATTCTCACTTCAAAATTATTTGTGACCACTGCCATAGTCATAAATGCATACTGGTTCTTTTTTTTGCAAAGTCCATAAACTCAAGACCTTGATCTCATTAGCAGAGTTTTGAAAGTAATACAGCTAAATAATCAAGTGTTTAATGACTTATGTGACACATAAAAATATGTGTGACATTAATGTGATCCTCTTTATAGAATGCTTGCAGAGTTTTCTCTTCTACCCATTTCAAAATGTTGCATGATTGCTTTTCAAGAAAACAGTAAGATTTGTATCTATTTTCTACTACTAATTTATGATTCCTATTTAGTTTTCTATCTTACATAACTCTGCTTTCCCATCTTTATTTTGTTGTTAATCCTCTCCTGAGGCTATTTTTAGAAAGAGTGGAAGGGAGCAGAAGAGACAGAGAGAGAGAAACATCCATGTGAGAGAGACACATTGATTGGTTGCCTGTAGCACATGCACCGACCAGGGCTGGGAATCAAGCCTACAAGGTACATGCCCCTGACCAGAATCAAACCTGGGACCCTTCAGTCTGGGGGCTGACGCTCTATTCACTGATCCAATGAGCCAAATTGGTTAAGGCTGCCTTCCCATCTCCTATACTTCTACCTGTCTCACATATTGAAGAATAGGGAGTTGATAAAATTAATCATTTAATTCTGTTTCTATACCCCTAAGTTTGAATTCCTTAAACTATCTTATTTGTCTTCTATAACACTCTTTACAATGCCAATGGGATGCCAAACAATTGACATCTATTTATTTGAAAAATGAAACTGAATAAATTTATGAATGTATGGACAGAAAAATAAATCTATTCAACTTAGCAGACTTGATTTAAGAACCCTAGTAAAAGTATAATTTCCCCCAAATCTTACAGACCAGACTTCTCCTTGAGTGTTCCACAAATCCATTCCCTGCTGTGAGATTGCCACTTTCTCATGGAAGCATCAATATCACTGTGGAAACATGGACAGATTTCAAGTGAATTATAGTAGAGAGTAAAATTTTGAAATTTAGAAACAATTTAGTTTTATAATCCTGATGTCAGGCATAATAATTAGAAAAAAAGAACACAGCTTACTCCTACATAATTTTCCCCAATATTTTGTCCATAGAGAGCATTCTGAACTAAATTTAGTGCACTAACTAAAGAAGCTGTAGAGTCACATTTCTTCCAAGTAAGTGAAAAAAGGTAGATAAAAAAAACACTGGGCCTATCTGAATGTAGCCATATCAGAATGTAGCTTTTTAAATACATCAAAGTTGAAAAATCTTCAAGGAAAGGAAGCCATTGAGGGTACTAATTTAAGGTGAGTAAGCAATCCTGATCACAATATATTCCATAGCAGTGCAGATGGAGAGATGGGGAAGAGCATCAATAATGTGGTGGGATTAGAACCAGCAGTACTTAATACAAAAATAAAGTATAATTCACATGGGAGAGGAAATTCCTAATAAATTTCCAAATCTTGCTTTTTGGGGATGGAGTGAGGAGAGAAAAACTATATAGTATTATAGGAAATGAATAACAACAAGAAAGAAGGTATTTAAAACATCTTCTAGTGTTCAATTCTGGGTCAAATTGCAAGACCTAGAAATTTTAATAGGTCTCAGGACTTTAAAATTAACTTTGCATGTTGTCTGTATAAAAGGTATACGCTCTTTTAACCATTGGTGGAAGAGATATAAATTATGATAAATTTTAAATAAGAGCAAAAGGTTTTAAAAATATTGCCTAAATCTACATTGTTCCTATTTCTAGTAATCACTTAGTGCAAAGTTAATAATGTTTAAAAAAATACAACAGAAATCACTGTTAAAGAAACTCTGCCTGGCTTGTGCTAAAATATAAGTTTGAGGAATATATGATATTGGCATAGAAATAACTTCCATGCAATCTATATTGCACAATACCTAATAATTTTTCATATGGTGCATTTTTTTAACATCACAACTGGCATATTTGTGCTTTCCTCTGAGAACCCATGCAATATAAACAGACACAAGAGAGACAATAAAATAAGACAGGGAATAATTAACAGCGCTAAACATATGGGATTACAAAAAGCTTTATCAAGGCTAGAAGAAAACAAAAGCTATACCACATGTTGTTTGGTATTTTAAGTTAATCTTCATGCCGAATTAGTCTGTAGGAAAGTTATTTTCTTCAGAATCAGTCTCGGCTCCAATGAAACTAGAGAATATATAAAAGGAATTTCAAAAACGACAAGGCTGATGCTTACAAAAGCAACCAATAAATATTCGTCAATGGCCTATTATGCATGGAAAAATATTCAAGAATATGAAGTCTTAATGTTTAGCAAAATGGAATTATTATCAATTCTCATGATGCTTGCTTTGTCAAAACAAAGAAATTAAGTACTCATATAGAAAGAAATATCAGAAACTAGAGGCCCGATGCATGAATTTCATGCAAGGGCCTTGGCCCCAGCCCCTGCCCACCACTGACATGGCCAGGGGCCTCTGTTGCCTCTGCTGTGGCCCCTGCCCACTGCAGCTTTGTCCAGAAGGAAGGACGTCTGGTCTAATTAGCATATATTTTTATTATTATAGATTATTCCTTAAAGGAAACTAAATTGTATGGCAATAAATTTTCTTTCATCTTTTAAAGAGAACCAATTAAAAATCTCAGAAGAAGATTTTAAGAGAGAATAAAATGTCCACAGACATCAAGTTGTAATTACTCTGGCACACTGAAGAACTGATAATAGATGCAGAGGTAGGACAATGCATTAGAGGCGAGTGAGCAGAAAAGAGAAAAGAAAAAAAAAGTAGGAAGAAAAGAAGCTATTCAGAAAAGAAGGTATAAGAAAAGCATTCAGGACCATGGGGACAAATTTAAATTTTATGCTAAGCATAACTGGAAATCACTGGATGATGTTTAAAAGGCAGGGGCATGACATCATTTATGCTTTTAAAAGACAAGTCTGGGATTTCCTCTTTCCCCTATTATGTAGAAAGCTGGAAAGTGCAGTGCTCCTGAAATAACAACACCGACAACAAGAGATGAACTACTTAAATCATAGTTTTTGTGGGTCCATCAAAGAAGAAGTCTGAATTCCAAAAAGGATGTTATCTTTTATATTATGTGTCTACTGAGTGCCTAGCTATTTGGCTAACATTATTTCTGGTTGTGTCTGTGAGTATGAGATCAGCTTTCAAATCTGTAGACCGAGTCAAGCAGATTATGTGGTGGGTATCATCCAAACTGTTGAGTGCTGAATGGAATCAAAAGGCAGAGGAAATGAGAGTCTTCTCTCTGCCTGAGTGGGTGAGCTGGACATTGGTCTTCTCCTTCCCTTGGACAAAGATTTACACCATCAGCTCTCCTGGTTCTCAGGCCTTTGAGCTTGAACTGGAACTACATATCCAACTCTCCCAGGCCTCCAGTTTTTAGACGTCAGTTCACAGAACTTCTCGGCTTTTATGATTCATGAGCTAATTCTTTATACATTTAACTATATCCCGTTGGTTCTGGTTCTCTGCAGAACCCTGACTAATAGAAAGGAACAGGCTCCGAAAAAGAGATTAGATGTGTTAACTGCCAGAACTTTGGTTGAGTGTGCAAAGCAAGGGCAGCCACCATAGAACTGGTAAAAGGAAATCAGCTAAACTATTAATGAATTGTTGGGGGTCAAGTGTGGCCTGATGTGTCATTTGAAGCAAGCAGGGTGCCCAGAGAATAAATTGTAAAGGGAGCCCCATCATCTTTGAGGAGTTCTGTGATTGCTCTTCTCTGTAGGCTAGGCCTTTTAGTACAGTGGCTTATTATAGAAATGTTTGAACACATAATATCATTTCAACTGTATTGAATAACATAACTATTTAAATAATTGAATAATTATAGAATATAATTGAATAATTATATAATATATAAAAGTATATACATATACATATATACATATGTACATATAGAAGTGTACAAACCACACTGAGAGATGTTAAGTTTTCTCTGAAGGGGATAGGAAGTTGAAAGAATGAAAAAATCTAACTTTTTAACTTACACAGCTGTAATCTTTTAAACAAGCATGTATTACCCTGGAATTAAAAACAAAATTTCTGAAAGGAGGCAGTTAATGGCAATGTTCTTGTGCAGCTAGCTGAGGAATTCTTTAGCTTTTTCCACAGTAATACCCTGAATAAGAAATAATGACAGCTTAAAACCTAAGGTAGTATTTTTATGACAGATATAAAGAATTAGATATACTTCTCTACTAGATCTATAGAACTTACTCCAGGAAGATTATGGAAGAGGGAAAAATAAAACACAGGGCAGTGCAGAACATTTTTTCAATTTGTTTCTTTGTAATTAATGCTTAGTCAGCCAAGGGTGGGAGCTATGATTTGAGCTACAGCAGTCCTATTGATCAGGTAGGTCATGCAGCAACATTAAAAATCAGGGAGAACATTCAAGAGGGCTTTGTTGAATGTTCAGGGTTTTTTTTACCCCCTTGTATATAATAGTCAGATTTCACAATAGGATCATAACCAGAGCTTTGTATTAGGCAGAGCTTCTGCTTGCTCCCTGAAGGCTTTATTTCTTTAGTCGCAGGCAGCATTTGATGTCCCCTGCAAAACTTCAGTCTGTCTGTATACTTCTGCAACAAGCGTTCCAGATACAAACTGAGACTGGAATAGGGAGAAAATGAAAAGTAAAATTCCTCTGAAAGTAAGAAAGAAATATACCTACACACAGAAGTCAAATAATTATAATAATAGGACAATTTGTGTAGTTTACAATATTCACTCAATATTATTAAAATAGTGGATACAGAAAATGGTCAGAGGAAATTATATTCTTCAGTAGGTTGCTTTACTCTTAGAGTCTGTAAGTATACCACACTTCATTTAAGCTTTCAGCCAACCAAGAACACTTCCCCAGAAAGTATGTTGTCTTCAACTTAGTGTTGTCTGTGTTAAGGTTATTATAGCTAACTAGAGGCCTGATGCACTAAATTCGTGCAAGGGGCTCAGCCCCTACCACTGCGGCAGCCCCCTCTGCCTTGGCCTCTGCCCATCATGCAGCCGCCTCTGTCTCGGTCCCTGTCCACCGCAGTGGCCACCTCTGCCTTGGCCCCCGGAAGGTCATCTGGTCTAATTAGCATATTATGCTTTTATTATTATTTTTTAAAATATATTTTATTGATTTTTTACAGAGAGGAAGGGAGAGAGATAGAGAGTTAGAAACATCAATGAGCGAGAAGCATTGATCAGCTGCCTCCTGCACGCCCCCTACTAGGGATGTGCCCCCAGCCAAGGTACATGCCCTTGACCGGAATTGAACCTGGGACCCTTGAGTCCGCAGGCCGATGCTCTATCCACTGAGCAAAACAAGTTAGGGCATTGCTTTTATTATTATAGATTGAAACAACATCTTGTTGCTGGTGTGATTACTTCAGAAACAAGCTTGTATGACAGACTCTGTTCTGGGTTCTGGGAATATAAAGGAACTAGCGGCCCGGTGTACGAATTTGTGCAACAGTGGGGTCCCTAGGCCTAGCCTGCGGGATTGGGCCAAAACTAGCTCTCTGACGTCCCCAAAGGGTCCTGGAATGTAAGAGGGCACAGGCCAGGCCGAGGGACCCCACCGGGGTATGATCAGGGCTGGGGAGGGACATGGGAGGTTGGCCAGCCAGGGAGGGACCACAGGAGGGCTCTAGGGCATGTCCAGCCCATCTCGCTCAGTCCCAATCTATCAGCTGGACCCCAGCAGCAAGCTAACCTACCAGTCAGAGCGCCTGCGCCCTGGTGGTCAGTGCATGTCATAGCAAGCGGTTGAGCAGCCTTAGCATATCATTAGCATATTACACTTTGATTGTTTGAACAACGAGACACTTAGCATATTAGGCTTTTATTATATAGGATTACAATTAGCTTAGTGATTTCAGATATTTTACAATGTATGTGTTTAATATTATAAATTTCTAAGAATTATTTTACGTGTGTGTGATTTTTATCTGCATCTCAAATATTTAATTGCTTTTCAATTAAGTAAAATGTTTTTTAACTTCACTTGAGACTTCATTGACCCATGGGTAATTTATAAGTGTGTTGTATAATTTCCAAATACTTGGAGATATTTCCAGCTACCTTTCAGGTATTAATAGCTTAATTACATTATTTTCTAAAAACATACATTGTATGATTTCTATTTTTTAATTTATTAAGATGTGTTTTGTGGCCCAATATATGGGTCTCTCTTGTTGAATGAATGTTCCATGGGAGCTTGAGAAGAAAGTACATTCCTTTGTTATTGAATGGAAGATTCTATAAATATAAATTATTTCACATTGATTGATATTGCTGTTTTAGTCAACTATACACTGGTTGATTTTCTGCCTGCTTAATCTATCAATTACTGATAGGAAACAGGTTCAATGTCTCAACTATGATTGAAGATCTATTTCACTATGTTGTATTAGTTTCTGCCTCACATACTTGGATGCTCTGTTAAGTGTGGTTGCATTTTAAGCTTACAATGTCTTTGTAGAGAACTGACCCCTTTATCATTATGAGGTTCTCCTCTTTATCTCAATAGTGTCCCTGTTATGAATACTAAGTCTGAAATTATTATACCTATTTTATTTTTGCTTAGAAGTTTTTAGATGGTATATTTTTTCATTCTTTTAATTTCTCAGAATCTTGATATTTAGAGTAAATTTGTTGTTAGTATATAGTTGGATCTGGAAGTTTATTTAGTTTTTCCAATTTTTATTAAATTTATTAGGGGGACATTGGTTAATAAAACTTTATACATTTGAAGTGTACAATTTTATGATATGTCATCTGCATACTGCATTGTGTGTTTACCACCCAAAGTCAAATCTTTTTCTGTTATCATATATAAAGAATAATAATAATACTACTAAAAAAATAGCTCTGGCTATTTTGTGGAATAACAATTGTTCTGGGTTAAGAGGAGGTAAAGGAAAACTACTTGAGAGTGCTGGAATAACAACTAAGATGAGAGTTGAACTAAAGTTGTAATAGTAAAAAAAGTAAAGGAGACAAATTGGGAGTTTTAGAGATAGAAAGACTTTTTGATATAATTGATTGGGAAGGATAGGTAGTGGGGAAAGTGAACTCATGAACATTCTTAGAGGAAAGACTATAAAGAGCTCCTAGATTAATTCATTCATCCCCACATTAATCAATCAAACACAAAGATCCAAAAAGATTATAAAAATTGCCCAAAGATGCAAAGCCAAGATGATCACTACTTAAAATTAGATAATTTTCTTAATAGTTAGACACTTTAGTCATCGTAACAATGTACTTCATTCTCACATTTCTAAATATTATTTTATTTATGCATAAAAGTAATGTATTTCTACTCTGGCCAGTTTTGCTCAGTGGTTATTTGATTCCTGGTCAAGGGCAGATACCTCAGTTGCAGGCTTGATCCCCAGCCCTGGTTGGGGTGCGTATGGGCGGCAACCAATGTCTCTCTCTCTCTCTCTCTCTCTCTCTCTCGCTCTCTCTCTCTCCTCTCTCTCTCTCTCTCCTCTCTCTCCTCTCTCTCTCCCCCTCCCTCCCTCCCTCCCCTTCACTCTCTCTGAAAAGAAAAATCAATGGAAAAAAATATCCTTGGTTAAGGATTAAAAAATAAAGTTTAAAAAAAATGTATTTCTACCAACAAGCTTCTCTATAGATGGCATTCGCTTTTCACTTTTTAAAACAGAGATGAAAGCTAGACTCTAGTTTCTTTTTAAAATTTGCAAGTGTTAGATAATCCTTTCATAACACACTTATGAGCATTTTTCTAAAATTAAACTGAAAATAAGACAAAAGCTCACCAGATAAGTTATTTACTGTGACATTGCAATAATGGCTCCACAAGAAAGAAAAATTCTGCACTATAGCACCAGGTAGCTATCTTAAAAATACATCATAATGAATCTAGCCAATTAGTTCATAAAACAAAGAACATATCCATAATCCAGTATACAAGTAAATTCAAAAGCATCTAGGTGTTCTAATTGAACTAATTGTATATGCAAAAGTGAAGGTTTAAGATATATAAATGTAGTTTGCATTGCTTTTGAAAAGCATGCATTTTTAACTTGCTCTAAATTTTGACATTTTGACTCCTATATTATAGTGTTTTAGGTAATAAAGTGCTAGCATAATTTTGACAATGAAAAAAAATTATAGAAATAGTCATTAGTTTTATAGAGAAAGGATCAGTCTATAGGAATGCTGGAAGATTATTGACTGGTATATAACAAGTGAACTTTATCTTAACCTTGAACATAATTAAGACACTTCAAAAATGTAAGGATTGATAGTTAAGTTATAAAAATAGTTATTATGAATTGTATTGCCAGTCACTCTCTTAAGTATTTTATATGAATTATTTAGTTTAAATATAAACTATGAGTGGATTTCTTTTACCCTCACTTTATAAATTAAGAATCTGAGACAATAACAGATTATGTTACTGACATAAGGTCACACTGCCAGTAATTATTGGAGCTAGGAGTGAAACCTAGAAACTCTGTCTTGGAATCTGTGCTCTCAATGACAGCTATACTGCCTTCCTGTTACACCATTCTATTATGTTCTGCACTGGATATTCCCACTTCATTAACTATACTTTACAAAGAACTTGAAAGAAGATACTAATTTTAGGTACAATCATTAAATGAAAGAAGAACAAAAAATATATACTTTAACTTATTATTCACCTATTGCTTTATTCATGTATCATTTAACCAAAATTTCTTGAGCAGCTCTTAGGCATTATCCATATATATAAAACCCTAATATCCAAATAGACTGAATGGCAGAACAACCAAACAACCCATCACAATGATGTGCGCTGACCACCAGGGGGCATGTGTGGAACATTGCAGGCATTGGCCACAGTGGAATGGTGGGTAGGTGAGCTGGGGCTGGTCTCTGTCATCAGGGTGAGCCTCTGGTGGTTAATGAAAATTCTTTGACCCGCACGCTGTGGTCCCACCTTGCACTTGCACCTGCTGCCAGTGCCCAGCACTGGTCCCTATCACTCGGTGCTGGCAGTGTGTGCAAGCAGCGGCTGCCAGACCTGATTGCCTCTGAGGGCTTCTCCACCTCCCCCTGCTCCTGAGGGGTGATCAGGGCAGTGCCATCGGCAGGTGCGAGCAGGGCCGCCATCAGTGCATGGGAGCAGTGGCAGCAGGAACAGGACTGCCGACAGACAGGAGATTGGGGGCTGCGGCAGGAGGGACCAGGTGGGGGGCGTGGAAGATGGGCTGAGACCCACCCCTGTGCCCACTGCAGCCTTGCAGCCCACAGTCTCTTTTAAGGTGCACGAATTCGTGCGTTGGGCCCCTAGTAGTAAGATATGAGAGCACTCAGTGTAAAGACAAAGTCACTGTCCTCAAGTTTTTTGAAGCACATGAGAAATTCTCAAATTTGCATAAACTCTACATTGTTTAAAGATGGTTAAGGAAGCAGAAATTTAGACAGATGCTATAAATTATTGAGATATAGAATGTTGGATACATAGTATAGTGAAAGTGAATTTTACTTCTATATGATTGGAGAAATGGTAAGAAATTAGCACTATTTCTTTATTTTCATGTGAGGGACATTTCAGCATATTGAAATCCTTGGGCAAGCAGCATCAGTATCACTTGGGAATTTATATTAGACATGCACAATCTTGGCCTCCACCCCAGATCTGCTGAATCAAAACTTGCATTTTAACAAGAGCCCAAGTAATATGTTTGCATACTGAAGCTTGAGAAGCCGTGCCTTAATGACATCTACCCTAAATGTCTATGTTTTCATAGCCCCACTGGCATATATTGCTTACAGAAGCTCCCAGTCACTAATATCTCTTTGGAAACCCACTGTGAATGTAGTTCCCTCAGAATGGGTCTTACTCATAGTGAGGGGATATCTGAATGGCTTGAGTGCAGAGAATTAGAGCCAGGATGATTCTGGTCAAGCATCTGGTCTGTTTATATTTGGCTTTAGTTATTATAATTTTCTATTATGCAAGATAAGAAATTTTTAAAAAGTGGCTGTGTGGGAGAAATATATACTTCTAAATGAGAAGGCATTTGGATTGTTTGGAAAGACAACAGAAGACAACATTAACATTAACAGCAGGACTCAGAAAATTATACCCAACATATAATAAGTTAGCATAATGATGACAGATACAAAATTAATATGCAGACTCCAGCACCCCAGGAAATTTATCCTTCCATCCAAAATAATATGTGATGATTTAGCATGTGTGAAATCATATAATGATCCATTCCAATTACTAGATCTAGATCTGATCATTATGGAATGTAGGTGCTATGTGATGAAAAACACTGAGATTGAGAGGATTTTAATGTTGATTACATACATTTTGGCAAAAGTTCATTACTAATACTATGAGCTATCCTTGGGCTGACTTGTTACAAACAGTCATGCTCTTTGTTTGGTCAATCCAATGAAACCAATTTTCTAAACCAGTCTGGCCTTTGCCTCCACTGAATGCTTTTACAATCTTTAAACTAGGACAAAAGTTTGAAAACTAAAAACAATCAAACTATTCTAGATATTCACTTTGGAATGAAACTTTAGAAATATGAACAAACTAAAGTCACTTTTATCACTCCCAGTCCCAAAATCAGCTTCCACTAGTCTCAAGCATCTCCATAGGAGACATTATTCTCCAGCTATACAAAATTCCCAAAGAAATATTGCAGATCTATTATAGTTAAAAGGTCAGAAGCTAAGAGAAAAAAGGAACGATACAGAGCCATGGAAATATAGTTAGATAATTTTCACATTGTGTGGAGCAGACCCTGACACAAAGTGAAGTTAACAAGTAGCCACTGTTTTGCGTGAAATTTAAGTAAAAAAAATTAAGTCTCACTGCCCCACTAACATAAATATCAGATTATCTCTGCTGAGGATTAACAATTTAAAAACTTTAGTATGTAAATAATATATTTACTTAGCATGTGTCATATCTCAGAGAATTTTTTAATTTAATTTGTTGGGGTGACATTGGTTAATAGATTACATAGGTTTCAAGTGTACATTTCTATGATTCATGGTTTGCATATTGCATACATTATTAATTGGGAAGAATAAGGCATTAGTTTGTTATGTTATATTGGAAATGTAGCTCAACTTTGGAAGTTGATCATAAATTAGAAAGCCAAAGTTTTTGTTGTCAGACCTGGAAGTGAAATCCTTATTCTGTCATTTTCAGGGTGTGAGATATTATTAACTTTTCTCACTTTCCTCATCTATAGTCTGAGGATAATATCTACTTTTTTTAGAGCAGTTATTCAAAATGTAAACCAATTCAAAAAGGTTAAGAGACCAAACGAGACCATGTACGAAATGTCTTTCCCAACTGCTATTTCTTATCTGTTAATACATTCATTCAATATTTTGACAAAATCTGATTTTTCCCACCAGTTATAATAGAACCCATCAGTTGCTTTTCCTGCTCTACTATGGTGTGCATATCTTGTGACCTCAGTCTCTCTTTTTGTTTCTACCAAGATGACAACCACTTTTCTTCATTACATAAGTGGCATTCACACTAGGACCAAGAAAATAATGCCTACAAGAGCAATATTTGGTCTGAGTACCACTTTCAAAAAACCCAAGGCATAGCTATCTCTCTGCCACTTGAGAAAGTGGATTACTACAAAAATTCTTCCCACTATAAGAGTAGTGTTAGAACAAGCTCTTGATTTATGATCAACAGAAAGAAATTATGCTGATAGCACCTGGAAACCCAATTTCATCATCCTGAAATATAACTTTTTAAAAAAGTGAAACTGATGCAGACCTCACAAATTATAAAGTGTAATACATACTAGTACATGCTAATTTGAGTATATGCTCTTTGTCCTTAATGCTTTCATTTTCATTAGTACCATGATCATTACTGTGGCAATATCTTTATTAAAAACACTTTTTTGTTATGTTCTATGTCATGGATAAAATATAGTGACAAGAAGAACTTTTAGTTTAACTTGAAAATGTGAGTATTTACATACACATATTTACACATGCATATATCCACATGTGTACACACATATGCAGACATAATATATCCATATACCGACATAAATTATATATATATAAAACAAAAGTGCATTCATATGTTACTTGTCTAATTGATTTATACTTTATAAAATTAGAAGCATGAAAATATAAAGCAAACATTTTTTTTTGTTTTTTCCACAAAAATAAGAGCTCAACTTCTTTTCTGTTGCCCTGTATGAAGAATAAGATCCTTAAATTTTCATAACTGGCTCAGAATGACTGAATTAGCAACAGCGTTGCTGAAGAGAATAATTTCAGTTGTTTTAGTTATTGAGTATATAAAGTATATAAAGCACATGTCCAATCCTTTGGCACTTTCTTTAATAAGAGAAATATTATTCATGGCAGGCTTAATGTAGTCATTTTGCTTATCTCTCTGGTAAGAACTATTTACAGTCACATTCTCTATTAAAGTCACTAATAACAGGAATAATCTTGCACATATGTGTGGTAATTTACCTTATTTACTACTAAAAAGATCTTCACTGCCTGAAATTCCAACAAATATCAATTAATCTGGGTAATAAACATACTTAAAAATCTATTAGAAATGTCATATTTCTAGGGAGGCTACCTAATGAATATTAACTGACTACCAAATGCATATTGAAGCAAGGACATACAAATATCTGAGAGAGAAGATGACTGGTGAGAAGTGTCACATACCCTTATATTTCAGATATTTTCATAATATAGAGTTTGCAGGAGCTATTTTGATAGAAATGACTTGGGAAAATTGTTATAGAAAATGAGTATCATGTGTGATGTATTAATTCAGGTAAAATATTACTAGATAAAGCAGGAAGTTGAGATTCCATTTCAGTAGATGAAAAAGCTTACATACTGGTATAATGTTGGTCAATATGTGTATGCAATCTCAAAATCTAATATTCTGTAAATCTATGTACTCTGTAAAGGTAAAAATCACAGAAGAGAAAAAAGAATGATTAGACAACAGGGAGAACCAATAAATGACAACATCTTTATTGCTTGCTTAGGAAGTCTAGCATAATGAATGTAACAGAGAATCTCAAATGAAATAGAATTAGCTATATCTATATATGGTTACTATTAGTCCCATCATATTCAGAGAGATAGAAATAGAGATAGAGATAGAGACAGAGACAGAGACAGAGATAGATAGAGAGAGAGATTACTGGCCTTATGCCTTCCACTTAATCTGCCTTGTCAATAGTTTCCTCTTTCAGAATTGTATGCCCTTTCTTTTTATTTTTAAATTATAAATTGAGAAAGAGAAAATGGGCATACCTCTCAAATTTTATAGATAGCATTATAGAGTAAGTTTAGATAACTGTACTGAGAAAGCTCATGGTCTGGGCTGAGAATTAGAACAAAGAAAATGCTACAGATGCATTGCCCCAGAAAGTTTCATCAGGGAGGGAGGGCCCTGCCTGTCTGAGTGTGTGCATGTATGTTTGTACATGCATGTAGGGAAGATGAGTGCATAGGTGATTTAAGAAAAAAAAGGCATAAGGAGAGACATGGAATTATGCTTCAGTGTCTTGAGCCAAAATAGCTTGAATGTGGATATATTTGCATCATTTGAAGATCTGGTGTGAAAGAAGCAAAAAAATAAAAAAGTTTAATAGTTACTAATGGAACTAAATAGCATTAATTAAAGCAGTACTGAAGAAAACTCAGTGTGGAAACAGAGGGGAATTTACAATATGACTTTATATTGTAGGTCACCTGATATTGATATAAATTTTATGTTTTTAGTGCAATCATAGTTCATTCATGATGGTCTGTCTTTGGGTACTAAAACAAAGAGTTAATAATTCTATGGACTTATTACAGGACAGAAAAAATTCTAAGATTTTGTTTATACCAACCAATATAATCCTTTACCACAATCCTACAGAATGTAAACTCAGAGTTCAAGTGCCTAAAGCAGCCGTGGGCAAACTACGGCCTGCAGGCCGGATCCGGCCCGTTTGAAATGAATAAAACTAAAAAAAAAAAAAAAAAAGACCGTACCCTTTTATTTAATGATGTTTACTTTGAATTTATATTAGTTCACACAAACACTCCATCCATGCTTTTGTTCCGGCCCTCCGGTCCAGTTTAAGAACCCATTGTGGCCCTGGAGTCAAAAAGTTTGCCCACCCCTGGCCTAAAGCAACAAGAGATTAGTATGTAGCCTAAGTTGAACAACTACATAGTGGCAGGAGCAGCAGTTGAACACAGGCAGGGTGTTTCGGGTTCCATGCTCTTAATTACCACACTTTACTGTAATGACCAGCACTGTTTCTGTTTCCTAACCAGCTCCACTGCTGATAAAATATTGGATTCACATATTTTGTCAAAAATTTCTCTTAGTGCTCAAAGCTAAATATCATAAAGACACAAAAATTACAAGATAAACCTTGGGGAGGAAGCTTTCTGTCACTTATCTACACTAATAAAAGACAAACATGCAAATTGACTGTACCTTCGCTATGCCTTAAGCCATGCCCACCAGCCAATCGGAGCAACTATATGCAAATTAACCCAACCAAGATGGCGGCTGGCAGCCACGGAGCTGGAACAAGCAGGAGGCTTGGTTGCCCCAATGATGGAGGAGGCCAAGCTTCCCACTTGCCACATCGGGCTCTGAGCTACACTCAAAGCAACAAAGTTTCAATTATAGAAGGTAAATAAACCCCAGATACCTGCTTTCAGCCAGCTGTGGCCACGGAGCTGGAGCGAGCAGGAGGCTTCCCTCCAGCCCGCCCTGGCCGGCTCTGAGCTCCTCTCAAGGCTACAAAGTTTCAATTATAGAAGGTAAATAATTCCCAGAATAAAAAAAGAAAAGAAAAAGAGGAGAGGCTGGGAGCTCCCGTCGCAAGGGGGCTTGGCCAGCCTGAAAACGGCCTTCAGCCCCTCACCCAGACTGGCCAGGCAGCCCAGTGGGGACCCACAACCCTAAATGGGGTGTGGCAAGCCTGAAAACAGCCATCAGCCCCTCACCCAGGCTGGCTAGGCACCCCAGTGTGGACCCCCACCCTGAAGGGGGTGTGACCAGCTGCAAACAGCCATCAGCCCCTCACCCAGGCTGGCCACACACCCCAGCAGGTCCCCTACCCTGATCCGTGACACCCTTCAGGGCAAACCAGCCGGCCCCCAACCATGCACCAGGCCTCTATCCTATATAAAAAAGGGTAATATGCAAACTGACCCTAACAGTGGAACGACTGGGAATGATTGGTCACTATGACACACACTGACCACCAGGGGCAAACGCTCAATGCAGGAACTGCCTCCTGGTGGTGAGTGCGCTCCCACAGGGGGAGCTCTGCTCAGTCACAAGCCAGGCTGATGACTGCCAGTACAGCGGTGGTGGTGGGAGCCTCTCCTGCCTCCTCAGCAGCGCTAAGTATGTCTGACTGCAGCTTAGGGCCTGGTCCCCGCTGGCAAGTGGACATTCCCCGAGGGCTGCTGGGCTGCCAGAGGGATGTCTGACTGCCAGCTTGGGCCCGATCCCCCAGGGAGCAGGCCTAAGCCAGCAGGTGGACATCCTCCGAGGGGTCCCAGACTGCAAGAGGGCATAGGCCGGGCTGAGCAACCCCCCCGAGTGCACAAATTTTTGTGCACCAGGCCTCTAGTCTATACTAATAAAAGGGTAATATGCAAATTAGACCGGGAGACCTTACAGATGACCTTTTGGACCTCCTTCTAGAGAAAGTCGTGGCTGGGAGGGCAGAGGCAAGCCTCCAAGGCTGGGAGGGCCCATCGCAGAGCCCCAGCAGGGTGGGCAGGGCAGGCAGGGCCTCCCTGTGGGCTAAAATTGATCTTAGAGCCCAGGCTTGGTGGGCAGGGCCTCCCTGTGGGCTAAAATTGATCCCAGAGCCCAGGCTTGGTGGGCAGGGCCTCCCTGTGGGTGGGGATTAATGGCAGAGCCCAGGCCTGGTGGGAAATACCTGCCTCTGCTCTGCCATTGATCGCAGAGCCTAAGCCTGGTGGGCAGGGCCTCCTTGTGGGCTGGGATTAATGACAGAGCCCAGGTCAGGTGGGAAGTGCCTACCTCTGTTCTGCCATTGATCCCAAAGCCCCAGCCGGGTGGCCAGCACCTCCATCTGTGCATCATTGATCACAGAACCCTGGCAGGGTGGGCAGGCAGGCGGGGGGGGGGGGGGGGGGGTGCAGTTGGAGGTGAGCACGCCAGCAAGGTGGGGGGGCAGTTGGGGGTGATAAGGCTGGCAAGGGGGCAGTTGGGGGCAAGCAGGCTGGCAGGGGGAGCAGTTGGGGTGAGCAGGCCAGCAGGGTGGGGGCAGTTGGGGGTGATCAGGCTGGCGGGGGGGGGGCAGTTGGGGGCAATCAGGCTGGCAGTCAGAGTGGTTAGGGGAAATAAGGCAGGCAGGCAGGTGAGAGGTTAGGAGCCAGAAGTCCCAGATTGCGAGAGGGATGTCTGACTGCTGGTTTAGGCCCAATCCCTGACCAGCAGTCAGACATCCCCCAAGGGGTCCCAGATTGGAGAGGGTGCAGGCTGGGCTGAGGGACACCCTCCCCCCGCCCAGTGCATGAATTTCATGCACCAGACCACTAGTCATTAGGTATGTTACCTTCAAGTTTTTCATAAAATCCTTATGAAAGTTAGCTTCAACAAAGTTAGCTTAAAGCATTATACAATAGTGTGGTGAAGGCCTGGGGTGGGAGTAGGTAAGGGCTAGAAGGGGTCAATGGGGAGAAACTTTCAATAATAAAGATAATTTTAAAAAATCATTATACAGCACACATACACACTCACATACACATATCATTTTAAATAAGATAAAATTCAATTAATATAAAATTCATCATTTTTACCATTTTAAAGTTGTATAAATCAGCAGTTTTTAGTACATCCACAATGTTTGCAACCATCATCACTATCTATTTTGTCCCCCTAAAAGGAAACTACATACCCATTTAAGAAGTCACTCCATCTTCCCTCCTCCCTCCATTCCCTGACAGCCACTAATCTTCTTTCTGCCTCTATGTATTTGCCTATTTTGGTTGTTCATGTAGATCAGTGATTCCCAAAGTGGGAGCTACCGCCCCCTGGTGGGCACTGCAGCAATCCAGGGGGGCGGTGATGGCCACAGGTGCATTTGTTTTAACTTTTTTTGTATTACCTTTCTATTCTGAGTTCAATAAATAGTTTCATAATTTCAAACTTCAATGTTTCTAATTTACACCTTTCTTTACTATATTTTACGAAAAAGGTAGAAACATTAATACATATATCTTTCTGTTTAATTACTATTAAAATTTAAAAAAAATTAATTTCCAGGGGGCGCTGAGTAATATTTTTTCTGGAAAGGGGGCAGTAGGCCAAATAAGTTTGGGAACCACTGATGTAGATTGATACCATAAGTGATCTTTTGTGTCAAGCTCCTTTCACTTAGCATAATGGTTTCAAGGTTCATACACATTTTAAGATGTATCAGTACTTCACGCCTTTTTTTCACTAATATTTTATCACATGGGTATACCACTTTTGTTTATCAATTTACCATTGGATAGGCATTCGATTGTTCTCCTTTTGGCTATTATAAATAGTGCTACTATAAATATATGTGTTCCAAGTTTTGAATGAACATATGTTTTTGTTTGAAATATATAACTAGGAGTGATATTGTAGAACAGTATGCTAATTCTATGTTTAGCTTTCTGAAAAATTGCCCATTTTCTACAGTGACCTTATCATTTTACATCCCTACTAACAATATATAAGGGTACTGACTTTTGCACATATTCACAACACTTGTTACTTTTCCAGTTTTTTATTATATTCATCCTAAAGGGAAGGAACTGTTATCACATTGTGGTATTGATTTTCATTTCACTAGTGACTAATGGCATTGAGTATCTTTACATGTGTTTGTTGGTCATGTATATCCTTTTTGAAGAAACATCTTTTTAATTCCCTTATCTTTTTTAATTGTTTAGTTTTGTCATTGTTGAGTTGGAAAAGTTCCATACATATTCTTGACTCTTATCTTATATACATTGCAAATATTTTATCTTATTCTGTAGATTGTATTTTTACTTTTTTGATCATGCCCTTTGATATTATGTTTTAAAATTTTTATGAAGTCCAATTTATCTATTTTTTCTTTTGTTGTTTGTGCTTTTGATGTCAAATCAAGTAATTCATTGCAAGACCCAAGGCAAGACTATGACTGCTGTTTTTCCCCTAAGCATTTCAGAGTTTTAGCTTTACTATTAAAGTTTTATTTATTATTTATTTATTTATTTTTGATTTTTTTCTTTATTAAGGTATTACATATATGTCCTTATCCCCTCATTGCCCGCCCCCCACCCCCCACACACACTCATGCCCTCACTCCCCTGGTGTCTGTGTCCATTGGTTAGGCTTATATGCATGCACACATGTCCTTTGGTTGACCTCTCCCTTTCCCCCACCCGCCCCTGCCTTCCCTCTGAGGTTTGATGGTCTAATCAATGTTTTTCTGTCTCTGGATTTGTTTTTGTTCATTAGTTTATGTTATTCATTACATTCCACAAATGAGTGAGATCATGTGGTATTTATCTTTCCCTGACTGGCTTATTTCGCTTAGCACAATGCTCTCCAGTTCCACCCATATTGTTGCAAATGGTAAGAATTCCTTCTTTTTTATAGCAGCGTAGTATCCCATTGTGTAGATGTACCACAGTTTTTTAATCCACTCATCTGCTGATGGGCACTTAGGCTGTTTCCAAATCTTAGCTATGGTAAGTTGTGCTTCTATGAACATAGGGGTGCATATATCCTTTCTGATTGGTGTTTCTGATTTCTTGGAATATAGTCCTAGAAGTGGGATTACTGGGCCAAATGAAAGTTCCATTTTTAGTTTTCTGAGGAAACTCCATACTGTTCTCCACAGTGGCTGCACCAGTCTGCATTCCCACCAGCAGTGCAGGAGGGTTTCTTTTTCTCCGCATCTTCGTCAGCACTTGTCATTTGTTGATTTGTTGATGATAGCCATTCTGACAGGTGTGAGATGGTACCTCATTGTTGTTTTGATTTGCATCTCTTGATGATTAGTGCCTTTGAACATGTTTTCATATGTCTCTTTGCCTTCCTTATGTCCTCCTTCGAAAAGTATCTATTTAGGTCCGATGACCATTTTTTAAATGGGTTGTTTATCTTCCTTTTGTTAAATTGTATGAGTTCCCTGTAAATGTTGGAAATTAAACCTTTATTGATGACAACATTGGCAAATATGTTCTCCCATGCAGTGGTCTATCTTGTTTTGTTGGTAGTTTCTTTTGCTGTACAGAAGCTTTCTATTTTGATGTAGTCCTATTTGTTTATTTCCTCTTTAGTTTCCATTGCCCTAGGAGCTGTATTGGTGAAGATACTGCTTCAGCATATGTATGAGATTTTGCTGTCGGTGGATTCCTGTAATATTTTTTATGGTTTCCCATCTTATGTGTAAGTCCTTTATCCATTTTCAGATTGTTTTTGTGTATGGTGTAAGTTGGTGGTCTAGTTTCATTTTTTTTAAACATATCTGTCCAATTTTCCCAATACCATTTATTGAAGAGACTGTGTTGACTCTATTGTATGTTCTTGCCTCCTTTTTATTTATTTTTAATCTTCACCTGAGGACATGTTGTTATTGATTTTGAAAGAGAGAGAGGAAGAAAGGGAGGGGAGAGTTGGAGGGAAGGAGGAAGAGAAAGAGAGAAAAAGAGAGAGAGAGAGAGAGAGAGAGAGAAGAGAGAGAGAGAGAGAGAGAGAGAGAGAGAGAGAGAGAGAGAGAGAAACATCAATATGAGAGACAAACATCTATTGGTTGTCTCCCGGATGCGCCCAGATCAGGGATGGAACCTACAATCTGGATATGTGCTCTGATGAGGAATTGAACCCATCACCTTTTGGTTCATGGGAGGATGCTTCAACCAATGGAGACACACCAGCCAGGGCAAGTCTTTGATCTATTATGAAATATTCTTTAAAATATTTTGTGTGTTGTAGAAGCCCAACTTCTTTCTTTTACATGAGGATATTCTGGTGTCTAGCCCAACTAGTTTAAGAGACTATTCTTTCCCTATTGAATGGTCTTGGTGTCTTGTCCAACATTAATTAGCCATAGATGTATGGGTTCATTTCTGGATTGTCAATTACATTTCTTTAGTCTATATGTCTATTTTTATGCAATACTGTACTCTTTCAATTTCTATAGGTTGGTAGCAATTTTTGAAATAAACAAATGTGAGTTCTCTAATTCTGTTGTTCAAGATTATTTTAGCTATTCAGGGTCCCTTGCATTTTCTTATGAATTTTAGGATCAGCATTTCAATTTCTGCAAAGAAGTATTGCAATAAATCTGTAAGTACCTTGGGGAGCACTACCATATTAACAGTATTATTTTCCAATCTGTTAATCAGAATATCTTTCAATTTATTCAGATGCTCTCTAATTTCTTTCAACAATGTTTTATAGTTTTAGATGTACATTTCCTAAACTTCTTCATTGAAATTGATTCCTAATTATTTTTTGTTATTATGTGATATTATTTTTAAATTTCTTATTTAGAATGTTTATTGCTAATGTATAGAAATACAGCTGATTTTGCACATGGATCTGGTATCCTGCAACATTGAAACATTCATTTAATAGCAGTATAGTTGTATATGAGTTTGTGTGTGCTCTGCAAATTGAGATAGTTTTACCTCTTCCTTTCCAATGTCAATGCATCTTAATTCTTTTTATTGCCTCATTGCTCTGGCTAGAACTTTTATTACAGTGTTAAATAGAGTAGTAAAAGCAGGCATCCTTATCTTGTTCCTGATGTTTGGGGGGGGGGGGGCGGGAAGCTTTCAGTCACTTACCATTAAGTATATTACCTTTAGGTTTTTCATAAAATCCTTTATCATGTGACAAAGTTGCCTTCAATTCTTATCATATATGATATTTCTGTCATCCAAATGTGCTGAATTTTGTCACATACTTTCCTGCATCCACTGAAATGATCATGTTTCTTTTTATTATTCTATTAATGTGGTGTATTACAAGAGAGTGAGCTGCCTTCTCCCAGGCCTCTGCCATTTTTGGGAGTGGGGGATGATAACAAGGTAAACTAAAACACCGTAACGTTTTTATCAAAATTTTGAAGTTATCTTTTTCATTAAGCACTCTCTTCATCGTTGTTTTTTTGTTAACAGATGCCATAGTTCAGAAAACTTTGATTCTGGCAGTTTGTGGCAACTTACACATTGTGTAGAAAAAAATAGTGCAAAGTTCCTTACTCTGCTAATTTGCTGATATCTTTCAAGTACATATGATTGATTATAACGTGATCTTTAAAACTACGCATTCTATATGTGGGCCTGTTCTCTTGGGGAAATAACACCGGTGAACATATATGCAGTCCCTTCATTTTGAATCTCTTAGTGTTAACTGAACCTCTCTAAAGCAAATACCCTATATTTGCGTATGTGTGCTATTCTTTTCACTATTACTGGTTTCTTTTTTTAAAATATGTTTTTATTTATTTTAGTGAGGAAGGGAGAGGGAGAGAGAGATAAAAACATCAATGAGGAAAGAGAATAATTGGTGGCTGCTTCCTGCATGCCCCCCACTGGGGATCAAGCCTGCAACCCAGTCATGTGCCCTTGACTGCAATCAAACCCAGGACCCTTCAATCCACAGGCCAACGCTCTATCCACTGAGCCAAGCTGGCTATGGCTATTACTGGTTTCTATTCTAATTACTTTATGTTATTTAATTGTTTATATACCTAAAATAATCTAGCTAATCCATAAATCTTTATAAATAGCTCTAGGATATACACATTAATATACATATGAAAAATCATATAATTAAGTTCAACTCATTCAAGAGAATGGTAAATGCTTGCTGATGACCTTGAATAAGGTAGCTCCTCAATTCTACTCAGACTATTCATGAAGTCAAATGAATTAAAAGCAAAATAAACCAAAAACTATTTCTGAGATATTTTAAACTAAAAATCATTATTTAAATCTCTATTTTGGAGCACACAAAGGTTAAGTACACTATTAATAATATTTGTAGCTACCTTTAAGTTATATATTGATGCACATAATCCTTTTCCAAATTTTTGTGCTGTTTATCAAATAAGGCTATATCCATCCCCTCAAAGAGTGCTGAAGTTTAAGGAAGTCCAAAGTATTTATACAAGAGCTAAAAATATTTCATAATTCATAAATAAGTTTCTTCAACTGTGTGCTTGTTAGTCACAGTGGGTATCTAGAATGATTACACTAGCACCGCATATCCTCTGGGTTTATCTAACACTAATTACACAAGTGACCTTCTAGCTCACAAAGTCAAAATGCCACATTAACACTGGTATTTCCTTTGATATGCTTGCCAGATTTGGAAATGCACAGTGCTATAAATCATACGTAAGTGTGCTGTGCACATACCATTTTCCAGTGGCAGAGTAAGAACAATTTTATAATATATTTGTAAAGTTAACTAATAAAAGCATTAACTTTGGCTGGCTGGTGTGGCTCAGTGGTAAAGTGTTAACCTATGAACCAGGAGGTCACAGTTCAATTCTGGGTCAGGGTACATGCCTTGGTTGTAGGCTTGATCCCTTGTGTGGGGCATGCAGGACTCAGCCAATCAATGATTCTCTCGCCTCATTGATGTTTCTATCTCTCTCTCCCTCTCCCTTCCTCTCTGAAATCAATAAAAATATATTTTTAAAAAAGCATTAACCTCAGTGTTCAAAAGGTAAGACAAAGCCTACTGAAAGGAAATCAAAACATTGAAAACATCTCTCCTTCCAAAAAAACAGCTTTTTAGAGTTTACCCCAGTAATAAACTTAAATAGTAGTACTCTAACTATGAAAACTGTTAACTCCTAAATATGCAGAACTTAATAAAAGAACTAACCCTAACATGAAGGCATTGACTTCTGTACAGAAACTGAGACTATAAGTTGTTGGGAAACTCCTTTTCTTGGCAATCGCAGCTCTAAGCTTGTGTCAATTTTAGTGCCAACAGACAGCTGACATGGGACATTTTGCTGAAAGAACAAAAGATATATTCTTTGCTTGGAGTGAGTCTTCTATTTTGCTCTAATTGTAAGGTAATGATTAAATATATCTAACCCATTTAAGTCAGAATAGCTGAAGAAAGTCACAGAAAATTGCATTTCAAAGCATATATGGAAAATAGGGATGGTGAGGTGAGTGAGGATTTTAGTCATTGTGACATTCAAAAGAGACAACAGCTCCCAGTGGAATTCTGAGATGTGATGGTTCAAACATTAATGCAAGTCATTTTGAAGTTAGTCTTCATTAAAACCTTAGAGTTTATAATCTGAACTGTGTGCTTCTTACTGCCCTATTAACCAAAAAAAGTGCCAGTAGACAGATTTTTTTAAAAAAATGTATGTATTGATGAGAGAGAGAGAGAGAGAAAAAGAGAGAGAGAGAGAGAGAGAGAGAGACATTCGTTTGTTGTTCCACTTATTTTTGCATTCATTGTTCATTGTTTGATTCTTTTATGTGCTCTGACCCGGAACTGAACCTGCAAATTTGGCATATCTGGATGATGCTATAACAAATTGAGCTTCCTGGCCAGGGCCCAGACAGAATTTTGTTTTAATTTAAATTTTTAAAGCTATAAACTGGACACCCCAAATGTTACTGTTAGGTAGGAAGTTAGACATGAGCAGCTGGGGTGGGCTTGCTCTACGTCCTGAACAGGGGTGGGACCAACATTGCCTTCAGAGTGCCTTGCTATGGGCAGCCCAGCAGTCAGCAGATCGCCAGTGGGCAAGTTCAGAGTCAGTAGGTTCTTGATGGTGCCAACTCAGAGGAAAAGGACATGACCTCAATGCCAATGGGACCTCACTAGGGCTCTGGACTAATTATAACAACATTTACGTTTCAGTTTTGACCCCACCCCTGGTGGGTTTTTCTGTATGCATTATGTGTAAGAGCATGCCCAGAAGAATGATAGTTTTTGTCAGTCATCCCTGAATGCAAATGAAAGGCTTCACCCAGAAAATCCTTCTTTTAATCCCAGGAGTTGGGGGCCATGCTCTCTCTCACACATGCTCTACCTACAAGGAGCACACCCATGCCATTCCCTTTGCCTTTCTCTTCCCACACAGGCACATATACCCCAAATTCTAAGGGACCCCCTGAGACTTGCAACCATGGAAGAAATGGGCAGCTGCAGTTTGTCCCAGGCTCAGCCCCTGAACCTGTCTCCAAGGTCCCCTTTTCTCTGACTTCCCAGTGAGCTAAAGCAGCGCGGCCACTGTCTCTCGGCTGTCCCATTCCTCCTTTGGAGTGTATCTTCAGTAAACCCCATTTTGCTTTACTTTTATTTTCATTGACCTTAAAGTCTTTTCTACGTTGATGAAAAGAACCAAGGTCCCAGGCAGTAACCACAATTGTTAATATTACCATCAAATATGTGCAATTACATCATATAGATATGCTCCAAATATTAAGACAGAATCCCCCCCTTTTTTTACTACAATAGAACTAACTCTATTACCACCACCAATTAGGGAATCATTCCATTACAGTCTATAAAAGAAAACTGAAAAGGTAGGGACGTGAAAGAGAATCAAGTTGGGGGGATTCATGTTGAAAGCATTTTTAAATGGAATCTCCAGGCCTAACATTTTGTACTAAGAGGAAAGATCAGAGTAGAATTAAATAGTTCTGAGATTAGAATAGTATGTAACTTTTGTAGTTTGGAAAAAATATATGAGCATGGAGACTGACACCTGCTTTTTGTGTCAAGATTTATACCAACTGAAGACCAGCAAGCATAGCACCTGCCAGTAAAACAGACATCGAGCACAGCATAGGCACTGTAAAGGTGGGAGGGAGGGACAGAGGGAGGGAGGGAGGGAGAGAGGAAGAAGAGAGGGAGGGAGGGAGGAGGGAGGGAAGAAGGGCCAAAATAATAGGAAAGAGGAATTGAAGAAGTGCCTAATGGGCAGACCTAAACTTATGTCAGCATTGTCTTGAATCTGCCTGAAAAACAGGGCCGACCTTTGCCCCAAGATGTCCTCTCATCAACAGTGGAACTGGAACCATACCCAACTCACATCTCACATCCATGGGCAGAAGGAAAGCTCTTCTTACAGTACTGAAGATGACTTTCTGCCCAGTAGCTCCTGGCCATCCACCCAGCGGCAGAAGGCAACCTCAGTCCAATGTCACCCAAGCACAGTAACTCCTACCTTCTATCCAGCAGCAAATAATGACTCAGGCCAGGCATTGCCAATTCTCCAGTCAATGGCAGAAGGTAATTCTTTCTCGCATTTTCTGAACCTCCACCCAGTAACAGAATACCACTCAACCCCACAGCTCCTGGTCCTCTAAAAAGAATCAGAAGCTGCCCATGTAGGTGCTTCCTTCTTCAGTACTACTGGTAAAGATGGACAGGAAAGACCATTGCCACTGGGTGGCCGGGGTAAAGGTCAGGGAAAACACTCTCTGTCATGTATCACCATTCACCTAAGGAGACTGAGAACAAGGAAAGTGCCTTCTTTCCCACTGGCTAAACCAGCAGAAATCTCACCTGAACTCAAGTGAAATCTATACTAATAAAAGGGTAATATGCTAATTAGACCGGATAGACTGGACATCTTCCAGATGTCCTTCCGGACAAAGCCACAGTGGCGAGGGCCAAGGCAAAGGCAGTTAGGGGCAATCAGGCAGGCAGGCAGAGTGGTTAGGGGTGATCAGGCCAGCAGGGGAGAGCAGTTAGGGACAATCAGGCTGGCAGGGGAGAGCAGTTCGGGGCTATCAGGCTAGCAGGCAGAGCGATAAGGAGCATCAGGCAGGCAGGTAGAGGGGTGAGGGGCGATCAGGCAGGCAGGGAGGTAAGTGGTTAGGAGCCAGTGGTCCCGGATTTTGAGAGGGATGTCCAACTGTCGGCAATCGGACATCCCCCAAGGGGTCCTGGATTGGAGAGGGTGCAGGCCAGTCTGAGGGACCCCCCCTTCCCGTGCATGAATTTCATGCACGGGGCCTCTAGTGGGATAATAGCAGCATTATAGGGCTCAGTAAACTAAATTGTCATTGGAACTATAGCCCACAAATTAGGCCAAATCTAATACATTAAACTTAAACGGAGTAATTGTCTGCTAAAAATCAAACATTTAAAAAGAACCAAGAGTCTCTTTGCATAATAGGTAAAATGTCTAGAATACTTGAAAAATCACTTATCATACCAAGAATCAGGAAAATCACATTAATGACAAATTACAATCAAGTAATGACAACATTAAGATGAATTTGATATTGGAATTATCTAACTCAGACTTTAAAATGACTATCACACCTGCATATAAATTCTATAACTTTGATTTTAACAAAATAACACATGTACATGGTTAGAAAATGCCATGTTCAAGAAGGTACCCAGTGGAAGGGCTGTGCCTAACCACTGCTGTCACTATTGTCCCAGCGAAAGCTGCTGTTAATATTTCCAAAACCATGTGTATTTTACCAGTTAAAAAAATAAAATAAAAATAAAATGATGATCACAAGTGTGATTTAGAAATCAATCATACATTCTTCTGAAACAAATGGAAAAAAACCACAAAACACAAAACCCAGAAACTCTCAACAAAGAAATAGTTTCTTCTTTTAAAAGAATAAACAGGTAATTACAGAATTTAAAAATACTGAATAATACAATCACCAAAATAAAAATCTTGTTGGATGGGTTCTATTGCAGAGTATAGATGATAGAAGAATCACTGAACTTTATAACAGATCAATATAAATTATTTAATCTGAGCAATAGAAAGAAAATATAATGCCAATACAATAAACTGAGCCTTAGGTCCTGTGGAACATAAGAACAGTTAGACATTGGGATTCCAGAAGGAGATGAGACAAAATGTGAGACTGAAGAAAGTATTTGAAGAAATAATAGCTTTAAAAACTCCCAAGTTTGAGGAAGACATAAAGCTACAGATTTAGAAATATGATATTAAATAGAAAATTCCAGAAATAAAGGATTTTTTTTACTGATTTTGATGGTTGTATTAAGATTCGTATTTTTATTATGCTATTTCATTTTATTTTTATAACAATAAAATAGATACAGCTCCTGGTAAAATTCAATGTCTCATAGAGTGTTTCCTTTTTTTAAATTAATTTTATTGGGGTGACTTTGGTTAATAAAATTATATAGGTTTCAAGTATACAATTATATGATACATCATCTGTATATTGCATTGTGTGTCCAACACCCAAAGTAAATTTTTCTTCTGTCACCATATATCTGACCCCCTTTATCCTTTACTGCTCCCCCATTCCTTTCCCCCTGGTAACAACCATACTGCTATCTTTGTCTATGGGCTTTAGTTTATCTGCTTTTCTTGTTTGTTCATTTGTTTCAGTTTTATTTTTCACATATGAGTGAAATCATGTGGTTCTTGCCTTTTTCTGTCTGACTTATTCCGCTTGGCATGATATTCTCAACATTCATTCACTATTTGTTACAAATAGCAGTATTTCAACTTTTTTATGGCTGAGTAGTATTACATTAAACATTGTTTTAAATTGTGCACTGTTTGGAGTACTGTGACAAAATCTTGTGACTAACAGTATGTCACAAAGCCACCTAATTCACCTCACTGCATTTCATCCTGTAAGCATTGTATCATCCTAAAAAGGGTCAGTACAGTACAATAATATTTCATTATAAGCACACACTTCAATTTAATATTAAAAATTAGAAAAATAAGCACAATTTTATGTCTTTTCTCAGAAAGGAAATCAAATATGCAGCTTATAGCTATTTGCTAAACTGTTTATTCATTTCCTTTTCGTTGACTCTATGGAGAAGCGCTGTTGAATGTTTTGAAATTGTTGCTATGGACTGATGTTTAAATTGAAGTTATATTTGATATTGTAGAACAAGTATAACTCATTGTAGAATAATGTTTTAGAATACTCCCTATTAAAATAATTTTAAGAACTATTAAATGTTCCTGAAAATATTTGAAGTTTTACGCATTTTAGCAAAAACTTTGAAATTGAGTGTATCTACAGCTGGAAAGATATTATATAAGAGAAGAGAGCTTTGAACAGAAAGCCAATCTCTACCATTTTAATAAGATGTTCTTTTTTTAAAAAAAATAAATTTATCGAGGTGACTGGCTAATAAAATTATATAGGTTTCAAGTGCGCAATTATATGATACATCATCTGTATATTGCATTATATGCCCACCACTCGAAGTCAAATCATACAATATTATCATGGTTACCAGAAGGAAGGAGGGAGGGATAGTAAATGGTAAAGGGGAACAAACACAGAGTGATAGATTAGTTAGATATTCTCTCTCTTCAACTTGGAATATAAGATGTTTTAAGTTTCCTTTTCTTCATCACCTAATGCGTTTATAAATTAATCATTTCTTCCTTTGAAAGATGCATCCTCTTCACCCATTCTACCCCTCCATCAAGATCACAGTATTTGGTTTTCTTTCTTTATCTTTGGATGGGAAAGTATTGTACTGGGCTGCATATCGGGGCACGCTGTGCTGTCTGTTCCTGGAACAGACAGATAGGAAGGTACTGACATCAGGTCAGGCCTTGAGATATGGTCTCATGGTCCCTCCTCAATGTATACTGTGCTCTCTGTTCCCGGAAAACATAGATAGGAAGGTGATAATGCTGTGCTGTGTCGAGAACAAATTGCGTAAGCATGACTTTGTAACTTTGTAGTTTTTGCAAATAAATTGCCATAACTCTTGGAGTCAGGTGCTGCAGTTCGAAGCAAAGGCTGAACTGCAGGCTAGCTTAATAAAGGTTCCTAAATTTAAATTCTGAGTCAGTGGTCTATCTCGCTGAGTCAACCCATTACATTTGGAGGCCCGCAGAGAGATTCCCAGCAGGGAGGAGAGGGACCCCTTGTTTAGGGCAGGAGGCTCTCCCCCAGAAGGGAGGAGAGGGACCCCTTGTTTAGGGCAGGAGGCTCTCCCCAGGCAGGGAGGAGAGGGACCCCTTGTTTAGGGCAGGAGGCTCTCCCCAGGCAGGGAGGAGAGGGACCCCCTATTCAAGGCAGGAGGCTCTCCCCCACTGGTCGCCGGGCACTCGGAGAGATACCCCACACCTGTGGAGAACAACTACCAAGGAGGCCTCCAGTCCACCCAAAACTTTCAATTCGGAAACCGAACCATCTGGACTCTCGAGAGAGGTAAGGACCGGTCGTTAAACAGGAATTGGGATGTCCCACAGAAGAACCTATAGGGAGGGCTGGACGCAGCGGTACTCCTGGTCCTGACCCGCGGCCACGACGGTGGCCGGGGTCCCTGGTTTGTGCGGCTGTAGGCTGCACTGGGTTTGTCTGTCTGGTATTTGTTTGTCTTGCTGTTTATTGTTAATAAGTTGTCTGCTTCTGTGTATACTCTGCTGCAGTGTTTTTTGAACATTTTCAGGACTTCAAGGAGCAAGCTGCAGGTTCCGGGCAACCTTAGGTTGCATTTGGCTGATTTATTTTGTCTTTGTTCTTTGTTGTCTTTGTCTTTATCAAATGGGATAGGGTCAGTCATCTTCGTCGACCCCCTATCAGTCAGGCCCACTCCGGGTGAGTGGAAGGGGAGCTTGATCACCTCCCGGGAAGCTATAGAGCTCCCTCAGGAATTAGGAAATTGTTAGGAATTGGGTGGATTGTTTAAACTCTGAGTGAATGTCTGGTGAAAGTGTGTGAGTGTGGAGGGAGGGGGCCTGCCCTCTCCTCTCCTTTGTGTGGCTCCACGACTTCGGTTACGGAGTCCGAGTGGGCCCCACCCTGCAGTTCTGCGATTCGTCATATGGCATAACGGTGACTCACCCCCATGTGGAGGTGACCAGGCCCGGGGTTTATACGGGTGCACCTTAGCTACGACGAATCTAAGCTCCCAAGGGACGCGGCCAGGCGGGCATCTGAGTGAGGATCTGTGAAAACAGGTCACCCCCTCCCTTGTCTGTCTCTCGCCACTGATCATCATGGGGTCAGGACAAAGTTTGTTTGTGTGGGACTAGCCAATTTACTACAGAGAAGGAGGAAAAAAGTGTAAATCATTACTGGTCTGTGTGAAGTAAGAGCTACTTTGATTTATTCTGCTTTCTGTTGATATGCTTGGCTGAACGTTTGGGCTGGCCCCTTAGCAGTCTGCAAATAGTCTCTCGGCAGCTGCAACAATTATTTTTCTGAGTCTTTTGCTCACTGTTAAGGAGAATTAGCCCACTTAGTTAATAAAGATTTCTGTCTATCAGCTGCTCTTACCTAGGTTGTAATTTACTGTATTAAACTGAAGTTCTAGGGTAGATTTAAAGGTTATAATGTTAATGCTTTTGATTTACAGCGATTCTGTGAATGGGAGTGGCCCACTTTCCAGGAGGGGTGGCCGGATGCAGGGTCCTTTGATCTGACCACTGCCTACCGGTTCCATTACGTCATACACGGCCGCCCAGGGCATCCTAATCAAATTCCTTATATTCAAGTTTAGGTTGACATATTGTCCAAGAAATCCCGATAAATGAGGGCTTGCCTCCCGAGGGAAAATTGGGACAGAGACAGACAATTCTTTTGGCCTGGCCCCAGAAGGGAAAGGCTCCCCCGGTCCTTCAGGGAGAGCAGGAAGAACCCATTAGCTGGCCGCCCCCTATGGTCCCCTGGCGCCAGATCTGGGTGAGCCCCAGCCTCAAGCCCAGGCCAAGCCACCAGCTCTTGACCAGGAGCCCCTGCCTCCCCCTATGCCAATTGTCTTCCCTCCGCACCCACCGACCCATCGATGGGAGGGGCTTTGTTGTCTTTCAACCCCTTCAGTCCGTCCCATACTAGACAGGGACAGCGTATGGGAAGAGAGAAAGTCGGGGGGCGGGGGGGAGGGAGAAACTGCAGGACCTTGGGACATCTACCAGTCCTGCAGTTCCTATGTTGCCACTACGGCAGGCCCGCCCTCTAGATCTGGGGCTAGACAGGCAGCCCTCTGGGGAAGCAAGGCAGACCTAGGCGCTATTCCCAGCTCCAGACCAGATTAGGGAGTGAATGAGAGAAGGGGGGCGGGGGTGTTGGCAGTTAAGTTACTGGCTGCAGACCTAACAGGTCTTATCAATGAACTTCAAGGTCACAAAAAGTAACTAAGCACAGTCTTTCTCTGCCCTGGTTTATTCTTTTTAACCCCTCCAGTGCTGAATCAATCGGGCCTGGGCTGAGAGAAGGGGACTGGTGGGATGACAAGGAAAGCAGGGCCCTGTAACTATAAATAGAGTTAAGAAAAGGGCACTCTCCCTGGACCTGGGAGCCATCAGGACTTTGAAATTCTCCAAGAGAGGAGAAGTCTGACTCAGAGACTAGCCGAAACCTCATTGGGTTAGGAGGACTGGAGGCTGCATATTGAACTTATAAACTGCAATTTGCTAGGCAGAGGTCCAAGCCCAGTTGTATAGGGGTTAAGCTACCTGTATACAGCAAAACAACTTTCTCCTGTGCCAGAATACATTTTAAGGAAATTGGACAAACTGTATTTGTGGCTAGAAAGAACTGGCCTATGTGTAAACTGTCCTGGAAAAAGGCTATGTGGAATGAACCCAGAAAGTAAAGGGTGTCTAGCTGCTGAGAGGGCAGTTGCCCAGGTGGGCAAAGAAGAATACCCATTACATTTTGGTCTCTATTGAGAGACAGTTGACAGTTAGCAACCTGTATACTGTCTTACAGGCCTGTGTGACCATGCCCATGTCAGGGGTGGCACAAAACCTCAACTGTAGGAAACTGGGGAAGGCCTGTCTAGAACAGAGGGGGTTAATAAAGTGGTGAATACTAGCCCTCTGTTCCAGGAATTACAGACCCTGTGAGGTCCTGTGACATATAAGACCCTGTAGGGAAATAAAGCTCCTTTAGTCCATTCTGAAAGAACAAATAAAAGACAGATTAAAGGCTGTGTTTCCCTCTAGGCAACCCAACTGGAACCCCTATAGTGACAGGGGAAAGGAGGCTCTCGATCGGTATCGCCAGACTCTACTAGGGGGCATCCGAGCTGCTGCTTGGAGACCCACAAACCTCTCTAAGGTGACAGAGACAGTCCAGGGGCCTAACCCTGATGCCCTGGAAAGTCGGAGGGTTGTCCAAGTCGGCCCCAAATATTAAGAAAAATGACAGAAGTTAGAAGGCTTTGAGGGGAAATCAATCTCTAAGTTGGTTGAGGTGGCCCAGAAGGTTTTTGACAATCTGAAGGACCCAATGGCAGGTTTAAACACCTGGATGGCCAAGGTCCTCCTGGCCCTGAGCGAGGAGGAAGGCCCAAGGGGCCGGAGAGACAACAAGGGCAAAGAAAAGCCTCGCGGAAGAAAAGGAGTCCAAACCCGGCTTGGGAAAAATCAATGTGCATTTTGCAGAAAGGAAGGACATTGGAAAAGGGAGTGCGCTGAACATTCGGGGGAACCGACTCCCTCCCATGCTGGAGGAGGTGGTGGATTGGGGTTGTCAGGGCTCAGCTGGCCCCCAGGAGCCCAGAATGACCCTGACAGTGGGGGGCCAAAAGGTGGACTTCCTTGTGGAACTCATAGCACTCACTCAGGCCCTCTGGTAGGGAAAGGGAAAAAGAGTAAACATTTCAGCTTCCTGAAAACAGCTGCCTTGAACCCTGCCACACTCCTCCCTGACGAGAAGGCAGAGGCCCCTTTGCCTGACTGCGAGGAGACACTGACTACCCTCACTTCCCTCCGTGAGGACCTTGTGGACTAGCCCTGCAGAATCCGGATGAGACCCTCTACACGGACGACGGGAGCAGCTTCACAGAGGAAGGTACCTGGTAGCGGGGGGCACATGAGGAGGAGCCAGGGGAGATCTAAGAAGCCCTGGTAAGCACCCCGGCACTGGCCCTGCCAGACCTACCCAGGGACTACAGGAATATATCTCCTCACACTGCCCTTACAGGAGGACACGGGAGCCACCTTACAGAAGTCTCCTGACTTCAGGAGGAAAGGAAAAAGCTCCTGAGATACTTAACCACCTGGCAGCCATATAGGGGCCAAGGAATTGACTAAAAGACCAGTAGGGCCCCTAGAAGTTCTCGTAGCCCTGCCAGCACGAAGGCTCCCAGAGAAGCCTACTCATCTGCCAGAGGAGCAGAGGCTAGCTGAGAAACTAAGGGCCCTGGAAGGGGAGGCCGGATGGCTAATTCTGCCAGGTGGGAGGCCTATAATGCCAGAAGCCCTGGGGCAGACCATTGCTTTCCAGACCCACCAGAGCACCCACCTGGGGGAATGAAGCTATCAGAACTACTGGGAAGAGAATTTTACATCCCAGGGCTCCAGAAAATATCTCAAGAGTTGGCTAGAAGGTGCCAAGTGTGTGCCCGGGTGAATCAAGGGCCCCCTGTTGTGGCCGCGCCAGGACAGCGATTCCGAGGTCAGAACCCCGGAGAACACTGGGAAGTGGACTTCACTGAGATACCAGGAGGACAAGGAGGGTATAAATACTTGCTGGTTTTCATTGATACCTTCTCTGGCTGGCCTGAGGCATACCCAACCAAGGCAGAGACAGCACAGGTAGTAGTTAGGAAACTCCTCACCGAAATTGTCCCCGGTTTAGCCTGCCACTATACATGGGTCCGATGATGGCCTGGTGTTTATCGCCAAAGTTACAATCCATAGTTAAGGCCCTAAGAGTTACTTGAAATTACATTGTGTTTATAGACCACAGAGTTCTGGACAGGTAGAGAGGATAAATTGGATCTTAAAGGAAACATTAACTAAGTTAAAATTAGAGACTGGCGAAAACTGGGTAAGTCTCCTTCCTTTTGCTCTCCTCAGAGCTAGGTGCACCCCATGCATCCAAGGGCTAACTCCTTTTTGAGATAATGTTTGGGCAACCGCTGCCATTGGTGCCCAGGTTGAGGGAGGAGGAAGTCGCCCATCTCTCTACCCAAAATTTGCTTAAGTCCTTACAGGCTTTGCAGAGCAGCGCCACGTCAGCACAACGGGTGGTGAGAGCCCTACGGGAGGAGGACATGCTGAGATCCAGTCCAACACAGCCTGCCTTCTCTCCGGGAGATCTCATTTGGGTGAAGCGTCGTGACTCTGGCAGCCTGGAACCTAGATGGGATGGACCCTACCAGGTGGTGCTGAGCACTCCAACCGCCATCAAAGTCGCAGGAAAGAGGCACTGGATCCATCGTACGCAGGTTAAGAAAACGAACGACAGCGTCGAGGGATGGCGGGTCCAGAAGACCGTAGATCCGTTGAAGAGAGGTTCGACCTGGGGCCCCGAAGAAGAACTGCACAATCGGAAATTGTAACCCCGTCCTCCTCATGCCTCTCGCCTGGTGGACTGACCAATGGGAAGGGGGAAAGACCTGGGGACTAAGAATCTATGTAAGCGGCTGAGACCCTGGCCAGCTCTTCACCATTCAACGCCGGACTCTTCCCCGGTGGTTCAACCCGATTGGCCCCTTGCGTCCCCTAGACAAGCCAGAGAGGCCGAGCCAGCCACAGCACCCAGCCCCAGCTAAAACTTCCTGGTCCCCCTGGCTAACTACCCTGCTCTCCTCCTTGGCAGGACCAGTCGTTCTGCTCCTCCTAGGGCTCATATTTGGCCCCTGCATTGCCAAATGCCTCCTCAATTTCATATCGTAGAGGAGTACGCTGAATCAAAGATTTGATTCGGGAATAAGACCAGTAGGGAATGTACTGGGCTGCATATCGGGGCACGCTGTGCTGTCTGTTCCTGGAACAGACAGATAGGAAGGTACTGACATCAGGTCAGGCCTTGAGATATGGTCTCATGGTCCCTCCTCAATGTATACTGTGCTCTCTGTTCCCGGAAAACATAGATAGGAAGGTGATAATGCTGTGCTGTGTCGAGAACAAATTGCGTAAGCATGACTTTGTAACTTTGTAGTTTTTGCAAATAAATTGCCATAACTCTTGGAGTCAGGTGCTGCAGTTCGAAGCAAAGGCTGAACTGCAGACAGCTGGCTAGCTTAATAAAGGTTCCTAAATTTAAATTCTGAGTCAGTGGTCTATCTCGCTGAGTCAACCCATTACAGTATATATACTAATTATTCTTTATAATTTCTGTCTTGTCCTACACCCTAAACTAGTCATATAAGCAGCAAACCAATCTTAAAATGCCTGTCATTCCTCCATTATCCTTGATAACAGATCACATCCATATAATTCCATGATGCACTTTCTCCATTCTTTGCTTTTGCTTCTCCTCTCAATAACACCTCCAGTATCATTCCTTATCCACTATGCCTTCCTATCACAAATCAGAACTAACATTCACATTATCTTTTCTTTTGTCTCTTACATTTTTTAAAATTGATTTTAGAGAGAGGAAGAGAGACTGACAGATATGTATAGAGAAACATGTATTTATTGTTCCAAGTATATATGTGCATTCATTGGTTCATTCTTGATTATGCCCTGACAGCCAGGAACAAACCTGTGACATATCGGGATGATGCTTTAAAAACTGAGATATCCAGTCAGGGCCAAGTTTTCTATTGTCCTTTAATCAACAAAATTATATGTCATCTATGAGGTAGTAGCTGGCATAAAGCTTTCATTTTGTCTTTCTGTTTCAAATATTATTCTCTTCATTATATCTTCCTGATAATAAAACATAATAATTATGGTTTGGCAAATAATTTTATTATCTTAGCATTTTAAATTCTTTATTTGCATACTATTTTGTTCTATGTTAATGTCCAATAAAAAAAACTATCTAAATTTGTAAGCTTGATGTTTCTATTAAAAATCTCTCCCTTTGGACATGACAGTATACATTTTAAAGGAATTCACACTCTCCTACACTACACCATTTACTTCTTTTAACTCCTAACCGATAGATTATATACCCAGATTTAACCTATTTTTAAGTTGCAGAGCCAAGTCACATTATATTAAATAATAAGAAAAAATAAATTTGAAAGTGATGGACCTATTTTGCTTCTCCTAATTTGATAATTTGCTGGTACATAAAGTACGAAATACTAAACCATTTATTTCAGATAAAAGAGGTTTTATAGAATCTCAGTTTATAATTAAGCAACACTTTCTTTGTATATTACTTCTGTCTACTTATTGGAGTTCATAGTTTATTTATAAGTGATGTTTTAAATCAGTAATAGTAATGTTATTTTAAAAACCTAGTGGTTATAATATTTTAAATTTTATACATTTTAGATTTATATTTTATATATTTTGCATTGATTTTATCTAAACTAATTTTTCTAATAAATGATTCATCTTAATTTTATATAAATGTCATTTGGTAATGCAAAATGTTTGCAATATTCTCATGTCTAAAAATACTTTTATATCTGTTAAAATGCATTTTTTTGCTTATTTTGCTGTATACAAAGTAAATAAACAGACATGTAGCAGTTTTATATAACAAATATTTTTGAACACAATAATATATGCCATGCATATTCCATTTAGCAGACCATTTCCAAGCTCATTCTGTTTTATGGGTTTTTATTAGAACATTAAAAGTTTGCTTAGATCAAAAGCAGCATTAAAGCTCTGAAACATTTTTATGTTCATGCAAAAATTAATGAGCATTTTCTATTTATAGGGGTTGCCATTTGATTAGAATCTAGCAATTCTATGATCTGATCCAAGCCAGAAATAAAGTAAAATAGTAGATGTTTCCAACTAAATCGAAAACTATACTCTAGATTGTTTGGTAAAAACTGTAATGAAATGGTTTTTATAAAACCTTGTATGCTGTTTTGCATTAAATTGAAAGGCTGGGTCTTTCTCCTGATGGAGATTCCATGACTTTGCACAATGATGGTGAAGAAGTGTAAACCATCATGGACTTTCAATGCATTTGTGCTGCTCCATATACTAGTATATATACACTAGAGGCCCCTCAGCCTGGCATGCACCCTCTCGCAGTCCGGGAGCCCTCAGAGAATGTCCAACTGTCGTGGAGGCGGTAGAGGCTCCCACCACCACCACTGCGCTTGCCAGCGTGAGCCCAGCTTCTGGCTGAATGGTGCTCCCCCTGTGGGAG
Source organism: Myotis yumanensis (assembly GCF_028538775.1). Lineage (NCBI taxonomy): Eukaryota > Metazoa > Chordata > Mammalia > Chiroptera > Vespertilionidae > Myotis > Myotis yumanensis. The sequence continues at coordinate 6,640,229 of NW_027223772.1, forward strand.
CGCACTGACCAACAGCAGGCAGCTCCTGTGTTGATCATCTGCCCCTGGAGGTCAATGCACATCATAGCAACCCGTCATTCCACTGTTCAGTCGATTTGCATATTAGGGTTTTGTTATATAGGATGTGATTACATCACTTTACACAGTTAAAGAAAATTGTGAGAATTGTGTCAGTGCAATTTCTTTTTCTAATTCTGAAAAAGAAATGGTTTTGGAAGATTCCTATCACAATATGAGTATGATTAAAATAGGTTTTATGAGTTCAGTTTTAGAAATGTACTTGCTTTGTATAAATACATATGCAAATAAGTTTTTCCTTTAAAAATTCCATCCCATTACCTTGGCTTCCTATTCTATAAAACTAGCTAACTAAGTTAATTTTTAAGGTTCTTTGTGATTCCATGATTTTATGATTATATACTTTCATTAATTTACAAGGAAAACATATTGAACAGATTTGAGGAGCGTTGAGATAGAGATATGTTGCAGCCTGTGAACTTATTCTACAAATGGAGATCTATACACATGCATATTTTTAAAATTATAATGAAGCTGAAAATTTTTGTTTTATCTGTTTCTCAGATCATCTAACTTTTGCTCCATTTCTCTCATACTACTCGCCCTCTTGGAAACTTCTGGTCTACAAATGTGGACTATTCCATATCTGTGTGCCTTGATTCTCTTGACACAAAATTATGTGGTGATGCATTTGAGTAATCTTAAATTCTACACCCCACACACATTATATTTACAATCTTATGTTTCACTAATGCTGTAACAATGCAGCCTTGCAGTCCCGAAAATGCCTCTTTTTAAAATATCAACTTAACTGGGAGTACAGGTGTATAATTTAAACCAAAGGGATCACTGAGAATGGATTAAAAGTCAAAATCATCTAAGGAGTCCATGGCCATGAATATATTGTTAGAGCTGGTTATGCTCTTGCACCTAAAGAACAAAATGGTACTTATAATACTGGTAAGTGGGGGATGCTATGCTGATGTAGGAGGAAGACTGAAGAATCTCTCATGATGCCTGTAATAGGAAATAAGCCCTAGCTGGGTTGCTCAATTGTTTGGAGCATCTGCTGATACACCAGAAGGTTGTAGGTTCAATTCCTGGTCAGGGCACATACCTAGGTTGCTGGTTCAATGCCAGTCAGGGCTAATATGGGAGGCAACTGATTGATTTATTTCTCTCTTTCTCTCTGTCCTCCCTCCCTTCCTTCCTCTCGATCTAATAATCAATAAGAACATATCCTTAGGTGAGGATTTAAAAAAAGAAATCAGTACATAGTCATTAAAAGCATTTCCAAGACAATATTTCCAATTTCTTCAATATCAATAAGAAGTTATAAGTATTGAGTTTGTGAAAATGACTGTTTCACATATGTAGGTTTAGAAGTTACAGTAAAAGTATATGCATCAGAAAATATGTAATCAGAATCTAGCAGTAAATTAAAGAACTTTAAGAGATAAATGAAAGGGCGAGGGCTACGCCCTCCATCTTGCCCCAGGGTATGGGCTATGCCCTCCATCTTGCCCCAGGGTAAGGGCTACGCCCTCCATCTTACCTTGACCATGTGCCCGCAAGGCTTCTTCCTGGAAGCCCAAGCCTCTGATAGCCACACCCAGGACTTCTTTAAACTAACCAATGAACAAGACACCGACTTGCGCCTGGCCAATTGGCAGGGCTCACAGTCCTTTCTCCTCCCCTTACTCCAAACCCCTATAAAACCTCTCTCTACACAGAGTTCTCTCTCTCTCTGCTTCCTGCCGCTGGGTTGGCAAGGTGGGTGAGCCGAGCTAGCTCGAATAAAGACTCTTACGCTTTTGCATCGGACCTGGCTGGCTCCCTGGTGTGGTTTCTTGGGGATCCTGAAATCTGGGCATAACAATAAATAAAACACTTTATTTGAAAATACTAATTCTAATTCTATTGTTTTAATCATAGAAAGTATGTGAATAAAAGGAAAATATCATTATTAAGAAAATGAATACAATTAGTTTCAAATATCTCTTCAAATCTTTTAGGTCTATATTTTTGCCTGTTCTCTGGGATACAAAGTATATATCAGTGTGGTATAATTCCTAAAATTTTAAAAGTCTTGATAACACTCATGAGATAGGTGCTATCATAATTTCTATTGACATCACATTTTCTAACCCTTTTCTATCTGAGCCAGATCTGATATCCGCCCCCTCCTCCCTGACCCATTTTTAACAGCTTTATTGAGAGATAATTCACAAACCATATAACTGATTAGATGAAAGTGAACAATTCAATGTTTTTCAGTATGTTCAGAGTTGTGAAACTATTAACAGAATCTAATTTTAGAAATTTTTCATCAACCTCCAAAGAAAACCTGTACCCATTGGCAGTTCCTCCTCATTTTCCTGTCTGCCTCCCAACCCTAGGATTACACAAGCATGTGACAACCCCAAGGACCTTTCTGATCAATAGTCTCCTTCTCTTCCCAAGGCCTTCCCCTTCTTCACGCCTTAAAAAGACGCTGGTGGAGCTCACCAAAACCCTGCTCATTTGGGTTTGAAATGACCAATCCAGACTTAGCCCATGGCCCCCAAAGCACTTCACCCCTAGACTCTAATAAAGAGATATGCCCAGGTCCTGTCTCTCTCTGCTTGTACCTGCCTTGAGGTCCCCATGTGTCTATTAAGGCATATTTCATATTTTCTCCAGGACTTGTGAGTAATAAACTCTTATTTCAATTTCCCTTGTGGACTTCTGTTGAAACACAGTTCTACATTTGGCACCCTGTGCCTCACTTAACAAATGTTAGCAAGTCATAACAACTTGTATTATGGTTTTTAACCCATCTATGTTTATGTGTTCATTCCATTTTCAAGGAAAACCATGTCACCATTCTTCCAGTATTTCTATCCTAAAGAAGGTGTTCCTTTAAGGATAATTTCAAGTTTGTATGACTTTTTCTGGACAAGTTTCATTTTACTTCTTCTTTTCTGACTTTTCTTTATGGTCCCTGTTATACTGGCAGACACTCAAATAAATGTCTCCTTCATGATTCTGGCCTTGGGCTTTCTGCTACTTCCTAAATAATTTTACAAATTTATTTTCCATTGGCATGACCTTGACTAACACTTATTCCTTTGGGTATCCTAAATATTTGCACAGTCCAAACCTTTACTCAATGTATCATTCTTATACATCCTAATAATTATTAGGCATCTTTATTTGTATGCGCCACAGTCTCTTCAAATTTAACAGTCATTTAATATCATATTTTTCACACATTACCTATTGATTCTGTTGTTTCATAAATAATAAGCTAAGCTCACTAGTCTTTGTTGATGGCACAGATTATTTTTTTGTATTTCTTTAATAATACCCTCCTATTTGATTTCCCTCTCTGATTTTTTTTCTTCCTCTCCATTAATATTCCATGATGCCATCAGGGTTATTGTTCTAAAATAAAAATTCAAAGATTTAACTCCCTAGCTTTACTGGCTCTAAGTTGCCTGCAGAATAAAGTTCCAATTTATTTGCACATCACACATGATTTGTCATTATCTTGGCTTTTCCTGTATGTTCAAATTCATTTTATGGTTTGCCTCTTTCCTAAATACTCCTGGGTTGTAGTAATAACAAACGGAAGTTCTCTAGGTTTTAGCAATGAAAAATTGAGTTAACTGTTGTTTCTTATGCTTCCTTGCTTCATACAACAACTCCCCCCACACACATATCTCTGCCTTTAATATCTTGGCATTCTTGATGTTTCTTTAAGAAATTAGCTACATAACATGAGTAGCGGCTACATATCATAGTAAAGAGAACAGGTGCTAAGTTAAGATTGTACAGGTCATCTGCATTTACTAGTATTAGCTGTAAAACACTAGGTAAGTCACTTCAGTTCTCTAGCACAGAGGGAGTAACTAGCCCACAGCAGGCCTGAGAAGTCCCAGTCCCTTTGGAGCTGCATGTGGGAGTGGCTGAGCTCCATCGGACTTTCTTGAAAATCTTTCTCCTTAAAAACATGCCAATGCTATTTCCTATATGACAAGTCTTTAGGGAAAATATAATAGCATATTTCTGGTCAATCTTGAGTGAGTTTTGACAATTTATGGATTTATGTGGCATAGCTGACGAGAGTAAAACTTATTCATGAAGAACTTTTATATCTATGTGACAAATATATAACTAAGACTCAAAACTAATAAAACAAAACAAAAATTTGTTTTGACAAAAATGCTCCAGAAGCACAGTGAAATTCTTGTGTGTGTGTGTGTGTGTGTGTGTGTGTGTGTATTTCATAGTTACACCTAAACCAAAAGAGTCCTAGTAAAGGAAAAAGGGGCAGATAGGGAACTGCATCTTTAGACTTGGCACCTTCGGAAAGGAATGCTTCATGTGTCTGCTTCTTGCTTGTAGCCTTTGAATCACTAGTAAGGTTTGTTTGGGGGCAAGGTCTAAGACCCTATGTTACACTGACAATCCAACACAGGTGTGCACACAGATTGGTGACAACACTGGGTGTGTTTTGTTAAGCCTTGTGTCACAATTGATAACTCATACTTCAGCAAGAAAAGGGAGGATGAGGAAGAAGGGGAGAATTTGTTACAGTTGTTTTACCGATGGGATGTGGAGGAAATCAATTTAGTCCCTGGAGAACTGACTAAATGGATAAACAGAAAACACAAAGCAGACAGAAAGTTAGCAAAAAATACCATTTCCTGGATATAATTAGCAGCTCAGTTAATGTCCTCTAAAGGAGAAAACTGGGACTTAGGAGGGTAGAAGTAAAACTGTTTTTTCTGATTACTAGAAACCCTTTCCATATTTCCTTGGCCACAGAGGAGACTTTATATTCGGGAGCTCAGTAATTCTCTCATGGCCTTGATTTCTGCAGTGTCTGCTTATGACTATTCAAGTAGCTGGAGGTGGCTGCAAGGTAACAAGGCATCAAGCTGGGCACTTCACAGAGAAAGGTGAGGAGACGACTGATTAATCCCAGCTAGCATTCTCTGAATAAACAGTTGGGTGGCATAGCCTTATCCCAGAATCTTCTGTATGAAAAATGACATGGGTTGATGGCCAATCTTCAAGTGAGTTCAAACTTCCGTGAGCAGACTCCCTGGACATTAAGACTGCTAACTTGTAATTAGTGTGAGTCAGAGTTGGGCAGACTATTTTCTTAAAGTCCTGTTTTCTGTTCCAGGAGTTGTTTTCATACATATCTGGGCTATGTTCCTTATAATTTTAGGAATGAAATGTGCACTTCCTTGCTGGCTGTATCCTAAGAGACTTGTTCAGTTTTTAGACCCACTGACACTCCTTGATGCCTTGCTCCTTTCCTCCATCTGCAAAAAAAGCAGCCTTGAAAGCCAGGACTAAGCTGTCCTCTTGTCTCATATCTCTGACTTTCCTTCCACTTTTAAGTCATGTCATTAGATTGGGCTCACCGGGAAAATCCAGTACACTCATCCCATTTCAAGGTTAGTTCATTGGCAGTTTTATTTTATCTGCAACCTTAATTCACTTTTCAAATGTAATGTACTATATTCAAATTTAATCTACTATATCTACAGATTAGAACTTGATCATCTTTGGTGGAAAAATCATCAGAGGTGGTCTAGATGTCAGAGGTGATTTCTGTGTTCCCTGTTCTAGCTTTGCTTGTAGAAATGAATTCAAACAAGAGACAACAACAAATAGCAGCAAAAGCAGGTGAGAGTTTACTTGCAGAAAATGAATACACTGAGATATAGCTTAAGCAGGCAGCTCAGCCTGCCGAAGCCGAACCAAGTGCACCACTTATTTGGGAGTTCTAAAATGTATACCTCTAGGCAGGAATGTTCCTAGGCAAGAAATAAATCACCCCCTCCCTCATGTCTCAAAAAAAGAAAAAATCTCCTTAAGCTTCAGGGCCGCCCTACCTGAAAACTGTGCTGTGCTATCAGTTAGACCACATCCTGGAGGATGTTTTAAGCCTCCCTCTCCCTCATTCTTGGGTCTGCTGTTCTTGTTAGTTTTGGTTTGTCACATCTCTCAGGTATCCCCTCCAGGCCCGAACCACCTCTCCCAGCTCATGTCTATCAAGCTGCGTACTTTAAAAGAATTATTTTTCCTACCTCCTTAGGTATAATGGTAGAGCTAAGACTGAATCCTTTACATATTAGAAGGATTGGAGCAGCTGAACTCTGTGTCTAAAGGAGTAGTGGAAGGTTTCTTTGGTGAACTGAGTAGTAATGCATCTCTTACTCAACAGTCCAAGTTATTCTAAGTGTTTGATACTGTATCTTCTGTATGAGTAAGACCAGAACTTCCAAAATAGTCATATTTATATTTATAACATGGATTTTTTACTCTATGTTAGGATTTCATGAAATTTATTGCTTTATTATTGTGTATCAATAAGCAATAAAAAAAGATGTATTTCCAAGATAATTAAACAACAAAGCACCTGTATATAATTTTGTGTAGCTTCATTACTTTCTTAGAATGTGGATATTGAAAAATGCTAAGTAAATTATTAAACTGGAAATAATTAGAATGTAATGCATTACGGCAAAAATAATGGAACTCTATTGCCAGTGAGTGTCTTTTCCAAATAAAACATGAATTTTGACCTCTATCTTACTTCATATACTACAATTCAAAATTGATATAATGTATCACCTTATACCTATCAGAATGGCTATAATCAACAAATCAACAAATGATAAGTGCTGGTGAGGATGTTGTGAAAAGGGAACCCTAGTACACTGCTGGTGGGAATGCAGACTGGTGCAATCACTATGGAAAGCAGTACGAAGTTTCCTCAAAAAATGAAATATGGAACTGCTATTTGATCCAGTGATCCCACTTCTAGGAATATATCCTAAGAATCCCAAAACATCAATCAGAAAGAATATATGCACCCCTATGTTCATAATGGCACAATGTACAATAGTTAAGATGTGGAAACAGCCCAAGTTCCCATCAGAGATGAGTGGACAAAAAGGCTGTGATACAATTATACCATGAAATACCATGCATCAGTAAAAAAGAAGGGTCTCTTACCCTTTGAGACAGCATGGAGGGACCTGGAGAGTATTATGCTAAGGAAAATAAGCCAGAGAAAGATAGGTATCACATGATCTCATTCATATGTGGAATCAAACAAACAAAATAAATTGATGAACAAAACAGACCCAGAGACATAGAAGCATGGAACAGACTGATGAACCTCAGATGGAAGAGATCAACCAAAGAACTTGTGCTCATATAAGCATAACTCATGGGCGCAGACAATATGGTGGCGAAGGCCTGGGGTGGAGGGTGTGGACAGGCTAGAATGGGTCAACTTGGGGGGAAATGGGGACATATGTAATACTTTCAACATTGAAGATTTTTTTTAAGTGAAATTAAAAATACATTTGAATAAATTAATAAAGAAAAATTATAACAAAAGAGATTCCCTTTATATCTTTAAAAATGCAAAAAAATTATTAGATATTGATTTTTTTTTTTAATAAACAAACATTTCTCCCAATGCTGCTTAGATACAGACATAAAAGAAATGCTTTTATGCAGGGTGCAACTATTAGTAAATTCACTAATAAAGAGTAATAATTAAAAGTAAAATTTTTATAACAATTTGCTTCTTCAAACTGATGGCTACTGAGCTTATGGTTGATACCCTTTCAAAAATAATGCAATTTTATTTCTCACTTATACTTTTTGTTTTTTAATCTGCAATCAATATTTTAAAATAATTTTAGTTCAACGAATCAGGGTTTTTGGTTATAAATTTATTTTATTTTGGTAAGAAGACTTAACCTTTACCTAAGATCTACCCTCTTAACAGATTTTTAAGTGCACAATAATTTATGGTTGGTTATAGGTACCATATTGTACAACAGATCTATAGAGCTTACTTATCTTAGGCAAAATGTTCTAGCCACGATGGAAAACTGTATTGAATATCCTCAAAATTTAAAAATAGAACTACCAAGTGATGCAGCAACCCTACTTCTAGTTATTTGTCCTAAAGTATTGAGATTAGGATCTCAAAGAGATATAAGCACTGCCATGTTCATGGCAGCACTATTCACAATAGCTAAGATTAGAAAGCAGACTAAATGTCTGTGGATATGTACATGGATAAAGAAAATGTATACCCATACACTGAAATACTTTGCAGCCTTAAAAAAGAAGGGAATATGCCATACATGGATGAACATTGAGGACAGTGAAATATGCCGGTCACAGAAACCATACTTTTGTGGGTTTTTTAAATCAATGTAATTTATCTTATTTATAACTAGAGGCCTGATGCACGAAATGCATGCAAGAATAGGCCTTCCTTCCCCCGGCTGCTGACACCAGCTTCCCTTTAGCACCCGGGACCCAGGCTTCCCTCGAAGCCCCAGCTTTATCCGGAATGATGTCGGTCTAATTAGCATATTGCGCTTTTATTATTATAGATTAGTACAAGAATGAATCATTTTTTCCTACTCTCTTTTTAAAAACAATCTAATTGTTTCATTAATTTATTAGTAAATGAAAAAAATAAATAAAATTCTAGTTGCTATCCTATCTATGCTTGTGTTATTTTGATGATAAATGCATCAATGTCATTAATTTTAACATGTTCACTTTGGCACTAAAAATGGATAATATAAACTTAGAGACTACCACTCTTTTTAAAAAATATATATATTTTATTGGTTTTCACAGAGAGAAAGGGAGAGAGATAGAGAGTTAGAAACATCCATCAGCTGCCTCCTGCACACTCCCCACTGGGGATGTGCCCGCAACCAAGGCACATGCCCTTGACTGGAATCGAACCTGGGACCCTTGAGTCCGCAGTCCGACGCACTATCCACTGAGCCAAGCCGGTCAGGGTGAGACTACCACTCTTGAAATGAATATTGACAAATGATCCTTCGAATAACCACTAACATCTTTTTGAGAATCTAATTTTTCCTAGGAAAACTGCTTTCTACAACTTGTCATAGTTTTACACATATATGGGACAATTAACACCATTCTTTCCAAGTTAAAAGAAATTATAAAAATGCAGAATGAGTTCCTGTCGGAAGTTATAATCAACTAAGATGTAGCTCATTATAAAAAAAAAGAAGAAGAAGAAGAAGAAAACAACTATTCATTTTTCTTTCCTTAAGGCCAAATGTAAACAGTAAGAATCACTGTAAAAGCAAATGACAAAAAATATATTAAATATATGAGAACAGGATATATTATGGCAGTGTATAGTTTTGGTGTGTTTTTTGTTTTTTCGTTTTTGGTAGATACTTTGCTTCCTTTTGTTTTAATGACTCTTCTTAGATTTTAGAAATGATTTACAATTGCAGGAAATTATAGTAACAGAATCTTTAGTAGAAATCTTCCCAGTATATACTGACATGAAATGTTCTCTCATTTTGTGATTGCTGTTAGTTAGAGATATGAATTTTGTTCACATTTCTGTCAATCCACACCTGGCAGATGATAAAAGCAGTGAGCAAAAGATTTTTGAGTGACGCTTATGACCTACACTGATGGGTAATTATATAATTCAACTATACCCGTGCTTACTAAAAAACATAACACAGATCACCTATTACTAAGTTTAATTAAGTATTTTTCATGAAAGATCATGAAACAAAATCAATCTCAGAGGTATGTCTTTCTATGTTACACTTTCAGCACATATAGTTCTTTATAAATATAGAAAATGTGAATAATAGAGTCCTGAGTAACTATGCACAATATGTGAAAACATAAGTATATACTAAAAATGCATTTTCTTCAGCTTTTAAATTATTTCTAATGTTAAATTATTGGGATGCATGCCAAATAATATAGATCCATTTGTAGAGCTCCTTGATGTCATGGAAAATAAGTATTAAAATTAGACCCAAGCTGAACAAGGACAGGCCACTGGAGTGGAGTGAGCATTTTGATGTCAATGGAAAGAGAAAGACTTCCTGTAATAATGAAAGGAGCAATGAACCTGAGCAAAGAATGACTGTATGAGAATCCTGCGTACATGGCTCCTATCTCCTCTTAGGGTTTGTCTAAACATATTAGAAAAGTAATTGCAACTGTCTGTTCAAATACTAGAAAACAGCAATTGCCTTTTTTTGCCCCTTTCCTTCCTATTTCATTCACAGGAAATATCTTCACTATATTCCCTTATGATAAGGGAAAAACATGCAAACCTTGAGTCCCATGTAACCACTGGGCTATTCACTGCTAGAATAAAATATGGTCTATTATATTTATAGTAGATTTATTTTTTAAGGCACTCCAATTCTTGGTGAGAGTTAGTGTATATTAATGTTAAAACTGTTAGAAGCAGATTGCTTTTCTATCTGAGAAGACAAGTCAATGCAAGTCATTTTGAAATAGTATTCAGATTCACATACGTAATCCTTTAACACTTGGAGTGGGGGAAACGAGTTAAGTCGGCTCGCGTGAATTGCGCGTACTCCGCGGAGCCGTCTTAACTCGGTTCATATAGATTTGCGGTGGAGTGCGGGAAACGTGTAAACTTGGGCTGATTGTAACTGCGTATTACCAAATATTTGTTTGTTTGCCGTTCACAAAGATACCTACCTGCGTATGTGAACCGTTTCATACCCATTGGGGTAATAGGTATCATAAAAATCCCTGATTTTGCGTGGGAAACCTAAATAATTGCCCGCGCCATCTTATATTTTGGCGGGAAATTCACCCCACACCGGAGTGTTAATATGCTTCACTGCAAGAATTACCACCGTGAGATGCAGGCTTGAGAAGTGCTAAACCAAACCACTGAGGAGTCTGGGGAGGCCATCTCCATTTCCACTACTCAGATCTATTTTTTCATACACATTCAGAGAATGGCACCTATAGCATTATAGTAGGCTTTGCTTCCTGAGGGAAACTCAGAAGGCTGATAAAAAAAACCACAGCCCTCATCACTGAAGCTAGTGTTGAGGTATCAATGCACACTGATCATTTCCCTATCCTACTATCCATTCTGGGTTCCTCTGACTACCAGCTAAACTTCTGTTGGTATTTGTGGCAAACTGGTGGCACAACTAAGACTCTACAACCTGAGAGTCTGTGCTCCTGGGAATGTCTATTGAAGGGCAACATTGCTACACATGCTCATCATACTGAAAACTGGGCATTACAATACCAAGTGGATCACCTGGATGCCACACATACATAGTTATACCTGCTGCTATTGTCTAAGAGCAGCTGAACCTCAACCTGGTGATCTGAGTCAGTGATGCCAGCCAGACTAGTGAATTATCTGCTTTTCCACTGTACTCTGGACATAAGAAGCCTGGCGTAATTATAAGGCAGACATAGATTACAGTTTAAGGAGACCCTGTTTCCCTGGAGAAAATGGCTGCTATGGGGCCCAAAGAACCCTTCAGAAGCCAGATTTATGTGTATGGGAAACACAAAATACTCTAGTGGATCACTGGAAGTGATGATAAGGGAAAGTAGGGACTTCTTCCACTGTTTGTTCTCCTTGGTTTCCAAAGTCACACATTCTTTCTACTGAGGACAATATGTATACTGAACCTTAGAAGATAGTGTGCTAACCTGTGTATTACTCCTGAGCTGGTACTTCATCTGTACCTTCACAGACCATTCCAACCACAGACCACCAGGCTGGCGGCTTTGTGTCATAGTATGTGATATGACCAGAGGAACCCAGTCACCCACCAGTTTCAGGATTTATTAGTCTCTACCAGCCTATCTAAAGGAATCCCCCATATGATCAGAGGAATGAATGAAGGTTCAACGGTGGATAACCTAAGAATCTGGATTCCCTGCTCATGCAGCTTGCAAGAAGAAAATATCTGGTCATGCTTGCGTTCAATCTCGAATGTACTCCTTCTAACATAAAGCGAATTTTCCCTGAGTTTGCTGAAACTCGTGGCTTCATTGGTCTGACAGAATTGGCTTATCACAGGCAAGTCTGTGCATAGTTGTTTTGTGCCCCCATGGTCTCTACCAAGGGCTCATAGTAAACCAAGGATTGGTTTTTTAAACCACTTTAAAAAATATATCTATATGCAGGATATCATTTTTCTGGACTCCCAGAGGCCTGCCCGGTGATTCTATGACTGTGCTTGCCATGAAATCCACATGGCCTCTTTTCTCACCACTAGTATTGAACAGGGTCTGCCTAGTTGTAGGGTCCAAGCAGCAGTGATGCTTGCACCACAGCCTGAATGTGCTGTGGAGCCCTTTTGTGATATGAGCCCCACTCAAGTGGTATTTTTTCATGTTATCCAATATGTAAATTGAATTAGCATTTAAATGTAGGGGAAATTCTGTCTCCAGAATCTGAAAAGGCTTATTTGGTATTGTGCTTCTGCCTTCATGGTAGAAGATTCAAGGGATAGTCATATTTTGGAAGGACATATGTTATCACTGGACTCTTCACAAAGGTTTGCCAATGTAGCAGAATACTGAATCTTCATAGGTTTATTTTTCATTTCTGAAATATCCTCTATGGTGCTAGCTACTTCTTGTTCATCTAGCTTAATAAGCGTAATATCATCAAGGTAGTTTGTCACATAATATTCTGTGGGATGTTCAGACAGTCCAGATCTCTTCAGACTATATTAAGACATATAGCTGGATAAATAACATACCTTGGGGCAGAACTGAATATTTCTGTCCATTCCATGCGATTGCAAAGTTTTAAATTTTTTTCTGATGTAAACATAAAAGAATACATTTTACAAATTAATGGCCATGCATCATGTGTTTGAGGCATTTTAAATCTACTCTAATCAAGATATGCATCTAGCAGTGTGACTTCAACTAGAAGGGAGCTGTGCTGAATGTTTATTTGGTTGAGTTTTGCTTAACTATCCTACTCCAGTATTCTGATTTTGAATGGGCCAAAGTAGTTAATAAAGTGGAGACATGATGAAGACCACCACAATGCATCACTTAGATCTTTAAAGGTGACCCTCATATTCTCTATCTCCTGAAGATACAATATTATTTTATTAACTATAGTGACAAAGGTAGCAATTTCAGAGGCTTTCACATGTTCTCTCCTACCAAAATAGCTTTTATCCTGCAAGATAAGAATGCAGTGGGTGGGTTCTTCCAAGTGGCAAGTACTGCGTGTACATCCCAGTTGTACTTTGGAAATGGATAATCATCAAGTGGATATGAAGAACTAACAGGCCCACTGAAAGCCAGACCTTGCTATTAGCCAGCTCTAATTTGTCCCTACTTTGACAGAATCACTAAATATCACTGGCAACTCAGATCTTATGTTTCATAATCTTCAACATATTTTGGGCACATTGTATCACTAGTGTATAGTAAATAGTTTTAGATTTCTTGAAAAAAAGCCTGGGAGATAATCACAGTGTATACATGCTATCTATATATATAAAAGCCAAGCAACCAAATGGCGGAACAACCACCAGAACGACCCGTGGCTATGATGCACACTGCAGCGGCCAACCAGCCAGATTGGGGGCGTGGCTGGCTAGCCAACCACTCAGGGCCCCTCCCCGCTGCCGGCCCCGCCTCCAATTGCCCTCCCCACCCCGATCACTGAAGTGTGACTTTCAGTGATTCTAAGTAAGTAAATGCTCTCCTGCCTTCATAGACCAGGAACCTGAATGACAAGCGATCAGGAGGAAAACTGCTCATGGCCTGGACCATCAGTCAGGTGTCCAGGAGAAGTGCCCAGAACAGCCACCATCTTCTTGCATTCTCTCTCCACTGCTTCCTACCAAAGAGGGCAGCCACATCACACCATGGCCTCTCTTTCAGGGGTTTGTCAGCAGGGAACTAAACCGCATTACCTGTCTAGGGAGAGGCTCAGAAATGGAAGCTGTAAGTGTCCCTGACACTAAAGCACCTTTGAAGCTTCAACTCATCCAAAAACCGAACAGCAAATGTGTATACACCCTGCAAAGATCTTTGACACTAATAACTCCCCCCCAGCCCCACCTCTGATTGCCCCCCCCCCCCCACAACCCAATCGGGGGTAGGTGGCCGGACCCCACCCGTGCACGAATTTGTGCACCAGGTCTCTAGTGATATTATAAGGTCCTTCTTCCTGGACTAAACTTATTTTTGGCCAAAAGGTTTTGGGATTGAAAATTGGCTCAGCCCTAGCCAGTTTGGCTCAGTGGATAGAGCATCGGCCTCCAGACAGAAGGGTCCTGGGTTCAATTATAGTCAAGTGCATGTACCTCAGTTGCAGGATCCTCCCCTGCCTGGACCCTGGTCGGGGCGTGTGCAGGGGGCAACCAATCAATGTGTTTCTCTCACATCAATATTTCTGTCTATCTTTCCCTCTCTCTTACACTCTCTCTAAGAAATCAATAGAAAAATATCCTTAGAAAGGATTAAAAAAAGAAAACTGGCTCAGAACTAGAAACTGGGCAATGGAGCATCACTTCTTATTGGTGTGACTGCTCTGTTATGAATTCTCAATTTCTTCTGATGACAGTTTCTTTACTCACACTGTAAAACATTGTACCTATAGTAAGCCATCATATATTTTGCATTTTAAAACATTTAATAGGGTATATTCCATGTTAATTGTTCTTTCAAAAATATGATAATAAAAAATAAATTTAATATGAAAAAATGTTAAATACAAAAATAGTAAGTGTGAAAGGGAGGTACATGAATATAAAACACCAAATCAGAATATTGTTGTTCTCCTACAAATGAATGAATGTAGAAGATGTGATATTTTATATATATATATATATATATATATATATATATATATATATATTATTCAACCATAAGAAAATGGAAATCCTGCCATTTACAACAACATGGGTGGGCATTGAGCACATTATGCTAATTGAATAAGTCAGACAGGGAAAAACAAATACTGCCATTTCTTATTTAAATGAGTAATTTTTTAAAGGCTGAACTCATGGAGTCAGAAAGTAGAATATGAGTTGCCAAGGATTGCGGGTGGGGAAAATGGGGAGATGTGGGTCAAAGGATACAAACTTTGAGTTATAAGACAAATAAATTATTGGAATCTAATGTACAGCATAGTGATTATAGTTAACAATACTGTATTAATTATATCCTTTTAGGTTGCTAAAAGAGATCTTAAAAGTTATCACACACAAAAAAAGAAATGGTAATTATAGCATGTTATGGAAATATTAACAAGTGCTACTCTCATCATTTCAGAATATCAAATCGACATATTGTACACCTTAAACTTATACAAAGTTATATGTGAATTATGTCTCAATAAACCTAAAAATATTAATGCTATACTGATATGTCAATGATGCAAATAACAGCTGATAACTAGAGACAATTTCATTACAGCACTATCCCTTCAAATATGATATTGTGATCTGATGGTATTTTTAATGTAAAATTTGCATATTGCCGTACTGAGGGCACTTGAATATTGGGAGTGCATGCCCTGTACCTACTGATTTATTGCCTTCACTCTATTTTTTTAGTTCCTATTTCTCCATTCCAATTTGCCACAGTCCTATAGTCACTTCAAATCCTAGGAAGCATGGAAGATGACAAATAAAGTGAGCATGCATATATATAGAAGCACAGGAAATTTTGCAACAAAGTTGTCATGTACTCATCTAATTTTCTCCTTCAGTGGATATTCATGTCAGATTTTTTTTTAAAGAATCAAAATTTCAGGATCAAAAGATGCCTTTGGCTGAGGTAAAAATAGCAATGGGTCCAGATGCCTGCTAAAAGATTTGTTACTTTATTCTGCTGAAACATAAACAATCTTCCCATAAATAATTGCACAGGCAAGCTGTAAACCTTTCTTCTTCAATCTTTTTTTTTAAAGCAGGACTTTGGAGAATTGATTTACACTTACATTGTACCTATCACTATGTCAACACAGCTTATTGGGAATCTCCATTAATGACTAGTTATTTTACCACCAAACTGAATAAGCTATTTCACATATGCATGATAAAAGTGCCTGTTCAAGAATCAAAGCCTCTAATATTGTTTACTATTTTACCATTGTGATTTTTTACATAAAATAATATAAATTATTATCTTATTTAAATGTACTTATAACTGCTATATTGGAAGATGAAAATGTTATTCTCCTTATGTTATTTGATTAAAATAAAGCCTCCTGTATCTGCTACGTTACACTTCAGAATTGCAAAGGTAGTTTAGTAGTCTATTATGTACATCCGCTGTCCCTGATCGTCTGACATTCCTATGTAGTATATTTATTCATATGTTTTTGCTCTGTTACTCACAAATTACTTTATGCTTTACAATTCTACATCATGACTCTCCATTGGCTTTGGACAAGCTTGGATGAGTCATTCATTGTATTGGCACCATCAAAAAGATAAGTATTTTCTACATTCAAGGTGGATGATTCTATCAAAACAATGACCTGCCAGTGTTCTGAAATGGAGAAAGAGGCATGATGATAAAATCTGAGCAGGAGTTGCTATGTTAATCCATGTGAATGCTACTGTGGGAGAAATAATGGTGACATGTTCATGTATTTTTCTTTCTTTATAGTCACATTTTAGCTTTATAACTTGTTAGCTATGTCCTTCTTCAAATTAATCAATCTCTGAATTTCTCAGTTCTCAATGATAATCATCTATCACACCTTTTATCTCATCTTGTATGACCAAAAATAAATAAAAATTTTAAATAGAAAAAGAAATTTTGGAAAAACCTAAATACCTTGTTTTTCTGTTCTCTAACTAGGGCAGTTTTGTACTGATGGATAAAATCCCATGTCAGAATAGATGAGTAGAAGCTAAATATTCATGATCATTAATCTAACTGCCTATAAAGTCTACTATGTTTTTTGTAGTTTCTAAATTACAGAAGGCAATTATACTGTTATTCACTCTCTTTAACCTCCATGTATCATTCCAATCCCCACCCCATATGTCCCTGTTAGTGGCATTGGATTATACAACACTATATTTTATACAGATATCTAGACATGTCACATATAAACTCCCTCAACCACCAAACATACAAGTATACCTACATTTTCACTCAAATGATCCTATTGTTTAAGCAAAGAAGAAAAGTCTATTGGTTCTCCAGGTACATTCTGTCTGATTAGGACCTCTGTGAATATAGATTCATAAGTGAGAAACCAAGGATGAGAGCAAAGCCTCACATGTGACATTTCATTTAACTAAGCATCCACCCATCAATGTCACTTATCAGTAATTCATACATATTTTTGAATTGTTAAAAATTATCCTATCTAATAATAAACATGGTAATTAACCGTAATTTCGCTACCCTTCCCATTGGCTAATCAGCAAGATATGCAAATTGACTGCCAACCAAGATGGCGGCTGGCAGCCAGGCAGCTGAAGTGAACATGAGGCTTGCTTGCTCCAGTGACGGAGGAAGCCAAGGTTCCCCGCCTGCCGCAGCCCAGCTCTGAGCTCCAGATGCAACAATGTTGCAATTATAGAAGCTAAACAAACCCAGAAACCTGCTTTAAGCTGCCAGTGGGCTCATAGCTTAGAGCGGCCATTGATGGCAACAGAGTTTCAATTATAGAAGCTAAACAAACCCAAATACCTGCTTTCAGCCAGCCACCGCCTCAGAGCTGGAGCCAGCTCTCAGCTCCAGTGACAGCTATAGAAGGTAAATAAATCCCAGAATTAAAAAAAAGAGGCTGGGAGTTTCAGTCGCCCGCCAGCCTGAAAACGGCCCTCAGCCCCTCACCCAGAATGGCCAGGCACCCCAGTGGGGACCCCCACCCTGAAGCAACAACATGGCAGCTAATTTGCATACTGAAGACAGGCGGCAGCAGGCAAGGCTGTCTGCAGTCCAGGACTCGGATCTGTGACCCTGCTGGGAGGAGGGCACTACTTGAGGCTGTCCATGGTCTGGGACCTGGATCCATGTCCTCGCGAGTGGGGCGGCAGTGCTTGAGGCTGTCCGTGGTCCCAGGATCTGGATCTGTGACCCTGCCGGGCGGGGGGCAGCGCTTGAGGCTGTGCACAGTCCCCGGACTCGGATCCGTGACCCTTCACGGTGGGGAGGCAGCCATCAACGCCCAGGAGTGACTCCGCAAGATCCGCCTCTTGGCCCAGAAGGTACAGGATCGCAGGGACAGCCACCGACTGTGGTGGGCCAGACTGATGTCCTCCTGGCCGCACCATGGGGTTTGCGGATCTGCAAAGCCAGAGGCCTCCGGTGTGCACATACCCCCCTGGCGTGCGAACATCCCCCAGCACACTGTCACCCTCCCACGCCTGCAACAGTTGCAAACCAAGGCATGCACAAGTTCCCCCTGCCTCTCCACCACACTTCCATCAACCCGGCATGCCTAACACCCCCACAGGATGTGCACACATCCCCTCTGATGCGCTCACATCCTTTGGAGAGTGACTGGGTGTTCTGGGTGCTGAGGTTGGGCGCCTGTGAGATGACAGTGAGAGGGCGGAGTGGTGATGCCCTGTTCCCACGGAGGCCAGTGCAGCTACGAGATCACCTCTGGGGAGTTAATGCAGGTGCTGAGGCAGGAGCAGGTGCAGACAGACACACCTGGTGGGCGCGGGCGGCCCTCTCTGAGGTGCCTTCGGTCAGCGTTCAAGATCAAGAGCCCAGAGGCAGAGAGGAATTCCGTCCTCTCAGTGAAACAGTGGGATAGTTGGGGCGACTATAGAGGAGGAATGTGCACTTTGGGTGCCAGCACCCATGAGTGAAGGCTGCCCTGACTGAGCCTTGCTTGCTTGGGGCCTAGCGCACTCCTGCTGGGCAACAGGTGACAGGACGTGCTTTTCCGAATTAATGAGAGAAAACATTGATTCTCCTGCTGCCCACGAAGGTGGAAAGTGAAGTGGGGAGACATGTGGGGAGTGAGCAAGGTTCCCTGTCTGGGGGTTCCAAATCTGCTGTTGGTTTCTTTCACCACTGACTAGAGATATACAGGGTGTCCCCCCAAAATGTACACACACTTTGAATACCTACTAATTCCAATGGTTTTAAGCATAAGAAAGGAACAACAATGGAGCTGTTATCTGTTAAAAGTGTGGGTACAAACAGGTAGTTGGACATTCCCTGAGGGGGCTCAGATTGGAGAGGGTGAAGGCCAGACTGAGGGCCCCCCCACCCCAGTGCACGAATTTCGTGCACTGGGCTACTAGTATATATATGAGAGCCTAAGCGACCAGCCAACCACCCGGTAGCTATGATGCTCAATGACCACCAGGGGGCAGATGCTCAACAGACAGGCATGGAAACATGGAATAGACTGATGAATCATAGATGGGGGGGGGAAGAAGGTGGGAAGAGATTAACCAAAGATCTTATATGCATACTAGAGGCCTCGGCCTAGACTGCGGGAATCAGGCCGAAACTGGCTCTCCAACATCCCTCGAGGGTTCCCGGATTGTGAGAAGGTGCAGGCCAGGCTGAGGGACCCCACTGGTGCATGAATCAGTGCACCAGACCTCTAGTAGCAAATATCCAGAAAAGTGTGTATTATAAGTATATGCCTGGGTTAATTTTCCCAAATTGACCAAACTGCTTTAAATTTTGTCAAATGTTTCTGTCTATATCTATTGAAAGAGTCATAAATTGTTTTCCTTTGTCTGTTTATATAATGAAAAATAATTGTTGGTTGAATATTAAATGTATCTTGAATTCCTAAACTAAATTCTACTTGATTATATGATCCTTTTCATAAATTTCTAGATTTTATTGACACTTTGTTGAGGATATTTACATTAATCCTAATGAGAGACAGTGGTCTGAAGCTTTGTTTACTCCTAATATTTTTGTCCAATTTTTGTATCAATATGAAGCTGATAACATTGTAATGAGCTAGTTATTAACAATAGGAAGGAGCAAAGGGAATGACAGACATTTATAGGCATGTCATTTGGGCAGCTGCGGCTTTGCACTCCCCTATTCTCTGCAAAACGATGAGGGGAAGGGGACTGGACAAAGGAAAGATAAACTCATTCCCAATAAAGTTGGGGTGACACAGGTAAGGTATTTGCTTGTCAACCACACACCTGAGAACAGAGATGATTGGCCAGAATGAGTGTG
The DNA here is from genome assembly GCF_028538775.1 of Myotis yumanensis. Taxonomy (NCBI): domain Eukaryota; kingdom Metazoa; phylum Chordata; class Mammalia; order Chiroptera; family Vespertilionidae; genus Myotis; species Myotis yumanensis. The sequence goes on from NW_027223772.1 coordinate 6,660,260, forward strand.
CCCATGGCAAATGCATGAAAATTTAGGAATACATAATCCCATAAACAAAGAAGCTCTCTCTGTTGCTCTTATGCATTGGCTCATGAATCTTGAGACTCTTGGCTTTGTGCATTGGCCCATGTGGCCCATGGCTATGAGGACCCCCACATGCAATGGACTAATGGACTGCAGCAGGGAAGCACAAGCTAACCTAGCCTGAAGCTGGACTGCACCCAGCTCCAAAGTGGAAAGGAAACACTGGACAATGGCTCTGATTTTAGCACTACTGAAGCCCCGCTTATACTTCTATGACTGGACTAAGGGAATGGGACTTTGGTAACCCAGGGAAGTAATTACTACCATATCTCATCCTCTCATGGGGCCTCTGGAAATTCTTATTCTAGCAGTACCCAAAGAACCCCAGTTTCACAAGCAACTGGGAGAGATGAGCCCCTCTCCTATTCTGTAACAAAGCTAACAAAATGATTCAAGGAAGTGCTCTTTCACTTTCTCATTTCTGGAAGTTTTTATGTACAATTGTGTGGGGGTTTTTCTCTCAAATGTTTATTAGAATTCAACAATTAAGTAATCGAGGCAGTGCCTTTCTTTGTGAGAAGACTTGTAATTATAAATTTAACTTTTAAAATACATAAAGGAATATTCAGGTTATCAAATTTTTTCTTCAGTGAAATTTTGTTGCATTTTTCTAGGAATTTAAATTATCAAATTTATTTTCATAAGGTAATTCATATTATTATTATTTTTTATATCTCCAGGACCAATAATTGTAGGTCATCCTTCCTTTCTGTTATGGGAAACTATTTTTTCCTTTCTTTTCTTTAATAGCTTATAGTTTTTAATCAACAAATTATAACCTGCTCCCAGATTATAAAATTTCTCCATAAACTTCTCATATCTTCATCAGTTTGTTGTTTACTTTTTGTTATTGTTCTGATATTTAATTGATTTGAAATTTCTATCTGTAAATGGAATGAGATGGGAACTGTGAGTTATTTCCTTACCGACCCCCCAATAAAGTAGATAACCAATTGCTACAATGTATTTTTCATAACCCATCTTTTCTTTGAATTTTTACATTCTTTACACACTAAATGTGCACATATCCATGTGTCTGTTACAAAAGCTAGTTCATTGATCTAATTGTCCATTTTTATTTCATTATGATATGATTTTTAAAATTTTTACTTGTATTTAATTTTATTTAATCTTTACTATTCAGAGTATTAAAGATGTCCCTCTTTTTTCCCCCCACTGTGCCCCTGCACCTGGTTTTGGTTCCCACCCTGCCCCAGGCCTTTGCCACCTACTGCCGATGTCCATAGGTAATGCATATCTATAATAATAAAACCATAATATGCTAATTAATTAGACCAGATATCCTTCCAAATGTCTTTCTGGATGACCTTCTGGATGAAGCCAGGACTGTGAGGGTCGAAGCAAGACACTGCGGCTGCAAGGACTGAGCTCCTTGCAGGATTTCCTGCATCGGGACTCTAGTATGCATATAAGTTCTTTGTTTAATCTCTTCCCGCCCTCCCAACCCCCTTCCCTCTGAGAATCGTCAGTCTGTTCCATTTCCACGCTTCTGATTCTATTTTATTTACCAGTTTATTCTGTTAATTAGATTTCTTATTAATTTAAGATTCAGTTGTTGATAGATATGTATTTATTGTTCATACTAGTGGCCCAGTGCACAAAATTCATGAACATGAAAAGGGAATTAATTAGAGGAAACATTTTAATATTGCTATTTGCCCTTTCTCTATAACAGAAGTGTCAGAGATGAAAGAAAATTAGTAAAATGTATATGAAAATCTCCCTCCTGTCAGAGACTGGGGCGTGCCACAGGACCTAGAGTCAAGTCCCTGCCCACCACCCTCACGCGCTTCGAAAATGCAGGAGACTGAGACCCGGCCCATCCCACTCCCATTGGGTGATACCCAGACCTGGCCGGCCCCACCCCCGTCAAGCCCCTCCAGCCTCAGGTCCCCCAGCCCGGTGCCAGGTGGAGGGCACAGCCTCAGGTACCCTGGCCCAGCACCAGGGTGGGTGGCATGGCGTGAGGTCCCCTGTCTGGCACCGGCGGGGACACAGCCTGAGGTCCCCCAGCTCGGCGTGGGGGTGGGGGGCATGGCCTGAGGTCTCCTGGCCCAGTGCCTGGGTGGAGGGCACGGCCTGAGGTCCCCCATCAACTCCTGCCAGGTTGGGGCCATGGCCTAAGGTCCCCTGTCAAGCCCCACAAGGCAAGGGGCACGACCTGAGGTCCTCTGTCAAGCCCTGCTGGGCAGGGGGTGTGGCCTGAGGTCCCTCAGCCTGGTGTGGGGCGGGGGACGCAGCCTGAGGTCTCCCGGCCCGGCGCCAGGGTGGGGGGCACGGCTTGAGGTCTTCAGATCCAGTGCCAGGGCGGAGGGTGTGGCCTGAGATCCCTGTCAAGCCATGCCAGGGGGGGGACACAGCCTGAGGACGCCCATCAAGCCCCACCATGCAGGGGCCATGGCCTGAGGTCTCCCAGCCCAACGCCAGGGCGGGGGGGTGGGGGAGGCGCACGCAGCCTGAGGTCCCTTGCTGCAGGCCAGGTGCCAGGCAGCCTCAGGTTCCTGCTGTTCAGTCATGACAGTATGGCGCCCTGGCTAATTTGCATATTCCTCTATTATTAAATTTTTTATCTTTTTCTTTTTCTTCTTCTTAAAGAATACCCTTCAACATTTAATGTAATACTGGTTTGGTGGTGATGAACTCCTTTAGCTTTTTCTTGTCTGTGAAGCTCTTTTTCTGACCTTTGAAAGAACACCTGGGTCTCCCACAGTGTCCTTATTCACTGAGCCCCTTTTTGTTTTTTCTTTTAATATATTTTATTGATTTTTTACAGAGAAGGGAGAGGGATAGAGAGTCAGAAACATCGATGAGAGAGAAACATTGGTCACCTGCCTCCTGCACACCCCCTACTGGGGATGTGCCCGCAACCAAGGTACAAGCCCTTGACCGGAATCGAACCCGGGACCCTTGAGTCCGCAGGCTGACGCTCTATCCACTGAGCCAAACCGGTTAGGACCCGGCTGGTTTTTATAGCCTGTAGTTATGAGGACTTATTTTCCCAGCTCTGGGACCCTGGGCTGGGGGTCTGGTGTGGGGCTGGGACCACTTGCTCCTCACAGGGGGCCTCCAAAGAGACGATATCCCTCCCAATTAAAAAAGTGGTGCATATGGATGCCAGTCCAGTCCATTCCTCACCTCCATCCCTGCTGCCAATCTCAATGTGCTTTCTTCTTTACTTCTCTAGTTGTAGGATTTCCACTCAGCCAGCTTTCAGGCAGTTCTGGATGATGGATTTTCTGTATTTTAGTTGTAATTTTGAAGTGGTTGTGGGAGGTGGTGGGTACAGGCATTTACCTATGCTGCCATCTTGGTTCTCCATTACCATATGATTTTAATCATTATATCTATAAAAATAAAAGCATAATATGCTAATTAGACTGGAGAGTCGAACCGCCTTCTGGACGTCCTTCCGGATGACCTTCCTGAGGAAGCCGGGGCTGTGAGGGCTGAGCCTTTAGCACGAATTTTGTGCATTGCGCCTCTAATCTTAATATATTTATCTTGTAGATCATTCCTCTTTTCCTTCTTCATGCAAATTGTTTTTGCATTTCTTTGGTTTTGGTTTTAAATCCTAAATTAATCTTAGAAATAGATTGTCAATTTCACTCAGAGAAAAAATCCTGTTATGATTCCAGCTAGGTGTGAATTAAAGTAAAATTAATTAGAAATTATTGACTTTACTTTAATAACTTTTATTTAATTTACTTGAATGTTTTTAAGGAATAGTTTTTTATATATTATGGACATTTTTTCTCTCTCATAAAATATAACTTCATATTTCTTTGTATTCACTAGTCCTAATGCACATACTAGGAATATATCAGTGCATTATTTAGTAGCAGTTATATTTGTTATAATTTTACTTAATACTTGGAATTTGGATTTGGTCATAGAAAGTTTGATTCTTGATTCCATGCTTTTACCAATATTGCTGGGGCTGATCAGCAGACCCTGAGTGACAAGTGAATGATTACTCTGACACAGGATTGCTGTGAAAGAGAGGGCTAAGAAACTGCCTGGCTAAAGGAACCAAGCAGCCACGATTGCGTGCCTCGTTAGGCTTTTAGTAACAGCAGTTTGAGATAAGTTTATTTTTTGGATACAATCAGTAGGGTAAGTAACCTTGGGGGGACACGTGTCCGCAGTGTCCTTTAAGCAAGGACACCTAAAGATTAAGCATAAGGATTCCTGGAAAAACCCGAGGGTCTGCACATGCACAGACTTGTTTGGAAAGGTCAAGGAATAATTAGGTGTGCTGCCTTAGGCACTCCCCTAAGTTGGAATTTTGATAAACAGGTGGGCGCCTTCAGCCCACTCATTTTTTCCAAATGTCCTCCTTACAAACTTTCCAACCAAGTCCTGTGCTTCCCCACACAATATTAGTGTCATATACAAAACTGAAAGGGCAAATTGAATGTTGTTAAATAACCAAGTTTCTTAGAAGAAACACATTGCATTCTCTAAGTCTGGCATGTCCAATACAGTCGTAGCAAGTAACAATATTTGTTTTATTGAGCAATTGAAGTGTATCTACTATGTTGGAGAAACAAAATTGTTAATTTTAGTTTACCTAAATGTAAATTTTAAAACTGGGGAAATGTAATTTTTTAAATTAGATGAACAAAAGTTTGTTTTGCTGCACATACATTTCCCTTTAATTGTTCAATTATGGAAGATAATAATGTTGTATTATTGTGGGACTGCACTGTTTCTATTATTACATGTATACATCTCACAAAACTAGTCAATGTGAATAAATTGATTCAGTTCAAGTGATGTTTTCCAATGCAATGATATACCATTATAATGTATTTATTTAAATATGAATATAGCCCAAGTTACAGTGACACCTATGTAAATTTAATTGGCAATTAAATACAAATACTTATTTTAATTAAAATATGTTTAAATTATCTTCCAGTTTAATAGACCAGTTACAGTTTTATAGACCAGTTGCAGAATATAGGATCAAGTGATGCTGCAGAAACTGCTATAAAATAAAGATTAAATAAAGAATGAAAGAAGGTAGGTACAAATTTCAGAATAAATAAATATATACATATATATATTATATATATTATATATATTCAGAATATATATATTTATATTTCCCTGGCTGGATTGAACCTCCAACCCAGGCATGTGCCTTGACTGAAAACTGAACCATGACCTCCTAGTTCATGGGTTGATGCTCAACCACTGAGCGACACTGGCCAGGTTATTTGTTTTTCTTGTTTGCTCATTTGTTACTTTCAGTTTTATATTCAGCTTAGGAGTGAATCATATGGTTCTTGACTTTTTCTCTCTGACTTATTTTGCTTAGCATGATATTTTCATGATACATTTATGTTATTGCAAATGGCAGTATTCCATTTTAGGGTGGAGTGGTATTGCGTGATATATATATATATATATATATATATATATATCTCACATCTTCTTTATCCAATCATCTATCAAAGGACACTCCAGTTGTTTCCATGTTTTGGCTACCGTAAATAATGCTGCAAGTGATATATATATATATATATATATATATATATATATATAGTTATGAATAAATGCTTTCAAATTTTTTGAAAAGGTACCAAGAAAAGGAGTTGCTGGGTCATATGGAAACTCTAGTATTAATTTTTTAAAGAACCTCCATAATGTTTTCCATAGTGGCTGTACCAGTTTACATTCCCACCAGCAATGAATGAGGGTTCCTTTTTCTCCACAATCTCTCCAACACTTGTTATTACCTGTCTTGTTGATAACAGCCATTCTAACAGTTGTGAGGTGGTATTTGTATTTCCCTAATAGCTAGTGAATTTGAGCATATTTTCATATATCTGTTGGCCATTTTTCTTTCTTCTTGAGAGAATTGTCTGTTCAGGTTCTCTGGCCATTTTCTAATTGGGTGTTTGTTTGCTTGGTGTGAGTTGTATGAGTTCTTTATGTATTTTAGATATTAACCATTTGTCAGAGCTGTTGCTTGCAAATATCTTCTCCCATTTGATTGGTTTCTTTTTGTTTTGTTGGCAGTTTCTTTTGCTGTGCAGAACTTTTTGTTTTTGCATTTCTTTGGTTTTGGTCTTAAATCCTAAATTAATTTTTTGATATAGTCACATTCATTTATATTGTCTTTACTTCCTTTGCCTTTAGGGTCAAATTAATAAAATCCCCTCCTAAGACCAAGGTCCATAAGTTTAGTATATATGTTTTCTTATTCAGTTAAAGTTAGGCTTCTTTTCTAGGGATAGTTTTGAGTCAAGTCTTTGTGGGTTTTTATCACTTCAAGATGGATTTTTTTCCTGCCCCTTTGAACTGGGCTGAGAATAATCAAAACCCTAGTATTCTTGCTGTTATGATTAAAACAGAGCTTTATGCTGTGAATGGGTGGTAGGGGAGGTAAATTTTGATCTCTCAGTTGTAATCACCTGGAATATAGGTTCTGTCACTCAGAGTGAGAGATAATAAGAAATGCTGATGCTTATTTCTTCCAGGTAAATTCCATATTCCTTGATTGGAGCCGAGGAGAGCTATATAAGGATAACATTTTCACATCTCACTGGGATTAAATTACTATAAGTCTGAGGTAGATTATAAAAGAAGATGTAATAGTAAACCATAGAGCAACTTCAAAGAAAACAGCTTTAAAATATAGTGAAAAAACACTCAACAAAGTTAAATGCTATACTAGAAAACATTCACTTAAAGGAAAAGAAGGGAGTAAACGAGGAACAGAAAGGGGAAAATCATGAGACTTGTGGAAAGGAAAATTAAAATGTCAGACATAAATTCAACATGAATGAGATAATGGAATGTGAGTGGTTTAAACAATGCAATAAAAATGCATAGTTTGTCAGAGAGGATTAAAAACAAGACCCCTTTCATGGCCTCTAGAGGAGAAACTCTTTACATGCAATGCTAAAATTTTGTTGAAAATAAAAGAATGGGAATAGATATAACATGCAAACAGCAAATGTAAGAAAGCTCAAGTGTTATAGTAATATCAGACAAAAAAGACCTAAAACCATATATGCTTTTAGAAACATAGAAAGTCATTCTCAAAAGACAAAATAATCATTCTTTAAGTAAGATTAGGTATTAGAAACATATTTTCCTAACAAAAGAAACAGAAGACAAAAGAAATCATAAAACTAGATCTAGCAAAGCAGCCCACCTGACAACAGCAGAATACATATTCTTCTCAAGTACATTGGGGACATTCCATAGAACAGACCATATCCTAGGCCATAAAAAATCTCTAATAAGAAGAACAAAGTAGGTGGGATCTCAGTACCAAATATCAAGCTGTATTACAAAGCCACTGTTCTCAAAACTGCCTGGTACTGGCACAAGAACAGACATATAGATCAATGGAATAGAATAGAGAATCCAGAAATAGACCTGAACCAATATGCTGAATTAATATTTGACAAAGGAGGCAAGAACATACAATGGAGTCAAGATAATCTCTTCCATAAATGGTGTTGGGAAAATTAAACAGATACCTGCAAAAAAAATGAAACTAGACCATAAACATATACCATACACAAAAATAAACTCAAAATGGATAAAGGATTTAAATGTAAGACGGGAAACCATAAAAATACTAGAGGAATCCAAAAGCAACAAAATCTCAGACATATGCCGAAGCATTTTTTTCACCAACACGGCTCCTACGGCATTATTGGAAACTAAAGAGAAAATAAACAAATGGGACTACATCAAAATAAAAGCTTCTGCACAGCAAAAGAAACCATCAACAAAACAAGATAGCCCACTGCACGGGAGAACATATTTCCCAATGTTATCACCAATAAGGGTTCAATCTCCAACATTTATAGGGAAGTCATACAACTTAACAAAAGGAAGATAAACAATCCAATCAAAAAATGGGCAAAGAACCTAAATAGACACTTTTCAAAAGAGGACATTCAGAAAGCCAAGAGACATATGAAAACATGCTCAAAGTCACTAATCATCTGAGAGATGCAAATCAAAACAACAATGAGGTACCATCTCACACCTGTCAGGCTGGCAATCATCAACAAATCAACAAACGACAAGTGCTGGAGAGGATAAGGAGAAAAGGGAACACCCGTGCACTCCTGGTGGGAATGCAGGCTGGTGCAGCCACTATGGAAGACAGTATGGAGTTTCCCAAAAAAGTTAAAAATGGAACTCCCATTTGACCCAGTGATCCCACTTCTAGGAATATATCCCAAGAAACCAGAAACATCAATCAGAAAGGATATATGCACCCCTATGTTCATAGCAGCACAATTTACAATAGCTAAGATCTGGAAACAGCCTAAGTACCCATCAGCAGATGAATGGATTAAAAAACTGTGGTACATCTACACAATGGAATACTATGCTGCTGTAAAAAAGAAGGAATTCTTACCATTTGTAACAGCATGATGGAACTGGAGAGCATTATGCTAAGTGAAATAAGCCAGTCAATGAAAGAAAAATAGCACATGATCTCTCTCATTTATGGATAATAAAGACCATTATAAACTGATGAACAAAAATAGATACAGAGGCAGAGCAGCATCGAACAGAGTGTCAAACTATAGTGGGAAGGCCGGGGAGGGTTAGAGGGCGGGAAGGGGGGGTAAGAGATCAACTGAAGGACTTGTATGCATGCATATAAGCATAAAAAATGGACATAAGACACTGAGGGGTAAGGGAGGCCAGGAGAATGTCAAGCGGGGGGTAAAGAAGGAGACATATGTAATACTCTTTGTAATACTTAGGAAATAAAAAATAAATAAAATCTCAAATAATTTGAAAGTATTGAAATCATGCAAGTATATTCTCTGACATTATTAAGTGAACTTATAAATCAATAACAGAAATTTAAAAAAAAAATAACAGAAATTTGAGAATTCACAAGTATGTGGAAATTAACACTTTTCTAAATGATCGATGGGTTAAAAAAATAATTTGAGATTAACAAAAATGAAACATATTTTATCCAAACTAATTGGATGCAACTGAAGCAGTACCTTATCATTATAAATGCTTATACTAAGAAATAATAAATATATCATCAATAACCTAACTTTTCAAATTAAGAAATTAAAAAAATAACAAATATAAAGCAAGCAGAAAGATAGTAATTATAAATATTAAACTGTCAATTAAGGATGACAATGGCGAAACAATAGTCGAAATCAAAGAAACCCAAAGTTGATTATTTGTAATAGCAACAAAATTGACAAAACTTTAGCTAGCTTGACCACAAAAATATTGAAATTACTAAAATCAGGAGTAAGAGAGCAGACATTATTACTGCACATACAGAATAAAAATGATTATATGAGGCTATTTTTAAACTGTAAACAAACAAATCAAATAACTTGTAGGAAATAGATAACAGAAATAAACTATTTAAACTGATTGAAGAAGAAATAGAAAATCTGAATAGACCTATATTATGTACAGAAATTGAATTAGTAGTAAAACTATTTCCCATCAAAAAAGCCCAGGACCTGATGTCTTCAGTAGCAAACTCTAACAAATATTTAAAGAGTAAATAGTTCTTCATGTACTCATCCAAAAAAAATAACATTTCCAAACTGATTTTGTGAAGCTGGTTTTATTCTGGTACCACACCAGAAATAATGTTTAATTTAAATCATAAGAAAACTATACTCAGTTCTTGTATTAGTACATACACAAAAATCCTCAACAACATTCCAGCAAACCAAATCAATAACATATAAAATCAATATACACAACCATCAAGTGGTATTTATTAGAAAAATAAATAAATGCTTACTTAATATTCAAATATCAATTAATGTAATATGTGACTAGAATAAAAGAGAAAAAACACATGATAATTTCCATAAATGGTCACTCTTATTCTCATGCTTTAAAATAGATGCTAGAAAGTGGGAGATATCTGTAATACTATCAACAGTAAATATGTATATGTATATATATATAGAGAGAGAGAGAGAGAGAGAGAGAGAGAGACACACTAGAGGCCCAGTGCACAAAATTCGTGCACTGGGGGGGGGCTTTGTCCCTCAGCCCAGCTTGCACCCTCTCCAATATGGGACCCCTCTCATGATCCGGGACTGCTGGCTCCAAACCGCTCGCCTGCCTGCCTGATTGCCCCTAACTGCTTCTGCCTGCCAGCCTGATCACTCCCTAACCACTCCCCTGCCAGTCTGATCGATGCCTAACTGTTCCCCTGCTGGCCCAGTTGCCCCCAACTGCCCTCCCCTGTCAGCCCAGTTGCACCCAACTGCTCTCCCCTGCAGGCCTGGACCCCCCCAATGGCCCTACCCTGCAGGCCTGGTCGCCCCCAACAGCTCTCCCCTGCAGGCCCAGTCCCCCCCCAATGGTCCTCCCTTGCTGGCCTAGTTGCCCCTAACTACCATCCCCTGCTGGCCTGATCACCCACAACTACCCTCCCCTGCAGGTCATCTTGTGGTGGCCATCTTGTGGCCACATGGGGGCAGCCATCTTTGACCACATGGGGGTGGCCATCCTGTGTGTTGGAGTGATTGTCAATTTGCATACTGGTAGTGCCTAATTAGCATATCCCTCTCTTATTATTGTGTTGGAGTGATGTTCAATTTGCATACTGGTCATGACTAATTAGCATATCTGGCAATAACTAATTAGCATATCCGGTCATGACTGTGAGGACATCATGACCAATTTGCATATTACCCTTTTATTAGTATAGATATATATATATAATAAGAAAGCAAAAAAACATAATAAAATAAAATAGCTGCTAGAGATTCATTGTACCAAGTTTCAGAGAGTAGGAGGTAGAAATCACCACATCTTTTCTTTTAAAGATGCATCTTATAACCCACATACTTCTCTTTTGTTTATCCCATTTACCAAACTAATAGCAGGACATGAAAATACTGCAATGAGTTTGAAGAACTGAGTCTTTTCTGTGGGCAGCAAATTTGGAAGACAATAACATTCTAAACCACAGATAATCATTGAGGTTCCTTTTAAAAAAAGTGATTATTCACAAAGAGTGAATAAACTGAAAAGACTGAAGATACTATATGGAAAAGGAAAACTGACATTAAAGATATGAGATTTGGAAGAAAGAAAATCTCAAAGACACCATCAGAAAGCTGCAAACTAATTAGACTATTGAGTTTGAACACCAATAATCAATCAAAGTTCTAATATTAAAATAGAATTAGAATTTAGCTAAGATTTTCAAATGAAAAACAAATAAATTTCAACCACTTGACTCTGCATAATAGCTTCCTTGGTCCCTTCTGTCCCAGAAAACGGATTTAAATATTAAGCAAATATGATTGTAAATGTGTAGACCTTCACATCTCTGCTATAAAGAAGTACTTAGAATTAAGAGACAGGGAAATAATGTAATCTCTCTCTCTCTGTAAATTTAAGTTTGAAACATGATGACTTGGGCTCAGGCCATGGCCTATTTGAGATATTAAAGAACAAATAAAGAATCCCAAAGTTGGCATCTGTTTTAGCTTGTACTTCCCAGAGACTGTATAGGCCATGGACACAGAAAAAAGAGACACTTAGATTATTTCCATGTATTGGCTATCCTATATAACAAAAGGCTAATATGCAAATTGACCGAACAGCAGAACGACCAGTTGCTATGACACGCACTGACCGCCAGGGGGCAGATGCTCAATGCAGGAGCTTCCCCCTGGTGGTCAGTGCACTCCCACAGGAGGAGTGCCACTCAGACAGAAGCTGGCTCGTGCAGCGGCGGTGGCGGGAGCCTCTCCCGCCTCCGTGGTAGCCCTAAGGAGGAGCAGGCCTAAGCCATATGTTGGACATCTCCTGAGGGCTCCCGGACTGTGAGAGGGTGAAGGCTGGGCTGAAGGAACCCCCCCACTCTCCAAGGGCATGAATTTTGTGCACCGGACCTCTAGTTGTAAATAATGCTGCAATGAACATGGGGATGCAGATACCTTTGAGTTAGTGTTTTGTTTCCTTTTGATAAATACCATGAAATAGAATTGCTGGATCATATGATAGCTCTATTTTTAATATTTTGAGGAATTGCCATACTGTTTTTGACAGTGGCTACACCAATTTATATTCTCACTAACAGTACACAACAGTTCCCTTTTCTTTAAATCCTCACCAAGACTTGCAATTTCTTTTTTTTCCCAATATTTTTATTGATTTCAGAGAGGAAGGGAGAGGGGGAGGGAGATAGAAACATCAATGATGAGAGAGACTCATTGATTGGTTGCCTCCTGCACACCCCCTACTGGGGATGGAGCCCACAACCCAGGCATGTGCTCTGACTGGGAATTGAACCCAGGACCTCTTGGTCCATAGGACAACACTCAATCTTCTGAGCCACCACACCTGGGCTGCAATTTCTTATCTTTCTGTCAACAGCTATTGTAACACTGTGGTTACAATTTGCATTTCTCTGATGATTAGCACCTTCTTCTTGTATTAGGGCTTTTTTGGACAATGTCTATTCAGACCCTCTGTCCATTTTTTTAATTAGATTGGTGTGTTTTTCTTTTGTTGTTGTTCTGTTGTATGAGTTTTTTTTAATATATCTTGAATATTAACCCCTTTTCAGATATATGATTTGCAAATATTTTCTCCCATTCCTTAGGTTGCCTTTTTATTTTGTTAATGGTTTCCATTGCTGTGCATAAGCTTTTTCGTTTGATGTAGAGTGGATAAATTGGAGAAATAATTTGGAGATTAATTGGCAATACCTAGTAATATTGAAAACATGTATAGGTCTAGAGTCAGTCTTCTATAAACCAGATGAAATACACAAAAACATCTACAGCAACACTGTTTGTCATAGTTATAATTGGAGACATCCTAAATGTGCAACACCAGGAGAATGGATGAATTAGTTGTGGTATAAAGTTTTTTAAAGTATATATATTTCTTAAGGTATGCATATATGGGTTATAGTTTTAAAGAAATGCAAGGCAATAATAAATAAAAAATTAAAGATAATTAATACTTTGGGGCAGTGGTCGGCAAACTGTTGCTTGCGAGCCACATGCGGCTCTTTGGCCCCTTGAGTGTGGCTCTTCCACAAAATACCGACTTCTGCGCATGGGCCACGAAGTTTCAATTGCACTGTACATGTGCGCCCGCACGTGATATTTTGTGGAAGAGCCACACTCAAGGGGCCAAAGAGCCGCATGTGCCTTGCGAGCCGCAGTTTGCCGACCACTGCTTTGGGGTAATGAAGCTCTGTGGGTGTGAATAGAGTAGCACAGACAAGGGGGCTTTGGCTGAGTTGTCAATGTTCATTTTTTTCTTTCTTTTTTTTTAATCCTCACCCTAGGACATGCTTAAAGAGAGAGATAGAGAGTGAGAAAAACATCTATAAGAGAGAAATATCCATTGGTTGCCTCTGTTGCCTTCTGTTTGTGGCCCAACCAGGGATCAAACCCACAGCCCAGGTATATGCCCTGACCAGGTCCAAATTGACATCTTGGTACACAGGCTGACCCTCAACCAACTGAGCCACACAGGCCAGGCTCAATGTTCACTTCTTAAATGGAGTACTGGGTGCACTGATCTGTTGTGTCATTTGCTATACCTTTTGTAATCTCAAATGGTGTATAAATATAAACATATAAATAAACTAGCGGCCCAGTGCATGAGATTCAAATCTCGTGCACTGGGGGGCAGGGTGTCCCTCAGCCCAGCCTGCACCCTCTCCAATCTGGGGGATGTCCAACTCGGGGGATGTCCAACTGATGATCAGTCCTAAACCAGCAGTCAGACATCCCTCTCACAATCCGGGACTGCTGGCTCCTAATAGTTTGCCTGCCCGCCTGCCTGATTGGCCCTAACCACTTATGCCTGCCAGCCTGATCACCCCCTAACCGCTCCCCTGCCAGCCTGATTGACACCTAACTGCTCCCCTGCCGGCCCGATTGCCCCCAACTGCCCTCCCCTGCCGGCCATCTTGTGACAACGTGGGGGTGGCCATCTTGTGATGATGTGGGGAGGGGCATCTTGTGACACGAGGGCGTGGGGGTCAATTTGAATATGACCTCTTTATTATATAGGGTATTTTATATATGTGTATAGATTAGTGTCCCAATCAAGAACACAAAGGATACAGGGGTGGTGATTTCTACCACATCATTATTCATCTCACCTATTTGGTCTGGCAGAAAACATATGGATTTTGAAGAATGACAGTGTATTACTGTAACTTTAACAAAAGAGTAACTCCAATTGTAGCTGCTGTGCTAGATGTGGTTTCATTGCTTGAGCAAATTAATACATCCTTGTTATTTAGTAGCAGCTACTGATCTAGCAAATGCTTTCTTCTCAATACTTACTAGAAAAAAACACCAGAAGTAGTTTGCTTCCAGCTGGCAGAGCCAACAACACAACTTCACTCTCTTACCTCAGGGGTATGATAACTCTTCAGCTCTATATCATAATTTAGGTCACAAAAACCACAATTGCCTTTCCCTTCCACAAGACATCACAGTGGTCCATTATACTGACGTTATGTTGATTAGACCTAGTGAGTATGGGGTAGCAACTACTTCTAGAGTTACTGGGAAGACATTTGCATGTCCGGGAGTGGGAAATAAATCCAATAAACATTCAGGGGCCTTCTACCTCCATGAAATTCCTAGGGGCACAGTGATGGGGGCATGTCATAATATCTCTTCTAAGGTGAAGGATAAGTTGCTGCATCTGGCCCATCCCATAACCACAAAAGATGCACAATGCCTGTGGGACTCAATGGATTTCAGACACAACATATTCTTCATTCTGGTGCGCTACTCTGGCCCATTTACCAAGTAACCCAAAAGCTACTGTTTTGAAGAGGGCCTGGACAAGAAAAGGCTTTGCAACATGTCCAGGCTCTTGTGCAAGCTGCTTTGCCAGTTGGGCAAATGGTCCAGGAGATCCATTGATGCTTGAATTGGCAGTGGCAGAGAGAGGTGCTAATTAGAGCCTTTGGCAAAACCTTAAGATTCTGTAGCAAAGTCATGCCTTCCTATGGCTTCCTATTCCTAATATGGATAATTATTCTCATTTTGAGAAATGGTCTTTGGCCTGCTACTGGGCCTTTACAGGGGCCAAACACTTAATTATGGGCCATCAAGTTGTCATGCACCTGAGCTGCCAGTCATGCATGGGTGTTGTCTTTACCCAGCAGATAAAGTTGGGCACTCCATCATCAAATGGAAGCAGCACATATGAGATTGGGCTTGCATGAGGAGGTCGCCCAAATGCCCGTAGTCCCCATTCCTTCTACATTATCTCTGCCTCCCAGCCTGCACTTATGGCCTCATGGGAAATTCCCTACAATAATTTGGCTGAGACAGAGACTGCACAATCTGCAGGTACCACCCAAAAAGTGGACAGCTGCAGCTCATCAGCATCTTTCTGGGGTGCCCCTGGAGGAGAGTGATGAAGGGAAATCCTCCAGGGGGCAGAACTTCAAGTGCACCTGGTTTTTCACTTTGCTTGGAAGAAGAAATGACCAGATGAACGATTAGATACAGATTCATAAACTATGGTCAATGGTTTGGCTGGGTGGTCAGCAATGTGGAAGAAATATGATTAGAAAATTGGTGTGAAAAGATCTAAGAAAGAGTAAGTGTACCCAGCTCTCTAAATGAGTGAAAAAGAAAGTTATTGTGAATGCTCACCAAAGGATGGCCTCAGCAGAGGAGGATTTTAATTAACCAAGTGGATACGATGACCAGTCCTGTGCATACTAGTCAGCCTCTCTCCTAGCCACCACTGTCATCACTCAATGGGCTCATGAAAAGAATGGCTATGGTGGCAGAGATGGAGGTTGTGCATGGACTCAGTAACACCAAGGCTGACCGGGCTCCAGCCACACTGACTGCTCAGTGTGCCAGCAACAGAGCCCAGCACTGAGCCCCCAGATAGCACCATTTCCAGGGTGATCAGCCCGCTGCCTAGGCAGGTTGATTACGTTTGCACCAGTCCCTCATGGAAACAGCAACATTTTGTCCTTCCTGAAGTAGACACTCTGGATACAGATTTGCCTGCCCTGCATGCAATGCTTCTGCCAAACCCCCACCTATGGCCTTACAGAATACCTTACCTACCATTGCGGTATTCCACACAACATTGCTTCTGATCACGGAACTTGCTTTACAGCAAATGAAGGGCAGTGTAGTGCACACCCCTCCCATGGCCTCTCCTGGCACATCGCTCTCCCAGCACCTCAAAGCTCTCCCTATGTTATGGGGAGATTCCATAACATAGACATGTTTGGTTAAACCATATTGGCCATTGGTAATGATCTCAGTCTCCAATCCCCAGAAGTCAGGGGTGAAACCAAAAGTTCCAGCCTTCTAAGCACATGGTTGGTTCCTCTGGTAACCAGGCCCCATCCTCCAAGAGTCAATTCATTAGCATAACTCAGTATGTTGAAAGGGACTTGTTAGGAACAAAAAAAGACACTTTTCTCATTCCCATCACTCCGGGAATTATAAGGGTTTTAGCAGCTCTGTGCCAGGAACTGAGGATGAAGACCAAATATATATTTTTTCTTATATCACAGTGTCTCTAAGTACTACTATGCCTTGTGACCAAAGTTAATGAAAAAATCTAACAACCCAATTCAGGTAAGAATTGGGAAGAGGAACCAAAACCACAAGGGAAAAGAGAAACCCAGTTTCTTAGGAGACACAAATTACTTAGTATTCAGATATTTGGATAGGAAAAGAAAATAAAAAATCACACACACACACATACACACACACACACACACACACACACACACACACACACGAAAGGCCTAGCCAACACCTTCTAACTGAGAACTATTTAGAAGATACAGCCAGGCTCCTCAGCTCTGGTGGGGCAGGCCGAGGCTATTTGGGACCTGCATTGGAGTTCAACTTTCTGCCCAATCCTGCTTTCTTTTTCAACCCCCTCTCCGGTATTGTTTAGTAAATGTATGTTCCCTGAACTCTTTACCTGACTCTGTTTCCCAAAGAACCCAAACTATGACAACAATCATCCAACAATGAGTTAGAAAATGTCAATGACCTGGTCAAAGCTCTATTTTGGATCATCCATTCTAGTGGAGGAAACAGATAATCAACATGTAGCTATGTTATGGACACAGACACATGCATGCATGCACACACACACACTGCATTGGGAAATGTCCAGTCAGCAGTTTAACTAAGGGCTCCTGATCTACTGGATTCTGCAGACAGAAGCGGGGGGATTCTGCAAACACAGAATTGTGAGTTATTTAAAAAGTTTGTGTTTCAGATTAGTTTTCTGGGGTGTTCCCAGAGAAGAGACCTGGGCTTCCTTAAATACTACAATGTTTGGGCACATTTGCTGTTTATAGTAAAGCACAGGTGAGTCATGGGAAGGACCTAGACCGCTGACCTCCAAGCTATTACCTCAGTGTTCCCTGCTACTTGTAGACACAGGTGAGTCTGGCAAAGGGAAGAAGAGGGAGGGGGACTTGTGGGTGAGGGACTTCATATCCCAGCCTGCTATCTCCAAATCTTCCCACATAGTCAAAGCTTACCTCCAGCCCTATCCAGGCTCCCATCGTCTCCCTGCCCTGTTCCTAGTATCTCAATGAGCCTGTTCTGCTTTTCCTGAGCTTTGCTGGTTGCAAGCCTCCTCCCTGGACCCCAGGCTCCTACAGCAGACATCACAAAGGCCTTCTTTGCAGGGGAAGCTCTTTAGTGGCTGTAGAACCACCTTCTGGGTCTACTTACTCCAGCTCTAAGGCAACAGCTTGAAAAGTGCTAGAGCCATTGGAGAAACACTGAATTGTCAGGCTTCAGGGTGAGGACTGGAGGGGCTGCTCTTTCCAGGACAAAAGTACTGGCAGGCAACACTGTTCCTTTATTGAGCCTGCCCCCCTCCCAGCCTGCAGGTGCAGGTGGGCACAAAGTCTGAATCTCCATCAACCTGGCTAGCACTGTTCACCCTGCCCTGGTGGTTCCCTGAGATCCTGCCCCACCCAAATTAGGGGCCGACCCAAACCACTTCCAGTGGCTTATCCATATAAATGGCTTCTCTTGATTCACACTATGGACTCTCCTAAAACCTCTCAAAGGTTCACAAACCCCAAATGAGCAGCACCTAGCCTCGGCATGCTCCATATACCACTTCCTAAATGGCCTCAAGTCAGCACTATTGGCAGCCGGCCTTGGCTTGCAGCTTAGCATCATCCAGGTGTCTCCAAGCCTATCACAAGGGGCAATCATCTGCAGATCACTTTGTAGCTCCAATCAGGTAGCCCCAGGCTACACAAGCAGCAGATAAACTTTACCTGCACCACAGCCCCTCCAAATGTCCCCAGAGCCCCCATCAGCTTTAGACCACACCAAGCATCACCTAAACACTTTTCCAAATGACATACCCAAAAGGCAGAATCAGTAGGCACTAGAGCCTCACTAAAGCCAATCCTAGGTGAGGCTAGGGAAGCACAACAGCTCATCTACTGTACTCCCAGCCATTCCTCACAGATAATCAGCCTGATGGTCAATCCTTCCCACTGATATGCCAACAGCAATCAAGGCTCACCTATAACAGGACAGCACACATAACACAGGTGACCTGGGAGACTGCACTGTTGAGCCCCACAAGATACCTACTACCTAAGGCCCCTCTACCAGGACCGGGAGATGGAACAGATCTACTGAATACACAGAAACACACACATAGAAGCAACCAAAACAAGGAGACAAAGAAACATGTCCTGAATGGAAAAAAAAAACAAACACAAAAAAACAAGGGAACAAATTCCTGAGAAAAGAACTCAACAAGCTAGAGGCAAGCAATCTACAAGATGAAGAATTCAAAACACTATTTATGAGGGTGTGCAACGAACTTAGGGGAAGAATAGATAAACTCAATGAAAACATTAACAAGAAAATATGAAACATAAAAATGGAGATAGACAAAAGACTCAGTTAGAAACAAAGAATATAATAACTGAAATGAAGAATAGCTTAGAGTCCAATAACAGATTAGAAGAAGCAAGGTATTTTATAAAAATGGTGATAATTTAAGGGACCTCTGGGACAACACTAAGTGTAACAACATTACATCACAGTGGTACCAAAAGGAGAGGAGAAAGTGCAAGGGATTAAAAACCCATTTTCAGAAATAATGAGGAAAAACTTCCCTAACCTGATGAAGGATATAGACATGCAAGTCAAGGAAGCACAGAGGGTCCCAAACAAGATGAACCCAAAGAGTCCTGCCCCAAGACACCTCATAAGCAAAATAGCAAAGGTTAAAGACAAAGTAAGAATGTGATAAGCAGCAAGAGAAAAGCAGTTAGTTACCTACAAGAGAGCACCCTTAAGACTCTCATCTGATTTATCAACAGAAACTTTGCAGATCAGAAGGGATTGGAACCAAATATTCAAAGTGATGAAAAGCAAGGACCTACAATCAAGATTATTCTACTCAGCAAGGCTATCACTTAGGAGATATGGAGCTTTTCAGAAAAGGCACAGGAGAGAGTGGGAGGAAGAGAAGGGAGAGGGGAGAAAGAACAAGAAAAATAAGAATAATGAAGTGGCAAACCTAGCCAGTTTGGCTTAGTGGATGGAGCACCAGCTTGAGGACTGAAGAGTCCTGGGTTTGATTCTGGTCAAGGGCATGCACCTCAGTTGCAGCCTCAATCCCCAGCCCTGGTCTGGGGGTGAGTAGGGAGGAGAAAACCAATCAATGTGTCTCTCTGACATCAATGTTTCTCTCTGTCCCTCCCCCTCCCTTCCACTCTCTCTAAAAATCAATGGGAAAATATCCTCAGGTGAGAATTAATAAAAATAAATAAACAAATAAATATATAAATACCTAAATAACGTGGCAATAACTATGTACCTATCAATAATTACTTTAAATGTAAATGAAATAAATGCTCTAATCAAAAGACATAGGGTGGCTGAATGGATAAGAAAATAAGACCCATACATATGTTGCCTACAAGAGACCTTCTTCAGATCAATAGACACACACTGACTGAAAGTCAAAGGATGAAAAATGATTTTTTATGCAAACATAAATGAAAAAAAAGCTGGGGTAGCAATGTTTATATCAGACAAGATAGACTTTAAACCAAAGGCTATAACAAGGGAGAAAGAAGGACCCAGAAATTCCATTTCTGGGTATTTAGCACAAAACATTAAATCAAAAAGACATAAACATCCCTATGTCCATTGGGGTATTATTTACAACTAGAGGCCTGGTGAACGAATTCATGCACCAGTGGGGTACCCTCTGCCTGGCCTGCCGGATTGGGCCTAAACTGGCTCTCCAACATCCCCCGAGGGGTCCCGCATTGTGAAAGGGTACAGGCCAGGTCAAGGGACCCCACCTGTGCACAGTTGGGGCCTGGGGAGGATGCAGGAGGTTAGCTAGCCAGGGAGGGACCACAGGAGGGCTCCAGGGCATGTCCAGCCCATATCTCTCAGTCCCAATCGGCTGGACCCCACCAGCAAGCTAACCTACCAGTTGGAGCGTCTGCCTCCTGGTGGTCAGTGCACATCATAGCGACTGGTCTACCATTTGACTGTCTGCCCCCTGGTGGTCATGTTATAGCTAGCAGTTGAGCGGCCTTAGCATATCATTAGCATAGTACGCTTTGATTGGTTGAACGAACAACCGGACGACTGGACACTGAGCATATTAGGTTTTTAACTCTATTAAGATAGCCAAGATATGGAAGAAACCTAAGTGTCCATTGACAGATGAGTGGCTAAAGAAGCTTTGATATTGTATACACTGAAATATTACTCAACCAAAATAAAGAATGAAATCGTGCCATTTGAAACAACATGAATGGATGTAGAGGGCATTATGCTAAGTAAAATAAGTCAGAGAAAGACAAATACCATATGATTTCACTTGCATGTAGATAAAGAACAAATTAAATTAAAAAAACAAAACAGAAACAAACTCATAGGTACAGAGTACATTTTGATGGTTGCCAGATGGAAGGGAAGTCGGGGGATGGGTGAAAAAATGAAAGGAATTAAGACTTACAAATTGCCAGTTATTAAATCCCTAGTTATAGGGAAGTAAAGTACAGCATAAGTCAATAATATTGTAGGAAATACGTATGGTGTCAAATGGGTACTAGACTTATTTGGTTGATCACTTTATGAGTAATATAAATGTCTAATCACTACATTGTACACCTGAAACTAATATAATATTGTATGGCAACTGTAATAAAAGTGTTTTATGTTATTTTTTTAAAAAAGAGCATAGCATTCCTTCTGTCCATGGAGAGATGGGGGAAGGACATACACTCCAAAAAAAATATTGGGCCCTGAAAAACCAGCTCTGTCTAACCCCATTCATTCTATCTGGTAGGGGATTTTCAGTGCTGACTCAAGATAACAGAGATATTCCTGTTACTCCCCCATAAAACTCAGCATCTGTGCCTTCCCATTTAAGAACCAAACCAAGGAAATTCAACAATCAATCCCAAGAACATCTACCTTGTACACCTTATACTGCACTTTTATTTAAAATATATAACGTTTAAAAATGTAAAACCAGGTAGCGCTCCATTCTGCCAACAACACACAATATGATCAGTGCAACACACTGTCATTTTATTGGGGATAGGTTATTAAGGGGCAGTGAGAGCTACTAGGAACCCACTTGTACTAAGAGAAGCAGTTATTGGGTCATTCAAGCAAGTGAGGCTGGCACATTCTGTGGACAGGAGGATTCACCATGAGCGAGAAAAGGCCAGAAGGAGACTCACCATAAGGAAGGAAGGCCCAGAAATCCTCGGGGGAAACTAAGGGAGCCAGGAGGCAGCTGTGGGGCCAGCTGGTGGCTACACTGATCATGTGGTTCCTTCTGGTGTGTTTGCAGATCAACAAAGAATAGCGAAAAGAGGGTCATGTCATCCTCTCAGTGAAACATGAGGCTGAGAAGAGCTTCTCAGTGCCAGAAGCATCCTGAGCCTTCAGAAAACAAAGAGAGCATGTGTAAGGGTTTGGGAATGTCAGAGCCATATATAATCAGAGTAACACACCCCAGTCTCTTCAGATCTTAACTCTCAGTCCTTCACAGGCCCAATGTCTCCCCATCACCATCCCTGTCACTTCACTGACCCCTAAAGTACTTCCTATATCTAAGGACTGAGTTTCCCATGGAGATAGGTGGGTTAAAAGCTAGTAACAGCACTCACCAGCCTGATACCCAACACAACCCATCACCCTAGGGCAGATGGTCTCAGGGACACTAGGCTCTACAGACTTTCACCACCTGGCCCCATGTAAAAGATGTCCTTGCCACCCACCTTACCCAACAATACCTGTAGCTGCTCCGCTAATTCTTAGAAAGTTTGCCTGGGGGAACACTTGGCCATATTACCTCTGTCCAGGAAGCCCCCCATCTTTCCAACTACTGCCTGTCAGGCCAGCAGTATACCCGTGAAGGTACTGTTCTGCATGGCTATCTGTCTATCAGGCCCACCCATCTAGGTCCCCCGATGCCAGGACCATACAAATGCTGAAGAAGTGCCCACGTGCCTAAGGGACAGACACCCCCAACCCATCTGCATGAAGGGGGACCAGAAATCACCAACATTTATGGGATTCTTTGACCCTAAAGAATGGGCTGACCTGACTAAAAACAACGTTATGATTCAGATTGACCAGGGTCTATGCAAGGTCCGCAGCCCCAGATGCCTCACTTCCAAGTCACATGGAGCCTCCCACACATATGCCCACTGATGCCTGAATAGTCCTGCTTCACACACACATGCATCCAGACACACACACACACACATAAGTGGGGGCTAGTGAATGCTGATCACTCTCAGGGGGATTCAGGAAAGACTTCATTTGTGTTGAGCACCTGTTATAAATATTCCCAGCATGACTAATTTCAAACTACCCACCTGATGTCACTGAACACAGATCCCAGAAGAGACATGCACCATTGGCCACCCAAAGCTAATATGAGCCAGTTCCAGTGTACCTCATCCCCTTTCAAACAATGATGTGCACACAAGCCACTTACACCCTGCTTATGACCCTCTACTCCCACTCCAGATACATAAACACAAATTAACTTACATAGATGAACACACATGTACATTTCTACCTTCACTGAATATAAAGACCTCCTCTTACTACCTAAATTGTTAGACAAAACCCTAATCATCCTGAATATTCACATTCTATTCCTACAACTATGTACGCACACACAACATGGATCTGAATACAAACATATGCAACCACCCAGATGTAGACACTGAATACCTGCACACACAGGCCCTCTAAAACCACCATGTGCACATCTCATGTGTCACCCAAATAAAGATCCATTTGCAATCCCACAAGGAATAGCAAAATAGAGGGTCCAAAAATACACATACTCCACCAATCTTTAACACATTACACACAACCTACAGAGACTCTTCGTTTCCAAACACACAAAGTGTACTCTCACATTCCTTAGAATACACACCCCATCATAAGCTTCAGGAACTCAAATATATATGCAGTCACAAACAACCTATACTTATAAAATACATGTACAGTAAGTTCACCTCACATACACTGAGAAGACACATACAAACAACATCACAAAATTCTGCAAGTATTATATTCTGGGAAAGTCACAAAGAGGGCTCTAAGCCTTCTGATACATTCACAAATTCCAAGTACATATACCCACAAACTACTCATGAATTTTCACCCCACATGCTCAGACAGAACACACAAAACACAAAAACACTGACAATCCCTTTACGCTAATTTGCATGCACAATTTTCACACACCTAAGGAAACACACACACATGCAAATATTCCTAACTCCTGAATATATAGACCCCTCAAACACTATAGATCATGCCCCCTCCCAGAACACAACCCCTTTACCAATGCTCTTAAATATGTAACAAAAGCACTCTATAACAGCTGTACCAGTTAATAATGGGGAT
The DNA here is from genome assembly GCF_028538775.1 of Myotis yumanensis. NCBI lineage: Eukaryota > Metazoa > Chordata > Mammalia > Chiroptera > Vespertilionidae > Myotis > Myotis yumanensis. Next base: position 6,684,289 of record NW_027223772.1, read on the forward strand.
ATTTTTCAAAAGATGGAGTTACACATATGTTGATATATATGCAATTTGATATGTATGCTATTTTGTTGTACTGACAGCAAGCTTCAAAACTTCATATGTCAAATTTGCTGAAGGTGTTAACATCATAGATATTTTTACACTTAAAAATGTCAAATTTCATTCCAAAAAAAGAGCATTTGTGGGAACTTTTAATTCATTACTTTATTTTGAAGAAAAGTGCTACTGAAAGTTATCGTATACTTTGGGAAGCTTATGGTGAACCTGCTCCATCTCAACACTTTAAACTTGTGAACACTGGTTTCAACACTTTAAAAGTGATGATTTCTATGTGAAAGACAAAGAACATCCAGGTCAACCGAAAAAGTTTGAACACCAACAATTACAAGCATTATTGGATGAAGATGCGTGTCAAACTCAAAAGCAACTTGCAGAAAGATTAAACGTTGCTCAGCAAACAATTTCCGATCATTTACAAGCAATGGGAAAGATTTTAAAGGAAGGAAAATGGGTGCCACATCAACTGAACAAAAGACAAATGGAAAACCGAAAAGTCATCAGTAAAATGTTGCTTCAACGGCATGAAAGAAAGTCTTTTTTGCATTGAATTGTGACTGGTGATGAAAAGTGGATTTATTTTGAGAATCCCAAACGCACAAAATCATGGGTTGATCCAGTCAACCATCAACATCGACTGCAAGGCCAAATCACTTGGGAAAGAAGACAATGCTCTGTGTTTGGTGGGATCAGGAAGGTGTGGTGTTTTATGAGCTTCTAAAACAGTGGTTCTCAACCTTGGCTGCACATTAGAATCACCTTCAGGATTTTAAAAGATTCCTAGGTGATTCTAATGTGCAGCCAAGGCTGAAAACCACTGTTCTAAAACCAGGTGAAACCGTTAATACTGATCGCTACCGAGAACAAATAATCAATTTGAACCGTGCTTTGATCGTTAAATGACCAGAATGGGCCAGAAGACATGGCAAAGTAATTTTGCTTTATGCTAATGCACTATCACACATTTCAAAACCAGTTAAAGACACGTTAAAAGATCTTGCCTGGGAAGTATTAACCCACCCGCTGTATTCACCAGACCTTGCTCCTTCAGATTACCACTTGTTCCAATCGATGGCACATGCACTTTCTGAGCAGCACTTCAAAACGTACAAATTGAAAACTGGGTCTCAGAATGGTTTGCCTCAAAACAAGAAAAGTTCTATTGGGACAGATCCACAAATTACCTAAAAGATGGGGGAAATGTGTAGCTAGCGATGGACATTACTTTGTATAAAGCACTTTTGATGTTTCTTTTAAAATTATTGTGTTTTCTTTGATTACAAACTCTGCATTATTAACCGGTACACCTAGTACACATTTCTTCTATACCCTCACCCTGAATATACAGACATACCACTTTTTACTCCCTACTTACCAAACACAGGTAGAAACACTCTAGTATTCTCCAAAGAAATACGCTTTACGCCTTTACAACCCCATATACCCTATGAACAAACTATTATTTCATGCTCCTGGTGACAGTTATACACACAGACCAGGATACATGTCCAAGACACACAGAAATATTTCCAGCAAACCAAATAAGAAACAACTTCCAAATACCAAACTAGCCCTAGCTAATGAGTCAGCTCTCACACCCACAAATACTAACAAATAACCTTATCACACCTCTGAAACATAGACACCATCCTCCCATCCCCTGTATAGACACAGAAACCCATTTCTCCCTCAAATACTCACATACTCGGAACCCAAACTGTGTAAGCCTTAGGGCCCCGACTGAAAAATACAAAACGGAGCTCCAGCAAATATGCCTCCCAGTGGCCATGGCCCTGGAATACCCACGCAAGCTCAATAAACACACACAACTCTCCACAAGCCCCAAACAGGCCTACCATCACCCAGTGCCCTGCAAACATGCAACCATATGCCCCATACCCTATGACCCTAGTAGGCATGCGATGCCACACTCCCTGCATATACATAACCCCACACTCCCAAGTTCTCTCACAGCATTAACTCTTCCATCTTACACACACCCCACAGCAAACCGCACACACACTACTGTTCACCGGCATATACAACACCCACCGGTCCTGAAAACAGTCACAGACTGCCCTCTGCACACTGCCGCAGGCGTAGACAGCCGCTGAAGATCACAAAAAGGAATGCACGTAACCACACAACATGCCCCGAACACACCATGATCCGTCCACACTCCCCAAGTACAAAACACAGAGCACACACCCAAGCCAACGAAACCCGCACTGTCCTCACACTGCCCTGTGCACCTGCAGATGATCCCTCCCAGTCGGCCATTAGGGAAAAAACCCGGATTCACAGGAGGAAAAAACACACAAAACCACCGGTAAACATATCCCCCATCCGCGTATTACAAACACCGACCCAGCAACTCCCTGAGGATACACGCACTACACCTCCACACCCTCCAAACCAGCGCTCCGCCTGCACGTCCACACACGGGCATGGCCGCCCCGTGGCCACAGCCGCCCGCAGACACGGCGTGAACCGGAGGCGCTGTCAGAGGCGGAAGAACTGCCGGGAGCCGCGCTGTTCAGAAAGCGGGGGACACAGACCGACGCCCCGAGTTGGACTCACAGGCATCACTGGGCCGTGTAGGCCCCCAACACTGACCCCCAACGGCCAGTGGCTGTCAATTCCCGGTGAAAACACACAGAAATATGTGAGGGTGTGGGGGCTGAGCACAGACCCGGGGCACAGAGCCCACAGGGAGAACCACAGAGAAGAGGGGGCCCCTAAGGGGAGAGGGGGCCGCGCGCCCCTTACCTCCCTGTTTGCCTAACGGACTCCGGGGGCCGCCATGCCAGGGCCCGCGTGCAGCCTGGGCGGCCGTTGGGGACCCGCCTGCCGTTAGCGCATGCGCGTGCCTGTGGGCACCAACCGCCCCAACGGATGCTGGGAGCAGGTGCAGGACAGAGTCCCGCCCCCAGTGGGCGTGCTCGTGCGTCCTGGCGCGAGGCACCCTGGGAAGGGCCCAGGCTGTCCCTGCAGGAGAGGAAGGAGTGGAGGGAGGGGCCCTGTGAGGCCTCCTGCAGGTCCTCCTGCTCAGGAACCTCCCAGCGCGTTGCAGGGAGCACTTGCGCCTTTAAAGTTGCAAACGTGCAGTCCATGCACTTGGCTGCCCCTCGCGACGGAGTTTGGGAGAGGCCGGCCTGAAGCACTGTCCTCGGAGTGGCCAGTGCCTTCATGCCCTTGGACTGGTCCGTGGTTTCTAGAAAGTAGGTCCGTCCTCCCAGAAGTCCGGGCGTTGCATTGCACAATTCCGGCCAAGAACTTTAGACCTGGACACACTCTACGAGACTCCTGCCCCTGACCCCGTTCCTCTGTATTTATTCAGTACGTGGAGGTTTTTCAATAAAGGTTGCTTCACAGATGTTTCCCTTGCAAGATTGTTGTTCAAACATCTGGGCCAGTTTTCATTGACATAGCAGTTGGCAATAAAACATATATAGTAGCAGAATCAACTCACTTGAGTTTGTCATATTTTCCAAGGAAACTGAAATCATCTGATCCTCTTTCTGGTCATTTGCAAGAGGGGAAAGAGGCAGGAGAAAGACACATCATTGCATTTTCCATTTTGCACAATTTGTGAACTATGCAAAGGCATTACTTCTTTAAAATATTACAAAAGGTAAAAAATTAGATGCTGAACAACATAATACTCTGAGAAACAAAAAGTGGTGATTTCTGGTCTTGCCCTGTAGGCTACAGGGCCTTGCCCTGATGGACTGGAGCAAAGGGGATGGTTTGTAAGGCTGGGCCGGCTGCATCTGCAGGGCTCCCAGCACTGGGCGGCACTTGGGGCCAGAGGACTGCTTCCTAAGGAATGATGTGCACAGAGCCACCGAGCATGCTGCCTCTGCTGGGTCAGTCCTAATTTCAAACACTGGGTTCCGTGTGGCCATAAGTTCCCATTATTTCTTCAGGCTGCCTGTTCTGAATTTTGTTCAGAAAGTGTAGTCTATGTTGAAGTCAACCAAGACCAGATAGGAAGCAGGTTGAGGGACCCAGAACTAAGGTGATGGATCAATAACTGAAATAAAGGGAACATCAGGTGACTTTGGGTGCCTAGAACTTAGAGAAGGTCATTACTGCTAGTGTGTCTTTAAATTTGTGACTTTAAATTTGAAAGGAACTGCTGGTTCTGGCCCACCTATCAGAGCCCTCCATGGAATGCCCCCCCACCCCCACCCCAGCCCATTGGTCCTCGGCCCCTCCCCCGCTGCAGAATGTCTGGAGCCCTACATTCTACAGTTTAAACCCAAACCTTCCCTCCACTGGATGCTGAGCAGCTGTTGGAGCAGGTCAGTCTCTGGATTCTCGACTTGCCTTTTCTCATTGTGGAGGCTACTAGGCAGCGGTGGTCGGTGAATGAGCCTGCGGGGATGGCTTCAGTAGGAGGTAAGCCTATAGATTGGAGGGGGGATGTTTTAAACACTGAGATGTCCCTCAAAACTTGGGGTTAAACTGTGACACTGGGGAAACACGGTTTGACTGAAGTAGGGGAGGGAGGGAGCACTGGACCTCCAAGCACCTGTCACCTGGGAGGCTGGGAGCCCATGGGAACCTGTGAGGGCACTGGCAGGAGGGCTCCTAGAGGTGGGTCAGGGTGGCTCAGGGAAATGCCTGGGTGTGGAGAAAGGACGGCAGCAGGTACGTGGGTTCTTCCCAGAGGGGAGATAAGCCACTCCCACGTGTGTGTGGGGAGTAGTGGGCGATGTGGGGGTGGCACAGGGTGGTCACGGGAAAGCCTAGTCCTGTGTGCTGTTCTTGGGGCACCTGGAGCTTGCCCCGCAGTATCTTTCTAAGGGACTTGACCTGAGTTCACTAGAGCTAATGGGGGCCATGGGAGGGTTTAGCCAGAAAGCTGTCCAGTGGGGCTGCCTGTGGCCAAGTCCACAATGAAATGTCCCCCCTGAGGGCTGGGCTGGAAGGTCCTCCAACTGCTGCAAGCCCAGAGCTTCTCCCCTGCTTCTGGCCCAGAGCTCACTCCTCCTCAGCCCAGGGAGCTGCTTGTTGGCTTGGATTCCACAGGGGCAGGGCGGCCGGGTAACTTCCACCAAGAGAGGGCCCGGTTCCCTGAGCTGTCCTGAATCGTTCCCCCTGTGGCCACCCAGGTCTTCAGACCGACTTCCTCTTGTCCTGCATCTCATGGCGCACCCTCTGCCCTGCCCTTTACCTTTGAGATGAGGGGTTTGCTAATAGTCCACGTCCCTGCTTCAGGGACAGAAAACAGATGTGGAGCATGGGTGGTGTCCGTGGAACGTCTGTGAAGGCGGATTCCTTTTTAAAGGGGGAAGGGGAGTGCACAGGGGCAGGAAGACCATGGTCTGTGTCAGTAGTAAATGTCCGAGGCCGCCTGTCCTGAGGAATTAGGGGCATGCAGTGTGCAGCCTGTTCTCCTGGACTAGGTCTGCTCGAGTTCCTCTGAGCGGAGATCTGTTCAGACAACTGTGTCCCACTGTCACCGGCTCACACCTGCTTCCTACTGGCCTTCACTTTCCACTGTTGGGAGCTGGAAGGGGAAGGACCTCACACAGTCTGCAGTCCCATGACCCATCTAACAGGACAGCAGCTATGGAAGTTTCTGGAAACCCTACCAACAGCCCCACTTTGCCACATTCCGTGGCCCTTCTCTAACCCTCTGCAGCCATTGCTGGCTGTGAAATGACAAGCTCCTGAGGGGCCATTAGTCTGAGCGCTGGGGCTGAGTGGCAGGACCTGGCCCGTGTTGAGTGTTCACTGTTGGTTCTGACACACCTGTGCATGGTGGTCAGTGCGTTCAAGGTTCAGATCAGGGCTCCTGTGCCTTCTTGTGGAGAGACATTACTCAAATGTTTCTGTGTTGTTGTGCAAGCCCAGGACAGAAAGGGGGTGATTTATTGAGAAAAGGGAAGACTGAGGAGCAGATGGGGCCCTGATATTTCAGACACGGCCTGTTCTCAGAGGCCCTTTGGGTGCCTAGAACTTACCTTAGAGACGGTCACTACAGGAGTGGGTCTGCCAGGGGTCATTTCCCCCAGAGCTGACTGCTGCCCAGGGCCAGGCCTGAGGCTGGCAGGGTCGGTGCCAGGGAATCCTTAGGGCAGCTCTCAGGGTCAGCGCTGGCTGGGGCCGTTTCTTCTCACAGACAGTGGTCAGGGAGCCTTGGCGATGGGGTGCAAGCTCTCCAGTGGAGTAATTCCCAAATGGAACGTGACAATGACCTGAGGACATCTGCCACCTCCGCAGTTTGCCCATCCCAATGGCCCTCCCCTGGGAGACTCACTGCTCTGATTCCCCGGTGGCTACAGGGGCCCAGAGCGCCTCAGTGCTGTTTGCTGGTTCTCCTCCCCTCACCCTTTCCTTTCTCTCAACAGCATCTGCAGTGCTGGGAGCGGATGTGACCCTGAAGCCCGGTGCCTCCATGACTCCATTCACAGCACAGCCCTTTCCCCCGCCCACTACTGGCCCCGCACATCAGCCACCTTGGGAGCAGCACCTGCCACCCCTCGGGACCCCGTCATTCCCTCCTGGCCGCCCCCTGGTGCTGCCTGCTTTGCCCAGGACACCTCTGGTGGCAGGAGATGCAGGTCAAGGCCCCGTTGGGCCTGGGGCTTGTAACATCATGGACCAGGTCAGGTCAGAAGGGGGACGACCACAGCCCTCCCAGACTCAGACCATTGTCCTGACTCAGGCCCCCCTCAACGGGAGTGCTCCAGGGGCCATCTGTGGGGGTGCTGTGTGTCCTGCACCCCTCTTCTTGGAAGCCACTGCGGTGGAGACGATTATGCCCCCCTCGGCTTTTGGGGGAACCCAGGCCGGCGATGGAGGCTGGTGTCCCGGCCTTCCTCCTCAAGCTCCACCACCAGCTGCCCAGCTGGCCCCCATCGTCCCCCGAGTGGACCCTGGATCACGGCCACACATGGCTTCCAGGGAGGGTGGCCTGGCCACCTCCCAGACCAAGGCCTCGCTGGATGATGCCTGTAACCCCGAGGGTGTGTACGAGAACTTCCGTCGTTGGCAGTGCTTCAAGGCCCTGGCCCGGGGGCACCTTCCCCAGAGTCCTGATGCGGGAGCTCTTTGCTGCTTCCTCATGTGAGTGCACTGGGCAGGGCAGGGGGCGCGCCTGGAGCTTTCACATCAGAGGAGCTGGGAGGGACCTGCAGGCGGGCTGATCCAGGATGCTGGCGGGAAGGTCTGAGGGTGGGGTCCCAGTGATGAGTGCGATGGGTGCGAGTGCAGGGTCAGCCTCCAGTCCTGGTTCCCGGGCTGGTGTGAATGTGAGGCCATGACAACAGCAGCTGGAAGGCTTGTCTTTGCACACAGACGCCTCCTCCCTCACCTGCCAGCGCTCAGTCCTGCCGGATGGGGGTGGGAACCTGGCGCCACTGAGCTGGGGTGGGCAGGCGGGTGGAGGCCAGGCTGCAGCCATGACTGACCCTGAGGTATTACAGGCCAGCGCTCCGGTCCCTGTCCCGCCTGAGGCCCACCATGACGCTGGAGGAGGGAATAGGGCAGGCCATGCAGGAATGGCAGAACAAGAGCAACTTTGACCGGAGGGTCTATTCTGAGATGGCAGAAAAGTGAGTCCTTGGTCCCCACAGCTGGGGTGGGGTGGGGCTGACTGCGGGGCAGGGTCCAGCTGTGAGATCTCATCAGAGAGGAGGGTGGTGGGAGGGTGTCACTCAGCACGGGGTCCCCACAGCCCAGAGGCCCTTCTCACCTGGGGAAGCCTCTCCCTCAGCTTCAGAGCGTGGGTGCTTCTGTCCCACCTCCCGGGGAAGCTCCCCCTCCTCTGGCCCTGACCTGTCCTGGGCTGGACATGAAGGCTCAGGACAGGCTGGGGGAGGTGCCCGCCCCGTGGGCAGACTCCAGCCAGAGGGGCTGTGCAGGAAGGTGCTCAGCCAGCCTCCTGCCTCCCCAGTGTCCGGGCCCTGACAGCCCCAAGGCCCTGGCTCTCCCATCCCCCCACCCGCTGCTGCCTTTCTGGGCTCCCGGCGGCGGCCTTCCTCTCAACACAGCTGTGCCCCCCTCACCCCCAGGTTCATGGAGATTGAGGCAGAGGAGCAGATGCAGTTTGAGAAGTTGCAGTTGAAGAAGGGGGCACAGACTCAGCCCCCTCCTGCCCCACCAAGACCTGATCCTCTGGGGCCCCCAGCCCCAGCGGTGGGCGGGCAGCCAGGTAGGCCAGCACGTTCCCATGGGAGCCCATGGCCAAAGGCAACAGGGCCTAGGGCAGGCCACTGTCCCACCCACAGGGGCCCTTCGCCTTCAGGGGGGCTTTGGTCTTTCAAGGGAAACAGCCCTGAGAGTCGGGCCTCAGCCGCCCTTTGTCTGAATGGGGTCTGGACCTGGTCCACTTTCTCATCCCCTCTCCCTGCTCCCTGTCAAAGACCCCACATGAAGTCGGCTGAGAAGCGGGCTGGCTGCGGGGCCCCTTGGAGATTCGGTGGCTCCACACGTCCTCACACATGACTCTCTTGGGTGCTCCCCTCTGGCCTCTCCCCTCACATAGTCACAGGCTTCAGGTGGCCCCGACCCAGCCGCACCCATATTAATGCCCCAAACACTGCCCTCAGCATCGCATGCCCTGGAGGTGGGAGCTTTATCCCCTCACGCTCCCTCCTCTTCCCTCTCTGCCCAGCTCGCACTACCAGGAAGGCTGTACCCAGCGCCCAGTGCGCCCTCACAGCCCCGCTGCCCCGGGAGACTGAGTCCCACAATGGGATCCCCCCTGAGGCCAAGCAAGAGGACATGGACATCATGGATGAGCTGCCCATGGGGGCGCCAGGTGGAGGATGGGAAGATGAAGAAATGGAGTGGCTGCAGGATGAAGATCTCCTGAGCTACCTGGACCAGCTGTGCTCCCAGGAAGACTTTGTCACCCAGGTGGGCTGGCTGGCAGCTCCGGGTCTATAAGATCCCAGAGGGTGGCGCTGCAGCACCCCGACCCGGGTTCTCCCAGGCTGATGGGATTGGGCTCTGCTCTTTGTTCCTGAGCTGGGCACGTGAGAGTGTGTGTGTCTGTGTGCATGTGTGTGCTTTGTGTATGTGTGGTGTGTGTGCTGTGTTCATGTGGGTGTGCCCGTGTGTGTATGTGCATGTATGTTTCTGTGTGTATGTGTGTGTGTGTGTGTGTGCACCTGATGATCATGATGGAGTAAAACACCCGCCTGAGCAGGAGGCCGGGTGGGTCTTGGCTTTCCCACTTGTGCTCCAGGCCCCGCTGACTCCCAGTTTGCTCCCTGCCAAGGGGCTCACGGCCACTTCCTTCTGTCCCAGGTGGAGGAGGTCATTGACTCCCAGTTCCTGAAGCAAATAATTTCCCCAGACACACAGCAGGATCCCTTGGCCCTAGCTGAGGAGTTGGAGCAGGAAGAAGGGCTCACTGCTGCCCAGGTGAGCCAGGGGAGGATGGACATTAGGGAGATGGGAGGGGGTCCCCAAGTGAGCCATAGCACCCAGGAACCCCAGGGGAGTTAGAGGAGGGACAGGCCCTAGTGAGTCAGGGATGGAGGGATCCAGGTAGATCGGGGGTGGGGGGCCCTCAGGGAGCCAGGGGAGGGTGCACCCAGGTAAACCAGGGCAGGGAGCAGCCCAGAACCAGGACACACATAACTGTGTCCACACCACCCCTGCCTGCAGGCACCACGTGCCGAGGGGCCAGCCCTGGGTGGGAGCAGGGCAGGATGACAAGAAGGAGAGGGCTACAGAGAGGAGGAGGTGGGAGCCCAGAAGGGGAGGGGACACAAAGATGGGAATATGGCACAGGGGACTGAGGAGAGACACATGACTGTGGTGGATTCCAGTCATGGTGTCACCTCCCCTCCTCCCCCCAGTGCCATTGTCCCATCACCCACGCTCCTCCTCCTCACACACGTGTGCAGCGCCAGTCACTGTCCCTTCTTCCTCCCAGCTGGTAGAGAAGCGAGTCCTGGCCTCCAAGGAGGGGGGCGTGCAGGCACCCCCGAGTCACGGTGCTCCCCTGTGGGGCTCAAGTCCTTCTGAGTCTGCGACCCGCCAAGATGCCCAGAGGCGTGACCGTGGCCCCCAGCTGGGGGTCAGTGACAAAGCCTGCCCACCAGAGACTGACTTCAAGGACCAGCAAAGGCGCGGCCCAGCAGGCGCCCACTGGCCCAGGCCCCAGGCCTTTGCTGTCTCTGTGGGGCGTCAGGAGCACCCACCACTCCGGGCTCGATACCCCCCTTCTGCTCCCCAGGGCCACGGGCCTGCTGACTGTGCACTGGGCCCCAAGGAGGCCTGCGTCCCCAGAGAGGCCTCTCCTGTCAGGGAGACTCGCGGGCCAGCGGACAGGCCCGGTGAGGAGGACGAGGATCTCTGCAGCCTGGCCTTCCTCTGGGCCTCTCCCGGCCGCCTGCTGCCCTGCGCGCTCTCTCTGAGTCCTGTCCCCGCCTCGGGCCTGGCCTGCCCTGGAGGTCGGGGGCCCCGGGGCGCAGCCCAGGCCCAGTCCCTTCAGAGACGAGGCCTCAGCCGCGCTGCACCTGCAGCGTCCAAGTCTCAGAAGCGGGCTCTGGGGGGAGGCCCCGTCCATGCTGAGAAGACCCCCCGCCCAGGGGCCGACCTCGGGGTCTGTGGGCGGCCAGCACTGGCTCTGGGGCTGGTGCCCTCCTCACAGCCTCGCAAGAGGAAGTGTGACCCGTCTGACCCAGGGAGTGGGAGGAAGCGGCACTGCAGCCAGGATGGAGCAGAGGGGTGTGCCCCCCACTGCCAGCGCCCCGAGGGGCCCGGACTGCATGGGGCCTGGCTGTCCCCCAGAGGAGCCAAGGGCTCCTTCTCATCGCAGGGCTGATCCTGCTGCTCCACTGACATGGGAGGGTGGGAGGCAGGAGGGAGGGCGGGACCCTTAGGGCAGGGGTGGGACTGTGGTGGGGGTAGGAGGGAGGGCAGGACCCTTAGGGTGGGGGTGGGCCTGGGGTGGGAGGCAGGAGGGAGGGTGGGACCCTTAGGGCAGGGGTGGGACTGTGGTGGAGGAAGGAGGGAGGGCAGGAACATTTGGGGGGTGGGCCTGTGGGGGGATAGGAGGGAGGGCAGGACCCTTAGGGTGGGGGTGGGCCTGGGTGGGGGTAGGAGTAGCACCTTTGGGGCATTGTGGGTCTGTTATGAATAAAGATAATTTTGTTTGAAAATGCTCTGGGGGCCGCTGTGTCTGTACTCGGGTCTGCGCTGCTCCTTGGAGAGGGGACCTGAGAGGAAGGGAGGATGCGGGAGGTCCTGGGCGCTCGGCATCCACAGGGGACCCTCAGTCCCTCCTCCTGATTGACAGGGACCTCTTCCTGCTCCTGGGAGCACACAGCTCTCTAATGCCCAGGGACCCCTCCCACCACTTCTGCTCCCAAGGCCAGACTGTGTCCTGACCTGAGAGGGAAAGGCTGGACCTCAGGGGCACCTGTCCCCCATGGGCCTCCTGCAGGAGGAGCATCCTCTGTTTCAGCGGGTGATTGAAAGTGGAGGGGGGTGGGGGCAAGTCTGGAACAAGGGGGTGACAGGAAAGTAATGGCGACAAGCCTGTTAAAGGTGGGTACACGGGGAATGGCAGAGCGTGGGGAGGATACCAAGTCCCTTGGGGGATTTCTGTGTGGGACCATCTTGTCCAGCTGGGGGAGGAGGACCCCTCTGCTGTGGCTGGGGGACGGGCTCAGGGACAACGGGGATTCAAGGACGCCCACGACTGCTGTCCCTTCCCTCCCAACCAGGGCTGGACTCTTGTGTGATAGATGCTGACGCAGATTTACATCCGCGTGGGAAACAGGTCCTACTCACAACCTGTGGGGCCCTTTCACAAGCTCGACCAGCAGGGGCAGCAGGGGAACAGGTGTGTGTGGCCCCAGGGCTGGTGGCAGCTGAGATCCAGGCTGAGGGCGGGGCCCCGTCACCGGCTGTGGGCACTGCTACCGACCACACAGACAAAGCAGGGACCCCACCCCGGATGTAAGAGTGAGATGAGCCAGCAGTGAGGGGCGGAGCTGAGCCAGGAGGAGACCCCTGTCTGCAGAACTGCCTGTCCCAGCTCTACTCCCATATGGCCACGCCCTGGCCCTCACCCCTGCCTCCTGGCATTGCCTCTTCCCCAGGTTCAAGTCTGATTCCTTCCCTGGGCTCAGGTTGGGTGGGACGGCTGAGGCTCCCGAGCAAGGCCCCAGCCCACCCAGCATGCAAAGCTTTGGCCCCGGGCAGTGGTCCTGCAGCAGCGATGGGATGGGGCTGAAGTTGTGCGGTGAAAGTAGGCCTGGCCCTCTGCTGCCCCCACAAAGAGCTCGGGCGAGAATGGACTCATGTCAGGGCCCTCACCCCCTCCCACAAAATCGCAGGTCAGCCCTCAGGTCCTCTGCTGCCTTCCCTTGTCCCGTGTGGCGGGCAGCACCCACTCTCCCAGTCTCCTGGGCACTTTGTGGAGGAGACTTAGCACCTGGGCCCGTCTTTCCCCGGCCGCTGCCCCCTCCCTGTCCAGCTGGGTCTCAACACAGAGAAGAACATTTGAGAATAAAGGAGACATAGTTGTTTATTAAGTCTTGTCCCAGATTAATAAACACATCATAATTGGCTCAGATTTTGCCTCAAACTAATAAATTGTTGGTCAACCACTAAGCAATATAGACTAAGAGGCCCGCATCCCTAGGATTCTAACATTGAAAACACCTATAATAATCTACACTAAGAAAAGCTTAATATGCAAAACAACTGAAGGACTGAACAGCAGAACGACCGTCTGGACGACCACACTATGACACACACTGGCACCAGGCCAGCCGAGGTGGTGCGATACAATTGGTCTGGAGGGCCCCCTGCCATTGCCCCAGGATCACCCCACAGAGGGAGGCCCAGGCTACCCAGCCAGAGGCTCTGTGGTGGGTGGGCAGGGCCTCCCTCTGCAGGCGATTGATTGGGGGTCTCCCGGACTGTGAGAGGGCGCAGGCCAGGCTGAGGCACCCCTTCCCGCCCCCCGTCCCCTGAGTGCACGAATTCACACACAGGGCCTCTAATAGAAACAAAATTAACATCAGTGGTCACACACTGCAAGGGAGATATTGGGTACATTTAAATTTAGACAAGTAAAAGTTACCAAAAAAAAACCAAAACCATAATTAGACACCAAGAAATTAAAATACATAGTTACTTAAATATATTATATAAAATGCCCAGTTTTGAATATCTAGAAAAAATGTGAAATATCCAGAGAAACAGAATAGTGTGACCAATATTCTGAAAATGCAGTGGTCAAGACGATAGAAAAATGTTTAAACCTATGAAAATATGTTTACCCTTACTCACGAGAGACCATTTTTTACTCATCAATTTAGTCACACACACAAAAAAAATCCATAAGGCTATAGAAGGAAGGCTATGAGGTTAACTCTTACACTTATATTGCAAATAAAATTATTCTAATCTGTAAATAGGGAAATTTGGCAACAGTTATTGAAATATAAAATACATATGCCCTTTGCTTATCAGGGAATAAATGATAAAATTCATATCTTCATGCATCACATTTAAAAGTAGAGAAATGAGAGAGAAATATTTCATATATTTTTTGTATAATTTATTCATGTAATTATAACATATATTAATATACGAAGAATTGAAATGAGATTTGATTTTGTGTGTTGGGCACACAATGCAATATGCAGATGATGTATCATAAAATTGTACACTTGAAACTTATATAATTTTATGACCATTGTCACCCCAATAAATTTAAAATTAAAAAAGAAAAGCAAGTTAAGAGAATTGATCCAGGGTTGTGACCCTGTAGATAAAATGGTGAGAGTAGTGTTTTCTGAGGAGACTTTCAAGCAGTGATAAAAAAATAAAGGTCAGAAATTAGTTTCTACTTTGTTGGAAATAGAATGTAATGGGACAGAGTGAGCTTGATTTGTATATAAAAAAAATGAGTCCAGTGTGCTAGACATCATAAAGCAAGACTTAAAGAGGCAGGTGATGAATTTAGACATTGCCTGTGGATAAGGCCACAATGTGACTAATAGAACATGATAAGGACTGCATTTTTAACAAGATAAAAACATAAAAACTTTGAGTCAGACAGCAAATTTAAGCAGATTTCTCCAGCTTGTGGAGAAAAGATTAAAGGAAGCTGAGAGTGGAGGTAAGATGATGAATTAAAAGGTTATTGCACTATTCTAGGGAAAGCATTTTGGTTTAGATGGTATTGGTATGTTATCAATAGAAGAGGTGAGACATGGTTGGATTTGGAACATATTATAATGCATTAAAGACAGACTTGATATGGTGATAGTTTGGATAAGGTTTATGAGAGTAAGAGAGGAGTTTAAAATAACACCAATAATTTTTCTAGGAAAATTTGTGGCCCTACTTACTGAGTGGGCATTGTAGGAAAAAATAGGAGAGCAATTTTATGATTGGTGATTTTAAAATGTTTATTATAGATCATAGTGGCGATTTACAATGAATGGGTTGACAAATTAGTGACTAATGCAGGGGAGAAAGATTTTAAGTGGTAGAACTGGATGGGATCACCCAGTGAAGATGTGTACCTAAGAGGTGAGAAGTTTCATTGGCAGAAGCCTGGGGACACTCCAGCATTTTAAAGAAAAGGAAGGATAAAGTAGAATCCAGCAAAAGAGGCTGAAAAAGGATAGCCAAAAGTTGAGCAAAAACATGAGACTAGAGCATCCTGGTAGCTGAGATGAGATGTTTTTAATTAATTTATTTGTCTCTTTGTTTTAACATAGGGACTGGTCAACTATCTCTAAACACTACTGAGGAGCTGAGTAAAATCAGATCCCTGGTATTTTGCAAAGTGACTGTTGACTTTCCACGAGCTGTTCCAGTCCCACTCCTAGAGATAGAATCCTGATTAGAGTGGGTTGAGGATAAAACTGGAGTTGAAAAATTGGAATCAGCAACTATTGATTAGTCTTTGAGTGAGATTTGCTTTCAATAATAGCAAAAGAGAAAAAATGGGACAGAAACTAAACAGTGATTTGATATCAATAAATGCTTTTCTAAATGTGTATTCTGATTAGAATGATTCAATAGGAAGAAAAGAAATGGTGCTGCAAAAAGAGAAAGGAATAGATAGGCGAGAATGTTTGGGAGTCACGGGGCTGGTAGAGGACAGGGTCTTCTGTCTTCGTCAGCTTGGGCTGCCATAACAAACACTGGCGGGGTGACTTATAAAACAGTAATTCATTTTCTCACAGGTCTGGTGGGAGGGAGTCTGAGATCAGACGCCAGATGGTCAGTTTCTGGTGAGAGTTCTCTTCCTAGCTGGCAGCCAGCCGCCTTTTTACAGTGCCCTCACATGACTGAGGGGCTGGGGAAAGTGAAGGAGAAGGGAGAGATGGAGGGAAGGGAGGGCAGAGGGCTAGAAAAGTTCCTTGGTCTCTGACTGTCTTTTCTTCCAAGAGCACCAATCTCATCACAATGGCCCCACCCTCATAAACTCATCTAAACCAAATTACCTCCTGAAAGCCCCATCTCTAAATACCATACTATTGGGGGTTAGGATTTCAACAGATGAATTTGAGGAGGGGGCACAATTCAGTCTATACCATCATTAATAGAAGTATAAGCACATTGTTTGGGGACATATGCCCTTAGATCGACAGATTCAGCAAAATGTTTTTTTTTAATGTATGTGGCTATACATTTTTATTCTGATGTATTTTAATTTTCGTCCCTTTGTAAAATTGAAGAATTTCCTCCCCTTTGTCAAATTGAGGAATTTTATTTTCTTTTTATTTTCTTCCCTTTGTCAAATTGAAGAATTTCCTTCCCCATTGCCTGCAATGAGGTAACCGATGGAGAGTAAAGAACCAGGAGAACTCCCTCGAGGCTTAAGAAAATGGAAAGCATGAACTTATCCTCTCTAATATATATGAGATGAAATCACACTAGTGTGAGATGACAAATCTAAGGGATGTTAATTCAAATATTAAGAGCCAAAGATAGAAAAATTTTGAAATAGCATTTGGAAAAGACTGGTTAAGTAAATAACAGTATATCTATAAAAAGGTATACTATAAAGAAGGTGAAGTACAATGAGGCAGCTATCTGTGATCTCCAAGCTTCACACACCGAAAAACTCAAAGTCTTGGCCATGTGAATAATACTACAATGAATGTCAGGATACATATATTTTGAGGAAGAAATATTTTCAAAATTTACAGGTAGATAAATATGTATTCTTACATATGTATATATACACACCATTTTAAATATATTTTAGAGAAACACAAAGTAGAAAAAATGTGGAAGAAAGAAACAGATTGAAACTGTTACCATGGTTCTTAACACAATAATCCTTGGTATATGGAATGATTCAATAAGTATTATAATGAACGAAAAAGAGTCAAGGATTAAAATTAATATACTAGCTTGTTAAACACTTTTTAGAGCATCTATTGAATATTAATCATCATCTATTACACATCTCTTTGAAATAAACCGAGATCTCAAATCAAGGTTGATATAGTTATAGTTTATCCTAGCTAATAAAGAGGGAATATGCAAATTGACCAGCACACTGACACAAAGATGGCGGTTTCCAGTCCCCTCAGCTCCTCCAGAGTCCCCAAGTCCTTTCAGCCCCACTGGGGGTGGGAGGTGACAGGTGCACGGTCCTGAGGGAGGGTCTGGCTGCTCCTTGTGCCTGCCGCTGGAGTGCCACAGTCCTTTCAGCCCAGCCGGGGAGGCAGCAGGTGCCCTCAGACCCCCAGCCACCCAGGGCTGGCCCGAGGCACAGGCAAGCCTCAGATGGCATCTGCCCAGCTGACGCCCAAGGTGCAAGCAAACCTCGGATGGTGGCTGCCCAGCCTCCCAGGGCTGCCCGAGGCTCAGGTAACCAGGGCCAGCCGAGGCTTGTGCTGCTGGCAGTGGCAGCAGCAGAGGTGTGATGGGGGCATCGCCTTCCCCTGATTGCTGGATCACCTCCCACCCCTGAGGGATCACGGACTGTGAGAGGGGGCAAGCAGGGCTGAGGGGACCCCCCCTCCAGTGCATGAATTTTCATGCATTGAGCCTCTAGTATATTCATAATACAGAACTTTAACTGACGTGTAGACTGTTGATGTAAGAAAAGTTCAAACCTGTAGAGAATTTTTATGAGTTTATTTGAGCCAAACTGACAAAATGCCAGAAGCAAGACCTCAAATGTTCAGGTGAAGTTTCTTTTGCACATTTGGAATTAAGGAGGGAGCTTAGGGAAGGTGAAAGAGTACAGGATAGTTTACGAGATTATGTGCTCCCTTGAGTGTGGTTATAGCTCCCCAGAGTCTAAGAAAAGGGGATTAAGCAGGCATTTCATAGGTGTCTTATCATAGATGCATAGGAACAATGACCAGCTTGCTTAAGGCAAAGATACATCTACCAGGATCTGTCCAGTTAGAAATTTGTAATCAGGTCTCCCTGTGAAGTGACTTTCGGTCAGATTTATTATAGAGCCCCTTTTTCATCCACAAACTTTCAATAAAATGCCTTTCTGCCACTTTACATATTGTGCCATGCTTCATCTACTAGGCCCTATTTCTCATAGCTTTTGACATTGAATTAAAAGAAACCCAGAAAAAAAAAAAAAAAGGGACACTAATCAGAAAAAGTGGAGCTTCAGCAACCACCTTGTTAGTATCACATTTTAATTTTCTCATTTGTAAGGAATTTCAGCTGCATCAGTGGTTGTGTTCTTTAAGCACATCCCTCTTCTGCTTTGAAATGCTGTTCCAAGGGGCTCACAAAATGATCAGGCCCTTTGAAATCATTTGGCTAGAGCTAAATAAGTCCTACTTCCAATTATATTAATGAAGCAGTAAGGGAACTGCCCATTTGGGAGCTGCACTAAAGTGTTGAATTGTTGCTTGTACAGCAGCCTGCAAGATAGACATGTCAGTATCTTAGAATTTTATACTTATAATGCAAGTTGATTGGTCTTAATAATATGTCTAGTGTTAATAAAACTGCATGATTTTATTTGTTTGCCAATGAAATTCAATTTTAGAGAGTTTGTTAATTATAATGTGTGGATCATTGTAGCCTTGTTGAATTTTGAAGATTTGATTCCAATGACATTCACAGTGACATTCACATAGCCACGGGGTTCTCGGGTGTCGCATCCCAGAACCAGAGAGGAGGGAGCCTGATTCCAGGGCACCCGAGAACCCCCCCTCTTGCAATCTGGGACCCCTTGGGGGATGTCAGAGAGCCAGTTTCGGCCTGATCCCCCCAGGCCAGGCCAAGGAACCTCACCTACTGGAGGAATCCTGCACACTCCGCAGATACCCTTTGAGCCGTGGCATTTATGCATTTAGTTCCTGTAGGCATAAATCAAATGCATAGAATATACAATAGCTACTTTATACAGTTCAAGGTTTTGGAAATGAATTAGAATAAATTGAAATTATTTTAAAGTGAAGTTACACAATAAATATTTGGCTTTAGCCCATTAAAAAACTTTCTAAAATGTTAATTCTAAATTTGCTTTTTCAGTAAGGAATCCTATATAATAAAAGCCTAATATGCTAAGTGTACAGTCGTCCAGTCGGCCATTCAACCAATCAAAGAGTAACATGCTAATGATATGCTAAGGTCGCTCAACTGCTCGCTACGATGTGCACTGATCACCAGGGAGCAGACACTCCAACCAGTAGGTTAGCTCGCTGCTGGGGTCTGGCCAATCAGTACTGAGCGAGTTGGGCCGGACACTCCTTGAAGCCCTCCCATGGTCCCTCCTCAGCTGGCCAACCTCCGGTGTCCCTCCCCAGCCCTGACTGTGCACCGGTGGGGTCCGTTGCCCTGGCCTACACCCTCTCTCAATTCAGGACCCCTTGGGGGATGTCAGAGAGCAGGTTTTGGCCCAACGGCAGAATGACTAGTCGCTATGATGTGCACTGACCACCAGGGCACAGACACTTAACACAGGAGCTTCCCCCTGGTGGTCAGGGGGAGCACCTCTCAGCTAGAAGCTGGGCTTACGGTTGGCAAGAGCAGTGGCTATGGCAGGAGCCTCTCCCACCTCTGTGGCAGTGCTAAAAATGTCCGACTGGCAGCTTAGGACATCCCCCCAAGGGCTCCTGGACTGCAAGAGGGTGCAGGCCGGGCTGAGGGAACCCCCCATTCCCCGAGTGCACCAGGCCTCTAGTGGATAAATAATGCAATTACACTTTCTCATCATTTTTAAGTTCTGTAAAAAAAATCTTAACAATCATTCTTTTGAAAAACCCAAGACATTTAGATATGAAATCCATCTTTTGCTCTGCTGTTACTGTTCTGTTCTTATAAATACAGAAGAATCCCTCTTCACTAGGAAAAAATGCTGTTAATGGTTTTAATTGTATTACTTGCTTGGCCACAAACGGTCTAAGCCAGGGGTGGGCAAACTTTTTGACTCGAGGGCCACAATGGGTTCTTAAACTGGACCAGAGGGCCGGAACAAAAGCATGGATGGAGTGTTTGTGTGAACTAATATAAATTCAAAGTAAACATCATTACATAAAAGGGTACAGTCTTTTTTTTTTTTAGTTTTATTCATTTCAAACGGGCCGGATCTGGCCCGCGGGCCGTAGTTTGCCCACAGCTGGTAAGCTCTCTATGTAATTAAGGAGGCAGGTCAGTGAGAATAGCAGGCAAGGAAGAAAAAGAAGATGAAAGAAGAAATGGTGAAGAAAATGGGTTTGGAAGAAGGAAGCAATGGAAGAAATAGAACATGTGGGGGAGGATAGGGGGAAAATATAACACATCACACATTTAATGATTTAATGCATTAAATGTTCTCCTCTTCTATTATTTTCAATTAATATTTCAATAACAAAATTATATTTCTTACAAAAATTATTTTACAGAAATGGAGATTTATATCAGTTGTACACATTACTTAAAGTAGCAACTTGGAGTGCAATGGCCTTCATACTCTACAAAATTCTACTATGAATTTTAACCTTGCTTCTACATGCTGCTTCCCAGGCTCGTCTTATTTTGGCAGCTTCAATTGCTGCCCAGGCTGAGTTGCCCACTTTCTACTCAAAAGATACCTGGCACTTACTATGCAACCTTAAAAGTTTTCTACCACGTGAAGTGCAACATGACATCACGTGGGATTTTGTGGGATGCTATGAAAACATGAATGAGGACTAGTTTCCTCATTACCAGTTTAAGGTGCAGCGTAGTTTGTTAATTCCTTTGCATATACTAGTAGTCAATCTAAAAAATTAGTTGGTGGAGTGAAAAAAAAAACTGAAAAGCATTAAAATGCTAAAGAAAGATTACAATTTTTAAAAGAAATGTATACCTTGCCAGTGTGGCTCATTGGTTGAATATTGACCTATGAACTAGGAGGTCATGGCTCAATTCCCCATCAGGGCACATGCCGGGATTGTGGGCTTGATCCCCAGTGTGGGTGTGCAGGAGGCAGCTGATCAATGATTCTCTCTCATAATTGATGTTCCTATCTCTCTCTCCATCTCCCTTCCTCTCTGAAGTCAAGAAAAAAAATATATATGTATATAAAGAAATGCATAATCTTGTCATTTTTAAAGGGAAGGGCATAATATCATTCACATCAATATATGGTTTGACTTCATTCATGTAATATTGATATAATAAGTGAAGTAAGATATAGCTAATCTACCTATACAAAAGGGTAATATGCAAAAGTGCCCCCTCAGGAGTTCCACTGGGAGACCAGGAGTTCGATTGTTCACTATGACATACACTGGCCACCAGGGGGTGGCACGGAATGAAGAAAGGCCCAGGCCGGCAGCCGGCAGCTGGAGAAGGGAGGCCCTGGTAGGCAAGCAGGAAGGAAGGCCCCAGCTGGCAGCTGGAAGGCCCCAATTGGCCCTGATCACTGGCCAGGCCTAGGGACCCTACCTGTGCACAAATTCTGTGCACCAGGCCTCTAGTGTATAATATTAACCTCTGCTTCATTAATAACATGAAGCCATATGTATGTATGTGTATATATATATATATATATATGAATATAAATATATTTAATGTATGCTTTAAAACTATTGTGCAGCCCCCAGGTGGCTCAATTGTTTGGAGCATCATCCTATGCACCAAAAGGTTGCGGGTTAAATTCTGGTCAAGGCACATACCTAGGTTGCAGGTTTGATCCCTAATCAGGGCGCATATGTGAGCCAATGGATGGATGTTTTTCTCTCACATGGGATGTTTCTATCCCCCCCCCCCCCCCCCACAGTCCCTCTCTCTCTACCTCTCCCTTTCTCTCAAAACAAACAAACACAAAATATAATTCTTAAAGAAAATATGCAAAGTGTTTGGACAGTAACCTCAGGAGGCTCACCTCCCATTAATGTTTCAGAGCATCACCAATTCTAGCAATGATGCCAAACTGCTTGCATTTCTGCCAAGGCATTGTGTTTTCGCATACCTCTGAAATATGCATGAATATTTTTCTGGAACTAGACTTCAACCTTGCTTCTACATGCTGCTTACCTAAGAAAGCATCTTCTCAGGCTCGTCTTATTTTGGCAGCTTCAATTGCTGCCCAGGCTGAGTTGTCCACTTTCTACTTAAAAGATACCTGGCACTTACTATGCAACCTTAAAAGTTTTTGTGTGACCTTTGATACTGCCAGCTTTAAAATTTTATTATTTCTGCCCTAGCTAGTTTGGCTCAGTGAATAGAGCATCGTCCTGTGGACCAAAGGGTCCCTGGTTTTATTCAGGTCAAGGGCACATATCTGGGTTGCAGCCTTCTTCCCAGCCCAGGCCCTGGTAGGGGCATGTGCAGAAGGCAACCAAAGTGTTTCTCTCACATTGATATTTCTCTCTGTCTTTCCCTCTTTCTTCCACTCTCCCTGAAAATCAATGGGAAAATATCCTCAGGTGAGGATTAACAAAAGAAAAAAATATTATTTCTTCGAGAGACTAGACTTTATGCATAATTTGCTAGACTGAGCTCAGGAGGAGGGCAATTTATGTATACCTAGAGAGGTCTGGGATCCTACATTCCTGTATTGTTTTTAAAGATTGAATTCCAAAGCAATTAGAGTTCTCTATGATTCCAAAGGTGAGTGCGTACATTCTGAAATTGTTAATATAAGTCCTATGCTGTTCTCAACTCATAACTTTTAAGACAGAAGTTTGCAAAGTGTGACCCTTAGTTTTATGTGTCAATGAGGCAGCCTGAGTAGTCAGCTATTAATCAAACCCTCATTGAGGTGCAGCTGTGAAAGCACCTTGCAGATCTGGCTAACATCCAATCAGCTGATTTGAAGTAGGCTACTCCTGATCAAGCGGATGGGCCGCATCCAATGATGTGGAAGTCCCGTAGAGCAACAACTAAGGCTTAACCAAAGAAGAAGAAATTCTGCCTCAGGATTTCAGGCTTAATTGTGGCTTTCTTTCAAACCCTGAGTTTTTATGCTATATCCCTGCTCCATAGATCTTAAATGTGTTTTCTTGCCCAAGCATATAAACATATTCCAGAGAACACTGATTGATACCCACAGCATACGAAGTTACAAAAAATACAACAGAAAAAATACTAAATAGGGAATATCATACTTATTTTTTTTTAAATATTTTTTATTGATTTTTTACAGAGAGGAAGGGAGAGGGATAGAGAGTTAGAAACATCGATGAGAGAGAAACATCGATCAGCTGCCTCCTGCACACCTCCTACTGGGGATGTGCCTGCAACCAAGGTACATGCCCTTGACCGGAATCGAACCTGGGACCTTTCAGTCCGCAGGCCAACGCTCTGTCCACTGAGCCAAACCGGTTTGACCATACTTATTAATAAAGTGTTGATCTTGTCAGTTTTTCCTGGACAAAATGAAGAAATATAAAAGTGAATGCTCTGATAATTGTACTCATATTCTGAAATTGCTAACAGGCACAATACATTGTGCTTTGCTTGATTCCATGTGACGCTTACATATAAGAAAAATGTGCATGTGAAGTCAGATGACAAATGACAACCATATTCATATTAAGTATGAATAAAGTCAGGAAACATAAAGCACATATGATATTTCCCAATGTTAAATCTTGCAGTATTTAGGCTGTTACATGTAATATCTGTAATAATAATTTAAAGTATTGTACAATGCTTACATTTAGATACCATGAACGAAATCTTCCAAATGAAATTCACAGGAGAAGCAATAAATAATACATTATTTAAGAGCATAAATAGAATTTGGTATATTTAAATTGTTTATTAAGCCACCCTTTTATCCACATATCTCCTAGTTTATTTCCTCAAAATGAAAGAGAAAGAGAAGGGACAGGAGGAATGGTGAGAAAAGGAGGAGAGAAAAGAAAAGCAAGAAGAAGAAAAGGAAGAGAAATATATTTTGCTGTAATGAATACAGAAACTATTTCCAACATCTATGTGTCTTTGGGAATTGTATCATGCATTTATCAAAACATCTACATTTTTGGCACTTTTGAAAATGGTTGTATATTTCTATTTTTTAATTCACATTGCATTTCCAAAACTCTAATGTATTTTTATGACTACTTCTAACAGATTCTGGACTATTACAAAATTATTTACACATAACTGATGGCTTTCACACAAATGCAGAGGCCCATAGATTCTAGATCTAGAATAAATCCTGGCTAAGAAATGAAACATGTCAGAATTCTTTTTTAAAAAAATATATTTTATGGATTTTTTACAGAGAGGAAGGGAGAGTGATAGTTAGAAACATCGGATCATCTCCTTCCTGCACACTCCCTACAGGTAACCAAGGTACATGTCCTTGACCGGAATCAAACCTAGGACCCTTCAGTCCACAGGCCGATGCTCTATTCACTGAGCCAAACCGGTTAGGGCACCTGTCAGAATTCTTAACCTCATGTGGGTTTACTTCCGATTTGGAATGGTGAACACTTATGTAGGGCCCTTATCTTCCCACTGCCCAGTCATTAGCTGGCTCGTTTCCCTCACCATATTGTCCCAAACCAGAAAACAAGGTTTCTGTTATGTTTTCCCATATTTCCAAAATTTTAGTTTGTTATTTTTAAATATATTTTTATTGTTTTTTTGTTTTGTTTTGTTTTTAGAGAGAGGAAGGGAGAGGAAAAGAGAGGTAGAAATATCCATGAGAGAGAAACATTGACCAGCTGCCGCCAGCATGCTCTCCACTGGGGATGGACCCTGAAATTTGGGTATGTGCCCTGACTGGAATCCAACAGGCAATCTTAGTAAAAGCTAGCAAAATACCAACCATGTAAAGATCCTGCAAAAAAGGGATTCTGTTTTAAAACACAAGAAAATTCCATTGATCTAGAGCAAGGGTGGGCAAACTTCTTGACTCGAGGGCCACAATGGGTTCTTAAACTGGACCGGAGGGCCGGAACAAAAGCATGGATGGAGTGTTTGTGTGAACTAATTTAAATTCAAAGTAAACATCATTACATAAAAGGGTACGGTCTTTTTTTTTTTTAGTTTTATTCATTTCAAACAGGCTGGATCCGGCCCGCGGGCCGTAGTTTGCCCACGGCTGATCTAGAGGAACTTGTGAGAAAAAAAAATACTCAATATTCAAGAATATGTAGCTAGCTTCAAAGAAATTTTGTGGGTTTGTAAAAAATATTGGTATTTCATACAAAGCAGAAATTTATCTCTATCTGCTTCCCAAAGACTTCCTTTTTTCAAATTTCTGCCAAAGCATGTGGAAGGTAAATGTAATATTCATGATTTTCTAAACCAGTCACTGTATTTTACAAATGCAGTGTCAGAGATCAACTGATTAGAGATTATATTTAACTGAAGAGTACCTGGTTGGAAACTTTGTGCCATTCATTCTGGATGAATTTCCTACTTTGGCAGAACAAGCCAACATCTTTGACCACATAAAAGCTTGTCAACTACTCTGTGGAAATCAGGTGTTTATTAATATGTGTAATAAATGTAAATATAAATAACTTTTTAGGCAATAAATATTGCATATCTACCTCTGTGGTAAACCATAATGCACAATTTGTTGTTTCTTTCATGAACTTCACTATCACTTCATTTTTTTTAAAATTCTCACTTGAGGATATGTTTTCCATTGATTTTAAAGATAGGAAGGCAGAGATAGACAGATAGATAGAGAAACATCAATTGTTTGCCTCCCATACACAACCCAACAGGAATGAATCTGCAACCTACATATGTGCCCTGACCAGAATCAAAACCCTCAACCTTTTGATGTGAGGGAAGATGTTCCAACCAACTGAGCTACCCAGCTAGGGCATCACTTCATTCTGATTAGAATTGGTAGTTATTGTAAGAGATTACACTGTGTTAAGACTGCAGCTTTTTTTTTTTTCATTTTTTAAAAAATATATTCTATTGATTTTCCACAGAGAAGAAGGAGAGGGATAGTTAGAAACATCGATGAGAGAGAAACATCGATCAGCTGCCTCCTGCACGCCACCCCACTGGGGATGTGCCCGCAACCAAGGCACATGCCCTTGACCGGAATCGAACCCAGGACCCTTGAGTCCGCAGGCCGACGCTCTATCCACTGAGCCAAACCGGTTCTGGCATGCAGCTTTTATATTATTAGATAATTATCACAATGTTAATGTTTATGCAGATTTTGGGTGGTATACAGTTATTTTCACTTTTAGAAATTTTAAGTGTTCCATCTAAGTCTATTCTGTCATCCATGATTCAGGATAGCTCTGGAAGAATTGCAAACTCAAAACATGTACAACCTAAGTCACATTTCAAAACCTGAGTCCACAGCAGCTTAATCTGGGTTCCCAAATTTTAAAGGGCTCCTTGGGGGAGAAGAAAGGTTAGAAAGATTATTAGAAGACCTAATGGTTTGTGTAATTGGTTAGGCAACAAAATTGTACTTGAGCTTCAGTGTTAACTTCTTCAGCCTTGAAACAATTCTACCAGTGACACTTTCTTTAATTTAAAATTTTTAATTAAATTGATTGGGATGACATTGGTCGACATGATCAAATAGGTGTCAGGTGTGGGTGTCTATGTTACAAGATGTGTATATTGCACCGTGTGCTACCACCAAAGTCAAATCTCCTGTCACCTTATATTAGCACCCTTCCCTCCCCCGACCTCCTTTTCCCTGTGGCACTCACCCTACTGCTATTTGTGCTCACAAGTTTCAGTTTTATACCCCACATATGACTGAAATCAGATGGTTTTTAGCTTTTTTCTGATTGACTTATTTCACTTAGCATAATATTCTCAAGGTCCATCCATGCAAACTGCAGTATTTCATCCTCTTTTATGACTGAGTAGTGTTCCATTGTGTTCTCTCTACCTTCCTCTCTCTCTCTAAAATCAATGAAAAAACATTAAAAGGAAAGATAAATATGTTGATCACTCATAAATTTAAAAGGGATAAGGAGAAAGAGAGAGTTAAAGACAACAATATTAAAATGACATATCCCTAATGGTGCAGAACCTGTGCACATATGTAAGACCACACACTACCAGGAGGAAATAGGGTGGAGATGTGTCAGTTACCACTCTCTGACTGAAAGGGGAACTGAATTGTGAACTTCTGAAACCATGACCAAGTGGAATTTATTCCTGGAAATCAAGGTTGGTTCGACATAAGAAAATCAATTAATATATTATTCTCCATCAATAAAATAGAGAACAAAAACTTGAAAATCATCTTAATGGCAGAAGAAAATATTTGACAAAATTCAATATCGGTAGCCGAAACCGGTTTGGCTCTGTGGATAGAGCGTCGGCCTGCGGACTGAGGGGTCCCAGGTTCGATTCCGGTCAAGGGCATGTGCCTGGGTTGCGGGCACATCCCCAGTGGGAGATGTGCAGGAGGCGGCTGATCGATGTTTCTCTCTCATCGATGTTTCTAACTCTCTATCTCTCTCCCTTCCTCTCTGTAAAAAATCAATAAAATATATTTAAAAAAAAATTCAATATCGGTTTATGATAAAAATTCTCAATGTTAGAGTTATAAATATGAAAATGTAACATATAAAATATCTAAAAGCTAGAGTCAACATCATATTTAGTGGTGGGAGACTAAATATCTTATCCTTAGATCAGGAAAAAGGCATGAATGTCCATTTTCACCACCATTATTCAATATTGTGCTGGCAGACCAAGGCAATGCAATAAAGTAAGAAAAATGAATAAGTGGAACCTGATTTAAAAATAAAAAAGTAAAAACTTCCATTATCCCTAGATTACATGATTTTATAAAAGAATACCAAGGAGAGCTATTTAATTCATTCTAATGCACTCCTTCAGCTTATAGATTTTTTCTATAGGAAAGAACACATGAACTTAATATTAAAACTATAAATAATATTTATCCAGGCCAAGAGGTTTTTGAAAGGGAAAACATTCAAAAAAGAAGAAATTAAGATCATGTTATGTGTAAGAAATCCCAAACTTCACAGTGTTGCATCCTTACCAAGAGTGTAAGGTAAGGATGATTAGAAAGATCAACAGAACGCAAGTAAAGGATTGATATTTACATCTATATTGATGGAATCTATTAGTTTTCTAAAATAAGAGAGGATGTAATTTGCATTACAAAGCAACGTTGGAGGATAAGCTTGAGAGAGACATGATTGGCAACACAGAGGAAATTTGGGCAGCTGACACAGAACCCCACAAAAGCAATAGTGGAAACTTGAATTATGACTGTACTAATAGAGATGGAGATGTTGACATATTTTTTTTCAGA
Organism: Myotis yumanensis; assembly: GCF_028538775.1. Lineage (NCBI taxonomy): Eukaryota > Metazoa > Chordata > Mammalia > Chiroptera > Vespertilionidae > Myotis > Myotis yumanensis. Next base: position 6,711,986 of record NW_027223772.1, read on the forward strand.
CATGTATAGTTTAAAATCAGCTGAGTTTTATGATAAAACGGTTTGGATGCATGAGTGAAAGGTAAAAGAATAATTGAATTTTACGGTTGGGTGACAAAGTCAAGGTTGTCTCACTAAAAGAGAAAATACTGGTTTAGAAAAGGATGGAGCAAGATGAGACATTCCATTTGAGATATATTAAGCCAAAAATGCCTATTAATCAAAGTATAAATGTAATAGAGATTTGAATATATATTTTAAAAATATTTATAAATATCTCTATAAAAATTTGTTCTGGAAATAAAAACCTAAGGAAGCAAATAACAAAAAATATGATAATAGATACTCTGAAATAAAATCAGTAGTGAGAAACAAAAAGCCAAATATAAAATATTGTGGAGTAATTAATTGTAAGGGTGAGTAATAGTGCATAGTAGAGGGGCCAATGCCTGAGGAGGAGGAAGAGAAAGAGGAGAAGGGGGAAGAAGGGGAGGAGGCTGGGGGGAAGAGTAAGAAGAGGAAGAAGAGGAGGAGGAGATGGAGAAGCATACAATGAATAAATGTTTACTATGTAAGGGGAATCAAAATGTATAATTTTAAGAAGGTAGGAATTGTAAATTATCCCACATGGCAAAAAAATAAATGAACCTCATTCCATATGACATTAGAATGATTACACAGCTCAACTTAGTAATATTTAAATAGAATGATGAGAAAAGTTACAGGACCAGTTTTAAGATAGATTGATAATCATAAAAGAGGAAATGCTGATAATAAACTACTAGCATGAGTGGTTTAATTTAATAATTAACTACCCATAACTAAAAATCAGCAAATGGATAATCCAAGGAGCAGCCACTTGGCAGATAATGAAGAGATTTGAGAGATTCATTCTTTTTTTTTTCCCCAGTAGATCTGGTTCATTGAGATTTATTTTTATTTTTTTAATTCTTTATTGTTTGAAGTATTACATATGTCTCCTTTTCCCCTCATTGACCTCTTTGCGGTCATCCCCCCGGCCCCCTCCACAAGAACCAGCTAGTCTTGTCATCACTGTTGTTGTGTTGTTTCTATTAAATGAGGGGAAAAAAGCATTATAGAAGATGAAGTCCACAAAGAAACAAATATTTCAAACATCAGATAGCTATCAATGGATGTTAAACATTATGTAAATCAGTAAATATCTTATATATTTTTAAATATTTCTATTTTTAAAATTATTTTATTTAAGTATTGTATTAGTCAAATATATTAATTCCTAAATGAGACCATAAAATTTGAGTTCCGTTTTCATAGGAAAAATGTATATATGAGAAAATAGATTCTAAAAAAATGACTCAATAACTAAAACTTACTTTAACTGAGAAGATCCTCTGCTTCCATCTCATTGAATTTTTTTTATATTTTATTGATTTTTTAGAGAGGAAGGGAGAGAGATAGAGAGCTAGAAACATCGATGAGAGAGAAACATCGATCAGCTGCCTCCTGCACACCCCTACTGGGGATGTGCCCGCAACCCAGGTACATGCCCTTGACCTGAATCAAACCGGGGACCTTTCAGTCCGCAAGCCGATGCTTTATCCACTGAGCCAAACCGGTTTCAGCCCATCTCATTGAATTTGATATGATTCTAATCTGCAAAGGCAGTATTTTGGGAGTTCTGATGTACTTTGTTTCTTGTGCTTTGTTGGCCGTCTATGTTCTTTCTGAGTGCTTGTACTTTGACAAAAATGAATAAAAAATCCACAAAAAAGTATAATTCAAGTATTTATGTATTTAATCTTTATTGTTAAAGTGTTACATATGTCCTCCTTTCCCCCCATTGACACCTTCAGCTGGCCCTAATTCAAGTATTTAATTTAAAAATTTTCTTAAGTGACAAAATACATTTTAAAAATTTTAGGTAGATATGAATGTATTAAAATGCCATTTATGTAAAGAAAACAATTGTTTGATAGTTATCATTTAAGGCAACATAAATTTATGGGATGGGGTTTTCTTTAATTTACTCATGCATAAAATAAATAAATTTAATTAATTCAAATTATAATTATCTTGGAATTTGTGTTACTATGATTCCATTAATGATATATTGGTTACTTTCTTTAAGAAATGACTAGTGCATGAAAATTTGTTTTCTCTTTGAGTGTTGACACTTGATAGAGTGTAAGAAAAAAAATAGCTATAAAAAAAGTTCCTTAATAGAAACTTCAAAAGGCATACAGATGGCCAATAGACATTCGAAAAAATGCTCAATGTCACTGATTATCAGAAAAATGAATATTTAAACCACAATGATATTTAAACCACATTACCTCACATCTGCCAGAATGGCTACCATCAACAATTCAACAAATGAGTGCTGAAAAGGAAGTGGAGAAAAGGGAATCCTAATGCACTGTTGATAGAAATGCAGACTGGTGCAGATACTGTGGTAAACAGAATGGAGTTTTCTCAAAAAATTAAAAATGGAACTGCCCTTTGACCCAGCGATCCACTTCTGGAAATATATCCTAAAAATCCCAAAACATCCATCAGAAATATATGCCACCCCTGTGTTTATAGCAGCATTACTTACAATAGCTAAGATCTGGAAACAGTCCAAGTGCCCATCAGTAGATGAGTGGATAAAAAGGCCTTGGTACATTTATACAATGGAATACTATGCAGCTGCCAAAAAGAAGGATCTCTTATCCTTTGCAACAGTATGGATGGACCTGGAGATTATTATGCTAAGCAAAATAATTCAATCAGAAAAAGACAAATACCATACGATCTCACTAGTATAGGGAATTTAATGAACAAAATAAACTGACAACAAAATAGAACCAAAAGGCATGGATCCATGGAACAGATTGAAAAATATCAGAAGGAAGGGGACTGGGAGGGAGGGGGTGGATTAAAAAAAAAAAGGTGAAGTGATTAGCCCAAGAACATAGATGCATAGTCCATGGACGCAGACCACAGTGTGGTGAAGGCCAGGGGCGGGGGAGCAGGGCTGGGTGGAGGTGGGGAAAGGCAGGGGGCAGAGGGAATATCTGTAATAGCTCAACAACAACAAAAAGAAGCTCCTTATTCATGTTTCCATACTGCATATATTTTTTTATAAAAACAACAATGATAAAACTAATAATTGCATCACTTCCATCAATTGAATAATCACAGTGTTTTCCCAAAGGAAAGAGAGAATTCATCTAGGGGAGACTGCATTTCCTTCATATTTGTTAATGTATCAGATAAAATAACATTTTGAATTTTCTAGGTGATACTTTTCAGTTTAAAATCTCTATTACTTTGTAAACTTTTACTCCTGAAAATAGTTAAGAATCACCATTATGTGGAGAGAGGAAAAAGATAAGAATTTCTGAGGGGTGACAAAATGACACTATTTTGTTTTGTTCTGTATTATATTTTAATCAGTAATATCTCCCTACTGAAGTTACCAATGATGGGGAAAAACAAAACAAACAAAACACCCAGACAATGATGCAGTATGTTGTCCTCAGGTTATTTTCTTATTATCAAATCTTATAAAATGTTTTCTTTTATTTACATGTCTATACTACTATGATTCTACCTAATAGATTAGAATAAGTTTTCCACAGATTTGCTAGGTCACCATGCAAGGATTCGTAAACTATGAAGAAACATGTAAGTGTAGTAGGCCAGTTAAGTATTATTGAGTTCTTGAAACTTGTGCAAGTTTTTAAACTGCATGTCACAAAACTCCACTTTGCTTGATATGCATGTAGCCTGTCATTTCCTTAGGATCTCAATTATGTTCAGTCATGCCATGTGGTGACAGCTGGAAGGTAATTAGTTGGGAGACTGAATAAGCTGCTGCAACAAGAAAATCACAGAAAACATTGGCCAAAAATTCAAAATACATTTCTTTTTCTATCACATAATAGTCCAAATGTGGGAGGGGATTCCAAGGCCAGCAGCATACTTTTGCCATCTTCAACATGTGCTTTTATCCCTGCATCCAAGACCTTGTTCCAGTTACTGTAATTTCTAGCCAAGTGGAAAAGAAAATGTAGGGCAGGGAGTAGGTTCTTTTTAATGTTATGTTTAAAGCAATAGTTCATATCAAAATAATGGTGTATGGCTAAACACAACTTCAAGATTAATTTTTTTTTTTCCTTCCAAAAACTATGACCTAGTTTTTAGAAAAGCTGCGGTTATTGGGCTGATGTCGGAAGAGAACAGGGGTAAGCATTCCTTCTTCTTGCGAACTGGTCTGTCCTTATTGCTTCAAACTCACTAGAGGAGCTCACAAAATAAATACCTACTTTCTGAGGGGCTAGACCAGGGGTGGGCAAACTTTTTGACTCGAGGGCCACAGTGGATTCTTAAACTGGACCGGAGGGCCGGAACAAAAGCATGGATGGAGTGTTTGTGTGAACTAATATAAATTCAAAGTAAACATCATTACATAAAAGGGTACGGTCTTTTTTTTTTTTTTTTTTTTTAGTTTTATTCGTTTCAAACTGGCCGGATCTGGCCCACGGACCGTAGTTTGCCCACAGCTGGGCTAGACACACTTCTTTTACAAATTTTATTGTATTTATTGAGGTGACACTGGCTAATAAAATTACACAGACTTCAAGTATACGATTATTTCTACAATCCATCATCTCTATATTGCATTATGTGTTTTCCACCAAAAGTCGTCTCCTTTTGGTACCATATATTTGACTCCCTTTACCCTTTTCTAGCTACTACTCCCACATGTTCTCTCTGGTAACCACTATATTGTTGTCTTTTACACATACTTCTTGATCCTCAGTACACAGTCTGGCTTCTCTCTGGCCTTTGCCTCTAGAGTTTAGATACTTTTTAAAATTATCCCACCCAGTCCAGGCTGGACAACTTCTGCCTGCAAGGTACCCAAGACCCCTATCCTTGCTAGCATTATCCTTTATAGCAACTTAAAGGAGTGTGAGATTCAAGACCAAGTTCAAATTTATAATTATGGAACGCCTCTGCTATTCTGCACAGGAAATTGGTAGCATGTGTACAACACTCTCCAGGTTCTCCTCCTTTCCCATATCAGACCCATTCCACAGAATTCAAGGCTTCCCTTTATACTTGCCCAAGTGACTATCCCTTACCCATCCCTCAGGTATTGATGCTGCACTCATTAGCTCTATTCCAGTCTACTCACCAAGAAGATGGTGCAGGGGACAATGGGCTGCACAAACATTGAATATAGGCTGGAAGGTTTGGGGGGCAGGGATTTTCTAATGCTTTACCCAGAGATTGGTCAAAATGCAGAAGAAGTTTACAGACTCCTTTGCTGAAGAGGAAAGATAGAGAGGAGACCTCTCAATACATGGAGCTACAGGAAGACCCCTCCTACTTCTCTAGGGTCAGTGTGGAAACTATCTATACTAATAATATGCAAATTGGCCAGGATGCTGTCACATAATGACCAATCAGGACGGGGGCATGGCCGCAGCAGAGAGCTCTCAGCATGCCTGCACTGGGGTCTGAAGGGCACAGAGAGGAAGGGAGAACAGATAGGCAGTTAGGGCGATCAGGCTGGCAGCGGAGTAGAGCAGTTAGGCAGTTAGTGTGATCAGGCCAGCAGGGGAGGGCAGTTAGGGGGGTCGGACCAGTAGCAGAGAACAGATAGGCAATTAGGAGGATTAGGCCGGCAGGCGGGAGCAGTTAGGCAGTTGGGGTGATCAGGCCAGCAGGGGAGAGCAGTTAGGGAGATCAGGCCAGCAGGGGAGAGCAGTTAGGGATATCAGGCAGGCAGGCAGGTGAGCAGTTAGGAGCCAGTGGTTCTGGATTGCAAGAGGGATCCCGGATTGGAGAGGGTGCAGGCTGGGCTGAAGGACACCACCATGCACGAATTTCATGCACCGGGCCTCTATTGGGATTATAAAAAGAAACACACTTAGCCATACTAGAAAATGGATGAATGAAACTCCTCAGAGAGGCATGCTCACACAGAAATCAATAACACTTTTACACACCAATAATGAATGCTCAGAAAGAGAAATAAAAAAAACCCAATAATCCCATTTACCATTTGCAGCAAAAAAACTAAGATACTTATGAATAAACATAACCAAGGAGGTCAAAAAACTACAGATATAAAAGAGATAGAGGAAGATATAAACAAGTGGAAGAATAAACCTTGTTCATAAATTGGTAGAATCAACATCATTAAAATATCCATACTACCCAAAACAAGTTATAGATTCAATGCAATCTCTATAAAATAACAACTACATATTTCACAGACATAGAACAAACACTCCAAAAATTTATATGGAACCAAAAAAGACCCCAAATAGCTGCAGCAATCTTGAGAACGAAGAACAGAGTTGGAGGAATCACAATACCAGATATTGTAATACTCTAAGGCCACTGTACTCAAAACAGCCTGACACTGGCACAGAACAGGCATATAGACAAATGTAATAGAACTGAACCTGGATAATGACCTGAGCCATTACGTTCACTTAATATTTGACAAAAGAGACAAGAGCAAACAATGGAGTCAAGACAGTCTCTTCAATAAATGGTGTTGGGAAAACTATAGCAGTGTTCTTCCTTCCAAAAGTCTGCAAGTTCTAATAATATTCCAAATGAACTTGTACACTATCTTTGGTGGTTGGGCATGCTGAGAAATGTTTCTCATCTTCAGAATTTAACATGCTAGCCTAAGGAAAATTGCTATCTGAAGCAAACTGAAATAACATTTTTCTCCTTCTCAAACAGTCCTCATTTGGTTAGGAAGTAAAATCTACCAGATCATACCAGTTATCAACACAATATCTCTGGTTTCTAGTAGTGCATTAAAACCTTAAGATTTAAATGCACATATAGATGTTTTAAAAGGTTGCCTACATTTTTAATGAATTCTATCACCTGAAAAATTTTTATTGACAATATAAAAAAAACCCTTAAATTTATTTCACACTGAGAAAAGCTTTTAAAATTCTGGAAACACTTATAATTTTCCATATTGGTTTAAAATATCAAACTAAAAATTATTTTTGTTTCATCATTGAAATACCAGTGCATGGAATTATCTGATACAAGATGTGCAGAATATATTGCCTATTTAAATGTGTAAAAAATTAAGTTGTTCTTTATATTCCACATTATAAAATAATGCAATAAAATGTTACTATTCTTATATATTAATTGAGAATACAGCTAACTAACCACCTTAACTTTTTATAAAATCAACTACTTTTTACAAAGTTTTGTGAAAAAGCAAGAAAGATAATCATGAAAGTGAGTGGTCCAAAGATAATTTTGCCACTTCATAACTGTTTCTAAGATCAGCCCATATCCAGATATATGTGGGAATAATATGAAGAAACTTAGTTTATATCATGGAGAACTTACATAGTCAGTGACTAGTTTATTGTACATATTTTAAAAACATCATTGTACTCTTATAAATTACTAGAGGCCCGGTGCACAAAAATTTGTGCACTGGGGGGGGGGGGGGAGGGCCCTCAACCCGGCCTGTGCCCTCTCCCAGTCTGGGACCCCTCAGGAGATAATGACCTGCTGGCTTAGGCCTGCTCCCGGGTGGCTCCGTACCCTGTCACGCACAGAGCAGGGCTGATGAGGGGGTTGAGGAGCTCCCCCCTGTCACTCGCAGAGTAGGGCCAATAGGGGAGTCGGGACACCGCCCCCTGTCACACACAGAGCAGGGCGGATCAGGGGGTTGGGGCGCCGCACCCTGTCACACTCAGGGCAGGGCCAATGGGGAGATTATGGCTCTACCCTGTCACACACAGAGCAGGGCTGATCGGGGGTTGGGGCACCGCACCCTGTCACACACAGAGCCGCAGGGTAATCAGGGGGTTTGGTTGCTTGCCCCTGTCATGCTGATCCCAGTGCGGGGAGGCCTCAGGGCTCTGCTGATCCCGGTGCTGGGAGGCATATTACCCTTTTACTATATAGGATAGAGGCCTGGTGCATGGGTGGGGGCTGGCTGGTTTGCCCTGAAGGGTGTCCTGGATCAGGGTGGGGGTCCCCACTGGGGTGCCTGGCCAGTCTGGGTGAGGGGCTGAGGGCCATTTTCAGGCTGGCGGGTGACTGAAGCTCCCAACCGCTCCTTTTTTTTCTTTTTTTTTTAATTCTGGGCCAGCTTTAGCTCTGAGGCTTGGCTCCAGCTCTTAGGGCTCGGCTGCTGAAAGCAGGTATCTGGTTTGTTTGGGTTCTATAATTGAAACAATGTTGCAGTCCTGCTGGCTCAAGCCTGGCTAGCTGAAAGCAGGTTTCTGGGGTTTTGTTTAGCTTCTATATTTGTAACAATGTTTCAAACTGCAAGCTCAGAGGCCGGCAAAGCAGGCAGGGAACATTGGAGTCCTCCATCACTGAAGCAAGCAAGCCTCCTGTTAGCGTCAAGCTGCCTGGCTGTCGGCCGCCATCTTGGCTGGCAGTTAATTTGCATATCACCCTGATTAGCCAATGGGAAGGGTAGTGGAGTGACACCAATTTGTATGCTTCTCTTTTATTAGTGTAGATTAGTATAGCGTCTAACCATTAGAGTGATTGCTGTGTTGTAAAGCTCAAATTTCACCTTCTGGAATTCAAAGTTAGTTAATATCTGGCCCCTCAAAGCTTTTTACTTATTTATTTTCCTAGTGTCTAGAGATTTCACTCTCTATTAAAATTATATTATTCATAGGACTTGATTCTTGTGCTATGTGTTTATACCTACCTATTTAGGTTTAGTCCAAGATCACTAAATAATTGTCTTAGTTCACAAACACTATTTTCCAGGAACATTTTAAAAAGTTCATGAAGTAGCCTCCACTTGCCACTTTTATTATAAATCGTCTCACCCTTTACATACCTTCCTCAGTTCTTAGCTTGACAACTTTGATTCAATCTCTCTCCTTTCTAGTAATGCTGGAAAGCCAACACATTGGGTGGCCTGCCTAGTTTTTTGTTAGATTTCTGTCCCAAGGAAATCAGTCAAAAATAGAGGGACCCAATTCACTGGAAAAATCATCCAAGATATTCATGAAATTATTCCTTTATCTCACAAGTTATGTTGTCCTTATCATCACCAGTCATCAGGGGTAATAAAGAAAGTTAATGGACTATTAAAATTAAAGTTTACTAAATGGGATCCACCTTGGATTCACATCTCCAAACTAAAAGGTACAAAAGCTAGTGTGAATGGAAGTTCACCCCAATTGGAACAAAGGTTCCCTTTGGAGTGGCCCAAGAAACACAGAGAGCCGTGAGGTAGAAATCTTCTCCAGAACCTTGGGCCAAGCAGATAACTTCAGGAAGTAATAATTTTCCACCCAAGATATCACAATAAGACACCCTAGAATTCCCTTTTGCTTTCTTTTGACATATACTTCTTCCCTATCCTCAACATAACTGCACAATCTTACAAGACTATTTGTTATTGCTGGTTATAGACCCACTTTACTATGGCAACCTCAGTTTCCCCCAAATTTCCAAACCTGTCTTCAATTTAATTCTTTGTATTAACACTGGGAGTCTTTATCTTTTTCCTGTAGATTTCAAAAGGAATATGCCTCAATATTTTTCAATAGATGAATCTATTCTTCTACCTCAACATAATCCAGGGTCTTTTCATGGAACTAAGTATATGTAATTACAACTAATTAACTGCCAATACCCACACTATTATTATAGGAGGCAAGAGTACAACTCCTTGCCTTTTATATGTATCTGATAGACCCAGGTGACCCTGAGGAAACTTGTACCTGGTACATTTTGAACTGTCTGTCCTACAAACAAAAACCAAGGGATTCTTTTATTTCCAATGGGATGGGACAATGTTTCAACAGAAGAGCTCATATAAAGTCCAACGTATAAACCTATGAACAAATATTCTCATGAAAGTTGCATAGCCCCTATTGAGACATTATTTGTGGCAACTATGCCTATAGGTTTCTGCGTAACTAGCCTGGGCTCTGCAATCTAACTAATCAAATCAGCCTTTATCTGTGGGGCGCGGTTACGGTGTTTTGGCCAGGTTCAAGCCTCGGACTAATGAAAGGACAGGGTCCTCTCATTGCCATGTGCAAGTCCCAGCTGGAGGCAGGGCCCACCCAGCACAATTATAGCCAACGGCTGTAGTTGTAAGCTTGAACCTATGGTCCAAACACGTAGCCCCACGTGCCTTGGGCTAGAGTTCAGGTGCATGTAGTTGAGTAGGGTTGGAGCTCACGAGAATACTGTAAACAACATGATCACGCCCCTGCTTTGCCTCGTGGCATATGCTATAAAATAAAGACATGGCTTGTGGGTGCTGGCGTTGTCTCCTCATCAGGGAGGCAACGTCCCACCGAGACCCAGCTATTATTCTCTTGTCTGTCTTTCCTTAATCCTTTCACCACCCCCCCCCCCCCCACTCGGGATCACCCTTGGTTGTGCAGTCACATTTATCCTATATTTTCTTTTCTTCTTTCTTCTATTTTATTTTATTTTTTTGTCTTAACTACCTTATTTCTTCTGATTGAAGGCACTGGACAATCTAAAGCGTCAAAAATGTGTTATACCTCACATACCGGTATAAAATCCTAATTCCATAAGAAGGACATGGCCTGCTCCTTTCACTAAGTTCTCAAGAAACTCCAGAACAAGTGTCTAGTCCAGGGGTGGGCAAACTTTTTGACTCGAGGGCCACAATGGGTTCTTAAACTGGACCAGAGGGCCGGAACAAAGCATGGATGGAGTGTTTGTGTGAACTAATATAAATTCAAAGTAAACATCATTACGTAAAAGGGTAAGGTCTTTTTTTTTTTTTTTTTTAGTTTTATTCATTTCAAACGGGCCGGATCCGGCCCACGGGCCGTAGTTTGCCCACGGCTGGTCTAGTCTAAGGGATTGAGACTAAACCTACAAGACCAGACTACCACAGTAGTGCATGTATGGATAACTTTTGTGGCTGTAGCTCTGGGAAATAAGCTGGACAATGAATGATATCACTGAAACCACCAACATTATTACCAGAGGAATTCCAGTGAGTAGTTCTCTAAAATGTATGGCACTGGACATAATTGTGGCTTCCCATGGAGACAAGTACAGTGGTCAGAAGTGATTATTATACATATGTTCCTGAAACTTCTATGATGTTTAGGTCATCACCAAAAATATTCAGACTGAAAACCAGAAAATTATTTAGATTCCCCTCTGTTGTCTTTTTTTCTATTGTCTAAAGACTCTTCAAATCCAATGTCCTAGAATAGTCTCAACTGACTCTCATCAAATCTTACATATTGGTCTTAATTGATTTATTCAACCATCAATAATTATGTTTAATTCTTAAAGCTCAACAAGAATATAAAGGCAAGTTCAACCCTGAAAAACATTTTGCAAATCTTAATTTACTACTATTCTGATTTCATCCCTAATAGTGTTAAAGAATATATTTTGTTTGTTTTAAACAATGGAGGGTAGGGGCTGACAACATATTTATAATTATCCATAAATTATTCATTGACTTGACTTGGCCAAACGTTAGTTAGGCTTCTCTCCTATCTCTCAAGCCTTTAAACTTTGATTCCGCCCCAATATTAAGCAAGCTTTAAGGAAGAGAACTTCCTCCCCTAACAGCTCACTCCAAGAATGAATCTACTACTGAAACACGTCTAATTGAAGCATCCTGAGTTGCCACCAGCTCACTCCACTACCAATCTTGCTTCCACACAAAGATTTTTTCTAGACCTACATCCCATCCTCTATATTAAAACAACAACAAAAAACTTTTCCTGTTTGATTTTTATTTTTGTAAATCCTGAGATTGGAGCATTCTCCCAATTGCAATACTGTCTATGAAGAAAGTTTCTCTTTACCGAAGTTTGGATTCATTTTTTAAATGACACCAGTGGGCTTGGAAGAGGACCTGCATCTCAGATCATGATTGCAGCCTTTTGAGGCACTGATCAGAGGACTTAGCTAAACTCTGCTTGGAATCCTGCCACATAAACATATGAGATAATAAATGTGTGTTGTTTCAAGCCACTAAACATGGAGTAATTTGGGAACAGAACACCAATAAAAGTAAAAATATACAATGTGAACTTCATTCCATTGTTATTTTCTTTTAATAGCAAAACATTTAATATATTCCATGTAATTGCTTTCTTTTATATTTTATTTGATATTAACTAGAAAATTGTTTATTCTAACTATAATGGTCTATACCAGTGGTCAGCAAACTCATTAGTCAACAGAGCCAAATATCAACAGTACAACGATTGAAATTTCTTTTGAGAGCCAAATTTTTTAAACTTAAACTATATAGGTAGGTACATTGTTATTAACTTAATTAGGATACTCCTAAACTGGCCTTTGCTAAAAACATCCTCAATCTGATTGAGGTACGTTCGCTGAGGTCGACCCCTTCCAACTCTCCCATCCACACTCGTCTTGTACACTTGTTTCAAATAGACAAGTGTGGATGGGAGAGTTGGAAGGGGTCGACCTCAGCGAATGTACCTCGAAACAATGTACCTCCCCGGCGCTGTGTCTCCAGTCGCCCGACCAACAGACACCCCCCACTTCTTCTAACGCCACTTCTTCAAAATAGACTCACCCAGGCCAAAAACTGACTTCTGCGCATGGGCCACTAAGTTTCAATCGCACTGTACGTGTGCGCCTGCACGTGGTATTTTTGTGGAAGAGCCACACTCAAGGGGCCAAAGAGCCGCATGTGGCTCGAGAGCCGCAGTTTGCCGACCACTGGTCTATACGAATTAAATAAATGTTTACATTTAACAATTTAAATATTTAAGGTAACATTTAGACTGTTTTATAAGATTCACTAACTTGTTTGGGAAATAAAATCAAAACTACAATGAGATTCCCATTCACCCCTGTTAGGATTATCAACAAGACAAGTAATCACAAGGGGTAGAAAGGTTGTAGAGGAAAAGGAAGTCTCATTCACTGCTGGTGGGAATGTAAATTGTTGCAACCACTATGGAAAACTGGAGTTTCCTCCAAAAAATTAAGAATAAAGTTAGCATATGACCCAGCAATACCTCTTCTGGTTATCTATCTAAATAATTTTAAGACCTTTATTTATAAAGATAAATTCACCCCTATGTTTCTTGCAGCATTACTATTCAGGGTGGCCAAGACATGAAAACAATCAAAGTGTGCTTTGATAGATGATTGGATAAAGAAGATGCGGTACTTACTTGTATGCATGCATATAAGCCTAACCAATGGACACAGACACCAGGGAGGTGAGGGCATGAGTGCTGGTGAGGTGGCGGGGGTGGGGAGGGGAGATAAGGACACATATGTAATACCTTAATCAATAAAGAAAAATATTTTAAAAATAATAAAAGAAGATGTGGTAGATACTCAGCCATAAGAAAAGATGAAATACTGCCATTTGTGACAACATAGATGGATCTTGAGAATATCATGCTAAACAAAGTAAGTCAGACAGAAAAAGTCAAGAACCATATGATTTCACTCATATGTGGGCTATAAAGCTGAAAGCAGCAATTGAACAAATAAGACCAAAAAAATACTCGTAAACACAGACAATACTATGATGGTTACCAGAGGAAAAGGAGGGTAGAGGGAGGTAGTAAAGGGTAAACAGGGTCAAATACATGGTGATGAAGGAGGTTTGACTTTGTGTGCTAAACCCAGGATGGAATAAACAGATGATGTGTCATAGAATTATACTCTTGAAACCTATATAATTTTATTAACCAATTTTATCCCAATAAATTAAGGGGAAAAAAACTAAAAAAGATATCTTGAGAGTGGTGGTATTTCATAATCAAGACATTGTCCATATACACATATGAGAAAATATAACAATATTTATTTAAGATGGATATTACATATATTTTTGATGCAGAGATATTTCCCATGGTACATTACATCTACAAATGAAAATAGGTCCTGTTGGTTTACCAATAAAATTAAATTTAATTAAAGTAAGTACTAGCGGACATGATTTCAATTACATTTTCATTAGTAGGGCCTTTTCTAGAAGATTAAAAAATACAGAGAACTTGAAAAAAGTATGCTTATTCAAGATGTGTTTCCAGAATGTGTACTTTAAGCAACCAGACAGACCTATCTCTACTTTTATGTAACTTATTGCTACTTGGCATAGTGTGTGTGTGTGCCTGTGTGTTAATTTTCTTTCACCAATAAATGCAACAGGATGGAAATTCCATATGAGTACAGATTTTGCTTTTGATTTTCTGTTTATTGTTGACTCTCATTAACTAGAATATTGTCTGACCCATAGTAGGCCCTCAAATACATATGTACCACTCAGAAAAATAATATGTATTTATATTACTTAATACTTCAGGTAAACTTGAATGTTGATTATTTCTTTTTAAAAACATGAAGCATCTAAATTAATCCTTTTTTAGCTTTTTCTCTAATCCTAACCCTAACCCTCAACTCAAACCTAACTGTAACCCTAACAGGGACATTTATAATACTCTCCACAATAAAAATTAAATAACAAACAAACAACAACAAAAATTAACAATAAGCTGATCCCTAACCTTGACTATAAATCTAACACTTAAACCTAACTCAAAACCCAATCCCCCCTCAGTATTAATACAAAACCTAATCCTAATCATAGCACTCACCCTAATCCTATCCCTGATTTGAATCTAAACACACACATACACAAATAAAAAATTAAAATATTAAACCCTTACTATATGTACTGATTGGAGAAAGAACAAATCAGATCTTCCCTCTAAGAAACTTGTCATCTGTCAGCATCTAATATCTAACACGAAAATGGACCTCTGTTAATAACACACAATGAGCAGAATTAGAGAAAATATAAGTAGAGAAAGGGAGCTCATTGCTTTTGATTTGTGAAAATGCACTAAGTAGAACATTGGTGTTTTGCTGTGAACTGGACTTACACCTACCCCATCAAAATGAATGCTATAAAACTTTCTCAGGTTTAGCTCAATACATATGTGCACAGTCAGTCTTCCAAATTTGCACTCAAGCTATATGGTTTCCCCTCCACAACAGCCTCAACATTGGAGATGGCGTTAGTCTCTATCTGGTACCCTTTTTATTTTGTTCTTCTAATACTTCTAATAACCTTTCAATTACCTTGAATAGGACCATGAAGTGAGGCTTAATTACTTCTACCCAAAGTAATACACCTCCTCCTCTTTTCCCTGCATGAGAAAGAACAATCAAACTGTCAGTCAGTGATATCTTAGTTTTGGAAATGTGGTGCCTTCATAGTTTGCTAATTTTGGATTCCAGATCACCATCATAAGCCATAAAAATGACCAATTTTTAATTTAACATAGAAACTGTAGCTTGTTGTACTCTACAGTATATCAATGTCTTCAGACACTCATGATTCTGGCCCAAATTATACAGGAATTTTAAAAATATATAATGTTTCAAGACTTCATGTTGAAAAATATCCTATCACATGAACCCATAGTCAAAGAAAAATCGAATGCTGGAAATCCCCACTGCATCATGTATAAAACTTCTATTTCCCAGCATGTCTGACCTAAGCTAGTGTGCCGAGTCCAGAGTTTAGGACTCTCAGTTCCGTTCCCGTTTCCATTATCCCAATTCAGGCTGATGACCTTGCTTCCCATACATGGCAAGGAACAAAACAAAACAATGATTTTATTTATTTATTTATTTATTTATTTATTTATTTATTTATTTTCTCTTTGAACCACAAAATAGCCAAAGCAGAACTCTGGGCTGAGCTGTGTTGTGAGAGGCTGTCTGGACAGAACGAATAACCTCTGTGAGATGCAGGAGGTGTCAGGAAACCCATCAGGCAACTGGAGAAGGTGGGGCTGGGTCCTGCCCAGGTGTGGCTCCTCAAGAAGGCTGAGGAGTGAGGCTTAACTAAGGCAGCAGCTGATGTGGCTGTTCTAGGATAACCTACTAAGAAGTGGTGGGGAACTAGAAACGAGTTTGAGGAGTTTGAGATGAAAGGGAGCAAGCACATTGTACAGCCTCCAGGATTCCAGCAAGATCTCTAGCTTACTACTGAGTGCAGGGAGATATGATCAGGTTACAGGATTCTCCTCAGCAGACAAACACAATTGATCAGGGCCAGTTCCTGGAAGCAGTTGAAACTTCTGAAGCCCAAATAAATAGCGTGCAAAGGTTGATGAGCAATTAGATGTCATGGCAAGGACAACGAAGAGAAACATCAAAACATTTGCTGATCACAAGGCATCATAACAAAAGATTCTGTGTGACTGAAAAAAGTGATGCTTAGAAACCCATGTTGATAATCTCCATAGCCAGCTAGAGAAACTGAAAAAGTGTGGCCCATAGAGAAGGAACCAGGAGAAATGTGACCAGCAAATCAGTATACAACTTCTCATGTCTGACAAACCATCGTGGCCTGTGGGGAAATGGAAAATGAAAACCAAAATCCTACCACTGGGCAAATAAATCATCCCCTTTACATAATACCCGTTAGAGAATAGGAAAGAACATCTATGGGAATGAAGTACCTACAAAGATTGTCACGATGTTTTTGAAGATTAGTTGGATGCTTTGCAGTAAAGCAATTATCAGAAGAAGCAAAACGATTTTCCAGGTGAAGACTGTTTGGGTCAATGGGATACCTAAGTTCTAGAAGACACATGGTTTGCTTTCTGAGAACACATGAGAGTATAATAAAAACAAAACCAGGTATCTTTCTCTTTGGCTTCCTTCACTTTCTTATCATTTTCCTTTACACGTTTTAGGAAACTATCCAGGCCCGTAGAGTAGAATGGACATTTTAATGATGTTATTCTAACAATCCATGATTCTTCCACTTGTTTATATCTTCCTCTGTCTCTTTTTTCAATGTCTTGTAGTTTTCCAAGTACAATTCTTTTATTTTCTTGATTAAGTATGTCACATACACAAAATATTTAGAAGCAAAATTATTTTATTTAGTAAAAAATATTTTAATTAAAGAAAGCCTAATGATCAGAAGAAAAATGAGGTCTTGTATATGAAATGCTATTTAAGCAAGATAATTACACTTTCCATCAACAAAATAAATATAAAAATAAGACAAAGCTATAGACATAAAATTTTCCCTAATAAATCATTATTTAAGAGATTGTTGAATATTTTCAGTAGGAATCTTCAATTAATGTTTATTTGTACAGCAAAATTATTATAATGAGTTAGAAAAAACAATGAAGCAGTGTAAATGAAGTTAGATATTTTTTTTAAAGCTTAAAGAAATTAATTATAGCTAAGTGTTTAAAAATTATTTATATTCCTTTGGCAAATATACTTTCATTATTTTAATGTAATCTATTATCCACAGAACTTCTTTCACACTGGCAATATGCCAATATCATTTTTAGTCCATGGATGTCTTAATTTTTTAAAGTTCAAGAAAACCTACATTTTTAAACTTTTGTGTAGTAATTTGTATTCTGTTATACATTTTAATTTAAAATTTAATAAAGCTGTTTTTCTATGACACAGACAATTTATAATTACCATTTTATTAATAAGGAAATTTTGACTGATAAATGTTAATACAAGTCCAAGGTTTGGGACTGATAAGTGGAGGATGCAGGTCTGACTAAAACCAAACAGTATAAGCAAAACTATCTCAAAAAATATAAATCCGCCTAACCCTGAGAATGTAGAGAGAACAGTGATGTACTGATTAAAACATAACCCAATAAAAATGTAATCAGAAGACTCAGTTATGGTTCCTATAGAGCACCCTGGCCCAATGGACAAAACCCAGTAGTAGTGGAGAAGGTTGCCCTGATGTGGCTGTGGGTGTCTACCACTGGGCCAATGTCATCACTGGACACTGCTGTTTGTCATATTTGGAATTGCTATGGGCAATCTGTAATCAACCTTATTAAGAAATATAATTTCAGATGACTATGTGATAGAAATTGCTGTTACTTAAAGGAAAAAACAAAAACAAAAAAACAGCCCTAACTGGGTTGGCTCAGTGGATAGAGCATCAGCCTGGGGACTCAAGGGTCCCAGGTTCGATTCCGGTCAAGGGCATGTACCTTGGTTGCGGGCACATCCCCAGTAGGGAGTGTGCAGGAAGCAGCTGATCGATGTTTCTCTCTCATCGATGTTTCTAACTCTGTATCCCTCTCTCTTCCTCTCTGTAAAAAATCAATAAAATATATTTAAAAAAACAAAACAAAAAAAACAGCTCCCACAATTTTTACTTTCAAGTTGTTACTTTTAAACAGTTATCTTAGTTTTTGTGGAAAATAAGTTTTTGGGTCCCCCCACCCCCTCAGGAAACCTGTCATGTGGTTGTACACACTGAAGAACTGACACATTTTATTCTCTTTCTGTGTATAGTTTGTGCATAGAGGATGCATGTGTCAGGTGAATGAAAGAAACTACATAAATAGCATTGTTCCACATAATACTAAAGTGAATCACAAGGCTGCAGTGAATTTCAATAAAGTAATTTTTCAAAAAGGCAAGCAGAATATCCTAATCCTGTGTCTTAACAGTATTAAAATACAGATTTATGGGGAATCCAAAAGGGAAAAGAAAAATGCAGTTTTCCTTATTTATTTTGTGGCCAGTATATATATATTTTTTCTTTGAAAAGTTGGTTGTGCTTTATATTTTGCAATTCCAATATCATAATAATTTTTATCCAGGTCAGATGTAGCACGATTCTAGAAAATGCCAACAGGCAATAGATTATAAAAACTACCTATTTCACTCTTTTGTTAGATTATAAAATGTTTATACTCAAATTCACTCATGCATTATGAGTTTTTGAAGTCAGTAGAGATGTACTGTGTATTATCTATTATTATTTCAAATGAAAAAGTCCACAATCACAATCCTAGCTCCATCCTCTTTCCTTTCATTGCACTGAGAGTTTTTTAGTTGAAGCCAATGCAATACCTTATAACTTTTATGGTCACTAAAACTTCCAAAACACATTTTTAAGTTTTTAGCATTAATATGAATGTTAAATATCAGTGCTATTTCTCGCCTCATCTCCCAGAACTCCTGCCCTAAATTTTTATTGAGAGGTCCTGAAATGACCTTAAAATCAGCATCAGCATTCTAAAATTCATTTTTCATTTCCCCTTTTACCAACTCCAAATTTGTTGATTCTCATAGTTCTGTTAATTGAACCCCCGATTTTCCAGTTCTCCCTGGCTAAAAATGTGCTATTGTCATTGATTAGTGTATAGCTTTTACACCTGATAGCTATTTAGCCCATTGATCTGGCTGACTGAGTGAGTCTTCCTTCAAAATGCCACTTGGAGTCATCTCCTTCTTTCTATTTCTTCTGCTATGACCAATCTCCACGCCACTCCAATCTCTCACTCTGCATAGTTCCCTAGACTCACTGTTCTTTTAAAACAGGGGTCCTCAAACTACGGCCTGCAGGCCACTTGCGGCCCGCCGAAAACATTATCCGGCCCACCGGGTGTTTTTGCCGCTGCTGCCTGTTGCTGAATTTGTTCATGGTTGTTTTTTTAAACTATAGTCCGGCCCTCCAATGGTCTGAGGGACAGTGAACTGACCCCTGTTTAAAAAGTTTGAGGACCCCTGTTTTAAAAACTGCACATATCTATCGATCTATCTATCTATCATCTATCTATCAATCATCTATCTATCCATCCATCTATCTATCTTTCTATAGCTCTATCAAAACTTCTTACCTACATATCTATATATATAGATATCTATATATATCTATATAGATATCTATATATATCTATATCTATATCTATATCTATGCCTAATTTGCAAAGTGTCCCCTCGGGAGTTTGACTGACTAGGGAGTTCAATCGCTCACTATGATGTGCACTGACCACCAGGGAGCAGAGCAGAATGAAGGGAGGCCCTGGCCAGCAGCTGGCAGCTGGGGAAGGAAGGCCTTAGCCAGTAGCTGCTGGGGACCCTACCTGTGCACAAATTTCATGCACTGGGCCTCTAATATAAAATAATTAGAATTGAAAGATAAGTATATTAAGGACTTAAGTATATTATGTAATAGCTGTAACTTTTGGAAAATTACTTAAATCCCTGAAACTCATTTTTTCTCAGCTAAGAAAGGGCAATAATAATATTTAACCCAAAAACCAATATGAAAATTAAATAATTTTTTAATAAATATATTAATGCTATGGAGATATTAACATAATTGGAATAGTTCACCTTTTATTTTTTTTTAGTCTAGCCTTTCTTTAATCAGCCAATCATTTGTTATTTTCCTTTTCAACAAATAATCATTTGTTTGAGAGGCATTGAGCTAGGAGGTCCTGGAAGCTCAGATTTATTTTATGTGAATTAGACTTATATTATGAAGTCTCTTACTCCTCACAACAAAGTCAGTTTAATTACAGAGTCCACGGGCATATAATTACTTTTTTCTCCTCTCTGATTTGGTCTCTACCCTTAGAACTTATATCACACTAAGATCGATGACAACTACATCTGTTAGTACTGTAATGTTTAACATACTATCACAAGTATTCACAATACTTTTTCACTACATATGATATACCTAAGTCATAATGAATATTGGGGAAAGATTTTAAAGTAGGTGGCACTGGAGATGATATTTAATAGACAAGTATAAATGAGCTAAACAGGTAAGGGGTTGGCGGAAGAAGGCAGATAAAAGCATATATAAGTATACAGATATAGAAAACAATGAAATATTCAAGCCCATACTTGTAAAACAAAGCTATAACTATTAGGGGAGAATTTTGTTGTTTAGAGCTTGAGTCTAATCATGAAGATGTGTATAGATCATTTTAAGTGTGTGTGTAGGAGACAGAGAATTCTTCCTAGCTCTGAGATGACTATATGCCAAGTATGTACTTCAAGTATTTTTCAGAAAGTTTTTTGTCTCAGTTTGTGTTCCTGGAAAATAGTTTCTGAGATAGTGATTTGCCTGAAGGAAGTTAACTTACCCTGCTCTGAGGGAGTGAGAGAGTGGACCAATTACTGAGTGCGGGCTGTCCCAGGGGAGAGCATTTAACTTGAGTGAAGCTGTGATGGGAAATTCCAGGAGATGAACTCAGCTGTGTACCATAAACACATAACCCTTTGACAGTTGGGAGAAGTGCCTCAGGTGGGATCTGCATGGGAAATACATCATCTATAAGATCACACCAGTTGCCCTTTTAGAATCCATTTGATGCATATAATAAAATCATCCCTCTCCGAACACAACCTCCACTATTCAGGTTGCTTTTTCTGGATAAAATTAGAAAAGGAAGGCTAGGAGGCTGCGTTAGGGTCTTGGTACCTCAGTTGATACCAGCCATCTCCTTCCATTATTCTAGATCAGTGATGGCGAACCTATGACACACGTGTCAGAGGTGACACCCGAACTCATTTTTTTGGTTGATTTTTCTTTGTTTAATGGCATTTAAATATATAAAATAAATATAAAAAATATGTCTTTGTTTTACTATGGTTGCAAATATTTAAAAAAATTTCTATATGTGACACAGCGCCAGAGTTAAGTTAGGGTTTTTCAAAATGCTGACACGCCGAGCTCAAAAGGTTCGCCATCACTGCCCTAGATCTTCTTTATTAGAAGCTCACTTCATTCTAAGCTAGTAACCATGGTTTCGCTTGGCTTATGCTAAACCAGGATGGTATGGTTTATGCTAGAACTAGTGTGTCTCATGTTCCTTCACCCCTTATGCACTCCTTCTGTTGAATGTTGTTCTCTTAATCCAAGGTAATGTTATATGCAATACACTGTCAGTAGATAAAACCCTCTGAAGTCCTTATATACTTGTGCAGGATGAAGTTTCTTTTATCCTATTTATTTACAAGATTAAAATACACCATGAGGTTACTCTTAACAACCTACAGTAAATATTGTCTTTCCAAATTACTTACAAAAATCTCATTATATCATTAAACATATGGTTTTTTAACCAAATGTATTGGAAAAATGACTGAATCCTGCTGTTTTGAAAAGTTTACATAATATTAATTTTTTTCAGTTAGAAATAACTTAGCAAGAAGTATGTTGGGATTTCTTTTAAAGAAAAATAGCAAGGCCACAACTATTACCTAAATTATAAATTTGTGAAAAAATTTGGGAAAGTTGATGAGCCTATGAAGAGAATAAAACAATACATTAGAAGATAAATTGTGTTTTCTCTATTTCTTTCTTTATTAGAATGGCAGAAACCATCACTTACCCACCATAAATTACATACCAAAGTTGAACTGTGTTATCAAGATGCACTCTTCTTAATATATCTACTTCTCTAACACATATAGGCATTAACTCAATGTGATAGAAAATATATTTTCATTGAGTCTTCTGAAATGCATAGAACAAGTAAAGAAGAAGGAAAGTAGGTAACTGCGGAGGAATCAGAAAAAAGTTGGGAAAGTATATAAAAGTCACATTTTCAAGTAAGTTGAATGTCAGTCTAAGGGGAATAACTTTTATCTTGTTTTAAAGAAAACACATGTAAGGTCTCTTAGCAGGTGACCAGAATTCTGTTATAGAAATATTAATCTGAAAGAAGCATAGGGAGTGGAGCTTGGAAAACAACGGTTTTTATGTATTGGCAAATTCTTTGCTAGGTTACAAAATTGATAAAACAGGCATAACATCCTTTAGGAACCAGGGTGTCTGTGATTTTCTCATCATAATGCATCCTTTGTATCACAGTGCCTTGTATTCTGCCTCACATCACCTTGCACCTTTTTTATTCCTGCAATTGTCGTAGTAATTCACAAATGCAGCATGATAGCACCTCACTCATCATGGGAGCTGAATTGTCCTAGAGCGTTTCTGATTCAAAGGCCTAGGGTGTATAGAATAATTCATCTGACATTCAGACATGTGCAACCTGAAGGTGCAAGGCAGTTAGCTTTGCTGTGGGCCAACTGCTTCCATTGAATAGAAGATCTGTTTTATCATTTGGATAGAAAATTCTAAGCTGTATTCAACATTGCTCCTCAAAACGTTCTGAAGGAGCACACTCTCAAACCTGGCCCTATCCTCCTGCCACTTGGGCCACTTCCTTAAACCCACTTTTTTTCTGAGGTTGGTTTTTCTACAATAATAGTGAAGAGCTCTAAAGTAGCCTGGCTGGTATGACTCAGTCACTGAGAGTCGACCACTGCACCAAGAGATCTCTGATTCAATTTCTGGCTAGGGTGCATGCCCCAGTTGTGGGCTCAATCCATCAAGGCTAACACAAAATTTAAATATGACCTTTAGCCCAGCCTGCATGGCTCAGTGGTTGAGCTTTAACCTGTGAACCAGGAGGTCACCATTCGATTCCTGGTCAGAGCACATGCCCAGGTTATGGCCTTGATCCACAGTGTGGAGTGTGCAGGAGGCAGCCAATCAATGATTCTTTCTCATCGTTGATGTTTTTATCTCTTTCTCCCTCTCCTTTCCTCTCTGAAATCAATAGAAATATATTTTAATAAATAAATAAATATGAGATTTATAAATGATTTAGGATGCATCTAAGGCCAATATTTTTGTAATAAAAAGATTACCAAAATAATACCTGATCAATCAAACATCAATTTATATCTAAAATGTTATAACTTCCTCTGTATCTATGGTTTAAGTAATGTTAAATTATACATGGTAAAGAAAAATGGTTCTTCATTAAAACATCACATATTTAGCTATAATTAAAGTAGAAATTTATTGTAATATTCAGAAATTACTGTTCCTTAGAGGAATAAACTTAAAGCTGGTATTTTAGTATCACCATATTAAAATTAAACTGTTTCATAGAAAAAAAATAAAATGAAAACAGGGCAAAACACTGACACAGAGTCTTCAAGGATGAGTTCTGAACCAGAATGGGGGCAATACGTACAGCAGACAAAAAAATTTTTTACTGTGGAAATGAGTTGGCAAAGTTCTCATAAAGTACAATAAGATACATAGCACATAACCTTCATCAAATGTTTTTTTTGTACATTTTTGTGACTTTTCTATTGTTGCTATTTATTAACTTTTCCTCTAGTATTCAAAGCATAGTGTTAACTCTATCTCCAAACTTCAAACAACATAATTTGAGAGAACATTTATGAAAATTCCATGAAGGAAATTTAGACAAATATATTTAGTGAAAACTTGAAAATTGTTTGAGATTTGGTAGGGATGCTTTTTCTTTTACTCTATATTGAGCAGACATTTACTAATGTCAAAGTCTAGGGCTTCTGTCTCTGTTGCACAAGTAAGGCTACCATTATACTTATTTTATTTTAAATTTGTATTTCTTTAACCTGCAGTGTTTTTTAAAGAACTAAAAATAACAATGACAAAAAACATTGGCATATTTATTAAAACTGCATTATTATTGCTTTTAATGCTTTGTGTTTTAGAGTAATTTATGACTTGTAAAGCATATTTGTGTAAAATAGTTGGAATGAAGACTACATTAGAAAAAGTAAACAGTAGGTTGCCAGAAGATCAAATCAGCGATTTGGAAGAGAAGGTCACAGGAAACACCCAAACAGAGCAGCAAAAAGAAAAACATTAGAAACATCAGGATAGTTTAAGGAACCTTTGAGGTAACATGAAGTGAAGCACATCCACATTATAGGGCAGTACCAGAAGGGGAAGAGAGCAAGAGATGGAGAACCGATTTGAAGAGATAATGACTGAAAACTTCCCACCCTGGTGAAAGAAAAAGACACCCAAGTCCAGGAAGTGCAGAGACTACCAAACAAGATGAACCAAAAGAGAACCACACCAAGACACATCATAATTAAAATGCAAGATGTTAAAAGACGAGAGAATCTTAAAAGCAACAAGAGGTAGATAGTTACCTACCTACAAGGGAACTCCCATAAGACTGTTAGCTGATTTCTCAACAGAAACATCTCAAGCCAGAAGAAATTAGAATGAAATATAAAAGTGATCAACCAAAGGACTTATATGAATGCATATAAGCCTAACCAATGAACACAGACACCAGGGGGGTAAGCCCATGAGTGGGGGGGGGGAGCATTGGGAGGATAAGGACACATATGTAATACCTTAATCAATAAAGAAAAAAAATAGAAGTGATGAAAAGCTAGGACGTACAATCAAGACTACTTTACCCAGCAAGGATATAATTTAAAATTGTAGGAGTAATAAAAAGCTTACCAGACAAGAAAAAGTTAAAGGAGTTCATTACCACTAAATCAGTATTGCAAGAAATATTAAAGGGTCTTGTTTAAGAAGAAGAAAGAAAAAATAAAGAGGGACATAATAAACAAGTAATATGCAAATTGACCCTCACTCCGTCACACCATCACAAGATGGCTGTGACCACAGGGGAGGCGGGGGTTCCATAACGAGCTGTAACGAGAGATCAGCAGGGAGCTGAGGCTGCGCTCCCCGCCCAGTGGGGCTTGATGGGGGACCTCAGGCTGCGCTCCCCGCCCAGTGGGGAATCTGAGGCCATGACCCCTGCCCCAGCACCAGGTCAGGGGACCTGAGAGTGTGCTGGGGAACCTGAGGCTGCACTCCCCATCCAGCGGGGCTTGATGGGAGTGGGGCTGGCTGGGTCAGGATCTCACCCAATGCGGGTGGGGCTGGCTGGGTCTGGGTCTCACACAATTTTGAGGTGCACGTGAGTGGGCTGGGACTTGACTCTGCATGCCACAGCGTGCCCCAGACTCTGACAGGAGGGAGATTTTAATATACATTTTATTAATTTTCTTTCTTCTCTGAGACTTCTATTATAGAAAAAGGGCAAATAGCAATATTAAAAAATTTCCTCTAATAATTCCCTTTTAATGTGCAAGAATTTCTTGCACAGGGCCACTAGTAAAGAATAAAATTACAATAAAGATGTAATTATCAATAATTACTTTAAATGTAAATGGCTTAAATACTCCAATCAAAAGTTATGTAAAAGAACCACCTCAGAATAAAAGATACACAGAGACTAAAAGTAAACTGAAGGAAAAAGATATTCCATGTAAATGGAAATGAAAAAAAATAAAAGCTGTGAAAGTAATACTTATATCTGAGAAAATAGATTTTAAAACAAAGGCTAAAGTAAGATACAAAAAATACACTAAACAATGATAAAGGAAGCAAACCAACAAGAGTATATCATTCTTCCACTAGCTAATTTGGTTCAGTGGAGAGAGTGTTGGCCTGCAGACTGAAGGGTCCTGGGTGTGATTCTTTTCAAGGGCACAAGCCCAGGTTTTGGGCTTGATCCCAAGTAGGGGTGTACAGGAGGCAGCTGGTCAATGATTCTCTATCATCATTTTTTAAAAATATATTTTATTGATTTTTTACAGAGAGGAATGGAGAGAGATAGAGAGTTAGAAACATTGATGAGAAAGAAACATCAATCAGCCACCTCCTGCACATCTCCGACTGGGGATGTGCCCGAAACCCAGGTACATACCCTTGACTGGAATCGAACCTGGGACCTTTCAGTCCGCAGGCTGACGCTCTATCCACTAAGCCAAACCGGTTTCGGCTCTATCATCATTGATATTTTTCTCTCTCTCCCTCTCCCTTCCTCTTTGAAATCAATAAAAATGTATTTTTAAAAATGTATGTAATTCTTGTAAATATTTATGCATCCAATATAGGAGCACTTAAATATATAAAGCAAATCTTCATGGACATAAAGGGAGTGATCCACAGTAATTCAGTCATATCTGGGGATTTTAACATCCTCCCTGGCATCAATGGATAGATCTTCTAGAGAGAAAATCAATAAGAAAACAGCAGTCTTATATGACACATAAGATAAGATTATTCAATTAATACGTTTAGAGCATTTTAGCCGACAGCAGAAAAATATACATTCTTTTCAAGTGCAACATGGAACATTTTCCAGGATAGACCATGTTATGACACAAAAAAGTCTCAATACATTTAAGAAGATTGAAATAATATTAAACATTTTCTCTGAGCATAATGGTGTGAATAAAACTAAAAAGCAAACAAAGATGCAGAAGCTAAGTAACATGTAAGTAAACAATAAATGTGTTAACAATGCGATTAAGGGAGAAATCAAAAGATACCTTGAAACAAATGAAAATATGAACATAACAACCAAAAATCTTCAGGACACAGCTAAAGAATTCCCAATGGGGAAATATATAGCATCACAGGCGTACCTGAAAAAGCAATGAAAATATCAAATAAAAAATCTAACTATAAACTTAAAAGAGCTAGCAAAACAACAACATGCAAAGCTCAAAAGTGAGTAGGGAAAAATAAAAAAAAAGATCAGAGCACAAATAAATAAAATGGAGTCTGAAAACACAATACAAAAGATCAATGAAACCAAGAGCTTATTAATTGAAAACTTAAACAAGATTCACAAATTTTTATCTAGATTCATCAAGAAAATAAGAGAGAGAACCCAAATAAATGAATCAGAAATGAAAACGGAGAAGTAATAAATGATACCACAGAAATAGCAAGGATTATAAGAAAATACTATGAATCACTATATACCAACAAATTGGACAATCTGGACAAAATGTATAAATTCCTAGAAACATACAATCTTCCAAAACTGAATCAGTCATATTCAGAAAATCGGAATAGATAAATTACAACTGATGAATTTGAAGTGGTAATAAAAACAACAAAAATGAGCAAACAACAAAACAAAACAACTCACAACAAAAAGTCCTGATCACTTCACAGGTGAATTTTACCAAACATTTAAAGAAGAATTAACATCTATTCTTCTCAAACTATTCCACAAAAATTAAGAGGAGGGAAGATTACCAACCTCATTTTGCAAGGCCAGCATTATCCAAATACCAAAAACAGATAAAGACCTCACAAAAAAAAAAATTATACACCAATATTCCAGGAATGCAAGGTTAGTATAATATCTGCATATCAATAAACATGGTACACCACATAAACAAAATGAAAGATAAAAACCAAATGATTATATCAATAGATACAGAGAAAGTGTGTAACAAAAATCCAGCACCAATTTATGATAGAAAACTCTCAGGGAAGTGTGAACAGAGGAAAGATACCTCACTGTAATAAAGGTCACATGTCACAAATCTACAGTTAACCTCATACAAAATGGTCAAAAACTACAAGTGTTTCTCCTAAGACCAGGAACAACACATGGGAGTCCGCTTTCACCACTCTTATTCAACATAGTCCTAGAAGACCTAGCCACAACAGTCAGACTAGAAGAAGAAATAAAACGTATCCAAATTGGAAAAAAAGAAGTAACACTGCCATTATTTGCAGATGAGGTGATCCTGCAGATTGAGAATCCTAAAGATACCACCCCGCCCACCCCCAAAAAATTACAAGAACTGAAAAATAACTTCAATAAAGTAGCAGGATACAAAATAAACATCCAGAGACCACATTTTTATACCTCAATAATATCAGAAGGAGAACTAAAAAAATATATCATTTACAATTGCATAAAAATAAATAAGTAAATAAATAAAATACCTAGGGATAAACTTAATCAAGAATTTCCTAAGGCATTGGAAACTAAAGAAAAAATAAACAAATGGGACTACATCAAAATAGAAAGCTTCTGCAAAGCAAAAGAAACCATCAACAAAACAAGATAGCCCACTGCATGGGAGAATATATTTACCAATGTTATCAACAATAAGGGTTTAATCTCCAACATTTATAGGGAACTCATACAATTTAACAAAAGGAAGACAAACAATCCAATCAAAAAATGGGCAAAAGACCTAAATAGACACTTTTGAAAAGAGGACATTCAGAAAGCCAAGAGACATATGAAAACATGCTCAAAGACACTAATCATATGAGAGATGCAAATCAAAACAACAATGAGGTACCATCTCACACCTGTCAGACTGGCTATCATCAACAAATCAACAAACCACAAGTGCTGAAGAGGATGTGAAGAAAAAGGAACACTCATGCACTGCTGGTGGGAATGCAGACTGGTGCAGCCACTGTGGAAGACAGTATGGAGTTTCCCCAGAAAGGTAAAAATGGAACTCCCATTTGACCCAGTGATCCCACTACTAGGAATATATCCCAAGAAACCAGAAACACCAATCAGAAAGGATATATGCACCCCTATGTTCATAGCAGCACAATTTACCACAGCTAAGATCTGGAAACAGCCTAAGCGCCCATCAGCAGATGAATGGATTAGAAAACTGTGGTACATCTACAAAATGGAATACTATGCTGCTATAAGAAAAAAAGGAATTCTTACCATTTGCAACAGCATGGATGGAACTGGAGAGCATTATGCTAAGTGAAATAAGCCAGACAGTGAAATAAAAATACCACAGAATCTCACTCATTTATGGATAATAAAGACAATCATAAACTGATGAACAAAAATAGATACAGAGGCAGAGCAGCATCGAACAGACTGTCAAACTGCAGTGGGAAGGCTGGGGAGGGTGAAGTAGGAGGTAAGAGATCATCCCAATGACTTGTATGCATGCATATAAGCATAACCAATGGACAAAAGACACTGGGGGGTAGGGGAGGCCAGAGGAATGTCGAGGGTGGGGGGAGAATAAGGAGACATATTTATTAATCTTTGTTATACTTTAAAAAATAAAACAATTTTTTTTAAGACCTATACTTTGGAAATTATAAGAAAAACAAGAAAGAAATGGAAGAAGATACAAATAAGAAATACCCACTGATTTCTATAGGCAGTCGTTATCCCGCTGCCTCTTCCCAGGTCTGGTGCTCTGGAATGAGGAGCCCAGTAAGGGATTAAAACACCTCATTCCTCAGGGTCTACCTTTGCAACTGAAATATTCCTGAAGGTTCTCTACTGCCACACAAGGGTGTGGGGCCAGCCCTTTTCAGGTCACTTTCCTACCACCCTCGGTTTGGTTTTCTCTCTAACCCTTGGTTATAAGGCTTATGTCCAACTAGTCTTCCTTTGCTTGTTCAGGTTTCTTGTTCTATCATTTAGCTGTCATTCATCTTTGGTCCTGGGAGGAGATGAGTATACCTTCCACCTACTCCTAGCCATCATGCATCCCCTACCATCTGTGTATCTTCTGTGATGAGGCGATTTTCCAGGACTCATACCTTTTTTTTTTTAAAAATTTTCTAATTGTTGAGGATTAAGAGGTTTTTTTGTTTGTTTTATTTTTTTAATATATTTGGATACCTCTTCTTTGCCATGTCTTGTCTTGAAAACACTTTCCCAGAATCTGTGGCTCTTATGCAAATAGGTGAGAAGACTCATGGCCATGAAAATGTCCTCCTCTGAACTTTCTACTGCTCCTCCATCATCAGAGACTTTAAATTTTAAAAAATAATAACATTTTTTACTCCATAGATAAGTGATACATGGATAACTTTGAACAATGACTTTAATATTATTAGAACTATCAAAATCATACATGCATTACACAAAAAAGTCAACTCAAGGAGTAGATAAATTTGCAAGTTTCAAACCAGAGATGGCTTGACCATCAATTTTGGCCTAGTGTGTGTATGCACTTCTGCCTCTCTCATGTCTGTCATGGGCAGACTCACATGCACATATGGGACAAAAGATAATTGTGAAAGGCATATGGGTTCAGAGGAGCCTAGTTTAAAGGAAACAAAGATCTCCTCATCTCAGGACCTCATGCTTTTTATTAACACAAATTGTCCTGAGGCGAGGCAGAGATGTACACTTCAAAGGGTCAGGGTTCCATATACAGAGTTCATTGTCATATTGGGGAGAATTAGCCTACAGCTGTTCTTGTGTTTAACCAGTAGGAGGCAATAACATGCAGATTAAGATGCCCTGAGCTGTCTGGCTGCAAAGGAACAATTTAATGTATCCTATTCAGGTTTGGGGAAATGCCATCAGCCATTCCCAGATTCAGCCCTGCTGTCATGCTGGAATTGGCTTCCGGCATGTCTGCCTGTTGAAATCAGATGTAAGAGGTTTAGTGGGTGGGATGCTCCATGCAGACAGTTGGTCCATGTGTCTCATGTGAGAGGACCCCTGAAGTCTTCATCTGTTGACACATAGAGACCCCTGCACCGAATTGAGCACCTGCTCAGCTTCCCTAGACCACATGGACCAAGACTGGTGGTCCCATTCCATCTCCATGGATCTCAGTGCTATTTCCATTCCTGCCTATTTCATCAGTGCTCTGAAGGGGAATCTCAAAAATACATCTCTGAACAATTGTGGGACAATTTCTGTGGGGTTCTTAGAGGGAGCCCTGCCAGTGCAGGTGTGCCCTTGGGGGACTTTGGCAGGTCCTGCACACTGTTCTCCCAGAGGAGGGGCTTTCCCCTTCCTCCCCAGGGCATCTGTTGGGGTCTCTACTGCTTCACTTTGTCCCCAGGGCTGGTTCCCACCAGCACAGAAGCCTGATCGGGGTGGTGGGGCATCTCTGGCAAGTAGAGGCCTGTGCACTGCCTCTCATGTTGGAAGTGCATGTGTTTGCCCTTTGTCCCATTAGAAAACACCAACCTTGGAGAGTTTTCTGCACCACAGGGCTGACACACCTGGGCCTAGCGTTGTGTGGAATGCTTTCCAGCTTGTGGTTTGTCTTCCAGGATTTCTGCATTTTTCTAGTTGTTTTGGGCACAGGAAGAGACAGCCATTGCCTGACTGGCTTCTAGCCCAGGGGTCACACTTAGTGCAGTGGTCTCTACCCTGAGATGATGCACATCCTTACTGAAAGGGCTTTCTTTCCTCCATCTAATCTCTAATCCATCCACGAATTCTGTTTCTAATAGCAAAAATGTTATTTCAGATAAAAACAGATAAACATGTGAGCTGACACAAACAGCACTTATTGTGAGATTCCTTTCCTAGGGAATAGGTAAGGGGCAGAGACAGGAATCAGATCAGGGGCAGGAGGAGTGGGGAGTGAGTTCTGTGTTGCAGAGTCTCCTTTTGGGATGATGGGACATCCTGAAACTATACAGTGGTGATGCATACAGAGAATCATGACTGTCCTTCATGCCCAGGAATTTAAAATATGAACAATTACCATTTAAAATATATTTATTTATTATTACAATGTATTATATAATGGAATAATGAAAACTAAAGATAAAAATAAAAAAATAATAACAGCAAGACCTGAAATAAGAAAAATGAACACACAACCCAAATCAAACAATGGAGAACAGGGAGAACACATTGAAAAAATGGCCGTTGAGCTGGGCCCTCCACAGGCAGCTCCTTCTCCAAGGCAGGAATCTGCATGAGCTCCAGGGAAGGTTCTTCATTCAGCGGTGGTAGGGCGTCAGTTGCATCTGGGGCCGGCCCTGTCTCCTCAGCTGAAGCTGGAGCAGCTGCTGGAGGTGGTGAAAGCTCAGGAGGAGAACACACCTCCAGCTCTGCATGCTGTTTCTCTGCAGGAGCCACATCCACCTCCTGGGCCGGTGCTGGAGTGGGGAGAGGAGAGAAGATCACCCACGTGCCTGTATTTCCATCTGTCGCCCAAAAACAGAGCACTGGGCACATTTCAGGACCCACCACAGGATGTGCTCCCCACCCGCAGTCCAACAGATACGTGGTCTGAGGCCGGTCTTTGCTACTGGCCAGGCTCTGGGGGTTCTCTGGAAACAATCCTTCCCCAGAAACTCACCTGCACTCCCCCCATCCATTTGTTCCCTACACCACCCCCCTCCATCCCCCACCTCCTCACCCTTGGGCTCTGACTCCTTGGGCTCTGCCTCAATGGTCTCCAGGTCTTCACTCCTGGTTTTGAAAATTTCCATCTTGGTGTTCTGCCTGAGTGGCTTTGACTTTAGAGGTTTGTGGAGCCTGGGTGGCTTCGGTGGAGGAGTCCTGCTGCCTCCACACACCGGCCCTGGGTCCCCAGGCCCCTCGGTGGCCACACACTCCTCAGGCCTCTCCTGGCCCTCGGTGGACTGGCCCACCGTCCAATCAAGGGGCCAGGGGTCTTCCTCCACCACCAGATGCTCCACATTGACCTGGGAGTAGCTCTGCAATGACAGTGACCAGCAACAGGTCAGGAGGCCTCAAGCCTGGCCCCAGTCCCTGCTGCTGCTTCTGCCCCCTGGACCTTCTGCTCCCGGATCAGTCCCAGCCCTGTGTCTGCACAGACCTCCACCCAGGGGAAATGAGAGTCACCTCCAGGGCCCAGGATAGACCTCGGGCAGAGGGCGCCGCTCACACTCCACGTCCACCCAGCCAGCCTTGACCTGGGCTGCAAACATGACTGGCCCTGACCCCCCAGCCCAACCTGTTCCTATTCCAGGCAGGCCCTCCCCATGTGAACCCCCCTTCTACTGCCCCCCACTAACACACACACACACACACACACACACACACACGAGGAGGGGCAGGGCTGCTCAGGTGGGATCAGAGTGGTGGCCTGGCCTGAAAAAAACTGCCCTAAGCCTCCCTGTGTTACCGCCGCATCCCGCCGGGCAAAGGGCCACAGGCGTCGTCTGGGCTGGGCCCGGATCCAGCGGCGGGCACGTCTAAACACACTCTCATCGCTGCCTCTCTTGAGGCCTCGGCCTCGGCACACAGGGAGGCAACAGGAAAACATGCTGTCCTCTCCACTGTCTCTGTCCGAGTGAGACGGGAAGGGGCAGTTATAGAATGCGGTGCGTGGTTACCATTGTTCTGTTGGCTCCATGGTCAGGAAGTGAGGTCACTGCTCATGTCTGAGGAGATGCTCGGGGTAGGGGATCCTCAGGTGACCTCACTTCCTGACGATGGAGCCAACAGAACAATGGTAACCACGCACCGCATTCTATAACTGCCCCTTCCCGTCTCACTCGGACAGAGACAGTGGAGAGGACAGCATGTTTTCCTGTTGCCTCCCTGTGTGCCGAGGCCGAGGCCTCAAGAGAGGCAGCGATGAGAGTGTGTTTAGACGTGCCCGCCGCTGGATCCGGGCCCAGCCCAGACGACGCCTGTGGCCCTTTGCCCGGCGGGATGCGGCGGTAACACAGGGAGGCTTAGGGCAGTTTTTTTCAGGCCAGGCCACCACTCTGATCCCACCTGAGCAGCCCTGCCCCTCCTCGTGTGTGTGTGTGTGTGTGTGTGTGTGTGTGTGTGTGTGTGTGTGTGTTGGTGGGAAGGGCCTGCCTGGAATAGGAACAGGTTGGGTTGGAGGGTCAGGACCAGTCATGTTTGCAGCCCAGGTCAAGGCTGGCTGGGTGGATATGGGGTGTGAGCAGCGCCCTCTGCCCGAGGTCTATCCTGGGCCCTGGGGGTGACTCTCATTTCCCCTGGGTGGAGGTCTGTGCAGACACAGGGCTGGGCCTGATCCGGGAGCAGAAGGTCCAGGGGGCAGAAGCAGCAGCAGGGACTGGGGCCAGGCTTGAGGCCTCCTGACCTGCTGCTGGTCACTGTCATTGCAGAGCTACTCGCAGGTCAATGTGGAGCATCTGGTGGTGGAGGAAGACCCCTGGCCACTTGATTGGACGGTGGGCCAGTCCACCGAGGGCCAGGAGAGGCCTGAGGAGTGTGTGGCCACCGAGGGCCCTGGGGACCCAGGGCCTGTGGGTGGATGCAGCAGGATTCCTCCAGCGAAGCCGCCCAGGCTCCACAAACCTCTAAACTCAAAGCCACTCAGTAAGAACACCAGCACGGAAATTTTCAAAACCAGGAGTGAATACCTGGAGACCATCAAGGCAGAGCCCAATGAGGCAGAGCCCAAGGGTGAGGAGGTGGCGGGGTGGGGGTTGGGGGGTAGGGAAGAAATGGATGGGGGGAGTGCAGGTGAGTTTCTGGGGAGGGATTGTTTCCAGAGAACCCCCAGAGCATGGCCAGTAGCAAAGACCGGCCTCAGACCACGTATCTGTTGGACTGCGGGTGGGGAGCACATCCTGTGGTGGGTCCTCAAATGTGCCCAGTGTTCTGTCTTTGGGTGACAGATGGAAATACAGGCACGTGGGTGATCTTCTCTCCTCTCTCAACTCTAGCACTGGCCCAGGAAGTAGATGTGGCTCCTGCAGAGAAACAGCATGCAGAGCTGGAGGTGTGTCCTCCTCCTGAGTTTTCACCACCTCCAGCAGCCTCTCCAGCTGCAGCTATCGAGCCTGGGCCAGCCTCAGATGAAAATGAGGCCCCACCACTGCTGGATGAGGAACCCTCCCTGGAGACCATGGAGGTTCCTGCCTCGGAGGAGGAGTTGCCTGTCGAGGGCCCAGCTCAAGGCCCCGAGGGTGAGAAAGCGGGGAGGTGTCAGGGCAGAAGGATTGGGGAGGTCCACGTGAGCTTATGGAGAGAGGCTGTTGCCAGACACGAAGTGAGCACCCCGAGAGCCTGGCGAGGAGCAAAGATCTCCTAAGACCACGCCTCTGCTTCACTGCCAGTGTGGAGCACATCCTTTGATGGGCCCTAGGCGCTACCTGTGTTCTCAGTTGAGGGGACAGATGGAAATGCAGGCACCTGGGTGATCTTTTCTCCTCCTCTGACTCCAGCACCAGCCCAGGAGGTGGATGTGGTTCCTGTATCATCTGATGAACAACATGAAGAGCAGGATGCAGAGCTGGAGGTGTGTCCTCCTCTTGAGCTTTCACCACCTCCAGCAGCTGCTCCAGCTTCAGCTGAGGAGACAGGGCCGGCCCCAGATGCAACTGAGACCCCACCATGGCTGGAGGAAGAACCCTCCCTGGAGCCCATGCAGATTCCTGCCTTGGAGAAGGAGCTGCCTGTGGAGGGCCCAGCTCAAGGGCCGTTTTTTCAATGTTTTCGCCCTGT
Source organism: Myotis yumanensis (assembly GCF_028538775.1). NCBI lineage: Eukaryota > Metazoa > Chordata > Mammalia > Chiroptera > Vespertilionidae > Myotis > Myotis yumanensis. The sequence goes on from NW_027223772.1 coordinate 6,747,592, forward strand.
TCTCCATTGTTTGATTTGTGTTGTGTATTCATTTTCCTTATTTGAGGTCTTACTTTTATTATTTTTTTTATTTCTATCTTTAGTTTTCATTATTCCATTATATAATACATTGTAATAATAAATAAATATATTTAAAATGGTTATTGTTCATATTTTAAATGTTATTTTTCATATTTTTAAATTCCTGGGCATGAAGGACAGTCATGATGCTGTGTATGCATCACCACTGTCTAGTTTCAGGATGTCCCATCATCCCAAAAGGAGACCCTGCAACACAGAACTCACTGCCCACTCCTCCTGCCCCTGATCTGATTCCTGTCTCTGCCCCTTAACTATTCCCTAGAAATGGAATCTCACAATCAGTGCTTTTTCTGTCAGCTCACATGTTTATCTGTTTGTATCTGATATAACATTTTTACTATTAAAAGGAAATTCGTAGATGGATTCGAGATTAGATGGAGGAAAGAAAGCCCTTTCAGTAAGCATGTGCATCATCTCAGGGTAGAGACCACTGCACTAAGTGTGACCCCAGGGCCAGAAGCCAATCAGTCAATGGCTGCCTCTTCCTGTCCCCAAAACAAATAGAAAAAGGCAGAAATCTGGAAAGACAAACCACAAGCTGAAGAGCATTCCACACAACGCTAGGCCCAGGTGTGTCAGCCCTGTGGTGCAGAAAACTCTCCAAGGTTGGTGTTACCTAAAGGGACAAAGGGCAAACACATGCACTTCCAACATGAGAGGCAGTGCACAGGCCTCTACATGCCAGAGATGCCCCACCACCCCGTTCAGGCTTCTGGGGTGTTGGGAACCATCCCTGGGACAAAGTGAGGCAGCAGAGCCCCCAGCAGATGCCCTGGGGAGGAAGGGGAAAGCCCCTCCTCTGGGAGAACAGTGTGCAGGACCTGCCAAAGTCCCACTGGGGCACACCTGCACTGGCAGGGCTCCCCCTAGTAGGTTGCCCCACAGAAACTGTTGCCCAATTGTTCAGAGATGTATTTTTGAGACTCCCCGTCAGAGCATTGATGAAATAGGCAGGCATTGGAAAAAGCACTGAGGTCTATGGAGAGGGGATGGGACCAGCAATCTTCATCCATGTGGATAAGGGAAGCTGAGCAGGTGCTCAATTCGGTGCAGGGGTCTCTATGTGTCAACAGATGAAGACGTCAGGGGTCCTCTCACGTGAGACACATGGACCAACCGTCTGCATTGAGATCCCACTCACTAAACCACTTATATCGGATTTCAACAGACAGACATGCATGTGTGTTTATGACTCTGCCTGTGACAGACATGAGAGGCAGAAGTGAGAGGTACCCACTAGCCCCAAGTGATGGTCAAGTCACCTCTGGGGTGGGACTTCCAAATCTATCTACTCCCTGAGTAGATTGTTTTGTGCAATGCATGTATGACTTTGATAGTTATAATATTAGTGTCATATGTTCAATGTCATCCATTTATCACTCATCAATGTAAAAAAGTAGACTATTTCGTTTTAGTTTTTAAAATTTTCAAGCCTCTGATGATGAGGGAATGGTAGAAAGTTCAGAGGAGAACATATTCATGGTCATCAGTCTTTTCACCGATTTGCACATGAGCCACAGCTTCTGGGAAAGTGTTTTCAAGACAGGGTATGGCAAAGAAGCGGTATCCAAATATATTTAACACACACACACACACACACACACACACACACACACACACACCAACAACTCTTAATCCTCAACAATTAGGAAATTAAAAAACAACAATTTTAAAATGGGCATAAGTTCAGGACAGTCACCTCATCATAGAAGATACACAGATCGTCGGGGATACATGATGGCTAGGAGTTGGTGGAAGGTACACTCATCTCCTCCCAGGATCAAAGGTGGATGACAGCTAAATGATAGAACAAGCAACCTGAACAATCAAAGGAAGACTAGTTGGACATAAGCCTTATAAACAAGGGTTAGAGACAAAGCCAAACCCAAGGTGGTAAGAAAGAGACCTGAAAAGGTTTGGCCCCACACCCTTGTGTGGCAGTAGAGAACCTTCGGGAATATTTCAGTTGCAAAGGTAGCCCCTGAGGAATGAGGTGTCTCAATGCCTCACTGAGCTCCTCATTCTAGAGCACCAGACCTGGGAAGAGGCAGCGGCATAACAACTTCTTGTAAAAATGTGTGGGCATTTCATCCACCAGGGAAGTACTGGAGGTCTAGTGAAAAATCAGGTGTCCTCTTAAAGGGCCAGCACACAAAATACCTTTTACAGGCGACACTCATCTCGGGCTCCAGCAGAGAGATTGAGGCTGAGAGCAGACACCCGGCAGCTTCTGCTTCACCAGCAAGGTGAATTCTGCAAGGAGAGAGCACTCCAGGTAGAAGGGTCCGAAGGAAGCGTGGGTGCCATCTGTTGACTGTGCTGCTGGGGCAGGAGACCTGGGCTTCGTGATGGGCAAAGCGTTCTTGGGAAAAGAAGGTAGTGGTTTCTTTGGAGCCATGCATGGAGGGCTGGTCTTCCCATCCCCAGTCACTGTCTTCTCTTCACCATCTAATCGTTTGCGTCCAGAGCTTGCAGACCTGCTCCAGAAGGGGTTCCTAACATGTGCTCCACACAGAGAGGTCCAGCCGCCTGCGTCATCCAACTTCCGTTCCCAAAGTCATGTGACCTTCCTCCTGCAGCTCCCACAGTCTCCTGGCTGAGGGTGGCCGCCCTGGGGGGCTGAAGGCACAAGGAGAACAGCCACTCAGCAGCTCCCAACACCCATTTTTGATAAAAACTCTAAGCAAGTTGGGAATAGAAGGATTATACCTCATCATAATATAAGCCATGTATGACAAACCAAGAGCCAAAATCATATTCAATGGGCAAAAACTAAAACCATTTCCCCTAAGAATAGGAACAAGACAGGGATGCCCACTCTCACCACTCCTGTTAAACACAGTACTGGAAGTATTAGCCATTGTGATTAGACAAGAAGAAGAAATAAAAGGCATGCAAATTGGAAAAGAAGCAAAACTGTCCTTATTCACAGATGACATGATATTGTACATAAAAAACCCTAAAGACTCTATCAAAAAACTTTTAGACTTAATAAATGAATGTGGCAATGTAGCAGGATACAAAATTAACGCCAAGAAATCTATGGCATTTCTATACACCAATAGAGAACTTACAGAAAGAGCGATTAAAAAGCAATCTCATTTAACATCGCACCAAAAAAATTATGAGGTAAAAGATCTAAACACTGAAAACTACAGAACACTGAAAAAAGAGATAGAGGAAAACATAAACAGGTGGAAGAAAATCGATGTTCATGGATTGGTAGAATCAACATCATTAAAATGTCCATACTACCCAAAGCAATCTATAAATTCAACACACTCCCCATTAAAAAAACCAATGGCATATTCATAGACCTAGAACGAACTCTCCAAAAATTCATCTGGAATAAAAACCCCGAATAGCTGTAGTGATCCTGAGAAAAAAGAACAAAGTAGGTGAAATCTCAATACCAGATATCAAGCTGTATTACAAAGCCACTGTTCTCAAAACTGCCTGGTACTGGCACTAGAACTGACATACAGATCATGGAATAGAATAGGGAATACAGAAATCAACCCAAACCAATATGCTAAATTAATAGTTGACAAAGGAGGCAAGAACATTCAATGGAGTCAAGACAGTCTCTTAAATAAATGGTGTTGGGTAAATTGGATAGATACATGCAAAAAAAAATGTAACTAGACCACCAACTTACACCATACACAAAAATAAACTCAAAATGGATAAAGGACTTAAATGTAAGATGGAAAACCATAATAATACTAGAGGAATCCAAAGGCAACCAAATCTCAGACATATGCCAAAGCTATTTCTTCACCGATACAGCTCTTAGGGCAGGGGTCCTCAAACTTTATAATCAGGGGGCCAGTTCACTGTCCCTCAGAGCGTTGGAGGGCTGGACTATAGTTTAAAAGAAAACTATGAACAAATTACTATGAACACTGCATATATCTTACTTTGAAGTAAAAAACAAAATGGGAAAAAATACAATATTTGTATTTGCATGTGGCCCGCGGGCCGTAGTTTGAGGACCCCTGCCCTAGGGCATTGGAAACTAAAGAGAAAATAAACAAATGGGACTACATCAAAATAAAAAGCTTTGTACAGCAAAAGAAAGCATCAACAAAACAACAAGAAAGCCCACTGCATGGGTGAACATATTTCCCAATGTTATCACCGATAAGGGTTTAATCTCCAACATTTATAGGAAAATCCTACAACCTAACAAATGGAAGATAAACTATCCCATCAAAAATGGGCAAAGGACCTAAATAGACACTTTTCAAAAGACGACATTCAGAAAGCGAAGAGACATATGAAAACATGCTCAAAGACACTAATCATATGAGAGATGCAAATCAAAACAACAATGAGGTATCTTCTCACACCTGTCAGACTGGCTATCATCAACAAATCAACACACGGCAAGTGCTGGAGAGGATGCAGAGAAAAAGGAACACTTGTGCCCTGCTGGTGGGAATGCAGAGTGGTGCAGCCACTATGGAAGACAGTATGGAGTTTCCTCAAAATTTAAAAATGGAACTCCCATTTGACCCAGTGATCTCACTTCTAGGAATATATCACAAGAAACAAGAAACACCAATCAGAAAGGATATATGCATCCCTATGTTCATAGCAGCACCACCATAGCTAAGATCTGGAAACAGCCTAAGTGCCCATCAGCAGATGAATGGATTAGAAAACTGTGGTATATCTACACGATGGAATACTATGCTGCTGTAAAAAAGGAGGAATTCTTACCATTAGCAACAGCCTGGATGGAACTGGAGAGCATTATGCTAAGTGAAATAAGCCAGTCAGTGAAAGAAAAATACCACATGATCTCACTCATTCATGGATAATAAAGACCATTATAAACTGATGAACAAAAATAGATACAGAGGCAGAGCAGCATCGAACAGACTGTGAAACTACAGCAGGAAGGCCGGGGCGGGTTGGGTAGGAGATAAGAGATCAACCTAAGGACTTGTATGCATGAATATAAGCATAACCAATGGACACAAGAAACTGGGGGTAGGGGAGGCTGGGGAAAGTCAAGGGGGAAAAAAAAAGAGACATATGTAATACTCTTTGTAATACTTTAAGCAATAAAACAAAATTAAAAAAAACAACTCTCAGCAAAGTGTGAACAGAGAAAACATACCTCAATATAATAAAGATCATATATGACAAATCTGCAGTCAGCATCATACAAAATGGGCAAAAACTACAAGTGTTTCTCCTAAGACCGGGAACAACACATGGGAGTCCGCTTTCACCACTCTTATTCAACATAGTCCTAGAAGACCTAGCCACAACAGTCAGACTAGAGGAAGAAATAAAATGTATCCAAATTGGAAAAAAAGAAGTAACACTGCCATTATTTGCAGATGAGGTGATCCTGCAGACAGAGAATGCTAAAGATATCACCCCCCTCAAAAAAATTACAAGAGCCGAAACTGGTTTGGCTCAGTGGATAGAGCGTCAGCCTGCGGACTGAAAGGTCCCAGGTTCGATTCCAGTCAAGGACATGTACCTGGGTTGCGGGCACATCCCCAGTAGGAGATGTGCAGGAGGCAGCTGATTGATGTTTCTCTCTCATCGATGTTTCTAACTCTCTATTTCTCTCCCTTCCTGTCTGTAAAAAATCAATAAAATATATTTTTTAAAAAAATTACAAGAACTGATAAATAACTTCATTAAAGTAACAGCATACAAAATAAACATCCAGAAATCACATTTTTATACCTCAATATTATCAGAAGGAGAACTAAAAAAATAATATCATTTAGAATTGCATAAAAAATAAATAAGTAAATAAATAAAATACCTAGGGATAAACTTAATCAAGTATTTAGAGACCTGGACTCAAAAATTTATAAAACACTGAAAGAAAACAATTTTTAAAAGATAGAAGCATATACTGTTTATGAATAGTAAGAATTAACATCTTTAGAGTGTCCATACTACCCAAAGCAATCTGTAGATTCAATGCAATTCCCATTAAGATACCAATGCATATTTCACAGAACTAGAACAAATATTCCATATATTTATATGGAACCACCAAAGACCCAAAACAGCCACAGCTATCTTGAGAAAGAATAACAAAGTTGGAGGAATCATGCTACCTGATATGAAACTATTCTAAAAGGACATAGTAACCAAAACAGCATGGTACTGGCATAAAGACAGATATACAGATGAATTGAACAGAATAGAGAGCCCAGAAATAATCCCACATCTTTATGGTCAATTAATATTTGACAAAAGAGGCAAAAAATACAATGGGTTAAAGACCATGTGTTCAATAAATGCTGTTGAGAAAGATACATGCAAAAAATGAAACTTTCTTACACCATACACAAGAATAAACTCAAAGACTTAAATATTAAACTCAAAACCATAAAAATCCTATCTCAGACAGTTCTTGTAGCAGTATTTTTTTTCTGATATATCTTATTAGGCATGGAAAACAAAATAAAAAATAAACAAATAGGACTACATAAAATTTAAAAGTATTTGCATAACAAAGGAGACCATCAGCAAAATGAAAAGCAACCCACTGCATGGGAGAGCATATTCGCCAATGATATATCTGATAAGGGGTTAATATCCAAAACTTATGAAGAATTTATACAACTCAACACCAAAAACAAACAAACAATGCAATGAAAAGAAAAATGGGCAAATGACCCGAATAGACACTCCTCAAGAGGACATACTTTAATTTTCTAAGTTTTTATGGATCTACTACATGGTAGAAGATTTGGAAAATGGAGCAGTTCTCTGTGAGGCAAAATAAATACTTAGGAGTTTTCACCCAGACAACCTATGTACAATTTTGAAATGTACTATCCTCTGGATAGTGATAAAGTTAGAAGTCATTGCTGATGGCAAGTTTAGGCTCTACCAGTAACCATTTATCCAGGTTCACAGGGAAACATAGTTATTATATAATTAGCACTCTAATTCATCATAAAATGGTACCTTCCTAAAACAGACATTAGAAGTGTGAAAGACTTGCTTATTTATGATTAATGAAGCAAATTTTCAGCAAGGACTTTTCAGATACTTGTATTTCTATATTGTTTTCAATTAAAAAATGTACTCTACTTTCCTTTTTTAAAAACAATACATTGCAATGCTAGAATTTTCTTTATTTGTATGAGACAAAAAAGATATCACATTCTCAAAATTTGCTTAAATTTGAATAATCAGTAGCAAGAAAAATTTTCACAAGTAAGGGAATTACTGGAATGGATTAAGTCAACATTCATGTTTGAAATATAGCCTCCTGAGAGAGAAAAAATACAAGCTCTTTAAAAAGCATTGCTTTTTACAATGTGAACAATGTCTAGTCATATTTAATAATGTATATAAACATGATATTATAAAGAAAGGGCATCTTCACTTAATTTATTTTTAAAATTACATTTTTATTTCATCACAAGTATATTACACTTTTATTTTTTATATAATTTTTAAAAATATTACTTCAAATACAACTGGTATAAATTATAAATCAGATTTGTTGTGTTTTAGTCCAGACCCTGAATGATGTATACTTATGTTAATGATCAAATTACTTACCTTTCCTAAATCTTATAATTATCTAAAGTGCTTTACTTGCACTTATTTTTTATTTATGAGGAAAATTATTTTTAAGTATGTTTTCAAAATGATTAGCAATGTGAAAATAAGATGTACTTTTTAAATTTTTAATGTGAACAGAACTATTGTGGTTATTTAGACATGGTTCTTTAATCCACAATCCATGTTACACCTTAGAAATATTGGTCTCTTTGTTGAAATAAAATAAACTTCAAGCATTTGGATATGTCTAATTACATCATCACTTAACTTTTTATTTCAATTTTAAAATTCTAATTACTATAATTCACGAAAACATTTACTTTACCTCACCCTCAATCTTGTGTTACAGTAGTGGTTTATATTGAGCCATGGATCAGAATAGTTAAAGATTAATAACATTAATATAACTAATGCTATATTAGTTTTTAATTTATTAGTCAGCTACAATTAGCTGATAATTACAAAGCTAAAATAAAAATGTCCATAACATAACCACAAAGTGTACTACACATCTAATTCATTTTAAATATAAAGTGTATGGAGCTCTGAAAAAACAAAACTTAAAAGGAACTGAGAGTATGTGACTCTGGGGTTACATGAGTTTTTATTATAGGAGTTTTGCCACCACAGAGACCAGGGAATTTTGACAAGCCACATTATCTTTCTGGATCTTTTTCTCCCATGTGATCAAATTTGTGCCTTTCTGTTCTGGAAGAAATATTTTTCTGTCAAGACACTCTTGTTCATTTTCTTCTTTTGTTTATTGTTGTTTTTATCTCTCTCCCCCTCTCTCTTTTTATTGTTGATAGTATTACAGATATCTCTCATTTTCCCTCCTTCCAACCCTATTCACCCACCCAGGTCTTCAATACTCTATGGCCCATGTCCATGCTCTATGCATGTAAGTATATAAGTTCTTCGGTTTATATCTTCTCATCTCCTCAACCCCACATCCAGGTATACCAGTCGGTTCCATGCCTCTCTGCTTTGGGTCTTATTTTTTTTTAATTTTTTAAAAATATATATATATTTATTGATTTCAGAGAAGAAGGGAGAGGGAAATAGAAACATCAATGATAAGAGAGAATCAATGATCAACTGCCTCTTTCACGCCCCCTACTGGGGATTGAGCCCACAACCCAGGCATGTGATCTTGACCAGAATTGAACCTGGGACCTTTCAGTCCACAGGCCGAGGCTCTATCCACTGAGCTTAACCAGGTAGGGAGTGGGTCTTATTTTTCTGGTCAATTCATTTTGTTCATTAGATTCCACAAATAAGTGAGATCATATGAAATTTATCTTTCTCAGATTGGCTTATTTCACTTAGCATAATATTTTCCAGGTCCATCCATGCTGTCCTAAAGAGTAAGAGATCCATAGTATTCCATAGTGTAAATGTCCCACAGCTTTTTTATCCATTTGTCTACTGATGGGCACTTGGGCTGTTTCCAAATCTTAGCTATTGTAAATAACACTGCTATGAACATAGGGGTGCATATATTTTTTTCCAATTGGTGTTTTGGGGTTTTTAGGATATATTCCCAGAAGTGGGATCACTGGATCAAATGGAATTTCCATTTTTAATATTTTGAGGAAACTCCATATTGTTTTTCATAGTGGCTGCACTAATCTGCATTCCCACATTTTATTCTTACATTTGTTATATTTGGTAGCTGACCTATCCAGACAAAATTTTTTAAGCTTACATTTGATTTTTATTAAATCTATCATGGTGACATTGGTTAATAAGATTATATAGGTTTCAAGTTACATTTCTATGATACATGACCTGTACAGTGCATTGTGTGCCTACCACCCAAAGTCAATTCATCTTTTATCACCATGTATTTGACCCTCTCTACCCTTTACTACTCCTCCACCCCTTCACTCTGGTAACCACCAAACTGTTGTCTGTATCTATGAGCTTTTGTTTGTTTGTTTTTCTGGTTTGTTCATCTGTGGCTTTCGGTTTTATATCCCACATATGAGTAAAATCATATGATTCTTAACTTTTTGTGTCTGCCTTTGTTTTTCCATAACTAGCCACATCATATGATTTCTATATATTTGATAAGTTTTAGGGAAAAACAGAAATGTGTTAGTAGGAAATATTAAATGAAAAATAACTTGTATTTCTTTATGATTTTAGTTGTTCTCTAAGAGCGATGTCATGAAATTCTAGGAATATGGTTTCTTAATTTATATGAAGAATAATATTTTTAACAAAAATGTTTTTCTGTGTAATAAATAAATGTGAGTGCCAGCTATCAAACTAAAAATTTTATAACATGAAGAAATAATTTAAATATCAATACCAGCAGTTCTATTTTTCATTTTATTTAAAAACTAAGGGCCCAGTGCACAAATTTGTGCACCTTGCAAGGAACTGTGGGCCACGAGGCTGTGGTGGGCACAGGGGTGGGTCTCGGCCCATCCTCCATGCCCCCACCTGGCCCCTCCTGTCGTGGCCCCCTAACCCCTGGTCCCCAGTCTGCCACCAGGCCTGCTCCCACCACCACCACTGCCATGTGCTGAGGGTGCTGGTCCTGCTTGCTGCTGATGGTGTGGAGCAATTGGGGCTGGTGTCAGCAGTGGGTGTGAGCAGCAGCTGCTGCCCCCCCAATCGCCTCTCAGGAGCAGGGGGAGGTGGAGAAACCCTCAGGGGCGATCAGGGCCGGCAGTTGCCACTCACACCTGCTGATGGCGCTGAGTGATTGGGACCAGCGCCGGGCACCGGCAGTGATGGCTCGGGCACTGGCTGTGGGTGTGAGCATGGCCGGCATCAGCAGCAGGTGCGAGCATGGGGTGGGACTGCGCCCTGCAGGAGCAAAGAATTTCCAGTAACTACGAGAGGCTCGCCCCGGATGACAGCGACCAGCACCTCACCTTTGTCTGGCGCCCCAGCTCACCTTCTCCACCATCCCGCCACAGCCAACACCTTCCATGTTGCATACAGGCCCCCTGGTGGGGAGCGCACATCATAGCAACTAAGTGTTTGGTTGTTTGGTTGTTCCATTTGTTCCACCGTTTGGTCTATTTGCATATTAGCCTTTTATTATATAGGACTAGAGGCCCGGTGCACAAAAATTTGTGCACTGGAGCTGGGGGTGTCCCTCAGCCCTATTTGTGCCATCTCAAGTCTGGGACCCCTCGGGAGATAACGACTTGCTGGCTTAGGCCGGCTCCCAGGTGGCAAAGGGAAGGCCCAATCCCTAGGTTCAGCCCCTGGTCGGGCTCAGAAGAGGGTCGATTGGGGAGTTGGGGTGCCACCCCCTGCAATGCACAGGGCAGGGTGGATCGGGAGGTTGCGATGCCACCCCCAGTCACACTCAGGGTAGGGCTGATTGGGGAGTTGAGGCGCCGCCCCCGTCACACTCAAGGCAGGGTTGATGTGGAGGTTGCAGCGCCACCCCCTGTCACACACAGAGCAGGGCTGATCAGGGGGTTGGGGCGCTGCCCCCTGTCATGTACAGAGCAAGGCCCATCAGGGGGATTGGGGCTCCGTACCCTGTCACACACAGAACAGGGCCGATCAGGGGGTTGGGGAGCTCCCCCCTGTCATGCATAGAGTAGGGCCGATAGGGGAGTTGGGGCGCCTTCCCCTTTCACAAACAGAGCAGGGCGGATAGGGAGGTTGTGGCCCCGCTCCCTATCACACACAGAGCCGCAGGGCCATCAGGGGGTTTGGGCACTGCCCCCTGTCATGCTGCTCCAGGGGCCAGGAGGCCTTGTGGCTCTGCTTGACACAGGGGCAGTGAGGCCTCGCTGATCCGCCGATCCCGGTGCTGGGAGGATCCGCTGATCCTGGTGCCAGGAGGCCTCACGGCTCCGCCGATCCCGGGTTCAGGAGGCATATTACCCTTTTGCTATATAGGATAGAGTCCTGGTGCACGGGTGGGGGCCGGCTGGTTTGCCCTGAAGGGTGTCCTGGATCAGGGTGGGGGTCCCCACTGGGGTGCCTGGACAGTCTGGGTGAGGGGATGATGGCTGTTTGCAGCTGGTTACACCCCCTTCAGGGTGGGGGGTCCACACTGGGGTGCCTGGCCAGTCTGGGTTAGTGGCTGAGGGCCGTTTTCAGGCTGACGGGTGACTGAAGCTCCCAACCTCTCTCTTTTTTCTTTTTTTCTTTTTTATTCTGGGATTTATTTACCTTCTATGGCTGTCACTGGAACTGAGAGCCGGCTTTAGCTCTGAGGCTCGGCTCCAGCTCTGAGACCTCGGCTGCTGAAAGCAGGTATCTGAGTTTGTTTGGCTCCTATAATTGAAACACTGTTGCAACTCCAGCTCTGACGGCTGGCTGAAAGCATGGGGTTTGTTTAGCTTCTATAATTGCAACATTGTTTCTTAGAGTGCAGCTCAGAGCCCAGCAGTGGCAGGCGGGGAACCTTGGCTTCCTCCTTCACTGGAGCAAGCAAGCCTCCTGTTCGCTTCAGCTGCGTAGCTGCCAGCCGTCATCTTGGTTGACAGTTAATTTGCATATCACCCTGATTAGCCAATGGGAAGTGTGTTGGAGGTATGGTTAATACCATGTTTGTCTATTATCCGATAGGATTTTAGTCCTGACATAATTGCAGGTGTCCCCCTTTTCCCCTCCTTTGCCCACCTCTACCTTCCTCCCTCCCCCTTGTCCTTCGGCAAACTATTGTCCATATCCCTGGCATATGCATATACATTCTTTTGCTAGTCACTTCACCTTCTTTATCCAGTCACCCACACCCCTCCCCTCTGGCACTGGCTAGTCTGTTCCATGTATCCATGCTTCTGTTTCCAGTTTGTTCATCAGTTTATTTTGTTCATTAGATTCCATATATTAGTAAGATCAGCAGTTCCATTTTTTAAAGTTTTCAAATATATTTCTTATTCCTGAGTGCTAGAATGAATACATACAACTAAAATGGTCTAAAAACAAAGTGATGATACAACTACAAAAAAAAAGTATAAACCCTGAGAACTTGGAGAAAAGGAGAGGCTAGTACAACAATAATTCTTTGGATACCACAAGGTGGAATAAACAACAGATCTATAACCAATTTAGCACACTCAATTAAGCAGAAACCTAAGCAGCACATGGGAAACAGAGAAAAAGCCCATTTACATGAAATAATTCCCCCAAACCTCTGTAGTTCCAGAAATAAAAATAGGGGTGGGTGGAAGATCTGAGAAAATTATCAACAAAATAGTTCAAATAGTCCTAACTTGAAAATAAAATATTACCAGAGGGAAAGGACCCACCTTGATTTATAGTAAAAGCAGAAGGGAGCAAGAGAGGGAGAAAGGGAAAGACAAATATGAGAGACCCATCCATCAATCATCTCCAAGCCTGCAACCCAGGTATGTGCCATTGACTGGGAATCGAACCTGCAACCTTTTAGTGCATGGACTAAATCTCTAACCACTGAGCACACAGGAGAGCACAGAAGAAGCCAATTTTCTAACCTAGAATTCTGTACCCAGACACATGTCTTGGTAAATCTAAACACATGTATGAGTAAATTAAAGACATCATCAAACATTCCAGTCCAGAACAATTGACAGTCCACATAGACTAGAGAGCCTCTCTTAAAAGGCAACTAGAAATGAGTCTTCACTGAAATGAGAAAGCAAACCAATATAAACAAACACGTGAGACGTAGGAGAGAAGCAAAAGAATATCCCAGCGTGGTGGCAAACGCATATCCTGTAAACCAGGGACAGAGTGAGAACACTAATTTGGAGCCAGTCAAAATGCACAAGGTGGAAACAAACAAATGGTCAGCAGTTACCATACCCACCTCTGACTTGGCGGAACTAAATTTAGTCTCGGTGTATTCTGTTAATTCTTATTCACGACTTTGTTATTTTATCTCATGATCAGCAGTAAATATGGACAAGGTCAGAAAAAAGAACACTTCAAATTTTAAACCAACTCTGTCCGTCATGCTATATGTGAAAACGCCTATGCATTTATTTTTCAGAAGAATGTCAATAGTATAGTACTATAGATGTAACATCCAGAATAATAACTATGGATTTTTTTATTCCTAACAGACTAAATATCCTTTAACTTGTTTTTTGGAATATTTAGGATCCATTATTCTATGAATAATAAGGAATATACCTAAAATGCATATTGTTTGGATATTTCAAGGGTAAACCAGTGATGTATGGTCACTGAAAACTTAATGATATAATCCAAATATTAAAAGAAAAATTCAATATCACCTATAATACTATGAAGCCACTGTATTTTAAACATTGGCAACCACAGTGTGTCCAACAGTGTGCTATATATAGCACACGGCTCTTAACACTTATTGTTTCTTTAAAGACTTTTCAAATGAACAGGATTTAAAATATTTTTAGCAACACTTTATATCTTTTTTCTTTTGAAGTGCCACATTTTTTCCTTTTAGTTCTCAAATACCGGTTAATTGAGTAATTTTATTACGCCATAAAGTAAATCTGGATTTACTCTTCAGAAGTAAGCCTCTTAATTAAATGAAACTGAGTTAATGTAAGAGTTAAACTTAACTACGTTGATTTTTGTTTGTTTTGAGATAGAGGATGTGGCAGAGCAGCTGCCATCCATAGAAGCTGCAGGAGCTGCCAAGAAGAAGGAAGATTGCCCACCCCCAGGAATAATACAGCCAGGGGTTACCCAGGGGAAATTAGACGCCATGTTGGACGGAGCTGGTTTTTGCAGGTTTGAAGCCAAAGAAAGGAGCAGGTAAGGTAACATAAGTGATTGACAATAGTCCAGTTATTAGGCAAGCTAGCCATTTAAAATGCCATCCCTCAGAACCAGTGAAGTAGTTTTAACATGATAGTCAGGAGCCTCACCCCCTTTGTCCCAACCCTAATGCTATGCTAAATACTTGTATATTCTCACGAGGTTCAGGAATCTCTCTAATATAGGTCCCTTTCTAAAAATGTGGATAATAATAATAATAATAATATCTTCGTTTTATATTGTTTTAAGGATTAAACAATACGATATTTGTAAAGCAGTTATGTTGTGCCTCATGCTGTAAATTAGGAATAACTGTCAAATAAATATACATCATTATATCATTAAAATTAAGATATATGATCTGGAAATAGGTCATTCACTTAGAATTAGATTAATTTAATTTTTGTGACTCAGTTTCACAGAATGGGAAGTTAGACAATATACCAAGCAGGTGACTTGGGAACGAGCATCCTGGAGAGAGCAAAGTGCAAGTACAAAGCCTGAGGTCAGAGGGGGTGCCTGGCAAGTGTAAGACACAGCGAGCAGGCCTCTGAATCTGCCGAAAATGAAAACTGTATTTTAACACGTCTATCAGGGTCAGCTATATTGTTTCACCATTGTTTTGGTAAAGAGAATGACAAACATAAAACTTATCTTTTAAAAATTTCTTCTAAAAATTTCTTCTAAAAATAAAACAGCATTAACTTGTCTGAAGATTGTATGTTGGACATTTTCACTCAATAAATAAGGCTTGGTTATGAGCCTTTAGTCAAAGAACAAGGTTCGAGTGAAGTGGTTCCCTCCTTCCAGTGAAGCAAAGCCGTAGAAGAAGGTGATATTGACACCTGAAGAAAACTAGAGACAAGAAACAATAACATTGTTTACAAAATCCTTTTTCCTATTTTAATCCTGACTCAGACTGATATGCAAATGTAAGTGGCTCTGGGTATCTTGGAGAACCCCTCCCCCCTGCCCTGGTCACTGACTTTTACACAGATTGAGACTTTGACCTTTTGGGGATAATTTATTTTAGATTCAACTTAAATCCATGTCTAGGCATAAATGTTCTAGGTAAACACTATTTATTTCCATACTTTCTAATATATCCTCTATGTGACCATTTATATTAAAATATACTTGATGCCACAGATTTTTATTCATAAGTTATTTTTCCCATGGGCAGGGCAGTGATGAAGAAAACCAATTAAAAACATTAAGTTTTCCATAATTCCATTACTCACTAGTCCCGAGGTCTCACATTTTTTCCATTCAAAAATCTCCAAAACCCTGATCCTCATGATCTAGCAAACAGAGGATACAATGGAAATTTCTCTCCTGTTCATATCCTAGATATCTGAATATATCTCATCTCTATATTCTCTAAGGAGGTATTAAAAAGCCAGGTATAAAGGAGACAGGCAGAATACACTCAGTGCATTGATCCTAACCATCTCACCTTGAATTAGGGACTTAGTCTTTTACTGTTTTTTTTCTCAATGATTAAGGACTTTATGAAAATGATCTGCAGAGATAGGATCACAACAATATCAATAGTTGTTTCTTCATTCCTAATAAAAAGTTCTCATTATCTTTTAAGACAATGTAACAGCAGGAGAAAAATACAGTCGGTGTGGACACCACACATACAGACACACACATGCACACACATGCATACATGAACACCCACTGACAGATGCTTGAAAAGGTTATTCTGAAAAAGGGTTGGTATAAGGAGTAGAGCACTCCATTAAGAATTGCCTCTCAACAGTATGCAAGAAAAACATTAATGTTGAGTAGTGTAAAATAGACAAAGTAATTTTGTGAGTTAACAAGAGTTAGATATTTAAATTTTACATGGTAATAAATTACATGAATATTTATAAAATAAAACATTTTAGCAAATTAATCTCAATTTGATAATCAATATTAGAGAATAGTTTCTATGTTTGACTTTTAAATTGCTTGCTTTGCACATAGAATTATAAATAATTGAGAATGCATGATTGAAAATCTTGCCATAATACAAAATATTTAATATTTAAATAAATAACATGAATTAGAAAACATTGGAGCATCCTCTTAGGATTGAATTTTTTTTAAAATAAATGTAAAAACAAGTTTACAAAAATTATGTGTGTCACATATTAGTATTAAATGAATGAATGTTTTTTTTAAATGTGAAAATGAAATGTAACACCCTAGCCGAGAGCATATGATAGTCATATACAACCTAACAGAGAAGACTTCTTAACTAATACTTCACAACATAACAGAGAAGGTAATACCTTAAAACTCTATGGAAATGTTATATGTGTACAGAGGAGGAAACAGAACTACTTGTTCCTTAACTCGTAAGTATGATTGATTATTTGCCTTTGATTTTCTAAATCTGACAACAATATCTTCATAAACTATATCATGAAATTAACAGTCTTTTTCTCAACTATAAATTATCATTGCAGAGATTTTGATATTGTTGAAAAAATAACAAATAAAAGTTCCAAATCTAAACTTCATCATAGTAAAATTCTAATTTCCAATCTTATCAGATTTTCCACCATGTGTTTTGTCTTGGTTAGCAAATAGTCCAATAGTACTTTACTGTGCTGTTAGTCTTCAACTGCCACTCACACTTTTTCATGCCATTAAGAATTAGTTCCAGGAACACAGATTTTTAAAATTTCAGATTATATCATTAGGCAGAAAAAGTAAAACATATGTATATCAAAAATTATCCAAATATAATTTTTCAAAAACTGCATATCAAATAAGCACTTCTTAACTTCAAAGCAAATAGTTTGAAGTTGTTGCCAATCTCACACATGAAGTAAGAATTATGGAATGAAGAAAGTTTCATGATTTCTTAGGAAAAAAAGTGTACTTCAGATGAGAAAAAATTCTGAAGAAAATTTCCACATCTAGTAAATTTTATATAAAGTGATGCTTTTCCATGAAAAGAACTCAGCGTTTTGAGAACTTGAAGCTGCATTAAAGAAGTCTACTCAATCCCTGTCTTTCTGCTCCCTATGCTTTCACATTGGATTTGGAATACTCTAGATGTGTTTGCAAAAAATAAAATGCATTTTATTAGTAATATTTCTTTGTTAATACCAAATACTTAACATTTTATGTTTAAGCCACAAAATAACTTAATTCTTGAGTTTTTTCCCTCTATTTATTGTTACCCTAACAATATTATTTGAAATCAATTAATTGTTGTTGGTTTAGTTTTTTTCTTGGATCGCCATACCTTAATATTTAGGCAAAATGTAGAATAGTTCATTTTAACTATTAATGAAGGTTTCTTTTTTAGTACTTTGACACCATTAACTTGAGAAACGACACAGCATACATAATGCATGTTATGTACCTCCAAGGGTTTAACAACAGCAGTGAACATAATGACAAACCCTGACCTCAAATCACTGTGACTTTGTTTCTAAGACACAGAGTTGTTTTTACTGGAATATCATCTTTATAATTTTAACTCATCCTAAGTCATATTGCTTATTAATAGTGTTTAATTTTATGGGCTAATTTACTATCTTTATAAAGATAATATTTCAGAAGGGGAGAAAAACAATATAGAAAAACAACAATAGACACAGAAGTCAATGTCACTTCTGAAAAGGTGTCATCCACATGACAGAGACTTTAGAAATCTCTATAAGATATTATGAAGTTAGTGGCGACATATAGATAGAACAAATAAGATAACTAGAGACACAGCCTTCGATATTTGCATGCAAAAATGAATACATAGATCAGACCCATAGCAGCACCACAGTATTCCCTCAGCTACACTGCATTTCACAGCTTTCATTTTCCCCCAGAAGTGCTCCTATTCAGATTATATCAAAGGAGATGACCTCTGGCTTCCTTTTTATTTTAAATTCCTTGTGGCAAAATAACCTTAAAGTCACCAAATTATATTATCTGGTGCAGCGTGGCTGATTATTATTATTTTTTTAAGCCCAGGTAATACGTCAACTGCCAGCCTCTGATCATTCCCAACATATACTTGCACCTCCATAAATAGCTTAAAAATAAACCCTCCTTCAATTATCCTATCTTGTATTTTGTAGATGTTTTATGTTGGGATCTGACTCAAATGCTAGACTTGATGAGACTGACAGATCACAAACCCAAAGACCTAGTTTTGCAGGTTAACTTACTGAATATCAGCAATGTTAAATAACAAATGGTAAAAATGTTAATCTATATATAAAAAACCCTAATATGTGAATAGATTGAATGCTGGAATAACTGGTCCCTATGATGTGTGCTGACCATCAGGGGGTGCGCAGACCAGGCATCGGCCATGGTGGGATGGTGGAGCAGGTGAGCTGGGGAACCAGACCAAGACAGGGTGCTGGCCGCTGTCATCAGGGCGAGCCTCTAGTGGTTACTGAGAATTCTTTGCTCTGGCATGCCACAGTCCTGCTGAGTGTTTGCACCTGCTGCCGGCACTGGCCCTGCTTGCACCCACTGCCAACGATGGTCCCTCTCATACCTGCTGCTGGCACCCCCAGTGCCAGTCCCAGTTGCTCGGTGCTTTCAGCGGGTGCAAGTGGCGGCTGCTGGCCCTGATCTCCCCTGAGGGCTTCTCTACCTCCCCCTGCTCCTGAGGGGAGATCGGGGCGCCAGCCCCCCTCGCACCCACTGCTGGCGCCGGCCCTAATCACTCCCTGTCATCAGCAATTGCGAGCAGGGCTGGTGCTGTCAGTGCCTGGGAGCAGTGGTGGTGGGAGTGGGGCTGCCAGCAGACAGGGGACAGGGGGCTGTGGTGGGAGGAGCTGGGCAGGGCCGTGAAGGATGGGCCGAGAACTGCCCCTGTGATCATTGCAGCCTTGTGGCCCACAGTTCCTTTCAAGGTGCACGAATTCATGCACTGGGCCCCTAGTTATTAATAAATGTTAAACTTTTATCTAATTTTTGCTATTTTTTAGCATTAGTTTTTAACCTTCTCTGTATATCAGAATACCTTAGTGAGTATTTAAGGATGAGTTCCTTATGTATACCTTGCAGTTTAGCCTGCAAAACAATCAGATTGAAGAAGAATATCTGGGTGTTACACCAAATTCACACTGAAACCTAGGATATGCAATACTAAGGGCATTTAGAGAATTACATTTAAAAGAAAGAAGCTTGAAAATTAATAATATAAGAAGTATCATGATATTACTAGACACATTATAGTAAAGTAGACTAGAAGAACACTTTATTTTTATATATTTTTGTTAATTTCAGAGAGGAAGGGAGAGGGAGAGAGATAGAAACATCAATACTGAGAGAGAATCATTGATTGACTGTCTCCTGTATGCCCCACACTGGGGATCGAGCCTACAACCTGGGCATGTGCCCTGGTTCATAGGTTGATGCTCAACAACTGAGCCAGGACAGCTGGGCGAAAGAAAGAAATTGTAATGATAAAAGAACAAAATAATGAACTGGATGCCTAAGGAGCATCAGAACTTAAATCTTTAAAAGTGTAGTTTTTATCGAGAAACTCAATTAAAAAATTTCAAAAATTACCAAATTACCAATGCATTGATTTTATAAAATAGGTTTGCTAAATATTAAGGCTAAGCAATGGATATATTTTATAAAAATTTTGAGTTTAAATTAGAAATATAAAAACATAATAACTCTATAATCAAAACATATTTCTTTAATTATATGGAGACAAATAATTAGACTTATGAAGATTATTAAAATAGAGAATTAAAAATGATTATCCAAGGAACCATAGTAAGTATGTATTAAACGATAAAACTTTAAGAGACAGATGACAAGAGAACGATGTTGTCATTGTGGGACATATTTTTTCTTAAGAAATATGATAGCCGGCCTGCGGACTGAAAGGTCCCAGGTTCGATTCCGGTCAAGGGCATGTACCTGGGTTACGGGCACATCCCCAGTGGGAGATGTGCAGGAGGCAGCTGGTCGATGTTTCTCTCTCATCGATGTTTCTAACTCTCTATCTCTCTCCCTTCCTCTCTGTAAAAAAATCAATAAAATATATTTAAAAAAAAAAAGAAATATGATAGTGGAATATCTACTCATGAAGAAAACTGTGATACATAATCATAAATATAGGGAAAATAAGAAAAGTACAGCATTAGGGGAGAAAGTAGACAGAAATTTCAAGAATGCTGAATGTTCAACATTGGCAAATGGTGTAGAGTGAATGAGAGTAACAGAATAAAGACTTAATTTCAAGAAATATTTAAAAAATAAGAATTAGCAAACATTTTTTAGAAAAAATACTAATTTTTTTCTCATACATGGTGCTTTAAAAATACATATTTTACTAGTTATTCATGTGTATATTTCCATAAACTCTGTTAATATTGTCTGAGAAAAGAGGAAAGAAATATAGCTTTTATTTAATCAAAATATCAAAAAGCTCAGACCACAGTAACTGATCTTAAGGATTAATTTAATTTTTACATTAATGTTCATTTTTCTTAGTGAGCACTTCATGAAGTGTTAAAATTAAAAAAGAACTTTTTGCCTTAATATTTTCATAATGTATTTCATTACTTTTTGTATGCTAATACCTTATAACTGATAAAAATAACAATGAAATTAAATAACCAGGTCATATAGGGAATCACTTTAATACTTTCTTCCCTAAAACCACTCATGCTGCCAGGTTGATTCACATATTCTTTTTCAATCAACTCCTGCAATAATTCATCATGGAATCCCATAGCCATAGTAATGTGTTTCTGTATCCCACAGCAATAATAAAATTCTAAAATTAATTTTTCTCTCTTCTCTCCTTGGGTAGAAATATTCTGTTTGTAAAAATGCAGTTGTCAAAATTCATATTCAGCTGCATTGATATGTTGCTAAACCTTAAATGGAAAAAAGTAAGTTAAAGTATAAACTTAAAAAATGGAAATTTTTATGAAACAGACACATAAAATATTCTCTAAAAATATGAAATCAGTTATTAAGGGCCTGCTCTTTAATGGGCCGATGATATTTTCAGTTATTCAGTTTTGCAGGCAGGATAAAAATAATCTTGGTTATTAAACCATTGTACTACATTTAAATTCTCCATATAATCACACTGATGCTTTCATACTTACTGTTTAAAACACTGTGCTCAAGATTGCTAAGCCAAACAATAGAGTAAGATATGCTTATGAAACAAAAGTGTACTATGGGGGTATTTTTATTTTATTTTTTAATTTTTTTTAATGTTTTTTAAGCCTCACCCCAGGATATTTTTCTATTGATTTTAGGGGGAGTGGAAAAGAGAAGGAAAAACAGAGAGAAACACTGATGTGAGAAAAACACATCAATTGGTTGCTTCCCGCACAAGCCTGGTGAGGGTCCAGGCCAGGGAGGAGCCTGCAACCGAAGTATGTGCCCTTGACCGGAATTAAACCCAGAACCATTCGGTCCTCAGGCCAATACTCTATCCATTGTGCCAAACTGGCTAGGGCGAGGGGAGTATTTTGTATGTTATTTAATTTAATCTTAAGAACTTAATGTAATTTATTATTATTCTAATTTTACCAATGAATAAACTGGGAATTAGAATGCATTAGAATAATTGTCAACAGCACAGAACTAGTTAATATTGGAAACACAACCTGAAATAAGGTCTTCATGACATCAGAATCCAGTACTTTCTGGTATATCTTACAGCACAAAAAATGGTTTTCTGTATATGTTGTATAAAGGAGTATACCTGATTAGATAGCAACTCAGTTATTATTTTTTTTCTCTGAATCAATTAAGTCAGTAGGCAAAAGGAGTAAATTTCATTTTAAGTTACACTGTAGTTTACCCAGTTTTTTTCACAAGTATTGTTATCAATTGATTATAAATTTTGTGTTTTTTTAGCCCATTTTACAGATAATATGTTGTGGACAGAAACTTTCACTCAATTGTTTCAAGTTTCTCATCAGTGATTTTTATATAACGTGGAATAGGAGATGCAGTAAATCTCTGCTGGAAAAAGAAAAAAGAACAAGAAAAAAGAAAAGAAGCATCCCTTCCTTAACTCAACCTCTGCTACCCTCCCCACCCCAAAAAAGATCTAAAATGAACACAGAAATATACATGTACAGAGAAAAAAATACATTCATTTACAAAACCGAGTGCCACAAATTTTGAGAAATGTGTTTCAATGAGATCAAATCAAAGGAAATCATCGTAGGCCAGTTCTCACATGTCCTTCTGACAAAGAAGTCTAGTGACTTCTCCAGGAGGTTAAGGAGTAGAGATAATGTACTAATCTGGAGACAGCAGGACATTAGGCATGTCTCATTTGTAAGATATAGAAAGACAAGTATTGAATAGGCTTTGCCATTACAAAATGGGAGATTGACATTGAATATTTCAAAGTTTAATGTTTATGAGTGGTTTTTGTTAGTATATAATATCTTAGGACAAGATATGACAAGATATAATGATGAAGAAGACTTGCCTTAATTCTCAGAAGATGTTTAATTAATGTGTGGCATAGTGTCTTTTCCTTGAAATAGCTGCCCAATAGACAGGGCTATGGTAAATAAAGTGCCTCGAGACTGTGATTATTAAGACATGCCAGAGGGAAAGGAGGAAGAAGAAGAAAGATAATGCACCACTTACCTTCTTTTTTTCTACACCCACCTTCCATTACGTCTCACCTTGCCTGGCTTCAAGTATTTTACTAAATTCGTAACTAAATAGAAACTATCCAGAGGGACATTCCTCTATAGTAGTACTAGAGGCCTGATGCACAAAATTCATGCAAGAGTAGGCCTTCCTTCCCCCGGCTGCCAGCACTGGCTTCCCTCTGGCACCCAGGACCTGGGCTTCCCTCGCAGTCCCAGCTTCATCAAGAAGGTTGTCTGGAAGGACATCCAGACTAATTAGCATATTATGCTTTTATTATTGTATATATGATTAATCTGAATTCATTACTCGCTATACTGTAGCTGTGAGCTGAAATGTTAGTCCACAGCTATGCTCTCATCTGCTCATTGATCAGGATTAAATGTTACTTTGAACCCCAAATTCCCAACAGGATTTTCAACCAAGCACTTATGCAATGTATATAAATTTAATTAATATTGAGTGTTAGGTAAAGTCTTTCTCTATAAATTGGTTAAAGAGGTTGCAGACAAAAATCTTTAAAACAGATGATAAAATTAATTTCTAAATTAAAAAAGTATTTCTCTAATATTCTAAAAGTATTGCTGTCTTTTACTCAAGTACAGATGTAGGGATTTAAAATGTTTGAACTCAATAAAACTAAATCTTTCATAAGCTTATTTATATTTTAAATGTACCAGGTGTACCCGTTAATAATGTGGATTTTTTCAATAGATGGAGTTACACGTATGTTGATACATATGCGATTTGATATGTATGCTATTTTGTTGTATTGACAAGCTTCAAAACTTCCTATGTCAAATTTCCTGAAGGTGTTAATATCATAGATATTTTTATGCTTAAAAATGTCGAATTTCATGCCAAAAAAAGAGCATTTGCGGGAAGTTTTAATTCATTACTTTATTTTGAAGAAAAGTGCTGCTGAAAGTTATTGTATACTTCGGGAAGCTTATGGTGAACATGCTCCATCACAAGATACTTATGAACGCTGGTTTAAATGCTTTAAAAATGATTTTGATGTGAAAGACAAAGAATGTCCAGGTCAACTGAAAAAATTTGAAGACCAACAATTACAAGCATTATTGGATGAAGATGCATGTCAAACTCAAAAACAACTTGCAGAAAGATTGAATGATGCTCAGCAAACAATTTCCAATCATTTATAAGCAATGGGAAAGATGTTAAAGAGGGAAAATGGGTGCCACATCAACTGAACGAAAGACAAATGGAAAACAGAAAAGTCATCAGTAAAACGTTGCTTCAACGGCATGAAAGAAAGTCATTTTTGAATCGAATTGTGACAGGCGATGAAAAGTGGATTTATTTTAAGAATTCCAAATGCACAAAATCATGGGTTGATCCAGGTCAACCATCAACAACTGCAAGGCCAAATTGCTTTGGAAAGAAGACAATGCTCTGCGTTTGGTGGGATCAGGTGGGTGTGGTGTGTTATGAGCTTCTAAAACCAGGTGAAACTATTAATACTGATCACTACCAACAACAACTAATCAATTTGAACCATGCTTTGATCATAAAACAACCAGAATGGACCAGAAGACATGGCAAAGTAATTTTGCTTCATGATAACACCATCACATACTTCAAAACCAGTTAAAGACACGTTAAAAGATCTTGCCTGGGAAGTATTAACCCACCCGCTGTATTCACCAGACCTTGCTCCTTCAGATTACCACTTGTTCCTATCAATTGCACGCGCACTTTCTGAGCAGCACTTCAAAACATATGAAGAAATGGAAAATTAGGTCTCTGAATGGTTTGCCTCAAAACAAGAAAAGTTCTATTGGGACGGTATCCACAAATTACCTGATAAATGGGGAATATGAGTAGCTAGCAATGGAAGTTACTTTGAATAAAGCACTTTTGATATTTTTCTTGAAATTATCATGTTTTCTTTGATTATAAAATCTGCATTATTAACCGGTACACCTGGTAATTTACTCATATCAGTGAAGCAGGCAGATTCTGTTGTGTTTGCTCTGATGTACCTTCAAAAGGTGGACACATTAATTTTGTAACTTCCAGGAAATGATCTCATTAAACAAAACATTTGAATTAAACAATAAAGGAGAAACAACTTTATTGTTAAAAAGAGTTTTATAGTAAAGAAGTTTGCAAAGACTTGTCTATCATTTTTATATTTCTATTAAGAATCAGAATAGTTTGTGTTGAAGTGTGCATCTATAGAATATGTGTTCTTCCCCAAAGCTGAGAGATGTAAGGTGAGACACACAGATCTGGAAGGTGATGAATGTATTACATAAGGACATTGACTACATTTCTCAAATAAGGTAGAAATTTACCATTTGTGAACCTAAATGTTCTCAAAATTATTTCTAGACAATAAAGTCATATCTTACTTTTTATTATGACTAGTCATCTTTCAGTGAATTTGAACATTACCTAACCCATTTGCAGCTTTCTTCTATCTCTATTGTGGCTGACATTCTCAGCAGTCAAAACATCTTGCAAATGACTTCTTAGCCTGGAGAGCCCAACCAGAATGATGTTCACTTCACTGCTTGCCTAGTTTGTCTCCCATGTAGCCACTGAAGCATTTACAAGAACACTTTTATTAAATTTGTTCCAACATGTGTTCAATTAGATGAAATCTTCCCAAATATTGCACTAAATGGGAATGGGGAAAATGCTAAATTGCCTCTGTATTTGTTAAGTTTATTTTCAAAGGAAAATGAAGCCCAATTATATCGTTGGATTTAGACAATAAAGTAAATAATGTTATTTTATTTTGGTTATGTTTATACATTAAGTTTTCTTCCCTACATATATTAGAATCTTTATATATAAAAGCCTAATATGCAAATTGTCCGCACGGGAGTTTGACTGGGAGACTGATCACTCACTATGACATGTGCTGACCACCAGGGGGCACCACAGAATGAAGGAATTCCCCAGCCAGCAGCTGGCAGCCAGTGAAGGAAGGTCCTGGCCAGCAGTCAGAAGGCCCAGATTAGCCCTGATAGCCTGCCAGGCCTAGGGACCCTACCAGTGCACGAATTTCGTGCACTGGGCCTCTAGTCTATTAAATAAACTGAATATAAAGTAGTGGCCCTTGGTGAAATATCATACTTTATATTCTAGTTATTAATTTTATGGAAGAGTAGAAAAGTATGCTTTCTCATATATATAAGGAATAATATGGGGGAGACAACTTAGAGTCAACTTAGAGACATTACTCATTTTCCTTATTTGATAAATAGAAAACTAAAAAGTTCTTACTTGTTTTGTCAAATAGAAAATATATTTAGTATCACAGCTTTATGTTATCAGAAAGTTGCCCATGTGGGAGGGGGCTCTCCCCTTCTCGGCTCTCATCATGCTCATGAGAAATAATTCAGATAAGTGAGAGAAAGTAGTGTTGAAGCAAAGCAAGCACATTTATTAAGGAAACAAAGCAAGCAAACGTATTAAGAATACACTTGGCACAAAACACAAGTGATCAACTCAGCTAGTCTGAGTGCTCTGCCCAATGAGGGTTCAAGAGTTTTGTACTTTTACCCCCATTGGTTCCAAGGTTCCCTTGCTGCATAGAATAGGTTTCAAGCTCCCCCTTTTATCTTACTGCCACTTTTCCAAGAATTTATGAGACTATCTGGCTATTTTATTTTTGCAAGTCCCCAGACTGCTGACTTCTTTGTTCAGTGGGTGAAATAAACTCCGCATCCCCCCTCCCCTTCCTCTCCTCCTGCCCTAGCTTCTATCTATTCTGCCTAATACTTCCCCATTAAGTGATGCCATTCAAATGCTTTGGGGTTTTTTTGTTATTAATGCCCCAGATTTCATCTGTCCCTGGGTTTAGCTGGCACAAATGGCATTAACTGGGTCTTTGTTCTCTATTTTCCCAGGAAGGTGATGTGAGCTACGTATTCTCTGGTGAGGGAGGAGGGGATAAGCCATTTTCCCTCAAGTATCCTTGTTTTGGGAAGATAAGGACTTGGGATTCATAAGCTGGCTGCAAGATACCCCAACTGGTTGGCCTTGTTTAGTTTTCTTATCTCAGTTTCCCCATTCCACTTGCCCAGGAATTTTCCTAACTTCTTTATATCATGTAAAACAGTAGAACTTTCTAATAACACATTATAAAGATCATATTAAATAATGTACTGAAGATCAAATACATTTGCTTTTCTTACTATTATGCATTATACAATCACAAGTGCCCTTTGGAGGCTATTTAGTATCAGTAGTAAAATATCTGAAATCGTAAAATAAAAATGCCCTAAAACACAGTGTTCAGTAAATTCACAATTGTCTATACAATATGTGGTGGTGGTGGTGGTGGGGGGGGGAATTGACTATCATTTATTTATTTCTTTATTTTTGGTTTAATAAGCTGATTATTGTCACCCTCCTAATCTCACTGTGCACATGGATGCATGTAAATAATATATAGTGTTAGGTGTAACCAGCATTGCACTTTCTAATGAGATATATTTCAACATTATTATCCCAATATTTCACCCCAATATTGGATATTTATTAAACCATATTCTTTCATGTCTGAGTATTGTAATTGTTGATTTATGAACCAAATGTGAAACTATGACTCCATATTTGTAGATTTAAAAAAAAAAAAGTCATGTGAAAATCTTAATTATGCATTTTTGGGGAGAATATTAGAGCTTCCATCATATAACTTAGAGTCTGTGACTCAAACATAAGAATGAATCTTCTAAACATTTTTGTTAATAATACTTAAATCTTAAATCATTTAGCATGGATTACACACATTTTAAGGTCAGTTATTATTTCATTCAATATATTTTAAAACTCTTAAATTTACTATTATTTTTTCCTGTTTGTGTTTTTTAGTTTGGTTTATTTTTATTTCAAATTAATGTAAACTAGTTTTGAAACAGTTAGTAAAAGACTGAACTAAAACTGAGATCAGAGCAATAATAAGATAAGGATTTAAAGCAGAGGAGTAGGAAATGTCCTATCAGATTATTAAAGTGGTCAGGAGAGCAGCCATAACATAAAGGCCAAAATATAGAACGACCAGAAAAGATACTTTAAAGAAAAGTCCTTTGTACTCTGCAATTCACTTGATACCTTCTAAAGAAAGCTAGCTTTTTGAACACCCTTAGAGTTGCTGGGGCTAGACTTTAGGGTGAAGTATGTTACATTTCTTATACAAGGA
This sequence comes from Myotis yumanensis, assembly GCF_028538775.1. Taxonomy (NCBI): domain Eukaryota; kingdom Metazoa; phylum Chordata; class Mammalia; order Chiroptera; family Vespertilionidae; genus Myotis; species Myotis yumanensis. The sequence goes on from NW_027223772.1 coordinate 6,775,742, forward strand.
CACTATTAGACTGGACGAAAAAGAAAAAAGGCCACATGCTAACCTGACTAGCTCAGGGAAGGCCTGCATGGTGGTTTTGCAAACTCAAAGACCTAAGTAATCACAAAGGATGGTCTGAAATTAAAACTTCAACTAAACACAGTGGGTATTCATGTCCTAGGCCAGTATCTTCCCTGATAAAGGTTAATCTTGACCTTAACTGAGCCTATTGGCTTTTTGCATCTAAAATAACATCCTTGTGAAATGTCAGGGTAACTTGTAACTTTCCTTTATTCCAGACCCCTCGGGGCACAGTCAAATGCATCTGGGCACCAGGATAGAGACCATAAATTCCTTCATTGTTATTTTTTTAAATTATTTATTGTTGAAAGTATTACAAATGTCTCCTTTTTGCCCTATTGACCTCTCCCTGCCTGCGCCCATCCCCACCCTCCAGCACAGGCCCTCACACCCCTACAATCTGTATCCATTGGTTATGCTTATATGCACGCATACATTGGTAGATCTCTTACCCCCGCCCCTTCCCTGCCTTCCCTCTGAGGTTTGAGGGTCTGTTATCATGTTAATTGTTGACTGTTAACTATCCTGCACCCACCTAAGTAAAAGAAGTGTGTGTCTATCATTTTACTTTCTATCCAATCCCAGAGGTTCCCCCCTCCTCGCTTTGCTATCTCCCGACTCCCTATCCTAACACCAATAGATTTCATGTAACCCACTTACATCTCCTTCTTTGGAATGTATAAAACAAGGTAAGAAACCACCATTCTCTGGAGCATTATCCCAAACTCCCAATCTGTTGAGATTCTACTTCCTGGCAATTGTCGACAGTTTGGCTCAAATAAACTCACAAAAATTCCTTACAGGTTTGAATATTTTTGTGTTAACAGCCTGTTGTAGCTCTAATGTTGTGGTGGCCTCCCTAAGCAAACCAAAATCTAAGCCAGTAAATGCCTTTGGATTATAAAATTGAAACCTCAGGACAACCAATCACAAACAATAAACTAGGCTTTAATTTATAGCCAATCAATTATTTCCTTATTTTGCTCATTCTTTGTCTTCAAAAGTCTCTCCCTGAGCTCCTGCAGGTGGAGTCTTCCTCACCACTTGGGGTTTGGCACTTCATGTCCCTGTCTGACTTTTGCTCAAATAAACTTAACATTAAATATATATATATATCTTCAGTTTATCTTTCAAGAAGTGATTGGCACCGAAACCGGTTTGGCTCAGTGGATAGAGCGTCGGCCTGCGGACTGAAAGGTTCCAGGTTCGATTCCGGTCGGGGGCATGTACCTGGGTTGCGGGCACATCCCCAGTAGGAGATGTGCAGGAGGCAGCTGATCGATGTTTCTCTCTCATCGATGTTTCTAACTCTCTATCTTTCTCCTTTCCTCTCTGTAAAAAATCAATAAAAATATATTTTTTAAAAAAAGAAGTGATTGGCTATATTAAACCACCTTAAACTCAGATTTGTATTGACAGGACAAGAATACTTAGGTCAAATGATGGCCGCTATTAATACCACTGGTTCTTTGACCTGCCCTTAAATGCAAGAGTTAGGGATTCCTCCATTCAAATATATGCCATTGGGGAATTTTTAATAAAATGAGCAATTAATGAGCAACCTAAGATACCAGAGGCCAGCTAATATTGTGGCAGGATAGTAAGAAGCTAGGAAAGTTCCTGGGATAGTGGAATGGGGAAATTGAGACAAGAAAATTAAACAAAGCCAAACATTTTTTAACAACTTATAGCCAGCTGGTGAATCGCAAGACCTAATCTTCCCCAATCAAGGACCCTTGAGACCAAATGGTTTATACCTCCCTCCCTAACCAGAGAATACGTATAGCTTAAAGCACCCCAGTTTGGGAAAAGACACAATTAATGCCATTTGTGCCATTAAACCCAAGGGCAGATGAAGTTGATAGGGGAAGGGTAAGCAATAGGAATAGAATCACAGTTAATTAATAGCTATTCACTGTACTAACCACAGATAAGAATTTTCTCTTACAGACCTTGGGGAACTGTGGAGGACTTGTTGTAAGAAGAAAAACAGAGTCATAAAGATAACCGACCTGGAAGTCCGGGCGGCTCCATCACTCAGAAAGAAGATATACCTTGAGAGCAGGTCAAGGACAGGACACGTCTGAATGTCTGGGGGCTAAGCTCTATGAGGACAATTATAGAAAACAGACCTGGAGAACTCAGGTAGCTTTAGGTTCTTTCCCATCCTCTAACCCTACATAATGGCTGGCTTGAGACAAAACGCCAGAGAGGTTTTTCAGGGTACCATACCTGCCGCTCTCTCAGATCGCCCGCCTCTGAATAAAAGCACTTCAAAGATTCAACCTTGTCTCTACTTATCAACTCTGGTAGTGACAAGCAGCACAAACACTGTTTGTTCCAGTTTTAAAGTCAGGGGAACAAATAACAGAAACCCCATTAAATACAGACAGAGCCAACATAAAAAGTAAAGCAGACCAAAGAATAATAAAAACTCCCCTATCTGCTCAGTTTGATACATCATCATATTAAAAATGCATCTGGAAAGATGATAGATATTCTGTTGAATCCCTCCCTTAAGATCCTCGCCCACAGGGGAAAAAAGAAAACCAAGAAGATGAAAAGCTCATTCTGGAGCATGCCCATGCCCCTTCCTGGCCATGAACTTTTTATTTCTTCCTAAACCTCTAAGGGCAGTGGTTCTCAACCTTCCTAATGCTGTGACCCTTTAATACAGTTCCTCATATTGTGGTGACCCCCAACCATAAAATTATTTTCGTTGCTACTTCATAACTGTAATTTTGCAACTGTTATGAATCATAATGTAAATATCTGATATGCAGGATGTATTTACATTGTTATAAATTGAACATAATTAAAACATAGTGATTAATCACAAAAACAATATGTAGTTATATATGTCTTTTCTGATGGTCTTAGGTGACCCCTGTGAAAGGGTCATTTGACCCCCAAAGGGTCGCGACCCACAGGTTGAGAAACGCTGCTCTAAGGGTCACCAGGAGACTTGCAACCAGAGGGACAGTGGGCAGTGGCAGTTCGAACGGGTCTCACCCGCTGATCCTGTCTCCAAGGCCCCCTTTTCTCTGACTTCCCAGTGAACTTTCAGTGTCCCTGCCAGGCTCCCTTCTTTCCCATAACGTTCTAGGGCCACAGCAGAGCACCAGCTAGGCTCTCTCCTGTTGCATCTTCTACTCTAAGTTCTTTCTTTCTTTCACTGTCTCCAGCTTTAATAAATACACTCTCAAAATCACCTGGACTCGGATTGTGAGATCTTTCCTACACCAAGTCAAGAACCTACACACTATAGGCAAGCCTGAGGCAGACCTGCTCCCTGCGGGTCCCTGTCTGATAACAATATGTCAGACAATCACCTCTGGATATTCTAAGACGGCTGAAATAGACCCTTTCCTTATGTTATAACTATTTTGCATTAGCATATGCATACTGAACTTTTTGCTAGCACATATTCAAAGCAGATGGTTTTAATTTGTTTAGGTAGCTGATTTATATTTTTAAATAAGAGAAAATAGTGAAGAAGCTAAAAAGTATTTTAAACATTTCTGCATTTCCTTTAAATATATATATATATATTTCTAAGTATATATAATTGGCAATACTTCTAGGTGCATGTTTTTATATGTAAATATAACATGCAACTTTTTAAGTTATTAAAAAACATAGTCTTCTATGAAATACCATCCTATCTAATAAAAGAGTAATATGCAAAATTAACCATCACTCCATCACAAAGATGGCGGCAGCCATGGAGCTGGAGCAAGCAGGAGGCTTGAGTTGCCCCGGTGATGGAGGAAGCCAAGCTTCCCACCTGTCCTGCCGGCCCTGAGCTCTGCTCAAGGCTACAAAGTTTCAATTATAGAAGATAAATAAATCCCAGATACCTGTCTCCAGCCTGCGTGGCCTCCGTTCAAGGAGGGGCTGGGAACATGGGTTGCCAGGGGCAACCCAGGCTTCAAGCCAGACCAAGGCAACAAAGTTTCAATTATAGAAGATAAATAAATCCTAGATACCTGCTTCCAGCCTGTGGTGTGGCCAGCCTGAAAACAGCCATCAGCCCCTCACCCAGGCTAGCCAGGCACCCCAGCGGGGACTTCCACCCTGAAGGGGGTGTGGCCAGCCTGAAAACAGTCCTCAGCCCCTCACCCAGGCTGGCCACACCCCCATGAGGTGAGTGCCCCAACTGGGGGTCTTGACCAGCCTGCAAACAGCCATCAGTTCCTCACCCAGGCTGGTCAGGCACCCCAGCGGGACCTCCACCCTGATCCAGGACACCTTTCAGGGCAAACCAGCTGGCCCCCACCTGTGCACCAGGCCTTTATCCTATATAATAAAAGGGTAATATATAATAAAAGGGTGATATGCAAATTGACCCTAACAGCAGAAAGACTGGGGATGACTGGTCACTATGACACACACTGACCACCAGGGGGCAGATGCTCAATGCAGGTGCTTCCCCCTGGTGGTCAGTGCACTCCCACAGGGGGAGCTCTGCTCAGCCACAAGCCAGGCTGATGGCTGCCAGCACAGTGTTGGTGGCAGGAGCCTCTCCCGCCTCCTCAGCAGCACTAAGGATGTCCAACTGCAGATTAGGCGTGCTTTCTGCTGGCAAGTGGACATCCCCTGAGGGCTCCCAGGCTGCCAGAGGGATGTCAGACTACCAGCTTAGGCCTGATTCCCTGGGGAGTGGGCCTAAGCCAGCAGGTGGACATCCCCTGAGGGGTCCCAGACTGGGAGAGGGCACAGGCCAGACTGAGGGAATCCCCCACCCCCCGAGTCCACAAATTTTTGTGCACCTGGCCTCTAGTATATTATAATGTTACTAGAGGCCCAATGCATGAAATTTGTGCATGGGTAGGGTCCCTAGGCCTGGCCGGTGATCAGGGCCGATCTGTGGAATGACCGGCAGGCCGATCAGGGGGGCCCCCACTGGCATCTGCCTTGGCTACCTGCTCGCCAGCCCCTCCAGTTGTTGCCTCCCTCTGTGGGGCGACCAGCAGGGTTATGGGGGGGGGGGAAGCTGGCACCTGCTTTGGCTGGCCTGGGGCCTGCGGGCTGGGGGCACCTCCTGCGTTGAGCATCTGCTCCCTGGAGGTCAGTGCGCATCATAGCGACCTGTTGTTCTGCCAGTCATTATGCCAGTCAGTCAATTTGCATATTAGCCTTTTATTATATAGGATACCATTATACAATGACATCCTAACCTGTTTGGGTCATTAAATAATTTCCATATTTTAGAGCACAAGATTAAACACTGTGTTCACTTAGTGTCTACGTAGTTTGCAGTGAAATAATTCATATTTATAAGTATCGATAGAACACAAAGTGAAATAAGGTTCACGAAATCAGATATAAAGTTGAGATTAAGCCTTACTAATAAATTTAAAGAAAAATATTTTATAGTCACATAGAAAACAGTGCATGACCACCAGTATATCTCCCTACCTCTTACCTTGCATTTTCAGCTCTAGCTCAGATTAAAAAGTGAACTTTTGAAGTGATATATGTTGTCATTCTTTTTTCCTTGAGGGTTATTTTTATTTAAAAATATCTCCATTGTATTTTCAGACCTTCATACATTTTACTTGACATGTTGTAGACAATCGTGTGCCAGAAATTCATAGATTCAGTTTTAATTACCGAAGCAATTCAGACAAACTAGGCACATCCTACTGAAGCATTGCATAGATAACGAGAGTGTGTCAGGGATCTGTCATTAGGCACATTTACAAGATGTTTTACTGGGTTGTTTCCTTTACTTCCTAGAGGCTCTTAGAGAGAGAGAGAGAGAGAGAGAGTTGGATTAAATTCCCCTGCTAACCTTTTCCTTTACAAAGACCTATTATGTGCCAGGCACTTACAGTATCATATTCTACATTAATTTTAAAAGCATCCCTATAAAATTTAGCATTAGTTTAATTTTCCTGATCACTTTTTAAATTAGCAAATTGAAGCTTAGGGATTTTTGAGACTCCTTCATGTAAAAATCTGAGATTGAGATACTGATCTCATGTACACAGAATGAGCAAAGTTTTAAAAACTTAAAAAAAAATCTAGAGGAAATCAATTTCAGGGAAAATGATATTCTAGAATACTCAATAATGTTTAGCTCTTGGCTCTCTGGGCGCCTGCCATATCTTCGTTAGGTGGACTAAACAAGAAGAGAAAACATGAATAAAAGTAGGCATGGGAATTGAGAAAAATAAAAGAGTATTTGCAAGTTTGTAATTTAGGCCAGTTTATAAGTTGTAGAATTAGAAAGAGTTTATAGGTAGTTTTTAATAAATAGCTTTATCTTCCTTAACCTTTGAAAACATAGTATAACTAAATTTATTGAAAGTTATATTTTTTATTTTAACATAAAAATCTTTTTTATTGAAATCTCTTGAAAGGCAAATTTTACAATTATTATATTTTAATTTATCCTTATTCTGATTCTTTATATCAGTTTTCTGAAGCAATTTTAATTTCAGTTAAGTATGTTAGTCTCATACACTTATTGTAGAAAGGTTTAAATCAATTCATTATAGAAGTGTTATATAACCAGTGCTCAAAGCTCAGTGTATTTATAAAATGTGGTTATAATTATCCTCATTGATTTTAAGATGTTATAAGAAATCGATGAGAAAAAACTTCTTATATCTTCTGCAATTAAACTCACAACATTTTCCCAAGGTTGTGTGCATACATTATGCCTAATGCCAATCAGTGAAATCCCAATGCACCAAACATTAAGCAACAATCCTGATGCCATATGGAATGTTTGCACTTCGTGGGTCCAGAACAGCATGAGAACATTTGTATTCCTTTTTTCCCTGAACTCCTCTAAAGTAAAAATAAAGCATTTAATCAACAATATTACAAAGCAATAACATTAAACACTGTCTGGATTTCACAAAAAGAGTTAGATTTTGTTAGTTTGTGTTCTGAAAATTCTACTTTATAAAATTTTAAGTAGATAGTATTATTTCTATATCTATTCTATTCCTTGGAGAGCATTTTCTGTTCCATCTGTAAGGACAAAAGACTTCACCACATGAATTTTAGACAGTGAAATATCAAGGAAAATGACATGTGTCAACTTGGAATAACTCTCAAGAGCTGGTATTTTCTCCCTTCAGTTTGGGTCCTTAACTGCAGATATGTAGACCCATAGCCAAATCTTAATGAACATGTATCTTGAATAAATGCTTATTGTTTTAAGTCACTACTGAGATTTTGAAAGTTCTTTTTATTACATCAAAATCTAAGGGACTGTGAATCACAGTTTTTATATATTCTGTTCTCTCAACTCCTCTCTCATAGTCCAGCATTTTCATCTTCCTCACTTAAGTAATTTGCCCTTGAATGTAAACTATGAGATGTGCCTGGTGTTAGAGGTCATAATAAAAAGCCTCCATTGTTAAGGTTGATGTAATTCCACTAATGGTGATGGTGCCATTAATCTCCACTGAACAGTAGAAATTTCTACCAAGCAATATCCCATCACCATATGATAAGTGCTAGTCATTAATGTTGATTTCAGGTTTGCTACTCAAATATGATCTCACATGTCTGATAATTTATCTGTTTTATGTTTGGAAATGTGTTAAGTATGTACCAATTAAAAGGTGACAAAATATTGTGCCATATATGTATTTAATCTTCACACAAATCTATGAAGTATATATAGTGCATCTATTAAAAATTTTACAGATGATGACACTGTCTCTGCTAGTTTTCCTTAAACCCTCAATTATACATTCCTCTGTCATAAGACTAATCACAACTGTACCAAGTCATTTAAATGTATGAGCTTCAGTGAGACAGATCTTGACAATGCTAGGTGTTCAATTACTATTTGCTGCATAAATCAATGGATTGGGAACACAATTAATTAACCAAATATGATCACACTTTGAAATGGTACCCAATAGGTTTGAAACTATGTCTGAATAAATCCAACTTGTAATTATTTTGCCTTTGATGCCATCTTTGCCTGAGGACTATATAATGACAAACTACCCATGCCTGCTTTCATACTTTTTGCTGTGTAATGTCAACTACACTGAAATCTCAGAGATACTGCATATCGGATGACTCAGCTCCCTGTCTTTTCACACCTCTGTTATTTTAAACTAGTAGCCCAGTGCACAAAAATTTGTGCATTCGGGAGTGGGGGGGGGGGGGTGAGGGATGGGGCCAGACCCCTCAGCCCGACCTGCACCCTCTGTCATGTTCCAGGACCCTGGCCACTCCTGGCCTAGGCACAGGCCTATGGGCTTGGGGTGTCCTGGCTCCCGAGGCCCCATTTTATCAAGAGAACAAAGTCAACGTTAGTTATAGCCCTCACCGAACCCAGTACAGTGCATCTGTGCTTACAACTGCCTCATTCATGTGCCTGCTTCGCCCTACTGAATTACTAACATCTTTTTAAAAAAATATATTTTATTGATTTTTCACAGAGAGAAAGGGAGAGAGATAGAGAGTTAGAAACATCGATGAGAGAGAAACATCGATCAGCTGCCTCCTGCACACCTCCTACTGGGGATGTGCCCGCAACCAAGGTACATGCCCTTGACCGGAATTAAACCTGGGACCCTTCAGTCTGCAGGCCGATGCTCTGTCCACTGAGCCAAACCGGTTAGGGCAAAAATCTTCAGGACATAGCTCTGTCTTATCCTGCTTCAACTTCTGAGCCTGGCCTGATGCCAGGGACCTGAGAGGGTTTGCTGAGTGAGTGAGTGAATAATGAGTGAGTAAGTGAACGAGTGAATGAATGAGCGAGTAAGTGAATGAGCAAGCAGCTATGGGGTGGGAACTTCTGCCGCGTTGCCATGGCAACACGGCAGAAGTTTTGGCCCCACTCCAGGCTGCCTGACACCCACCCTGGGAAGTTCCCACCCTGCTCCCAGCAGCCCGGTGCCCCTCTCCCGGCTGCATAGTTCCTGTTCCCAGTGGCCCGGCACCCCTCTCCCAGCTGCATAGTTCACGCCGGGAAAAGGTGGCCCTGGTTCTCTGCCTTTGCCCTGCCACCCAGCTCTTGCTTGCCGCCTGGGTTTACAATCACTGGCCCAGGGGTGGGGGGAGCAGGGAAGAGGCGGCTGCTGGTGTCCACCTCTTCCCTGCCCTACCAGGCTTCTCCGATCACCGGCTGGGCAATGGCGGCCCCAGTTCTCTGATCATGGGCTGGGGGGCAGGGCAAAGGTGTCTCTGGGGTCCGCCTTTGCCCTGCCCCCTGGCTCTTGCCTGCCGCCTGGGTTTCGGATCACTGTTAGCGGCAGGCAGCTTCTTCCGTCCTTCCCCTTTCGCCTCCCAGCATTGCGCCTATGTATGCAAATTAACCGCCACCTTTGTTGGCAGTTAATTTGCATATCGCCCTGATTAGCCAATGGGAAGGGTAGCGAAGATACGGTTAATTACCATGTTTGTCTATTATTAGATTAGATGAGCATGCTATTTGTAGCTTTCATGTGGGGGAAAATTATAAATATGCTTATATCATTTTTTTGGTAATTTAAGGCAACATAATGACTATCAGTACTATGTACATCATAAAAAATACTTTAACTCAAATAAATTGCTTTTAAAAGAAAATTTCAGATGCATTACTTGGTTTGTGAAAATTGAATTTTCAAATTATTCTGAAAGCACACCACAAGAAAAAAATATATATTTTGTTTTGTTTATTGGGTAATATCCCTTCCATTATAATGCCTAATATGAAAGAAAATTACACCCTAAAAGGTTTTAAGTCAAGGTATCAACTTTTTGTATGTGAGCCCTCTGATTTTTAACTGTCACCAAGCTTTCTTTTATAAAAAGGTTTTTACATTGGCTTTAATATTCAATTCATAGGTTTTTACATGAGTAAACAGCACTTATTTTGTCATTTTTTCTTGAAAATTATGACAGAATTTAAGGTTTTTAATGCACAGGATTATAGCTTTACATGAGGTCTAATCATATTAAGCTTCATTTCAAATCTCAGTCACAACCATATAACATGTGATATAGAGAAATATAACATATAGCACCTATACTGCATGAGAGATTTATTTTTACTTATAGGGTGATTAACAGAGAATAAGAGAAAGGTAATCAGACTCTGTAATCTGCCATGGGGGTGTTTTTGCTAAAGCCACCTAAGAGCATATCAATTTAATTTACAAGTACGGAAAAATCTGACACTTCATTGGGCTGGGATTTGAATAACTTGCTATCTCCGGTTTCCCCCACAAATATTATGTGGCATATAGATAATAAATATTTGTTGAAAGAATAATGAAAATGGGTGTCTGCTTAAGAAAGATGTTGTAGATGATAATTATGAATATTAACGTATAGATTTATGCAGGTTGCCCTGTATCAAAGAAGGGAAGAAGAGTCTTCAAAACATTGGATGAACTAATATTGAAAAATAAAGGTGAAAAGATCAAGTACCATGCTCTATGATGCCTTTGGAACTTGAGGTGGAGGCAGAAAGATAAAGTGAATTGATAGCATCTAAATGCCCTTTTAAGTGAACGCCAGGGGTGTCTGAAGCTAAGAATCAAGCGGAGGACTCTTACTGGTGTGGTCAGCAACAAATGGTGCAAAATGCAGGAGAAGTCATTGAAAACTCCCAAGATTCAAAGGCAGAGTCAGGTTGGGCGTCAGGACATGACTGCAGATTAGAAACGAAGATGATGTAGCTCTAAGAACAGTTCAGGGGAGAATGAGGAATGCACCAGGCATCGTGCGAATGAGAGACTAGCACAGCAGTTTCATAACCTGCCCCTAGCGGTTGTGGAGTCAGTAAAGGGCGGCCATCACCAGCTGGATCATGAACTGGCTTGTGGCCAGGCTGTGGAATTTGAACTTTTATTGGATGACCATGGGGAGATCTTGAAGGATTTTCAGCGGGGGAGTGACATGATGAGTTTGTGTTTTATAAAGGTCACGCTGGCAGCTGTGCGGAGTGTGTACCTGAGAATGGCAATAAACTCGGAGAACAGAATTTAGACTTTCCCAGAGTAATTGAATTAAACCGTCTTTGATAAACAAGAACACAAGTAACCCAACATCCAGATCCATATATTAAACTTAATAAAAAACAAGAATTTCTGCTACAGAAATCAAATCAACAAGCCTCTTCATATAAGCAATTTCACTGTGTATTTAAAACCAGGAATGCATATAATATACTTGTTCTATCTTTTTCTTGTCCTAACTCTAGCTCTGATTTACAACTTTCTTTATATTGGATGCAAAATTAAGATTGTCAAAGGTATTTGAAGTACTTTTAAGAGATTTGTTCCACAGATGTTCAAGCTCATTGAAATATGTTTAAGGACTTCAAAGTGACGATGACTCCAAAACCTGCCTGAATAAAACACTTCTTTTGAAATCTTATATCACTTCTCTCACATCAACAGAAAAACATCCATTGTTTACTTTACCTATTATTTCAGTACTTGTGCTAGGGTTCAAAAAATGGTATGTTAGAAATGAATCTGCTGATAATTTCTTAAAAGAAGATGAAATATTTATCTCCTTTTCAAATAACTTTTTCAGTTGCCCTTAGGTGAGCTGTATGTTTAAATACTAATATATCAGCAACAATATGGACGGACCTTGAGAATCTCAGGTTCAGAAAAGTGTCAGTCAGAAAAAGCTAAAAACTAGATGGTTTCACTCCTATGTGGGATATAAAATGGAAACTCATAGACACAGACAACAGTATGGTGGCTACCAGAGGAAAGGGCGGGGGCCGGGGAGGGAGCGGGCAGGACAGGGGAAAGGGGACCAGATATATGGTGACAGAAGATGATATGACTTTGAGTGGTGGGCAGACAATGCAATGTACAGATCAGGTATCATAGAACACTTGAATCCTATATAATCTTATTAACCAACATCACCCCAATTCATTTAATAAAATAATAAAGTTAAATGAGGACTTACTATAGAAAAAAATGCTCAGTCACACTGCAGAATGATAACATGAGGACTAAATTAAGTGGCCAAAGTGTTTATTTATTTTTTAATCTCTATGGCTGACAAATAGCAAAATTTTCCAAAATTTTTCAGTAGAAAAGCACTGATCTCAACAAATCTTAACCAAAAAAAGTATTATATTCATCCCTCCTTCAAACATTTAAGAAAATGTGATATTGTGACATGTCCCACTTGGACAAGAATTCATTATCCTTGGGCTTTTTTCTGTAAAAAAAAATAGTAACATAGATCCCAAGGTTAATATTTTATTCTTTTTAAAAAAAATTCTGTTTCTAAATAAAACAACCAAAAAGGTTCAGCCTCATTTAAGAAAAATGGCTCAGGCCCAGCCAGCTTGGCTCAATGGCTGAGTGTCAACCTATGAACTAGGAGGTCAAGGTTTGATTCCTGGTCAGGGCACATGCCAGTGTTTTCTCAGGCTTTATCCCCAGTGTATGTTTGTGTGTTGGGGGGGCGGGCATGCAGGAGGCAGCCAATCAATGATTTTCTCTTAGCATTGAAGTTTCTAGCTCTCTCTTCCCCTCTCCCTTCACCTCAGAAATCAATAAAAATATATTTAAAGAAAATAGCTCAGTTTTTCTTATGCTTTATTACACTGCACATACACATAAAATAAATCCAGGATAAATGCACATGAGATGAATTTGACATTACAAACTAAGATGTTATATACAGAAGCAATAATTTTACCTCTTATTTTTAACCTTCAATTTAACCATCAGCAACCTCCTTGTATGCTGTACAAAGAAGAATGGACCTTATGTTCTAAGCAAAGAATTAGAATCGCAACCATACATTTTCCAAAGAATCAATATGTGAATTTGTTGCAGTTGTTGTTAAAGATGTAGTCAGTCCTTGGCTGAATGTGGTGTTAAATAAGGCCACAGCTTGCTAATTTGTACCACCTCTGGCAGATAAAGCAATAGTTGTCCACTCTGAAAAATTTCTAAAAAAATTTCACATTTACAAAACTCAATTCACTCAATTCAGTCTGGAGTAAATTGAAACTATCTCATTTTAAAGTCCAATTTGAGTAGATTTACTTCCTTTTTCCAAAAGAGCTTCTCAGTATATTATCTCATTAACTGATAAAAGTGATGGTAGGTTAATAAAACAATTGAAACTTAATGAAAAGCTGTGAGCAGCTTCTCTAGTGAAACGGGATATTTTGTTTCCAACAGTGTTCTACTAATATAATGATTAACATAAATGAATAAGAAATTTAAAAAACACTTAAAAATAAAGATGCACCATTTTAGACCTCCAATTAAATTGAATATATTAATAATAAAGTAATACAATATTCATCCCATTTAGTCTTGGACATGGAATTCTAAATAAGTATATCCTATAGTGAGACACATTTTTGAACTGAAAATTTAAAATTGCGAACTCTATGAAATCATTTGTGTTCACCTAAGTGATAAATAAATAAATACCAAATTTAAGACCAAATTTTTGGATCTGAGATGGAATATACTGACATTTTCTCCTAGAGTTGCCTCAAGGTATTTCAGGGAAATGCCTTTGAAGACGAAGTCTACTTTCCTAGACCCTATAGTTATTGTGAATAAAAGAAAAAATGGGACCTTTTAAAAAAATTTTAGATGATAACTATTAATTATAAAATGATAAGCCACGATACAACAAGGATGTATAATGTTGAAAATAAGATAATCTTTGTGCCCTGACCAGTTTGGCTCAGTGGCTAGAGCGTCGGCCTGTGGACTGAAGAGTCCCAGGTTCGATTCCGGTCAAGGGCATGCACCTTGGTTGCGGGCACATCCCCAGTAGAGAGTGTGCAGGAGGCAGCTGATGGATGTTTCTCTCTCATGGATGTTTCTAACTCTCTATCCCTCTCCCTTCCTCTCTGTAAAAAATCAATAAAATATATTAAAAAAATATTCTTTGTTATAGCTCTTGGATTTCACTGGTGATCTTTTACCACCAAAGGTCAAGAATTCCATGATTTTTCAGACATAGATGGAGCTCAGACACTCTCTCTCTAAATGGTGGGCAATGTGGAGAGCCCAGTCCTATTACATGGCTGTGCTAAGTACAACATATTTCACAGATCCTCCTTAAAGATACAGCTACATACAGGCCCTCCAGTGACATGGAGAATGGGCCAGAAAAATGATGCTCTTATTTCTCCAACTAGTAAGAGACAATTATGATTGCTTTTGGAAGGTGTATAGCCTTCCTATTTCTCTTCTACTGCTTCATTTTGTACAATGTCACCATTCTTTAAAAAGGAAAAAAACAACAACAACAACAATATAAATGGCACATAATGGGTGATACCATGCATCATTGGAAGTCGCGTTTCAGTCCTGAGTTGCTGAGCTGCTAGTGATGTTGCTTCTGACAGACTTAGCTGAGTTATTTTGAAACTGTCCATATGATACACCCTTGAGATTATTATGCTAAGCAAAATAATCCAGTCAGAGAAAGACAAATACCATCTGATCTCACTTATATGTGGAATCTAAGGAACAGAATGAACTGAAGAACAAAATAGAACCAGGGGCATGGACACATGGAACAGACTGACAGCTGTCAGAGGAGAAGGGGCACTGGATAAAGACGGTGAAGGGAGTAGCCAAAGAACGTGTACGCAGAGCCCATGGACACAGACAACAGTGTGGTGAAGGCCGGGGGTGGGGAGTCGGGAGCTGAGTGGAGGCGAGCAAAGGGCAACAATGGAGGTCATCTATAATAGTGTCAACAATAAAACAAAAAAATAAATGAGCCATCCCTCTCCAAAGATACAAACCCTCCAGAGAGCAGTTCATACCAAATGAGTGGCCACAGTGTAGAATGAAAGGGCTCAACACAATGCCTCAAGAAGGGGAATTATGAATAGGATCTGGTGAGGACTGCGTTGCAACTGCATCGCAGGTCAATACCTAGCTTTGCCCAATATTACTTCTTTCACATCTTGCAGGTCTCAATCCTGAGGCACCCCCCAGCATACCTCCTGCATGTGAATCTTCCCTTTCACCCCAGGGAACTGTGACCCACGTCAAATGATGTCAGACCTGGTCTGGGTAAGCCAACTCTAAAATGGAATTATGGGATTGCATCATTCACCAGCTCATAAAAAACAAGGACAACTCTATGGGTAAAAGGTGCCGCCTTGAATGCCTTTGGCATCCTGTGACAGAATATCATATGGTGTTTTAGTTTTAATCCCATAATATATAATTTACAAATTCATGAGGAAATATAATAGTCTTTGTACATACAAATATCCCTGTTCTTTCCATTGTTTATTCTTTCTTCCTATGCTACAATATTCTCTTTTTAATTATTATTTTTTGCTTAAATAACCATATTTAGCCAAAGGTCATTCTGTTATGACAGATTCTTTTTATTCTTTTATTTTTCTTTGCCTGAGAATGTCTCATTTTTGCTTAATTTTTAAATGAGTTTTGGTGGATATAGAATTGATAGTTGATAGTTCCTGTTCTGCAGAGTTTGAAAAACACTGTCTAACTTTCTTCTGGCCTCCAGATGAGAAACCCACAGTTATTTGAATTGATATTCCCCTCCAACCAGTGCATTGTTTCTCCTTACTTCAATGTTTTCTTTTAAGAGGATGACACCTTGTTTAAGTTTAGCAGACAAGTTATGGCCTACCTTCCTGAACTGCATTTCTAATGACAGTTTAATTTTGGAGCCTTTGGCATGTTAGCTTGGTCCCCTTGATATCTGATGCTGTGGGGGCTCCCCCCCATCTCTGCTGTGCTGCCTACAGAAGTCTAAGGGGTTTCCACAGGCATTGTTCTCAGGTGTCTCTTGCTGGTGGATGACGATCTCATGCCTCAGGGCTAGGAGACCTCCCAGGCATGGATGCTCGTTTTGGTAGGTCCATCCTCTGCACCCTACTGTTTCTGGGCGTGAGAGAGAAACCTCAGGCTCACAGGGACAGAGGCTCTCTGGGCCAAGCCAATTGGTGTGGCTGAGAACCTCTTGCCTGTCCCCTCAATCTTTCTCTTTGTTTTACAGTAGGAAAGGGAAGGCTTGGTGAGGAAGGGAGTGTTTCATTGGCCACCCTCTTTGCCAGGTCTCCCCACTGATTCTCTTTTCCCCCTCTTTCAGCTTGCCCAGTGTTGTCAGAGGGAGTCATGTTCCATCCAGAGGGAGAATGAGTCTCTCTGAATTGTCTTTTTTTAACTTTATTATTGCAGATGTCCCCATTTTCCCCCAGTTTTCCAACTTCCCCCCTTAGACTTCCTTCCCTCTGGTCATCACCACAGTGTTGTCTGTATCTATGGGTTATGCATATGTGCTCTTTGGCTAATCCCTTCGCCTTCTTTCATCCAGTGCCCGCTCCACCCTCCCCTCTAACAGCTGTCAGTCTGTTCCATGTATCCATGCTTTTGTTTCCATTTTATTTGTCAGTTTATTTTGTTCATTATATTCACATGTAAGTGAGATCACATGGTATTTGTCGTTCACCAACTGGTTTACTTAACTTTAGCATAATAATCTCGGGGTCTATCCATGCCCACACAAGGTAAGAGTTCCTTCTTTTTAAAAGCCACATAGTACTCCATGGTGTAAATATACCTTCGCTTTTTCTTTTTCTTCTTTTTTTAAACATATTTTATTGATTTTCTACAGAGAGGAAGGGAGAGAGACAGAGAATTAGAAACATCGATGAGAGAGAAACATCGATCAGCCGCCTCCTGCACATCTCCTACTGGGGATGTGCCCGCAACCCAGGTATATGCCCTTGACCGGAATCGAACCTGGGACCTTTCAGTCCCCAGGCTGACGCTCTATCCGCTGAGCCAAACCGGTTTCGGCAGCCTTCGCTTTTTTATCCACTCATCTACTGACGGGCACTTGAGCTGTTTCCAGATTTTATCTACTGTGAATATAAATATGGGGGTGCATATATCCTTTCAATTGGTGTTTCAGGATTCTCAGGATATATTCCCAGAAGTGGGATTGCTGAGTCAAAAGGCAGTTCATTTGTAATTTTTTTGACCTAAATTCATACAACTTTCCAGAGTGGCTGCACCAGTCTGCATTCCCACCAGCAGTACACTAGGGTTCCCTTTTCTCCACATCCTCAGCAGAATTTGTTGTTTGTTGATTTACTGATGAGTGAGTTGCCTTTTGTTCCATGTCAGGAATTAGGAAACACCAGAGCTAGATAACCTTATTTTGGTGGGAGTACGCAAGACACCCTGCTGCCCTATTCCCCCATCCTGGGGTCCACATCAATTCTTCTTACCATCTTTTTTCGTTGGTTCATTCCTGTATAATTTCCAGGAATTACAATTGTGTTTATCAGGTAGGAGTGGGGAGGGGCAGGGAGAACAGCTCTACACCACCTTGTACAGACTAACATTCCTCCATTAATGTTCAATGAAAGAGAATATTTTGCTTAGAACAACAAAGAAATGTTTGCTTGCCTGGAGGAAGATAGTGAAAACACTAAATAAATAATAAGGTGGTTTCCTCAAGGGTACCTCTTTTTTTAAATATATTTTTATTTATTTCAGAGAGGAAAGGAGAAAGAGATAGAAACATCTATGATGAGAGAGAATCCTTGATTGGCAGCCTCCTGCATGCCCCCTACTGGGGATCAAGTCCGAAACCCTGGCATGTGCCCTTGACCGGAATCAAACCCAAGACCCTTCAGTCTGCAGTCTGATACTCTATCTGCTGAACCAAACCAGCTAGGGCATGGGTACCTCTTTTTTAAAATAAAAGATATCTCGTCAGAAGAAGATTTGACTTTGGGTGGTAGACACACAATGCAATACACAGACCATGTATCATAGCAATGCACATTTGAAAGCTATATAATCTTATTTTCCAATGTCATCCCAATACATTTAATAAAAAACCCTGACCAAAAAAAAGGTATTTCAGTTTTATGCTGAAAATTATACTTTACCAAAATGCTTTACAAAGTGTTCCCACATGCCATCCTCATAGATGCTCAGAAATATAGGCAAATGTCAGAGTCCAAGTGCCTGCACCTAAAATATGCAGAACACTTTCATTTCAAAATTAGGGCAATATTTACAATTATTTCCAGTGTAAGTTTCTACAGTCTAAGCCTTAAATGTTTCCAGGTCTATCTCTAGAGCTTGCCCAAAGACAGGATTACCCATTGTCAATGTCTAATGATAGTAGGTCCATCTGTCTTGCCTCATCCCAGTGACACGGATAAACTAAACTGCACATGAATACGCAGCCATATAAATTTGTCCATTGGGACCAAGTCCCTGATAACTGGGAGGAAAAACTGGAAAACCTCTGGCCCCAAGAAAAACTGAGAAATAAGGGATATGGGAGCCAGATCACAGGAGACAGAAGATTAAAGAAAATCTGAGTGTGTGTCAAAACAAATATTGCAGTGCTAAAGCTATGTCTTTGCTTTAAATGTTTGTTGTTTGAGTATATGCTTATTAATGCGTCAAACGAAAAATGCACCATTGCTAATCCTAAGCTAAGGTCGGACTCGTAGAATAGTTAAAAAATGGCTCAGAAAACTTAGCATGCAAACAGGGCTTAGATTTTGAAATTTGCTATTTAGCTTCTGCATTCAGCTTCCCCTGCCGCCAGCAGGCTGACAGTAGTCCCATTTATATCCCAAACAAGTGAGAGAATAAAATGCAACCAGACTTCATCGAACAGTGTCCTGCCTATGCCTATGAAACAGAGAGACAGGTGAGTTTCTTTAACACTATCTTTAGGCAGCTTTGGGAAATTAGAGAATAAGGAGGAGGATATATTCCGCCTGGAAACTTAGGTAGTAACATAAACATCCATCTGCCTGAAGTAGTTTCTAGAATGCCTCTGCCAGTGAATGGTCAAGGTAACCTTGGACTTGATTCCAGTTTGCTGGTTTCTGGCTCTTCAGCAAAACACTACATGAGGCAGGGCTCGAATTTAAGATTGCTGCTGAGCCAAGCATTCTGTAAGGCTTCCCCGGAACCCTCTGGAGAAACTCCACCTACTCACATCTGAGTGGCCTTGAAAGCTTGTTATGCCTCTGCTTCCCTCTTTGTCTGATGCATTGACGTTTTCCTCTAAGTCAGTGATGGCGAACCTCTGGAGCTCGGCGTGTCAGCATTTTGAAAAACCCTAACTTAACTCTGGTGCCGTGTCACATATAGAAATTTTTTGATATTTTCAACCATAGTAAAACAAAGATTTATATTTTTGATATTTATTTTATATATTTAAATGCCATTTAACAAAGAAAAATCAACCAAAAAAATGAGTTTGCATGTCACCTCTGACACACGTGTCATAGGTTCGCCATCACTGCTCTAAGTCATGGCAGGAGGCTGTCCGTGCTAAGGTGTGACACGTGCACAACTACCATATAGAAATCAGTCTGCATTACTTTATTTTGAAATAGTTCCTGATGCCTATGCCAACATTCATGTTGAACTTTCAAGGTGTCTTGGTATTCCTGTAATGTGAAGTGCTTCCCTGAAGCCAATCTTTCTATAATGTTCCCAAGACCCCCCCTGAACCCCTAAGGGATAGGTGTCATAATGCTTGGAATCCAGTGCCCAGGGCCAGCAGCCTGAGATGGCACACACCACCAGCTCACTCACCCGAGGCCAGCTGGCAGCGCGAGCTGTAGGGACAGATGCATCTTATAAATGGACATCTGCGGGCAGGCTGCACTCCGGGCCTGCCAGGCTGGCATGGAATCAGAGGGACCATTTTTCTTCCTCGATGAAAGCACAGCCTAACCAAAGATGCAGTACCCAGTTGGCAGAGAAAAGACAGAACACACCACAGGCCAAGATATTAAATGGACTGAAGTTGAAATCTCTCAACCCATGACTTTAACAGGGAAGAATCCGATTAGCATAGTGATTTTGGTTTTTCTTTCCTTCAGCTACAGGATCAAAGCAATAATGAGCTACAGAACTAAATACCACCTTTATTGTTTTGTGCAGTTCCCAAAAGAGCAACATTATATGTGTGTACTTAAATATAATGCATGTGTGGTTCACATGCATTACATGAACATATGCATAATATATACATATGAACACATGCACACATGTACATATGTGCATATATATATATATATATACACATTAATGTGTGTATAGGGACAGAGTATATCTCAAATTTGAAAGAGCAAATCCTGATTTGTTTAAATTCTTAAATTTTAACCAGGCCTAGACAATAATGGGTGAATAACTGTGGGCTGGAACTCTTAAAGTCTCTCTCCAGGTCAGATTGGTTATGTTCCTATGAGAGATTAGTCTTAGTAGAACAAGTTGTCAAGAAGACATCTAGGCCCCGTTGTGCAGCCTAAGTCCAGTGTTTGCACGGAACCCCGGCTCTATCAGTATGCTGAGGTAATACAAGTCACACACTCACAGCATCCTGTGATACAATAGGTACAGAAGGCAACGGATTAAACAAAGACACTCTGAGTCCTTTACTGCAGCATTTCACAAAGGTTTTTACCAGCGTGAGTGTGTGTGTGTGTGCGTGTGTGTGTGTGTGTGTGTGTGTGTGTGTGTGTGTAGTGAATGCCCATAGTGAGGCTATAGTATGCCATATTCCCCCTACTTTATCTGATCAAGAACATGCCACAGAACATTTAGCAAACGCTTCCTGACAACAGATGATGAAGTGGGTCATCTCATAGCATGATGTTTAAAAAGCAAATAGGTCTCCTGACTCAGTCTTGTAAGAACTGGAGTCTGAGCACAGACAACAGGAGGAAGAAGCAGTGAGGGATGATTAGGGGCAGATACGGAAATGTTCACGGAGCCAGTGGCATTGCAGCACAAGGAACACCACTAACACCGATCTGCCCTGTTTTGCTAGTCTTTTAGTACTTCCCTGTGAAGCACAGCTGCACTGTAGGACAATGACGCCTCCAGAGAACGCTATCTCCTCAGCACCCAGGAACTCCAGCACAGCAGCGCTGCATGGTGCAAGCTGATAGCATCTAAGCTCCGGCGCCTGTGCCCACCAAGCACGTGAACCCCCAGGACGATGCCCTTGGCCCAGGCGCAGTGATCCCTGGCAGACCTTTCTGTCCTCAGCAGGAGCCTTGATGCATTAGAGAAAGAAGGAGCAATGGCAGCAAGGCGTTGTGATGGTCCCTAGGAGCACACCGTGCCTAATGAGAAGCACCAGTGCTCTGCAAAGCCAGTGGGTGTCTTCCCTGTAGTAATACAAACGCACACACTCACAGCATCCTGTGATAATAGGTATAGAATAGAAACAAAGACCTTCTGATGCCCTTACTGCAGCATTTCACAAGGGTTTCTGCAAGCGTCTGTGTGCCTGTGTGTGTGTATGTGTATGTAGTGAATGTGTAGTGAAATGGTGAACCTTCCTGGCTGCGGTTGGTGCCACTGGGCAGAGATAATGCTACCACCACAGGGTCAGTGACCACAGGAGGGGGTGCTGCCCGTGGAAAGCGGCAGCGGCAGGAGCAGCAGCAGCAGTCCACAGCGGATGTTGCAAGTGCAATGAGCACTGGTGCCCAGCAAAGTGGGTCTTGTCCAGGTAGATAGTGTTCCACGTGTGAGATAGAAGCTGCCTCCCAGGAGCCCGCTGACTATTTGGGGCTGTTAGTGGTATGAAGTTTAGCTCAGAAATAGGACTATAATTCGTCAAACTCAAAGGAACTATTTTTCATCAGTGAAATTGCATTTTTTTTTGTTTGTTCCATTAATCCTCACCCTAGGATATTTTTCCATTGATATTTTTTTTGGGGGGGGGGATGGGAGAGAGTAGGAGAGAGAGAAAGACAGAGAGAGAAAGACAGAGAGAGACATCAATGTGAGGGAAACACATCAATTGGTTGCCTCCTGCACGAGCCCTGTTTCCATCTCTCTATCCCTCTCCCTTCCTTTCTCTCTAAAATCAATTTAAAATATATTTAAAATATGTTTAAAGCGTGTGCATATTTTTAAAACCTTTAATGTTTGGCCACATTGGAATCTATTTGGAATATAAAAGTAGGCACGTGTTCATGCATTCAGGAAACACTTCAACATTAATGTAGAGCTTACTGTGTCAGAGGCTATGTGCTTCTCCCTGAGGAGAAACTGCTGAGCAATACGTAGTCCGTGCATGGCAGAAGCTCAAGGGAGAGGGAGAAGGAAGCATCAGCAAGCTGCCATGAGATGTTTTGGTAGTTTTCCTGGCAGCTACAGGTACAGATTACTCTGACAATACAGAAGGAGGAAAAGTAATCGCACCAAGGCTGCGAGGAAAGATAGTAGAGAACGTTTCCATTAGTGCTGAGTGCTGAAAGGGTAATTAGAAATCTCACCAGCAAGAACGTGAATGTTAAGTAGGCCAAGCAGTAGGAACGCTGCATAAAAGGCATAATTTGTCAAAGGGCACAAGACCTTCAGGGAATCCTAAAAAGAGGAATAAGAACAGAACACAGGCTATGTCCAAAAGAGACAGAGGCAGAAGAGTAGACATGACACTGCAGTAGGTGAGAAGTAGGATAAAGTTGAAGTTGTATTTACATGGAAGCAGAGAAAGTGATTAAAGGATTAATGTAAATTATCAGGCCTGAAGCAAGGATGTGTGAAGGAGACAGTATCCGGATATATCAATGAGGTAGAAGGTGTAGAATCTACACTGTAGATGGTATGACTGATTAATGGTTTAGGGACAATGAGGACAGTGCTATGATGACAGCCAACTTTTATCTGGATCCTGGCATGACTTCCTTAACAAAGTGTAATATTTTAGGAAGAACACACTTGAAAGAGCTGAGTTCAGTTTGAGATACAATGTTTGATATGCATTGATTTGTTGCTCCTGGGTACACGGATTAAAAATCGGTTCAAGCCGAAACCGGTTTGGTTCAGTGGATAAAGCGTAGGCCTGCGAACTGAAAGGTCCCAGGTTCGATTCTGGTCAAGGGCATGTACCTTGGTTGCGGGCACATCCCCAGTAGGAGATGTGCAGGAGGCAGCTGATTGATGTTTCTCTCTCATCGATGTTTCTAACTCTCTATCTCTCTCCCTTCCTCTCTGTAAAATATCAGTAAAATATATTTAAAAAAATCAGTTCAAAAGAAAAATTGAGATCTGTAATTCAAGAGAAGGTCATGAACCTAGGAAAACTGGATTTTGAAGTCATCTTGAATATGCACGTATATCAGTCACTGAAGACTTAAGGAGAGATGAGATTATCCAAGGGAAGTGTGGAGTGCAGAAGGGAGTTCTTCCACCATTTCCAGCCCTCCTCCTGCTATTGAATGCTGCCTCCTTCCCAGTTGGGTTTGAAGAATCCTGTCTTCCTGCTCATGGCCATGTGCTCACCTGTGCAGTGACGGGTTTAGGAAGAGCATGTGATTAATTTCTAATCCACGAGAAGGAATAAGAATCTGTGTGTGTTTGGGAGACACAGGAGGATCAGTGCTGGTTACTGGAATGTTTTCTTAACTACAGAGACAGAAAGGAAGAGATGAAGGTTAAATAAGACATCTGCAAATTCTTCCCAAGAAATAAGTATTTTAAGTTTATTTCAGGAACATACATCTAATTAGTAGTTTCAGTATGTTTTTTAAATTTTGCGTACATGTGTTACAAGTCCATATGTAAGCCCTAGCTGGTTTGGCTCAATGGATAGAGCATCGGCCTGCGGACTGAAGGGTCCCAGGTGCGATTCTGGCCAAGGGTACATGCCTGGGTTGCGGGCTCGATCCCCAGTATAGGGGACATGTAGGAATCAGCCAATCAATGATTTTCTCTCATCATTGATGTTTCTATCTCTCTCTCCCTTTCCCTTCCTCTCTAAAATCAATAAAATATATTTAAAAACAAACAAGTCTATATGTAAGTGGGCAGGTATTCATGCCCCTAACTCATGCATTTATTCAGAAAATATTATAATATTCATGCTATACCCTTTATACCAGACATGGGGTAGGTGATATAAAAATGAATAAATATTATTTTTCTTCCCTAATAAATAATTCACAATTCATTAAGAAAAAATACATATTTAAACAAATATGTGGACTCATTGTAGAAATAAAGGCTAAGGGGAATCTTTTATCAGGTGTTTTACACATAATGTCTCTTTTAATTTTTAAACCTATATTTTATAGAGGTCGAAACTCAAACTTGGGTTAATTTTCTTTAGGTGAATTAGCTATTGCATAACTACCTTGAGATTAAATGTTATGGTTTTCTTTAGTCAACATAAAATAATTTAAATTATTCAAAAATATCTTAAAGTCTTTGTTCACTTGATGCACATGAAGGAGGCCTGAATCCCAGGTGCTCTGAGTAGAGGTGGGTTGGCCTTCCACAGGATGTGGGAGGCAGAGGGAGCTGTTCTCAAATGGCGCAGGCAGCAGCTTCTGTCTTAAAACACTGGAAACTTGTGCTTGAAATGTTTGGATATTGGATATTATTTCCTTTTTTCACTCCTCTTGCTTGGTCTCACTGACATAATACCAGCCTGATTATTGACAAAACAATCCTAATAAGGGCCTTTTTGTTTGTTTAGTTTTGTTTTTGTTTTTGGAGGAAGCCTTATGGTTTATCAAAGTTTAAAGGCAGTGAGAGGGAGTTACAAAAACTAGAAAGCAGAGGGAGAGGATTAAATAAAGTAAAAATATAGCAAAGATTGAAGGCACGGGAAACTGGAGACTATCATGTCTGTTTTAATACTTTTGCAGTTTGATACCCAAATCTCTTCTCTGTGACACTCTGCCACCCTGCTCTGACAGTAGCTGTCGGCTCATGGAATTGGCAGTGGGAATAGAGAAGCAGCAAAAATAGCTGCATGAGCCCTAGCCGGTTTGGCTCAGGGGATAGAGCATTGGCCTGGGGACTGAAGAGTCCCAAGTTTGATACCTGGCAAGGGCATGTACCTTGGTTGTAGGCACATCCTTAGTAGGGGGTGTAGGAGGCAGCTGATCAATGCTTCTCTCTCATCGATGTTTCTAACTCTCTATCTCTCTCCCTTCCTCTCTGAAAAAAAAAAATCAATTATATTAAAAAAAATAGCTGCATGAGAGAGAAGGTTCAGGCTTCCTAGAGAAGGTGACATAGGATTTAAAGTGTAGAGAGAAGTAGTCATTTACCAGTTAGACGAAGAGGAAGCAGAGAAACATTGAGGAGCATGGTGTCCTGGGAAAAGTCCTGGAATCACAAGGCAAAGGACACAGGCTATAATGACAGACAAGAGGCACACTGAACTCCAACCC
This sequence comes from Myotis yumanensis, assembly GCF_028538775.1. NCBI lineage: Eukaryota > Metazoa > Chordata > Mammalia > Chiroptera > Vespertilionidae > Myotis > Myotis yumanensis. The sequence goes on from NW_027223772.1 coordinate 6,800,961, forward strand.
CACAGCAATGAGGACCAGAGGCATGCTGGGGAAGGAGTCATTTCCTGATCCCCGTTAGGTTTAACGTGTGACCTAACGTGTACCGCCCTTGGCAGCTAGTGAGGAGATCCATTCCAGGGGTAATTTGAAACCAGTGGCAAAGTGGGGCTAGAGATTAGAGGGAAGAGAAATAGCATGTGATCATCCATGTTCACTGAGAGGTTTACAAATACATTTTTCTGATGCTGGAAAAGCATCTTCTGATGCTTGCAACACAGTTTAACATGATAAAGCTCACGAATTCTTTAGTCCTGAATGACTCTGAGCCGGTTTGTTTGGGTTCAAAGTTTAACATTAGCATTTATCAGTTACATGACATTAAGTAATTTATCTAAATGTAGGGAAATTGCATACTTACTTAAATAATTGTTTTAAAGATTATCTTATCTAATATACTTAAAACTAGAATATTGTTGGGCAATCAATATCTAGCCGGTTTGGCCCAGTGGATAGAGTGCAGGCCTGTGGACCAAAGGGTCCCAGGTTCGATTCTGGTCAAGGTCATGTACCTCAGTTGCATGCTCCTCCCCAGCCTGGGCCCTGGTCAGGACTAGTACAGGAGGCAACCAATCAATGTATTTCTCTCACATGGATGCTTCTCTCTGTCTTTCCCTCTCTCTTCCATTCCCCCTAAAAATCAATGGAAAAAATCCTCAGGCGAGGATTAACAAACAAACAAAATAACCTGTTATTAATGGTTTCTGACAATTTCTCGAAGTGTATTTTCCAGACCAGGAACATCAGCATCCCATGTGACTGTTAGAAATGGAAATCCTTGGGCCTACTCTGGAGCTATGGAATCAAAACCTGCAGGGCGGGGAAGGGTGGCAGTCTGAGTTCTAACTTGCCCTCTTGCTGACTCAATAATCCCTAATGTTTGAGAACCACTCCCTCAGAGCACCTTAAAGTTATAATTGGGTAGATTCCAGGTTTTGGCGGGGCATTAAGTAGCTTGATTCTGTAAGGTTTTTCCAAGTCCCACTTTTCTTCTAGTTACTGCCTTTTTGTCTCTGAACACACTCTGCATGCATGCAGGTGACTTTGGGAAATAAACTTGTCAATCTTTAGTTTTGATTATGTGTATCAGTCTTCTTTTGTTATTTAGATGATAAATGGATGCTATCCTATCAGATGCTGTTTTAATGTTATTTAGGCATTCAACTTTCATGTGGATAGTTGCATGTATTGTCAGTCACACCTCACATAGATGCGTCTATCCCATGCCTGTAACCTACCAGTGTTTACTCTAATCATCCACTTTGAAAACTAAAGAAATGATGGCCTACTAAGCAGCTATAAAAAAGATCTCTTGCCCTTTGAGACAGCATGGAGGGACCTGGAGTGCTGAAAGGGTAATTAGAAATTACCCTTTGCTGGTGAAATTTCTATTATGCTAAGCGAAATAAGCCAGTCAGAGAAAGATAAGTATCATATAATCTCATTCATATCTGGAATCTAATGGACAAAATACAATAATGAACAAAATAGATCCAGAGACATGGAAGCATGGAACAGACTGATTAATCTCAGAGGGAAGGTGGGTATGGGTGTGTGGGTGGAGAGAAATTAATCAAAGAACTTATATGTACTAGTATAACTCATGGACACAGACAGTGGTGTGGTGAAGGACTAGGGAGGAAAGGGGTAGATGGGGAGTCAATGGGGATAAAAAAGGTACATCTGCAATACTTTCAACAATAATGATAAATTTTAAAAATAAAGAAATGGTGGCCAATTACAGCCTATATTATAGAAAAATAATCCTTCTCTCACCTCAAACACAGAAGACTTCCCCATGTCAACTTTATATGCCTAGCTATTGAAATGATATTTTCTAAATGTTGAAGAGAAATACTTATAGACCTAGAATTCCAAGCCATGGTAAATTGTCATTCAAAATTTAAGAAAAAATGGAAACATTTTCAAACAAACAAAAGCAGTTTTCCACTTAGAAAATCTTGCTAAAGGAAATAATAACAAATATTCACAAAGGGGAAATAATGAGTTACAAGAGCCAATCCTATATAATAAAAGCCTAATATGCTAAGTGCCTGGTCATCCATTCAACCAGTCAAAGCATAATGTGCTAATGATATGCTAAGACCACTCAACCACTCACAATGATGTGTACTGACCACCAGGGGGCCACTGTGATTAATGTTTTAGTGAACATAGGGGTACAAATATGCTTGCAAATAAATGTATTCAAGTTTTTCAGGTAGATACCCAAGAGGGGGATTGCTGAGTCATGTGGTAACTCTTAATTTTTTGAGGCACCTCCATACTGTTTCCTTTTGTGGCTATACCAGTTTACATGCCCACCAGCAGTGAATGAGGGATCCTTTTTCTCCACAACCTCTCCAACACTTGTTACTTTCTTGTTGATAATACCCATTCTAACAGGTGTGCGTTGGTATCTCATTGCAGTTTTGATTTTCATTTTCCTAATGGCTAGTGAAGTTGAGCATCTTTTCATACAGTATCTGTTCTTGGGAGAGGTATCTGTTCAGGTCCTCTGCCCATTTTTGAATTGAATTGTCTGCTTCCTTGGTGTTGAGTTATAAGATTTTTAAAATATATTTTGGATATTAACCCCTTGTCAGTGCTCTTTGCAAATATCTTCCTCCATTCAGTTTGCTGCCTTTTGGTTTTGTTGGTGGTTCCTTTTGCTGTGCAGAAGCTTTTTAGTCTGATAGAGCCACATTCATTTATATTTGTCTTTACTTCCTTTGCCCTTAGGGTCAAATTCATTAAATCTTCTCTAAGAACAAGGTCCATCAGTTTAGTATCTATGTTTTCTTCTATGTAATTTATTGTTTCAGATCTTATATTTATGTATTTGATCCATTCTGAATTAATTTTTGTACATGGGGACAAATTGTAGTCTAGTTTCATTCTTTTGCAGGTGGCTTTCCAATATTTAAAGCACCATTTATTAAAGAGGCTTTCTTTTCCCATTAATAGATGACTGGATAAAGATGTGGTACATATATACAATGGAATACTAATCAGCCATAAGAAATGGTGAAATACTGCCATTTGTGACAACATTGATGGACCTTGAGGGTATTATACTAAGGGAAATAAGTCAGAAAAATCTAAGACTCATATGATTTAACTCATATGTTCAATAAAATCTAAAACTGTGTATACAGATAACAGTATGGTGGAGAGAAGCGGGGTGACAGTGTAGTAAAGGGTAAAAGAGGCCAAATATATGGTGTCAGAAAAATATTTGACTTTGGGTGGTAGGCACACAAGGCTATGTACAGATCATGTATCATAAAAATTTAGATTTGAAACCTATATAATCATATTAACCAATGCCACCCCAATAAATGTAATTGAAAATAAGAAATAAAAGGAAAAAGGGAACCTATTGAACACAAGAAAATAATATTTATTTAACAAATATTAAATATTTACTTGATAATAACTAAATGTTAAAATATCTAGACAAAGGTAGCAAGAGGAGTAAATGGTAAATATAATTTAATACAAAGATTGACTTGCAGGACTTCTGCAAAGTTTATGAGAGTTATTATTTGGGAAGATAGTGAAATGAGCTTAGGGAAACAGTTATTTAAACTTTATATGCAATCTACACTAATAAAAGAGAAACATGGTAATTAGCGTACGACCACTACCCTTCCCATTGGCTAATCAGCATATCCTTATGCAAATTAACTGTCAGCCAAGATGGCGGCCGGCAGCCAGGCAGCTGGAAGCGAACATGAGGCTTGCTTGCTCCAGTGACTGCAGACTCCAACGTTCCCCGCCTGACTTGCCAGCCTCTGAGTTGCAACTCTAAGCAACTATGTACTATGTTGCAAATAAGAAGCTAAACAAAACCTCAGAAACCAGCTTTCAGCCTGTCGGGATCTCAGAGCTGAAGTTATACATTGTTTCGATTATAGAACGGCAAACAAACCAGATACGAAGCCTCAGAGCTAGATCCAGAGCTAAAGCTGGCCCAGAATAAAATAAAAAAAAGAGAAAAAAAAAGGAGCGGTTGGGAGCTTCAGTCAACAACCGCCAGCCTGAAAGCAGCCCTCAGCCCCTCACCCAGACTGGCCAGGCACCCTAGTGGGGACCCCCACCCTGAAGGGTGTGTGACCAGCTGCAAACAGCCATCATCCCCTCATCCAGGCTTGCCAGGCACCCCAGCGGGGACCCCCACCCTGATCCAGGACACCTTTCAGGGCAAACCAGCCGGCCCCCAGGCCTCTATCCTATATAGTAAAAGGGTAATATGCCTCCCAGCACCGGGATCAGCGTGACAGGGGGCGGGGCCACAACCTCCCTATCTGCCCTGCTCTGTTTATGACAGGAGAAGGCGCCCCAACCCCCTGATGGGCCCTGCTCTGTGTGTGACAGGGTGCGGCACCCCAACACCCGCCCAACCCCCGCCCCCTCCACGGGCCCTGCTCTGTGTGTGACGGGGTAGAGTCATAACCTCCCCATCGGCCCTGCCCTGAGTGTGACAGTGGCGGCGCCCCAACCCCCTGATCCACCCTGCTCTGTGTGTGACGGGGTAGAGTCATAACCTCCCCATCGGCCCTGCCCTGAGTGTGACAGTGGCGGCGCCCCAACCCCCTGATCCTCCCTGCTCTGTGTGTGACAGGGGGCGGTGCCCTAACTCCCCTATCAGCCCTACTCTGTGAGTGACAGTGGGGAGCTCCCCAACCCCCTGATGGGCCCTGCTCTGTGCGTCACAGGGAGTGGTGCCACAACCTACCCATCGACCCTGCCTTGAGTGTGATAGGGGGCAGTGCCCCAACCCCCCAATCGGCCCCACCCTGAGCGTGACTGAGGGTGGCATCGCAACCTCCCGATCCGCCCTGCTCTGTGCATGACAGGGGGCGGCGCCCCAACTCCCCAATCAGCCCTGCTCTGAACCTGACCAGGGGCTGCACCTAGGGATTGGGCGTGCCCTCTGCCACCCAAGAGCAGGCCTAAGCCAGCAGGTCATTATCTCCTGAGTGGTCCCAGACTGCAAGAGGGCACAGGCCGGGCTGAGGGACTCCCCTCTTCCCACCCCCCCGAGTGCACAAATTTTTGTGCACCGGGCCTCTAGTCCTATCTAATAATAGACAAACATGGTAATTGACCATACCTTCACTACGCCTCCCATTGGCTAATCAGCGCAATATGCAAATTCACTGCCAACAAAGATGGCGTCTAATTTGCATACTGCAGGCAGGGTGGGCAGGCGCGAGCCTCCATCTGGGCCCCTGTGTGCCGCCTAAACCCTGCCCCCAGCCGGGACCCCGGTGTGCAGCCCTGGATGGCGGGACCCTGCGGCCGTGATTGTGATCATGATCAGAAACTGGGCTGCAGGCAAGGCAGCACCCCGGGACCCAAGAGCCGCCTTGCCTGCGGCACGTGATCCTGATCGTGATCAGAAAGCCGGGCGCAGGCAAGGCTGCACCCCGGGACCCAGGAGCCACCTTGCCTGTGGCCTGTGATCGTGATCATAATCGGAAAGCAGGGCCGGAGGCAAGGCGGCCCCCTGGAACTCAGGAACCCATCGGTGAAGTCTGCAGGCCAAACAGCAATCAAGCTATGAGGAGCAGAGTTGGGGGCTACAGGAGCAGCTCTGGCTGGAGACTGAAGACTCCCGCCTGAGTGAGGAGCAAAGACTGAAGGCTACAGCCCCAGTGAAGACTGTGTCCAGAGTGAAGATAGAAGGCGGTGGCCAGATTGAAGGTCTGGGTCCCGAGTGCCAGAGGAAAACTGGTGCTGGCAGCCAGGGGAAAGAAGGCCTATTGCACGAATCTTCATGCAACGGGCCTCTAGTATTTAATAGATTAATTTAAATAACATCTGACAAAAATAAAATTTCAACACATTATTAATTTGGGATAATCAATTCCCTATGATTCTTTAAGCTATTCTCTATACTTTACTTTTTCATTTTTAATGCTGACAAACTGTAGTACTTTATTTTTGACTGAATAAAATTATTAACTTTATACACAATACAATTGTCAAATAAACATGAACCACTTATAAATTTGTTTTAGATCATTTATATCATTTACCATTACTTTATGGTAATAATAATAAGAAATTTCCCCAGATTTGTAGAAGCCCAAGCTCTCAATGGCCACATTCTAAACCCAGTCTCTGAAGGGCGGACATAGATCTATACTCCTGGGAGGAAAGTTCATTTGCATAATTATGTATGAATGTTCTTATGCATCCTTAAGAAAAAGTAATCCAAAAAGTATTTTGCTAATTTTTGTTCAGCACACTAGGTGTCACTATGCTGGGGGTTTGAATCCTGTAGGAATTATTATTATTTTTGGAGGATACATTTCCAATACAGAAAATCTTGACTATTCAAGAATTATGTCTAAATTAATGTTACAACCACTTTTCCTAAATGGAGAATTTAACAAAATCAGGGTGCATTAACATAAAAACGGGAAGGAATAGATTAGGATAGAAAGTAAGTACTTGTTATAAATAATGTATAATTTGTCATATGATTCAAAACATATTTGTCAGTAAAAGGAAGTGCTTACTAGGAAGGTAACAAGAAAATAGGCATAAACCAAAAGTTTCATGTGCCAACTTAGGCTTTATAGTGTTTTCTTCTCCCACTTTTTAGAGAGAGCCCTTCCATGATATTAAAAGAGGGGTCATTTATGTTTTTATCAAAGAGAGGAAATCCTGAAAGTTTTTAAATTGAAACAATATAAGTTGTTGGTATGGAAGTACTTCCAGTTATTTTATTTCATGAATTATTGGCAGAAGAAGTTACACAGATTCAGAGTAGAATTCAGAGTTAACAGTGTTTATTTGGGTGATTTCTTAGTCTGTAGATAAAATGTAACTGGACCAAGAAGCATTTAGTCACTGTTCTTGCTTTTTGAATCATTATTTATGTATGGTAGAGTCAATTAAAAATATAATTTGAAGCCACATTTCAGGACCCACCACAGGATGTGCTCCCCACCCGCAGTCCAACAGATACGTGGTCTGAGGTCGGTCTTTGCTACTGGCCATGCTCTGGGGGTTCTCTGGAAACAATCCCTCCCCAGAAACTCGCTTGCACACCCCCCATCCATTTGTTCCCTACTCCCCCCCCTACCCCCCACCTCCTCACCCTTGGGATCTGACTCCTTTGGCTCTTCCTCGATGGTCTCCATGTCTTCACTCCTGGTTTTGGAAATTGCCATGCTGGTGTTCTGACTGAGTGGCTTTGAGTTTAGAGGTTTGTGGAGCCTGGGCGGCTTCGGTGGAGGAATCCTGCTGCATCCACCCATGGGCCTTGGGTCCCCAGGCCCTCAGTGGCCACACACTCCTCAGGCCTCTCCTGGGAATTCAGACTGGTGCAGCCATTGTGGGGAACTGTATGGAGTTTCCTCAAAATATTGAAAATGGAACTCCCATCTGACCCAGTGATCCCACTTCTAGGAATATATCCCAAGAAACTAGAAACACCAATTAGAAAGGATATATGTACCCATATGTTCATAGCAGCACAATTCACCATAGCTAAGATCTGTAAACAGCCTAAGTGCCCATCAGCAGATGAATGGATTAGAAAACTGTGGTACATCTACGCGATGGAATACTCTGCTGCTGTAAAAAAGAAGGAATTCTTACCATTTGCAACGGCATGGATGGAACTGGAGAGCATTATGCTAAGTGAAATAAGCCAGTTAATGAAGGAAAAATACCACATGATCTCACTCATTTATGGAATATAATGAACAACATAAACTGATGAACAAAAATCAGATCCAGAGACAGAGAACTATTGATCAAACCTCAGAGGGAAAGTAGGGGAGGGGGGGATAAGGGGGAGAGATCAACCAAAGGACTTATATGCAAGCATATAGGCTTAACCAATGGACACAGACAACAAGGGTGGTGAGGGCATGAGTGGGGCGGATGGGGGTAATGTGGGGATAAGGACACATATGTAATAACTTAATCAATAAAGAAATTTTAAAAAAAGACACCTGTGAGCCACTTAAAAAAAATGCTACTTATAACTCATTTACCTTTTTTCAGTCTTTTTTGTGTTAGCCTTTTTTTAAAACTATATTTCTCAGTAACCAAAATGCTGGATTTCTCTTGCTTTGCAATTTGATTTTTTGTTGTTACTGTCAACTTTGCATCTGCAGACTATGACAACCAAGACATTCACTTATTCTGAAAGCCAATCATATTAATATTCTTTATCTCATTGCTCAGTGCCTCCTAAGGACAAACATGTCATAAAACAGCACCAATAAATCAAATTTAAGTGTACTGCAGAGGCAATGGGGATTGTAAAAATGTCATGCTTTGGCAGTGGTTGAGGGGAGAATGACCCATTATCATATCAAAGCGATAAAAATCTATGTGATCAAACATATAAAGATTGTAACATTTCTGCTTCGGGGTAACCCAGAAGATTTAGATAAAAATTATAGCAGATTGAATCTCATTAATTTAAAAATAATTCAAATATTCAAAAATATTGGAGAGTCAAAATATTTATTTTTTCTCTGTGTATAATTTAAATTTATGAAAGCCAGAGTATATTAATGTATACTGTATTGGGGAGGACACATTTGTGATCAAAGTTTTCACAATCTGTATATTTTTAAATAATGTAACAGGTCCTGGAAACAGATATTTGACATGTTAAAAGAGTTCCCTTCTGATAACATCTTAGCATCTAGAATGAACTACTTTCACACTGAAAAAACTTAATTTTCCATTAAACATATTGACATATGGCTTAGTCATCAGATAATGTTGACTCCTGGTTGAATTTGGAAGCAGAGAAAAAAATGAAACACTAATTATAACCAACTATAAAATATTTTTAGAACTTGAAAAAATCACAAATATAACTACAGAGCACAAGTGAATACTCACTAATTTCCTGTCAATGCAAAAAAACTTTATAGCCCCCCCCCCCCCAAAACAAACAAAGAAAAAAACAAAAACACAACTTTTCCAGCCTCAAACAATTTTATCCAGTAATGGGATATTGCATCATTTATCATTGTCCAGTTGATTGGCTCCTTTGGTCAACAAATTACAGCAATTACATTGCTGACCTCCCACGCTTTAAGTACAAACAATTTTGCTGACAGCATCTAACTGCATAGCATACGGACACCCTATTATAAAATGAACATGAATGTAGAGTATGTATACACAGAGGCAGGGTAAATAGTAGCTTTCTTTCACAAATGTCTAATTAGTTTCAAATTATGGCTTGTTGCTAAATAGATAATATAAGGAACCTACTTTCCCAATAAATAGAGATTTGACATTATGTGCTCACTAAAGGCAAGAACACTAAACAAAAATGGCTCATATATGACCTTATCCAAATATTATCTTTCAGATAAAAAGTTGAACAAAACGATACACTATCTATCCAAATAAAATTTGAAATATGAAGAAACTCCTGTATGCTTTTTTTAATACATGAGTGGGCATGAATTAAATATACTTTTTATAGCCATTACTATAGTTGTAATGTATTGATTTTTTTTTTGGTTGAATACTTCAGAAATATCTCGGATTTTAAATCATTCAGAACTGACCTAAAAAGCAGCATTAAATGAAAGATAAGCTATTCACTTTGTTGAATTGACTCAGAATGGACAAATACTAGCTAACGCATGACTTTTCTTTAAAAAAATATATTTTATTGATTTCAGAGAGGAAGGGAGAGGAAGAGAGAGATAGAAACATCAATGATGAGAGAGTATCATTGATCGGCTGCCTCCTGCATGCCTCTCACTGGGGAGCGAGCCTGCAACCAGGGCATGTGCCCTGATCTGGAATCCAACAGTGGCCTCCTGGTTCATAGGTCAATGCTCAGCCACTGAGCCACCCCCATGGGGCGATGGTGCATGACTTTTCAGAAGAAGGTACAAGTCACTGATCTTCTCCATATTGGTACCCAGTTCCCTATGGCTCTCCTGCATTCATGCGTGACTTGCAAACAGAAACACTGGCAACTTTTCCTTTCATATTACCTTTTAGAAATGATTAATAATGAAACCCTGGATGATACACAGTTTCAGTTTTCAGAGGAAAGGGCAAGTTCACTTTCTGTTCATCTCTCTCCAGGGTAAAGATGAGGCAGGTTTCCTTGAAGCCCATTATCAAAGGTCCATTAAATTTATTTTTGTTTTTTTCTGTGACACAAACCCACTGTGTGCACAATACCCACATTAGCTGGTCCGAGTCTCCCCTATGGGACTAAGAGGACACAAAGACCTACCGTGAACATGAAGGTCGTGTTGTTCACTACGCAATGGCAACCAAGTAGAAAAATGCAAATTTTAAGTAATAAAATCTTTGTTTCTGACCCAGGACTCTCATGTATTTGACCAACACCCATGAAACGGTGTCAAGCTAATATGTTAAATATGCTTGTTAATATGGTAAAAATCTCAGACCTTTTGTAAGTTCTTCGATACACCCAATAAAATTTCCTGAAATACTCAGTGGTTCTCAAATAATGGTAAATCAGAAAATCTGGCTAAAAACACACAAATTATAACAAGAAATTATTTTAAATATTGCATATAAGTGATTATAATGTGTGTAAAACCCGCTACAGTTTACAATCTAAAAATAAAGTTTTGAAATTTAGTAAAAAATGAGTGGGCAGGTCAGAGTGAACATAAAAAGTGCTTTACTTAAATGGCAAGCTGATGGAGACCCGCATAATCACCTGAGGCACTACACGAGAGCCAGAATTCAGTAGTTCCGCGGGTCTAATAGAGCGCGCCATCTGAAGAATTGTCCCGTTTGGAAGGCATATACAGAGAAAAAGACTGCGCGTTTATTTTAGCCTGTTGGGGACTGGACATTATAAATTGCACATGGTAAAGCAGAACCTATTACTAATTAATTGGTAGAAGTATTTTCAGTCTATATATGCTGGGAACTAATAGATAGTTTAATCTTCCCCTTATTTAAATACCCCTAAATTATACTTTAATGACTACCAAGAGGCATCGTTCCATGAAAAAACAAGAAAAATAAACAAACAAAAACTCAAAGACACAGACCACAGTATGTGGTTAACGGAGGGAAGGGGGGGCGATAAAGGGTAATGAGGGACAAATATATGGTGACGGAAGGTCATTGGACCTTGGCTGGTGGGCACACAATGTGATGTACAGATCATGTAACATGGAAATGTACAGGTGACACCTATATCAACTTTTAGAAAATGTTTGATTGTTGAGAGTACTTCAGGTGTCCCCTCTTGTTTTCTGTCCCTTACCACAGGACCAGGTTCCCACCCTGCCCCAGGACTTCACCGCCATATTGTCTGTGCATATAAATTCTTTGGTTAATCTCTTCTCCCACACACCTCCCCCCAGCCTTCCCTCTGAGCTTCTTCCCTCTGTTCCATGTTTCCGTGCCTCTGGTTTCATTTTATTTATTAGTTTATTGTGTTCATTAAATTCCACATATATGTGAGATCATGTGATATTTGTCATTCTCTGACAGGCTTATTTTGTTTAGCATAATCCTCTCCAGGTCCCTCCATGCTGTCTCAAGGGGTAAGAGATCCTTCTTTTTTACTGCTGTGTAGTATTCCACTGTGTAACTATGCCACAGCTTTTTTACCCACTCATCTACTAATGGGCACTTGGGCTGTTTCCAGATCTTAGCTATTGTAAATTGCACTGCTGTGAACATAAGGGTGTGTATATTATTTCTAATTGGTGTTTTGGGACTCTTAGGATACGTTCCAAGAAGTGGGATCACTTGGTCAAATGGCAGTTCTATTTTTAATTTTTTGAGGAAACTCCACAGTTTTTCATAGTGGCTGCACCAGTCTGCATTCCCACCAGCAGTGTACTAGGGTTCCCTTTTCTCCACATCTTCTCCAACACTTGTTGTTTGTTGATTTTTTGAGGGTAGCCATTCTGGCAGGTGTGGGGGAATACTTCATTATCATTTTAATTTGCATCTCTTGGATGATTAGTAACATTGAGTTTGTTTGTTTTTTGTTTTGTTTTGTTTTTCATTTGTCTCTTAGCCTTCTGTATGTCCACTTTGGAAAAGTGTCTATTTAGGTCCTTTGCCCATTTTTAATTGGATTGTTTGTCTTCCTTTTGTTGAGTTGCATGAGTACTTTATATATTTTGGAAACTAACCCCTTATCAGATGTATCATTGGCAAATATGTTCTCCTACACAGTTGATTCCCTTTTCATTTTGATGCTTGTTTCTCTTTCTGTGCAGAAGCTTTTTAGAGTTTTCACAGATACATCACATAGGGCAAGAGAAACAAAGGAAAAATAAACAGGTGGGACGACATTAAACTAGAAACACATATAAGCGTATTAAACAATGTCACCTTCATAAATGTGTATCATTGCAAATAACTACGGCAGTGTGGCTCTACCACTTTCTGTCTTTGACATTTTATTGAAAATATATCACCTACTCATATGAGGTGAATTGTGCCTTCCCCTTCAAAAACCAAATTCATATGTGGAAATCTTAACCTCCGCTACCTCAGAATGGGACTGTGTTTATAGATAAGATCTTTAAAAAAGTAAAATGAAGTCCTTAGGGTGATCCCTGATCCAATATGACTGGAGTTCTTAAGTGAATAGGAGATTAGGACACAGACATGAACAGGGACGGGGACCATGGGAAGACTAAGAGGAGATCACCACCGACAAGCCAGAGAGAGAGTATTTAGAAGACGCCAACCCCGTCAACACCTGGATCTCAGACTTCTATCCTCCAAAACAGTGAGAAAATAAAAAAAACTTTCTTCTTCAAGCCACCCAGTCAGTGCTTCTTTGTGTCAGCTGTGACAAATAAATAAACCTTCTTTATATCTAAAAATTGGCATCTGAATTAAATAATACTACACATTTTAATATTTCTGGGAAATTTAAATAAGGAAATATATTCCAAGCATCTACTATATCCTTCACAGAAAATGAATTCTCAATGAAATAATAAAATCTTTCTCCCTCCTCTAAGAAGTTGAATAACTTTCTACATCCAAGGAGAAAATCCTAGAGATAAGTCATGTGTATCCTGCTGCATTTACCTGTTGACAATATTGTAAAGAAAAACATAAATATAGCTCTTAAATGAAGAAAATATTGTAGATATATGATAATTTGTGATTTAGGTGCCAAAGGATTTGAAGAATATTTGGAATATCATACTTTAGGGAAGAAAATGGGTGTTGATTGGTATTCTGAAGTTTCAAACGTAAGAATATTTATTACTATAATATAAATATGATATTATATAAAGTCAGGTTTATAATTTTTGAGTGTGGACTAATGAATTTTATTTTAAAAGAGTTCAAATATAAGATACCTAAATACCTAAATAAATATTTTATTAGATCATTCAAAGTAACTGTTCATCTGTATATATAAAAACCAAGCGAATGGAATGACAGAACAACCAGAACGACCAGAATGGCTGGAATGACTGGTCGCTATGATGCACACTGCATTGGCCAACCAGCCTGATCTGGGCTATGATCACCCCCCCACACACACACACACACACACAACTGCCCACGGTCCCTAGGCCCAATCGGCCTGATCTGGGCAATGACCACCCCCCGCCCCCACAACAACTGCCCACAGTCCCTACCCCCCATCGGGGCGGTCTAGCCGGACCCCACCTGTGCAACGGGCCTCTAGTATTTCTATAAATAGGCAGTGGACTCTTACAAAAAATGGGTATTTAATATTCAGAAGAAAGGTTGGTTAAAGTTCTCAGAAGATCCTGTTATCAGGGAAAGGGAGTTTAGAAAACAAAAATTTTGTAGTTTACAAAGATAATTGGGAGATGTGAGGACATGGCAACAGTCTCAGAAGGAGGAAGACCTAAATGAAGTATGGCACAGTATAAAAAAAAGGCAGAATTAGACTTTAATGATAAAGAATCTTCAAGTGTCTGTAGTAGAACTAGAGTTCCCAGACAATATGTAAGTAACAGAGAAGAATCTCAAGGTTACATACAGTCTGTTCCTGTGTGATGGAAAGCACTTCGTCATTATTATTATTTTTTTTTTCTATCTCACACTCTCTTCATGGGGGGTGGGGAGGAGATATTGCCCATGAAAAGCTCTGTTTTGCTAAACACCTTATAGTGTCTAGACAGGCACATGTGGGAGAAGTTACATTTCCCTGATTGACCTGGTGAGTTGATATCAAGACTTCAGGGGGAAAAAAAAGACTTCAGGAGAATGGGAAGATTTCTTACAACAAAGAGGGAAAAGATTTTTGAGCACCTAAAAGTGAAAGCAGGTAAGCAGGTTAATAAAAAAGAAGACATAAAGAGCAGAGAAAAGTGAAGTCCCAAGAAGGATGAACAATCAGTCATGTCAGTGCCTCTGCTTAATCTCCCAAAGTATAAGTAAACTAGACCAAATCTCAAACAATGGGTTTCTCTAAAGTGGCTGACTATGCACAGTGTGGTGAATTTTGAAGAAAAGAAAATCTTAGAATACAAGGACCCAGGCGTCATCCTCACAGAAAAATGAATACCCAATACATCAAAAATACAGAGAAAGGGTTACATACCTTCCAGCTGTGAATTGGATAATGTCTGTGCCCATCATACTTGCATTCATCAAGGTGACACAAATAGACCACTTCCTAAGCTACAGTTGAAAGGGCTGGGCAGAAAGCCAAAGGGCAAGCTGGGTGCGGTGGTTTAACAGGGCTGGTTGTCCATGCTTTAGATACGCAACATTTCCACAGTTGATTTTTGTTGTTGATGATGAGGGTAAACTAGGAGAAGGCTGACTTTGCTATGCATATTGAAATTTGTTGTTAGAGTGCTAATTATTTTGAAAAAAAGTGCTTGGTAGCCCCCAAAAATATTTATTTTAAGGAACATGGGGCTCCACTGTTCCAAATGGAAGAAACAGATTAGGTCATAATTCTGTACAAAACTATTCTTTATTCATGTGATAATTTGCATGCATTTGAATTTTCAGCAAAAGTGTTTCTAAAAATGAATCAAAAGCTTATCTATGATTAAAAATAGAATTGATTATCAAGAACTACGAACTAAAGGACTTTTAATTTCAGACGTACTGAAATAATTGCAAAGATAATTCACACATTCGCTGATCATAGACAAAGAACATGTGGGAAAACATGCAAAGTAATTCTCTCCTGGAAGAGGGTCCTCTGACCCCTGGGTTTTTTTTTTTGTTTGTTTGTTTGTTTTAAATCCTAAAAGGTTTATTTTAGGGCTAAATGCTTGCACTGAAATGTTTTCTTATAATTGATTTAAGGTAAAAGTCAAAAATTATATTAAAAACACAGCAGCTACAGCTGTCCAATATAAAGTCCATCTGCAGAAAGGTAGGACAAAATGAGCTGACTGAGCAAATATTCACATCATGACCTCAGCAGCAAGTTTCAAATGGTTCCAGTTCCCAAGGTCTAAAGCAAGGATCATCTTGCATGTTTAGACTCTACTTCTTCAAGAATCCACTGAATGCCATTCAAAAAACCTTGTAGAGTTTCAGCCTCTGTATCCTGGACCATCCATGGGTGGTTTAGATGATTCAGACCCAGCTCATGCGCCACATACAAACAGGGCATTCTTTTCACATTTGCCTGAGAAATACAAGATAAAACCAGCATTGGTCTTCCCGAAGATCCAAAGGCTGGGTCTGTCATTGCCATAATATGAGAAAATTCATCTTGCCATTCATGTCTTTTCTGAGCTTCAGCATTTGCAACACAGATGAACCCATCAACAATATTGATTAGAACAATATTGGCCATGCCTTTCTGTGGCCATCAATACCTGCTAACCTGGAATTATTCAAAATTATTTTTCAGTTATCTCTCTTGTTTATGTTGAATATTACCTAGCTCTTTATTTTAATCCACCTTTATTAATGGATATTAACAAATATTTATACATACATTAATACAAAATGGTCATGTCTACAGCTAATGTACAACTAGTAACACCATTGTCATTTCTTTTGTCCATCAGATTTAGGATAAAACTGATTATTAACTACATTTTCTTACACCATAATGAATATAAAACAGCTTTGCCTGGTCATTGCTCAGTTAGGACTTATTCAGAAAATGCATTTTGCACACATGTCTGGAAGCCGAGATTGGCTCATGAGATGAATGGGATAGAGGGGCAGATTAACTTACATATGAAATTGAGATTCTATGATATAAAAATTATTTATGTTGCCCTGGCCAGTATGGCTCAGTTGGTTAGTTGTCATGCCTTGCACTAAAAGGTTGCCAGTTCCATTCCTGGTCAGGGCACGTGCCAGGTTGCAGGCTGGATTCCAGGCCAGCATGTGTAGGAGACCTGGATGTTTCTCCTGCCTTCCTCTCTACCTCAACATCAATAAAAATATATATTTAAAAATTACTTATTGTAAAACTTTCAAACATTGAATTAAACAAAAGCTAAAAAGATATTTATTTCTTTCCTTGTCCACATCCCTTTAATTTTCACAAGCTATAAAAAAATAGCAGAAACTAAAAGATTAAGTAATTACTTCAACAAATATTTATTTGTGTTCTACTTAAGTCTCAATTTCTATGTTGGTAAAATACAGAGTAATAGTTTTATCTTGATAATGTTTATATTTCAATTGATGACAGAAAAATAAAGGCTTAATTTAGTGCTAATGAAAACAATTTTTATGAGGTTAGTTAATGTCTCAGAAAATATTTATTGGGATTACAACCATAGACATGGAATGATGTTTATAGCCATAAAAGCATTTTTGAATTGATTGTTTTGGAGTGCATATTGAAAATACTAACTTTTCTCCTCAAACCTTTATTATCTTGAAGCCATTAGTGTCTGTCAGGTCTGATACAATGTAAATACTAGAAATAAAAAGTAAGAAAGTAGACTCTTCTGCCACTATCTAACATGATGTTCTCGTAAACAAGGTTTCTTAATTTAACACCACCAACAACAAAAATGAGGTCACTGAACTTGATCAGTGTCTGTGGAAGCTTAGGATTGCCCAGAAATGTCTGAATCCCCAGAGAAAAACTTATCCCTACATTTACTTTAATAAGAGCACATCTACTCTGATTTATATTCTGTGATGCTTGGAAAACATTTAACTTTGAAAATCAGTTTCATTGGCTTGAAAAGCAAAAAATAACAATATATATGTCCTTGCTGATCCAACCATAATGAAATGCTAGTAAATTGAAAAGATAATTTCAATGAAAACCAGACCAACAAACATCTGAGTCAATTTATTTTTTATTATAACTTAAAATCAGAAAAATAACATTCCTCATCAAATTAAAGTCATCTGATATAATGTAATGGTTATATAGATAGGGTGTCCTAAAAATGCATACACATACATTTTTGATAGATCAATTGATATTTCTTACTTTTCAGATTTAACCCACTGGAATTAATAATTATTCAGAGTGTGTATACATTTTTGGGACATCCTGTGTATGTATGTATATATCAGGATATCTAAATTGGGAAAGTTCACTGAGCAAGAAAATGAATTAGTGGATTGCACACACATTTTCTTAGATCAGATTAAGCTCTATTCTGCCTTTGTTGTAAGGGCAAGAATATGAATATTTTTATTCTGTCTTTAATGAAAAAAATAATATATAGCAAGTTCTAACCAACATTTAGAAACTTAGAGATGCAGCAATTGCACTTTACATTGGAGGGATTGTCCTCTTATACCCCCAACCGCTGGCTCCCTAAAACTTTGGAGGGCTTATCATCCAGCAGCAGGTGTTTTAGCGTGGCGTCCAGCATACCAAGCCACTGCCTACTTATTCCAGTCAGGACACATCATGTTATTGATGTATTAGGTGCATTTACTGTGCTGCTATTTCTGAGGATAAATAAAAGGTCTAGATCTTTTGTGTTTGTATTATGAGAGAGGGAAAGAGATTCTGCATAACCCTGGTTCAGAATTGGGAATGAATATATTTGCTCATTAAACACAATGGAAAGTGTTTCTGATCCTCTTTCCTAATCGAATAGAAAACAATACTATTTTCATGTCCGTGGCCACATACCTGAGGCCTTGTTAATCTTTTTGAGCAACAATTCCATGCCCTGCAGGGTAGCTGTGATTTGGATTGCCTCTGGGTTGAGTATCAGTCATTCTCCTGGACCCTCCTGCTTCCTACAGAAGCCAGGCTGGTTAATTCAATGTCAATATGGTAAGGACAACCATCCTTACCCCATTTAGATGTCTCAAGGTGGTACTTATGACCACCATTTCCATTTCCTGACACACTGGGATACAACATAACCTATTTCCGTTTTTTGGTTTTTTTTTTGGAAGTGGCGGGTGAGGGGAGTGGAACAGATTCAGAGAGTTCCACAGGCCTTCCTTGCTCTGACAGCTCTCATCCCACACACCAAGGACCCAGTGTGAGGATTATATATGTGGGGCCTGGACAAATTCAAGCTGGGTGGGCCATTGAACCAGTGAACTTTAACTGGATTCCATTTATGACTTGGGTCCTCTATGTTCCTGCTCTAAGAAGGGGTGGGGTTGATGTTTCAGGCCCATTGCGAAAGTCTTAAAATGTCCTGGTGTCTCCTTGTTGCCACAAAAAATTCAACTGAATGAAAGGCTGCGAATTTCTTTGGGGCGGAGCTGGAAACATCCCTACAAGATACCTTTGCTGCAGTGTTGTACGGCCATTGCTCTCGGGAACTGGCCACCTTTTCATTCAATGATTAGCAGATCTGAATATTGGCTCAAGCTTAGGAACTAAAAAGGAGATTGCCACTCATTAGAGGGCAAAGGCTCTGAACTTCTTGCTCCTCCTTTGTGCTTTTTTCTACTTGTAGATGTTATTTGCTTCCTGTGTGTGTTTGTTTGTTACCCCTGAGACGGAATGCCATGTTCTACTAACCATCTCAGAACTGTCTACAGGAGCAGCTTCCTGGCAGCGCCTCCAACCTGGCCATCTGCTGTGATAAATGTAGAGACACAGCTTTTGGCAGGTAAGTGCTGCCATTTGGCCTCTGTTGCTTTGGGGATCTGTCATTCCAATCGCTATCAATAAGCCACATTCTGTGACTCTGACCATCATCCCTACTCTACAGAACCAGCACCCCTTTCTTGAATGCTTTCTCAAACTGATCAGGTTATGGGAACTTCCTGGACCATCCATGCAATTTTCTACAAATATAAAACCTTTCCTAAAACAAAATACTAAGTATTTTAAAAGTTATATTTGTGCCGAGCCCGCCTGGCCAAGGGTGAACCCAAGTGGGGGCGGTGAAAGGATTAAGAAAAGACAGACAAGTGAATGAAAGCTGGGTCTCAGTGGGACGCTGCTCCCGGATGGAGAGACAGTGCCAGCGCCCACAAGCCATCTCTTTATTTTATAGCAGATGCCACGAGGCAAAGTAAGGGCATGATCAAGATGATTACAACATTCTCGTGGGTTTCAATTCCACTCAACTACAAGCACCTGAACTCTATCAAGCCCACATCACTCAGGCACGTGGGCCACGTGTTCGGACCATAGGTTCAAGCTTACAACTACAGCTGTTGGCTATAATTGTGCTGGGAGGGCTCTGTCCTCCAAGCTGGGACTTGCACGGGGCAATGAGAGGACTGTGCCCTCCCCTCAGTCCAAGGCTTTCACCTGTCCAAACACTGTAGCCGCGCCCCACAATATTTAAATGCATATATTTATATAATCTGTGAAAATATATTTACTGAGATGGAACATTTTCTGAAGGGCATCACATTGGGTTCTTTAATCTTCGTTAAGCATCTTTAATAATTTTGTACATAGAAAGACAGGACATTTCCAGTTCTGATAACTTGTATGAAATAGCAAACGCTATAAAAATCACCTCTTGATTTTTTTCTTTGTATTTCATTGTTATCCTCTACTAGAAAACATAGTTTCATTAACTCACAAAGGAAAGGGAAGAGAAGAGAAAGAGAGAATCAATGTCTAACATCATTGTTTATGGTAGGGAATCACTAAACACTGCATGAAATACAGAATAATTCATGTGTTATTAACAAAATAATCATTCAGCAGTGAAATGGAAGAAAATTTTGAGACAGGCTACAACATGGATGAACTTCAGAGACAATATGCTAAGTGAAATAACCTAGTCATAAAAGGACAAATACTGTATGGTTCCACTTGTATGAGGTACTCACAGCAGTCACATCCATAGAGACAGAAAGTAGAATGATGGTTGTCAGGGGCTGAATTGGGATGGGGGATGGGAATGACTGTTTAGTGGTATGGAGTTTCAGTGTGGGAAGATGGAAACATTTCTAAAGAGGGATAGAAGGGAGGGTTGCACAACAATGTGAATATACTTAAAGCCCTTGGCTATACACTAAAAAATTGTTATACATTTTATATTTTGTATATTTTATCACAATATAAAAATAATTTTTAAAAGATGCATAATGAACTCTGGTAAATTTATTCAGCTTGAACTTTTCCCTATGTGCTTTTTATTTTAAAAATTTTGTAAAAAGTTTAGAATGCATTTTATGTGCATACACTCAACAATTTTTAATACATATATTCATACTTTATTTAATTGGAAAAACCACTGAATACTTACTGTAGACCATTCATTAAATATTTTGAGGGGATAAATAAACAATATATCTTGTTAATTTTGATAATCCTCAGTGCAATGGAGAAAAGATAGACAATCAACTCAGGTCACTAGTTTTCATGTTTGTCAAAAAATTATACTTGGAAGGAAGGATAAAATATTCTAGGAAATCCAGGAAAACTTTAAAGTAAGGGTAGAGGAAGTAAGGAGAGTGTAGACAAGGATAGGAGGCAGAAATAACATTTGATACATCCAATTTTCCTGACCCAGCAGCCTGGACTTCCTATCTTGGGGGAATTGAAGATTGTTGAAATATGTGTGCAATAGAACCATATCATATTTTGATAAGTTGACACCAATAGCTTTGCAAATAATAAAATTTAAATATTAGAGGCAAAGAAAATGTTGGCACTTATTGCAATGATCCCGGTGAGTACTATAGTAATCTTAAATGCAGGGGACATTAAAGAGAGAAAGAGAGAAGAGAACATCATGAGGAATATGTGGGCCGTGAACTGGAGAGGGTGTCATTATGGAAAGAAAACACAAGTGCTGAGAACATCCACTTGGGATGTCAAGCCACCTGTGCTAGTCAAAGGCAGCTGGTCAAGTGTATTCAACCTGCTGTCCTCGCGTATTGGTGTGTATGTGTCTTAAAGTCATTTGCAGCAATATGTTTGGTGGTTCTCATTATAATTATATAATTGGTTTAAAGGAAGCTAATCAAAATTTTAGATATTGAGAATCCTTTTTTATTTTTACAAATGACATATTTATTTTTAAATATTTGAATTCATTTAACTATTACAAATGTAAACCCATTATTAAGGTACACTAGACTATAGCATTTATAATAATTTGCTGAACAGAGTTTACATATATAGTTTTTTTTTTAACTTTTTTTTATTTTTTATATATTTTTTATTGATTTTTTACAGAGAGGAAAGGAGAGAGATAGAGAGTCAGAAACATTGATGAGAGAGAAACATCGATCAGCTGCCTCCTGCACATCTCCTACTGGGGATGTGCCCGCAACCCAGGTACATGCCCTTGACCGGAATCGAACCCAGGACCTTTCAGTCCACAGGCCGACGCTCTGTCCACTGAGCTAAACCGGTTTCAGCCATATATAGTTTTTAATTTTAAAAATTAGGTTGATCATAGGTAGTGCTTTGCATTAACAAATAAAAAAACATCAGCTGATATCATAGAGATTGTCAACAGTAACTTATTTCCGATATAAGAAAGTAAAAGGTTCTATCATGGAAAACATCATCAAGCAAGTTTTACTAACAATAATGGAACATATATACACGCATCTAGGCAAGTTGAGGAGTAAATTACAAGTTTATATTCTCTTGGATATGTGAGAAGTGCAAGAGTTTTAGCCAAACGTCATCACATGCACGCATGTGCCTCATTTTGAATAGGCTTTTTATGTGTTCCTGAGTGACTGACCATGTCTATAGGCTGAGAAGTGTCAGCTCACCTAGGTGTGTTTGCTGGGTGAATCAGCAGTTTGGACTGTGCCTCCTGATGGAACCTAGTAAGGAATCATAATGTAGCAAAATGTTTCCAAGTACGGTTTCAGGAAACATGAATTTGAACTTCGCTTTCCATTAATGTGTGTGTGACCTGGGTGAATCACTTAATTTTTCTGAGAATTTCTTTTAGAAAGTTGAGAATCCTTTAAGAAATTTGGTGACAGAGACTAGGACAGACAGTCCATAATACAACTGGACATAACTGAATGCATATCATACAGAATATTGTATTGAATCAGCCCACTGATGATTCAGCAAAGAAATAAGGCAAAGTCTCTGTTTCCAAGTATTCTAGTGGGAAGCTTAACTGGACTTTGTTTTGAAGAATTTTTATTTTTTATTTGCCCACACATTTTATTACTACAGTTCATTAAACACGAAAATTATCAAGATACTAAATATCCTTGGATTAGAACTCACAGGTGTCTAAGGCTTGTGAACAAGTCCCAATTTGGTTATGCTTCCAGGCAGCCCTTTGTGAAGCTCTGCGATGTTTCTCCCCCTGCATTCTCCTCGGTGGTCAGTAATATTCTCTAGGAATCTGTGTAGATTTTTGGCTTTTTTTTTTCTCTATACCTCTCTTTTCTTTAGTCTACTTTTCTGAAAACCCAGCTAGCTCAGCCTTTTCAAACTCCAAACTCTGTCTCCTGAACCCAGTGATTTGGACATGTCCTTCTCCGCCCTCCTGGTGCTGGAGTCTGGAAACTGCATCCCGGCAGAAGTTAGGGGACCTGCCTTGGCCTTCTAGCTGCCCAATGTTTGAAAATGCAGATTTCTCCAATCTTGTCATTTTTAGAGAAGGAGGTCAAGCCTAATACCAGTTAAGTCCATCTTGGTCAGACATGTTATCTACCTCTTTTTAAGTTTATCAATCAGATTACTTTTATATCTTTTATTTTTATTTTTTTAAAAAGTTTAATTTTTTAAAACTGATTTTTAGAGAGAGAGGAAGGAAGAGAAAGAGAGAGAGTCACACCAATTTGTTGTTCTACTTATCAATGCATTCATTGGTTGTGTCTTACATGTGCCCTGACGGGGGCCCAAACCTGCAACCTTAGTGTTTCCGGATGATGCTCTAACCAACTGAGCTACCCGGCCAGGGCAAATTTCATTTTCAGAAAAATTGACTAATGTATTCCTCTAATTTTTCCATTTTTATGTTTTCATGAACATATTTATCATAGTTATTTAAACTTTTTTATCCATTAAATATAACTTCTGACTCATTGGTGGGTTTGCTTCTATTGTTTATATTTCTTCTTACTTATGAATAACAGTTCCTGGCCTCTTCAATGTCTAGTTGTGGTAGGTTGTATGGTGGACTTAGCTTATACAGGACTCTCCTCACTGCATCATCATCCACCAAGGAGGGCTGGTCCACTTAGATAATATGACAGAGAGGACCGGATACTCTCAAAGCAATCCGGTATTGAGTTCAGTTGCATTTTATTTACAGTGTTAGGAAGGCTAGTAAACTTCGACTTTATCTTTTTTTCTAGTAGGTGATTCTCCAGGGTTTAAATAAGAGTTCACAGGTTTCTCTCTCTTCAGACACCCCCGCCCCCCAGCTGTGAGAAGGACAATCTTGCCTTTCAAAATGTTCAATTTTCCAGACTCCTGGCTACTCAATTTCAAAATATGACCAATTCTTGAGAGACAAACCAGATACATGCTTGAAGCAGGTCTCCTCAGGCTGCTGCTTGTTATATATGCCTCAGCAGAGGACAGAGGGTTTCAGTCTACCTTTCAGCTCTACTTGGCCTAGCTTCCCAGACTCCCACGCAGATCCACAAATGACCTGTGAGGAAACCAGTTAGTTTTCAGTTGCTACGCTGTTACTCTTATATTCTAGTCCCTGGCAACCACTAAAAGACTTACTGATTTCATATAACCCCGTCAATGGCCTCCCCATGTCAAGACCAAATTTCAGACGATGCCTATAATTAGCAAATGGCCAAGGGGAAAAACACATAGAAATAATATAATAGATCACATTAGAAGTTTACCTCTCTGATATGTTTAAATAATTTTTGTTCTTCTTGCTGCCACCATCCCCTATGGACTGAAGTAGGATTTTTGTACATTTATTTCACTTTTTTTAGTTCTTGCAGTTGGAATGTTGGCAGGCCATGAAATATTATGTCACTTGGAAACAGAATTCTGCATTGTACTTTTAACTAAAATTATACATATATATCAAGAATCACTAATTGGTTCTTACTTTCAAATATTTTTGGCCACTCCGTATGGACTCTTGTATCTAATTATATTTTCCAGTTTCTCTTTTATTTATTTATTTTTCATTTTTTAAAAACTGTATTTTTATTTATTTCAGAAAATAAAGGAGAGGGAGAGAAAAATGATGAAACATCAATGATGAGAAAGAATCATAGCTCGGCTGCCTCCTGCGCACCCCCGGCTGGGGATTGAGCCGGAAATCCAGGCATGTGCCCTGACCAGGAATCAAACCCTGTCCTCCTGGTACATGGATCAACATCAACCACTGAGAAACACCAGCCTGGCTCTCTTTTATTTTTGAACATATACACACAGTTTTTTTTTCATATTTAGTGTCTGGTAAATCTGCTCCCTAAAGTGTTTGTGTATCTCTTTTTGAAATCCCCTGTTATTGTTAATCTATGATTCTTTTATGCCAACTTGTTATTGTTTTAACTGGGAACTGTTGTTTTCTTTCAAAATGTATCCATAGGAATTTTCTGAGGATGCGTAGATGCTGAAGTTCTGCACGGAAAACTGAAGATTTGCTGTTACCATTCTTCTAGAAACACCACCAAACTGCTGGCACTTTAAATGGTACTCTTTTTGCTTGAGATCTTTTAGGCCAGGAAGCAGGAAGCTGTACAAACACCCTGCATGTAAGGCATCTTATGGTTCTCAATTCCAGAAGTAATTTATTTCCCCATACTGAGTTCCCAGGTGGAGACATTTTCTTGTCATGTCTTTCTGCAATTTGGTTGAATTTCTCATTTACTTTTTCTCAAAAATGTATTCCATTGAAAGTCTCAGCTTTGTGTGTAATAAACACCTTATTTGGGGAAAACATTAAAAATAGTCTCCTCTTAGTTCTCCAAGCAACAAGGAAATCAGAAACTCAAGATCTCAAACATGAAAGTATGCTGAGAGCTTGCTTACCCCCAGGAGTTTCTGTAACTTTGTATATGTGTCCTTTGAATCCTTGATGCCAGTTACAAAATGTATTCTTGTACATACATATATATGATACATATTTTATACTACATGTATTTATACATAAATTATGCATATATAATTTGTATCCAATATTTTATTTGTAGTTATTTATTTTTGGGATTTTTCTCCAGGTATGTAATCGTTAGCCATAGTACTTGAAAGAGGAGTCATTTTTATTTAGGTTTCATGACTTATCAGATAGGTGCAAGTATTACAGACTATAAAAGTTTTAATCTAGCCCTGGCTGGGAGGCTTGGTTCATTGGAGAATCATCCTGTGCACCAAAAGGTTGCAGGTTTGATTCCTGGGCAGGGCACATACCTAGGTTGCTGGTTCAATCCTGGTCGAGGCATATAGGAGGCAACTGATGATGTTTCTAACACACCAATGTTTCTCTCTCTCCTCATTACTTCTCTCTCTCTCTCTCTCAAATCAATAAAAATATATCATTGGTGAAGATTAATGAAAAATCAATTATTGAGATTAAGTAAATTATAGACTATTTTGTAGCTGTTATGGATTTAAGATATGCATTATTAATACCTTAAGATCTCAACACCCATAGCTTGGATGAATAAACTCCTTGAATAAATATTTTAACTTCTAGCATAAAGAAGAAAGCTTTTTCCTTATCATGTGATATGCAGGAGTAGTTTAACTCCTTCCTTTTAGTAATAAATACATAAGGTTAAAGGTTTCTGTTAAAAAAAGTTTTATGTTTTTACTACTAAAAGGCAGCAGTTAAATTGAATTAAACTACTAGTTTGGGCATTTGGCAAGTTACTGTAGTTCAAGTCATAACAGAAAACCTGCTGGAAGCTAGATATTTAAAACTGGTTTTTCAAAAGTGTAAATAGTGAAAGTTATTGCACTGCAATTTGGCAGTATATCAGAATAATGGAAAAGTATTATTGGTTCTCCAGCTGATCAAAATTCAGACAAAAGAATAGATTTATACATATAGACATTTCTATTACAATGATTTTTAATGATGTACTTGTTTCAAAGTATTACGTACTATTTTTATGCTACAAATTCAATTCAAATATTATTAAAAGAAAGCTCCCTTAAATTAGATATTTTATACAAAACATCACAGCTGGGGACTCTAGCTTTATCTCAGTTTTTAACACCTTCCAAAAGTCATGTTTTCTTTATTACTAATGTAACTAGAAGCCCATTGCATGAAGATTCGTGCAATAGGCCTTCCTTCCCTTGGCTGCTGGCACTGGTTTTCCTCTGGCACCCGGGACCCAGGCCTTTGGTCCTGGCCTCAGTGAGGTTTGGCTTCTATGTTGCACCTGCAGAGGAGAAGCCAAGCCTCTTCAGTCTTCAGTCTTCACTCTGGCCGGAGCCTTTAGTCTTTGCTCCGAACCTGTGTATGCAAATTAACCAACATCTTTGTTGGGTTAATTTGCACAGTCACTCTGATTGGCTGGTGGGCATAGCAGAGTGACACCAATTTGCAGGTTTCTCTTTTATTAGTGTAGATTCATTATACATTTGCTATGCCTCGTAAAATTTAAAGTATACAGTTGAGATCGTAAAGATCAAATTTCAGCTGTTATTTTATTAGTTATATATAACTTCCTAAAGGGGAAACTTATGACTCCAATAAAGATATAGATAAACACGTATCAAAAATATTATTCAACTCACTAAATAATGAGGGTTCCAGCAACATGCTGAAACTAGTCCAAGGAATTTTTTAGAAGCTAGTTGTTTATAGCCTATACTAGAAGGCCACTAAATGAAAATTTGTGCACTTGGCTGGGGGGTGGGAGGACGGTGGGTCCCTCAGCCTGGCCTGCACTCTCTCCCAGTCTGGGACCCCTCAGGGGATGTCCAAATGATGGCTTAGGCCTACAGAGGTAGGAGAGGCTCCTGCATTGAGCGTCTACCCTCTGATGGTCAGTGTACATCATAGCGACCGGTCCTCTCTGGTTGGTCTGCTGTTAGGGTCAATTTGAATATTACCCTTTTATTATATAGGCTTAAAGGCCATGAATTCCTGCACCAGTGGGGTACCTTGGCTTGGCCTGAAGATTTGGGCTGAAACCTGCTCTCCGACATCCCCTGAGGGGTCCTGAATTGCAAGAGAGTGCAGACCAGGCTGAGGGATCCCACCGGGGCATGATCAGGGCCTGGGGGGAGATGCGGGAGGTTTGCCATCCAGGGAGTGACCACGGGAGGCTCCCAGGTTATGTCTTGCCTATTCTTGTTTAGTCCTGATCAGCCAGACCCCAGGATCAAGCTAATTGACCAGCTGGATCATCTGCCCCCTGATGGGCAGTGCACGGTCATAGCGAGTGGTTGAGCAGCCTTAGCATATCATTAGCATATTATGCTTTGATTGGTTGAATGGATGACCAGATGACCAGACACTTAGCATATTAGGTTTTCATTATACAGTGGGGCCATGACTTACAAGAGTTCCGACTAATGAGTTTTTTGAGATACCAGCTGTCTCTCGACCAATTTTTTGCATTGAGTTGATAGAGTAATTTGAATTAATGAGTTCCTCAATGAGCTCCTTAACCAGCTCGGTCTCAAAACAAATTAGACTTGTAAGTCAAGGCCCCAATGTATAGGATTACAAGATTTTGGGGTTAGTTACAAAGAGGTTCTTGTCCAACAGGAACAAAAGTCATAATCTTTAAAGGTTATCTGTTCTATTGGATAGGAATAATTTGCTTCTTGATAAAAAACACACCACACTTTGATCTTTCCACTGCTACCATATATACAAATGCCCCACAATAGTAAGCTCAGCATGAACTGAAAAACATTTCAGTAATTTATCCTGCCTATATTTTACATTTTTAAACTTAATCACATTTTTATTGTTTCATAATAAAATGTATACTTTGAAAGCATTTCATAGCTTTATTTATGTATAATTTATGTATAACACATTGCACACATTTAAAGTGTACAATCAGATGAATTTTGAAGAATGAGATAAGGAATATGTCTGTTGTCCCCAAAGGTTCCTACTTCCCTTTTGTAATCTCTCTTCATTCATGCCTCCCAGCTGTAAGCCCTGAAATATCTATATCTATCTATCTCTCTCTATCTCTATCTCTATCTCTCTATATCCTCATCTAATCTATCTATATCACCTATATCTATCTATCTATATCACCTATCTCTCTATATATGAAATTAATTCAGCATCATTTGTTCAAAATATTACCCTTATGCTATGAAATGTCTTTGAATCTTTGCTCAAATATATGCATGTATTTATTTCTGCAGTCTCAATGATGTTTCTTTTGTCTGTCTACCTTTACACTGTTACTACTCTATCGTAATCACTATACCTTCATAGTAAGTCTCCAAATCAGGTCATATTAGTTTTCTACAGTTGATCTCCTTCAAATTGATTTGAAATTTTAAGGTCTTTGCATTTCTACGTATGTGGATTTTAGAATTAGCTGGTCTATTTCTAAAAAAAACAAACAAACAAAAAAAATCAGCCAGAATTTTCATTGGCATTGCTATAGATTAGAAATATTGAGTCTTATGACCTGTGAACTCCATTTATTTAAAAAAAATTATTGTTAGTTACTCTCAGTAATACTTTGTAGCTCTTAGTGTGCAGATGTTTTTTAATCTTTTTGGGATTTATTACTAATTACTATACATGTTGATACTATTGTAAATGTTATTTTAATTCTTTTTTCTCTTAATGTTTACTGCCTGGTAGTTTTAAATGACAATTTAATTGGATGATATAATTGAATGTCAAAACCAAATATATATGTATATATTTTTCTAATTTTGGAAGACTGCTACCATGTGCTCATTTATAATTGCACTCAATACCACTCACCTTGCTCTCAAGGTCAGTATATCCAAATGTAAGTCATGTTTCAATTTATCTGACAACATAACAACACTCTCAAATTACACATACTTTCAAAAAGTTGTAATAATAAAATTCTATAATATAACAGTTCACAGGCAGATAAATGACTACATATGAAAAGAATGCATCGATGGAACCAATTTTTAGTTTTCTGTTGACATTCTCATCTTTCCTCCTCTTAAAATTTTCTCATATTGATTATGTTTATTCAATTCCTCCTCCTTTTTTCTATATCCTACTTCTGATATTTTACTATTGTAGTGCTCTTTTTATTTAAAGATACTTTCACAATATTGTGTATTTTACTTTCATTAAACATTCAATCATATATCCAAAAGAAGAACAATAGGGGCACCAACAATATTTGTACACTCATGTTCACAGCACCATTATTCATTCTAGCAATCCGGTGTCTCTTGGCAGATGAATGACTAAACATAACATGGTGTATACATGCAATAGAATATTTTTCAGCCACAAAAAGAAAAAAAAACTAACACAGTCAACAATGTAAAAGACCCTTGAGGGCATTGCATTAACTGAAATAAACCAGTCACAAAAGAACAAATATTGTACTATTCCACTTACATGAGTTACTTAGAGAAGTCAAATTCATAGACAAAAAGTAGATGGTGGTAGATAAGCAGGAGCTGGGGGAGGGGAGAACAGGAAGTTCATGTTTAATCGTCAATAGAGTTTCAGGTGCAGAAGAAAAAATGTTTTGAAAATGGATGGTGATCGTTGCCAAACAATGTGAATGTACTTAATGCCACAGAACCGCCTGCTTGAAAATGGCTTAAAAAGTAATTTTTACGTTATGAATATTTTACCAAAATAAAAAATGCAAACTCAGCGTAAAAATATAAGAGTCAAACTTCCTTTCTTAAACTTCTCCCATCTCAATTAATTAGCTTCTCAAACCAACAAGCCTTTCATGCTGATACCTGTATGAACAGTCAAAAGTCGCTCAGGTGACAAGCAGAGGAGAGAATGTGCCAGTGTGAGTCAGTTAACATCCCAGAATATTGTGCTGTGAATATTTTCATGGTTTTGGTTTTTTTTTGCTTTTGTTCCTACTTCTTCTTATTATTAAATTTTCATTTTTACTCTACATTTCACTTCCTTTTTGTTAAATTTTCATTTATATTTCATGTAATATTTAAAGTGTTTATTTATAGGTTAAACAGTACATTTGACATACACTGTATATAGAGAATGTTAAAACAGGGAATCATTTGGTCTGGAACAGATTAATTCAATTTACCTTATTTCTAATGGGAAAAAATGCTTGGTTATTCTAACAGCCTTCCTGGATGAGTTAAGTTCAAGAAATGAGGTTCCACAAGTATGTTTGAAGTTTGTTGGTGATATTCTACATATTTGCGTATTTAGAATTCCCAAAGCTCCCAATTTAGATAAGTAAGCCTAACCCCACACCTCCAGTCCCCAAAGAAAACTACAAATAGTCCTCATTTTCAACAAGATTTGATAGAAAAAGAATCTTAAAACTCAACAATTTTGTTTATTATGGTCACTGTATTCTTATTTCTAGAAATAAAAGTATGAAAAACAGGACCTTAGGTAGTCCAAAAATGCATTGTCATATAGTCCATATAAGTAAAACATTAAAGAAAATAAAACAAAAAAAAAGTAATGAAATTTAACTAATGCTGACCTGATTTTCTTATTAGCATTTTTAATAGTAATTCAGTGCTTCAAAAAGAAATCATCTGACCTTCTGCTTACATTTATATTTAATTAGAGTCCTAGTGCAGGGATTCGTGCAGGGCTGGGGTCTGGCCGGCCCACCCCAATCAGAGTAGAGGGGGCTGATCTGGGGCTGGGCTGGCTGTGGGGAGGGGCTGCGGGACATTGGCTGTCTGGCCCCCTCCCTATTGGGCTGGTAGGCTAGCTGAAGTGCCTGTCATAGCGACCTGTCATTCCGGTTGTCTGGTCTTTCTGGCCACTGGCCTTTTATATCGATAGATGAGAAACTATACAAACATGAGTTAAGGAAATAATTTTCCAAGATCAAGGAGCTTCTTCTGAGGCCCTTACTTTTTAAGTTATTCCTAAAGTACTCAAAAGGCAGCTGGTTCTCCATAAATAATATCGTCTAGTTTTATAGGATTTGAAAAAATGTACTGGGCATGAAATGTTAGTTACAGTATTAGCTAAATAAATTAAACATGGAATAAAGCTTTGTTCTTTATTTTAAAGTATAAATAAAAATTTACAAGAAGAACTTAATTTTTTTTTCCAGTGAAACATTCCTATAACATAAAAGACCCTTTTGCAGGGGCGAGGAAAATGGCAAAACACTGAAGGATCTTTAGCATCTTTCCCAAAGATCTAACTTTCACAGCTTGTCTTCTGAAGAATTTCTGTGTGGTCAAGCTCCCAACACTCCTAGGAGTATAGGTAGCTGAGAATCCTGACTGCATAGCAGGGATTCTCTGTGCATCCTTTCCCTCCTAGCATCTGTATCTTATCTAATAAAGATGAAATATGCAAATTGACCATCACACTGTAACGGCCAAAATGGCTGCCCCCACAGAGAAGGCAGGGATTTAGTAACACAAGATGGCTGCACCCACAGCAGGGGCCGAGATCTTGTAATAAGCCTTAACGAGCAATCAGAAGGGACCTGAGGCTGGGCTGGGTCAGGGGACCTGAGGCTGCACCCCCCGCCTGGTGGGGCTTGTCAGGGGACCTCAGGCCATGCCCCCCGCCCAGCAGGGCTTCATGGGGGACGTCAGGCCATGCCCCCCCGGCACCGGGCCAGAGAACCTGAGGTCGCACCCCACACCCAACAGGGCTTGACAGGGGAGCTCAACATATGCCCCCTGCCTAGCAGGGCTTGATGGGGGACCACAGGGTGCACCCCCAATCCAGGCCTCACACCCTGCCCCAGCGCCAAGCAGGGGGACCTGAGACCTCACCCCCACATGGCAGGGCTTGATGGGGACCTCCTGGCATGCCCCCTGCTCTGGCCCAGGCCAAGGGACCTCAGGCTGTGCACCCAGCCCTGGGTCAGGGGACCTGAGGCTGCGCCTCACACCTGGCAGAGCTTGAGGGGATCTCAAATCCTGCCCCCCACCCCAGCATCTGGGCAGGCGACCTGGGGCTGCAACCCCTACCCAGCAGGGCTTGATCGGGGTGGGGCCGGCCGGGTCTGGGTATCATGTGATTTCTAGGCGCACATGGGTTGGTGCGGACTTGACTCTGGTTCCCGTGGCGTGCCCCAGACTCTGACAGGAGGAAGATTTTCATACACATTTTACTAATTTTCTTTAATCTTTGAAACTTCTATAATAGAGAAAGGACTAATAGCAATATTAAAATACTTCCTCTAATTAATTCCCTTTTAATGGGCACTGATTTTGTATACTGGGTCACTAGTATAGCTACAACATTTCTATAAACTGTAGTGAGCTATTCTAGCCCCAAATCACAATAGCAAAACATTTCATTTGAGGTGAGGCAGTTTATACTGTTGAAGGTAGAGATATGTACCACCCTCATATTTTTGTAACAAACCATCAGAATTACTTCCGGTCCATCTGATTAAAATTAGAGATATTATTTGGCACTTGTATCTTCAACTCAAATTTAGGACCATGGATAAGAAACTTAACTTGCTGAAGTGTTTGAATTAACTTAAAATACCAATATGTCATCTTCAATAAAGCATACAAGTAGAAGTATATGATATAGAAAACATTATCCCACATTAGCCATAACCTCAGAGTAGTATTGGACTTGAGCCTAGCAGCTCAGAGGCTTCTTGACACCTATAAAATCTTTATTTTATTTTATTTTTTTAATTTTGTTTTATTGCTTAAAGTATTACAGAGTATTACATATGTTCCCTCCCCCATCCCCCCAGAGGTTACCCCGGCTTCCCCTACCCGCCAGTGTCTTGTGTTGATTGGTTATGCTTATATGCATGCCTACAAGTCCTTTGGTTGATCTCTTACCAACTATCCACCCAACCCTCCCCGGCCTTCCCACTGTAGTTTGACAGTATGTTCCATCCTGCTCTGCCTCTGTATCTATTTTTGTTCATCAGTTTATAATGGTCTTTATTATCCGTAAATGAGTGAGATCATGTGATATTTTTCTTTCATTGACTGGCTTATTTCACTTTGCGTAATGCTCTCCAGTTCCACCCAGGCTGTTGCAAATGGTAAGAGTTTCTTCTTTTTTACAGAAGCGTAGTATTCCATCCTGTAGATGTACCACAGTTTTCTTATCCATTCATCTGCTGATGGGCACTTAGGCTTTTCCAAACCTTAGCTATGGTAAATTGTGCTGCTATGACCATAGGGGGTTCATATATTTTTTCTGATTGGTGTTTCTGGTGTCATGGGATATATTCCTAGAAGTGGGATCACTGGGTCAAATGGGAGTTTCATTTTTAACTTTTTGAGGAAACTTCATACTGTCTTTAATAGTGGCTGCACCAGTTTGCATTCCCACCAGAAGTGCACAAGTGTTCCTTTTTTCTTCTCATCCTCACCAGCACTTGTCGTTTGTTGATTTGTTGATGATTGCCATTCTGACAGGTGTGAGATGGTACCTCATTGTTGTTTTGATTTGCATCTCTCCAATGATTAGTGACTTTGAGCATGTTTTCATATGTCTCTTGGCTTTCTGAATGTCCTCTTTGGAAAAGTGCCTATTTAGGTCCTTTGCTCATTTCTTTGATTGTATTGTCTATCTTCCTTTTGTTAAGTTGTATGAGTTCTATATAAATGTTGAAGAGTAAACCCTTACTGGTGGATAACATTGGGCAAATGCGTTCTACCATGGAGTGGGCTTTCTTGTTGTTTTGTTGGTGGTTTCTTTTGCTGTGCAGAAGCTTTTTATTTTGATGTAGTCCCATTTGTTTATTTTCTCTTTAGTTTCCAATCCCCTAGGAGCTGTATTGGTGAAGAAATGGCTTAGGCATATGTCTGAGATCTTGTTGCCTTTGGATTTCTCTAGTATTTTTATAGTTTCCCGTCTTACATTTAAGTCGCTTTATCCATTTTGTGTTTATTTTTGTGTATGGTGTAAGTTAGTGGTCTAGTTTCATTGAGTTTTTTTTTGCATGTATCTGTCCAACTTTCCCAACACCATTTATTGAAGAGACTATATTGACTCCATTGTATGTTCTTGCCTCCTTTGTCAAATTTTAATTCAGCATATTGGTTTGGGTTGATTTCTGGATTCTCTATTCTGTTCCATTGTTCTATGTGTCTGTGCAAGTAGCAGGCAGTTTTGAGAACAGTGGCTTTGTAATACAGCTTTATATCTGATATTGAGATCCCACCTACTTTGTTCTTCTTTCTCAGGATAGCTGCAGCTATTCGGGGTCTTTTTTTACTCCAGATTAATTTTTGGTGACTTCGTTCTAGGTCTGTGAAATATGCCATTGGTATTTTAATGGGGATTGCATTGAATTTATAGATTGCTTTGGGTAATATGGACATTTTAATGATGTTGATTCTACCAATCCATGAACATGGTATGTTCTTCCATCTGTTTATGTCTTCCTCTGTCTCTTTTTTAAGTGTCCTGTAGCTTCCCACGTTTAGGTCTTTTACCTCCTTAGTTAAGTTTATTCCTCGGTATCTTAATTTTTTTGATCTGGTGGAATATGGGATTGCTTTTTTAGTCTCTCCTTCTGTAAGTTCTCTTTGGTGTACAAAAATGCCATAGATTTGTTGGTGTTAATTTTGTATCCTGCTACATTGCCAAATTCATTTATTAAGTGGAATAGTTTTTTGATAGAGTCTTTAGGGTTTTTTATGTACAATATCATGTCATCTGTGAATAATGACAGTTTTACTTCTTCTTTTCCAATTTGGATGCCTTTTTTTTCTTCTCCTTGTGTAATTGCCACGGCTAATACTTCCAGTACTGTATCAAACAGGAGTGGTGAGAGTGAGCATCCCTGTCTTGTTCCCGTTCTTAGGGGAAATGGTTTTAGTTGTTGCCCATTGAATATGATTTTGGCTGTGGGATTGTCATACATGGCTTTTATTATGTTGAGGTATTATCCTGCTATTCCAACTTTGCTGAGAGTTTTTATCAAAAATGGGTGTTGGGAGCTGCTGAGTGGCTGTCCTCCTTGTACCTCCAGCCTCCACAGGGAGGGTGCCCCCAGTCAGGAGACTGTGGGAGCTGCAGGAGGAAGGTAACATGACTTTGGGGACTGAAGTTGGATGACACAGGCGGCTGCACCTCTCTGTGTGGAGCACACATTAGGAACCCCTTCTGGCGCAGGTCTGTAAGCTCTGGACACAAATGATCTGACGGTGAAGAGAAGACAGTGACCGGGGCCTGGAAGACCAGCCCTCCAGGCACGGCTCCAAAGAAACAGCTGACTTCTGTTCCCAAGAACGATTTGCCCATCACGAAGCCCAGGTCTCCTGCCCCAGCAGCACAGTCAACAGATGGCACCCATGCTTCCTACGGACCCTTCTAACTGGAGTGCTCTCTCCTTGCAGAATTCAACTTGCTGGTGGAGCAGAAGCTGCCCGGTGTCTGCTCTCAGCCTCAATCTCTCTGCTGGAGCCTGAGATGAGTGTCGCCTGCAAAAGACATTTTGTGTGCTGGCCCTTTAAGAGGACACCTGATTTTTCACTAGCCCTCCAGTACCTCCCTGGTGGATGAAACCCCCACTGATTTTTACAGGCAGTTGTTATGCCTCTGCCTCTTCCCAGGTCTGGTGCTCTGGAATGAGGGGCCCAGTGAGGGATTGAGACACCTCATTCCTCAGGGGCTACCTTTGCAACTGAAATATTCCCGAAGGTTCTCTACTGCCACACAAGGGTGTGGGGCCAGCCCTTTTCAGGTCTCTTTCCTAACACCCTGGGTTTGGTTTGTCTCTAACCCTTGGTTATAAGGCTTATGTCCAACTAGTCTTCCTTTGATTGTTCAGGTTGCTTGTTCTATCATTTAGCTGTCATTCACCTTTGGTCCTGGGAGGAAATGAGTGTACCATCCACCTACTCCTAGTCATCACGCATCCCCTACCATCTGTGTATCTTCTGTGGTGAGGTGACTGTCCAGGTCTCATGCCCATTTTAAAATTATTTTTTTCTTTATTTCCTAATTTTTGAAGATTAAGAGTTGTTGTTGTTTTTATAATATATTTAGAAACCACTTCTTTGCCATATATTTTCTTGAAAACACTTACCCAGAATCTGTGGCTCATATACAAATCGGTGAGAAGACTGATATTCAAGGAAAAGTCCTGCTCTGGATTTTCTAATGTTCCCCCGTCATCAGAGCCTTTAACATTTTAAAAAACTAAATAGCGTACTTTACCCCATAGATAAGTGATATATGGATAACATTGAACATATGACATTAATATTATCAGAACTATCAAAATCATACATGAATTACACAAAAAAATCAACTGTAGGAGTAGATAGATTTGCAAGTCCCAAACCAGAGATGACTTGACCTTCACTTGTGGCCCAGTGTGTATTTTTCACGTCAGCCTCTCTCGTGTCAGTCACAGGCAGACTCACATGCACACATGCATGTCTGCCCATTGAAATCAGATGTAAGGGGTTTAAAGGGAGGGATCCTCAATGCAGACCATTGGTCCATGGGTCTCATGTAAGAGGACCCCTGAAGTCCTCATCTGTTGACACATAGACACCCCTGCACCGAATTGAGCACCTGCTCAGCTTCCGTGACCCACGTGGACCAAGATTGGAGGTCCCATCCCATCTCCATGGATCTCAGTGCTATTTCCAATCCCTGCCTATTTCATCAGGGCTCTGACGGGGAATCTCAAAAATACACCTCTGAACAATTCTGCAACAATTTCTGTGGGGAGCCCTGCCAGTGCAGGTGTGCCCCTGTGCGACTTTGGCAGGTCCTGCACACTGTTCTACCCCAAGAGGGGCTTTCCCCTTCCCCCCCAGGGCATCTGCTGAGGTTTCTGCTGCCTCATTTTGTCCCCAGGGCTTGTTCCCACCAGCCCAGAAGCCTGATCAGGGTGTTGGGGCATCTCTGGCATGTCGAGGCCTGTGCACTGCCTCTCATGTTGGAAGTGCATGTGTTTGCCCTTTGTCCCTTTAGGAAACACCAACCTTGGAGAGTTTTCTGCACCACAGGGCTGACACACCTGGGCCTAGCGTTGTGTGGAATGCATGCCAGCATGTGGTTTGTCTTCCCAGATTTCTGCACTTTTCCAGCTGTTTTGGGACCAGGAAGAGACAGCCACTGCCTGATTGGCTTCAGGCCCTGGGGTCACACTTAGCACAGTGGTCTCTGCCCTCAGATTATGCGCATGCTTACTGAAAGGGCTTTCTTTCCTCCATCTAATCTCTAATCCATCTATGAATTCCCTTTTGATAGCAAAAATGTTATTTCAGATAAAAACAGATAAACATGTGAGCTGACACAAACAGCACTTATTGTGAAATTCCTTTTCTAGGGAATAGGTAAGGGGCAGAGACAGGAATCAGATCAGGGGCAGGAGGAGTGGGGAGTGAGTTCTGTTTCTGCAGGGTCTCCTTTTGGGATGATGGGACATCCTGCAACTAGGCAGTGGTGATGCTTACACAGCATCATGACTGACCCTCATGCCCAGGAATTTAAAATATGAAAAATAACATTTAAAATATGAACAATTACCATTTAAAGTGTATTTATTTATTATTACAATGTATTATATAATGGAATAATGAAAACTAAAGACAGAAATAAAAATAATAATAAAATCAAAAGCTCAAATAAGAAAAATGAATACACAACAGAAATCAAACAATGGAGAACAGGGCGAACACATTGAAAAAATGGCCCTTGTGCTGGGCCCTCCACAGGCAGCTCCTTCTCCAAGGCAGGAATCTGCATGGGCTCCAGGGAGGGTTCTTCCTCCAGCCATGGTGGGGCCTCAGTTGCATCTGGGGCCGGCCCTGTCTCCTCAGCTGAAGCTGGAGCAGCTGCTGGAGGTGGTGAAAGCTCAAGAGGAGGACACACCTCCAGCTCTGCATCCTGCTCTTCATGTTGTTCATCAGATGATACAGGAACCACATCCACCTCCTGGGCTGGTGCTGGAGTCAGAGGAGGAGAAAAGATCACCCAGGTGCCTGCATTTCCATCTGTCCCCCCAACTGAGAACACAGCTAGCACCTAGGGCCCACCAAAGGATGTGCTCCACACTGGCAGTCAAGCAGAGGCGTGGTCTTAGGAGGTTTTTGCTACTGGCCAGGCTCTGGGGGTTCTCTGGAAACAACCCCACCCCAGAAACTCGCCTGCACACCCCCCATCCATTTTTTCCCTACAACGCCCCCCGCCACCTCCTCACCCTTGGGCTCTTCCTCGATGGTCTCCAGCTCTTCACTCCACGTTTTGGAAATTGCCATGCTGGTGTTCTGACTGAGTGGCTTTGAGTTTAGAGGTTTGTGGAGCCTGGGTGGCTTCGCTGGAGGAGTCCTGCTGCATCCACCCATGGGTCCTGGGTCCCCAGGACCCCCGCTGGCCACACACTCCTCAGGTCTCTCCTGGCCCTCGGTG
Organism: Myotis yumanensis; assembly: GCF_028538775.1. Classification (NCBI taxonomy): domain Eukaryota; kingdom Metazoa; phylum Chordata; class Mammalia; order Chiroptera; family Vespertilionidae; genus Myotis; species Myotis yumanensis. The sequence continues at coordinate 6,839,744 of NW_027223772.1, forward strand.
CTTTGGCCCACCGTCAAATCAAGGGGCCAGGGGTCTTCCTCCACCACCACATGCACCACATTGACCTGGAAGTAGCTCTGCAATGACAGTGACCAGCAACAGGTCAGGAGGCCTCAAGCCTGGCCCCAGTCCCTGCTGCTGCTTCTGCCCCCTGGACCTTCTGCTCCCGGATCAGGCCCAGCCCTGTGTCTGCACAGACCTCCACCCAGGGGAAATGAGAGTCACCTCCAGGGCCCAGGATAGACCTCGGGCAGAGGGCGCCGCTCACACCCCACGTCCACCCAGCCAGCCTTGACCTGGGCTGCAAACATGACTGGTCCTGACCCTCCAACCCAACTTGTTCCTAATCCAGGCAGGCCCTCCCCACCAACACACACACACACACACACACACACACACACACACACCCGCCGGGCAAAGGGCCACAGGCGACGTCTGGGCTGGGCCCGGATCCAGCGGCGGGCACGTCTAAACACACTCTCATCGCTGCCTCTGTTGAGGCCTCGGCCTCGGCACACTGGGAGGCAACAGGAAAACATGCTGTCCTCTCCACTGTCTCTGTCCGAGTGAGACGGGAAGGGGCAGTTATAGAATGTGGTGCGTGGTTACCAGGTTCTGCTGGGCCCCATCGTCAGGAAGTGAGGTCACTGCTCATGTCTGAGGAGATAGTTGGGGTAGGGGACCCTCAGGTGACCTCACTTCCTGACGATGGGGCCCAGCAGAACCTGGTAACCACGCACCGCATTCTATAACTGCCCCTTCCCGTCTCACTCGGACAGAGACAGTGGAGAGGACAGCATGTTTTCCTGTTGCCTCCCCGTGTGCCGAGGCCGAGGCCTCAAGAGAGGCAGCGATGAGAGTGTGTTTAGACGTGCCCGCCGCTGGATCCGGGCCCAGCCCAGACGACGCCTGTGGCCCTTTGCCCGGCGGGATGCGCAGGTAACACAGGGAGGCTTAGGGCAGTTTTTTTTCAGGCCAGGCCACCACTCTGATCCCACCTGAGCAGGCCTGTCCCTGCCGTGTGTGTGTGTGTGTGTGTGTGTGTGTGTGTGTGTGTGTGTTGGTGGGAAGGGCCTGCCTGGAATAGGAACAGGTTGGGTTGGGGGGTCAGGACCAGTCATGTTTGTAGCCCAGGTCAAGGCTGGCTGGGTGGATGTTGAGTGTGAGTGGCGCCCTCTGCCCGAGGTCTATCCTGACCCCTGGAGGTGACTCTCATTTCTCCTGGGTGGAGGTCTGTGCAGACACAGGGCTGGGCCTGATCCGGGAGCAGAAGGTCCAGGGGGCAGAAGCAGCAGCAGGGACTGGGGCCAGGCTTGAGGCCTCCTGACCTGCTGCTGGTCACTGTCATTGCAGAGCTACTCCCAGGTCAATGTGGAGCATCTGGTGGTGGAGGAAGACCCCTGGCCCCTTGATTGGACGGTGGGCCACTCCACCGAGGGTCAGGAGAGGCCTGAGGAGTGTGTGGCCACCGGGGGGCCTGGGGACCCAGGGCCGGTGTGTGGAGGCAGCAGGACTCCTCCAGCGAAGCCGCCTAGACTCCACAAACCTCTAAACTCAAAGCCACTCAGTCAGAACACCAAGATGGAACTTTTCAAAACCAGGAGTGAAGACCTGGAGACCATTGAGGCAGAGCCCAAGGAGTCAGAGCCCAAGGGTGAGGAGGTGGGGGGTGGAAGGGGGGGTGTAGGGAACAAATGGGTGGGGGGAGTGCAGGTGAGTTTCTGGGGAGGGATTGTTTCCAGAGAACCTCCAGAGCCTGGCCAGTAGCAAAGACCGGCCTCAGACCACGTATCTGTTGGACTGCGGGTGGGGAGCACATCCTGTGGTGGGTCCTGAAATGTGCCCAGTGCTCTGTTTTTGGGCGACAGATGGAAATACAGGCACGTGGGTGATCTTCTCTCCTCTCCCCACTCCAGCACCGGCCCAGGAGGTGGATGTGGCTCCTGCAGAGAAACAGCATGCAGAGCTGGAGGTGTCTTCTCCTCCTGAGCTTTCACCACCTCCAGCAGCTGCTCCAGCTTCAGCTGAGGAGACAGGGCCGGCCCCAGGTGCAACTGACGCCCCACCACTGCTGAATGAAGAACCTTCCCTGGAGCCCATGCAGATTCCTGCCTTGGAGAAGGAGCTGCCAGTGGAGGGCCCAGCTCAACGGCCGTTTTTTCAATGTGTTCGCCCTGTTCTCCATTGTTTGATATGGGTTGTGTATTCATTTTTCTTATTTCAGGTATTGCTGTTATTATTTTTTTATTTTTATCTTTAGTTTTCATTATTCCATTATATAATACATTGTAATAATAAATAAATATATTTTAAATGGTAATTGTTCATATTTTAAATGTTATTTTTCATATTTTAAATCCTAATGCATGAAGGATACTCATGATGCTGTGTGAGCATCACCACTGTATAGTTTCAGGATGTCCCATCATCCCAGAAGGAGACCCTGCATAAACAGAACTCACTCCCCACTCCTCCTGCCCCTGATCTGATTCCTGTCTTTGCCCCTTATCTATTCCCTAGAAATGGAATCTCACAATAAGTGCTGTGTGTGTCAGCTCACATGTTTATCTGTTTTTATCTGAAATAACATTTTTGCTCTTAAAAGTGAATTCGTGGATGGATTAGAGATTAGATGGAGGAAAGAAAGCCCTTTCAGTAAGCATGTGCATCATCTCAGAGTAGAGACCACTGCACTAAGTGTGACCCCAGGGCCACAAGCCAGTCAGGCTTGGCTGTCTCTTCCTGTGCCCAAAACAACTAGAAAAATGCAGAAATCCTGGAAGACAAACCACAAGCTGGACAGCATTCCACACAACGCTAGGCCCAGATGTGTCAGCCCTGTGGTGCAGAAAACTCTCCAAGGTTGGTGTTATCTAAAGGGACAAAGGGCAAACACATGCACTTCCAACATGAGAGGCAGTGCACAGGCCTCTACATGCCAGAGATGCCCCACCACCCCATTCAGGCTTCTGTGTTGGTGGGAACAAGCCCCAGGGACAATGTGAGGTAGCAGAGACCCCAGCAGATGCCCTGGGGAGGAAGGGGAAAGCCCCTCCTCTGGGAGAACAGTGTGCAGGACCTGCCAAAGTCCCCCAGGGGCACACCTTCACTGGCAGGGCTCTCCCTGGAGGTTCTCCCACAGAAACTGTTGCCCAATTGTTCAGAGATGTATTTTTGAGATTCCCTGTCAGAGCCCTGTTGAAATAGGGAGGAATTGTAAAAAGCACTGAGATCCATGGAGAGGGGATGGGACCACCAATCTTGGTCCTCGTGGACAAGGGAAGCTGAGCAGGTGCTCAATTCGGTGCAGGGGTCTCCACATGTCAACAGATGAAGACTTCAGGGGTCCTCTCACATGAGACACATGGACCAACTGTCTGCATGGAGCATCCCACCCACTAAACCCCTTACATCTGATTTCAACAGGCAGACATGCCAGAAGCCAATTCCAGCATGACAGCAGGGCTGAATCTGGGAATGGCTGATGGCATTTCCCCAAACCTGAATAGGATACATTAAATTGTTCCTTTGCAGCCAGACAGCTCAGGGCATCTTAATCTGCATGTTATTGCCTCCTAATGGCTAAACACAAGAACAGCTGTAGGCTAATTCTGCCCAATATGACAAAGGAACTCTGCATAGGGAACTCTGACCCTTTGAAGTGTACATCTCTGCCTCGCCTCAGGACAATTTGTGTTAATAAAAAGCATGAGGTCCTGAGATGAGGAGATCTTTGTTTCCTTTAAACTAGGCTCCTCTGACACCCATATGCCTTTCAAAATTATCTTTTGTCCCATATGTGCATGTGAGTCTTCCCATGACAGACATGAGAGAGGCAGAAGTGCATACACACACTAGGCCACAAGTGATGGTCAAGCCATCTCTGGTTTGAAACTTGCAAATCTATCTACTCCTTGAGTTGACTTTTTTGTGTAATGCATGTATGATTTTGATAGTTCTAATAATATTAAAGTCATTGTTCAAAGTTATCCATGTATCGCTTATCTATGGAATAAAGTATGTTATTTAGTTTTTAAAATTTAAAGTCTCTGATGATGGGGGAGCAGTAGAAAGTTCAGAGGAGGACATTTCCATGGCCATGAGTCTTCTCACCAATTTGCATAAGAGCCACATATTCTGGGAAAGTGTTTTCAAGACAGGACATGGTAAAGAAGTGGAATCCAGATATATTTAAAAAATAAAACAAACAAAAAAACCTCTTAATCCTCAACAATTAGGAAATTTAAAAAAAATTAAAATGGGCATAAGATCTGGACAATCGCCTCATCACAGAATATACACAGATGGTAGGGGATACATGATGGCTAGGAGTAGGTGGAAGGTACACACATCTCCTCCCAGGACCAAAGGTGAATGACAGCTAAATGATAGGACAAGCAACCTGAACAATCAAAGGAAGACTAGTTGGACATAAGCCTTATAACCAAGGGTTAGAGACAAAGCCAAACCGAGGGTGGTAGGAAAGAGACCTGAAAAGGGCTGGCCCCACTCTCCTTGTGTGGCAGTAGAGAACCTTCAGGAATATTTCAGTTGCAAAGTTAGCTGCTGAGGAATGAGGTGTCTCAGTACCTCACTGGGCTCCTCATTCCAGAGCACCAGACCTGGGAAGAGGCAGCGGGATAACAACTGCCTGTAGAAATCAGTGGGGATTTTTTATTTGTATCTTCTTCCATTTCTTTCTTCATTTTCTTATATTTTCCCAAGTATAGGTCTTTTTTAAATTTCGTTTTATTGGTTAAATTATTACAAAGAGTATTACATATGTCTCTTCTCCCCCTTGATATTCCCCTTGCGTCCCCTACCCCCCAGTGTCTTGTGTCCATTGGTTATGCTTATATGCCTGCATACAAGTACTTTTGGTTGATCTCTTACCAAGTATCCCCCCAACCCTCCCCGGCCTTCCCACTGTAGTTTGACAGTCTGTTTGATCCTGCTCTGCCTCTGTACCTATTTTTGTTCATCAGTTTATAATGGTTTTCATTATCCATAAATGAGTGAGATCATGTGGTATTTTTCTTTCATTGACTGGCTTATTTCACTTAGCATAATGCTCTCCAGTTCCATCCATGCTATTGTAAATGGTAAGAATTTCTTCTTTTTTACAGCAGCATTGTATTCCTTTGTGTACATGTACCATGGTTTTCTAATCCACTCATCTGCTGATGGGCACTTAGGCTTCTCCAAATCTTAGCTATGGTGAATTATGCTGCTATGAACAAATGGGGTTCATATATCTTTTCTGATGGATGTTTCTGGTTTCTTGGGATATATTCCTAGAAGTGGGATCACTGGGTCAAATGGGAGTTCCATTTTTAACTTTTTGAGTAAACTTCATAGTCTCTTCAACAGTGTCTGCACCAGTCTGCATTCCCACCAGAAGTGCATGAGTGTTCCTTTTTCTCCGCATCCTCACCAGCACTTGTGGTTTGTTGATTTGTTGATGATAGCCATTCTGACAGGTGTGAGATGCTACCTCATTGTTGTTTTGATTTTCATCTTTCCGATGATTAGTGACTTTGAGCATGTTTTCATATGTCTCTTGGCTTTCTGAATGTCCTCTTTGGAAAAGTGTCTATTTAGGTCCTTTGCCCATTTTTGATTTGGATTGTTTATCTTCCTTTTGTTAAGTTGTATGAGTTCCATATAAATGTTGGAGATTAAACCCTTATTGGTGATAACTTTGGCAAATATGTTCTCCCATGTAGTGGGCTTTCTTGTTGTTTTGTTGGTGGTTTCTTTTGCTGTGAAGAAGCTTTTTATTTTGATGTAGTCCCATTTGTTTATTTTCTCTTTAGTTTCCTATGCCCTAGGAGCTGTATCGGTGCAGAAATTGCTTCGGCATATGTCTTTGTTTTTGTTTCCTATGAAGTCTTGGTAAGCACATTTGGGAAGCATGAATTTTCCAATCAGCATATGTTCAGCACAGTGTGAATTTCAGAATTCCAGTTTTCCCTATTCTATGTAGGTGAATTAATCAACATCTCTAAAACTCAATATTACACATAAAAGAGGAATAGTAATTTTACTGTTATCTAGCTTTTGAAATATTATATATACATATATATATATATATACATATATATATATGTGTGTGTGTGTGTGTGTGTGTCAAATCACAGTGTTTAGCATATAGTTATTTCTCAATAAATATTTACCACTTTTTAATATAACCAGGAAAATTGGGCTATTAAGTGGGGATGCTGTTCTCCTAATGCTGGGCTAGGGCACACACAAAGGACATGCAAGTCATTTAATTGTCTCTAAAAAGACATATTTTCAAGTTAGGGCATTATTATACTCAGACTGGAAAATATTTTATGCTTAGATTGAAAAGAATTTATACATGAGTGTTTCAATATCATAATTCATAAATGAACATGAACAGAAAACAAAAAGGTAATGTAATAAGGTCTTGTTGTGCCATAGGAAACATTTATTAGAAATCTTTCAGTTCAACTGTGATTTAAAAGGAATGGAAATTCTAAGTAATAATCTAACAGCAGGATTGAGCCTAATGAGTTGGTAAGGGAAATATAGAGTCTACCAATGTTCAAAAGACAACAAGCAGTCAACGTAACTTTTAATGGAATGTTGTGAAGTTGGGAGAGGAGAAACATGAATGAGTAAGATCAGGCCCATAATTATTATAATATTCTAGGTATCAGATGATACATGTTGAGTAGTAGTTTGTTGAAAGCGGATAATAGCTTTAAGAGCTATTTTTCTAAGAATAGACAGGATTTTACATTTTGAATTACTGCCACGTGGTGCTAAGAAGGTTAATATCCCAAAAGTATCTGCATTTTTATTCTCAATCAGAACACTTTATTCACATACCTGATGACTATGTGCACTTGCTTTAATCCTGAAATGTCAACCTGGGACTTAAGAAAGAAAGTTAATGTCAGAGTTGAAAGAGGCTTAAATTGAAACTAATCATCCAATTCAACTCATCATTTTTTAAATAAGAAAAATGAAAACATAAAACATGCATTTACATGAACATTGTTTCTCTCTTAGAAATTAAAAAAACACAAGTTGTTGACCTGACCAGTGGTTCAGTTAGGTGGAATGTCATCCCATACACCAATTGGTTGTGGGTTAGATCTTGGTCAGAGCAAGTACATGAGGCAACTGATCAATGTTTCTCTCTCATATGGATCTGTCTGTCTCTCTCTTTCTCCCTTCCTCTCTCTCTAAAAACTTCAATAAAAACATATTGTCAGGTGTGAATTTAAAAAAAAACCCCACATAAGTTGCTGATGGATGGGCAGAAAATTATCTGGTAGCACACATACAGTTAGAAGTCCACTTTTTCAGAAGAGCTGGGAGGAGAAACAGCACATTCCCTCCCTTTCTCTGGCCCTGAGTCCAGGCAAAGGACCACTGTTTCCGGGGATAAGTGAGAGAGCAAAATCTGCCCTATCAGAAGGACAGGGAAATTTTGGGGCCCATCATCCTGAATTCATAAGTGAAGAGATGTGTTACTACTGTGGAAGGCACAACAACTCCTGCCAGTGGCCTCAGCCATAGGTGCAGTGTTCTTAATGAGGGAAAAGGAAAATGGTTTGCCCTTCTGAGTGCGGATGGGAAATGCATAATCATACAAAGAGGCTTGTTACCAATGAGGAAGGTAGAAGGGCAAAAAATTACCCCCCCCCCAAAGAAAAAAACAAAAAAAACTCACAAAAACAAATGCAGATAAAGGACATAGTTTGACTCCTAGGAATGAGTATTAGGAAGTGCTGAGAACGCCCTGCCTTTGAGTCGAACTCGGATGCTGGCTCATGAATGCCATGAAACATCTTCCCGCCTCCAGCATGGATGTTGTGCCCGGTCAAAGGCAATGGCTAGAGGAGCAGCAGGAACATGAAGAGACCCTCTCTGTGAGTAGGTGTGCAGAGACTGCAGAAAGCAAAGCACATGGTGCAGCAAGAACACTGACCCTCTAGACCAGCGGTTCTCAACCTGTGGGTTGCGACCCCTTTGGGGGTTGAACGACCCATCCACAGGGGTCGCCTAAGACCATCGGAAAACACATATTGTTTTTGTGATTAATCACTATGCTTTTATTATGTTCAATTTGTAACAATGAAAATACACCCTGAATATCAGATATTTACATGATGATTCATAACAGTAGCAACATTACAGTTATGAAGTAGCAACGAAAATAATTTTATGGTTGGGGGTCACCACAACATGAGGAACTGTATTAAAGGGTCGCGGCATTAGGAAGGTTGAGAACCACTGCTCTAGACCCACAAGAGGCACAGACAGCAGCAGCCCTAGAGCTGGAGGCATTTTAATGAGGTTCAGGGAGATTACAGAAAGCCAACCCAGGTCAGTGACTGACTATATTAACCCTTGCCTCTGTCCACACCACCAGGAGACTAATAATAATAATGATAATAATAACAAAGAGAAAGGAAACTGGGCATAAATAGTTATCTCATTACTGTTCCTTTACGCCTGATTCTTTGCATTCCTTTACAAATCTGGAGACTCACATAAAAACAAGTAAAAAGAAAACAAAAACACTGTCAGGATATAAAGAAAGCAACAGAATCACACTCAGAGATAACCCAGATGTTGGAACTCACATGAAAGTACTTTAAATTATAATGATTAGAATGCTAAAGGGCCTTGTGAATAAGACAGACACCATGTATGGACAAATGGGGGATTTTATCCAGAGATAAAAATAAATAAGTCAAAATGCAAAAGATAGAAATAAATGAAAACATGATAGTAGAGGTAAAGAATTACATCAGAGAGCTCATTACCAAACTGTTTAGAGCTACGGAAAGAATTAGTACATTTCATAATAGGTCAGTACAAATTATTGAAACAGAAGCATAAAAGGAAAAAAGCAAAGCAAACAAAACAAACAATCAAAAACCTCAGAGAATTCAAGAATTTAGTGATAATATAAAATAGACTGAAATATGTTTTACAGGTATCCCTGAAGAAGAAGGCAAAGATAAAGGGACAGAAAAACATACAGGTATTTAAAGAGATGACTGAGAATTTTGAACTGTCTTGCAAGAAAACAAATCATAGATCCATTAAACAAAATTTAAGTTAAACATACTGAGAATAATCATAGTTAAACTGCTAAATACCAAAGATAAAGATATTGATTTCATTCACAGAAAAACAGGTATCATTACCTAACTAGAAACAAACAAACAAAAAAACAAAAACAAGATATAACAATGACCTATCAACAACGATGCAAGCCAGCTACCAATGATGTAAGAACTTAAAACAACTGAAATAAAAAGGTCAACAGGAATTCTACACACACTCAATATATATGTTAAAAAAAAAACCCACACACAATAAAGTGGAAGTATTTTTAGAGAAATAAATGCTGAAAGAGTCCATTCATTGCCAATGCATTTGCACTAAAATAATGTTAAAGAAATTTCTTAAGGGTATGAAAGCAGATTGAAACTGAAACTACATAATGAAAGAAAGAGTGCAAGAAAGGATAAAAATAAAGATTGAAAACCACAACTCTTTTCTACTGTGGTAAGGATAACTGATTGCTTAAATAAAAATACTAACTCCATATTGTGGAGATTATCATATTGAGAGTGGAATGCATGAATAAAATAATAGAAATATGAGAGGGAATAAATAAATATACTTAGAATGCTTTTACATTATATATGTTGGAATAATATAAATGTTAGGTCACTAAGTTAAAATATATATTTAAATCCCTTGAGAAACAGAAACATATATAAAAACTGGTATATGTAATAATTTTTAATAAAACTTCTCATTTTAAAAAAGTTTTTGTTTTTGATATGTAGTGAGATAATTTCTTAAATATCAAGACTCTGCGATTTCATGACAAAATCAATTAATATATTTTAATCTAAATAACATTTTAATGATACACATTAAAATAATTATTTAATAATTCTATCCCAACCTCAGGACAATTTGTTAGAAATGCTAATTTAAGATTTGTATAGATTGTAGTAGAGATTCTGTCATTTCATTAGGTCATTTCAATCCACTTTCGTTTTGCACATCTCATAGATATGGGGCCACTTAGAGGTCTCATAGAGAAATGGCTACTATGGGCATTCTCAGAAAAGCCCTCAAACTAAAGAGTTCCTGAGAACATGTTCCATTAAACCCCATTACAATCTCCAAAAAGTAACACATTATTTTTCTTCTAAAAATCAATTCCCTGAGACTTGGAGAGAGTCTTTATATTTTGATCTCCCCCTCCCTCATAATATTCATGAATATTTGAAACAACGGTAGTAGATTAAAAATCTAAAACAATTTTCTGAGTTTCTGTGTGCATCTTTGTTCCATGCTATAAATTTTTGCTAGTATAATTTATTTTTATTCCACATCATCACAAATTTCTCCATTTTTTGGTTTCCTGGTACAATAACTTTCCTACATTTTTTATCATGTTGAATTCCTGAGTGTGATCATCTCTCTCATTCCTTCAAGAGTCCTCTGGGATTCTTATTTTTCCAAAAGCAAGAAGTAGTCAAGATATAATCTTAGTTTGGTTTTTCCAGAGTAACAGACAATAGGGTAGATACATAGCGATATGGCTATAGATCAGGATAATTATTATAGAAACTAGCTCCCATAATGATGGAGGCCAAGGAGTCCCATTATCTGCCTTCTGTAAGCTGGGGAAGCAGGGAAGCTGGTGACGTAATTCATTCAAGTTGAAGGCCTGAGAAGCAGCGAAGCCAGTTAGGTCAGTCCCAGCCTGAATCCCAAAGCCAGAGCACCAGGAGCACAACTCAAGCCGAGAGCAAATGTCCCCTTCCTCAGTCGCCTTGTGCTACTCAGACCCTCAGCATGCCAGAGCCTCCACCTGTCCTCACTGGTGATAGTGATCTTTACTTAGTCTAGGAGTCAAATGCTAAACTGTTCTAGAAAAACCCTCCGACACACTCGGACATAATGTTTCCCTGCTCTCTGGGCATTCCTCACCCATTCGAGCTGGCACATGAAATTGACCATCACGAATGTGTACACTAATATTAAAAGTAAAATTCTGGATCATATTAATTCACTACATTAATTTTCTACTGTTGTGTCACTTTTAAAGATTATTTAATTTAATTGACATGAGGTTTCTGCATCAAACCAGGATGGAATAACAAGAGACCAGATTTACAGTTACACATGAAACACCTGAAATAGTACACAAGATATATGAAAGATCTGTGTGCATAACATTGGACATTAGGCAACAAAGCACAGAAATCCCAGAGATACGAGCAACACACAAGGTGAACTCTATCATTACCCCGGTTTGCGGCCTAGGGAGAGGTTCCAGGCTACAGGAAAGGGCTTCAGGAGTTTGGGGGATGATGGAGCTTGGTGCTCTCCCTGAGCTAAGAAGACAAAACTGATAATTTGGCGAGATAAGCGAATAGAGATCAGATAGCAGAGAAATGAAGAGTAGAGTGTACACGGAATGACAACTCCGAATATCTGTAGAGGGGAATGCTCACGTGTTTACGAGAAGAGTGATGAATCCATACAAATGTGTTAACTAGCAGTAGCTGGGGAAGCAAAGACCTCAAAGGTGTTTAGAGATACAAAATGATTAGAGAGAACGTTCGTTACCTGGTGCTCATACAGTACAGGGAATTGCACCTATTTCCACCAGCCAGATGGAATTGTTCATAATCCACAAGACTCAATGGTCTTGTTTTAGTAGAGGGAAATGATCATACCTAAACAAAATACTACTTTGTTCACACCTAATAAATTTTAAAGGCAAGACCTGAAAAGACCAAAATTTTTCTAAGTAAGCATCTTATAGAAAAGAGCTCAGTAATATTTATAGATATAAAAATAGCCAACACTCAATAAGGTAAAATTCAGTCTCTAAAATTCGATAAAACATTTCAGAGCTTGCATTGAAAATAAACAATATGACCCAAAGTAAGGAGAAAAATGAACCCATCAAAACTAACTTAGAAGTAACATGGATTTAGAAATATTAGAGTAGGTCTGTGATGTTATTACAACATATATTACAACTGTATGACTGTATTTCATTTGTTCAAAAAGCTAAAGATCAAACATAGTCTATAAAAAAAGAGATATATATTACAATACCCAAATCAAATTTCTAGAGGTGAAAACTACAATATCTGGGATAAAAAAAATACAATGGGCATCACAGAAAAAAATTATTAGGAAACTTGAGCAAATAGTAAGAAAAATGAAAAATTAATAAAATAAAGATAGAATGAAGACCCTCCACTGGGGGAAAAAAAGAAAATAAGATCCAGTTTATTGTAGTAAACCTTCAAGTTGCAAACTATAGATATAATTGGAGTCTCCTAAGAAAATAGATAGGGGGGAAGAGGGAAAAAAAAACAACAACCCTAACCATAAGACACATGAATGATTCTACTCAAGACACACCAAAATCAAATTTCTCAAAACCAATGATAAAGAGGTAATCTTTCTTTCTTTTTTTTTTTTTTTGAATCCTCACCCTAGGAATAAGGATATTTTTTCCATTGCTTTTTAGTGAGAGTGAAAGGGTAGAGAGACAGAGCGGAGAGAGAAAGAAATATTGTGTGAGAGATATACATCTATGGGTTACCTCCGACACGAGTTCCGACCAGGCAGTGGGGTGGGGATCAAACTTGCAACCAAGGTATGTGTCCTTGATCAGGAATCAAACATGTAACCCTCCGGTGAGCAGGCCAATGCTCTGACCATTGAGCAAACAGCCAGGGCAAAAGGTAATCTTAAAGGTAAGCAGACAAAGATGGTACAGCTTCTACAGAAAAATAAAGATAAAGATGACAGTAGATATCCTGTTTGAAACAATAGAAGTGAAAATATAATTGAGAAAATGTAAATTTAGTATTGTATATAAAATAAAACATTTTTGAAATGAAGCAAAATGAAGACTTTTTCAGGTATGCAAAAACTGAAAAAAAATCACTATTATAAGAAATATTGATGGGACCTTCATGCAGAAGGATACTGATACCAGAAAAACATATGACTACAAACAAGGAAACAAATAAGACATTATATGTATAATTATTATTTTCTTATTATTTAAATGTATTTAAAATATAATGACTTTAACAGACATAAAAGCAATATCTGAAGATGTATTAAAGGCAAATGATCTGATTCCCCAATTAACAGGCAGAGATTGTGAGACTGGATTAAAAAGGAAACATTTACTATATGCTGCTGCAAGAAAACCAGTGGAAATAGAAAATTAAGTTACATATTAAAATATGAAAGATATACATGTTAACAGTAGTCACAAAAGAGTTCGAGTAGCTATTCTAGTATCAAAGGAAATTTCATACCAAAGAATATCCCCAGGATAAAAATCATCTCAATATTTAAGAGGTCAATTGAGCAAATAGACAAAATAATCCTAAACATTTAAGCATCCAATAACAAATATTCAAGAGGTTTGTAGCAAAATTGATAGATTTTTCAACAAATGATTCTTGAATAATATAATGCTGCACAAAATGAACTTCAATTCAGACATCACATTATGTACACAAAAGGATAATATATGTACTTGAATATAAAATTTAAAACTATAAAATGTTTCTAAGAAAAAATAGAAAATGATCTTTGTAAAGTTGGGACTAGGCAAAGATTTCTTAGAATTGATATCAAGAGCATAATCCATAAAATGCAAATTGCTAAATGAGGTACTTGAAAATTAATAGCTTCTGCTCTTTGAAAGAAAATGTTAAGAGACTTAAGTCACAGACTGAAGAAATATTTGCAAATCCAATATATGATAAAGTATGTGCATCAATAATATATAAGAAACTTAAAATACAATAAGAAAATAAAAACTAATAAAAACAGGTAAATATGTGTAGATGGCAAATAAATACACAAGATGCTTAATATAACTAGGGATTAGAGAAATGCAAATTAAAACCACAATGAAAGCTCAGGTTACCTTTCTAAAGCCAGGAGTAAAAATATTGATTATAGCAAATATCAGTGAAGATGTAGAGCAATAGGGACTCATGCTGGTGTGAGCGTAAGATGTACGAACACTTGGAAACAGTTTGTCAGTGTATTTATTTTTCATTAAACACACATCTGTCATACATCAAGGTATTTCACTTCCAGTGTAAATTGAGGCATAAAAGTAAATTTCCACTGAAAGGCCTATATATGTATGTGCATAGATTTTTATTTGTAATAGTCCAAAACTGAAAACATGTGTCCATTGACAGATGAATATACTGTTGACAGAAAACACTGTCGTAATGTACATAGTGGAATAGTACTCAGCATTAAGAGTAGAAAATTGATAAGTGTAGCAACATGGCTGAATCTCAAAATAATTATGCTGAGTGATCAAAACCAGGCAAAAAAGCATATGTACTGTATGATTCCATTTTATGGAAACTCATGTATAGGGATTGAAGGTGGATCAGTGGTTGACAGAGGATGGGGTGAGAATGGACAGGAGGAAGGGAGTAGAAAAGGAAGGAGAAAAGTACTGATATGTCAAACATATAATGGTCTGTGTTGTATACTCTGCTTTCTGATTCAAATACTTTGTGCTAATGGCAATTACAGAGAATATTACTATATTGGCATATAGCTACAATTAACCCAGGTCTTACACTAATTAGATACCTTAAGCCAATTAAGACTTTGTAAAAGAGTTAGGCATTTTAAAACTAGAAAATTGGACTAATAAAAATGTAGAAGGCTTTTGATATAAGAAATAATGATATTTATTTTTTCTTATTACCTTTAACTATTGTGAAATCTATTTTTTATAGTTTGCACTGTTTGGAAATCAAATTTTTAAAATCTTATTAAACACAAAATCAATGCACTAGCAAACTGTTTTGTTTAAGAAATAATAGGTATCCCTGCTATTTCTTCTAACTATTGAAATTGCATTTTTATATCTTTAACTAGAGGCCCAGTGCACAAAAATTTGTGCACTCGGGGGGGAAGGGGGGGTCCCTCAGCCCGGCCTGTGCCCTCTCGCAGTCTGGGACCCCTCAGGAGATAACGACCTGCTGGCTTATGCCTGCTCCTGGGTGGCAGAGGGCAGGCCCAATCCCTAGGTGCAGCCCCTGGTCGGGCTCAGAGCAGGGCTGATTGGGGAGTTGGGGCACCGCCCCCTGTCATGCACAGAGCAGGGCGGATTGGGAGGTTGTGATGCCACCCTCAGTCACGCTCAGGGTAGGGCCGATTGGGGGGTTGGGGCACTGCCCCGTCACACTCAAGGCAGGGTCGATGGGGAGGTTGTGGCGCCACCCCCTGCCACGCAAAGAGCAGGGCCGCTCAGGGGTTTGGGGCGCTGCCCCCTGTCACACACAGAGCACGGTCAATCAGGGGTTTGGGAAGCTCCCCCCTGTCACACACAGAGCAGGGCCCATCAGGGGTTTGGAGAGCTCCCCCCTGTCACGCACAGAGCAGGGCCGATCAGGGGGTTGAGGGGCTCCCCCCTGTCACGCACAGAGCAGGGCCAATAGGGGAGTTGGGGCACCGCACCCTGTCACACACAGAGCAGGGCCGATCAGGGGGTTGGGGCGCCGCCACTGTCACACTCAGGGCAGGGCCGATGGGGAGGTTATGGCTCTACCCCGTCTCACATAGAGCAGGGCCCGTGGAGGGGGGGGGGTTGGGGCGCTGCCCCCTGTCACACACAGAGCCGCAGGGCAATCAAGGGGTTGGGGCGTTGCCCCCTGTCACGCTGATCCCGGTGCCGGGAGGCCTCGCGGCTCCGCTGATCCCGCCCGGCAGGGTCACAGGTCCGGGTCCCAGACCGCAGACAGCCTTGCCTGCTGCCGCCTGCCTTCAGTATGCAAATTAGCTGCCATCTTGTTGCTTCAGGGTGGGGGTCCCCACTGGGGTGCCTGGCCAGTCTGGGTGAGGGGCTGAGGGCCGTTTTCAGGCTGGCGGGCGACTGGAGCTCCAAACCTCTCCTTTTTTTCTTTTTTTTTATTCTGGCATTTATTTACCTTCTATGGCTGTCACTGGAGCTGAGAGCTGGCTTTCTCTCTGAGGCTCGGCTGAAAGCAGGTTTCTGGCCTTTGTTTTCTGTATTCGAAACAATGTTGCGACTCCAGCTCTGAGATCCCGGCTGACTGACAGGAGGTTTCTGGGCTTTTGTTTATCTTCTGTAAATGTTACTATGTTTCCAACTGAAGCTCAGAGGCCGGCGGGGAACGTTGGCGTCCACAGCAAGCAAGCCTCCTGTTCGCTTCCAGCTGCCTGGCTGCCGGCCGCCATCTTGGCTGACAGTTACTTTGTATATCTCCCTGATTAACCAATGGGAAGGGTAGCGGTAGTACGCCAATTACCATGTTTCTCTTTTATTAGTGTAGATATTAGCTGTAATAAACAAATTACTATTTCTTTAAAGTTTTCTTTAAAATATTCAGCTGATTTTCAAGTATACATGCCAAATAAATTGAAATAAACTATATTTCTTTAAAAGAGGTTATTAATCAGATAGCTCCTAATTTCCTCTTGAAGCCAGTCATACTATCAAATTATAAATAAGTATAGTTAAATGCCAAGAAACTGTCTTTTAAAGAAGCCTTTACAAGCCACACATATTGCAGTCCTATTTGTATCACTGACTTTCAGCTTTGGGTTACTGATACTCCATGTTGTCAGTAAGCCTTTTTCAGAACAACTGAGTGACTTTAATATGTGCCTCTTGGAGAATAGTTCCCTTGTGACCCACAGCTGAATTCAGATTGACTGACTTCTGTGTTAGTAGAGTTGCAAAAATTATATCATAGTGCTTTGGATCTAGTCTCAGTCTTCCAAAAACCTACAGAGCTTTAAAATGTTCATAAAATACTTCAGGTTTCCCCCCACACCCCTAGATTATATTTTTCATGTCCCCCTGTACCTTTGTCACTATCTGTTCTGAGCAAATTGCCCAGAACTCCCACTGCCTTAAAATGGTGAAAACAAAATTGACCAGGGAAGGCAAGCCACAGAAAGTCTGCTTTGATTGACCTATGGCTGTGGTGAACAGCAATAATCACTGAATGTAGCTTTCTGTCTCCTGATAAAATTGTGAAAAATGTAATAGCATCTACTCATTCATCCTGGGGCTAAAACCTTTTCTAAAAACTTAAGAGGTTAGTACTGTCAACACATTTAAAATGTTAAAATCATATGAATAAAAATAAATATTTAAAAATTAGAAAAAAGGAAAAAGACATATTCACAATTCTCTTAATAGAAGAGATATTAGCTTGTAAGAACATGTAATAAATAACTTCAAAATGCAATGGGTATTTAATTTTAAAGCGTGTCTTTAACATTTGTGTAAAACATTTTTTGTACTCGTTCAATAGAAACGTATCTGGCCACTGGGTAAATCTAGCAATAAAACTACTGGTCTGCAATGTGTTAAGTGATTTTAAAAAAACTTATTTAGATAGCATCGTTATGTAGATGATAGTGTAAATGTTGACAAAAATAAAAAAGTCATTCCCTGTATTTAAATTAAATATTACATATTCCCTCACAGTATAAATATTGAACAAATGTACCACAGATAGCTAAGGAAAGAAGACAGAAACTATTCTAAGTATTTCATGATGGGAGAATTTAATGCAAACAAAAAGTTTCATATGATGGAAGGACTTAAAAGGGATCCCAGAGATGAGCAATGGCAGGAAGCACCTACCATCCTTAAAGGAGGAGACACAGCAGAAGTTACTAGAGACAAAAGCAGGGCCATATCCGAAGACCTGGGCCCTGGCATGAATGGCTGTGATCATGGCCTAATAAGCCACAGCGAGTAGAGATCAGAACAGAGGACCTGGTTATTTTTCTCTCCCCTGGCCCTTTTATCTTCGATAAATGCCTTCTATTGGCAGATCTATCCAGCAAACAGAAATGTACTGGAGAAGGGAATGTCATCCGTAATAGAAAGCGGAGCAGGAGAAGGTCAAGCACAGAGCCATCAAGCATAATAAATGTCTATTTTCTTGGGGAAAAAATGATAAGCCATTTCTAGATATCAAGGACAATCTGGGATTTGGACAAAAGAATAAAAGTTCCTTTAAACTGTATTAATTCACATTGCTTTTTGCAGTAACTTACTACTCAGTTGACTTTGCTTCAAGACAGTATATAGTGGGTATTGTATCAAAAATCTTGATTGGAAGCTCAATTCTAAAAGCATTTCTATTTTGAAAATATATTTCACTCCTGACCATATTCCGTGACAAAGTTCTCTTTTCTATTTCTATATATTATAATACAATACATACATTATTCTATTCCAATGAAAGGGCATGTTGAGAACATAAGAATTATACAGTGTCTACTTCATCAATACATTTTAATAACTTTTAGAAATAAATTAGTCATTGACAATGAAATAACTGTAAGTGGAAAATTGGCAGGGCAAATGCAAAAATAAATATTTTGGAGTAAATAACTGGATACATTTCTAAGCTCTAGTGTGGTTAATCCAAATAAAACAGATCAAGAACCCTTAACTGGAAGAGCAAGTGTTAACAGGCCTAGGATTTTTTTTTTCTCATTTTTTTTCAGTTCTTAGGTATAAAAACGTAATACTGAAAATCCTCAAGATAATTTACTTAAATTGAATCTGGGTGAGCTAAAAGTGAATTTTTCACATACCACGAGGATGAAGCAACCCAGAGAGAAAAATATTAGAACTTAAATGCATTATTATTTTTTGCTTTTTACAAAAGATTATCCAGAAGCTAGCATAAGGAGTAGTTGTGAAATACCTATCATATAAAAAAAAAGAATACATTAAAATTTAAATATTTAACATTATTTTAAAAGTAAATTATGTGGATAATGTTCACCCTAGCAACTGCATTTCTGTGATGTAGTGTCTTTCTTTATTGACTGTATTATCAATTCATAACTCTTTTAAAACTCTCTTTGTCAGACTGGTTTTTATTATACCCTAGAGCTCTTCATTAGGAAGTTCATTGTCCAAAATGATATTCAGATATAATGAAAGAACTTCCCAATCATGTCCTTTGAATAGCTAAGTTCACACACAAAGGCAGTTTCTTCTGTAGATGATGGAACAGAGCTAGTATTTAAGCTAATGAGGGCATTATCATTTTGACACAAAAACGCTGTTAGCAATTTCCTCTTCAGGAACATCTAATGAATTTCCACAATGTTAGTCAAAATCTATGAAAGGTAGAGAAGTTTATCAAAAATCACATCACATGGTAAGAGACAATAAAATAAAGATAATTGTAAGTAGATAATCAATCAGATATGTAGCATATATACTCTCAAGAAGTTTGTGATTCAGCATTTTATTTTAAACTGAAGGGCCAAATACAGATCAATCAAACTCAGGTGTAAATTAATTCATGAAGACATTAACAGGTGATAAAACTTTTTTCCATAAAAAATTTATTTATAAATATATATATATATATATATATAGACACACACACACACACTGACTGATAAGCTGCTCCCACCTACATGTGGCTATTGAGCACTTAAATTGTGGTTGGTGAAACTCAGCCACTGGATTTTAAATTTCATTTAATATGAACTAATTTAAACTTAAACCTAAGTAGTCACATATGTTTAGTGGCTACCATATTGAACAGTTCAGTTATTAGAAAGAACTTGTTATCAAGAAGATTTATGAGTTATCAAACGGGTATTTCTCACTTAAGATATGACTAGCAAACATGTAACCACTCTGACTGACACAGTTATGACAGAAATAGCCAAAACATCCTGGCACTCTGTCCATTAGGTTCCATAAGCCTCACAAATATTTTTTCTTTTTCTTTTTTTTAACACAGAGTTCAAAACAGTTACAAAGAATCAATTGGCACCGGACTACTACAAGAAATAAACTTTCCATTTCTATTATGACACCTTCTAAAATGAAATGTGTATCACAGTGGCAATAGGGTAGTGATATTGATTCTTGGAAATGTTGAGAAACTGCTTGGAATGACATGTCTCTGACTCTATAAACAGGAACTTGCTTTTAGTCTAGAGAAAGCAAATACAACAGGAAAGATAACCAGAGAAAATAATAACAATTAAGTAAAAAAATGTTATAGTGGTTTTTAATATAATAAGTTGTGTTTCTAAGAAGGGAAAAGATGTGAAAAATTATAACTAGATGAGATTGTAAAAAAAGTACAATCAATTGAAGGGAAGAAAGCTGTCATTGACTCTATACAATATATTTTTCAGCATGAATATTTAGAGGCTGTAAATATAATCATTAATCAAAGATAAGAGGGAATTTCCATCCTAGGAACTATTTTTATGTATTTTTTTTTTTCTTTATTGATTAAGGTATTACATGTATGTCTTTATCCCCCATTGCCCACCCACCCCCTAGGAACTATTAAATAACTATTATATATATACTAGAGGCCCGGTGCACAAAAATGTGTGCACTGGGGGGTAGTCCCTCAGCCTGGCCTGTGCCCTCTCTCAGTTTGGGACCCCTCAGGGGATGATCACCTGCTGGCTTAGGCCTGCTCC
Organism: Myotis yumanensis; assembly: GCF_028538775.1. Classification (NCBI taxonomy): domain Eukaryota; kingdom Metazoa; phylum Chordata; class Mammalia; order Chiroptera; family Vespertilionidae; genus Myotis; species Myotis yumanensis. Next base: position 6,860,297 of record NW_027223772.1, read on the forward strand.
CTGGAGGACTGGGCCTAAGCTGGCAATCAGACATCCCTCTGGGAGCCCGGCAGCCCTCGGGGGATGTCCACTTACCAGTGGGGAGCAGGCCTAAGCTGCAGTCTGACATCTTTAGTGCTGCTGAGGAGGCAGGAGAGGCTCCCACCACCACCACTGTATTGGCAGCCATCAGCCTGGCTTGTGGCTGAGCAGAGCTCCCCCTGTGAGAGCACACTGACCACCAGGGGACAGCTCCTGCATTGAGCATCTACCCTCTGGTGGTCAGTGTGTGTCATAGTGACCAGTTATTCCCAGTCGTTCTGCTGTTAGGGTCAATTTGCATATTAACCTTTTATTATATAGGATAGAGGCCTGGTGCATAGGTGGGGGCTGGCTGGTTTGCCCTGAAGGGTGTCCCGGATCAGGGTGGAGGTCCTGCTGGGTGCCTGGCCAGCCTGGGTGAGGGGCTGATGGCTGTTTGCAGGCTGGCCACAGCCCCCAGCCACCCAAGCTCCCAGTGGAGGCTGGCTGGAAGCAGGTATCTGGGGTTTATCTTCTATAATTGAAACTTTGTTGCCTTCAGCAGAGGCCAGAGCCAGCCATGGCAGGGAGGAAGCTTGGCTTCCTCCATCACTGGGGCAATCAAGCCTCCTGCTTGCTCCAGCTCCATGGCTGCCAGCCGCCATCTTGGTTGAGTTAATTTGCATATGATTGGCTGGTGGGCACGGCTTGGGGGTGTAGCGAAGGTACAGTCAATTTGCATGTTTCTCTGATTAGATTAGATATATACTAGAGGCCCGGTGCATGAAATTTGTGCATGGGGGTGGGGGACTCTTCTTCAGCCCCGCCTGCACCCTCTGCAATTTGGGATCCCTACACTTTTTTCTTTTTCTTATCTAGCTAACCTCTTCACATTTAAAAACATTAACTGAAATACCACCTACACTACGAAATCCTCTTTGAACAAATCTCTTTACAATCTGTATTAAGTATTTTCATAGTATATCATTCTTTTTCTTTAACAGCCACTTAGAGTGGATGCAATGTGCTTCTCATTCTTGCATCTGAATTTTTTCTTCTTGCTTTTGTAATAGCAAAGCTTATCCATTTTACATTTGCTCTTCAAGGGCTTATATTGGGTCAGTTTCTAGTTGGCTCCCTGCTTTTTTTTTAAGCAATAAATTTGGGGTGTGATAGTAAGCCTCACTTGTAATCAAGCCTGTAGGTCTCCCTATCTGAATATTTCTATAATACTTATCACTTTAGCATACCAGAGATTGTGTTCATTTATAGAATGAACAATAAATGTCACCTGATCATTTGCTCTCCTAGTAATATTTTATAGCAAGATGTATAATTCTAGTAATTTAACTATTACAAAACTGAGGCATGCAGAAATAAAGCACATTGAACAATAAAGAATGACTCAAATATCAAAGCATAGTACCCTTAGGGCCCCCCCCCTTGTCCTATGCCTCAGACATCATAGCATATTACACAGTTCACATGGAACTCAGTTTCCTTTAAAATAGGAAGGGATCCCATACTCATGAAGCAGCTACTTCCACACATATTTTTTTTATTTAATTCACAGCACATATTCTTTGTACTAATTGTTGGAAAATCATCCTAGCAATTGCCTCTGTTCCTCTCTGTATTGTTGCCTTACATTCTGATGTCATTACTGTGCTTTTATCGTCCACTCGCTCTAATAAGATTGTGAATTATTTAAGGGCAGAGATCATGACTTGAGCTTGTGTTTCCCTGTCATGGTGCCTAGATAAACACTCAAATGCCATCCAGTCCAAATGACTGTGATGAGAGAGGCCCACTGTTGCTGGAGACCTCTGATTTTTATTTAAGGGGCCTCACATGTTCTGCACCTTTATAGAGGGGTGAATAGTGGCTGTGGGAATTTGAGGAAACCCAGACAGAATCCTCCTCCTAGAAGGTTTTGCTAAGCTGGTGCCCAGGACCACCGGGCATTTGTCCAATTAAAACCCGGACACACAGCAATAACAAAGGTACTGGTCTCCTACTGCTAATGCCTAGGGATCAAACCTCAGCCTGCAGGAACTCACCCCGGCAGTCAGGACCGAGCTGCTGGGTGGACCTGGGCTGGTGCTCCTAAGTCTGGGGAGAAGGAGACTTCCCGTGGCTGCAGGCTAGAGGCCCTGGACTCCACGCCACCCACCCCAACAAGTCCATAGAGCAGGCTGGTCAGAAGAACAGCTTCTTCGCCTGGAATCACGGGGAGGCATGGCCTGTTCTGTTTGCCCGAGGCCTGGCCTGTTCATCCCGCCAGCAATCGCAGGGAGGCCTGTTCTGTTTGCCCTGGGAGAGATCACAGGGAGGCCTGTTCTGTTCACCCTGCGAGTGATCACGGGGAGGCCTGTTCTGTTCTGTTCACCCTGCGAGTGATCACAGGGAGGCCTGGCCTGTTCACCCCGCCAGCAATCACAGAGAGGCCTGTTCTGTTCACCACACGATCCATGCAGGGAGGCCTGGCCTGGCCTGTTTGCCTCGTGATGGGCACTGGGCTGGGAGGCCTGGACCCAGGCTGCCGCTTGGCGCCTGCACATGTGTAAGCAGCCACGGGGTGGAAACATCCGCTTGGGGCCTGTGCCCATAGGCCCGGAGCAGCCGGGGGCATTCTGGGAACCGGGCTGCTCAGGCCTATGCGTGGGCATACAGGCTAGGAGCAGCCTGGGTCCTGAGGATGTTTCCAGGACCCAGTCCGCTTGGCGCCTGTATATGCAAATTAACCCGCCATCTTTGTCAGGTTAATTTGCATACTCTCCTGATTGTCTGGTGAGCATAGCGGAGGGACAGTCAATTTACATGTTTCTCTTTTATTATATAGGATATATATATATATATATATATATATATATATATATACTCACAGACACACACACCTACCCCATACACACACAGGGTGTAGCAAAAGTAAGTTTAAAATTGTATGTATGAAAAATAATATAGTAATTAATAAGTAATAATTCAAGAATAGTTTCATATACTCACAACTGTAAACCTTCTTTTGCCTCACCCTGTATAAATCTCAGAGATGTGTAAGCTACAACCTAAGAGTTTACCAAAGCTAGGAATAGTCCAAGTTCTGTTCAGCCAGAGTAATAGAATTTGAGAATATCTGGGGATTAAGTAAAAATCACAAAAAAGTCACATCTTAAGTGATAAGCAAAACTTGCCTTAAAATAAAGTATATTCTAGACCAGCCGTGGGCAAACTACGGCCCACGGGCTGGATCCAGCCCGTTTGAAATGAATAAAACTAAAAAAAAAAAAGACCGTACCCTTTTATGTAATGGTGTTTACTTTGAATTTATATTAGTTCACACAAATACTCCATCCATGCTTTTGTTCCGGCCCTCTGGTCCAGTTTAAGAACCCATTGTGGCCCTCGAGTCAAAAAGTTTGTCCACCCCTGTTCTAGACTCAATCTATAAAAATGTTTAAACTACCCACAAAAAGATTAAGTTAAGAAGTTGCCAGCGCAAACTAATTGCTGGCTAGATGAACAAAAACAGATCCAGAGACAGAGAAGCATCCATCAGGCCATCGGGCCTTGGAGGAAAGGTAGGGGAGGAGGGGGGAAGGGACAGAGATCAACCAATAGAGTTGTATGCATGCAAATGGGCATGACCAATGGACATAGACACCAGGGGGATGAAGGCAAGGTAGGGGATAAGGACACATATGTAATACCTTAATCAATAAAGAAAATAAAAAAAGTACCTCCGCACACTTTAACAAAAAGTTAAGACACATGGATTTCTAAAAATTAAAAGAACAATTACTCTTCATAATAGCATTTTTAAAATGAAATATTTTAATAAATAAAAAAAATATATGTACAATATCTGTATGTTGAAAACTTCAAAACATTAATACAATGTATTAAAGAAGATATAGTAGAGAACTAAAAACAGTGTTCATGGATTTGAAGACAGAATTTTAAGATGTCATTTCTCTGCTCTTTGATTTATAGATTGACTGAAATCTTCATCGATATAACAGTAAGGTTTTTTTTAAATAGATATTGATGATCTGATTTTAAAAGTTATATGGAAAAGCAAGGAAGCTAGAATAGCCAAGAAAACTCAGAAAAAGAAAACCAACGCTCAAACTGCCCACTACAGTAATTAAGGATCAAGAAGTATGGTTCTCATAAAAGGAGAGACAGATCAAGAGGACAGAGTGCAGAAGCCAGAAATAAACCCACCCACCCACCCAGAAATGTCAATTGGTTTTTCATAAAGTTGCAAAGGCAATGCACTGAGAAACTGATTCTTTGCAACAGATATTACTGGAACGCTTGGGTTTCCATATGCCAAAATAATGACCCACGCCAGGTACCTCACGCTTTACACAAAAATGAACTCAAAATTGATCGTAGACCAATCTGTAAAATGTAAAGTACAGGACATCTTGAAGAACACCTGGAAGAAAATATATGTGACCTTAGGCTTTGAGAAGATAAACTGGGCACATCAAAATTTAAAACCTTTGCTTTGTGAAACTGATTGTTAAGAAAATTAAAGATAAGCCAGCAGGTAGAAAAAAATATTTGTTAATCACACATCTGATAAAGGACTTTTGTCTAAATATTTCAATAATTCTTAAAATGGAAGAATATGTATAAACTAAAAAATGGACAATAGATCTGAAGAGACACTATATTAAATAATTTATACAGATGCACATAAATATATGAGAAGTTATTTAATGTCATTTGTCATTAGAAAAATTCAATTAAAACAACAATGAGATACTATTATAAATTGATTAGAATACACAATATTAAAATGACTGGGAATGCAGTGTTTTGGCAGGATGTAAAGAATTGAACTCTCAGTTATTGCTGGTTGGGAATGAAAAGTGATATAGCTTCCTTAGATAATCATTTGGCAGTTTTTTATAAAGTTAATCATTTACTTGGTTTAGGGATCAGAAATTTAAACTCCTAGATATTTACTACCTAAGGGAACAAAAAATATATACATCTATGTCCACACAAGTCTGTATGTATAGCAATTTAATTTATAATCTAGAATATGCCCCAGTCTGTAAATAGCCCAAATCTGCATTGACTGGTGAATGGATAACCATAACATCATGCTGTTTTTATAAAACAAATAACATATCCTATATAATAAAAGCCTAATATGCAAATTGTCCCCTTGACTGGGAGTTCGACCGCTCGCTATGATGTATGCTGACCACCAGGGGACAGCATGGAACATGATGGGCGTCTGCGACATGGCACTGATAGGCAGCAGTGGAGGCGTTGGCGGCCCTGATGGGCCCCAATGAGAGCAGGGCTGCAGCAGTATGGTGGAGCAGGTGAGCGGGCGGCTCCAGACTAAGGTGGGTGCGAGCGGGTGCCCTGCCCATCACCCCGCAGATGGCAATCAGCAGTGGTGGCAGGAAGTGAGGGCCCGATCACCCCGGCAATCACCCCGCAGATGATGACTAGCAGTGGCAGTGGAGGGCAGGGCCGCCTCCCAGCTCCCAGGCGCTAAGAGAGCCGGGTGGGGGTCTGATGACTCAGGTGGAGGGGAGTGTGTGGGGGCCTAGGGACCCAGGTGTTGCCCAGAGCCCAGAGGTCAGCTGGGACCTGCCCTTACACACCAGAGGCTTGCACTCCGATCACCAGCTAGGCCTAGGGACCACACCTGTGCACAAATTTTGTGCATTGGGCCTTTAGTATGTTTATATATAGGAAAGTACTACTGATGTATTCAGGATAAACACCAGCAGTACATGCTATATAAATGCAGCTACACTCAAAATATTGCATGTTGTAGAATTTAATATAACTGATTTTACCTAAAAAAAAAGACACACAGACAATAATGATAAAAAGGTTTTGAATTGAATCACTAATGTACTGTTACTGGGGATGTAAATTAGTGTATCTGCTCGGTACTATCATTTGGCAGTGTCTACCAAAATTGAACACAAGCGTACCTATGAAGCAGTAATTTTATGACGAGGTATATAATTGACAGAAATGGATACATATATGCACAAAAACCTTCACAAATGAAACAAATTAGTAGTATCAGTCCCAATCAGTCCCTAGGTTGTAAACTACTGAAATGTGTATGGGAACAGAAAATCGCTTCTTGGTTTTGAATAATAATGTTGCTTGATCTGCCTGTCTCCTGGATGATTTTGCTTTGGATAATTCATCAAATTGAATTACAAGACAACATAAATTTTACTACCTTGTAAGTTTCTTACAATTATTTTTATTTTCATCTCTGTTTTCCTAAGTGCTTAGTCCTTGGTACATAATGAAAGCAAAATACAGCTTGGAATAATGAGCTAATGACTGCATGAAAGAAAGTAGGAAGGAAAGTAAGAAGGGAGGGAGAAAGGGAGGGGTGAAAAGAGAGAAGGGAGGGGAAAAGAAAGAAGAAAGAAAAGAAAGACGGAGCCTTTCAGACAAAATAATCCTGTCAGAGGATTTAAGATATTTTTTAACATCATAGTCAAAAGTAAATATTTATTCAATAAAAACTGCCTTTCTGGTCTAGAATATGCTCAGAATGTATTCTAAAGAATAACATTACTTTTTAAAAGTCAAAATGAATTGCATTATCAATATTAGTCATTTCAGCACACGAATTTACACTCTAATATATATGAAAATCTGAAATAGCTGGTAACCAATTTTGTATGTATCTGTATATCTTTAGATACATTTATTTCATTGCTTAGCTTTAGCTAGTACTTTATTCAAAAATAATTTCCAGGTATTAACATTTAATCAACTATATGATTTTCTATATATAAAATCATTAATGTCAGCATAGTTAATATTTCTCAATACCAATTGTGCTTTTCCCCCTCAGATAAATGCAATGGATTTTCTTTTCTGTAGGCAGTTCTAGTAAATAACAGTGGCGGTGTGAATGAAATTAGCTGATTGAATGCGTAGCTGCCTAGCAAAGATCCCGTTCCACTTAGAAAAGGTGGAAACGGAGGTAAAGGTTTCATGCAAAACTTATGAAATGCAGATAAAAGCCCTATATGTTGAGAGCAGCACCGTCCGAGAGGAAGAGGGGCACTGCTCACTTCTGCCCTGTTACCTGCATGTGCCCGTTAAATGACATGACATCAGTATCTTTCGCTTGTGCTTTGAGTCCTCCTTTAAAGAACTGTGACAGGCGAGGGAAGCTTCCCTAAAGCCTATGCATAAGAACAGAAGTCTTCATTTTAAACCCCAAATCCCTCAGTTACCTGCAATCATTATTACTACTTTTAGTATTTACAAGACTAAATCTGTATTTTCTATATTGTATGTAACTGTATAGCTAGCCTTTTATTTCACTCATTTTGCAGAGACAGAAGAAAGAATAAAAAATAAAAATTGTAAATTAAGTAGCTAATAAATTTTACTTTTTTTACTGATTAGTAATCACTTGTAACATGATTATTTTCCATAAAAATAAATAAACTATATGAAGCTAAAATAATGTGTTAACCAAACTAATACATAATTTATTATATTCCTTCCTATTGACAGCCGGCAATGTAATTTTATATGAAAGGATTTTGTTGTTGTGCTGATTTTTATTAACTGTGACATAACATTGTAGATTTCTATAAAATTGCTTTATATTGCTTCCTCCAATTTTTAAATCTATAAGATCAGGAAGGATCGATCATCTCAGTTTTTCCACTTATTAATAATGCCATAGATATTAGATATTTAAATTTTGAACCCTAAAGTATTAAATTCAAATAACTAATATAATTATATATCTAAATGATAGTATAAGATATATAAACTATTATAATATCTTAACATAACATCTATATTAACTAATGAAGAATTATTGCATACATTTACTGCAAATGGCCTCCAACTACTCATGTCCTTGTCATAATCAACTTCTTTAATTTCCCCTTTGACGTTTCCAAAGGAGTGACAATATTTGTACATGGCATTTATGAGAATGATAGAGAAGTGATTTTATGTGCCCGGGGAAAAACTTGGAAATATTTTATACTCCAGGAAAAAGAAAGCATGCATAAGACACGTTTTGATATGGTAGTAATTGCCACTGGGGTATTGAACTAATTTCACAATTATTATATTATGCTAATTATATAATTAAATATTGTGCTAATTATATAATTGAATTTATTATGCTGATTACATAATTGCATAATACCTTTGAAGTACTTAAAAGCAAAATTATTTTTCATGATATTCATGCTTGTCTAGGGCTAGAATATCATTTGAGCCTTGAATCCTCCAAAAAGAAGAAAAGTCTTTTTATTTAAGTCTTAGACAACATTTACTTGGATTTCAGTTTTATATAATACTGATCCCTGAAAATCCAGGTGTTCTTCTATGTATCTTAACTCCATTGCAGTTAGGTAGAGCCATGTGGTTATTTCTGATCAAGGTCAGTGAACAGAAGTGGAATTTGTCACTTTTGGAGCAATGATGCTTTAAGACCCTTACGCTCTCTATTCCTCTCTCTAGTGACCTGGAAACCTGTGCCTTAAAATGCACCTACTGTGACCTTCAGTGAGTGGCATAGCTAATGGCTAGTCTTCAGTCATTCTCTTCTGTGTAAGAATGAACAAAAATTATAATGTTTTGGGAGTTGTGAGCACAGTTGTGATGATGCAAAAACAGTTTATTCTTATATTGTTATTTCTTAATTATTATATTATTTTCCATACGAACTATAAACCTACTTTTGCCCCACCTGGTATTATTGTTGCATCTAACCTTACTAATGTAAACCAAAGTTAAAAATCAGTGATCTCTCCTACAAACATACACAAACACATGACCTGCTCAAATTCTTCTGATACTCTGTCAATAATCTTGTACAATATTCATAGGAGAAATGGAACCCAATGCTTACGTTATAAACTATTCCACAGTCCCCGCCCCCCAGAAGTGTCATATGTTTCCAAAACTTTGGAGGAATATATTTAATTGCTTTAACAATAGAGAAGAAGAGAGGTTGACTTTGACACTCGTCAGTGTTTTTCTACCTCTACCTCTCAGCATTGCATTTCTCTGTGTGTTCGCTTGCTTTTCTCCAACTGCTAATGGGCTTCCTTCATTGAGAGGAGAGAGGTGGGTGGATGTGATACCATTGTGATTAGCTAGTTATTAATAATAGGAAAGAAGCAAAGGGAAGGCCAAACAGTATAGGCATGTCATTTGGGCAGCTTTACCAGGAAGCTACAAAGTCACTCTCCTCAAAGAACATAGGCCTATTCCCTGAAAAATACTGGGGGAAGGAATCCAACTAAGGAAAAATAGACACATGCCCAGTAATGTTGGGGTAACTAGGGAAGGTACTTGCCTGTCCATCAAACCTAGGTAGAGAGATCATTGCCCAGTATGGGTGCAGCCACTGCAAGCCCATGAAAACTGGGAATTCATAATCCCCTAAACAAAAGAATTCTCTCCCTTGTGGAGCTTGACTCTTGCTCATGGGGCTCTCTTATTCTGGTTTTCTTGAATTTGCCCTTATGGCCCATGGCCATGCAAACCCCACACAAAATTAACTAATGGACTACAGCAGGAAACCCCAGATAATCTAGCCTGATGCCCTATTGGACTGGTTCCAACATGGAAATAAAACTTTGGCCCTAGATGGTTTGGCTCAGTGAATAGAGCGTCAGCCTGTGGACTGAGGGCTCCAGGGCTTGATTCCTACCAAGGGCACATGCTTATGTTATCTTAGCTTTGAACATTCTGATTAAGATTCCCATGTTCAGAGTGGCCTTGGCCATTCCGGCGTACTATCAAGAAGGCCTTTCACACTCTGTGGCCTTGACTATCTGGTGACTCTGGTGTGGTTCTCACAGAGGGTCAATGCAGAGCAAAAGGCATCGTTGCTGCCACAATCTGCCAGGTCTTCTTAGCACAGGCGAGCAGCTGGATCCACCCATAGCTCCTCCAACTCCTACCAGATCTTCATCTTAACCTTCTCTGAATCCTGGGCCAAGAGCTAGTGAGGAATTATCCCTCCTCTCACCGTGCCTCTCTCCCCCATGCCTCCTGACATGCAGGACAGCCTGGTCATCAAAATTTGAGGCTTAATGGTGACATTGCATTAAAGTTTCTAAGTTGTTCTTATACTTTCCAGAACAGCCTTGTGGGTTCTAGTTTGTGCTCACTTCCCCTATTTGCATCTGATTTCTATTCCTGACACCCCGCTCAAAACAAAGAGCGACATAAACTTTTTAACCAGCTCCCACAATCGAGTAAGGTTGAATCCACATAATAAATGTCTGATTATTTATAAATCTCTACTGTTCTGTTGAACCATTACTGATACAGCCTATTGCTATTTTAAACTTCCAATAAATGTTGATTACGTTAATGAATATTGGAAGATCCTTGTATCTCTAGTGTCTAGATTGAGGACTGTCACAGAGTATGATTTCAGAAATTACTTTTTGAATAATGTAAAGTAATAAATGATTGACATAATTAACCATTCAGAACCCTAATAGGAACCACATAAAAGTGGGAAGTGGGGGACCTTGAGTAAAATTGCCGTGATTTATTTCAACCTAAAATCTCTAAATATATTTTTGGATATGTAATAAAAATGTAAAATATTGGTTTAAGAAATGACAATTATTTTAAAAAATGGAATTATTGTTCATTATGCTATTTGTGTAGTTTTTTTTCATTTCTTTATAAAAGAATTAGTAAAAAAATACTTGAGGCTAAATAGCACATCGTTTCATGTATTACTAAATTCTTTAAGTGAGGAACACAATTGGATCCTCTCAAAGAAATATGAATTTTTCTGAATAACAGTCAATATACTAATTTTTGTAGAAGTACAGAGAGCTGAGTCCCAACCCTGGGGATAATAGTTTATTTACACAAAAAAAGAAGTAATGCTAAAATAAATCAAATTAAAAATACCTAGAGCAAAGTGCCTGATCATAATAATCTTTACCCTCATATTTCTTTCAAAATGTATGTAAACACATCAAGAGATGGTGGTAAAAAAGTAATAAATGGTGTCCAGTCTTGCACTAATAAACATAAATTGTGGAAAGTTCCAAAATCCTCATTATGTAAAAAAGTATTTTAGATATTGTGCTAAAATATCTAGATAACATTCTTATAATTAGTAAAGTACTATGTTACTATGGCAATTCTGGTCTTAAATAATTAAAAAGGAACCCATCCTACATGAAAATAAGCTTATTATGATAAATATCTCCAAAGGGCAATTCTCTCTATTTCAAGTGCAGTTCAAATGATCTTTAATTTGATCATTAATGTGGGAGGAGAGTGTACACAAATCTATTAATACCAATCCTAAGTGGGAGAACTATATTATTTATCTAAAATATTATGGATAAGCAAATTTTATATTCATACAATGGAATACTATTGAGCAACAAAAATTGGATGAACTATGGCCAATCCTGACAACACAGATGAATTATCATAAATAAAATATTGAATGATGGAATCCAGTCATATGCTTTCAATGATATGTGTCGAGCTAATGGATCTATGCGATTGGAAGTGAGGACAGAGGTTAGACTTTCTCGGGTTAATGACTGCAAGGAGACAAAAGAAGTCCCCTGTGTTAGCTGTAATACTCTTTTTCTCTCTGTGTGTGTTCATTATCTGAAAATCCGTTGGGGTGTATAATTATTTTTGTACATGTTTATAAACATGTTTAAATCTATTTTTATATAGAAAATGTGCACAAATCAGAGAAATGAATATTGGTATTACAATAGAGCAATTATGATTCTCAAGAGGTATAAAATATGTTCCAAATATTTATTTTTACCAAACAAATCAAATTTGCAAATTGAGATTATTCTTACCCCTTTTAAAACTATAACTGTATTGAAATGATGAATCCATTTGAACCCATAGTTTTCCCAGATTTAATAACATTTAGACTGTTACGTAGCTCAATAAACCATACTCTTCCTCCAGGTATATGAATTATAGACATAAAACTTCACCTAGTGAGTATTTGTTATCTAAGATGTTCATTATTAAATTTGTGATTCAAGCAAATTTTTTAAAATATCAAGCAGACATAATTTCTAACAGAGAAGTTTATATGAAGGATCTTCACTTAAATCATAATCATTTTAAAAATAATTTAAGCACAAGGTATATAATTTTTCATAATTTTTTACTCCTCTCTGCATAGAGGCCATGAGGCTCAAGAAGGTACACAGCTTAATATCATGTAAAAAATATCATGATATGTTTAACTCTTTTACAATCTATTAATCCAAGTAAAATTGTTCACATACTAGGGTGAGATGTACTTCTGGCTACTTATAGGGGTCCACCTCACCCCCAAAGGCCTCCTGTAGCTGGAGAGAAAATATAACTCAGTGAGCACAAGTACATGACTAGCACATACTTTGTGGGGCCCGGTGTAAAATGAGCCTGTGGGCACCGGGTTCAGGTCTCATTATGATTTCAAGATGACGATCGCAAGCACTGACCCAAGTGCAGGGCCTGCTAAGCATGATTCTGTGACTGCACAAGCACTGAGTTCCCTGCATCCTTTTCTTCCCCACATACATTTTTTTTTAATTTCAAAACTGTAATGTTACTGTATAAAATAAGACAAAACTGCTGTCATTTGATGTCATTTTAGGCCATTCATTTTAGTCAATATTTTGCAATATTTTCTTCATTTAGAATTGTATTTTTATATGTTGTAGGCTACTGAAATCCTTTTGTATTGCTGGGTTTGGGGGCATGCAAAGAGCTTACATATGTATCATTTTATCACAAAAAGGCAAAAATTGAACTAATAGCAACTACATTACTGATCTTTCATTGTTAATGTATCATAATCATAGCTATGTCTCATGTTCAAATAAAAGGAAATTTAAAAATCTCAGAGGGAAGGTGGGGGTGGGTTGGCAAGTAGTGGGGAAGAGATTAACCAAAGAACTTGTATGCATATATGCGTAACCCATGGGAAAAGATAATAGTGTGGTGAATGCCTGGGGTGGGGGGAGGGGTGGGCTAGAAGGGATCAATGGGAGAAAAGGGGGACATCTGTATTACTTTCAAGCAATAAAGAGCAATTTTAAAAAATACTACGTGCTAAATCAACACTATATGGGGCATGAAAACCACAGAGTTTTCTTTTTCTCACAATTCTAAGTAACTTGAAAGAAAAATCCAATCAAATAATACATTAAATGTTTCCTTCCATAGCTCCATTACCTTTATAAACTAGTAATATTAAATAGGTGAAGAAACAGTAACTAGAAATTTTTACTTTACACAGAACATTGCATATAATATATGCCAGTGGAAAATATATCTATTCAAACTATTTTGAATATATCTATTCTGATGTTAAGTAACATGTGTAGTTTAATCCTTCTGTGAAATACAATAATGTGTTTCCTTGCATTTTTTTAAAGTTTAGAAATAATTTAATGGTTAAATTTATTGCTAAAATCTCTGCTATCTTTCAGCAAGTATCTATAATATTTCCATACTTTGAACTTGTTAAAGGCCTTGAATAGAGAAGTAAACTTGGTAAGATGTAAACAATTAAATCTTTTTGATACAGTAATGGACTTCATTGCTTTAAGTTCTGGATTGCGATTATATGCAGTCATTCAAATCTCTTACCTGGTCATACAATCAATCACCTTATTAGCTAAAGCAAAAGACAGGCAAGTAACAAAAGCAACACACTCTACTTTGTAACTGCAAAGTGATAATGGATTTACAATAACTAATTAAATCCCCTGTAATGTGACTCATGACAGAAAATCAATTATCTATTTTTAATTAGTCATGACATCTTTTTACCCACACCTAATAACAATAATAGTGTGAAACACCACATTTTAAACAACTGTTAAAAATGTTACTAACCTCTTTAGAAAAGCCTCAGGAAGGTTATCTAGATACTGTAAGGTTGCATTGCAAGTGATAATGAAGTTTCTGAGTCAGAGAAAATAAGTAAATAAAATGAAAAAGTACCTGTGTTTTACAGAACAAAAACAGCATGTACAGTTAATTCTTCAAGGATTGGTATCATGGTGTATACATGGAGGGAGCAAAATTTCCACCTCTCACAACTCTAAGTTACTAGGACAAAGAATCCAATCAAACAGCACATTTAATGACTCCTTTCATGCCTTCATTACCTTTATGAAGCTGGTCATACAAAGTTGAGTTAGTAACAGCAGCTAGACCTCTTGACGTTATACAGATAACCACATTTAGTACATGTATGCCTATGGCCAATATATCCAGCACACAGGTCTTATTTAATAACAACATACCACTGTTCTAGGTAAACAGGAGAATCTGTGGCTATGGAAGAGCATTTAAAATATAATCTACTCAAAAATTAATCTTTTATGCAATGCTTACTGATCATAAGAACTAGGTGATGGTTAAAATCCTCCAGGCATTTCTAATTGTCTTCGTAATAAAAACTAAACTCTTGAATATGGCCTTTCCCTAAGTTACAGTTCTTGCCACTCTTATATCTGTTTTTGTGTGTATATATACATATATATATATATATATATATATATATGTATATATATATATGTAATCATCACTGAAATTCTCAAAATCACCTTTTATGATGTGATCTAGGAGGTGTTTTGCTAATATGCCTCTTTCTTCATACTGTTCCTTTGCTTTTTTTTTTTTTAATGTGGACCATAAGAAGTCTTTATAAACCTAGGACTGTTTATAATCAAGTGAAATATTAACTTTTCAGGGAATTTTTAACTCTCCACCCTTGTACCTTATCCTTTTTCCATACTGTTTTAATTAGGAAAGTAATTCTCCCAGATGTAAAATTTCTCCCACCAACTTCGAACCCTGAACTAGATCCCATCCTTCTCTATCATCACAGAGATAACCAGGAGACTAGATAAGCAAATATGTGCTCTGAAATACACAATAAACTTATAGGCTAAAGTGGTCTTTTACTTGAATAGTCAAATGGAGGTATTCTTATGATCTTTGCATGCTCCCCTGTTTAGTAATACTCAGATTTGATTTTGCCCTTAGACTGTCTCTGTTGCTGCTGTGGAAGACAAGCTTTTGCATGTGGAAAACTTAAGTGGTAATATTGCAAAACAGCTCTCAGTATTGATTTGCAAAGAAAAATTTAGGTTGACATAGGCTAACTGCATCTTTAAACTAATATAGTATATATGAACAGGTTTTATAATAAAACTAGAGGCCCGATGCACAAAATTTGTACAAGAGTAGGTCTTCACAGACCTGGCTGCCTTGGCCACCCTCGCAGCCCCAGCTTTGTCCAGAAGGTCACCCGGACAGTCATTCGCTGTTTGGCTGTTGGGTCAATTTGCATATTTTGCTTTTATTATTATAGATTACAATATATAGTTGAGAGAGAGAGAGAGAAAGAAGGCAGGGAGGGAGGGAGAAAGGAATAAATGAAGGAAGGAAGGAAGGAAGGAAGGAAGGAAGGAAGGAAGGAAGGAAGGCAGGCAGGAAGGAAGGAGGGAAGGAAGGAGGGAAGGAAGGAAGGAGGGAAGGAAGGAAGGAAGGAAGGAAGGAAGGAAGGAAGGAAGGAAGGAAGGAAGGAAGGAAGGAAGGACTAAGTAAGAAGACTAAGAAAGGAGGGGAAAATAGCAAATATAATTCAAGATGGAAAACATTCCATGGTACGATTTGCCTTTTTCTTCCTATCTTCACCTTCAGAATTTATTCTTCTAAATAGAAATCGAACCATTTAAAATAGGAATGCTTTATGACAAAGCCTGAGCATCAATAAGACATAAACTCAAAACAACCTAGTCCTAAGAAAAACAAAAGCAACTTTGTTTTATGAAACTATTAATAGCTATCTTCGCCGACGGAAGAAAAATCTCTTTTTGAATCTTGTCTCCCAAAGGAATCAGGACTTGCTTTGTAAAATACTGTAATACCTTGCCATTCATGATAATATAGTTAATTCAGATTTTTATTTTTGATGAAACAGATATAAATATGTGCAGAATTATGGAGGTAGGCTGTGCTAAAAGGTTTAATACAGATTTATGTAAATTCATTGAATATTGTTAGAACCTGGTATTTTGAGGACCATTCTAAAGCAGGCTTTCTAGAGTAAACAGTTTCAATCACAATTTACATTCAATAGCATTCTGCACCAGTTTCAGATGTACAGCAAAGTGGCCAGAAAACCATGCACTCTACAGAGTGGACACCAGCTGCCCCAAGCACTCACCTGGCCCCATACCCAATTATATCAACATTATTCACGATACTAGAGGCCCGATGCACGAATTCATGCATGGGTGGGGTCCCTGGGCCTGGCCAGCAATCAGGGCCAATCGGGGCCGGCCAGAGGAAGGGACCATGGGAGGTAGGCCAGCTGCTGGAGGTTGGCTATGGGAGCTCACTGACCACCAGGGAGCAGCTCCTGCATTGAGTGCCTGCCCCCTGGTGGTCAGTGCACATCATAGCAACTGGTCAACCAGTCATTAGGCTTTTATATGTATGGATTCCCCATGCTGCAATCTGCATCTCTATGGCTATTCTGCAACTTCCAATTTGTACTGCTTAATCCCTGTATTCTTTTCACCCATCCCTCTAATACTCTGGTCCATGTCAATCTGTTCTCTGTGTCTATGAGTCTGTTTCTGCTTTTTTGCTTATTTTTCTCATTAAAATCGTATAGCATTTGTCATTCTCTGACTACCTTATTTCACCTAATATAATACCCTTAGGTCCATTCATGCTGTTGCAAAAGGTAAGATTTCCTTTTTTATGGCTGAGTAGCATCTCATTTTGTATGTACCACAGCATTTTTATCCACTGATCTACTGATGGGCACTTGGGTTACTTTGAAATCTTGGACCTTGTAAATAAAACTGCAAGGGATGCGCATATTCTTTCAAATTAGTGTAAACATTTTTAACTTCTGAGGTAGCACCTGGAGGATTGGGTGAAGTTAATCTTCTGAAAAAGTATTTGGATATGAATTGAATTAAAATATACTTTTAAAAAGTATTTTATAGATAACATATTTTTAACAATATTTTGCAGCTATATTGGATGGCATGAAATACTGTTTTGGATGCGGGGGGTGGCTGTTATTTTTTATGGCATAACACTATGTTAAGCAATGGGGAGGCTTTAATTGACTCTTGTCCTTCAAAGTTCAGATACGAGATGTGGATGATATCATCACAGCCAGGACACCCTATCATTGGCTTCTGGGTCAAGAAGGTAATGCTATTTTCGGTGCCTTATGTCAACAAAATACCCATGGCTTACAAAGAAGATCCTTGATTGTAGGTATCTAACAGAATGTGTTCTAGGCAAGGACTTGTTTTCAGAAGAAATTCTGCATTGGTTCTTTTCATCCTCATCAGAGATCATTTACTGGCATTTTATACTTTGATCAAATGAAAATCAATGTTTTATTATCATATGATAAAAATGCATTGGGCATTGGTTAATTTTAGTCAATAGGAATTAACTTCCAAATTACAACCTTAGCAGACCAGTAATATATTAATGGCTAGGAATTTAAATGCCATGTAAGAACTGAGGCATAATTATGAAACAGATTTCTAATATTATCTCAGGAATTACAAGCATGTTGAATGAGTTGTTAAATTAGATACGGAGAAATAGAGATATAAATATTGAGGCAATAATTTCTTCTGCAGAGTTATCAGAGGAGCATCCCTACAGAACAGACTCAGTCACTGGTGCCCAGGAATGCTCCCTCGTTTTCTCCGGGGCCCTCGGTTTTCCTCACACTAGTTTCCTACTTACGCCTTATTGTTAGTATCACGTGTTACAATGAAAATATAACTATTGAATGAAAAAACTGTAGTGTATTTGAGGCTTTCCAAAACAATTGGATAGACAACGTACATTTAAGTTGGTTAACTTTTACTATGTATATTTGTAGTGGACATTATAATAAGAATATATTATAAGATGTTTTGAAGTTAAAATTTGCTGGTATATATAAAAAATGTAATATTTTTTGATTTTCTGATAAATTTCCTGTTGATTTTATACATTTATTAACTCTCACGCAGGTGTTATTTTCAATATTTGGGTTCAGTGTATATCTTACAATTATCTTTATAAACTACTTCCAAATTAATTGAATAAGATTTTGGGGGATTATAATTTTAAGAGGATCACCTTTTTAAAAATATATTTTTTTATTGATTTCAGAGAGGAAGGGGGAGGAAGAGAGAGAGAGAAACATCAATGATGAGAGAGAGTCATTGATCGGCTGCTTCCTGCACGCTCCCTACTGGGGATTGAGCCTGCAACCCAGGAAAGTGCCCTTGACCGGAATTGAACCTGGGACCCTTCAGTCTACAGGCCAACGCTCTATCCACTGAGCCAAACCAGATAGGGCAAGCGGATCATTTTTTAAATAAAATAAGTATAATCTCTTGCAAGGTATTTTGGGTTATTAATATTAATAACCCATATATTACATATATATATTATATTTTATTGATTTTTTTCCAGAGACGAAGGGAGAGGGATAGAAAGTTAGAAACATCAATGAGAGAGAAACATCAACCAGCTGCCTCCTGCACACCTCCTACTGGGGATGTGCCCGCAACCAAGGTATATGCCCTTGACCGGAATCAAACCTGGGACCTTTAAGTCTGCAGGCTGACGCTCTATCCACTGAGCCAAACCAGTTAGGGCTCATATACTTTTAAAAATATTTTTTATTGGTTTCAGAAAGAGGAACAGAAAGGAAGAGAGAGAGGGAGAAATATCAATGAGAGAGAAAATTGGATTGGCTGCCTCCAGCCTGCGCCCTACTGGGGATCGAACCCGCAATTGGGGCATGTACCCTGAGCAGGAATCCAATTGGCACCCTCCTGATGCATGGACTAAACTGAGTCACACCAGCCATTCAAAAGACACATCATCTATTTAGAATGTATAATACTGTACAACATACTGAAACATGGAGTTCTGTAACTTGTAATTCCAGGTTACCTCATAAATAAAATAGTGCTTATTATAAGATTTGTATCACTCATTAGACAATTCCCAGCATGGGCTTCAGGACATTATTACAGGAAGCTAATAAATGTTTGCATACTTAAAATATTACAAACACTTTCCTCTACACCATATTCAATAATTCCATACATTTAACACATATTATCTGAATTTTAGGAAATTGAGGCTCAGAGAGTCTGAAATTCACCCAGGATCGCACAGCTAATAAATGGCACAGTGAATGTTTGTTGAACCCAGTACTTATAACACTAAAAACACACTCATTAGGCGGCAGCAAGCTATAGTGTAAATTTAAATGTTAGGATATACAATATATAATTTAATTATGCCTAATATGTATATGGAACTATATATTACGAAAAATGGCTTTGAGGCATAGCAGTTAGGGAAATAAAAACATGATAAGTGCAAATGATTTCCTCATCATTGCAAAATTGCACTGGAGTGCTTGGTGTAAAACCCTCATTCAATTTCCCTGTTTATTAGGTTTTGCTCCCTAATAAAATATATAGGGAATTAAGGACATTATCATGTATAGTTACTAGAAAAAGAGCAGAGTTATTAAATTACTTTTCAAATATATTCATTAATGATTCTACTTAATTTTATAGCTCTGTCCGCTTTTCCAGTTAAAATTTAATTAAATAAGAATACTTGAATGCCAACCTCGTAGACATCACTTTAATTGATGCCTGAGGGATTAAAATAAATTGGAAAAAAGAAAGAAGGGAGAAGAGGGGAAGAAGGGGGTGAAGAACCACGGTAAGGCCCCGTGGAGGAGCTAGCATTTGGCTTCTGTGAGAGGCAATACGTGTAAGGTTAAGAATACAGCCCCAGGTGTGAGACTGTCTGTGTCACTGTTTGAACTGTGCTGCTTCTTTTTCTCCCATTAACATTCAGAACTGATTGCATGCATCACTGTATAAGTTTAAGGCACACAGTTTGGCTTTTGAATGTACATATATTGTGAAATGATTAGCACAAGAAGTTCAGCTAACATTTATCTTCTCACATAGATCAAATAAAGAGGAGGAAAAGAATAAAAATCTCCTTGTATGAGACCTCTCAAGATGAACCCTCCGAACAACTTCCCCGTAGATCAAGCAGCAGCGTTAACTACAGTGTAGTTGTCATGTTGTGTATTACATCCCTGGCACTTATTAGTCTTATAAATAGAACTTTGGACCTTTTGCCTGCCTCCCCCTGACCCTCTGTCTCTGGTAAGGCCAAGTCTGATCTCTTTTGCTATGAACTTGTTTTTTGTTTTTGTTTTCAGAATGCATTTATAAGCGAGATCGTACTATATTTGTATTTCTCTGTCTACTTATCTCACTTAATCCTTTAGAGTCCATCCATATTATCTCAAATGATGGGCATTATAATGTTTACACCACAAATAGCATTACTATTACTATTCCTCAAAATGATATATTTATTATTTACAATGATGTTAATATCATTTTTATTAACAATAGCCAAGACACTTCTCTTAAACTCTCTTTGACTTAATTTCCTCATCTATAAAACAGGCATGCTAATATACATAGCTCATTAAATTTTTTTTTAATTGTAGGGGAATTGTAGGGAAAAGTGTAGTAGTTGACCTGGGTAAAGAATTTAGACTAGGACCTGGTATATACTAAGCATTCTATATAAGCTATTGATTGTATGTATATTTTGCTTTATATATTTATACTAGAGGCCCGGTGCACAAAAATTTGTGCACTGGGGGGGGGGGGGGGGGGGGGGAGGGGGGTGTCCCTCAGCCTGGCCTGTGCCCTCTCGCAGTCTGGGACCCCTCGGGAGATAATGACCTGCTGGCTTAGGCCTGCTCCCGGGTGGCAGAGGGCAGGCCCAATCCCTAGGTGCAGCGCCTGGTTGGGCTCAGAGCAGGGCCGATTGGGGAGTTGGGGCGCCGCCCCCTGTCATGCACAGAGCAGGGCGGATTGAGAGGTTGCGATGCCACCCCTAGTCACTCTCAGGGTACGGCCGATTGGGGGGTTGGGGCACAGCTCCCGTCACACTCAAGGCAGGGTCAATGGGGAGGTTGTGGCGCCACACCCTGCCACGCAAAGAGCAGGGCCGATCAGGGGGTTGGGGCGCTGCCCCCTGTCACACACAGAGCAGGGACCATCAGGGGGGTTGGGCTCCGTACCTTGTCACACACAGAGCAGGGTCAATCAGGGGTTTGGGAAGCTCCCCCCTGTCACACACAGAGCAGGGCCGATCAGGGGGTTGAGGAGCTCCCCCCTGTCACGCACAGAGCAGGGCCAATAGGGGAGTTGGGGCGCCGCCACTGTCACACTCAGGGCAGGGCTGATGGGGAGGTTATGGCTCTACCCCATCACACACAGAGCAGGGCCCGTGGGGGGGGGGGGGTTGGGGTGCTGCCCCGTCACACACAGAGCAGGGACCATCAGGGGGGTTGGGCTCCGTACCCTGTCACACACAGAGCAGGGTCAATCAGGGGTTTGGGAAGCTCCCCCCTGTCACACACAGAGCAGGGCCGATCAGGGGGTTGAGGAGCTCCCCCCTGTCACGCACAGAGCAGGGCCAATAGGGGAGTTGGGGCACCACCCCCTGTCACACACAGAGCAGGGTCCGTGGGGGGGGGGGGAGTTGGGGAGCC
Organism: Myotis yumanensis; assembly: GCF_028538775.1. Taxonomy (NCBI): domain Eukaryota; kingdom Metazoa; phylum Chordata; class Mammalia; order Chiroptera; family Vespertilionidae; genus Myotis; species Myotis yumanensis. The sequence continues at coordinate 6,881,961 of NW_027223772.1, forward strand.
ACACCCTGTCACACTCAGGGCAGGGCCGATGGGGAGGTATGGCTCTACCCCGTCTCACATAGAGCAGGGCCCGTGATCGGGGGGGGGGGTTGGGGTGCTGCCCCCTGTGACCTACAGAGCTGCAGAGCTGATCAGGGGGTTGGGGCGCCACCCCCTGTCACACACAGAGCCGCAGGGCAATCAGGACATTTGGGCGTTGCCCCTTGTCACGCTGATCCCGGTGCCGGGAGGCCTTGCGGCTCCGCTGATCCCGCCCGGCAGGGTCACAGATCCGGGTCCCAGACCGCAGACAGCCTTGCCTGCTGCTGCCTGCCTTCAGTGTGCAAATTAGCCGCCATCTTGTTGCTTCAGGGTGGGGGTCCCCACTGGGGTGCCTGGCCAGTCTGGGTGAGGGGCTGAGGGCTGTTTTCAGGCTGGCGGGCGACTGGAGCTCCAAACCTCTCCTTTTTTTCTTTTTTTTTTATTCTGGCATTTATTTACCTTCTATGGCTGTCACTGGAGCTGAGAGCCGGCTTTCTCTCTGAGGCTCGGCTGAAAGCAGGTTTCTGGCCTTTGTTTTCTGTATTCGAAACAATGTTGCGACTCCAGCTCTGAGATCCCGGCTGACTGGCAGGAGGTTTCTGGAGTTTTGTTTATCTTCTATAAATGTTACTATGTTTCCAACTGAAGCTCAGAGGCCGGCGGGGAACGTTGGAGTCCTCTGTCACTGAAGGAAGCAAGCCTCCCTGTTCGCATCAGCTGCCTGGCTGCCGGCCGCCATCTTGGCTGACAGTTACTTTGTATATCCTCACTGATTAGCCAATGGGAAGGGTAGCGGTCGTACGCCAATTACCATGTTTCTCTTTTATTAGTGTAGATACAATATAAAAACATGAAATGACTAAATTTTATTGTTTTACTTGGGTAATGCTATCATCATATTGATTTAAACAAATTTAGTATCACAAAAGTATTTCTACAAACTGCAAAAGTATGCATAAATTGTGGTATAGAAATTAAACTCCTGGTAGGACCCATGATATTCTATAGTCACTAGCATAGATCAAGTTCAGTTCTTGTTTTCAATTTGCACTAAAGTAATATTTTGGATTGATTAATTTGCTTATTAATTGATGAGCCACTAGAAAACATACTATCATGATACAACTGTTTTTCTTCTTATTTATAATGAGATAGACTCTAACAGACAGAACATTTTTCATTAGTCTAGAATTCCAAATAATTATAAACTATTGCATTTTATCTCTGAAATAAAATGTGTGATACATGTATGCAAATGTAACACGGCACATTAACTAAAGTTAACAATAGGTACAATTAGTTAATTTAGTGCTGCCATGGGATAAGTACTTTATATACATTAATTAACTTTATAAAGATCTACAAAAAATGTTATTATCTGTGCTCTTTTTTTTTTTATGAGCTGAGAAAAATGGGTTTCAGTAGATGAAGGTTTTTCCCAGAGTAGGAGCTAGGAAACTGAGGATTTTGGAATTGAACTGGGCCACAGTCACCTCTTTTTAAAAAGATAACATTGAGTAGGATTTTTCTGTTGGTATTTAAAATTTTTGACAACTAAAAAAATTATAGACAAAATTAAAGGAAATGCTATTTTTATTAAAAAATGCATGATTATTTTGGGGGGGTTATCAAATGCCATAGTATTCAGGCCTTTAGAATATATCTTGGTCCCCACGTTGTTTTAGAATTCCAAGTCAAGATATTTTATAATGAATTTTTTATCTATTACATTTTTGGTGTAGCACTCCTTGTTTTTGACAGCTACTCATTAAATTTAATAATCTTATAAAATGCAGCTGCTTTTGAACTAGATTTTAGATGTTTGCTTTCAACAGACTAATTTACATTGTTAAAAACTGTATATATCGTGCCCTTGCCATTTAGAGTGCCATTCAGATATGCCAAGATTGTGGGTTTGATCCTGGTCAGGGCGCATACAAGAATCAACCAAGGAATGCATAAATGGGTGGAAAAAAAGTCGATGCTTCTCTTTCCCTCTCTCTCTAAAATCATCTAAAAATTTTTATTTATCTTGCCCATTGTAAAAAATTTAAATCTTTTAAAATATGTACATTATATAAGTATGCTTAGACATATAACATATTATTTGACAACCTTTATTTAAAGCATATATAAATATATACAAAATAAAGAAAGTTATCCCATATATGTATATATATTTCTGATTTTTCTTTTGCATCAGGGATTAGATATTATGTTGACCTTAAAAATATACAAACAATTATTTTGGGAGGATTTATTTTCATGATTGATAACCTCAGGAATATCTCTATTCACAGTTAAAAAAATGGACTTGGCACTTTAAATTGATATTTATTACAATAATATTGCAAATATGTTTGCTGGAAATACCTTTCTTTTCAGCCATATAAATAAAGTGAATCATACTACCATGCTACTTAGGATATCCTTTAGCCTAGCCAAGTTGATATGTAAAATTATCCAATTGCAGTGATACAATAAATATGGTGTTAGTGGGTTTCTGAGATTCCCAATAGACCTAGTTTGGAAATTAGTCTTAGGTTCTCCAGTTTAAATTCAGTGAAATTATACTGGCTGTTGTATCTTGCCGGTCCAATTAAATGTAATCAAGTATAGTTTAATATTTTTTACTGCTCTGCAATGTTTTGGAACATTACAACATATTATTTGTGTTTAGTTTCAATGGTCCTTAACCCTATTACAATTTCCCGATCGGCATTAGGCAAGGGATTAAGCTTGGGATAAGTTCTTCATTTTCTTTTTCTGGAAGTTATGTTTAAAATTTTAACAGAGCACAGAGAAACTCGCCACTAATAACTTTTAAAGAGTAATTTCACAGTATGACGCGTTGGTATTTTCAGAATTAATTTAGATTCAATAATTCAGTTACTAAGACCTTCAGTCTTGAATCGGTTCCTACTATTGCTGCCTTTGACCATCATAGATTCCACGTAGTCTATTTACCTGCCAAGTTTAATGTTTCACCATAAATCTCTACTTTGTTAATTCACATGGCTGTCCTTGTTCTTTTTCAAAATATTATGGGCTCTCCTTTTTTTCCTCAGGCTCTAGCACATTAATTTTCATTTTTAAAATGTGCCTGCTCATCTAGAAAAACAAAGATTTTAGGTGAATGCTGTAGTTTAAAGTTTCTGCTGCAATTTATTATAGTTCCAAGCAATTCCTTGAATCATTCATGCTAAAGAGGATTACTGTTAAACTGTCAGCAGAATTTGTAATGTCAACAAGGGTAAAATATCAGAAATATGCCATTAGCTTTTTCTTCAAACATTTTAAGTGAAAATACAGAAGAAATGGGGAATTGTAATGTCCCAATGTAAGCAAAGTATATCTTAAACTATCTGTAATAGTTGTAGTTAACCACTGATTACCAAAATCCAATTGCAATCTTCTCAGTGATTATAAGGACCTCAATGCTCACGAACACTATTTGCTATTAATGCCGCAGGGAAACGGTTATATGAATGAGCAGAAACATAAAACAGCTGACAGCTATTTTGTGATTAAATTGACTATAATGTCAATCAAAACATTCTGCATCATGTAGGAAAACTAGTCTTAAGTGCCAGTAGATATTTCATGGGTGATACATCTTGTACCTGCTTCCCTCAGACGGGAAACTCCATAAGTACTAACTCTCTTAGTTCAAGATTAAAATCACATCCAGGAGTCTCCATGTGAGTGTTAATGCTATAATCAGTCACCACAACCTTAGATTAAACCTCTCAACTGAACAGTCTCCAAGATGGAAATGGAAAGCAACCTAGTTGAATTTCACACAGAATTCATAGGGAAAAGAGAGGACTTTAGCATATGGGCGGTGTTTTCTCTGGTGAGTATGTGCATGTTTGAAACCTGATTCTGATTCATGTAGAGATAGAAAAGGCCACCAAATATCTGCATGGCATATGTAGTGCAACACTCTTCATTTTAACACTGGCTTTACTCCCTTAACGTTCTAATGTTAAGAACTGGTCTTTGACCCCTTCAGTCTTGGGACCATTCTTGACTTGACTACATTGCCTCCAATGCTTCCCAGTTACTTCAGCTTAAAGTCAATCCTGGCTGCTTCGAGCAAACCCACTGAACTAACTCATGCCCCTGAGATCTAACACTGACAGTGACCATCCAGAACTACCAGGAGCAAAGTCCTCTGACCTACCAAAACAGAGGATTACTTGCTTAACGTATAGGCATGTTTCTATTTTTTATTTAAATGAATTGAGTATATAAAGAAATAATATATAAATAAATGACCCATAGTTAATATTTGGTTAAGTAAGCCATGATATATTCATGCATAGATAATAATGATAACTTGAAATAATATATGCATAAAATGAAACCATGATAAATAAACTCTGTTATAAAATTATATATATAATTTCATTTGAATGCAGTATCTGCTACAATACTTAGGACATGGTAGCCTCTTATTACATGGTCTTAAATGGATAAGCATTTTAAAGCAAAGATTAATAAAAATAAAGATTGTCATTCATTTATCTATATTTGTTCTTTCATAAAATAGGCATAAAATGAAAAAAACATGAAATTTTCCTGGGTGTTGAAATTATAAATGAATCCAAGGTTAATTGCCCCTGGAATTCTGTTATTGGCCTAATTTTCTATAAATTTCATTGGTTATATTTATAACCTCTTTCATTCAGACACGCACACTACACACATACATGCAATCAAATACTCTTAAATGAAAGGATATGAATATACCTCAAGTAGAGGGGTATGTCACAGAAGTACAGATATAAATAAAGCTTTCTAGGGAAAACCTGCAAAGCAGAGAGTAGTATAAGATACTGCAATCTCCACAATTCTCAATGTCTCACACTTTAGGTTAACTGTGGATAGTCTGCATGCACAGTGGTCAACATTACAATTGAGAGGTGATCTTTGAACATGATGTAGCAAAAGAAACCTCTGGTCTCAGTGGCTTAAAACGATATCCTTTTGTTTAGCTCATAAAGCTGCAGGTAGACAATTTACCCAGGTTTGGCTGGGTAACATTTTCCAGTCATGTTTAGGATCACTCGCATATCTACTTCTTGGTTGGCTGTCATCTGGGAAAATAGAGGTAATGGACATCATCTTCTCTTAGAGTTGGGAATGTTCTAGAACAGCAGATGGAGCTGTGAAAAAAAGCTTTCAAGCTTCTTATGGCACCACATTTGCAATTATCCCTTTAAGCAAAGACAGCCACCTGTTTCAGAGAAACAGGTCTCTAAAATTATCTGACAAAGCACACCTATACAGAGAGGAGTGAAAAAATTGGGGCCATTAACACCAACATACAACAGAGTATCTATGAGGGAACTGGCCCTGATAAGACTTCAGAACCCAGTGATTGTTATCAACCTCCACTTTAATAGAGCTAACTCAGATTTGCTGAGTCAGACCTACTAAGTTTCTAAAAGGGTGTAGTTAATGAGCCTCTGCCTTATCAATTTGTGTCTCTGTTCCCCTTTGACCCATGAGCACTCATTAAGTATCTCTATTAAAGTTGATTAGTGGCAGGTCATTGACTTTTCCACAGTGATGGCTGAGGATGAGCATGAGAAGGTCCCATGGGAAGTAATTTTTAATATCAGGCTTCCACGATGCTTGTCAGTACTTGTAATATAATAATTTTAAAAAAAATCAAACATATTTGTCCCTACACAGTTTTTCTGAGGTTTTATATATATTCCCTTACAACCAATCAAAGTCTGCCACTTTATACGCCGAGTTATGATGAAACTTAGTGCTGTTTGTTTTTCCAGAACAATCAGGATTTCCATGAGCAACCTTTGAGGGCAGAGAAGTAGGGTCATGTAACATTCAAGCAAGACCAATGTCCAATTTTGTGAAAGTCTGTTGTCCTTGATCCAAGTAAGTAATATGAACTGTCAATCCATCGAGGTTACATAAATTATCCATAATATACTGAAGACAAAGCAGGCAAAAACGGAACTGCCCATTCTTCAGCTGAAATTTTTTTTTCAAAATGTTTATTGTATCCTTTTGAGGGAAAAATTAATGTGTAATGCTATTCTAATTTCTATCACGTCCTCCTAATTCCTGTGCCCAGGGTCTCACCCAGCATGGAAGGAGGTATGACTATGCTGGCTGGAACTGCAGTGTATTGATTCCTTGAATTTTTGTAACTGGTAGCTTCTCCCATATTTCTTTTGGTGAATACAGCTAGTATTCTCACAACTCATGTAAAAAAATTTTTTCACTTTTTAAAATATAGCACAATTTTCTTCATGGTGATCTTTTTGACCCATTTCCTAAGGCATTTATATTTATCCACTATTATGGTGCTGCTGAGATAGTAGTAGAAACCATAATATATACTTTGGATTAAATGTATTCTTTTTTCCTCCCTCCCTCCCTCCCTTCCTTCCTTCCTTCCTTCCTTCCTTCCTTCCTTCCTTCCTTCCTTCCTTCCTTCCATTAGAATTGGGAAACATGGTCTTTGTATTTGTTTGTCCATAATGGTGTGAGTTAGTCACAGGTTCCAGCTGTCCAGGATCCTACCAGGGAGAGGCTCAGAGATGTCTACTAAGATACTAAGGTGGTGCCAGCATAGGTGCATATCCATCCCCAAAGATCTAAGACAATTAGGCAATTTGAAAGAGAAGTGAATTTATAGCACAGAAAATTTTCAGCTTTACAGGCTACTGGTGAGTGAAGAAAAGAAGGCTATAGTTTAAACCCGAAGAAAAAAATAGACAAATAAACAAACAAGCAAACACATAAACAAACACTACAAGAATTCATATGCTTTACAGTCAACAGGTGAAGGACTGATCAAATTAAAGGTGCAAGAGAAGCTAGTCAAGCTGGGACATGCCTCGACTGCTCAAAACGACTACCAAGTAGATGGGCTGGTTAAACATACGCACATACACACACACATTTGATTTGGCTGCTTTACTAGAACACAGATTTAGATGAGCCAATGTGCACTCAATGTGTAATTGATATGCTAATGGAGGAGAGGAACTAGAATCATATAAAATGCTCATTTAAAAGTAGAGGAAGCAGCCCTGACCAGTTTGGCTCAGTGGATAGAGCGTCGGCCTGCGCACTGAAGGGTCCCAGGTTCGATTCCGGTCAAGGGCATGTACCTTGGTTGCGGGCACATCCCCAGTAGGGGACATGCAGGAGGCAACTGATCGATGTTTCTCTCTCATTGGTGTTTCTAACTCTCTATCCCTCTCCCTTCCTCTCTGTAAAAAATCAATAAAAAATATTTTTTAAAAAAAAGTAGAGGAAGCAGAAAAAGAGAGGAAGATCAAAGAAGAAGAAGGAGGAGGAGGAGGGGGAGGAGGAAGAGGAGGAAAAAGAGAAGAAGAAGAAGGTCAATGGTTTAATGCCATGAATTAACTTCAATGAAAACAATTACACACATGACAGAATAATTAGAATATCTTAGGCAAAGGTAAAATAGCCTGAAGCATAAACTTTGGTCTCTCCTACCAAAAAATGGCCAAGACATGGTAATACAGACTATCCAATGCAAGTTGAAATGTTTTAAGAAGGTGTATTCAGAATTTAAACCTATAACCCAGTGGTCCTGAAAACATGTAGGATAGTAACTTAGGTGAATTTCAAATAATCATTGTTAGTTTATTCTATATTGGCAGTGCTAACTTTCTTTTTAGGGGGTGGAGGTCATAAATTGGACAACTACTGTAATTTGAGGTGAGTTATAGTGAGAAGGATAAAAGTGAAGCTGAAAATTTCTTAACTCTCATTATCTAATGCTTTGTAATAAAATAGGGATGCCGATAACAAGGAAAACTAAAAGTATCTTGCATTTTTTATTGGCATATCACTGTGATCTTGAAATTGTGATTTTTTGCAAGCTAATTTGAGTTTAATGAGATTCAAAAAATATCTCATTAATAACTTTCTATTCTGAAAAGGTTACACTTAATTAGAAATGTGAAAATAACTAATGGAAATAATATACTGATCGCTTAAAGATGATAAATGATAACATCTTATATAACGAGTATAATTTTGTTAAAAATGTGACCTTGTGGATTTGGAACTATTAAAGTTAAAAGGGATATGACATATGTCCACAAAATGATTATTATAAATTCTTATCAAGTAATATTTTTGTGAGAAATAGAAGGGGGTACAATTTTGTAGACAAGACAAAAAAAACCCACAAAAAATAAAAGAAAAAAATTAAAACTTTTCTTTTTCAAAAGCAGTATTATGCAAATGAAAATAAAAGCTACATGTTAGTCATATGTCTGACCATGAAAGTTTTTTTTGGAATTTATAAAGTATAAGCATATTAAATAAATCAATGTAGGACACACAATTCAAATAAAAATGGACAAAATATTTTGAATATATATTTACAAAAGGAAATATAGCCAAAAACACCTCATAAGATGTTCAACATTATTAGTCACTGGGGAAATTCAAATTAAAGACAAAACAAGATAATTTTTCTTAACAGCCAGATGGCTAAAACTAAGAGGATAAAATTCAAAGTTTTGTCAAGGGCAAAATACTGTCGCAATTATAGTGGAAGTATAAAAATAATAAAATCGCTTTGGGAAACATTCTGCAGGCATTGTCTGATGAAGTTAAACATAGCCCTACTCATGCTCAACATGTTTACAAAAAAAAAAAAAAGCATGCTCAACATGTATGGGCCACTTATATTACTTTTCTATCACTGTATAACAAAGTACCCCAAACCGAACAGCTAAAAACAGCTTCCAGTTCCAGTTATTGTCTCATGCTTCTATAGGTTAGAAGTATGTAGGATGACTGGGCCCTCCGTTTAGTGTTTCCCAAGGCTGAAATCCAGGTCTTGGCCAGGTGCCTTTACTTATGGAGCATCTAGGAAAATACTCACTGTGAGTTTCACTCAGGTTATTGAAAGATTTTAGTGCTGGGCAGCTATACGGCAGAAATTATATCTCCCCAATTTCCATGCCGGATGTTATCTGGGGGTTTCATTGGCTCCTGGAGGCCACTCTTTGGTTTCTGATGTGGTTCTTTCCATCTTCAAGTCTCACATTGTGTCGAGTCCTTCTGGTGCTTTGAATCTGTCTGTCTTCCTCTTCTTACCAGATGGAGAAATACCTCTGCTTACACTTTGAAGAAACAATTACTTACCCTCTCAGTGCCCACAACAGGCCCAGCTTCATGTAGGCCATTTTGTGTTCTGGAATTATTCTTTTTTTTAAAATGTATTTTCATTGTTGAAAATATTACAGGTACTTTTCTCCCTTTTACCCCCATTGACACTTTCTAAAACCCATTTATTCTGGTATTCTTAAATTTGCCCAATTAGACTGTTACCACTAAAACTAAAGACTGTAGAATCCGCCCAGATTTCAGTACGACAGAGACTCCCATCCATGCCCCGCACGAACTCTTCCCTTGTAGAGGCTGTAGCCTCTGAACATCTGGTGCAAAAACTGCCCTTGTGGTTCTCTACCGCACAGCACTAGAGCATTAACTGCCCGCTGCTTACCGGCTGCTTCTGGAGACGGAGGCTGTCACATGCTCTTCGCCACTGCTGTCTGCATATCGCTGCCCATTATGTTTTAGTTCACAGAGGGGGGTGGGTCAATACCACACTCTATGGGGCAACCACAAAGCAGACGTCTTAATGAGAATAGATAGGTCGATGCCACATTGAGCTGCTCAAAATACTACACTGTCACCGCTACATGGCATGTAGACATGTACATATTGTTGAAGGCCTACGGGACTGTTAGTAAGACACATTTATTTTCTGTTTCATTGAAGTCAATTTCTCAAAGACATAGTTTGCAGTATAAGCACAAAATTAATAATTGTTTAAATGGCTATTTAATGTGTACAGTGCTATGTAATACAAAAGATAAAATAATTAAAATCACTAAATGGCATGTATCTGTGTATATATGTACATATATATGTATATATATACATATATATGTATATATGTATATATGTGTGTGTGTGTGTATATATATATATATATATATATATATATATATATATGGCTAATATGCAAATTGTCCCCTCAGGAGTTTGACCAGGAGACCAGGAGTTCGATCGCTCACTATGACATGCACTGATCACCAGGGGGCGGTGTGGAACAAAGGCAGGCGCTAGCTGGCAGCTGGGAGCCAGGGAAGGGAGACCCTAGCCGGCAGCCAGCAGCTGGGGAAGGGAGGTCCCGGACGGAAGCCAGTAGGCCCCGATCATCCCTGATCACTGACCAGGCCTAGGGACCCTACCCGTGCATGAATTTCATGCACAGGGCCTCTAGTAATTTATAAAACTTAGGGGACAAAAACTTAATAGATTTGAACATTGTTTTCAATGTGTAATTCCAAATCAAGTTATTTAAAACCTGGAAACACATATTACTGGAAGATTTGAAAATCTTAACTTAGTGTTTTTATATTAAAAACGTTTATGTTCAAAATAGCTAAAGAGCTTCCTTTGTAATAGTTATTCTGGCATGACAAATTTTGTAGAAGTTAAATGATATTAAGAGATTATGTAAGCATAGAAAATATAAATAGGAAAGCTGACGAATAGAATTACAGATTTTTGAAATAGGAAATGCTCTTTTTGTTTGTTCATTTGTTGCTTTCAATTTTACAGGGTAAAAGTGGGGTTACAGTTGTAATACAACTAAATAATACAAGAATTAATAAAATACAAGAACAAAATCAGTGTTTCATGTACTCACAACTTTAAACCTACTTTTGCTCACCCATCCCCGATGAGTGAAATATCTGATTCTTTTTTTTTGTCTGACTTGTATCAATTAACATGATATTTTCAAGATCCATCCATGTTGTTGCAAATGTCAGCATTTCATCTTTTCTTATGGCTGAGTAATATTCCATTGTATATATGTACCCCATCTTTAGTCAATCATCTACTGAAGAACACTTTGGCTGTTTCCATGTCGTAGACACCATTAATAATGCTGCAATGAATATATGGGTACAAATATTTTTGTGAATAAATGATAGACACAGACAACAGTTTGGTGTTTACCAGAGGGAAAGGGGTAGGGGGCGAGTTAAAGGTGAACGTGTTCAAATATATGGTGATGGAAGAAGATTTGACTTTGGTGGTGGGTACACAATGCAATATACAGACTACATATCATAAAATTGTACAGTTAAAACCCATATAATTTTATGAACCAATGTCACCCCAATATATTTAACAGAAAAGGGGTGAGTTTTATGGTATGTGAAATATACAGTGGGGCCTTGACTTATGAGTGTCCCGACTAACGAGTTTTTCTAGATATTAGCCGTCTCTCAGCCGAATTTTTGCTTTGAATTGCAAGCTAAAATTCGGGTTACGAGCCAGCTTCAGATACCCCACCGCTAGTTGGCGCAGCGAACATCACAGTGAACACCACAACATCAGCCTAGCATCATGTGTCACTGTAATGGTGAAAATTGATTTGACATACGAGTAATTTGAGTTACAAGCTCTGTCACGGAACGAATTAAACTCGTAAGTCAAGGCCCCACTGTATTTAAAAACATGTAAAAAGATTAAATCTAGTATTAAAAGCTAAATATAAATGAATGCAAGTTCTGGAGCTTGACTTGTTGGATTTGAAAAAAAGAAAATAAAAGAAAAAATAGAAAAGGCTCTGCATTACATCTGGTAAATGCATGAAATATATAAGTTTTCAGTAATAATATTAGAAAGAAAAGCTGGAAATAGATTGCTAAGCACCTAAAGAGGACCCCAATGCAGAATGAATACATAATAGGACAAACTTGAACATTTCCAGATTTAGAATAGGTATCCTGAGACTGTAATGAGTAAATATTAAAGCATAAATCATATTGTTCTGTACTGCAAAAACTTATCCAAGTAGAAAGAAATAAAGTCTGATAGATATATAAATAGATCAAAAGATTTTTTAAAGTTATTTTGAGATTCAAATGCTTATTTTTTTTAATTCTAAAAGCAAATAAAATATTATAATAAAATATGCTTCAATATATTATACATAGGATCCTACATATTACATCCTTATATTAACCACTCTATAAGGCCCATATTCATGTGTGCATGTACACACTATTTTATTGTTTTAAATTATTTTATGTTCAATATTATAAATTAAAACCTATACTATTATCATGTAAATGCTTATCAAAGTTTCAAACACATAATAAGTGCTAAATAAAAAAGTAACTTTGTATATTTTTTTCTACCAGTGGACTATTAACTCTATGAAAAAAGGACCTATGCCTCTTTTACTCGCAATTATACCCCTGGTATTTCACATGAGACCTAAATCATAGTAGATGCAATATATGTTTGCTAAATGAGCACCAACAAATAAAGAGATGAGTTAATTACCTATACACATATTTAGTAGTTTTTAAAAATTTACTAATTTTAGTGTAATTATTAAAGAGAATATTAAAATAGTCAAATTTAGCATTTCCTCTACCATGTCTTTTCAATTAGACATATCCCTTCACATTTAATTTCAAATCCACTTCCCCAATATCTGGTAGACTCAGACAAATTTAGAATTATGTAGTTAATAATATCCAATGAAATGGAAGATCATTTAAACAAATGTGTCAAGTCCTTTCGGTAAATTAAAATATCTTGTCTGGAGAGTAATTGCAATAATTCTGTGAAGAATAAACTATACCAGGGAGAAATTAGACATATTTTTTTTGCAAATCAGTTGCTCTCACATAGAAGTTGAATGTAAACAATTTACTTTTTTTTTTGGCTTCCATTTATATATTTGAAAAATAAAGTTATTCAAATAGCTTATCTCTATGTGACACATTTTGAATTCCAGTTTATTACAATTTCATTGCATTCAAGTCAATCTATACCATTTTGCTTAAACTCATATCACTTATCAAGTACTGTTAGCTGAAGAGAGGAAGGATAAGTAAGACATGATTCCAACAAACATGGCCATACTTTTCATTCATTTATGTATTGTCTATGAATGCTTTTGTGCTACAATGGAGTTGAGTAATTACAATAGAGATCATATTTTCCCACAGACTAAACTATTTACTATGGGGCCCTTCATAGGAAAAGGTTGCTGATCCTCACTGTAGACCATGACAATAAGCTCTCGCATCTCAATCCACCTTATTATATATTCACACACCAGGGTATTTAGATTTAGCATGTCTGCGGTGGGGTGAAATGGATCTTAAAGGATAGGCACCAAGCTGATTCTGGTATTTATTTTCCCTCTTTTCCTTTCCCCATACAACTCCGTGATTCCAATTGAGGCTCTCTGAGTTAAAAGTACAGTGTTTATATATTAGCATACTATGCAAAATCAAAACCTTGTAGTGGAATTTCACAGTAAAGAGACTATTTTGACGTACTCACATATCTTGAAGTGATCACATATGCCTAATCCACAATTGATAAAGAAAACACACACACACACACACACACACACACACAAAGCTTCTAATAATTATAGAAAAACTAGAGTCCCAGTACACGACATTCATGTACTCGGGGGACTCCTGCAGGAAGCAAGCCTAAGCCAGCAGTCACACATCCACAGAGGGGTCCTTAGCGCTGCTGCCCAACTTCTAGCTGAGTGGCGCTCCCCCAGTGGGAGCACACTGACCACCAGGGGGCAGCTCCTGCGTTGAGCGTCTGCCCCCTGGTGGTCAGTGTGTGTCATAATGATCAGTGGTTCCACCGTTCGGTCAATTTGCATATTAGGGTTTTATTATATAGGATTCTCAGCATATAAGAAAATAAAATAAACAAAAACAAACTTTTAAAAAATATTAGCTGTGTCTAACACACACAGACAACAGTATGGTCATTACTAGAAGGAAGGGGTTTGGGGGATAGTAAAGGGTAATGAGGGTAATATATATGGTGACAAAAGATGATTTTACTTTGGGTAGTGAGCATACAATGCAATATACAGATGACAATATATAATCTTATTAACCAATATCACGCTGATAAATTTAATAATTAAAATAAGTAGGACATAAAATCAATAGCTATAAATATCTTTAAATATTTATCAACATATGTCAGTTTATCAAAGAATTTTTACAAAACAGTAAGCCTGATAACTCAAAATTAGCCTCTCAAGTGAATAAAATCCCTTTGTAATATCTTAGAAGCACAAGATTTAGAGAATTCCAGAATACATAACTATTACACACAAATACTCCTACAAGCCAGGCTTTACCACATATCACAAATTATATAAATAAGAGTACATTATATAACTTTACTATTCATCTTCTGGTCTTTGAAAATGTTTTTAGGGACATTTAAATACCATGTGGTCAGGTATTGAAATCGAGAGCCATATTTGAATTACAAATACTCATCCAAATATTATAATTTTTTTTCTTTTTTATTACTTTTTGCAGCTCATCTCGCTGTGAAAGGGATGTACATATATAGAATGAAATACTACTCAGATATAAGAAAATATTTTTTAAAAGCCTCTTATTACCTTGTTTTAATGCATCGACAGTATGACATTTTTGCTGCTCAAATCATATATCAATGTAAATTACTGTAATATATTCATATTTTAAAATTAACATATTAAGTCTAAATTGATTTCTGTGTGTATGTGTGCACACATATGTTGATGATAGTGTCTGCTTCATTATTGGTCTCTATTATATTTTCAATCATCCCTTTTTCTCATTAAACTAAAATTTTTAATAGGATCCTTACGAAGGAGGATATTGGATGCTAAGTAAGAAATGGTATTTCTAGATAAGCTGACCTTTTCCCGAAAGCAGGAAGTAAGCAGAATAGATGTTATTTTGTTAACATTTCTCAGAAGGATAGAATTAACCTTTCATGGAAGACGGCAAAAATGCGAGCAGTTTTTTTCCTCACAATGTAACCAGCTCAAAGTTTCTAATGTCATGTAACTGAGAGAGCAATGTCATTATCAAACACTTACTGTGATGTGTTTCCCTTCCTGTAGGGATTAGGTGTTGACTAATGGTTCTAAGTCTTCAGATATGCACAGTATTTTGGCTGCTTCCAATGAGACAATTTCGGGGTAAAATGGGTCTATTTATGTAATTCAACCCATGTGTGGACACAGATGTCATATAACCCCAGAAGTCGCTCTTGAAATCTCTCTCTAATGTGTAGGGCTATTCCTCCTTACTGCATAACACACAATACCACAGAGGCTACAACAATATGCTAGCTAATATCATTCCCATATTGTTTAATAAAAATACTAAAATTTAAATTTTGAATTATATCAATTTGAATACTAAAGTACATGACTTTTATGAAAATAGAATTCAGATATTCTAAATAATCAGAAGTATATAAAACCTTTAGCAGTCTCGTGGTCTTCCTTAAAAAATATATTGATGATTATTTTAGGTGAGAAATACTTGACAAATAACATTACATTAGTTTCAGGTGTACAACATAATGATTCAATGTTTGTATATATTATAAAATTATTACCATAATAACTCATCACCAAAAATATTATTAAAGTTGCATGTCTTCCTGGTGTTCATAAGGAACAATGTGTCATTTTCAACTATGAATTATACCAGAGAATTCAGGCAAAATGTACTCACATTTTTACAGTAACATATACATGATTTATAAAGTCCAAGCTCTTTCAATGTTGACATCATTCAATGTTGTTTGAAAATTCTCAAGGAGTTTTCCCATCTACATCTCACATCTAATATTCCATAATTTAAATGATATTTTATGACTTTAGGTAAAGTTTTCTATAATGTCATTTTAACTGATTAAAATAAGACAGGAAAAACTAGGACTACTTTTAGGAAATTAAAAATGAAGGGAAGAGTAAATATGTAATCAATCAATGTACCCTTTATTCTGTTACTGTTCAGATTAATCCTCCTCAGTTACAACAGAATCAAGCCTAGCTGGAAAATAGAGGTAATTTAGTGATACTACTACTATTCTTTTTTAAAGCTGTTATATTTTTTAAAAATATATATTTTATTGATTTTTTTATAGAGAGGAAGGAAGAGGGATAGAGAGTTAGAAACATTGATGAGAGAGAAACATTGATTAACTGCCTCCTGCACACCCTCTACTAGGGATGTGCCCGCAACCAAGGTACATGCCCCTGACCGGAATCGAACCCAGGACCCTTCAGTCTGCAGGCCGACGCCCAATCCACTGAGCCAAACCAGTTAGGACTCTATTACTATTCTTACCAAAAAAAACCTTTAATAATACAGCAATCCTGCACAGACCTTACTCTTCCTTATTCTTATAAATACTGTACTTCTAAAATTTGCTTATGCCGGTTTTCTTCTTCTTTTTGAAAAAATATGTTTTATTGATTTTTTTTACAGAGATGAAGGGAGAGGAATAGAGAGTTAGAAACATAGATCAGCTGCCTCTTGCACACCCCCTACTGGGGATGTGCCCACAACCAAGGTACATGCCTTTGACCGGAATCAAACCTGGGACCCTTCAGTCTGCAGGCTGACTGTCTATCCACTGAGCCAAACCGGCTAGGCAGTTTTCTCTTCTTAATATTTGTAATTGATTTTTAGAGAGAGGAAAGGAGAAGAAACATTGGTTATTTGCCTTCTGCCCGTACCCTAAACGGGATCAATTCCACAACCAAGGTATGTGCCCTGACCTAGAATCGAACCCACCACCGTCTGGTGTATGGATGATGCTCCAACCAACTCAGTCACACCAGCCAGGGCTGCCTATGTAGGTTTTATCAACAGTGAGCCATAGACAGTGCAACTTTGAAAATCAGATATTTATCATATAGTTGTGTTTGAAATAAGAATCCTTTTATAAAAAATTGACACACAATATCCTATTAGTTTCCAGTGTTCATCATAGTGACTCAATATGTATACACATTACAAAATGATCTTCACGAGTGTCTATTTACCATCTGTCATCATACAAAGCTATTACAATATTATTGACTATCTTCTCTAGGGTTTACATTATATCCCAATGAGTTACTTATTTTAAAATTGGAAATGTGTACCTCTTCATGCTCTTTACCTATTTTGCACGCCCTCCCTAACCCTTTCCCCATTGGTAACACCAAGTTTGTTTCCCATACCTAGGAGTCTGTCACAATGACAAGACAACCTACTGAATGGAAGAAGATATTTGCAAATCATATATTTGATAAGGGGCTAAACTCCAAAATGTATAAAGAACTGACATAACCTAATATAAAAAAACACACAATTAAATAATAGAGAGATGGCTTGTATAGATAGTTTCCTAAAGAAGACATTTAGATGGAAAACCGGAACATGAAAGGTACCTGATATCACTAATCATCCAGGCAATACAAGTCAAAACACAATGGGGTATCAATTCACATCAGCCATAATGGCTACTATAAACAAACAGACAAACAAAAAAGACAAGTGTTGGAGAGGATGTGGAGAGAAGGAACCTTCTTACACTGTTGGTGGGGATATCAAGGAAGAGAGAAAACAGTATGGATGTTCCTCAAAAAAGTAAAAGTAGAACTAACACACATTCCAGCAATTCCACATCTAGGCATTTACCTAAAAAAAATGAAAACACTAATTTGAAGCGATACAGACACCCTATGTTGTTGTAGCATTATTTACAATAGCCAAGATATGGAAGCAACTTAAGTGTCCATCAATAGATGGATAAGAAGATGTGGTGCATACATATAATGGAACATCGCTCATACATAACAAGAATGAAATCTTGCCATTGCGACAACATTGATTAAACTAAAACAAAAATGTTTTCTTATGTAAATAAATGAAACTATATCTTTGAAATATATCAGCAATAGACTTGAAGCAATACTTCTGAGAAACATGACAAAATGTCTCTCTAAATAGAAATACAATATCAATCTATAATTCTGGCCTTGATTGTAAAAAGTCAGAGAAGAAAGAAGAAATTCTAATGTTTCTGTTATACATATTGAATAAATTTATTTCATCAGCTGTGTATCTACAGTAATCACTTTTGTGCGTGTATGTGTGTGTGTGTGTGTGTGTGTGTCAAGTTGAATAGAACTCAGTCCAATAAATTATGGCATCTTAGTCTGTCCCAAATTATTTTTATGTATATAGTAAGTCATTTAATTTGAAAATTTTTAGGGTTTGGCCAGTGATGCGGGCTGTGAAAGAATCCACAATGAAAAAAAAAAAAAGATGCAGAGAGAAA
Organism: Myotis yumanensis; assembly: GCF_028538775.1. Classification (NCBI taxonomy): domain Eukaryota; kingdom Metazoa; phylum Chordata; class Mammalia; order Chiroptera; family Vespertilionidae; genus Myotis; species Myotis yumanensis. The sequence goes on from NW_027223772.1 coordinate 6,900,219, forward strand.
ATTTCTTTTGATTTCCAAGAGAGGTAAGGGCAATTATTGCTAGTCAATAAAGGGCAGGGAGGAAAGGGTGGCCTGTTCTTTTAAACAGCGGCTGTTGCTGAGCAACAAGGAATGAAGTGGGATTGTGTTGAAGTTGAGCAGATATATGGGGCGGGCATGGCCGGGGGGGGGGGGGGGGGCGGGGTGGAGGGGTGGGGGGGGGGGTGGTGGTTCTTAAAAAGTTATAGTTCGTTTGCTTTCCAGGAAATAGTCCAGCAGATGTCCTAGGGAGGTATTTTATCAGTACTTTTCTCAAGCCTGTAAAACATGCTTAGAACAAAAGTTATGAAGAGCTCAAAAGAGGCTTGCTTGAAAGGGATAGGGCAGTGGTCCACAAACTCATTAGTCAACAGAGCCAAATATCAACAAACAGTACTTCTTCAAAATAGACTCACCCAGGCCGAAAAACGACTTCTGCGCATGGGCCACGAAGTTTCAATCGCACTGTATATGCGCCTGCACGTGGTATTTTGTGGAAGAGCCACACTCAAGGGGCCAAAAAGCCGCATTTGGCTCATGAGCCACAGTTTGCCGACCATGGGAATGGGGAAAGGAACTTTCCACTAACTAAAGACTCCTCGGTGGGAATTATTCCTGAGCGGTAAAAACAGCAGGGAGGAAGGGGATGCAAGAATGTCGCCTTGAAAGTAGCTTATCTTGTCCCCCAGTTTGAGCAGAAGAGCTGTTTGAATCAGAGGAACCAACAATCTTGGGTTTTAATTATCAGGTGCTTCTCATAAATTGTGGATGGCCACTGCCAAGAAAAAGGCCTTACAAAAATGATTTTCTGTCCTTACAAAAATGATTAAAAGTAAATGTATATATGGGTGATTTAAAAAAAAAAGATATTGTATAATAACACCCATGCCTTTAAAGAGTTTCAACTAGACAAAGAAAGAAAGGCCGTATGATAAAGTACCAGCAATGTGGTTGAAGCAATAGACGTTCATTATATGATTTGCATTGATTGTCTTGGCTGGTGTGGCTCGGTTGGTTGGATGGCATCTAGTGCACCAAAAGGTTGCTGGTTTCATTCCCAGGAAGGGCACATGCCAGGGTTGCAGGCTAATCCCTGGTAGGAGGTGTGCAGGAGTCAGGCAGCCAAACAATGCATCACAGTCACATTGATGTTTCTCTCTCTCTCTCTCTCTCTCTCTCTCTCTCTCTCTCTCTCTCTTCATTCCTCTCTCTCTAAAAGTCAATTTAAAAATATTTAAAACAAAGATCTGAATTGATCTACTTTACAGTCCACCTCTAGTTTTATTATGTCTGAAATAATCCTATAAAATGTGTTTCTGTGTTACTTTTTTTGTTAGTAATATACTTTTTAAAAAGCCCATGCCAAAAAAATCTAAGACTTCCTCTTTAATAATTGTATCATTTCAGTTTAAATGTGGTACCAACATCACCAATTCTTATAAGACATGATCAAATTCTTGACACTATATCACTATTTCTTAGCATAATGTAGGGTCAATAAATCATAAATTCGGATATGCTTTCTGGATCTTTGATGGACAGTGAAAGACCAGAAGAAAATTAATCATTTGACAAAGCATAATTAACAGTGATATTTTTTATAAATGCAAACTGTGGAAAATAAGGGTTTTAAAATATTAACTTCTAGATATCCACTAATAAAAATATTAATGATTAAAAAAATACTGTGTATTAAGAACAATTCTATGTTTATACTATGGGTTGAGGTTCCACAGATAAACTATCAGACACTAGTTAAGTTTTAATTTCAGATAAACAAGAAACATTTTTCATTACTAAGTATGCTCCAAATATTGTGTGGGACATACTTGTGCTAAAATCAAATCTGCTATTTATTTGAAATTAAACCTTAATTGTAAGTTCTGTATTTTTATTTGATAAATCTGAAAACACTAGGATTATACATACTTCTGATTTTTCTAGTTTGCTACAGGGATACCAGACTATTATATAAAATAATGCACAAACAAAACTAAAACAAATAAGCAAACACAACCTAGAAACATATAATTATTTCATCATTTGGATTGTTTTGTATTTTGAAAAGGAATATATGCCACCTCACAGTGGTCTCAGGAACTCAATACAGAATCCATCACTGTACTGGGCTGCATATCGGGGCACGCTGTGCTGTCTGTTCCTGGAACAGACAGATAGGAAGGTACTGACATCAGGTCAGGCCTTGAGATATGGTCTCATGGTCCCTCCTCAATGTATACTGTGCTCTCTGTTCCCGGAAAACATAGATAGGAAGGTGATAATGCTGTGCTGTGTCGAGAACAAATTGCGTAAGCATGACTTTGTAACTTTGTAGTTTTTGCAAATAAATTGCCATAACTCTTGGAGTCAGGTGCTGCAGTTCGAAGCAAAGGCTGAACTGCAGACAGCTGGCCAGCTTAATAAAGCTTCCTAAATTTAAATTCTGAGTCAGTGGTCTATCTCGCTGAGTCAACCCATTACATCACAATATTTCTGTAGCAAAACATATGAATATGAACACTAAATGGATTAACTTCATGTATAAACAGAGTGAGGTTCATTCAAATTTGCCAACAAATGAGTATTAAGCACCTAAACTATGAAGAAACTTTATAGTTTGAGGATTTTCTGGTATATGAATTATAGATAAATGGTTGTAATCATGAAGACCATTTTAAATATGTATTTTAATAAAATTTATGGTGGTGACAGATTAATAATATTATATAGGTTTCAAGTGTACATTTCTATGATTCATGATCTATGTATTGCATTGTATGCCCACTGATGAAATTTCTATCTTTCAATTTTTCAAGCATCATTTCTCAGAACTGTGTTAGTTCCTTAGTGTTTCTGTTTCCTTATGCTTCTTCCTTTGCTGAAGAGGTTGGCTTCTTCCCCCTGGATGGGATACACAGTTGCCACTTTGTTCAAACAAGAGACCATGCTTTCCTCTCTCTCATGGTTCTTTTCTCATCCCAAGAAATTCTCTGCTCTGACTCAACCTTCTCTTTTTCAGCCCAGGGTCAGGGGAAGGAGGGGGAGCCTGGGTAGACAGTTATTCATGAGAAAAATTCAATTTGCTATTTGGAATGCAGGTAAGGTCAGTTACTAAGCAACAGGCTACAGTTGAATGTTACTGAATACTAAAATTTGTCATGCTTACTAATTTGGCCTATGACCTCTGAAAGTTACTTAACTCTTGTTAATTGGCCATTGTAGAAATCAGGTAAATATTGTGAAGTAAATGCTGACAAGCTAATAGAGCCTCCTGTACTCAACAAATAGAAGACTTACACCTTCTTTGTCACTTGGGAAAGACATGTATAGTTCCCATCCTTCTCCACATATATTAGATGTAAAATTTTTAAGAGTTGAAAATAATTAACTTCTATCTGCCATAAAGTAAATGAGAGTATAGGCTTTTATTAATGTTAAGAAACATTTTCTTCCTTTAACATCCATAAAACCACTATCACCATGCCCTTCCCTTCTTCCTCTAACCATCTATATCCTCTGTCCTTAATTACTATTTCTTTTCTAACCAACTTTTTAATTTTGATACTCTCTGGGTTTCTACTCTTTTTTTTCTTCAAAAAATTTTAATTGATTTTTAAGTAGAGAGAAAGGGAGAGGGAGAGAGGAACATCAATGTGAGAGCTGAACATTGAGAGGCTCCCTCCTGCATGCCACCTGGTATTGAGTCTGCAACCCAGACATGTGCCCTGACCAGGAATTGAACAAGCAACTTTTTGGTGCACAGAACAATGCCCAAACAACAGAGCCACACCGGCCAGGACTAGGGTTCTACGCTTGATTCACTTATCTTTTGCCCCAATTTAATATACACTGAGTGGCCAGATTATTATGACCACCCCATCAGTACAATGAAGTGAATTAGTTATGCAAATAATAATAAAAACTTGAGAGTATTTTCTTAGGAAGTTTTCAATATTCAGTATTTATGGAAGTGTCAATGAAGTACTGATGGGTGGTCATAATAATCTGGCCGGTCATAATAATCTGGCCACTCAGTGTATATGGCCCAATCTATCCTGAGAAACAGACCAATATTTTCATCTATATTCTAGTAATGTTATTGTAACAATTCCCATTATGCCTCAGAACAGTTCATTTTTGGAGTAGTCTTTTCTCACTTTTATCTTTCTTGTTACCTCAACCCCAGGCATCCAATAAAAGACATATAAAAAGTCATCCTACACCATAAATTAGGATCCCTCCATCACCCACCCTCCACCCCTTCCCTCTGGTATTCACCATACTGTTGCTGTATTCATTAATTTCAGATTTACTAGTATATGCTGCATATGAGTGAAATCATATGGTTGTTAGCTTTTCATGACTGACTTATTTTGCTTATATTCTCAAGGTCCATCCTTGTTACAAATGGCATCTTTTATTATGGCTGAGTAATATTCCATTATATATATGTACCTTATTTTTTTTTTTTTTATCCAGTCATCTATCAAAGAACACTTTGGTTGTCTCCATGTCTAGGCCACTGTGAATAATGCTGCAATGAACATAAGGGTGCATATATCTTTGCGAATACATGTTTTAAAGTTTTTCGGGTAAAAACTCAAGAGAAGGATTGATAGGTCATAAAGTAACTTTATTCTTAATTTTTGAGGAATTGCCAGACTGTTTTCCAGAGTGGCTGTACTGCATTCCCACCAGCAGGGAATGAAGGTTCCCTTTTCTCCACAACCTTTTCAACACTTGTTAGTACTTGTATTGTTGATAATAGCTATTCTAACAGATGTGAGATAGTATCTTATTATAATTTTGATTTGCATTTCCCTTATACAAAGTTGAACATCTTTTCACATATCTGTTGACCATTTTGTATGCCTTCTTAGGAGAGTTGTCTGTCCTCTGCCCATTTATTAATTGGATTCTTTGTTTGTTTGGTGTTGAGTAGTATGAGTTCCTTATATTTTTTTATATTAACCTTTTGCTGGAGATGTTGTTTACCAATATCACCTTCTATTCTGTCAGATGAAAGATGGTTTGATTTTCGGTGGTGGGCACACAGTGCAATACACAAATTTTGTATCATAGAAATGTACACTTGAAAGCTATTTGACCCTATTAACTAATATCACCCATATACATTTAATTAAAAAAAAGAAAAAAAATACCTCAAAATTTTACCAGAATGTTAATGGTGAATATCTTTGGGTAATGGGACTACAGATACTAGTCCAAACAAAAGGTTTTATGTTTAAAAAATTCATCCTATGTAATGAATTCAATTGAGTTGCTAATTTCAGAGAGAACATCAGGCCCCCAAGCCCAGGAATAGAAGTCTCCATAACTGCTGGTTGTTAAAACCAGCAGGGATGGTAGCTGAGTGAGAGGGAGGGCTGCTGGAGTCCCAGGCATTCCACTTAAATGGCCCACTCAGACTCACTCCCTCTGCACTCCAGTGCAGCATTTTGAAAGGCAAATAGACATACATACAAGGAAAAACTGAATTGTCTGTTATCAGTGTGCCAGCTGAGGATGGGGGGGAGGGGAAAGCAGCTTTCTCCCAGAGAAAAATGCTGGTAGAAGCCATTGTTCCTTTGATGAGTACTCCCCTCCACAGAGCCAGCAGGTAGGCGAGCTCCATATCTGAGACTTCATCAACCTGGCTCACACTGATTGCCCTGTGCTGGTGATTCCCTGATACTCCACCCCACCCAACTTTCAGGCCCACCCATACTGTTTCTAGTGGCTTTTCTAAATGAATGGCCTATATTGGCTCTTGCTTCAGATTTTCCTAAAATCTCTCAAACAACCAGCATCTGACCTCAGCACGCCCATACCTCTCCCTAAGTACAGTGGGGCCTTGACTTACGAGTGTCCCGACTAACAAGTTTTTCGAGATACGAGCCATCTCTCGGCCTATTTTTTGCTTTGAGTGGCAAGCTAAAATTCAAGGTTACGAGCCACCTTCAGATACCCCACCGCTAGTTGGCGCAGCGAACGTCACAGTGAACGCCACAACATAAGCCCATCATCACGTGTCTCACTCGTTCACTTTTGTCCCATCCCTGGCACTAGCAGCAGCCAACCTTGATTCACAGGTTGGCCTCACCTGGGTACCTTCAAGCCCAGCACAAGTAGCAGTCATCTGCAGATCTCTTTGTAGCTCATGCCAGGTGGCTCCGGAAAGAACTCAAACCATGGTTGACCTTGTGCTGCACCTCTGGGAGGCCTCAGAGCCAGTACACCCAGCTTTAGACCACACTGAGTCATCACCACCCAAATATTACAAGTACCACACTTAAGGAATGAACTACATGGAAACCAGAGCAGAGCCTCCCTGAAGTAAATCCTGCTCTGGGCTTGGGCCCCTTCATAGCTGATCCTCCAGTATTGTCAGGAGGATCTCAGCCAGTCCTTGCAGCTGATGTCCTGGGAGTAAATCCCTCCCATTGATGTGCCAACATCAATCAAGGCTCAACTACAAGAGGAGGGTGTATACAGCCCACACAGGGAACACACTGCAAATGTCCAGCTAGGGTGATTGAGGAGGCTGTGCCTCTGGACCCTACAGGTCACCTACTACATTAGGTCACTCTACCAAGCCTGGGAGACACAGCAACGACACCTAATACACAAAGCAAACATAGGGAGGCTGACAAAATGAGGAGACAAAGAAACATGTGTCAAATGAAAGAATAGAACAAAACTCCAGAAAGAGAACTAAATAAAATGGAGGCAAGTAAATTACTAGAGGCAGAGTTCAAAACACTGGTTATAAGGATGTTCCTCAACAGCATAAAAAGAAATATTATTTTCTCATTTTAAAATAGAGAAGATTGATGCTCCAATATGTAAATGCTTAAAGTACCACAGATAATAATAAATTCAAGATAAAAATTTGATTCAAACCTGGATCTGCCTATTCACAGGACGATGTTTAACCATGACTACATATAACCTCTCTAACAGTAATCAATGTACCCTTGAAGAGTGACACTCCAATCATGTTTGCTACACTTTTGTATCCCTAGCATAAAGCATGCCCTTGGTAAAGAGAAAACCATATATAAACAGTTCCTAAATTGATCTGTACTAACATGAAAGGGAAAAAAAAGGGGGGGGGGGGTAGAGAGACACATTTTGGCTTCAAATAGGCAATACCTTTTTCACAAAATATGGGGGAAAGGTGGCTTCCTTACTTTTATTTTTTCCCCCTTTAATCTTTTGAACTGAAGTTCAGTCCTTAGAGGGTGTTTGTAAAGACTTCAAAGGATTGTACTTGAAGTAGACACTGGAAGAGCACCTGTTTCTTTGAGATTAGAATGAGGGTTGCTCATTGTCTTACCTGTTCAGGAGACTCAGAAAGAAGAACACATCTCAAAAGCGTGAAAGCTGAATTATAGTGGGAGCCTGTACTCATTAACTTCCAGCTCTACAAAAGAAACAGTACAAACATATAATTAAAGAAAGCGTAGAGCATCTTCATTCTTGTGGTAAGACTATTTAAAATATTTTAAATTTGTACAAGTTTTGCAATCTAATTGTCATACTTGTGGAACTGACATTTTTTTTTTACAATAAAGAGATTACAATAAAATGTAAAGGACAATTTTGAAATTCGTTCAGAGTATTGCTTAATCTTGTGAAAATGTTTTAGGATCACATTTTAGCATATTTAAATCCTAGGAATCATTTTAAGAAACCTATTGGAAAATACAAATTTCCAAATGTTAGGATGATGAAACTCATATTTTTTTTTCTTCAAAGCATGAAATGTATTCAAGGCATTATAAAAATTCTTTCTCGGGACAAAACCGGTTTGGCTCAGTGGATAGAGCGTCGGCCTGCGGACTGAAGGGTCCCGGGTTTGATTCCGGTCAAGGGCATGTACTTGAGTTGCGGGCACATCCCCAATGGGAGCTGTGCAGGAGGCAGCTGATCGATGTTTCTCTCTCATCGATGTTTCTAACTCTCTATTTCTCTCCCTTCCTCTCTGTAAAAAATCAATAAAAATATATTTAAAAAAAAAATTCTTTCTCGGTAAAAATAAAGAAAGTAAAATGAAGAAAATGAAATCTATAAGAGAGAGATCCTTTATCTCTAGTGATCACATGAGATCTAGCAACATGCATACATAAAACATACAGATGATGTATTGTAGAACTGTATACCTGAAACTTTGTATAATTGTATTAACCAATGCCAAGTCAATAAGTTCAATAAAATAAATGAGTGTGTGCTTTTAACACATTATTATTCATATATGAGGCATTGCATATCAAGATCAAATTTCCAAAACATACATGATGAATATGTACTTTTGAAGAGCTCAATGCAGATACTAGTATTCCCAGCAGGGATTTTTTTATGCTTTCCTGCCCATGTAATTAAGCCAGACTACTGTAACAAACCAGTTAAACCAGGTGAAAGTAACTATCAAAGAAACTGACCTTGTATGTCAACAGGAAAGTTTTGGACCTGACCCAGCACATGATAGGTTATTAGTTGGTTGGTGAGTCCACAGACCTTATCTTACCCAAGTCAAAGCCAGGGCTTTGTGACTCCCCTCATGGCTACAATCTTGTTTTTGTTTTGTTTGTTTTTTCAGATTGAAAGGTACCCATTATCCTCTCTTACTGACTTAACCCTCCTTAATTTAACCAGACTTACTGTTTCTGGCTGCTTGTGCACAGTCCCTGAGATCTCAGAACTTCTCCTGTAGATGCGGTTGGCCACAAACCCCCATGCTATATCCCACTGGGTCTCACAGAAAAATCTTAAGTCTCTCACTCACATCTCAATTTTCCAACCTGAAGGATTAGGAGGAACAAACGGAAGAGCTGAAAATGTGAAATAAGCGAGCTATATCCGGAGAAACTTACCGGAGATCCCAGAGAGCGTCCAAAGAGCCAGGGAACCGAAAAGGCTCCCTCCGTCCGCACTGTCTCCGCCTCTAGGAGCCGTCCTGAATCTCTAACAGCTGTTTTCAGTTTTCATCTTGTTGCTGAAATTGTCAAATGACAAAAGTAAAGCAATGTAGTATTGAGTTTGATGTCCCTTGTTCAAGGGAGAACAATCCCTGGGTTGGGGGAGAACAGTGTCCAGCAAGCAGAGGAGCCTTCTTCCCGAAGGACTTGGGCAAGAGTGAGTTTTGTAGAGCTTTAGAAGAGGCCGTAAGAGAACAGCGGGGCTTGCGGTTGCGGATTTCCTTAAGGCTCTTAGATCCTATTTTCTAGGGCAAGGTAACTGGCTAAAGCTGAGCTGGGGGACTGTGATTGGTGTATGTGAGGTTTCCCTGACAGGCATTTCCCATAAGTGCAGGCTTACTTAGGTTTAGATTTGTGGTGGCCTCCGTTTTGTGGATCACAATACACAAAATAATTTTATTGCTGAACAGTTCCACTCCTAGGTACATACCCAACATAAATACATGCATATGTGTATCAAACTTTATGGTTAAGAAAGCCCATTGCAATTTTATTTGTCTCAAACTAGAAACAATACAGTTGTCCATGAACAGTAAAATAAATAAATTCATCATGGTTTATCTATACATGTAAATACAGCAATGAAGATAAAGACACTATTGTGCCCTAGCCGTTTTAGCTCAGTGGACAGAGTGTCGGCCTGCGGACTGAAGTGTCCTGTATTCAATTCTGGTCAGTTGCAGGCTCCTCTCAGCCCAGGCCATGGTCGGGGCTCCTGCAGAAGGCAACCAATCCATGTGCTTCTCTCACATTGATATTTCTCTCTGTCTTTCCCTTTCTCTTCCACTCTCCCTAAAAATCAATGGAAAACTATACTGGAGTCAGGATTAAAAAAAAAAAAAAAAGGACACTATTGCTCCCCATGTTAACATAAGAATCTCCACAAACCTTACACTGAACAACAGAAGTGAGACTTACATGACTGCATAATGTATATTCCATTTTTTGGATTTTCTAAGCAGGTGAAATTAATCTGTTGTGATAGACTTTGAGTAATTGTTAAATTTGAGTGGTTAGTGACTGGAGAGGAGAGGAAGGGGACCTCTGGATGCTCACAGTGAAAAGTTTGTAATCTGAAAATATACAAGATTTGTGCAGGTTTTTGCTGGTATATATGATTTCAGTGAAACATGTTCTTAATAAATGAGTAAAAGCAATAATATAGAGGAGACCGAATGGTAGTTTGGAGTAGAGTAGCAATATAGTGAGAGGTGCTTGAATCTATTCTAAAGTTAGAGGCGATACCATATTTTAAAATTAATGTGTAGTATGAGAGAAATAAATTATAGATGTCTGCTGAGAAACTAGAAAGTTAAACTTGTCATTAAAAAGAAGAAACCACAGGGTTTTGGAGGTCTGATCACTTGGTTTGTAACATCTTAAATTACATGTGCTTTTTGATAGTGAAGTGGAGCTCTAGTAGGAAATTTTATATAACCATCCATAGTTCAGAAGAGAAATCTTGAAAAAGATTAGCATAATGGAAAAATAATAAAATGAAAGAACATAAAATAAAAACAAAATAAATTTGTAATATCTATAGTAATATAAATAACCACTTTATGGTTAAGATTTTTTTTAGAGCTAGAGAGGCAAAATAAATACTTATAAAACAATGCTAAAATTGACAGAATCATTTGTATACTAATCTCAAAAATAAAGATTAAGGAAACAAAGGTCAAATAAGCAATAGTTTGTGTGTAGAATATTTGTGAAGTACAAATAACGCATCTGATCTAATTGGCATTTGTGGAACACTGACTATAACACAGAATATATATCTTCTTTTCAAGCATTGTGAAACATTTCTAAATTGAACATAAAGACCTAAAACAAATCTCAAAATTATAAAAATAATGTGCTTGTCAGTTTCTCTAAAGACAGTAAATCTTTGTTAAACCTCACAGTGAGCTTAGACACTGGTGTAAACTGTGAGAGCATATTTTTATGTCTAATATCCTATATCCATAGAGAGATATATAATAGTATACATTCAAAAGTATTTTTTGGATGATAAATTATATGATAATCATGCTTATAAATCAATAGTAACATATGCATTTAAGTATGTTTGAAAAAAACAGCATAAAGAACTTGTAATATACTTAGAACTGCTCGATAAATTGCTATAAATAATCTCAATTGGTATCTTAAAGCAGCATTTCTCAAAACTTTAGTTTTCATCACTCAGCCACAATTTTAGATATTATTGAAAAACCTAAGAACTTTTGTGCATATGGGTACTACCTTTCATGTGATCAATATTCAAAACTAAAACAGAAATATTTAAAGAACATGACTACAGAAGCACAAACTTATGAATATAATAATAGCAGTGTGAATGCATCTGAATTTCTAGTACCAAAGCTTATTCTTGAGAAGATCCATGATTTCAATTTTTCTCCCAAACTGATTACATCCATTTTTGCTGCATATTCAAAGTCTCCTTCCTTCTCATGTCATATTGCTAGGAATACAGCTATAGGATTGCAAGATACTGCTGACCCCAGACATTTCAGTTTTAAAGTGTGACTGGGCCAGGAACCACAGCTTTATTTGCCTTAGACAAGCCTGTGACCAGTCCAGGGGAAGATGAATTGATTCCATGATTTTTCTTTTACAGTTCTTTGCATAGGACTTCAACCTTTCGACCCCCAAGTCTTTGTAAAACAAGCAAGTCAAAAATAGAAGATGTTTTATTCTATTCTTCATCCACTTGTTTCCATAGGAAGAGAAGTAAAAAAATATTTAAATATAGAAGAGTGGGGAAAAGAAAATCTTTTTAATAAAATTGTGGCTCTATTTCTATTACAAATGTATTTACATTCTGGCTGCATATTATACTTGGCCCAGGGGCTCAATTCTTTAGACTAGATGTTCTCAGAGGGAAAGATGTGAGAATCATCAGCTGGGAAGCCACTTCAATATTTGTGGATTTTATGCAGGGATATAACTGCTATATCCTCCACTTCCTTCTTAGGAAGAGCTGAAGAAATTTGCTTTACTTACTGCCATAGTGAAATAGGAATTTTTAGGGATGAAAAAGGCAGGTTTAGGGAATTTTTTAAATTAAGGGGGTCCATGGAAGAAAAAAAGGGCTACAGAGCTACAAAGGTTACATTTCCATAAGACAAGGGAACTGGGAATAGACAAAGGTCTATATTTACAAAATAAAGACGGAGGGCTTTACATGTGCCATGGGAGGTTTGACCTTTGAGCTCAGGAGTTGCTATAGTGACAAACACAAAGGGGAATAGTGGCCAATCAGACGGAATATCAGGCACAAAAACTGCAGCCTTTATAAACCGGGGTGGGGGGGTGGGGGGGAAGGAACTCGGTGGGACTCTTTCCCCCTCCCCACGTGGGAGTCTGTACTTGTTCTTCAATGAATTCCACCTTTGCTATACCATCTTCCATCCATGGTTTCTTTCTTCAACTCCAACGGACAAAGAATCCAGGGAACCAACCATCCTGCCTAGGGGAACACCATATTTTCCACTCTGAAAATCCCCTATTAATAGATTAGGGAGGTGGGAGAGGGTGGGAATTTATGGTCTCTGTCCTGGTGCCCACCATTGACTGTCTCTCTTTTGGGCAATTACTTTTAATTGAATTTATTGGTGTGATACTGGTTAATAAAGTCATATAGAGTTCATGGGTACAGTTCTATAATACATCCTCTGTAAATGACATTGTGTGTCTATCACCCCAAGTCAAGTCTCCTTCCATCACCATTTATCTCCCCTCTTTCTCTCTCCTCTAACTCTCCTTTTTTTCTCTTTGTTGATTTACTAGCCCTATTAATTTCTAGAAAGGTCACATCACACTGGCTCTTCTGCCCTCCGTTACAGGTTTGCTTTCTCACTCAGGATACTGACTTGCTCAACGTTGCTCAGGTACATTCAGCAAATTGCTGGAGAACTCTCATTAGCATTGAACTAGGCTATTTCAGGGCTCAAAACCCATTAACTTTTGAATGATGACCAGGACTCTTACAAAATTGTCTGATCTTCGGGAACTTTGCTAATGACTTCAGAATGTTTTCTCACACTGTTTAAACACAAATACAGTAACCACAGTGGCAGATAGATTTTAACGTGGCTTCCACGTTCCCCATCTATTGGTGTTCACATATTTGTGTGATCCAGTTCTTTCGTGTGGATGGAACTTGTGATTTGTTTCCAATGAATGGAATGCAGCTAAGGTGATGACAGGTACGTAATATGTATATGTGATTACATAAGAGTATAGCACCCATCTTGATAGAATCTCTCAAGTGTTGGCTTTGAAGCAAGCCATCATGAGTCCTATGACTGTAAGAAGATTAATTCTGCTAACAAACTGAGAGAATTCAGAAGCAGATACTTCCCCAGTCAAGCCAATGATGAGAATCCAGCCCTGGATGACGATGTGTGTGCAGCTCTGCTCAGACCCTAAGCAGGGGACTCAGCTAAGTCATGCCCAGACTCCTGACACACAGAAACTATGGGAAAATATGTGTGTTGTTTTAAGTGTTAATGCAAAAACATTCAAACCTGTAAAGAATTTTTGTGAGGTTATTTGAGCCAAACTGTTGACAATTGCCAGGAAACAGAACCTCAATGGATTGGGATAATGCTCCAGAGAACGGCAGTTCTTCACCTTGTTTTATACATTTACAATCAAAGAAGACAACTTAAGTGGGTTACATGAAATCCATTGGTAATAGATTAGGGAGGTGGGAGAGGGCAAAACTCAGGGGGGACCTCTGGGATTGGATGAAAAGTAACATGATAGACACACACTTCCTTTACCCATGTGGGTGCAGGATTGTTAACAGTCAACAATTAGCATGATAACAATAACAATGAAGGAATTTATGGTCTCTGTCCTGGTGCCCAGATCCATTTGGTTGTGCCCTGAGGGGTCTAGAAAAAGGGAAGTTACAAGTTACCCTGACATTTCACAAGGACATTATCTTAGATACAGAAAACAATAGGCTCAGTTAAGGTAAAGATTGACCTTTGTCAGGGAAGATACTGGTCTAGGACATGAATACCCACTATAAACTGCTTTTAGTTAAAGTGTTCATTTCAGGGAGGAAGCAAGATGGCGGCGATATAGGCAGACGCGTCCCAGGTCTTGTCCCGGAGCAAACGGAGTAAGCAGCTGAAACTAATAACACCCACCCCGAATTGGCAAATTTACTCAGCTGGTGAGACGGCTTGCAGCCTGGAAGGGCAGACCTCCCCTGGAAAGGTTAAAAACCAGGGATCTGGGCAGGAAAGTTTGCCAGACCTGAGCCCAGAGGGTCGGAGGGAGACCGCATGGCAGACAGCCGCGTCTCTTGGGACAGACACAGACCCTGACCAGGGTAAGGAGTTCCGCGGGTTTGCTGGCGCCAGGAGATTTGAGATTTGGATTTTGTGATTGCGGAGAACTGAGACTAAAGGGGGCATCCTGAGGAACTGACCAGACCGTGCAGTGCCCATAAGAGAGGAGCGTTTCCCAGACCATGCAGTGCTGGTAAGAAGAGCGTTTCCCAGACCGGTAAGAGGAGCGTTTCCGCGGCCGGCCGGCGTTTGTCTGTTTCTTTGTTTTCACTGAACCCTGCTCATAGGACAGTTCGGATACAGACACTCACCTGTGCTGAAGAGAGGGTGAAGGTGCAGACGAGGGGAATCTGGGGAGAGGCTGAGGAAAGAGGGGGAGCCGGAGGAGGTGGCAGCGAATTGAGTGCTGAGACCCCCCTGGGCCCAGGACTGGGGCAGCCATTCCTCCAGAGGGTGGAATTCCTCCCCCCAGCCCCTCAGGCAAGGAGCACAGCCACACCCAGATTCCACCCTGTATGAGATAAAGGACTAAAACAAGCTGATTAGTCCCTGGGAGTTACCAGGGTCTGGCCTATAGAGGGATTTTCAGTCCCACCAACAACACAGAGCAGGGTAAGGATTAAAAAAGGATAGAGAAGCTGTATAGCCTCAGAGGCCAACCCAAAAACACTGCCACCCAGAGGTTGAGCCACAAACTGACTCTTAGGGGAATACAAATTAAGGCAGACTGGATCACAAATACGGCCTGCTTTAAAATCAGGACTGTGATTTACAACACGGAGGAACAGTGTAATGCAGGCAACACTCTCCTAAATACCTGGCAGGACCAAGGCGAACCAGGCTGAAGAGTAGAAGAACCGAAAGACCATCACTACTGCAAATTTTTTCTTTTTCTTTTTCTTTTTAATTTTTTCACCTTTTTACTAAGAAACCAATTTTTTTTTCTCTTTTTCTTCTTTTTCCATCACCTGATTTTACCCTTTCAATTACCACATTTTTATTTTTAACCAGTATTATTACTCCTACCATTTTACCATTTTTTAAAGTGCCATTTTATTTTCTCTTTATTTTCTTTTGGGATTAGTGCTCTCCATTCTATTTTCATCGTTCCTTTAGCATTAATTTTCCCTATCTCAATTCCACCTCTTTGCTAAAACCCTCTTCCTTACTTTTCCCCTTTTGGTGTCCTGTTTCTCTTACCCTATTCCTGCTCCAGACTTTCCCAATTCCCTCTTTTTACCCCCTGTCTAATTCCACCCTACTTATATATCCTATTTCCAATCTACTGCTCTAAATCCTTATACACCTATTCTTTATCCTTCTTCACTTTCCAACCATTTTTTTTTCTCTCTTATCTTTCTATTGTTTTCTTGATTGTTGAATATATTGGGCTTTTTTTTTTTTTTTTTTTTTTTAATTTGTTTGTTTGTTTTGTTTTGTGTTTTTTCTTCTTTTTTAGGACTGGTTGTGAGGTTGTTTTTCTTTTTCTTTTTCTTTTTCTTTTTTTTTTCTGCTGGTTTTTCCCTTCCCTCCCCCACCCCACCCCAGCTATTTTTGTGCTTCTGTTTTCCCTTACCCCTCTGGATATTATTGGTGGTTTGTAGTTTGCATTCATCTCCAGGGATCTGTTGCTGGAATTTGTTGAGATTAGTGGCAGTTCTATTGGAGTTTGCTCCTCATACGGGGAGTCTCTTCCCCACTTCTACTTCATTCTCTTTTTTCGCTCTCTTTTTTTCCCCCCTCTTTTTTCCCAATTCTATTTTTGCACTCCTTTTTTGTTTGTTTTTTTCTTATTTTTCTTTTCTGTTCTCTCTTTTATCTTCTTCTCTTCTTTCTCCCTTATCCCCTAATTCTCTTAATTCGGGTGGTCACCTTTATTTGGAGTTATTAATATTGTGAATATACTTGTGTTCAGTGCCTGGTACGTTGTGCCTTGCTCTGTTGTATTTTGTGCCTTTAAATCAACGCAGCAGATCCAAGCAACAGCAGCCCCCTGATCACCGCAGCCTCCTGATCACCACAGCCTCCTGATCACCACACCCTCTGTCTGTGGAACAGCAACTGTACGTGAAGCCTCCCCCCACCAGCCAGAAGAGCCAACACAGCTGTGAACAACACCCACCAGAGGAGCTGCTGCCAACTGGAAAGCAGCTGCTACCGCAACCGTCTGAGCAGCAACCACAACCCAAGGAGCCCCTGCCACCCAGGGAGCAGCCACTGAACACCTCAACATCTACATATGTCAGCGAGATCAAACATGGGTAGGCAAAGAAACCCCCAAAGGAAAGAAAAGGAGGACTCGCCAGAAAAGCAGCTAAGTGAGACAGAGATATGCAACATGACGGAAAAAGAATTCAGAATAAGGTTCCTAGAGTACATGCACCACATGTTCAAGAAGCAAGAAGAAACAGATGAAAAACTCAACTACTTATGCAAGAAGCTAGAAGAAACAGATGAAAAAATCAACAACTTAAGTAAGTCCCAAGAAGAAATGAAGAGTGACATAGCTTCAATAAAAAACTCCATTGAAAGTATCAACAGTAGACTGGGAGAAGCGGAGGACCGAATTAGTGAATTAGAAGACAAGGAAGCAAAACACACTCAAACTGTACGGCAAATGGAGAAAAAAATTAAAAGACAGGAGGAGAGCCTAAGGGAGCTTTGGGACAACATGAAACGAAACAACATACGAATAATAGGGGTGCCAGAACAACAGAAAGATGAACATGGATTAGAAAACCTATTCGAAGAAATAATATCAGAAAACTTCCCTGAGGTGGGGAAGAAAAAAGTCACACAAGCCCAGAGAGTCCCAAACAAGGTGAACCCGAAAAGACCCACACCAAGACACATCATAATTACCATGGCAAATGTTCAGGATAAAGAGAGAATCTTACAGGCTGCAAGAGAGAGACGGAAAGTAACATACAAGGGATCTCCCATTAGATTATCAAATGATTTCTCAACAGAAACACATCAGGCCAGAAAAGAATGGACGGAAATCTACAAAGTGATGCAAAGCAAAGGACTGAATCCAAGAATACTCTATCCAGCAAGGCTATCATTCAAAATTGAAGGGGAAATAAGAAGCTTCACAGACAAAAAAGGGCTAAGGGAGTTTATCACCACCAAGCCAGCCATGCAAGAAATGCTAAAGGGACTGGTGTAAAAAGAAGAAATATCAAGCTCAGAAAGAAAACAGCCACACACACACACACAAAAAGAAATGGCTACAAACAAATACCTTTCAATAATAACTTTAAATGTAAATGGACTAAATGCTCCAACCAAAAGACATCGAGTGGCTGAATGGATAAAAAAACATGACCCATACATCTGCTGTCTACAAGAGACCCACCTCATTAGAAGGGACTCACACAGACTGAAAGTGAAGGGATGGAAAAATATCTTTCACGCAAATGGAAAGGAAAAGAAAGCTGGGGTAGCAATACTTATATCTGACAAAGTACATCTCAAAGTGAAGGCCATAACCAGAGATAAGGAAGGCCACTTCATAATACTAAAGGGATCAATACAACAAGAAGATATAACCCTGGTAAACATATATGCACCCAATGCAGGAGCACCCACATACATAAGAAAACTTCTGGAAGATATCAGGGGAGAGATCGACAACAATACAATCATAGTAGGGGACTTTAATACACCACTGACATCACTGGATAAATCCGCTAGACAAAAACTCAGCAAAGAAACAGCAATCCTAAATGACTCACTAGATCAGATGGACTTAATTGACATCTTCAGAACACTTCACCCCACAGCTGTGGAATATACATTCCTCTCAGGTGCTCATGGGACATATTCAAAAATAGACCACATATTGGGTCACAAGCAAAGTCTCCACAAATTCAAGAAGATTGAAATCATAAAAAGCTTCTTCACAGACCACGATGGCATAATGTTAGAAATAAACTACAATAAAAACAACCCAAAATACTCAAACACTTGGAAGCTGAATAGCATGTTATTAAATATTGATTGGGTTACCGATGACATCAAAGAAGAAATTAAAAACATCCTGGACACTAATGACAATGAAAACACAACAATCCAAAACCTCTGGGACACAATGAAAGCAGTCCTGAGAGGGAAGTTTATAGCTCTACAGGCCTATCTCAAAAAACAAGAAAAAATGGTAGTCAATCATCTAACTCTACAACTCAAAGAATTAGAAAGAGAGCAACAAGAACACCCCAGAGTGAGCAGAAGGAAGGAGATAATAAAGATTAGAGCAGAAATCAATGAAATAGAGACCAAAAAAACAATACAGAAAATCAATGAAACCAAGAGCTGGTTCTTTGAAAGGATAAACAAGATTGACAAACCCCTAGCCAGGCTCACCAAGAAGCAAAGAGAGAGGTCCCAAATAAACCAAATCAGAAATGATAGAGGCGAAATAACAACAGACCCCACAGAAATACAAATGATTGTTAAACAATACTACGAGCAACTCTACTCCAACAAACTGGACAACCTGGAGGAAATGGACAAATTCCTAGAAAAATACAACATTCCAAAACTCAATCAGGAAGAATCTAAAAACCTCAATAGGCCAATAACTATGGAAGAAATTGAAGCAGTCATCAGAAAGCTTCCAGCAAACAAAAGCCCAGGGCCAGACGGCTTCACAGGGGAGTTCTACCAAACATTCAAGGAAGAACTAAAACCTACCCTCCTCAGACTACTACAAAAAATTCAAGAGGAAGGAACGCTTCCAAGCTCATTCTATGAAGCCAGCATCACCCTAATACCAAAACCAGGTAAAGACATCACAATGAAAGAGAATTACAGGCCAATATCCCTCATGAACATAGATGCCAAAATCCTCAACAAAATCTTAGCAAATCGGATCCAGCAGTACATCAGAAGGATCATACACCATGACCAAGTAGGATTCATCCCAGAGATGCAAGGATGGTACAACATCCGTAAATCAATAAATGTGATACATCACATAAACAAATTGAAAGAAAAAAACCACATGGTCATATCAATTGATGCAGAAAAAGCATTCGACAAAATCCAACACCCATTTTTGATAAAAACTCTCAGAAAGGTGGGAATAGAAGGATCATACCTCAACATAATAAAAGCCATATATGACAGGCCCACTGCCAACATCATACTCAATGGACAAAAACTAACACCATTTCCCCTAAGAACAGGAACAAGACAGGGATGCCCACTCTCACCACTCCTGTTCAACATAGTACTGGAAGTATTAGCCATTGCAATTAGGCAAGAAGAAGGAATAAAAGGCATCCAAATTGGAAAAGAGGAAGTAAAACTGTCCTTATTTGCAGATGACATGATATTATACATACAAAACCCTAGAGACTCCATCAAAAAGCTACTAGACTTAATACATGAATTTGGCAATGTAGCAGGATACAAAATTAACCCCAAGAAATCTGAGGCATTTCTATACACCAACAGTGAACTTTCAGAAAGGGAGATCAGAAAAACAATCCCATTTACCATCGCACCAAAAAAATTAAGATACCTAGGAATAAACTTAACTAAAGAGGTTAAAGACCTCTACTCAGAAAACTACAGGACGTTGAAAAAAGAGATAGAGGAAGACATAAACAGATGGAAGAACATACCATGTTCTTGGATTGGTAGAATCAACATCATTAAAATGTCCATACTACCCAAAGCAATCTATACATTCAACGCACTTCCCATTAAAATACCAATGGCCTTCTTCAAAGATCTAGAACGAACTCTCCAAAAATTCATCTGGAATAAAAAAAGACCCCGAATAGCTGCAACGATCCTGAGAAAGAACAAAGTAGGTGGGATCTCAATGCCAGATATCAAGCTGTATTACAAAGCCACTGTTCTCAAAACTGCCTGGTACTGGCACAAGAACAGACATATAGATCAGTGGAATAGAATAGAGAGTCCAGAAATTAGCCCGAACCAATATGCTCAATTAATTTTTGACAAAGGAGGCATGAACATACAATGGAGCCAAGATAGTCTCTTCAATAAATGGTGTTGGGAAAATTGGACAGACATATGCAAGAAAATGAAACTAGACCACCAACTTACACCATACACAAGAATAAACTCAAAATGGA
Organism: Myotis yumanensis; assembly: GCF_028538775.1. NCBI lineage: Eukaryota > Metazoa > Chordata > Mammalia > Chiroptera > Vespertilionidae > Myotis > Myotis yumanensis. The sequence goes on from NW_027223772.1 coordinate 6,920,640, forward strand.
TAAAGGACTTAAATGTACGACAGGAAACCATAAAAATTCTAGAAGAATACAAAGGCAACAAAATCTCAGACATATGCCAAAACAATTTCTTCACTGATACAGCTCCTAGGGCAGTTGAAACTAAAGAGAAACTGAACAAATGGGACTACATCAAAATAAAAAGCTTCTGCACAGCAAAAGAAACCATCAACAAAACAACAAGAAAACCCACCTCGTGGGAAAACATATTTGCCAACGTCATATCGGATAAGGGCTTAATCTCCAAAATTTATAGGGAACTCTTACAACTTAACAAAAAGAAGATAAACAATCCAATCAAAAAATGGGCAAAGGATCTAAATAGACACCTTTCAAAAGAGGACATTCAGAAAGCCAAGAGACATATGAAAACATGCTCAAAGTCACTAATCATCCGAGAGATGCAAATCAAAACAACAATGAGGTACCATCTCACACCTGTCAGAATGGCCATCATCAACAAATCAACAAACGACAAGTGCTGGAGAGGATGTGGAGAAAAAGGAACACTTGTGCACTGCTGGTGGGAATGCAGACTGGTGCAGCCACTATGGAAGGCAGTATGGAGGTTCCTCAAAAAATTGGAAATGGAACTCCCATTTGACCCTGTGATCCCACTACTAGGAATATATCCCAAGAAACCAGAAACACCTATCAGAAAGGATATATGCACCCAGATGTTCATAGCAGCACAATTCACCATAGCTAAGATCTGGAAACAGCCTAAGTGCCCATCAGTAGATGAATGGATTAGAAAACTGTGGTACATCTACACGATGGAATACTATGCTGCTGTTAAAAAGAAGGAACTCCTACCATTTGCAACATCATGGATGGAACTGGAGAGCATTATGCTAAGTGAAACAAGCCAGTCAATGAAGGAAAAATACCACATGATCTCACTCATTCATGGATAATAAAGACCATTACAAACTTTTGAACAATAATAGATACAGAGGCAGAGCTGCCTCAAACTGATTGTCAAACTGCAGTGGGAAGGCCAGAGAGAGTTGGGGGGCAGGAGGGAGGGGAGTAAGAGATCAACCGAAGGACTTGTATGCATCCATATAAGCATAACTAATGGACATAAGACACTGGGGGGTAAGGGAGGGTAGTGGTTTGTCAAGGGCGGGGGGGGGGGGGAAAAGGATACTTATGTAATACCCTTTGTAATACTTTAAGAGGAAAATAAAAAAAAAAAAAAAAAAAAAAAAAAAAAAAAAAAGTGTTCATTTCAGACCATCCTTTGTGGTTACTTTAGGTCTTTGAATTTGCAAAACCACCATGCAGGCCTTCCCTGAGCTAGTCAGGTTATCATGTCCCTCTGACCCCCCTTTTTTTTTCCATCCACATAAGCCACTAAATTAGTTGGAATTCATTTCATAGCCAAGAAAACTAATATAAATAGCATCTTTACTTTCCATCAAAAACAGGTTATTTTTCTGTTTTATTTTCTCCAAAGTAAACACTAATCAATCTTAATAGGGTCTACTAGTATAGTATGGTTGCATGGGGACTATATAAATTCTTTGGTTCAGTAGTGGAGGTTTTTCTTTTATGCATTCAAGAATGTAAATAAGAAACCCTTAAATCCTTTTTCAATCTAATATTGAGTTGTTGATTAAAGAACCATTAACATTTCCTAATATTTCCTTGTAGCAAATTATAACCTAGCATTGTGTTAAAATGTATTTAATCTATTTCTACTGTGATTAAACATATATTTTGCCTAGCTATATTCCAAATAAATTTATTCAGATACTTGATGGCCTGGTGCAAAATACTTAAAATATTACTGATTTAACAATATTAAATTATATAGAAACAGTAAGATTGATACTTCAATATAGCCTCTAAAATAAGGAAATTAATGAAGCAAGCTTTTCATGTAACACATAAATAAAACTGAAAAAGTCAATCTTAATCAGGAATTAAGTGACTTATGTACTAATCAAAATAGTATTTGCTAATCACAGTTTTTACATGTAATTATAAATAACATTTTTATATGAATACAGCTCTCAGATGATCTACTTTGAACATGTATTTTTATAGAACCCATAAGTAAATAAAAATAAAAGGATCTATTTAGTTCTGAAGGTAGTTACAAAGCTAGTCAAAATTTGGAAATAAAAAATATAAATGCACAGGTTAAAAAAACAGGAATTGTACAATCATATTGACATGGAATTTTTGGACTAGATCCTGGATTCTTTGCCCATCAGAGTTGAAGAATGAATCTGTTATGCCCAGATTTCAAGATTCCCAAGAAGCCACCAGGGAGCCATCCAATCCGATGCAAAAGCAAAGAGTCTTTTATTTTAAGCCCGGGCTTAGCTCCTCTACCTTCCTTACTGACGCAGCAGCAGGTGGCAAAAAGAGAGCAGTCTGCTCGAACCAGGGGTTTCATAGAGGGTTGGAGTAGGGGCGGGAGAGGGGGCTGTGCCCCCCGCCGATTGGCCAGGTGCGAGCTGGTGACCCATTACACAGGATGTGGTCATAGCGATGGCGTGCACTTCCCTTGATTACCATTGGTTAGTCCAGAGAAATGGTGGGTGTGGCTAGCAGAGGCTCCTTCCGAGGGGGAAGGAGCCTTCGCTGAGCACATGGTTCCATACAAAATGGAGGTCCCTTAATGGATGGGAAGCCAGCCACTCGGCTCCCATGCAAGGCCTGCCGCCGTGGGCGTCACCGGGAGGCGGGCCGCCCACCACCCTGCCTGGCCCTTGGGTCGCCCGCTGCTCGGCCCGAAAGTGACTCGGAGGCCGAGGAGGGCGGCCCGGGTCCTTCTGGGCGTCCGCCGGCCTGCGCCTATCTGATCAGGCGCTGCCTCGGCCATGGCTGCCCGTCATCCTCCCTGCCGGATGCCTGCGGGGCCACGTGCCCCGCCGGCCCTTTCAGAATCCACAGATAGAAGGTGGTGTAGCAAAGGTGGAGATTTATTGAAAAACAAGTACAGACTCCCATGTGGGGAGGGGGAGAGGGTCCCACCGACTTCCTTTCTGTTTCCATGGTTTATAAAGGCTGCAGTTCCTGTGTCCTGATATCGCCTCTGATTGGTCAATATTCCCTTTTGAGTTGGTTACTATAATGACAACTGAGGCCCTCCTCCCCGATTCTAAAAACTCCCTAAACCTGCCCATATTCCCCTAAGATTCCTGTTTCAATATGCCACACTAAACTTCCAAGAAGTGATATGACAGTTAGGATTTCAAGAATTAAGACAGGTGGGAAAGAGAAATTAGGACAGAGACAGTCAGAACTGACAGCATAAAGCATCCATGAAAAGGGCTCAATCAAATAATTTCTGTGCTCAGTTGTAGTACAGGCATTCTTTTAGCTAGCAGATAAGCAATGGTTTCTAATGAGAAAAATAGTTGGAGAAAATATCCTTTAAAAAATATAGTGCAGTGCAAAGAGTAAAATGATAATGATCTTGGATGCAATTAAAGGACTAGGTTATAAGATATGACTTGCCTATTTAATTAACCCAATTATTCCTAAAATGAAAAGACCTTTGGTAACAATAGTAACTAATAGAATAGTATGGGATAATTGTAGAATAAAATGCAATGCTGATTCATAGATGAGTATCTCCTACAGAGTGGGATTTTTAATTTATTTTTTGTTATTTGGATTTTTATTAATTTAATAATTTTGAAAATGCAAATCCTGCTAGCTGATATAAATTTACTTCTGGGCAGAATTTATGTGTATTAAAATAAAAAATTAAATATTAGATTAGATATATTATTATGAATTTGAAAAACTAGGTTTTGGTTTTCACATGATATCTAATATAAAACTATAACTGTGAAAGAATGTAGGGGGCTAGCAGCCTGACTCTGTACCTAGTTAAGCAGTATCCTAACGTACATTCTTTTTTTAAAAAAATATATATTTTATTGATTTTTTACAGAGAGGAAGGGAGAGGGATAGAGAGTTAGAAACATTGATGAGAGTGAAACATCGATCAGCTGCCTCCTGCACACCCCCTACTGGGGATGTGCCCACAACCAAGGTACATGCCCTTGACCGGAATCGAACCTGGGACCTTTCAGTCCGCAGGCCGACGCTCTATCCACTGAGCCAAACTGGTTAGGGCAAATGTACATTCTTGATAGCCTATAATTAAGTCACTGCCACTTTATTAATAATCTGGTCTTGCAAGACATGCTTTCCTAATAACTCCCAATTTACAAAGGGCCATAAACCAAGAAAGTAACAGCTTAGCTAGAGGGGTCGTCACTGGCACCACCCAGACCAGGTATTTAGACACAATCTAGCTTCCCCATTCTAACTGACTCAGGAGGGGCAGTGGAAGCCCACCACAAAAGCCTGTAGTTAGGAAACAAAGAAACTTAGGAATATGTAAGGGGTGATCTCATTGTACTAGCTGTTCAGGCTTTGGATCTTCGAATCCCTTGAGCCAGCAGCGCTGCTTTGATTAAAGGCTTCTTCCCTGAGTGCTCAGCTGTTCCTCTTTCACGCTAATTCCACAACATAGCAACTGATAGATTTTTGTTTGAACAGTTGGGATAAACTATGTATTCATTATATATTATCAGAGTTAGAACGATGTTTTCAGTGAAATTAATGACATTCTGGTTTATAATATGAACTGTTAGTTAAAAATGTTTTATACATTATTAAAAAGATTTATCATTAACTTTTTTCTTTATAAACATTGTATTATTTAGATATATTTTACATTCAGTGAAATGCAAGTATCTGAAATGTTCAGTTTCATATGACTTGAAACTCTTATACACTATTGTCAAACAGGATAAAGAGCAAGGTCATCACTGTACAAAGTTCCTTGCTGAGGACCTCCAGTCACTTCTACATTTGAATTCAAACTATCGATAAAAAGTATAACATTGAATTAAACATAACTTCAATTAATTTTAAAATCAAGATGTGGATTAAAAGCACTCACACACAAAAAAGTAAGTATTACATGATCCCATTGGTGACTTATAATACTAGCCCAAGGTGAGGTAACAAAAATCAGAAGGTGGTAGGCTTTAGGTAGGTGGGGAGAAGTGGCTGGAACTCCTGCATTCCGGTCTTTTTTATCTGATGAATTGACTTACTAGTATACTTTGTTCAAATATTGATAAATAACATAAACATGATTATATTTCTGAACAATCTAATCTGATCCATTGATCTATTTTCTATGTTTAAAACCTTATCACACACACTCAAAATTGTTGCTCTTCCCCTAGCTGGTTTGGCTCAGTGGATAGAGCGTGGGTCTGTGGACTGAAGGATCCTGGGTTTGATTCTGGTCAAGGGCTCATGCCAGGGTTGCTGGCTTGATCCTCAGTGGGGGACATGCAGGAGGCAGCTGATCAATGATTCACTCTCATCATTGATGTTTCTCTCTCCCTCTCCCTTCCTCTCTGAAATTATATATATCTATATCTATATCTATATATCTACATATATATATTAAAAATTGTTGCTTTTATAAGTTTTGAGATCATATAGTATAAGTATTCTGATTTTGTTCTACTTTTACTTCAAGAATACTTTTCCTATTCCTTTCATTTTTATATAAAATTATTTTTTCATGTCTTACATTGATGGAGTTCAGGAGAAAAATTTATTTCTTTTGAGTGCATATGCTTTTACTTTATTTCATTTTAAATGTCATCTCACTTGGATATAGAGCTCCAGAATTGTTTTCAATGTTTTGAAGATGTTGATAACCATGAGACAAATGTCTCCAAAAACATACTTAAAGTCAGTGTTTACTGAAGCAAGGAAGGCTGAATGCCCTGGGGAAGCGTGGGGTATCTCTGGAAGGGGTATATGGAGGAGCAACATCTATTGTGACTTTCCTTAGAAGAGAAGCTTTACATTATTATTGTTTTTATATTTGATGACATGTCATTTTGTATATGCTGTTAATAACTCAAGAGAAAAACTCAAAAGTGTCCACTCTTGTAGATGCTTTTACTAGTATTGCTGAATTACTAATGTTTGAAGAGGATGTATATTTTTTCATTTCAACTGAAAGATCTACTTGACATTTTCTTAAAAAGTAGATTAATAAAAATTGGAATCGTTCAAAGCCTTCTTCAAGTAAAGGAGGACATGGTCACTCTCTGCTACTTGAGGCAAAATCAAGATTGAATTTCTTTACTTGAGGCAATGGAAAAATTATGTAATATCCATAAAGAACTTTGACTAATTCTAAAAGGCTTTTATTTCAAACGTTCTAAGTGGAGTTCTATGCTGATGAGCCTCCCTCTAAGAAGCTGCTCTTTAAAACCGGTCTCAAGAAATCAGTGCCGCCGAACCGGTTTGGCTCAGTGGATAGAGCGTGGGCCTGCGAACTCAGGGGTCCCAGGTTCAATTCCGGTCAAGGGCATGCACCTAGGTTGTGGGCATGTCCCACTGGGGGGCGTGCAGGAGGCAGCTGATCGATCTCTCTCATCGATGTTTCTGGCTTTCTATCCCTCTCTCTTCTTCTCTGTAAAAAATCAATGTAATATGTTTAAAAAAAAATTAGTGCCACGCACAAAATTTTTTTAAATGTTTCAAATTTTTCAGATGGATAAATAAAACTGAATTAGATGTGAGAACTGAATTTCTCTTGTTTACCTCATTATGTGAATGACATCTTGCTAAATTATTTACTTAATTACTTTTTTAATCACTTGATCATAATGAATAAAATCCTTCATTTTTTAAAATTTAAATTCTTTATTTTTTAAAGTATTACATATGTCTCCCTTTTCCCCCAATGACCTCTCCCCGACCACCCCCACTCCCAAGCTCATGCCTCACTTTCTACTGCCTGTGTCCATTAGTTATGCTTATATGCATGCATACAAATCCTTTGGTTGATCTCTTATCTCCCCCCGCTTCCACCCTCCCTTGCGTTCCCTCTGAGGTTTTCATCAAACAGACCGTCAAATCCATCATTTATTAAATATCAATTTATTTATGAAGTGTAGTGCAAGTTACCGAGGTTACAAATTACCTCTCTAGCATTATTTTCCTTTCTAAAAGACTTGCTTTATCTTTTTCTTATAATACAACTCTATTGATAAATTCTGTCAACATTTGTTTGACTCAAATAATATTTATTTTTGTTTTTATCTGAAAAAGATATTGTTTTAGAAATATAATTACAGGTTTTCAGGTTGTTGTTTAGTAATATCTTACTTTAAGGGTGCTATTCCACTATTTTCTCTATTTTTAGGTCCTGAAAAATCTACCATCATATGATTCTTTGTTTACAAGCACAAAATGTGTCTTTTTCTGTCACTAGAAAATGTTTTTGTCATTGGTTTTAGAGAATTTCATTATGATATGACTTTATGTATATTTTTGTCATGTTTCTTGTGTTTGGGTTTGTTGAGGGTATTATATCTGTAGGTCATAGTTTTTATCCAATATAGAAACATATTTGGAGAGACTCTCTCTGACCCCTCTATTCAAACTAACTCCTTTCTTCTTTCTTGTTTTCCCAATCATAGTAACCTATTTTTTATTCCTTTCAGAGCACTTTTCAAAAGCTTGCTTGTTTTTCATCTCCTCTAGTAGTCTGTAAGCTCCATGAAGGCAGAATCTTAACATCTTATTCATCATCTCCAATACCTAACAAAGCATCTAGCCTTCTGTAGGTGATGCTCCATAGTACTGGTGGGATCTATTTATATCTTGTAGGATTCATGTATAGCATGTCAAGGTCAGCAAAAGTAAGGACAGTGTGAAAAACTGCACAGTCAAGAGGAGCCTGAGGAAACATGACAATTAAATGAAACATGGTATCCTGGATGGGATTCTGAAACTAAAAAAAGGACATCAGGTAAAAACTAAGGAAATCTGAATAATAATCTACACTAATAAAAGAGAAACATGGTAATTGGCGTATGACCGCTACCCTTCCCATTGGCTAATCAGCGTATCCTTATGCAAATTAACTGTCAGCCAAGATGGTGGCCGGCAGCCAGGCAGCTGGAAGCGAACATGAGGCTTGCTTGCTCCAGTAACTGCAGACTCCAACGTTCCCCCGCCTCACTTGCCCGACTCTCAACTGCAACTCTAAGCAACTATTACTATGTTGCAAATAAGAAGCTAAACAAAACCAGCTGTCAGTCAGCCCCGGACCGCAACATTGTATCCATGTTTTCAGCAGCAAGGCCTCAGAGCTAAAGCTGGCCCAGAATAAAAAAAAAAAGGAAAGAAAACAAGGAGCGGTTGAAAGCTTTAGTCACTCGCCAGCCGGAAAACAGCCCTCAGCCCCTCAGCCAGACTGGCCAGGCACCCCAGTGGGGACCCCCACCCTGATCCAGGACACCCTTCAGGGCAAACCAGCCAGCCCCCACCTGTGCACCAGGCCTCTATCCTATATAGTAAAAGGGTAATATGCCTCCCGGCACCGGGATCAGCGTGACAGCGGGCAGCGCTCAAACCCCCTGATCAGCCCTGCTCTGTGCCTGATAGGGGGGAGCTCCCCAATCCCCCGATTGCCCTGCGGCTCTGTGTGTGACAGGGTGCGGTGCCCCAACCTCCCGCCCCCACGGGCCCTGCTCTGTGTGTGACAGGGTAGAACCATAACCTCTCCATCGGCCCTGCCCTGAGTGTGACAGTGGCGGCGCCCCAACCCCCTGATCAGCCCTGCTCTGTGGGTGATAGAGGGTGGCGCCCCAACCCCCCTCCACAAGCCTTGCTCTGTGTGTGACAGGGTAGAGCCATAACCTCCCCATTGGCCCTGCCCTGAGTGTGACAGGGTGCAGCACCCCAACCCCCTGATCCGCCCTGCTCTGTGTGTGACAGGGGGCGGTGCCCCAACTCCACTATCGGCCCTACTCTGTGAGTGACAGGGGGCAGCGCCCCAACCCCCTGATCGGCCCTGCTCTGTGCGTGACAGGGGGTGGCGCCACAACCTCCCCATCGACCCTGCCTTGAGTGTAACAGGGGGCGGTGCCCCAACCCCCCAATCGGCCCTACCCTGAGCGTGACTGAGGGTGGCATCGCAACCTCCTGATCCGCCCTGCTCTGTGCATGACGGGGCAGCGCCCCAACTCCCCAATCGGCCCTGCTCTGAGCCTGACCAGGGGCTGCACCTAGGGATTGGGCCTGCCCTCTGCCACCCGGGAGCAGGCCTAAGCCAGCAGATCGTTATCTCCCGAGGGGTCCCAGACTGTGAGAGGGCACAGGCCGGGCTGGGGGACCCCCCCCCCCCCGCGAGTGCACAAATTTTTGTGCACCGGGCCTCTAGTTAATAATAATGCACCAATATTGGTTCATTAATTGTAACAAATGTTCCATTGTAATGCAAAATGTTAATAATAGGGGGAACTGTGTGCAAGATGGAGGTATCTATAATAATAAAAGCGTAATATGCTAATTAGACCAGATGTCCTTCCGGACATCCTTCCTTCCAGACAAAGCCACAGTGAGTGGGGGCCACAACAGAGGTGGAAGAGGCCCCCCTAGCCACAGTGGCAGTGGTGGGCAGGGGCTGGGGCCAAGGCCCTTGCACTAATTTCGTGCATTGGGCCTCTAGTATATATATAACTCTATACTACATACTCAATTTTTCTATAAATCTAAAACTATTATAAAAATAAAGTCTATAAAATATTAAGCCTTTTATTTCTTTACATATATTATGTCCCTGTCCCCAATTCAGTTCTCTTCTCTCCCGCTTGGAGATTATAATCATTTGCATAGCCCTTTACTATTATCCCACAGTTCACTGGTGATATTCTGTTCCTTGTTTGTCCAGTCCTTTATTTTTCTCTCAATGATTCATTTTCAGATAGTTTCTACTGCTATTTTTTCAAGTTCACTAATTTCTTTTGCAAAGTCTAATCTGCTATTAATTCATCTCACTTGTAATTTTTCTATCTATAAGGTTGGTTTTGGTATTTTAATGTCTTCTTTGCCCTTACATCTTAACAAGTTATGCCTTTTTTATATCATTTTTTTTTTTTTTGCTGATTTTAACATTTTGTGTTAATTTCAGTTAGGTTTTGATCGATTAAATTTTCTCCTAATTATGACTACATTTTCCTACTTCTTTCATGCCTGTTATTTTTGCAATTGGATGCCTTACCTTGTGTACTGAATATTTTTGTATCCTATAAATATTCATAGACTTTATTCATGGATGGAATCAAGTTACTTGAAAACAGTCAATCATTTTGGGTTTTGTTTTATGACAGGTTAGGACACAGGAGCAGTGATCCAGGGGTGAGCAAAATTTTTGACTCGAGGGCCACAATGGGTTCTTAAACTGGACCGGAGGGCCGGAACAAAAGCATGGATAGAGTGTTTGTGTGAACTAATATAAATTCAAAGTAAACATCATTACAGAAAAGGGTACGGTCTTTTTCTTTTTTTTAGTTTTATTCATTTCAAACGGGCCGGATCCGGCCCGCGGGCCATAGTTTGCCCACGGCTGGATTAGGCCAAGTTTTCTCATCCTCAGCACTATTAACATTTTGGGATGAATAATCCTTTCTGTAGAAAACTCACTCTCCTTTTTATTTTTGGATATTTATCATCATCCCTGTAGCATCCCCTCCCCAGGTGTAGCAACCAAAAATGCCTCCAGTCATTGCAAATTGACCCCTCAGGTACATAATTTGGACTCCTTCCTACCACAACCATTTGAGAACCTCTGATTTAGGGATGGCTTTGCCCCACCACTGAGGCACTACTCTACCCATGGATATGAGTATTTTTAGTCTGGCTGGTAGCAAGAGCCATAGCTCTCAATGAGAAGTGAGCACTGAATACTCTTCCTTCCATTCCTTTAGGGAAAAATAATTCTTTCTCTGAGCTTGTATAGTGTCCTCACATTTTACTAATGTTCTAAACTCTACTGAATTATCAAGCAGGCCCATCTGCAGATTTCTAATGTTTTTTTTTTTTTTTTTTTTTTTTTCCTGTGCAGTATTCTCCTTTCTGTTAATCTGCCACCTTAATAATTGTGATCGTTCTGGACTTAGGTCTATCTCCCCAATTCATGAAGACTGCTAGGGTACCCACTCTAGTGCATAGCTTAGAAATTCCCTCAAGGCTTTAATTTGGGACAGTTATGGGAGTAAACTTGTTTTTTCCCATTTCTCTCTAGGACTACTCTCTTTGCATTGTTTCATGTTCGCTGTCTTGAAAATGGTTTTTCCATATATTTTGTTTTATTTTGGTTGTTTCAGGCAGGAGAATAAATATACTCCACATTGTTTTATCTAGTCTAGAAGCAAAAATTGTCTCCTAAAAAAACTTCTACAAAGAACAGATGTCTCTACTCTCCTAAAGGCTTATAATTTAATTAGTCTCATGAAGTCCTAGCAGCAATTCTTTTTTTCTGTTTCCCAGTTTATTCTAGTGTGCACATATAGTTAAACATCTCAATGAGAGGTAGATCTTGGGGATATTGTGGGATAGAGAAATCTTCCTGAGTAGTTGACATTCACCTAAGACTTGAATGAAAAGAGATCAGTCATGTGAGTATCTAGGAAAAGAACCTCTCAAGCAAAGGAATCGACCAGAGTAAATGCCTTGGGTTAGGATATGTTTGACATTATAGCTATAAGAATGCAAATAATAACTTCCAAAATTTGCAAGCTGAAACTAAAAAATGTTTTGAACTTGTAAAAAAATACATAATTAGCAGTTATCTAAAAGTCAATTACTCCCTCACTGAAAACTAATGGGTCTTATAAGTATTTATTTCTGATCTAGGATCATTCTTACTTTATTAATTCCCAGAAGCAACTGACAATGAGAGTACCTATTATCAAGCCAATTCATGGCCTTCGAGAACAAAGCATCCTTGGTTCTTCTAACTTATTTCAACAACTCATCCTGAAGCTCTTCTAAGAAAGAATAAAATGGAGGAATTGTGGTTTATCCACAGTTCTGTTATATACAGCCATGAGGAGACATATTCTTTCCCAATAAAATTATTGTTAATAGCATCAATAAAGAATTCCATTTGAGCAACAAAGATGGACATTTAAACAAAATGCCAGCCATAAAAGAACAACAGCTTTCTGAATCTTTCTGACAGTTTGGCTGCCACTCCTGTGCCAGGAAACTTAAGTGTTTCTCTTTATTCTCAGAACCCTTCTAAAACACAAGTGTACCCATACGTCCTACTATTTACCGATCAAAGAAAAAAAGTCAACCTACCAAGCTAACAAAAACCTTTTTGAACACCAGAATCCAGACTGTCAGAAGACAAATCTGGAAAGACTTTAGAAATGCTAAATTCAAAGTGTTAAGATAGAATCTCTCTGCCACTATGCTCCCCAAGTCTGCCCTTTGTATGTCCTAAAATCGGATTATGTTGTTGAGAAAATGTGACAAGATGTGTAAGCTATGAATGCTACTGCTTCTGGGACTGTTTTCCTTTTCTTGCCTGCAGCTCTTATAAACTTGAAAAAATATAGGCTTTTGATACCCACTCTATTCCCGGCAGGGGGGAGTGTTTCTGAGAGAAATATTTTTAACATTTATTCAGTTTCCTCAGGTGTTACATATCGTAACAATTTACCTAACCAGAGACTTACCCATTTAAAGAAATACCTATGTTTTTCATACATCTCAATCATGCTCCTAAATGCTCTCATTTTTACATTTTATTTTGCCAGATGTACTGTTCTTTGAAATTCATCAGGCTTTCCCTGAAGTTAAGTTCTCACGGCACGTTGTCTTCATCTCCTTTATTAAAGTTAGTTTTGTCCTTTCACTAATATGAAAATAAATATTTGTAAAACATGTAACTGAGTGTTAGTAAACAAATGAAGATGACATTTTTTTTCTGATTTTTGTAGCACTAGGACTCTTTTACTAACGCTTCTAATTCTTCTACAATGTGTACTTACTACATGCATTTGAAAGTTCATAAAGTCCACGCTCTCTCCCTTCATCCTACCCGTATTTGTAACATAAGAGAAATGGATCACTTTTAACCTTTCCTAGTCCCTATACCAAGACCTATGTTAGTAGTAAAATTTAGATATACTACATGAATGTTGCTGCTATTTTCCTAGTTAATTTCACCCCATCTAACCTCAGCTGCTACCTGGTTCTGGTTGGTAGTAATTTGGGAGGAATTCTAACAGTTAGTGGGATACACGTGATCCCCCGATGTTCCAGTTGATTTTGGTGCTATCTTTCCCCTCTGTCATCCCTTTTAGATTCCTCTCACAAGCCTTTTATTGCGATGCCCTTAATAGGCGATGGTTGATTTACGTGCCAATATGCAGTTAAATCTGGGGATGAGCGAACAAAAATATGTCTCATTGAATTAAATAAGGCTGAACATATTGTTTCCCGTCCCCATTATGTAGAGGCAGCCATGCCTCCCACGATGATCTGGGTCAAGTAGCCCTGAAGGTATAGTAACTGCTTTCTGGGTTTGCTACTGGCAAGAGAAGCCCAAAGTGGCTCTCAGGAAGTTATAGTTTCAAGTATAGTGGGTCTCATACTGTGCCCTCACGGACCTGTATATACAGAGGCAGGAGGATTAAGTTCTCTAGGTCAGTTACTAGTAGATTGTTGGTGAATGTGACTACTCTTACTTTTCTTCTTGATTCCAACCCCTTGGTTTCAAAACTCACATATTATACCAATTGGGAAACACAGTGTCATCCAATGGTTCCCGCTCTGTAGAAAAATAGCATCTAAACTTTCGAATCTAAGGCTAGTGCTCTGCCTTTGAAGCACTTCATCGCCCAGCTGGCGAATCAGCAGCACCGTTCAGTTAGCATTCTCCCATGAAGGCTCGAGATATACATGAAAAATTGAGCCTGGACACACAGGAATAAACAGCTGGTATTTCCCTAACTTGTTTTTTCTAATCTATGAGTAATTAATTTTAGGTTGCTTCATCTTGTTGACATCATGAAGTGTGTGAAAACTTTTGCTCGGTCAATACTACCTCGTGAACTGCGTAAGTAGGCACATTAAATGAGGCTGCTACTCGGGTGATTCCCTCGATCCTTTAACAGCAGTTTGTCCAGATGTCTAGGACAGAAACAAAATGCGTGCAAATGAAAAGCACTTAATATCAGTTTTAATGTTTAACTGAGGCAGAAGCCCAACCTACCTTTGGTTATTGCCCAAAGGTCTAGATTTCTGGAGAAAATAATCTGGACATCTCAATTCTATGAAATTCATTAAATCATAAAAGACACCTTAATTTTTTCTCTGTATTTTAGTAGTTGTGAGAAAAGGATGAAATAGAGGCATTATTGAAATGATAAAAATGAATCCCATTTAATAACTTCCCAATATACACACGTTCTCCTTTTACAGGGAAGAAAAGTTGTGCCTGCCTTCTTTGAATGTAGAATACGGTTGTGATATATCTAAACATAAAAATAATCAATAAGGCAATTACCTAGCACCCTTTTTTAAAAAAATTAATCCTCACTCGAGGATATTTTCCCATTGATTTTAGAGAGAGTGGAAGAGAGAGGGGAAGACAGAGAGAAACATCGATGTGAGAGAAACACTTAGATTGTTTGCCTCCTGCACGAGCCCTAACCAGGGCTCTGGCTGGGGAGGAGCCTGCAACCAAGGTACATGCCCTTGACTGGAATCAAACCCACAGCCCTTTGGTCCATAGGCCTACACTCTATCCACTGAACCAAACTGGCTAGGGCTGTCTATCACCCTTTAAATAATGAGTATATATGGTGGTCTAGTGATTGATCAAACTAATTATCATCTATCCATATTATTTGCTATCATTTCTAGAGATAGGAACTAATGCTAGTGTTTTGTAGAGTTTGGAAATTTAATTTATTTCATTATGTGGTAGAGATCATATGCACTAAATCTAAAAACAACCTGGCAATCTTCAAATTTGATTTTTTTTAATGTTTTTAAAGATGGGGACAATTTAGTTCCAACTATTTCTGGATTTAGAGTTCTATTTTGGAGAACACTTGGGAGTGGGGTGAGGATTGGCTATTACGGTACATTAAACCTTATTTCTACAGGGTGGCAGAGACAGGGAGACTTTGAAAATGTGTTTATAGTGATATTGGTATGACAGATTAATAACAAAATAATAAAGCTAATGAACAAAATAGCATGGAATGCCATGAAAAACTCCGTCAAATTATGGCACTTTTTCCTCTGTATTTTCCAACCACTCAATCGCTCAGGTTGTGCTTCTAGCCATGGCTTGCTCCCTGGTTCTTCACTTACTATCTCTTTGATATTAAAAATCTACTAATTTTCTGCCAGCATATCTCTGCTGATCCCTTACCCATTTAATAAGTGATGATTTGATTTCAGCTTTAGCTTTAGAAAGTTGAGGAGAAAGATTCCAAACATAATGATCAGAAAAATTCATCTGAAGTAAAAATTGTAGTGGTAGAAAGAGAACTCTAAACCCAGAAATAGTTGGCAGAAATAAGCCAGAAAAGCTTAGGTACCACTACCCCCCATTCCTGAAAAATCCTACTACTCATAAAATTCATTTAGATGGTTAGGTGTGGTGAAAATATTTATTGTTGGTTTAGTGAACATTTTGAGGCTGTCAAACAGACACTCCTTATTCTTACAATCTAATTTGCCCTTGTTATTACCACACCTCCATTCTTTTCTCATTTATGAAGTACTTGATTATATATATCTGTAATAGTACATATTAATACTACATCCATTGGCCAAATGCAGCTAAAAGTATAAACTAATATCATTTGTGATTCAAGAGTTATCAGTAAGATTTACTCTACCCCACAGCTGCAAAAGTGGGTAAGTAAACTTTTTTGGCCATTCACAGATATTCAGAGATTTAAAAGCCTCCATTCAATTGCATTGGTTAAGAGAAAATTGGTTAAACCAAGTCAAATGAAAGAGACTGAATAAAAGAATCAAAGAGACAGAAAATCTTTATTTCCTTTGGAACAGTTAACTACTAAAGTAATATGTACATGGAGTCACTGAGGGGTATTGGGTAGACAGGCTTACAAGACAATGAATCCATTCAGAGGAATTCTGAAGCAGAAGGTGTAGAGGGAGATTCAATTTATCTTGTTACTTGAGCTTCTGCTTTAACCCAAATGAAAATGCCAAACTGAACATATAGTATTTTTTCAAAAACTTTATCTCACTATTGCTTAAACCAGTTTGGATTGATTTTTTATTGTAAAGAAGAAAAGAATCATGAATAATGAAATGAATAAATAATTATTGATTAAATGAAATTAACATGATTTCATTATTAAACTTATTGATTAAATAATGAAATAATGTTAAGCAAGACTTCATTACAGTATGATTAACTCTATTAATTTGCCTGGTAATAAAAATGCTTTTAAAATATTTATAAAGCACCAGGAAATAAAATGTTGGTATTCAGTGGAAAATATTTCTATTGCATGGCAACCACATGAAAATTAAGACTACATATATATATATGTATATATATATATACATATATATGTATATACATATATATATGTATATACATATACATATATATGTATATATATGTATATATATATATACATATATATATAATATCAGCAATTTGTTTAAAGTAAAATTATTATATCAACAATTTTCTCTTTAAAATTTTTTAAATATTTTATTTTTATATGTTGGTATCTATCAAAAATAAAAATTTAGATTACAGTAACATGGGTAGTTCATTTCTTACTGATACAAAGTAACATTGTCTTATATTTGACAATCCAAATAAACACTGGAAAAGGTAGATGTACCCAAACATATTTATTCTGCTTCATTTGTAAGCTTGTTAAGAATTAAAATTTTAAAGTAGTACTATTTTATTGTTTATATGTACCATATGTTCTTTATCTGCTTGGTTATCAATGGGCACTTTGGCTGCTTTCACATCTTGGCCATTGTAAATAATGCTGCATTGACTATAGGGGTGCATACATCTTTTGGGCTTTATTTGGATAAACACTCGGAAGTGGAATTGCAGTTTTAATTTTTTTAGGAACCTCCATACTGCTT
Organism: Myotis yumanensis; assembly: GCF_028538775.1. Taxonomy (NCBI): domain Eukaryota; kingdom Metazoa; phylum Chordata; class Mammalia; order Chiroptera; family Vespertilionidae; genus Myotis; species Myotis yumanensis. The sequence goes on from NW_027223772.1 coordinate 6,937,638, forward strand.
TCCCATAGGTCTGCACCAATTTATAATCCCTTCTTGCCACTTGCAACAACATGAATGGACCTCCTAGAGGGTATTATACTATGTGAAATAAGCCAGTCAGGAAAAGACTAATTATAGGATTCCACTTACAATGTGGGATCTAAAAAAACTAAATATAGGGACAAAAAGAAAAAGAGAAACTGAATAAAACAGAGAATAAACTGATGGTTGCCAGATGAGAAAATGGTTAGGTGGATGGTCCGAAAAGGAGAAGAGGATTAAGAAGTACAAATTGCGAGTTCCGGCAGAGAGCTCAGCGAGGAGCGGAGCTCGGCCTTCTCCTCGGGCCCCTCCAGGCCCCTGGCCCGGCCCGGCCCGCAGGTGACCTGGGGGCCCGGCCGGCGGGTGACCGGGGGGCCCGGCCGGGCAGCAGGCTCTGTCCTGCAGACCCGGAGCCCTCCCTGCGGGTGCCCACTGCCCAGGTCCAAGCTCGGAAGCGGCAGCGAACCTCGCTCTCCACCCCCACCTCCACCTCCGCGACCTGATGGCGGTGGCCTGCCCCAGGCGCACCCTGTGCACCGCAGGGTCTCCAGCCCAACCCTCCGGGCCTAAGCGGAGCCCCCGCCACGCCACCGACCAGCCCCTGGAGGAGACCAGCCCGGAGGCCGCGCCGCCTTGAGCAACGGGCGTGGGGTGTGGCGGGGCGAGAAGAATGGTCGCCGCTGGACCGAGCAGAGGGAGGCCCTGAGGCGGGTCTGCGTGGACACAGCTCGCCCACCCTCGGGGCTGGAAACTGCGTGGATGGGCGCCTGGGGTGACTCCTCCGTCCCAGTGGGAGGAGACCTCACCTTGTCCTGACCCCGATGGACAAAGGCCTTCACGGGCCAAAGGTGAGCGGAGCCCCATCCATGGCGGGTGGAGCGGTTAGCGGGCCTTGGGGGGGTGGGGGGGGGGCGTGGTCTTCGTTCTACTGTAAACCTTGATTTGGGAAGAGAAATGGCAGAAGAACATGCCACATCTGGCTACTAGGAAGGGCCCGCCACCCTTTGCGAAGATTTACTGGCCCTTTATAGGCGCCTGTGTATATAATATGAAAAAGCTGCTCTCAACTTTCCCCCTAACCTTTCAAAAGAGAACTTCGCTACATCCAGGCCTTCTAGATGTTAAGAGGCTGCCAGCGTATGATAAAGTAGAGTTAGAAAATCATGCGTCTTGCAAACGCCCATTTTTAAAAAATATATCGAAAGAAATGTCTTCTGGAAATGACTTTGAGATGGAATGGTCAGACTGCCTCTAGAAACGGCATGCGACATCCGGAGCGACACAGCCACGTTCGCCCCGTGGGTTAGAGGACCTGGAGGGAAGACCTTGAGGAGGAAGAAAAGAAGGTTCTATGCCAGACTGGTCATATTTAGAAGACATTTTCATATTATAACCATCGTTTTATGTGTGCATTTTATTCCTCACTACTGTGTAACAGTTGACAATGCCAAGTGCTTTTTGGAAATACTTATCTTTCTATATGTTCTGAAGTGCCTGGTCAAAGTAGAGGTAGTAAAAATAAAAAGACATTTTAGTAAATACCTTGTTAAAATTCGTATCAAATGCTCTTATTTTGGGAAATGGCCAAACCACCTCTTTGACAGTACACATGTGAGCACTGGTTCAGGGAGAAGGAAGGGCAAAGAGCTGGATGCCAGTGTGTTTCAAAAGGAGGCAGGTTAACCATTGTCCTTTATGTTCACGCATTTAGTTTTCCTTAGCTGTGTATATAGTGTATAATGGACAAATGAGTCCTAATTTACAACATCTAGTCTTTCTAGATGTTAAAGAGGTTGCCAGTGTATGACAAAAGTAGAGTTAGTAAACGAATGCATTTTGTACATTTGTGCTAAAATTTCTAGGAAAGGGTGTCTTCTGAATATTTGAGCATTATAGCCTACATGGCTGGTGGAGCAGGGCAAGTAGGGGAAAGATTGTCTTAGGCTACAATGTTCATCTTTCAAAGACACTTTCAGATTATAACTGTTAAATGTGTGCAGTTTATTCAAAACTGTTGTGTATATAGTGGACAAATTAAATCCTTTTTTGAAACATCTAGTCCATCTAGATGTTTAGAAGTGCCCAACGTATGTTAGATGTAGAGATAGTAAAATATCACTTTTGTAAATATTTTACTAAAATTCATAGGAAATACTATCTTTTGGGAACAGAATTGTTAAACCACCTCTGTGAGCAATATACTATAGTCAGTATTTGTTCAGTAGTTTGGAGGACGTGGGAGGAAAAGAATTCCAAAAGGTAATTTGCTAGTGTGTTCATATTTGGATATTTTCAGATAAAGCCATTTTTATATGTTATGTGCATTTTTTTTTTTGCTGTGTATATAATGGACAAATAAGTCCTAAAATTGCAATAGCTAGTCTTTAGATGTTAAAGAGGTTGCCAGTATATGACAAAGTAGTAAAATTATCATATTTTGTACACTTTGTATTGAAATTCATAGGAAAGCTTGTCTTGCCCTGACCGGTTTGGCTCAGTGGATGGAGCGTCGGTCTGCGGACTGAAAGGTCCCAGGTTCAATTCCGGTCAAGGGCATGTACCTTGGTTGCGGGCACATCCCCAGTAGGAGGTGTGCAGGAGACAGCTGATCAATGTTTCTCTCTCATCGATGTTTCTAACTCTCTATCCCTCTCCCTTCCTCTCTGTAAAAAATCAATAAAATATATTAAAAAAAAGAAAGCTTGTCTTGTGTAAATGACTATTGGATATGAATTTGTTCAACCACCTCTAAATATTACACACACCTGTACCTGTCCACTGGATTGGTGGTGAAGAGAAGGGAGTGAGAGGGAATGGTTCAGGCCAACATGGTCATATTTAGTAGATACCTCGGATTATAACCATTGTTAGTATGTGCAATTTTAACAGTGCTGTGCACATGGTGGGCAAGTAAGAATTATATGAAATATCTAGTCTCTCTAGACATTTAGAAGTGCTTGATGTACTTAAAAGTAGAAGTAGCAGAATAATGCTTCTTGTAAATAGCTTTTAAAACCTGATAGAAAATATTGTCTTTAGAAATGGAATTGTTAAATCACCTCTCTGAACAGTGTACTCTATGTACTGTTCACTACTAGGTTGAGGGAGGTGGGAGGGAAGAAATTGCAAAAAGATGTTTTGCTAGTGTGTAATAGAAAATTTTAGCTTATCCTTTACCACTCTATATGTTACATGCATTTCATTTACCTTTACTGTATATATTGTGAATATACTGGACAAATAATATCTAGTCTCTAGATATTAAAGAGGTTGCCAATGTATGACAAAAGTAGAGTTAGTAAACTAACACATTTTGTACACTTTGTGTTAAAATTCATAGAAAGGCTGTCTTCTGAAAAGGACTTTGGAAATCAAATTGTGAAATCTACCTGTGACACATGTGCCTACTCAGCCCATTGAGTTGATGGTGGTCAGGAGGAAATGAAGGGTTCCAGACTAGAATGTTCCTATAAGGAAGACACTTTCAGATATAACCATTGTTACATGTGTGTAGTTTATTCAACACTACTGTGTATATAGTGGACAAACTTAAGTCCTTATTTGAAACATCTAGTTTTTCTAGATGTTTAGAAGTACACAAAGTATGTTAAAAGTAGAGGTAGTAAAATGACACATTTTGAATATATCCTTTTGTTAAAATTCATTTCAAATACTATGTTTTGGAAATGGGATGATCAAACCACCTCTCTGAGCAGTACACATTATTATATTTGCACTGGTTCAAGGAGAAAGGAGAAGAAAGTGCAAAGGGCTTTATACCAGTATGTTTATAGTTAGGCAAGATTAACCATCTTCCCTTGTGCCTGTGCATTGTGATTTACTTAGCTGTGTATATATTGTATATGAAGGATAAACTGTTCTTATTTACAACATCTAGCCCAGGGGTCCTCAAACTACGACCCGCGGGCCACATGCAAATACAAATATTGTATTGGTTCCTGTTTTGTTTTTTTACTTCAAAATAAGATATGTGCAGTGTGCATAGGAATTTGTTCATAGTTTTTTTTTTAAAACTATAGTCCGGCCCTCCAACGGTCTGAGGGACAGTGAACTGGCCCCCTGTTTAAAAAGTTTGAGGACCCCTGATCTAGCCTTTCTAGATGTTACAGAGGTTGCCAGTGTATGACAGAAGTAGTTAGTAAACAAATACATGCTGTACAGTTTGTGTTAGATTCCTAAGAAGAACTGTCCTGAAAACATGAGAAGTAAAATTGTTAAAATCCTCTCTAAGCATTACAGATGCTTATTGTACTGTCCACTTTGTTGATAGAGATGAAAAGGGGAAGGATTTTAGGCCAGAAAGTTCCTTCCTATTCAGATTATAGCCTCTATGTGCAGTTTAATCAAATCCTTATTTGAGATGGCTAGTCTTTCTAGATGTTTGAAAATGCACAACATATGTTAAAAGAGTTAAAGTAACACCCTTTAAGTATTTTTTCTGTTAATTTATAGGGATGGTGGTATTTGAGGAATGGAACTGTTCAATTTGATATCTTGGAGAGTATGCTGACTGTTCACAAGGGAAAGGGGAGGGAAGGAAGTGCAGAAAAAAGGGTTCTGTGCCCATGAGTCTTTAGAGAAATTAAAATTATCTAACCATTGTTACATGTGTGCATATTAGTTAATATTGCTGTGTATTCAAGGATAAAGCCCGAAGTATATAAAAAGTAGAGGTAGTAAAATAATCCCTTTATAAAAGCCCTCTTGTTAGCTTTTAGGAAGGACTGTCCTCTGGGAGTGTCTTTAAGCCACCTCTTGGAGCCAGGTGTTCTGTATTTAGTCACTGACCTGGTGGAGGAGGGAGAAGCAGAGGGTGAAGGGGAGGGCTCTTTGCTAGTATCTCCATACCTAGAAGAAAGTTTTAGGTTGTAACTATAGGTCTATATGCATTTTTGTAAAGTTCCTGTGTTTATTGTGGACAAGGTTCTTTATTTTGCAACATTGGAGCTTTTTAGATGTCCTGAGGTGACAATGTATGATAAAAAGTAGAGCTAGTGAATTCACCAATTTGTAAATATCTTTTTGTTATAATTATTAGAAAAGAGGCATCTTGGATATGGAGTTGTTGAACCATCTCAGAAATGCACATCAGGACTTTTTCATACCGAGGGGGGTGTGTGTGGATGTGTTCATATTCACATGGTGGTGATAACCACCGATGTGTGTGCATCTCTTTAGACTGCTGTAGGAATATGCTGTTAAGTACTTCCCTCAAAACTTGCCACCTTGCTAATATTTTAAAGTATAAATCATAATTCTCTTAGAAGCATTATTCTTTGTGTATTCTTGCTTTGGGTCTCATTTTTAATGGAACATGAAGGGAACGCATTATTTTCATTGTAACTTTGTGAATATCTTTTATCTAGAGGTTTGTTGCTATTTTTGTCCTTTATGAAATTTTTGTCACCAAGTAAGGCAGGATTACATTGTCTTCCAGATTGAGTTGATGGTGGGTTCTTGGTTATCAAAATACTCATAGCTTTGGGACTTTGAAATGGTAAATATTCAAGATGTGTGAGAGAGCATGATACATAACTGTATCATCTTAATTACATAAAAATGAAAGCTTAGTTGTGTAGATACATATGACTTAGAAGGACACGTCAGACAGTAAACTGCTTGTGATTATGGATGGCTTTCTTCTTTGCTTGTGTTTTTCAGTTCCCTATATATGCACATGTTAACTTTAAAAAAATAAATGTCACTTTAAAAGCCAAAAAAAAAAATAAAAAGAAAAAGAAGTACAAACTGCCAGTAATAAAAATAGTCATGGGGATTAAATTAAAAATAAAAAGCAAGAAATATAAATAAATAAATAAAAGTGCAAAGTAGGTTCTAAGACTACATAAGAATAACCATTTTAGCCGAACCGGTTTGGCTCAGTGGATAGAGCGTCGGCCTGCGGACTCAAGGGTCCCAGGTTCGATTCCGGTCAAGGGCATGTACCTTGGTTGCAGGCACATCCCCAGTAGGGAGTGTGCAGGAGGCAGCTGATCGATGTTTCTCTCTCATCGATGTTTCTAACTCTCTATCTCTCTCCCTTCCTCTCTGTAAAAAATCAATAAAATATATTTAAAAAAAAAAAGAATAACCATTTTAATTAAGAAAAATGTAATTTAATGCTATGGTAAATTAAATAACTATTTATTTTGTAAAGCCTTGAAAACTGATATTAACATATTTGGGGTCTGTTTGTATTCTGAACATATACTTTGAACCCAAACTGTAATTTAAAAAGCCAATTTACTTGTAATTTAAGCTCTGAATCAGTGCTGTATGTTCTATCTAGGTTTCTATCCACCAATCAGCAAGAAGATCAGGGCCTAAACTTAGCTTAATATATAAATGGTTTTTCAGTCTCTGAACATAATTTAGTTGCCTCCTAAAGATATCTAACATACATTTCTGTTGGCCATTGCAGGACTAATTCACATTGAGTGATTCAGACTGGACTCATGTCAATTTATACCAAGGGGAGATTAATCATTTTCCAATTAACATTGCTTTTATTATTTGCTTAAAATAAGTTAGAGACAATAAGATTTAATTGTTCCTATTTTATTTTTGTGATTTTTATAAAATAAATGGTTATTTAATTTTACTGTAGGGAGGCAGAATTAGAGCTCTTCTTCTTGTGCCTGAGTTTCCTAATGCAGGCTTCTCACAGGTTTTTTTACATCTCCCATCCACGGTCAGAGCACCTGGCAAGTATAAGAAAGAGTTCAATACATATATTGAATGAAGAGATGAATACCTACTCAATCACACGCTTTCATGCTTCTTTATTATGCACTATTTCTGTGTGTTTGTTAGAGATTATTAAAGACCTTATACCAAAAATGTCATCAGCCAGACGAGTTGGTTTTTGATGAATGACTAATAGATCAATATTACTTTGTGTGTGTGGTGTTATTTACATTTATTTTATTGAGAGCTGTTTTCCATTTATATGAAAGTACAATATATCTAGAGGGGGCGGAGTAATCTAACATCATATCAATGCTAAAAGCTATATCACTTCACTGAGAAAGATAGATGAGAAGTAAACAAAGGCTATTATGCTAACAAAAGTATAATGAAGCAAAAACAGTAAAATAAGTCCTAAGCTGTATTTTTAAGAGCAGAATAAAGTAACTGGAAGCTACGTTTTTCTTTAGTTTGAGTCTGATGTATGTTTAAGCAATGTTGTAATGCTAAGGTAAAGATAAAACCTGTCGTAATATTGAAATGTTCTATCTTCATTTGGTTATTTAGGTTATTAGAATGAAAAATACTAGACTACTAAACTGGACTGGCATTTAGAATTGCCAGCGACAATTCTGTCTTTGTGCATTATGAGATATATAAACTTGGGAAATACTAAATCCCAGAAAGACTGATTTTTCCCATTTATAAATTTAGAGTAACAACAGGAACAGCACAGGTGGCAATAATATTATCTCATTTATCGAGCTTACATATGAATTGTCTAATTGCCATGGGTGCCTTTTAAGGTATTCTAGCAGACATTTTCATACCTTGTGACATTTAATCAAAATGACTAAGATAACAACAATTATCTTCACTATACAAAGGAGCTTGTTTTGTAACGCACTTTAACTACTATAAGTTCTAAGGAATTATTAATAGTATATGTCCAGATTCACCACACATTTTTTATTGAATAAGATGGATTGCAGAAATGACCACATTATGTTTTGAAGTCATCAGTTGTAACTTTTGTCTCCAATACTAATTTATTCATTAAGCAGTTAGTTTTATTTACCAGCCTCCCAAGAGAGATCATATCTGTGAAGAAGTTACCATGTCTAAATTATTAATAGAGTCCCAAAGTACATAACAGTAATGAAGAGAGAAAGTGTTTAATATTTGATATAAATGTCCAGTTGAATTTTGTTTCGTTTGGTTTTATTTTTTATTTTGCTGGTTGGCTAATGTAATTAGTTGCACAGTATGCATATGAGAGTGACTTTTTAATTCATACTGTCAGTAAGACCATATATTATATAGAAATATGCATTTTTATAAAATGTCCTTTATTTAAAATGCAATGCAACATATGCAACATTTATCAGATAGAATATTCTTATATTTAATTGATTGGTTACTTGAACTATTTCTGAGCCAGAACTATGTTTGTTAAGTTAAAATGGCATTATAATGCATTTTATATTTGATGAGCAATTTTTTCCCATTAATTCTTCATTTTAAAAATGTTTCTGGCAATTTTCAATTTTTAAATATTTTCCAGGTAATAGTATAATTATTTATAAACTTCAAAATTGTGTTTGGATTTTTGAAATTTTGTAGATACATCTGGATTGAACATACAATTATTGTAATTCCCCATGTAAAAACATAGTATATCTTCATTTATTTAGAACTTTTTTTGTTGTTAATCCTCACTCAAGGATATTTTTTTTCCATTCATTTTTTAAGAAAGAGTAGGAGGGAGAGAGAGTGGGAGGGAGGGGAACATCCATTGATATGAGAGAGACACATCGATTGGTTGTCTCCCGAGCCCTGACAAGGGCTGGGATTGAATCTGCAACCTCAATACCTGTCCTTGGCTGGGAATCTAGCCTGTGACCCTTAGGTGTGCAGGCTGATGCTCTAACCACTGAGGACCACAGGCCAGGGCAGTACATCTTTTGAATCTATAATTAAAGTTTTATTATAATCACCATATATCTTCAACACTTCATTTTTTTATGTGTTTTAATTTTGCACTTTTAAATTAAATAATATTTTGCCATCATTTCTTATTTTATTTTTCTTTGGTTTTCCAAAAACATATTTTTTTAGTTTCTACGTATTGATCATTTGACTTTTGTTTTTAATCATTTCTCTTTTCCCCCATAAGTCATTTTAAACAGTATTGAGTGAGAACACAGGTAACAATTATGATGCATATTTTTAATAATTTATTTATAATATTTTCTGTTTTTAAGGGTCCAGAAATTTCAAGAGAAAATGTGTCTGTCCTAAAGTCTGAGACAATTCAATATGTTATTTTGCATATTTCTCAAATACAAAATAAAACACATAAAAACCTGTCCCTTAAACAAAACAGTAAATTTGAGGTGTAAGGTCTGAGGAAAGCCCTGGCTCACTCCTGGCGTTGACTACAGAGTGAGATGCCCAGAGAGCCAGATTCTGTCTTCAGCGGCAGAATCCTCTCAACATGGCTGCAGCTATCGAGCTTCACCTTCTTGTAAACAGGACATAGAAGTGCAAACACTATGGGAAATGGTAAGAGGCTCAGAGGCCAGTCAGAGGCAGAGGTACTCTAAGAACCACACCTGCACTTCCTAACCAGTTGTATGAGCCCTGTCTCTTTGTTTTGTGGTTTTCCTTCTGGGTTAAGTGTTTTCAGGAAAATTCAGTCTAACACATGTTCTAAGATGAAGCCATGGAACGGCTGATTGTCTCCCTGTACTCATAGCTTTAGTGGAATTAAAGAAGAGTTCCATCCTTGAGAGGGGGGAGGCTGGATAGCATTGGTGCTGAGTATCAGAGTGTAAAAGCCTACAGAGCAATGATTTTTAACATTTGTTCATTTGTTGTATCAACTCTTAGATTTATATGAATTCCTCAAAGTCTTTGTCACGTGTCTGATTCCTGTTTTATTTCTTCCTCTGAATATATATTGTAAAGTTCCCCAGGTATTATCTGTATTAAATGATTGATAAAGTGATGGGAAAAGAGAAACAAAAGAAAAATAGGAAGTGCTGCTTTGTCCCATCCAGGGCAAGGTCTCAGCAGGCCTGGGGCTGTTTTTATTATCTTAATTGTTTATGTATATAATTTTCTAAGCCCTTCAAGACTACACTTTTAGCCCTAGCCGGTTTGGCTCAGTGGATAGAGCGCTGGCCTGCAGACTGAAGGATCCCAGGTTTCATTCCAGACAAAGGCACATGCCCAGGTTGCGGGCTCAATCCCCAGTGGGGGACGTGCAGGAGCCAGCTGATCCATGATTCTCATCATTGATGTTTCTCTCTCTCTCTCTCTCTCTCTCTCTCTCTCTCTCTTTTCCTTTCCTCTCTGAAATCAATAAAAATATATATTAAAAAAAGAAGACTACACTTTTAAATAGAAAATAGTCTTATTGGCGACCATGGGAAATGGTGCCTATTTTTGAAGAAATCTCATTTTTACAGTAGAAATGGCTTTTGCAAATATCACTATGACCTTTCAGAGGCCAACTTCTATTTCCTTTGCTTAAACAGACAGAAGTTACTCTTTGATAATTGCACATGTATTATATTTTAATTCTCTTCTAGCATCAAGGAATCCATATTGTACTTAAGAATGTTGGTAGAGAAGTTGAATCTACAACTCTCTGGCTACTGTTACAGGCATTGAAAACTGATTCCTGTAGCTTATGATGTCAGGGGCATGATGCAGGGCACCTGGGGGTTTCTACAGTAGTTACCCATTATCCAAGGTTTTGCTTTTTGCAGTTTTAGTTCCCTGCAGTCTGAAAATATTAAATGGAAAATTCCAGAAGCAAATAGTTCATAAGTTTTAAATTGCACCACCTTCTGAGTAATGTGATGAAATCTCATGCTGACCTGCTCCATCCCACCCTGGACTTGAATCATCTCTTTGTTCAGCGTATTCATGTTATACAGGTTCCCTGCCCCTTTCTCACTTAGTAGCCATTTGGCTTAGTAGACCCATTGCCATGGTATCCTAGTGCTTGTTTTCAAGCAACCTCTATTTTAGTAATAGCCCCCCAGCACAAGACCAGAGATAGTGGAATTGAGACATCGCAAAGAGAAACATGAAGTGCTTCCTTTAGGGAAAAGGTCTTGGAATGTATTTCCTGTGGATAAGAGAGGCTATGGTATTTCCACATTTCTGTGAGAACATTGAGTTGAGAGAATTTTCTGTTCTTTATATCAAACCAAACAAACAAAAGCACACTCTGTATTTAGCTAACAAATGATACTGAATGTTCATAGTCCGACTATTTTTTGTTTCTGACTGGTTGCAGCACCTTAAGAACAGAGGAACAAAAGTTTCCATACATCTCCTGGCTATGGCCTAGATTCTGAGCATACATTTTTACTGCATTTTAATTATATGCACTGCAGAACAATTTGGAAGAATAACCACAGAATGCAAAACTACATCAGTGACCTCAGCAATAGAAATTAATTTCATATGTTCCCAAAGACAGCAGGGACTCTTCTCCATGGAGTCATTCAGCGTCCACACTCCCTACGTCATTTTATCTTTTATCCTCAATGTAAGGATTCCACATTTACTGTAGCAAGAAAAGAGAGTGATGGAGGAGGCATTAATTGCTTTTAAGTGTCTCGAAGCAAAAGTGATACATGTTATGTCTGCTCTCTATTCACTGACAAACCTAGTCACATGACACCGATTTAAATGGAGGAAAGGCTGGAACATGTGGAGAGAAGATGAAATCTTTGTTGGTCATTAATTGTCAGCCACTCCATAGTACATACCAGACTCTTATGATCTCCATGTCCTAGAAAACATTTCTTTTACCTGACAGTATTTGGTTAGTGAACAGGCATAAGACTCTCAAACAGACTTAATTAATCTTCATTTTGAAAATCCTGCTAGCACAGGTGTACACTAAAAATATTACCCGACAAATGTTGGTTTGATAGCAATTTTCTATAATTTTATCAATTATTTATCTCAGGTTTCATTTATGCATCTGTTGTGTCATTATCTGACTCCATTATAACATTAGCTTTCAAGTTTAATAGTCTATTACATAAGTGACAAAGGTATTGATGATAGAGGCTTAATGTTGCAAGATTATTCATCTTAAGAATAATATTTGTAGGCTTTTTTATTTTGAAATAAACTTAATGAATAACCTTAATATAATGAAGTAAATGTGTCACTAGGATAAAAAATTTCTTTTAATCTTTAAGTCAACTTTCCTGTGAAATGAGTATGATAGATAATTAAAAATGTGCCGAAACCGGTTTGGCTCAGTGGATAGAGCGTCGGCTTGCAGACTGAAAGGTCCCGGGTTCGATTCCGGTCAAGGGCATGTACCTGGGTTGCGGGCACATCCCCAGTAGGAGATGTGCAGGAGGCGGCTGATCGATGTTTCTCTCTCATCGATGTTTCTAACTCTCTATCTCTCTCCCTTCCTCTCTGTAAAAAATCAATAAAATATATTTTTAAAAAAATGTTTGGGATATCCTTTTAATGCAAATTTGGTTGGTGGATACACATTTGCTATTATTTTTCAGAACTGAAACTTTATAAAGAAAATATATAATCAACTGATCAAAATTATTCTCCTATCAATAATATAGCTTTCAAAACAAGTATTACTAGTTAGCAAGGTACCAAGTTCAATTTAGAAATTTTCTGATTTTAATAGAAAACTTTAGTATATTTTATGAGATTCATAAGAAAGCGGCAACTGCTTTTTATGATTTTTGCTAAATTTATAAATTGGTAGAGTAAAAAATATGATATTTCAATGTTTGATTTTATATTTGGAAATTTTACAACAAACCAGGAACAATTACTTTAGTACATTGTGAATGCCTTTAAACCTAACTTCAAGTGTATGGGTACAGAGCCTTCAGTATATATGTGTGTCACATCCTTTATAGATGGTAAATCAAGAGGTGTGGAAAGACTTTTAAAAGATTTCAACTTGAAAAAGGGAAGATAGTGAGAAAATAGGATTTGTCAGAAAAATATATTGTTCTTCCTTAATTCAAAACTGTAAGTAGAAAATACTGAAAAGGTTATTTTAATGCTGTTATATATGAGACACATTTTATTAAAAAAATTACATGCTAAACAACTCACTACTAATGTAACATTTTTGTTTAATCATATAAGAGTATGAGGTGAATAAATAATGTTATTTCCATTTTTAACAAAAATATGGTGCGATTTATTTAACATCATATAATTACAAAAGATATAGGCAGACTCTATACTCATTTCTGTTCAAGGCCCATGTTTTTTAAAATATATATATATTTAAATATATAAGTATATATATATTTAAATATATATTTAAATATGGTTGATCAGCTGCCTCCTATACTCCCCCAACTGGAGATCGAGCTGCAACCCTGCCATGTGTCCTGATGGGGAATTGAACCCTGACCTCCTGGTCCTTAGGTGGATGCTCAGCCACCAAAGCACACTGGCCGGAATTTTTAAAAAATTATTATTAAGTCATCTATGAGATGATCCAATTAAGACATTTGAAAAGAGGGTTTAACATAAATTGCTAGTAAAACCCCACTTCATGATAGAGAAAAAGGAAAGGAGCTAGAAGCACAGAATGTTATGCATATGGTGTACGTAGACACTTCACTGACCCTGTCCTTGAGAACAGTGCGTCAGAAAGAATATTTAAAGGAGAGGTAAATGATCAAAAGTGTACATGGTCAGAGAGTAAAAGGTGGGGGGGGGGACCCCGGCAGCTTCAAGAATATGATCTTGTCAATGATGTCAAATTCTGGGAAAAGTAGGAAAAAAAGATTCAGCCTAGGAAGTCAATTTTATGTCACAGTTAGGAGACAACTGGTAACTTTGTCAGAATTTGGTCACCCAAAACAATGATATTTTAAGTAAAAATGATTTAATATGTAAAATTAGAGTTTCACAAACTCTGGACGGTTTAAAAGAGAAAAGAATCCTAGAACGCAAAAATACCAAAATGTGAATATCTCAAGTTTCTGCAGCCAATGAAGCCAGCTGTCTACAGCATCAAGGCGAATGATTCTCACGAAAGCTTCCAGAATGCAGAAGTTGCTGCGGATGTTCTGAGCTGTCTGCTCACAGTTAATGTCATTTCAATTGCCTCGCTGCACCAGGTGTTTCTCAGTAGGAGTCCAAAGCCAAGGGAAGCTGCTGCTGATGTTCTAACTGCCTGAATTTGCCATCACAGGATATTGGCCCTTATTTCTCCCCACTTTCCAATATTTAATGAAATGCCTCCTGGTGGCTGAATCTAAGGGACCAAATTCCGGGAAATGGCACTTCAGGCTTCTCCCTAGAATCCAAAGGAGAATGTTGAAGGAAGCAATCAGCTGATAGAGACAATTCAGCACAGGGACTCTTAGAAAGTGTTGAAATTGCAAGCCAGATTACGGGGAACAACTAAATCAATTTGAAACAAAAAAAAGTGCGTGCATCTTTAGAAGATTACTCTTTAGGAAGCCTGGCAAGCAAGTGGACTGGAAACTGAAGGGAAATGTTTTCTTGTTGCTTCTCTCTGATTTTATTTATTTTTATTTTAAATTTATTTTTCTTTTTTCCCATTATTGAATAAGATATTACAAATGTGTCCTTATCCCCCCAATGTCCCCTCATCTCCCCAATCCTGCCCTCACCCTCACCCTCACCCCCTATTGTCCACATCCATCACTTATCCTTATATGCATGCATACAAGTCCTTTGGTTGACCTTTCCCCCTGATTTTAGGATGGAGAAACTTATAGACAGAATTTAAGATCTGGGTGATAGGAAAAGTTAAAAGGGTGAAATATAATTAGGACAATTGAAAGAGTGATGTTTCCCCGGTCAGTGTTGCTCAGTGGTTGAGCATCGACCTATGAACCAGGAGGTCACAGTTTGATTCCTGGCCAGGGCAAATGCCCTGGTTGCGGCCTCAGTCCCCAGTGTGGGGCATGTAGGAGGCAGCTGATCAATGATTCTCTCTCATCATTGATGTTTCTATCTCTCTCCACTCTCCCTTCCTCTCTGAAGTCAATAAAAACATTTTTTTTTTAAAAGGAAGACTGATGTTTGAAGGAAAAGGAAAATGGAAAAAGCACAGTTAGAAAATAAAAATTTCAATTGATAAATTTTAACAAAGAACTCATGTCTTTTTTTTTCTATAAAACTATTGGAAACTGGTTTATTTAGGACAACCTTTTGATATTTTTAATTTAGAACGATGCTTACATTGGGTGATAACTTTTTCCCAAACTCTTTTATACTTGTAAGATCTCATAGCAAATATTAAATGTAACAGCAAGGATGCTAACATTTGATGACTTTCTAATGTCTTAAAAGTGCCAGGCAATGTAAAGTCTATATCTACATAGAATGTTTCTTAAAAATAAATAAAAATATAATCTTAAATTATGGAATTAAAAATACAGAAATGAAATTTTCTATTGATTGGGTACATGCCATTTTGGGTGCCTTGAACTTTCAGATTTTCTAATTACTAAGGTAATATGCACAGGAGACATCTATCCTTACTGGGACCCTAGCACCCAGCAGGAGAACGTAAAATGAAAAAAAAAATGAAGTTGTGGTTTAGAAAGGATGCATAGAAAATATTGTTTAGCAATCTGAAGTGTTTCTGCATTTCAGTGTGTCTTTGGACAAGATACTACGGGATTATGAGAAGGAAAAAAAGTGTATAAGATATACTCTGTTAAAGGTTGAGACTTTTGAAATCTCTCAAGATCTCTAATATAGTGGAGAGCTTTAATTCATTAAAAAGAGTGTTCATTACCATTTTGAAAAGTGATGATCTAGGATTATGTGTCCTTTAGGCTGGTGGAAAGTCCTAGCTACAGACTCATAAAATAAACTGTTAGAAACTGACATACTATATTATGCAACACTAAAAATGTGAAAGTGGTCACAAGATGCCAAATGGACAATTTCAGTTCAAAGTAAACATAATCTTTGGAAAACTAAAGTCTTTTGTGTTGGAGAAAAATATTAATACACAGAATGAATAATCATCAAAAACAGTATTTTTTAAATGTGTTTGAAGATTTAGTTTAGACCATTCTTCATTGACTATAGTTCCATGAAAGGGTAATATATATATATATATATATTTATATATTTATATTCATATTCATATGCTAAATGTTACATGCATACATATGTATTACATATATCACATGAGTGTTTACATATACACATATGTATGATTATATTGCATATTATATGTTGTATATGTATTACTCTTTTCTATATAGTATAAATGTGTATATATATATATATATATATATATATATTTGGTATAGCATGGCCACTAGCAATCAAAATAGACATATCCATAATCACCTTAAGGTGTTACCAGGTCTCAGTTGAATATCATTCCCAATTTTATGAAATAATACATTTGTGAAATCCTGTACTATATATGCCTGTTATAGGAATTTATAAATTACATGGTATTATTAAAGCCTCTGTGTTTAATGAAACATGTTTAATTATGTTTGCCTCTCTGTTTCCTAAAGGTATTTGACTTGACAATTTATTTTACTTGAACATTTTTCTAAAAATTTATGTTCTACGAAGTACCCTTTGGGAATTGCTAATATAGATTGATGATTGCATTGGGTAGTATGGAATGCTTTCCCCCAGTGTGATGAACCTATGTTTTTTAATCAGAAGAATTCAGATGGGCATCACCTGAAAGTTGGTTCAGAGGCAAAGGTTTCTGACACTGTACATACCAAGATAATTGCAGAGTATATTATTCACATGAGGGACCTGTGATAGACCAAGACCTGTGGATAGGCAAGAGCTAGCAGGTCTGGACTGGCTTGAGCAAAGCAGAAGTTGTGCATTGGGCCTTTACAGTGGTGAGGAGATGGGACTGGGGAAATGTTCCCAACGGTGGGAGGTACAGGGTGTCTGTACCAACAAAGGAGGTGCTTACATTTGTGCTTTATTTTCAGCCTGTCCAGATGTAAGGCCAAAAGAAAATAGGAGAGTGAGGCACAAAAGGGACTCAGTTGGCAAATATCAATAATAGAGTTGACTTTTATACCTCACCTCCTGATGTTTGATGGATGACTGACATGTGACTCGTCTCACTTAATGGAAGTTAATGTAAGTATATATTTGAGAACCAAATGCCTGTGCAGCCATCTATGATGAAAATGAGGAGGCCTTGGCAGAGAATATGCATTCAGTCCCCTAGATCGTTGAGGAGAGCCAGGAGAAGATGACTGAGGAAGTTCAAGGCATTTGGTCAAATATCCGAGTGCTATAATTATTGACTTTAACCCGTTAATTCATTTGTTAGATCACATGAGCAGTGTTGCCTTTGTTGTTTATCCACAGGCAACAAGAAGGTTAGTGCACCAAAATTCCATGTATCCAATCAATAAAAAAAGCATAATTTTAGTATTTTTATTTCCAAGGTTTAGCTGTGCAGTAGCCAGGCTAGTGGTAGGCTATTACCAGCAACCATAACTGTCAGAGAGTGTCCCTCTTCATTTAGAGCTTCGAGAGTGGTTTGAGTCACAACCTCGATATTGTTTTAGAATAATTCTTGAGTTGCATCAAATTTATTGTGTTGTATAATATTGTGGATTTCGAAGGCAGCACCAGTGCTCCACAATTTGGCTAACAGAATAGAGCAATTGCCAAGAATATAGTACACTTGGAACATGACTGATGTGGCTTGCTCCGGGGCAGGAACTCAAGAGAATACACTTAGCCTCAAATGCAGACAGTACAAGACAAAATAAGGGGAGGAATCTAAGGTAAAGTAATAAATGAGTTCAGAAGGACAATAAAACCAATAAACTCTGGGGGATAAAATCTTGAACGAACAATTGCCATGTAAGCTTGAGCAATAAAATGAGCCTTGATGTGAGCAGTGACAGATGTGATCTTAATTTGAATCTTTGCTATTTTTGAGTCACAGAATTTCCAAAGTTCTTTACTGCACAAGAGGTGGCTTGTGAGGAATTGTTTTGTTGCCATTAGACAGACATTGGCCCAGGCGTCTGTGAAGATGTATAATTGGGTCAATTATTGGCTAGGGCATCCTGTGATGCCAACGTGACTGCCTGAGGTTTGGCCTATTGTGCTGAATCTTGGGTTGCATCCTGTATCAAGGATGCTCTAGTTCATCGATGAAAAGCAGCAGTTCCCTAGTGAGCTCTGTCGTGTGTGAACCTGGTCCTTTCGCCCTTAAAGTATATAAGCCCATAGACTGTGCACTCAGTTGATTCCAAAGGACTTCCATGTGGCCAAGGAGTCTAGGAGGTGACCTCCTCTACCACTGTGGTATCTGGCAAGGGACCGAGGGCAGGAGAGACCCTTTCCCTCTCTCGGTGGAATAGGCCAGAGAGCCCCGATTTGGCTTTATCCTGGAGGTGAAGTCTCCATTTCAGCAAGGAAGCCTCAGAGGCTGTGCAGAACTTGGGGGGTGCTGTTACCACAACCCATATTGTAATGAACAGCTGGCTGAAGAGTGTCACAGGTTCAAGTCCTGTGCAATCTGCAATTCTGAGAAGGTCTGTGAATGCAGCTAGCAGCTGTAGCTCAATACTGTGTGATGCAGGACCAAAACAAGCAGGCTTTTGCAGGAGAAGAAACTTGCAGCCTCAGGAGCTGTCCAGAGACTCCAAGAAACATAGGCGGTAGCCAATCACAACATTTAACTCCATAGAAGAGACTCCGGGAGAATCTGAAGGGCATGCCTGCAGTATGGACATCTGTACTGACTCTTGGGCCTTCTGTTATAAAGGCCCCTGTTCAGTGAGATGACTTGTGGGTGACCAGTTAAATAGGCCTTGGAAGTACATGGGAAAGAGAGATGTATGGCTTCCATAAGCCAAAGAAAGCTAATAGGTATTATGCCTACTTCACAGTGATTGGTGCTGATAACTCAGGAGTTACCTTTTCACTACATCAGAGATGGTAGTTCCTGAACCATATGTAGGACAGTAGCCCCTCCCCCCGCTCTCTGTAAGGGCAATGATGAGTGTATCTGTGTGAGAGTGTCTAGTGAATTCTTTGCAGGAGGATGTCATCTATGTAGTGTCATACCTGGGTGCTGGAAAGCACTGGCACGCTCTCTCTCTTTCTCTTCCTCCCTCTTTCCTTCCTCCCTCCTCCCTCCCACTCTGCTTCTTCATGATTAACCTTCTGGATGGGCTCATATATTGCACAGGGTATAATAGTCTTATCCCTGAGCACGATAGAATGGAGGCCAGTGCCTGGCTGACCAAGACACACAGCCAATCGAATCTAGAGTGTATTCACTGACCGAGCCTAGCATCAGTCAGAGACACACAATTCATTAGATGTTACACAGATAGCTCTGAGCTGAGAGGTATGCCCCAGGGGTACTTTGAGGAGACCCCCAATCCTGTACTCATGTCCTTAAATACCAAACATTAAAACTTCTGGTTTAAGTCAGCAAAATTGTAAAAGAGGCTCAACAGGACCCCACAAATGCCGTGCAGTGCAATACAGTTCAAAGTGAAAACTTGTCAGCCAGCAGCTGAGTCCTCCACATGCTATGCACAGAGTAAGCCAGGAGCCACAGAGGAACAATCTCAATGAAGGGGTGAACACGGCTTAAAGCACCCTCTTGAGAATACCCATCACCTTCATGGTCACCCCATGGATGCACAATGGACTGACACCTGAAATTTTGTTCAAATATCAAGGTTGATGGCATTCCACACACCAAGAGAATTTGAAAGAAAGTTTACTACTCACACAAGAACTGCCCCAGAAGGGCTGGTTAGGGCATGTAGGTTCGGGCTCGTTTGGGCAAACCAGAGGGATTGAGTTGGGCCTTCACAGCTAATAGGAGGTTGGAGTGAGGAAATAGTTCGTGCATGGGAGGTTTAAATTTCCTTTCAGTGTCTGATAAGGGGACACGTATGAGAGGACTTTCTCATCAGCCGGCCTAACTATGGTACCACAGGGAACAGGTGGGAGAGGCTTAAAAAGGGGTCAAATTTAATAATAAAAAAGGGAGTCAAACTCTTTATTCCAACATGCTAAATCTAAGAAAATGTAAGTATGGACATACTACTGTTACTAGTACTTATAGTAATAATTATTGTTATATTAACAAAAGTAATAATATTTATTGTGTGATGTCTTATGTCTTCTATAAACCAGACAACATCCTAAACAATAAATACATATTATTCTTTAATTGTCACATCTTTTTTTTTTATCCTCACTCGAGTATATTTTTTCCACTGATTTTAGAGAGAGTGGAAGGGAGATGAAGAGATAGAGAGAAACACAATGTGAGAGAGACACATTGATTTGTTGCCTTCGACACACCCCTGACCAGGGCCGGGAGCCTGTAACTGAGGTATATGCCCTTGACTGGAATTGAACCTGGGACCCTTCAGTCCACAGGCTGATGCTCTATCCACTGAGCCAAACTGGCTAGGGCTTATTGTCACATCGTAACAAAAAACTAACAACATTGTTTTCATATTTGATGATGATGAAGATCAGAATAGTTATAGAAAGACCAAAAATTTTACTCAAGAGTCTTAAGGCACAGCAATTACTGACAATCATATAATTTACTTTGTAAAATCTCTCTTTCTCAACTGAGGTACACAGAAATTTTAGGAGATAATATTTCAATCACTTAGTATCTTTCTGGTTTGACATTTCATAGAAAGTTGAAATCTCAAATGCTTTCATTATTTATTAAACTTTCTCATAGTTTCTAACTCTGTCATGTAGGAGTTTTTAATGTACATATGGGAGGATCATCTTAGAAAACACATATGTACTAGATATTATATATATATGTACATATATATATACTATATGTACATATGTACATATGTACTAGATATTATATATATATACATATACTACATTATACATGTATGCATGTAGAGTATTTCATGTGTTAATTAAAATTTATTTCATTTATTCAGATATCCTAAATAAAAGATGAGCTAAATAACAGGGTAGAGTTAACACAAATGCACTTAAAATTCATATTACAATTTTTTTCTTCATCGTTACTGACTAGAAGTCCCTTTAGGAAACATGAGTGGTGAGGTTTTGCTAGACTAAACAAGAATGATTATGCATTCACATTTTCTCAGGACATTTTATTGCCTATTTATGGTTAGAAGCTGTACCTTATTTGCACAAACAACTAACTTATTTCTCAGGATAAAAATCCAGGCTCTTTATCTGTATAATATCCAGCTGAGAATGGTTAAACCTAGCATATTTCTCATCATCTTTTTTTTTGCATTAGTGAACGTGATTATGCTAATAAGGACATAATGACATTTATTTGCAACTGACTTTTGCATTCACTTTCTCTAAGTGTCAAGAATTCAGAAGCTAATGAATATTAATTTAATATAAATATGCCCTAAGAAAACTATGAACTGTTTTTTATTATGTAACATGCTGAGGTTTTTGCCATTGATCAGAGAGAATTGGCCTATTATTCTATCTAAACATAGATCACAGTAATGGCCCAGGAAGCCACAATAAAAATAAAAATTTGCAGTGCTTGCTTTACATCAGTCTTATCCCTATTGCTAAAAAGTAGTAAACTAGATGTGTAGTGATTTTAGGCCAGTAGAATACATTCAGACACTCGCATTGGCTCTATACAGTGTCCACAGATAGTATATTGTCTTAAACATTGAAAAATACAAATGGGCCAAGTTGGAAATAGTGACACAATGATATGTTTAAAATGGATAGGAACTGTTCTTTCATGCATTTCCAATTACAGGGTAATTTTTAAGCTAGCAAGCTGCATAGGTCCTTGTTATTAAGACAAACTTTAGATTGTGTAGTTTAATAGTTGATTTAGTGATAATCAAGATTTTTTAATTATGATTATATCTTGCTAAGTGTATATTAAATATTACATTAAGTTTCAGTGCATATTTAAAGACCAATTTGTAATAGTTGATTTTAAAGAGAAACAATATGGAATTATCATAAACTTGCAAGTATAAAGAAGATAAAAATTGCTCTGTCGGTTAATAGTAAATTCAAGAATGAAATCCATGCAGGATTCTGTTCAAGGTGGTGGCATAGGTAAACGCTGTACTCAGGACCTCCCACAATTACATCAAAATCACATCTAAATTACAAAACAATCAACATTCAGAACTGCCAGGAATCTAGTGGAACAGAAGTCCTACAACCAGGAAATTAAAGAAAAAGCCACATGGAGACTAGTAAAATGCACAGAGACTCAGAATGGGTTGGTCTCACAGCCACATGTGGCGTTTAAAAATTAAAGGCATATCTCAGCTGTGGTCACCCCTAAAGAGTGAGCAGTCCAAGCCCCACATCAGAGCCTCCCAGCCCAAAGTTTCATTGCCAGGAAGAGAAGTCCCCATAACTTCTGACCATCAAACCCGCTGGGATTGTGGCTGAGGGAGATGGAAGTTTGCCAGAATCCCAGGCAGTTCTTCTTAAAAGGCCCACACATACTTGCTTTGAGCTCCAGTGCCAGGGCAGCAACTTGAAAGGAGCCTTGGATATGTGGGGAGAAACTGAATTGTCTGGCTTCAGGGTGAAGGGGCCACTTTCTCCCAGAGAGAAGTGCTGGCACAGGCCATTGTTCCTTTGCTGAGCCCTTCCCCACATGGCCCTCAGGTGCACGCCATATATGAGTCTCCATCAACCTGGATGACACGCCAGCCCTGCCTGGTGTTCCCTGAGGCCCTGCCCCACCCAACTTCCCAAGTCACCAAGCCATTACCAGTGGCTTTACCATACAAAAACAGCCCTTCTTGGCTTATGCTTCAGATTTTCCTAAAATCTCTCAAACAAATAGCATCGGGCCTCTGTGTACCTCTTGCTAAGTGTCCCCAAGCCTCCTATCACTAGTGGAAGCCAGCCTGGGCTCACAACATGGCCTCTCCTGGGCACCTCTAACCCCAGGACTAGTAACAGCCATCTGAAGATTGCTCTGTGGATAGTGTCAGGTGGCCCAGGCAAGGTTTAGGCAGTGGCTGATCTTGGGCATCCAAGGAGACCCCATAGTCAGTTCACCAGGTGGAGAGCTCCAGACCATGACAGATTACAACCCCATCACTTCCACAAGTGACACACTCAAAGGACTGACTTGGTGGGCACCAAAGTGCCACTGAAGCATGTTATGCTCTGTAGGATCAGCCCCTGAACAGCAGTTTCTCCCCTATAGTCATAGCAGGTCTTTGCAGTCAATCAGCCAGTGGGTCAACCCCTCCCACTGACATGACAATAGCGATCAAGGCTGAACTGCAACAGCACAGTGTACACAGTCCACATAGGGGTGGCACCTGGAGTGCCCAGCTCAGGTGACTGGGGAGGCCGTGCCACTGGGTCCTACACGACACCTACTACAGAAGGCCTCTTTACCAGGTCTGAGTGACATAGTAGCTCTACCTAATACATAGAAACAAATACAGGGAAGCAGCCAAAATGAGGAGACAGAGAAATAGATTCCAAATGAAAGAAAAGGAGAAATATACAAAAAGAGAACTAAATGAAAGGAAGTCAAGCAAACTACCAGGTACAGAATTCAAAATAATGGGTATAAGAATGCTCAAGAAACTTAGTGATAACTTCAACAACATAAAAAAGAACTTGGAAACCATAAAAAAGAACAAGTCAGAAATGAAGAATACACTAACTGAAATGAATAAATTACAGGGAATCAACAGTAGAGTAGATGAAGTAGAAGATTAAATCAGTGATTTGGAAGATAAGGAAGCAGAACAGACTCAATCAGAATAGCAAAAAGAAAAAAAAAAATCCCCTGAAAATGAGGATAATGTAAGGAGCCTCTGGAACAACTCCAAGTGCACCAATGATCATGTCATGGGAATTCAGGAAGGTAAAGAAACAGAGCAAGAAACTGAAAACCTATTTAAAAAATAGTGATGGAAAACTCCCTAACCTGATGAAGGAAATAAACATACAGGAAGTCCAGGAAGTGCAGAGAGTCCTAAACAAGATGAACCCAAAGAGGCCCACACCAAGACACATCATAATTAAAATGCCAAGGGTTAAAGACAAAAAGAGAATCTTAAAAGCAGCAAGAGAAAAGAAGTTAGTTACCTACAAGGAAGCACCCATATATATGACTGTCAGCTGACTTAACAGAAACTGCACAAAATATTCAAAGTGATGAAAAGAAAGCACCTACAACCAAGATTACTCTACCCAGCAAAGCTATCATTTAGAGTCAAAAGATGAAGAGCGTCAGAGATAAGAAAAAGCTAAAGGAGATCATTGCCCCAAAACCAGTATCATAAGAAATGGTAAAGGGTCTTCTTGAAGAGAAAGAAAAATAAATAAATAAGAGATCAAAAATATGAATAATAAGAAGCCATAAAAAAAGAAATCTCACCATTTGCTACAGCATGGATGGACCTAGAGGATATTATGCTAAGTGAAATAAGTCAGTAAGAGAAAGACAAATACCACATGATTTCACTTACATGTGGAATCTAAAGAACAATATGAATGAACAAACAAAATAGAAACAGATTCCTAGATACAGAGAACAGACTGACAGTTGTCACAGGGGAGGGGGTTTGGATGATTGGGTGAAAAAGGTGAAGGGATCGAGAACTACAGATTTGTAGTTACAAAATAGTCATGGGGTTGTAAAGTACAGCTTAGGAAATATAGTAAAAAATATTGTAATAACTGTATGGTATTAGTTGGATACTGGAAATATCAGAGGGAACACTTTGTAAGGTATATGATTGTCTAACCACCATGTTGTATACCTGAAAATAATACAAAATAATATTAATTAATTAAAAATGTATAAGAAAGAATGAATCCATGATAACTAATCTATTAAAGCAAAACTTCTTTCTCCTTTCCTCCTCCTTTTATTGTTTGCACATGACTATATGTATTGAGAAAAATTTATTTTTTTATTTGAAACTATTAACACTAACTCAGATTCAACATTATTTGGAATGAATATAAGTACTTATATTTTTACCACTAAATATGTTTGCTTATTCATGAATATGAATTATTTTATTCATAGCACACAATTTATCTTGCATGTGCTTAATATGCAGGTTTCCTTTACAAATATTATGAGTCCTGTATAACTTATCACTAAGGTAGGGTTTGGATTAAGTAAAACATTTACAAATTAATTTGCGTTCTAGAATCATGAAGAAAATGTGGTATATTCATATATTTTGAAACAATGGAGAACAGTTTAAATCAATAAATAAGAAATCAATAAATCTATTACAACTCTCAGAAAAGAGGGTTTCTCTTGAGGCTACTATCTGTTTTGCTTTTTGCACATTTTTTCTATTAATTGCCTTTTATTCAACATTTATTCTTCCCCAGAGAACAGGCAAACAGATGCTGGCACAGATGGGTTGGATGCAAATTTTGGTCTCTGTAGAATAGGCTTCTCTGGTACATTAAGGGCAGAGCCCTTTCCATTCTTTTGAGACTAAATAAATCACTTTGCTATGTAATCCTTAATTCATTACTCAAGGCTAATTGATTTTAATATCACTCAATAACTGCTATTTTTAAAATCTAAAGTTAAAGATTATTCACATTTGGCAAAAGCTAGAATACTTTGTTTTGATGCTTTATAAAGTGCATTGTTAAAAAACTATTTTGATTTTTAAGTGTTTAAAATAAACATTGTCATACATAGATATTTTACACAAATTGTGTGCATAAATATTAACATATAAAAGCATAATTAATTTGTGTATGATTGGAATATTAAGTACTGCAAATAACATGGAAATACAACAATTCCTATTCATGGTTATTAGGGAAGAACAAATTGCATGCATTTTCAGGAAACAACTATTTAAAAATATGGCTTAACTCTATTTTCAAAGTCTGTTTTCTAAAGAAGTTGAGAGTCTATTTACTCTATGTCAACAGTTGGTAAGGACAGAGTTCTTTAAATGTGGCTAATCCTATCTAATAATAGACAAACATGGCAATTAACCGTAACTTCGCTACCCTTCCCATTGGCTAATCAGGGCAATATGCAAATTAACTGCCAACAAAGATGGCTGCTAATTTGCATACTGCAGGCAGATCCCACTGCGCAGCCCAAGGCGAGATCCTGGCCTGTTGTGTCTTGGGCGGGGTGGGAGGGGTGGGTGGCACGAGCGGCAGTGTGATCAGAGCTGCTGTCCTCCCCAGCGCAGGATCTGGGCCTGCTGTTTCTTGGGCAGAGTGGACAGGGCGGGCCGGGCGAGCAGCAGCGTGATCCCTGAGAAGGCACAGGTTGGGCTGAGGGACCCCCCTTCCCTGCCAGTGCACAAATTTTTGTGCACGGGCCTTCTAGTATATATATACTATCTTAGCCCGTAGTATGCTCATTTAGATATGCAATGGTAACTCACTGTGGTCTTCATGTTTTTTTGGCTGGGCATGATACCTTAATGTCTTTTCCAGCAGGCAACTAAACCTAAATTCAATATAAGAAAAAAATTACCTTAGTAACTTAGTAATTAACTAACTGGTATCTATACCCCATATTGTAAATTCTGCTTTAAAATTTTTATTTTATAGTATGCTTTTTAATATTCTTCCCTTTCTCAGAAAATGAAATTCCTTTCTTTCTTTAAAGCACAAGTGATTTTTCATATTCTTTGGAAGCTTCTCTTCCTTACTCCTGGTCAATATAACTGCTTTTTAACATTGGACTTTTCTCTTTCTTTGGTTTCTATAAAACTTGTGTGTATCATTGTTTCTACTCTTGAGACATCAAATTACATTTCAACTTCATAATTTTGACATTTTTACTTGGCTATAAAGTGAAAAACATAGAAATATATAAATAACTTTTAAATCAATGACATGATCTGAAATCCCACAAACTAGAAATTAACACAATTGATATTAATATATTATTTAAATTCTATACATATATTTCATTTTAACTGTTAACTATTTTTATTTTTAATTTTTCTGGTAATTATCATCATAACTTTACATTTTTTACTCCTGTCCTCAATTTGTAAAACTTATATGCATTCTATTAACCCCACAGTAGAAGAGAGCTGTTCAGGGAATTAACATCACCTGACAAATCTGCTCCTCCATTTCCCATTTTTGCATAATTTCATTTCTTTGTCCTAATGGTTTTCCTTACATATATATGTAAACATTGTCTTGTTGAATCATTATCTTTAAACAAATATACTAACTCCACACTACTATAAAGGATGAAGTAATTATCATCTCTTCACAAGACTGTATCTCCCTATTCACCACTTAGATTTAACACAGATATATTAGTTTCATCATGTTTTATTTTAGAAAACATAGGTGGAAATGGACCATCTCATCTGTAACTACATTTGGTGCTTGGGTAAATACTGATTATATAAATTAAATACAGTATAAATAGCATCCCCATATTATAATATAAATATGTATTTCTACTGAACATGGTAACATGGTTGCATTGATAGAAAATACTATGAATTTATATTTTCACATAACTATACCTGTGGAACCTGAAAGAGATCAGCACAAAAATAAGAATGAACTGGTAGGCTTTTCTCACACACATGGTAGCTCAAAATTGTGTCATGGTTTTGTATCATATTTTCAAAATCTTCTATTTAGTTTGTCTTTCACAGAGATTTTATTTTTCTTTCCATTTTTATTGACAAAGTTTACATGCATTTCCTTTATACATAAAGATTTTCCAGTCTCTTTATCATAAGATCTGTTGAAGTTCTCTTCTTTCTCACACTAATTTGAACCAACCAGTTTGTAGATTCACTGTTCCCCTCTCATCATTGGCTTTTATTGTAGTGTTATAGTTGTAACTTCTTATTTCCTGAATCACAATTATTAATTATTCTATTATTTCAGGTTCATGTAAACACTTGATTAAACTCATTTCAAAAGGCTTTGTGAGAGAAAAACTTATCTAGGCCTAAGAAAATTAAAAATGTGGTTGGGAAGGCTAATGAGAGATAAAGATCTCCCCATTAAATCCTGTAGTTGGGAAGGTAACATATGTACTCTGCATTCATACATAATTGTTCACTGCAGTGTATAGAAATCTGGTTCAAAAGCATTTGACTCAGAACTGTGAGAACATACTTTGATTGTTTCCTAAAAATTTGGATTGTTAAGAGAAATCTGGAACCACAATTCTTTTTTTATACAGAACTTTTCTCTATTAAGAAACTTATTAGACCCTTTGTTTAGCCTTAGATTTATTCATTTCACTACAATCCATGGATCTTTCTTTTTATTTTTCTTTATTTTGCTCAACATTTTTTTAATCTAAAGTCGCGTTATTCTTTATCTACTAGTTGACTTGAGGATTACTTATAGTACACCCCTTATGTGTTAAAAATGTTCTGGATTCTGTGATTCTCAATATTTAATATAGCAGACTAATATCCTTACTATTATGGAGGTTATAGTACATTGAGGATATCTATACTAATAATAAAGGAATAGGCAAATTGTCTGGGATGCTGTCACAGTAACAGTAATGACCGAACAGCAGACTGTGTGGGGCGACCAGGCCATCAGGGGGGTTAGTGAGAGATGACCAAACAGCTGAACAGCAGGCTGCATGGGGAAACTAGGCCAGCAGGAGGGACAGTTGGGGGAGACCAGGAAAGCAGAGGGGAGAAGTTGGGGGCTACCAGGCAGGCAGAGGGGGGCAATTTGGGGGTGATCAGGCTGGTAGGGGGGGCAGTTAGAAGCCAGCGGTCCTATATTGTGAGAGGGATGTCCCAGATTGGAGAGGGTGCAGGCTGGGCTCAGGGAACTCCCCTTCCCTCGTGCATGAATTTCTTGCACTGGGCCTCTAGTAAGAAATATAACAGCCCTAACTGGTTTGGCTCAGTGGATAGAGCACCAGCCTGAGGACTGAAGGGTCCCAGGTTCAATTCCAGTCAAGGGCATGTACCTTGGTTGTGGGCACATGCCCAGTAGGGGGTGTGCAGGAGGCAGCTGATCCATGTTTCTCTCTCATCGATGTTTCTAACTCTCTCCTTTCCTCTCTATAAAATATGTTTTTAAGAAGAAATATAACAAATGCATAATTTAGTATATTAATTGCTTAAGATAACTAAGTAGAAAAGCAAATAAGTTAAACAGAATAATGGTGGTTGGGGAGGCTAATGAGAGGTAAAGATCTCCCCATTAAATCCTGTAGTTGGGAAGGTAACATTTGTGCAGACTTGAAGGCAGCAAGGGTTTAATCATAGGGTTATCTATGAAAATAGCATCCCAGGCCAACAAAAATGTCATAAAAACAGAATTCAGAGCATCCATTGCTTCATTTGACATACACATAACAGAAGTCCTCTGGCAAGTGGGGCTGAAGCAAGGAGGAGAGAGTAGGAGAGGAGGTTAGGAAGATGGGGCTGTGCTGAGGGGATAGGGCCTCAGAGGTCACTAAAAAATGTGCCTCCTAGTTTGAGAGAAACAGGGACTCATGGGTTTTGACACAGAAGCAACATAATCTGGTTTACAAGTTTCACTCTGTGATGTACCTGTTCAGCAGGAAGAGCAGGTAGACTTGCTTATTGCAATCAGGTGAGAGTGTGGAGATTCAGACCAGGGCTGTTGCGGTGGAGGCAGGGAGAAGTGATTGGATCTTTATCTTGTTCTGAAGCCAACAAGGCTACCTAATGAAATCAATAGAGACGCTGAGAAAAACAAAGCCATCTTGTTGAATACCTTTCACTGTGTAATTTTGACTTGAAGTTTTCCTCTGTTTTGGTTTAAATGTTAAGACAGTATTACATGTTCCTTCTCTTTTTAAAATTCTCAATCTCTCCTACACAGAGGACATTCTTTGTTGTTTTTTGTGTGTTTGTTATTTCTTTTTTTAAACTTTTCAGTATCACCACATAAATCTAAGTCCCAGTTACTACAGGTTATTCTGGGTGGATGAGAAGACAAGCAATATTACCAGCTTGGGCACTATGTAATTTTTAGAGTGGTTTTAGGTTTATGACACACTTCAGAGGGAGTACAGAAATTTCCCATATATCCCAGACTTTCACAGGGTCATAACCTCCCCAATATCAATATCACTCACAAGAATGGCACTTTTTTTCTTTTAACCAAGGGTAAATCTATATTAATGCATTACAATGACCCAAGTCCATAATTTACATTAGGGTTCACTGTTGGTGTACATTCTATGAGGGTTTGGGCAACTGTATAATGCCATGTATCCATCATTATACTATCATACAGAGCATTTTCAATGCCCTAAAAATCCTCTATGATCAACCTACTTATTTCCACATCCACATGCACCAGAGATTTAAAATCTTTTGTTATATACTGACATATTTTCTAAAATACATATTTATTCTACAAAACAGGGTGCTTTGTAATTTCATCATCCACACTTTAGTTATGTGTTCTATAATAGCATTTTTAAATTATTAGGAGATCATATATATTACTAAATTGATGTGAATAGGTCTTTAACTGGGTAACAACGAGTGATTTATGAAACAGTGATATATTAGAAATGGTGTTCATTTCACTCTTACTATAATAGACTCATGGACAATAAATTTTAATGCAAACCAAAGTTTATTCATAATTGACACAACCATCCCCCTTTAAATAAATAAAGTTAACAGAGTTAACCATTTTTAGGTGAGAAATAAATGCAAACATTTTATAGTTTTATATTTTAAAATAATAAAGAATATAAACTAATATATGTGGAATATGACATATCTGTTAACCATATGCAGAATGTAAAATTTTCCATAAGTTTAATTCAGTAATAAAAGAATTAGTTATCTCCTGAAATTTTATTTTGTTCATTATTATACATTAACTGCCTGAAAATTGTCAGCACTATTTCAGTGTGAGCTTTCTAGAATACAAACTCAGAACAATTTTTAAAGAGCTTTTATGATAGAAAATTTAATTAAAATTTCATGGCTGTGTCTACATCAGCTTTTTGAGGGTGTAACACTAAACACACAATATGTGTTTTATTAAATAAAATTTAACAATTCATTTTGTATTCTTAATCATTAAAAAAGCATAATCTCAAATTGTTGAGTCAAAATAGTACAAAGGCAGTCAAAGCTGGAAAGACTGAAAAGAAAATAACAATTTCAGTTGTATTAACTATGTGGTAGCTCATATTTACTACAAATACTCTGTCAGTCCTTTTCTGTATTAATTCAGTGAAAGTCTACTGCCACTACAATGCTTTTGTTTAAAAGAGAGGCTGCAGTACAAGTCCCAGGCACATTCCCAAGATGCTCACAGCCTGCTATTAAACAAAGATGAACAGAGACCCAGCATGTGCTGCTGGAAAGCTAGCTGCAGAAGAGCTTGGAGGATATACATGACTGGGAGTCCCTACTATACTAGTAGACTGAGGGTCAGAGGTGTGGGGTTTTTCTTCCAGAAGAAAGTTAAAGACGAGGAAGTGAACATGTGGGTGGATCAGTGAGCCTTCTAGCCAGAAAAGAAGTCTGGGAAATTTTTGTCCGCTTTGTCAAGACAGCAGAGTTCACAAACTGCAATCTCTGTAGACATCTCTTCAAACTCGGTGTTTCATCCTTTCTACCTTGTGTATTTTAGGCAACCTCAAGTGTGTCCTCTCTCCAGCTAGTTGGTCTTCCAAGCTGTTTTGTACATAGCTGACAGAACTATTTTTTCTAGTAACACATTTAAGATAAATCATGTTAATATTCTACACAAAAAATATCCCTGATTTCCCGCATCCCAGAAGATAATATCCCAGGACCGTACATTGCCATTGAGAGCATGCCTTTCATTGTGAGCTCAGTCTACACTACAGTGTGAGTGCCTACATCCCCACCTTTCCTCATCCAAAGCAATTCACCATTGGTGACAACCTTTAATTTCCAACATTGGCCACCCTCCATATGAGGGTGCAGATGCTTGCTTCCTGAGCATAAAATCCATTTCTCTGACTTTCACCCTTCACCCCTTTATCTTCTATTTGGAAATTCCTATTTGATCTTTAAGATTAATTTGAAAAACTGTCTCCTCAGTGAAGCATTTACCATTTCCCTAAATATCTTTAAACTTATCTTTATTATTGAAAGGATTACAGATGTTCCCTATTTTCCCCATGGACCCCCCTCCACTACCCACTCCCTCAGGCCTTCACAGCGCTGTTTTCTGTGTCCGTGGTTATGCATATAAATTCTTTGGTTAATCTCTTCCAGTTCCCCCTCCTCCCTTCCCTTTGAGATTCTGCAGTCTGCTCCATGCTTCTATGTCTCTGGATCTATTTTGTTCATTAGGTCCCACCTATGAGTGAGATCATGTGATATGTGTCTTTCTCGGACTGGCTTATTTCACTTGGCATAATACATTCCCCTAGATTTTAAGACTGAATTAACCACACACTTTTCTGTCTATGAAGCATTTTGTTCACAGTCTTACTTTTTGGTACTTTCTAATTTGTGAAGGACCTCAACCTTGAGAATTATACAAAGTAAATGTTATACTCCCTACCCCCACGGAGATCATATTTGAAAGAGAAAGACAGACATGTCAAATGAAAACTAAAATACATGGTGATAAAAATATTATAAGAATATATATGGAGTATTTTGAACACAGAAGAAGGAACGTTTAATGTAAACTTGGGTAGGATATGCAGAAAAGGTTGGCCAGACACAGCTATGAAAGGAACGTGGCATTAAAGTTGACTTGGCATATTTGATAATGTGCAAAGATAAAGGGAGAGCCTGGAAACACCCTCAGAGGAGCAGCTGTCCAAATGATACAGGGGATGTCTCCACTGCGTTCATTTTATTAACTTAGAGACATCTGACCCCTGCTGAAGAAGCCAGCTGAGGCAGGAAGTTAGGCATTTCATCATGGGAGCAATGAGATCATTCAAGGTTTTGAAAAGAGGAGACTGACATAATCAAGTGTCTAGAAATACTGTGGAGAGAATTCATCGAAAACTTGAAGAAAATACTGCTTTCTAGGACAGGGGTCAGGAGTTTATTGTATGGGGATCAGAAGTTCAGCAAAGAGCCATAGAGCTTAAGAGAGAATTGTGACAGCTGGAATGAGGCAAAGGGAACAGAGCTTGAGAATTATTTTGGAGACAAGATTCACCAAACTTTCTCACCAGTAATAAGGATGGGTAAGGAGGTGCGAAGAAGGCTGGGTTTCTGTCTTAGACACCTGGTTCATGTCCATGCAATTAACCTAAAGAGAAGAAGACAAACAAATAATCATATTGAATAGAAGGGGACAGAAGAGAACCACTCACACCAGGGGTCCTCAAACTACGGCCCGTGGGCCACATGCAAATACAAATATTGTATTTGTTCCCATTTTGTTTTTTTACTTCAAAATAAGATATGTGCAGTGTGCATAGGAATTTGTTCATAGTTGTTTTTTTTAAACTATAGTCCGGCCCTCCAACGGTCTGAGGGACAGTGAACTGGCCTCCTGTTTAAAAAGTTTAAGGACCCTGACTCACACTGTGTACCTTGCTCTTTTGATTTCATAATGTGTGCTGTCGATATAACTTTATAAAAAGCTAATTATTTCTTTTAAGTACAGAATATACCAAGATTATTTTATTCCATTTAGGTAAAAAGTTTTTTTCCCTATTAAAAAAGAAAATATATTTGTGTAGACAAGTACAAGAATAACTTACAACATAAATGCCTTAAAGTAAATTTCTGAATCAAAAGGAATATGAATTTTTGATAGACAAAGATCAGTGTTTTAGGGAATAAATTTGAAGAAGTGGAAAAATAAGAGTCTAGACAAAAATCTACAATTTTGCCATTTTATGAGTAAGCCTCCATGAGTGACGATAGATTGTTTGGCTCCTGATAATAAGAGGCCAAGGACAGAAGATGGTGGTTAAGAAGTTTTGACACTAGGGTATTAGGAGGGAGGTCCTTTTAGCCACTATTTTCAAATAAGAACATAATAACAATTATCATGATAAAGATTACCATAAAGCCAAAATGATCCAATCCCTGAAATATACTTAATACAATATGACAATAACCTATATACAAGTGGAAATCTCAATTTTATAAAGCAGCTAATGACTTTTTAAAATAAGTGCCCTATTTTCTACTTTTTATTTTTAGAGGTCGTTTATTAAAGCTGGGGACAGTAACCCATGAAAGGGCTGGGAAATGGGCCCAGGCCTGTCCGCTTTGGCTCACTAAGGAGTCAGAGAAAAGGAGGCCTTGGGGACAGGTTCAGGGGGTTTGCCCAGGATGAACTGCCACTGCCCATTGTCCTCTTTGCAATCCTCTTGGGGACCCTTAGGAGATGCATGCCTCTGAGGGAAGAAATAGGCGGGCAGGGCCTGCCCTGGGAAGGAGAGCAGGCACTGTGACCTTTATTTTTTGAGGGGTTTTAAAGACTGGGCATTTAGGGGAGGTGTTAGGGGAGGATTTCAATAGGATATTCATCAGCTTTATGCTGATGTACCAAGATGAGATTCATTCTCTTAATTTCATCTGTCCTTGGGTGTGGTTGGGAAAGAGCACTAACTGGATTTCTGCTGTCTCCCCGAGAAGGGTGATTTTAATAATTTACCCGCTGATTGAGGAGAAAAGCAAACAATTATGGCTGCAAATTGCTATTTATTTGTCTCAGTTTCCCTCTTCTGCTTGTTTTGGCTTACCAGTCTGTCTCATTCACTGTTCAGAGACTTCCATCCCTAAAATATTTTAGGGTTGATGAGGGGGGACAGTCTGTCTTCAGTAACTGCTTCCTGCTGACAGAGGCTGTGGTCCCTGCCTACATAGGGTATGGAAGTCTCTCGCTACCTGTATAGGATCAGAGACTGAAACAGAGAAGCTATTACCTGATTCTTTTAAGGTAGTGATAGGCTAGAATCACCAAATTATCACCATGTTCATGTGGAATTGTTGTGTCATTCTAGAAGGGAAGTTGGTAAATTGCTCCATATTTTATTGACTCAATTATTTAGTCCTGAAAATAAGCC
Source organism: Myotis yumanensis (assembly GCF_028538775.1). NCBI lineage: Eukaryota > Metazoa > Chordata > Mammalia > Chiroptera > Vespertilionidae > Myotis > Myotis yumanensis. The sequence continues at coordinate 6,972,385 of NW_027223772.1, forward strand.
AGTTCAGTTAAATTGTTGAATCTCACTTCAGGAGGTGGTGATGCAGGTAGGCATTCAAAGTGAGACCTACATTGTGTAAACAAACAAGCAGGTACTTAATAAGGAGTATTCCTATATACACAGAAGAAAAAAGCAAAGGTTAATGATCACAGCAAATTATAAACCAGTATCTGAGCCTGTAAGACTGTCAGTTGAGAAGGCTTAAAGTTTCTTTGGTTGGAATAAGAACAAGCAGTGACAACCTGACAGATCCTCTTTATCTGCAGTTTAAATATCTCTATGATGTCATTAGATACTCAGGCAAATTCTGTATGGTTGACATTGCATCGGTAGTTTTCAATACTTCCAAGTCAAGGGATGGGAGAAAAATTTGAAACATTAGTTTGGAGGGATAAGTTCCCTATTTTTGTTTATTTTTATTTTTATTTTTTAAATATATTTTTATTGATTTCAGAGAAGAAGGGAGAGGGAGAGAGAGATAGAAACATCAATGATGAGAAAATCATTGATTGGCTGTCTCCTGCATGCCCGGCACTGGGGATTGAGCTTGCAACCCAGGTATGTGCCCTGACCAGGAATCGAATCGTGACCTCCTGGTTCATAGGTTGACATTCAACCACTGAGCCACTCGGGCCAGGCTATTTTTAAATGATGCGTACTTTGCATAACTTATAAAGGTAGGTTTCACAGTCTTGTAATAGAGGAAAATTACTGAATTCAGAACTAGACAATATCATTTGAATAATAATAAAAAAAAGCTTCTGCACAGCAAAAGAAACCATCAACAAAACAACAAGAAAGCCCACTGCTTGGGAGAACATATTTGCCAATGTTATCACTGATAAGGGTTTAATCTCCAAAATTTATAGAGAACTCATACAATTTAACAAAAGGAAGATAAACAATCCAATCAAAAAGTGAGTAAAGGATCTAAATAGACGCTGTTTGAAAGAGGACATTCAGAAAGCCAAGAGACATATGGAAACATGCTCAAAGTCACTAATCATCTGAGAGATGCAAATCAAAACAACAATGAGATACCAACTCACACCTGTCAGAATGGCTATCATCAACCAATCAACAAACCACAAGTGCTGGAGAGAATGTAGAGAAAAAGAAACACTTGTGCCCTGTTGGTGGGAATGCAGACTGGTGCAGCCACTGTAGAAAACAGAATGAGTTTCCTCAAACAATTAAAAATGGAACTCCCATTTGACCCAGTAATCTCACTTCTAGGAAAATATCCCAAGAAATCAGAAACACCAATCAGAAAAGCTATATGCACCCCTATGTTCATAGCAACACAATTTACCATAGCTAAGATTTGAAATCAGCCTAAGTGCCCATCAGCAGATGAGTGGATTAAAAAAACAATGGTACATCTACACAATGGCATACTACTCTGCTGAGAAAAGAAAGAAAGGAAGAAAGGAAAGAAGGAATGAAGGAAGGAAGGAAGGAAGGAAGGAAGGAAGGAAGAAAGAAAGAAAGAAAGAAAGAAAGAAAGAAAGAAAGAAAGGAAGGAAGGAAGGAAGGAAGGAAGGAAGGAAGGAAGGAAGGAAGGAAGGGAGAGAGAGAGAGAGAGAGAGAGAGAGAGAGAGAGAGAGAGAGAGAAGGAAGGAAGAAGGAAAGAAAGAAAGAAAGAAAGAAAGAAAGAAAGAAAGAAAGAAAGAAAGAAAGAAAGAAAGAAAGAAAGAAAGAAACTCTTACCATCGCATCAGCATGTTGACCTGGAGAGCATTATGCTAAGTGAAATAAGCCAGTCGGAGAAAGATAAATATCACATGATCTCACTCATTTGTGGAATATAGTGAACAACATAAACTGATGAACAAAAGTAGATACAGAGACAGAGAAGCATCGAGCAGACCCTCAGACTTCAGAGGGAAGGTGTGTGGGGGGGTAAGAAATCAACCAAAGGACGTGTATGGATGCATATACGCATAACCAATGGACACAGACACTAGGGGGGTGAGGGCATGTGCTGGAGGTGGGCATGGCCGAGAGAGGTCAATGGGGGAAAAAGGAGACATATGTAATACTTTAAAAAATAAAGAATTTAGATTAAAAAATTTAAAAGAAGATGTAACAAAATACAAATATTTCCAGATTCCCAATAAAAATATTTTGAAACTCCTCAATAATTCATTTTGATTCTACCTTTTAGACCTAAATGAAACCCAAATAGAAGCAAACCATATACTCAGCCTCCTTCACATAGAATTTTAAATGGTTGGCTACATTCTCCCATAACTATGTTTGAAAGGCCTTTGGTTGCCTCATATTAAAATGCAGGAATGAGTCAAAGAAACCAACTTGAACATAATTATTTAGTTTGAAATGGGTATAACAGTTTTGTGTTGCTATGGTTCCACTTTTGAATTGTGGTTGCATTATAGCTTTAATTAAAAAATATGTACCTGGAGAGAAAGATGCAAGGCTTTAAACATGGACATCAAGTGATCAAAGCAATAAAATGATCTAATGTTAATGTGAATGTATAGACCAGTGACTTTTAATTTACTCATAATTTCCTGTCATGTTACTTTCTTACCAGGAAAGCTACGTTTCTCTCAATCATGTACAAGGTAAGATATTGTGTTACAAAATTAAACATTATGATTTATGGGATTTATTAAGTATAAAAAAAGAGTATAATTAGTTTTCCAGTGCCAGAGGCAAGTCTGAATTATTTGAATGGAATGCATCTGGTTATGTGATAAACCTATAACAGCAAGTCAATGGAAAATAATTGCTACTTCTCTCCTCTAATGTCTTGAGCTTTTTAATATTGCTATTTTTGTTGATTTTAACTCCTTTGTTGCAGGAGTCATGAAAGATGATCATTCACCTTTTTGAGGTGGTGTGTGAAAACATGAGCTGGCTGGTACTGATTTGAACCTACAGATAATTTATTCAATCAAGTGAATTGGCAAAAATAATAAAGTTAGGGAAAGTGGTAATAACAATGAATTTATTATTTTATCCTTTCATGTTTTTAGATGAACATTTTTACATGATAAAATTGACTCTTAGGTTTCCTACTGGAGGTGAATTTGGATAACCTGCTCGCAGCCAGGAAGGGAAGCTGTTCCCATGGTGATGTCAGAGGCACACACACACACACACACACACACAGAAAAAAAAAACAAAAACAGAATCCTAGGAGTCCCCTTATAGCCTTGATTTATAAGTGGCTCATTTTCATGCACATACCTTCATCCCAAACAGATCCCATAGCTAAAATCCACAATCTACATGAAGAAGCCAAAACAAGGGTGTAACTATCGGAGAAAGATAAACAATTGTGGATAATTTTTCAATCTACCACAATTGCAATTTAAAAACTGCAATTAAAAATTCTTATCTATTTAATAAGTTAAATCTGGCCCACAAAATTATAAAAAATAATTTTAGAATAGGTATTTAATTAGATTTTTACTGGTTTGTTACACAGATATTGACACAACATTTACAATAACTATACAGAATTAGCAGCATGAAGACACAGCTCATGCAATCAAGGAATCCATAGCTTATGGAGAAGCACAAGTGTGTAATGGCACGATAGCACATCTAGCAAAACACTGTTGTAAGTCCTACAATTGGCCAAGTATTATGAAAAATTGGGGCAGAAAATCCAGCGTTAAGAATAAGATGAAGTAGAATCTTGAAGGAGAAGTAGGGCCTCAGAGGCATGTGGTAAGGGCATCCAGCGAGGGCTAACGGCAGCAGAACAGGCACAGGCGTGCGCATGTCCTGTGCAATCAGGCCAAAGCACAGAGATGTAAATTAGCATGACTGTTCTGGAATGTCAAAGGACTCGGCATGCAGCTGTTTATGTGCCAGGGTCATGAAAACAAATGGCTAGAAATAAAAAGAGAATTAGTGCAAATGGTGCATTTTAGACCACTTGTCTTAGTCTGAGGTACCCCAAAGGCAGAAAATTCGATACAGGTTTTGGGTTAAGTAACAAAAGCACATTTGTTTGTAAAATAAGCACAGCAAGAAGAGTGGGAAATGTGAAAGAAAGAGACTGATACAAGGTGTGTCAGACTGCAGTTTACTGCTGTAGCCACCTCTTGCTCATTTTCCCCAGGAACCCTCCAGATGCGGATATAACAGAATCAACACATGCTTGCGGAATAGATGCAGCAACAAGCAAATGGGAGGCAGCGGGAAGATGGACCTGAGCATCATTTAGAACCTTGATCCTGGGGCAGGTTTCCACTCCATACCTCACTCTCCCTCAAGGGCTCCTAGACTGTGCACACAAACCACCTTTGTGAATTTTGCTACGTTTCAGATCCTGCTGCATCTTATGTAGTTAATATTTTTCAATCAATTTACTACTTATTCTCCTTCTGAGCAAGAATGACTAGGACATCCTGGTTGGATTGTTAGCCTCATATTTCCAGCAAACTCCAGGGCTGTAAACTCGTCAGCACTTCTGACCTGCTATGAATGAGCTGAGTTCTCTTCCACAGACAGAAAATACCCTCAGATATTTTTTTTTTAAAGCTAAAAAAGCAGGCGTGGAACACTTCCACAGACAGAAAATTCCTTCAGACACAAAAGCAGGAAGATAACTGTATGCATCCTCTATAAAAAGTTTAAACACATGTGGCAACACTCTATATCATATGTTCAAGCATAGTGACATGACGAGTATAAAAAGACAGACCATGAAGCAGCTAACTTTAAGATAGTAGTTACCTCTGGGGAGAAATGATGGAAAGAAAGGTTATTATTTTTCAACTGAATTTCTATTTTTTTATTATTTAAAAATAGATATGAGTAAATATTCAAATAGGCATTTGCAAAATTGTGCCAGTGAGTGTACACATGTTGTTAATATTTTCTGTCCTGTTTCTTGTGCGCTTGAAATATTCTAGAATTTTCAAAATGTGTAAAAGAAAATAAAATGTTTGAGTGTGGTAAAAGTTGCCTAAATTCTCCGAATCTCCAACATTTGAATTGCATGATCAATTTGCATTTACTTACAAAGAAACATATATATTTAAACTTTCATAAAAATTAAATCTAATTAATTATTCTATAATGTGAGTGGCTATAGCCTGAACTTATAATTTTTGGATATGAATATGGTTATAAATAATAAGTGCAACAGAAATTTCCTTAGACTAAAGTAATCTGTGGGAACAAAGAGATCATATAGCCATTAATGCTCAAATTTAGTGATAACTCCCATCTGCATTTATGCAAAATCTCAGCTCTAACCAGTTACATATGACCTCGATCCCATTACCTATTTTTCCAGGAGGCTCTATGTTGATGCCATAGAAGCTCTTAGGGGAAAATTTGCTTTAGTCCTCTTTATTAGTCTTTGGCCTTTTTTGCTGTCAGATTCTTGCACAGTATTGGGAGGAGCATTTATTTATGTGGGCCAAGAATTAAAAATCCGGCAAGATGCTGAGCTGTCACTGAATCGCTTTCATTCTTTTCTTGGATTCTAAACAGTTCTGTGGGTGCCTGGAGTCTTGAAGAGCTTTTTATAGCTCTCTCATCCTTATTTAACATTTTCCTTCGAAAGAGTCAGACCTACTTTGCTTGGAAACGTGCCAATGTTTCCCTTGGTGTCTCTTACATAATGCTTGAAAACTTACACATTGTATCAACTCAAGCAAGAGGACCAGTAATGGGAAGAGGCCCTATGCACTACTAGTTCGTGTCTCCTGGTGTAAACTGGGTTACCACTGGGCATGTAACAGTGTTAACTCTGGTGATCTCGCTCTCTGAGTTGTATAATTCAGGGAGCTGTTCCTGAAGATGGGATACAATTTGTGGACAGTCCCTTGTGATATATAAGCACTCACATAGCACCATGTCTTTAGCATATTCAGGAAGTGCATAATTAGTATATTGTTGGAAGGTGTGTATATGTCTGACTTCATTCTTACCAGTATTGATGCTAATATGGCAGCTGCAAGTAGCTTTAACATTGTTAGCAGTTTAAAGCCATAGTATCAAATTCATTAATTGCTTTAATGAGGAAAGGGAGGTTGGAAAATTTGCCAGGCAGTGGTTTCTCCTTTTCAGAACTAATGAGAGAGAATGAAGAAATCCTAATGCAAAACTAAAACAGGCATTATGAAATAACCTTTCTGAAATTGGATTGTTGCTCTTTAATCATTAGCAGAACAAAATAAAGGTCTGAGTTTTTCATTGAAGTTCTAAACTGAAATTATAGTATATGCTCAGAGACCATCTGAATATTTCTGAAAAAGTTAAGCAGCGAGTCCTGGCCAGTTTGCTCAGTGGTTAGAGTGGAAGGGTTGGGGGTTTGATACCCAATTGATGATAATTGGGGACATACTTGGGTTGCCAGTTTGATCCCAGGCTCTGGTCAGGGCATGTGTGGGAAGCAACCGATGAATGTGTCTTTCTCATATCAATGTTTCTCTCTCTCTTCCCCCCTCCTACCTCCTTTCCACTCTCTCTAAAAATCAATGGAAAAAATATCCTGGGGGTGAGGATTAACAAAACAAAAAAAAAAGTTAAGCAGAGCAATGAGTTGATGCCTCTGTGAAAAGAGATAAAATCAGTCTACTGGCAAGGCATTTATCATTACCAAAAAAAAAGTATCAGTAATTTTATTCCCTCTTCTGAGATTATCACTCACAGCTATGGTCTCCGATATTGCAATAACAAATTGAGAAATAATAGTCCCCCCAGGAGAAAGTGGGATGTTTTAATGTTTTATGGCAGAAAGACATTTTTGCAGACATTGCAGAAAGCTAATGTCTCCTTTAAATTGGGCTATAATTCAAAGAGAACTCTGAAATGCAGCTGCAAAAAGTCAGTGAAATAAATAAGCTTATACTTTCCAGTTTATTCCTATAATATTTTCAATATTGTTATTGTTGTTCATTTTCTGGCTAAAGAATACAGTGTAATTTATTTATAGTATGTGTTCTTGGTTAGAGAGAAATTAATTATCTACACTAATAATAGACAAATATGTAAATTGGCTGTACCTCTGTGACACTCCCAGCCAATCACGAGGGAATATGTAAATTAGTGGGACAAAGACAGCGGCAGCCATGGAGCCAGCCTGAGCGGGCAGGAGGCTTGAGTCGCCCCCTGTGACGGAGGAAGCCAAGCTTCTCGCCCGTCTGGGCCGGCCACCGAAGGAGGGACACAGAGCAGGCTGGAGCTAGCGAGAGGCTTCAGTCCCCCTAACCAGCCACTGAAAGAGGGACCTGTGGGCAGCGGCCACAGAACTGGCCTGAGCTCATGGGAGGCTTGGGTTGCCCAGGCCGGCTGCCGAGGGAGGGGCCTTCAAACGGCCCTCAGCCCCTCACCCAGGCTGGCCATGCCACCATCGAGGTGAGAGTCCCCACTGGGGGGTGTGGCCAGCCTGCAAACAGCCCTCAGCCCCTCACCCAGGCTGGCCATGCCACCATCGAGGTGAGAGTCCCCACTGGGGGGTGTGGCCAGCCTGCAAACAGCCCTCAGGCCCTCACCCAGGCTGGCCACACCCCCCCAGGGGGACCCTCATCCCATGGGGGCATGGCTGGCCTGCAAACTGCCCCAATGCCTCACCCAGGCTAGCACAATCCTCAGTGGGGACCCCCACCCCAATGGGGGCATGGCTGGCCTGCAAACCACCACAGGCCCCTTGCCCAGGAGGCCCAATCCCCAGGAAACCCCCACCCTGATCTGGGACACCCTCAGGGCAAACCAGCCAACCCCAACCTGTGCACCAGGCCTCTATCTGTACTAATAGAAGGGTAATATGCTAATTAGACTGGGAGACCTTCCAGGAGACCTTCTGGACATTCTTCTGGACAAAGCCATGGTGGTGGGGCCGAGGTAGAGGTGGTTAGGGGCCAACAGGGGAGGGCAGTTGGGGGCGAGCAGGCTGGCAGAGGGGACAGTTGGGAGCAAGCAGGCCAGCAGGGGAGGCAGTTGGGGGTGATCAGGCTGGTGAGGGGGGGACAGTTGGGGGAGAGCAAGCTGGCAGGCAGAGTGGTTAGGGGCAATCAGGCAGGCAGGCAGGTAAGCGGTTAAGAGCCAGCAGTTCCAGATTGCAAGAGGGATGTCTGACTGCCGGTAATCAGACATCCCTCGAGGGGTCCCAGATTGGGGAGGGTGCAGGCCGGGCTGAGGGACACTCCCCATCCCCATGCACAAATTTTGTGCACTGGGCCACTAGTCCCTAAATAATGAGGTGTAAGGGTCAATATGAGGAGAACCAATTGATGATAATTGTAACTTCTCCACTTATATTTCACCATTTTTATGTATTACCCCATTCACTAGTTTACAAATATATATTGAGCAAACACTGTAAACCAGGCAATATCCTACAGGCATGGTACACTTTCTTGAACAAAGTGGACAGGATCTTCCTCATCATGAGACTAAAATTGGTGAACAAGATCAACAAAAGCAAGTTAAAAATGAATAATATACAATGAAAATCTGTAATAAAATGTCAAAGAACATGTACAAGTAGATTATTTTATAGGCGATAAATCTATTTTTAAAATATTAGTTTTTTACAGTCTCTGTTTTATTCTAATATAAACAAAATATCACTATTATTTAGTCAGCTATATATTCACACATTTATTATTTTAAGGTCTTTTATTATATTACAGCATTAATTTAGAAAAGTATACAACTGTATAGAAGTAATTAAAAGACATAATGAAAAACTTACATATCCAGCTTAATTGATAGCGTATTACCAGTAAGCCCAAAGCATTGCCTCTACTATCTTACCAAAGATAGTCATTGTCACTAATATTTTGCTAATTCTATTGCATTTCTTCATAATTTCACTGCCTACTTAGTTAACATTACCACCATTAAAACTATAAAAATAAAATCATAGCACATGTAGTGAGTTTTTGCTCATGATTTGGAAATTTCTCCATTTCTACATACATTTCACTGCTTTATGGAAACAACATTGGTTTTTTCCATTATACTTTTGATTGATGATGAATTATTTTCTACCATTTTGACAATTATGGAGAATACTTTAATGAACTTTTTTTGGCATATTTCCAGTGATATGTGCACATTCCCTTTTTCCAGGATACATATGCTAAGTGAAATAAGCTGGTCAGAGAAAAATAAGTATCACATGATCTCACTCATATGTGGAGTCTAATGAACAAAATAAACTGATGAACAAAATAGATCCAGAAACATAGAAGCGTGGAACAGATGGTAGAATCTCAGAGGGAAGGCAGGGGAGCATGGGTGGATGGGAAGAGATCAACCAAAGAATTTGTATGCGTGTATGCATAACCCATGGACAAAGACAATAGGGTGGTGAAGGCCTGGGGGGGGGGGGGGGGCGGCAGGAGTGGGCTAGAAGGAGTCAGTGGGGGAGGAAAGAGGGCATATGTAATGCTTTCAACAATAAAGATTTTTAAAATAAAATAAAATAGAGTCTAATGGATCACATATTCAACTTTACTATGTGATGAAAAGCAGTTTAAAAATAAAACAGAATTTACTTCCCCATCCAGTAAAATTAAAGTTCCCTATTTTAACTTAAAAAGAAACCAAAAAAACAAAAAAATAAAACAGATTTTGGTTCATAATATTAACAGTATTATGAACATATTATAAGAAACTTAAAATTTGCAGAAATATTATTTGATAAAATTCAATAACAATTCATTAAAAATAAAATCGTCATGCAAAAAAAAAGGAATGGGAATATATTATCTGATAAAAGATATATTAAATAAATACTCAAGTAAATATTGTGCTTCAAGACAGAATTTTGAAAATTTTCCCTATGAGACCAACAACAGTGAGACAGTGATAGCCACTATCAACATTTCTAGACAACATTTTACAGGAAGTCTTTGTAAGAAAAGGCAGTAAAATGTATAAAAATTAGGAAAGAAAAATTAAACTTACGATGTGTCTTGAATTGTTTTGGAATTACTGCATAGATATTCCTATCATTTGCAAATCATAGTATTTTTGTTTTTCCTTTCAAACTTTTATTTCTCTCCTAGTGACAATGCCAAAGGTTGGATTATGGACATCTTTGAAATTGTTTTGACTATAGTAGAGAAAATGGCTTTATCATTTCAATATTGTGTGACACGTGTATATTTATTATAAATACTATATTTTTTCTTTAAGGATATTCCCTTTCCTACTTTTTTAAGATTTTGTGTAAAAGATAACTGTTTCAGACATATTTTATTGAATTTGGCTGTGAAGTAGTTGAAGCTAGTATGTTTGTTATAGAAGATTTCAACTGCTCATAATTTTACTTTAATGGGTATCAGGCATTTCATGTTTTTAATATCGAGGTATTTTTCAGGGATTTGTATTTTCCCAGCTACTAAATATTTTTTGAAAAATTTAAATTAGCCCAAATCTATTCATAATATCCCTTTGTTTTTATTATCTCTGTGATTTGTTTTCTTTTTCATTAATATTATTGTTTTAATTATATTTAATATATACTACTTTATTTGCTTTATCTCTTATGTTTTTATTTTGATGAATCTTAAAACATATATGTTCATATTACAAAGCATTTCAGAGAACTGGCTTTTGGCTTTGTTGACTTTGCTTTCCATTTGATTAATTACTTAATTCCATTCTTTGGATATCCTTCTTTCTACTCTCTTTACTTCATCTTCTTTCCTTTATTTAATGTCTTACTTTAAAGTTTGAATTCAATAGCTTTCTTGTTTCTTAAAGAATATTTCCTTTGAAATAAAAGTTTAATCTACCTCTCAGACATTTTGATACATGTTTTAATTATTATTAATTTCATAATTATTAATTTTCATTACAGTTTTTCATTTGTAGTTAGAATTGCATTTTTAAGTTTTAGATATATATTTTAGCAGGTTTAAAAATTAATCATAAGGTATTTTATTCAAAAATGTTCTCTGCATAAATGCAAATCTTTAAATTTATTAAAGCTAACCTGTCATTGCATTAGAAACTCAAAGTCTAGCTTTCCTTTGATGATCCTTTAACCCCTCGAATTCCTACTCTCACTTCATTCTTATTCTTTTTGGATTCCTCATTAGAGGAACCAATTCCTCAGTGGTTTATGTGAAGAATTGTAAACTACTTTTTCTTTTCCTTTCTATTGAATGTATTGGGGTTACACTGTATTGTGTGTTTACCACACAAGTTAAGTCTCCGTTCATTATCATTTATCCTCCTGTACTTTCCTCCCCCTTCCTCTACCACTTCCCCCCACAGTCCCACACTATTGTCCATGTCCATGCGTGTTTTCTCTTTTTTTCTTTTTTGCTCCATTTCTCTATGCTCCCAACCAGTTCCCATCCATGACAGCTGTCCACCTGCTCTCTATCTATGATTCTGTATCTATTTTTCTTGTTCTGCATTTTGTTCATGAGATTCCACATATTAGTACAATTAGATGGTACTTGTCTTTCTCTGACTGGCTTATTTAACTCAGCACAATGCTTTCCAGGTCCACCCATGCTGTTGCAAAGGGTAAGATTTCCTTCTTTTTTACAGCGGAGTAGTAGTATTCCACTGTGTGAATGTGCCACAGTTCTTTCATTCACTCACCTAATGATGAGCACTTGAGCTATTTCCAGATGTTGGCTATTGTAAATAGTTCTGCAATGAACATAAAGGTGCATATTTCTTTTTAAAATTTGTTTTCTTGATTTCAGAGAGTCAGGAAGAGGGAGAGAGACAGAAACATCAATGGTGAAAGAGAATCATTGATCAGCTGCCTCCTGCATGCCCCCTACTGGGGATCCAGCCTACGGCTTGGGCATGTGCCCTGATAGGGAACTGAAACATAACATTTTGGTTTATACAGGTTGAGGTTCAACCACTGAACTACACCAGAGCTTACCTATCTGTCACTACACTATCAAATGAAGAAATGAGTAAAGGCCTGAGTCAGGATTCATTTTATATTTTCTCTAAAGGTTGATCCTTAGCATAAGAAAACAAGCCACAGTTATAATTTGCGGGTGTGAGCAAAAATGTATTCAATTGATGCAACTTGCTTTTGTACTCATTGAAAAACCCTTTAAAGGTCTTAGTTTCTTTTTGGAGTAAAATTTCAATTCACTAATGTTGTCTGTATTTCTGTATAATCTGTCACTTTGTAAGGGCTCCCATAACTTGCCTTATTTTATACACAGCAGTTGTATGACTTTCTTCCAACTGCTAAAAGAGCCCTGTTTCTTAATATCTGATTGGCCTTCCACATAATATATCCCCTTATTCACAACAGCCCTTATTGTCTTTCCTGTGAATAATTACATCTTACACTCCAGGTCTCAGGATATGCGTTGCTCATATAACTATTACTATAATAATAAAGGGGTGTCAATTGGACCATCTTTGATGGATCAGTTAAGTACAATAAGTAGGTTTTTTATAAATACAGAAGGGGTGTGATTCCATTGTGTAAAAACCATAAATCTTCATTATACAAACCTTAGACTACTGTAAAGAAACACCATCTAGAAATTATCACTCATTACATTCCTGACCATTTTGTTCATATTTATATGTAGAAATAGTCTATAAATATATACTCTTTTCAAAATTATGTTTGAGCCAAAACCGGTTTGGCTCAGTGGATAGAGCGTCGGCCTACAGACTGAAAGGTCCCAGGTTCGATTCCTGTCAAGGGCATGTACCTGGGTTGTGGGCACATCTCCAGTGGGAGATGTGCAGGAGGCAGCTGGTCGGTGTTTCTCTCTCATCAATGTTTCTAACTTTCTATCTCTCTCCCTTCCTCTCTGTAAAAAATCAATAAAATATATTTAAAAAAACAAAACAAAACAAAATTATGTTTGAAAAATCAGTCAATTATTAAATATCAAAATAGTTTCATATCATAATACATAAAATGTGATTTAATTATTTTATAGTTAAATATCCCTTTGAACCATAAATTCTGTAATCCACCATTTTTTTGCTGAACATTAACTTTTTCCTCTAAAATTTTGATATTTTAAACAATGTTGTTGTTTTTTTAATTGATTTTTAGGGAGAGGGAGAAAAATACCCATTGGTTGACTCCTGCATGACTCCTATAGGGGATCCAGCCCACAACCCAGGCATGTGCCCTTACCAGGAATCAAACCTATGACTTCTTAGTGGATGGGATGACACACAACCAACTGAGCTACTCCAGGGCATAAACAATGCTGTTTTGAACATTCTAATAGGTAAATCTTCCCTTATTAATTTTTTCCTGCTGAAGATGATCACTATCTAAAGATTAAAAATATAAAAAGCATAGTTTTTTAAGGTGTCCATAATAATTACACTAATTTATACATTAATAGTTTATAGTATAATTTTAATCATTTAAATCCTCAAACCTTATGACTCTGAATTACTTGTAGGTTAACTAAGTGCAAAGAAATACTAAATATTTTATATATTTTGTATATGTATATTTTATATATGTATTTTATATATACATTTTATATATACATGTAGTATTATTTTAAGAAAAAATAATTTTAAATATCTTGATATTTTACATCTTGTCTCAGCATACAGTACTATTAAAATGAAATGCTTAATAGCATGATTAAATATATATTTTTAATAGTTCCAACAAGGTATATAATAGAGATATGCCAGCTTGTAAAGGATAACCAGCTGAATAGCTACCCTCAGGGTTGAATTAACTGGATAATTTTGCTAAGACTCAGGCCTAGTAGTCTCAAAAATATGGTTGTGACCGCACACTAGGAGCCCAGCTTTATCTCATGGGTGTGTTCCAATTATTTACGTGCAGGCAACCATTGAGGAAAAGAGCGTTCTATTTTATAAGCATGATAAATACACAATTAGCGACACTCAAATACATACATTTGTGTATTTCTAATTGTAGACCTGTTGAGAACATCAACTTTCACTAAAATAAAAATAGTACTTTTTTAGCAGGGAATTATGTGTGTCATTTTGCTATTTAATGACATATGGGTTATGTGGGAGGACAATTCATGCTTAGACTATGACTTTATTCCTAGACCTTAGCAATAACAAGGAACCTTTCAAAAACGTCCAGAAGGTCAGCTCTCTAAATGACTTCCTCTTTCTTTTGTGCCACAGGTTTAAAAATTATAAAATTTTTATAATTTACACATACTACTTTATAAATTATATACACTATTTTATAATTTATAAATTTATCTGGTAAAGTAGATTCCATAAGAGAAACATTAGGGGAATAGACTTCCAAAGCAATATATATGATATTTTGCCACTGTTTTGAAATATCTGCATTAATATTACACTTCATTAACATAGGCAATCAAGAATTGGCAGTATTGATTCGTTTTAATGCCAAGAAAGCAGAGTGGAAGCCTAAATTTTCATGAGTAAAATGGATTTATGACAAACCCTTGGGCATGGGAGTAAATGTGAAACACATTTCAAAGCATACCCATTAGTGAGTGGTTCGTTTGATGGAAAGCCTGTGTAAATGATGTCTGCATAATTGTTTTCAATGTTTCCTTTGAATAATAAAGCTACTAACCTTGGTAATCAATGATTTATCTCTAGATCTTCTAAAATAAGAGAGCAGAATACTTATGAAATAAAACACCATGGGCCACAGCAAGTTTGGGATCAAGATTATCAGTTGGAATTGACTAGTTTCAGACAGAATTTCTAAGTGTGATTTTGCAACAAAATCCATTTCCTTCTTACTAAAAAAAAGGGTTAACATAATAAAAAAAAAAAGGTACTGTTTATTTTCACTTAAAGGACAAGGCCTAATATATTCTATTCTATTCTATTCTATTCTATTCTATTCTATTCTATTCTATTCTATAGCAGTCATTGATATCTCTGAAAGTACTACTGGGAACTTAGCATGCCAAAGCCTGATTTCTTTTTTAAAAAAGTTACAAAACTAAGTATTTCTAAAATCAAATTAGGAGATGATTTAGATTAAATTTTCAAAGCAGACCCAATCAATTTTAGACAATAAACTTTTAATCTGTCTAGGGTTTAGAGATACAAGCTTTGGTAGATGAGTACATATGATAAAGTTTCGTTTACAAGAAAGGGGAATTCTCAAATTCCCATCTTTGTATTCATTGATCATGTTCTCAGGAAACGAATCTAGGGATTCTTTTAATCACAGTTCCATGGATAGTTATTGACTTTGAGATAGTAAATGAACACTAATTAGATAAGATTGTTCCTTGTGGTAAAATGATAGCTTGAGGGGATAAAGAATACTTGAATTGCTTCACTGAGGCCCAGAAAGGGATATTACACTTTACATTATTTGTACTCATGCTTCTCAAATCCCTGAGTGGGGTACTAAGAAAGGAGCATGTGGGTTTTTTGGTTTCCTGTGTATTATTTAACTGATTAGTGCACATTATTCATGCTTTCTTTATAATAGTGTGTTTTTTTAGAGTTCTGTTTAGGAATTTGTTGTTCACTGAATCAGACAATGTCTAAATGAAAGAATGAAGAATGAACAAATGATTCCTCACTCTGTAAGTTTGCATTATGTATTGCATTATTGAAAACAATGAAATTACAAAACATAAAATACCTTACAGGGTGAGTTGGTAGACCAGAATAAGACTCATTTTTTTAATTTCCAATGTATGATCTCATTCTCTACACTACACAGAAACTTTTCCTCTTTATAGACGTTTACCAAAACACCGAAAAATAATGCTCTTAGCCTATGTAATAGTATGGTTGGAGTTTCTACCTATGTCTTAGTGGCAAACTTCAATTAAAAATAAATAAATTAACAAAAGTTTATAAAAAAGAATAAAAATACAGATAACTTAAATTTACCAAACCACACTCTAATGAGAATAAATAAACTGGGTTTATGTTTCTTTAAAAGTAATTTGAATAAGAAATGAGTTATGTAAATAGAGTCACCTAATTTTCATACTTACTATTTCCAAAATAATATATGAATATTCTGGAAAATTTACTAAATGCCATGTCTAATTCTGTTGTGTATTTCTTTTCATTATCTCTTTTCTGGCCCTGATGGGAATCTTTGCCAACTACTAACGACATATTTGACTAATTCTTGACAGTGTCATTACCAACATTGAAAGCAAATCGGTGCAGCATTTGAATACAAGCTCTGCATCTGCTCTTGTGTTGTCATACCCTCAGCTCTGTATTCTTGCAATTCTCCCTACATTTTAAAGAAACCAACATCAAACATGCTAGACAAAAGAAAAAGCCCAAGGTTACCATTATCATTCTCTCTCTCTCTCTCTCTCTCTCTCTCTCCCTCTCCCTCTCCCTCTCCCTCTCCCTCTCTATTCTTCTGCCATCTTTCCTACTAAAACTCTATTGGTCTTGTTATAAATGTTTTTTATTAGTGTCATGTGGAGTTGTGCTTAGAGAGAGCTCTAGGTTGCAATGTTTCAACCTACTTGCTCCAAAACAAAGAGGGAAATTATTCCTCTTTGTCTCCATATACACTGTATTACATCAAAGGAAAAGTTCTAAGTGTTCAAGTTGGGCTTCAGGCTCATCCTTTGGCTAACATCTGTGTCCATGGTTCATACAATTGTCCAGGATTGGATCACAAGTCCATTACTATGGCTATATGACTTCAGTGAGAAGCACACAGAGTAGTACATGATTATTCTATACAAGAAGTGGTGCTGCTGCCTATACGAAAGAGTAGAAATACCAAGAAAAATGAAGCAATGAACAGCTATAATGTCTAAATTTTGTTATTGTTTTTCTCTATTAGAAGTTCGGAATACTTGCAGCTGTGTGGACATGGATATTACATAATTTAGGAAAGTAAATATAAGCAATAGTGTACTATAGTACTAACAATAATGCACAGATAAATTAACTTAATAGTTTCAGTGATTTAATTGGTTTTGTGTACTGGGTAACCCAGGAGAGAACTCAATAATACTGTGTTCAATATTCTTGTCTACAAGTAAAAAATAAAATAAGTATTATTTTTATTTGTAATTAGTGTTACTAACAAACTAATAAGCATTATTAGTGTTTGTGTAATCTTGTGCAAATTGCTTAAACCCAGAGAGCATAGTAATAGTTCCAAATTCATAGAATTGTCATTAAGGTTGCTTGGAAAAATATAGGCAAATTGCTTGAAAATGTGGCTAGCTCATAGTAAGCACTTAATAAAGTTTAGCTATTATCATTATTATCACCGTAATTATGTTTAGGTTGACATGATTTAGTCATATGGCCTTGTTATCCTTGCCACATGGGACTAAAAACCAGCTTATTATCTAAAGACCGCCACAGACAAAAGGGACATGCTATCCCTGTGCCAAGCAAAGGAAATCTCCCCAAATGTATGGTGACTATCCAATCAGTTGTGAGTGTAAAATTCACATGGAAAATGCAGCAAAGTTAGAGAGAATTATAAAAGCAGACCCAGAGAGAAGCTGAAGCACAGATCAGAGGAGTCAAAAGAGTAGAAATAAATTAATACCTTCTTCAGAGGAGATGACAAGGTTGAGAATAAACAAGGATAATGTTATGCCACCAGATCTATCATTTAATCCTGAATGTAAGTAATTTATATTCCATTTCTCTGCCAGGCCACGAACTTTTACATACTTATAATTAGCCATTATTCCCCGAAGGAAAGAAATGTGTTTCTTAACACACTAAAGAGCCAAATTTAAAATACACTATTTCATTTGTTCTCATAGTGATCATGATGAGGGCTAGTGCTTGGGACTGAATACTAAAGACACACATCCATTCCCAGGATATGCCAAGTCTTGGTTACTCCTTAAAAGTCCAAAAGTTTCTCTCACCTCAGAAAAGCAAGGTCATTACATGTAAACATTTTCTACATAATTGAGTCATACATACAACTAGAGGCCCAGTGCACGAAATTTGTGCATGCGAGGGGGGGGGGGGGTCCCTCAGAACGGCCTGTACCCTCTCACAATCTGGGACCCCTTGGTGGATGCCCGACTGACAGTTTAGGCCTGATCCCACAGGTATTCCACTGTCTCCTAACCACTCATCTGCCTGCCTACCTGATCATCCCTAACCACTCACCTGTTTGCCTCATTGTTCCTAACCACTTGCCTGCCTGCCTGCCTGATCGCCCCTAACCTCTCTGCATGCCTGCCTGATGCCCCTAACTGCTCACCTGCCTGCCTGATCACCCCTAACCACTCTGCATGCCTGCCTGATGCCCCTAACTGCTCACCTGCCTGCCTGATAGCCCCTAACCATCATGGCAGCTTCATCCAGAAGGACTTCTGGAAGGTCATTTGGCTTTCTGGTCTAATTAGCATATTACACTTTTATTATTATAGATTACATACATATTCATGAGAAACTGAAAACTGCAATTGTTTCTTTTAAATAAACAAGTGCAAAATAGTTCACTTCAACTTGCTTTAGTGACATTGGAAACCACTTTCTCCTGAGAGGAAGGCTAAGGAAGTATTAGGGAAATCTTATCTTCCAGCTTAGCTCTGGAGCAGGACAGATACGGCCTGAAGATTGTGGGAGCACTAGGAAAAGACAACTTTCCCTGGCCCATCCTGGTCAGGGTGCCACTGCTGGAGTCACCCTAGAACCAACTTGGCTCATGATGAAACGGAGAGAACAGCATTTGGTTTGTATATATATCTGAACCTGAGGTAAGGTGAAAAGACAAGGATTTTGGTAGGTACAAGCCTGGCTGTCTCACTAATTATCTCTGTATCTCTGAAAAAGTAATAGAATCTCCCAAGTTCTCAATTTCCTAATGAGATGTGGTTGTAAAAGATTGTCTCTGGTAAACATTCCGTCTTCAAAGCTAAAAATTAGCTTGCCAGGCCCATGACATATCTAAATAATGCTTAAGTTGTTACACTGAACATAATTTTATGGCAGGGATTTGTTTAACTGGAATAAGCAATCATGCTATGAATTCACTGACTTTAAAAATTGATGCCTGCAACTCAGCTGAGATGTTGAGAGTTGAGTTGCCCATTTAATCATTCTTTGCAATGAGCACAGTTTTGTCAGAACTATGTTCAGTATTATATTAATAAATGATGCAAATATGTAACTATTTACATGTTTCATTAATTTTTGAAAATAATTGGAGAATTTAAAGCCAACATGCTTTTGTAACTCGAGAAGAGAAGACCTTTTCCCTGGATCATTTTTTTTCCTGCTTGTTTACTTTTTCCCACTGAATATTTAACTGGAAAAGTGTTTCTAGGTAAAATGAATAATAATACAGAGTTCATTTGATCTGATTTGTATTGCTATGGCCTTTTAAGGCATATGTGATAATGGTCATAAAAGAGTTGGGTTTAACTCCTAACTCTACCTTTAGAATGTTTTTCTATCTGAGTGCTGGCTCTCTTTCTAATTTCTAATCAAATTTACTGAGGCAAAAAATACCAGGAAGTGATGTCTAAACTGATATAGGAAGGGAAACATGAGTTAGGGCAACAAAGGGAAGTGTAAGGCTTTCAGCATCCCTTTCCCTCCTTTCTTGGCCTTCATAAACCTTTTTATTTTATGATTTTCACGTTGGTGGTAAATTTGGAGTTGCTCTGCTCCTCCCTTCTTAGTATTTCTCTAGAACCATAATTGTGCTTCAATTGTAGTAACTACAAATTCATATCTTATAGCAATTATATTTGTGAATTTTCTCCACACTAGGTTATACGTTTCATGAGAACAAGAAATGGTCCTCAGTCCTTTTTGTATGTCCCAGCACATTTCCTTAAAATAAGAACACAGTGAATATCTGTTGAATTATATGAACCTGGAAATACCAAGGCTCACTTTTCTCTGTTTATCTTCAACTCCTCCTCAGGGTATTTAACTCAGTTTAGAAATGAGGATACAAATAGACAACCTATTTGTCTAAGTAGCTGTACCATTTTGCATCTCTACTGGCAATGTATGAGAATTCCAGGTGGTCCATGGCCTTGCCAATGCTTACTATGATCTTTTTAATTCCAATCATTCCAATAAATAAGTAGTGGTATCTTACTGTTTTCATTTCCATTTCTAGTAACTGATAATTGAGCCTTAAGTCCATAATATTATTTTATTAACTTTTTAATATCTATAGAATCTGAGGTTATGTGAAATTTATAAAATTGACCATAATAATTCTTTCTATCCCTGTATGCTCCCCACTTATTAGCAATCTTAATTTTGATGTCCTACCATTCATGAGTGCAATTTATTTTTTCACCCTTTGGATCTGGGTTCAAAATGTGTCTTACTTTGGGGGATTTTCCATTTGGAAATGAGGAACAAATAAGATTGAAAAGCCATAATCAAGTAGGACAATAATCTCCACTTTGAAAATCTAATGGTTATTGTTTTTGCCTTCAATTTATTGATCAATTAGCATATTTGACTTAAATCTTCACACTTCTTTAAAACACTTTCTCACTTTATACCCCTGACTTTCCAAACACTGTAATTGTTTAATTTTCTTGATCTCTTTCTGGCTCTTCTTTCTCCATATATTATCCAAACCACCTGTTAAATTTGGAGTGCATCAAGACAAAGTCCTTGGATTTCTTTTCTTTTCTATTGACATTCAGACAACTGGTGATCCAATTCAGTCTCCTGGGTAGTAATTCATCTGGTATGCTGATGAATACAAATCATGTATTGTCATTTCAAACTTCTATGTATGAGCTCTAGGTTTCTATCCACTGCCTACCTAAAATCTCCATTTAAATGCCTCCTACTTTTCTTAAATTTAACATATGCAAAATGAGTGTCTAATCACTTATGTGATTAGACACTCATTTTGCATATGTTAAATTTGCATATTAGATCTTACAGATCTAAGTCTGCATATTCTGAGTCACCTTTGATCACTCTATTTCTTATGAACATATTTCTAATCTCCTAGTGAACTCTGTTTAGCTCTAACTTTTAAAAATGTACGTAGAATAAAAACACCTCTTAGTGACTCTATCATCACAGAGATGATCTAATCATTATTTTTGCCTGAATTATTACAATAATCTTCTAACTCATCTCATTCTG
Source organism: Myotis yumanensis (assembly GCF_028538775.1). Lineage (NCBI taxonomy): Eukaryota > Metazoa > Chordata > Mammalia > Chiroptera > Vespertilionidae > Myotis > Myotis yumanensis. The sequence continues at coordinate 6,993,388 of NW_027223772.1, forward strand.
TTCTTGTCTTTGTTGGTCCTTTTTTATCACAGTTGAAGAATTATTCTTTTAAATCATGAATTATATTATGCCATTTCTCTTTTCTGGTCCCCCATTACCTTTACAGATTTGCCTACTATTCATCCCCTTACTTTCTCAAAGACAGATGTAGTGACCTTTGTGGCATTCCTCCAACATCTGGCACCATCATTATCTTAGAATTGGCTATTACCTTTGGCTGGAATTTCTACCATGTATTGTCATTGTTCACTTATTCATGTTGTTCAACTTTATGCCATCCTAGCATTTCAGTGAGCTCTTCCTAAACAACCTATTTAAAAACAAACTCCTTTCTGCATATACTCACTCTTCACTTTCCTGCTTCATTTTTCTTTGTACAGTACTTATTCCCTAACACAGTGCATAGTGTACTCACACACACAACATACACATACACCTTCTAAAATATGATCTCCATTACAGCAGTATATGTATGCATGATTATCCATTTGTTCACTGGTATATCGTAATATCCCAAGTGCCTACAAAAATGTAGTCTCACAAAAAACAATTCTCGAATAACTGAATGCATTTATGAATCTCAGTTCTACTATCACAGTTACTGTTGTCACTGATATAATAAGAAACCAGTTTCTCTTTGGCTTCAATTCCAATGAAGTAGATATTAAATAGAGAAGCATAAAATATATCTCTGAATTTCTGTGAACCATTAAGTCTTTCAAGTAATGTAGACATTGAATCTACCTCATAAAACTTACCGAAGCAATTTATTGCTCTGAAATTGCAAAGGATAAGTGAAGAATATCAGAATGTTGAAAACATTCCAACAAAATGAACACAGGTCAAAAAATGTGCTACTATTACATTGCATTTACTGTTAAAAACACATTTCAGAGTTGAAATATTAAAATTAAATCTCTAAACTTATTTTTCTAATACTTGTTAGATCAAGTCAATATATATACAGCACTAAGTTGATTCCACATATTTTAACAGCCATATTTAATGATATGGAAGTACTTATGTAGTGAGATTGTACTGGTATGTCTCATTTTATCATAGCCAAATAGTTAAATGTAATAACAATTAGTAAGAGAGTAATCCAATATAACTTTTAAAAAGCTGCTTCAATATATCAATAGGTTAGCCACTATTCCCCATTAACTTTTTAAAAATAATATGTTGGTGATGACCAAGAACTATTGTATGAAAAATAATTCCAGTACAATTTTTGCTGTGGGTTAGGCAATGAAATCAGGAGATGGAAAAAGGGAACAAGAAAAGGGCTATTTCACAAAAATAGAAAATATTTTTTTTCTGTTAGTAATCAGTTCAGAAAATATAATTTTCTAGGCAGGAACTATTTGAAAACTTTTCTAACTGAACATCAGGAGAAATGTGGAATTTGAATTTAGAAGACATGAAGAGATATGTTCATAATGGAAGAGAGTTACATATTCTTAATTGCTTAGTGTACATGTGTTTAATTAGTACTTAATATTAATATTTATAGTATACAAAAACTTAGTACTCTCCTGTTATAAAATGGAGTTCTGGCCAATTAAAATAGCGTATGAAGCATAATAAAATCAATTGTATAATAAAATTATTGGGTACTCAAAAATGGAGGCAGAGTAGGTGGGAGCCACACAGACACTCTCCCAGGACCAAACTGGAAATGCAACTAAAATACAGAAAAGCCCTAACCGGTATGGTTCAGTGGATAGAGCATAGGCCTGGGGACTCAGGGGTCCCAGGTTCGATTCCGGTCAAGGGCATGTACCTTGGTTGTGGGCACATCCCCAACAGGGGTTGTGCAGGAGGCAGCTGATCGATGTTTCTCCCTCATCGATGTTTCTAACTCTCTATCCCTCCCTCTTCCTCTCTGTAAAAAATCATTAAAAGATATTTTTTAAAAAATACAGAAAAAAATCGCAAATAATCAACTGAAGATTAGTTGGAGAGGATCCTGATAACCAAGGATGGAAAGTGGAGACCACGTAGAGACAGGTATGAAAGGCAGAGTGACAGGGCTGGCCTGGTGCTCACACGCTGTCAATAGCTTATGTATGAGGTTGGACTCAGATCTCTCTTAAGTATCATGCAAAGCCTCAACACAAACCATGTGTATAAATTCTGGAAGATGAAAATAAGACCTGCAAATATTAAAGTCATGCACCTCTTAACATCGCTTGCTAAACAAGGGACCGCATATACGATAGTGATTCCATACAACTTTAATGGAGCTGAGAGATTTCCAATCACCTAATGGTGTCACGGACATCATATTGCTCCACAAGCAGGGCATTTATTACTCACGTGTTTGTGATGCTGCCGATGGAAACAAAGTCACTGCTGCCAGCCATATCAAGTACAGCTGGTAAATTTACAGTAGTAGGTTATACAATCTAGACTTATGTAAGTACACTCTATGAGGATTGTACAAGTACAGAATTGCCTAAAGATGCATTTCTCAGGACATATACGCCCATCGCTAAGCAGCGCATGACTATATAACACACGCTGAGAGGGTTGTTTTAATGGGAAGGTATTTTCAAATTTGAATATACTCATGGCATATTCTGGGTAAATATACTTAATGATAACATTAAGCCTGTAATTACATTTTTAAGTGAAAAAATATGTGTTGGTTAAACATCAAGTAATAAAAAGAATAAAAAACTAGATAGCTAGAGGAATAATGGCTGCCAGTGAAATATAATTATTGTGCAGTATAATAAACAGAAAAGTGAGAGAAAATATGGAAAACATGAGAGAATCATAGCTTCATTTCAGACAGCAAAGGGATAATACCTGATATTGAAATATGTATTTAAAAATAACTTTAAGCCCCCCTGGTGGTGTGGCTCAGTGGTTGAGCATGGCCCCATGCACCAAGTGGTCACACCTTGGATTCCCAGTCAGAGCACATGCTTGAGTTACAAGCTAGAACCCCAGCAGGGGGCATGAAGGAGGCAACTCTGATCAATGTTTCTCTCTCATCAATGCTTCTAGCTCCCTCCCTCTCCTTTATTCTCTCTCTAAAAAAAGTAAAAATTTAAAAAATCAATAAAAACATAAAAATCATTAACTTTCAAATAAACATTCTGACTCCAACCACCTTAATTTATTATATAGTCATTTGTTAAACTAACAGAACACTGTTTTTTAGCAGCAAAAATATTAGGTTTGAAAAAACACTTCTGAATTTTAGCGATGCTATGTTTCTTTTCAACTTACCTTCATTTACAAGGCCCATGAAATAAAATATTTTTATCTTTAAAAATATTAATTTATTATATAATTCCATTGCTGTATAATTAATCCTGCAAATTTATATAGGCTTTTACCTCTATAATAAATAGAAAATGGTAGTTTTGTATTGCATTTAAAATTGAATTAGCTAAAAATTTTAAATAAAACCCAGTTATTTGACTACACTAGTCACATTTTAAGGGCTCAATAGCCATATGTGGTACAGACATAAATTATTTCCATTGTTGTTTTACATTTAAAAAATAATGTTTTTGGTAACAGGGTACTTAGAAAATGCTTGCATTTACTTTTGTGGTTTTATGTACTGCTTATATTTAGTAATATTATTATTCAATTCAAAACAAACACAGACTAGAATAAAATATGGAAATATTATTAATCATATCAGGAGAGGATAGGCTTTCTAAGTGCATTATTCACCTCACAGAATGTAAAGGAAAATTGACAGATGTGAATACATAAACATTTTCAATTTATATATGAAGAAAGACACTAACAAATAAAGCTATAATACAATCGATAGACTAGAAAAAGATTTACTACATATCTTTGACAAAAATCAGCTATAATATATTTAAAAATTCTAACAAATGAATGTAATAGACCACTTAATAAGAACATAGGTAAAGAACAGACTAGGTAATTGAAAGTAAGATACACATTACTTATAGACATGTGAGAAAGTATCCTATCTAATAAAGAGGGACTATGCTAATTGAACATCATGCCCTCAGAAAGATGGTGGCGCCCACAGCCAATAAAAAGGAAATTGCTAATTGACTGCCATGCCCTCAAAGATGGCGGCACCCACAGTCACAAGATGGCAGTGCCCAGTCCCCTCAGCCCTGATGGGGCTGCAGGTGCGCAGCACGGCCGGGCTCGCCCCCCAGGCAAGTCTGGCTGCTCTACGCAACTGCCTCCAGAATCCCCCAGTCCCTTTAGCCCCCCAGTCACCCAGGGCAAGCCCAAGGCACAGGCAAGCCTGGGATTGTGGCTTCCCAGCCACCCAGGGCTGGCCCAAGGTGCAGACAAGCCTCAGATGGCAGCTACCCAGCTGCCCAGGGCTGGCCCAAGGTGCAGGAAAGCCTCAGATGTTGGCTGCCCAGCCAATGCCGAAGTGCAGGCAAGCCTCAGATGGTGGCTTCCCAGTCACCCAGGGCAAGCCCAAGGCATAGACAAGCCTCGGATTGTGGCTTCCCAGCCACCCAGGGCCGGCCCAAGGCACAGACAAGCCTCAGATGGCAGCTACCCAGCTGCCCAGAGCTGGCCCCAGGTGCAGGAAAGCCTCAGATGTTGGCTGCCCAGCCACCCAGGGCCACCCGAGGCTCAGGTAACCAGGGACAGACGAGGCTGGCACTGCTGGCAGTGGCAGCAGCAGAGGTGTGATGGGAGCATCACCTTTCCCTGATCTCCGGGTCACCTCCCACCCCTGAGGGCTCCCGGACTGTGAGAGGGGGCAGGCCGGGCTGAGGGACCCTCGTTTTCAGTGCACGAATTTTCATGCACAGGGCCTCTAGTAGGCAGTAAGCATATATGTTAAAACAATAAATAGAGTATATTTTTTCCTGAACAATGGATAAATTAAAGGAATTTATTATGTTTAAATTTGGAAATAAAATGTATTGCTCTGGAAATTATTTGTTTTAAATAAAATGTTTTAATCAACTGCAAATTCAAGACTGCAGTCAATTCAGTTTACAGCATATAATTCCAAATCTTAGAAATGATTCATGATCTGATGTATTTATTAGATGTGTGAGTTTGCAGTCTTTCATATCTTTGACAAGGTTTAAAAATATTGCTATATTTTAAGATACAAGTTGTTATTCTTATTATCTTAATTTATCCCAGTGTGATTTGGTAGGAATTTGTGTTCGCTCTAAAGTATATCCTTTGAGATTTAAATAAGAAAGTAGTTTGCACTGATGTGTATTAAGTTATTTTTTGGAATACTAAAGTGTTTGGGACACATGAGTCAATTTATTCAGATTTATATTGTCCACTGCAGAATTCTTTTCTTGAAAATTAAATTAATAAATGAAAACAGGTTTGCAAGTTCTAATTAAAACAAATGCTCTTTCTAACTACGTATCTAACTATATATCTATGTTTATATAGAAGAAAAATATTTGAATCATTGGACAAAGCTAATTTAATCTAACATGTAATTTAAGCCTTTACTATGCAATTAATTCTCTAGATTTTACTTGTGCTTGCATATATTTTCTGCATGTCTTGCTTTTGTTTCAAATTAACACATCATTTTTCCTTGGCTGCCAGTATTAAACAGCAGAAATAAGACACTTGAGAGCAAGCTGTCAGCAAGCCATACCCGTGTAGCAATTATTCCCCTTGAAATACACCCTATCCCATGACAAACATGGTTCCAATATTATTCATGTAATGTTTTCAAACTTAAACAAATTTAAAATTTTTCAAAACTTATGGTTAAGAGAAAAATCTACATGATTCTGTTTTTCCATTTGACTTCAGTCAATTAAACTTTTTCTTTAAATTATTATCATTATATGGTTAAATTGGAAGTTCACTGGAAGAAGGAATGCTCTTAAAAATATGAATCTGCCCCATTTATAACGTACAGGAGACAGGAACTGTTGACTAATAAAACTACTATTCTAGATAAGTCAAAATCTATCTGACTTAGTCTCAACTAATTAAACCAGGATGTCTCAAGTTACCACCTATATTTAGTGATGTTCTAAATCTAATGGTTTTTATAATGTAACTATTTCAAATAGATTATTTTAATGGAAGGCAGCCAGATGTTTATTTGCTGCCATATACTGAATTTGGATATAGTAGGACAATGTAATTGGTGATACTTCTAAAATGATGGTGCATACCAATCACACATTAAGAATGGACAGTACCAGACCTAAAGTCTTTGTTAGTATTTTTCCATAAGAAACTTTCACATGGGTGGGGAATCGTTATATAGCAGTTAATATCTGATGAAACATCAATAAAGAGTCACGTCTCTAAGTTAAATCATTGATGTCATTAAAATATTTACACCTTACTTAATTTGTGTGAATTTTAGCATGAATTGAAGTATATACTTCTTTTTTTCTGGGTGAGCAGGAAGTTTAATACTTCTAAATTTATAAATCCCAGCATGATACAGTATGCATGCTTTATTTTAAAACTATGTAAAATACTTTAACTGATGTATTCAAGTGCAAGAGAAAATAAATATGGATGAATCTGTAGGAAAATCCTGCTTTTAAAGCAAAAACATGTAATGTCTGATCACTGGGTTGTGTACCTGAAACTGGTATAGTGTTGCATGTACACCTGAAGCTGGGATAGTGTTGTATAACGACTGTAATTGAAAAAAAAAAATATTTCAAGTAAAAAAAAAAGCCACTTTGTAATACTCCTTTATACCCACCAGAAAGTCTAAAACAGAAGAATATTATGTGCTATTGGAGAAATTATATGTTACTTGTAGGAAGGCAAGTACCACCGCCACTTGTGCCTCATCTACCAAAGATACTGTTCTACTTGTGCAACTGAAGACTCCAGGCCAGCATGACAGAACACGTCTCTGCCCCACCCAGTGCTGGGCTTCCAATATGGACGGATCTCACAGGTAATGTTAAGCTAAAGGCATCAAAAAAAGATGCCGATGATGCAATTAGGTATGACTACAATAAACAAGCAACCCAGGTGTAGACCAAAGGTTGAATTTAAAGCAACTGGACAATTATTAAACTGCAGAAGTGACAACATAAAGGCTCCTGGCTTTGGACATGTTAAAAGGTGCAAGAGATCCAAATGCCCATCAACATAAACCAATAGCCTTTGGGTCATGCCTGGTGCTACAGCTGTGCTTATTTCATCAGCAGGCGTTTAGTGAGCACCTGCTGTAAACATCCACTTTGTCGTGGCGTCCTGGAGATATTCATGTCACAGGCCCTCTCACCAAATTAAACTTTGTAATTGCTACCTGAGAAATACCTCTTTTTGAAAAATAAGTATTCTTATTTACAGTGGACATGCAGTGCTATGTTGGTTTGGGATATACATTTATATAGCTTGTAAAGTGATCATCCTCACACATCTGAGAAATATTTCTTAAATGCAGTATTTCTTTTCATTTCCAATGCTACTGCTTTAGTTCAGATTCTTACCCCTCCACCTCTCTATCTCTCCCTGACCCCCTCTCTCTTGCCCTCTCTCTCCCCGCTCCATTTTTTAGTGTACAGAAAAATTAAAAACTTTCGTATGGCAAAAGTCACCATATGCAAAATTATAAGAACAAAATGAAACATTTAATATGATTTTAGTAGGGTTACGTCTGCTTCTATCATATTGCTGTTTATTTTCTATTCACTCCAGTTGACCTGTTTCCCTCTTTTCCTGCACTTCTTTGGAGTAGTCGAGTATTATTTATGATTATATTTCCTCGTTGATTTGTTAGCCATAACTGCTTGTTTTGTTATCTAGTTTGTTAACTCTATTAGGGATTCATTTTTATGGAAATTATTGGGATGACATTGAGTAATACAATTATATAGGTTTCAGGCATACAGTTCTATAAGACGTCATCTGTACAGTGTATTATGTGTCCACCACCCCAAGTGAAGTCTCCTTCCACCACCATTTATCCCCCCTCCATCCTCTCCCACCTCCCACCCTTCATTCCCTCTTGTAATCACCACGCTGTAGTCTGTGTCCTGGAGTTTTCATTTCCTTCGCTTAATTCCCTCACCTTCTGTCCACCTTCATGTGGTGTTATAGGACTCTACGCAGAGGATGAGAACCTTACAATCGTACATCTCCGTTTCTCTGCTTCTAGTCTTTAGGCTATCGCTGTCATGCCTTTTGCTTTCACATTTGTTATGAAGTCCTCAATACAGGACTGTTATTTTTTAAATTAAAAAAAAATGTTTTTCAATTACAGTCGGCATTCAATGTCGTGTTGCTTTCGGAGGTGCAGCGTAGCGGTTGGACACTCATGTAACCTGCGAGGCGATCCCCCCGGCGGGTCTGGTGCCCACCTGGCGCCATGCACAGTCACCGCAGGATAGCTGCCTGCGTTCCCTGTGCTGTGCTTGGCGTCCTCGTGGCTGCTTTGTGAGTGCCCATCTGTGCTGCTTAATCCCTTCACCTTCCCCCCGCCAAACCTCAAACCTCCTCCCCTCTGGAAACCACTAGCTTGTTCTCTGTATCTATGCATCTGTTTCTGTTTTGTTTACTCATTTTGTTTTTTAGATTCCCCATATAAGCAAACATCATATAGTAAAATAAAAAAATGAAATAAAGCAAAAATATTTAAAACTATGGAGACAATATTAAAATAATGAAAGACTAAGCAATCATTAAAAAGATTACTGAATAAATATCAGTAGTCCAGACAGTAAAAATAAGCAAAAGAGTTAATAATATCCACTAAATTGCACATAGAAAAAGTAGCTACTTGATGTTTTGCTTTACAAGCATATGATAAGAGCTTTGGTCTACTGTGGCAAAATGACAGCCTGCAATATAGCAGTGTTTCAGTTGTGCAATATAAATGCATGTTTTCTTCAGAAGGGAGATCTTTTGTTGGAGAGATGAAGAAAGAGAAAAAAGAAAGGATCCAGAGACAAGAGAATAAGTGGAATAGATTTGATAACTCAGGGAAAGCTTTGGCTGTAATTTTAATTTGTGCTACAATGAGTACTTTATTGGCACGGACACAAACTTTACTTTTGATATTTATAAGAGTGATACTATGGTGTATGTTTATTTGAAAAAGGCCGAGTGAGCGCTTCCACTCCTTCTCTGAGATGGCTAGAATAGAAAGAAGCAATTTGCTAGACAGGATGGAAGAGACCAGAGAATTCCTAGAGACCTTACTTCCATCAAGTGCCCTATCATTTTATTCAATTCGGCCGAAGGACAGATGCTTCCCTCAGGATAAGAACATATTTAATTTGAAAGAAAGCACTCAACTGTTTAGAATCAATTCTACCCCAGTGAAATATTACCTGTCCTTTCTTTTGTTTTAACAAAAAGACATAGCAAAATTATGGGAAGGACTTTCTTTAGTCCCAGAGAAGCGGGCAACAAATGGTACAAAACTCCCCTTCTCCCCCACCCCGCCACACACACACACACACACACACACACACACACACACCAGCACCTTCAAGGAAATCTCCCTATAACTGAGCCTGGACCTGTTGAAATGACCCCACCCTCCCATCCCCAGCTAATAGATCAGCCTGCATATGTGGATGTGGATGAGAACTCTGAGAAGTGCTTTCTCATTAAGAAAAAATAAAACAAAAAATAAAACAAAACACTAGAGACTGCAGTCTCTTCTTCCACTGAAGACACAATTGAGCTCCTTGTTATTGTGACTAAGTTTTTGGCCCCGACACATCTAGGGAAAGAAGCGTATGACAGATTCAGTGACAGTTCTTTCTCGGGTAATGTGTCTGTCACTGTCACTCGCGGATGCGTGAGTGGATGTTTTCCGGCCGGTAGTGAACAAGCCTGCCTCTCCATGTTTCCGCAGGAGAGTGAGGGGGAGACTGGTACAGAGTCCAGAGTTCTTCGTTCGCCTGGCGGTGGTAAAACAAACAGGACCTACTCAGCACTTTCTAAAAACGCTTTCAAACCCACTCCTGTTTGGTTTTACATTTTCCACTTTTTATGACTGGGTAAAATTTAGCCTATGTTGCATCGTGTGCATTTGCCTAGATCATTCTGTTTTTTATCTACACATTTTTATAAAGCTTAAGATTTCAGGTACTAATACAGTTTCTTTTTCTTAAGTGCAAGGAGCATCAATCTGGCTTTAGTGAGAAAATAACTTTTGTTAGCATGTTTACATATTGCCAAGATTTCCACTTGATTCGGCATTTCTCTATGTGGCTTTTTTCTTTTTTTTACAGAAAAACTATTTGCCTTGCCTGACTTGATTTTTTATTTGATCTGTGAGTTTAAAACCATGCAATTGTATACTTTGGACTTTTAAGAAAGAAATTTTAAAATAAAGTCTAACCTTTACTTGCCAGAACTCTTAGCTCAATGATTTGTCACTGAAGTTATTGATACTGAAATTCAGGAAAGGGAGCTCAGAGTTTGCATAAACATGTTCTCATTTTATTTCAGAACAACATAACACTAAGGCTACTCTTTGAAAAGGATTTGAAAATATTGCATGTTAATAACAGCTTGGCTGGGAAGGACCCATGAAACTTTTCCTGGCACCCAGTGACCTCACTGCAATTCAGTTTGCAGGGAGGAGGGAACTGCTATTGACACTGGGAACAACTAAATGCACGCAAAGGCTATGGAAAGAAGGCACCGTAAAAAGAGGAAAAGAGACTATCTGGGTGCTTTTAGCAAGGGAGAAAGAAGACACCTTCGAGATAGGCCTTTGGTTACAGACTGGAAATGAAGAACAATGGCAAGAGGCCAGGATGGAAAATCTTCCCAGGGTATAAAAGTTACTTCAAAAAAGTTTTAATACATACTTCCTTTGCAAGTTTTTCTTAAAGAGCTTGAAGCTACGCCAAAAATTTAGGTCTAAGTCCTGGTCAACTTGTACTGATTTATACTCTGTTGCTAAGTCATGATATAATAGAATTCCGGTGATTTTTATTTTTGTGTCAGTTAAACAACAAATTTTATTTAAACACCAAGACCTACTTAACATAATGGAATAAAGATCTCCCCATTTGTATACCTCAGAACATCATCTTATTCTACTGCAATCAAACATTGTCAATAGAGCATCTGTGAAATTGACCTGGGTGCTGGCACTTAGATAATAAGACAAAATTAGATTTACTTTCTCATTTTATTGGTTAATATGTGACCTCCCAAGCTTCCTGTGCATCTGTAGAAACAGGGACAGGGACTAATGAATGATATTGATGTGAGCCATTGGGAAATGTCTCATTTTAATAAAGCAATAATTGCTTACATACCATAATGTGTTCTAACTCTCACAAACTCATATGGTAGGTTGAGTATTGTGAGGTTATTTTGGGAGTTCATGCAGCTAAAATTATGATGGTCAAAAGTCAAACTATTGTTCTGATTAATGCCAGGTAAAAATCCAGAATAGCTAGATCTTGCTTTCCCCTTGACTATAGAAAGACTAACTCTTTGGAATATTAACTTTGGAATAGTATGCAAAATTTTAAAAAAAATACATAAAACCTCCAAAGAATCTATGTTAATTTAAAAAATACAAATACTTATGTTTTATTGAGTTTTTAGTAATTCCATATATTTCACCATGATTTCGTTTTATGTCTAACATGAGATTATGATTTGCTTATATCCACCCTAAAAATACTTATGGTTATCAGCCACCTTCCAGTCATGGTTTTAGATACTAGTGAAACTACAGTGAAAATAGCAACCAAAGGCTTAGAACTGAGAACTTAGCAGTGTTTGGGGATCTTATAGTAAAATGTCTTATAAATATAAGATATTGGATGAGTCATATCGATATAAACATATCAATATGCATGCAATGCTTTTAAACAAAATAAGAGATAAACGTACAGAAAGTTCTTAGTGCAATGCCCGTCATAATTTTCTTTATTATAGCGAAAATTTACTAAGCACTTAGGTACCACAGATATCCCAATAGTTATTTCTCATCATGATGCTATGATGTAAGTATTTTTATTCCCATTTTAAAGATATGGAGACTATAACTCTTAAGCATTAAAGACAGCTAAGAAATGGCATAAATTAGATTCAAACTTAGTTGTTGTTTTTTTTACTGTGTTTTCTCAACTACACAAAATTGTCTACTTTTCTTTGCTTGGATATGAGAGCATTTACTTGGGAAATGCAGATTTCATTTAGCATTTGAAAAGCATTTTAGAATATGTTACTTTATTTTTATGGATATTAAAATATTTAGAAAATATTTATTTTGTTAGGCTATTAAAGGGTAACATTTTATTATTTATTTATTTATTTAGCTCACTTTCAATACTTTGAATAGGTCATCTCATTGCCTTATGGCCAACTGAGCCACACCTGCCAGGACTTTTGTAGATTTTCCTGAACAAAAGACAAATATTGCTGCATTTTCTATACATATTTTCTATGCAGCGAGGCCCCCTGATCATCCCACCAGTTACCCCGCAGAGGGAAGTGACCACTGGTGGCAGTGGGGGGAGTGGTGAGTGGACGATGCCAGGCAGACCAAGACGGGTGCCAGTGGGACCCCCTGATCGCCCCGCCAGTCACTCCACAGATCAGCCCTGATCACCGGCCAATCCTAGGAACCCAACCCATGCACGCATTTTATGCACTAGGCCTCTAGTAATGAATAATATGTAGATCACAATAAAAGACCAAAATGCTAGACTACCCACAGAGGAAATGGCTTAAACCTGATTTTGCAATAAATAACTAGTATCCCTCTTAAGAGTAGTGTAGTCTATTGCAGGTTCTTTCTTCTAGTCTTGAGGAAGGCAAAAATAACTAAATTTCCTTGGAGATAAGCAAAGCCATGTGACTAATTTTAAGCAATTTGCTGTGAAATTGGCATGAACGACTTCTAGGCTGAACCATGCAGAAGGAGTGATGAAACTGGCCTGTGCTTCTTTCCCTAGCACATGAGGATGCTTAAGTTTCAGATGGTACAGCTCCCTCCTGGGGAAGCCTCCATTGCACTGGGTCCCCGAGTGTCTGTATAAAACACACACCTCTACATCACCCTGAAAAGGACTCACCATGTAAGTGAAAAATATGTCACTGCTGTATTAAATTTCAAGGTGTTACCACAGCACAAATTTGTCCATCCTGATCAATACTGGTATAAAAGAGAAGAGATTGAAGTCACTGAGAAAGTAAATCCCTGTAAGGAAATGTGTTGCGCTACCCATGGGAGACAACATGATCATCACTCTGACTTCAGTTGACACAGAGGAGCTTCAAGGGCATCAGAATGAAGGGTTGGCCTGTGTCACCTGGATCCTGTTAGGATACAGAGACACTTAATAAAAGGAGGCCGGGAGGTGGCTGCAGTAGTCGCTGGCATTAAAGAAGCAGGGCTGCAATTGACCTCCAGGATTGCAAAGTACATTATAAAATTGCTCTACCCCGAAACTAACACAGAAAAGGACAAAATATCTGAAATTATTATTTTTTTAGAACTCTGGAACTAATCAATGCTGCAGAATGGACTAAAACTCATTTACCCAAGAGAAAATACTTAATCTGGTGAGGACAGTGGGGTCAGTGCCATGTTAACTTGGGCTGGTTCTACCCACCCCCTCTCCCATCTCAGTGGTGTGATTGCAGTGAAAAGCTGTTAGACTTTTAACCAGAGGAGATGACCGCCCTCTTTTGGAGTTCTATTAAAAGTACGCTCCCCCGAGCACAGTCAATATTTTGTCCAGACTTTCAGAATGTTGCCAAACCTCTATTCTTAGAGTGCAGTGCCTATTTCATTTGACACAGACCTCAAATAGCAGGGTAGTGGGAGCCAACTTCCAGGTCATTACTGAAAAAATAAATTAAATAAAATCACTGTCTATAGCTCTGATTTCATTCCAGGGAGTTAGGCCTTGAATTTATAAGGCAGTTCTAGAGAAGCAGATGATATTAGGGAACTTTGGAAAGGTCCAACATAGACCTGGGAATCTGAAAGGTTTGGTCTATGTGTAAGGCTTTGAGTATGGCCCCAGAAAAAACGAGAAAGCAAACGGCTGACATTGAGATACTGCAAAAGGAGGCAAGGAAACTTGAGGCTCTCTTACAAACTGCTTGAAGTTCAAAGGTGTTCTTATCACACAGATCTGTTGCAAAGGGTGGAAAACTTATAGGTACGGTTATTAAATGAATCATCTGACTAAGCATTGATTCAACACTGAAGTATACTGATCTGGGTTTGCCCCACAGAAAGTCAGGCTTAAAAATGAAAGGAAGAACTTAACAACAACAGAATCTACCAGCTAACAAAGAACTCATTGGCCACCCACTTCAGGGAATGCAGAATCTGTAAATTCAGTTCAGGACAATTGATAACCAAATAGAAAGAATGAAGAGTGAAGAGGTGAAACACACACACACAGTAATGACAACAAACCTAGAGGTTGGGAGGGGCGGAGCTGAGGAATCTGACACCCTGGTCGTTTTGTTAGCTACAATGTCCAGTGTTCAACAACAAAAAAATTGTGAGGCATGAAAAGAAATAGGAAAGTATGTCACATACACACGGAAAAAAAGATAAGTATACCGCGGAAGCTCAGATTTTTAACCTAGTAGACAAAAGCTTTAAATTAGGTATTATAAATATGTCCAAAAAACTAAAGACAACCATGTCTAAAGAAGCTATGCCAACAATGTTTTACAAAATAGATATTATCATTAAAGAGAAAAAACCTTACAAATATTAACCATATAAAATTTTGCTGTGAAAATACAATACCCACATTATTTATGTAGTATAGTGGCTCAACAATAGATTTAATCAGGCAAAGAAAAAAAATCAGCAAACATGAAGATAGCTCAATAGACACATTATCGAATCTGAGAAGCAGAAGGAAGCTAAAGAAGAAAATTGAACAATGCATCATAGACCTGTAGAACACCATAAACTGACATGCGCATAGGGAGAGTCCCAGAGAAAAATATAAAGAGGCAGAAAAAAATTCTAAATAAATAGTCACCTAAAACTTTCCATATTTGATGAAAAAAAATTTTACTTGACACATTAAAGAAGCTCAATAAATTTCAAGAGGGAGTTATTCAAAGTTATTCACACCTTGACACATCATGGTCAAATTGACAAAAATCAAAGCCAAACAGAAGAATGTAAAAGCAAGAAGACAAAAACAATGCACTATGTGTACAAGGAAGCCAGTGTTAGGAAAGTAGGAAAGACCCTGGTTACTTCTTCATTTGTAAGTGTGTAAATTCAGAGGATATATTTATAATCAGAAATAATGTTAGTGTCCCAAAAGTTCTTTCAAAGAGAGTAAAAAATGTGTCAACTAAACCATAATAGAAGTTGCATAATTTATCAGGAGTTATAAACGCCAGAGCATTAAAGAAATTAATCCAATTACCAAAAACTGGTCTTACTAATCATCTTTGGAGTTGATCTCCACGGGCCTCAAAGTGTGAGCCTAAAGTCAAAAGTATAATAGTTAATGAGGCTCAATACCTTGAGACATTACACATTTTCACTCCTTTTACATATATGAGAAATCTTAGTTCCTTAACCCCTGTGTTAGAGAAAAACTCAATGGAACCTTTTGTGTCTCTAATAATATCAAAGGTTTTCTCAGGCGAGTAGTCATTTGTGATACTTGCTTGCACAACAAAATATCTTTTTTTTTCTGATTGATGGTGCCCTGTGACATTGGGTAGAAGAATAGACTAACCTTGATTGATGAAAGAGAAGAAACTGTGCTATGTAAGAATGTGATCCAGAAGAGTGGTGTAGTTATTGGTTCCTGCTATATGGATTTCTTTTTTCATCCAATTAACACTCCTTAGGCACATATTCCCAGAAAAGGAATGAAATACCTGTAGCTACACTTATATAAAAATATTAGGGTCTTATTAAATTAGAGCACACTCTCTAAAACAAATATGTGGAATATATTTGCATTCTTTTAAGGAAAACCTATATCTTGTCTTCAATATGAACCAGTAAGTTTTTACTTATATGCAACAATAAAGTCAAGTATAAGGCCCAAAATTATTGTTCACAAGAAAATTCTACTTGCCTCTTTTAGGTTTCAAAAACTCAACAAATTTATTGATTCCCAGCAAACGAAGAAATGTCAACAACAGAAACACCTTGATATGCTTGGAAAATAAATAAATGAATAGACTCACAATAAATGCATTCTTGGTCAATATTAATTTAGTAAAACGCCATACTCTTAAATCAATCTTAGACATTAACATTGCATATTAGAAATTATTAGTATTTAGAAAACACCTTAGAAATAAGAATGTAACATTTTAAATCCATTATTTTACAACTTTATATAATCAAAGATCTGACCCTTTGGTACTGCACCCAACCTATTACAAATATATACACATGTTGAGAACCCTGCAGACTAGTAATCATATTATACTGGAGGCCTGGTGCATGAAAATTCATGCATTTGGGGGGGAGTCCTTCAGCCTGGCCTGCGCCCTCTCGCAGTCCAGGACCCCTCGGGGGATGACCACCTGCTGGCTTAGGCCTGCTCCCTGGGGGAACAGGCCTAAGCTGGCAGTCAGACATCCCTCTGGCAGCCTGAGAGCCCTTGGGGGATGTCAGACTGATGGTTTAGTCCGGCTTCATGCAAGGGGGGGATGTGTGTCCCTCAGCCCAGCCTGCACCCTCTACAATCTGGGACCCCTTGAGGGATGTCCAACTTCCCATTTAGGGATCGGGCCTAAAGAGGCAGTCGAACATCCCTCTCACAATCCAGGACTTCTGGCTCCCAACCGCTCGCCTGCCTGCCTGCCTGCCTGATTGCCCCTAACTGCTTCTGCCAGCCTTCTGATCACTCCCTAACCACTCTCCTGCCAGCCTGATTGACACTTAACTGCTCCCCTACCAGCCCAATTGTCCCTAACTGCTCTTCCCTGCCAGTCTAGTCACCCCCAACTGTCCTCCCCTGCTGGCCTGGTCCCCCCAACTGTCCTCCCCTGCAGGCCTGGTCACTCCCAACTGCCCTCTTCTGCTGGCCCAGTCACCCCTAACTGTCCTTCCCTGCAGGCCTGATCACCAACAACTGCCCTCCCCTGCCAGCCACCTTGTGTCTACATGGGGGTGGGCATCTTGTGTGTTGGAGTGATGGTCAACTTGCATATTACTCTTTTATTAGATAATATATATATATACACACATATGTATATACATAATTAATTCTGACACTAATGAGAAGTAGTTGCTGATACTTCTGTTATTTAATACATGAGGAAATTGAAGCAAGCAGTTTAAGTATTTTGTCCTAGGTATCACTTAAGCTACTGGGTGAGAGGTCTGGAATCCCCATATTGGCAGTTTGACACACCTGATCATGTCTTAATATTGCCCTTTTTTTGAATAGATGTATAAGTATGTGATGTAAGTGCATTTATATAATATCATGCATACTTAAATGTTATTTATCTAGCTATACAGAGGTTTTTATTTTTTTAGTTCACTACTAGAGGCTGGGTGCACAAAAATTAGTGCACTCAGGCAGGGGGAGGGGGGTCCCTCAGCCTGGCCTGTGCCCTCTCGCAGTCTGGGACCCCTCAGGAGATAACAACCTGCTGGGTTAGGCCTGCTCCTGGGTGGCAGAGGGCAGGCCCAATCCCTAGGTGCAGCCCCTGGTCGGGCTCAGAGCAGGGCTGATTGGGGAGTTGGGGTGCCGCCCCGTCATGCACAGAGCAGGGCGGATTGGGAGGTTGCGATGCCACCCTCAGTCATGCTCAGGGTAGGGCCGATTGGGGGGTTGGGACACCACCCCCTGTCACACTCAAGGCAGGGTCGATGGGGAGGTTGTGGCGCCACCCCCTGTCACGCACAGAGCAGGGTCAATCAGGGGGTTGGGGCGCTGCCCCCTGTCACTCACAGAACAGGGCCCATCAGGGGGTTGGGGAGCTCCCCCCTGTCATGCACAGAGTAGGGCCAATAGGGGAATTAGGGCACCGCCCCCTGTCACACACAGAGCAGGGCAGATCAGGGGGTTGGAGAGCCGCCCTCTATCACCCACAGAGCAGGGCCGATCAGGGGGTTGAGGCGCCACCACTGTCACACTCAGGGCAGGGCCGATGGGGAGGTTATGGCTCTACCCCGTCACACACAGAGCAGGGCCCGTGGGGGGGAGGGGGTTGGGGCACCGCACCATGTCACACACAGAGCAGGTTCCATCAGGGGGTTGGGGCGCCTTCCCCTGTCAGAACAGAGCAGGGTGGATAGGGAGGTTGTGGCCCCGCCCCCATCACACACAGAGCTGCAGGGTGATCAGGGAGTTTGGGCGCTGCCCCCTGTCATGCTGATCCGGTGCCAAGAGGCCTCGCGGCTCTGCTGATCCCGGTGCTGGGAGGCATATTACCCTTTTCCTATATAGGATAGAGGGCTGGGGGCTGGCTGGTTTGCCCTGAAGGGTGTCCTGGATCAGGGTGGGGATCCCCACTGGGATACCTGGCCAGCCTGGATGAGGGGATGATGGCTGTTTGCAGCTGGTCACACACCCTTCAGGGTGGGGGTCCCCACTGGGGCGCCTGGCCAGTCTGGGTGAGGGGCTGAGGGCTGCTTTTAGGCTGGTGGTTGTTGACTGAAGCTCCCAACCGCTCCTTTTTTTTCTCTTTTTTAAATTTTATTCTGGGCCAGCTTTAGCTCTGGTTCTAGCTCCGAGGCTTCGTATCTGGTTTGTTTGCCGTTCTATAATTGAAACAATGTATAACTTCAGCTCTGAGATCCCGGCCGGCTGAAAGCCGGTTTCTGGAGTTTTGTTTAGCTTCTATATTTGCAACATAGTACATAGTTTCTTAGAGTTGCAACTCAGAGGCCAGCAAGTCAGGCAGGGAACGTTGGAGTCCACAGTCACTGGAGCAAGCAAGCCTCATGTTCGCTTCAGTGCATGGCTGCCGGCCGCCATCTTGGCTGACAGTTAATTTGCATAAGGATATGCTGATAAGCCAATGGGAAGGGTAGCGGTCGTACGCTAATTACCATGTTTCTCTTTTATTAGTGTAGATTGGTGAAGAGGCAATAATATGTTGAGTAGCAGAACAGAAGTATTTGCAAGTAAAGTTTAAGGGAAACAAATTTAACAAAACTTTCCTGAATATATTTCTAAATTAAAAAATAAGAAAACTTCCTAATTAGATGACAATGGAAGTTTGATCACAGAAGTAAAGAAACTTTACTTCTCCTTGCAATGATAAGACAAAAAAAAGCATTTTTTTTTAAGTTGTCACATTTTAATTAGTCCTTATTTACTTCCTGAGGGAAATGATTAAAATTTATTGACAAAGACTCAGAGTAATTAGATGCTGTTAAGAAAACATCAGAGATGACTTCCAAATAATGATCATGCATCAGTAAACCACAAAAGAGGTAAAAGAGTATGTGTACTCTACATGTACATATAGGCTAAATCCATATTTTCTAGGTATTAGAGAAACGGCTCACTTTCTTTTTCTTTTTCCTCTAAAAAAAACATTGTTATCTCAGTAAATGATTCATTATCACATTCACTTTGATTCTCATATCTTTATGTTTTGATATTACATGTATAGGTTTTTTTAATGAAAACCAATGATAGTGACATTGATGACTTAATGTCTTATGATTTATCTCAAACCTTTTATTTTGGATTATGGTTCATTTAAAAATTATACTGGATTGGATTTTCTTTCAAATGATAACTCTTACCAATATTGTCTGTCTGAACCTTGTAAGCCACTAAATAGACTATCTTTCTTCATACCTGACAATATTGTAAAATTAGAAGGTAGGATTATAGTTTAATATAAGAATATTGATTGAAAACAACCTAAAGACTGACCATGTTAGTAAAGACAAAGAGTGTACACTTCTGATATTTTCCAATACTGAGATCAATACATTTCACAATGAAAATAATCCTCATTAAGTTACATATCACTTTAATTTCATCTATGTTTATAAAAACTATCAATTATGTTTAGGTTAAGTGATTTACTTTTTTATAAGCTTTAGATTATTGGAAGTCTAAAGCTTTCGAGATCAAAAAGCAATTTGATATCATCCAATCCTTTAAGGTTTGCATATTTTTTACTTTAACCTTTAAAATGTTGTTATGACTTATGCATTGCTGCATCTTTCCAAAGGTTAAAAGCAAGGCGCACCTACGCAAGGTACCAAGAGAATAGCCCACATTTCTTGCTTGTATTCCGATGGTCAAAATACATTGGCCTCATACATTTCAATGAAATTTAATTATATGTTTTAATCCCCTGAATGTTTTTATTAAACCAAGAAGTTCATAAGTTAATAGTTTCATTTTATTTTGCTGCTTTTGAATTTTAAGAATGAAACGGTAGCAAGAAATGGAAATTTCTACTAATAAACACATTTCTTTTTAAAATCCTCTTATAAATCAGAACATAAGCCAGCATTTCAATGCTAAATATCATCTGTTTTGATTTTTCATGTGTTGTGTTCTCAGGAAATGCAAAATTTGTGGTAGGGACAGCACTGATAATTTATTTTTATATACTCTGATTTAAAATTCAGTTTAATTGTACTTTGGAAATTATCTGCATCAAATCTTCCAAGATATACTAGTATGTATATAATAATAATTTGACAGATTCATAGTCCCTTTTAAATTATTATATAATTGGCCTTTGCCACAGTGCCATCATAATTTTTAAAAGTTTACATTTTATATGTTTCAATCATTTGTCTGTGTGACTATCAAGCTGACTAATCCATGAAGCCCTGAATGTTTATAATTTTTAATGGGTAATCAGTTCTTTTTCCATGAGTTCACCTTTCGAAAACTGGAGCACCATATGCTGCCAGGATTTACAACACTCACCAGTTAATTTTCTGGCTCTAAAGCCAAATTTTTATTAACCATACTAATTCATTTTCAATGGTAAACATTGAAACAGTATAGAGATCTAAAGAACTACACTTGCAACACAAAAGCATTAGAAACTTCCTTTGGAGAAAAAATGTGCTTTAAAAACAAAGAAAAATGAGAGGAAACTACGATCTTGTAATGTACCAGGTTATGTGTGCTTTCCCTTAACACATATACATGTTTATTTTGCCTGAAATATTCTCCTCACATAAGACTATCAATTTTCTTCGGGTAATTCTTTAATTCTTATCTTAGATTCCATTTCCTGTGAAAAGATTTCCTTTACTTCCAAATTAGATTTGTTCATTTCACACCACTCCCACATAAGATTATTATATATAACTACAGGCCCGGTGCACAAAAATTTGTGCACTCGGGGGGGGGCGGTCCCTCAGCCAGGCCTGTGCCTTCTCCCAGTCTGGGACCCCTTGGGGGATGACCACCTGCTGGCTTAGGCCTGCTCCCCAGGGGATTGGGCCTAAGCTGGCAATCAGACATCCCTCTGGCAGCCTGGCAGTTCTCAGGGGATGTCCACTTGCCAGCGGGGAGCAGACCTAAGCTGCAATTGGGCATCCTTAGTGCTGCTGAGGAGGCAGGAGAGGCTCCCATCACCACCACTGTACTGGCAGCCATCAGCCTGGCTTGTGGCTGAGCAGAGCTCCCCCATGTGGGAGCGCACTGACCATCAGAGGGCAGCTCCTGCATTGAGCGTCTTTCCCTGGTGGTCAGCGTGTGTCATAGTGACCAGTCATTCCCAGTCTTTCTGCTGTTAGGGTCAGTTTTCATATTACCCTTTTACTATATAGGATAGAGGCCTGGTGCACGGGTGGGAGCTGGCTGGTTTGCCCTGAAGGGTGTCTCGGATCAAGGTGGGGGTCCCGCTTGGGTGCCTGGCCAGCCTGAGTGAGGGGCTGATGGCTGTTTACAACTAGTCACACCCCCTTCAGGGTGGGGGTCCCCACTGGGGTGCCTGACCAGCCTGGATGAGGGACTGAGGGCTGTTTTCAGGCTGGCCGGCGACTGAAGCTCCCAGCCTCTCCTTTTTTTCTTTTTTTTTTTATTCTGGGATTTATTTACTTTGTATAATTGAAACTTTGTTGCTGTCACTGGAGCTGAGAGCCGGGCTCCTGCTCGCTCCAGCTCTGAGGCTACAGCCTGCTGAAAGCAGGTATCTGGGGTTTGTTTAGCTTCTATAACTGAAACTTTGTTGCTTTCGGAGCTCAGAGCCAGGCCATGGCAGGCGGGGAACCTTGGCTTTCTCCATCACTGGAGCAAGCAAGCCTCCTGCTTGCTGCAGCTGCGTGGCTGCAGGCTGCCATCTTGTTTGGCTTAATTTGAATATCTCACTGATAAGCTAATGGGAGGCGTAGTGAAGGTATGGTCAGTTATCATGTTTGTCTATTATTAGATAGGATACTACAGGCCCAGTGCATAAAATTTTTGCACTTGGCGGGGGAGGGACCCTCAGCCTGGCCTGCACCCTCTCACAGTCTAGAAGCCCTCAGGGGATGTCTGACTGATGGCTTACAGTTGCTGCGGAGGTGGAAGAGGCTCCTGCCACGACCACTGTCCTCACCAGCCATGAGCCTGGCTTCTGGCTGAGCAGTGCTCCCCTGTGGGAGTGCACTGACCACCAGGGGGCAGCTCTTGTGTTGAGCATCTGCCCCCTGGTGGTCAGTGCACGTCATAGGGACCGGTCGTTTCGCCATTGGGCCAAAACCAGCTCTCCGACATCCCCCGAGGGGTTCCAGATTGCGAGAGGGCATAGGGCAGGCCAAGGGACCCCACTGGTGCATGATCAGGGCTGGTGAGGGATACAGGAGGGCTCCAGGGCATGTCCGGCCCGTCTTGCTCAGTCCCGATCAGCTGGACCCCAGCAGCAAGCTAACCTACTGGTCAGAGTGTCTGCCCCCTGGTAATCAGTGCACGTCATAGCAACTGGTCAACTGTCCGCCCCTGCTGGTCAGTGCACGTCATAGCAAGCAGTTGAGTGGCCTTAGCATATCATTAGCATATTACACTTTGATTGGTTGAATTGAAGACCAGACACTTAGCATATTAGGCTTTTATTATATAGGATTTTTGACTGTATAGCCACTTCTAGACAGATTGTATCTGAGAGAAATGAGACACTTTACCTGTTTTCTGTTTTGTACTAGTTCATGCTCCAGAACTTGCATAATAAATGGGTGATGGATTGATAAACGAATAAATGGATAGGTGGATGGACAGAAGGAAGATCACTTATGTAGATAAATGAATTGGTGTCTTATTCAAACTTATCCCTATGCAATAGAGGCCAAAAATCCACATTCCTTTTAGAAAACAAAATAAGTGAAAAGAATGTCATATCCAGCTTCTGTCAGTTTACTTCTGTTGATAAGTACATGATGTCAATTTGTATAGGAAAATGGGACCATAATATTGATAATAAAAATAAGAATAGAAAATATTTTATGATGTAAGACAAATTGTGTAAAGTGTTTTACATATATGTGAACACTTACTAGCTTCTCTTTGAGAAATTGGTTAAAACTGGAAAACAACATGTGACGTAGATCATTAGGTGAGAAAAGCAAAGGGATTCTAATAAATTCTTCTGATATGAATATTTCCAGTTGTACTGCTTATTTTCCTCTTTATAAATAGCCTCACTTAAAAGCATTTTGATTAAAATAAGTGATTATTCAACTGAATTGGTAAGTCAATGTTATCTAAATTATTGAAATGTTTATACATTTTTACTAAGCTAAGCTAAATTCTATCATAATGGCCTAACAACAGCTATGCTAAGATGGATATATATATGCATATATATATATATATATATATATATATATATATATAATACTGTTAGTAATTAGTAATTTTACCCATTCCCTATAATGCAAGACCAATGTGAATAAATGACACAATTATAACAGGTCAAGATGGACAGAAAAGTATAAGACATTTACTTAGTTGACTTTGGTGAAAGTCTATAGTATTCAGAATCTGATAGCAATCTAAGAATAGATTTGTCTTGGTCCTTTTGTTTTGATTGCTTAATTTCCCTCCTGTTACCATGCTCTGACATCAAGGAAACATAAAGAAAATCAAGAAAACCTATTACCTTTATCCATTCTATAGTAAAGTATTGTTTTGTTTACTTGCTTATATCCATCTCTAAATAACAATGGAGAAGGAAAGTGTACTTTTTGATATGTCCCTTTATTCCATTTGTCATTTTTCCTGGTTATTTTTATAATTTTCCATTGCAGCTTTCATTCATTGAATGGACATTTCTAGAAACTACTGATTAAGACAGTTACCTATACTCACTTTCTAAGTTGCTGTAATTGGTTCTCTTCTAAAGCACTTACTTTAGATTGCGCTCGTCAGGATCATTAAAGGCCTGGAGGGAGGAGAATGAGATGGAGTCACAGGCTCTGTCAGGCAGCCTTCCTTCAATTAAGGTAACCACTCCCTCCACTTGCCCCTTTAAGAAGCAGAACATGAATATTAAAAATCACCCCCCATCCTTGCCCCTTTAAGAAACAGAACATGAATATTAAAAACTAACCCTGGATACTGCACGACCTCTTCTGTTTTCCTGCACATGGCCTACACCTTTTTGAACTGTTGCTTTATTAATTTCCCTTCAAATGATCGAATTTGTGTCTGCCACTTCTGCCCTCTTGATCCTGACTGACCATCCATTTCTTCCTAAAACATATTTCCTTTCATCTGCTCTAATAGCCGCCACTTCTGCTTTTCTTTCCAGAATCCTTCATGTAGCCAATCCTTTCACATTGCCCTCCCTGCATTCTGTGACTTTCTAGATGCCCCTCCTAAAAACTCTCTATTATTTACTACCCCATTGTTTAAATTACCATCTATATTCAAATGAAGTACTGATATCTATCTTCTGTCTGGCGGTCACACTTGAACTTATGGTACAAGGTGCATGTTCAATGATTTTCCCCATGTGTTTCCAAACTGACCATATCATCTTCCACTCACACATTCACTTATTTCTGAGTTTATTGAATGATAGTCCATCTACCAAGTTGCTGAAGCCAAGAAACTGAGCTATCTGTGGCTACTTCTGATCAATTCCCTACCTCCATTCACTAAATTCTATCATTTCCATGTCTTAATGTCTCTTCAATGCCATCCTTTAATTTCACTTTTATTGTTATTAACTCAGTTCAAGCACAAATGATCCTTCCATTGAATTAGTCCTGTGCCTCCCTTACCGAGACCTATTATGGTGCCTCATGCCTCACTGAGGCTTTAACCTGAACCTTCATCCGAAACATTGGTCTTCACCGGACTAACTCCAACACCACTTACGTGTTTGGCCTCATGAAGCCGCCACCCTCTCTAGGAAGCTGCCCCCCTGCCTCCCTTTCCTTGGTTACATGCTTAAGCAGGAGTCTAATGGTTTAGCAAAGTATTCATATGTCTTCTAAAGCATTTATCGCTTTGATGCATAAATATATCTGTTCATTATCTTTGAGACCAAGGGTATTGTATCTTTAATTATGAATATAGTTCCTGTAACAGTGTAAGCACACATTTGACTAAATATCACGTGGAAAAAAGTAAAATGATACATAAACCCTCTTCTCAAATAACTTATTTTAGTGAGGGTGCAGAAACATTGTAATTAATGCTAGAGAAGTAAGTTCTGCCCTGGAGTTAGCAGATTGCCCTGCAGGCGCTGTGGTGCCCAGGATGTATATCCCCTGCTCCATGGACTTGTTTTCAAACACAAAATTCAAAATAAAACGAGGACATTTAAAATCATTCTGAGCCGTAACCGGTTTGGCTCAGTGGATAGAGCGTCGGCCTGCGGACTGAAGGGTCCCGGGTTCGATTCTGGTCAAGGGCATGTACCTTGGTTGCGGGCGCATCTCCAGTGGGAGGTGTGCAGGAGGCAGCTGATCGATGTATCTCTCTCATCAATGTTTCTAACTCTCTATCTCTCTCCCTTCCACTCTGTAAAAAATCAATAAAATATATTTAAAAAAATAAAAATAAAAAAATAAAATCATTCTGAGATTATGCAAGTGAATAATTTGATTTTTCATATAATTTTCAGTCTAAATGAATTATCTTATTGTTAGTGGCTACACCACTCTAGGAGGTGATTTTGCATACTGAGGGAAGAGATGGCTACTGGGAAAGACAGCATTGGATTAAGCTAAGGTTGCACTTAATTTTGTTTCTCTTCAAAGTTCCCATTTATGGGGAATAGCTATATCCCGTGAGAAGATAGTCCAAGTAAACTGGGCGAAGATCAATTCTGCTTTCAGCCTGCAATAAAACTGTCATAGGGATTTACCAAATAAGATAAAATAATGATCGGCAAAGAGAAGCAGGATCGGCAGCTCAGGCAGGCTAACGACATTGCAGCGTCTAGCCAGCCTGAGGAAAGGAGACCTAATGATAATAACAAAAATCTGGACTTGTTATTGTGTGTTGATTTCTCTTTTCAGTTCAAGCTGCAAATTGCAGAATCCAGACCTGTAAGTATTTGTAGATGGAACAAGAAACATAACTTAAATGTTTCTCCTTGGAGAGGATTCAATAGTGACAGTTCTCTCTTTTAAGTCAATATTTTATACTCTCATAGAGAGGAGAGGCCTGTCAATATTTTAGCATCAGTGCTGCACCCGTCCTTATTTAGCCACTTGTTTATGTGTGTCCTCTGATGATAGTAAAAATGTCTGCTCTGGTTTCCAAATAAAGCTTCACAGTAAAAAATAACGGGCCATTAACAGTAACTTAATGAGGATATTTCTGCATCCTAAACTTAGAATTTAATGATCTCTTAATTACACACGTGTCATCCATCTAAAATAAGAAATGCCACTAAGTGTATTATGGGAAATGTATCTTTCCCAATAGCTTTTCCTCTAATCACAATGGCAATTAGGAATTCAAATTTGTGTTCACTTTTTAATCTAATGTAATCATTAAATAAAAGTAATATGAAGCCATGCTATTTCAGAAATTTAATTCTAATTACCCTGTGGATATTATAAAGCAAATATGTGCTGAATAGTAGTCAGCCTTAAAAGTAGAAGGAAATCCTGCCTTTCGCAACAACACGGATGAACCTGAGAACAGGGTATCAACTGGAATAAGCCAGTCACAGAGAGGGACATACTGCCTGATTCCATTTGCATAAGGTATCTAGAACAATCAGACTTATAAATGCAGAGAATCTAAGAAGTGGTTACCAGGACTGGGGGGTGAGGCCAATGTGAGGTTTTTATACAACAGTATTAGCTTTCGTTATGCAAGACCAACGAGTTCCAGAGATGTGCTGTACAACACAGTGCCTGCAGTTAACAGTGCCGTAGTGTTCACTTCAAAATATGTTAGGATAGATCGCACATTAAGTAGCCTTAGCACAAAAAAGAAACACATATGCCTCACACACCCACACACATACCCACGAAACACAAAGGAACCTAGGAAACTCTGGAAGCTGTTGGACACATCTATAACCTTCATTGTATTGTGGGTATTTACAGATGTCCAAACTCATCAAACCATATACATTAAAGATGTGCAGTTTTTTGTATATCAATTATACTTCAATAAATGTATCAAAGCTATGAGATGAAAGGTTTTGAAATAAATACAAACTTACTGTAACCCAAGGAAATATTTAGATGGTTTACCGCATGAAGGATGTGTGTTAGCCAGCTTTAGACAATTGATGCAATTGTGTAATTAAATAGTGTATTGGTAATTGATAATTTTTCATATTTACTAAGTTGATTATTATAGTCTATTAAAATGAGCAAGGTCGACACAGCCTGAGGTCAACGTGACTCATAATAAAGTCGAGCCAGGGTCTTGGTAGTCATCCTCTCTTTTTGTTTCTAATGAGACTATTTGGTCTTTCTCTCTTAACTGAACTCTTCTCTCAGTATCTCAAATCAATTTTGGAATGTACAGGTATTTGAGTAGCTCTAGACTCACCTTATATTCCTCAAAAACAAAATCACTCTACATTTTAATTCTATCCTAAGGAGGGTTTTGTTTCTGATAATTTGAGCTCTTCCCCATATTAATGATAATAGAACTAGATAATATAAATATGACTTGGCTTTTGCTAACTACATTTGGGTTTTCCTTCTATTCCCAAATTCCTATTCCAGTTTTCTGCCCATTATTCTAGACCCCTTCTCTGAAAGGATACAACTCTACGTTTACTATTCTCCATCCTAGAAAGTGAGAAGTGAGACTTGCTGTATATCCCAATGCCCCAGACTTTGGTAAATCCAGACAAACCCACTGGATGGTTGTCTGAGCTTTCAGATGATCTGCATTCCTATACCACATTATGGGGTATCCTTATTTTAAATTTTATCTGGGAGGATAGGTTTAGCATGTTCAAAAATGGTTGACTGCATTTTGGCCTCCATCAATGCAGGACCATTTCAGAAATGATATGTGTTTCCTAAGGCACAGCCACAACCAAGTGCTAAAGCCAGTGAATGTGGGTCTAATGCTGAGTGGCAGATAAGGACTGCGTGTTGCTGGTCGACCTCATTATATAGAGGCAGCCACGAGACTCAGACTTCAGGCCCTTGATCATGAGGAATGACTCTTCCAAAAACAAATTCAGAACAAGTGGCAAAACAGGGCTGGATGCCAAGTTTTCTTCTAAATACAAAAAAATTGATTTTAAACCCTGTGCATACCAGGCACAGAGATTGTTCTTTCTCAAATCAGTGTGTGCCAAATGATGGAAGAGACCTGGGGACCAGGTTCCACCATGTCATATAATTGTAGCCCTAAGGAAACCAGTCTTTGTGCCACTTCGCAGGAGGTCAATTTGCATATTAGCCTTTTATTATATAGGATTACAGAAGAGCATCTGAAATATAAGTGTGTAGATAATGATCAACACAGTTCTTACTTAACCAAGTGATTCAACAATTACAATTATTTTAAAAAAAAGCTGTATGTCTGTTTCCCAGAAATTCATGACCCCAAATTTCTAATCCTTTTCTTTTCCAAGCCTGACCAATGAGCCAAGCCATTGGCCATTGCTCATGGTACACACACGTACACACATCTTTTTACACAAAGTAAATGATCATTGTAACCACTGTGGCTCTGGCTACAGGGTTACTGGATAGCCTTTGGTCAGATGTTTTGTCTCCATCTGGGCAGAATTGCTGAGATCCCACGGATCCACAATTTATGGAGATGGGCAATTTCATTACCCGGTGATCATATCCCTCATCTCCAAGAGCAGAGTGGTGGTGGGAGCTGTTTTTTAAACTGTGATAATGTTTTACTTGTTAATGACTTATTATGACAGATAAAAACACAATCTTTAAAGTATCATTTCTTTAGCCTAAAAGACTAAAAGAAGATATGATTAAAATCCATTAAACCATAAATGCTTGTTTAATCAAATACTGAAAAGACAGAAGGCATAAAAACCCTGTTACTTGAAAAAAAAAGTCAAACAGCCATAAGTTAAAAAATAACTGCCAGTTTGGGAGGCAATAAGCATATGTCAAATTTTACACCCAATTGATTACCTAAATCTCACAACTACTCCATGAGATAGGAATTATTGTCGTCATTTTAGAGGTAAAGAGACTGAACTTGCCAATTGTTCATAGCAAGTAAGTGGCATTAAAACACAAAACTTTTATTAAATGTTCATTAAAAATAATATCCTGCAAACTTAGTATAGGATAAAATTAAGGCTTCACTTGTTTGTATCTTGTTTGTTTTAATATTTTGTCCAAAGTGTATAAGATTTTGGAAAAACTATTAATGTGAGACTATGATGTTTCACTAATATGAAATACAATATTTGGCAGTCTGCATCAAGTTCCTGAAGTCACCAGAAGAGTAGAAAGTCATGATGCTTTATAAAATGCCACTTAATATTTTCACCACTCACTCCAGAGCTGATGTGGGCCATGGATTTGGCTGAGTGTGGCCAATCCTTGTATGGTAACTTGCAAATAATAGGCAAGCAAATACATGTGTATTTTAAATAAATACAGACAACTTAGAAATCTCTTACAAGAATAACAAGGATGATCTTTTCTGGCATGTAATATGATAATTGGCATATACTATGCTATAATTTAGTTTAGCAAATTGGCATACACTATAATAAAATGTATATATTTATCATAAAATTCTATAAAAGCTATGGAGTGAATATTTCTTTTTACTTCTTATACAGATAAAGGAATTGAATTATAAGAACATTAAAACATGTTCCATTTATATACAGGTAGTGAGTGCGTGGCTGAACAGGGACTCACAATTAAATTGCCTGACTTTAAATCACCTTGCTATATAAAACAACAAAATATATTAGACCATGAGGAGAAAATGTGCTTAACTCACTAAGATTCCAGCATTTCGGAGGTAATAGTAATACCACCTGGATCAGTCGACTTTCACTTTCTCCCCCCCCACACACAACCCAACCAAACACCCCTCGCCTCATCCCAGGACCAACGGGACGCCTACCACACGCATACAAAAGCAGCAGCAGCAGTGGGCGAGCTGGACAGCTCAGCCAGAATACCGCTTCCTAATGACGTGCAACATCAGCCTAGGGAGGGCCTGGGCCTTCATTCCAGGTGTGGGTCACTGAGAACTCAGCAGAGCAGACCTGCAGACACCCCGACACCTGCCGGATGAAGCAGAAGAGAAGGCATCCCCAGGGCTGGGCCCTGCTCCCCCAGGGAGCTGAGTGATGACCCATTTCTGGCCTCTTTTGGTTTTGGTGACTCCAGGGTGCCTAGGAGTTTCCTGGCTTATGGTCATTGCACCTCAATCTCTGTCTTCATCTTCACATCGCTTCCCCTCTGTGTGTTTGTGTATCTCTGCTCTGCATGACTCTTACAGGGATATTTGTATTGATTTAGGGCCCATTCAGATGACCCAGGATGAATAATTCTCAGAATGCTTAATTGTATCTTCATAGACCTGATATGTGGTGATATTGATTAGTTCAAGGGGTTAGGATGTGAATATAAAGTTTTTGGAGATAACCATTCACACTAGCACACTGAGGAAATATTATTTACATCAATAACTACTATATTTCTACACAAAATGTACAGAATACTAACCGAAGCTTGCCCTCTGGGGAAAATTCACAGAAGATGAGAACGTCAATAACTGCTATGAATTTCTTTCACATGTACACACTGCTCCAGTTTCTGCACACTTTTAATTGCTCCTTCATGGCTTCACTTGGTTATATTTTGTTTGTTTTAATATTTTGTCCAAAAATTTATGTGTTATTTGTGGTATGTTTCATCTTAAAGGAGCTATTCCTCTATTACTAAAAGACAAATGCCCCTAGACCCATTAAATTTGATGCTCTTGATATGCAAATTGTTGTCTGTCCAAAAACACCACCAGAAGCCCCGGGAACATTGCTGCAAAGGTAGATTCTGCTTCCCCATTCCAGACTGACTGAAACAAAATCTGCACTTTGACCAGATCACCAGTTGAATCTTGGCACATTAACATTTGATTGCTATCACTCAGTAGAATACACTTTCTCCTTGCCACGTAGACATACTCTCTAAAGGAATTAGGATTCTCAATGTGCCTTGGAAAAAAGAGGAATATTTGTTATGTCTGCATGTACCAGCAGGGATAAAGAAGATTTAAAAAATGGGGAACAAATTTAGATCATTGCAGATTATGTACTGTATGTTGTCACAGGGTAGTTTGAACTAATTATATGTGGCTTTAAATGTTTTCCTCATTACATATATTTTAAAGTTTTAAGATTTTCAGTCTATCTACATATTAGAGTAAAATAACCTATTATTACAAAGACTCCTAGAATTTTTAACTTAGAAACAACCTTGGAATGACTTTCTTATATAGCTTATAAAGTGACATAGAACTCTTAGTAGCATGATTGTGATTTTATTTCTGCTTATCTTTAAAATGTAGACACATCAATTCTCAATTTATAGAAGTTCACTTTTCCTTTATTATAATACTAGTAGCCCAGTGCACAAAATTCGTGCACATTAAAAGGGAATTAATTAGTGGAGATATTTTAATATTTCTATTTGCCCTTTTTTATAATAGAAGTGTGAGAGATGAAAGGAAATTAGTAAAATGTATATGAAAATAATATATAAATTTATTAATAAATAAACAGTAACAAAAGAATATAACAATAAGAGAGGCATATTAAAGCAACAAAAACATGATATGAAAACAACAAAAACATGATATAAAAACAAGTGATGCAAACAATGACTGATAAAGTTATTAAACTTATTCTAATATCTCCCTGTACACCACATTAAGAGTGAAAACACTTTCAGAGTGCTTGACTGATTTCCCTTGTGATGAAGTACTTAGAACTTTAACTGTAACATCACATGCTCTTCAAACTCCAGAGAAAGCAACATATAACTGACCATGTGCAAAAACAGGTTCAGGTAGGAATATGCCTACTCTGTCTAGAGTTTGTCCTTGTGATTTATTAATAATCATTGCAAATGCTGGCATCACGGGAAACTGTCGTCGAATTAATTTAAATGGAAGGCCAGTGTCAGATGGGGACAAATCAATTCTTGGAATCAGAACAGCCTCTCCCTCTGAAGATCCGGTTAATACTTCAGCTTCGATAATGTTAGTCATAGTCTTTTGATAATAAATCTGGTACCATTACAAAGACCCCATTTACTATTAAGATTTCTCAATAGCATGATGATTGCACCACTTTCAATTTTAATTTATGACACAGCATTTCCAAAGGAGTAATACTATTAAGGAATTTGATGGCAAATTTTCCTTTCAGCATCATCTGTTGAACCAATGGAATCATCACTCAAATATGTGTGAAAATCTCCATCGAGTATATCCAAAATTTCTTCATTTAATTTTTGAACACACTCATTTTTTTGGATAAAGAAATGCATGTTTAGATATATTTTTAAGATTATCTATAGATATACTATTTCCAAAGGTAGCTACAATAATAGATCCATTATAAATCATTTCACAGGGGATTTCAATAATATCCATTCCTAAATGAAAACTGCTATCAAGTTTGCCATCTCCAAGTTTTACTAACCCTCCACTATAAGCAGAATCCTCTGATCTCATATTTGTTGTAAGAGACAACTTTCTGAACCATCCCCAAACATTGCAGTACTTTAAACTCGTTTGTACTATGGCTAATTGCATAGCATGCAGTACAATACTGAGACATTGTCAAAAATCCCCTCCAAGAAGGAGAACTTTCCCACCAAATACAACATCTAGATTCATAATTTATCATAGTAATCTGTGTATGGTGTTTATAATGTGAAGTTGGGCCTTTTTAGTAGTTTTAGCAACTTCACTGTTTATATCGAGTCTAGAAATTGAAGTTTCATTTAATGGAATTGGTAATTTATATTGGGAATGAAAGCTGCTTCCACCAAGAAGCAAATTTGCATCAATTCCTGTAGACACTGTGGGTAAAACAGTACCACCACAACCTCTAATATAATGTATTAAAACTTTATACAGATAAGCAGGTAAATAGGATTCCCAGCTGGCAGGCCCCTGACAGCAAGCTGGCCACCTGTCAATTCTGTGAGGAATGGGGCTTCCTCCTCCCTACCGTCAGGGTCTGGTTTGAAGGCTGGCCACGCCCCCTGTTGGGCCAGACCCAGAGTTCTACCATGTCGTGGCCTCTGCCTCAAAAACCCAGGACTGACTGCTGCTGGGCACTCCTGGCGCTTCAAGGGTGGGTTCTTCCCTCAGGCCTCATGGGAAACAGCTTGGGGAGGGCGCAGCCCTTGTCAAGGCAACCCAAGACTCCATACTTCCACGCTTAGCTCTGAGGGTGGGTTCCTGCCTGAAACCTCGCCCTCTGGGAAACAGCTGGGGGAGGGCGCAGCTGTTTCCAAGACGACCCCTGCAGGACTGACTTCCTTCTGGTTGGTCGTGCTTCTGGCCGTGATGTTACACCAAGGGTTTTTATATAAGTAGACTAGAGGCTCGATGCATGAAATTCATGAAAGGGGCTCGACCCTTGCAGCCTCAGCTTCGTCTGGAAGATCATCGGAAGGTTGTCCAGATGGTCGTTCTGCTGTTTGGTTGTCCAGTTAATTAGCATATTATGCTTTTATTATTATGGATTTTTACTAAAAAGTAGATATCCATCTAATTTATGCCTGCTAGTGAATCAGTGTTTACATTTTCCTTTAATATTAGTAAAGATCACAAATCTAATGACATTACTGCTATGTGGCTAATTTCAAAATTTCTTATGATACTGATTCATTCTTAGCTGAATATGTCTATGGCTAGTCCCACCATAACTAAGGTGTAGCAAAACCTTAGAGCAGTTGTTCTCAACTTTCTGGCCCTTTAAATACAGTTCCTCATTTTGTGACCCAACCATAAAATTATTTCCATTGCTACTTCATCACCGTAATGTTGCTACTGTTATGAATTGTAATGTAAATATCTGATATGCAGGATGGTCTTAGGCGACCCCTGTGAAAGGGTCATTCGACTACCAAAGGGGTTGTGACACACAGGTTGAGAACCGCTGCCTCAAAGTCTTCAGAATGTAAGATGAATGTGATGCAGTGAGGTGTTAGGAAGTTAGACATGATTGGCTGGGGTGGGGCCTGCCTTGGAGTCCTAACTGGGATCAGACCTAGATTGCCTTCAGACCACCTCGCTATGGGCAGCCCAGCAGCCAATAGACTGCCAACAGGAAGATGCAGTACCAGCTGGTTCTTGGCACAAGCTCAGAGGAAAAAGACATGACCTCAATGTGACCTTACGGGGGTCCTTGACTAATTATTTTAAAATTTGCATTGCTTTTTGCTCCTCCCCTCTGCCCCCCCCCCCGCCCCCCCCACACACACACACTCAGTGGGTTTTTCTGTATGCATATGAGTAAGGGCATGGACAGAAGAAATATAGTTATATAAACCTTTTCTGTCAATCATCCCTGAATACAAATAAAAGTCTCCACCCATAAAATCCCTCATTTAAAACCTATAACCCAGGAGTTCAGGGCCATTGTCTCTCTAAACTGGCCTGGCCCTTGTTTGGAGTGCATCTTCAATAAACTACACTTTGACCTTAAAATCTTTTCTGCATCGACAAGAAGAACCAAGCTCCCAGCCGGTAGCCCCAATAAGTAACATGAGGGAACTCAAGGGATAATTATCTAAGTTTGTAACTTTTTTGCAGATCTAATACAGGTGCTGAAGGAATTGAAACTAGGATAATGGTGCATTTAGGAACCAGTAATACTGCTTAACTATTGTCCCCTGGCCTCACAATAATATATCCTGAATATACAGATAGTCCTTTATGTATATCTTCTTTATAAGTTACTTTATATTTTATTGTTGTCACTACTACACATATAATCCCCCCTTTGTCTACCTCAACGCAGCTATTTATATATGTATTTCTATATCTATGATTCTATCTCACTACTTTGTAAGGTTTCAATGTGACCTTATTAGGGTCACTTTAAAAAAAAAGGTTACTAAAGAATTTTCCTAATAATTATTTTTTAGAAGGGTGATTATGTTTATGAAAGACAAATAAATGTCAATTTAATTTATAATAAGTGTTAAGAAAGTACTGGTAATTATGACAGAGGTTAATTGAAATTTATAGAACTGCTGTGACATAATTAAGCTCTCAGGGAAGCCAGAGAAATTTTTAGAAAATTCAATCATTAACTCACTTTTTATCTATATTTGTACTATAGAGAGTAGTCTTTACACACACACACACTCCTCATTTCTGAATGGGTCAATGCTATTTTTTTGTTTATTATTTTTATTTTTCATAGTGAAAAAGTTATTTTTACATAAATAATAGAAGTTATCCTTTCAAAGATACTAAATAGTCTTTATTCTTATAATTGCTCTTATTCCCTATAGTAGCTGCTTTAGATTTGTTCTGTAAATTTAAGCTTCCACCATGGGATCTATTTTAAAACAAACCAGGCACTAATCTGGGCAGGTCTTATTATGATCTAGATCTTATTTTTGCTGACTTTCTCAAGATTTCAACCTTTTGGATATTTATAGAAGAAATAATAAGATTTTAGGTATTTTCTTTAAAGTAACAGCTGGGAGTGGGAAAAGGGAGAAAGCATAGACAATATGAGTGAAACAAGATTATCCACATGTTGAAAACTTGAAACTGGGTTAGAAAGACATGGAAGTTTATTTCCTAGTCTTTCTACTTTTATGTATAAAACTTTTCATAATAAAAATTTAAAAAATAAATATACATTGCTTTGGTAATCCCCACTCTTTCCTACATCCTCAAGCAGTCTTCTGTTTGTAAAGACTTTCCTTAGCATTCAAATATACTCTATTATTAGCAACCCTAAATAAAATGGGCAACCCTAGCGGTGGCCCACACGTTCTTCTCTTCTCTGTCTACATTGGTGAGCCAATCTTGAGTCAGCACCCCCCAAATGTATATATCATCTTCATGCTTGACATTCCATATTCAGATGCCTTCTTTACTCATTTTTAAATTATTTACATTGCTTCCATATTTGGATTTTAGAAAGTTCAAATTGATCTTTTATTTCACATATATACACACAGATATACACACAGATATCACCTTCACTCACCCCTATGTTAGTAAATGGTACTATATTCTTTCAACTATGTCAGTCAATAAGCTAAAAGATCAATCTTGATGTGTTCCTTTCTTTTGCTTCACTACATTCACTCCATAAGTGAATTGTATATTTTCTACTTATATAGTACAATCTAAATTCAACCACTTATTTCAACCTCAATGGTCAACGTTCTGGTCTCAGACATTATTATCAAATACCTAGGTTATTCCTACTAAAACTTTTCAATCGATCCTGATGGCAATCTTGAATCACAGTCACACAGCCAATCCATTTTCCTCTCAGTAGCCCCAAATTTGTTTTGTTGTTTAAATGCAAATCTTTTAAAAAGTTGTTATATTACTGCTTAAAATTATTCAATGCCTTTTAATTGCCCATAAACCAACATATAAATATCTTATTAAAATGACTAAGGTTTTGCATGTTCTGGTCCATATCTACCTCTGTGATTTCATGTGCCTTCTTTTAATCATTTGTCTTAACAACCAAATTGAGGACACTTGATTTTGTTTGTTTGTTTTCATATCCTTGAATATAACAATCTCTTTTATATTTCAAAATGTTTTGCATTTTCTGTTCCCAAACCAAGAAAAATATTGTTCTACTCTATTAGTGGTTATATTTGTATTAATCTTCTCAGTTTTTATGTTAAGTATCCAGAGATGTTTTTACTACCTTATCTAAAATAGTTTTCTTTATAAACTCTTAAAAAATATTTTTTTCTTAACTGCACTTCAGTTTATAAATAGTTCACGTAACTGATTACTTGGTTTTGTATGACCCCTTTCTAAACTGTAACCATTATGAGAGCAACCATTTATTATCATTGCAGCCTAGAGCAGTAGATGGTATATGATTCATCATTAATGTATTTGTTGAGTGAATAAGTAAAATATAGATTTAAGTTTCCAGGAACAAAAGAATTTAGAGAACATTTCAATATTAATCTGTATTCTAATTAGTATAAGTTTATCTGAGGTATAGTTCATAACATATATTCATTAAAATAAAAACTATCCTATTTTTAAAATGTTATCTGCAAATCTTAAGGTAGGGTGATATAATAACTTTTAGAAACTATACTAACAGGCCCTTTAGTATTGATAGATAATTTTTTGGAAATTGGACTTTCAGCATTTTCATGGGAAAGTTGATCAAATTGTTCTTTTGGATATGAAAGCAACGTGTTACTTAAGAAATGTAGAATGTTTATAAACACAAATTTTACCTATAAAACTTCATAAAGGAATTTTAAAAACCAAGTATTTTTATACACAGTGATTATTTATTCTACCTTATAATCCTGTGACCTGGAAGTTATTTTCTTCTTATGGTGCAAGAATTTGACTTTCAAAGAGTTTGAAAGAGTTGCAATGGTTTGATGAATGGTTTCATGAGTAATAGACATGTCAGGAGAAAATGTGAGTCTTTAAAATGAGCTAAATATTGCTGGGGGTATTTTCAATGGTATGTTTGGCTTTGTCTTATTTTTTTGGAGTTATTTCATTTTATGGTTCTGTAATTTTCATTTCCTTTGATTCTGTAAATTGAAGAAAACTGAAGATAGTGCAAATGGGATATTTTTGTCCATGGAAATGCAAATTTCAGGCATAGATACAACTGTTCTCTACCCACTTGTAACGATGGTTTCAACATTATATTTTATAGCTCTATTGATGTTAAATATTTTGCATCTCTTGGAAAATTTGTCATTCCTGATTGTCTTTCTATATAAACGTGTGTGTGTGTGTGTGTGTGTGTGTGTGTGTGTTGGTCTCCATATTTTGCTGAAGTATTTTTCTGTGTGTAAATAATTCCTCATTAACGAGCATATGCTCTTTAACCTTAGTCTAGTCATACTTTGTCAGAATCTTGGCAGCCTATTACTTTTATTGTTTTAACTTCACAGATTTAGAATGTACTACCAACATTGACAATTTGACTAGTACCTAGAAATGATTGAAAAAGACACGGTGTCCCACCAAGCAACTTTTAAGGAAGGAATCTTTGTGATTCTAGACACGTAAAAGTCCATTATACTCAAATACTTACGTCTGAAGAGGGGTTAACTAGTTCAGGTTGAGTCTCAGTAACGTGCTCTAATCCCATCTAGATAACACAGTACTTCCTATTCCCACTAAAATCTATGGATTTATTACTTGGAGTTGTTATGTCTGACACACGTGAGTTCCTAAGCAGACCTCCCAGATTGTTTGGATGCAGGTCCCATCTATTATGCTTGCTCCTTGGGCATCCTCTTAGAAGGAATGCTTCACCATCGCCATGGATGGAACCTACCATCAACGTATGGACTTAGCAGCAATGAAAGGTCATCTGAAGTACCCAACTGCAGCTATCTTATGATAACAGAGGGAGTCTTTTTTTCACTGTGACTCTTATTAGGCTACACTGAGCTCATTTGCATGGGAAGGGGACAGAATAAGCTTCTCTTCTACTCTGTGTTGCACTTTGTCACTTGAGCATCCAGGTGACACACCCTTAGTGCACTCAAAACTGTGTTTTAAAGAGAACTCTCTTAGGAGCCAATAAAAACTGTTTTAATAGGGGCCTCAGAGGGGAGAATGATAAGGAGGTATTGCCATTATAAGGTCTAAGCAATAATATGACCATTATTCCATTCTCGCTCTCAGTTCTCCCTACCTCAACTCTACCCTTCAAGTCACAGGCCTCATCT
Organism: Myotis yumanensis; assembly: GCF_028538775.1. Classification (NCBI taxonomy): domain Eukaryota; kingdom Metazoa; phylum Chordata; class Mammalia; order Chiroptera; family Vespertilionidae; genus Myotis; species Myotis yumanensis. The sequence goes on from NW_027223772.1 coordinate 7,032,581, forward strand.
CCCTTCACATCCCTTTTCCTCATGCAAATAAACCCACATAGCAATGCCCCAAATGGTCTGCTGCTCAGCGAGGTCCCGCATTCTTCATAAGTACCTATGGTCTCTTCCTGAGGAACCTTGCTTATTAGTTTTTCTATGGGTGTGTAACAAATTACCACAGACAGGTGGATTAAAACAACATAAATCTGATGGTTCAAATAAAAACAAATTCATTCTCTTACACTCTAGAAGCCAGAAGTCATAGGATGGTTCCAATAGTCCCAAACCAGGGTGTCGGCAGAGCGGATCTCCCTCTGCAAGATCTGGGGTAGAATCTGTCTCTTTGCAGTTCCCGATTTAGGAACTGCGTTCCTTGCATTCCTCGGCCCGTGGCTCCTTCCTCATGTCCCAAGCCAGAGCAGCATCGCCACATCACCTTCCTCTCTTCAGTGTGCAGTCAAACCTGCGTCTGTCTCCTTCTGATGACACTGTGATTGCATTCCTGGCCCACCAGGTAATCTAGGATAATCTCCTCATTTCTCAGTCTTTAACTGGTAACTACCTGCAAGGTCACCTTGCCATATAAGGTAACATGCACAGGTTCCAGGGATTAATACCTGGGTATCCTTGGAGACTATTATTCAGCCCATCACACCTGCTCACCATTTACTACCTCCATGGCTGCTGCCACAGCATCAAAGAACAAATTACCAAACGCTTGTAAGTGCTTTCATGCAAAAAATATTGAGTGGGAATTCAATGTAAAATTGGGAAGTAGAAATTAAACAACAAAAGCTAATAAGATGGAAGTACTACATAACCAGGAATATATTAATTAAAATTATGCGGGAGTACAATGATGCTGGGTGTTTGTTGATAATGGAAAACCAATACTTTAAAAATGAAAAATATTTCCACTGCTAAAAAATAAAACTTAAATACCTTTTTGGAAGGATAATAGGCATGTAAAAGATATTTCCTTCCAGGATGTTGGGGAGGGGGTGTGGTATGTGAATTAAAAAATAGAAGATAATGAACAAAACTTTGAATCATTATATAAAAAGCAATATTGACATAGCCCCAGAAATAGCTACTGAGAAAACAGAGGTCCTCTGCAGACTCAATTATGTAAGAGCTTGGAAAGGAATTCAGTGAAAACAACAGATGAAGATGTGTTAGCACAATGCCTATTTTTAAAAATCATTATCTGGAGACTTGTTCAGAGACAGAATGATATAAGCAGATTACATAAACTTAAATAGACTCCAAACTTTCACATAACATTAAGCTGTATTTTCTAGTTTTTCTTTTAAACAGAAAAATATTTTCTCTAGAATTCTTGACATTCCTTCCACAAGTCATGTTGAAAGCATTTACTAACATGTATGGAGGACTGACAGAGGGATTCTATTGCAGATTACCCAGCGACCATAATTTTTAAAGTTATATTTAATATTAAATTAGTAATTTGTACAGACACATTCGTATGCTTTAAGTACAGACACATTCATATTCAAACACCTTGAAAATGTTTCCTGAGGCTGTCATATAAAAGCACCAAAAACTGGGTTGCTCAAGCATCAGAAGTGTATTGTCTCACAGTGGTGGAAGCCAGCAGTCTAAAACCCAGGTTTCAGCGGGATTGTTGCCTTCTGAGGGAAGGGAAAGAAAATTGGTTCCATGAGTTTCTCTGAGCTTCTGATTGCTTCAGATGTTCCATGGCTTGTCCACAGCATTCTCCTGTTTTCACATTATGTCTCCTCTCTGTGTGTCTGTGTATATAAAATTCCTCAGTGGAGCACCCTTAGTTGCCATGTTTCATATATATATATATAGTATGTTCAGATACCCTCTAATAATGGCATCTGAACTTCCTCATCTGCAAAGACCACATTTCCAATAAATTCACATCTACAGGCACAGGGGTTAGGAATTCAACATGATTTGGGGTGACACAATTTGTTTATTTATTTGTTTTGATATCAGTCATTTCTTGCTATCAGAGAAAGTAGGGAAGTCAACATTTTCATTAAAAGTGTGAAGAAAAATATTGAAATGAAGAAAAACGATTTTCACTTCCCTAAGAATAAGGATAGGACCAAGATTAATCTAATTCAGCAATTTTCAACCTTTCCCCTCTCATGGCACACATAAACTAATTACTAAAATTCTGTGGCACACCAAAAATATATATTTTGCTGCTCTGACAAAAAATAAGTATAATTTTGATCCATTCACACTGGGCAACTATTGTTGTGTTGGCTGTTGTCATTTTTTTATGTGACAATCTAAGGGAAAAGAGGTCAGTGCCCCTGACTAAATAGTCAGATATTGTATGTTTTAAAAATTATTGCAGCATATCCTGTTGAAAACCACTGATCTAATTTAAGCAGTGAGACACCATAGGCCAGCTTATAAAATATATGAGTTTTAAAGCCAGTCTCTTATGAGGCATAGCATTTCCTAAGCTACACTGAATAAAGATGAATTTGAAGCATTGGTGATGAACAAAGCAACCAACTCAATTCTATATGGATTTGTCTATGTGTGCAGACTCATGCACATATTAAGAGTCACATTTACCCTTTCATTATTTTATAGGTTGCATTTGAAAAAAGAGAATGTCAAATCCAACCTCTAAGACTTTTTTTTAAATTAAATGTTTCTCTAACATGTTTTCTTATTTTAGGGATTCTATACATTTCCTTTAAGTGTATTTTTATAATTTTCTTGTGATTAGTCTGTTATCTTATCATATCATACTCTATAATTTCTCCTTCTGCATAATTCTTCCCAAACATACTTCATATTTTGCTTCCCAAATGAATTACCTTACCTAAGCTCAATGAAAAATGTTCAATGCCTCTGTCCATTTCTATTGTCAACCCCAAGAAGCATATACATGTTACAAAGGACTCCTTATAGTTAATTGGGCTCAGATTCATAACCAGGGTCTAGCAGCCATTATGTAAGACATCCCTCACATATGTTGATTTCAGGGAAAAGCCTCAGGCTGGGCTGTCAAGCCTCCTCCTCTGTGTTTCTTCTACTCTAGGAGCGCCTCATAAGAGAACATTTAGAGTAGAAATTTGACCAATAGGACTGATGCTTTCCCTATCTAATTGGAGCTACACTTTTGCATCTTTACTGACCAATCAAAGCAGCTCCATTCCAACTAATCGGAACCGTGCTTTTTGGACCAATCAAACTGTGAAGACTTGGAGTCTTCATCTGCATGAGAACAAGCTGATGAGCCCTGGGACTGGTAACTCTACATAAGCCAGCTTCACCTCTGTCTCAGTGGAACACACTTAGTGGCCACGTCTCCCCAGCTGACCTTGCAGCATCAGCTGGAGCTGTAACATCAGCGCTCAGTGCAACGCTGGAGATGAGCTGTAGTGCTGCAACTGTAAAACTGAGGCCACTACCCTGAGCCACCCCACCAAAGCTGTTTCACAGAAGTGCTGTGTCATGACTGAGCATCATCACTATTGAGCTTTCTCATAGCCGTGCTATTTCACAACTGAGCTGTTTGCACCAAATAAAGTCTCTGCCCCCTAACAACACCCCAAATCAGGGACTCCTATTGGAATTGAATTGGTGACAGCTCTAGGTTGGTGCTATGCACTCAATACTTTAAGCTGGCACACATTCTTAGACAACCAGTTGCTTATTTTCTGCAGGTATAAGTTTATGCTGTGCAAATCATTAATTTTTAGACACCAATGTTTGCAATTGTTTTCTGGAGACTCTTAAATATAGGAAGGATTCTGATTATCATTTCAGAGCTTACATTCTATATAGCAGTTTACCTTCGGTCATGAATTATTTTAATATTTAACTGATATCTATCAATTAAAAATGTTCAATGCCCCTGTCCATTCCTATTGTCAACCCCAAGAATATACTGCTATGAAGGACTCTTATCGCTAACTGAGCTCAAATTCATAACCAGAGTTTAGCAGCCATTATTCAAGTGCATATTACTCACCATGCATTGTGCCAGCTGGTGCTATTCCTTGCTTCTGGACAGATGATTACAACGTAAGTGATGTGCACTCAAATTTCAGGATTGTAGTTCCATGCCTGCTTATGATTAATAGCTAGGGTGCAGTCTGCTTGTGTGGGTGAGCACCTTCACTTACAAGTGAGCTCTTATAAATCAGGAAGGTGTATTCTGCATTAAAGTAGATCAATGGATTTTAAGAGCTCACTTGTAAGTGGTGGCAATTTTAGACATGAAGGTAACAATTTGAGGACTATAAATTATATTGTAGGCACCCTCCTACAAGAAAGCAGCATTAATACAAATTGATATCACTGATACATATCCTTTGTCAGATCAGAGGAAATGTCTCACAATTACACCACCTATATATATAAAAGTCTAAGCAACTGTTACAACCGAATGACCGGAACGACCGGAACAACCGTTCACTATGACATGCACTGACCACCAGGGGCATATGTTCAATGTGCTCCCACAGCCAACCTCCCCTGGCCAGCCAACCTCCATGGTTTCTCCCCCCAGCTGGCCTGATCACCTGATTGGGGTCGGGCCCTGGGATGGAATAGGGAACTGGGGGTGAGTGGCAGTGGATGTGACCCTTCCTCAGGCCCGGCAGCCAACTTCCCATGCCCTGTCCCTTCCCCAGGCCGGTAGTCCCCAATCAGCCAGCTACCTGCCCACCATGATGGCAGCACAGCAGCAAGGGAAGGAGGAGTGGGGGAGGTAGGGAACTGCACGGTGGTGGGGCACTGACAATGGAGGCATTGGCATCTGGCATCTGTTGCTTCTGCACCTGGCCTGGCGACCGTCATCTCTTCTCCCACCCCTGCCAGGGCCTTTGGGCCCCAATGAGCTCGGCCCCGATTGGCCCCGATTGCTGGCCAGGCCTAGGGACCCCATCCATGTACAATTTCATGTACCGGGCCTCCAGCAGTTAAATAAGTCATAGTACAAAATTGGGTGCTAATAACCATTTCATGTTTCTTAGCCTTTTCTGAGCAAAAGTTCATGATTTCACCATCCCTTGAATAATGATCCTATCAGGGTTTAGTAAAATAAATTTCTAGGATCTCTACACCAAGCAATATGGTAAATATAAGGTCATCAATATTGCATCATTTTACAGGTCATAAATCCTTTTGTGTACTAAATGTTTGATCTGTTAATGTGAGGTTATCTCAGAGCTAGGAGAGAGGGAAACAGTATTTAAACAAAGTTATTTCAGGCCAACTTGTCTTCACTGTAGTGGGCATTGTGGGAGCCAATCTGAAATTGAATAATTAAATCCTTAGAGTGAACTTATTTTTTAAACTTGTGAGTTAGCTGTAATTTATTTTGTCTATTCCATATGTGTGTTTATCATGGAGAATATTCACAAATATTTTAGCACACTGCATATAAAGTGGGTTTCTAAACATGGTAACTGATGCTGATAATAACCTTGTCTTAGTCAGGGTCATCCATAAAACCAAGCCATTAGAATATCTGTGTGTGTGTGTGTCTGTGTGTGTGTGTGTGTGTGTGTGTGTGTGTGTGTGTGTGTGGAGAGAGTTACTGTAAGGAACCGGTTCACATGATTGTGGGAGCTGACAACACTGAGATCTGCAGGATAGGCCTGCAGGCTGGACACTCAGGACACAGGAATGTTGCAGCTCAAGTGTGAGAGCAATCTGGAGGCAGAAGTTCATCAGGGGCCTCAGTTTTGTTTTGTTTTTCTTTTTTTTTTTCTTTTAAGGCCTTCAACTGTTTAAGATGAGGCCCCCACATTGTGGAAAGTAAGATGTTTTACTCGGTCTTCTAATTTAAACGGTAATCACATCTAAAAAATGCCTTCAGTGACCGCTTCGGTAGCACATATACTAAAATTGGAACGATACAGAGAAGATCAGCATGGCCCCTGTGCAAGGATGGCACGCAAATTCGTGAAGCATTCCATATTTTAAAATAATAATAATAAAAATAAGAAAATAAAAAATGCCTTCATAGCAACACCTAGACTGGTGCTTGACCAAACATCTGGGCCTTATAGCCTAGCCAAGTAAGCATCTAAAATTAACCATCACAGCTGCTTATTCTGTTACAATAAGTACTTCTACAGAGTAACAAGTCTATTTTATCTATGCTTCTTATTTGTAACAATATTGCTATACATGCAACTAAAAAGCATATCAAATCTGATGTAGAAATGTAAAATTGATCTTCATTATTTGCAGAGTCTATATTTTAGACTTCTACTTAGTGAAATTTACTTGTAACCCCAAAATCAATACTTATAGTGCTTTCTTAGTTATTCACAGACATGCATACAGTGACAAAAATTGGATTTGCCTAGTTGACCAGTTCCCAGGTAAAGTCTAATAAGACAATGATTTTCCTTCTTGTTTCAACTCTCTTCCCATAAACAACGGTCTTTTTCACAGTCTATTTAGTGCCATTTTAACGTTTTTTTTGTGTGTGTGATTTTGCTGTTTAAAATGACCTCAAAGTGCACTGCTGCGGTGCTGGCTATGTGTTCTCAAATGCAAGAAGGCTGTGATAAATTTTACAGAGAAAATACATTTTCTAGAGTTATTGGCTATGAGTTCAATGTTAAAAAGTGTCTTTAAACAGAAAGATACATAAAATAAGGTTATGCATTGATTAGCTGGTGAAAATGTGACCAGAGGCTTTTAGGAACTTTAGCTAGTATTTCTCTTAGGAGCAATGCTTTAGTGTTTGCAGTAACATTATAGGACCTCTGCTGTGGATGATGAGAATAGGCTGTAGGAAGTCCTTTTATAATTGCAGTCATGTTCTATGAATGCATTAATGTTCTTAATGCCCTTACAATATATTACTGTGAATTTTAAAAAGAATTTGCTCTAAATACACAGTTGTATTTATCCTGAAGACAAATAGAGATTAGATGATGGATGGATGGATAGATAGATAATGCATAAACACAAACAAATACAAAACAATATGTGCACACACATACATACATTTTCTATTTCATTGTAAAGGTCTGTAAGGCATAAATACCCAATAATACTGAGCAAACCTAGTGCCAAAATCATAGTTCCCGAATCATTTTATTAGTAAAAGAAATAGGACTCCATGAAGTAATGACCAATTCTGGGCAGGGAAAGTGGAAGTACAAAACAAACCTATAATATACTGTGCTAGAAATTAAAAAGGTGCCCAAATAGAAATATGCCAAAAATTATAGGAGCCATTTTGAAGGTACTTATACTAGATAAATCATTGATAGTTGGAACATCCCAGCAATCAACTTAGAATTCATGAGTTAAATTTTATATAAATAAAAGCATAAAAAAGAATGAAAACTTCTTGTTCACTTCTTCATCATTTCTTACTCAGAATGCTAGCAGACAAATATATAAAAAATGGTGAAATTAAAAAATCACCACTAGGCAATAATAATAATAATAATGGTAATAATAATAATAATTATTATTCAGACAATGGAAATCAATGAATGTAAAATGAATGGGTGAAAGTTGAATGAAGAAAAAGATGTTTATTTGTTTTAAAAGTATATCCCTACATAGTACTTATTAGTCAAAAAAGTAAAAATAATAACTTTTCTGTGGTGAATTCTGAAACTCCTCAATCAAGTAACAAAGTTCACATCACCAACAATAAGAGAAATGATGTACGCCCTGGTATGATGCACAGAGAAGAATACCAGATCACCTCTATGACAATTTGCCAAGAAAAGTGATCATAATCAATCATGAGAAAATGTCAGGCAACTCCAAATTTAGGATCATACTACAAGAATACTCCATATTTCTTAAAAATGTAAAGATAATGAAATGCAAAAAATAACTGGGGAAGTATTCCAATATTAGAGATAATACTTTTATCTTTCAATCCATAATAAATAACATCACAAAACAAAGTTCCTATTTTAATATGTTTAAAAATATGTAATTAATTATTAATTATTCCTTATTACTATAATTATAAATCTAGTTTTATACAAATAGAATATATACAATACTAGAATTTTGCCTGAGTCCCCAATATAAAAAAATAGTGTATATCTCAATATTACAGGGAAATTATTTTCACAGATGTTATCAAAAGACAATCATGGCGGCATCAGCAATATCTAAGAAGTGAATTAAAGATTTTAAAGATACAGAACTTTTATAATTAGAATTTTAGCTAGACTATTGATGGAGTATAGTGTCTGCTCCAACCACTCCAGGCAAATTAAGCAATGTCATAAGAGAACCACTAGGAGAGCTTGTCCTACCTTCTGGACAAAATTTTGTACCTGGACTAAAAAGTTGAGGGTTATATGCTGTGGCTACAACAATCCGTGGTACAGAATAGGGGGAGTTAGGCCTCGTTTGGCCTCTTTCACCAACTAGAGAATGAACCAGCCAAGAGGCACCATAAACCATCCCACTCAGGAGAGCTTCATTCTAGGGGAAATTTAAGGTCTCAGTTGAGGATTTTATCCTGTGTACTAAAGAACCTTCCAAACATCAAAACACCATCCAAAATGCATCCACACACATATAGGCCACACATGCAATTCCAAGCCTTCAGAAATCATCAAGGCAGACTGGTGAGGCCATTATACAAACACCAAAAAAAAAAAGACTGTTAATTATAAAAAAATCACATGGAAAGGTGCAGTTATTTACAATTCTTCCAAATATAAATAAGGAACAAAAATGGGTAAAGTTTGAATTTAAAATTATTGAAAAATTAAGTTATATTATTTCATTATATTATGTATTAATGTTATATTTAGTACATTACATAATATAATTAAGTAATATTGATTGCTACTAAATATTGTGTTTAATATTCATATAGTAACATCAATATAGTGATGCACAGTATTAATGTATATATTAATATTATAATATATTCGCCCTCTCTAAAGTCAGATCATCCAATAAACCAATGCTTCCTAAATACCTTAAAAACCTGTCTCACTTTTGGAACCCTCCATAAAGCCACCTAAATTTATTTTTCATGAACTTCTAAAACACATAATTCCCTTTGATGAAGCGGATCTCTGTATTACCCTAGGCCTACATGGATCAGCATATTCTTTTTTTTTTTTTTTTTTTTTTTTCACTTAAAGTATTACAAAGGGTATTACATAAGTGTCCTTTTTCCCCCCCCCGCCCTTGACAAACCCCTACCCTCCCTTACCCCCCAGTGTCTTATGTCCATTAGTTATGCTTATATGCATGCATACAAGTCCTTCGGTTGAACTCTTACTCCCCTCCCTCCTGCCCCCCAACTCTCTCTGGCCTTCCCACTGCAGTTTGACAATCAGTTTGAGGCAGCTCTGCCTCTGTATCTATTATTGTTCAAAAGTTTGTAATGGTCTTTATTATCCATGAATGAGTGAGATCATGTGGTATTTTTCCTTCATTGACTGGCTTGTTTCACTTAGCATAATGCTCTCCAGTTCCATCCATGATGTTGCAAATGGTAGGAGTTCCTTCTTTTTAACAGCAGCATAGTATTCCATCGTGTAGATGTACCACAGTTTTCTAATCCATTCATCTACTGATGGGCACTTAGGCTGTTTCCAGATCTTAGCTATGGTGAATTGTGCTGCTATGAACATCTGGTTACATATATCCTTTCTGATTGGTGTTTCTGGTTTCTTGGGATATATTCCTAGTAGTGGGATCACAGGGTCAAATGGGAGTTCCATTTCCAATTTTTTGAGGAACCTCCATACTGCCTTCCATAGTGGCTGCACCAGTCTGCATTCCCACCAGCAGTGCACAAGTGTTCCTTTTTCTCCACATCCTCTCCAGCACTTGTCGTTTGTTGATTTGTTGATGATAGCCATTCTGACAGGTGTGAGATGGTACCTCATTGTTGTTTTGATTTGCATCTCTCGGATGATTAGTAACTTTGAGCATGTTTTCATATGTCTCTTGGCTTTCTGAATGTCCTCTTTTGAAAGGTGTCTATTTAGATCCTTTGAGTTTTGATTTTGAGATTTGCTATTACTTTTCTTGCTGTTAATCCTCACATGAGGATATTCTTTCCATTACTTTTCAGAGAAAGTGGAAAGGAGGGAGAGGGAGAGAGAGAGAGAAATAAACATGGATGTGAGAGAGACACATCAACTGGTTGCCTCCTGCACATGCCCTGACTAGGGCTGAGGAGTGAACCCACAACCCAGGTACATGTCCTTGACCAGGAATGGAACGCCTGACCCTTTGGTGTACAGGCAGACACTCTAAACACCTTGCAAACACTGGTCAGGGCTAGACTTGCTAATGCTTTCTCACTTTCAAGGGTCAGTGAAAGTCCCATCACCTTGAAACCTCTCAGATTTCTCTGATTTAATACATTAAAAATACCTATAAAAGTCACCACATAAAGACATTCTCCTCTACTAGACTTTTGTTAGGGCAGCCTTGCACATTTCATTAGAGAGTAAGTTTCTTGGGTGTGAACAGCAAGTTCCCCAGTTCTCAATGAAACAGTCCTGTGTACAATTGCAATGTGATATTTAGTCAATGATTGCTATTCTAAATTAAAATTCAAAATCATTATAAAGGATGTGCAATGAGGAAATTCCTTAGTAACTTTTGAAAGCATGTTAATAGTTCTATTTTGAAATTTTCACACATTCAAGGTTTATAGAGAATTTACTTTTGAAAAGTGGTGATGGTAAGTTTAATACATCAGTGGTTTGCATGTTAAGCTATATGTTTTTAGCAAAACAAATTACCTAGAGGATTCTAAACCCCACCACAGTACACTGACAGTATAATCAGTAGCTAGGCATATTAATGCATTATTAATAAATTTGCAGAATTTATACAGTTTTATTAATATTTCTATATGCTTTTAATACTCACAGGCAGTACACAGGCAGTAAGATAAATGAAAATTATGGCACTATTGATCTCAAAATGAATGTTTTATAGATAAATTATGGTTACATATTAAAGTTTACTAGATATAGAAAATACTAAAAAATCAATTTAAACTTCTTATAAAATCCTTGTACTAGAACTAGACTGGTATATAGCAATTGCAGATCTGTTCAATTGAGTCTCCAATGTGGTATTTCGAATATAAATGCACTCTTGATTGTCAAAGACCTAGTAAATCCATAACCTTGTGGCTCATCCTATCATATTTAACTATTCATTTCTTTCTGGAAATATGAATGCATAATTGAGCCTCAGTCTGTTAGGGTACTAGTAGGGTGTGTGATGAAGGCAATACTTTGTGTGTCTTCTTCTTAAAAAAGAAAAGGAATTCAATTCTTGTGTGTGACTCAAATTTTTCTTCTGTTACCTATCTGCACTTGTCCTTCATGCATTAATGATTTAATTTAGTAAAAGTGCAAAAAAGTGCACTCATTTCTATTAATGGCCAGCATTCACTGAAAGTATGTTGAACATTAAAGATGTGTATGTAGTCCTGGCCTGTATGACTCAGTTGGTAGACATCGCCCCATGCATGCACCAAAACGTTGCTGGTTTGATTCCCATTGAGACCACGTGCTCAGGTTGCAATCCCTGGTAGGGGGTGTGAAGGAGCCAGCCAAGTGATCCTGCGCTCTCACATCCATGTTTCTCTCTTTCTCCCTTTCCTCTCTTCAACTCTCAAAATCAATAAAAATATTTTTAAAAAATAAAATAAAGTTGTGTGTAATAAATATTTCACTTCAAAAAGTATAATATCTATATAATATCTATATAGTACACTAAAAAGAAACATCTTTTTTAAAATATATTTTATTGATTTTTTACAGAGAGAAAGGGAGAGAGATAGAGAGTAAGAAACATTGATGAGAGAGAAACATTGATCAGCTGCCTTCTGCCCACCTCCTACTGGGATGTGCCTGCAACCAAGGTACATGCCCTTGACCAGAATCAAACCTGGGACTCATCAATCCCCAGGCCAATACTCTATCCACTGAGCCAAACCAGTTAGGGCAAGAGGAAACATCTTTACCTAGATAATAGGCTAAGAAAAGCAAGAAAAGAAGGCCTGGGAGTTCCTGTTATCTGAGTTGAACATCCAGTTTGCATAAATTTTAGTAATTTGATGATCTGGAACATCCTATGCTATTAAGGTTTATTCAAAATTCACAAGGATTTCAATAAAAAAGATGATAAAATAAGGGTAGATTATTTCTACATGAACACACATTGATCTATTCTTTTTTTACCCTAATAGCTCTGCTTAGGGATGACATAACATGATATAATTTATTACTATATTTGCTATATTAATGACCATTTTAAAAGGACAACCTTTCAAGTGAAATCTATAAACTGAGTACATTCATCTGGAAACATTTGGCTTTATCTACGTGCTAACAAATGAATGCAAAATGGTAAAATTCATTTCTGCATGTAAAGAACACTAGAGCTACAACAGGAAGAAACCATAGTTACAGATAAAGAAATGGAAATGCAACATAATTAAATGACCTCCTGAAACATTCAGTTCAATTTCAATACCTTGTGTAACATCATAATAAGGATATTAACAATTACAATGGTGAAGTGTTGCCAATATTTTATGAACAAAAATGTGTAGTCTGCCAATAGAGAACGAATTATTTGAAGTGAATAAGTTAAGATTTTTCTAAACGACTCCCTGCGTAAGAGATCATTGAAAACTCTGTCACAGGGCAGCACTCATGCTGGGGTGAGTATTTGGAAATTGCAGCTCTATTGTATCAGTGCAAAAACTATAGTCCCTGACCAAACTTTCTAATGTGTAGTTTAAGACTTTCCCAACCCACTGAAGGAGCCCAGTCTTGTCATTCCTCTTCTTTTCCAGAATCCTCTTTGATGTTTTTATTTATGTTTTCTGAGATAAAACTTTGAATATTATAGTTCTAACAGAAAGGTTGTTGATTTTCATTTATTTCTACAAAAAAATTTAAGCACTCTCATGAAATCATATGCAGGCTTACTTCAGAGATCCTGCAGGTTGGGTTCCAGACCAATGCAAGAAAGCCAGTACCTCAACAAAGCGAACCATCATCTTTTTGCTGGTGGAGGGTCTTGCCTTCAATTTGTAAGAAAAACATAATGTATGTGAAGTGCAATAAAACAAAGCACAATAAAATGAGGTAGGCCTGAAATCTACAACATACTCATCCTTTGAAGTGTACATGATTAAATGAATTCTACCCTGCTTTTGTGTCTGTATGAGCTTTCAATCTCTGATGTGAAAAATTGCTACGAATTTGGTAATTTGAACAACACAGATTTAAAGTCAGACATATGTCTCATTGGAATAAAATCATGTTAGCAGGGCTAATGCCTATGCTGTCCAATCCCCTGTTTCCAGGTACAATTGAGGGGAAAGTGCCTTCCTACATCACTCAGACTTTTACTGGGCCTGCGACTAAACTGCCTCAGCCTCCCCCATCCATCTGAGGGAAAGACTTAGACTGCTAAATGCAGCTTTTGGGCAAAGCTGTGTAAATGTCATGCCTATATTAACTAGCCTTCTCTTTCCTCCTTTCCTGTTAAATAATACCCTAGTTATTACAATGGCATCAAGAGGACCAAAAAATAAATCACTGTATGAAGAAGAGAGATAAGAATCAGCAGGGTCAACAGTCACCCCACTGATGTCAGAGGCAGAGGACTTGCCCAAGTTTTTTTTTTTTTTTTTTTAAATCCACATCCTAATTCCCAGAACCTGTGACTATATAATGCTTCATGAGGAGGGAAAATTAGTTTGCAGATAGAATTAAGATTGTGTTGCCTTCTCTGAGGCCAACAGCTCTTATTTCTTTACTATCACTTTAATAAATTTATTGTGCTTTGTTAAATCTTGTTGTCACACTTTTGAATTCCTTCTTGTTCCATGACAACAACTTGGATAGGTTGAGGCCTCCCTTGGCCTCCAAGGTGCCATCACCGCATACACTCATCAATTGGATGTGCTCTATACTAAAAAGGGTGAAATTTACTGTGTAAACATTGTCTCAGTTTTAAAAATTATGAAATTTGATCCCTGAGTGGATATTGTAATTGTTTTTAATTAAAATTATTAATTTGACATTATTGCAGACTTCCTCCATGCCCTCACTCCCCTTTGCCCACCTCCACTTCCTCATCTTTTGGCCTTTACCACACCATTGTTCCTGTCCATGGGAGAAGCATACATGTTCTTTAGCTAATCCTGGCCTTTGTGGCTCGGTTGGTTGGGCTGTCATCTCATGCACCAAAAGGCTGTTGGTTCAATTCCCAGTCAAGTCATGTGCCCAAGTGCAGGCTTGATCTCTGGTGGGGTGTGTGCAGGAAGCAGCTGATTGATATTTTGCTCTCATATTGATGTCTCTCTCTCTCTCTCTCTCTCTTTCTAAAAGTCAATAAAAATATTATAATATTGTTACTTCTTTTTTAAAAACATGACCACTAGATTTTGCCTTTCTCTCTTCAAGAGGCATATACCACATTTTATTATGTTGTTTATTATTTTAATTATTCAAGTATTCAAACATACACAAAATGAGGAAGAAAAACAATAAGGTCTCATTCATCTCTCAACTTTCATTTTTATACTTGTGATAATACCTTTAAAAACATACAATTGAACATCATATCCTCCATTTTTTGAGCAATTCTAAGTACCCTTAGTCAAAGCTCTCCAGCCCTCACTGGTCTCTCCCAGTTCTATGACTTTCACCATCTGTTACTGGTTGAATTCTGTTGTTCAAAAGGATATAGTGAATGCCTAATACCCAGTACCTTAGGATGTGAACTTCTTTGGAATCATGTATTTTAAATATTTAATTAATTAAGATAAAGTCAAACTAAAGTTGTGTAAGCTCCTAATTTCACACAGTGGCGTCCTTATATCAACATGGTCATGTGAACTCAGAGATGCAGGGAGAGCATCATGGGAAGATGGAGGCAGCTATTGGACCAATATTGCTGTAAGTCAGAGGATGGTTGGGGCTACCACAAGCTAGACAGGCAAAAAAGTATTCTTCTCTTACAACATACCTAGGAAACTAATATATCATCTGAGGAACACATCTTATTACATCCAATGCCCAGAATCTTTGTTACCAGCATTCAGTTATACCATTCTCTGTTGCCAGTCAGTTCTGTGTATTCCAATGAATTTCCTCAAAGCAACATACAAGGAAGATATCTGACATGAGCAACTATTTCATGCACAATAGTATACATGTGCCCTTGGTCACCTAGTAACAGGAGCAGTGAAGAGAGGTAAATGCAGTTAGCCTCAGATATATATGCTAATAAAAGGGTAATATGCTAATTAGATTGGGAGACCTTCTGGACATTCTTCCGGACAAAGTCATGGTGGTGGGGCTGAGGCAGAGGCAGTTAGGGGCGGTCAGGCTGGCAGGGGAGAGCAATTGGGGGCAAGCAGGCTGGCAGGGAGGGGCAGTTCAGGGTGAGCAGGCTGACAGTGGGGGGCAGTTGGGGGAAAGCTGGCCAGTGGGGGAGAGCAGTTGGGAACGAGCAGGCCAGCAGGAGTGGGGGCAGTTGGGGGCAATCAGCCTGGCAGGGGTGGGAAGTTGGGGGTGATCAGGCCAGAAGGGGGGGGCAGTTGGGGTTGATCAGGCTGGCAGGCAGAGTGGATAGGGACAATCAGGCAGACAGGCAGGTGAGCAGTCCCGGATTACAAGAGGGATGCCTGACTGCCAGTTTAGGCCCAATCTCACAGGGATCGGGCCTAAACTGGCAGTCAGACATCCCCCGAGGGGTCCCAGATTGGAGAGAGTGCAGGTGGGGCTGAGGGACACCCCCCCCCATGCACGAATTCCGTGCACTAGGCCACTAGTATATATATATATTCTTTTAATGTTGATAACAAAATTGATCTAGTCCTTATATCTAAAATAAGGATGAAGAATTCCACCTAGACCTTGCCATAAAACACATATTTTATCCCCTTTCTCTTTCAAAATGCCACTAAGTTTAATAAATAATGGTAAGATTCTGAGAATGATTATGCTTTGTTCTGTGGTCAGCTCTAAGTACTGATTCAAGTGCCTCCATCTTACATGGAAGGCATCCAACCAGAGCAATTTCAGTGCAGAACTGTGTATGCCCTCTATCACCTAGTCACTGTGCATGAAAATAAAATAACTAGACACGGAGATGATGCAGCTATTCAAGGGCTGGGGGACCTGAGGGTCCAGGACCTATTGTGGGTTCTTGGCTTTGTGCAAGAAAGAACTCAAAAGTGAGCCAGCATAGAGCTTAAAGTGAAAGCAAGTTTATTAGTGAAGTAGTGAGACAGAGAATAGCCTGCTCCACAAACAGAGAGGCCTCTATTTAGCAAAAGATGCTTCCTATATTGAGCTGTTTTGCCACAGACCCTATCTCAGATAGATGAGTGGATGGATGGATGGATGGAAGGATGGGTAGATGGATAAACTGTCACTGTGTTTGATTAAAGGAGAAAAAAATTAAAATATTTTATTAGGGGAATCTATATTTTCACATATAGAATCTCCCACCAAATACAAATCAAGGATAGTTATACTTTTATAATTAATTTATCTTTTAAATTATTTAATGATCTCTGTCTTTATCCCTCATAATTAATTAAAACATTTTCTAAGTTGTTCTGCATTCCAGTCAGTTGTGTTCAAGTCCATAATGTTAAGGTTATTAGTATAATAATTTTAATCCAAATTCTACAGCCTTGTTTCCTGATATTTATTTTGCAGTAAGGCAAGAGAATATACTAGGTATTTTTATCTGTGTCAGTGATAGATGTGATATTTCAAATATATAATATGTTTTATTTTCTTAAAACAGCTGTTAAATGTTATATTCATTTTTTTGCATTAGTTCTATATCCCACTCCTGGGTTATGTTTGATTTTGTACAAAAATATATTGTAATCATAAAAATCATATATAGTTATATTTACGCATACCTGTAAATTACATTAAAACATTACACACAAAACACATAGGAGACTTTTCACCCAGCTGGTACAAGTGTTATAATTAGTGTACAGGTGTGGGTCAAAATCAGAGGACTTATAAAGGTAACTTCCTACTGTGACAGAAGCTTCCCACAGGAAATTTGTTTACCTGGGAACTTCCAAACTCCCTAATCCTTGAGAACATAATACCAGGGAGCTATTATTGCTATCAGAAGTGCCAAAATTTCTCTTTTCAGGTGTGAAAAGAGATTTTGAGAATAAAAAACATGAGGCATTTTTCTTCTTGCTAGTATTTTTTTTAAGCAGGAATAAGTTTCTGTATATCTCTGTAAAGGCTATCAACCACTGTCCCCTACAGCTATGCACAATTACCAAACTAGAACCCATTCATGTAGGAAAGATATAATTATAAATAACTAAATATCTTTTGCTGGGTGATTAAATGGAGTAAACATTAGAAATAAGGAAACATCTGACTTCCCAAAAAGGTGACATTGTGGTTTCTACTATTACAGTTACAGGAATGAGATTGTTGCTAAGCAACAAGTCTTCTATAATCTTGTGAGGCTTTTGTTATCTGAGGAAAATTGAGGTAAAGAAAAGTTTGGAAAAGCTAATGAGGAAGAAATGGCTTCAGTGCAAATGGATCAATAGTGCACCTGACCAGAAAATCAGCTATTAAGGGGACTAAAGGAAGAAAGCCTACTTAGAGCTACTTGAGAGCAAATTTATTATCAGCAGGCATGTTTAATTGTCTGCACTCTAATTCCCTGTTATCATTGTGTCTTTCCGAGTGTGCCGCAATACTGTCTTATGTGGAAATTCAATAGTATGCGGCAGCATTTCTACTCGGTGGGTTTAACAATCACCCTAAACAATGTTTTGATCACTTCATTTTCCGTATCATTTAAGAATTCAATATGCTATTATTGGCCTACTTTCGTGCTATGGGTATATGAATGGCAGTAAAATTCGATTTGAACTGATCTCTGCTGCCTGCAGAAATGAAGTCATGCCATTGGCATTACAGTAAATCAAACCAGGAGCCTTTTTCTGTAATAAGCAGTTCTGATTCTGGAGGTCAAGATATGGATAGGAGTCAAGAAGAGAGTTTTAGGCAAATTCTGTGGTGCGCTCCCAGTTCTGTCCGTGATGAGAAAAGGAGCTATGGCCAAATCTGTGAGCAGTGGCGGGGGACACTCCGACATGTTCAAGCCTTCGTGCTGGCTGAGACTCTTTGGCTGAGCTGAGCTGGAGCACGTGCCAATTACCAGCATGCTTTTTAACTGCGTGGGAGCAAGCATAGGGGTCTCCAGCAAACAAAAGGTCTTTAAGAAATGTGTAAGTGCCCTCCAGAAATCCTTGGAGAAAAAACACTTGATAAATCAGTATAATTCACTAAGGCACCTCTGAGAGAAGCTTAGTTTAGATGATTTGGCTATAAAAATGAGGACCTCTGCAGGCTCTAGAATTGGAAACACATAAACTAAATAAAAATAACCTGCAATCTGGATAGGAACACAATTTGGGGGATGATACAGAAAAGACAATTGAACGAAAAGCTTGGAAAACACAGAACCCAAATGAGGCCATCCTGGAAAAAGTGAGGAGGCCTTTTCTCTCTGTCTAATCTCATCAGTACATCACTCAAACTCTGAGCAGAAGTGTGCTGTCTCAAAATGTGACTGCTGCAGGCCTCCTCCTGGAATTGAGGTCACCTCTGAGTTCTAAAACACTGTGAAGCTGTGATGTTGGTGTCGCATGTAACACTAGAGCTGTGCTTCTTTCTTTCATCTAAATAAGATGTCTTAAACTAAGACGGGAAACCATCAAAATCTTAGAAGAATCCATAGCCAGCAAAATATCAGACATATGTCATAGCAGAATTTTTACTAATACAGCTCCTAGGACAATGGAAACTAAGGAGAAAATAAACAAATGGGACTGCATCAACATGAAAAGCTTCTGCGCAGCAAAAGAAACCATCAACAAAGCAACAAGAAAGCCCACTGCACGGGAGAACATATTTGCCAACGTCATATCTGATGGGAGTTTAATCTCCAAAATTTATAGGGAACTCATACAACTTAACAAAAGGAAGATAAACAATCCAATCAAAATTTGGGCAAAGGACCTAAATAGACCCCTTGCAAAAGAGGATATTCAGAAAGCCAAGAGACATATGAAAACATGCTCAAAGTCACTAGTCATCCGAGAGATGCAAATCAAAATGAGCATGAGGTACCATCTCACACCAGTCCCGACCTTCGCAGCTGGGTTCAGGACCTGAAGGAGGGGCCCACACACAAATGATAATGCTATACAAGAAATGTGAGTTCAGAACGCACTGGGCGCCCAGGTGGAGCCTGTTTCTTGAAGAGACACACTGAGTGCTGGCCTGGCCCGCTCTTTATTAGTATTTACTTGAATACACATTTACACTTGAGCAATGCATACAGGCATGTCAAAGGTTAAGGACTTTCCTTGAGCCATTACCCACAGCAGGGCAATATGATGCTGATTTTCAGCCCTGCTTCATATCAAAGTCCATTGTTCTTCCAAGGGGTCTTTTTGTATTAATATGCTAGCTGCTGTTTGCTTTAGCCTCCAGCACACATCTGTCAGAATGGCTGTCTTAAACAAATCAACAAAGGACAAGTGCTGGAGAGAATGCGGAGCAAAAGGAACCCTCTTGCACTGCTGGTGGGAATGCAGACTGGTGCAGCCACTGGAAAATAGTACAGCGTTTCCTTAAAAAATTAAAAATGTAACTCCCATTTGACCCAGTGATCCCACTTCTAGAAACACCAATTAGAAAGGATATATGCATCCCTTTGTTCATAGCCTGGGGCTCAGACGGCCAAACTGTTGACACTTGTCAGGTCACCTGGTACAGGCTGCATCTATGCAGCCACTTTCAGCCTCCCCCCAGATCCTTAGCTAATTTACAATAGCTAAGATGTGGAAACAGCCTAACTGTCCACCAGCAGATGAGTATCGGATTAAAAAACTGTGGCACATCTACACAGTGGAATACTACGCTGTGGTAAAAAAGAAGGAACTCTTACCATTTGCAACAGCATGGATGGAACTGGAGAGCATTATGCTAAGGGAAATAAGCCAGTCAGAGAAAGATAAATATCACATGATCTCTCTCATTTATGGAATATAATGAACAACATAAACTGATAAATTAAAATAGGTTAAGAGCCCTGACCGGTTTGGCTTAGGGGATAGAGCATCGGCCTGCGGACTAAAGGATCCCAGGTTTGATTCCGGTCAAGGGCATGTACCTTGGTTGCAGGCACATCCCCAGTGGAGGGTGTGCAGGAGGCAGCTGAATCAATGTTTCTCTCTCATCAATATTTTGAACTCTCTATACCTCTTCTTCTTCCTTCCTCTCTGTAAAAAAAAATTAATAAAAAATATAAAACAGATTAAGAGACATAGAATCATTGAACAGACCATCCAACCTCAGGGGGAAGGCAGAGCGGTGGCTAGGGAGTAGAAAGGAGGGGTGAGAGATCAACCAAAGGACTTTTATGCATCATATAAGCATAACCCATGGACACAGACACTAGGGGTGTAAGGGCATGTGCTGGGAGGGGGGGTGGGAACAAGTGGAGAGAGGTCAATGGGGGCAAAAGTATTCATATGTAATACTTTAAACAATAAAGAATTAAAAATAAACAAGCAAATAAATATAATGTCTAATCTGCACGCTGCAAGATGGGAGGCATGCTCACTGCCACAGACACCTATGGCACTAATAGCATTTTATTGAGAGTTACATTTATCATTGCCTTTCACCCTACCTATAACTTAATTGTTCAAAATAAAAAAATACATATATTAAAAAATAAAGTAGCATCATTGTTTAATGTTCACCTTAAAACACAGTGCTATTTATTCACTTGTTTCTGTTTATTACTGTCTATGTTTAGTTGAGCACTCATTTCATTAGAAATTAATGAATTTCAAAACATTGACAGTTACATTGACATCCCGCTGTCTCTAGCAGTGGCTGAAGTGGCCGGCTGGCAGTCAGGAAACACACATTAGTGCAGCATCCTTCATGGAGCTGCAATGAAACCCATTCACATTAGAGAAATATGGGCCACTGTCCCCTCCCCCCCCCCCCCCCCAACATCTTTCTTCCACAGACACTTCCATCCAAAGGTGTTTGATTATAACTTTGTAAGTCATTTCAGAAATGTACATCTAATGAAATGAATACATTTTTTTCACAACCTGGAAAGAAAACAGGCCTGATTTGAACTTCTAGCTGTGCCAAAGGCCAATCTGACTTTCCGCAGGTCACTTTTGTTTCTTCCACTGTGAAGTGGAGAGCTTGGGTTAATGGTGCAAAAGTCCCTTCAAAACCAAATATTCTATGATCTCTTATAGTCTGGGACCATAAAATATAGCCTTCACTTTTGTCTAACATATGCTCTTTCCAGTGTAATTAAAAAAACAAAGTATCCTCTAGAAAAGAAATATATATATATATATATATATATATATACATATATATATATATATATATATATATATATATATATATCAGTGTATTTCAGTACTAGGAGGAAGAATAAATGACCTCGTAATTTTATAAATGTAATTTAATTGGCATAAAAATTTAAACTTAAGTGTTAGATTTTATAATAGTTATTCACTCCTAAAATATATTTTAAAATTTGTTTAACTAGAGGTATGAACATAAAAAGAGCTTTTTACATATAAGGTTTACCTGTAATATGCAAAGGCTGGTATTTTAAAAACATAAGAGTAAGCATTTTTATTTACCTAATCAAAGTCTTTTGTTAGTAGGATTAGTCTTTCACCACTAATATTTTATTTTTAATTACTTGACAACATTTTAAGAGCTGCTTAGGGAGAATTAACTTTGAGATTAAAAAATTGCCTACATACTATATATATGAGGTTATTCTTTAAAATTTTTATTTTTAGCCCTAACCAGTTTGGCTCAGTGGATAGAGCGTCAGCCTGTGGACTGAAGGGTCCCGGGTTCGATTCCGGTCAAGGGCATGTACCTTGGTTGCGGGCACATTCCCAGTAGGGAGTGTGCAGGAGGCAGCTGATCGATGTTTCTCTCTCATCGATGTTTCTAACTCTCTATCCCTCTCCCTTCCTCTCTGTAAAAAAATCAATAAAATATATTTTAAAAAATTTTATTTTTAAATCTACCACAAAATGATAATTGGCCAAAATCTTTCAAGTCTGAGACTATATACATTACCAAAATATTTAAGTAGGCTATGGTTAGATAATAGTTGTCAATTATAATTCTATAGCTTTTCCCACTAAATAAAAGTTCTCAAGCTAAATGAAGGGTTACATTTTTCTAATTAAATTATTATCTTATCTTTTTTAGAAACTGTATCCTAGGAGAATAGACAATTGCTTATATTTATTAATAAACTTGTGCAAATAATCCATCTGGTTTGTACCTTCATTTTTATTAAGTTATAGAAGCAGTATTTACTTTTATAAATATAGAGATCCACAGTGACTAGAAACTAAATTATTCTAAATTTTCATAAATAATTTTGAAAAATATTCCTTGTGTCCTGGTTCACACTTACAGTTATTATGTGTAATAATTCATCATTTTTTGGTGTAACATAGCAACTTTACTATAAGAAATAGAAATTATTTCATATCATCCACAAAAGCATACACATATTTACTAAACTTGTATTACATTAATTTTATATTCTTTAACTTATTGCCCAAGGGTTCTATATTATAGGTATTGTTAATATTATCATTTGGATGAGGATACTAAGCCCCAGGAAGGTTGAAGAACTTGTATAAGTTTGTGCCACAATTTGTAATAATTTGACATCAGCCAAACTAGCAATTGATTTTGAGCTACTACCAAGGAATCCAGCCTCACTGGTTTATAAAAAAAAAAAAAAAAAGTAAAAAAATAAATTTAAATTGTTCTTATTGGGATTTTTTTGTATATAGAGGAATTGAGAATTATTATCAAGGGCATCAAGATTATGACACTATTTGGTCTGAAATGTTCTACTTCTGTGTAATATAAAAGTATTGAATCTGAATTTTGAGATGCCTATTAATTTCTAAAAGGTTATGGAATTATAATTTATTTTATTGAAGAATTATTATCCTTTAAGTCTCAGCTCTGTTCTCCATATTTAAATCATTTCACTTACATATTATTCTGCATGGCTTGTGTCCTGATGATTTTTCACTTCCTAGTATCATATACAGTATGCAGTGCAACCGACAACAACAAAAAAATTTTTTTCTAAAGTGAATGTAGGTAAGAGGTTGTCGTTAGTCTAGAGCAGTGGTTCTCAACCTTCCTAATGCTGCGACCCTTTCATACAGTTCCTCATGTTGTGGTGACCCCCAACCATAAAATTATTTTCGTTGCTACTTCATAACTGTAATTTTGCAACTGTTATGAATCATAATGTAAATATCTGATTTGCAGGATGGATCTAGGCAACCCCTGTGAAAGGGTCGAGCGAACCCCAGAGGGGTCGCGACCCACAGGTTGAGAACCGCTGGTCTAGACTCTAGAGCAGCCATGGGCAAACTACGGCCCGTGGGCTGGATCCAGCCCGTTTGAAATGAATAAAACTAAAAAAAAAAAAAAGACTGTACCCTTTTATGTAATGATGTTTACTTTGAATTTATATTAGTTCACACAAACACTCATCCATGCTTTTGTTCCAGCCCTCCGATCCAGTTTAAGAACCCATTGTGGCCGAAACCGGTTTGGCTCAGTGGATAGAGCGTCGGCCTGCAGACTAAAAGGTCCCAGGTTCGATTCCGGTCAAGGGCATGTACCTGGGTTGCGGGCACATCCCCAGTAGATGTGCAGGAGGCAGCTGATCGATGTTTCTCTCTCATCGATGTTTCTAACTCTATCTCTCTCCCTTCCTCTCTGTAAAAAATCAATAAAATATATTAAAAAAAAAAAAAAGAAAGAACCCATTGTGGCCCTCGAGTCAAAAAGTTTGCCCACCCCTGCTCTAGAGTGTTCCAAAAACTGGTCTTTACACTTTGTACACCAAGATTATGTGCTCCCACCCTGAGAGACACACACACACACACACACACACACACGCACACAGGCACACACACGCACACGCACACACAGTACACTGACTAGTTCTTAGTGAAAAGCCATTTCGGTCATGTCCATTTATATATGTTATTGATTTTTTTTACAGAGAGGAAGGGAGAGGGATAGAGAGTTAGAACATCAATGAGAGAGAAACACTGATCAGCTGCCTCCTGCACACCCCCTACTGGGGATGTGCCTGCAACCAAGGTACGTGCCCTTGACCAGAATCAAACCTGGGACCCTTCAGTCAGCAGGCCGACACTCTATCCACTGAGCCAAACCAGTTAGGGCATGTCCCTTTATAAAAACACACTTTACAGTCTCCCTTGATAATTAACCTTAAACTTCCAAGCATACCTGCCTTTGGTGCCTCTACAGATGAGTCTAATTTCTTGCTAACAGAGATTTCCAATCCTCACTAATTTTCTTTTTTCCCTCTCCTGGCCTGTCTCCAATACACACCCCACCAATAAATATGAGTTTTTTCAGTTCCCAGAATTAAGTCACTCTTTCTCCTTCTCTTAAGCACATAGTCATCTAGATCAAAGTTTTCCTGTTGCTGGGAAAAAATGCAGTACATTCAAGAGCTAATCCTTCATTGAACAGTGGTAGCTTTTAGTTTTCTTAAACGAAGACAATTAATACAAACTATTTGACCTCATTTTATTCATCATAGCTCCTAAATTACATTGTTTCTCTCCTTAGCCTTATTCAGTGTTTTCTACTGTAGATACGGTAGCATTAAATTCAGTTCTGTCAATACAAAACAAAATTCCATTACCTATATGATCTAATTTTTTAAAGCAAGGTGTTGAGATGCAAATGTTAAAAGCTAAAACAAAATAATGGTTACTTTTATAGTCCTTTGCATTTTTTATAGTAACTAAAAGTGTCATATCCTTTTTCAAAGAGTTTTTCCCCCAAAACAAACATTTTGAAAACCACACTGGACTCAAAGATTTAGCCCTTAACAGGATTTTTGACTTGACATAGATTAGTGAGACAGAAAATAAACACAACTGCTGTGATGATATATTGCTGCAATGCATCATCAGAGTACTGCTCATGTGATAAACTACAATATTAGTATAATTCATCATCAAGAGTGCTGTCACTCCAAAAAAGTATTAGTGTAATACATCAGCAGCCATCACCACGCACTGCCACTTCCAACAATGTTTAAGGAATTGTATTGTGCTATACGCCAGGGGGAAAGGAACACCGTCCTCAACATGAGCATAATGGATCAAATTTATTCTAAAATTATCTTTAGAAATCCACTTCTTCCCCATGTCTCTCTGTCTTCTTAACTTTTACGAACTTTTCTGCCCCTTCAATGCCTTATTGTACCTTATTTACAAATTAAACCATGAAATACAGCATTTAAGAAACTACCTTCGTAACTCACCTTCATCCTCCCAAGTTCTCAGACAGTGGGTAGCCCTCTATTCCACAGTAAGTAAGTCCATGAGGGAAAATCTATGGGCACTAGATTGTGGAATTTCTAACAAGGCTTTTCATTACTGGACTTCTTCTTGCCAGGCCATTTTACAACAGCTCACAGTATTCCAGAGCAGATTCTCAGAAATAAAATCAGAAACTTCTTAGGGCCATGGACTCACATTTTATATAAATGGCTGCTCTTCCATATAAGTCACTAAACTTTTCTTTATCATATGACCCCACCACCCAAAAAATAACTGCTTCTCTAATTACTTCTGTTCATTCTCCCTGAAGAGGTCAAGATCTACTTGCAATATGTTTAGTGTTATTTTAGCCAATGATGGGTCTTTTATCTTATCATTATCTAATACCCTGAATGATGTGCATTTGTGACACACCTCTTTTCCAAGCTCTTTTAAATATTTTGTTTCAGATTTGATTACAATAATAAATGCATGTAGGTGCTGTGGTAACCAATGTGGAAGGCAGATGCTTATTGGTCTTTTTCTTTTTTAATCACTTCACTTTTCAGCTTATACCTCTCTGCCTTTCCCCCTAGCTAGGTACCAACACCTTAGAAATATTTAAAAGAACTGGATATTAGCTATTATAAATAATTATTAGTGTCGAGTGTTTGCGGTATAAAATATATTGAAGAATATCCTTTCTTTGAGATATGTTATGAATTTTAGGGGGTGTATTAGAACCTCTATAATTTGTTTTACATTCAGTTTAGGGGTAAAGATGAGCAGTTAGACTTATATAGTTTAAACTAAATTCCAAGTAAACATTTTCATTGACTTATTCCTTTCTAATTTTCTTTATACATAAAAATTTTCTCAAAAAGTTGCACAAAAATAGACTTAAGAAACATAAAAATGATAATATAAAGAACTTATTTGAAAATCCTAACCATAACAAACTAAATGTAAAAATTAATAAAAATTAGTAAAATTTAAAAATGCATGGGATATTAACTGAATTTAAGTAATCCATTTGTTAGCTATGATAACTGCACTGTAAATTAAAGATGTGTTTTTGTAATTTATTTTTAGGTACAGATGAAGCAGAAGAATTCTATTTAATGATAATTAATATTTACTTATTACAATATAATCACAATAATCTTTATTTTATTGATAATAAATATTTATACTTTTTGAATGCATATATGGGGATTATTTTCTATTGTTTTCTGAATGTTTAAATGCTAAAGGATAACCTAAAGTAACTTTCTTTTAGCTAAATGTCATAGTTTTCCACCATTTACTGCTATACACAAATTTGCAGGTATTTATGCAATTATGCATCAAATTACAAGCACATATATCACCACTCAGATCTTCAAATAAAAACAATATTGAAGCTCAAAAAGGTCAAGTAGTGAGTTAGAGTTGAAACAGCTAGAATGACGGAGAACTCTCCAGTGGTCAGTTGTATCTGTGACTCATGCCATCACACTCAGGCTCACAGTTTCACTGACCAAATTAAGACCTAGAAAAGAGTGTCATCTAAGAGGAGGGGATAACATAATATGCTTACAGGAAATGACATAAGTCAGAGATGAGGAATGTTTAATATAACAGTACAACTACACCACAGCCATATCACTGAAAGTGTTGAGCATAACTATCACAAACATGCCAATATACAAAATTCTTATGGTATCATGAGGATAGCATGAAATGTTGTGTAAGTAGCTTTTACTGAGCTATTCACTCTATAAAAGTAGGAATTATTATCTTAGAATTTATTGCATCAACTTTTGTATGTGTGTCACATGACACAATTTGAAATTTCAGCGAAAAATAATAGGATTTACAAATAATTGGTTTTTTATTTAACCTTTTTCCTTAAGTATAATCTCTTGAATCCACTTTATTCTGTGTGAACTACCATTTAATTCTATTTGCATTATACTGAGGTATGCACTTTAACTGATAAATGTATGCACTGTTCCAGATAAATATAAAATATAATTATTATTTTGAAAAAATCTTTTAGATTGCAGAGTGAAAGAATTCTAGAAAGCTAGTTGGAGGTTTAGATTGTTTTTTACATATAATTTCTCTAGCTGTTAGGGAAATGAATATTTTTATGTAGCTAATAATAAATTTAAAAGTAAAATGATTTGAATTTGGAGATTGAAAACAAATTTTTTTAAAAATATATTTTATTGATTTTTACAGAGAGGAAGGGAGAGAGATAGAGAGTTAGAAACATTGATGAGAGAGAAACATCGACCAGCTGCCTCCTGCACATCTCCTACTGGGGATGTGCCCGCAACCCAGGTACATGCCCTTGACCGGAATCGAACCTGGGACCTTTCAGTCCGCAGGCTGATGCTCTATCCACTGAGCCAAACCGGTTTCGGCTGAAAACAAATTTTGTACCTGACTATAGATGAAATGATTTCATATTTCATCACAACATTATAACTTTTATAGATATCTCCTTACAATAAAGATCTCTCACTCTGCCTCTCCCCATACCATTAGCTATGAGGGGATGTCATAAGCTTGATTTAGTGGCCATTTTAAAGGTCTTTTCTTCTTTAACTTCTGTGATTTCCTAAAATTTCAGCAGCATATACTGCCATAAAACATGAATGATTTACTAATTCCCAGTTCAAAAGAATGGCCTTTGAGGAAAAATGACTTGGGTAGGAAAAAAAAATCTCTATTAGATGTTAATAATGTTGAATTTCTTAAGTATATGAATTATTGGAATTGCATAATGATGAAAACACCAATTCTATAACAATGGACAGCCATTGCTTTTGAAAAACAGGTGTGTTTTAAGATAGTTGGTAGATATATGGCAAATGCTGGGAGGGAACATTTAGAAAAAAATTCTTTCATAAAAAAAGGAGCACCTCAACACAGACCCATGCTGGGTCATGTTATAATGCAAGTGGCAGTTTCTAAAAGAGAGGCATGTCCTAAAATTTTACTTTGTAGAGGACATCTGATAACTTTAATTACACATTATCTGTTTTGATTTCAGTTAATAATGATATTTCAATAAAGAATAGCCCTCCCTCAATAATGAAGCACATCTGGTTTGGGTCCATTTACCTTCTTCTACACATTCAACATTGAAAAAAGTGTCTTGCTAATCAGAGAATTGTATCTCCTTGGCCACAGTGGTTGCTCAAAGATGAACATATCACCTAATCTATATAGACTCCAACAATGGAATTCTTATGAAATTATTGTAATGAGATTCTTTCCTGATACTATATATATATATATATATATATATATATGCCTAACGACTGGTACACCTAAACAACCAGAATGATGGGTCACTATGACACGCACTGCAGTGGCCAACCAGCCCAATCGGGACCCTGATTGCCCCACAACCTCTCACAGCCCCTCCCCCTGGCCAGCTTGGCCCCTCCCCCAGGACAACCCTGCCCCCAATTGGCTCTGCCCACCCAGCCAGCCAGCCAACTTCCCACAGTCCCTTTCCCCAGCTGGCCACACCCCTGAATGCTCCCCCACATCAGGTGTGGGACCGGCCAGCCAACCTTCCATGTCCTCTCCTCCCTACCAGCCCAGGCCCAATCGGCCCTCATCAGGGTGGGCTGGCCAGACCCCAACTGTGCATGAATTTGTGCACCAGGCTTCTAGTTCATGATAAAGATGTATAATCTTGACTTTGCTGGGACTCCTATGTATGGCTTGGGATTATGCCAATAAAGAGAGTATTTTTCCAGAGATGAAATAGGATCCTAGGAGTGAATATTCTTTATTTCTTTGAATCCATCAGGGAAATTCCACCTGCTCTTATTGACATATATGCCCAAGACCAAATTCACTGATGTGCACCAGTATCATAGTGCCTTTGAAATACATTTCAGCCAGGCCTGAGAGTAGGCTGGCTGAATTGATGGTAGACATGGGAAATGGATGTTGGACTCCTCCATGCAGGGAACACTCAAAATGTGCTGGGCTCATTTCCTGTTACTTGTCTCTGGACATTCTGAGTTTTCTCGGTTAGTTTCCCAGATCTGCTATCACTCCATCCTGCAGCCCACTTTCAGAACTGGCTTAAAATCATGCTTAAAGACATTATGACAACCAATATACATAATTAATGTAAACAGGATCTCCAGAACACATAGCAGAGACCATGAGAGTCAACAATGCTCCTAAAAATAGAAAAGAAAACTTTCCTGGCAGGATCTGTAAGCCATCAAATGGTATTATGAATAGTACGGTTTGGGGGGCCTTTCTCACAGAGCTGCTAATTGGTGTGCAGTAACTGTATCCTTAACTACATCTTTTATCTACATTCAAGTTACTGGCATCAACTTGGTTGGTTTATGTTGGCTCTAGTCTATCAATCACATCACCTTGGAAATGATCATGAAATAAGGAAATCAGATTTTTGCTAAAGAAAACTTCAATAGCCCTGACTGGTTTGGCTCAGGGATAGAGCATCAGCCTGCAGACTGAAGGATCCCAGGTTCAATTCCAGTCAAAGGCATGTACCTTGGTTGCAGGCACATCCCCAGTGGGGGGTGTGCAGGAGGCAGCTGGTCGGTGTTTCTCTCTCATCGATGTTTCTAACTCTCTATCCCTCTCCCTTCCTCTCTGTAAAAAATCAATAAAATATATTTAAAATAAAGAAAACTTCAATAAAAGTTAAAATCTAACAACAGAACAAAAAGGCAACCAACTGAATGGGAGATAATAATTGCAATCAACAACCCCAACAAAGGATTAATATCCAAAATACATAAACTCATACAACTCAACACCAAACAAACAATTAAAAAGTGGGCAGAGCACCTCAACAGACACCTCTTCCAAGAGCACATGCAAACAGTCAACAGATATATGAAAAGACGTTCAACTTCACTAGCTATTAGGGAAATGCCCATAGAAACTACAATGAGATACCACCTCACACCTGTTAGAATGGCTTCTATGAACAAGGCAGGTAATAACAAATGTTGGAGAGGCTGTGGAGACAAAGGAACCCTCACTCCCTGCTGGTGGGAATGTAAACTGATGCAGCCATTATGGTGGTTCCTCAAAAAATTAAGAACAGAGTTGCCATAAGACCCAGCAATCTCTCTTCTGGGTATCTACCCCCAAAATTAAAAAACAAACAAACATTTATTTACAAAGATATATGCATCCTTATGTTCATCGCAGCATTATTCATAGTGACCACAACATGAAGACAACCAAAGTGTCCTTCCATAGAGGACTGAATAAGGAGGTCACGGCACATGTATTCTATGGAATACTACTCAGCCATAAGAAATGATGAAATACTGCCATTTGCAACAACATGGATGGACCTTGAGAATATTATGCTGAGAAAAATAAGTCAGAAAAAGCTAAGAACTACATGATTTCACTCATATGTGGGATATAAAACTGAGACTCATAGACACAGACAACAGTGTGGTGTTTACCAGAGGGAAGTGGTTTAGTAAAGGGTGAAGGGGAACCAATATATGGTGACAGAAGATTATTTGAATTTGGGTGATGGGCACAGAATGTAGTGTATAGATCATCTATCATAGAAATGTATACTGGAAACCTATATGACTCTACTGAACAATATCACCCCAATAAATTTTTAAACAGTTGAAATCTAATCAAGCATACTTTTATGTTTGCTAATAATTTCCACTAATATCAAAATACATTTCTTTTCTATTTCCTGCATTGTATTCAGTATAAATTAATTGGGCTTTGAGAAACCTTCAGTAAAAAAAATAAAACAAAGTATGTTCAAAGGTTAATCAATGTAACATATTTCATCAGGAAATATCTTTAAATTATATTCAGGAAGGGCTTTCCATTTTCCACAAATTGGAAAGTCATGTTCTTTTCATGACTGATTTTGCCCAAGTGAAATATATCAGATCATTTTCTCAACTTTACCACTTACCCAGTGTGTATATGTAAAAAAGTGCGGGTCACCCTAAATTTACACTGTGTCCCATAAACACCAGGTAGCATTTTTACTCCCATATTTGTTCCTTCATCACAAACCAAAATAGAACCAACTGATTTCATGCACCCAAAGGACACAACAAAATTTACCACTGAATGTGAAAAATAATAATACAACTTCTATTCCCACTTATTCTTATCTCTATTTTTTTTACATTCTCTAGTGTTCTTCATAGATTCACTGTATTACATTATACAGAAAATCCATATACCTGCGGTTTTGGCACATATTTTTACTAACAGGGTAGATGAGGTCAAGTCTGCAGTGTATTTCCATAGGAATTAAAAAGTATTTCACTTTAATCAGAATGAGGTCTCATTTTTTTGATTACTGCATCATTCAATAAATATTTATTTAACATGTAGTATGTGCCGATAATATAATTTGAGGCATTGCAGATTAATTAGTGATGATAAAACAACCAAAACAAGATTAAAACATCAAAAATCTCCAGCTTCCAGCAGTTTACAGTCTGGGCCTTAGTTGAAAAACTCTTAAAATGAAAATTGGAACTATTTGCCGACTTGCCTTCCTTCCCCACTGAAATATTAACTTTCACAGGGCAGGGACTTCAATGCTTAGGTGCCCTTGACCAGGAATCGAACCCGTTACACTCTGGTGCATGGGCCAATGCTCCAACCACTGAGAAATGCTGGCCTGGGCAAAAATGCACATTTTAATAGCAACAACCATTACTATCTCGACCATGATTTTCAAGTTCATCTTTTTACCTTATTTAGAAAATGAAAAAGAAACTATGCTTACGTTTAACTGCACAAAATGTAAACTCCATTTTGGTTATTGTCAGTGCAAAATTGCTTTGGATGATGGAAATTCTATTGTATTGTTCTTTCCTAATTACTTAGAGTGCATTTAGTTTCTGTAATTACATAGTCACTTAATTAAATAGGCAAAAGTTAGTGAATTGTTCCTGAGTCTTTAAGAATAATGTGCTCCCAATTACTAGGAAGGATTTTTGAGCTAAAAAGAGAAGAAACTGCCTCTTATTTAGCACTCTACTATGTGTCAGGCCTCTCCTATATTTTTTCTCATTTTAACCTTACCAACCTGAAAATAAGACTTGTAATTCCCACGTCTTCGATAAAGAAGCTTGTTCTCTCAGCTCTGTAATGACTCTTAAGACCCATCACCCCGTCTGTAACTCTACCTCACATCACAACAATCAAATTTGCAGTTAAGGAATTGAATTTGACACAATGACTGTGACTTTCAGCCACTTTATTTCACTTTAAAACACACTCTCTATATTCATTTTGAATTGCTCCATGCGACAGACCCTCCTCCATCGTTAATTGAAAAGACGGGTCTGAAAGATTGCTTATTTCCTGTGTCTGAGGAAGCGAAGTACTCACCAGTGATTTCAGGACGTTTCATTAAATCTATGTCTTGTAAAGTTAACATTCGGCTACTTCTGTGTCCTTCCCAGAAATATTAGAAACTGACCATCATGGCTGCCTAGTCAGGACCTGAGTTTCCATTCACAACCACTCTGCCTCCTTTCCTTCCGAGTTACACGTCACTGGTCACACACCTCACTGTGTGCAAGTGGGAAAAGGTGTCAGGCCGTGCGGAGACCAAACCCATCGGACTAGATCCATAGTAATGCAGGCTTGCTGTATGATTTCATTTCTACAAAGTATATATTTACTTTTGCCTACCTCGATTTATTTATACAATGTACGCAAGCATTGTATAAACTCGTAGCCTGAGGGCATGCCTCATTTATTTGGTCCGTGTTAGCGTTTGAGTTTGACATGCGTGACCACATTCAAATAACTAATTTGTTCATGTGGAGGCAAAGAGAAATAGACCAATAACAGAATACAAGCAGGTTAGTAAGCAATGCAGGGTAAATATGAAATTTAAAGATCACTACGTTGTCACACAAATGTATATAACTATTTAAACTGAACTGCAAAGGGGAACTTTTAAACTACACGTAAATTTCTTTTTCTTTAATATGTCTTTATTGATTTTTAGAGAAAGAGAGGGAAACATCAATGAGAGAGAAGCATGGATTGGCTTCCCCGCCCCTCTCCCCACAGGGACTGAGCCTGCAACCCAGGCATGTGCCCTGACCAGGAATTGAACCAGCTGCCTCTCTGTGCCTGGGACTAGGCTCCACCAAGTGACCCACACCAGCCAGCCAGCCAGGGCATACAATTAATTTCTTAAAGTTGCTTTTTTCTATTCAACTTTTTGTCTAATGAAAGATATTTGATTACACATGTATAATGTCTAAATCACACATTAATTGAAAATCAGAAATGCAAAATTGGATGTCTGAGTAACCATGTGGCATGCATACATTGGAAGATTAGATAATCCAACAAATAAAACTATTTATAAATTAAATGTTATTGCGAGGAAACAATGAAATACTAAAAGCTTACTTGCATAGCAATATTATTTTTCTTTACTTTCTCTTACTAAATCACCTTTGGCTACACAAGAAGAATCAATCATTTGAAACTTTTATCCCAATGTTTGTTTGTGTTACATATTACCACCTTCAGGGAGCCCCTGTTAATTCCCAGGAGTAAAATAATCAGCAATCCTTTGTTCAACCAAATATTTCATAACCCCAGCCAGAGTGTTGGGCACATGTTGTCAGTCTTTGCTTAACTGTCTCCTTTCCCCTTTGAAGTAAGAGCTTTCTAAGGAAAGGACAAGTCCCTGCAGCAGGAGAAACCCAGCACCAGTTGCATTGCTCTGTAAGTGAGAAGAAGAGATATGCTCAAATACACATTACAGCTGCAACACATGTGTGGTAAGGTGAAATTAAAGAGCTTGGTAGACTTCTCTGGCAATATATGACCTGGCATACGAACTAAGGTTTCTAGCCAATCACTTCAAGATCTCAGAATGTTCTCATAATTGTGCAGTTCCTTTTTCCACCTCTCTGCCCCATATGTCACAGTTTTATCAGTCAATAAACAAAGAACACAACTTTGTACAGTGGGGCCTTGACTTACGAGTGTCCGAATAACGAGTTTTTCAAGATACGAGCGTCTCTCAGCAGATTTTTTGCTTTGAGTTGTGAGCTAAAATTCTGGTTACGAGCCAGCTTCAGATACCCCACTGCTAGTTGGCACAGCGAATGTCACCGTGAACGCCACAACATCAGCCCAGCATTTCAATTCATTGGAATGTTGAAAATTGATTTGACATACGAGTAATTTGAGTTACGAGTTCCGTCACAAAACGAATTAAACTCGGAAGTCAAGTACGAGTTAACTTGATTCTTGATTCCAGACCCTGGAACACAGGTTGAGCCAATACAGGATTGTGAGAGTCCTCCTTGTGCTGAGCCAGCCTATGGGACCCACTCAGTATACAGGCTCCTCCATGAGGTCCGGCTTTACACATGTTGCACTGTTTGAACATCTCAGTACATTCCTTCCTAGAAGCAAAAGTGAAAAAAGGTTTTGCAAAAACAAAGCTTCAGCATAAAGCTATGGGTAAAAGATTCGTTTCTATGTGTCCAGTTGCTTGCGGCCGGGGTTCCTGGTTCAGCAACAGATGGTGGTGTGGGTGACTCCAGGCAGGGCTTGCCTCTTTCTCATGCAGTAACTTGGAGAACTGAAGCCGCGCCTAAAGCACAAGCAAGAGCAGAAGGAAAGTAGATCTATTCCTGAGGACGCTGGGGACGCCATAGCAGCCCTGGACTGACAGATTTCAGGTGTGACAAAAATAAACCAGTTCCCCCATTTATCAAGTCTAAACTTGACTACCTTTATGTTCGCTTTCATCTATTTAATTAATATCTAACTTCTCATTTTCTTTATATCATCAACCAATACCTAGTATTGGTTAGTTTTAACAAGTGCTAAAGATCAATATCATGTGCAAAAGAAATATCCGTCACTACAGTTTCTACCTGTAAGAAATCAACCTTAACAAATAATGAAAATTGAAGTTTCAATTAGTAAAATAATACTACCAAACATCTATCAAGTTTATTAAAAATCCTGTTTATATAATTTTCTTCATAATTACAATCCTTATGAAAATTACTCTCATTAGATGTGATGGCTTAAAGTAATTCATCAGTTGGTACATTTTTCATAGCCTTATTATGATCTGAAACATCCTAACTGACTGAGTCTATTTTTTAACCTTAATTACTTGTACACATTATATGGTTTTCTGTTATTTTGTGTCAGATGTCCACAAATATTAGATGACTTGGCTGCTCTGGCCAGCTCATCTGTGATTGAATGAAGCCAGGCTCAACATTTTCTAAATGATATAACAGAAAATTAAATGGGACTTAAGTGACCTGTAAGTTACCAACATTTTGTGTAGAATTCATTCTAATAATAGTTCTACAGAAGGAGAGTAGGACCCTAGAGTCAAAAGATTTGTCTCTGTTCATAAGCAATCCCGCCCCCCCTCCAAAAAAAAATCTTCCCAGTGACCTATTGTAATGTGTAAAATTCTAACAATCTACAATGAGGAACTAATAAGGAGTCCAAATAAGTTTTTTTTTATTAAGACTCAGAGTATCACTAGGGACTCCACTTAATATCCCTTAAGAATGATGCCTACAAGAAGAGAGCCACAAGTATAGGTTAAATAGCAGTAACTTCATTCATTGCACCACGATTTGTTAAGTTCATTCTTCAATTGTTATGACACCAGGATTCCCTTACAAGAGACAGCTTAAGCACCATGTCTAAAGTTGCTGAGCTAGTACATAGAGTTAAATTCAAGTCTGGTTAATGTGAAAACCGATACTTTGACAACACAGTCCAAGGTAGTAGATGATGGATATGCCACTCTGTGAATTACAGTCTCTTGTAGACAAAGGAATTACTTTCAGGTACCGATGAGGAAAGAATGAATTGTCCAGTTGTCACTGCTTGTACGAGAGCAATGCCAGTGCATTCCTATATGAAAAAAGGACCCAATGGATTGTTCGTGCTGCTAGAAGTCAGCCAGCCCACATACAAGTGCCACATTTGTAATGCTTGACTCATTTTTCTTGTCATGGCAATTTTGATGATAATTTAAAGTATTGCCAAGGTGACACTGTTTTGAATTGGCTTTATGACCCCAAGAATGAAGAGGAGTTTACCTCTTTATTAAAAGCTCAACTTCCAGTGGCTCCAGGCTTTCCTTCCTCCTGGTTGATTATCACACATTCTATTGATTTTTCTGAAATATTCATCTTCAGATATTTTGAAAAATAGCTTAAGGGTACGTTCAAATGCCCAACAAATTCAATAACAATGAATTGTTAACTCAAAATAAATACCATTAATATTAAGGAAAATTTGTAGCCATCGTCACTGTAAATTCAGATATTTGTTGAGATAGGAAAAGCTCTCACTGGAAGCTGCCCTTTTAATTCACACACACACACACACACACACACACACACAGCAAGTAGGTCAGGATGGCTCTAGAAACAGCCACATTTTTTTTTTTTTTTGGTAACAAAAAAAAAAATCCTTTGACACTCAAGTCCTAACAAGGAATCCGGTTTTCCAGTGTAGTCCCTGGATTCCGCCCTTTCCTTATAGCATGCCGGGTTCACTCTCAGAAAATCCTGCTGTCCTTTCCTTTGATGAGGGATTAATCAATTTCACCCGTAGTGCCCACATGCCTTTGTCCATAGCAAACCTCTTTTCACATGTTTTAACCATAATTAGAGAAGGAGTAAGGAGCCTTTTTTGACTGGGGGAGCTGCAAGCTGCTCCACAGGAATTAATAAATCCAGATGTGGACATAGGAAAAATGTGCTGCCCAGTTGCATTAACTTTAACACTATCCTTCATTTAATTCTATTATATGACACCTACCTCAACACACCAACAACAGAACTTCATCTCTGTGCTCAGCCAAAACATTCCACTCAATGCTCAGCGTGTGTGTGTGTGTGTGT
Organism: Myotis yumanensis; assembly: GCF_028538775.1. Lineage (NCBI taxonomy): Eukaryota > Metazoa > Chordata > Mammalia > Chiroptera > Vespertilionidae > Myotis > Myotis yumanensis. The sequence continues at coordinate 7,069,952 of NW_027223772.1, forward strand.
GTGTGTGTGTATGTGTATGCATTCTTAGTGGTGCATATCTACCCACCAACACACTACAGTGTCTCATTTTTATGTAAACTAGCTTTTCCCCCATTTTTTTGAATAGTAGTATCACTTTCTGAAAGGAAAAATAAATGAGGGTAACACTGTTTAAATGTGGTATCTCCTTCAAGTTTTCATGAAACACATGCTGAAGCACCCATAGGGTGGGGGCCAAATCCTGATGAAGCCAACGCCCAGGAAGGAGGTGTGAGTATCTGTTGGAATAAAAGAGATCTTAGTATGTTGGGATTTTACCAAAGTTCCATGAAATTCCCCTGGGGGCAGTGTATCTGAGGTTAACACAATACTTAGCAGAGCGGGGAAGGTGGTGAATCCCCTGGAAGGGAGCAGCGTCAAGTGCAATATCATTCTGGATTTATGGGCTTTTAAAGATTCACCAAGTGGGGATCCCTTATAGGAGAGTTTGGCAGTTTTATTCTCTTTTACTGCAGATTTTACGGTTTGCCTAAGAAGGATTCTGCTGTATTAGGGAAACCAGAACAACCTCTGAAACCTTCCAGCAAGCAAAAAGCTTGGTGAAGAGAGACCTTATACCAATAATGACAATGGCATATGAGAAGGTCTTATGGTGTACATGTTGATTACTTACATAATTTTTCACAGTACTGTTGATCTTCTGGTACTCCCAGTGCCAATACAAGCAGAGGTTTTAAAAAAGACCCTTTGGGACATTGATCCGGAAAGATGACAATCAGCAGGAAAGTAGGTAGGGAAAGTGTATGAGAGAGTGAGGGAGCTATGGAGGGAGCTGTGTGTGTGTGTGTGTGTGTGTGTGTGTGTGTGAAATAGGGACAGTTAGATCCTGCAGGTCTTTCAAGGGGCTGCCAACCCCGCTGCTGCTGCAAACACTCCAGGGAGGACACCAGCGGCACAGAGACCACGCCATCTTGAAGAACAGAACTGCTTGAGACTAGGATCCTAGCCTCGCCACCACCCAGTCTGGTCCAGGTAGCAAACCGGAACCCTACAGCTATTCTGGTAGAAGACCTGCTACCACAGCCGCAGACCCAGAGACACCAAGACTCCAGGCACCCAGGCTGCAGATTTCTGTGAGTCACAAAGCCAATCCCCCTCCCCCATAACCCCCAAGGCAGCGGCATAGGAACTGCCAGACCCGGGCTGCACAATAGGGCTTTCTGCACACACTCAGCAGCAGCAGCTCTGCCGGACTTTGAGCCTTGGTGTCAGACACGGGAAGTTTGTTTCCGGTGACCAGGCTCCATGGGCCGGGAGACTGTGCTGAATTTGAGCCTAGGTGCACATCCTTGGGAAGACTGTTTTCTGGGACTAGATCCCACACTCACACAGGGCAGGGAGTCAGCGCTGAGTCTGAGTCTAGACGTGCGAACTCAGGGAATTTGTTTCCCGCAACTGGGCTCCATGCCTAGGGTGGGAGACTGTGCTGAGTTTGGGCCTGGGTGCCCATTGTTGGGGAGACTGTTTTCTGCGGACCGGGTCCTGTGCCCACGCGGGGAGAGAGCGCTGAACTTGAGCCTGGGGATGCAGACCCGGGGAGTTTGTTTCCCACGACCAGACCCTGCACCCTATCAGAGAGGCTGCGCTGAATTTGAACCTGAACGTGGGAACTCGGGAGTTTGTTCCCCGCAACCAGACCCCGTTCCCACACAGGAGGGAAGCACTGAATTTGAACCGGGGTTCATGGAGACGGGGAGTCTGCTTCCTGCAGTGCACACCCACATGACCAGACCCCACGGGACCAGACCCCATTCAGTGGCAGTGCCATCTGACTTTGATTCAGGGCAAGCACACACAGAAGGCTGTTTTCCGCAGGGCAGGAGTGGACCTCCTGCCAACACAGTGTGGACTGTGCAACCCGGTCTCCCAAGCAGATTGGGGACCCTGAATCTTCACCCAAGAGGCAGCATTGAGCACCTGTGACTAGACTCTGTTTCTCATTGCTTGCATCTGGGATCCCTGATTCCCAGTACATTCACACTAAGAGCCAGTGACTGCAATTCTTGGCACATGCGCACATGGGGACCCTGATTCTCTGTGTGAGATAGCACTAAGCAACAGAGAGTCTGATACTCGATTATCAGCATGGACACAGGGAGCCTCTGACTCCTAACATGCACTAGGAGACTTTGATTTTTGGCACCCCCCAGCATGTTCTCTGCTTCAATGGTGCAGGCAGGGTTCTTGATTCTAGGTGCCCACACGAGTCCACACTAAGCGCCTGAGACTCTGACCCAGGAAAAACGTGGCTTCCTCCAACCCACAACAGCACATCTTGATGTCAGAGCTCTTCAGTGACACTTGGGGGGTGCAAAACTCCCACTGCACATGGCCCAGGCCCCTGCAACTTGACATTTGAACCTTCTGGTGAAAGTCAGAATGGGGAGACAATGTAACAATCCCCAGAGGAAAGAAAAGGAGGATCGCCAAGAAAGGAAATAAGTGAAATACAAGCATGTAACATGACAGAAAAAGAATTCAGAGTAATGGTGCTACAGTTCATACACTGGATGGATGATAAAATCAACAACCTATGCAAAAATCAGGAATAAATGAAAAATGTCATAGCTACAATCAAAAACACCATGGAAGGCTTCAATAGTAGACTAGAAGAAGCAGAGTACCAAATTATTGAGTTAGAAGATAAAGTACAGAAACAAGCCCAATCTGAACAGCAACTAGAGAAAAAAATTAAAAAGCAGGAGGAGAGCCTAAGAGAGCTTTGGGACAATGCAAAATGAAATAACATATGTATAATAGGGCTGCCAGAAGGACAAGAAGAGAAGCAAAGATTAGAAAATTCATTTGAAGAAATAATGACAGAAAACTTCCCTGATATGGGGAAGAAAAAGGTTACATAAGTACAGAGAGTCCCAAGCAAGGTGAATCCCAAAAGACCCACACCAAGACATGCCATAATTACAATGGCAAATGTTAACAACAAAGAGAGAATCTTAAAGGCTACAAGAGAGAGACAGAGAGTTAGCTACAAAAGATGCCCCATCAGATTATCAAATGATTTCTCAACAGAAATACATCAAGCTAAAAGGGAATGGAAGGAGATATACAAAGTGATGTGAAACAAGGGACTGAATCCAAGAATGTTCTATCCAGCAAGACTATCAATCAAAATTGAAGGGGAAATTAGAAACTTCATTCCCTTAGCCTCTTTTTGGCTAAGGCAATTTATCACTACCAAGCCAGCAATGCAAGAAATGCTAAAGAGAATGCTGTATAAAGAAGAAATAAAAAGGTAAGAAGGAACACAGGCTAAAAAAAATAAAAATGGCTACAAACAAGTACCTTTCAATAATAATTTTAAAGTAAACAGACTAAATGCTCCAATCAAAAGACATCGAGTGGCTGAATGAATAAAAAAACATGACCCATATGTATGCTGTCTACAAGAGACCCATATCAGAACAAGCGACTCACACAGACTGAAAGTTAAGGGATGGAAAAATATCTTTCAGGCAAATGGAAATGAAAGAAAAAAAAAACTGGGGTAGCAATACTTATATTGGACAAAATAGGCATCAAAGTGAAGGCCATAACAAGAGATAAGGAAGGCCACCTCATAACACTAAAGGGATTGATACAACAAGAGGATATAACCCTGATAAACATATGTGCACCCAATGCAGGAGCACCCAAATACATAAAAAAAAAACAACTCCTGGAAGATGCAATCATAGTAGGGGACTTTATTACACCACTGACATCACTGGATAAATCCTCTAGACAAAAAAATCAACAAAGAAACAGCAATCCTAAATGACTTACTAGATGAGATGGACTTAATTGACATCTTCAAACATTTCACACCAAAGATGCGGAATATATGTTCTTCTCAAGTGCACAAGGGACATTTTCAAAAATAGACCACATATTGGGTCACAAGCAAAGTCACCCCAAATTCAAGAAGATTGAAATCATACCAAGCATCTTCTCAGACAACAATGGCATAATAGTGGAAATAAACTACAATAAAAACAATTCAAAACACTCAAAAACTTGGAAGCTGAATAGCATGTTACTAAATATTTATTGGGTTACCAATGAGATCAAAGAAGAAATTAAAAACATCCTGGAAACTAATGACAATGAAAACACAACAATCCAAAACCTATGGGACACAATGAAAGCAGTCCTGAGAGGGAAGTTTATAGCTCTACAGGCCTACCTCAACAAACAAGAAAAAATGGCAGTAAATCATCTAACTCTACAACAAAAAGAATTAGAAAGAGAGCAAAAAGAAAAGCCCAGAGTGAGCAGAAGGAAGGAGATAATAAAGATTAGAGCAGAAATAAATGACATAGAGACCAAAACAAACAAACAAACCAACAAACAAAGAAAAATGAAACCAAGGGCTTGTTCTTTGGAAGGATAAACAAGATTGATGAACCTCTAGCCAGGCTCACCAAGAAGCAAAAAGAGAGGACACAAATAAACAAAATCAGAAATGATAGTGGCGAAATAACAACAGACCCCATAGAAATTTAAAAAGAAATTGTTAAAAAAATACTATGAACAACTCTTCTCCAACAAACTAGACAATCTGGAGGAAATGGACATATTCCTAGAAAAATACAACCTTCCAAAACTCAATCAGGAATAATCTAAAAATCTCAATAGGTCAATACCTATGGAAGAAATTGAAGCAGTCATCAGAAAGCTTCCAGCAAACAAAAGCCCGGGGCCAGATGGCTTCACAGGGGAGTTTTATCAAACATTCAAGGAAGAACTAAAACCTATCCTCCTCAGGCTATTCCAAAAAATTCAAGAGAAAGAAAAACTTATAAGCTCATTCTATGAATCCAGCATTACCCTAATAACAAAACCAGATAAAGACGACACAATGAAAGAGAATTACAGGCCAATACCCCTCATGAACATAGATGCCAAAATCCTCAACAAAATTTTAGCAAATCGGATCCGGCAGTATATCAAAAAGATCATACACCAGTGATGGCGAACCTATGACACATGTGTCAGAGGTGACACACGAACTCATTTTTTTGGTTGATTTTTCTTTGTTAAATTACATTTAAATATATAAAATAAATATCAAAAATATAAATCTTTGTTTTACTATGGTTGCAAATATCAAAAAATGTCTATATGTGACACAGCACCAGAAGTTAAGTTAGGGTTTTTAAAAATGCTGACATGCCGAGCTCAAAAGGTTCACCATCACTGTCATGCACCATGACCACGTAGGATTTACACCAGGGATACAAAGTTGGTACAATATCCGCAAATCAATAAACATGATACTTCACATAAATAAATTGAGAGAAAAAACCACATAGTCATATCAATTGATGCAGAAAAAGCATTTGACAAAATCCAACGCACATTTTTGATAAAAACTGTCAGCAAGGTAGGAATAGAAGGATCATACCTCAACATAATAAAAGCCTATATGACAAACTCACAGTCAACATCATACTCAATGGGCAAAAACTAAAACCATTTCCCTAAGAAGAGGAACAAGACAGGGGTGCCAACTCTCACCAAACCGGTTCGACATAGTACTGGAAGTGTTAGCCACTGTTATTAGACAATAAGAAGTAACAAGCATCCAAATTGGAAAAGAAGTAAAACTGTCCTTATTCACAGATGACACGATATTGTACATACAAAACTTACAGACTCCATCAAAAAACTATTAGACTTAATAAATGAATTTGGCAATGTAGCAGGATACAAAATTCATGCTAAGAAATCTATGGCATTCCTATATACCAATAGTGAACTTACAGAGAGACTAAAAAACAATCCCATTTACCATCACACCAAAAAAAAATTAAGATACCTAGGAATAAACTTAACTAAGGAGGTAAAAGACCTAAACGCGGAAAACTACAGGACACTGACAAAAGAGATAGAGGAAGACATAAACAGATGGAAGAACATGCCATGTTCATGGATTGGTAGAATCAACATCATTAAAATATCCATACTACCCAAAGCAATCTATAAATTCAATGCACTTCCCATTAAAATACCAAAGGCATATTTCACAGACCTAGAACAAACTTTCCAAAAATTCATCTGGAATAAACACAGACCCCGAATAGCTGAAGTGATCCTGAGAAAGAAGAACAAAGTAGGTGGGATCTCAATACCAGATATCAAGCTGAATTACAAAGCCACTGTTCTCAAAACTGCCTGGTACTGGCATAAGAACAGACATATAGATCAATGAAATAGAATAGAGAACCCAGAAATAGACCTGAACCAATATTCTGATTTAATTTTTTTTTAAAGTTTATAGTTTATGAATCTTCTCATGAAAAATCTGCACAACCATCACAGATAAAGTCACTGAAGAATCTTTACTCCTTCTGTAGTTCAATCTCCAGCTCACCTTTTGCCAGCACCAACGTTGGCCTTTGCAGTCCCCCTGACTTTCTTCATTCTGTTCTTGTGTTCCTTTCTCTGTTTTCTTGAGGTCTTCTTCTTCTCATATAGGCCATGTCTTGCAAGTCTGTGTTTGGGTTCATTTTTCTTTGCGTAATCCAAGGAATCATAAATCATGCCAAAGCCAGTGGTCTTGCCACCACCAAAGTAGGTTCTGAATCCAAACACAAAGATGATATCAGGTGTGGTCTTATACATTTTGGCTAGTTTTTCCCGGATTTCTATCCTGGGTACGGTTTCCTTCCCAGGGTGAAGGACATCAATGCCCATTTGCTTCCACTGAAGTAGTCTATTGGTCATGAATTTCCTGGTCCGGATGGTTACTGTGTCATTCATGATGAAGGTAGGTCTTCAAGCAGCCAGGGAAGAAAAGCCTGATTTAATTTTTGAAAAAGGAGGCAAGAACATACAATGGAGTCAAGACAGTGTCCTCAATAAATGGTGTTGGGAAAATTAAACAGATACATGCAAAAAAGTAAAAATAAACCACCAACATATACCATACACAAAAATAAACTCAAAATGGATAAAGGACTTAAATGTAAGACTGGAAACTATAAAAATACTAGAGGAATCCAAAGGCAACAAAATCTCAGACATATGCCAAAGAAATTTCTTCAGCGATACAGCTCCTAGGGAATTGGAAACTAATGAGAAAAAAACAAAACAAATGGGACTACATCAAAATAAAAAGCTTCTGCACAGCAAAAGAAACCGTCAATGAAACAACAAGAAAGCCATTGCACGGGAGAACATATTTGCCAATGTTATCACCAATAAGGGTTTAATCTCCAACATTTATAGGGAACTCATACAACTTAACAAAAGGAAGATAAACAATCCAATCAAAAATGGACAAAGGATCTAAATAGGCCCTTTTGAAAAGAGGACATTCAGAAAGCAAAGAGACATATGAAAACATGCTCAAAGTCACTAATCATCCAAGAGATGCAAATCAAAACAACAATGAGGTACCATCTCATACCTGTCAGAATGGGTATCATCAACAAACAAGTAGTGCTGGTGAGGATGTGGAGAAAAAGGAACACTCGTGCACTGTTGGTGGGAATGCAGACTGGTGCAGACACTATTGAATATAGTATGGAGTTTCCTTAAAAATCTAAGAATGGAACTCCCATTTGACCCAGTGATCCCACTTCTAGGAATATATCCCAAGAAACCAGAAACACCATTCAGAAAAGATATATGAACCCCCTATGTTCATAGCAGCATAATTCACCATAGCTAAGATTTGGAAAAGCCTAAGTGGCCATCAGCAGATGAGTCGATTAGAAAACCATGATACATGTACACAATGGAATACTATGCTTCTGTAAAAAAGAAGAAATTCTTACCATTTGCAAGGTATGGATGGAACTGGAGAGCATTATGCTAAGTGAAATAAGCCAGTCAATGAAAGAAAAATACCACATGATCTCACACATTTATGGATAATGAAGACCATTATAAACTGATGAACAAAAATAGATACAGAAGCAGAGAAGGATTGAGCAGACTGTCAAACTACAGTGGTAAGGCCAGGGAGGGTTGGGAGGATAGTTGGTAAGAGATCAACCAAAGGACTTGTATGCACGCATATAAGCATAAGCAATGGACGAAAACGCTGGGGAGTAGGGGATGCCAGGGGAATGTCCAGCTGGGAGAGACATTTATAATACTCTTTGTAATAATTTAAGCAATAAAACAAAATGAAAAAGACATATACTTGGGAAAATATAAGAAAATGAAGAAAGAAATGGAAGAAGATACAAATAAGAAATCCCCACTGATTTTTACAGGCAGTTGTTATGCCGCTGCCTCTTCCCAGGTCTGGTGCTCTGGAATGAGGAGCCCAGTGAGGGATTGAGACACCTCATTCCTCAGGGGCTACCTTTGCAACTGAAATATTCCCAAAGCTTCTCTACTGCCACACAAGGGTGCGGGGCCAGCCCTTTTCAGGTCTCTTTCCTAACACCCTGGGTTTGGCTTTGTCTCTAACCCTTGGTTATAAGGCTTATGTACAACTCGTCTTCTTTGATTGTTCAGGTTGCTTGTCCTATCATTTAGCTGTCATTCATCTTTGGTCCTGGGAGGAGATGAGTGTACCATCCACCTGCTCCTAGCCATCGTGCATCCCCTAACATCTGTGTATCTTCTGTGGTGAGGTGACTGTCCAGGTCTCATGCCCATTTTAAAATTATTTTTTTCTTTATTTCCTAATTTTTGAAGATTAAGAGTTGTTGTTGTTTTTATAATGTATTTAGAAACCACTTCTTTGCCATATATTTTCTTGAAAACACTTACCCAGAATCTGTGGCTCATATACAAATCGGTGAGAAGACTGATATTCAAGGAAAAGTCCTGCTCTGGATTTTCTAATGTTCCCCCGTCATCAGAGACTTTAAGATTTTAAAAAACTTAATAGCGTACTTTACCCCATAGATAAGTGATATATGGATAACATTGAGCATATGACATTAATATTATCAGAACTATCAAAATCATAGAGGAATTACACAAAAAAATCAACTCAAGGAGTAGATAGATTTGCAAGTCCCAAACCAGAGATGACTTGACCTTCACTTGTGGCCCAGTGTGTATTTTTCACGTCAGCCTCTCTCGTGTCTGTCACAGGCAGACTCAAATGCACGTATGCATGTCTGCCCGTTGAAATCAGATGTAAGGGGTTAAAAGAGAGGGATCCTCAATGCAGACCATTGGTCCATGTGCCTCATGTAAGAGGACCCCTGAAGTCTTCATCAGTTAACACATCGAGAACTCTGCACTGAATTGAACACCTGCTCAGCTTCCTATGACCACGTGGACCAAGATTGGTGGTCCCATCCCATCTCCATGGATCTCAGTGCTATTTCCAATCCCTGCCTATTTCATCAGGGCTCTGACGGGGAATCTCAAAAATACACCTCTGAACAATTCTGCAACAATTTCTGTGGGGGGACCTGCCAGTGCAGGTGTGCCCCTGTGTGACTTTGGCAGGTCCTGCACACTGTTCTACCCCAAGAGGGGCTTTCCCCTTCCTCCCCAGGGCATCTGCTGGGGTTCCTGCTGCCTCACTTTGTCCCTAGGGCTTGTTCCCACCAGCCCAGAAGCCTGATCAGGGTGGTGGGGCATCTCTGGCATGTAGAGGCCTGAGCACTGCCTCTCATGTTGGAAGTGCATATGTTTGCCCTTTGTCCCTTTAGAAAACACCAACCTTTGAGAGTTTTCTGCACCACAGGGCTGACACACCTGGGCCTAGCGTTGTGTGGAATGCATGCCAGCTTGTGGTTTGTCTTCCCAGATTTCTGCATTTTTCCAGCTGTTTTGGGACCAGGAAGAGACAGCCACTGCCTGCTTGGCTTCTGGCCCTGGGGTCACACTTAGCACAGTGGTCTCTGCCCTCAGATTATGCGCATGCTTACTGAAAGGGCTTTCTTTCCTCCATCTAATCTCTAATCCATCTATGAATTCCCTTTTGATAGCAAAAATGTTATTTCAGATAAAAACAGATAAACATGTGAGCTGACACAAACAGCACTTATTGTGAGATTCCTTTCCTAGGGAATAGGTAAGGGGCAGAGACAGGAATCAGATCAGGGGCAGGAGGAGTGGGGAGTGAGTTCTGTTTCTGCAGGGTCTCCTTTTGGGATGATGGGACATCCTGAAACTAGACAGTGGTGATGCATACACAGCATCATGACTGACCTTCATGCCCAGGAATTTAAAATATGAAAAATAACATTTAAAATATGAACAATTACCATTTAAAGTATATTTATTTATTATTACAATGTATTATATAATGGAATAATGAAAACTAAAGACAGAAATAAAAATAATAATAAAATCAAAAGCTCAAATAAGAAAAATGAATACACAACAGAAATCAAACAATGGAGAACAGGGCGAACACATTGAAAAAACGGCCCTTCAGCTGGGCCCTCCACAGGCAGCTCCTTCTCCAAGGCAGGAATCTGCATGGGCTCCAGGGAGGGTTCTTCCTCCAGCCGTGGTGGGGCCTCAATTGCATCTGGGGCCGGCCCTGTCTCCTCAGCTGAAGCTGGAGCAGCTGCTGGAGGTGGTGAAAGCTCAGGAGGAGGACACACCTCCAGCTCTGCATCCTGCTCTTCATGTTGTGAATCAGATGTTTCAGGAACCGCATCCACCTCCTGGGCTGGTGCTGGAGTCAGAGGAGGAGAAAAGATCACCCAGGTGCCTGCATTTCCATCTGTTCCTCCCAACTGAGAACACAGCTAGCACCTAGGGGCCACCAAAGGATGTGCTCCACACTGGCAGTCAAGCAGAGGCGTGGTCTTAGGAGGTTTTTGCTACTGGCCAGGCTCTGGGGGTTCTCTGGAAACAACCCCACCCCAGAAACTCGCCTGCACACCCCCTATCCATTTTCTCCCTACAACCCCTCCCCACCTCCTCACCCTCGGGCTCTTCCTCGATGGTCTCCAGCTCTTCACTCCTGGTTTTGGAAATTGCCATGCTGGTGTTCTGACTGAGTGGCTTTGAGTTTAGAGGTTTGTGGAGCCTGGGTGGCTTCGCTGGAGGAGTCCTGCTGCATCCACCCACGGGTCCTGGGTCCCCAGGACCCCCGGTGGCCACACACTCTTCAGGCCTCTCCTGGCCCTCGGTGCTCCAATCAAGGGGCCAGGGGTCTTCCTCCACCACCACATGCACCACATTGATCTGGAAGTAGCTCTGCAATGACAGTGACCAGCAGCAGGTCAGGAGGCCTCAAGCCTGGCCCCAGTCCCTGCTGCTGCTTCTGCCCCCTGGACCTTCCGCTCCCAGATCAGGCCCAGCCCTGTGTCTGCACAGACCTCCACCCAGGGGAAAGGAGAGTCACCTCCAGGGCCCAGGATAGACCTCGGGCAGAGGGCGCCGCTCACACTCCACGTCCACCCAGCCAGCCTTGACCTGGGCTGCAAACATGACTGGTCCTGACCCCCCAACCCAACCTGTTCCTAATCCAGGCAGGCCCTTCCCACCAACACACACACACACACACACACACACACACACACACACACACCGCCGGGCAAAGGGCCACAGGCGTCGTCTGGGCTGGGCCCGGATCCAGCGGCGGGCACGTCTAAACACACTCTCATCGCTGCCTCTGTTGAGGCCTTGGCCTCGGCACACTGGGAGGCAACAGGAAAACATGCTGTCCTCTCCACTGTCTCTGTCCGAGTGAGACGGGAAGGGGCAGTTATAGAATGTGGTGCGTGGTTACCATTGCTTTGTTGGGCCCCATCGTCAGGAAGTGAGGTCACCTCACGGTCCCCTACCCCAACTATCTCCTCAGACATGAGCAGTGACCTCACTTCCTGACGATGGAGCCAACAGAACAATGGTAACCACGCACCGCATTCTATAACTGACCCTTCCCGTCTCACTCGGACAGAGACAGTGGAGAGGACAGCATGTTTTCATGTTGTCTCCCCGTGTGCCGAGGCCGAGGCCTCAACAGAGGCAGCGATGAGAGTGTGTTTAGACGTGCCCGCCGCTGGATCCGGGCCCAGCCCAGACGACGCCTGTGGCCCTTTGCCCGGCGGTGTGTGTGTGTGTGTGTGTGTGTGTGTGTGTGTGTTGGTGGGAAGGGCCTGCCTGGATTAGGAACAGGTTGGGTTGGGGGGTCAGGACCAGTCATGTTTGCAGCCCAGGTCAAGGCTGGCTGGGTGGACGTGGAGTGTGAGCGGCGCCCTCTGCCCGAGGTCTATCCTGGGCCCTGGAGGTGACTCTCCTTTCCCCTGGGTGGAGGTCTGTGCAGACACAGGGCTGGGCCTGATCTGGGAGCGGAAGGTCCAGGGGGCAGAAGCAGCAGCAGGGACTGGGGCCAGGCTTGAGGCCTCCTGACCTGCTGCTGGTCACTGTCATTGCAGAGCTACTTCCAGATCAATGTGGTGCATGTGGTGGTGGAGGAAGACCCCTGGCCCCTTGATTGGAGCACCGAGGGCCAGGAGAGGCCTGAAGAGTGTGTGGCCACCGGGGGTCCTGGGGACCCAGGACCCGTGGGTGGATGCAGCAGGACTCCTCCAGCGAAGCCACCCAGGCTCCACAAACCTCTAAACTCAAAGCCACTCAGTCAGAACACCAGCATGGCAATTTCCAAAACCAGGAGTGAAGAGCTGGAGACCATCGAGGAAGAGCCCGAGGGTGAGGAGGTGGGGAGGGGTTGTAGGGAGAAAATGGATAGGGGGTGTGCAGGCGAGTTTCTGGGGTGGGGTTGTTTCCAGAGAACCCCCAGAGCCTGGCCAGTAGCAAAAACCTCCTAAGACCACGCCTCTGCTTGACTGCCAGTGTGGAGCACATCCTTTGGTGGCCCCTAGGTGCTAGCTGTGTTCTCAGTTGGGAGGAACAGATGGAAATGCAGGCACCTGGGTGATCTTTTCTCCTCCTCTGACTCCAGCACCAGCCCAGGAGGTGGATGCGGTTCCTGAAACATCTGATTCACAACATGAAGAGCAGGATGCAGAGCTGGAGGTGTGTCCTCCTCCTGAGCTTTCACCACCTCCAGCAGCTGCTCCAGCTTCAGCTGAGGAGACAGGGCCGGCCCCAGATGCAATTGAGGCCCCACCACGGCTGGAGGAAGAACCCTCCCTGGAGCCCATGCAGATTCCTGCCTTGGAGAAGGAGCTGCCTGTGGAGGGCCCAGCTGAAGGGCCGTTTTTTCAATGTGTTCGCCCTGTTCTCCATTGTTTGATTTCTGTTGTGTATTCATTTTTCTTATTTGAGCTTTTGATTTTATTATTATTTTTATTTCTGTCTTTAGTTTTCATTATTCCATTATATAATACATTGTAATAATAAATAAATATACTTTAAATGGTAATTGTTCATATTTTAAATGTTATTTTTCATATTTTAAATTCCTGGGCATGAAGGTCAGTCATGATGCTGTGTATGCATCACCACTGTCTAGTTTCAGGATGTCCCATCATCCCAAAAGGAGACCCTGCAGAAACAGAACTCACTCCCCACTCCTCCTGCCCCTGATCTGATTCCTGTCTCTGCCCCTTACCTATTCCCTAGGAAAGGAATCTCACAATAAGTGCTGTTTGTGTCAGCTCACATGTTTATCTGTTTTTATCTGAAATAACATTTTTGCTATCAAAAGGGAATTCATAGATGGATTAGAGATTAGATGGAGGAAAGAAAGCCCTTTCAGTAAGCATGCGCATAATCTGAGGGCAGAGACCACTGTGCTAAGTGTGACCCCAGGGCCAGAAGCCAAGCAGGCAGTGGCTGTCTCTTCCTGGTCCCAAAACAGCTGGAAAAATGCAGAAATCTGGGAAGACAAACCACAAGCTGGCATGCATTCCACACAACGCTAGGCCCAGGTGTGTCAGCCCTGTGGTGCAGAAAACTCTCAAAGGTTGGTGTTTTCTAAAGGGACAAAGGGCAAACATATGCACTTCCAACATGAGAGGCAGTGCTCAGGCCTCTACATGCCAGAGATGCCCCACCACCCTGATCAGGCTTCTGGGCTGGTGGGAACAAGCCCTAGGGACAAAGTGAGGCAGCAGGAACCCCAGCAGATGCCCTGGGGAGGAAGGGGAAAGCCCCTCTTGGGGTAGAACAGTGTGCAGGACCTGCCAAAGTCACACAGGGGCACACCTGCACTGGCAGGTCCCCCCACAGAAATTGTTGCAGAATTGTTCAGAGGTGTATTTTTGAGATTCCCCGTCAGAGCCCTGATGAAATAGGCAGGGATTGGAAATAGCACTGAGATCCATGGAGATGGGATGGGACCACCAATCTTGGTCCACGTGGTCATAGGAAGCTGAGCAGGTGTTCAATTCAGTGCAGAGTTCTCGATGTGTTAACTGATGAAGACTTCAGGGGTCCTCTTACATGAGGCACATGGACCAATGGTCTGCATTGAGGATCCCTCTCTTTTAACCCCTTACATCTGATTTCAACGGGCAGACATGCATACGTGCATTTGAGTCTGCCTGTGACAGACACGAGAGAGGCTGACGTGAAAAATACACACTGGGCCACAAGTGAAGGTCAAGTCATCTCTGGTTTGGGACTTGCAAATCTATCTACTCCTTGAGTTGATTTTTTTGTGTAATTCCTCTATGATTTTGATAGTTCTGATAATATTAATGTCATATGCTCAATGTTATCCATATATCACTTATCTATGGGGTAAAGTACGCTATTAAGTTTTTTAAAATCTTAAAGTCTCTGATGACGGGGGAACATTAGAAAATCCAGAGCAGGACTTTTCCTTGAATATCAGTCTTCTCACCGATTTGTATATGAGCCACAGATTCTGGGTAAGTGTTTTCAAGAAAATATATGGCAAAGAAGTGGTTTCTAAATACATTATAAAAACAACAACAACTCTTAATCTTCAAAAATTAGGAAATAAAGAAAAAAATAATTTTAAAATGGGCATGAGACCTGGACAGTCACCTCACCACAGAAGATACACAGATGTTAGGGGATGCACGATGGCTAGGAGCAGGTGGATGGTACACTCATCTCCTCCCAGGACCAAAGATGAATGACAGCTAAATGATAGGACAAGCAACCTGAACAATCAAAGAAGACGAGTTGTACATAAGCCTTATAACCAAGGGTTAGAGACAAAGCCAAACCCAGGGTGTTAGGAAAGAGACCTGAAAAGGGCTGGCCCCGCACCCTTGTGTGGCAGTAGAGAAGCTTTGGGAATATTTCAGTTGCAAAGGTAGCCCCTGAGGAATGAGGTGTCTCAATCCCTCACTGGGCTCCTCATTCCAGAGCACCAGACCTGGGAAGAGGCAGCGGCATAACAACTGCCTGTAAAAATCAGTGGGGATTTCATCCACTAGGGAGGTACTGGAGGGCTAGTGAAAAATCAGGTGTCCTCTTAAAGGGCCAACACACAAAATGTCTTTTGCAGGCAACACTCATCTCAGGCTCCAGCAGAGACATTGAGGCTGAGAGCAGACACCCGGCAGCTTCTGCTCCACCAGGAAGGTGAATTCTGCAAGGAGAGAGTACTCCAGTTAGAAGGGTCCGTAGGAAGCATGGGTGCCATCTGTTGACTGTGCTGCTGGGGCAGGAGACCTGGGCTTCGTGATGGGCAAATCGTTCTTGGGAACTGAAGTCAGCTGTTTCTTTGGAGCCGTGCCTGGAGGGCTGGTCTTCCAGGCCCCGGTCACTGTCTTCTCTTCACCGTCAGATCATTTGTGTCCAGAGCTTACAGACCTGCGCCAGAAGGGGTTCCTAACATGTGCTCCACACAGAGAGGTGCAGCCGCCTGTGTCATCCAACTTCCGTCCCCAAAGTCATGTTCCCTTCTTCCTGCAGCTCCCACAGTCTCCTGACTGGGGGCGCCCTCCCTGTGGGGGCTGGAGGTACAAGGAGGACAGACACTCAGCAGCTCCCAACACCCATTTTTGATAAAAACTCTCAGCAAAGTCGGAATAGCAGGATAATACCTCAACATAATAAAAGCCATATATGACAAATCCACAGCCAACTTCATATTCAATTGACAAAAACTAAAACCATTTCCCCTAAGAACAGAAACAAGACAGGGATGCCCACTCTCACCACTCCTGTTCAACATAGTACTGGAAGTATTAGCCATTGCGATTAGACAAGAAGAAGAAATAAAAGGCATCCAAATTGGAAAAGAAGAAGTAAAACTGTCCTTATTCACAGATGACATGATATTGCACATGAAAAACCCTAAGGACTCCATCAAAAATCTATTAGACTTAATAAATGAATTTGGCAATGTAGCAGGATACAAACTTAACCCCAATAAATCTATGGCATGTGTGTAAACCAATAGAGAACTTACAGAAAGAGAGACTAAAAAAGCAATCCCATTTACCATCGCACCAAATAAATTAAGATACCTTTGAATAAACTTAACTAAGGAGGTAAAAGATCTAAACATGGAAAACTACAGGGCACTGACAAAAGAGATAGAGGACGACATAAACAGATGGAAGAACATACCATGTTCATGGATTGGTAGAATCAACATTATTAAAATGTCCATACTACCCAAAGAAATATATGAATTCAAAACACTCCCCATTAAAATACCAATGGCATATTTCACAGACCTAGAACGAACTATCCAAAAATTCACCTGGAATAAACACAAACCCCGAATAGCTGCAGTGATCCTGAAAAAGAAGAGCAAAGTAGGTGGGATCTCAATACCAGATATCAAGCTGTATCACAAAGCCACTGTTCTCAAAACTGCCTGGTACTGGCATAAAAATAGACATATAGATCAATGATATAGAATAGAGAACCCAGAAATCGACCCAAACCAATATGCTGAATTAATATTTGACAAAGGAGGCAAGAACATACAATGGAGTCAATATAGTCTCTTCAATGAATGGTGTTGGGTAAATTACACAGATATATGTAAAAAAATGAAACTAGACCACCAACATACACCATACACAAAAATAAACTCAAGATGGACAAAGGACTTAAATGTAAGACTGGAAATCACAAAAATATTAGAGGAATCCAAAGGCAACAAAATCTCAGACATATGCTGAAGCAATTTCTTCACCAATACAGCTCCTACAGCATTGGAAACTAAAGAGAAAATAAACAAATGGAACTACATCAAAATAAAAAGCTTCTGCACAGCAAAAGATACCATCAAGGAAACAACAAGAAAGCCCACTGCATGGGAGAACATATTTGCCAGTGTTATCAACGATAAGGGTTCAATCTCCAATGTTTACAGGGAACTCATACAACTTAACAAAAGGAAGATAAACAATCCAATCAAAAAATGGGCAAAGGTCTTAAACAGGCACTTTTGAAAAGAGGACATTTAGAAAGCCAAGAGACATATGAAAACATGCTCAAAGTCACTAATCATCCGAGAGATGCAAATCAAAACAACAATGAGGTACCATCTCACACCTGTCAGAATGGCTATCATCAACAAATCAACAAAGGACAAGTGCTGGTGAGGATGTGGAGAAAAAGGAACACTCGTGCACTGTTGGTGGGAATGCAGACTGGTGCAGCCACTATGGAAGACAGTATGAAGTTTCCTAAAAAAAGTTAAAAATGGAACTCCCATTTGACCCAGTGACCCTACTTCTGAGAATATATCCTAAGAAACCAGAAACACCAATCAGAAAGGATATATGCACCCATATGTTTATAGCAGCACAATTCACCATAGCTAAGATCTGGAAACAGCCTAAGTGCCCATCATCTGATGAGTGGATTAGAAAACAGTGGTACATCTACACAATGGAATACTATGCTGCTGTAAAAAGGAAGGATTTCTTATCATTTTTAACAGCATAGATGGAATTGTAGAGCTTTATGCTAAGTGAAATAAGCCAATCAATGAAAGAAAAAATACCACATGATCTCACTCATTTAAGGATAATAAAAACTATTATAAACTGATGAACAAAAATAGATACAGAGGCAGAGCAGCATCGAACAGACTCTCAAACTACAGTGGGAAGGACAGGGATGGTTGGGGGGTTGGCAGGTAAGAGATCAATGGAAGGACTTGTATACATGCATGTAAGCATAACCAGAGGACACAAGACACTGGGGAGTAGGGTAGGCTGGGGAAAGATCAAGGGAAAAATTGGAGACATATGTAATATTCTTTGTAATATCTTAAGAAATATAACAAAATTTAAAATATAAAATAAAATAAAAAAGACCCTTCACTGATCTGAAGCACAGGTACTAGTCTGATAAAAAAAAAGAAGGAAAACTGCAAATTGAAAGAGAAATATCAGATGAGAACAAGCAATGCAGCAGTGCCTTGAACCACTGGGTAGGAGTTCTTGGACGTACTTGAGATTGCTTGGCTCCCTCTATAACCCCTCCCTCTATGGTGCTTGCTATTTCCAAACATCATTTCAATATCTGATGAGTGGTCCTGTGAAAACTGAATATTTCAATAAGCAATAAAAATTATTAAGACTCTGCACCAGTCTTTTAGATTTTTTTAAAACATAAAAGTCTATTTTACCAATCAAAACTGTGCAGAGAAAGACTGAGATATGAGGTACATATCATTTTTTCACAATACCTGGATTACACATGCATAACAATGAATTCCTTAAAAACTTTTCCCATTACTGTAGGTTAGGAACATTTTATTACATTATACATTTTGTGGACAGTTATGGGAATTAGAATGGGGGATTTGTCTCCTATATTATCTCTAAGTCATAGGTATGGAATGTGGACTGGTCATTTCATCGCACTTAGTCAGGTTATTTAAATCACCTGTGACTTTGTTTCCTTTTCTGTAAATAGAATATGAATATATATTTCAGGAGAGAAACATTAATGGACTGCCTCCAATATGCCCCCAAACCAGGGATTGAACCTGCAAGGCATGTACATGCCCTGAGCTGGGATTGAACTCCTAACCATTTTGGTGTATGGGGTGAATCTCCAACCAACCAAGCCACCCTGCACAGACTAAGTCATTTTCTTTATATTGTAAAATAATTTTAGTTTTTTATAATAAAATTTTCTAAATTTTTTTCAGGAAAAATACAAAATATTTAATTTTACAAAGATATTTGTATAATTTGGTCAATTGTTAACCTGAGGTTTGTAATTAAAATATATAGCAGTACTTTAATATAAAGTCTTATTCCCTGTTTCTAAAAATTAAACTAGAAATACATCATTATATTTTTGTTGATTATAAAGACCAACAATAATCTTACTGAAATTTTATCTAGAACCTTGCTTCTAAATAGCATAAGAATTTCTGAACTTTAAATATTAAAATTATAGGTGGTATTCTCTCTTATATCATTATAAGTAAATAGTTTTTGTGGGGGATAGATTTGAAATATATATGATTGAACATACTCTTTGATTTATTTATAATTCTCATTGTTTCTTTACTCATTCATTCATTCATTCATTCATTCATTTTTGTTCATCTTCACCTGAGGATATTTTCCCATTGATTTTTAGAGATAGGAGAAGGGAGAGGGAGAGACAGAGAGAAACATCATTGAGAGAGAGAGATGCATCATTGGTTGCCGCCTGCATGCACCCCAACCAGGGCTGGGGAACCTGCAACCAAGATATGTGCCTTTTACTGGAATCACACCTGGGACCCTTCAGTCTGAGGGCCGACGCTCTATCCACTGAGCCAGTCCAGCTACGGCCCTACTCATTGATCATACATTCAATACACACTAAGCCAGAAGCAGATTTACATGAACATAACGAACCTTAAGTTTCAGGCCATTTCAGCCTCTTCCAAAAACAACGCCTTAGCAATTGCTTCACATTCCTCTCCAATTATGTTATATTTAAGCAATTAAAATTTTTTAACCATAGTTAGTTAAGACTGATAATCTCTTGATACAACAGGCATTTGTTGCTGTATACTTTGTTGTGTACTAAAGAGATCATCCAACCATTTTTAGACACATAATTAGCCTGTATAGTGGCTCTGTCCTGCCTCTCCCCCGGTCAGGAGCAGCCACGGGCCCTTTTCCTGCCTGGTTAGCAGAAGTCGAGTTGGGGGATACATAAACTTGTATTTAGTAAGTGAAACCCCTTTACGAATGAGTGCAAACAGGAATCATGATACTCCTAAAGGTCACTGTCCTGAGTCAACCATCATCATGTCATAGAGGCTTAGGACCAGCGATCACCATGGTCTGTAAATAATGTCCCAGGATCCTTAACAGTCAAATATACATAAAGGAGGTCTGAAAGTGCAAAGCTCAAAAGGTTTGCTTGTTGGAATATTCTTGAAATTTTTATAATTTTATTTTAAAAAACTGAAATTATCTTATCAATAAATCCTAATATGCAAATAAACCAAAAGGTGGAACAACTGAACAACTGGTTGCTATGATGTGCACTGGCCACCAGGGGGTACATATGAAAGATGGAGGGCATTGGCAGTGGGCAGCAGAGCATGGAACATGGCAGGCATCAGTGGCAGCAGGATGGTGGGGAAGGTGAACGGGGGCGCCAGACCAAGGTGGGGCGCTGGTTGCTATCATCGGGCAAGCCTCTGGTAGTTACTGAAAATTCGTTGCTCCCACGTGCCACAGTCCTGCCGAGCGCTCACACCTGCTGCCGGCCCCTGGTGCCGGCTCCGATCTCTTGGCACTGTCAGCGAGTGAGAGTGGGAGCTACTGGCACCGATCACCTCTCAGGGCTTCTCCACCTCTCCCTGCTCCTGAGGGGTGATCAGGGCAGCAGCTGCCTCTCACACCCACTGTCAGTGACAGCCCTTCTCACACCCGCTGGAGCCACCACTTACATCCATTGCTGGTGCTGGCCCTGTTCACACCCACAACTGGTGCCAGAGCTGCCGCTCACACCCACTGCTGGCGCTGATCCCAATCACTTCATGCTGTCAGTGTGTGGGAGCGCCAGCAGTGGGAGCAGGGCTGCTGGCAGACAGGGGACTGGAGAGCTGCAGACAGGGCCAGGTGGGGGCACAGAGGATGGGCCAAGACCCGCCCCTGTGACCACTGCAGCCTGGCATCCCACAGTTCCTTTCAAGGTGCACAAATTCATGTACTGGGCCCCTAGTATAATATAAAGAAAGTGATTTCGTTTAGTCAGAGTGGCTTGGTTGATTGGAGATTTACCCCATTCACAATTTTATAGAAATATATAATTGTGGAATATTCATTTCTCCTCAGAATCTAACACAACAGAATATCTCTCTTAGGCATAAGCTACATTATGTATACGACAACAAAGGAACCTTGCATTTTTTTTAAATGAGAATTTTATGAAATAGTACTTATTAAAATCATTGTGTTTATAAGACACAGACCTGAAGCAATATTACAGAGAGTATCTTATATACAAAGGACACTGATGGAAATTACCATTTTACCAAGTTTTAAAGTAATCTTTAAAGTCCCCATGAAATAATCAATACTTATTTATGACATTGAAAGAAGATTTTTCTAAATTGTCATTATTAATTTTAGAATAATCAACATTGCCAGTGGTAAGACTCAATAATATTTTTATTCTCTCTAAAGAATATATTAATTCAAACATATAAATAAGTGAAACAGCCAAAGCCAAAGAAAAAGTACAATAAAGGGTGTGTTAGCCGTTTAATAAAAAAAAATTTAGAATTTACGCATGTGGAAAGAGTCAGCTTCTTCGAATATTCATTTCTTTATTAATTCTAAATAAATACTCACATCATCCCTATCTTGTGTTGTTTTCCTGAAAGAGCCTAAAAGTTTGGCTTTAGGCTCCACAAAACCTGGATCCACCCTATCGATGAGGCAGATAATAATTTTATTTTACTGAGACTGAACCTATGAAAAAGTAAGCACCCTGGCTATTACCAGGAAACAAATAGTGAGATGAAATTTGAATCCAAGACCAAGTCATTTCAAAGCCCATCCTAAGGTCACCACTCTTCTAGCCACTTCTCAGAGGCCGAGAGGAACAATGGCTCTCTAGTGGAGGGATAGAGACACTGGCAGGTCTAGCTCCCTGAACCCTCCTCCCACCACCACGTGTGGCTAAGACCCATGCGTGAGAGGCCACTCTAACAAGCACGCTTTCTATTGGGAACTTTGCTGCTGTGAATAATAGGTCCCAGGGTGGGAACATCCTTCCACGTTGGAACCAGGTTGGTAGGTCCACGCCGACAGGAGCCAGGCCAGGAGATGTTAGGGTTTAAAAAAGGGGGGGGGGGGGGGGAAGGAGACATATGTAATACTTTCAACAATAAAGAATTATTTTTAAAAAAGGAATATTATTGCATCTTTTTTTTCACAGCGGGCTGAGACCAGTGTGTTGGTGTCAGCCCCGAGGGGCGGTTAGAAGTATGCAATATAGGGTCAGGGTGTGGGTGCAGGAGTTGGTCAAATGGAGGGGAGGGAGGAGAGAGCACAAGTTGGTCAAGGGAGGCAAGGGAGTGCACGGGTCAGCAGGGGAAGAGGAGTTCTTCTTATCTTGTGTCTGCAGGCGCCAGCTGTCTGCCCCAAGCTTGGGTAAAAGTGTATAACAATATATATTTCAGAAAACATGTCCAAGCAGGAGAGATTAGGGGTAGTTCATCCTAAGACGGGTAAGCGATAAGCTTTTTCTTTCTAAATGCATCTACAATGTTAGGAATGAATGAAACTTCAATAAAAGCACTGCACTCAAATATGCTTTGTTTTATTATGTGGAAAATATTTTGAACTCAATGACTGCTATATTATAGCCTCTAATGTATTCTGCTCGCACCTCTTAAGGTAAGCTGTGTCATGATCCACTACTACCATAATTGCTTTAATTAAGCAGTCAATGCTATCCTAGCATTGGATCTTAATTATATGCACAGAATGGTAGACTTATTTTACATATGTAAACTAATTAGTTGTCAAAGCAAATGCAGATAGTATTCTGCAAGTAAAGGCTTTCATTTTCTCTCTAAAATTTCTAGAATATTATTTAAATGAAATTAATATTCAAACAAAGCTTTTAGTTAAAAAAGCATGAATGTAGACTAAACTTCCTTTGTATGTTAACATAATCAAGAATACAACTACCATATTTCACTGATATTATCTAAAACAGTGGACTTACTACTGTCTCCAACCTGTAAGTTTAAATACTTCTGAGAAATAGAGAAGAATACTGCATTTGAATCCAGAAATTCTGTTTTTTTATATGAATTACTCATAGATTTATCTTATATTTGTTAGCTCTTAACTTTTCTAAATTTTATATCCACCAATCATAATATGGGTGTAATGAGTTCATTTGCCCCAATACCAATGCCTTACTTATTGGAAGAATTTTGTAATATGATGTAGGTGAAAGCAAGCACAGTGAAAATTCACTTCTTGGACATCTTTACCTGTTTTATACAGAAACATACACTTTCATTTCTTTTTGCAAGGTGAGCATCAAAGCAAACACTGAAAAGAGAATTGTATTCTTGATGCATTTTGTCAGAACCATAAAGGTATAAATGCACAAACAAAAGAAAAATGATGAACAGCCCTTCAGAAAGACCCGAAGGCCTCCCCTTTTCTCGCTTGCCAAAGAATCACAGTATTCCAACCATTTTTAGACACAAAATTACTTTCTCTTTTACCTAGAATTAACTTTTTGTTGTTTCAATTGTTTTAAATGAAAATGATTCTGTCTCTCCCCTCAAGCCTTCACTGTCCTAAAAATTTAGCAGAGAAGTGAAAACTTTTTCTTCTGCTTTTTCATTAATGTACACATGGTATGTATCCTACCATCAAGGAAAATAAGCACTTTGAACTTGAAAGGGAGAACCAACTAGTCTGTCTACAACCAAAAAGTCTTCCCAAACCACTCCAAGATGACATGAACTCCCCACATTTTGTTTTGTACATTCTTGTTCTCGAATATCCTACCAACCCAGCTCATCACTTCATTTCTCCACAGCTTAGATTCAACTGGGAGAGTCTATTTCCTATTTCAGTGAATCACCCATTTTTCCCCTGAGTTGTCCCACCAAGAACCTTGGGACTACATCTTTTGCTTTTTTTTTTTTTTTTCTTTCTTTCTCAATTATAAAGTTCTGCTTTTTTTTCCACCTTAAAGTTTTCTAGCTCTTCTTTCTCTATATCCTTTGGCCAGTAACCACCTATAATCTCAGAGACTTTAAAATAGATCTCAGCAACTATTCTGAGTTAGACATTTGTCCTTTTCATTATCATTAGCCATTGGGGTGAACGTGCTCCTAAAAAATATTCCCTCCACTTCCTACCAAGATGGAATGGAATGTCAGGAATGGGATTATATTCACACCTGAAACCACCAGAAAAACACAAAAAAATATTGTAAAACAATGATTTTCAGACATTGGAAAGAGAGCCAACACTGCAGGGCTATGATTATATATGAGAGAGAGAGAGAGAGAGAGAGAGAGAGAGAGAGAGAGAGAGAGAGAGAGAGAGAAAGAAATTGTTTGTCTCTTCAAGTTTGTCACTGAACACTGCTTGATGTGTCAGAAAACAAACTGACACCAAGGAACCATGGAAAGAACCACTGGGCAGGAGTAGAAGAATAATTTCCAGAGTTCACATAGTACTAAGAATAGTTAGTAGTCACAGCATCCAGAGTGGAAAGATCTTGTAATGCATGAGGCATCAAATAGAATCCCACTTAAGAATATTGTCTACATGATGAGGTGAAATTCACCAGAGTGGCCCTACCTAATAAAACTTATTCCAGCCCCTTAGTTAATTCTACCCAAGCAGACTAGTGACTTTGAAGTTCTGAGTGTACCAACAATTAATGAGAAGTCAGGGGCAGATGGAACTTCAACAGGGTAACCCAGGGTAGAGCAAGGAACATGGAAACAGGTGATGCATGGAGTGTGGAGTATTAGATTCTTCTTCAGCTGCGGCCTTTCTCTGAAACTCAACCATATGCTTCCAGACTTCAATCTGGAACACCTTCCAGTTTGCTTTGTCAACTCTAGCTATTTATAAGATTGACACTGTTTCAGCTTCTAGTTGAAGTCTTCATACAAACAAGGCATGTTATCTAGAATCATGGGTCAGTCTTGACCTTGACTCAGAAAATCCCATGGGCCAGAAATGGAGAATGCTGGACCAGTTCACCAGTTAAAATCCCCTTTATTCCACATCACTTATTTGATCTTATATTTGTCATGGTCCTGTAGACACTGAAATTTAGAAACTTTGTTGCCTGCTAATCAACTACCAACTTCAATGGCATTCAGTTTTCCATGTAAATAGTTTTATCCCTGACCCTAACCTTCCCACTGGTCTGCAAAGAAACAGGAATGGATGATCCCATAAGGAAAAAACAGCGCATTCTATTGAAGCCAACTAGAACTGATGCAGATGTTAATATCAGTTTATAAGAACATTAAAACAACTTGTATTTCATATGTTTAAAAACTTAGAAACCAGCTGGCTCAGTGGTTGAGCATCAACCTATGAACCAGGAGGTCACAGTTCAATTCCCAATCAGGGCATATGCCGAGGTGGGGCTTGCAGGAGGTAGGCAATCAATGATTCTCTCTCATCATTGATGTTTCTATCTCTCTCCATCTCCCTTCCTCTCTGAAATCAAGGAAAAAATATTTTAAAAAACTGAATTAGAGCTATTGAAAAAAATTCCCCAAATCAAATTTCATGAAGCAAAAAGTACAATATCAGGGATGAAGAATACATTGGATGGCATTAATGGAAGATTAGACATTGTACACAAAATTACTGAAGTTGAATATATAGCAATATAATAATCTAAAATGTAAAAAGATGTATTAGAGCTATGACATTGAGAAAGTCATGAAAGAGAGGGAGGAGTCTCATTTGGAAGACAAAACTAAACTTGGAAACTGATGTGTTATAAGTAAGAAGAAGAAAGATATGCAAGATTTTGATATTTGTGGAAATTAGGGCCTAACCAGTAGGAAGATCATAACCTAAGTATAACCTGAAGGTAAATTCAATCTAATAACAAGAAAATAGTAAGTTATCCAATAATTTAAACAATAAAGACGATTAGAGGGTTGATGGAAATTCATACAGATCTATTTTGGTTCTTTCCTAAACTCAGAGTTCAATTCTTTTTTTGCCTCTGAATACTTTATGATGTTTCCTTTGGGAATAAACTTGTTAGCTCTGTGATAAAATGACCTGAATAAGTGCAACAGAATTTTGAAAAATTATCCCCAGGGATATTCAGATTGTGATCCCCTACTATTGGCTAACCATCTAATTGACACTATTTTTTTCTCCTGGTTATGTGTAATCTAATATTAATAATAACTTTAAAAATTAATATTTATCATTATTTTTTTCCAGATGTTATACCTTAGTCATCTGTTATGGTTACAGAGCCTTTCCTTTTTAAAATATTTATAAGATCTTTGAAAGGATAAAAGGTTCTTCACAGTTAACCTAAATGTATATCGCTTATCTTTTTTTAAAGAAAAATGTGCAAAGAATTATAAACTTGTACAACAAATGTATTTTCTATACATAGTAGACTTCCTGACTAAATAATAATAATGCCTAGAACTTGCTGAGTATTTTGAGCCAGCTCCATAAGTGTTTACAGGAGATGAGTAAATTGTAAAAAAAGTACATTTTCCTGAGAATATATAACATCAAATTGTTATTGTTTACTATATGCAATAACGCTGCTGTAATATGATTTTTTATTTATGTGAAAACTCCATTTTCATTATATGAAGATATTTGTGTTATATTTAATTAATAACATTGTAATTATAAATTAATTTATACAGGTATCTTGATAAATTATCTATAATAATAAAAGGGCAATATGCTAATTAGACCAGACATCATTCCAGATGTCCTTCCGGACAAAGCTGAGGCCAGAGGGATGCCCCGGTTCCAGGTGCCAGAGGGAAGCTGGTGCCAGCAGCCAGAGGATGGAAGACCTATTCTTGCACGAATTTCGTGCATTGGGCCTCTAGTTATAATTACGGTTAGCAATTGACCATAACAATATAAATAATTATAAATAAATATTATAATATATAAATATAATGCTATATAAATATTAAATAAATATAATAATACATAAGTATAATAATATGAATAAATACACCTTATTATTATGGTCAATTGCTTACCATAGTTCGTTGACACAGAAATAATCAATCTTAGTAATTTGATGCATATTCTTCCAGGGTTTTATCTCTTTTTCTCTCTGTATCATGCACACACATGTTTAAAAATACATCATGGACTTCTTTATGAGATCAGAAATTATACATGCATAATCATTTTAATAATTATGTATTATTCATTGAATTACCATAGCAGTAATAGAGATTTAAAGTATTTCTTCTGTTTCGCTATTATAAATAGCTCCGAGATGAATATCACAAAATGGATATCTTTGCTCGCATTCTGCTATTCACTTCTGTACATAACTATTATCTGTATTTTGGTCCATGTCCTTTTTCAGGAGCTGATTTCAGTAACTGAGCTTGATTTCCACTCCTGCCCACAAAGAGAGCCAAGAATGACTCCCACAATATGCAGGTTGGTTTAAAGTGGGGAAAGTCTAGGAAACCATTTGTTGGGGTAACTCCATAAATAGGCGACGATTATATACTAAAGCAGTGAGCACAAAATGGACAGAGGGGAAAGTCTGAGAGGCATTTCTTACATGGAAAGATTCTCTCTTTTTTTTAATATATTTTATTGGTTGCCTTTTTGTTCTGTTGTTAGATTTTAACTTTTATTGAAGTTTTCTTTATTTTAAATATATTTTATTGATTTTTTACAGAGAGGAAGGGAGAGGGATAGAGAGTTAGAAACATCGATGAGAGAGAAACAGATCAGCTGCCTCCTGCACACTCCCTACTGGGGATGTGCCCACAACCAAGGTACATGCCCTTGACCGGAATCGAACCCGGGACCCTTCAGTCCGCAGGCTGAGGCTCTATCCACTGAGCCAAACCAGTTCAGCTGGGAAGATTCTCTTAGTATGGTCTCTTTGAGGACAGAGACTTTGGCTCATTCTTCTCCATTTCCAGTGCTTATTGCAATGAATGGCACATAACTAAAGGGGGCGAAAACAAACAGACAAGACAAAATTAAAGAAAATAATTTATAGCAATGGATGTCTAACTTGTGTGGACACTGATTGAGAGGAAGAAAATGAAGACAGCTGTTCTTATTTCTTAGTCTGAGTGTTTCTGTTTTGAAAACTAGAAGCCGTGCTCACTTGCTATAATCATTTTGAAAACCTTTTTTAAATCATCGCATGTGTGCACAAAAACGCTTTCTAAAAATCTGTCTCTGTTTTAAAAATCATTACTCCAGGAAACATAAATTTCTTCTCTTCCACATGATCATGAACATTCTCTATTAATGTCTACTCTGTGTTATAGTGAAATATCTTATTGCCTCTACTTGCTGGCAATGTATTTGACAGGTACCTTGTTTTTCATACGTCACTCTGCCTAGTGTATTACCTTGCCTGCTATATTTTTAATTTTATAAATGAAATAAAAAATGTGTTATAAAGCTGTATTCTATATATTATCAAAGTTATTACTGATGTTGACTATTTTTAAATAAATGAGTCTAATTTATTTACTTACTTTTTCCTCATTATAGTTTGTGAGTCAGAGAACTGTGTTCTACAAACATCTACCTGCTGTTTGATTTATGGCAGAGTGAGTCATACTAAGACTTCCCACAATCCATGCTCAGGCACCCCTGTAATTGTTCCACTGATCAATCTTATTTAGAAGCTAAGAAGTAATAATAGAGAGTGTGAGAGCAAAGACAGGAAAAAATATTTTTTTAAAAAATAGACATTTTATGCACTTTCAGCTTAATTTTTGTGAAAAAACACTCATTTCTCAATGTATTCCTAAATGTCTTGCCGAAGATTACATGTTTCACTATGGAGTAAAGCATAACAATTATTGTCCCTTAAGTAAAATAATTGGAAAGTTATATCCTGACTTTTCAAGCTAGGATAAAACATCTTATTCATATATCACTTCAAAATAATGTAAAATTTCTTTTCATAATTTGCACTTAATTTTTTTGGAATCCAATGAAATAAAATGCTAAAAGAAGTTTCATCTTATTAATAAAGTATTCTCACAAAAAGCCCCAAACCCTGATTTTTGGACATAAGTGTGGGCTCTCTAATCAGAATAGCTCTGTTATTTTACTAGGTGTATGTTCTTGAGCAAGTTACTTAACGTCACTGGGTATAAATGTTCACAGATATGTTCATGGAGATACTTAGTAATACTAAGAATGTAGTTGTGGAGATTAAAAGAAATAAAATAGGGGATGTTCTCACACTGCCTGGCACATAGAAAATGATGAATAAATACAGTATTAGCTTTCCTATTTATCAGTAGTTCTGAGTTAAGGATTCTTGCCACAGTCTCTAATACCTTTCATTGTATAAGTACACATTTTTTCTGCACTCACCCACTGCTTGACACATTGGAGTATTTGTTAATCCTGAAACTATTGCACTTTAAATGTGACCTTTATTAACGGTTTACATTACTTAATTATAACTCTTGCTTGAGAATGCTTTCATAACACGACAGGAAATAAATAGGTAAGTAATTAAGAGGCCATTGCAGATTCTCCTCATTGAGAGAAATACCTTTGTATGGAAAAATGTCTAATAGGTATGGATTAGTATAGAAATAACATCCTCTAGGTTTGGCTTGAATGAGGCAACAAAAAAGAAAAGCAAGCCCACAGAAATTGTCTCTGAATATATATGGCTGAGGGTTTCTAAGAATGGAGAACATTTTATTGTAGTTTTTATTCCTATGCTATGGTTATATTTTCTCTCAAATATAGAATTATACCATAAAAATTTGCATAGTATCCTATATAATAAAAGCCTAATATGCTAAGTGTCTGGTCATCCAATCAGCTATTTAACCAATCAAATCGTAATATGCCAATGATATGTTAAGGCCACTCAACCGCTCACTATGATGTACACTGACCACCAGGGGGCAGACACTCTGACCAGTAGGTTATCTTGCTGTTGGCGTCCAGCCAATCAGGACTAAGCAAGACAGGCTGGACACACCCTGGAGCCCTCCTGTGATCCCTCCCCAGCTGGCCAACCTCCCACATCTCTCCCCAGCCCTGATCGTGCACTGGTGGGGTCCCTAGTTTTTAATAAATCTTGAAAGTAAGCATGTGTTACATATTTGGCAAAACATAAGGCATAGAGAAGACTATAGGCATTATTGTAAGTGCAGTTATTATTGAAACTAGAGGCCTGGTGCATGAATTTGTGCACCAGTGGGGTCCCTTGACCTGGCCTGTGAGATCCAGCCAAAACTGGCTCTCTGACATTCCCTGAGGGGTCCCGGATTGCAAGAGGGTGCAGGACAGGCCAAGAGACCCCACTGGTGCATGATTGGGGCCAGGGAGGGATGCAGGAGGTTGGCCAGCTGGGGAGGGAACACAGGAGTGCTCCAGGGCATGTCCAGCCCATCTCACTTAGTCCCGTTTGGCCGGACCCCAGCAGCAAGCTAACCTACTGGTCAGAGCGTTTGTCCCCTGGTGGTCATAGCAAGTGGTTGAGTGGCCTCAGCATATCATTAGCATATTATGCTTTGATTGGTTGAACGGACAACTGGACAACTGGACACTTAGCATATTAGGCTTTTATTATATAGGATAAGAACAAGAAATTAAAAAGCAGAGAATTGGAAAAGAGACTGTAATCTACTAGTAGACATAACATATTGGGTATTAGATTTTTTATAGGATTTAGATGGGCATTCAAGCCAATTTTATTTAAATTGAATATGTGAATGTCAAGGTGACACCAGATTGTATAGTTTCTTAGCATATTAATTACTGGATATTGTACTCTTCAGAAGTACCCCCTTTTAATTTAATTAAATGTGTTGATTTAATATTTATTGATTTTTCAGTAAATAGATAATATTATTGTAGTAAATATCTTACATGCCCTTTGAGTAAGCTTAAGAAATGCTCATTGCTGCTCATTGACATTCCCCTCTCATGGACGTGCATTTTACATCTTTATCCCCCCACCCCAGAGGCAACATTACCTGTCCAATACTTGAAATGGATATGATCTACACTTCTATAGGGGTTCATCTTTCCCCAGTTAAATCGTATGCCTGTACTATGAGTAGACATATTTAGACAACCAACTTGTCCCTTCTGTATATTTCTTTGGTAGCAGTAGATTCTGTCTGAAGCAGAGCTGAGCTGGAGAGAGCCAAGCTTCAGAGAGTGTTGTAGTCAATTCAAACAACAGACCAACATGTAGTAGAAATCAGAGGTTAAACCTGAGAGAGGAACAGTTCCTCCACTGTTCCATTTGTTCCTGTGGAACTGCATTGGCGGGGGTCACTGAGCATGAGAAGGGAAAAGTGTCTTAAAGTTTCCCCCATGAGTAGACATCCCAATGGGGGTACCTAGGCTAAGGGTGCAGATGTGTATAAGAAAACAAATGGCCAGGAGAGCCTGAGTCCTTCACTGGGACTCCCTCCAAAGATTATAATGACTTGGTGTGCTCCAGGTGTGCTCTGGGTCACCTTTTTTCCCATGAAGCACTGCCAGGTAAAACCTTTGTAATTGCCTGTGTTCATGTGAGAAAAATCACACATAAACCACCATCCACATGACCCAGATACTGGACCTATTATTACCCTTATCCAGACCCTGGCCCATTGTTCATAGTTGATGGATCCATAATGTGATACCTGAACTCATGAAAAGATAAATGTCATTTACTCTTAAGTCGCTACACAAAGTCATAAAATATGAAGCTACTAAAAATGAAAAAATCTATTTCACCATCCAGTGACTAAATCAGTGGAAGCAGTTGCTTAACAAAGAAAAAGAAAATAAGTCAATGGAGTAAAGTAATGATGAGCTGGACAAAATAAATATTTAATATCATCTGAATGTTTGGCTCTAGTTCATTTTTAACATCCAGATACATCCTTGTATGTCACCTCTATGGATATTTATTGTTATTATAATATGCATTGAACCACTTTGTTTGAAGTAGCTAAAGTGCTTTTGTCATTTAAAACCAAGAACCCCAACAAACACAAATGGTGCATGAAGAAAAAAACAAACTAGTATGTCCTCTTTGAAATTGTTGAAACAAACATAATAAGTTCTTGAAAGTTTTTCTCTAAGGACTCAATACTTCTAAAAACCATTTATCATATATGTTGATTGAATCCACAGATTTTAAAAAAGACCCCAAGCCTGCCTACTGAATATTCTGTCCTGTGGCTCTTCATTCAGTCATCTGCAATGAGGTAAAATTAATTCATAATTTTTTTTCATATGATGGCTGTTTAATAATTTTCAAAGAGCTAGGTTTAATAAGCTTTGGTTAATTCACTTGGGATCCTGATTATAGTAGCATGCTTTATCAGTGAAGAACTTCTTAAATTTTTGCTTACGTCTTTCTTCTCCTCCCAGACATATTTTATAAATTCATAGTAGAATTAACTGAGTGCAATCTTTCTATTTTATTTATTTATTTTTCAATCCTCACCCAAGGGCAAGCTTACTGATTTTAGAGGGAGGGAAAAGAAGAGAAAGAGAGAGGGAGAGGGAAGGAGGGAGAGAGAGAGAGAGAGAGAGAGGGAGAGAGATTTGAGGGAGATATATTGATCCTTTGTCTCTCCTATGTACCTTGACCAGTGATGGAACCTGCAACATTTCAACGTACAAGACAACACTCCAACCTACTGAGCCACACTGGTCAGGGCAAGTGCAGTCTTCCTAGAAGGGTAAAAAGCAAAATAATATCAACTGCGAGTGTCTTAGAAAGGAAGTAACCTCCTCATAATGCTGGCTTTATTGATTGCATGGAGTCACTTGGAAGTATCCTGAGATGAATGGATAATTAGCCTTGTTGGTTAAGAAAAAAGAGTGTATGATTAGATATTTTATGTAGATATAAAACACATTAAAAGTATATGATCCCTGGACTGGATAGTGAAATGATAGTTGTAGGTCTTTGAAAGATAGATGCTGACACTTTTATGATTTCATTATTCTGAGAATTGCCAAAGTATGAGAATATTATATATAGAATCCTATGTATCTTTCCCCAAATTTCTTCAGTGATTATATCTTATACAGCTGTAACACAATGCCAATGCCAATGCCAATACCAGGAAATTTGCCGCAGTACAATTTAAGTAGACAGCCCATATTCAGTATTTTTAATTGTTTTTATTTTATTATTATTATTATTACTAGTGAACCAGTGCATGGATTTGTGCACATTGAAAAGAAAATAATTAGAAGGTGGCCGGTAGGGTGGGTTTGGGCCAGACGGACCATACACATCCTGGAGCCAACCTCCTGAGGTCCCTCCCCAGCCAGCCACACCTGGAGTGGCACCACGGCTCGAAGGGCATCTGTGGAGTGAGCAGGGTCCCTCCGGCAGGTGGGGTCCCTCAGCCTGGCCTGTGGGAACCAGGCCAAAACTGGCTCTCCAGCATTCCCCTGAGGGGTCCCAGAGTGCAAGAGGACACTCTGCAAAGTTGCTGTTGTACAGGGTGTGGAATGCAAACACAAGTGTGCAGTAAAGCAGATTTGGGGCCAACAGTGCCCCAACAACAATATAACCCATGGCCGAAATTGGACCGCATGGCCCCGTGAGGGATCAGGTTCCCTCCTCTCTGGTTCCAGGTTGTATCACCCAAGAACTGCCACTGCCATCACTGCAGCTCGGCAGCTCCTGCCTTGAGCATCTGCCCCCTGATGGTCAATGCATATCATACCTACTGGGCAGTTGGAAGGTTGGACAGTCACTTAGCCTTTTATATATATAGATTAATTTTTTTGCTTTTACTTTTTTCTTTTTATTGTTTAAAGGATTACATATAGTATTACATATGTCTCCTTTTCCCCCATTGGCCTCCCCCAGACTCCTACCCGCCAGCATATGCCTTCACCTCCCCTAGTGTCTGTGTCCATTGGTTATGTTTATATGCATGCATACAAGTACTTTGGTTGGTCTCTTACTCCCCCCTGACCTTTCCCACCTTCCCACTGATGTTTGACAGTCTATTCAATGCTTTTCTGTCTCTGTAGCTATTTTTATTCATTAGTTTATGATGTTCATTATATTCCACAAATGAGTGAGATCATGTGATATTTATCTTTCTCTGACTGGCTTATTTCGCTTAGCATAATGCTGTGTGTGTGTGTGTGTGTGTGTGTGTGTGTGTAGTTCTAAGCAATCTATATATATAAAAGCCTGAGAGATGGAATGACCCAACGACCAAATGACCAAATGATCGGTCTACCGGTCACTATGACGTGCACTGACCCCCAGGGAACAGTTGCTCAATGCATAGGATTGGACTCCCTCCTGTCTGGATCAAGCCTGCAGGGGTTGGGTCAAAACAAGCTATCCAACATCCCCCTAGGGGTCCCAGATTGTGAGAGGGTGCAGGCCAGGCCGAGAGACTCCACTGGTGCACTAACCCATACATTGGGCCTTTAGTTTTATCGGAAACATGAACTCTTCTATTACTACAAGGGAATACCCTCGCACTATCCCTTTATATTTGCAAACCCATGCCTAGTCCCTATTACCTGACTACTACTGTGTTTTCTACCACTATATTTTCAAGTTGTTATATTAATGTTACATAAATCTTACATTAGTTAAACTTCAGGAAATTTTTTCACCAATAATTATGTCCTAGAAATCTATCTGGATTATGCTTGTATTAATAGTATGTTTATTTTATTTTATTGAAATATTTATTGACTTTTAGAGAGAGAGGAGGGGAGAGAAAAAAACACACACATAAGAATGTGATAGTGAAATATCAATGTGCTGTCTCCCACACACCACTATCAGGGGTGGAGCCTGCAACCAGGTCATATGCCCTGACTGGGAATTGAACCAACAACCTTTCAATGCATGGGATGATCCACACTTAGCTGAGTCACACTAGACAGGACAGTATTGTGTTTATTGTTATGTAGACTTCCACGGTGTGGATGTAGCACAGTTATGCAAACATTAACCATTGAAGGACATTCACACGTTTTCAGTTTTATATATTACAAAAATCTGATTTAAACATTTATGTACAGGTTTAATGAGGATGTATGCTTTCATTCTTCTGGTATAACTGCTCAAGAGTATGACAAATGTGTTGTACAGTTAGTACATGTACAATTTTATAAGAAACAGCCAAGTTATTTTCTAGAGTGGCTGCTCATTTTATATTATCACCAGAAATATATATGAAAGACCTAGTTTATCCACATTCTCACCCAGAAATTGTTTTTTGTCATGATTTTTAAAAAAAATTTAGGTATTTGAATGAGTGTACAGTGATATATAATAGTAATTATAACTTGTACATCCTTAATGTTAAATGGCATTGAACATATTTTCATATGTTTGTTTGCCACACAGATCTCCTCTTTGGTAAAATATCTGTACACTAGAGCCCTGGTGCACAAACAATTTGTGAACTTGGGGAAGGGGGGGTTCCTCAGCCTGGCCTATGCCCTCTCACAGTCTGAGACCCCTTGGGGGATGTCCACCTGCTGGCTTAGACCTGCTCCTCGGGGGATCGGGCCTAAGCGGGCAGTCAGACATTCCTCTGGCAGCTCAGGAGTCCTCGGGGGATGTCCACTTGCCAGCGGGGAGCCGGCCTAAGCTACAGTCGGACATCCTTAGCGCTGCTGAGGAGGCAGGAGAGGCTCCCATCACCACCACTGTGCTGGCAGCCATCAGCCTGGCTTGTGGCTAAGCAGAGCTCCCCCTGTGGGAGCATACTGACAACCAGGGGGCATCCCCTGCATTGAGCGTCTGCCTCCTAGTGGTCAGTGTGCGTCATAGTGACCAGTCATTCCCAATTGTTTTGCTGTTAGGGTCAATTTTCATATTACCCTTTTATTATATAGGATAGAGACCTGGTGCACAGATGGGGGCCAGCTGGTTTGCCCTGAAGGGTGTCCTGGATCAGGGTAGGGGTCCTGCTGGGGTGCCCGGCCAGCCTGGGTGAGGGGCTAATGGCTGTTTGCGGGCTGGTCAAGCCCCCCAGTGGGGACAATCACCCCATGGAGGTGTGGCCAGACTGGGTGAGGGACTGAGGGCTGTTTTCAGGCTGGCCACACTTCCTTCAGGGTGGGGTGCCTACTGGGGTGCCTGGCCAGCCTGGGTGAGAGGATGAGGGCTGTTTTCAGGCTGGCCACACTCCCTTCAGGGTGGGGGTCCCCATTAGGGTATCTGGCCAACCTTAGTGAGGGACTGATGGCTGTTTGCAGGTTGGTCAAGGCCCCCAGTGGGGATCTTTACCACATGGGAGTGTGGCCAGCCTGGGTGAGGGGTTGATATCTGTTTTCCAGCTGGCCACCCCCCGGGCAAGCCAGTTTCCCAGCCCCTTCTT
The DNA here is from genome assembly GCF_028538775.1 of Myotis yumanensis. NCBI lineage: Eukaryota > Metazoa > Chordata > Mammalia > Chiroptera > Vespertilionidae > Myotis > Myotis yumanensis. The sequence goes on from NW_027223772.1 coordinate 7,106,322, forward strand.
GAGCGGAGGCCACACCAGCTAGAAGTAGGTATCTGGGATTTATTTATCTTCTATAATTAAAACTTTGTAGCCTTGAGTGGAGCTCAGGGCCAGCAGGGCAGGTGGGAAGCTTGGTTTCTTCCATCACCGGGGCAACTCAAGCCTCCTGTTCGTTCCACCTCCGTGGCCGCCGCCATCTTTGTGATGGAGTGAGGGAGTGAGGGGGTGATGATTAATTTGCATATTACTCTTTTATTAGATAGGATATCTTCTGATTTTCCAATTGGATTATTTTTAAACTTTAGTTTTTGAGAGTTATTTACAAGGTCTAGACATAAAACCTTTATCAGATATGTAATTTGCCTATGTTTTATTTCAGTATGTAGTATTATTTTTTCGCCCTCTCTATAGGATCTTTTGCAATTCCTTTTACTATAATAAAGTTTTGTCCAGTTAACTAATAGAAAAGAATGAAAAGAAAGTTTAATATTATTAATTTCATCCTGAGTCTGTGGATCTGTTTACTAAGTAACATAATCATTGTTGATTTATTATACTGTGAAAAATATATTCCAGTTTTCAAATAACTAATTTACACATCACTGTTTAGAAACAACCCACTCATAAATAGGAGGCTTCCATTTAAATGAACTAAGTTTGAGCAAAAACTAGTTATTTTGTTTTTCTAAATACAAATATTTTGACTTTCACTGTTTGAATCAATTACAATGAATAGAAATTAATGCTCCAATACCTTTGCATATATTTCCTTTTTGAGTCAATATTTTGACATTCTTTGTCATATTCAACTACAAGTATCTAAATTTTTCTACTATAATTAAGATCCAATATTTTTGTGGAGAGCTTTATAAACAACACTTACAAATTATTTTCTATTTTCAACTTAGTTTTAATAAGGTTGAGTTTCTTAGAGGTAATATAAATAATGTGACATATTCACTTAAAAATCTACAAATTCAAGATATTTCCTTTAATATTATTGTCTATTATTCTTTTCTTATCCTCATAAAATATTAAAACTTTCATATTTCTGGTACATATTTGTTTTTAAATTCACTTTAATCGTAAGATAAAATGTTCTCACACTGCTTTTCCATTTCATATTACATTATCTTAGATAAAATGATAAATATTTACTTATACAATATGTGATAAAATTTGGTATAATGCATACTATAATAAATTTTGGATACATAAAATTTAAAAAAAATGGAGCTACATTGGTAGAAATCCTCTCTTGGTTTAATTCAATTAATGAGTATGTGCTGTCATTTCTCAACCAGCCATAAAACAATTTTCTCCATAATTATCACATATGCTTTTATTTAATACTTTGAAAGATGAGGAGTAGTTAGAATTTAGGAGTGAACAAATAGTGTGATAATATTCATGAGTTTGAAACTATGAAGAATTTATATTTTTGGGATCCAGCGAACGGGCAGGGGACGTTCGCCCGTCCCTAAAAAATTCATCGAGTCACCTGGAAAATCCTCTAGAGGTAAGCTCTGGAATTCTGGGACCGGTCACTGATGGTGGACTCAAAAGAGGGCTGGACACAGCGGAACCTCGGAGTCCAACTCCCTACGCGACGGCGTCTGGGGGTCCTGGTCTGGGCAACCTTAGGTTGCATTTGTCTGGTTTGTTTTGTCTTTGCTAGCCTTTTTGGTTTTGGATTTTTGTGAGCCTTTTTGGCTTTGGTTTTGGATTTGTTTGTAAGCCTTTTTGGCTTTGTTTGTGAGTCTTTTGGGTTTTATTTGTTAGCCTTTTTTGGTTCTGGTTATTGTTTGTGAGTCCAATGTGTTCAGTCTGTCGATTTTGTCATTTCGCCGAAATCCTCTTAGAGGACATTGAATGGTTCTTTCCTTCCTCTTTAACTTTTGGGGAATTGTTAAATTGTTAAAGTCTAAGGGACTTGTCCTGTATCTGGAGGAATGGCTTCTAGGCGGTATTCACCGTCTCTGGGACTTCCAGGAGGGAAGTCAAAACTCGGACTGGCAAAGGGTTTGAATCTGGCCTATCTTTTCAAAAAGGTAGAAGAGAAGCGTTCCTAGGCAGTTTTCTACTGCCTCTGTTCAGGGACTTGTTCTGTATCTCGGCACAATTGAAACTGATTTGTTGGTATTTTGTGCTGTAAATGTGGCGTGCGCCTGTGTAAAAGTGTTTTTGTTTGTTTCTGTTTTGTTTTGTTTCCTTTGAAAAAAACAAAAAGCAACCTTCTGAACATCTCCTGAGTTTCCGTGGTTAATGGGGAATGTTATCTGTCTTTATTGTTTAAAATGTGTCTTTGTTGTTTAAAATTGTTTAGCTAGTGAAATTTCTGTTTGTCTCTTAGAAAATATGAATGTATTGCTAATCTGAGAAATGCCAATTACTTACAAGTCACCTAAAAATTAAGGTTAAGAGTTCTGACTAACTGGAAAGTATGGCTTTGGTGCCATGGGAGGAAGATAAAGAGAAATACTTAATGGAAGGTTTGAGGCATGGTTATGCATTTTTGAAGGACATAGAAAGAAAGTTTGAAGGCTAATTTGAAAGTGTGAAATTTGTGAAGGTTTTGTATGTGATGAGAAGGAAAAGAGAAATGTTCAAAGAACGTTGAATGCATGATAGGCCAGTAAGCTGGGACAATTGGAATAGGGAAACTAAGCAAAAATCCTGTCTTCCCTAAATCAAAGACATTTGGAGTAAATGCTTTGCGTTTGCCTCTCTAAACAAAGGTTAAATAGATTATGTCAATCTGATTAGTGTCATTTGTTGTCCACACCCAGGGACAAATGAAGTGAGAAAATAAGTCTTGTTTTGATAAGTTCTTTTATTCAGGTATTTTTTAAGGAGGAGGCAACCCGGTCCCTCCCTGTGAAGTATGGTACCTATTTGCTTTGTTTAACAATGGACAGGTTATTTTGATTTTCTAAATTGTATAAGTCATCCCATTCGATTGAATGACTTATTGATTGAATGACTATCCCATTGATATCCCATTGTGATCTTACTGGTTATCGAAGCACATTCTTCTGTACCTGGGAAACAGGACAGCACAATTACCCTAAATTGTTTTAGTGGCCACAGGTGGTGCGTTCCAGTTGACTCAGTGGTCCTAAGACCAGGACAGTGCAATTACTCTAAATTGCCTCGATGGCTGTAGATAATGTGTTTCTATCAACTCAGTGATCCGGAGACCCAGAACTGTAATTTAGATAACATGCCTAAGTTTAACCCAGGTTACCCAAAGGCTCTAGATAATGTATTTCTGTCAATTCAGTGACCCTGAGACCCGAAACTGTAATTAACATGCTTAATTCTGCTTCTGTAATCTGCTTTTTGCGAGCCAGGTGCCTCATTCCAAACCCTGGGATGTAATCAATACCTTTGTGATTTTTGCCTATATAAGTCTGGTTTTGCCACCATCTTACTACTATGAGATTTGGGAATGTCCCCTCATAGTCCCGGATTGCAATAAATGTGACTCTTTAATTCGACTTCTTGAGGCGTCCTTCTGTGATTCGCGGGGTACATTACAACACCTGCAACATGGGTAATAGCTCCTCCTCAAACTCAAACTCGACTGTCTTAGAATATATGTTAAGGAATTTTAAAATTGCTCAAACCTTGCCGCCTTGGTCCGGTTCTGCATGTGTAAGAAGGGACAGAGTAAGGTTTAGTAGCAGAAGTGAAGAGGCAGGCATGGCAGGAGCAGGCCAGAAGAAGCTGGCAAGGCCATCCAAACCACCCAGCCGCTATTGGCCAGAGCCGCCTGAGGCAGACCTCCTCGGACTGGCAACAGCTGACTCTGACTAGGACAGGCTGGGCTCTTTCCAACTGGGCCCCCATGAGCCGATGGTCAAAATGAAAATCAGGGGCCAGACTGTGAACTTTATGGATGATACAGCGGCAGAGCACTCGGTAGTTACTCAGAAGGTAGCTCCCCTCTCAGGACAGGAAGTCACCATTATTGGAGCTACCGGGACCACAGCTGCAGACTGTCTGCCGCCCCCGCCGATGTCAGTTAGGCAGCCACCAGGTGGTTCATGAATTCCTGTATTTGCCAGTTGACCTGGTCCCTCTAATGGGCAGAGACCTTTTAGCCAAAATGGAAGCGGAAACCACTTTTGCCCCAGATGGCTCAGCACAGCCTTGCCCAGGTGAAGAAACCTCTCCAATGATCCTGCCCTTAGCAGTGCCGAGGGAGGAAGAATGGAGACTTTATACCCCCCCAGCCAAAGGCCCCCACATTGTTCCTGTCAGGCCCCCATCAGGGGACTTGGGCAGTGTTCCTGTTTTCTGCTCAAGATCCCAAGACTGTAAAAGTATTTGTTCACTGAAAGGGTGTAAGTGTAGATGTTTATCTGATGTTTGTATGTCTACTTAGGTATAATTATTTGTTCATGTAAGTGTGGAAGTCTGTGAAAGAAAAAAAATGTTTGATTTCAGGCTGAATGCTCTGACCGATAGCAAAATGCCCTTTCCCAAGGGCGCTTGCTCTCTGTCAGAGGTGGAATCTGCCCGCCTAACTAGTAAAAATTTCTGTCTATGTTTGTGTACTAGGGACTTTGATTTGCTCTGTGATATTTCTGTGTTGGGTTGAGATTTTAGAATTCTGGGGTAGATTTAAAGGTATTTGTGGCTTTTCTTGTCTGATTGGGACATTCAGGGGTGGGGCTCACAGTTCCTCAGGGCAGAGATTTTATGGGCCCTTCCCCCGGCCTGTGCTGAATTAATCTGTAAAGGTGGTCGAGAATGAAGCTGGTCAAATGTATTGAAAGGGTTCGGTACCTGTAGCTGCTAGCAGAGGAGGGGCTGAAATCCCCTTCTAGTGCACTCCCTTGGGAGAGGCCTGATTGCTGCTCTGTCACAGGGGACGGGTACGATGGCAGGGGCCTGGTACCCAACCCACTGCCACAGGAGCGCTTTGTCACATGCCGGGCGTATTTCCCCTGGCCAGATAAGGGCTGCTGGCCCCCACCATGCCACCATTGCTGGCTGGAGGCAAGCGCTTTTTCCCAGTGGGAACAGAAAGAAAAGCTCCTTTCCCCCGTGGTGGGAGCACCTCCACTGGTCACCTGGGGACCTGCGCTGAGCTCCCCTCCTCCGCCTATCCGGCTCCCATCTCCTGCACCCTCTGCTCACCTGGGCTGTAATTGCCTCCCATCCCCCGAGGGGTTATTTTGAGTAGGCAGGAGGAGGAAATTTCCCTGTGCCTCCTTGTGCCTCCCTGCACCCCAATGAGACCCAAGGCCTCCTTGGACACTTTTCACCGTGTTCTGTTGGGGGTTTGGGGGGTGGGGCTTAAAAGGCAGCAGTTAGAAAAAGAAACTCTAACAATTAGAAGGATTTAAAGGAATGAACCGGTCACAGCTGGTAGAGGTAGCCCAGAAAGTCGTTAACAGTAGGGACACCCCAGAGGAGAAACAGGGCTTAAGGAAAGAAAAGGCCGGCAGCAAACTAGGAAGGAATTAGTATGCCTATTGTAGGAAGTGGGGGCACTGGAAGATTAATAGGACCCCCAAGTTAGTTTCCTGGTGTGTTCTGGAGCAGCCTCTTCAGTCTTGACAGAGCCAACGGGACCCGTAACATCTAAGAAGACATCGGTCCAGGGAGCCACTGGACAAACCGCCTTTTTCCTTGGACATCAAAGAGGACTGTGGACCCAAGGAACCCAGGCCCGGACCCATTCTCCCCTGGCCGCATTCTTCCAACCTGTCCTCTCTCAGATAAATATCTCTTGCAGGAAAGGGCCAATGTGACTTTGCTTACTTGGGGAAATTCCGTCTCTTTCCCATGGTTTGGGCAAAAAACACCCCCCCGGGTTAGCAAGTCATCAAGCTCCTGTAGTAGTCCAATTGCAAGCCACCGCCACTCCAGCTCGGGTTCGGGAATTCTTAGGGGCAGTTGGATACTGCCGCCTGTGGATACTGGGGTTCGAGGAGATTGCTGAACTTCTGTGCTCAACTGCTGGGGAGGTGCAGCCGTTAAACTGGACGGAAGTGGAGCAACGGGCCTTTGAGAAGCTAAAGAAGGCTCTTGTCTCAGCACCTGCCCTAGCCTAGCCAGACGTCAGGAAGCCCTTCCACCTCTACCTGAGTGAGGTAAGGGGCATTGCCAAAGGGGTTCTCACCCAGACTCTAGGTCCTTGGAAGAGACCTGTGGCCTATCTGTCTAAGAGACTAGACCCTGTGGCTGCAGGGTGGCCAGCGTGCCTCCGGGCAGTGGCCACCACAGCATTGCTGGTAAAGGAGGCAGATAAGCTGACTTTGGGCCAGGAACTAGCCCTGACAACACCCCATGCTGTGGAAGCCCTCCTTTGAGATGCTCTGAAGAGATGGATGTCAAACACCAGGGTGACCCAGTGCCACGTTCTTCTCCTGGATCAGCCCTGCACTGGCCATCAACCCTGCCAGCCTGCTCCCAGATGATGATCCAGAGGAGCCATCCATGACTGCATAGAGGTAACAGACGCAGCTCGCCCAGACTTGACAGATGTCCTGCTATCATCACCAGACAAGGTACTGTTATGTACAAGATGGGAGCAGTTATGTTCAGGATGAAATCTGGTATGCAGTAGGAGGTGGTAGTTACCCTAGACTGCTCAAGGAAACTGAGTTGCAGACCAAGCTGCCAAGGAAGCCGCCCAAAAACCAGTGGGGCCTTTACAAGAGGAGGAATTGGCAGAGCAGAAGCAAGCTACCAGAGGACCAAATGGTTGGTGGACTCTACCAGATGGCAGACTGTTGGTCCCAGAGGCTCTAGGTCAGACTTTAGTTGCCCAGTTACACCAGGCTACCCACATAGGTGTCACCAAGACTTCTGAACTTTTGTGAGGCAGGTCACAGGTAAATGCTAAGCAAGGTAAGAGGGTCCCCCTAGGAATTCAGGCCTGGGGGAACCCCCCAGGAGAGCATTGGGAGGTGGATTTCACAGAGATTAAGCCACTGACATCAGTGTATAAGTACCTGCTAGTTTTTTATAGAATCTTTCTCGGGATGGGTTTAAGCCTATGCCACTAGGACAGAAACTGCCTATACCTAGATTTGGGCTATCAGCAGTTATAGGATCAGATAACAGCCCCGCCTTGTAGTCAAGGTATCTCAAAGTACAGCTAAGGTCTTAGGCTTAAATTGGAAACTCCATTGTGCATACCGGCCACAGAGTCAGGGCAGGTATGAACAGGACTCTAAAAGGATTCTAACTAAATTTATCCCAGAAACCGGTGAAAACTGGACCAACCTCCTGCCCTTTGCCTACTTACAGGCCAGGTGTACCCCCAACCGGGAGGGGTTCTCTCCTTTTGAAATCATGTTTGGTAAACCTCCCCCTATCCTACCCAAAGTTAGGGAAGGAATTAAAAGTTAAAAGTCATAACCGTTCCTTGCTCAAGTCCCTGCAGGCTCTACAGCATATCCAGAAAGCTACCCATAAACTTGCTCGAGACGCCTTGCCAGTGCCACCTCGGACCCTGTACATCCTTTCCAGCCTGGGGACTCAGTGTGGGTAAAGAAGCTCATGACCCAAGGACTCACCCCAACTTGGAAAGGACTATACACTGTCTCCCTGTTGGCGGCATCCAGACCTGGCTACAGCCTTGATCCCGGCAGCCAGCGGCCACACCCATGAGATCCCTAGCCTGGGCTCCACCCAGGCCAGGAGGAGGCTCGACGCTCACAGGAGGGAAACTGTACTCCAGTGAGGACAGTACTGATGGGGACCGTGGCACTAGGGCACTTGGTAACTGTAAGAACATTTTTTCTAGCCAGTGAGAAAGTCCAGGGCCAAGTGGGGCTAGATGTCAAGGGAACAGAAGAGCAGGAACAGAATAGAGAATGCCCCTAAAAGAAGTGGGGTGAGTAAATGAAATTTAAATGTGCCAAGCTGGCAGTTTAGAAAAATTAATTTGGTCAAACTACTTGTAGTTAGGGGGCAGTACAATCCCCTAACTAATGAAGATGAGTCCATGATTTGACTCATGTACATAAAACCAGTGGGGAATGAAGTATGGTACCTATTTGCTTTGTTTAACAATGGACAGGTTATTTTGATTTTCTGAATTGTATAAATCATCCCATTCGATTGAATGCCTTATTGATTGAATGACTATCCCATTGATTGTGATCCTACTGGTTATCGAAGCACATTCTTCTGTACCTGGGAACCAGGACAGCACAATTATCCCAAGACCTGAGGGTTCCAGATAATGTTTCCCTGTCAACTCAGTGGACCCAAGACTTGAGGGGTCTAAATAATGTTTCTGTCAACTCAGAGGTCCAAAGACCCAAAACTATAAACAATCTTTGTAGATAACTAATCAGCTCAATCTTGCTTCTTTAACTGCTTTGTGCGAACCAGGGTCCTCATTCCAAACCCTGGGATGTAATCAATACCTTTGTGATTTTTGCCTATATAAGTCTGGTTTTGCCACCATCTTATTACTATGAGATTTGGGAATGTCCCCTCATAGTCCCGGATTGCAATAAATGTGACTCTTTAATTCGACTTCTTGAGGCGTCCTTCTGTGATTCGCGGGGTACATTACAACACTATCCACCCACTTACCCTACTTATCCTCTATAGGGGGGTCTGCAGCACCCTGGTGGAGTCCGATCCCGTCCCGAGTGCGGGGGGGCGGGGGGGGCCTTACCTAGGGGAATCTTGTTCCAAGGGTTCCCAAAGATGTGGACGGAGTCGACGAAAAATATCCACCCTCTTCCTATGGTGGAGTCCTATCCGTCCCGAGTGCAGGGGCCTTACCTAAGGGAATCCTGTTCGGCCTGTCCGGGCGCCATATGCTGGGGTCCAGCCCCAGCGGGTCCAGGGGTTCCCAAAGGTGTGGACGGAGTCGGCCAAGAATGTTTTACACAGAGACAGCGTTCAGAACTCTCTAGCTTTCCTTAGTCTCCGTGGATCTACCTGTGCCTGGCAGAGGCCACAGAGATCCCAAGGCAAGCTGAGCCTTTATTTTATAGTGAGAGGTAAACAAGGTAGTGGTTTCTAGAGTTACACAGTTCTTGTGAGTTTCACTTGTTTTGACCGTAGTTACACTTCCTGCACTTCCCTCAGCCCATTAGCTTCCCAGATAAGATCTAGAGAGTCTCATAAGGTCAAGCCTAATTAAGCTAAGAGGACTGTGCCCTCTAAGCTGGGAATTGTTTGTGACTTTGCCAACAGGTCAGTCCGAGGCTTAACCCTGTATCAGCTCCCCACAATGGAGGTGGCCGAGTTGATGTGTGGCAGAGTGACAACCCCATAACTTCTCAGTTGAAGTACATCCCCACGCAGAAGTCCGGGTCCAGATATCAGACTGCACTTGGTTATATTGTCTACAAGGAGGAGTGTTTTCCAGAATCTTGACTAGAATAACGTGCTGCTATTTGAGGAGGCTCATTGGCTGTAAGTCATTTGTTTAGGACTCTCATAAGCTTTCAGTTTCCTAGGGACAATCCTCAGTGCTCTCTCACTCCCATCCCTATTACTATCCTTGGGCGGAGCCGCATGCATACAGCTGTTTTCAGGGTCCCCAAAAGGCAACTGGTTCAAATGAAAAGCATGTTCCCTCTCAGGGCTGTCAGCACCCCCCTTACTTAGTGGTAGACAGAACAAGCTTACTTGTACTCATGTTGAGTCTCACTGAACTCTCACCATCATGAATTCATGGAAATTCTGTGCCATGGGGCTTCCCCAATGCTGTTTGTGAAGGGAAGGGCAGGTACTCACATTGCAAGCATGCCCTCTGCTCATGCCTTCTGCTCATTGTCTCCTCAAACTTCACTTACAAAGCAGAGTTTTAAGGTAAAATTGTTAAGAATCTCAAAATGGTGACAATGGAGCATTAAACCCAGCACTGAGTGCTCCTAAGAGTGTCCCCTGAGTGACAGCATAGGTTCTTGTCCTGTGACCTGCTCTGCAGCTTCCTTCCTTGCCTCGGTTCACACCCTGGTCTTACCACATTTGGCTGTGTCCACTTGAGGTTCCTCTTAGAACCTCAGCTTTCTCATTGGTAAGATAGGAATGCACAGAGTGCTTATTTTCAGCTTTGGTGTAAAGCATTTGCTCTGTGTCTATCATAGTACTGACCAACAGAAATATAATGGGAGTCCCTATTCCTTCTGCCTCCACGAGTTCTACAGCTGCAGCAACTGAATTTTGTCAACAAACATGAGTTTGGAAGAGAACCCCAAGCCTTGGATTTGACCCAGCCCTGGCTGACCCTTTGACTACAACCTTGTCTTAAGCAGAGATTTAAGCAGAGAACCATAGGCCTTGATTCCTGACCTTGAATAATGGGATATGATACATGTGTGTTGCCTTAAGCCACTCAGGTTGTGGTGATTTGCTATCAGCAATAGAAAACTGATAAGTCTAAAATACACTCTCTCCCAGCATTCTCTGTTCCTCTTTCCTGTATTATTTTCCTTCAGAGCGTTTTGCTACCTGAAGTTATATTATGCAGCTATTTCCTTGTTTAGTCTGACTGTCCCACTGGATTATAATCTCCACAAGGGAAGGGACTCTGGCTTGTTTACTACTGAATTCCCAGCTCCTTACAGCAGTGCTTGGCACACAGCAGGCACTCGAGCCATATTTGTTGAATGAATTCATAAAAAAATGTGTGTGTTCCGTGTTTACCTAATTTTAAAAACAATCCTTATTGGTCTACTTCAGTGCAAGCAAAGTTGGCATTTATGTATTAAAAAAGAGTTTAGTGATGATTTTTATTTTTTTAAAGAAAATATAAAATATGAGACAATTTACCAAAAATGCTAATTTGGCTCTGACTAATAAAATTACTTTAAAAATATATTTCAGTGATGGCAGTGCCCAGAACAATGTAATGGATTACTTAAAGTTGTTCTAATGGTGAATAGCTTTGTGAATTAAAAATAATATCCAAATGCAAATGGACAAAATAAACTTGCTAATCCCCAGTGCTCTCCCCTAGTTGTTCATTTGTGATGCTCAGTGATACACTGGGACACTCATTTTCATTCATTTCTATGAGAAGCAATATAACAGTTAAAACTACAAACAGGACAAAGAAGAAATGTTTGCTGCTCTGAGAAGGTGTTTGCCATTGCGGTGCAGCCAAGAGTGCTGCCTGCTAGGGAGGAGTCTCTCGGAATCATTGCCCTTGGCCTGGGGCGCAGGGCTCACAGGTGGGTGCCTTCTACTGGCCACACAGCTAAGTCCCTTCACCTCCTGCAGCGTCCCAGCAGCAATGCTGTGACAGCACAGATTTGTCCGGAAATCCGGAGACATTTCTCACACCAGAGGTAGTGAGAGGGGGCTCTTTGGTTTTGGTTTTTGCTTTTTCTCTTTACGCTCAGGATTCACAAGGCTGACTGGAAAGGCAACCTGAAGTGCTCATGAGGACGCTCATTCCATTTTTGTGTTTCAGTCTGTACGAGTGGATCTGCCTTCCCTCCAGACCACTGTAATAAGGGTGTGTATGTGCAGATTTACCTCCCCCCACCTCACCCCCAAAAATACATTCCATGGAAGTCCATGGTGAGTCCTCAGATATCTGTAAACCTGGTGCATAGTCTAGAACGCACCTCTGGTTCATGAGCTGAAGGTGTTCTGGGGAGATTTATTATAGCTCCACTACCACTATGCCTTTCTGATGCGAGGCATCAGTGTGCTGTGCAGTGCTCTGACCAGCCCCAGCAGGTAGAGTGTAGGCCACTTAGAGGAAGCTGGAAGCAAGACAGCATCCAAGGTGGGGCTGATGAGGCATAAACCTTTGTTCCACCAACAAGGTTATTCTTTCCCCTCTTTATTTGTTCTTACTTTCTCTTTCACTTTAAGGCATCTTGTACTTACTTTCAGCTTTGTTTTACCTGGGAGGTAAGAGGCTGCCTGGTTAACATTGCTACTACTGATAGCTGAGTGGTGCTTTTGCTCAGCAAAAAGTAAAAATAAAAAATAAAATAAAATAAAAATCATTAATCCCTCAGCCTGAAGAAATGCCCAGAGATGGGAACCACTTCCCTAAGGTGACTTTCCAGTAGGCGTACTTCAGTGTCAGGGTTAAAGTATGCTTTTACAACATGTTAACTTGACCCACAAGATTGATTTTTGAGCAGTGTCTGTGCTGTTCCTAGCTCCTACCTCAACCAGCCCAACATTCACGGCAGCAATATCCCCCCACACACTCCTATTCAGGGTTCACCCACCTGTGGGTTCCTCTGATTACTGATTCTAAATAATGATTAAGCCACTGTCTTCCCTGCTGCCTTCAAGGTCATACAACATTCCCTGAAGGGGAAGGTGTGGGCTGCTATCCATGTTCCTTAAGGCTAAGCTATGAGGTAGGAGACAGAGCCCATCTCCTCAAACCTCATCAGGGAGGAAGTGGACTTTGGGGGAGGGCACATGGTATGTATTTCTCAACAAGAGCTCCAGAGAATGGTCACTTTAAAAATATATATATATATAAATATATATATATATTCCAGAGAGGAAAGGAGAGGGAGAAAGATAGAAACATCTGTGATGAGAGAGACTCATTGATTGGCTGCCTCCTGCATGCCCTCCCACTGGGCATGTGACCTTGACTGGAATCAAACCTGGGACCCTTCAGTCCACAAGCTGATGCTCTATCCACTGAGCCAAACCTAGCTGGAAATGGTCACTTTTGGAAGCCAAGGAAGCAATCAGTAGGAGTTGAACTTATTCCTTTCTTCCCTTAAGCACAAGCCCCGAGAAATCCTAAACCCTTGCCCCCAACTCAGGACACGGAGAAGACATCACTATTATTACAGACACATTTATTAGGCAAATCAGTATTCCCCACAAGGAGGGAATTACTTGGGGGTGGGAAATGTTTCCCCCTGGAAATTCTGGAGAAGCATTGTGTGTCTAAATCGTGGAGGCTGCTCTCTGAACGCAGTGCCTCCAGCAGTGGTAAGAACAGCAGGAGGCCCTTTGGCAATTTGAGGCCTGCAGTTGGGGCTTGGATGGGGCAGAGTCCCCCTGAGGGGCACAGATTGAGGGTGCTTCTGACATATTTGCTGGCCCTTTGATAACACAACGTTCTGGGGGGGTCTGTGTTCGTTTGTGGTATGTCTAGTATTGCTAGAGCCCTGGCCAGCCAAGATAGCTGTGTGGCGGCCGGACACGGCATTTGTCACATCATAGGGGGGAGCCCTGCGGAGGAAAGGACGCCTCTGCACTGGCTCTGCCTGGGCCTGCACTGCTCCCTTCTGCACAGGTTTCCCCGACTGCGCTGTGGAGGGAAGGGGCTCTTGGGGGCAGGTGGTAACGACTGCAGGCCGGCGCCCCAGTTTCTCTTCTGGGGACTTCCCCATGTCAGACATGTCATGCGCTGGCCCAGTAAAAGCAGCTCTGCTTTTAACTGGGCCTCTGCTTTGTGTAGATGATAGGGGGATGATGCCCTTTTCCTGGAGGGCTTCTTGCATTTTCTGTTTTATTCCAGGCTGATACCGTTGAAAAAAGTTCTTAATTTTACCTAGGAAATGGGTATCTTCCTTGCCCACAAGTGAGGTGGCCTGTCCCTTCTGTGATAGCGCCTGGGAAGATCTATTCCTAAGTATGTCCTCTAAAATTGCTTCCTGAGAAAGAAATATCTTCTCTTCAGGTTGGGAAATTGTCAATTGTGCATCTCCTGCACCAAGCTCTACTGATTTGGGGCCTGTAGGCTCTGGGGGAGGGGACACGATATCATTGTTTACAGCTGGTGGGGAATTCTGATCCTGGCAGGACCTTAATGCCTGCCTTGGAAGCCAAGGTTCCTGCTGCTTCTCCATACTGACTCCGCTGTCCTCCAATTGGACATGCAGCAACTGGGGAACCTCCTCATCCCCACTGGAGACACCCTGATCAGGAGTCAGGGAGCCTCTGCAAGTCAAGCTGTCTGAGTCATAGGACACGTCCGTGGGCTGGCTTTCGGACTCACTATACTTTGTCTCTAACTTCAACTTTAAAGCAGTCATTATTTGCATTTTAAGTTCTGATAAGTTAGGATCTTGAACTGATGGGTTTTCAGTGGTCACAATAGTTTCTTTGTCGATCCTTTGGGAGATTCCTGGCTTTCTGGTTGTCAAGACGCCACTAGTTTGGGGTTGAAGAGCTTTGAGCCCCTCAGCCCTGACTATCTCCCTACACATGCTGGGCCTGGAAGCAGGTTCTGATTTCTCCCTATTTGCACCCTGTTGTATTTCTACTCTGTCAGAATTCACACTGTTATTCTTTGTCTCCTGTGGGGTCCCTTCTTGCCTGGCAGGCAGCTTTGGGGGTTGAATGTTGGCTATCAGAGGATGTATCTGACTTTTCCCCTCATTAATGGTATTTGTGACAGGCAGTTTGATTTTAAAAAATTTCTGAATTTCCTCTGAGAGTGTGCGTTGGATCTCAGCAGGCGAATGTCCTTTCTTGTCCATGAGTGAGATGGCAGGGAGAGGAAAATTCAGGTCGTCAGCTGAATTTCCTGTTTCCACTTTGTCCAGGTGAAGGGATTCAGAACTTCCTCTCAGGGGCATGAAGGCCCCAGATTTGGTGTTTGCCTCAGAAATCAGTTTGGTTGAGGAGGAAGAGTTGGGATTGATAGAAGAATGAGATGCAGTATCTTTGGGTTTGAAGTGCTCTTTGGATTGAAGGACTTTGGTGGGAACGGCTGACAACATCCCCATCTGACACTTGGTAATGTGGGGTTTCCGCATCTGCTGTGCACCACACTCAAGCGAGGGAAGCTCCTGGGATGTGCTCAGGCAGTAGTCCCCACCAACTGATGATGGCAAACTTCTTTTCTCTAATTTGGTGTGGGATTTTACAGGATTCTGCTTGATAGAGTGTTGTGAACTGTGCACAGTCCCAGGAAGCTGACCCTCACCGATTTTCTCAAACTTTTTTCTCAAAAAATGTACTTTCTGGACATTTTCCAGTTGTCTCTGACTTACACTATGCTCAGAAAACATTGAGTTTTCTCTTGACAGACTCATCACCTCAGAGCCACTTCCCACATCCTTATGTGAAGAGGTCTTTGAATCACTCAGCAGATGAGCTTTTGGATCATTCTCTTGGCCGGGTCCCTCATCCTTCCCTTTATTCTCCTCTAGCTGAAACATTTCTAAGCTCCTCTCATAGAAGCTTCCTGGTTGTCTCAATCCAACATTTGGATTTTCACTGCTCTGGTCCTTATCCACAGAGATCCATGAGAGGCCAGAACTGCTCTTTGACTCAAGTATGCCTGAGCAATTGCTCAGAGGCCTCATTAGTGACAGAGGCCCATGGAGCATGCAGGGCTGGCCCTGGTGGTGTTGGATGAGCCTCTTTCTAAGGTGATGCTCAAATTGATCTCGAAATTCACTGCTGAGAGGAAACTCTACAGGATCGATGGAATTGGTAACAGGGGCCTTAGAACTTTGAACCACAGAGGTTAAACCCCACCAACTTTCCTGTTCTTTCAGCAACACATTGCATTCCAGGTGTTCCGTTTCAGACGAGGTGTGACATTCTGATGCATAATTGGGTATGTGGACACTCATTTCACAGGCCTTCTTCTGGGTAATGGGACTGGATGGTAGGATTGGGAGTGGGGTTTGAAGGTGGGCCTGGGTTTGGATCTGAGTGAGATGGAAGTACTCAGGTTTGAGACAAGGCAAGGTTTGAGACAAGGGTTGAGGTTGGACCTCTGCCAAGAATGGAGGTTGGAAATAAGAAAGTCCTGGGGATTCTTGGTCTGTGAAGGAATTTGAGATGCTGTTGAAAAAGATTGAATAGTCGCCTGAGGCATTGACGGCAGAGGACAAGGACTCACTATGCAGAGATGGAAGGCCCCAGAATAGCTGAGTAAGTTTTTCCTTTAAGTTGCCTTTCCAGGTCTTCGGATATATGTCCTCCTGTGTTGAGTCATGCTCATCAGGGCTGAGAAATAAAAGATGTCTAGGATCGATAAGTTTGGCTTCCGGGTCTGCCCAAAAAGAGGTTTTTGTAGAATGGAGGGGAAGAAACCCTTGGTGCAAATCATAGTGTGTCAAGGTCGAAGAGAATAAGTCTTTGGGTTGAGGTGAGGAATGGTGCATTGGCTCTGGAGTTTGACCCAGTGGTAAAGGTGACAGAAAATTACCCAAGGTTGTCATTGGGTTAGAGGAGAGAACAGAGGGAGGTTGTGGGGAAGGCTCAGGCAGAGGAGTTGGTAAGAGTTCTCCGAGAGGGACTGCTGAGAAGACAGAGGACTGATTAAATGATGGCTCAGTCACCGGAGCTGTCTCAGAAGCTGAGGAAGCCACAGAAGACACAGAAGAAGTAGACTTTTCCAATGCCTCTGAGAACAGCATCTGATTAATTTCAGCAGCTGCATTATTACACACCTCACAGGAGGGGTCTGGACATAAAAGTCGACGACAGCGGGTGATGTTATAATTCTGTCCCAGGGTGCTGCAGGTGATAGGAAGTAAGAAGATGCTGCTAGGACCAGAACAAGGAAAAGAGGACCTACTGGCCTGGTGAGGGTGGGGCACCTGAAGCCTGCTGCCCTTTCACATTGCTCCACACCCATGACTTCACAATGCACTCATCTCAAGGCATTCACTCACATTCCCATTCCTATGGCAACCCCTCCCATGACCAGGGAAGGCTCCACTGAATCCCTGGAAATGCAGAGAACATGCTAAAGGGAGATCAGGAAAAATGGGGAAAGACTAGTCACCTTTTCAGGAAAGAAATCTGCTCCCTGTCGTCGTCCTTGCTTTGATGATATCTTGAACCTGGGAGCCAGAAGAGTGAATTACATGTAATGAAGGTAGACACATAGGCAATACACACGAGGCCCTTTCTGGGAGACCATTGGGATATTAGACTCTGAAAGACCCAAGAATTAGTAGATGAGTCAAATGGTCAATGATAATAAGAATAAGGTCCCCATATGTATGTTGCTTCCTTTATAAAATAATCGCATTTGATGCTCAAAAGCACGCTGTGAAGCAGAGGTGTCAATGGTTACAGCAAAGAGGAATCTGATCATCCTGAAGCCAAAGTACTTTCTCAAAGTCAGGAGACATAACTTCTGACTCTCGACATCTACTGGGCAACACCCATGGCCCAGGTCCCTCACTGCTTCTTACCCATGGACAGCAGAGCAGGGAATCTGAGCAGTATCTCAGGTTCAGTCTTTCTATGAGCCTCTCCTTTGAGGGCTCTGTTTCATGAGAGGGGCTGTATCTACCAACTGACAGAGACCGTGGACCTGGTACCTCATGGGAAGGAAAGAGAAGGGTCACCCTTTGGGAGCTCAGGTGGAATAGGCAGAACCTTACCTCTCCGTGTCCCACCTTTCCTTCTCCTCTTGGCTCTGACCCGATGCTGAGAACAAAAAGGAATGAAGGGGTGATTAGGCCTTATTTCTCTCCTCCTCCCCCTAGGAAACTCAGACATTTAGTATCTAAGAATAATGTCTCTCTGAGCCAGCCAAATACATTTTAACTAATAGAACTTTGTGTTCCTTTAACCATTTTTTAAAGCTTTAAAATGTTTTTTATTTTATTTTTCCTTGTTGAAAAACTCAAGGACTTTGTTTCTGGGGTCCACACTTGGTATACTCAGAGGTCCTCTGCTCAAGGTCGGCATATAATCTGAGGCCTACAGTCCATCTCTGTCCCCTCAGATAGGACCCAGTAACCTGATGGTGCTCAGGCTGCAGCCTCTGCTCACTCAGAGGCTCTCAGAGGCTCAGCACTCCCTGCTTAGCAGCCCAACACAAAGGCTAGTTAAGTGATGCCTGCCAGGGCAGCATGACTCAGGATGAAGTGCTGGTTAACTCTGATGTCCTACAGAGACGCCCATGTCTCTAAAGAACTGGATCCAGGACTAGGGAATCCCTGTGTTTGGAGCCAGAAACCTGTCACCACACCCCGATGGTCTGTGAGATTCAGATGGAAGCCTGAGTCCTCCCTGAACCCCTAGCCCTGCCTGGCCTCTTCCCCTAGAAAAGCGCTGTTCTGTTCTCTCCTCAGATGCCCCATCTTCAGTGTCTCTCTGACTCATCCACACTCATTTAGAAATGTGGGAATCGAAACGGCAACAACAATGAAGAACTCTGTTGGGGTTCCACTGAACTCTCACTCAGGGTTCCTTACCTTATGTGTCTGTTCATTTTCCCGGAAGTATGGAATTCCCACGAAGAAAATGAAGAGGAGGAAAAACCACAACACCAAGATGGAAATTGGGTTGAGGTTATTATATAAAAATTCTGAGCCGAAGCTCAGATAAAATTCTAGAAGGCTATTCAGAAATAGACTGAGTTCCATTTTCCGAACAACAACGCTGCTTGAAGCAACTGAGCTCTGAGAGCTCCGACTCTTGGCTTTATAGCCAGGCCTGCATCACAGAGCACTGTGGAGTCACAGAGGGTTTCTGAGAGTGGGGGTGGGTCCACCTTCAAGAGGGCCTGTCCACAGCCCTGCCCCCCAACCAGCCCAGCAGATTCCCTCCATCTCTTCTGGGCCTCTAGGTCCTTCTGCCCTACTCTCCTAGCCTGTTTTCCAATTTGCCTTTTAACATATCATATATTTACCTTAATTAATGCTTTGCTTGTTTCATCTGTAACCCAGATATTAGCTGGGTCCCCCGTTAATGTTTGGAAAGCTTGACTTTGGTCTCACCAGGTCCACTACCTTGCAAGTCTGAAATACTCCCTGGAAATTTTGCTTGTGCCCAGACATTTACACTGAGGGCCACATATGTTCTCAAATCCAACTTACACAAAGCCAGGTACAGAACCTAAAGTTCTTTTAGACGTACTTGTGGATGGTAAATAGCAAATTTTAGTTTTTTCAGTAAGTTATAAGTGAATAATAAAGTTTAAAATATTATCCCTCTCAGGAATACATCTCACATATGTTACATCTATCCAAACCCTAAGTTCTGTAATAAAGCTCTCCGCAGGACATTTCAAGCAGACATGGAGTGCTGGGGTCCAGCCCCAGCGGGTGCAGGGGTTCCCAAAGGTGTGGACGGAGTCGGCCAAGAATGTTTTACACAGAGACAGCGTTCAGAACTCTCTAGCTTTCCTTAGTCTCCGTGGATCTACCTGTGCCTGGCTGAGGCCACAGAGAGAGATCCCAAGGCAAGCTGAGCCTTTATTTTATAGTGAGAGGTAAACAAGGTAGTGGTTTCTAGAGTTACACAGTTCTTGTGAGTTTCACTTGTTTTGACCATAGTTACACTTCCTGCACTTCCCTCAGCCCATTAGCTTCCCAGATAAGATCTAGAGAGCCTCATAAGGTCAAGCCTAATTATGCTAAGAGGACTGTGCCCTCTAAGCTGGGAATTGTTTGTGACTTTACCAACAGGTCAGTCCGAGGCTTAACCCTGTATCAGCTCCCCACATCTCACCCCTCTTTTATTTTTTAAGCTACTATAATGAGAGTTTTTAAGCTACCATAATGACAGTAAAACTTAAGCATCAAGAACAAAACTCTGGCTATTAAAACAATAACAAAACAATGCCAATGCAAAACCCAAAACATTTTAAAACTTGAACATAACATTTCAAGGACAAAAAATGTTTTAAGTCCCAATTTCAACGTCCAACAGTTTTGAGTCCAAGTTTCAATGTCCGACAGTTCCTTATGTGTACATGTCAGCAATGATATTTCAGTTCTGGATGGTGGACAAATGGTGGCAATGCAGGTCCGACCCTCTCTGGTTTGATCCTGGGCAACCTGCAGCGACGCACAGCTGCTGACTGCTAGTATGGCAAAGTGTCGTCAGCGTCCTCCATCTCTGGATTGTTTTTCCTCTTGTCTTCATCGCTGGAGCATTCCTGATAATTCCTCTCTGTTGCAGGAATCCACATGGTCTTGAAGTTGTTTTCTGAAAATATACAAACATATTCTCGACCGAAGGTTAATAAAGGGAATTTTACTTGGGGTCCTTTTTATATTTGCCCAAATGATTTTCCTTTGGCTTATTTTGACACTGTGTGTGTTTTCCTGGGTGTCTTGCTGTTAGCATTACAAATGAAAAAATTTTTCTAGATGTAATTTAGTTACAGGATATTTTTCCTTACATGGTATTTTTCCACTATTCCCCCTTTTTTTTGATTTAATCTAGATATCTTTAAATTTTAATGTTTTTGCACAAAAATATGACTGTTTTAGTTTCATTGCATGTTTAGCAATTTTTCCATGAAATGAAAATTTTTGGTTAATACTTCTTGAGCCAACTTTAATTAATCTGAAAACTTGACTGCTATTTTACTGTCAAATTTAATACTCTAACAACAATCTTAGTTTACACTGTAAATATTAATGGAAAGGACTACTAAAAAAGTAAGTTGATTGCCACCATGTATATAGATATCAACTTAAGACAAAGCATCAAGACTAAATTAGAATTACTTTTTACTATATCTCTAAAAGTTTTCTACAGATTAACCTAGATGCTATTTTTCTTGCAAAAATTAGGTTGCATTTATACTGATAATTTTATTCTATGGAGAACATAGGGAGGGAGATACCAGTCAGGAAAGAATAGAAGATAGAAATTTAGAGATAAATATAAGATATATGAACATATAAAGAGTACAGACATCTGTAATATTCAGATTTCATATTAAAAGACTTTGCCCTTGGCTCTTTAATAATGATCCATTCTAGAGAAACAGGATTTATGACAGAAATATCAGTAATAACTGTTAAAATTTATTGAATTATTGAAACTGTTGGGCACTGTGCTCTTCATTCTATAGGCTTATGCCATTTCATGGAAACACATACACACGAGAGAACATGATTACTTTTCCTATGTAGTATATATCAATCATAATTTATATACTTGAAAACTCTCTACTACTTCCTTATCAAGACTAACTTTAAATCTGGAGGATTTGGGGGTAAGGATTTTATCTTCTTGCTTCTCCACACAGTTATGGCTACCCACGTTTGTTCATCTGCCTTGGGCTCTGTCAGGAATCATAGAAACAGTCTCCACTGTTCCTGCCCCACACAGACTACTCACATTTTGGTTCTTACAGGGACTGTCCACATCTCCCTCCCCGACAGCTTCCTCCTGCTCTGTCAACATTTTGGATTTTTTGTTGTTGTTCATAGTAACTGCTCATGAACTATGGGCAATTCTGAAGGCCGTGTCCACCTATTACGTAGTTACATAATTCAAGCTGGTGGTCACACATATGGTTCTCTCTCTCTCAAAATGATTGCCTTGCATTTAAGTATTTAATACATTTTCATTGATTTTAGAGAGAGAGGAAAAGAGAGGGAGAGAGAAAGAGAGAAAAACATCGATGTGAGAGAAAAACATCAATGGGTTGCCTTTGGTAGGCACCCAGACAAGAGATCAAACCTGCAACCTTTCAGTGTATGAAAGTATCCTCCAATCAACTGAACCACACCAGCAAGGGCAATATTTAATTCATATTGAGTTTATTATTGTATGTGATATAAAAGAGTTGTCCAGTTTGCTTTTCTGAATGTATCTGTCCATTTTCTAAGCACCACTTGTTGAAGAAACTGTTATTTCTTTACTAGAGGCCCGGTGCATGGATTCGTGCTCATTGAAAGGAAATTAATTAGAAGAAATATTTTAGAGGCCAGAAATGGACCGCAGGAGGGCTTAAGGGCGTGTCCGGCCTGTCTCACCCAGTCCCAATCTGCAGGATCCCAGCAGCAATCTAAACAACTGGTCGGAGTGTCTGCCCCCTGGTAGTCAGTGCACATTATAGCAACTGGTCGAGCAGTCGACCGACCAGACACTTAGCATATTACGCTTTTATTATATAGGATTGGTTGACCATATAGTGAATGTTTATTTCTGGGTTCTCTATTCTGTTCCATTATATGTCTGTTTTTGTGTCTGTACCATTATTATAGTTTTGATTATTATAGTTTTGTAGTATAGTTTGAAATCATAGTGTGTGATACCCCTAATTTTGTTCTTTTTAAGATTGCTTCAGCTATTTATGGTCTTTTGTGGTCACATGAAAATTTTTTGATTATTTTTCATGGTTCTGAGAAGACTGTGATTGATACTTTGATAGAAATTGTGTTGTATCTGTAGATTGCTCTGAATAGTATGCCAATATAAATACTTCAATCCATATTTGGATATTCCTCAAAAAATTAAAAACAGATCTACGATACAATCTATTAATTTTATTTCTGGATGTGTATCTAAAAAAATTAAAACATTATTTCAAAAAAGATATGTGCACCCTTTCTTTATTCATCACAGCATTATTTACAATAGCCAAGATATGTAAGCAAACCAGATACCCACTGATAGATGAATGGATACAGAAGATACAATGGAATATTACATAAAATTACACAGCAATTTTAAAAAAGAGAAATCTTACTTTTTGTTACAACATGGATGGGCCAAGAAATACAAATACTGTATGTTTATTTTTTTAAATATATTTTATTGATTTTTTTACAGAGAGGATGGGAGAGGAATAGAGAGTTAGAAACATCGATGAGAGAGAAACATCGATCAGCTGCCTCCTGCACAACCCCCACTGGGGATGTGCCCTCAACCAAGGTACATGCCCTTGACCAGAATCGAATCTGGGACCCTTGAGTCCGCAGGCAGATGCTCTAGCCACTGAGCCAAACCAGTTAGGGCTGTATGTTTCACTTACATCTAGAAGCTGAAGAAAATCAGAAAAATTATTAAGTAAACAAAACAAAAGCGGACTTATAGAAACAGAGACAAAAGAGATGATTGCCAGAAGGGAAGGAAACAGGGCATGGGTAAAAAAGGTGAAGGGCAATTTGGTCAATACTATCGTGATAAGTTTGCACAGTAACAGGCGATTCCATTTCTAGTTAATGGGGTGACAACAGCGTAAGTTATAAAGGTGTCAAATCACTATATTGTACAGAATCACTATATTTCCCCCAGAACAACCAGTACCAGGTGTGAACAAGCAACCACAAAACTTACCATGGTGGATTTCCTTGCCAAAAGCTGAGATTTATGGTTTTAAAGGGTAAGAATCTAGAAGGGAGCTATGTCTTGTCTTGGTACATTGAGTAATCACTGTGAATGTCTGCTCCCAGTTTTACATTAAGAAACAAACTGTTAAATGCTAGAGCCCCTACATGGCAGAAATCAAACCTCATCCATATCTCTGAATTTTTTTTATTTATTTGTTAGCAAAGAATTACCCAGGATTCTGTACTCATCATGTGATTCAATTATCATGTTAATAGGTCAATACAATGACTGGGGGATAAAAGGACTTTGAGGAAAACAGCCAGAAAAAGGATGCTTTTTAAGTTTCCTGAACACTTTGTTACTTTCTTTGAAAAACTATTAAACATAATTAATTTTCAAACTAGTTCATTGAAAAGAGCCAAGCCAACCATGATTCCTTTTGATTGAATCTGCAGTGCTACAGTTCATCACATGAAAGTTACCATTGTAATTTGCATCAATTTTAAAATCTATATTACATCCTACAATGTAACAGGATGTAAAATGATAGCAGAACAATTCTGGAAGGTCTGTTTTTATCCACTAGCCCGGGAAAATCCCAGCCCTGGCAGATAGCTCAAACTTTTTTGTGTATCCCCACTTCCAACAAAGACTGATATACATGTTAAAGACATAAAATAAATTTAAAAAATAGTAATATCTAAAATATATGGAATGTTTAGTTTACACCAAGCACAACTCTAAGTCCTTTGTACCCATTCCTGTACATATCAATTCCATGAGATCAGTATGATTATCATTATTTTAAAGATGAGAACAATAAAACAAATAAAAATAAATCCCAGGGCAACAAGAGGTTAAAAAATTGCCAAAGGGTACTGGTAATTAGTTGTGAAGCTCTTAAAACCCTATGGGCTTATTTTTGGTTATTTAGCAACATTTTTGGAATTTGCACAAAATATTTCCAAAATATTGAGGGGAATATACAAATGTATAAAATTTGGTTCTTAATTTTGGTCTTTGTTGAATTCACAATTAGTGGTGGGTGTTCTATATTGGGAAATAAGCATCTATTTATGTCAATAATCTGCTCAAATGGTGGAAATAAATTGTTTACAATCAAGAAGGCGAACTGAGTCTTCACAGATGCATATCTGCCAGGCAGAGAAATGAGGGTAGATGGAGGGGTTCTGAGGAAATGGTGCAGGACTGTGGGGTGTGAGATCGTAAAAATGCAAATATGATCCTCAGTATGATCATATTAGTGTAGTATATGGGTGATGGTAGGGAATTGGGAAGGACTTAGGAAATGTAATTTGAGAAGTTGCCTGAGGCTTTTTGGTAAAGTAATTTGAATTCTGTATTTTAAGCAATTCTTTTTTTTTAATATATTTTACTGATTTCTTTTTTTTTTTATTCATATATTTTTTTTACAGAGAGGAAGGGAGAGGTATTGAGAGTTAGAAACATCCATGAGAGAGAAACATTGATCAGCTGCCTCCTGCACACTCCCCACTGGGTATGTGCCTGCAACCAAGGTACATGCCCTTGTCCAGAATCAAACCTGGGACCCTTGAGTCCACAGGCCAATGGTCTATCCACGGAGCCAAACCGGTTATGGCTTAAGCAATTCTTAAGCTATTATTTAAGCAATGAGAAGGATGACTAGGTATGTAGACATTACATTTCGACCCTGACAGTATTTTAACAACATATATATGAGAGAGAAACATCCCTGTGAGAGAGAAACATCAATCTGCTGCCTCCCATAAGCAGCAGTGCCCTGACCAGGTTAGAACATGAATCCTGGGTACGTGAGTGTCCTGACTGGGAATCTAACCAGTGACCTTTGGGTTCACTGGAGGATGCTAAACCAACTGAGCCACACTGGCCAGGGCTGAACAACATATTTTTAAAGACCAAGTTTAATACTTAAAAATATATAACACTCTTCAGTCTCTGTTAAATATGTACTAAACCATTTTTATTTATTATATTGTTATTTATTCTACTTAAAAACTGTTGTTAAAATGCAAATA
The DNA here is from genome assembly GCF_028538775.1 of Myotis yumanensis. NCBI lineage: Eukaryota > Metazoa > Chordata > Mammalia > Chiroptera > Vespertilionidae > Myotis > Myotis yumanensis. The sequence continues at coordinate 7,131,269 of NW_027223772.1, forward strand.
ATTTGTGAAGCCCTGGCCAGTGTGGCTCAGTTGGTTTAGCATCCTCCAGTGCACTCGAAGGTCACTGGTTGGATTCTGGGTCAGGGCACATACCCAGGGTTCATGTTCTATCCTGGCCAGGGTGCTACTGCTCATGGGAGGCAACAGACTGATGTTCTCTCTCATATTGATGTTTCTCTCTCATACATAGGTTGTTAAAATGCTGTCAGGGTCAAAATGTAATGTCTAAATACCTAATCATCCTTATCATTGCTTAAATAATATGTTAAGAATTGCTTAAAATACAGAATTCAAATTACTCTTCCAAAAAAAGCCTCAGGCAACTTCTTTTCTAATTCCTTCCCATCACCCCTAGACCACACTAATATGATCATACTGTTGCTAAATTAAATAAGCCAGTTGGAGAAAGATAAATACCACATGATCTCACTCATTTGTGGAATATAATGAACAACATAAACTGATGAACAACAAAAATAGATCCGGATATATAGAAGCATCAAACAGACCATCAGACTTTAGATGGAAGACAGTGGGAGGAGGAGGTAGGAGATCAACCAAAGGACTTGTATGCATGCCTATAAGCATAACCAATGGACATAGACAATAGGGGGTGAGAGCATGTTCCCGAGGGTGGGAGTGGCCAGGGAGAGGTCAATGGGGGAAAAGGAGACATGTAATACTTCAAACAAAAAATAATTTAAATTAAAAAAGGAACCTACAGAAGTTTCTTTGCATACACATCCTATATAATAAAACAGAAATATGCAAATTGACCCATCGGTGGTTAGACCAGTTGGTGGGGGGTGGGCTGGGGATCAGGCAGTGCCAAGCCAGCAGGCAGAGGAAGGGGATGGCAATGGGGAGGGGGAGGTGGCAGCAATCAGTGGCAGCGTGATGGGGGGCATGGCCGCACCTGCTAGTGCTGTCCCCTGATAAGCCCCTGGTTGCCTCCTGCAGAGGGAGGCTGGCAGCAGTGGCAGCAGCTGAGGATGGGGGTGACACCATCCCCAGATTGGCCTGCCTGGTTGCCTCCCACAGAGGAAGGCCAGACTGCTGCTTAGGCCCGCTCCCCCAGGGCTCCCGGACTGTGAAAGGCTGCAGGCCAGGCTGGGGGGACCCCCCACTTCAAGTGCAAGAATTTTCGTGCACCATGCCTCTAGTTAAAAATATAAGACAACACAAAGTGTTCTTAGTTGAAGATATGGGCTCACCTCTTGTATTTCCCCTTGGGAAATTAATTACAATGATTTAATCAGGAAAATTGAAAAGGGTACCTGTTCTCTTGTGTCTTTCTTTCTCAACCTTTCTGAATGTGTTTACTTGAAATCAAGATATGAAAAGTTTTTTGGATTGAGTTTTAAAACCGAAGTCAGAATAATTTTCCATGTTATGCAGAATGGAAATGAGTTATTTTCAAAATTGTTTTTTAAAGTTCATAATAAAGTTGAATAGTGACTGCAAAAAATTAAAAAAATGAAATGAAATGCAAATAATTTAAATTTTCTGTAAATATTTTAAAATTTTTATTTTATGCATCACTTTTTTTCAGTTTCAAATTTTACCTTTTATACCTTCTGCCACTGTAAGTTTGCATGTGTGTAGTGTGTGTGTGTGCTATGTTTGTGCAGTGGTCAAGGGTAAAACTATTGCAGAAATAATTTGTATAATATTAAATATTAGTCATTGTTCATTGTTCATTTTGTTTTGTGGTAAAGACAGGCACCAGCACTATTTATTGTGTGTTGGGTGCTGTGTGTTTCTTCCCTACCTAACCAATGAGAGAAATGTGACATATTGCCTTCAGCTGCTCTAGGAATGTCCCCATTGGCCAGATTGCTTCTGTTGTGTCACTCACTCTCTTCTTTACTAGCCTTCCCATTGCTTTGCACATGATAGTGTAACTTTTCTCAGCAGTAAAATAGCAAAGACGAAACAAAGGATCAAACGGTTCATTCAAAATGCCCTTGAGTGTAAAAATGAAAAGGTCAAAATATTTTGCTATGGAGAAATTCATCACAGTTGCTTAAAAAAAGGGAAATGTGATTTACATTTTAAAGAAAGTTAGTTGGCATTGTGGGCAAAGGCTAGAGAGACTAAAAACAGTAAAACAAGCCCTGACTGGTTTGGCTCAGCAGATAGAGCATTGGCCTGCGGACTCAAGGGTCCCAGGTTTGATTCCAGTCAAGAGCATGTACCTTGGTTGCGGGCACATCCCCAGTGGGGAGTGTGCAGGGGGCAGCTGATTGATGTTTCTAACTCTCTATCCCTCTCCCTTCCTCTCTGTAAAAAATCAATAAAATATATTAAAAAAAAACAGTAAAACGAATAAAAGTTACAATGACAGATAACACACATGATTCTCAATTTTCCTTAAGTAGGAAAGGCAGACACGTGAGGAAAAGGCATGTGCAAAAATCCGATATAATAAAAGGCTAATATGCAAATTGCCCACTCGACTGGGAGTTCGACCAAGGGGTGGGGCCGGCTAGCCAATCTCCTACATTCCCTCCCCCTGGCTGGCCTGGCCCAATTGGCCCCTATCAACCAAACCCCACTCATGCACGGATTGGTGCCCCAGGCCTCTAGTAACCCCACAAACCTAAAAGAAAAAAAAAAGTATAAAAAGATATTTTTAGGGGATGGAGCTATGCAACACAAATCATTGTTTTTCAAGTGGCTCAAAACTATGAACTTCCAACTAAATATAGCTTGAGAATGAAAATAACAACTGTCTTACATATAATTAGAAAAGCTTAAGTTCAGAAAAGCAGAATTCAAATGATACTAGTTTTTGCCAGATGACAATTATGTTTCACATTGTCCCAAGATTTCAAAGTATTTCTAAGGACTTATACTTTCATGACCACTGTGTCCTCTGACTTCCAGCTTCTAATTCCTTATAAGTTCCCATCCAGTAAAGCCTCATGTATCTAAGATTATTCTCTTGGTTAGGCTCTCTGGATTGACTGTCCCTTCATTGCCTTTTTAAAAAATATATATATTTTATTGATTTTTAACAGAGAGGAAGGGAGAGGGATAGAGAGTTAGAAACATCGATCAGCTGCCACCTGCATACCGCCTACTGGGGACGTGCCTGCAACCAAGGTACATGTCCTTGACTAGAACGAACCTGATGCCTTTCAGTCCACAGTCCAACGCTCTATCCACTGAGCCAAACCAGGCCCTTCATTGCCTTTGTAATGAAGGTGACGAGGCCTGCTTTTCCCACACATGCAGTTCTTTATTATTTAAAATAGTATTTTAAGTAACTTTTCAGTCATTATTCATTTAAGTCATTTAAGTGAGGACTCTGGCTCATGTCAGTTATGCTGCTGCTCATACAGACTCTGTAAAAAAATAAATAAATAAAAAACACAGCAGATCCTTATAAATCTTCCCCACTAACATGATAGAATTGGAATTCTCACCTCAGGTGTCCTATGAAACCACCTCAAATAGAGAAAGTGATTTAAACCTGGCAATGCTAATGCTTAGTTCAGGAATCTATGAAGTTTATGTGAGCTGCGATCCCAAAAGGGCCCCAGGTGACCATGGTTGTGAACACATGGAAGATAAATGACCAAATTTCCAAACTGCTGCATCCACGAGGGCTGGGAAAACTGGGACTAGTCATTGCCATCTCCACACAGAAATCAATTCATTAAGGCAGGTCACCTCCAAAGCCTTGGGAACTGGCCGCTTGAAGTGAAACATTATGTTTCTGAACACGTCACTTGTCAGATCTACATATCAAAACTGTGGTTGTTTCTATCTGACCTTCTCATTCCTCGTGGGCACGTGGTGAGAATAAATGACACAGGGTAAACGAGTGGCTTTGAATTTCCTAAAATAAGCCTCATATACCTACCCTAGGAACTATTTCAAGAGATGGATGTCAGAACCTAGAATCTTGAATTGCCGGCTGCGTGAAATGCTGCAGCGTAATGTCCCTATCCTTCCCTTTGCCATGGGGCAGCGTAATGCCCAGTGCTTTTTCAAGCTGTGACACAGTTATGAACTTCTGGGGACACATTGTAAGAACAAACAGGACTTCTCAGAGCTGCCTCAACATTAGGAGCAATTGTAATTATAGATCCTCTACCATGCAAGACGACTCATGCACAGCTTGTTACACATAGAATTACATTTGGCATTTCCCACAGTTCTGTGCAACAGGAATTAATTTTGAGCAAACCAGGGGACAGACAACTTTAATTATCAAGCTGGTTTTTCCGTTACAGTAAGAAAAGCCACCTCACCTGATGATTGCCTCCGAGGCTGAGGGTGCTTTCCCACCGGTCATGGTGGCTGAGTGCTTTCTCCCTTCATTCTGTGAGTATTAATATGCGTTCTCTGTCAAAGAGGCCAACTTCCCAGATCGAAATAGGCTCTTGTCAGAGCCAGGAGCAAGAGCACGCACAGCTCTGCTGGGCTGACTGGCTCTGAGGGTCTCTGCGTGGCTGTGAGTCCATGTATTCTTCTCAATTCTCCCGTTCGACTGCACCAGGGCTGGCTCCTGCCTGAACCCTGCCCACTCTACTAACTGTTGGGAACTTAGCCCAAGTTCCTCCTTTATCTTCTGCTCACCAGGAACAGGTGTTGGGTCTGAGCCCCTCTGCCTGGGGCTGGACCTCCTAGGATGCCGGGTCTAAGACAAAGAAGCCATGAGAGGTTGTGGGTGTATAAGAATGAGTCTGTGTTTCCCATAAGACAGCATCGGTCTCTGTACCCACAGCTATTATCTGAGCCTCCTAGACTCACCGCCTCACATAGCGGTACCTGTGCTCTCTGGCTCAGCAGCTTCTCCTGTCTCTCCTGCCCAGCTGCTCTCTCCAGCAGACTTCTTCACACTCCATCCTAGCTGCTCTCTCTCCATGCTCCAGCAGACTCCTCACTCCCACCTCAGCCGACTAGACTAGTCAGTAACCTACTTTTATACCATTGAGACAAAGTAGGCTTTGTGCCAACAGTGACACCAATCATACTTGCTACAGAAGGGCACAATGTGTCCTTGCACCGGCTCATGGTATCTTGGCCTGATTAGGATTCCCAGGCCTGAGTCCTTGAACATTCTGTTTAGGCACATGCCCAGAGCTGCCTTTGGCTATTCTGGTGTATTGATAACTAGGCCTCTGTGCTCCCACTGGCCTTGACTATCTGGGGACCTGGCTTGGTTCCCACAGTTCTTTAATCAAGAATTGGTTAAAATAAATAATAGGCTAGAACTTCCAAGCAGAATCTCAAGATCCATTTCCAAGCGATGTCTTGAATCCCAGTTTCTATATTCACAAAGTTCTGGTTATCATGAAGCTATTCAGAGCTTCAAATTAAATCATACATATAAATCTGCATGATAAAGTTGAAATATAATATATGTATAACATCATGAACCATTATCACCACAAATAACAGAAGAAAAGTGAGTTGAGAAAACAAAGCAAAAAACATTGTCCATGAAAAAGCAAAAATTGAATATGCAACTGAAAGATTCATGTTTAGCAGTTCTGACCATGATTTTACAATCAAGGTCATCAATCAGCCTAGTCCAGTGGACAGGGTCATGGACATGGACTAGAACAAGCGTACATGCTGCCAATCTTTCTATCACATAGAGAAATCCAATGTGACCACCCACTGAGTGTCTTGAAACCTATGAAAGCCGGGGCAGTCAATTTTCTATAGTTTGGTTTTACATAGAAATTATTCAGCATTTTTTCTTCAAAATCTGCAAATAATATGGAGTATCAGGAAAGTTTCATAATACAATCTATATAATAGGATATAATATATAAAATGCCTTAATTGATGCTATTGATTCCTTCTTATTGATTAGTCATTGATTTACAAAAAAGATCATGTTTATTGAACAGCCACAGGATGGTAAGATGTTAAAGTGATTATTGTGCTCAGTGTGCTGTCCTGGCAAGGTAGAAATCTGTGAGGCTGAATAATAATGATCCAATCAAGGACTTAGTGGGCCAGGGCTGCGCTTAATGCTTAAAGTTATTAAGCATAATCCTTATAAAGTTTCAGTGAGGCAGCTGTCATTGGAGTATCAGATCCTATCTGTGTTGCCTGATATACTTTGTGGAGCCAGTAGCAGAACTGCTGTGTGAAACAATATGCATCCATTTGAGCCACTCCAACATAAATATATATTTGAAAGCCAAATAAGTAACTCTTTCTAAAAACACAACAAAAAACACAGTTATTTTGTAACACTGATACATTTATTATATTCAAGGTTTTATGTTTTATGAAATTTGCTTTGAACAAAATAATTTTTACATGAGCACCAAAGATGTTCACTAATTCTAATTGTCCATGTATTCCTTTATATTGCACCTATTATGCTGTATAATATTCCTAAAATGTTACAAAATACTTAATCGACAGAGTAAAAAATGTCATTATGTAAAATCTGAAATATGGATTAAGTTTAAAATTCTAATTGGACTTTCATCAAGTTGAAGTCAATATATAATATATAATTTAATAGATCTATACATAATTATATGAGTTAAGTGATGACATTCCAAAATTCAAGATAGTAATTGAGACAGTATTTAATGTAAAAAAAATAAATTTTTAAAAAATTTTCTGTTATAACAAAGTTATTTGGTATATGAAAAGATGATAAGCACCACTAATCATCAGGGAAATGCAAATCAAAGCTCCAATAAGATATCCTCTCACATCTGTTAGGTTGACTATTATCAGAAAAACAAAGAACAAAGAATAACAAAAGTTGTTGAGGCTTTGGAGGAATTGGGACCCTTTTATGCTTCTGATGGAAATGTAAAATGGTACAGTTGCTGTGGAAAACAACATGGGTATTCTTAAAAAAATAAAAATTAAAACTACAATATAACCCAGCAATCACATTTCTGGGTATTTATCCAAAATAATTGAAATTAGGATCTCAATGAGATATTTGCATGTCTATGTCCATTGAAGTACAATAGCCAAGATGAGAAAACACCCAAATATCCATCTACAAGAAGTGAATAAATAAAATGTATTACATGCATACAAAGAAAGAATGTTCAGCATGGTGTCCTCTGTATGAGTATATAAAATAATCAAAACCATAGAAGCAGAAAGCAGAATGGTAGTGGCCAGAGGCTGCATGGGGGGCTAAGTGGGGAGTTGTTCAATGGGTGTAAAGTTTGTTGTACACAATGAGTAAGTTCTGGAGATCTGCTGTACAACACGGTGCCTCTAGTTAACAGGACAGTATTGTGCACTACAAAAGATCTCAGAGTAAGTGTTCTTTTAAAAATATATATATTTCTTTATTGATTTAAGAGAGGAAGGGAGAAAGAGAGAGAGAGAGAGAGAGAAACATCCATGATGAGAGAGGATCATTGATTGGCTGCCTCCCGCACGCTCCCCACTGGTGATTGAGCTTAAGGATAGAGCCTGCTACTCAGCATGTGCCCCTGACTGGAATCCAACCCCAGACCCTTCAGTCCGCAGGATAATGCTCCATCCACTGAGCCAAGCCGGAGGGCAAAGTGTTCTTATTACACATGCACACAGGAAGAGGGACACAGACTCTGGGAGGTGTTCGGTATCTCTATGACATTGATTGTGTGAGCGGTACTGCAGTTGTTCGTGTATGTCCAAACACATCAAGTTGTATACATTAAATATGTGTAGTATTTATATATGACATTTCGATAGAACTGTTTTACATTTTAAAATGAAGGGTTAAGTAAATAAAAGAATAAGCAAATAAGTAAACAAATGAGCAAACCTCTGAAGTAATGCTGAAGGGTTCCACAGAAGGGTAAGATTATGCATTACATTTTAGGCCACATTAAGGATTTTGACCTTTTCTTTTAGGGTATTTGGAAGAAATTAGAGAGTCTTAAGAGAGAGAAGAATTGAGTGACATTATATATATGAATATATAGCTACTTCTTTTGGAGAATCCATGCAGAGAAGCAATTCCTCAGGACGAAACTGGATTATATGTATTAATGAGACAGCATAGGGTTAACACTGAACTCCATCTTAACTAAAAGAACTCCATCTTAGAGGCCTGACTATAACTTCTTGTTTTCAATAAAATTCTGTAGTTGAAATTAACCTAACCGCATCCTTAGAGGAAAGAACATACAATGATAAAATTCTTTCTTAACGTTATATTCTGCAAAATAGTTATTTTGTCAATTAAATAGTCACTAGAATATTTGTGCAAGTGTTATTTTATAGGCCCTTTTAGTGACCCATGACCATGGGGAATACCTGTGGCTACCACAGGATCAATCAACAGTCAGGGGACAGTTGACCTCATCCTCATTCCCAAACCCTTCAACCACCCCAAGGCCTCTGTATAAGTCATGCTAGGGGAGCTCAACTTCTCTTTCCTAGTTGACACCCTTTGCACAAGCTCTTTTCAATAAACTATCTGCTTGATCTTGTACTGAGTTCAGTGCTCATTTCTAGGACATTGAGACTCAAGAACCTGGCATTCAAGGTCTGATAACAATAAGGCAAAGAGATAGAAGGTACATCCAGAGAGGAATTTGAAATTGAGGAATATTGAGACTCTGGTTTTAAAAAAAGAAAAAAAATGTTTTCCAGGTTTTTCATTAAAATTATTCTGTGTGTGGGAAGATCCATTATGGGTAGGTTTCTGAGCCTATCGGATTGTGTTCTTTCAAAATGAAGGAAGGCATCTGAGAGGTTCTTTTATTGAAATGAACTATCAAGAGATCAGCTGGCTGTGTTGGCTATAGTATGGCTTGTAATTCAAGGACCCACAGGTCTGCTGGTCTGAAGGAAGCTCACTTTAATGGTGTGGACATACATTATATGCTTTAATAATGTCAAACTTCCAAGAGGCAGGTTTTATTCCTGCCCACTTAGTTAATTTTCTAGGAGTCTGCAAGGCGAGGTGGCAGTCTGTCCTCACACCAGCTCATCGTAAGGGCACTACTGTTCATCCTCATCTGTGCCTGGTCAGGCTCTCTTCCTGTGGCTTGTCTCCACATCTCCAGTGCTTTGTTCTTGTCAATGCTCAACTCAACCGCTAAGTGAGTTTGGCCACTGTTTTCCTATTGTTGCTGCTTTGTGTTTTATCTTACTTGAACTCGCCTTGCTTTGTAATTCAGTCCTTTTTTTTCTCCTGAAGGCAAGCACCTCCGTTTCCTCAACTGAAACTTGTGTTAAGTGTTGGAGGATGGGGAGTGGGATACTGTAGCCACGATACTGAGGTCCTTAGAAGTAGACTTTATTTTTAAATTTCATAGTCCTCTCTTTCTCAGAACAATCAGATCCTTAAAAAGAGGTGCCAGTGGTGTAAGCTGTGTGAGAAAGTATTCGAATGCAATGCTATACTGTCCCAGCAACCACAGCTCATTCACAGCTCTCAGAGCTGCTGCTGCTGGGTCTCTAGACCCCGCCGACACATTTTTCACCATGCTGCTTGCTTTCTCCTTCACCATCCTCTGGATCAGGGGTCCTCAAACTTTTTAAACAGGGGGCCAGTTCACTGTCCCTCAGACCGTTGGAGGGCCAGACTATAATTTAAAATAAAAACTATGAACAAATTCCTATGAACACTGCACATATCTTATTTTGAAGTAAAAAAAACAAAACGGGAACAAATACAATATTTGTATTTGCATGTGGCCCGCGGGCCATAGTTTGAGGACCCCTGCTCTGGATGGTATATTCCAGAACTCCATCAGAAAAATTATACAAAGCAATATGTCAAGGAGGTGAGGTTATATCTGACTGGGATTCAAATTCTTGTCCATTGGGGTCCTGGACTCTGTATGAATCAAGAAATTTTGGCAGGCAACCGTGTAACAATCAGTAAACATTGTGAGCGTTAAATAGGATTTTATTTCCTGCTATAGATAGTCTTATTTAGATAATCTTTAAAAATAAGTATTGATTTTAACCTAAAATCAACTTTAAACAATTTTAGTAAGTTTTGCTCCTCTTATAAGACATGGAATTATTAAAATATGAGTATACAGATGTAGAATTATCTCACTGAGTGATGTGATCAAATTTCATATAAAGTCTTTTTTTTTGCCATCTGACCCTTGGATGGCCCCGAGAGACTGAGTTAGCTGTACATACCGTCACAAGCTTGTGTGCAATTCCAGTGTTTTATAACCAATGCTGACCCTATCAATGTGGTTTTCCTTTTCTAAAATGGCTAAAGCCATAATTTTCCTTTCATGTCTGTGCTACAACTTTGATTTAGCATCACACAAACGTGGATCAGCTAAAATAGATAGAGAGATGAAGCCCAACATCAACAGATCGGATGAAAACACATACACACATGGAATAGTTGTTCTCAGCTTCACCTGAGCAGAACTGAATGGAACATTAACTTCAACCTCCTCACCTCACTGATTCTGAGCTAAAGCTTTCAAATGCGGTGTTGATTTTGAACTCCATTAGTCTTTTATGTTCAGGCTCTGAGAAGATTCATTCCCATGCAAATCCTGAAGCTGGTTGCTAATATCATCCAACCCTGACAAATAAATGACTGTGATATAATGTACTTCAGGGCAGTGAAATCTCAACCACTCAAATATGATCTGATGCAAAGCAATCTTCAGCTCACTGCCGTTCCTCCAGCAATTCCTACAGAGTGTTACTCTACTCCTTGCTTGTCCCAAATTTCCCCATTAATGAAACTAAAACCATACATCATCTGCCATAGAATTGCAATGCTCTCTTGTGATTTCTATGATAAGTTCAGAGAGAATAGCTATAACATTGAATACAAAGCTCTTCTTAGAGAGATATCAACACAATTTTAGATTTTTTTTGTATTCATCAGCATGATAAAAACTGAATCAGGAATAAAATAGGTTTTCCTTAAGCTGAAACACTTGAAATGTTTTGTTTCTTTTATTTTTACTTGTGAACTAAAATAAAATAGTAACTCAACTGAAGCAGGGAGTATATCTATTTACCCAAGAATTTGTGATTATAATTTACCAAAGTATGGAATTTATAAAACAGAAGTGTGAGAAAGGTATATAAAGATGATTATGCTGAGAAAGAGAGAGGTTAATAGGATTTATAAAGTATACCCAAAGAATTCTCTCCCTTGCTTTCCTCTCAGGGGTGCTGTGAGAATCAAATGTAATAATGTTAGTGAGATTGTGTTACACATTATAAAACAATAGACAGATGCAGTGTATTATTTTTACCAAATAGCGTATGATCAGTGTTTAATAGATATAATCATTTATTAAATTTCATCTCAGCTATGAATCTGACACCATAAAATATAGTAGTATTACAAAATAAAACAGAATATCAGCATGTTTTTATTGTTTAGGGAATTTAAATAGCTCTTCATAGGTATAACAAGAATGTGTATCTTTCTCTCTGGTAAACCTTTCGGAATAGTTCAATTGCTACTCATTATTGTTAAGCTCTTTTTCTTGTTTGTATCACAATAAGGAATTCTCAGGTATAATCTTACCATCATTTCACTGTTTGCCTGAGTTCTGAACACCGATTCAGTTTTGAATTGTGTAATTTAATGTTTTCTTCACAGAAAGGTGCAGATGAAGTTGGCCCCATCAATGGGTACATCATAGAGTAGAACCTCATGAAGCACGAACTCCTATAGGGGGAGCAAAGAGAGAAACATGAAAGAAGAGGTCATGAGAAGGAGGGTCAGGCAAGGTAGGCCTCCTGGGAGAGCGCAGCCCTGGGGAAGAAGACAGTGGTGGGCGGTGGGTGGTGGGCGAACAGGGCTGAAGGCATGGCAGGGAGAGGTAACACCAGTTCATGATGAAGGTGGTTTATTTGAGATCCACTGTGCAAGGTCATTGGTCACCCTGTTTAATAGCTCAAACATGGATGAAATCCAAAATGATTGGTAAAAGATGAAGATATAGAAATTATTCAAAGGTCAAGATCTTGGAACCTTTTGAAGATAAACAAAAAAAATATTTGTTTTTGTTTGATTTAAACAATGTGTGTGACCATGTATAGATCTCTTAACATATCACATGTTGGTGTTCTCAGCCATAACATGAAGATAATAACTGCAATCAGGACCATTATGGGGTGCTCATTCACTAGACAGTAGCTCACTAGTTACTTAATCATTTAATAAAAAGTGAAACAGTGATGTGATGTTTGAGAATGATAGATTTTTAGAAAATAAATGTATTTTATTTTCCTTTCAATTATCAAGGTCCCCGACTGTCACTGAATCACATGTGAATCATAGGTCATGGTAGTCATCTTACTAGGAAGACTTTCAAGGATAAAAACATTGTATATCATTGTACATTAGAAAGAAAAGGACTTAGTCATTCCAGAATTGTCTTCAAATCAAAGGTCCCTCATTTATTCAGTCATGTACAAAGTATTTCTCTGTTGGGTAAACTTTAAAGTTTTATTTGTAACTAATACTCAGCATTGTGACTATAGTTAAGATACTGTTCTGAAACAAAAGAAGATATGTGGCCCATATTTTATCAATGTGAACATTTAACCTGATGTCCAATGAGTATTAAATGTAGACTAGATTTCTAAAATAATTCAGTAACCTTCATCAGAGAAAACTTTTTTGGCTTATTCAAGCGGAAAAGAAAGTCATGTACCTCAGACATGTATTAGCCTGAAAATTTGGGGTAGTTTAACGGTTGGCAGCATTACAAGACATACTTTTCCTGAACACCTTAGCATAGGTTTTGGAAAGGAAGTGGGGAAAAATATAGAAAGTGTTTCGTACATGAGATCTTTTGTTCACCTCTATCTCTGAAGACATTCAGGTGATACTTTTTTTGAAGAAAAAGCAAACATTGTAATTTTCTACACAGGGCAGAGGAAATTATTTCTGAAAATTATCTAATTACAACCTGAAATAATTAAGACCATTTCTTGTTTTTGGTAGCATCACTTCATAATTTGGGATTAACTTTTTATTTAAAAAAATTCAAGATAAATGGGTGAAAATGCAAGGATAATTGTATAAAGGGTACTATCTAAATATTACAAACAAAAATATGCTGAAAAGTATTAGACATATGTTAAAATGAAGCACCTAGGGCTTCAAAGATGACAAATGCTAGAGAGGATGTGGAGAAAAGGGAACCCTAGTACACTGCTGGTGGGAATGGTGGGAATGCAGACTGGTGCAGCGACTATGGAAAATAGTATGGAGTTTCCTCAAAAACTTAAAAATGGAACTGCCATTTGACCCAGTGATCCTGTTTCTATGAATATATCCTAAGAAATCTGAAACACCAATCAGGAAGAATATGTGCACCCCTATTCATAGCAGTATAATTTGCAATAGCTAAGATTTGGAAACAGCTTAAGTACTCATCAACAGATGAGTGGATAGAAAAGCTGTGGTACATTTACACCATGGAATACTATGCAGCAGTAAAAAACAAAGGATCTCTTACCCGTTGAGACAGTATGAAGGGACCTGCAGAGTAATATGCTAAGCAAAATAAGCCAGTCAGAGAAAGACAAGTGTCACATGATCTCACTCATATATGGAATCTAAAGAACAAAATGAAATTAATGAACAAAATAGATCCAGAGACATAGAAGCATGCAACAAACTATTGAATCTCAGAGGAAAGGTAGGTGGTGGGTGGGTGGTAGGAAGAGATTAACTAAAGAATTTGTATTTATACTAGAGGCCTCATGCACGGATTCATACACATCGAAGGAAATTAATTAGAAGGTGGCCAGCGGGGTGGGACTGGGTGAGATGGGCTGGATATGCCCTGGAGCCAACCTCCCGCGATACTTCCCTGGCTGGCCACACCTGGGACAGTGCTGGGGCTTGAAGGGTGTCTGCAGAATGATCAGGGTCCCTCTGGCCTGTGGGGTCCCTTGACCTGGCCTGTAGGGATTGGGCTGAAACCAGCAGTCCAACCTCCTCTGAGAGGTCCCAGATTGCGAGAGGGCACTCTGCAAAGTTGCTGTCACTCAGCAGCTTCTTCATTTAGTGTCTGCCCCCTTGTAGTCAGTGCGTGTCATGGCTACTGGTCAGAGCGTTTGCCCCCCAGTGGTCATTGCACATCATAGCTACTGCTCAGAAGGTCAAATGGTTGGACGGTCACTTAGGCTCATATATATATACTAGAGGCCCGGTGCATGAAATTCATGCACTGAGGTGGGGGGTGTCCCTCAGCCCAGCCTGCACCCTCTTTAATCTGGGATCCCTTGGGGGATGTCCGACTGCCGGTTTAGGCCCGATTCCTCTCACAATCCAGGACTACTGGCTCTCAACTGCTCGCCTGCATGCCTGCCAGCCTGATCACCCTCTAACCACTCCCCCTGCCAGCCTGATCGATGCCTAACTGCTTCCCTGCCAGCGCAGTTGCCCCCAACTGCCCTCCCCTGCAAGCCTGACCACCCCCAACTGCCCTTCCCTGCTGACCTGGTCCCCTCAAACTGCCCTTCCTCCCCTTCCGGCCTGGTCCCCCCAAACTGCCCTCCCTCCACTGCTGGCCTGGTCGCTCCTAACTGCCCTCCCTGCCGGCCATCTTGAGACCACATTGGGGCGGCCATCTTTGACCACATGGGGGTGGCCATCTTGTGTGAGGGCATGATGGTCAATTTGGATATTACCGCTTTATTATATAGGATATATGCATAACCCATTGACACAGACAATAGTGTGGTGAAAGCTTGGGGCAGGGGTGTGGGCCAGAAGTGGTCAATGGGGAAATAAAGGGGATAATTGTAATACTTTCAACAATAAAGATTAAAAAAAAAAAGATTTATGCCCTGTCAGCATCTGATATCAGGGTCAGTACTATGAGCAACTGGGCCTTGAGTTATTTACTGATTACTTATTTTCATGTATTTGTTGTGTATTACTTATCACACAATCAGTTCAATCCTAATCCTTAGTCACTTGATTGATTTACTAGATCGTGAGCTACTTAAGAAACACTGTGCCTTTATTTGGCATTGAGTTCACCCTCTGTGTTTAATGAGAGTGAATTAACCAGCATAACAGAATTGACTACTTTCTGAATGTTGTATAAGGACATTAATTTCTTAAACATGTAAGTAAAGTGTGAACTGGCTGTAGAGTAGGCACACAGATATGATGAGAAGAAGCAAGGCAGTGATCAAATTTGAAACTAAAAGTCCTATAGCACTCTGGTTGCAAAATGCTATTATTAATTAATCACGATTAATGAATTTTTTACACGTGAAACCCTGAATTATACACTAGATTTTGTTTTATAAATTTCTTTTTATTTTTAAAAAATATATTTTTATTAATTTCAGAGAGAAAGTGAGAGGGAGAGAGAGATAGAAACATCAATGACGAGAGCGATTCATTGATTGGTTGCCTCCTACACACCCCACACTGGGGATTCACCCCACAATCTGGGCATGTGCCCTGACTGGGAATCGAACCATGACCTCCTGGCTCATAGGTCAAAGCTCAACCACTGAGTCACACTGGCCAGGCAATTTCTTTTCATTTTCAATTACAGTTTAAACGTAACATTATTTTGTGTTAGTTTCAGGTATACAGCATAATGGTTGGACTATTTTGTTTGAGGTTTAACATGCACACAGCAGACACACACAAATTACGATTGAGTCATGTTCTCTTACGTTGACTAAGGATCAACCTTCAGAGCAAATAAAAAATGGATCCTGACTCATGCAGTTTCTCACTTCCTCATTTGACAGTACAGAGGCAGATATGTAAGCTCTGGGATCAAATGTTAGGTAGGAAAAAGATTTAGAGCAGGAATTACTGACAGATTCACTGACATGCATGCTTTACTATTTCCCTTCCTTAGGTTCCATACCATGAAACATTATGCCACTAATCATTACTGATTAAATAATAAGTAATTTATGTCCCTATTTATTTAAGTGTAGAACATGTATTTGCCCAGCAGAACTGGTGCCATTAGCCACATAAAACTTTTGTCAGTACAGCAAGTGGAAATCATTTCTAGTAACAAATGTTGGATTCCAGCTGGAGACAGTGGGTTACCCAGTGCTCGGTGTGCTCGGCCCTGTGGGCTCTTTGCAAGAGCAGGCAGGACCTCTGTACCTCCCCCATTAGCAGCCTCTGAGTAGCTCACTCTGCAAAGCACTGCTTACACTCTGTAGACGGAACAAGGACTAATTTGGAAACAGGAAGAATCCAGGGATAGCCTTTAAAGGGGGTACTGTAACACTGACACTTACAAAACCTAAAATGTTATAGACACAGGACTATGAGGAAAGGGGTATGTATATGGCATGTCTTCAAAAGATATCAGCCCTAGCTGGTTTGGCTCAGTGGATAGAGCATTGGCCTGCGGACTGAAGGGTCCCAGGTTTGATTCAGGTCAAGGACACATGCCCACGCTGGCGACTTGATCCCCACTGGGGGGCATGCAGGAGGCAGCCAATCAATGATTCTCTCTCACCATTGATGTTTCTATCTCTCTCTCCCTCTCCCTTCCTCTCTGAAAACAATAAAAATATATTTTAAAAATAAAAAAGATATTATTTTTATTAAATTTTGGAAACCAATGCCATCTATGGTACTCTACCTCAAACTTGGAGTTCTTCATAACCCACAGAATAAAAAACAACAACAGCCACTTGTTTTTTGGGGTGAAAAATGAGGTTATTATTCCTTTTATTATTAATTAAAAGATTATTAAACCTTTTGTAATATAGACTTTAATATCAAACCAGATAGTCATTGTATTTAAGAAATCTTAATCAGGTACTCAGTTAACTATGAAGGGTAATCTCTATTCACTGAATTTTTCATATTCAAATGTCTATGTTAAAATGAGAATGTTATTTTAGTTTTTAAAGGCATATTTCAAAACTAGATATAAAAGAGTAAAAATCCAGCATTATCCTCCTATACTATTTTAATATCTAGTTGTATGCATATTTATAGAAACATGAGATTTAGGAACCAAGAATCATGTTTTTTACATGTTGCTATTTATATTTATTCAATCTATTCCAAGTAAATACCAAATGCAGTGCATGTGATAAAGGGGTTTATGCTCATGAAGAACACTTCCTCCCGTCAGTCCCACCAACTCCTTTCACCAGTATCACTGGAGTAACGGCCTTGCTCTTCAGTGGAGTCTTTCAACATTCTTCTCCAGTCACTGGACGTTGAATCAAGGATGAAAATGGAATTTTCCTAGTGAAAGTACAATGCAGGCGACATTATTGGTGGCTTTTCCAGTATCGATTTAATGGCAATGAAGTCTGTATGAAATAATAAAAAGGATGGGACCAGCCCTGGCCAGTTTTCTCCATGATTAGAGCATCGGCCTGGGAACTGAAGGGTCTTGGGTTCAATTCCTGGTCAAGGGCACGTATCTGGGTTGCAGGCTCAATCCACGGCCCAGTCAAGGTGCAAATGGGAGACAACCAATCGACCTGTCTCTGTCAGATTGATGTTTCTCTCTCTCTCCGACTCCCTCTCCTCCATTCTCTCTGAAAAACAAACACCAACAATCAATGGGAAAAATACCTTAGGTGAGAATTAAAAATAAAAGGATGGGACCAGAAGCCTGGACTTTATAAAGGTGATTCTTAGCATCATGGGTAACACAATATCAGCCCAGAGGCTTGAGCAAAGCACTTAAATTCTCTATGCCTCTGTTCATCTTCATAAGGAGGAGACTACATTCTAGTGGGACACCCTATGCTAGCCTACCGATCACAACCAAATCACGTGTATTCTCCCTTCTCTTGTTGCACTGAGGAGGTAGCGGAACATTTCCTTTCTAAAGGATGTGTTGCCACCTAAGTTAGATAAAAAAGAGGGCTCATCATGAAAGATAACGAACTCTGTAATAGTCTATTTCTGCCTAGAGTGAATCAGATAACACCCCATTTTTTAAAATGTTTTAAGGTACAACCTTCCAGTATGAATCATACCTATTTTTACAATGATGTGATTAGTCCCTAGGACTTGTGTCCCACAGGTCTTTCTAAATGCAGCAACAGCACACCATAAGCAATGATTAACGGGCACTTTTAGAATCTCTTTGTTTGTTTTTTTTTGTTTTTTGTTTTTTTTAAATATATTTTATTGATTTTTTACAGAGAGGAAGGGAGAGGAATAGAGAGTCAGAAACATCGATCAGCTGCCTCCTGCGCACCCCCTACTGGGGATGTGCAGGCAACCAAGGTACATGCCCTTGACCGGAATCGAACCTGTGACCCTTCAGTCTGCAGGCCGACGTTCTATCCACTGAGCCAAACCAGTTAGGGCAATAACAAAGGCGTCCCTGGGTGGGCACGAATCTTTGATGTAAAACCAGTGCTGATTAAGCCAGTGTTTCACAGGTCGCAGGAGGCACAAGGGAGCAAACTGAGGCTGCACCTTCTGCCCTGGGTCCTGCCTCCAGAGGTGGGATGAAAGTGGTTGCTTCTTTGTCCCCACGTTGACATCCTGCGTAAATTGCCTGCCCTTTGACAGCACAGCCTCGCCCACCAAGTGGCCACTTCAGCTACGTAAATATAGAGACTCAGGAGGTGAAAGCGAGCTAGGAAACAAAGCCCACATCTATCATTCCTTCAGCTTCTCTAGCAGGTGCTTATAGCTTCCTGCCTTGTTGGGGTCCAACCCCAACGGGTCCAGGGATCCCCAAAGGTGTGGACGGAGTCGGCGAAGAAGGAATGACATGGAGACAGCGTTCAGTTGATCAGCAGCCTAGCCAGGATCTCTAGCCAAGTTCTGGTCAGGATCTCCAGCGAAGTTCTGGTTAGGATCTCCAGCCAGGTGCTGTGTCTATGTTCTCTTGCTAGGTTCTCCAGCCAGGTTCTGTCCAGGTTCTCCAGCCAGGTTCAGTCACCAGGTTCTAGTCAGGTTCTCTCCAGGTTCTTTTGCCATGTTCTGTCTAGGTTCTCCAGTGAAGTTCTGTAGCCAGGTTCTGTCCAGGATCTTTTGCCATGTTCTCTGGCTAGGTTCTGGTGAGGATCTGACGAGGATCTGATGAGGATCTGATGATGATCTGATGAGGAGCTGATGTGGAGCTGATGTGGAGCTGATGTGGATCTGATGAGGATCTGATGAGGAGCTGATGAGGAGCTGATGAGGATCTGATGATTATTGTCTTGTTACATCCATATTTATACCAGTCGATTTTAATCCTGTCAATTTCTATTACAAAGGTTAGGGCGTTTCTTATCTCCATTCCAGGGAGTAAAGATTATGTAGCTTAACTACCCGCCTGGCACTTAATTAAGGGGTTGTATCCACTCCCTAACCTCAGGGAAAAATCCCCACCTGGGGAAACAACCTTTCTCAGAGAGGTGACCTTGGTTAAAACACATGGCGCTAAAGGGAGCAAACATATTAAGAACAGTATGCTATATATGCCAGGTCCCTTGAAACAGCAAGGATGGACCGGCTCCCGGCACTGCCTGGGAGCTATTTCCATTTTCTTTTTGAGGCTCCCATTCCCCCAAGATTATGTGTGCACGGCCCAGGCTGAAGGAGTTAGGGAAAGGACTATAGGAAGAGGTATTTCAAGAAGCAGTTGCAAAGATATGAAAATCGTCTTTCTCACGGGGATCGTGGTGATGCCTGCACCCTTTTGCCTGGAGCTGGAGAATAACATGTAAACAGGGAAGCATCCTTCCTAGGCATGACAGGGAGCTGGCGGTGGGGACAGAAGAGCAGTGAACTCAGGCCACGCTCCACAGCAAAGGTATTGCCAGAGCGTTGGCAGCCCAGCAATCTGATTTGCTTTTTGAAAACAAGCAAAGCTAGAGACTTTCATTGCTTGTCTCATTTTATGGTATGAAAACAAATTTCATAAAAAGGTTGAATTTTGATGATGTGGTAAATGTAATATTTTATTTTTTTTCAAGGATGTATCTCTCTTAAAACAAAAATTTCATTCGATGAAATAAACTTTAAAACAAACAAAAATGTGCTGCTGTGTTTTAACAAAGCTTAAGTGGCCCCTGTAGAAAGTGTTTTAATGATAAAAGGACAGAGCTAACTCTGACAAGTTTCACAAAAATTGAAAAGCGTGGGTACTGTTGGTGTGCCATGGGAATTTAATGGAAGTGGCTGTTCTTTCAATTAAGCTTCTATAAATAAAAATCATTTAATATTCCTCTTCAAACAACCATCTGAGAAATTTAGCAGGTGTTGTGAGCAACAACATCATCAATATCCTTTGAGCAGGTCTGAATTTGATTAGATATATGGTAGGTAACTGTTTAGTTCACTATCAAAGTTCTAATATCTTTCAAATAGCTTACTATTATAAAAGAGGGAGGGAGCATATGTAAAAGATTTGATGCTGGGGTGGGAAAATGTAAACTATTAGAAGTCATAAAGGAAAAGAACCCTCCATCAACAAAGTTCATGTCAGGAACAGGCTTCATCTTCCCCGGGCTCCAGTGAGAGCAGTCACAGAAACAGCATCATTACCTGACATCCAGCACTTGGCCGATCTAATCTCAGAATTGACCCTTTTTGCCTTCAGGCAAAGGAGTGGCTTGTTTTCTTACCCTGCAGTGGAAAGCCTGCCTCTACCCAGCAAATTGCAGCCCAGAATCCCCTATTGTCCTGCCAGCAGCATTCTTTCTTCTTTCAGCATTTAACTTCCTGTCAGTTTCACAGGGAGAATCACCTGCAGTCACTGAGGGATCCATATTACTTCATTGAAATCCTCATTTTTCATAAATGAGCTAGTGCCAAAACAAGCCATGCAATAAGCTTACGCCTACATATCTGTTGCTTTTATTTTTATTTTACAATTATTTTTTACAGAAAAAAACTTTTCTATATTTGCCATGGTCATCATGGCCTTATTTCTAATGGTTTCTATGTAATATTAATAGTATTATTCTATGAACTAGAAAGAGCTCTAATTAATATATTAAGAATGTTATGCTGTCTTATGTAACCATTCCAAAACTATTGACTTTTTAGGTTATTTTGAGTTTTTCTCTATTACATGGAACATTGAAATTAATTTTTGCTTTGTATTGTTCTTCTATTACCTCTCAAGTAGAAGTTACTCTCAACATGCCAGATTTGTCCAGATTTTATATATATATTATAATTATATATATATATTTAATATATATATTCGTAATTAAACATGTGAAAATTATATTCATCTTCAAATTTGCATTTCTGCAGTTATTAATTAAACTTATAATGTATCATGGTTATGGGTCACTTGCATTATATTTTTATTAACTATTTTTAGTTCTTGCACTTAATTAGAATTAAGGTACCAACTATTTTGTTTTATAAAATACTCTTATGTCTTAAAGACATTCATCTTTATAGTAAACTAGAGGCCTGGTGCATGAATTCGTGCATGGGTGGGGTCTGGCTGGTCCACTCCAATGGGGGGGGTGATTGGGGGTGGGGCCAGTTGGGGGGAGAGGTCCCAGGCAGTTGGCCAGTCAGCCCACCCCCTGATCGAACTCCCAGTTGAAGTCCTGGTTGAACTCCCGGTTAAGGGGACAATTTGCATCATAGCATTTTATTATATAGGATATGCACTCAATGTCCAGTTTGGTTTTTAATTTTGTTTAATAATGTTTCCTGTTACCTCTTTTGCATGACTCATTCTCCCAAAGCAGCAAAGATGGTAAGAAAATAGTAAAAGGTTTTATTCTTGAGTTCATAAAACAAGGCTATTTTCACAATTCTTAACATGTCTTATTCACACACCGGTAAGCTGACTCTTATGCTGTTTGGACCTCTTCACATATAAAGGTACAGTGGAAAGGGTAATAGGTCGGCTGTCATTGTGGTCTTAGGGAAGAAAAAGTATCACACCTCCAAGGCATCAATACGCTGACTTTATTTCTACAATAACTCTTATAATCTCCTTCCAGTTAGCCTTCAAATCCCTAACTAAAACCACCAGGTGTAATGGTTGCACTGTTCTAGTTATTTTATAATGAGACACACATCCATACTTCTGTTAAAACACTTACAAACCCAGTTTATAAGCATTTATTTATAGGTATTTCTTCCCAACAAGCCATGAACTACTGAGGAACGCGTGCTTTTTTACTCTAATATTATGCCTGGTACAGAATACTTGTCCCATTAATATTAAATGATAGCATAATTACCTAATTAGTTAAGTGACAGGAAGCAATTAGCGAGTGAAATATGGAGGGACAGGAGTCGAGAGGAAATACATAATTATACTGTTCTCCGTCGTGCCAGGCAAGGGCTAGCACATCATGACACTGGCAGGCACCCAACAAAGAGAAATGGTGCTGTCACTGGGTCACCTCTTCAGGCACGATGGAGACGGCTGGGCCTGAGCAGCCCGCGCACTGACCCACGCCTGAGTTCCTGTGTGAGATGTTATCATAATCGTCCTGCTACTAGGCAGCTTCATCATAGCAGGGGCTGGCCTTGCCCTCTGTGGCACCATGCTTCCTTCCCAACCTGCTTTCTCATACTTCCACTGTGATGGTTATGACAAACAAAAGGGAGTGATGCCCTTGACTGGAATACTATTCCATTTGCTATGTGAAGACCCATAGCGATGTCTCATCTACTGTGCGACAGCTCACCGTCACTCTAGGATCAGATTCTTTTAGAGAGAATCAGGGCAGCTGCATCAGGTGGATGAGTTAAAAAGAATACACAGGAAATGGGAATTAAATTAAGAAATAAAACAGATAAAGTGAAATATTGTGAGAGCTACGTAAATAACACAAACACTGCTCTTCGGTGAAAGAAAATATTAAATCCCAAAAAGACCAAAAGCCAGGGCCAAGTACTCTTATCTGGTGATTACTTCATGTCAAAGTTCCTTGGATGTAGGGTCTTTGAGTGATTTCTGAAATAAATTCATGTATTTTTCAAATTGCATTCAGAACCAGATATGACGCACTATAATTCGTGTGGTTTCCCCTGTTGGGTGAAATTGAGTTGCCTATTTTCCTAGAAGTGTTTACTGAGACCATATTCATAATAATAACAGGAAGCAGTATAGCCTCATTTGATGATCATCACAGCATTCCAATGTGGTAAACGCTATTATTGCCTTTGTTTAAAGAGTGAAAAATGAATGGGCAAGAAGTTTGCTTATACTTGGATGACATTCATGCAATTAACTAACTAGTGGAAGATTCAGGATCCCAACCTGGGAATGTGGTTTCAGGTTCCAGTGCCAGGCTTCTGTTACTAATCTCAAGTGTCCCTGTTTTCTCTGGTATTATTTCCCACTCCTGGATCCTTGAGATGCATGGCCTCTCATAGGAAAAACAAAAGACAAAACACACCCAAAACAAAACAACAACAACAACAAAATAAACACCACAATGTGACCAGGGAAAAAGGAGGCCTGGAGTTCTGGAGAAGTCAGTCATTCATACATCTAAGTCAGAATACAGCATGTCTATCCAGAAGTGGGAAGAGAAGATTTAGCTTTGAGAGGGAAAAGTTTCTTAGCAACCAGAACAGGAATAAAGTTACAAAGAATGATAGAGTAACTTTGTCACCTATTCAAAGAAGATTCTAAAATCATTAAATAAAGAGACAGAGAACATTTCATCCCATCTTACAAACAAAATCCCCATGCCTCTCCTTTTTTTTCAGCATAAAATGCATGGACCACACAGATATTCTTGATATTGAGGGTTCCACATTCCACTATTTAAACAAATATATCCAGTGCACATTTTGTGTAACTTTAGATCCCTGCAGGCTTTAAACATTTTCTAAATTCTTCATTCCCTATTTTTCAAAATATTTTCATTGAATTTTAGCGAAAGAGGAAGAGAGAAGGGGAGAGAGAGAAACATTGATGTGAGAGAGAAACATTAATTGGCATAATTTTATTCAAGGCATTGCATTAGGAGTATAGAAAACTAAGTTTAAATATGACAACATTTATGCCTTTAAGGAGTTTATAGGCTATAAAAAAGTAGATTATGTCATTAGATTCTTATTCAAAATGTATCTGTTAACTCAATCATTCCACACATGTTTATTGAGATTCTACTATTTGCCAGACACAGTTCTATAGCTATACAAAGAGACTTGGACAAAAGAGACACACTTTCCTGATTTCATTGAGCTTATAATCCTGAAGAGATAGACAAACAGGAATATACTATGCCAGAGGGAAATATATAGTATGGAGAAAAATAAAGCAAGGAAGGGGAGTACAGTGCCACCTTGGTATGAATGACAATTTAGATAAGATGACCAAGCAAAGCCTCACTGATAAGGTAATATTTGCGCACACTCATGAAGAAGATGAGAGAGTGAATCACACAGATAGGAGGGACAATAGTTTTTCATCATGAGGATATAGAAAGAGAATTATAAACCAAAATAACCCATATTCATATGTAATAAAACAACATGTTATAATGGAATATTCAAAACCAAGATAGTTAATAAAATTGTAGTGTTATTAAAGTCTTTTGCCTGGTGGTGTTGCTCAGTGGTTATGCATCAAACTACGACCCAGAAAATCACAGTTTGGTTCCTGATCAGGGCACATGCCCAGGTGGTGGGCTCCATCCCCAGTGTGGGGCGTGCAGGAGGCAGTCAGTCAATGATTCTCTGTCATCATTGATGTTTCTCTCTCTCTCCCTTCCTCAATGAAATCAATACAAAAATATATATTTTAAAAGCCCTTCATTCTTTTGTCTGCTCTTGTCTGGCTATTTCAAATGTCATGAAGGCAAAATAATTTTAAATATATTATAGGCAGAAAATACCCTATAAAAAAATCTACCAGCAAGAATTAAAAAAGCAAATGTCTGGCCTAACGCCTGACCCATGGTAGGGTGCCCACATTGTATATTGAACAAGTAAATGAATGAGTGAATGAGCTGATAATGAATGGAGGTAAAACTATTTAGACACTGAGAGATACACTAATCATTACAAATCATGATTAATGATGCAATTCACTTGTCTGCAGCTAATATATTTTCTTAATGGCCTCCACCTCTGTAATATATCTATGTATTAATACACTTATCACAGTGCACAGCACACTTCTAATTTGCACATTTTTCTTGCTGATCTTATAATCAATTCCTTGTTGACATACAGGCTGGGGTGAAACTAGGTTTACAGTTGTTCCTATGGAAAATTATATGATATTTACTAAATAATACAAGAATAAACTTTGTGTTTCATGTGCTCACAACTGTACACCTATTCTGCCCACCTTCATTAGAACCTGTTTGAAAGAATATGAATGATACCAGAAGTCAGAGCCAAGCTGAAATCTGGATAGAGAGAGTAGGAATTATTTCTAGGACAAAAGAAAGCCAGGGAAAATGAACGCTATTATATGAAAATAAATTCAAGGTAAATTATTAATTTTGTAGAAGATGGTAGAATGGCACTTCAATTTGCCTCACAATAGTCTTTATTTTTTAACAAAGTTTAACGGGTATACAATATTCTATTAATTTCAGATGTACATCATAGTGATTTAATAAATACATTACAAAATGGTCACAATAAGTCTAGGTACCATCTATCATCATACAGTCATTGCAATATTATTAATTATATTCCCTATAATTATATTCCCATGACATTTATTGTTTAATCAAAATGTCTACCTCTTTTTAAAAAATGTATCTTTATTGTTGCAAATATCATGGATGTCCCCTTTATTTGTGTGTTTTTTTCCCCATTGACCTCCCCTCTCCCCTTCCGCCTCCTCTACCCCACCCCATCCTGCATCCACCCCTTCCAGGCCTTCACCACTCTATTGTCTGTTTTCCTGGGTAATGCATATGTGCATTTAAGTTTCCCAGTTAATCACTCCCCCCACCACCTCCTACCCGCCCCGCTTCACTCTGAAACTCACCAGTCTGTTCCATGTTTCTATGTCTCTGGATCCATTTTATTCATCAGTTTATGTTGTTCATTCTATTCCACGTATGAGTGAGATCATGTGATACTTATCTTTCTCTGACTGGCTTATTTCACTTAGCATAATGCTCTCTAGGTCCATCCATGCTATTGCAAATGGTAAGAGTTCTTTCTTTTTTATACCTGTTTAGTATTCCATTGTGTGAATGTACCACACATTTTTATCCACTCATCTGCTCATGAGTACTTGGACAGTTTCCAAATCTTATAAATTGCACTGCTAGGAACATAAGGGTGCACATATCCTTTCTGATTGGTATTTCTGGTTTCTTATGATATATTTCTAGAAGTAGACCACTGGGTCAAACGGGAGTTCCATTTTTAATGTTTTGAGGAAACTCCATACTCTTCTCCACAGTGGCGGCACCAGTCTGCATTCCCAGGAGCAGTGCACAAAGGTTGCCTTTTCGCTACATCCTCACCAGCATTGTTAATTGATTTGTTCAAGATAGGCATTCTGATAGGTGTGAGGTGATATCTCATTGTCATTTTAATTTGTATCCCTAGGATGATTAATGCCTTTGAGCATTTTTTTCATGTATTTTTACCTTCTGTATGTTCATTTTGGAGAAGTGTCTATTTAGGTCCTTTGCCCATTTTTAATCGGATTGCTTGTCTTCCTTTGTTAAGTTGTATGAGTCCTTTACATATTATGGAAATTAACTCCTTATGGAACATATCTTTGGCAAATATGTTCTCCCATGCAGTGGGCTCCCTTTTCATTTTGTTGATGGTTTCTTCTGTTGTGCAGAAAACCCTCAATAGCCGCAGCAATCCTGAGAAAGAAGAACAAAGTTGGAGGAATCACAATACTGGACATCAAGCTATATTACAGAGCTAATGTGATCAAAAGAGCCTGGTACTGGCACAAAAACAGGCACATAGATCAATGGAACAGAACAGAAACCCCAGAAATTGACCCAAGCCATTATGCTCAATATCTTCCAAAGGAGGCAAAAGCATACAATGGCATAAAGACAGTCTCTCCAATGAATGATGTTGGGAAAATTGGACAGGTACATGCAAAATAATGAAACTAGACAACCAACTTACACCATACACACAAATAAACTCAAATTGGATAAAAGACTTAAATGTAAGTCAGGAGACCATAAAAATATTCAAAGAAACCATAGGCAGCAAAATCTCAGATATCCCTCATAGCAATATGTTTACTGATACCTCTCTTAGGGCAAAAGAAACTAAGGAGAAAATAAACAAATGGGACTACATAAAAAAAGAAGTTTTTACATATCTCTTAATCTCCTTTACCTGTTTTGTCCATCTCCCAACCACTCCCCCATCTGGTTACCACAAGTTAATTTCTAAAATATATGAGATTGCTTCTTTGTGTTGTTTTGTTTGTCTTTTTTTATTTTTTTTTATTCCACATATAATTGAAATCATATGGAATTTGTCTTTCTCTCTCTGACTTACCTCATTTAGCATAATATCCCCACGGTCCATCTAAGTCAGTGGTTCTCAGCCTGTAGGTCACGACCGCTTGGCAGTCGAACGACCCTTTCACGGGGGTCGCCTAAGACCATCCTGCATATCAGATATTTACATTATGATTCATAACAATAGCAACAGTACAGTTATGAAGTAGCAACGAAAATAATTTTATGGTTGAGTCACAACATGAGGAACTGTATTTAAAGGGCCGGAAGATTGAGAACCACTGATCTAAGTTGTTTTAAATGTCAAGATTTCATTCTTTTTATATAGCTGAGTAATAATCCATTATGCATGCATATATATGTATGTATTACTCAGTTATTAAAAAGGAATGAAATAACCCCATAATGAAAATGAGATACTCTCTCTCTCTCTCTCTCTCTCTCTCTCTCTCTCTCTCTCAAACTCCTGACATATTTAGAGAGAGAGAGAGAGGATTTTATGGTAAGCATTCTAACATATGAATTTTTATTTTATAGTGTTCTGTGCCAACCAGAGATTAGGCATATTGAGAGAGAGAGAGAGAGAGAGAGAGAGAGAGAGAGAGAGAATCCCATTTTCATTATGCATTCATCTGTCAAGGGACAATTAGGTTGCTGCTTCCATAATTTGGCTATTGTGAATACTGCAGCAGTGAGCATAGGGAAGCATATAGTTCTTCAATTTAGCGTCTTCATTTTCTTTGGATAGGCAGAAGTGGAATTGCTGGGTTATATGGTAGTTTTGTTTGTAATTTTTGTTTTAGGAACCTACATACTGTTTTCTATAGTAGCTGCAACAATTTACAATCCTACCAACAGTGTACAAGGCTTTCCATTTCTCCACATCCTCACCAACACTTACTTGTTATTTTTTTGTTTTTTCAATAATAGCCATTCTGACAGATGTGAAGTAATTCATTGTGATTATGATTTGCATTTTCTTGATGATTAGTGATGTTGAGCATTGTGTGTGTGTGTGTGTGTGTGCGCGCGCGCACAATAGCGCACGCGTGCCTGTTGGTCATCTGTATGTCTTCTTTGGAAAAATCTCTATTCTAATCCTCTGTCCATTTTTTTAATTGAGTTGTTTGTTTTTGTGATATTAAGTTTTATAAGTTCTTTAAAAAATTTGGAGATTAACCCTTTCTTGAATGTGTAGTTTACCAATATCTTCTCTCATTCAGTAAGTTGCCTGTTTGTTTTACTGATGGCTCCCTTCACTATGCAAAACCTTTTTGATTTCATGGAATCCCGTTTGTTTATTTTTACTTTGTTTTCCTCGCATGAGCAGACTGGTTCAAGAAAGTATTGCAACACTGATGTTAAAAGAGCTTACTGCCTAGGCTTTCTTCTAAAAGTTTTATGGTCTCAGGTCTTACATTCAAGTTTTTAATGTATTTTAAATTTATTTTTGTATATGGTACAAGATAGTGGTCCAACATCATTCTTTTGCATGTATCTGTGTAGTTTTCTCAACACCATTTACTGAGGAGACTGTCTCTTACCCATTGTACACTTTGCCTCCTTCGTCACAGATTAATTGAGAATACATGTGTGGGTTTGCTTCTGGGCTCCCAGGCCACTATAATGTTTTGATCACTCTAGCTTTATAGTATAGTTTGAAATCAGTTTTGTTCTTATTTCTCAAGATTGCTTTGACTATTTGAGGTCTTTTGTGGTTCTATATAATTTGAGGATTCTTTGCTCTAGTTCTGTGAAATATGGTATTGGTATCTTGATAAGGATTGCACACAACTTGTACATTGCTGTGGATAGTAAGGACATTTTAACAATATTATTTCTCCCAATCTATGAGTGCAGTGTATCTCTCTGTTTATTTGTATTGCCTCAGTTTCTTTTTTTACATATATATTTGTTTATTGATTTCAGAGAGGAAGGGAGAGGGGAGAGAAAGATAGAAACATCAATGATGAGAGATAATTATTGATCGGCTGCTTCTTGCATGCTCCCCACTGGGGATCGAGCCTACAACCCAGGCATGTGCCCTTGACTGGAATCGAATCCAGGACCCTTCAGTACACAGGTCAATGTTCTATCCACTGAGCTAAACCAGCTAGAGACATATTGCCTCAACTTCTTTCATTAATGAGTTATATTTTCAGAGTACAGGTCTTTTGCCTCCTTGGTTAAATTCATTCCAAGGTATTTTATTGCTTTTCGTGCAGTTTTAAATAGGATAGTTTTCTTAATTTCTCTTTTTGATAGCTCATTATTAATGTTTAGAAATGTCACAAATTTGTGTATATTAATTTTTATTCTGCAACTTCACTGAATTCACTTACTCGTTGTGATTGGTTTTTTGGTGAAGTCTTTAGTGTTTTCCTCTACAAGTAGTGAAAGTTTTACTCCTTCCTTTCCAGTTTGGATGTATTTTTCTTTAAAAATATATCAAATAATAAAGAGATTTCATACATGTAGATAAGGTATTTATCCTCAAAGGCAGAGAAGACACCAGATCAATTTTCTCTGCTAAGATTTTATGGTTAAGCATTCTGACATATGAATTTTTATTTTATAGTGTTCTGTGGCAACCAGAGATTAGGCAGTACTTAAC
This sequence comes from Myotis yumanensis, assembly GCF_028538775.1. NCBI lineage: Eukaryota > Metazoa > Chordata > Mammalia > Chiroptera > Vespertilionidae > Myotis > Myotis yumanensis. Next base: position 7,161,165 of record NW_027223772.1, read on the forward strand.
ACTAGCTCATTTAGTAATAACATAAAGTGACTGATATTAAAGTCAAGGTATTAAGCTTTGATTGTCACTGTAGCTCTGTTTTCTTCAATGTTCCTATCTATAATTTGACTCTTACCAAGCCTAAAAATAGGGAAATGTGCACCATTGATCATAAGAATAGTGGAGAGAAGTTGTAGTTTTACTTCAACTTAAAAAGAAAAACAAAATAGATCCAGTTAAAGTATGAGCTTTATTTCTGGTGATTTATATATACCTTTCTACCAGATCAGGTAGAGCATAGTTACTGCAACTAACGTATATATTTTTTAAGGTCATAAAACTAAGCTACCATTTCAAAATACCTGCCATGAGCATAACTGCTTAGCTTTTCCTTACATACTAGGAAAGGGATAGCAGTGAACTCAATGGCTCAGCAAAATCAAAATAGAGTATTGCTTTGCACCATTTCTAATATTAAACATCCTCAATAAAGTGTCCTATGAATCAAAGTCTACAATGCCATGTTAATCCCTTTTCCCTTCTACTTTTCCATCTGTTACGATTAAGAAATTTTATATATATTTTAGTGGGATTTTTATTATTTGGATTTAGTCTAAATAAGTGATAACATATCTTTACCCAAACCCACTCCAAAAGTTGATTTTCAAAATGTACATGATAAGTGATATAAAGAGTGAAAAGCACAAAGAAAAAGCAATTCTTTCTCCCATTCCAGGCTTCATTTTCACTGCACACATATTACCAGTATCACCAAAATATTATGCAAAATTTTATGCATTATTTATGAATATTTGTCTACATGCATAGGTTTGTGCTATGTGCATGTGTATTTATTCATATTTTTCTAGAAATAAAAGGATATATTACACATTGTTATTTAATTGGCTTTTTTCCAGTCAAGCTTAACTTGCATTTCTTTTCTAAATACTACTTTCAATTCTGCTTCATTTTCTCATTGAAAAATATTCCACGTTATGGTTGCTGAAATGATTTATGTAACTTCTGATTTAATGACTAATTCTGACGAACATTTATGTTGTTTTCTGTTAGATTTCTATTACAAGGCTGAAATAGTATCTTGTGCGTGTTAGTATATGCAGGATACAGTTTTAGTGGCAGAGCTGGTGTGATAATTTATTGGTTTTTTTTTCTTTTTTATATAGCATGCTGTAGTGAAAAATAAAAGAGACTCATGAGATCTGATATGAAATACTCACTACTTAAAATATATTATTAATCTGAGAATTGTGCTAACATTTTCATATCTTATGTGTAATATCCACTCTTACCGGCAGGTTGACTAGCAATTAAAATTAAAAATTGGCTATTTGATCTCTAAATTTTATTTTACTTGGAAAAGCCCTTTGAATAAATGAAGTTTACTCATTTGTAAGTAAAGATATGACCCTACTAAACTCTATTTAATTTTTGTTTCATCTCTTAAGAAATCAAAGCAGAAAATACATGGTATCTCTCCCTTATGCCCTTGATTACATGTTCTAAGAGGACGAGCGTAGTAATAATCATCTCCTCCTTGTTTCTACGGCATGAGGCACAGTGATTGGTAGGCTCTGTAATCTTTTCCTGAGTTTAAAAAAGCACATTACCTACTCAAATAGACCTTAATTCAAGAGATGGAAAATAGCATGTTCTGTAAGAACAAGGAGCATTCACTGTACATCTTGGTAACTGCTGTGCTTTGCACAATAACAGGCCAGTATAGAATCATCAAACTGAAAACGATGTATGTAATATGGTTTCTTTTTTCAAGATTCAAGAAATAATATTAAATGTAATCAGCAAGGGGACATCTTATTATATCATAATCTTACATATTTATCATGTTTTCTAAGTTTTTGGAAAGCACAATTAGTAATTAAGTATAAATCAATAGTAAAGAAAAAAAAGGTAGATGAGTTTATGAGAAATTAAAGAATAAATTTAATATTAATCCAGCTAATAATAATAATTGTTTCAAACATTATTTTTAAACGTTACATTTGTAATATATGTCTATGCAAAAAGAAAGGTAGGTATTTCAAAGGTATGTACTAAGCAATTAATTGCCTGGGTGAGGCAAACTATACTTCTACTGCTTGTGAAAATTTAAAAAAAAAGATATGAATGTTATTATTTAAAAGTGAATAATTTTTTGTACAATTTTATCTGGCAATTGGGTTATGGATTCAGTAAAGTCTTTAAGGTATTATGTCTTGTATGCCAATAAAAATAGGTATTGTTACCCATGGATGAAAAAAGGGAAAAATAGTATTTGACTATAACAATTAAAAACTAGACACAAAATAGTCTGAGAAGTTTCCTGTGGTCCTCAGCTATGGCTCATAACAATGAAACAGCTACTTATAGACCAAGTCTTTCATAAAGTTCAACACGAAAAGTTTGGAAAAAAGTAAAATAAGACAAAGAAAAACAATTGTTTGAAGATGCCGAGAAGCTCCAAGGCATTCCGAAATTGAAGGGCCAAGACCAAAAACATAAGGGAGGCCCAAAGAAGGGACTCTAACATTTGGTGTGATTACCCTTGAGAAACAGAAAAGAAAATGGAGGCTTAAGAGCCCAGAACATAACTAGCGTTTTAGATTATCTCATAGACCTGGAAAAATATTTTGAGCTCAGGGTCCTCTTAGAAAGAGGACTTTAAGCTTTCAGTGGAAACCTCCAGAGTGCTAAAACCTAATCTGTTAAAGGAAACAAAAAATAGATCAACCCCCAATAAACAAATGCTAGAAAATTCACTGTCAACCTTTAAATGTACCCCAAGTGGAAATATTTACAAATGGAGACACAAGAAACATACACTGAGTAGCCAGATTATTATGACCACCCCATCAGTACTTCGTTGGGCCACCTTTTGCCTTCAATACTGCAGCAATTCTTCTTGGCATTGACTCAACGAGATGTTGAAAGGTGATGCAAGGAATCTGACATCATACCTGATGAATAGCACTGTCCAGTTCTGTGAGATTTGATGGTTGTGGAACCAGCTGCCTGATGGCTCTTTTAACTTCGTCCCACAAATGCTCAATTGGATTGAGATCTGGTGATTGTGGGGGGTCACCTAAGCAAGTAAAAGTCTCCCTCATGTTCTTGAAACCACTCCTGCACAATACGAGCACCGTGGCATGGCACATTGTCTTGTTGGAAGAAGCCATCTCCATTGGGATACGCCATCAACATGATAGGATGAACTTGATCAGCAACAATACTTACGTATGTTGTGCTATTCAGACGTTATTCCACACGAATTAAAGGGCCCAAGTCATGCCAGGAAAACATGCCCCAAACCATGACACAGCCCCCACCAGCTTGAAGGGTTGTACTCATGCATGTGGGGTGTATGCTTTCATGCTGTTTCTGCCAAATTCTCACTCTGCCATCTGCATGATGCAACTGGAAACATGATTCATCGGACCACATGACTTTTTTTCCAATGCTCGACTGTCCAATCCTTGTGTTCCTGTGCGAATTGAAGACGTTTTATCTTGGTATCTGCAGACAGCAACGGTGTTCGAACAGGCCTTTGGCTTCCATATCCCATACAATGCAGTGTATGGCTAATTTGCCTACAAATGTCAGGTGGTCATAATAATCTGGCCACTCAGTGTATATATACAATCTAAATATTTTGAAGTATTTGTTGTCATTTACTTTTATGAATATTTGATCAGAATTAAGAAGAATAATTATCAGCTATTTATATGTGTGTTTCCAAATTCATATTACTTCATATTTTAAAGGTTACATTTGAGTCCTTTAAATCTTTGAATACTCCTAATGGCTTTTGAAGGATTCAGATACCTCAACCAGAACTGAACATGATACATTTTAAGAAACAAAACTATCAGATCAACACTTAATAAGAAACCTAATTACTGCTGGATGTCTTCAATTCCTAAGCCAAAATATATTCTGAATTCCCATGTGTTTGTAAAGTATTTAAATGTCAGTGGAAATATTTGATATTATGGTGAAAATCAAAGTCCCTACTACTAGCCACAGAGAAACAGAAAATACTACTACAAAATGAATGTGCATGTTGCTGAACACTATATTTCAATATAAAAGTAAAAATGAAACAGCCTAACATTGAAGGCCAGCTCTTCAATCACATTTACTTTCCAAGCTCACATTTGCTTTCCATGTTTATTTGGAGATGAATGAATATACCAATACATATTGAATAAATATTGCTATGAATGATTGACATTTTATTGAAATGGAACAAGAGAATCATAATTAACAATGAATACAGCTATCTTTGTCCTGGGGAGACAAGGTGACCATATAAAATAAAAAACATCACATAGTAGAAAATTACAAAATGTGCTTGAAATAGGCAGGCTTTTCAAAAGGACATTATCTTAGTAAGATGACATCCCTAAAACTCAAAACTCATTATCTTGGAGGGAATGTCCACTCTCTCATAGAAAATCCTTTCATATCATGATCAAGATAATTAAGACTGTACTGGATGATTTTAGAAATTATTGCTGATTAGTATTATAGTTATGAATGTCTTGTTATCTAGAAAATTCCAAAGGTCAAAATATATAAAATTGTTTTAATTTTGTTTAGTATAATGGGGACTTGATTCCTTTGGATATAAACATAAAAAATCATATTACAAATTCTGGTCAAGTAAATGTAATAAAATCAAATTGATAAGCAGTGTCCTTAAGATTAAAAGTTTATGAGAAAGTACCATATCAATATTTCTACTCCAGAAATGCATACGCACATGCAGATACAAGTACCTTGAATGAATTGCTTATACTTTCATAATTCATTGAATGAGATCACTGTGGTTTAAGTGAAGGAAAAGAAGAATAGGAGGAACCCACCAGTGATCTTTTGGACAAAGTCAAAGAAGTTTACTAAATTGTTGCCTTTTAAAAAAGTCTGGCTCTGCAGAGCCAGAATTTGATGCATCTTGAGGCAAATATTTCTTTTATCTTCCTTGTCATCTTGGTCAGTTGGTTCTGGTGAGGTAAGGCAAAGATGCCTTTTATCATGGCCAGTTTGATCTGAATGGAGTGCACCCATCAGGTTATTAATACTTCAGAGACGACTTCCTTTTAGTAAAGCAATGAAAGTGTAAGCTTCAGAAAAACCTTTGTAAACCTTTCATTCTACCTTTTGCTTTGTTCCCTGATAAAGAAAACTGTAAATTCGATTACATAATTATTATTCTATAATCCATTATTTGTTACTGTGTTTTTACTAGTGCAAGAAATTTGGTGAAAGTTTACTATTTGGGGTATAAAATTATGTAATGGATTTATTTTCTTCAATCATTGTTTTCAACTATGTTCTGTCAAATACCCTTTTTTCTATCTCTTAACAACAGTTTGAGTAGGTGTCATAAATTGTCAATCATTTTTAATTATTAAACCTTAGCAAATTTCATCTTCAATCTCAAGACAAATCCAAAGTTTGTACTGTATCATATCCTTCTCTTTACATACATTAGTCCACCTACATCCTTTAGGCTCAGAAAAAATTCCACTATTGTGTGAAGAGGAGGAGAAAAGGGAAAATGTCTCTTAACAAACTGGGTGAAGTTGCAATGGTTTGTTTTCTGCTTGTCTTGCTCTGTTTCTTTTTTCTATTCTCTAACGCACTGCTCCAAGTCAGAGAAACCCCAGCCAAGGAAGCCATACTGTAGGCGTTCAAGTACTGACTTTCTTGTGTGCGTATATATGGGTTCTCCTGAGCACCTTGAAATACTTCCTCACTGAAAAGTGGAAAATATGTCTTTAAGATTAATCTCTTATAGCTCCCCTCTTAAATTATAGCCAATATTCCATTGTGCAAGATTTACTGTTGAGGTGCTCTGCAAAATGACTAATTCACGAAAGCCTAGTTACCTTTCATAGTGAACACTTCGTCTACAGAAATTCCACTAATTCTTGACAAGCCAAAGCGTGAAATGTCATGCAATTGCAGTGCTAACCTCCCTCTCATCCCACCTCTCTCCAGTTCTCCTGTGTTAGTTCAAGTAACACACCAAAAATATGAGCACATATAATGCTTAATTAGATGCCTAATCCAGGGTAGAAATGCCAGCCCACTCTTCTTTCAGACACTTCCTTTAGCTTTTGTGAGTACTTCCTCTCACTTGGCTTCTGGAAAGAAAAGTTATTCTTTGTTTCCTTGGAGAAACATTCACCACGAAGATGATCTTTCAATTCATCCTTGTCTTCAGTGTATACACAGAGGAGATATATAGGGTAGTTGAGTCAGATATGACATAGTAAATGCTGTTTGTGAAATTGTAAAATCTGGTTGGTTGATTTCTTGAATTTGTGAGGGTATAGTTCCTCTTTGGGGCCTTAGCCACAATCCCAGGACAGCAGGAAAATTTTTGCTCATCCTAATATTGCAATAATATTTTTTCAAGTTCTCCACTTAAATGATCCTTGAAATTTGTAGGGTTAGATATTCCTTTGAGCATATTAGACTACAAAACCATTGGTTCAAAAAATTATTTCTACAGTTAATATTAGAATTCCTACCTAGTAGATTTCTAACATTCACAGTTATTACATTGCTCCTTGGCATATGGTTGTAAGTTGATTCATTGTTAGTGGAAGTGTCAATATTCAAACATAAAATGATCCCCCCCCGCTATAAAACAATGTTATATGATTCAACCTTACATTTAGGTGAAATAAAAGAGCCAAAAGAACAAAGACAGAAAAATGGTGTAGTTTATAGTCTATCCATGTAGGTGAAATTATGCTTGTAGGTTACCACAGTGTGCCTTTTGTTCTTCATATGAAACCTTTGCTTATTTTTTATCCTGATTTTATGAAAAATACTCTATATTTTTAGTATAAACAAAAATACAAGCAAACCATACTTGGCTATTATGTCTATTCCATTTGTAAATGAATAACAGACCATGGAAAATAATAAAAAGGAAGATTAGAGAGAGGCAGTAAATAAAAGGCTCAAAATTTATGAAGAAAAAGGCCTGCTAGTCTCTCTTGGTTTCATGTAGCATAGCTCATGTAAATATTTATGTCCCATCTTGGTCCTACTATCTTTTCTAACATCCTTACCCCCAAACAGTTGGCTACAGCCAGATGTGCAGGGCTACCATTACCAAAATACAATTAATTATCCAAGAATTTTGAGTATATGTATTTTTTCAATTTTAGAACTTATAAGACCTATTGTATCTTATCAAAACAACTTTGATCTTTGGATTAACTTTTCATTGAATCTTAACTGTTCTCAGATTTATACTTTTAGCTTATTAGATTACTTTTTTTTCTTCTCAAATTCCCTCCTACCAGCATTTGAAGATACCCGGGATGCGTTTTTCCAGAGTTTTGTGTGTACCATCAGATCACTGGCAATGCATGCAGGTGGCATATAGATGAATATATGATGATTACTTTTACTGTACTAGGATTTTGCGGATATCATGTCAGGGGGAAAAATGTGAATACAGAGTGGCTAGTCAACCAGAATTATCAACAAACCATGCCAGCGAGCATCGCCAGGATTCTGCTTCTGTGGCTGCAGAGGCTGTGGCACCTGCCACAGTGTATCCACTGCCACCACTGACTCAGACTTAGCTCTCCCCACGCACAGCTCCAACATCCTTACTTCTACAGCTGTCTGTTGTTATTGCCACTGCCTCAGACAAAATTAAATTACTCTTAGCTAGATTAGAAATCCAATTCAGATGCCTCAATCAACAAGATGTTTGACAGCTGGGCAAACAGTCCCAGTTTCTATGGTACAAGAATATTCAATCTACCACCAAGACTCATACTGAGAGGAGTTCCCTCCTGTTAGAAAGAAGTTCTACGTAATGGACGCACAAAGTTGCAAAGTGCAAAACATGCTTATTGTTCATTATGGCACTAAGATAAAAGTTCCTTTGTAGATCAATGTATTTGTGTTAAAAACACATCTTCATTTACAAAGTATAAATATGTCACAGTTCCGGCGGTATGCCGATATGGCAGTTATAGGGCAGTACTGAAATGCTTGCATTTTGAGTAAAACTGATGAACCACTCTGACACTTGGTGCTCTTAAGTCTACTACAAGGTCTGCCTATCATGAACACGGTGATTTGGTGCTGTGCTTGTTGTGACTGTGCCCTGGTTAACTGTTGTTAATCTAACCCAGGTTAAAATGCTAATTTGAAGAATTCTGAGATCCGTGTCCTTAAACTAAAAGCATCATACAGGTAGCATAGTTATGTCATTGAAAGCCATGTTGATCATTGCAGAAGGTACAGGTAATGGTTGAGAAAAAATGGAAGGCATGGCTTTAAAATACATAATGCCAAACACTTTATTTGCTGAACTAATACTTAATTTTAGTTCATTAATATTCAGTGAGTGAAAGGAACCATAAGAGTGTCAAATACATAAAAATGGACAGAAAACCTATGTGGTTGCCTTAATTTTCATTGAGAAATGGGAAAGAGTGTTCATATTGAGTGAAATTTAAGGAATTGTGGGATGCGAAAATAGTTCTACATGTGTATATAACCACAAACAGTGTTTGTTCATGCCATCAGTTACAGAAGATTTGCAGAAACTCACAAAATTGTCAAAGAGATGGGCACTGATTATCAGCATTATACTTAAAAGGCCCTTGGATATGTGACTAATACTAGGTTTTAACTTATCACATCCTAACATATCCCAAGTACCAAATTTGGGATGGAGTCTTACAAAAGACCCAGTCCAATCAAAAGCCAGAATTGCTGCATGGCCCTGGTCTTTTCCCAGAAGTGAATCAGCTGTAGATAGGTCTCCAGAGCTGCATCTAGAAATCCATTGGGCACCAAGAGTTCACATTGCATGGAAGCCAGAGAAAAAGGAGAAGAGCACCTTTATCCTGTAGGCAGCCTGTCCTATAAAGAGAAACAAATAATTTCAATTAAGTCTTCATAGACCTTGATTCCAACACTTTTTATCAGAACAATGTAAGTGCTTCTAATTATGTGCAATGGAAAAAGGGACCAGAAATATAACTCTGATGCTTTTACCTGAAAGCAGATAACCTATCTCAGAATTAGGAGAAAAAGAGAATAACTATTATTTTTATTAAATTTATTGGGGTCATATTGGTTAATAAAACTATGCAGGTTTCAACAGTACAATTATATAAAACATCATCTGTTCATTGGATTGTGTGTCACCACCCAAAGTGAAATCTTCTTCCTTCACCTATATTTGACCCCTTTACCCACAGCTCACTGCCTTTTCCCTGTGGTAACCACCATACTGTTGTCTGTGTCTATGAGGTTTTGTTGTTTGTCTTATTTGTTCATTTGTTGCTCTCAGTTCTATATCCCACATAGGAGGGAAATCATCTGTTTCTTGACTATTTCCTCTGATTTATTTTGATTGGCTTGATATTCTCAAGATCCATTCATGTTGTCACAAATGCCAGTATTTCATTTTTTCTTGTGGCTGAATAGTATTCTATTGTATGTATGCATTATCTCTTTTTCCCCCCAATCATCTAGTGAAAGACACTTCAGCTGTTTCCATGTCTCAGACACGATGAATAATGCTGCAATGAACATAGGGACATATATCTTTGAGAATAAATTCTTTTTTTTTCAAATTTTAGATATATACCCAGAAGAAGGAATGTTGGATCATATGGTGGCTCTATTCTTAATTTGGGGGGAACATCTATACTGTTTTTCATAGTGGTTGTACTAGTTCTCATTTCCACCAGAAGTGAATGAGGGTTCCTTTTACTCCACAACCTCTCCAACACATTACTTCTCTTCTTGATAATAGCTATTTAAACAGGTGTGAGATGTGATATCTCATTGCATTTGATGTACATTTTCCTAATAGCTAGTAAAGTTGAGCACATTTTTATATATTTGTTGTCTACTCGTATGTCTTCTTGGGAGAAGTGCCTTTTCAGGGAGGATAGCATTCTTAACACTGCCTGGATTGGGTTTTCTAAATGCATCGGGCTTAGCAGTTAAGGTTTTTGTTAGCCCTGAGGTTGCCCCTGGGAGGAAAAGTGCAGAAATTCAATGCAAGCTTGCTGCTTGCTCTCATTTTTATGAGACCACTCCCAAAAGCCAACCACATTTCTTCATGCATCTTCTAGAAACCATTGTTGTGCAGTACAGCTTCTGCCCTATGGGACTCGTATTAATTAACTTTAGATCAAGCTGCTTTGTGAGCTGGGGCTCCATTTCCACATGTGTTAATTTCAAACTATGCCCAGAAAAAGTTTCCATAGGAAAAAATAGTAGTTTCATATCCTAATACATAGTTTAACACAGACTCACATTGCATACTATTACAAAAAATGAAATGAAACCAAAGAATTAGAAGTTTCTAATGAATGGAGGATAGTAGTGAAAACCTTGGAGGAAAATAATATTTTTTTGCAGTCAGCCTTACAAAGAATCTGGTCTCTTACAATCATCAAAAATCAATGAATTCGCCCAGCTGGTGTGGCTCAGTGGTTGAGTGTCACCCACTCAACCCATGAACCAAGAGGTAATATGTTTGATTCTAGGTCAAGGCACATGCCCGGTTGCTGGCCCCATCCCCCAGCAACTGATCAATGTTTATCTCTCTTCCATGTTTCTATCCTTCCCTTCCTCTCTCTCTAATACAGTAGTTCTCAACCTTCCTAATGTTGCAGCCCTTTAATTCAGTTCCTCATGTTGTGGTGACCCCCAACCATAAAATTATTTTTGTTGCTACTTCATAACTGTAATTTTGCTACTATTATGAATTGTAATGTAAATATCTGAAATCCAGGATGTATCTTCATTGTTACAAATTGAACATAATTAAAGCATAATGATTAATCACAAAAACAATATCTAATTATATATGTGTTTTCCGATGGTCTTAGGCGACCCCTGTGAAAGGGTCGTTCGACCCCCAAAGGGGTCTCGACCCACAGGTTGAAACCGCTGCTTTAATACAATCAATAGAAAACATTTTTAACAAATCAATGAATGTAAATACAAGTGTGAGAAATCACCTATCAAATGGTTGATTATGGTACTCTGATTAACATATCTGAAGGAAAATTTAGCTACATTTCCCCCTTTCTTTCATAGAGAGTAATATCTAACGCATTCCTGCCTTCTTGCAAAATTCTAGAAAGTTGCAATGATGATCCCCGTTATCAATTGCTTAAGGATTGAATCTTTCACATGCCACATACTAAATTTATTTATCTTCCACCTGTAAGTTTTTGTTGTATATCCCAATGCTACATGAAATATGGACTTTGTTTTAGGCCATTTCCACTCTCTCTCTCTCTCTCTCTGATGAGCAGACTTTTTGCTTGTTTTTTTGAAAGATTTTTTAGCCCTAGCCGGTTTGGCTCACTGAATAGAGTGTTGGCCTGGGGACTGAAGGGTCCCAGGTTTGATTCTGGTCAAGGGCATGTACCTTGGTTGTAGGCACATCCCCAGTGGCGGGGGGGGGGGGGGGGGGGGGTCGGGGTGTGTAGAAGGCAGCTGATCGATGCTTCTCTCTCATGGATGTTGCTAACTCTCTATCCTTCTCCCTTCCTCTCTGTAAAAAATCAATAAAATATATTTTAAAAAATAAAAGTAACTTACTTTTAAAAAAAGATTTTTTTTATTGATACTTGAGACAGAGAGGAAGGGAGAGGGAGAGGGAGAGAGAGAGAGAGAGAGAATCCTTGTGAGAGCAGAACATCAACCAGATGCCTCCTGCACGCCCCCTGCAGTGGATTGAGCCTGCAATCCCGGCATGTGCCTGGCCTTGGATTGAACTGGCAACCTTTATGTACACAGGACTATACCAACCCACTGAGCTTTACCATCCAGGGTGAGCAGATTTTTGTCTTGGTGCTTTTGACTTTGGCTTTTGCTATTGCCTGCCTCTTGTTTCTAAATATTATAAAGTTCAAAACCTCTTTGGTATGGTTTTTCCATTGTTCTCACATTTCCTTCTGGTGGAGAATCACCCAGCACAGAATCCTGAGCTTAAGCTTCTGTTAGGAAATTTGAGGGTGGTTTCCTCAGGGTTCTAGTGAGAACAAACAGTTCTGCTTTGTGCTTCCCCACCCCCCAAAACACAAACATTTCTCCAAGAACCTCAATTTTCCCAGAATTGAGTAACTCTGCTAACTTCAATGACGGCGGAAACATTGTTCTCTCCAAAATGCATAGTCCTCCTTTGGCACATTGCTCTTCTATCCCAACCATACCCACTTCTAGAAAACTCAGTTGAGGCACTTAATTTCATAAACTTCTTAATCCATTCCCTTTTCTACTAAGTGTAGCGCTGGCACTGCTTATTGGGTCAGAGTGCTTACTTGCTTTTACTTCTCTTGTTCTTTTATTTATAATCTAGACATTGTATCCTAGCTTACTTTTTTAGAAGCCAAGAGTGTAGAGTTCACCAAAGTTATCTAGTCTCAGAACACATTAAACTCCTTGGTTTATATATCCCCACTGAGGAGCTATACCAGATCCCAGATCTCACATAGGCCTGGATTTTATGCATTAATATTGTCTCTGAGGCCTCTGTAAGGCATATCATTATGGCAGTGCTCCCCTCAACATTCTAACTGCATCCAGCTCCTACTAGACGTGGTCTCTTTGTACCAGCATCACCTCCTGCTGCTGGAAACTCAGTTAATAATACTCTCAATTCTGTCTAGAGTTTGTCTCTGTATTTCACATAGCTTTCAAAAATTCAGAGTAAATTTCTCACCTGCTTATATTAGTGATTTCCTTTTTGTATTTTAAAAATAAATGTGCCTTTATGTTGCTACCACTCCCCCTTCTCCTGAGTTTTCTCTGGGTGCTTTAAATTCAAAACCACGATTTAAACCTACGTATCACAAACCCATTTAATGTCAGCTGGATACAAGCGGGTGATCAATGACTTTAGGACACACAGCCTCCACTCCCGACCTTAGAAAAAAAGACATTCATATTCTCCTGGTCCTAGACAAAGTCTGAAATAAAAAAGGGAACAGAATTTGAGGCTGAATATAACCTAATGCCACCCTCAACTGCCTACCACTATAAATTTATAGCTAAAAATGCCATACACTGTTAATCTCTATCTCATATACAAGTTAACTGCCTTCTGTAATTTAATTCCTCGTCTGAAATCCAAGTGGAAAACCACAACACAAGATAGAGAAGAATTAGGGATTAAAAGACAACTCTTTTGAGATTATTTAAGTCTGTGCTACTCCTAACAGCTAAGGCTCAAAACAGTACCAAGGCCCAAAACCCCATACCAGTTAAAAAATAATTACATGATAATGGAGAACAGCCATAGCAAAAGTGGTTTTTCCCGTCAAGGAAAGGCGTGTGTTTATTAATGGCCACACTTGGATCTGTATACATGACCCTATTTGCTCCAGCAACTAAATGTAAGCCTCCCTGCTTCTCATAGTTTTCCAAATGGAGTGTAATTTGTGGTGAATAATAACCAGTCATATCCTTCCTTTCTTTTTTAAACTATATTTTATTGTTTTTTTACAGAGAGGAAGGGAGAGGAATAGAGAGTTAGAAACATCGATGAGAGAGAAATATAGATCAGCTGCCTCTTGCACACTCCCTACTGGGGATGTGCCCACAACCAAGGTACATGCCCTTGACCAGAATCGAACCCTGGACCCTTCAGTCCGTAGGTCGACGCTCTATCCACTGAGCCAAACCGGTTAGGGCGGTCATATTCTTTCAGTGACTGATATAGCTAGTATGAATGGAGGAAAATGCACACACGCACACACACACACACACACACACACACCAGAATCATAGAGATAAATCAATAAATTAGCTTTTTGATAATAACATTTAATTGAATAAAAAGTTAAATCTGCTATTATGACTGATTATCTGAAAAATCAGTGTCTCCATTTTTGATGGGTGTTTTAATACATCACCTGAAGAAGATGATTATGTAGCCATCTACAATGCTGATGGAATGATCTAAATAGCACATTAGCACCCTTCCAGTGTGGCTCAGTTGGTTGGACATTGTCCCATGCACCAATAGGTCACCAGTTAGATTCATGGTCAGGGCACATGCCCAGGAGGGCATGCAGGAGGCAGCTGATTGATATTTCTCTCTCATCAATATTTATATCTCTCTCTCACTCTCCCTTCCTCTCTCTCTCCTTAAAAAAAATCAATAAAAACATATTTTAAATAAATAAGTAACACAATGGCTCATGATCACCAAACTCTGGTAATCGGGAAAACAGACAGATGAGACTCAGTCTCGCCTGGATGAGTTTACCAAGCAGACTCAGGGAAGGGGGAGGGCGATTTTCTTCATTTTGTGTTGGGCCTGGATCTTTAGAGAGAAAATGGAGCTTAAGGCAGGCAGAGAGTAAACTGTTATTTCATTGCATCCATTGGATAAAGCCTTTCTCTTTGTAAAAAGTAAGAGGGATGGATAAATAGATGGGTCAGGAGTGTTAATTTAATGACACGAGGATATTTTGTGTATTTGCTTTTTCCTAAGTGTGAAGACAAGACAGGAAGGACTGATCATTAACTCCCTTTAGCATTCATTTCTCATTTACTGCATAAAGGAAATCTCAAGAGAGTACCATCTTTAAAAAAGGTCGAGTAGGGGACTCCAAGGCTCTGTACCACTACAAAAGTAACAGGTGAGCTGACAAAACCTGAAAGAGACAACGGAAAAGGGAAATTTGGACTGGAAATGGGTGGTATTCCACTGGGTAGGATGGTTCCCGGGTTCTTGTCCGGTGGAGTCAAAGAATGAATGCATGGACAAAAGGTGGAGTAGCAAAGGTGGAAATTTATTGAGAAATAAGCACAGACTCCCATGTGGGGAGGAGGAAGAGTCTCTCAGAGTCCCTTTATTATGGTTTATAAAGGCTGAAGTTTTTTGTGCCTCAATATCCCCTCTGATTGCTCACTATTCCCTTTTGATTTGGTCACTATCACAACTCCTGAGCTCAAATCCAAAGTGAAGTATGTCAGGTTCCCTCCTTCTTCTTCCTTATTGTTCTCCTACTCCCTCTGGGCTTTTCTTCCTTCCCTTTATTCTGTAAATGTGTACCTTTTGCTGCTCTCAGCTCCCTTATCTTATGGAAATGTAACTTCTGCTGCTCCCATCTCCCTTGTCTTATGGAAATGTACTTTTCACAGCTCTGTAACCCTGTGGTTTTTCCATGGACCCTTTAATTTCTAAAATTTCCTAATCCTCCTTATTTCACCCCTAAAAATTGCTTTCACAACTTTTACAGATTTCTGAAATCAGCCAAAAACTTACATTAACTAGCAAAAGACTAGGTGAAAAAGGCAGCCACTGCTTTGTGGAAAGAAATTGTTGTGGAATTTTTTTTTAATTTTTAAAATTTGTTTTCAATTTCAGTTTACATCCAATATTATCTTGTATTAGTTTCAGGTGTACAACATCACAGTTAGACAATCATATACTTTATATAGTGTTCCCCCTGATATTTACAGTACCCAACTGGCACCATAGATAGTTATTACAATTTATTGGCTAAGTTTTATGCTGTACACTACATCCCTGGGACTATTTTGAAACTACCAATCTGTATTTCTTAATCCCTTCACCTTTTCACCTGGGCCCCAAGCCCACTCTTGTAATCCTCAGTCTGTTCTCTGTATCTATGAGTCTGTTTCAGTTTTGTTTGTGAGTGGCC
Source organism: Myotis yumanensis (assembly GCF_028538775.1). Taxonomy (NCBI): domain Eukaryota; kingdom Metazoa; phylum Chordata; class Mammalia; order Chiroptera; family Vespertilionidae; genus Myotis; species Myotis yumanensis. The sequence goes on from NW_027223772.1 coordinate 7,176,854, forward strand.
CATTTGTATCCCCCATCCTGGTTTTGGCAGTGGTCATCAGGATGTCAGCCACACACTCCTGGTACGTGTAGGTAGCCCCAGAGTTAGCAGCTCACATCTAATTTTCAAGAAAATGTGATTGTTTGCTTTTGAGCTGTCTGATGGCCACCTGAGGGACTGGTGAAAGGGCTTGTCTTAGTTCCAGTGGTTCTCAACCTTCTGGCCCTTTAAATACAGTTCCTCATGGTGTGACCCAACCATAAAATTATTTTCGTTGCTACTTCATAACTGTAATGTTGCTACTGTTATGAATCATAATGTAAATATCTGATATGCAGGATGGTCTTAGGCGACCCCTGTAAAAGGGTCATTCGATGGCCAAAGGGGTCGCGACCCACAGATTGAGAACCGCTGGTTTAGACCATCTCAGAGTATTCTCTGGGTTTGGGTGGCTGAGTGTCAATTGCCAGAAGCATTGAAGACACGACTGTTATTTAATTTGAAATGTGGTAGGCTCCCAGTGAATGGTGTTTCAATGAGTGGTGAATGGATTCACACAGGGATGGATGGATGGATGGAATGAAAATGGTCTATATCCACTCTCTCTTATTTACTATAACTTAATTCTTATTTACTGTTTGTTCATATATCCGTAATAGAACCATAAGTCCCTTTTACTACTTTTAGAACAGCCAATCAAATAGAGCATTTTTTAAAATGCTACTAACTTATTTAATTTGTGATTATATACATAACTGAATGCCTATTATTAAGAAATAGGCTAGCAATTATAAATATGATTTCATTGAATATTTATAATGACCTATGATATATGTATGTATTATTAGGCATGTGCTATAATTGATTAAGCTAAAGTTCATAAAGTATAACAAAAAGGAAAAAAAGAAAAAATGGGTCACACACAAAGCAAGGCACTCTATCAGAATTTAAAAGTATTGGAATTTTAAACCAGGCCTTTCTTTTTTTAAAGCGAGGATATTTTATACACCATCAACATGCAAAAAAAAACAAAACCATAATAATAATCAAGAAACCTAAGAACAAATACAGTATTGGCATTAATGCTTGGGGTTTAAATAAAAATGTTTTCATTCGTATTGTTATAAAGTTTTATTTAAAACTTTATAAAGTTTTAAACATTTAAAATTAAATGTAAAATATTTAGAAATTAAATGGAAATTAGAAGAAAAATGTGAAATAAAAATACTAATACACCTAGAAAGTTTAAATGTCTTATGTAACAAAGTAAAACACTCAAATGTGAAACAATTAAGAGTAAGTAAATGTCATTTATTTTGCAAATGCTACATGCTAAGCTCTTTCAGATGTTTCATTTAATTATTTTATACTAAAACTCTGTACTATCAATATCCAAAGTCATAAATGACAAAATCAAATATAAACTGAGAGGCAGCGATTACAGTCAAACTTCCCTGCCAGAGATGTTTTGTTTGTCTGTTTTTAATTTAATGACAGATCCTGAATCTGCTCCAAATGGTAAGTAACAGGTCTTTTTATAATGTCCTAATGACAAATTTAAAGTAAATTCAATGTTAGTCCTAATTATATAAACAAATAAAATAAACAGCCCTAACCGTTTTGGCTCAGTGGATAGGACACCAGCCTGCAAACTCAAGGGTTCCAGGTTCAATTCCGGTCAAGGGCATGTACCTTGGTTTCAGGCACATCCCCAGTAGGGAGTGTGCAGGAGGCAGCTGATCGATGTTTCTCTCTCACCGATGTTTCTAACTTTCTATCCCTCTCCCTTCCTCTCTGTAAAAAATCAATAAAATATATTAAAATAAAATAAAATAAATAAACAAAAGGGAAAAGTGTTAAAAGATTATGTTCTATAATCTTAAATTAAATCCTATTTTCATATGGAAACCATGATATTTCTTTTGGCTTTGATTATATCATTATCTGCTTGATATTGGAGATTTTTTATAAGTATGCTAACATATTTTATGTGTCATTATTTATTACTAAATGGTGTCATTGTGCTTGCACCTAAATAAAGTATGTGATATAACCAAAGAGGAAAGAACATGCTATGAACATACAACGTGATTGAGTTAGGTCCTAGACATATGTTTTCTGATTTCATCCTCATTATAAAACAAGAAGTAGATATTTAAAATTATATTTAACTAAGAAATAGAGACGATATAGAGTTATTGGTGTACATCATATTTTAAATGTTGTTCAGTTACCCACAAAATATATTGTAAAAGTATCACAATGTCCTTGCTGTCGCCATTGTCTGCACACCTACATTCCCTCACACCCCGAAGGCTAGAAGAATTTTGGAACTATGCAGCCTGCACACTGTCGACATGTCAAAAGTTAGCAAGATGCAGATAAGAATTTACATGGTACCAAGCCCATGCCCTGGAATGAAACCATAGCAAATGTTCCCAGTTGCTTTGATATCCATTTTTACTAGTAATCTTTGTGGCGAGAAACAATCCTTTCTGCCCATTTGTATGAATTTATGCAAAAAATAATTATTTGAAAGTAATCTCCGAGTAAATATTGGAAAATACACTTTTCAGGGACTCATCCACCAACTTTTCTTGTCAATGATTTCCTCTCTAGGAAAGCTTGAAGTTGTTCTATGTCTGTTACTGGACAGCTTCATGAGGATAATGAAATCTCTCTTCACTGCTACCTGTATTTGACTAGAAAAAAGTAATGGTAATATATATTTTTATTAATCATATAAATCATCACATTGAATTAAATCTACATGTTTGCATGTCTGACACTCCCACTGCCTGCTATATTTTAAATTCCTTGAGAGCAGGAAACATTTCTTATTTTCTTTGTTCCTTAGCACTTAACCCAATTCTTATTACATAGAATTCAGTCAAATCATTTATTGACCTAAACTACATAAAATTCTTTAGTGACAAAATAACATTGTCTTTGAAATAATGAACCAATTTTATTTTAAACTATTTTGGTGCTTTAATATTTCCTCAGGAGCCTGATTTACAAATGAGGAATAATTCTGAATACATAGAGGACTAACATTGACACACACCTTGTAATGGAGGTCAACCTTTTGACTCTCCCAAATAGAACTCAATTTCTTTCTTGCCCAGGGCAGCTATTCCACTTATCATTAGAACCATGGGAAATCCAGAAAGTGGTAGTAATTTCACAAAGAAACAAGTTAAAATTTAAACATGCAAGGGAAGTAGCTGGATATTACAATCACTAAGACAATTTCATTGGTTTAGAAAGAGGATGACAGCATCTCTGGACAATAGGACCTCTGTATACACTTTCAGAGATTAGAAGTATTTTCTTCCACCAAGGGGATTATCTTGTAGATAGGTTGCCTTGCTCGAATGAATGCATTATTATTTTAAAATAAGTGAATCAATATAGGGCAAGTAGTTAGAATTTAATATATTAATAAGCGATATGTTGGAAACAAATATCCACAACCAGTCTCAATTCTAAAATAAATAAATAAATAAAGTTAGTGAAGGCCCTAACCGGTTTGGCACAGTAGATAGAGCGTCGGCCTGTGGCTTGAAGGGTCCCAGGTTCGATTCTGGTCAAGGGCATGTACCTTGGTTGTGGGCACATCCCCAGTAGGGGGTTTGCAGGAGGCAGCTGGTCGATGTTTCTCTCTCATTGATGTTTCTAACTCTCTATCCCTCTCCCTTCCTCTCTGTAAAAAATCAATAAAATATATGTATATATATATTTTAAAAATTAGTGAAGGATTCAAGTAGTATCACATATCATTATTGGTAGTTTCCTATATATTACTAGAGGCCAGGTGTATGAAATTCATGCATGGGGGGAAGGGTGAGGTGGTCCCTCAGCCTGGCCTGCAATGACGCCAGTGTCCCTTGCCCTGGCCTCTGTCCAGAGGCTCCTCCTCTCCCTCCACACAGCCCATGATGCCTGGCAGCTCAGGTACTCAGGGGCTTGGGCTCCCAGGTGCTGCTTCCCCACCAGTGCAGTGCACATCAGCTGCAGTGGGAGCCGCGCCTCAGGAGCCGCCCCCTTGAACCGTACTAATTTTGTACTTGGGGGGGGGGGCGGCCACGGTGGCAGCACTTTGATGTCTGTAGTGCACCCACTGGACCTCCCTGCTGCGGTGCCATGCTGGTCGTGTCTGCACTGTGGGCAGGGGGCTTCCAGTCTCTGACTAGGGCTGCCGGGCTGTGACTGTGGGCTGTGTACAGAGGATCTCCACACCCATAGGGCTCTGTCAGCATCAGGAACTGGGATGATCCATTTTTCTGGGTTTTCCCCTCCCTCTGCATGGCCAGGGCCCCTCCTCTCCCTCCACGGGGCTGAGGCGGGGACCCTGGGCTCGCATCACTGCAAGCCCAGTGTCCCTTGCCCTGACCTCTGGCCAGAGGCCTCTCTCCTCCCTCAGCAGCTGAGGAGCAGATGCTGGTTTCGTGTTGCCGGGGTGACGCCACCAGCGTCCACCCCAGCTGCTATGGGTGCCACCATCTTTGTCGTGAAGTGACAATTAATTTGCATATTACTCTTTCATTATATAGGATAATGTATGAATAGAATGTCCATTATGATGGAGTAGCCGGGGTTCTTTCTGAGGAAAATGGATTCTATATTTAAATACTATTATTCCATCTTGAAAACATAGCTGTTAAGGACTGAAGTTTCTCAATACTGCTTCCTTGCATTTGGTGTCTTCCTGTAGAATTTTTAAAAATGTATGTTTACCTGGCTGGCATGGCTCAATGGTTGAACTTCGACCTGTGAACTAGGAGGTCACAGTTCAATTCCTGGTCAGGGCTCATGCCCGGGCTGGTTGCGGGCTGGATCCCCATTGTGGGGCCTGAAGGAGGAAGCTGATCAAGGATTCTCTCTCATCATTGATATTTCTATTCTCTCTCTCCCTCTCCCTTCCTCTTTTAAATCAATAAAAATTTTTAAAAATATATGTTCTCTAGAAATGTCTCCAATAAAAGAATCAATAAAATCTGCTCTGCATATAGAAATATACATAACCAAGAAAAGCTGGGATGTTTTTTGTGTGTGTTTTCAAAGGCTTCTGCCTAAATGCTTAGTCAATTCACCTTGGATCAGAAAATTGGGCAAACAGGTAGTAAGGATTAATTGAGTCAATAAATATATAGCAAGTAATTACTATGTGTGAAGCTCTGTCCTGGACTCTGGAAATACAGACATGAACAAAACCAAGACCAACTATCATGTAAATTAAATTGCACTGGGGGGAAGGCAGATAATTTAGAACTAAATAAATAGTTAATATACTTTTCACTGATTATAAAAATATATGAAAAAAATTAAAGGTAAGTGAGAAAGTGAAGAGTAATGAGGTTTTACACAGGTGATTAGGGAAGGCCTACCTAAAGAGGCAACACCTGGAAATACACCTGAAGCATGTGAAACGACCAGGTGACAAGAGACCTGTGAGAACAATTATGACAGTACAAACTAGCAAAGACAGAGAGACAAGAATTAGCTGGCAGGTTTAAGAACAGCAAGAAGACCAATTTGGCTAGAGCAAAGTGAGCACAAAGATAATTAAGACATGAGGCTAGCAAGTTACTCAGGTTTTAGGTAATGGATATTCCTAGTTTAAGCAGGGAAATAAGATTGTCAGATTTCTTCTGATATCTCTCTATGTGTAGTGCCGGTAAAAGACACAATGGGTGTAGAGTGACAAGTTAAAAATTAATCAGGAGAATATGATAGTGTTATAGGAAATTGATTTGAGGTAGGCTTATAGCAGTAATATTATATATATATATATATATATATATATATATATATATATATATTATATAATAAAAGCATAATATGCAAATCAACCAAATGGCAGAACAACCAGTTGGTGGGGGGTGAGGCTGGAGAGCAGGCAGTGCCAGGCCAGCCAAGTTGCATGCCAATGGGCAGAGAGAGGGGACAACGATGTGGGGGGAGGTAGCAGTGACCAGGGTTGGCAGAGGGCCAATGTGGGGGGACAGGGCTACACCAGCCGATGCAGTCCCCTGATCAGCCACCCAGTTGCATCTTGCAGAGGGAGGCCAGACTGTGGCTTAGGCCCGCTCCCCAGGGAGCGGGCCTAAGCCATCAGTAGGACATCTTCTGAGGGCTCCCAGACTGAGAGAGGGCACAGGCCAGGTTAAGTCCCCCCCCCCCCCCCCCCTGCCGAGTGCTGAATTTTTGTGCACTGGGCCTCTAGCATATATATATTAAAAGCCTAATATGCTAAATGTCTGGTGGTCTGGCTAATGATATGCTAAGGCCACTCAACAGCTGGTATGACATGCACTGACCACCAGGGGGCAGACACTCCAACCAGTAGGTTAGCTTGCTGCTTGGTTCCAGTTGATTGGGACTGAGCCAGATGGGCTGGACACACCCTGGGCCACTCCCCAGCTGGCCAACCTCTGGCATACCTCCCCAGCCCTGATCGTGCACAGATGGTGTCCTTCAGCCTGGCCTGTGCCCTCTCACAATCTGGGTTTCTCCAGGAGATATCAGAGATCTGGTTTCAGCCTAATCCCGAAAGCCAGGCTGAGGGATCCCACTGGTGCACAAATTCGTGCACCGGGCCTCTAATATACATATAATTCTATGAGACATCCAAGTATAGCTGTTTAAAAGGCAGTGGAATATACAGATCTCAAGCTCAGTTGAGAAGTAAGAACCCCAATTTTAAAATTAGTTGTTTACCTGTGATATTTAAAACCCCAGACCTTAATGAAATCATCTGACAAGTGATGTTGATAAAGAAAGGAGAGGGCACAGGGATGTTCCCAAAAATGTCTCAAATATTTTGGACAAGAAAGTTCAGAAAAAGAGAATTAGAAAGAAACCAGGAGGTAGGATGAAAATATGAAGAGTGTGGGATCCCAAAAGCCAAAAGGTAAGAGACAGATACTGCTAAAAATGCAATGTGACAAAATAAAAGTAAATAAATAAATGAGATTTGACTTCTGTAGTTGTCAAGAGTTGTCTTTGATGATCTTGAGAAAATGGTTTTGGTGGTAAAAATTATAGTTTAGATTGAGTTAGAGGAAGAATTGTGAAATGTGAGAGTTAGATGTGTATAGACACTGCTTTTTGGGGAACTATCTTGCAAAGTTTAAGATAATTGAGCAGAAGGTAGAGGAGAACTTGAAGGCATGATCATTTCAACTTTATGATGGAAGATATAATGAATTTTTATTATGATGATAATTAATTAAAAGAGAAAGTATTTACAACACAGGTGAAAAAGAAGATAATTGCAGAGTTAATGTATGAATAAAACAGAGGGGCTGGAATCAAGGGCACAGATAAAAGTTGTACTGAAACAGGCATAGGAACTTATATCTCATTGTAGAAAGATTTTCAACGTGCGTTTACAACACACTGAAATAGAAAATGGGCAGGAAGTGGGATATTTAAAAATCAAGGATTCAAATGAGGTGTTATTATTTGTGAGGACTGGGTTAAAGTTATAAAGGCGGTGACTGAATGGGAAGGAAAAGAGATCTTTGGAGGTGAGGTTGTTAGGAGAATGGATAAGAATAAGGGTAATATATGTGGCTATTAGAGTCTCCAGCAATGACACCAGGAAGAGAAGAGGGGGGATGACAATATATAATGGGCTAAAATATTTGCAAAAGAGAATAAAGGATAGTGCAAAAGTAGATTCATTTGGACAATAATACAATGATTAATTAATTATAAACTATACTAATAAAAGGTTAATATGCTAATTAGACCAGACATCTTCTGGACGTCCTTCTGGAAAAAGCCACGGTGGCAGGGGTGGAGGCAGAGGTGGTTAGGGACGATGAGGTCGGCAGGAAGGGCAGTTAGGGGCAATCAGGCCTGCAGTGGGGAGCAGTTAGGGGCATCAGACTGGCAGGCAGAGGCAGTTAGGGGCAATCAGGCAGGCAGGTAGGTGAGTGGTTAGGAGCCAGCAGTCCCGGATTGCAAGAGGGATGTTTGACAGCCAGCCTGATCGCCCCCTAACTGCTCCCCCTGCCAGAAGTCAGACATCCCCTGAGGGGTCCCAGATTGGAGAGGGTACAGGCCAGGCTCAGGGACCTTCTCCCATGCACGATTTCACGCACCTGGGCCTCTAGTATAAAATAAGCACTGTTGTGTGCACTTATAACTGTAAACCTACTTTTGCCACACCCTGTAGGTAACTGTGAGGTCATGAAATATTGCAACGAAGATGGCCAGCAAATACAAAAATCTAATGTATACATTTCCAATAGTGTTTTTTGAGATAAAAACTCTGAACTATGAGTTAAAAGCCACAGAATGGAGCAAAGTAGACACTTCCAAATCCCAGAGCATGAAGGTTCTGAGAGAAAAAACATACACTCTTGGAGAAGACTACAATAACATCAGTTCCCATGAGGATTCCCTTTTCTCACACACACACACACACACACACACACACACACAAAAGTAAATAAGTTACAAATCAGGATTACTTCATCTTGAACTCTTATGTTCAGAAGTGTTATAATGATATGCGTGTATAAAGCATTTCTTAAATGAATGAGTTAATTTCCTGACCCTCAGCCATATGACAACTAACTTTTTAGCATATTTGAAAGATTATTGGGTGACAGCAATTCACAAAATGCTGCAAGTTTTATTTTTCAGTTTCATAAGGTTTCCTGTTATTCCCATATCCGTGGAATATTTGAGGAAACATATTCAGTTAGGCTGTTCATATTATGCAGACTTGTTGGAAGAATAGAAATGCATTGTAAATTTCTAAGCTGAGACCAATGTTTAAATACAATCAATGTGGAATTCAAGATCAATTTAATCTGCCCTTTCAAAGAACAAAAGCTGAGTTGGTCTATGTGGCTCAGTTGGTTGGAGTGCCATTCTGTACACCAAAAGGTGGTGGGTTCGATTCTCGGTCAGGGCACAGACCCAGGTTGCAGGCTCCATCCCCAGGCTGGACACAGGAGGCAACTGGTTGATGTTTCTCTCTCACATCTATATTTCTTTCTCTTTCTCCCTTCCTCTCTCTTTCAAATTAGGAAATGTGTTCTTGGTGAGGATTGGGAAGAAAGGGGAAAAAAAACACGTTATTCATTAAAAAAAAAAAAAAGCAAAAGCTAATCAGAAAAAGAAAATCCATATAACTTAAAACAAAATGAATCTCAATTCTGTGGGCCTTGAGACAACTATAAATGCACCCCTAAAGGCCCTGATATAATCATAAATCAAAAGGAAGATACAGAAAAATGAGTGAAATATAAATACACATACATACTTATTTCTCCTTTTTCGTAGACTCTATAATGCTTTCACTTTGGTCAAGCATCTTGATTGCTCTTCCTCACACTGGGAATAAGCTTTGATCTTCTGAAATATTAGATGTCTAGCTCAAGAAAAATCTGAACTACGCCCCGAGGATCAAAAGTAAGCTCAGAGAGCCAGGGAAGTTGAAAGGATTCAAATCAGTTCTAATTAGGCCCCTGCAGGCTGTCTTCTGAACAACACTCCAAGATGTTGAGTATGTTCTAGCTCTTAGAATTAAAACAAGGAATGGTAGTATGATACTTATTTTACTCAAAATTCTCACTGCTGAGTAGGGAATATAATAAGTGGATAAATACAAATGGCCTTCAGGAAGTAAATTTTGCTTGATTCGCTATTTCATTTTCTATTTTCTGTGCAGAGTATCCATAAAAAAAAACCTACTAAATCGTTTCATGATTCTTTCATTTTTCCTACATTAAAATTTGAATATTAGATGCCAGTGAAGCAAGGGGCAAAGAAGAGATACAAGTGCAAAGTGCTCAGCTGGTCCCTACGGAATTTTTAATTTCATTTAAGGATAAACATGATTTTTCATCTGGGTTTCCTGTTAAATATTTTATTTTATTCAAAGATATATCACTGAAAGTAGGTTTGTGTCATGCATTTCAACGTGTAACTGGAATCTTTGGTGGTTTATAAACCTATTTAATGTAAAGAACTGAAATCATATGAAGTCAAAGAACATGCGGTAATTAAAACATGAGAGGAAGGCCGCATTGGTCCACTTCTGGAGTTCTCGCGGCTGGTTCCTCACAGGTAAGCTCAGCACTTTCCAGCTTAAAATGTGTCAGAGAAACCACCGCAGCAGGCAGTGTGCTCAGTAACAAAGTAGCCACCTTGAACTCTATCGCCACCATTTCTATACCTGCTACTAGAAGAACAGATGAAACATTTCTCGCTCCAGAACCTTCAGTAATATTCTGCTGACAACATATTTAGAATGCTGGAGCTCTTGTTTAATTTACCTACATGTTTATGCTTCTTGTGGGAATTTTTTTGTGTTTCAAAAGTTTTAGTTTCTAGCAGTTTTTAACTTTATGAGCTTATTTTTATTGATTTGGTTAAAAAAAAATAAAACAGGTCAAAGGTGTAAAGTGAACTGATGCACTCCCACCTCTAATCCCCATCTAACCTATTCTTATTCCCTGTTCATTGGTAACTAATTTATGTATGCAAAACAAACATGATTTACATAGTATAAATACTCCCACCTTGGCTCATAGCAAGCTACCAGCATGATATCATACATGGAACTGAGAAGAGATGAGCCCTGGTACAGGATGATATAGAGAATTTTCACTATACAGAAACAAGGGAATAAAGGTTAATCACTTTGAGGCCAGAGATTATAGTAAAATGTCATGGATTAAAAAATCATGACTCTTCAGTATTTAATTTTGGTTTTGCTACAATTTAATTCTAAGTTTATGTAATTTAATCTTTTTAACGACAGTTTTATAAACCAGCTCACTAAGTTCCTGCAAATTTAACCACTGGCTTGTACAACTTGACTCCACACACCACTTGGTTATATCCTCAATCCTTAGGATAAGATAATGAGATTGCTACAATATAGACCATTTCAAAGTCTGTAAGATGTTGACAGATTATCTCAAAAATTGTATGCAGTTAAAATTTCCACCATTAAATCTGTTTATCAGTTTCCTCTGTAAACTTAATGTGGTGTTTAAGTCTTCCACTCTTATTAATGATATTTCATTGTTATAATTTTCTATTGTTTTACTAATTCACAAGGTTCATGAAGGTTTATTAGTAACTTATGTTTCTATTCTGGAAAATATTGGATTAGAGACTTTTAAATTTGTTCTTAGAGATTGCTTTATTTTTACAAAAAATGTAGAAGTTATAAATATGTTCTATCTTTCAAATTAATGTATGGTGAATATTTTTGGTAACAAGATAAAGTCTGTCAATATATACCTAAGGTTATTAGGTTTTATGTCAGATAAAGAGACAACCTTACCAATCCACTAGATTCTACAATCATTCTCTGTTCTGTAATTTCATATTAATTTATGTTTAGTAATCTATTCTGTGGATGTTTATATGTGTATGTTATAAAAATGGATCTAACTTTATTTTCTTCTAAAGTGATAATTTTAGTATGTTCTTTCTTATTTTCTAGATTTAGGCTATATCCAAATACTACCTTGTAATAAGACAGTGAGGACATTCTAGAGTGATTTTCACTGCAGTTAATGGTATTTGAATTATACAGTGAAAAACACTGAATTATACAATACATTATGTTAAGGCTATTGGCAGTGTATTCTAGATAGGGCAAAACATTAGGAATATTTGCAGTGCTTCTTTCTGAGGGTGAAGAAATTAGTGATGAATAAAAGCTATAAGATATGATCACATCAAAGACAATAAAATACTCTAATTGTCTACCAGATAGTTATGAATTGAATGGGGCTAATTTAGGGAAACACCAGACATATAGGTGAGTGGATAAATATAAATGTAGATAACTTAAGAGTATGATTGAGGGACTTTTTACCCAATTAAAATTGGTAATATAAAACTTATTTTCATGTAAGTATTTATTGTACAAGGTATAATATTTAGATGCCCTAATGAAAAATATTTTTAATGATAAAACTAGTAGAGGCTCTCCAAGGGTATTGAGGCATCCCAACTGTGCATAGAGGGCTGAAGAGGGCCTCACTGGCATGTCCCGATCTGGACGATGGCTGTCAGCTAGTCTCTTCACATAGTCTCCCACGGTGAAGTAGAGCCACAGGTTTCCTGCAGGGTTACAGACATGACTCAAGTGAGAAAACCCCAATGGTCGCGAGCTTATTTAATTTCTGTTTGTATCATGTTTTCTGATGCCCAATTGGGCAAAGCAATGATACATATCAAAGGCCAGAGTCATGTGAGTGAAACCTACATAAGTGCTTGGATACTGAAAGCCATGATTCATTTGGGACCATTACAGTGACGATCTATCACAGTGTTCTTCACGGTCCACGTTATGACAACAATGAATTCAGAGGAAGTAAAAACCATGTAACTAGTTTTCTGAGTGATGACTTTTCCATCTTTGAAACCAATTTCATTGCTGGTTATTAGTAAATGTCATTGATTTATTATAGAAATAGTCTTCCATTTCCTAGATATAATCTATCATTTGCCTTACTTGAGGTAAAGTCTGTCATCTGAGACCATGGGAAAGGCTGAACTATTCTCAAGTATTTCATGCCAAGTTTGTTTCATTTAAGCATTTCAAGTGCTCAGTAGATATTAAGGTTCAAACCATTATAACAGCAAATAGTAGTCAAACATCTCCTTATGCATCAAAATCAACTCAAGTCCTTAGATCTAAAAGCGAAAAGCTAACACACTTCACAGAGTTTGTGATTTAAAAATAACTCAAATACTTCTGCAGTGTTGACAAAGATATCACTAGGAAAAATGGATAGAGGCAAAAAAGAACAAAAATAGCCCTGTAGGTTTTCATTTGTGCAGCTAGCTGCATTTGGAATCTGAGAAGGAACCTAGGCCTATTCACTAGGTTTGTTAAAAAGCTGCTCTACTATTGAAGGGAAGTTAATGATCTATGATGTACAGTGGTCCGAACTGAGCCATAGCGCCAACACCAGGGTGTTGCTAGGGCTGGTGTGTTCTTGAGGCTCTAGGGGAAAATCCATATCTCGTGCCTGCATTACTCCAATCTCTGGTTCAGCAGTCACATTGCCTTCTCTTCTGTAGCCAAATCTTCCTCTTCCTCTCTCTTATAAGGACACGTGATTGCATTTAGGACCTGCCCAGGTAGCCAGTATAATACCCCATCTCAAGATACTTAACTTAGCCCTGACCGATTTGGCTCGGTGGCTAGAACATCGGCCTGCAGACTCACGGGTCCCAGGTTCAATTCCAGTCAAGGGCATGTGCCTTGGTTGCGGGCACATACCCAGTAGGGAGTGTGCAGAAGGCAGCTAATCAATGTTTCTCTCTCAGGGATGTTTCTAACTCTCTATCGCTCTCCCTTCCTTTCTGTAAAAAATCAATAAAATATATATTTTAAAAAAGATATTTAACTTAATCACATCTGAAAAGTCCATTTTCATATTGAGTAACATGCACAGGGCCTTGGGATTAGAATGTGGATATACATACTTGAGAACCCTTACTCCATAGTCATATCAAAACACAGTCAAAATACAAACATTTCCAAATCACAGAAATGAATGAACATCCCCAGAGTAACTGCTGGTTTTTATCAATTATAGCTTTAGCCTCACACTATGTTCCCTCCTTCTAGATAAGTTTATCAAGATAACCAATCAGAATTACCCCTACTTCTTGACAGAATCCAGTCCATAACAGAACTAACTTCCTGAAACTCTCCCCAAAACCATCTAACAACAGCCTGCATCCTCTGAGAAGACTTTTATATCACTCTCTTTCTGAAATGCCATGGTTCCATTAGTGCGGGTTACCCAGGGCAGTGAAAAATGGACAAGTAAACTTTCAAATACTGTTGTGTTCCAATGGAGGCCTTTGACAGATGAAAAGCCACAAAATATCAGTATATTCTTAAATCATAATGACTGAAAAATATGAGAATTAGGATCCTGAAAAAGATATTTTAAAATTGCTACAATGCAATAAAAAAGGAAAAATCACCTAATATAGGCATTGACAAAGAATATGAACTTCCTAAATTGAAAAACAACTCTAATGGTGATCATACTATAAAGAGATATTTTATTTTTTTAATAATTGTATTTCAAATATATATTTTTAATTGATTTCAGAGAGGAAGGGAGAGGGAGAGGGAGATAGAAACATCAATGATGAGAGAGAATCATTGTCTGCCACCTGCATGCTCCCTACTGGGGATGAAGTCCATAAACTGGGCATGAGCCCTTAACGCAGTGGTTCTCAACCTGTGGATTGCGACCCCTTTGGGGGTTGAATGACCCTTTCACAGGGGTCGCCTAAGACCATCGGAAAACACATATATAATTACATATTGTTTAGTGATTAATCACTATGCTTTAATTATGTTCAATTTGTAACAATGAAAATACATCCTGCATATCAGATATTTACATTACAATTTATAACAGTAGCAAAATTACAGTTATGAAGTAGCAACAAAAATAATTTTATGGTTGGGGGTCACAACAACATGAAGAACTGTATTAAAGGGTCGCGGCATTAGGAAGGTTGAGAACCACTGCCTTAACGGGATCAAACCCTGGACCCTTTACTTTAGTCCGCAGGCTGATGCTCTATTCACTGAGTCAAACCGGCCATGGCTAAAGAGATATTTTAATTCATTAGCAACTAAGAACATATAAATTGATACCAGCACAAGTTAAACATTTTCTCCCACTTGATTAGAGGAATTAATTCTAACAGCATCAAACTTTGAAATTTTTAATAAATTAAAAGCAACTCAGATATTGCTGGTGAGAATGCAACTGGTCAATCACATCACATCACAATGGAAGCAGACTGAACTTATATTGTAAAACTGACCAACAATGCTCCCCAAAAACTTTTTTTTAAGAAAAAAAAGATCCTCAAATGTCCATTAGAGTAGAATAAAAAAGTTTAAATTGCAGTATTTCTATTCCACAGGGTATTATTGTAGTAAAAATCAATGAACATAGTTACAAAATGGATGGATATAAGTAGAGAAAAAACAATGATCACAGGACTAGATAGGGTATAATACCAGTTTCATAAAACTCAAAACAGCAAAGTTAGTATATAATATTTCTAATTTCTTAATTTCTTATATGTGTGATAAAAATAGGCAGAAAACCATAGAGTTTATACCATTTTTATAAACTCCCAATAGTAAAAATAGCATGTGTTAATTTTTTCTTATATGTGGTAAATTTATCAGTGTTATATATATAATTAAACATAAAATGCATGTGGAGAAGGAACTCGATGATCTTTTTAATGGCCTTTATCGTATTCTATTTTGTAGTGAGGGTGGCGTTTTCTCACCAGTTATGTTTTATTATATACACACATGTACATGAATATGTATGGCATATACTCAATGATATTGATGAATACTATATGATTTTAAAATACTCTAATTTGGAGCCAGGCTTCTCTTTAGCTAGCATTTTAAGTAATATCAGTGCTGAGAAAAATTTCTTTAACTCCAACTATTTTCTGTTCAAAACATAAAACCATTGATATTAATTCAGTACTGCCATTTGCTGATGCCAGTATTTCTACTTGCAGAGCTCTCTCCAAACTTCCCCTATAGGCTTCATCCCTTCCAAGGGGCCACATCATTTGTCTGGCTGCTCTTGTATTTGCTTTAGCCTTTCTCTCCTCCTTGACCTACTTGATTGAAGAATCGTGGCCTCAAACACAAGCAATGTTACTATGATAATTTCCCAGACAGTCTAACCCTCAGGCTTGTAAATTATCTTACTCTTATGGGAGAGTGTCATATTTCCTGGCGCACACTTATATATAGGTATTCTTTTCATTCTTTTTTTTCCCTACATTACCAAAGGTCCGTATGTTTTAGAATGGGTATTTTGACACTTTAAAAAATGCATTCTAATTTTTCATTATAGCTTAAGTATGATTCTCTTACCTTGCATTATAGTATTTTGTTCTGATCTGTGTCTTCTACTTAGACATTATCTTATCTCCCTGATAAAGCCTGCCCCCCCCTCCATGGTATGACCCTAGGTTATCACTCAACAATTAACTTTGATGTGTGTAATCAATACATAATAACAATTTAATTCAGAAAAAAAATTAGTTTCAATATTAACATCTTCCTGAATTAAGAAAATTACTGACCTGATTTCAAGGTTACTAAGATTTAAATGAAATCACTGGATAGAACCATTATAAAGATGACCATAAATGAATATATTAAATATTTTTGCAACATATTTAGAGATTTTTACAGGCTTTCTGTTTTTAAAATATGAAACAAACATTGCCCAAGATAAGAGTAAATTTTAAAAAAATCAAAATAGTGGCATTCATTTAAATTATTCTACTGGCACACAATACCTGATATATGTGTATTAGGATAACGATTTTCAAAGTTTCTTGATAAAAAGACCTCTTAACCTTATCATTATCTGTTTGATAATTGAATAATTCTGGTGAGGAGAAAATGAATAGACTTAATAAGCTTAATGGGATGCTATATTAATCAGATGTAATTATAACAGTCAATTCAGAAGCTTCAATTTCAAAAGGTCTATGGAGACATAAAAAGAAAAACAAGCATAGAAAAAACATGAGACCAAAGAAATTGAATAAATGGCAAAAATACAGTGCAATTTTTGCAGTTTTACCTTACCCCAAAGTGCTGTAAATATTGCCATATTTTGTTCTGACACAGTGCTATTTCAAAATTAAGAGATAAGCCAAAAGAGAGATGAAATGGACCAAGTATTTAGAAAAATATTAAACAGAAAACTCCTAACAGTTTCCAGATAATCAACAAAAATCAAGAACAAAACATAGAAATCTAGTATGAACTCCTGTGCACCTACCTGGTAACCAACCACATGATACGATGTTCCATCAGTGACTATTTATTCTTTCTTAGAGAATTATCTGACATTTTTGAGAAATGCTGTTCCTTTCTCTCCTATAATTGATTGTAAAATATGGTAGTAGAATAAAGATAGGAAGGACATTAAATATCTTCCAGATATGAAAATAAACAATACCAAATGAAATGGTTATAGGTTTGCATTTATAGACACCAATTTCTCTCTTTAAACATGATCCATGAGTAATTTTATTCATTCCATATAGGCAATTATATCTGCATATTGATGAATCTCAAATCTTTACCAGCCCTCTCTCCTAAACTTCAGATCCATGCATCTGAGCTACTGTATTTTTCACTTAGACACCGCATAGGTACCTCAAATACAAACCTATCTATCCAAAATCAATTGAATCACACTTCTCTACATACCTGATTGGTTCTTGATGATTATCTTAGCATTTGAAAAGGCCACTTGCTATCCTGCTGAATCTGTTAACCAGTTCATAACCATTGATACCTCTTCACCCTACTCTTCCAACCCTTGCAGAGATCCTTCCTTTCTGAATACTGTAATGCACCATCACATTAGCTTTTCAGGACTAAAGTATTTAGACTAGAAGAGCTTCCAGCTGACAGTCATCAGCTGTTCACTCTCTTCAGAGGCTGCCCCCAGCTGAGACTTCCCCACATACACCTCCTTCCAGGGGCATCCTGCACCCAGGACAGCAGAGTGCAGGGTATGAAGCCAGGCACTTTCACTCCAGCCCAGGACAACTCTGAATGCTCAACTCAGTTACAGCTAACTCATTTCTGATGCTGCATTACAGCCTAACCTTACCCTCTGCTCAGTCCCACAGGTGGTATTTATTCTGAAAATCAATCTGTAATCACCCACCGGAATGTTCATTGCCATCTCAGAATCAGCTTCCTGAGAAAGTCAATCTGCAGTTCCTTCCAATTTAGTTTCCCAACTAAATTTCAAATGCATCCGGTTAACTACAAATCTACTTCCATCAACCAAGTACATCATTCATCTCTCACCTCAATCTTTGCCTTCACTCCCCATCTCCTCCAATCAGCGATGCTTTCATGATACAGGAACCTTCAAAAATGTTAATCTAATGACCTGAGCACCATTGCAACTTGTTTTGAGTTTTCCATTGTGTTTAAGCCAATGTCCAAACTCTCAAAGATGGCTTTTCATAATCTGGTCACTGATACCTTTCAAGGCTATTCTGAATCTTCTTCTTATCCCATAAACCCTCATCCCCTCCTTTCAACCCTTTAAATACCCTTGTTCCAGGTGTTACAAACTTTTTAACTTTTTATAAAGTGATATAATACAGAAACGTAATGTAATGTAATGCAATGTTGAAGGACCTGACTTGGAAGGCTTGCACATCTGGGGTTCACACCTAACTAAACAACTTCATCTGCATGACTTCCAGCAAGTTATTTGCCTCCCTATACCACTCTATCAGTATTTCTAAAATGACCATAATGAAAGTTACTTCAAAGGATTATTGATTATTTTATTTAATTAGAAATATTAATTAGAAAGTAGGAAGATTACATTTAATGCCAGTTAAGTGCTTGGCAAATGGCCCAGCACGAATTCAGTAACAAATTGTCAGCTTCACCATCATCACCTGAAAATGTTGACTTTCCCAACTCAGAAAGGTCATGCCTTTTGTTGGCTAGATTCTCACAATTTGCTAAACTCTCATTATGTGGAAATTCTCCAGGGAGACTTCATTGGCTCACGTAGGTTAGTTGTAGTTAATATGTGGTCACATTTCATATTTTTTATGTTAATGGTTAAAATTGCTCATTAGAGGACCACCAAGATGGCGGCATAGGTAAACACCGGAGACTGCTGCCGCAAACAACCACTTCAAAAATACAACTAAAAGACGGAACGGACATCACCCAGAACCACAGGAAGGCTGGCTGAGGAGAGACTCTTCAACTAGAAGGAAAGACAACAGCATTCCGAGGCTCAGAGGAGGCGCAGTGTGGAAAATTTAAAGGTACGGTGGTGCGCGAGCAAAGCGGGCTGGTGGCTGAAGGCGCGGTTGTCGTTTTCAATCAGGAGGGAGTCCCAGACTCTGAGCTCCAGATCCAGGCGAGTCTCTAGGGACCCAGACTCAAACGGGAGAAGCAGGACTGTCTGGCTACGGTCCCTCTGAGGTTTGCAGCGGTTGCTGGGACAGATAGGCAGAGCCCCTGGGGATGGACTGAGAGCAGCCATAACTGCTCCCTCTGCCCACCCTGTTGAGCCCGCCCCGCCCAAGCCCTGTGCAGAGCCATTTGCCAGATCGCCTCAGGCAAAGGCTAGATTAGCACCTCCCTAGAGGACAGAAGTTTTCCCACAGCTGATTCCCACAGCCAGTCGGCCTGGTGGTCAAATCCCTCTAGTATTAACTACAACAATCAAGGCTTAACTAGAACAAGACTGCGCACAAAGACCACAAGGGGGTGCACCAAGAAAGCATAAAAAATGCAGAGATAAAAAAACATGACAGAAATGGAGGATATAAAGCTAAAAAACGCAATTTTGAGGGCTTGCAATAAACTTGAGGAGAGCCTCACGAAAACTAATGAGACCCTCGATGCTATGATAAAGAAACTAGAAACTAAGCATACACGGACTGAAATAAAGAATATTATACCCAATAGCAGACCAGAGGAGCGCAAGAATCAAGCCAAAGATATGAATTGTGAAGAAGCAAAAAACACCCAACTGGAAAACCAAAATGAAAAAAGAATCCGAAAGTGTGAAGATAGTGTAAGGAGCCTCTGGGACAGCTTCAAGTGCACTAATATCAGAATAATAGGGGTGCCAGAAGATGAGAGAGCAAGATATTGAAAACCTATTTGAAGAATAATGGCAGAAAACTTCCCCCACCTGGTGAAAGAAATGGACTTACAGGTCCAAGAAGCGCAGAGAACCCCAAACAAAAGGAATCCAAAGAGGACCACACCAAGACACATCATAATTAAAATGCCAAGAGCAGAAGACAAAGAGAGACTCTTAAAAGCAGCAAGAGAAAGAGACTCAATTACCTACAAGGGAATACCCATACGACTGTCAGCTGATTTCTCAACAGAAACTTTGCAGGCCAGAAGGGAATGGCAAGAAATATTCAAAGTAATGAATAGCAAGAACCTACAACCAAGATTACTTTATCCAGCAAAGCTATCATTCAGAATTGAAGGTCAGATAAAGAGCTTCACAGATAAGGAAAAGCTAAAGGAGTTCATCACCACCAAACCAGTATTATATGAAATGCTGAAAGGTATCCTTTAAGAAGAGGAAGAAGAAGAAAAAGGTAAAGATACAAATTGTGAACAACAAACATGCATCTATCAACAAGTGAATCTAAGAATCAAGTGAATAAATAATCTGATGTACAGCATGAACTGGTGATTATAATGAATCAGGGACATAGAAAGGGAATGGACTGACTATTCTTGGGGGGGAAAGGGGAATGGGAGATGTGGGAAGAGACTAGACAAAAATCGTGCACCTATGGATGAGGACAGTGGGTGGGGAGTGAGGGCGGAGGGTGGGGCGGGAACTGGAAGGAGGGGAGTTATGGGGGGGCAAAAAAAGAGGAACAAATGTAATCTGAACAATAAAGATTTAATAAAAAAATAAAATAAAATAAAATTGCTCATTAAATAATTTTCATTAGATCATAAACCACATTTGCTTTCACTTTATATATAAAAGCCTAGTGTATACCTATTGTGTTGTTTGCATTTAATAAATATATTTTTCAGTGTCTAAATGATTGAAATGTTATTCCATACATGTTTTCTTTCCAATGGCCTTTTTGAATTAGTATCTAATAATATGTTGAGTATTCTGAAATAAATATAATTTAATGATGTAGTTAATTAGCAGAACACAATAAAATACAATAACATTAATTATATGTTATACATGATATTCATTTTAAGCCACAGTGCTAACCTTTAAATTGAAAATATAACACATATTGAAGAAGAATCACAGGAACAAAGAACACATATCTATTGAGTAAGATAAGCAATAAATGCTTGTAATCCACTAAGACAGTGGTTCTCAACTGGCTGGCAGAGTCGAGGGAGTGGAAGGTGCCCACAGAGGACACTCGACAGTGTCTGCACCCTTTTTGGTTGTCATAACTTTGGGAGGAGACAGGTGCTACTGCATCTGGAAGGCAGAGGCCTGGCATGCTGCTAACAGCCTGCCATGAGCAGCACAGCCCCTTCCAACAAAGAATTATCTGGCCCAAAATATCAATGATGCTAAAGTTGAGCAACTCTGCACTGGAGTAAAGGAAGCATTTAAAGAAAGACAGGAAAAGAATTCAAAATGTCCAGAGTATGTTGTAAAGTGACAGGCTTTGTCATGAGCTCTTTGAAGAGCAGGGAGGGTAACCTCTTTCTGAGTGGTTGAAGGAAAGGGCTTGCACCTTAAGGTCATTGCTTGCTGACCTTGGAAAGGAAATACTGACATCTAATTTTAAAATTAGATTAAGTGTGAAAGTTAATGTACATGCATGTATTTCAAAGATGAATAAAGGAGATGTGAATAAAATTATTAAATAATAATTGCTGACAAGGCAAATGAATAAATGTGGTCATAGTACATAATACTCTGCTCACAGAGGCACTCCCTATGAATCATCATATGTCTTACCTAGTCTTAACTGGGTGATTGCAGCAAACTTGCCACCACCTCATTTCAGAGTAAGTACTGCAAGTAATACAATGGCAGGAGGATTATCTCAATAGAGTAATTACAAAGGAAAATTTAAAATGTAAAGAGGCAGGCTAGTTTTACTTTTTAGAAAACTCTTTAATAAAACTGGCGATAGCCAGATTGAACAAAGCCTGTGTAGGTGGACAGCTGACAAGAAATCCTGTATTAGGCAGCAGAAGCACTGTTTCAGGAGTGCAATGTTTCTCCACTCATCCTAATGAATAATTCACAGAAAGCTCTTTTCCGATCATTGACAGGTAACATGGCTTGGTTAAGTCCAAATGAAATGGAGAGTTAATGAAAAGATAGAGCCACATACAAATGGGACTCAGCCAGATTTTCACTATCAAAGCAAAGTGGATATTTGATGCAATTATGAGAAATTTGCATGTATGTGTCTGTGTCTCTCTATATGTAATGTGTTTATTACCAAATGACCATACATAGCTTCAGCATTCCAGTTACCTGTCTTTGAATATTTGCTTCTCAAGTGTAAAATGTGAATAGTAATATATTTATGATCATTGTTAATTTTTGTTTAAAATGTACAGAATCTTAGTGCTTCCTAACGATGTGGATGACCAATAGAAGCTGAAGCTTGTAGAACCTACTGGAACACTGTCAAGTGCTTAAAAATAAGGCTGGCACTTACATTTGCTTGTTGTAGTTATAGAACCATCGCGATTTATAAATTATAAAAACTGTCCCCTGATCAATCAAGAGAAAAATCTAAGTATTTAGTTTAGAGAACAGAAAATGCAAATTTTTTATTAAGACTCATGGAGGTCTGTTGCCACCCCCTTCAGCAGAACTATCCAAACCAGTTCACATTTCATTCTTCTTCCTCTTTTCCTTCTTTTCTTCTTCATCGTCCTCCTCTTTCTCCTGCTCTTCTTCTCCTTTTATATTTTCACATTTCTGAAATACCTGAGGGCTCTTATTTGTTGTCTATTTGGACTGCTGTAACAAAACACCATAGACTGGGTGGCTTGCAAACAACAGAAATTATTTCTTATAGTTCTGGATTTGGAAAGTCCAAGATTAGAACAACTGCAGATGCCATGTCTAGTAAGGGCTCACCTGCATAAGTAGCGCCTTCTTGCTCTGTCTTCACACAGAGGAAGGATGCTAGCAATCTCTCTGGATTCTCCCTTGTAAAGGCACTAATCCAGGGGTGGGCAAACTTTTTGACTCGAGGGCCACAATGGGTTCTTAAACTGGACCGGAGGGCCGGAACAAAAGCATGGATGGAGTGTTTGTGTGAACTAATATAAATTCAAATTAAACATCATTACATAAAAGGGTAAGGTCTTTTTTTTTTTTTAGTTTTTTCATTTCAAACGGGCCAGATCCGGCCCACGGGCCGTAGTTTGCCCACGGCTGCACTAATCCCATTATTGAGGACTTCACCCTATGCCTTAAGCACCTCTTAACACAATCATTTTTGGATGCTAGAATTTCAATGTGTGAATTTGATGGGGACACAAACATTCATATCAGAGCATATGCACAAAGTCTAAATAGAATTCTTCTTAATAAAATTATAACAATAGCAGGCTCATTGTTTTTATTTTAGTTTAGAAGGATTCCATTGAGAAAGGGAATTGGACTTGGGGAGCAGCCAGAATTGATGTCATAGAACCTAGACCTTAGGAACGTTTTCATATGCACATGAAGTCTCATCAAATATACCATAGCAATGTTATTGTTGTTATTGTGTGTCATATGTCTCACCTCCCTCCCCCAATTTTCAGTTTCATTTGGCCTCTGGTTTTCAGAATGTCCCATACCATCACACTCCCTAGATGTCACCTGTTACTTGAGTAGGATCCCTCAGTTCTTGAAAGACACAAATACTTCTACTAGGGACCATTACTATTTCCCTTCAACTTAGCTCATCCACGTCCATCTCCCTGTGTATGCTCAGGAGTGTTCCTTTCGTAAGCAACATCATCTCGTCCAGGTTCCTCTGCCAATCCTGTTTTCCGATAAACTGCTGCTTGCACTTAAATTCTGCTAGTGACTTCCTTCAAACTTCATAGTTCTGTGGCCCTGCTGTGTACTATAGTGAAGTCTGAGAAATAGCTCTGTCTTTTCTACCACCGTTTTTATTTTGTCTTACTTTCCATCAGGGAGTAACATAGCAGAACTTCCCTGTACCAAAACTAGTGAAACTACATTTCCCATATTTACATACAAATCCTCCCAACCCTAGAATGATTACTTCTGAAGGCATAGACATGGGTTCCTTGGAAGTTAAATGAGAGGCAAATCAGTGTTAGATGTCAGGGGGGCACCTAGTTTACACAGTAATATGTAGCATGCCTAGGTGGCCAATCATGACTGTGCTGCCTACACATCAGGGGCTACTTGGCAGGCAGGGGCCATTCTGCTGAATTGTTTTTCCCTAGGTCTTCAGAAATGAATCACATGAATATTCTCATTTTTATTTTATTTATTATTTTTAAAATACAGCTTTAATGATTTCAAAGAGGAAGGGAGAGGGAGAGAGATATAGAAACAGCAATGATGAGAGAGAATCATTATCAGCTGCCCCCTGCAGACCCCACACTGAGGATCAACCCCGTAACCTGGACATGTGCCCTGACTGGGAATTGAACTGTGACCTCCTAGTTCATAGTAGATCAATGCTCAACCACTGAGCCACTCCGGCCCGCCTGAACCTTCTAACTTTTGAAAAACGCTGTACTTCTTTTTTTTCAAACATTGCATAATCTAATATAGACATTTGTAGAATATAAAGAACATTATAAACTGATGAACAAAAATAGATACAGAGACAAAGAAGCATCAAACAGACTGCCAAACTACAGCGGGAAGGCAGGGGAGGGTTGGGGGAGGGTTAGAGATCAACTGAAGGACTTGTATGCATGCATATAAACATAACCAATGGACACAGACACTGGGGGGGGGGCAGTGAGGGTGTGTGCCGGGGGGGGGGGGGGGCGGGTAGGAGAGGCTGGGGGGAGGTCAATGGGGAAAAAAGGAGACATATGTACTATTATTTGTAATACTTTAAACAATAAAAAAAGAAAAAGACAATAGGATGTTATGTTGATTCCATTTTTTTTACTTTGATAATGAATTTACTGGGTTGACATTGGTTAATAAAATTATATAGGTTTCAGGTATACAATTCTATAACACTTCATTTGTATATTGTATTATGTGTTCAACACCCGAAGTAGTCTCCTTTCATCTCCATTTATCCCCATGATGCCCTCTTCTATCTCCCCGCAAAATCCAAAACCTATGCTACACTCACCTCCTGGGCTAGGCCATGTGACTGAGTCCATTTTCCTTTCCCCCTCCAAAAACGAAGCAGAACCAGAGACAAGCCTGCCTAGAATTAGGTATCCTGATATTCACCATTCGGTCTCTACTAATATACCATCAATGGGTAGAATTACACAATTAGACACTGAGGCTTTTGAGATTTAACATATCAGCTTTTAAGGCTCCCAGGATTTAGGAAGAGTCTCAAAATTAGGTGGCCTTTATATTTTCATTGCCCTACTAAAAACTCTTACGTTCCTAGGTCTCAGAACAAATTTTACTTTGATTACTGGGTCAGCCTTATTAATGGAATTTTCCTCCAGGATAAAATTTCTCCTTGTTTCTTCAGGATATTTTTATTTCCAAGTCCAATGCCAGTTTCTGAGATCTACCGAACATCTATCATTATAGAAAAATAATTGTTCTAGTGCTGTTTATGCTTCTCCACTTTTATAGTAAAAAAGAAATAGCAATAAATCAATGACTCAGAGTCTTTCAAATTGACTGGAAGATGGATTCTCAGTATTTCTTATCTCTTCAGCAAACAGCCTTAGAGCGGAAGATCACAGAAGCCCTGAAATGTCAATTCAATTGGGATAGATGCTAGAGAACTGTGATTGAAATGAGATTAACCATATTTCCAAATAGAAAGACTAAGCTTCAGGATATTATATACTGTTCTTATTTAAAATTGATAGTTACCTAGAGAATCTTATGCATTTTTAAAATGACTTAGATTGGCTCATTTCACACCAGGAAGTCAATGTTTGTTAAATTATTAAGAAATATCATTGTATAATGATATGGGCCAAGTACCTTTATAAAATGTCTTTACAATGAAAAGTTCACTGCGATGAGTATATTTTAAAGGCACAAGTTAATAAACTATAAAGCTTTAGAGTCTTAAAATAAAATCAAGAAACTGGTAAGTCAATATGACATATACTTCTTTTTTTTAACAATGCTAAAAGTCTTATGATATCTCATTTTTATTCCCTCCTTTATTAACCTTTGTTCAAATAGAAAAGTATAGTATAGGAAATAGGTCTTAGTGGAATTCTCTTACCTTTCTGAAAAATTAAACTAATCATATCCTTTTTTTTGTCCAATTAAGTACATCAATTTTTCTGATAGTTTTATAATGACATTATTACCTCTTTAAAATCTCAGGAACAAAATTCACAGCTGAAACACTTCCGCCAGACAAAGGGATATCAGCTGGAGCCCAAATATATATTTATTCCAGTACATCTTTGATACTCTATAAATAAGCTTTCAACAGATTATATATAATTTCAACAGAATATATATATATATGTGTGTGTGTGTATATATATATATATATATATATATATATATGTATGTATACTACTTGATATCCCTATGTAATTTTGAAATGACATATATTTCATAGGCACATATGCATTTGAAAGTTTTAATGAAAATAATTCCTAACTCTAATCAAATGATCACAGCAATCAAATGTCACAATGCTTAAGAATGATGTTCTCGATCATTTCTGGATTGAGGCATGGCAATGTTGACTTTGATCAAACATCAGCTGAGGTATGGAAACATAATAAATATTTCTGTAAGCATCAGGTTTATTCAACACCTGGATGATACACCTGCGTAGCAGTTATCTCATGATACATAGGTATTGTTTCTGACATCCCAGGCCCACTGCATGAAAGAGAGTGATAGTCATAAGAGGTGGGAATGAATGAACATGGACCAACTCAGTGTAGAAGAGCCACCAGCTCAGGGGTTCCCCAGGAAGTCATGATTAGCTCCCATTCTCTGCTGCAGCGATATCACAAAAATCCCGGTTACTCTTCATTTGATAAATAACATCTATAATAATGTAATGCTGCCTGGCTCAGCACATGGTCCTTAGCCAGATTCCCATTTATCTTAAAGTCCCTATACTCTCATAAGTTTCTTGAAATAGGACTGCAAGGAGGATTCAACAAGTTATTGGCCCATTAGTCAGGAGAGAAGATGGAAACAGACGTTGAAAGGTTCATGTTGCCTGGTTTGCAACAAACTCCTGCATCATCTTCAGACTAGGTGGTGGAGTGGACACCTCTGCAATCTTAGAGACCTGAGATTTAGTGCTTGCCTCATGCACAGGGTTTTCCCCCTAATCTGGGCGTTTTCCTGACCATTGCAGACCTGTTGAGATTGAGAATGTCATGTTTGTTGAAGCTCTTTTACAATTATGGTTCAGTTCTGGACTTTTCAACTTTTCCTGCTCTCCAGCTGTAAGGATGTTCAGACCTCTTTATATGTCCCCAAGAATGTCCATTGGCTTCCACCCTAAACTTATAATTGATGATATGATTAATCACCCTCCATCTTGTATCATCTGTCTTCAGAATATCAGTAGCCCCATCAACAGCCAAACCTTTCATTTTCTTTATAATTCCTGTATCTCCTAAATGTTGCAAATGGTACTACACTGAATAAATGACTAGTTTGGTTTCCTTAATATAATACTGTATATCTTGTATATCTTGAAAGTTTGATCAATCTTGCTAATTGGGCTACACTCTATGCATGATCAAAACAACCACCAGTGATTAGATTCTCCTTGCCAGCATCTGGCTGGTGATAGAATTCCAAAATTCTAGCATGTCTTCTTTCTGAGACCATACCTATCACTATTAACCACAAGCTGGGTTTTCTAGTATACACACTCTGAAGTAGAGACATGGGTACAGTTACCTTATTGGGGTTTGCTCTTGAGGAGAAATGGGAGCAAGTAAGTTTAAGCAGAGGTAGAAAACGGACTATAATAGTCACATAAGACCTCTGTCATTCCCACAAGAAGTTTTTGAAGCCAGAATGACCCTTCAGAGCAGTCCTATGTTGGAAAATGGGGCCATGTTTTTAGACTCTCACAATAACCAGTCACAGGTTTCAGGCCACCCCTGAGAAGGAGGCAAGACCCCAGGAAAGGTCTTCTCTTTGCTAAAGACAATTCTCAGAGGATCAACAGATGAGGTTGCGCTATAGTCTGAATGTTTGTGTTTCCCCAAATGCATATATTGACATCCTAATCCCTAAGCTGATGTTAGGAGGTGGGTACTTCGGGAGGTGATTAGGTCAGGAAGGCAAAGTCCTCATCATTGGGATTAGTGCTCTTATGAAAAAGACTCCAGAGGGCTAGCTTGTCCATTCCACCCTGTGAGAACACAGCACCATCTATGAAATAGGCAGCGGGTTCTCTTTAGCCACCACATTGAACTGGCTGGTGCCATGATCTTGGACTTCTTAGGCTCCAGAACTGTGAAAAATAAGGTGTATTGTTTATAAGCCTCTCAATTTATAGTAATTTTGTTATAGCAGTTCAAGTATATTGAGATAGGCTGTCAATCTACAGAACTCCAAAAACTGGTGGAGTAACTCCTCGGTTCTGAAGGATAAGATGAGGGTGCAACACAGCGTGCACTAGAAATTGATGCAATTAAATTGAATAGTTATACATTTATCAATGACCAAAGATTTAATAGTTCTGTTCATTGCTGGCATTGCTGTTTTAATTTTTTTAAATTAAATCTTTATTGTTCAGATTATTACAGTTGTTCCTCTTTTTCCCCCCATAGCTCCCCTCCACCCGGTTCCCACCCCACCCTCTGCCCTTACCCCCCCCCCATGTCCTCATCCATAGGTGTACGATTCTTGTCCAGTCTCTTCCCTCACCCCCCACACCTCTTTCCCCCCCCGAGAATAGTCAGTTCACACCCTTTCTATGCCCCTGATTCTATTATATTCACCAGTTTATTCTGTTCATCAGATTATTTATTCACTTGATTTTTAGATTCACTTGTTGATAGATGTGTATTTGTTGTTCATAATTTATATCTTTACCTTTTTCTTCTTCTTCCTCTTCTTAAAGGATACCTTTCAGCATTTCATATAATACTGGTTTGGTGGTGATGAACTCCTTTAGCTTTTTCTTATCTGTGAAGCTCTTTATCTGACCTTCAATTCTGAATGATAGCTTTGCTGGGTAAAGTAATCTTGGTTGTAGGTTCTTGCTATTCATCACTTTGAATATGTCTTGCCACTCCCTTCTGGCCTGCATAGTTTCTGTTGAGAAATCAGCTGACAGTCTTATGGGTACTCCCTTGTAGGTAACTGACCATTTTTCTCTTACTGCTTTTAAGAGTCTCTCTTTGTCTTTTGCTCTTGGCATTTTAATTATGATGTGTCTTGGTGTGGTCCTCTTTGGATTCCTTTTGTTTGGGGTTCTCTGTGCTTCCTGGACTTGTAAGTCTATTTCTTTCACCAGGTAGGGGAAGTTTTCTGTCATTATTTCTTCAAATAGGTTTTCAATATCTTGCTCTCTCTCTCCTTCTGGCACCCCCATAATTTGGATGTTGGTATGCTTGAAGTTGTCCCAGAGGCTCCTACAATATCTTTATGTATTGGATTCTTTTTTCTTTTTGTTTTTCTGATTGGGTGTTTTTTGCTTCTTTGTAATTCAAATCTTTGACTTGATTCTTGCTATCCTCTAGTCTGCCGTTGGAACTATGTATAATATTCTTTATTTCAGTAAGTTTATGCTTAATTTCTAGTTGGTCCTTTCTCATATCCTCAAGGGTCTCACTAGATTTCTGGAGGGTTTCACTAAATTTATCAGCGGTTTCTAGAAAATTCTTGAAAAACCTTAAAAGTGTGGTTTTGACCTCTATATCCAGTAGTTTGCTTTCTTCCATTTCTGTCATTTCCGACCTGTTTCTTTGTCTCTGCATTTTTTATGCTTCCCTGTGTTGATAGAGTGGTTTTCTGTGCTAGGTGTCCTTTAGGGCCCAGTGGCTCAGCCTCCCTAATTACCTGAGGTACACACTCTTAGTGCACCCCTTTGTGGGCTTTGTGCACAGTCTTGTTGTAGTTAAGCCTTGATTGTTGTAGATATCACTGGGAGGAATTGACCTCTAGGCCAATTGGCTGTGAGAATCAGCTGTGTCTACAGTGGGAGAACTTTTGTGCTGGAGACACCCTTCTGGGGCAAGACTTGCTTCAGTGGGTCTTTGGTGCTCACTGAGTCTGCCCCCTGAGTGTGACCCTTATGGATCTGAGGAGTTGTAATCTGGATGGTCCCACTATGACCACTGAGTACCCTGGCTCTTGGATCGCTAAGGAGGTGCTAATTTAGCCTCTGCCTGAGGCTACCCAGCAGGAGCTATGGAGAGATCTGCAGATTCCTCTCCTTTGTTTGGGGTTTGAATGTGCCCAGATGAGGCCCAGCTGTGAAGCAATGCAATCTTCTGTGGGACCTTGGGCCTTCTTTTAGAAGTTCTGGGTCTCTCTGACTCAGCTGCAGTTTGTTAGGTAATTTTCAGATTGCAAAGGGCCAGACTTTTCATATGCAAAAGCTTGGGTGGGGCAGGGTCTCAGGGAATCAACACGGAGGAGCAGACAACTATGGCTGATCCTCAGTCCTACCCTAAGAGGCCTGACTTCTCAGTGTCCCGGTAATCGCTGCAAGCACCTCTGAGAGACAGCCGCCCTCGAGTTCTGACCAATACCAGACAGTCCAGTTTCTCCCTGTGTGAGTCTGGGTCCCCAGGACTCGCCCAGAATTTGAGTTCAGAGCAGTCAGGAGCTTGAGACTCCCTCCCAATTGGAAAAGACAACCGTGTTCTCAGTTGCCAGCACTTTCCACATGCACCTCCGTACCTCTGCACTTTACTTCTGCACCTCCTCTGAGTCTCAGTGTGCTTTTTTCTTTCCTTCTAGTTGTAGAAATTCCACTCAGCCAGCCTTCCTGTGGTTCTGGATGATGTCTCTTTTGTCTTTTAGTTGTATTTTTGAAGTGATTGTGAGAGGCAACAATTTCCAGTGTTTGCCTTTGCCGCCATCTTGGTTTCCTCACTGTTTTAATTTTTTATTCCCTAATGACAAAAACAGCTTAATATAGTTACATAGTTATTTATCATCAATATATATTTGGTGAGATACTTGTGCAGATCTTTCTCTTTTTTCTTGGTAATTGTGATAATGTCTAGTTTTAAGATTTCTTTGTAGTTCATGGACTTTGCTATACTTTTTATACAATCTTAACTTTGAATCCTTTGGAAGCATTTTTCTACAAATTTTAATTTAAAACAAAACTAAATTACTGAGACTCCCATCACCATGAAAGAAT
Source organism: Myotis yumanensis (assembly GCF_028538775.1). Taxonomy (NCBI): domain Eukaryota; kingdom Metazoa; phylum Chordata; class Mammalia; order Chiroptera; family Vespertilionidae; genus Myotis; species Myotis yumanensis. Next base: position 7,207,910 of record NW_027223772.1, read on the forward strand.
CTATTTACAGATCTATCTTACCATAAATGTCACAAGAAGGAAGATTAATAAACTCCTAAAAATAGAGTTATCTAGACTAACAACTCTGCTATATACACTATAGAAGTTGGTAAAACAGAGAAGCACAATAACTTAATGATGCAAATAGTTCCACTGAATGTATGGAAATGCGACATTAAAGGTAATAAATATTTCAATTCATGGCATCTCCTCTTCTTCCTTTTTCTCCATATATTTTCCCCCACACCCCCTTCTCTTTTCACAGAATTAACAAGATCCTACATAACTGTAAATACAGCATTTTAGAAATCCTTCCTCATTCTCTCTGGGTGACTTATGCTTGATTTCATACTGTGTCTTTCATTATTCTCCCACATACACATCGGTAGGAATAGCAGAGTCTTGAAATCTAAAGAGCCCTTCTGATTGCCATATGTCCCCAGAAGCTTCCTTGGTTTGATTGTATGATTAAGCATTCAAGTGAGAATTACCAACAAAGATTAGCTGCTGCTGGGAAGAGAGGCCAAGCAAGAGGTCCTGATCACACACAGAAATCTATACATGTTTGAAATAAAAATTTGCATAGTATCCCATATAATAAAAGTCTAATATGCTAAGTGTCTGGTCATCCAATCAGCTATTTAACCAATCAAATCGTAATATGCTAATGATATGCACTCAACCACTCGCTATGATGTGCACTGACCACCAGGGGGCAGATGCTCTGACCAGTAGGTTAGCTTGCTGCTGGGGTCTGGCCGATAGGGACTGAGCAAGACATGCCCTTAATCCCTCCCTCACTCCCTCCACAGCTGGCTAATTTTATGCATCCATCCCTGGCCCTGATTGCACACTGGTGGGGTCCCTTGGCCTGGACTGCACCCTCTTGCAATCTGGGACCCTTTGGGGGATGTCAGAGAGCCAGTTTTGGCCCAATCCTGCAGGCCAGGCCGAGGGGTCTCACTGATGTACAAATTTGTGCACTGGGCCTCCAGTTATAAATAATGCTGCTATGATCATGTTTTATCTAAACATTTTATTGAATCACAGATTTAGTCAACATTACACATTGCTATGAGATCAAGTATTGATTTTAGTATTTTAAAATACATGATATATTAAGTATTGTTCTTGAAGAATGATAACTTATTGAATATATTTTCTTATATTAGATATTGAGATTTAAAACATATTAATAATATAATACCATTTAATATCATGTACAGCATTTCTTCTGTGGATATATTTTCTCCTATTCCTTCCCACTAAATACAACTAGGAACCCTTGCTATTAAGTATAAGACAATCATAAGTAGACTCTGAGACATGAGAGAAGAAGGCAGACTGACTAGGAAACTTGGAACCCAAGGAACAACACAGTGGTAAATTCCCTACATTATCTTCTTTTTTTTAATTTTTACATTTATTTTTCAATTATAGTTGAAATCTAGGTTTATTTTATTTTATTTTTTATTTTTTTGCCTCATGTTGCTGGAAAAGGCAATAATCTGGAAATCACCAATGGCACAGTCAAAATGCCCCAACAAATGTTTCCTATTTCTAGCCAAACACCAAAAAGGGCAGCATAGCTTTAGAACAGAAAAGTTTTAACTGGTAACTGCTCTGTTCTAGCCAAACACACACACAAAAAAACGATGGCCGCAACCCAACCATGTCACCTAAGGCTTCCCAAGATTTCTACAAATGACAGCTTTTAGCTGGGTACCACAACCTCAGCTTTCTCCACTAAGGTGGTCAGAGAAGGCTAAGGAGGGAGTCAGAACTGAGGTCTAGTCACTTAGTAAAAACCTTTGGCCCATTTCTGTTGTAAACAGAGACTGCATAGGGACCCTGCATTTCCAGACCCAAGTGGCAGTAATGAGTAATGAGGCCATAGATTATACACATCAATCCTATCTAATAATAAACAAACATGGTAATTTAACATACACATCAATCCTATCTAATAATAAACAAACATGGTAATTTACCATACCTTCACTACACCTCCCATTGGCTAATAAGCACGATATGCAAATTAACTGCCAACAAAGATTGCGGCTAATTTGCATACTGCATGCAGGGCGGGACAGCGAGCTGCTAGTGCGCCGCCATCCAACGGGCCCCGGCAGGCAAGGCGGGTGCGACCCAGAAGCCCCAGAAGCCCCAGAAGCCCCAGAAACCCCAGAAGCTGCCTGATATGGCAGTAACTCTATCAGTAAGCTCTCTGAAAGTCAGTGGCATAAATGCACGAATTAAAAGACAGATTATGAGGGTGAATCAAAAACAAAACCCACTTTAAATATAAAGACACATATAGATTAAAAGTAAATGAATTAAGCTGAAGCCTGTTTTGCTCAGTGGATAGAGCATTAGCCTGTGGACTGAAGGGTCCCAGGTTCAATTCCAGTCAAGGGCACATACCTCAGTTGCTTGCTTGATCCCCAGTCCCTATCAAAGGATGTGCAGGAGGCAACCAATCAATGGGTCTCTCCCTTTCCCTTCACTCTCTCTAAAATTCAATGGAAAAATATCCTTGGGTGAAGATTAACAAAAACAAAGTAAATGGATTAAGTAACATTAAAGAGATTTTAAGAAAAATATATTCTAAATTTTGTTAGTTGTATAATGGTTATGTTTAAATTATTAACACCTAATAAATTGGGTGAAGGGTACATATAATATGCTGTAGTATTTTATAGGGTTTTTTTTTACATGTATGAGATTATTTCAAATTAAAATAATAAAAAATTAAAAATTAATAAAATATTAATTGAAATGGATCTGCATTACATGAAAAATCTATTTGCTTCTAGCATAATTTATTAAATTGTGTTAAAATTTACAAGGGTTCAATTAAAAATATCTTAATTCTAAGTGATATAATAGAAAATATATAATAGTGCATTTATAAGCACTTATCTGAAAATAAAAATGTAAAGAAGTGAGTTTAAAGAAGGGATTAGCCAAAGAAAATATATGCACAACCCATGGACACAGACAACAGTATGATGATGGCCAGAGAGAAGTGGGGGGCAAGAGGGGGCAAAAGGGGGGAAATAGGGGCATCCTATATAATAATAATAAAAGGCTAATATGCACATTGACTGAATGGCAGAATGGCCAGTTGCTATGATGCGCACTGGCCACCAGGGGGCAAATGCTCAATGCAGGAGCTGCCCCCTGGTGGTCAGTGCACTTCCATATGGAGAGTGCCACTCAGCCAGAAGCTGGCTCATGGCTGGCCAGCATAGTGGTGGTGGCAGGAGCCTCTCCCACCTCCGTGGCAGCAGTAAGAATGTCCAACTAACGATTTAGACCTGATCCCTTGGGGGCCTAAGTCTTTAGTCGGACATCCCCCGAGGGCTCCCTGGTTGCCAGAAGGATGTCTGACTGCAAGCTCAGGCCTGATCCCCCAGGGAGTGGGCCTAAGTCGACAGGTGGACATCCCCCAAGGGGTCCTGGACTGCAAATGGGCGCAGGCCGGGCTGAGGGACACCCCCTGAAGTGCACAAATTTTTGTGCACCGGGCCTCTAGTGTAAAATATAAAAACATTACTTTTTTTTTTTTTTTTTAAGCCAGAGGAGAAATTCTTTGGAAATGTCAGACTAGGCAAAGATTTCATAGATTGGACACCAAAAGCACAATTTAGAAAATAAAATATATATTATAAATATATATAAATTGGACCTCACAGAAATGTAAAGCTTTTGTTCTGTAAAATGCTCTGTTGGGGATAAAATGCAACAGTGGGAGAAAATTATTTATAAAGTATATTCTGAAAAAGAATTGGTATCTAGAATATCTGAAGAATTTTCCAAATTTGACATCAAAAAAACAAAAATTCTGATTAGAAAATTGGCAAAAGACATTTCACAGATGAGGACATACATGAAGCAAATAACCAGTAGAAGATATGTCCAAAAACTATTTGTCCTTAGGAGAATAAAAATGAAACTGAAGCCCTAGCTCAGTGGTTCTCAACCTTTTGACCCTTTAAATACAGTTCCTCATGTTGTGACCCAACCATAAAATTATTTTCATTGCTACTTTATAACTGTAATGTTGCCACTGTTATGAATCGTAATGTAAATATCTGATATGCAAGATGGTCTTAGGCGACCCCTGTGAAAGGGTTGTTCAACTGCCAAAGGGGTCGCGACCCACAGGTTGAGAACCTATGGCTGGTTTTGCTCAGTGGCTAGAGCATTGGCCTGTGGACTGAAGGATCCGGGGTTCGATTCTGGTCAAGGGCACATGCCTGGGTTGTGGCCTTGGTTGTCGGCTCCATCCTCAGTAGGGAGCATGTAGGAGACAGCCAATCAATGGTTTTCTCTCACCATTGATGTTTCTATCTCTCCCTCTTTGTCTTTCTCTCAAATCAACAAAAATATATTTTAAAAATATATAAAAATGAAAATACAGTATAACTACACATCTATCAGAACGCCTAAAATTTAAAAATAGTGACAAAACCAAACGCTGACACTGATGCTAAGAAACTGCATCACCACTCATGTCTTGCTGGTGGGATTATTAAATGGTTCAAATACTCCAGAATGTAAACTTGGGTAATTATCCTAGAAAAATAAAAACATGTTCACACGAAAACTCATACATGAATTTTTATGGCAGCTTTATTTGTAAGTGCCAGACCTGGAAATAATCATTCCTACAGCAATGGGTGAATGGTTAAACAAACCTTGCACATTCATAACATGGAATCCTACTCAATGAGAAAATGAACAAACTCCTTATGTGCATAATCACTTGGTAGACACCCTGAGAATTATGCTTAGTGAAAAAATAATCTCAAAAGATCACATACTATAGTGATAGGGGAGAGGCACTTACTACAAATAGAATCACAGTTGTGTAATAGCTACTCTCTATAAAGAGATTTTCTGACAGACCCTGGGAGACTGAAGCATGTGTTGCAAGAGAAAGAGCGGGCAGGCGGTGGAGATAAGGCAGCCCTGGAGACCAGATGAGCCTGTCATTCAAAAGAAAATACATTTTAAGTGCAGATCAAGGACATGACTATCTGAAGGGAGCCCACATTCGGGGATAATTTTTGCAAGGACGATGATAGAAGGCTGACCCTGGGAACTCACTAACTAGATTTTTCCCTACCCACTGACCCTGTAAAAGAGCTTGTTTGAAAGGAAATGTCAGGGTGTCACACCTGCCGCTCTCTCAGATTGCTGGCTATCCGGTTAATGAAGGCACCACAATAATTCAACTTCGTCTCTATTCATTTGACTCTGGTAGCTGTGGGCAGCCAGGACCCTTTAGTGTCTGGTATCAATAGGATTCAACTTATATAGCATTCTTGAGACAAAAAAACTAAAGAAAGGAAGACTTGATTAGTGGTTGGCCGTGTTTAATAATTTTGAAGGGGAGTTCTAGTTCAAGAGGTTGACATAGAAGGGTCCTGAGCTCACCTCCTGATAAAGTCACATGAATCTGTAGCTATCTATGGAGCCATCGCCTTTGAAAATAATCTAAAAACTGTTTAGCAACTAAGTGTCTGACAAATAAGAGAAGGCCCACAATCAAGTGGGTAGGTGTGGCTGGGACACAATCTCACCAGAACCCCCACCCCCACCTCCACGTCACAACTCATAATAGGAAGGAAACGCAGAACCTGGAGCTTCTCCTTGAGGAAAAGGAGCTTGAACTGTACATTGGGGACCCTGACTTTTCAGACTTGCACCTGAAAGAGGAGCACCCAACATATCTCCCTTTGGAGGGCTCGTGCCCAGGAGACTCAAAGGCTAATTCAAAGAAAGACACAGCTTTTAAAGGGCTGGCCAGTGGACTCGTGTGTCCCAGGGCTCAGCACTGAGGAAGCCAGAGGAGAGGTGCCCAGATTTGATGTGAAGGTTGTCCATTTGCAGGTCTAGAAGCAGCGGTCTGAGGGGAGCATGTGACTTGGCACACATCTAGAGGCATGCTGGCTAGAGGCCCCATCGACCTGCTCTCCCCCAGCCTCCATCCAGCCAAAGTCACCTCTCAGTCCCCTCAGTGCCAGCATCTCTCCTAGAGAAGCCCTGATGTTTGCAGCTCCTGCCCAGGGACACCCTTTGATAGCCGGGTTTGGGCAACCAGCCTGTTGCCCAGTAATCTTTAACTATTCCACAATAGGCTACATTAATTCAAGCTGATTTTGGAGCTGGGAACAGGTTATGCAGTATTATTTACTTTTAAGCATCTATTTCTATGATGCTTATTTTTACTTCTGATTGAATTCATTGGGGTTGCATTGGTTAATAAAATTACATAAGTTTCAGGTGTACAGCTTTGTAATACATCATCTGTACATTGTACTGTATGTTCACCAACCCAAGTCCAGTCTCCTTCTATCACCATTTATCCCCCCTGTACTCTCCTTCAACCTCCCCCTGGCCTCCTTTCCCTCTGGTAATCACAATATTATTGTCTGTGTCTATGAGGTTTTGTCTTGTTTTGTTTTGCTTAATCCCTTTTTCATGCAGCCCATTTGTGATAGTGTTTCTAAACTGCAGAAGGTTAGTGCGCATGAGCACACAATTGTAATCCCATTTTCATCCTGCTTTCCTCAACCTATGAAAAGCCTCCGTGTGGAACAAAAAAGAAGCATGCATGGCACAAAATGTAATTACCAAAGATGGCTGTATTCTCATTGTACCTGTGGCTGTTTTTACTTATTTATTTATTTTCTTTAATCCTCACCCAAGGATATTTGTGCAATTGATTTTTAGAGAGGGCGAAAGGAAGGGAGAGAGGACAGGAAGGGAGAGAGATAGATTGATTGGTTGTCTCCCAAAGGTGTCCTGACCAGGTGGAAATCCATCCTGCAACTTGGGTACTTGCCTTTGACCAGGAATTAAACCCAAGACCCTTTGATGAGTGGGCAGACACTCTAACCACTGAGCTCACCAGCCAAGGCAACCTGTGGCTTTATTTAGAGACATATAGCTTGCATCTGAGATTTAATAATTACATTGTTGAATTTTTTCTGTTAATAAACACACACAGATGTTCATGAAAAGAATATGTCATCATTGTTTTATAGCAACCAGAAGGAAGTAACTATTACAAAGGAGTAGAGGAAGCTATTCCTTGTCAGTCTCATAGTACACTGGTTTAGGTTGTTGCCTCTTGTGAGAGCTTTACCAGAACGATGAATCAATAGGAGAGAGTTCATTATTCTCCCAATTTATCTGAACCAACCTTGTGAGCTGACCATGAAGTCAAAAACATTTGACTGAAATTAACTAGTCCTGTGAGCAGTAGCTTCAGTATTACCTACAGCAGAATCTATAAACTTATAAGTGATAAATCAAACAAACAAGCAGAAATAATAAACAAAAACAGGCTCAGCAGTACTCTCAGAGACACACATTAAAATAATGGTTTCTTTCTAATTGGGACATAAAATATCAAAGATGAAATGAAAACATTGTTATTAATCTTGGAGAGTTATGTAGACATCAAAATTTAATTCAATCATTCTTTTGTCTTCTGTGAGTTTTTAAACTGGAATTGGCTAAATACTGAATTTGGTTATTTTTCTTTTTAGTTGTTCGGAAGATTAAAAATAGAATGCTGAATTCAAAAACATGCATTTGTAGGGATATCAATAAATTAAAATATAGTCCATATTCTTTTTTCTAAAAGAATATTTTAAAACTCTATGCAATTCTACTGTAAAACATATCAGTTTCTCTTTATCTTTTTAATTTCTTCAAATAAGATGTGCTCTGTCTTCTTCACCTCCAATTGGCCATTTAATTAGAATAGTCCACGACTTTGTTTGTTTTTACTGAAATTCCATGTATGAAGTCAGTGGTTTCTAAGCCTCTGTCTGCCAACATCACCTGAAAGTTATTTAAAAATGCATGTTCCCAATCATCCACATGCATTTCCTGAATCAACATCTTAGAAATAGAATCAGAATTCTTAAAGAAAATCTCCCAGGTTACACAGGGGATGTGGAAATACAGACCACAGACTAAACTTCCAATAGGAGACAGTTCTGTGTACCGCTGGTCGGCTTGTGGAAAGATGACATGGGGGGAAGATGCATATAACAGGGCTCAACTCTCAGTCGCCATGGAAACTGGTTTGTATAGCTCTTCATGTGAAATTAGTTGTGTGTGGTAGTAGAGGTTTTCCCTTTCCTGCAAAGCCTTTATTTTCTGTTGTCTTTTCTTCAAGAATTTCTCTCAAATAAAGGATAATGGACCAAAATAGTCTGTGGACATGCAATGAGAGCCCTGGGCACTTCTGGGGTGGGAGTACTCATGCACATTCAGATAGATAGATAGATAGATAGATAGATAGATAGATAGATAGATACAGAGATAGATACAGAGATAGAGATAGAGAGAGATAGAGAGAGATAGAGATACAGATACAGATAGATTCAGATACAGATACAGATATATATTATTAATTTCAGAGAGAAAGGGACAAGGAGAGAGAAATAGAAACATCAATGATGAGAGAGAATCATTGATTGGTTGCCTCCTGCACACTCCACATTGGGGACCAAGCCAGAAACCCGGGCATGTGCCCTGACCAAGAATCAAACCATGACCTTATGGTTCATAGGTGGATGCTCAACCACTGAGCCAAGCTGGCTGGGCTGTTTGGGGGATTTAGACTTACCTTTAAATTACCTTCACTTCCACTCTGAAGGCACCAGTAAATAGTAACAAGTTTTTATAACCAGGCATACAACCATCACTATTTGAAGACCTGTCTACTCCTGGACACAGTGTTTGAGTAGGTTTCAGATATTGCCATTAATAGAAGTCTTAATTTTTAGTTTACCTGAGTATCTTCAAAGAACCCATCCAACATCCCAATACCCCATTGTCTTTTTGAAAAAACGTATACCTATGTGATCCTCAAACACATAAGACCTATGCTCTAGCACCACTTAGGTAATCTAATCTACTCCCTGTGATGGACAAACTTAAAATGCCCAAAGATTTTCTCAGGGTTGTGTCCTGTGTCAAACTTCATCAGCAACAACTTGGCGAATTCTCCTCACTCTTTAAAAAAAAATTAATTTATTTTTAGAGAGAAAAGCACAGAGAGGGAGAGAGAGAAACATAGATGTGAGAGCAAAACATTGATCGGCTGTCTCCTATACTCCCCCTGCTGGGGCTCCAGCCTACAACCTAGGCATGGTGCCCTGACTAGGAATGGAGCCAGCAACCCTTAGGTGCATGGAATAATGCCATCTCAACTGAGCACACCAGCTGGGCTCTTCTCACTCTTTTAGAGACCCGACAATTCACACACAGAGGGGCACATGGTTACTTATCACATCCTGTGGGACTGGAGAATACGAAGAAGAAAAACTATTAAGTGGAAAAGGGTGTGTATTCCTTTTCCCCTGTAAATCCACTGCAGGGAGTTCACACATACACATGCATGCCTGTGCCCGTGAATAGCTTCTCAATAGTGACTCCTGTACTCCACAATACTAACACATGCTAGTTGCGGGTCTTGGTACAAAACAAGGACTGAAACTCTAAGACATGCTTATCCTAGTCCACAGAATTAAAAATATAACATGGCAGAACTACAGCAAGCTGAAAGTAGGCAATTAATGTGGACATCATTCCACATTCTGCCAGCAGGAACTTTTGTCCTCAGACACCCTCAAAGACAAATCACACATTCCTTCTTCGTCACCTCTCCACTTTAGTGCCCAGTTGCAGCTCTCTTGGCTATTAGTTCCTGCTAGGAGGAGAGGGATTATTAATTGCTAACATTCCAGAATATATACATTTAAATGGAGACACTTTAAGGACATGTGTGGATTTGGAAAAAAGCCAAACTAGACAACTTCTTAGGCAATACCCTTGGCTCACCCTCTGTTTACAGTAGCTTCTTCTTTGGGCATGAGCGTGCTATCTTGTGTGTGCATCTGACCCCTAACTAGCACCTAATACAACAAGAATCTCTCTGATGCTCATGAAATTGGGAATACATAGGCCTATCAAACTTTGCCATCGTCTGATACATATGCAAGCCACTGATAAATCTGGTACTGGCCCTGGTTGTGATCAAACAGATGAAACACCTTGGTTGCATTAAGACTCTGCTTTGTGGACGATGGAAAAGCCAACCCACCTTTCCTATGTAAAATTAAACTTATTTGCTCAAATAACCCAGGTTTATCTACCTTTTGTTTAGCTTATTCTAATTGATGTAATCAGAAATTAGCTTTTTTTCCATTTTTCATTCCTCTTACCATTTGGCTTAATTCTAGGATTCTATGGATTATTTTTTTGTAGCTATGGGCTCACATTCTAACAGGTTTATTTTATGCAAAAAGACAATAAGCGTCTCTTTTATAAGACCAAGCTAAAATCGAAGTAGGTCTTACTGTCATCGAGTAGGTCAAATGCTCATGCCTGACCAATCTCCAGCACCAGAGTAAATAATTGCTTTGTTACTTTTATCAAGCCCATGGTCCCTGCCTATTCCTGGGGTTTGGAAGGGGAGTCAACTCTACATAAATTCATAAATTAAATATGGAGGATGAGTTGATGACCACTGAAGAATACACATACTATTTACCAGGCAAAGAGTGTTTGAATGTTGAACATCAAAATTAATAGCATCAGTGCTAACTCTAGGCCAGATCCATCCATGGAAAACATTGTTATTAATCTTGGACCCATTTCTATTGCACTCACAGTCTGTCTCATAATTCTCCTCAACCCACTCTCCAGGAAACCACTAGCAGTTCACCAGAGCAAGCTTACCTGGCCCCCTTTGTTCTGCTACACATGATAATATCCTTAAAGACTGTGGATAGAACTCCAAAGACGTGCTAATCCCGACTTGAGTCTACTTGTATGTTTTACTTTTTCACCTCTCAGGAAAATTAATTATCTCCATGCCTCTATTTCTAGAGGCATATCAAGTGGTTCATTCTGTTGCCTATTACATCTGCCTTTACATCTTCAATTTAAGATTGAATTTCCAGTTAGATAATAGAAGCATTCAGATGTTAAAGAGCCAAGTGTCAGAAAGATGCACGCAAAAGTGGAAGCTAAGGTTTGATCTCCAATGCTATGTGACTAATCAAAAACTGACAAAGTTGATGTGGGTTTTGCTATACATATTAAGGAAAAAATTACCTCACATGATTTTTGGATAATATTTGAATTGTTGCACACCTCTTAAAACTCATAAGGACTTATATTATGCTCATCCATGTAATTTAACTTTTTAACTTTAAGAAGTTAAAATGTCATCCACTGACTTAGAAGAATGTGTTTGAAAATTGAAATTTCTGTACTTTATTCCAACTCCAACACATTGAAAGATAACAATGCATTTCTACTGCAATTTAAACTATCATTATCTCATTTAACATCACATTTTGCTAAAATTATGTAGGTTTATTTATTAGAATACATTTCAAATAAAATTCAAATAAAAGAAATTCTGTTATTATTAGAAAAAATGTATGAAGTGACCAACTCCCTTTGTAAGCTTCACATTTTTTCAAATATAGTAATATATAAGTTAAGCTATTAAGTTTCTTGGGTAGTGTGTGTGTGTGCATGTGTGTGCATGTGTGTGTGTGTGTGTGTGTGTGTGCGTACTTTATATACATACAAAGCACATGAGGGAAATTTAATAGATTTCTTATATGTTTGCAAATAACATATGAAGATAGAAATAGTATACATGTGACAAGAATAATTTTATGGTAATGTTTGGCATAACAGTGCTACTAGTAATAGCTGTAAATATATTGTGACTCTCTAATAAAATGATATTTACAAAGAAAATACATGAGTTCTGGAGAACAAAGGAGGGTATATTCCTATGAAATTAAGGCAATTGTAAATAGAAATAAAGGAAACATCTCATATTTTTATTTTCCACAGAGAAACTGTCATTTTGTGTCTCTTGATTCGCATGTGAATAACATACTAGACATTGTGTGAGAGGTTTGCATGAGTCATGTTATTTTTTAAAAATCAGTAATGTAGCAAGTAAGAGCAGAAAATATCACAGTGAAATTTTTTAAAGTTAGTTAAAAATATATATATTTTAACATGGCTATAATTAAACATGATTTATCTACAAGGAAATATGAAGGTAGTAATGGGACTTGTTTAGAGAGACCAACTAGGTCTGAGGCATTAGGGGAAATTAAATTTGCATTTTTAAAGTAATGCAGTTCCGAAAGGACTTCATCGAGCCCAGAGCTTGATGCTTTGGGTTGAATACATATGTGGCGATTGGGTTGTTTTGGGTGAAATTCTCAGGTCTGTCATGGTCACAAGTTCAGAGACCTACCACATATTTTACTATGGCTATTTTTCTCCCTCCCTCCCTCCCTGCTCCTTCCCTCCCTCCCTTCCTCCACACTCTTCTCTTCTTTTTATTGGCACACTGGGTTTTTAGAACTGAATCAAACAATCTTTTCTGCATCGTATAACTTCCCCTACTCTTTCTTCTTTCAATTTAATTATGTAATGTTGAACTACCTTATCCTTCTCATTCTCATTTTCTTGATTTATTAAAATAAAAATACTAATATATACTTTATGGAACTGGTGAAACGAACATTTGCTTCCTGGCTTCTTATGAACGGCCTAGTGTGACTGGGATGAGGGTCAGAGCTGGCGGAGTTGGCTACTGTGAATGAGGTTACAGTCCTCTATGCCTCCTTTACAATGGGTCACTGGTCACTCTTTGATCAAGCTGTAATAGCCAATTTGTTCAAGTCCTTTTAAATCCGATAGCAAAACACTTATCTCTGGGGGGGGGGGGGGGGGGGATGTGGCCAAAATAAAATCTGGAATAAGAATTTTTTTTTGCCCAAATAGACATCTGTTTCCTATTAGCCATGTATGTCCATGATATAAAGCAGTTGCTTGATATCATTCTCTAAATGATGACAAAATTCAAATGATCATGGCTTGCAATATTATTACAACTGCATAGATTATCTATGCATATAAAAGGGAAATCAACATAAAGATCCAAAGACGATTATATATGTTGCAATGGGGACCTATCATGGACCAAAAAACGGTTGATTATTTCTTTGTTACTGAAATATATCTAGATACGTGTTTTTTTTTCTTCATGTTATTTGACATTTTGTGGAGCCCTTAAAAAATTAACCCCAGAGTCTCTGGGTATACAGATGGCAATCTAATGTGACCAGCAATTTCCCCCTTTGTCCTGGCTGCTGCTCTGCATTCTGGTATGAGCATCATTACCAGCTCCCAAAGTGCCATCATCGTGTCTATTTTCTCCGGACTGTGCCAGCAGCAGCAAGCTGTGCCAGCAGTAAAGCTGAGACTAGCCACCCTCGTCCTCGAGCCACAGAGATATGAACAGGGAGGGATACCAAGCACACAGGCTCTTACACGCCCTCCTATTAAAGCAGATATCATTCTGGGACTTGGACAAGATCAGAAATGGATGTGAAACACCTGAGAATAATTTTATTGAATGTATATTCATTTGGAAATGTCCAATAATAGCAAATCTGTGAGACAGAAATCAGACCTGTGGTTACCTGTGACTGTGGGTGGAAAAAAAAAAGTGTCTGCACTTTTTTTGGGGAGGGGGACTTTCTGGGGTGAGGGACATATTCTAAAACTTGCTGAGGTCATGATTGTACAACGCCATACAGTTACTAAAATAATTAAATCACACACTTAGAATGGGTACATTTAATGGCTTATAAATACTTTCTTTTTTGGATATTTGGATTAAGTTTTATTACTACACAAAAGTAGTTATATTTCTCTGTGTTTTTTAATTAAATTTATTGGGATGATATTGGTTAATATGATTATACAGGTTTCAAGAGCACAATTCAGACACATTATCTGCATATTGCATTGCGTGATCACCACCCAAAGTCACACCTTCTTCCTTCACCATATATTTGACCCTCTTTACCCGTTCATATCTCTACCTCCCACCACCCTTCCTTCTGGTAACCACCATGCTCTTGCCTGTGTCTATGAGTTTTTGTTTGTTTTTCTTGTTTGTTCATTTGTTGCTTTCTGTTTTATATGCCACATATACAACCATGAATGAAATTACATGGTTCTTAAATTTTTCTGTCTGATATATTTTACATAGCATGATATTCTTAAGATCCACCCAAGTTGCTGAAAATGGCAGTATTCACCTTTTCTTGTAGCTGAGTAGATTCCATGGTATACACACACTATATTGTCTTTAAGGACCTCTCATTCACTGCTAATGGTAATGTAAAGTGGTACAACCACATGGAAAACAGTATGGAGGTTCCTAAAAAACTAAGAATAGAGTTATCATGTGATCCAGCAACCCCTTTTCTGAGTATTTACCAAAAAAATTTTGAAATCATTTATTTACAAAGATGTATGCACTCCTGTGTTCATTGCAGCATTATTCATGCTGGCCAAGACATGCAAACTACAGAAGTATCCCTTAATAGATAACTGGATAAATTATTTCAATAAACTTGATATAAATACCTGAAAGACTTAAGTATAAAAATAATGACAAATCTTTATTTAAAAAATAGAACTATACATGTGAATTTAAAAATATCATCCTGGGAATATGAATATATATATATAATGGTAAGTATTCTTAATGTATAAAGCCAGTAAAACATGTGACAGACAAACCCTAGCCAGCTTGGCTCAGTGAATAGAACATCAATTTGTGGACCGGAGGGTCCTAGGTCTGATTCCAGTCAAGAGTGCATACCTCGGTTGCAGGCTCCTCCCTGCCCAGGCCCTGGTCAGGGCGTGTGCAGGAGGCAACCAATCCATATGTTTCTCTCACATCAGTATTTCTCTCTGTCTTTCCCTCTCTTCTACTCTCTCTAAAAATCAATGGAAAAATATCCTTGGGTGAGGATTAAAACAACAACAACAAAATCATACATATGTGATAGCCATGATATAAATTATATGTAGACATGATATCAGAACAGAGTTATCTTAGAGATCCAAGGGAATAGAAAATTTTCAAACATTCTTATCTTTCACCTTTTCCTCCTCTCTAATTTTCTGCTAGGAAACCAACGTGAGCTGAAGTTAGTCAACAACATTTACCAAATCCCTTATGCATCAGGCCTTATTCTAGATGCTTAGAATAGAAAAAAATAGTAAAATATAAAGATATCATTCTCCAAAATATTTACATTTATGTTTCATGTTTTGTCAATAGACACTAAATTTGTGAATAGAGAAGATAATTTCAACTATTAAGGGATGCTGTGAAATTCAGTAGCATAATGTTATGAAAAATCACCAGATGTGTTGCTTTTAAGCAGGTGGCTATGAAAGACCTCAGTGGAAGTGAGTACTGGAATTGAAGGGCAGCCTCAGATGTGGATGGAGGAGACTTCCAAACAGAAGGAAAGTGAATACAAAGCCCCTGAGATAGAACTGAATTTGGTGAATGTCAAGCAGATCTGAGCTAAGTAAATGTGGGGTAGAATGAAGGAGCCAGCATGTGAAAGGTTACAGGGAAGACATCCGGCCTCATTAGCATATTACCCTTTTATTATCATAGGTGTCCTCCCATACTCAAATTCACTACCACACAATAAAGAGAAAAAAGAAACAAAATTAAATGATAAAAGAAAAACAAAACACACCTGCCATAATATTTTGTAACTTGAACCTCTAGCTATTAAGTTGGGCTTATTGGGAATTCTTCAATAATAACATTATAAAATACCAGTAAAATGTAAATAATAAAAAGAATAGCAATATCATGATCTATTAACTTTATTGCCCATCCATTAAAATTTTCAGCACAGCAATAGGAAAATCATTATTATATGTTCCCTGAGGTGTATAAAGCCAATACCCCATTTTATTTAATCAATAAAGAGTTCCCTCACTTTTTAAAAATATTTTAAGCAATTTATTTATAGAATATTAACAATGGAATGCATTGTTAAATGCATTTTTTAAAACAATATTTTAATCTTTTAAGCTCAATGTTGCATTAAATGTTAAAATTGATGCCACAATTATTTAAGGAATAGAATTATAAATTTTCACACAAATATAGATATATTATTTTTATATATTGTGTGCCTTTTCATTTTATTTCTTCAAGTCCTCTGATTTTTCCATACCTATGAATATGTTAAATGAAAACTACCTGGATTTAGAAAATCTATACTTCACAAAAAGCATCTGTTTTAAAAACCCTTTTTGGGTATGGGCTACACTAATTCCCCCACCCATATTGCCAGACAGAAATAGACTCGATATATTTGAGATTCAAAACAGATCAAAGGAAAATTTGTTCTTTTTAGGACTTACTTATATATCCTATAATACTACATAATGTATGGATAATCTTGAAAGGCTGGAAAAACCAGGATTTAAGTGAGGAATAGAAATATATTTTCATGTTCCTAAAATCCCAGTTATTCTTTTTTAAATTCATTGATTAAATTAATGGATATTAATAGTTTCAGAGTGCTATGTTGTAAAAATTCATAATAATAAAACCTGATTTTTTAAAAAGCAGCAATTTGAATAGACATTAGGGAAGCAGCTTTGTCTAATTATTATCCTTTTCCCCTCCATCTCCTGGAAACACATGGAGATGTTTTTCCAATGTTCACTTTGAGAATGAGGTTCAGCCCTTGGTGGCAAAATTCATGAAGGTGTGAGAAACCCTGGTTATCACTGGGTTCTCAGATTTGAACTCTCAGAAAAGGCCGCCGTGAGCCTCCAGCAATTCCTCAATCACGGGTCAGACATCCCTTTCCGGCACTGGTACCTGCCCAGCTTTCTGCTCACGGCCTCCCTCCTGGGAGTGCGCTTCTCCGTATTAGCCTGTAGGTCTCTCTCTCTCCAAGTTAGCGGCAGCGAGTCTTTGCACAGTGACTTCACCTCCCTCATGAATCGGAGAAGTTGCTGATTTTTCAGTTTGTTTAGCTTTTTACTTATTATTAGGGCAGAGTGGCAACTTCCAAGATTCTTACATGCCAGACCAGAAACCAGAAGTCCCATTGTCCTGCTTTGAGTTAAAAAAATTCCTAAAAATGCTTGAGGGTACCCCATTTATCCATCCTCATCTGTTTTCTGCAGTTTCTCCTGAGATGTTTTACCGCTTACCATTCTGTATTATACAAACACACACATGCAAACATCGTCTAAAAATTTGAAAAAAATATATGTGCATTGCCTACCTTTCAGTTAAGTAGTAAAAGTAGAATGAAAATATTTTTCATTAAGTTTTCAAAGAATACACTTAACACATAACTTATTTGAGGATGTTATTGGAGAAATTGCTCCATCAAAATGACAAAATACATCAAGAAGAAAAGGAAGATTCCAGAAACAATATTGGAACACATAATACAGCCTGATTGCTTGATTAAACCTCCCCCTTGCCAATTACATAGTGACTACTAAGAGTCATCATGTTAGTGTAAGTAGCTAGATATTGACTAAGGAAGGGAGCAAAAGGAATTAGGCATTATTACATGTAATCAACTGGAGAGCATGAGCCTGCTTGCTTCATCAGGAAGTTACAGCTTCACACACTCCCCAGGGAATCACCAAACTGTTCCCCAAAGATCACTGCAGGGGTGGGGGGTCAGGGGATAAAGAGGGAGGTAAGTACATGCACAGGAAGAGCCAAAATGGTTACCAGAGAAGCTTGTCAGTCTAACCTGGGAAAGGGATCAATTGGCCACAGGCCCACAAACGCCTGGGAAGTCGATTGGTTACTTTGAAAAAACTCCTGGTCCTTCCCAAGCCGAGATAATACAACCCCAGAGAAGTCAGCCTTGCACAGTCTCTCTTTATAGTAACCCTGTGGCCCTGGCAGCCCTGTGGCCAATGGCTATGTGGACCCCAGACGCAGGTTCCAGGCAGGAGCCTCGATACAGCAGCACAGCCATGGATCACAGCCTGGAACAGCACGAAGCTACCTGGACAGAGACTGATACCACTTAGCAAGGCCTGAGGCCCATGGCAGACAACGCAGGCTCCAAAGAACTAAGCTTTATTATGGCACTGAACCTCTGGACATTGGCCCTATTTCTGGCTCTGACTGTCCATGGAGGGTGGGCAGAGATGGGGGGATGCTGGGAACCCAAGGAGGGCACTTCTTTTGTTTTGCATCTGATGCTACAAATAAACTGTATCATCAGACCTCGTTTTCCCTTGTGGGTCTCTGGGATGCTGTGCTTGCGGCACCACAGGAGTCCCACGTCCAATGCAACCATCAATCCAAAGTGTATCAGAAAAAAACAAGGAATCAGTAAATTATCTGACTCACCTCTCCAAGTGGCAAATTATATTGAGAACCATTTAACAAAGTTGTTAGACAAAGAAAGAAGAAAACTATTCAAGAAAATAAGAATATAAAAAAATAGGCACTAATGGTATCTAAATAAATTAAAAAATATGAACAAGAGAAAGAATAATCATAGTAAACATTTTCCTTTCAGCAGTGATCAATACTTATCAAATATAGGTACTTCCTGACTAGCTGTACTGCCATATTGGGAGGACGGGGAGGAAAAAGAGAAGTGGAAATAAAATGCAAGGTAAATAGCTTTAAGAGAGTTAAAATTCCCATATACAATAAGACAAATATCTAAAATCTAAAACTGATAAAAAAATTTCAGATATGCATGTTAAAATGGGGGTAAAACTGCTAAAAATAATAGATGGCATTATTAAAAGTGTTGCCTCTGGGGAGCAGGATAGATTTGGCTGTTAGAAGTTTGCTGAATCTGGATTAGCCGTGTAGCAGTAGTACTTGATTTTTTTAAAATCTACAAGTATATTGATTAAAATAATTATTAAAACTAGCCCCCAGGTAGCTCAGTGGGGAATCCCTCACTGTGGCCTAAACAAAATTATCCCAGCGTAGATATTGGCATACCTCTCCTGCTGAAACTGGGTCCCCATCACTTCTCCAACTCAATCACTTTTATTTTTTTTTTTACTTTTATCTAGATTTCTAAAACTAGATTTGCTTTAGGCATTACCTCTGCTTTCTGGATTCTGGAAAGATTTTGTGTGCCCACGTGTGTGTGTGTGTGTGTGTGTGTGTGTGTGTGTGTGCAAGTAAAAGAAAAATGTTATACATGTTTGTACATTTTGCTAGGTGGCTTTTTTCACCAAATGGGATTATTTATAGATTGCTACATATAAGCACATCAGTCAATCATGTTTGCAAAGAGTAACTGATATTTGATTGTGAATACATCTTAATTCACTTTGTATTACTTCACCTATAGATAGCTTTAGTTTTTCCATGTAAAACCTTTTCAGGGTGCTGCAGTTAGCTCATTCATCTTGTTATGCATCACAAATATTAATGTTACAATTTCTAGTTGTGGAATTGTTGGTCAAAGGACATGTGAATTTTTAAATTAGGTCATGCTTTCTAAATTCCATCTATCCTATCTAATAATAGACAAACATGGTAATTAACCATACCTCCGCTATGCTTCCCATTGGCTAATCAGGGTGATATGGAAATTAACTGCCAAACAAGATGGCGGCTGGCAGCCAGGCAGCTGAAGCGAACATGAGGCTTGCTTGCTCCAGTGGCTCCAGTGATGGAGGAAGCCAAGGTTCCCTGCCTGCTGCGGCTGGGCTCTGAGCTGCACTCTAAGCAACAATGTTGCAATTATAAAAGCTAAACAAACCCCAGATGCCTGCTTTCAGCCAGCCGGGCCTTGGAGCTGGAGCCGCAACAAAGTTTCAATTACAGAAGGTAAGTAAGTCCCAGAATAAAAAAAATTTAAAAAAAGAGACACTGGGAGCTTCAGTTGCAGGCTTGGTCCGCTTGAAAACAGTCCTCAGCCCCTCATCCAGACAGGCCAAGCACCCCAGTGAGGACCCCCACCCTGAAGGGGGTGTGGGCAGCCTGAAAACAGCCATAAGCCCCTCACCCAGGCTAGCCAGGCACCCAAGTGGGACCCCCCACCCTGATACGGGACACCATTCAGGGCAAACTATCTGGCCCCTACCCGTGCACCAGGCCTCTATCCTATATAGTAAAAGGGTAATATGCAAACTGACCCTAACAGCAGAAAGACTGGGAATGACTGGTTACTATGACACACACTGACCACCAGGGAGCAGATGCTCAATGCAGGAGCTGCCCGCTGGTGGTCAGTGCGCTCCCACAGGGGGAGCTCTGCTTAGCCACAAATCAGGCTGATGGCTGCAAGTACAGCGGTGGTGGTGGGAGCCTCTCCTTCCTCCTGCCTCCTCAGCAGCGCTAAGGATGTCCGATTGCAGCTTAGGTTTGCTCCCCGCTGGCAAGTGGACATCCCCCGATGGCTGCCGGGCTGCCAGAGGGATGTCTGATTGCCAGCTTAGGCCCAATCCCCTGGGGAGCAGGCCTCAGCCAGCAGATGGTCACCCCCCGAGGGGTCCCAGGCATGGAAGTCTTTCACGGAATCATTACTATTGTGACTACATTTAATATTTTTAAACTCAAGTTTATGTGTGTGTTTTTGGCCTTTATACTTTTCTGACTGGTCTGCATTAGTTCATTATGACCTGCAAGTCTCAGGAGGAGTAAAAAGAAGTGGAGTAAAAGTCAACACTATCTTAACAATCAAACAAACATAGTATCTCCTATCAGCTAGCTAAACTATCATTACATAGTGCTCTGTCCTCCACTGTGGACTCAGACAAACATGGGTTTGAATTCCAGCTGTAGCATTTAATAAGTTAGCAACAAAGGGTAAATGACAAAATCTTAAGACCAGGTTTTCTTATCAGTAAAAAGGGATCTGTAATATATTTATTTTATTTTTTATTGTTTAAATTATTTCTGTAAAGATAGCTTTTATTTATTTTTAAAATTTTATTTTATTGTTTAAAGTATTACAAATACTAGTACATATGTTTCCTTTTCCCCATTGACCTCCTCCTGGCCTCCCCTACCCCCCCAGCACATGCCCTCTCCCCTCCCCGCCCCAGTGTCTTGAGTCCATTGGTTATGCTTATATGCATGCATACAAGTCCTTTGGTTGATCTCTTACCCCCCCCACCACCACCTGCCCCAGCCTTCTCACTGTAGTTTGATATGTCACTATTTTATTTATCTATTTAATATTTTTTATTGATTTCAGAGAGGAAGGGAAAGGGAGAGAAAGACAGAAACATCAATGAGAGAGAATCACTGATCAGTTGCCTCCTGCACAACTCCCACTGGGGATCAAGCCCGCCACTGAGGTACAAGCCCCTGACCAGAATTAAACTTGCCACCCTTCAGTTCGAGGGCCGACATTCTAACCACCTGTACACCGGCCAGGGCTGTAATATCGTGCTTGTAAAACAATGTATGTGGAAAACCAAGATGGCGGCATAGGTAAACACCGGAGATTGCTGCCTCGCACAGCCACTTCAAAAATACAACTAAAAGACGGAACGGACATCATCCAGAACCACAGGAAGGCTGGCTGAGTGGAAATTCTACATCTAGAAGGAAAGAGAAAAGCATACCGAGACTCAGAGGAGGCACAGTACCAAAGTAAAATACTAAGGTGCGGAGTGCATGTGTAGCAGGCTGGCGGCTGAGGGCGCAGTTGCCATTTTCAATCTGGAGGGAGTCTCAGGCTCTGAGCTCCAGTTCCTGGCCAGTCTCTAGGGACCCAGACTCATATGGGAGAAGCGGGACTGTCTGGCATCGGTCAGAACCCTAGGGCAGCTTTCTCTCTGAGGGGTTTGCAGCAATTACTAGGACACTGAGAAGCAGAGCCTCTGAGGGCAAGACTGAGAGCAGCCATAACTGCTAGCCCCGCCCTGTTTATCCCGTGGGACCTGCCTCACCCAAGCCCTGCAGGGAGGCTTTTGCTGGATAGCCGCAGGCAAAGGCTAGATTAGCACCTCCCTAGAGATCCAGGAGCCAATGTACCCAGAGGTCAGAGTGGGACCATCCAGTTTGCAGCTCCGTGGAACCATAAAAGACACACTCAGGGGGCAGACTCAGTGAGCACCAAAGCCCCATTGAAGCAAGTCTTGCCCCAGAGGGGTGTCTCCAGCACAGAAGTTCTCCCACTGCAGACACAGCTGATTCTCACAGCCAATTAGCCTGGAGGTCAATTCCTCACAGTGATAACTACAACAATCAAGGCTTAACTACAACAAGACTGTGCACAAAGCCCACAAGGGGGTGCACCAAGAGTGTCTACCTCAGGTAATTGGGACACTTAGTACAGAAAGCCACTCTATCGACACAGCGAAGCACAAAAATGCCGAGACAAAGAAACAGGACACAAATGGCAGAAATGGAGGAAAGCAAACTGCTGGATATAGAGTTCAAAACTACACTTTTAAGGTCTTTAAAGAACTGTCTAGACGCCGCCGATAAATTTAATAAGGCCCTCGAAAAGACTGGTGAGACCGCCGATAAATGTAGTGAGATCTTCAAGAAATCTAGTGAAAACCTCGATGTTATGATAAAGAACCAACTAGAAATTAAGCATACACTGACTGAAATAAATAATATTATACAGACTCCCAACAGCAGACCAGAGGATCGCAAGAATCAAGTCAAAGATTTGAAATGCGAAGAAGCGAGAAACACCCAACCGGAAAAGCAAAATGAAAAAAGAACACAAAAATACGAAGATAGTGTAAGGAGCCTCTGGGACAGCTTCAAGCGTACCATCATCCAAACTATGGGGGTGCCAGAAGGAGAGAGAGAGCAAGATATTGAAAACCTATTTGAAGAAATAATGACAGAAAACTTCCCCTACCTGGTGAAAGAAATAGACTTCCAAGTCCAGGAAGCGCAGAGAACCCCAAACAAAAGGAATCCAAAGAGGACCACACCAAGACACATCATAATTAAAATGCCAAGAGCAAAAGACAAAGAGAGAATCTTAAAAGCAGCAAGAGAAAAACAGTCAGTTACCTACAAGGGAGTACCCATACCAATGTCAGCTGATTTCTCAACAGAAACTTTGCAGGCCAGAAGGGAGTGGCAAGAAATATTCAAAGTGATGAATACCAAGAACCTACAACCAAGACTACTTTATCCAGCAAAGTTATCATTCAGAAGTGAAGGCCAGATAAAGAACTTCACAGATAAGAAAAAGCTAAAGGAGTTCATCACCACCAAACCAGTATTATATGAAATGCTGAAAGGTATCCTTTAAGAAGAAGAAGAAGAAGAAGGTAAAGATACAAATTATGAACAACAAATACACATCTATCAACAAGTCAATCTAAAAATCAAGTGAATAAATAATCTGATGAACAGTATGAACTGGTGATTGTAATGGAATCAGGGACATAGAAAGGGAATGGACTGACTATTCTTGGGTGGGGGGAAGGGGTGTGGGGGGTGCGGGAAGAGATTGGACAATAATCATGCACCTATGGATGAGGACAGTGGGTGGGGAGTGAGGGCGGAGGGTGGGGTGGGAACTGGGTGGAGGAGAGTTATGGTGGGAAAAAAGAGGAACCAATGTAATAATCTGAACAATAAAGATTTAATTAAAAAAATAAAAATAAAAAAACAATGTATGTGTGTGAAGGCAGTGTCAAGGACTGGCTAAGAGCTCGCATCTTGAAGACAAGCATCTTGAATACAAACACCTTGGGCCAAATTCTAGTTTCTGCTCTTGTTACTCTGAGCTTATGTAAGTCACTAGGTCAAAATCTTATCTCTGATGACTTCTAGCTCTGTAATTGTGGTAAGGAATGTGTTCTCTACTTTTCTCCTTTATAAATTGGAGATATAATTATAACTAAATGAATTAATAACTAAAAAAAGTATTTAAAGGAAGTCATGATGCTATTCAATAAATGTTAATTCCAGAACTATTTGGCATTTATTTGACATTTATGTGGTTGTGTGTTTTTTTTTTTTCTTGTGTTTTTTTTAGAGAGAGAACGGGAGAGGGAGAAAGAGAGAAACATTTATGTGAGAGTAAAACATCGATTAGCTGCCTACTGCACACCCCCCTCCACCAGGAACTAAGCCCAAAACCCAGATATGTGCCTGGAATGGCCAAGTCTATATGGGTTTTTCTTAAACCAAAGAAAAATCAACAAGTTAACTTCTACCTGGGAAGGAAGGGCTTGGCCCTGCTGTGATATTTACTTGTGAGCCCACTGTGCAAACACTCCCTGCTCCTGACACCTAGTAGGAAGGTGAATCTGTGATCTACAGGCTATTTGTCCTTGAAGCCTAAGACGATTCCATGTGAGCAAAACCAATGGCCTAGGACATAGGTTCTAGAAGTTCCCATGATGTCCTAATAATAGCGCATATAAGGTCTTCAAGTGAAACTCATTTGCTACATTACTATTTTATATATTAGAGGATGAAGATGAGCATGACACACATTATACATTCTTCTATTTTTTCCAAATTCATTTTAAAGAGAATCAAATATGTGTATTGTATGTGTGTGTGTGTGTGTGTGTGTGTGTGTGTGTGTGTGTAAAACGCCGAAAAATATATTGATTGGCTCCTGCAATTGGCCAGATTGCAGAGGCGGTATGCATGAAACAATGGGATAAATAACAATTGGATATTTCAGATTTGTTTTTATTCTGGCTTACTCTTAAATCTAATAAGAAATACAGAGTTACAAACAGCTTGTAGAGGGTTGGGTCTGGCTACCTTTTCCTCCCTCATGTCTCATGGAGTTGTGCCAAAGTGTGGTGGTCTGACTTCACTAAATCCCCAAATCTGTGGACTCATATCAGCAAATCACTAATCTGTGGATTCATCTCAGCACATAATTACTTCAACAAATTGAAAATAAACCTTTTACCAGGCCACATATGCTGGACTTAATTCTGGGGGTACAGACCTTGAATTTCTTGCTTTGCCTGAACAAGGTCACTCTTCTCTGCATTCAAGCTACAATGACTAAATGTTTCTGCTTGATTTTTCACGGTGGGTTTCCTGTGGCCAGGCCTGACCACAGCTCACCACAACCTCATGCTCCACTTCTCTGCCCCAGCACACAGTTAGTCGATGTGTTGCTTCACAGTGAGAATCCAAATTAAATAACTAGAACCAGAGCCTGGGGACCATGAAAAGAAAAGAAAATACTGCTGAATGTGCCTCCCACAGTTTTTCATCATGCTGACCTGCAAACCTGACCCAAGAGAAATGAAATAACCATCACCTTTTCTCTAAATGTTTCAGAACCTTGTGTGACTAAACAGAGCTTCATGAGAATCGATCTTGCCACCGCACTCGCACCTGAGTATCACCTGAGATCATTTTGAAATCGGGGGGGTGGCTTGAATCATTAAGGGAACGTTTACTATGGGATTTGGTTAACAGGGAACCTGAATAGCTGAACAAAGGACATATATACATGGTTAAAACAAGACTTTTTTTTTTACATTTGCTAATGACCATTCTACTGTCAAAACAATTTCCACATTGCATTTGAGATTCATTTTAATTATGATTTCAAAATTTTCATATTTTAAAATATATTACTTGGGAATATTACTGAGAGTATCAACATCAAAGTCCAAAAGAGAAACTATCATTAGATGGAACAAATACCCACTCTAAATTTAAAATAAATGATCTCCTCCAAGTATTATTATTATGGCAATTTTTTTATCAGCTAAATATATATAAAGGATAAATATTAAGGGCTGCACAACAATGCCATCAGCCTATTTGTACAAAGTTATTCAATAATGTGACATAAAGTCCAAAATCTTAGAAAAAATGATCCAAAGTCACTCTTGAAATAGAAAATTAAAAAAATCTGAAAATTTTTATAAGGGTGTGAAAATGTCTCATAAGATAAAGGGGGAAAATATAAGCAGTTGGAAATAAGAAATGACTCCAAAGGCTAATAAGAACTTGCATTCTATCACCTGACTCCTTCTTTCCCCACATGTCCCCTTCATTCTTCTCTTTCCTCACCTACATTTCAAATATTTTCCAAACCACATGGTTAAAGAGATTATCGCTATTTCTAAATTACGCTGGTTACACAAACAGAAACCAAGAGAAAAAGATAACTGATTTAATGTGGACCAGAGAGTGTTGGAGTAACTAAAAAAGGAAAAAAGAAATCAGGGCAGATAATGATTAATAGAAAGACAAAACAATAAATATACACCATTTTATGATTATAGATCTCTTTTTTGCCACCACCCTTATTTGTCATCTCTATTATATCCTCCAGACAACCCCTGACTCCCAACTAAAACCTACCTTCTATATTTTCAAACAAAAAATAATTAGGACTGAATCTATCTATTGTGTTTGATTTTATTTTTAGAATACCAAGTTTCTTCTTCAGAAGTCTCTTCTTGTTTTAAGGTTCAGTAACCTGAAAGATATTAAAATGTCACTGGCATAGTCACATGATTCGGTGAATTTTATAGTGCAAAGGTCAACATCTTTTAAAGTATTTTTTTTTTATTTCAGAGGAGGAAGGAGAGGGAGAGAGAGATAGAAAATCAGTGAGAGTGAATCATTGAATGGCTGCCTCCTGCACAACCCACACTGGGGATTGAGCTCTCAACTGGAGCTGGGGCATTTGCCCTGACCGGGAATGGAACTGTGACCTCCTGGTTCATAGGTCAACACTCAACCACTGAACCATGCTTGCTCAGCCAACATCTTTTAAACAAAATGTGGCAGACACTTCCCAGATTCCATGACTTGAGTTCCCAAATATACTGGAAAAGGAACCAAAACAAAGATTTCGCCCTATACAAACCTGTATGTATATTTATAGAGTCCCTTCTAGTGGCTGTTACCACTGCTTTGAATATCTCCTTCATTGAAGATCCAGAATTATCTTTTCTTATGAAAAACTCCTTTATATATTTATATATTTTTAAAACATGAAGGTGATTTTTTTCCAGGATTACAAATCTAATTAATATCTGGAATACATAAGCGATGCTTTGGTAGAGGGGCTAGGATGGTGTCAGGAGAGTTGTAGGGAGTTTCTAAAGGGCCAATCAATGGAGAATCAGAAAGCAATCTCATTGAATATGCTGGTGTTTATCAAGAGTAAATCTATTTATGTTTCATTAATCACATTTGCACAAATAAAATAAGTATTTCAGAACTTCCCTTAAGACTCCGTGAAGAATTAATAGAATGTCAAACCCCTAAAAATGTTAAGGCTATTAAATCAAGTACACCTGCCAAAAAGCCTTTGGGAGTTGACTGATGTTATCAACACATGGAAATTCAGTAAGACAAGTGACAGGTCTGCTCTGGGCATTATTATATGCACAGTACCTGACCTGTACTCAGGTAAATAGCATATATTTAATAAAATATGTCAAACAAAAGACACGAGATGGACAGTTAAAATAAATGTAATGAGGGAGAACAGTGACTGAAGAATCCACTCATTAAATGGAAGCTTTATTTATAGTTATAGTTCCTAGAGCTAGCCTCTGAAGGGTAGTTTCCTGAGCCTGGATGCAGAGCCAGCATGATTTACTTGAAAAGGCGAATCTATGTTTTCCTGTGATTTCCTGAGGCACCCAGGTGTGACACAGGGAACACGGTGGACTGGAATATCAGTGACAACCTCTTGGCTCCCCCTAGGGTATGAACTGGAGATGTAAACTACCAGTGGTCCTGAATTCTGCGGTGTGGGGGGTGGGGGGTTAGTGTATACTGATGTGTAAAATAAAATGTATGAACATAATACAATAGTTGATAAACCCTGGGTTGCTGTAGTGAGTAAGATAATTTAATGCTATTATACAAGCAATATGAAGCATGATGGCTTGAGATTCTCCACAAAGGATGATTTTTATTGATTTTTTACAGAGAGGAAGGGAGAGAGATAGAGAGTCAGAAACATCGATGAGAGAGAAACATCGATCAGCTGCCTCCTGCACATCTCCCACGGGGGATGTGCCCGCAACCCAGGTACATGCCCTTGACTAGAATCGAACCTGGGACCTTTCAGTCCGCAGGCCGACGCTCTATCCACTGAGCCAAACCGGTTTCGGCAAAAGGATGATTTTTAAATGTGATTCCATTGGGAAGTTTCTTATCCTCTCTCAACACTATAGTAGCAGATGAAGGTGAGGATTCAAATACAATAAAAACAGCTTTAACCCCTGGCCGGGGTGGCTGAGTTAGTTGAGCATCATCCCATGCACCAAAGGGTTACCAGTTCGATCCCTTGTCAGGGCACAGTAGGGGGCATGCAGGAAGCAGCCCGTGGATGTTTCTCTCTCTACCTTTCTCTTCCTCTCTCTCTAAAATCAATAAAAGCATATTTAAAAAACAACTTTATTAGAATCATAAAAAACAAAGACGAGTAAGAAAGACAGCAAATTCATTAAATGCTACTATCCCTTTTCATTTCAAATTCGAAAAACACAGTATTTAACAAAAGTAACTGAATTACTCCTACTTATGTGTTACGTTATTTGTTAATTCATTTGTTTTATTATTTAATCTTAGCAACTCTGCTTGACAAGTATTAATATCTACAGCAGCATAATTCAATATGCCTTAACCCACATTGTTTTTGTATTATAACGGTTGAGCGTTTTGAACTCAGATCTTTTATTTTAGAGACAATGTTTCCTTCCGAATGTGTTGTTGGGGTTCATGGTCAGGACAACTGCCTTTTCACAAGCTGGCCCTGATGGGTCTTTAGGCACTTCCTAAGCTCATTTAGTTGAGGTCTTTTGTATTTTGCTTTATTTATGTTACAAATACATTTAATTTTCAGGTCAAAGATCTTTTACAAAAAAATATGAAGAAAGCAAACTAATTGTCAATTTGATTTTCATGGCCTCTACCTGCAATCTGACCTTTCTTTTTCTTTTTCTTTTTTTTTTAAATTAGGCATGGCAATTACATATTTTACAAACTGTTCTTACTAGAACTACTTATTTCCATTTTCCATAGGGAGTTACTTTTTTATTTTATTTATTTTTTTATAATATACTAGAGGCCCAGTGCACAAAAATTTGTGCACTCGGGGGGGGGGGGGGAGGGGGGCCCTCAGCCCGGCCTGTGCCCTCTCGCAGTCTGGGACCCCTCAGGAGATAATGACCTGCTGGCTTAGGCCTGCACCCAGGTGGCAGAGGGCAGGCCCAATCCCTAGGTGCAGCCCCTGGTCAAGCTCAGAGCAGGGCTGATTGGGGAGTTGGGGCGCCACCCCCTGTCATGCACAGAGCAGGGCGGATTGGGAGGTTGCGATGCCACCCTCAGTCATGCTCAGGGTATGGCTGATTGGGGGGTTGGGGCACCGCCCCCTGTCATACTCAAGGCAGGGTCGATGGGGAGGTTGCGGCACCACCCCCTGTCATGCACAGAGCAGGGCCAATCAGGGGATTGGGGCGCTGCCCCTGTCATGCACAGAGCAGGGCCCATCAGGGGTGTTGGGGCTCTGTACCCCGTCACGCACAGAACTGCAGGGCGACCAGGGGGTTTGGGCGCTGCCCCCTGTCACGCTGATCTGGTGCCAGGAGGCCTCGAGGCTCCGCTGATCCCGGTGCTGGGAGGCATATTACCTTTTACTATATAGGATAGAGGCCTGGGGGCTGGCTGGTTTGCCCTGAAGGGTGTCCTGGATCAGGGTGGGGGTCCCCACTGGGGTGCCTGGCCAGTCTGGCTAAGGGGATGATGGTTGTTTGCAGTTGGTCACACACCCTTCAGGGTGGGGGTCCCCACTGGGGTGCCTGGCCAGTCTGGGTGAGGGGCTGAGGGCTGCTTTCAGGCTGGCGGTTGTTGATTAAAGCTCCCAACCACTCCTTTTTTTATTTTATTCTGGGCCAGCTTTAGCTCTGGCTCTAGCTCTGAGAGCAGGTATCTGGTTTGTTTCGGTTCTATAATCGAAACAATGTATAACTCCAGCTCTGAGATCCCGGCCTATATTTGTTAGAATGTTTCAAACTGCCAAGCTCAGAGGCCTGCAAGTCAGGCGGGGGACGTTGCAGGCTGCAGTCACTGGAGCAAGCAAGCCTCATGTTCGCTTCCAGCTGCCTGGCTGCCGGCTGCCATCTTGGCTGACAGTTAATTTGCATAAGGATATGCTGATTAGCCAATGGGAAGGGTAGCGGTCGTACGCCAATTACCATGTTTCTCTTTTATTAGTGTAGATTTTATTGATTTTTTTGCAGAGAGGAAGGCAGAGGGATAGAGAATTAGAAACATCGATGAGAGAGAAACATTGATCAGCTGCCTCCTGCACACCCCTATTGGGGATGTGCCGGCAACCAAGGTACATGCCCTTGACTGGAATCAAACCTGGGACCCTTCAGTTTGCAGGCCGACCCTCTATCCACTGAGCCAAACTGGTTAGTGCTAGGGAGTTACTTTTTAATATAACTGGTATAAAATACCATGTGGACTCTTTCTAAGGAAGAGAGTTAAGTATTATTTTTATTTTAAAATATCTCTAAGATTCAGAATGATTTATAGAGAGAGTGTGTATCTGTTGGTTGACTTTTAAGCTTCCAAGTCTCCTCCCCTTTTCTCAAACTGCAGCTAATTTTTATTGAGACTCATTGAAAACTGACTGTACTCAAGCTCCCAATTCTAGTCCACGTGAATTTAGCTAAGACTGTCTGCAAATTCCTGGCTCAAGTGATTTAGTTAGGGCTGAAGTGTGACTTGCGCCAATGCAATAAGAGTGAATGCCAGGGCTTTGTGTAGGAGTTGTAAGATCTACCCAAGGAATCTCTATTTATGTGAACCATCCATTACTTGCAAGCAACCATCTGAACTGATTGGGAATTTCGTTCAGGGAAATAGACTGGCAGTAAAAGACCTGACTAAACTAAGAAGGTAGGACAAGGGTGGCTGGGACCCCTCCCCCTCTCCTCTTCAACAACAGAGGCTGTCAGTCTCTATGTGCTGGTACCACAGCTGTCAATCTGTGATGAACTGTACATGGAGACTCAGATTTTTCATCTACTGAGCCTGTAAAATTAGGCTTGAGGGAGGGAAATGTCATAATGTCTGAATGCGTTGGCTCATTCTGCAGCTTTAGGTAAGATCCTGAAAGATACTAGGCTTTCGGTTTTTGTTTGTCCCTTGAAGTGAGCCCACCTGAAAGTAGAAAATAAAATTCCAAAAAATAAAAATTAAAAAACAGAGCTTTTTAAAAAGAAGTTCCTTTTGATTGTGGCTGAAATAAAGAATGGCCAAAATTCTGAACATCTATAGCTTCACTGGGTTGGAAAAGGCAAATTTTACCCATAAAATCAAAGTTAGGGCAATGTTGTGTCAGATAGCTTTCATTGGGTGGAAGAATTAACAGGAAGTAAGATCAGAGCCTAAGGGAAACCTGACACCACTTCCTGCCTACAGCCCACACCAGCATTTCCAAGTTGTGCCCTGATTATAAAGAGAAAGAAGTGTAAGGGGAGCGAGGGAGGGAGGGGTGGAGAGAGAAAGGGAGGGAGGAGGAAAAAAGATAATGACTTTGGGAGACTACTGAAGGCAGGCACTGTTGTAGCAGTTCCTCACCCCGCCCAGGTGTTGACTAGGAGTCGCTGAATGGCAGGCTACAGTACAGGCATGGGCAGGGCTATGAGACCCAGGCAGCTCCTTTGCTTACCCAAATTCACAGGTCTGAATCCAGGTTCAAATGTTCTCTTTAAATGAAGTCTTTCTACCTATGGTTTCTAGTACATATAATTGTTTCAAATCAGAGAGATGTGAACCTTATTAAAATTTCAAATACATGGTTTTAAAAATAGGGACTCTAATTCTGGCAAATAAATGCCTGTGATTGTTCATCTCCTGAGGGACACCAGACTTTGTCCTAAGAGGAAGACAGTGACTAGGGTCCATTAGTTCCTGATAGATATGGTCTCCATTCAATGCATCTAGATGCCATCATGAAGGATAATGTAGTATAAGGGAGAGTGTCTGAGAACAAACTAAACCTGTAGCAGCAAAGGAACTCCTTCCACAGCAGGTAATACAGACTCGAATCCTAGTAAGCAGGACATTAGAAGCTCTATGGATGAGACACAGACTGTATTGTTTCTATTCTCTCTTGAATGTATTGTTTCCATTCTCCTGTTTTGTACTGGAAGTTTTTATTGCAGTTAATATTATTATTGTTTTGCTGTTATTTACAACCAGATATGTTCTAATTGTTTTATAAATTTAATAGAGAGTTTAATTCAAAAGCCTTTGTGAGGTAACCAAATCTTTACATTATTCTTAAGGGAAAGAACTGGGACATATTTTTTTATGGTGATTTCTAATTTCACTGCAAAATACTTTTGATCACTGTCCTAATACCAAGACTGTATAATCATAAAATCTTCCTTCATGTTCTTACGTTGTGGCAGTTTTTACTCTCTCTGTGTTAAAACCATTATCAAGTAATGTACAAGATTTCTGTTGATTATCTGTACTTCATAAAGTAAAGAAAGGTGAAACCTATGATTCTTTATTTGTCATACATTTTTCCAAGGAAGTATTACCTAATGTGTATTCTGAAAAGCAATAGAAATATAATCCATTCCTTAAAATATGGGAGAACACTTCACAAAATAAATTTGAGTAACATTGCATACACTTCACTTTTTTTGTGTAGCATCACCATACTAAATAACCTATTAAATCTGTTTAGAAGTCTTACTTTTTAAAAAGTTATCAAATTTCAATAAACTAAAATTTTTCATTATAATTTATTTTTACTATTGAGTTCCTTTAAAGTATTTTTTAATTTTTAAAATTATAGACTATAGATTCAGAGATGTAGATGTAGATATGAAATGAAAAAGAACATCATAATTCCATGTACTCATTAAAGATCTCTCTTAAAGGACATAGAGATTGAAGAAGACAAGTATAATATACTAGAAGCCCGTGGCAGGAGGATTCCTGCAAGAATAGAGCTTCCTCGGGCCAATCCCTCCACCAAGCCCGACCGCCCAGGGCCACAGACAGGGTTCCCGCCTGCCCAGGGCCGCAGATGGGGGTCCCAGCTGGGGGCGGGGCTTAGGCAGCACACGGGGCCCAGATGGCAGCTCGCACTGGCCCGCCCTGCCTGCAGTATGCAAATTAGCAGCCATCTTTGTTGGTGGTTAATTTGCATATCATGCTGATTAGCCAATGGGAGGTGTAGGAAAAGTATGGTCAATTACCATGTTTGTCTATTATTAGATAGAATAGCATCTAATTCAAAATAAAAAGTAGTTATCACACATTTTGAAAAGTAAAATGTTCCACAAAGTAGAAATAATTATAAAAGTTGAAAATTAGAAATAATATATGAACCCCTATGCTCATAGCAACATTATTTATAATAGCCAAGATCTGGAAACAGCCCAAGTGCCCATTAGTAGATGAGTGACTACAAAAGCCGTGGTACATCTACACAATGGAATACTATGAGGCTGGGAAAAAAGAAGGAACTATGACCTTTGTGACAGCATGGATAGACCTGGAAAGTGTTATGCTAAGCAAAATAAGCCAATCAGAGTAAAACAAATACCATACAATCACACTAATGTGTAAAATCTAATGAACAAAACAAACTGACTAACAAAATAGAACCAGAAGCATTGCTACATGGAACAGACTGACAAATGTCAGAGAGGAGGAGCATGGGGGAGACTGGATAAAAGAAGGTGAGGAGATTAGCCAAAGAACATATATTCATAGCCCATGGACACAGACAACAGTGTTATGAAGGCCAGGGAGTGGGGAGGGCTGGGGCTGGGTGGAGGTGGGCAAAGGGTGGGAAAATGGGGGACATCTGTAATAAAGTCAACAACAAAACATAAATTTAAAAATTGCAAATTAAATATATGCATCAATGTTATTTAATATCATTTGTCAATTAGAACTATTTGCTAGTGTAAAGTTATTTGAGCTTCATTTAGACTTCTGAAATAAATTTATATAGAATAATTTCCTTACAGTAAAAAGACTAATTTTCTCTCCAAATTTAAATATTGAGACATATTTCTTACCTTTTAATATTTTATAGTAACCTATACTTAAAATGAAAGCTAATATATAAAACAACTAGCATTGTTGGGGAAGGCTCTGAGACAATGCTTGACAGTGAAATTATTCCTTTTCTATCTAAGCTACTACAGCACAAAGAAAGGCATTTTAAAATAGAAATTTCATAGCAGATATGTACTCTTTGAAAGTATTACCTCTTGTAATCCCCAAATCATGTGTTTGGCATTAGTAAGTAGCAATAGAAAGATCTTTAACCTTAGAAACACTTGTGGTTATCAGTATAAAGGCTAAACTTTAAAAATACTGGTCTTCAATAGCTACAAGTGACCTATTTCATAACTCATTTTACTTGGCAAACCTACTAATAATGACCAAGGTGATCATTGATTAATATAGAAGTGTAGTTGCCATGGTGGAAAATCAATATTATCTTGAACCTAAATGAGCCTAATCATAACCTAAGAGAGGGATTGGTAGTTTATGCCAGACTTTGCTCAAGTTTATATATATAATGAGCTAAATGCTTTATATGTGTTATCAGTTTAACACCTCTAATTGGTTTCCTATTTAGGTCTAATATTTTATCTGAAGAAATTGGTATTAAGATTACTTAAAATGTGAGCATGCATTGGAAAATATTCAATTAATAAATTATGTAAGTTTGAGGGTTTAGCATTTCTAATACTAAATAACTCAAAAAGGTAGAAAAAAGAAAACAATAAATGTTCCATACAGAAAAAAGTAAGAGATTTGGGGTACTTTGTGAAGTAAATGTCAATTATAGGGACAAAGATTATCTTAGTGTGCAAATGTGAAGAACAGGAAACTTGCTGGACAAACATAAAGAGAAACACAACAGCTCCAAGGCTAGAGAATCCCAGGATACATAATCGAATGCTATTGACTAATTGACGAGTCCGGGAAGTAGCAACAACTCTGCAGGTGAGAAGAGGCTGATGAAAGTCTGAGTTCAGGAAATGGACATAATGTTCTCTGACAAAGCCAATTTGCTGAAACCAATATGGCTGACTTGATTTCCTCATCAGTGTCCAAATCAATGAGATTCAGATTTGTCTCAATATTTCCATCCCTGCTACATAAAAACGTGTTGTCCCAGAAGTGATGTAAAAACCACTAAGTTCGGTTTAGGAAATGCTCATTTGACTTCATTTGCTGTTTCCTGGATCACATGTACCATAATCCTAATAGGCCCTAGTGATTAGAAGGATCATGCCTCTCTGTAGGACTGAGGAACATAGGTAATTGGAAGTCTTACATGATATCTCTTCTGACTACTTTACTTCAATTAATGGTCCTTTGCTTTAGTTATCCAGAACATTATACATATTAATCTTACTTCTACTAAACTACCAAACACAACCAAACAAGAAAGTCAGAGGAAGTGTTAAGACCTGTCACTCAAAATAATCTTTGAGACATCTATATAAATTCATGTCACATTGCAGAACGTATCTTATTATTTCATGTTGTATATCAGTCATTCTCAATTCATTTTATATAGCCTAATGTTAAAATAATACATTCTAGTTTTACTGAGAAAAGGAATTTTAATTGAGTCTATTCCACAGACAATTTCGATTAAAAGTTTAATGTTACTGTCTTCCTCCTACAACTGCAACAGGCATGCATCTGTTTCAGCTGCTCCATAGAACACCGCTTTCTGCGTCTGTGCTTTCCTGATGCCTCAGAGTGGGGTGCCTGTGGAAACTACCCCTACACTCAGGCAGGCACAAGGTAGTGAGTGGTACAAAGGAGATGGGAGGGATCTTCCTTTCATGAAGAATGGGTGTAGGAATAGGTGTTCAGTCCCTCACACATTGCCATTTGAAGTTCCTTCTGTAGAGGTCTTTAGAAGATCCTGACAAGATGGGGCACAGTTGTCCACAGAGGTAAACCTTGGAAAAGTCACTGCCCTGCCAGTGTGGCTCAGTGGTTGAGCGCCAATCTATGAACCAGGAGGTTGGGCTTTGATTCCCAGTCAGGGCACATGGATAGGGGATATGCAGGAGGCAGTCAACCAATTATTCTTTCTCATCATTGATCTCTCTCTCCCTCTCTCTCTCTCTTCCTCTCTGAAATCAATAAAAAATGGCAGTTATACCAGTGTTTCCTCTTTTCTTGTTTAATTATTCCCAGTCCTTTATTTTTTTAGTTCTTGAGATAACTTTCCAAAACAAATTTACTTGTACATAAACTTGTCTCAGGTTCTGCTTTCTTAAGAGAACTAGGCTAAGACAGTCAGTACCCTGGGAGACAGAGTGGAGCAAATAACTGAGCATCTTTGCCTACAAAATGTTGGCTGGACAGGCTTTCTTTTACCTTTTTTGCAAATAGTATACGGTCCTCCCATCAAATTAAAAAAGTATCACAGTGGCTACTGAGATTTGGTTTTTAGTGATTTGAAACCCATTGCTTAAGGGAGATGAGGGATGGTAGAGGCAGCTACTCAGATAAATGCAGGGAGAGTTTGTTGAGGCAGTGTATTGGACCACTTACTGAATATGTGGTCTCCTCAGAGCTGCATTAGATATATAATACATACGTATACCTATGTAATCTCCTTGGTATTACTTTGCTTTGATTTTTGCATAACACTTTGTGGAAAGACGGAAATAACACTACAGTTATAAAGACATCTGTGGGGAAAGGGTGCACCGTTTCTTCTGACTGAAACAATCAAGCACAGACGTGTTGCTTCATGGTGTACCCGGTTTGAAGAAAACTGTGTTTGCCAGAAACCAGACTCCTGTGTTCTCATTGCCCCCATAATTCATGTGAAAAATATCTGCAAGGCAATTGACAACAAGCTATGGACATCAATTTTACTTTCAGTTTAAGATCTGAAATGGATATGCCAACTTGCCAATGAGCAGTGTCGAGTACTCTCCACTGTTCATTGGTGCAGCTAGAATATTCTGTTGCTCCTCTTGGAGGGTAACTTATGACATAGAAACAACTCAGTTAGTCCAGAACAAGCAAGCACATAAAATTCATTTTTAAAAAGAACAACATATAATTTATATAACTAGTCTGTGACAAGACTTATTACTTTAACTGCATCCTGACGTCACCGGCCTCCCCTGAGATAAGGCCTCTCGCTCTGGGTCTCTGAGTGATGGGGTCCTGCCACCCACTGAGGTGAAGTCATCCTTCTGGTCTTGGGACATGAAGCACTGATTCCCACTGTTCTCTGATCTCTCAGATGGCCTCAGGTCACACGGCCCAGACACAGCCTCACCACGATCTTCATCGAGTTTGTGTGTTATTTGTGTTGTTTTTTTTTCTTTCCAGAGCATTTTTTTAACACATTCAAATCTTAGCCGTTTTTCCCATAGAATTCTGGGTATGTCATTATACCAGGCACCTCAATATCCACTATTAATAATGTATTTCATGTTTGCCCCCTTTTTTTGAAGGAGCACCTGCATTTTGAGGACTCTGTTCTGAGAAATACACATAAACATCCTTTTTTTCCATTCCAAGCACCCTTATTTACAAATGAAAAGAACACTGGCTTTCAAAAAACAGTTTCTGTTAAGCACTAAAAGTCAAAACTGAATTTTCTTCTAGACTAAGACAAATTTTTCTGTGAGGCAATAAGAGTCATGGCAAAGTTTTCATGTTGGGTGTCTTGTAGGAAAAACAAGTATTAAGTAGAAATGGATAATCTTTCAGGCTATCCTGACACAGGTGCTTGAAAATGCATTCATGCTAGAAACATATTACTGCACAAGATAAGCACAGTTTTGCCCTAACCGGTTTGGATCAGTGGATAGAAAGTCGGCCTGTGAACTGAAGGGTCCCAGGTTCGATTCCTTTCAAGGGCATGTACCTTGGCTGCGGGCACTACCCCAGTAGGGAGTGTGCAGGAAGCAGGTGAATTGATGTTTCTAACTCTCTATCTCTGTCCCTCTCCCTTCCTCTCTGTAAAAAATCAATAAAATATATTTTAAAAAGATAAGCACAGTTTCTCATAGAGATTTAAATTTATATTGTTTTACTTTTTGTTGTCAAAGGAAGAAAAGCCCCTTCCATTGTACACTGAAAATTAACACTGGTAATGCATGCTATATAACTGGTGGTATATCAAACATTAGACATATGATTAAAAAGTGAGTTTGTGTTTAATGGGATAACAAAATTAAAATTATCTTTTGTTTTCATAAGTTCTTATCCCTGATTAAAAAGTACTTGATAAAAAAAATATGTAAGGGCCGAACCGGTTTGGCTCAGTGGATAGAGCATCGGCCTGCGGACTCAAGGGTCCCAGGTTCGATTCCGGTCAAGGGCATGTACCTTGATTGCGGGCACATCCCCACGGGGGGGCGTGCAGGAGGCAGCTGATCGATCGCTCTCATCGATGTTTCTGGCTCTCTATCCCTCTCCCTTCTTCTCTGTAAAAAATTCAATAAAATATATTTTTAAAAAAAATATGTAAGGGGATATATTTATGCATATCTATTTCTGGTAATAGAATGAAAGATTCAATGTATTGCTTCTTTATCTTTGTGCCCACACTTTTGATATATAGAAAACATTTCAAGGACAGTAGAATAATGAGTAATGTGAGTAGCAATGACCTCAATTTTTTTAATAAAAATAATGAATAACAATGACCCTTGTTTGATTATGTGACTCCAAGAAGTATGTCAATATTCCTTCTTAATGTTAATAAAAGCCTGAAAGTAAGCACTTTCTTTATATTTTTTTATTGCTTAAAGTATTACAAAGAGTATTACATATGTCTCCTTTTTTTCCCCTTGACAATCCCCCAGCCTCCCCTACCCCCCCAGTGTCTCGTGTTGATTGGTTATGCTTATATGCATGCATACAAGTACTTCCGTTGATCTCTTACCTTCCCTCCAGCCCCACAACCTTCCCCCGCCTTTGTGCTGTAGTATGAAAGTCTGTTGAAAGCTGCTCTGTTTCTGTATCTTTTTATCTTTTTTTGTTCATCAGTTAATAATGGTCATTATTATCCAGAAATGAGTGAGATCATGTGGTATTTCTCTTTCATTGACTGGCTTATTTCACTTAGCATATTGCTCTCCAGTTCCATCCATGCTGTTGCAAATGGCAAGAATTCCTTCTTTTTTTACAGCAGCATAGTATTCCGCTGTGCACATGTATCACAGTTTTCTAATCCATTCATCTGCTCATGGGCACTTAGGCTGTTTCCAGATCTTAGCTATGGTAAATTGTGCTGCTACGAACATAGGGATGCATATATCCTTTCTGAATGGTGTTTCTGATTTATTGGGATATATTCTTAGAAGTGGGATCACAGGGTCAAATGGGAGTTCCATTTTTAACTTTGTGAGGAAATTCCATACTGTCTTCCATAGTGGCTGCACCAGTCTGCATTCCCACCAGCAATGCACAAGAATTCCATTTTCTCCACATCCTCTCAAGCACTTGTCATTTGTTGATTTATTGATGATAGCCATTCTGACAAGTGTGAGATGGTACCTCATTGTTGCTTTGATTTGAATCTCTCAGATGATTAGCGACTCTGAACATCTTTTCATATGTCTCTTGGCTTTCTGAATGTCCTCTTTTGAAAAGTGTCTATTTAGGTCCTTTGCGAATTTTTTGATTGAATTGTTTATCGTCCTTGTGTTAAGTTTTTTGAGTTCCCTATAAATGTTGCAGATTAAACCTTTATTAGTGATAACATTGGAAAATATATTCTCCCATGCAGTGGTCTTTCTTGTTGTTTTGTTGATGGTGTCTTTTGATGTGCAGAAGCTTTTTATTTTGATGTAGTCCCATTTGTTTATTTTCTCTTTAGTTTCCAATGCCCTAGGAGCTGTATTGGTGAAGAAATTGCTTTAGCATATGTCTGAGATTTTCTTGCCTTTGGATTCCTCTAATATTTTTACGGTTTCCCATCTTATGTTTAAGCCCTTTATCCATTTTGAGTTTATTTTTGTGTATGGTGTAAGTTAGTGGTCTAGTTTCATTTTTTTGCATGTATCTTTCCAAATTTTCCCAACACCATTTATTGAAGAGACTATATTGACTCCATTGTATGTTCATGCCTTCTTTGTCAAATATTAATTCAGCATATTGGTTCGGGTCGATTTCTGGGCTCTCTATTCTATTCCATTGATCTATATGTCTCTTCCTGTGCCAGTACCAGGCATTTTTAGAACAGTGGCTTTGTAATACAGCTTGATATCTGTTATTAAGAACCCACTTACTTTGATCTTTCTCAGAATCACTGCAGCTATTCGGGGTCTTTTTTTTTTATTCCAGAAGAATTTTTGGAGAGTTCATTCTAGATCTGTGAAATATGCCATTGGTATCTTAATGGGGAGTGCGCTGAATTTATAGATAGCTTTGGGTCATATGGACATCTTAATGATTTTGATTCTACCAATCCATGAACATGGTATGTTCTTCCATCTGTTTATGTCATCTTCTATCTCTTTTTTCAACGTCCTGTAGTTTTCCGCGTTTAAGTCTTTTACCTCCTTAGTTAAGTTTATTCCAAGTTTTCTAAATTTTTTTGGTGCGATGGTAAATGGGATTGCTTTTTTAGTCTCTCTTACTGTAAATTATCTATTGGTTTACAGACATGCCATAGATTTTTGGCATTAATTTTGTATCCAGCTACATTGCTAAATTCATTTATTAAGTCTAATAGATTTTTGATGGAGTCTTTAGTGTTTTTTATGTACAATATCATGTCATCTGTGAATACGGACAGTTTTACTTCTTCTTTTCCAATTTGGATGTCTTTTATTTCTTCAACTTGTCTAATCGCAATGACTAA
The DNA here is from genome assembly GCF_028538775.1 of Myotis yumanensis. Lineage (NCBI taxonomy): Eukaryota > Metazoa > Chordata > Mammalia > Chiroptera > Vespertilionidae > Myotis > Myotis yumanensis. The sequence goes on from NW_027223772.1 coordinate 7,248,634, forward strand.
TGCTACCAGTCCTAAGTTGAACAGGAGTGGGTGAGAGTGGGCATCCCTGTCTTGGTCCTGGGAGGAGATGAGTGTACCTTCCACCTACTCCTAGCCATGGTTTTAGATTTGGCCAATTGAATATGATGTTGGCTGAGGGTTTGTCATACATGGCTTTTATTACGTTGAGGTATGATCTTTCTATTCCCACCTTGCTGAGAGTTTTTATCAAAAATGGGTGTTGGGAGCTGCTGAGTGGCTGTCCTCCTTGTCCTTTCAGCCCTCCAGGAAGGTTGCCCTCAGACAGGAGACTGTGGGAGCTGCAGGAGGAAGGTAACATGACTTTGGGGATGGGAGTTGGATGACGCAGGCGGCTGCACCTCTCTGTGTGGAGCACACGTTAGGAACCCCTTCTGGAGCAGGTCTGTAAGCTCTGGACGCAAACGATGTGACGGTGAAGAGAAGACAGTGACCGGGGACGGGAAGAATAGGCCTCCACACAAGGCTCCAAAGAAACAGCTGCCTTCTGTTCCCAAGAACGCTTTGCCCATCAGGAAGCCCAGGTCTCCTGCTCCAGCAGCACAGTCAACCGATGGCACCCACGCTTCCTACGGACCCTTCTACCTGGAGTGCTCTCTCCTTGCAGAATTCACCTTGCTGGTGAAGCAGAAGCTGCCGGGGGTCTGCACTCAGCCTCAATCTCTCTGCTGGAGCCTGAGATGAGTGTCGCCTGCAAAAGGCATTTTGTGTGCTGGCCCTTTAAGAGGACACCTGATTTTTCACTAGACCTCCAGTACCTCCCTGGTGGATGAAATCCCCACTGATTTTTATAGGCAGTTGTTATGACAATGCCTCTTCCCAGGTCTGGTGTTCTGGAATGAGGAGCCCAGTGAGGCATTGAGACACCTCATTCCTCAGGGGCTACCTTTGCAACTGAAATATTCCCGAAGGTTCTCTACTGCCACACAAGGGTGTGGGGCCAGCCCTTTTCAGGTCTCTTCACTACCACCCTGGGCTTGGCTTTGTCTCTAACCCTTGGTTATAAGGCTTATGTCCAACTAGTCTTCCTTTGATTGTTCAGGTTGCTTGTTCTATCATTTAGCTGTCATTCACCTTTGGTCCTGGGAGGAGATGAGTGTACCTTCCACCTACTCCTACCCATCATGCATCCCCTACCATCTGTGTATCTTCTGTGGTGAGGTGACTGTCCTGAACTTATGCCCATTTTAAAATTGTTGTTTTTTAATTTCCTAATTGTTGAGGATTAAAAGTTTGTTTTTTTTAATATAATTGGATACCACTTCTTTGGCCTATCCTGTCTTAAAAAAACTTACCCAGAATCTGTGGCTCATGTGCAAATCGGTGAGAAGGCTGATGACCATGAAAATGTCCTCCTCTGAACTTTCTACTATTTCCCCATCATCAGAGACTTTAAAATTTTAAAAACTAAATAATGTACTTTACTGCATAGATAAGTGATACATGGATAACATTGAACATATGACTTTAATATTAGAACTATCAAAATCATACATGCATTACACAAAAATATCAACTAAAGGAGAAGATAGATTTGCACGTCCCAAACCAGAGATGACCATCATTTGTGGCCTACTGTGTATCTTTCACTTCTAACCCTCTTATGTCTGTCACAGGCAGACTCAAATGCACATATGCATGTCTACTTGTTAAAATCAGATGTAAGGGTTTTAATGGGTGGGATCCTCAATGCAGACGGTTGGTCCATGTGTCTCACGTGAGAGGACCACGGACGTCATCATCTGTTGACATGTAGAGACCCCTGCTCCAAATTGAGCACCTGCTCAGCTTCCCTTAATCACGAGGACCAAGAATGGTGGTCCCATCCCCTCTCCATAGACCTCAGTGCTTTTTCCAATGCATGCCTCTTTCATCAATGCTCTGACAGGGAGACTCAAAAACACATCTCTGAACAATTGGGCAGCAGTTTCTGTGGGAGAACCTCCTAGGGGGAGCCCTGCCAGTGCAGGTGTGCCCCTGGGGGACTTTGGCAGGTCCTGCACACTGTTCTCCCAGAGGAGGGGCTTTCCCCTCCTCCCCAGGGCATCTGCTGGGGTCTCTGCTGCCTCACTTTGTCCCCAGGGCTGGTTCCCACCAGCACAGAAGCCTGAACGGGGTGGTGGGGCATCTCTGGCATGTAGAGGCCTGTGCACTGCCTCTCATGTTGGAAGTGCATGTGTTTGCCCTTTGTCCCTTTAGAAAACACCAACCTTGGAGAGTTTTCTGCACCACAGGGCTGACACACCTGGGCCTAGCGTTGTGTGGAATGCTGTCCAGCTTGTGGTTTGTCTTTCCAGATTTCTGCATTTTTCTAGTTGTTTTGGGCACAGGAAGAGACAGCCACTGCCTGACTGGCTTCTGGCCCTGGGGTCCAATTTAGTGCAGTGGTCTTTACCCTGAGATGATGCACATGCTTACTGAAAGGGCTTTCTTTCCTCCATCTAATCTCTAATCCGTCTACGAATTTTCTTTTAATAGTAAAAATGTTATCTCAGATAAAAACAGATAAACATGTGAGCTGACAGAAAAAGCACTGATCGTGAGATTCCATTTCTAGGGAATAGTTAAGGGGCAGAGACAGGAATCAGATCAGGGCCAGGAGGAGGGGGCAGTGAGTTCTGTGTTGCAGAGTCTCCTTTTGGGATGATGGGACATCCTGAAACTAGGCAGTGGTGATGCTCACACAGCATCATGACTAACCTTCATGCCCAGGAATTTAAAATATGAAAAATAACATTTAAAATATGAACAATTACCATTTAAAGTATATTTATTTATTATTACAATGTATTATATAATGGAATAATGAAAACTAAATATAGAAATAAAAAAAATAATAAAAGTAAGACCTCAAATAAGAAAAATGAATACACATCACAAATCAAACAATGGAGAACAGGGCAAAAACATTGAAAAAATGGCCCTTGAGCTGGGCCCTCCACAGGCAGCTCCTTCTCCAAGGCAGGAATCTGCATGGGCTCTAGGGAGGGTTCTTCCTCCAGCCGTGGTGGGGTCTCAGTTGCATCTGGGGCCGGCCCTGTCTCCTCAGCTGAAGCTGGAGCAGCTGCTGGATGTAGCGAAAGCTCAGGAGGAAGACACACCTCCAGCTCTGCATCCTGCTCTTCATGTTGTTCATCAGATGATACAGGAACCACATCCACCTCCTGGGCTGGTGCTGGAGTCAGAGGAGGAGAAAAGTTCACGCAGGTGCCTGCATTTCCATCTGTTCCCCCAACTGAGAACACAAGTAGCGATTAGGGCCCACCAAATGATGTGCTCCCCAGTGGAAGTCAAGCAGAGGCGTGGTCTTAGGAGGTCTTTGCTCCTGGCCAGGCTCTCGGGGTGCTCACTTCATGTCTGGCAACAGCCTCTCTCCATAAGCTCACGTGGACCTCCCCAAACCTTCTGCCCTGACACCTCCCCACTTTCTCACCCTCGGGGCCTTGAGCTGGGCCCTCGACAGGCAACTCCTCCTCCGAGGCAGGAACCTCCATGGTCTCCAGGGAGGGTTCCTCATCCAGCAGTGGTGGGACCTCTTTTTCATCTGAGGCCGGCCCAGGCTCCATAGCTGCAGCTGGAGAGGCTGCTGGAGGTGGTGAAAGCTCAGGAGGAGGACACACCTCCAGCTCTGCATGCTGTTTCTCTGGAGGAGCCACATCTACTTCCTGGGCCAGTGCTGGAGTTGAGAGAGGAGAGAAGATCACCCACGTGCCTGTATTTCTATCTGTCGCCAAAAAACAGAACAATGGGCACATTTCAGGACCCACCACAGGATGTGCTCCCCACCCGCAGTCCAAGAGATATGTGGTCTGAGGCCGGTCTTTGCTACTGGCCAGGCTCTGGGGGTTCTCTGGAAACAATCCCTCCCCAGAAACTCACCTGCACTCCCCCCACCCATTTGTTCCCTAACCCCCCCCACCCCCATCTCCTCACCCTTGGGCTCTGCCTCATTGGGCTCTGCCTTGATGGTCTCCAGGTATTCACTCCTGGTTTTGGAAATTGCCATGCTGGTGTTCTGACTGAGTGGCTTTGAGTTTAGAGGTTTGTGGAGCCTGGGCGGCTTTGCTGGAGGAATCCTGCTGCATCCACCCACAGGCCCTGGGTCCCCAGGGCCCTCGGTGGCCACACACTCTTCAGGCCTCTCCTGGCCCTCGGTGCTGTGGCCCACCGTCCAATCAAGGGGCCAGGGGTCTTCCTCCACCACCACATGCACCACATTGACCCGGAAGTAGCTCTGCAATGACAGTGACCAGCAACAGGTCAGGAGGCCTCAAGCCTGGCCCCAGTCCCTGCTGCTGCTTCTGCCCCCTGGACCTTCTGCTCCCGGATCAGGCCCAGCCCTGTGTCTGCACAGACCTCCACCCAGGGGAAATGAGAGTCACCTCCAGGGTCCAGGAAAGACCTCGGGCAGAAGGCACCGCTCACACTCCACGTCCACCCAGCCAGCCTTGACCTGGGCTGCAAACATGACTGGTCCTGACCCCCCAACCCAACCTGTTCTTATTCTGGGCAGGCCCTTCCCACCAACACACACACACATACACACACACACACACACACACACACACGGCGGGGACAGGCCTGCTCAGGTGGGATCAGAGTGGTGGCCCGGCCTGAAAAAAAAACTGCCCTAAGCCTCCCTGTGTTACCTCCGCATCCCGCCGGGCAAAGGGCCACAGGCGTCGTCTGGGCTGGGCCCGGATCCAGCGGCGGGCACGTCTAAACACACTCTCATCGCTGCCTCGCTTGAGGCCTCGGCCTCGGCACACGGGGAGGCAACAGGAAAACATGCTGTCCTCTCCACTGTCTCTGTCCGAGTGAGACGGGAAGGGGCAGTTATAGAATGTGGTGCGTGGTTACCATTCTTCTGTTGGCTCCATCGTCAGGAAGTGAGGTCACTGCTCATGTCTGAGGAGATAGTTGGGGTTGGGACCCTCAGGTGACCTCACTTCCTGACGACGGAGCCCAGCAGAACCTGGTAACCACGCACCGCATTCTATAACTGCCCCTTCCCGTCTCACTCGGACAGAGACAGTGGAGAGGACAGCATGTTTTCCTGTTGCCTCCCTGTGTGCAGAGGCCGAGGCCTCAACAGAGGCAGCGATGAGAGTGTGTTTAGACGTGCCCGCCGCTGGATCCGGGCCCAGCCCAGACGACGCCTGTGGCCCTTTGCCCGGCGGGATGCGGAGGTAACACAGGGAGGCTTAGGGCAGTTTTTTTTTCAGGCCAGGCCACCACTCTGATCCCACCTGAGCAGGCCTGTCCCCGCCGTGTGTGTGTGTGTGTGTGTGTGTGTGTATGTGTGTGTGTGTTGGTGGGAAGGGCCTGCCCGGAATAAGAACAGGTTAGGTTGGGGGGTCAGGACCAGTCATGTTTGCAGCCCAGGTCAAGGCTGGCTGGGTGGACGTGGAGTGTGAGCGGTGCCTTCTGCCCGAGGTCTATCCTGGACCCTGGAGGTGACTCTCATTTCCCCTGGGTGGAGGTCTGTGCAGACACAGGGCTGGGCCTGATCCGAGAGCAGAAGGTCCAGGGGGCAGAAGCAGCAGCAGGGACTGGGGCCAGGCTTGAGGCCTCCTGACCTGTTGCTGGTCACTGTCATTGCAGAGCTACTTCCGGGTCAATGTGGTGCATGTGGTGGTGGAGGAAGACCCCTGGCCCCTTGATTGGACGGTGGGCCACAGCACCGAGGGCCAGGAGAGGCCTGAAGAGTGTGTGGCCACCGAGGGCCCTGGGGACCCAGGGCCTGTGAGTGGATGCAGCAGGATTCCTCCAGCAAAGCCGCCCAGGCTCCACAAACCTCTAAACTCAAAGCCACTCAGTCAGAACACCAGCACGGAAATTTTCAAAACCAGGAGTGAATACCTGGAGACCATCAAGGCAGAGCCCAATGAGGCAGAGCCCAAGGGTGAGGAGATGGGGGGGGGGGGGTTTAGGGAACAAATGGCTTGGGGGGAGTGCAGGTGAGTTTCTGGGGAGGGATTGTTTCCAGAGAACCCCCAGAGCCTGGCCAGTAGCAAAGACCGGCCTCAGACCACGTATCTGTTGGACTGTGGGTGGGGAGCACATCCTGTGGTGGGTCCTGAAATGTGCCCAGTGTTCTGTCTTTGGGCGACAGATGGAAATACAGGCACGTGGGTGATCTTCTCTCCTCTCTCAACTCCAGCACTGGCCCAGGAAGTAGATGTGGCTCCTCCAGAGAAACAGCATGCAGAGCTGGAGGTGTGTCCTCCTCCTGACCTTTCACCACCTCCAGCAGCCTCTCCAGCTGCAGCTATCGAGCCTGGGCCAGCCTCAGATGAAAATGAGGCCGCACCACTGCTGGATGAAGAACCCTCCCTGGAGACCATGGAGGTTCCTGCCTTGGAGGAGGAGTTGCCTGTCGAGGGCCCAGCTCAAGGCCCCGAGGGTGAGAAAGCGGGGAGGTGTCAGGGCAGAAGGTTTGGGGAGGTCCACGTGAGCTTATGGAGAGAGGCTGTTGCCAGACACGAAGTGAGCACCCCGAGAGCCTGGCCAGGAGCAAAGATCTCCTAAGACCACGCCTCTGCTTCACTGCCAGTGTGGAGCACATCCTTTGATGGGCCCTAGGCGCTACCTGTGTTCTCAGTTGAGGGGACAGATGGAAATGCAGGCACCTGGGTGAACTTTTCTCCTCCTCTGACTCCAGCACCAGCCCAGGAGGTGGATGTGGTTCCTGTATCATCTGATGAACAACATGAAGAGCAGGATGCAGAGCTGGAGGTGTGTCCTCCTCCCGAGCTTTCACCGACTCCAGCAGCTGCTCCAGCTTCAGCTGAGGAGACAGGGCCGGCCCCAGATGCAATTGAGGCCCCACCACGGCTGGAGGAAGAACCCTCCCTGGAGCCCATGCAGATTCCTGCCTTGGAGAAGGAGCTGCCTGTGGAGGGCCCAGCTCAAGGGCCGTTTTTTCAATGTTTTCGCCCTGTTCTCCATTGTTTGATTTTTGTTGTGTATTCATTTTCCTTTTTTGAGGTCTTACTTTTATTATTATTTTTATTTCTATCTTTAGTTTTCATTATTCCATTATATAATAGATTGTAATAATAAATAAATATATTTAAAATGGTTATTGTTCATATTTTAAATGTTATTGTTCATATTTTTAAATTCCTGGGCATGAAGGACAGTCATGATGCTGTGTAAGCATCACCACTGCCTAGTTTCAGGATGTCCCATCATTCCAAAAGGAGACCCTGCAACACAGAACTCACTGCCCACTCCCCCTGCCCCTGATCTGATTCCTGTCTCTGCCCCTTAACTATTCCCTAGAAATGGAATCTCACAATCAGTGCTTTTTCTGTCAGCTCACATGTTTATCTGTTTTTATCTGAGATAACATTTTTGCTATTAAAAGGAAATTCGTAGATGGATTAGAGATTAGATGGATGAAAGAAAGCCCTTTCAGTAAGCATGTGTACAATCTCAGGGTAGAGACCACTGCACTAAATTGGACCCCATGGCCAGAAGCCAGTCAGGCAATGGCTGTCTCTTCCTGTGCCCAAAACAACTAGAAAAATGCAGAAATCTGGAAAGACAAACCACAAGCTGGACAGCATTCCACACAATGCTAGGCCCAGGTGTGTCAGCCCTGTGGTGCAGAAAACTCTCCAAGGTTGGTGTTTTCTAAAGGGACAAAGGGCAAACACATGCACTTCCAACATGAGAGGCAGTGCACAGGCCTCTACATGCCAGAGATGCCCCACCACCCCGTTCAGGCTTCTGGGGTGTTGAGAACCATCCCTGGGACAAAGTGAGGCAGCAGAGACCCCAGCAGATGCCCTGGGGAGGAAGGGGAAAGCCCCTCCTCTGGGAGAACAGTGTGCAGGACCTGCCAAAGTCCCACCGGGGCACACCTGCACTGGCAGGGCTCCCCCTAGGAGGTTGCCCGACAGAAACTGTTGCCCAATTGTTCAGAGATGTATTTTTGAGACTCCCCGTCAGAGCATTGATGAAATAGGCAGGCATTGGAAAAAGCACTGAGGTCTATGGAGAGGGGATGGGACCATCAATCTTCATCCACGTGGATAAGGGAAGCTGAGCAGGTGCTCAATTCGGTGCAGGGGTCTCTATGTGTCAACAGATGAAGACGTCAGGGGGCCTCTCACGTGAGACACATGGACCAACCGTCTGCATTGAGATCCCACTCACTAAACCACTTATATCGGATTTCAACAGACAGACATGCATGTGTATATATGACTCTGCCAGTGACAGACATGAGAGGCAGAAGTGAGAGGTACCCACTAGCCCCAAGTGATGGTCAAGTCACCTCTGGGGTGGGACTTCCAAATCTATCTACTCCCTGAGTAGATTGTTTTGTGCAATGCATGTATGACTTTGATAGTTATAATATTAGTGTCATATGTTCAATGTCATCCATTTATCACTCATCAATATAAAAAAGTAGACTATTTCATTTTAGTTTTTAAAATTTTCAAGCCTCTGATGATGAGGGAATGGTAGAAAGTTCAGAGGAGAACATATTCATGGTCATCAGTCTTTTCACTGATTTGCACATGAGCCACAGCTTCTGGGAAAGTGTTTTCAAGACAGGGTATGGCAAAGAAGCGGTATCCAAATATATTTAAACACACACACACACACACACACACACACACACACACACCAACAACTCTTAATCCTCAACAATTAGGAAATTAAAAAACAACAATTTTAAAATGGGCATAAGTTCAGGACAGTCACCTCATCATAGAAGATACACAGATGGCCGGGATGCATGATGGCTAGGAGTAGGTGGAAAGTACACTCATCTCCTCCCAGGACCAAAGGTGAATGACAGCTAAATGATAGGACAAGCAACCTGAACAATCAAAGGAAGACTAGTTGGACATAAGCCTTATAACCAAGGGTTAGAGACAAAGCCAAACCCAAGGTGGTAAGAAAGAGACCTGAAAAGGGTTGGCCCCACACCCTTGTGTGGCAGTAGAGAACCTTTGGGAATATGTCAGTTGCAAAGGTAGCCCCTGAGGAATGAGGTGTCTCAATGCCTCACTGGGCTCCTCATTCCAGAGCACCAGACCTGGGAAGAGGCAGCGGCATAACAACTGCCTGTAAAAATCAGTGGGGATTTCATCCACCAGGGAGGTACTGGAGGTCTAGTGAAAAATCAGGTGTCCTCTTAAAGGGCCAGCACACAAAATGCCTTTTGCAGGCAACACTCATCTCAGGCTCCAGCAGAGAGATTGAGGCTGAGTGCAGACCCCCGACAGCTTCTGCTTCACCAGCAAGGTGAATTCTACAAGGAGAGAGCACTCCAGGTAGAAGGTGCCATAGGAAGCGTTGGTGCCATCGGTTGACTGTGCTGCTAGAGCAGGAGACCTGGGCTTCGTGGTGGGCATAGCTTTCTTGGGAACAGAAGGCAGCTGTTTCTTTGTAGCCATGCGTGGAGGGCTGGTCTTCCCGGCCCTGGTCACTGTCACCTCTTCACCTTCAGATCATTTGCGTCCAGAGCTTGCAGACCTGCTCCAGAAGGGGTTCCTAACGTGTGCTCCACACAGAGAGGTGCAGCCGCCTGTGTCATCCAACTTCCATCCCCAAAGTCATGTTACCTTCGTCCTGCAGCTCCCACAGTCTCCTGTCTGAGGAGGCCCTTCCAGGGCGGCTGAAGGGACAAGGAGGACAGCCACTCAGCAGCTCCCAACACCCATTTTTGATAAAAACTCTCAGCAAGGTGGGAATAGAAAGATCATACCTCAACGTAATAAAAGCCATGTATGACAGACCCTCAGCCAACATCATATTCAATTGGTAAAAACTAAAACTATTTCCCCTAAGAACAGGAACAAGAGGGATGCTCACTCTCACCACTCCTGTTCGACATAGTACTGGAAGTATTAGCCATTGCGATTAGACAAGAAGAAGAAATAAAAGGCATCCAAATTGGAAAAGAAGAGGTAAAACTGTCCTTATTCACAGATAACATGATATTGTACATAAAAAAAAACTAAAGACTCCATCAAAAGTCTATTAGACTTAATAAATGAATTTAGCAATGTAGCAGGATACAAAATTAACACTAAGAAATCTATGGCATTTTTATACACCAATAGAGAACTTACAGAAAGAGAGACTAAAAAAGCAATCCCATTTACCATCACACCAAAAAAAAAAAATTAGATACCTAGGAATAAACTTAACTAAGGAGGTAAAAGACCAAAATGCAGAAAACTAGAGGACACTGAAAAAAGAGATAGAGGAAGGCATAAACAGATGGAAGAACATACCATGTTCTTGGATTGGTAGAATCAACATCATTAAAATGTCCATACTACCCAAAGCAATCTATGAATGCAATACATTCCCCATTCAAATACCAATGGCATATTTCACAGACCTAGAATGAACTCTCCAAAAATTCATCTGGAATAAAAAAAGACCCCGAATAGCTGCAGCGATCCTGAGAAAGAAGAACAAAGTAGGTGGGATCTTAATACCAGATATCAAGCTATATTTCAAAGCCACTGTTCTCAAAACTGCCTGGTACTGGCACAAGAACAGACATATGGATCAATGGAATAGAATAGAGAACCCAGAAATCGACCCGAACCAATATGCTGAATTAATATTTGACAAAGAAGGCATGAACATACAATGGAGTCAATATAGTCTCTTCAATAAATGGTGTTTGGAAAATTGGACAGATACATGCAAGAAAATGAAACTAGACCACCAACTTACACCATACACAAAAATAAACTCAAAATGGATAAAGGATTTAAATGTAAGACAGGAAACCATAAAAATATTAGATGAATCCAAAGGCAACAAAATCTCAGACATATGCTAAAGCAATTTCTTCACTGATACAGCTCCTAGGGCATTGGAAACTAAAGAGAAAATAAACAAATGGGACTACATCAAAATAAAAAGCTTCTGCACATCAAAAGACACCATCAACAAAACAACAAGAAAGCCCACTGCATGGGAGAACATATTTGCCAATGTTATCACTGATAATGGTTTAATCTGCAACATTTGTAGGGAACTCATAAAACTTAACACAAGGACGATAAACAATCCAATAAATAAATGGGCAAAGGACAATTTTCAAAAGAAGGTATTCAGAAAGCCAAGAGACATATGAAAACATCTTCAGAGTCACTAATCATCTGAGAGATGCAAATCAAAACAACAATGAGGTATCATCTCACACCTGTCAGAATGGCTATCAACAAACGACAAGTGCTCGAGAGGATTGGAGAAAAGGGAATACTGGTGTACTGCTGGTGGGAATGCAGTCTGGTGCAGCCACTATGAAAGACAGTATGGAATTTCTTCAAAAAGTTAAAAATGGAACTCCCATTTGACCCAGTGATCCCACTTCTAGGAATATATCCCAAGAAAGTAAGCACTTTAAATGTTGAGAGATTTCTCTCTATATGTATAATAGTCCCCAATTTATCAGTGCATTATTATGTAATCATATAAAACTGGACAGGTTATGAACTGATTACATAAATTATAGTGTGATATTCAATGTAATATTCAGCTATTACAAAAATAAATCTGCTTTATAAGTTTAAGTCAGCCAGGGAAAGATATTTAATGCTAAATGAAGATGGAATTAGTAATGTGAGTGGTGATATAAATGACATGCAGTAAATTTTATATTCATTTTTCAATGGTAAAGGTTTCATTAACATTTACTCTTTCTTATAATGTGATAAATACTAAAACTACTATACACTCTTATTATATTTTTAAATTGCCCCCTTTAGGATACTATCTCCTTCTTTAAGTGTGTAAATTATTATTATCAGTATTATTATTATCTGAGTGATTTGCTACCTTCTTAAAAAACAAGGCATTATGTGTACCACCATGTTGCTCCACTCCCTACTTTTTAAAAATGGATTTAAAAATAAAATAATTTACAGACACAGTTAATTTGTAACACTCGTTCTCATCAAGCCTCACCCCAGTGATCTATGCACTTTCCCAGGTGACACATTGAGTGGCCTTGTCTATTGACACCTGTTGGCAGCCCAGTCCACTTGCCTTCTATTGACACTTCTCCTATACATTGCAAAGCCACTGTTTTTCTGGTAAGGAAGTCCACATAATTTCAGTCCTTTTTTTATTGGGGCAACTTAAAAATAGTACAAAGAAAAAAAAATATTTCTCTGAGATGGAAGTTGCAGTCTATGATTCAAATTCATTGAATTAAAGTTTTCCACAGATTTATTGAAGATACAGACAGTTTGATAAGGCCCTTATACTGCTGCGGCGTAGCTTTCAGCAAAATGATCCTACTGTTTCTCTCAAGGGAAATGAGTAAGGAAGAATGACTAGGACACCAGACATCTATGTACACACACGTACAATCAGATATTGTTTCCTCATTAACTGTGAGTTACACTCTCCCGGGAGCTTTTCTCAAGTTATGACTCACTGCAGAGAGAACTCTTCTCTGACAGTAACTATTGGAGAGAAGTACATAAAGGAAATGACGGAAGTGTTGTGTGATTTTATTACCACAGAGATGCCCCTGCCCCTTTTGCGATGAGGATGGGTGAGTAATTAAGTAAGATTTAAAAAAAAATTTTTTTCTTTCACATTTACAACTGTCAAAATAAAATTTCTAAACATAGTTTAATTCCTACTTTTTTTTTTAAAGGAAAAGCGAACCAAGTAAATATTGACTCAAAGCCGCATGTAAGATGATGTTAAAGGCTTGACCTAGATTACATAACTTCAAGCTTTTTTTCTTTCTATGTTTTACTGAATGTCTAAGACATAAGCACCAGTCTCTTGGTGTGCCTATCCCATGTAATCAAACGTTGCCGTTCTTACAAATGGAGCTAAGCCAGCTGTGGTGATGGGGATCACAGGAGCTTTTATCCCCATAGGCCCTCCGTCAATCTCAGCAGGCCCCACTGAGCTCCAGTTTATGCCAGATCCCCTGCACATTAATTGGTAAACTACAAAAAGTCTATTGTGACTCCCCAGTCACATGGAGGGTGAATAAACTCTCTATAAAAATAGCTCCCTGCCTCCTTCAGTTTCAGCAAGGGGCATGTAGGGGGCAGTGTGACAGTCAAGAGTAATTTCTTCACATGCACATCACATACAAACCATCCACTGAAGTAAGGTGGGGTTGCACTATGAGACGTCAAGAGCTGGGTGCAAAAACAATCAAAGCAATAGCATTCCAAATAATGCTCACTTAAATTAAAAGAGTAGCAAGGATATTTTATTAGTAAATTCCTTCAAAAAGAGCAAGGTGACCCTGGCTGATGTGGCTCAGTTGGCTGGAGCTCCTCCGGTACAGGGAAAGGTCACAGATTCTATTCCCAGTCAAGAAACATACCAGGTTGCAGGTCTGAACCTCAGTTGAGGCATAAACTATTGATGTTTCTCACGTCAAAGTTTCTGTCTCCCTCTCCCTTCCTCTCTCTTTAAAACCAAAATTACAAAGCAAGGTAGGCCCTCATTTTAATGGGTCAGATTATTAAATTTTCTTTAGTGAATATTGCCATATTAAGTATAATATATTATTGGTCCATATTATGTACCATAGATGTGCTGAAAAGTGAAAACTCCATAGAAGCATGAGTAATAATATCTGGTTCGGTCATAACAACTGTTAGAGAAATTCCATCTTAGCAATGATATATGTGGAGCAATGAAGAAAAAACGTAATAAAATGACTACCTAGACAGAACTGACCAGATGCTGGAACCAGATGGAAAACTTATAGTGAAGTATTAAAAGAGCAGGTTTATGATGCCACAGCTGGTGATTAAAATATCTCAGTACCTAATCAACCAACAGCATCTGGCCCACTGTTATTCAGAGGTTTTCAAATAGTAAGAGCCACAATATAATTTAATAATCAAAATTGAATTTGCAAAGCTAGCCAATGAGTAGAAACTCCAAAGACCCTGCCACAGTATCTCTCAACTTTTCAAAACAAGAAAAAGAAAAGACTAAAACTTGCCTTTTGATCATTAAACTTCCTATATTGTGGAACTGAAGTTGGATGAAAGTTTAATCAAACTCAGTGGGTACCATTAAAAGAGCAATAAACAAATGATTGCACAAATAAAAATAAACTTGAGCTCCCCTCCAATTATCTAAGGACAAAATAAAGATAAAGTATCACTTGGGTAATTGGCAACAACATAGGGCAGTAAAAAATATTCATATTTAATTTTAAAAAGTTATGGTGGCCACAATTTCTCCTAACACCATTTTCATTTATTTATCTTCTATTAATTTCAATACAAAATGTGGAGAAATGAGGGAGTTAATGACTCAGTGATATTTAACATGAGGGAAACCAACATGCAAAAACATTTTTATTTTAGAAAATCGAAATTATTTCACTAAGTAATCTTATATCTTTTAATATAAGAAGATAATATTCAAATTATATTACAACTCTCCTTAAATCTTGCTAGATTCTCAGCTGATTCAAAGCTTATATCCAAAGACATTAAGTTTTATATAAAAACCCTTACTCCGGTTGCACCCTTGCTACTTACCCTTAGCAACCAACACATCCTCTCATGATCACTAAATTTGACATGGGTTACATCTATATATATAAAAGCCTAGGCGACTGTTATGACTGGTCAACCGAACGACCAGCTGGTATCTATGATACGCACTGACCACCAGGGAGCATACGCTCAATGCAGGAGCTGCCCCCTGTTGGTTAGTGCACTCCCACAGCCAACCTCCCGCAGTCTCTCCCCCTGGCCAGCTGTCTCTGATTGGCCCTGATAGGCCTCGATTGCTGGCCAGGTCGAGGGATCCCATCCGTGCAGGAATTCGTGCAGTGGGCTTCTAGTTAGTTATAATTGTCTAAGAATAGCATCATCTTTCATTTGTTCACACTGCTATTCATAATATCTAAGCTTTTTCCATTCCTATTTGCTTTATAATCTCTACTCTTCATGATAAAAGCACAAATTTATTTACTGAGAAAATCCCAGAATGGGCTAATGACCCCTTATTTTGTTCCCATTCCATCACTTATCACAAATCATTGACCTTATTTATTTATTTATTTATTTATTTTTAAATATATATTTTATTGATTCTTTACAGAGAGGAAGGGAGAGGGACAGAGAGCCAGAAACATCGATGAGAGAGAAACATCGATCAGCTGCCTCCTGCACACTCCCCACTGGGTATGTGCCCGCAACCAAGGCACTTGCCCCGGACCATAATCTAACCTGGGACTCCTGAGTCCACAGGCCGACGCTCTATCCACTGAGCCAAACTGGTCAGGGCTCATTGACTTTATTTAAATGCATATTATTGCCTAGAGATTATTACAACATGAATAGCTTATAATTTTTAATGAAGTATTATATTTCAAAATCCTAGTTCATGGCCTGATATACACTATGCTTACAATGAATAAAAGAGTTGAATAAATAATATTATAAGGGGAACTTGCATGTAAGAATATATTAGAGATAATTCTGACCAACTAAACTTCTTTCTTTACTTGGCATAAAAACAAGTTTTAGACTGATTATATTAAATAAACTTCATTGTGTTTTGTTTCTCTTTATTATTACCTCTGAGCTACCCATTATCTTATAACATAAAAAATTAATTTCTAAAAAATTATAGTTTACAATTATATTTTTTAATTTTCTTTTTTAAAATGTATCTTTATTGTTGAAAGTATTATAGATATCCCACTTCCCTTCTGCCTTTTAACCCCTTTCACTTCTTTTAAAACATAAGACTAAAACTTGATGTCTCCAGAAATACTTTATTTTTTGGGGGGGGAGGGGGGTTTGAGCTGAATTTCTTAAACATAATTGAATTAAATACAGCCAAAGATATAGTAAATTGTTCACTTTGCCAAAGTGATAGTCATCACCTTTATTCCATCAAAAACTCTGCCCTCTCTGATTTGTGATTGACTCGCCTAATAGTCAGTTCTACCTCCCTATCACATGAAGAGAAAGAAACACATTACTGACTTACAAACAGGACACTGATGAAAGTTGCTGCAATGTCTGACAGTAATTTTCTGATGCTAGCAGTAATTTTCAGTTTTCTTCCAACAAGCTTTCCGTCCTTTGTTTAATTAATCTAAGTAATGAGCTGTTTCCAGAGTCCTGCTACACAGTGACCATTATGCCATGACCCATATATGTGTTATTTGGATTTCTGTGCCTCAGAACATACCAAAGGAAAGACAAGGTCTATAGGTATTGATGACATAATTAAAAGTGACATTGGAATGGCAAGTTTTAGGCTCTATATGAAAAATCAGGAGAGGTAAATATCAATAGCAATCTATTTATACAAAAACTCTGGGTGTAACATCACATCCCAAGCTCAACCAACCGGAAGGAAGTCAGTCCTGCAGGGGTCATCTTGGAAATGGCTGCGCCCTCCCCCAGCTGTTTCCCGGAGGGTGAGGTTTCAGGCAGGAACCTGCCCTCTGAGCGGAGCGTGGAAGTACTGAGTCCTGGGTTGCCTTGCCAAGGATTGCGCCCTCCCCGAGCTGTTTCCCGCGAGGCCTGAGGGAAGAACCCACCCTCGGAGCACCAGGAGCACCCAGCAGCAGTCAGTCCTGGGTTGCTGAGGCAGAGGCCACAGTGTGGTAGAACTCTGGGTCTGGCCCAACAGGGGGCATGGCCGGCCTTCAAAACAGACCCTGACAGTAGGGAGGAGGCAACAGAATCTGCTGTTGGATAGCTTGCTGTCAGTGGCCTGCCAGCCAGGAACCCCATTCACCTGTACCCCAGACCCTGACAGGAGGGAGGAGGGAGCCCCATTCCTCACGGAATTAACAGGTAGCCAGCTTGCTATTAGAGGCCTTCCAGCTAGGAATCCTATTCGCCTGCATATCTGTATAAAGTTTTAATACATTATATTAGAGGTCTTGGTGGTACTGTTTTACCCACAGCGTCTACAGGAATTGCTGCAAATTGGCTTCTTGGTGGAAGCACCTTTCATTCCCAATATAAATTATTGACTCCATTAAATAAAACTTCAATTTCTAGACTCGATATAAACAGTGAAGTTTCTAAAACTATTAACACTTGGAGTGCGGGTGAATTTCCCGCCAAAATATAAGATGGCTCTGTCTTTTGGTTTTGTTCCATCCACCAAAAGGGTGGATTACAAACAAATATTTGGTAATACGCAGTTACAATCGGCCCGAGTTTACACGTTTCCCGCAATCGACCGCAAATCTATATGAACCGAGTTAAAGACGGCTCCCGCGGAGTACGCGCAATTCACGCGAGCCGACTTAACTCGTTTCCCTCACTCCAAGTGTTAAAAAGGCCTAACTTCTCATTATTGATGAATGCACCATGGCATCCAGTCATGCTATAAATGCCATAGACGGATTACTAAGAGAAATTATGAATTTGAATGTTGTATTTCGTGGGAAAATTCTCCTTCTTGGAGGGGATTTTCGACAATATCACAATATTGTGCTGCATGCTAAGTGATCGGCCATAGTACAAATGAGTTTAAAGTACTGCAATGTTTGGGGATGTTTCAGAAAGTTGTCTCTTACAACAAATATGAGATTAGGGGATTCTGCTTATAGTGAATGGTTAGTAAAACTTGGAGATGGCAAACTTGATAGCAGTTTTCATTTAGGAATGGATATTATTAAAATCCCCTGATAAATGATTTGTAATGGATCTATTATTGAAGCTACCTTTGGAAATAGTATATCTATAGATAATATTAAAAATATATCTAAACATGCAATTCTTTGTCCAAAAAATGAGCATGTTCAAAACTTAAATGAAGACATTTTGGATATACTCAATGGAGATTTTCACACATATTTGAGTGATGATTCCATTGATTCCACAGATGATCCTGAAAAGGAAAATTTTGCCATAGAATTTCTTAATAGTATTACTCCTTTGGGAATGACGTGTCATAAATTAAAATTGAAAGTGGGTGCAATCATCATGCTATTGAGAAATCTCAATAGTAAATGGAGTCTTTGTAATGGTATCAGATTTATTATCAAAAGATGATGACCTAACATTATCGAAGCTGAAGTATTAACAGGATCTGCAGAGGGAGAGGTTGTTCTGATTCCAAGAATTAATTTGTCCCTATCTGACACTGGTCTCAAATTTAAATTGATTCAGTGATGGTTTCCCATGATGCCAGCATTTGTGATGACTATTAATAAATCACAAGGGCAAACTCTAGACAGAGTGGGCGTGTTCCTACCTGAACCCATTTTTGCACATGGTAAGTTATATGTTGCTTTCTCTCGAGTTTGAAGAGCATGTGAAATTAAAGTTAAAGTTCTAAATACTTCATCAAAAGGGAAATTAGTCAAGCACTTTGAAAGTGTTTTCACTCTTAATGTGATGCACAGGGAGATATTAGAATAAGTTTAATCACTTTATCAGTCATTGTTTGCATCACTGTTGTTTTTATATCATGTTTTTGTTTTTATATAATGTTTTTGTTGTTTTCATATCATGTTTTTGTCATTTTTATATCATGCCTCTGTTGTTATATTCTTTTGTTACTGTTTATTTATTAATAAATTTATATATTATTTTCATATACATTTTACTAATTTCCTTTCATCTCTCACACTTCTATTATAGAGAAAGGGCAGATAGCAATATTAAAATATTTCATCTAATTAATTTCCTTTTAATGTGCATGAATTTTGTGCACCAGGCTACTAGTCTAAAATAACTCCCACCTAAACAAATAAGATAATCAAAAGGAGGAGAAGCACAGATCTGGGGGTACAAGGCTAAGGTCCCATGGTGGGGAAGGCACAATAAGGGAATAAAATACCTCACACAAAGAGCTATCTTATATAATAAAGAGGTGATATGCAAATTGACCCTCATGCCCTTGCATCATCACAAGGTGGTCACCCCAATGTCGTCACAAGACGGATTCCCCCGCGTTGTCACAAGATGGCCAGCAGGAGAGGACAGTTGGGGGTGACCAAGCTTGCAGGGGAGGGCAGTTGGGGGTGATCAGGCTGGCAGGCAGAAGCTGTTAGGGGCAATCAGGCAGGCAGGCAGGTGAGTGGTTAGGAGCCAGCAGTCCCAGATTGTGAGGATATCTGACTGTCGGTTTAGACTTGATCCCACAGGGATTGGACATCCCCCAAGGGGTCCCAGATTGAAGAAGGTACAGGCTGGGCTGAGGGAACCCCCTCCCCCCCCCCCCCCCGTGCATGAATTTCATGCACCTGGCCTCTAGTAGTTTATATAAGCCCAGAGACAAAGAGACTCAGCAGATTACAGATTACAGATTTTGGATATTTTCCCATTAGGGGGTGGAGGTAGAGTCAGAGAGAGAGAGAGAGAACAGGTTTTCTCCATTTAAGTCACCTTTTCCCAGGAGGGTCCACTTTGGGGACACACCTGCCCAGATGGAGTTTGTATATGCTTCCAATAAACGTCTACTTTTTTATTAAAGAAATCTGTTAGTCCACGAATTTATTCTTCAACTTTGTTGGACAAGAACCCATGAGAACAAGTCCACACTTTGAACCCCAAATCCCACATTTCAACATGGTCTTCCTAGGTAAAAATAAAGAAGTGCAGTGTGAAGAAGTGAATCAAGCAGGCCAATGAGTCTCTACAGAAAACTTCAAACAGTTCCATTTTAGTGGTAGCAGATAAAATATAAGTACAGGGTTTTTTTGAGGGCAATGATGATAAGATACAGCCCACAATGATAGAGAATGAGACTAAAATACAGAATTAAGGAGAAATTGAAAAAAAATAAACAGAGACTGCTTGTCGTTCAAATATTACTGATGCTTAAGAGAACCTGTGTCCTTACTTGAAGCTGTGTTCATGCCTTTTTAGAGTTCCTCAATAAGCTAATTCTCCTCATAAACTAAATGTCTGAGTGGGGTTTTGGTCACACGCAGCAAGGTGTTAACCTAAAAACATTCAAACCTGTAGAGAATTTTTGTGAGCTCATTTGAGCCAAACTGTCGATAATTGCTGGGAAGCAGAACCTCAATGAATTGTGATAATTCTCCAGAAAATGGCGATTTCTCATCTATTTTTATACATTGCAATCAAAGGAAAGGATGTAGATATGTAGGTGAGTTACATGAAATCCATTGTGATAGACTAGAGAGGTGGGAGAAAGAAAGGGGCGGGGAGAACCCCTGGGATTGTATAAAAAGTAAAAAAGTAAAATGATAGACACATACTTAGGTGGGTGCAGGAACAATTTACATGATCATGAAGGAATTTCTGGTATTTGTCCTGGCACCCAGCACATTTGGTTGTACCCCTGGGGGTCCAGAAAAATGGAAATTACAAGTTACCCAGTCATTTCAAGGATATCCTATATAATAAAAGCCTAATATGCTAAGTGTCCAGTCATCCAGTAGGCCATTTAACCAATCAAAGCTTAATATGCTAATGATATGCTAAGGCCACTGAACCACTCATACTGACCACCAGGAAGCAGATGCTCCAACCAGTAGGTTAGCTTGCTGCTGGGGTCCAGCCTATCGGGACTGGGCAAGATGGGCCAGATACTCTCTGGAGCCCTCCCGTGGTCCCTCCCCGGATGGCCAACTTCCTGAGTCCCTCCCTGGCCCTGATCATGCACTGGTGAGGTCCCTCAGCCTGGCCTGCACCCTCTCGCAATCCTGGCTGAGAAACCCCCACCTCCAGTGCACAAATTTTGTGCACCAGGCCTCTAGCATTATCATAGATGCAAAATGACAGATAGGCTCAGTTAAGGTAAAGGTTGACCTTGTCAGTGAAGATACTGGCCTAGGACATGACTACCCACCATAACTGCTTTTAGTTAAAGCTTAATTTCGGACCATCCTTTGTGGTTACTTTAGGTCTCTGAGTTTGCAAGACTGCCATGCAGGCCTTCTCTGAGCTTGTCAAGTTCCCATGTGGCCCCTTTCATCCACAAAGGCAACACAGAAACAGATTTGTGTCACCAGTAGCAGGTAGTAAGCAGCTAGGAAAATCCCTGGGCAAATGGATTCGGGAAACTGAGACAAGGAAACTAAACTAGGCCAAATAGTTTGGCAGTTCGCAGCTTGTGAATCACAAGACCTTGTCATCCACACATCAACAGGCTAAAGAAAAATTACATCATTATATCCATTGATGCAGAAAAGGCAGTATTTGACAAAGTCCAACACCCTTCATAATTCCCATAATAAATATATATATATATATATATAATGGGAATAGAGGAGAAGTCCCTCAATTTGATAAAGAATATATATAAAACACATTCATATTTAATGTGAGAAACTAGATGTTTCTCAAGGTAAGACAAAGGCAAGCATGTGTGTTTACACACATAATATTTAGTATTGTACTAGAAATCTTAGATAATGCAATAAGACAATAAAAAGAAATAAGAGGTATACAGATTGAGAAGAAAAAAATAAAAAGTCCTTTGTTCACAGATGACACTAACATCTATGTTGAAAACCCAAAGAATCAACAAAAGTATTCCTTGAATTAATGTTCAATTATAGCAAGTTTGCAGGATATGAGATTCATATACAAAAGTCAATTGCTTTATTACTTACCAGCAACAAAAATAGTATTTGACAGCAAAAATGTTATGTACTGTGTTATAAATCTATAAAAATATGTATATAATCTATATGAGGAAAACTATAAAACTCTTACAGGTATATAAGAGATCAAAGAAGATCTAAATAAATGTAGAAATAATTTAAGTACAGGGATAGAAAGACCCATTATTCTTAAGATGTCATTTTTCCCACCCTAACATATAGACTTAACACAATAGCAATCAAAACCCCAGAAAGTTATTTTGTGACTATCAGCAAACTGATTCTAAAGTTTATAAGGAGAAAGACAAGATCCAACAAAGTCAACACAAGATTGAGGAAGAACCAAGTCAGAGCGCTGTCTCTACCTGACTTCAAGACTTCCAATAAAGCCACAGTAATCCAGACAGTGTGCTGTTGGTGAGAAGAGAGACAACATATCAGTGGAACAGAATACGGAATACAAAAATAGATGCACAAATGCATGCTGCCGTGGATTATCTACAAGGGTACAAAGGCAATCTGTTGGAGAATGGCTTGTAAGTAAATGGTTCTGAAAAAACTTGGATATCCAGATGACTCCATACCATAAGGAAAAATAACTCCACAAGCTTTATAAACTATATGTAAACCTAAAACTTCTACAAGAAAACAGGATGTAACACTTATGATATTGCATTAGGCAAAAATTTCTCAGATAAGTAATGAAAGCAATGTATAATAGGAAAAACGTTACATTAGAATTCTTAAAATTAGAAATTCATGCTCATTGTAAGACACTATTAGGAAAATAAAAAGACAAATCCTAGAATGGCAAAATGTATTTGTAAATCATATATCTGACAACACTCTGGTATCAAGAAAGCAAGCAACTCAATAGAAATGGTCAAACTATCTAAACAAATACTGCACCAAAGATGCAAATGAAAAGTAAGCACATAAAATCATAGTGAATAACTATTAGTCATGGAGAAATGCAATTATTCTCTTTACATATTAATCAAATAAATATTATGGTCCCACGACTGTGTGCCAATAATTATGTTGCATACAGAGGATCAGATGTGAGGGGTAAGATGCTGCTCTACAATTCAATGGAAGCACGGAGACCAATTCAAATCATTCACTAACCAATAGAAAATAGAACTTGCAAAATGATGCACAAAGACAAACCCATGGACAGACAATAAAAACTATTCATGAAGGACATAATGTAATCTGGGTGGGTGTGAAAGGCATGCCAACAAATATCTTTATGCTCCGAACTGAAAGATAGTAAACAGGTAAGTTATGCATGATTTGGGGTGGATGAAATAAGACCTAAAATTGTGAAGATAAATTCTCAGAAGAAAGTAGAAGATGTTCAAAGATTTATATTGTATTTTTTTTATGTCCTCTCATCTCTGTAGTCTTAAAAAGGCTATCTGTAAATAGGCCTTTTAATTAGTGGGTGGGGGGGGGGAAGAGCATTAATACACTATATTTAATACGCTCAGGAAAAAATCTTTGCTCATTTTAGGGAAATAAATTTTCCTTTGTTCAAATACTATGAACATTTTAAAGTTTCCAAATATTTCTTATTCAGTGATACCAGAAGTGTTAATCTGTATATACCCATCTATCCATATCTATGCCTTTATCTCGTCTCTCTCCCTCTTAAGTAACAAAAATATTAATTTCTTAATTGATTTAACTTCAGTTACATCTCTCTTTTTTTGCACCTTTATGATATACTAGAGGCCCAGTGCACAAAAATTTGTGCACTTGAGGGGGGGTGGGTCCCTCACCTTGGCCTGTGCTCTCTCGCAGTCTGGGACCCCTCGGGGAATGACCACTTGCTGGTTTAGGCCTGCTCCCCAGGGGATTGGGCCTAAGATGGCAATCAGACATCCCTCTGGCAGCCCAGCAGCCCTCAGGGGATGTCCACTTGGCAGCGGGGAGCAGGCCTAAGCTGCAGTCAGACATCCTTAGCGCTGCTGAGGAGGCAGGAGAGGCTCCCACCTATGTACTGGCAGTCATCAGCCTGGCTTGTGGCTGAGCAGAACTCCCCATGTGAGAGTGCCCTGACCACCAGAGGGCAGCTCCTGAATTGAGCATCTGCCCCCTGGTGGTCAGTGCGTGTCATAGTGACCAGTCATTCCCAGTCTTTCTGCTGTGAGGGTCAGTTTGCATATTACCCTTTTACTATATAGGATAAAGGCCTGGTGCAGGTGGGGGCCGACTGGTTTGCCCTGAAGGGTGTCCCGGATCAGGGTGGGGGTCCTGCTTGGGTGCCTGGCCAGCCTGGATGAGGGGCTGATGGCTGTTTGCATCTGGTTGCACCCCCTTCAGGGTGGGGGTCCCCACTGGGTGCCTGGCCAATCTGGGTGAGGGGCTGAGGGCCGTTTTCAAGCTGGTGGGCAACTGAAGCTCTCAACCTCTCCTTTTTTTCTTTTTCTTTTTTATTCTGAGATTTATTTACCTTCTATAGCTGTCACTGGAGCTGAGAGCTGGCTCCAGCTCTGAGGCCCAGCTCTAGCTTGAGGCCTCTGCTGCTGAAAGTGGGTATCTAGGGTTTGTTTAGCTTCTATAATTGAAACATACTTGCTTTCGGAGCTGTTGCTTTTGGAGCTTAGAGCCGGGCCACGGCAAGCGGGGAACCTTGGCTTCCTCCATCACTGGAGCAAGCAAACCTCCTGTTTGCTTCAGCTGCGTGGCTGCCAGCCACCATCTTGATTGGCAGTTAATTTGCATATCACCCTGATTAGCCAATGGGAATCGTATCGGAGGTATAGTTAATTACCTATTTTTCTTTTATTAGATAGGATTATATATGGTAATTTGTACAAATGACAAAGAACACAGTTCACTGCACACAGATAGTTTCAGGCCACTCTAAGAACTGTCCCAAAGATAGTTCCTAGATTTTTCCTACACTTCCTTTTTTTTCTCATTCACTCACAATGTTTTTCCTGTGGATTACTTTATGTTTAAATGAAATACTTTTTATTTTTAAGAGTACCACATACTCATTAAAGGAAATTTGAACAATATAAACAAGTTTATAGGAGAAATAATCACATTAATTTCTATTTAGAGATAAACACTATTGTATTTTAGTGTTTTTTCATTCCATTATTTTAAAATATGTTTTATTATTTTATTATTTAAAGTCATACTGTATGACTTTAAATATTTTATATTTTCTATTAAAATTAAAATCGTGCACAAAAGACCTATTTTCCCATTATTATGGCCCTGCTAAATACATATTAAATTTTTACATAACTATGAATTAGATATTATTGACTTCATATTAGAAAAATTGAATGAGTTTAGTATCTTTTGTAGCACAGTTTGAAAGCCAGGTCTTTCATGATTGTGATTATAACAATTCAGATCACAATCCTACATTCTAAATCTTTTATATTATTACATAAGTTAGTGTCAAGAATTTTTCAGATTCTTGAATTTAATTTTAAAAATATATAAATAAAACAACTATAAATGTTTGAAGATAGTACTAGTATTTCAATCATGCAACAAAATATGACACTGAAAATTCTAAGGTAAGTAGTAAAATTTCATGTATTATTATACATTTTTTTCAAATACAACAAATCAAGCTTTATAAGCGTATATTTTCCTAGCCAAATAATATTACATACATAAAAATGTAATGAATAAAGGAAGTAAAACTTTAAATTGAAAACAATATAGGCTTATATACACAAAGAAAAATATTGCTTCAACACATATTTTTATCATGTATGTGTCATGATCTCATAAGCAGAATCATAAATAAGTTAATTTGAGTCTCCATAGTGAATTGGCTGATTCTGTCAACAATTGTAATTTATTATTTTTTAAATCTTTTGCAATTAGTTCAAATTGGGATAATCCACAATGATAAAGAGTATAGAAATAATTTAATAAAGCCCTAACTGGTTTGGCTCAGTGGATAGAGTGTTGGCCTGAGGACTGAAAGGTCCCAGGTTTGATTCCGGTCAAAGGCATGTACCTTGGTTGCAGGCACATCTCCAGTAGGAGGTGTGCAGGAGGCAGCTGATTGATGTTTCCCTCTCATCAATGTTTCTAACTCTCTATCCCTCTCTCTTCCTCTCTGTAAAAAATCAGTAAAATATATTTTAAAAAAGAAGTAATTTAATAAAGAACACAACATGCACTCATATAATATTATGCTGATTTTTGCTATAGCATATTTTTATTTTATTCTAAATATTGTATCAATATTTTACATTTTATGTCAATAATGTTTTCATCTTGTTTTAATAATATTTTAAAGGAGTAATTGAAATTCTATATATTAGAATATAACAATATGCTATATATTCTCTGAAGTTAGTACCATATATTTTCATAAATTCTAATTAATTAGGCTTGACTTAAAAATGCAAATCCTCTTAACAAATAGTTGGTCTTTCAAATCTTTTGTCTGTCTGCATTAAAATAGCTAGTAACTGATGAAAAATAGTGAACTCTGATGTTATTGGTAGGTTTTGATAATAGTTGGCTGTTAGCTATAAGTATATAAAATCAGATTCTACATATTATGTTGAATTTCATCCTGATGAGATTTTAGACAAGGGTGTATTATCTTCCATTGCTCTTGGTGCTTGAAGATGATTTAAATCAGTTTTAGTCTAACTTTTAAAATAATAGCATATAGTTCTTATACTATATGCTAGAGATTATATTTACATATATTAGAGTTTTATTCTAGCTTGAAATTATATATATAATTTTGGCTAGGTCTGCTTCCTAGCTTCAACTAAAATTTTCTTTCCATTATTGTCATATAGATTTCATGTCTTAGTTGTATCAATATTTCTAATTAAAATATTTGTAAGTTCACATCAGATGAACCCTAATGCAATGCATAAGGTACATTGACTTAGTTTTATCATAGACTAGATGACCAGTGCACGACATTCATGCACTGGAGGGCGGGTCCCTGAGCCTGGCCTGCGCCCTTTCGCAGCCCTTGAGGGATGTCCCACTGATGGCTTAGGCCCACACTCCCCAGGGAGTGGGCCTAACCCGGCAGTCGGACATCCTTAGTGCTGCCGCAGAGGTGGGAGAGACTCCCGCCACCGCCGCTGCACTAGCCAGCCCTCAGCCTGGCTTCTGGCTGAGCGGCGCTCCCCCTCTGAGAGCACAATGACCACCAGGGGGCAGCTCCTGTGTTGAGCGTCTGTTCCCTGGTGGTCAGTGCACATCACAGCAACCAGTCATTCCACTGTTCAGTCATTTTGCATATTACCCTTTTATTATATAGGATAGGAACATATATGAATAGTGGAAAGTGAGATTTGGAAATTCCTCTTATATGATGAATTTTAGAGTAGTCACATGCATGTTGGCACATTTTATATTTTCAAAGTGATTCCTGTTTGGAGGTCTTATAATTTGGATATGTTATCTAACAACAACACCCACAAAAAGTACTGGAAGAATTTGGTTGTTACTGTGTAGTATTTTTTAGGGATTCAGTGACAATAGGTAAATAACTGCATTTGCTAGTGTAATTGCTTTGCTTATTACATGCTATTTTCAAATGGTATCCTAATCAGGGAATGCTAGTGGAGTCATTATTATTTGAGATCATAAGAAAAGATTTACTGTTTTTCATCTTTATACCAATCATGAAACTGCTAGCTAGTTTGCACCTATGTTGAATTTAAGCCAATGAGGTCAATGTACTATCTATATAAAACCCTAACATGCAAATAGACTGAAGAGCAGACAACCAACCAGTCACTATGATGTGCGTTGACCACCAGGGGGCACACATGGAACATGGTGGGCATTAGACACAGCGGGATGGTGGAACAGGTGAGCAGGGGAGCCAGACCAATGCAGGAGCCGGTCACTGTCATCAGGGTGAGCCTCCGGTGCTTACTGAAAAGTCTTTGCTCCCACTTGCCATGGTCCTGCCCGGTGCTTGCACCTGCTACCAGCACTGGCCCCACCCATTGCCGATGCCTGGTGCCGGCTCCAATCGGTTGGTGATGGAAGCGGGTGCAAGCGGTGGCTGCTGGTCCCATTTGCCCCTCAGAGCTTCTCTACCTCCCTCTGCTCCTGAGGGATGATCGGGGCCAGCAGGCCACCTCTCATACCTGCTACCAGCGATGGCCCTGCTTGCACCCGCTGCTGGCGCCTGGTGTCAGTCCGGATCACTCAGTGCTGTCAGTGGGTGTGAGCAGTGGCTGCTGGCCTAGATCACTCCTGAGGGCTTCTCTGCCTCCCCCTGCTCCTGAGGGGCAATCAGGGTAGCAGCCACTGCTTGCACACACTGATGGTGCCAGTTCCGCTCACACCCACTGCTGGCGCTGGCCCCAATCACTTCCTGCCATCAGTGGTGCAAGTGGGGCCAGCACTGTCAGTGCGTGGGAGCAGAGGCAGCAGAGGCCGGGCTCCCAGGCTGCCGGCAGAGAGGGGACCAGGGGTTGCGGTGGGAGGGGCCAGGCAGGGTCGTGGAGGATGGGCCGAGACCCACCTCTCTGTCCACCAAAGCCTTGCAGCCCACAGTTCCTTTCAAGGTGCACAAATTCATGCACTGGGCCCTTAGTGTTGTCTATAAAATTAATCACTCCATCTTTTAGTTATGCCTATGTAAAATTGTGTCAGAGGTCTTATTATTGGCTAATGGCTTTTTCTTTTCCCTAAAATGGCTTATAGTATTCCTTTCATAAGATCGCTTTTACCCTGTGTCATAAATGCTGATTTATATAATAAAGCTCTAACTTTTTCTAACCAGCAATATGGTAATAAATAAAATGGCAGTCAAGTGTCTTAACCCTTATTCACTGCTCATCTATTCTTCTGAATCAGTTAACACTTCTCAATTCTCCAGGGTAAGCCTCTTTCAAACCCTACAACAGGGACATAGACGGATGTGCCTTTCAAATTAAAGTTCTGGAACATCAAGTAGGAAATATTTTGTAGATGGAGAAGACAAACCTGATGTTGAATTTTTCATGATAGTTAATTATAACAAATTTAAAACACAATATGAAAATTAATGGAAAAATTATAGCCTTATGTAAATTTTAGAATAATCTTTCTAAATTTACAAAAATATCGCTGAGTTTGTGTTAGCAATTCTGTCAAAGCTGTTTATTGATTTGGGGCAAATTGACATCTCTGTAGTAAGTCTTTAACACATGAGCAGGTTCTCTCTCCATTTATTTTGCTCCTTATTTTTTTTTGCCATTTGATGTCATCATATGTAATGTCTGAGGTAGCAATATTTATCATTCTTCGCTTTGGGCAAATAAAAGTCTTAGTGTAAACTAGTTGCTTTACGAAGGTTCTGTGACTTTTTAAATGCTCATTTAGCCCTGGTCGGTGTGGCTCAGTTGGTTAGAGCATATCTCATTCACCGAGAGGTCGAGGGTTCCATTCCAGGTTTGGATGTGTGGGAGGCAGCCTCTGGGATTAACGTTTCTCTCTCTCTCTCTCTCATCAACTTTTTTAAAGCATATCCTCGAGTGAGGAAAACAATGCTCTTTGGCATAATGGAATAGGATGCAGAAAAAAAAAGATACATACAGAATGGACTCAAAGAGGACAAATTTATTTACCACTTTTCAAGATTTACTAAGATGAGTCCTGCAATCCCAATATCCTACCACCCGGTGAATGTTTCTCCTACTGGGTTGCCAAGGGGCCAACCGAATACAGAAGTGCTGCACAGTCTGTGGCCTGTGAGCCCCACACTCGGCTTGACACGGTGCGGCATGAAGCAGATTGACATATAGCATCTCACTGTTACCCACTGAGGTTGCCGAGTTTTAGGTATAAAACTTAGTCAACAATTCCATCTGTGAAAAACATGTGTAAACTATTTGATTTGCATGTCTTTACATTGTGATTTTAGCTAAAATATGCAGTGAGCGAAAAAAAAACCTCCATAAGCCAGACCCCGAGCGAACTTTCCCCCTCTACATATATCCTACAGTTTGTAGCAGTGATATGTTGGCTTTGGGCTCTGTGGTCTTTCCTTTAATCTGCATTGTGCGGTTTTACACATTGAGTCCTGTATATGCTTTGTTAGCTTTATAACACATAAGTTTTTTGAGTGGCTGTAAATTGTATATTTTTAAATTCAGTGTCCGTGTGTGCATCACTATAATACAGAAATAAAATGTATTTTATGTTTACCTTGTATCCTGCAAACTTTATGAAATAACTTATTAGTGTTAAGAGTTGTTTTGAAGGTTTCTTTGGATTTTCTATAAACACAATCATCTCATCTTCAAATAGGGACAGTTTTATTCTTTTTAATTTGCCTTGTTTTTATTTCCTTTTGTTGACTTTTTGTGCTGGCAAAAACTAAATCGGGCAACGTGTTGAATAAGGACTTGTGGAATAAGAGAACAGTCACCCTTGCTGTGTTCCCAATTATAGGAGGAAACATTCAGTCTTTCACTATTAAATATTAAAGTTAATTGGATGCCTTTATTTTATTTTATTTTTTGTTCCCAATTGCTCTGCTAGAATTCCTGGTACAATGTTGAACACAAGTAGTGAGAGCTGTCATCCTTGTCTAGTTCCTGATCTTAGGGAAAAATATGCAGTCTTTTACCGTAAGTATAGTGTTAACTCTGCATTATTCATAGAGTCTCTTTATTAGATTGAGGAATTTTCCATCCAATTCGTTGACTCCTTTCTTCATGAAAAGATGTTGGATTTTGTCAAATGCATTTTCTGTATCTAGCTTGCCTTACATCTCTCATTAAAATGTAATTTCTTTTTTATCTGTTTGATTCCCTAATTGCCCTACTTGGTTCTTTCCCAGACATCCAAGATTTTCTATATATATTTGCAAGCTCTTAAGTACTTGCTTTGTCCAAATACTCTTTAAAGTCATTTTCATTGTGAAATGCAGAGTATACCATGCTGCATGTGTAAAATAGTACTTTATGTTAATTTACAGAACATACATGCAGTAAGAATTTAATGATATGGCAAAATTCTTATGCTACAAGCATAAATGAAAATGTTAAAATGGCATGAAGAGTGACAGAAAATTGATTTAAATTGTTTGGGATATTTATGTGTGTATATTTATTTGAGGAAAAAATAGACATTCTCTCTGAACATATCAGTGATATTTATTTTGTTCACAACACTTTCTACCATGTGTTGAATGCTCTGTGTCAGGACATTTCTAAGTATATAGCTCAATGTTTTTTAATATTATAATTCCTTACTTAAAATGTAACATCATTTTTGTTATTTTTGAGTAATACTTAATAGTAAATGTGATTTTTTCTTTGAAGTTATCAGGCCTGTGGCAATGGCTTTTAACCATGTCTCTTTAGCCCATATAATAATACCAGGCCCCTTTCTAATTTATTTTTGTGTGTGTGTGTGAAGATTGTCATTTGCGGGGAAACGAGTTAAGTCGGCTCGCGTGAATTGCGTGTACTCTGCGGGAGCTGTCTTAACTCGGTTCATATAGATTTGCGGTGGAGTGCGGGAAACGTGTAAACTCGGGCCGATTGTAACTGCGTATTACCAAATATTTGTTTGTTTGCTGTTCACAAAGATACCTACCTGCGTATGCGAACCGCCATCTTATATTTTGGCGGGAAATTCACCCGACACCGTAGTGTTAATCATCACAACAAATTGTGAAGGAGGAGGCATTTTAAAAGCATAGTTTACTAGGCATCAGTCTAATTCAGTTGATGAAATTTCAAATGGTAGTGAGATTTTGTCCTGTGCCCATGTGACTCTAAAGTCCATGCTTTATACCCCTAATCTCACTGTTCTTTGTTCCTTTTTTTAATAAAAGTAGAATATTTTTTCTCTATTTAATATGAATGAAGCATAGGGCTAAGTAGCAGATAATAGAATATTATCTTTATGCTTCCCCCATTGATAATATAAAAGTTTTGCTATTAATTGTATTCTATTATTATTATTATTATTGCCATTACTACTACATTCAATACTATATAGAGAGCCTAATGAGGATTAATAAGCAAAACTAATTGGTTACTGGTGTGCCATTATCTACGGCCAAAGCTACAAATTTGACTTCTCTTGCAAAGGCAAATGCTTTTGGAATGTGGAATGACAAATGTCAAAAGATTATTGTGACTATTCAAAGCTTAAACTGCAGCCCTTAAAATATTATCAGGATTTTTATGATTGCTCTATTGTTATCATTTCTGTCCCTTTCGGAGTTTTTCATTAGATCAGCCCCAGAGGTGATCCACACTGATTAAAAATTAAGACACTTCATTTTCATAATGGAGGCTCATTTCAATTCTACAATAGAGTTTGAATGAATAGGAATCTTCTCAGTGAAAAGCATGTCATCAAAGAAGAATGCTTTACAATCCTGTTCTGACAGTCAAACCACAAACAAAGAAATTTGTAAATGGCTCATGTTCTGACCATAGATTCCTACGCTTTGAAATTTAATTATCTATTATGCAGAAATACTGTTTTCAAATTTCTTCTTGTCCTGAAGACCTTGGCTTATACACTCTTTCATTTACTAATGAGGCAAAATTGTCTCCCATGGCCTCTCAAATGGCTGGGAGTTCTCCCCGGTGTGTTTGGCAAATAGGAGAAAGATAAAAAGTCTGTGCAGCCGAAACCGGTTTGGCTCAGCGGATAGAGCGTCGGCCTGCGGACTGAAGGGTCCCGGGTTCGATTCCGGTCAAGGGCATGTACCTGGGTTGTGGGCACATCCCCAGTGGGAGATGTGCAGGAGGCAGCTGATCGATGTTTCTCTCTCATCGATGTTTCTAACTCTCTATCTCTCTCCCTTCCTCTCTGTGAAAAATCAATAAAATATATTTAAAAAAAAAAAAAAAAAGTCTGTGCAAATCCCAGTTTCACACAGATACAGGTCCTAAAGGCTTGATTTTGTTGAGCAATATAAATCAAGTTTGTATGAAATGCAGGGAGTCTATCCTCCTTAATCCAAACATACTATGTCTTGAACTCTCTAGGCTTTGTGACCAGTGTATTGAAAGACTGGTGACATTTCCATTCTTAAAAAGTTTTATTGACTTGGAAGGTAAATTTGATGATGTTACTTATCTTTGGGAGGTTGAACAGTGTTGTGATAACAAGTAGGTTCAGTGTCAGACTGCCTGAGGTAACAGTACTGGTGTTACTGTATCACTTTGAAAATTGGCATATGTTCTTAAAGGATAATTCCCCCATATGTAAAGTTAAAGTAGTTTTAACATTTAATGGTAGGATTTTGTGAAGTCTTAAATAAGTTATTCTATGGTAAGATGCTTAGAAATGTGCCTGACTCATAGTAGGCGCTTAATATAGCTGTGGTGGTTTTAAAATATGTACAAAGTCAGACGGGAAAAGTTAAGAACCATGTGATTTCACTCCTATGTGGGATATAAAACTGAAGGCAATAAATGAACAAACAATATCAACAAACAAACAAAAACCTCACACACAGACAACAGTATCCTGGTTACCAGATGGAAAGAGGGGTGGGGGGTTGTAAAGGGTAAAACAGGTGAGATATATGGTGACAGAAGATGATTTGACTTTGGCGGGGGGGCACACAATGCAATATACAGATGATGTATCATGGAATTGTGCACTTGAAACCTATATGATCTTATTAACCAATGTCACTCCAATAAATTTAATGAAAAGGAAGAAAAAATGTACTAAAATCATTTGATGGTTCTTAAACAAATGCAAGAAGCCTAATTCCCTACCCTTGAGTGTGGCCAGATTCATGACTTGCTTCTAGTGAAAGGATTGTAGAAATGACAAATTCTGGATTCTTATGTTAAGGCATAAGAGACTTTGTAGTGTTAATCGTTGTCTCTTTTGGATCACTTGTTCTCTAAGAAGCCAGTTGCTGTATTATGTAGACCCTTAGGCAGCCCTATGGAGGGATCCAAATGTCAAGGTGTTGCAGAAGACCACAGAAAAGCCAAGCAACGCTTTAGAGAAAAGGAGGGACACTGTTTATTTACACCAGCGGACTCAGGGAATAACTTTCCAAATCTGAGTAAAGTAACATGCAGGGGGCTTCTCTTTTACATCTTCCTGGCGTCTCTGCCCCACAAAAATGCATTATGCTTTCGGTCCTTTTCGCTGGCCTTGCAAGAAGGCCCCCAGGTGTTGGGGGTCGCCAGGCCATATCTGATGGTCTAGGCTGCTGCCAGCGTTAATAACCCTCCCTCCGGGGCAGTGCACTGTTCACAGTTTTATGGCCTCTGTAACAGGTTCTGCAAGACCAGTTTCTGGGAAAGAGGTAGTGACTTAATTATATGTTATAAAGAATGTACACTGAGCTTGCTGTCATGGATTCTGATTGCTAGCCCCCCAAATATCAGGGTTACATTGGAATAAGTCCTTTTTAGCCTTCTCAAAGGAACTAAAAGCCTGTCAGCACCCAATAGAAACTGAGGCATCCTGTCAACAGTCCAATGGGAGTGAGCCCTAGTGCTCCCAGCCAAGCTGTTTAAGAACTTCTGATTGACAGGAAATGTGAGACAATTAGTTTATGTTTTAAGAAACTAAGTTGTGGAGCCATGTGCTATGCAGCAATAGATAATTAATTCAATGCCTTAGCTATTGTTGGTACTATACTCCATCTACTATTTCTCAAGTAGGCCGAGAACACTTTTTTTTGGCAATTATTGCTTATCTGCACAAAGACAACCCAGATGAATTAATTGGTAAATTCTACCAAACTTTATAAAAGAATCGACATCAATTTTTCAGACTATTCAAAAAAGAAAAACAAACAAAAGGAAGTGAAAATGAAGGTTTGGGACCATTGTTATCCTAATACCAAAGCAAGACATCACAAAAATAAAACAAAATACCTGACCAATATCCTTATGATATGGAATTTTTGGACTGGAACCTGATTCTTTGTCTGCAGCAGTCGAAGAATGAGTCCACGGACAGAAGACGGTATAGCAAAGGTGGAAATTTATTTAAGAACAAGTGGAGACTTCCATGTGGGGAGGGAGAAAGAGTCCCACAGAACATACTCCCACATGGGGAGGGGGAAAGGGTCCCACTGAGTTCCTTTTCCCTATGGCTTATAAAGGCTGCAGATACTTGTGCCTTGATATCTCCTCTGATTGGTCACTGTGCCCTTAGACTGGTTACTGTAGTAACTCCTGGGCTCAAAGGTCGAACTCCCCCCCTCCTTCCTTATTGTTTTCGTATTCCCTATGGGCTTTCTTCTTCTCCTTCTGGATGAAGGGTTTCCTTTCCTTTATTTGTAAACATAGACCTTTTGCTGTTCCCAGCTCCCTCATTCTATGGAAATGTACCTGTTGCAGCTTTTCAGCTCCCCTAGTCTATGGAAATATACTGTCTGCTGCTCTGCAGCCCTGTGCCTCTTCCATGGTCCCCTTGATTTCTAAAATTTCCTAAAACCTGTCTTTTTCACCCCTAAAAATTCCTGTTTCACTTATGAATATAAGTTAGAAATATTTCTTAAAAAGTAAAACACCAAAGCCAGCAATTTTTTTAAAGGGCGGGGGGGGGGGGGGGAGGTTAAAAACCTTCCCAAATAAGATTTGTCTCAGGAATGAAAGATTGCCTTAATGTATCCAAATCAATCAATGTACTATACCACATAAATAGAAGCACAAACAACACATGGTCATCTCAAGGAATGAATAAAAAGCAATAAAGAAAAATAATACTCAAGACAAACACACTAAAAAAATTATGAATTGAAAGGATTTCCTCAACATGAATAAGAGCAACTACAAAAATGAGCAAACAAAACAACCCACAGCTAACATGATACTTAATAGTGAAATACATTCTCCATAGAATCAGGAAGACTACAAAGATATAGGTATTTTTGCCATTACTATTCAATATTGTACTGGAGGTTGTAGCAAAGAAGATTAAAAAAAAGGAAAAAATCTAGGTAAAAGGAAAAATTAAAATTTATCTCTTTTCATTGAGTATATTATTTTGCACCAGTATATTGATAATCCAAATGAATCCACTAACATAATGTATTGAATCTAATAAATAACTTCTTCAGGGTTACAAGATATAAGAGCAATATGCAAAAATCAATTATATTTATACACACTTGCATATAATAACCTGAAAATGAATGTAAAGCAATTTCATTCCTAATAGCACATATATATTGGAAATTATTTTTAAACAAAATATTGCATGATTTTTACTCTGAAAACCACAAAACACTGTTTTAAGATATTAATAGAGAGCTAAATAAGTGATTAACCATTCAATGTTTGTAGATTAGATTTAACATTGTTAAGATAGCAATTCTCCCAAAATTCATCTACAGAATCCATGCAATCCCTATCAAAAACCCAGATTTCATTTTGCACTAATTGATAGCGAATTCTGAAATTCATTTGGAAATGCAAAGGTGCCAGATTAGCCAAAACAATTTTGCATAAGGACAAATTTGGATGACTTTCTCTTTCCTATTTCAAAATGTACTTACCTAAAAGTTAGTTACTATTTATAGTAACTTAAAGTGTATGATCCTAGCATAAGGAGAGACATGTAGATTTGAGAGTTCTAGTTGAACCACTGTCTGCATTATCACCTTGTTGTTCAGAAGTACGACAAGATAATTCTATGGTGGAAAGA
Source organism: Myotis yumanensis (assembly GCF_028538775.1). Lineage (NCBI taxonomy): Eukaryota > Metazoa > Chordata > Mammalia > Chiroptera > Vespertilionidae > Myotis > Myotis yumanensis. The sequence goes on from NW_027223772.1 coordinate 7,284,812, forward strand.
GAAGTATTTTTTAAAATGAGGTTTGATAACTGGATATCAACATTAAAAAGAATGAAATCGCACCAGTTCCTCTTACCACATTCAAAACTTAACTCAAAATGGACTAAATACTTAAGTATAAGTGCTAAAACAATAACATTTTTAGAAGACATGAGTACATTATTACAATCTTTCATTAGGAAATGTCTTAGATATGACAGCAAAAGCACAAGTGATCAAAGAAAAGAAAGAGATAAATTGAACTTGATCCAAAATAAAAGATTTTGCATCTCAAAAGATACCATTGAGAAAATGCAAAGTCACCATAGGAATCGATAAAATATATGCAAATCTTTTATCTTTGGCGAAACTTGTATCTAGGATTTTTAAAGAACACTGACAACTCAACAATACAAAAAACCAACCGCATATTTCACAGATCTAGAACGAACTCTCCAAAAATTCATCTGGAATAAAAAAAGACCCCGAATAGCTGCAGCAATCCTGAGAAAGAAGAACAAAGTAGGTGGGATCTCAATACCAGATATCAAATTGTATTACAAAGCCACTGTTCTTAAAACAGTTTGGTACTGGTACAAGAACAGATATATAGATCAATGGAATAGAATAGAGACCCCAGAAATCGACCCAAACCACTATGCTCAATTAATGTTCGACAAAGAAAGCAAGAGCATTCAATGGAGTCAAGACTGTCTCTTCAATAAATGGTGTTGGGAAAATTGGACAGATACATGAAAAAAGATGAAACTAGACCAACAACTCACACCATACACAAAAATAAACTCAAAATGGATAAAAGACTTAAATGTAAGACGGGAAACCATAAAAATACTAGAGGAATCCACAGGCAGTGAAATCGCAAACATATATCGAAGGAATTTCTTCTCTGGTGCAATGGAAACTAAAGAGAAAATAAACAAATGGGACTACATCAAAATAAAAAGCTTTTGCACAACAAAGGAAACCATCAACAAGAGAACAAGAAGACCCACTACATGGGAGAACATATTTGCCAATGATACTACCAATAAGGGTTTGATCTCCAACATTTACAGGGATCTCATGAAACTTAACAAAAGAAGATAAACAATCCAATAAAAAAAAAATGGGCAATGGACCTAGATAGACACTTTTCGAAAGAGGACATACAGAAGGCCGAAAGACATATGAAAACATGCTCAAAGTCAGTCACTAATTATACGAGAGATGCAAATCAAACCGACAATGCATTATCATCTCACACCTGTCAGAATGGCTATCATCAACAAATCAACAAACAACAAGTGCTGGAGAGGATGTGGAGAAAAAGGAACCCTTCTGCATTGCTGGTGGAAATGCAGACTGGTGCAGCCACTGTGGAGAATAGTATGGAGCTTCCTCAAAAAACTAAAAATGGAACTCCCATTTGACCCAGTGATCCCACTACTAGGAATATATCCCAAGAAACTAGAAATGCCAATCAGAAAGGATATATGCATCCCTATGTTCATAGCAGAACAATTCACCATAGCTAAGATCTGGAAACAGCCTAAGTGTCCATCAGCAGATGAGTGGATTAGAAAACTGTGGTACATCTACACAATGGAATACTATGCTGTGGTAAAAAAGAAGGAATTCTTGCCATTTGCAACAGCATGGATGGAACTGGAGAGCATTATGCTAAGTGAAATAAGCCAGTCAGAGAAAGATAAATACCACATGATCTCACTCACTCATTTGTGGATTATAGAGAACAACATAGACTGATGAAAAGGGACAGATCCAAAGACTGAGAAACAGCGATCAGGCTATCAATCCCCAGAAGGAAAGTAGGGGAGGGAGGGGGTAAAGGGAAGAGATCAACTGAAGGACTCGTATACATGCATATAAGCCAAACCAATGGACATGGACAACAGGGGGATGGGAGCATGAGTGTGTGGGGAGGAGGGGGGAGGTTGGGGGTTAATGGGGGGGATGAGGACACATTTGTAATACTTTAATAAAAAAAAAAAAGAATAGAAATTTTAAAGAACAACAAAACAAACAAAAAAACCCAAACTAACAAAAACAATCTAATTTTAAAAATGACTCAAGGGTGTAAATAGACATTTATCTAAAGAAAGCATAAAAATTTACAATCAACACATGAAAATGTTAATGTAAAAAAACACTGAAACCTGTAAAGAATTTTTGTGAGTTTATTTGAGCCAAATTGTCGACATGCCAGGAAGTAGAACCTCAATGAATTGAGATAATGCTCCGGAGAATGGGGGGTTACATCTGTATTTATACATTGCAATCAAATGAGGGAATGTAGGTGAAATCATTGGTGATAGACTAGAGAAGCGGGAGAAAGCAAAGTGGGGAAACCCCTGGGATTGGATAAAAAGTAAAATGATAGACACATATTTAAGTAGGTGCAGGAACAATTAACATGATAATTAAGGAAGTTGTGGTCTCTGTCCTGGTGCCCTGGTTGTGCCCCAAGGGGTCCAGAAAAAGGGAAGTTACAAGTTACCCAGACATTTCAAGGGTATGTTATTATAAATGCAAAAAGACAGATAGGATCAGTTAAGGTAAAGGTTGACCTTGTCAGTGAAGATAGCAAAGTAGGACGTGACTACCCACCATAACTGCTTTTAGTTAAAATTTAAATTTGGACCATCCTTTGTGGTTACTTTAGGTCTCTGAGTTTGCAAGACCGCCATGCAGGCCTTCCCTGAGCCTGTCAGGTTCCTATATGGCCCCTTTCGTCCACAAAAATATGCTCAATATCATTAGTCATTAAGAGGATTGAATTTTTTGCCCTAACCGGTTTGGCTCAGTGGATAGAGCGTCAGCGTGTGGACTCAAGGGTCCCAGGTTTGATTTTGGTCAAGGGCATGTACCTTGTTTGCAGGCACATCCCCAATAGGGGGTGTGCAGGAGGCAGCTGATTGATGTTTCTCTCTCATCAATGTTTCTAACTCTCTATACCTCTCCCTTCCTCTCTGCAAAAAATCAATCTACACTAATAAAAGAGAAACATGGTAATTAGAGTACGACCGCTACCCTTCCCATTGGCTAATCATCATATCCTTATGAAAATTAACTGTCAGCCAAGATGGCGGCCGGCAGCCAGGCAGCTGGAAGCGAACATGCGGCTTGCTTGCTCCAGTGACTGCAGACTCCAACGTTCCCCGCCTGACTTGCAGGCCTCTGAGCTGGCAGTTTGAAACATTCTAACAAATATAGGCCGGGATCTCAGAGCTGGAGTTATACATTGTTTCGATTATAGAACCGAAACAAACCAGATACCTGCTCTCAGAGCTAGAGCCAGAGCTAAAGCTGGCCCAGAATAAAATTAAAAAAAGGAGCGGTTGGGAACTTCAGTCAACAACCACCAGCCTGAAAGCAGCCCTCAGCCCCTCACCCAGACTGACCAGGCACCCCAGTGGGGACCCCCACCCTGAAGGGTGTGTGACCAGCTGCAAACAGCCATCATACCCTCATCCAGGCTGGCCAGGTACCCCAGTGGGGACCCCCACCCTGATCCAGGACACCCTTCAGGGCAAACCAGCCGGCCCCCAGGCCTCTATCCTATATAGTAAAAGGGTAATATGCCTCCCAGCACCAGGATCAGCAGAGCAGCGAGGCCTCCTGGCACCGGATCAGCGTGACGGGGGCAGCGCCCAAACCCCCTGATCGCCCTGTGGCTCTGTGTGTGACAGGGTGCGGCGCCCCAACGCCCCTCCCCCCCCCCCCCCCCACAGGCCCTGCTCTGTGTGTGACAGGGTAGAGCCATAACCTCCCCATCGGCCCTGCCCTGAGTGTGACAGTAGCGGCGCCCCAACCCCCTGATCGGCCCTGCTCTGTGCATGACAGGGGGTGGCGCCAAAACCCCCCTGATGGGCCCTGCTCTGTGCGTGACAGGGGGTGGCACCGCAACCTCCCCATGGACCCTGCCTTGAGTGTGACAGGGGGTGGTGCCCCAACCCCCCAATCGGCCCTACCCTGAGCGTGACTGAGGGTGGGATCACAACCTCCCGATCCGCCCTGCTCTGTGCATGACAGGGGGCAGGGCCCCAACTCCCCAATCGGCCCTGCTCTGAGCCTGACCAGGGGCTGCACCTAGAAATTGGGCCTGCCCTCTGCCACCCGGGAGCAGGCCTAAGCCAGCAGGTCGTTATCTCCCAAGGGGTCCCAGACTGCGAGAGGGCACAGGCCGGGCTGGCCCCCCCCCCACCCCGCAGTGCACAAATTTTTGTGCACCGGGCTTCGAGTAAAATATATTTAACAATAACAAAAAAAGAGAATTCAATTTAAAAAAAATAGAAAATAAAGTTTTGCTCAGTATAGGGAGCAATTGAAACTTTCAGACACAGTTAATGGGATTGTAAAATGGCACAGCCACTTTGGAAAACAAATTGGACATTTATATGATTTAAAAAGTTAGTTCCCTGGTAAGTCTAGTGCCCACCTGGAACCAGATATAGTTAACACAACATTATTAACTATACTCCCTATGCTCTACTTTGCATCCCCATGACTAGTTTGTAACTACCCATTTGTGCTTCTTACTCCTTTCTTATTTTCCACCCTGTTTCTCAACACCCCTCCCATCTGGCAACAATCAGTTTGTTCCCTGTATCTAATTTTCCAGAGAATTAAGAAAATTCAACAAGCATTTGGATGAGAGGGAGACTCTGCAAACAGATGCTCATTTCTAAGAAAAAGATCCCTTGAAGTATGGTAACTGGTAAAAAAAAAAAAAAAAAGCAAGCAAGCAATGACAGAATGATAGGACTTAGCATTAAGAATAGAAGAGCTCGCACAGAGACCTATTGCTTTGAAACCCTCTTTGAGGCCTTCTTCCAATAACTTTTGCTTAATGTTGACTTTCCTAAATGTTGATTCTTATCCCTAGCGTCTCCAACTCCAGACAAAAGAGAAGAATAAATAATTTAAATAAATAACTCAAAATACATTTAGTAAATAATGTTACTATTTAGAGTCTACTAGAATTTATCTTAGACATCGCTGGCTGTATGCTTTATATTATATTCCTTTTAAACAAAATATTTCTGTATGGGAGAGTTATCAGTTCACTTTCACTAAACAAAAAGTGCTTCTTTTATTAAAATGACATTTGGTTAAACCTCCCTTTCTTTGCCATACATTTCAATAGCAATATCTGACATAATTCCCATAGTTAAAGAGGAAAATTTAACCATAGAATATATATACAGTCAGTAAAGATGAAAATAAATCATAACTTCTGAATGTGCCTGAAAAGAAATTTATGTCTGCTCCTTAATTGCTCTCCTACTGCAAATTTTGTTCACTCATAATATTCCGATAATGCAGTTCAGTTATTTTTATGGTGAAATGATATAATTTACAAAATTAGTAAATTACATGTTTATAGAGGAAACAAATAGGGGCAGGTTTAAATTTCTTTAGGAAAATTGTAGTATAAATTTTCAAAATGATTTCAACTGCCTGCTTATTCTACACTTTGCTTATGATATAATCCTAATTGCCCCCGAAGGAAATCATTTTAAACAAAAATTACTATATTATGTTTTCATAAATTTATTTTAAAGAAATGTTTCACACCTTTAGTATATATTTTACATGTCAAGTAAGTCTTTCCTTCTCCTTTGGCTTCATCTTTTGTCAGATCACTGCCAGTCAAAGATAAATTTAAAGGTAGTGCTACATATAGGAAAGTATATATGTTGGAAAATACATGATACAATTTTCAAGAAACAAATAATTTTTAAGTACTATATACCACAAAATAGCACATTGAAAATAGTAAAATTAAGATAAATAACCTGTCAGCGGGAGAGAAATCAAGATGGCGGCATAGGTAAACACCGGAGTTTGCTGCCTTGCACAACCACTTCAAAAATACAACTAAAAGATGGAACGGACATCACCCAGAACCACAGGATGGCTGGCTGAGTAGAAATTCTACAACTAGAAGGAAAGAGAAAAGCATACCGAGACTCAGAGGAGCTGCGGTGCACAAGTAAAATACTAAGGTACAGAGGCGCACGCGAAGCGGCATGGCGGCTAAGGGCAGTTGTCTTTTTCAATCGGGAGGGAGTCTCAGGCTCTGAGCTCCAGTTCCGGGCGAGTCTCTGGGGACCTAGATTCATACCAGAGAAGCGGGACTGTCTGGCATCGGTCGGAACTCGAGGGCAGCTTTCTCTCGGAGGTACTTGCAGCAATTGCTGGGACACTGAGAAGCGGGGCCTCTGAAGGCAGGACTGAGAGCAGCCATAACTGCTTGCTCCACCTGCCCTGTTGATCCCTTGGACGGAGGCATTTGCTGGATAGCCTCAGGCAGAGGCTAGATTAGCACCTCCCTAGAGCTCCAGGACAGAAGTTCTCCCACTGCAGACACAGCTGATTCTCACAGCCAATTGGCCTGGATGTCAATCCCTCCCAGTGTTAATGACAACAATCCAGTCTTAACTACAACAAGACTGTGCACAAAGACCACTCTTGTGCACAAGAGTGTCCTCCTCAGGTAATTGGGGAGGCTGAACCATCGGGCCCTAGAGGACACTTAGCACAGAAAACCACTTTATCAACACAGGGAAGCATAAAAAATGCAGAGACAAAGAAACAGGACACAAATGACAGAAATGGAGGAAAACAAACTGCTGGATATAGAGTTCAAAACCACACTTTTAAGGTTTTTCAAGAACTGTCTAGAAGTAGCCGATAAATTTAGTAAGACCCTCGAAAAGACTGGTGAGACCGCCGATAAATGTAGTGAGATCCTCAAGAAGTCTAGTGAGACCCTTGATGTTGTGATAAAGGACCAACTAGAAGTTAAGCATACACTGACTGAAATAAAGAATATTATACAGACTCCCAAAAGCAGACCAGAGGAGCGCAAAAATCAAGTCAAAGATTTGAAATACGAAGAAGCAAAAAAACACCCAACCAGAAAAGCAAAATGAAAAAAGAATCCAAAAATATGAAGATAGTGTAAGGAGCCTCTGGGACAGCTTCAACTGTACCAACATCCGAATTATAGGGGTGTCAGAAGAAGAGAGAGAGCAAGATATTGAAAACCTATTTGAAGAAATAATGACAGAAAACTTCCCCTACCTGGTGAAAGAAATAGACTTCCAAGTCCAGGAAGCGCAGAGAACCCCAAACAAAGGGAATCCAAAGAGGACCACACCAAGACACATCATCATTAAAATGCCAAGAGCAAAAGACAAAGAGAGACTCTTAAAAGCAGCAAGAGAAAGAATGTCAGTTATCTACAAGGGAGTACCCATATGATTGTCAGCTGATTTCTCAACAGAAACTTTGCAGGCCAGAAGGGAGTGGCAAGAAATATTCAAAGTGATGAATGCCAAGAACCTACAACCAAGATTACTTTATCCAGCAAAGCTATCATTCAGAATTGAAGGTCAGATAAAGAGCTTCACAGATAAGAAAAAGCTAAAGGAGTTCATCACCACCAAAACCAGTATTAGATGAAATGCTGAAAGGTATCCTTTAAGAAGAGGAAGAAGAAAAAAAAGGTAAAGATACAAATTATGAACAACAAATACACATCTATCAACAAGTCAATCTAAAAATCAAGTGAATAAATAATCTGATGAACAGAGTGAACTGGTGATTATAATAGAATCAGGGGCATAGAAAGGGAATGGACTGACTATTCTTGGGGCGGGGGGAGGGGAAGGGGTGTGGGGGATGCAGGAAGAGACTGGACAAAAATCGCGCACCTATGAATGAGGACAGTGGGTGGGGAGTGAGGGCGGAGGGTGGGGTGGGAACTGGGTGGAGGAGAGTTATGGGCGGAAAAAAGAGGAACAAATGTAATAATCTGAACAATAAAGATTTAATAATAATTAAAAAAATAACCTGTCAGCGTATTACATATACCCAGTAAAAATATTTCCTTTAAACATGGTGAACAAAGATATTCTCAAGGAAACAAAGGGAGAGGAATTGTTGCCAACATACTGTACTACAAGAATACTAAAAACAGTTCATTAAGTTCAATGCAAGAAGAAAGCAACACCTCAAGAAAGAGCAAATAACCGAATACATATAAAAGACAATAGAATGCATAAAGTAACCAAAATAACAATGTTTTGAGAGCTTTCTTTAGACATTAGGTAATAAAATTTATAAAAGTTTAGGTAAAAAAAAAGTGGTAAATGAATTTAAACTGTTACAATCTTCTTGTATAATCTGGGATAATACAAAGAGAGTAGTTTACATAGCTCAATAATAATTTATCAAATTTTGAAATTATAAGAGAAAGCACTAAAGAATGATAGAAAAATATATTACCAAAATTATAAAGTAGATGGTCAAATAGAATACTAAATAAAGACTTAATATAAAGAATACAGAAAATAGGAATCAAGCAGTGAAGAACAGTCAATGTGACTAAGTTGTTTTGAGCCTGGTCCCCTACATTGAAAGGTTGCAGGTTCGATTCCTGGTCAGGTACATACCTAGGTTGCAGGTTCCATCCCCAGTCTTGGCATGGACAAGAGGCAACCAATCAATATTTCTCTCTCACATTTCTCTCTCACATTTCTCTCTCTCTCTCTCTCTCTCTCTCTCTCTCTCTGTCTCTCTGTCTCTCTCTCTCCCTCTCTCTTCATTTTAGAAATAAAATAACACTCAATACTGATAGATTATTAGAAAAAAAAAACAAAGCTAACTACTAAATTATTCATAGGACAAAGTAAAATTACAATAAATATTAGAAAATATTTTAAATGAAAATAACAAAATCATGGTATAGCTGTTATAATAACCTGGTTGAACAGGAAAGGAACAAAGGGGAGACTAGGTAATATAGGTATGCCATTTATATAGCTTTGCCAGTATATATTCTGCAGTATACAGCTGCGGTTAACATTCTTCAAGTCTGTCCTTGTAGATCACTGGGGGAAGGAACTGAGTAGCAGATGCATGCCCAGTGAGGTCTTGATGATGTGGGAAGATGCTGTCCTGTCCCGTCACACCTGGGAGTGAGTCAGTGGCCAGAGCAGGCATGGCCACTGCAAGGGTGTGCAATCTGAGATACTTAGCTCATGAACAAAGAGCGTTCTCTCTCTTGGCTCTTTGGGCCCTCTTGTGCTCATGGCTCTCTTGTTGCAGGGGGCATAGTCATCTGCACTCGCCCACATAGCTCATGGCCATGTGGGACCCACACAATGGACTGATGGTCCAAATCTAACCTGATGCAGCCCTGGACTCACTCCATCATGGAACAGAAGCTCTGGACACTGACCCTGTTTTTAGCTCTACGGAACCCCCAGCTGCATATTTTCCAGGACTGCTTTAAGGGACATGGGACTTTAGAAATGGAGAGATATAACTCTACATAAATAAACCACTCATTCTCCCCTATGAGTCTTAGAAAATTATTTTTCTCAAGATATAGCAAGTACCCCACTCCCACTAGTGATGGAGAAATTCCACCCACTCGATTCTCTGGCAACAATACATGTTAGAACATGGCTGAATCCCCAAAGTGTCATGTTGTACAAAAGGAGGAAAACAGAAAAGAATGCATGAAGTATTCATACTTTCATATATCACTTAAGTATAGATCAACATTGGAAAGTCTGTTAACATTTTCCCTATCTAATAAAAGACAAAAAGGGTAATTAACCATATCTCCACTATGCTTCCCATTGGCTAATCAGCGAGATATGCAAATTAACTGCCAACAAAGATGGCAGCCGGGAGCCACCCAGCTGAAGCAAGCAGGAGGCTTGCTTGCTCCAGTGATTGAGGAAGCCAAGGTTCCCCGCCTGCCACGGCCCAGCTCTGAGCCCAAAAGCAACATTATTTCAATTATAGAAGCTAAACAAACCCAAGATACCTGCTTTCAGCCAGCCACAGCCTCAGAGCTGGGAGCGCCAGAGACAGCAACAGAGTTTCAATTATAGAAGGTAAATAAATTCCAGAACAAAAAAGAAAAATGAAAAAAGGAGAGGCTGGGAGCTTCAGTCACCCACCAGCCTGAAAACGGCCCTCAGACCCTCACCCAGACCGGCCAGGTACCCCATTGGGGACCCCCACCCTGAAGGGGGTGTGACCAGCTGCAAACAGCCATCATCCCCTCACCCAGGCTGGCCAGGCACCCAAGCGGGACCCCCACCCTGATCCAGGACACCATTCAGGGCAAACCAGCCGGCCCCCACCCGTGCACCAGGCCTCTATCCTATATAGTGAAAGGGTAATATGCAAACTGATCTTAACATCAGAAAGACTGGGAATGATGGGTCACTATGACACACACTGACCACCAGGAGGCAGATGCTCAATGCAGGAGCTGCCCTCTGGTGGTCAGTGTGCTCCCACATGGGGGAGCTCTGCTCAGCCACAAGCCAGGCTGATGGCTGCCAGTACAGCGGTGGTTGTGGGAGCCTCTCCTGCCTCCTCAGCAGAGCTAAGAATGTCTGACTGCAGCTTAGGTCTGCTCCCCGCTGGCAAGTGGACATTTCCCAAGGGCTGCCGGGCTGCCGGGCTGCCAGAGGGATGTCTGATTGCCAGCTTAGGCCCAATACCCAATAAAGCAGTCCTAAGCCAGCAGGTGATCATCCCCCGAGGGGTCCCAGACTTGGAGAGGGCACAGGCCGGGCTGAGGGATGCCCCGAGTGCACAAATTTTTGTGCACTGGGCCTCTAGTATATATATAAAAGGCTGAGTGACCAACCATCCATCCAACAGACTGTCTGACCAACCAACCAACGGGTACATATGACATGCACTGGCAATTTAAAAATAAATGTTGACTCATGCATGTGCCACATATAAAGCTCTCACTGGTGCCAATTACATGCATGTGTTTCGATCTGTAAAAATTATAGGATAAGAATAAATTTCATTTTATAGCTATACTAGAGGCCCAGTGCACAAAAATTTGTGCACTCAGGGGGGTCCCTCAGCCTGGCCTGTGCCCTCTTGCAGTCTGGGACCCCCTCAGGGGATGACCACCTGCTGGCTTAAGATCGCTCCCCGGGGGATCAGGCCTAAGCTGGCAGTCAGACATCCCTCTAGCAGCCGGGGACCTCTTGGGGGAAGCCCACTTGTCAGCAGGGAGCAGGCCTAAGCTGCAGTCCGAAATCCTTAGCGCTGCTGAGGCAGCGGGAGAAGCTTCTGCCATCACCACTGTGCTGTCAGCCATCAGCCTGGCTTTGGTCTGAGCAGAGCTCCCCCTGCATTGAGCATGGTCAGTTTGTGTCATAGTGACCAGTTATTCCCAGTTGTTCTGCTGTTAGGGTCAATTTTCATATTACCCTTTTATTATATAGGACTAGAGGCACGGTGCACAAAAATTTGTGCACTCGGGGGACGGGGGGCGGGGGGTCCCCCAGCCCGGCCTGTGCCCTCTCGCAGCCTGGGACCCCTTGGGAGATAACGACCTGCTGGCTTAGGCCTGCTTCCGGGTGGCAGAGAGCAGGCCCAATCCCTAAGTGCAGCCCCTGGTCAGGCTCAGAGCAGAGCCTATTAGGGAGTTGGGGTGCCGCCCCATCATGCACAGAGTAGGGCGGATTGGGAGGTTGCGATGCCACCTTCAGTCACGCTCAGGGTAGGGCCGATTGGGGGGTTGGGGCACCGCCCCCTGTCACACTCAAGGCAGGGTCCATGGGGAGGTTGTGACACCATGCCCTGCCACGCACAGAGCAGGGCCAATCAGGGGGTTGGGGCGCTGCCCCCTGTCACTCACAGAGCAGGGCCCATCAGGGGGTTGGGGCGCTGCCCCCTGTCACTCACAGAGCAGGGCCCATCAGGGGGGTTGAGGCTCCGTACCCTGTCACTCACAGAGCAGGGTCAATCAGGGGGTTGAGGAGCTCCCCCCTGTCACTCACAGAGTAGGGCCGATGGGGGAGTTGGGGCACCGCCCCCTGTCACACACAGAGCAGGGCAGATCAGGGGGTGGGGGCGCTGCACCCTGTCACACTCAGGGCAGGGCCAATGGGGAGGTTATGGCTCTACCCTGTCACACACAGAGCAAGGCCCATGGAGGGGGGTTGGGGCGCCACCCTCTATCACCCACAGAGCAGGGCTGATCAGGGGGTTGGGCGCCACCACTGTCACACTCGGGGCAGGGCTGATGGAGAGGTTATGGCTCTACCCTGTCACACACAGAGCAGGGCCAATCAGGGGATTGGTGAGCTCCCCCCTACCAGGCACAGAGCCTGGGTGATCAGGGGGTTGGGGCGCCTTCTCCTGTCACAAACAGAGCAGGGCGGATAGGGAGGTTGTGGCCCCGCCCCCTGTCACACACAGAGCCGCAGCGTGATCAGGGGGTTTGGGCGCTGCCTCCTGTCACGCTGATCCCAGTGCTAGGAGCCTCGTTGCTCCGCTGATCCCGGTGCTGGGAGGCATATTACCCTTTTACTATATAGGATAGAGGCCTGGTACATGGGTGGGGGCTGGCTGGTTTGCCCTGAAGGGTGTCCTGGATCAGGGTGGGGTTCCCCACTGGGGTGCCTGGCCAGACTGGGTGAGGGACTGATGGCCATTTTTAGGCTGGCCATGTCTCCCAGTGACCCAAGCTCCCAGCCTCTCTTTTTTTTTCTTTTATCTTATTTTTTCAGTAGGTATCTGGGATTTATTTATCTTCTATAATTGAAACTTTATAGCCTTGAGCATAGCCCAGGTCCAGCCAGGGTAGGGGGGAAGCTTGGATTCCTCCATCACCGGGTTTACCCAAGCCTCTTGCTTGTTCCAGTTCTGTGGCCGCCACCATCTTTGTGACGGAGTGATGGAGTGATGATTAATTTTCATGTTATTCTTTCATTAGATAGGATTAAAATATTTCTTCTAATTAATTTCCTTTCAATGCGTATAAATCCATGCACTGGGCCACTAGTCTATATAAAAGGCTAAGTGGCTGACCATACATACATCCAACCATCCCACTGACCAACTGGCCGGCACATATGACATGTACTAGCAATTTAAAATTAAACGTTTACTCACGCATGCATGATACATATAAAGCTCTCACTGGTGCCAGTCGTAATGCGTGTGTTTCGATTTATCATTCTTGATCGTGAATTTGCTTGTTTTTGTTGACATTCTGAAGCTGAAAGAAAGTGGCGGCGTCAACAGAATATGTCTGACACTGGCCTCCAATTTAAATTAATTCAAAGATAGTTTCCCGTGATGCCAGCATTTGCAATGACTATTAATAAATCACAAGGACAAACTCTAGACAGAGTAGGAATATTCCTACCTGAACCCATTTTCGGACATGGTCAGTTATATGTTGCTTTCTCTCAAGTTCGAAGAGCATGTGACATTAAGGTTAAAGTTGTAAATACTTTTTCACAAGGGAATTAGTCAAGTACTCTGAAAGTGTTTTACTCTTAATGTGGTATACAGGGAGATATTAGAATAAGTTTAATCAATTTATCAGTCATTGTTTTTATCAATATTGTTTTTATATAATTTTTTTTGTTTTTATATCATTTTAAAATATTTCTTCTAATTAATTTCCTTTCAATGTGCATGAATCCATCCACTGGGCCACTAGTTAAAATATAAAAGTAGATAAAAAATATGATATGTTAGTGTAAAATTTTAAGTTACACTAGAAAAAATAAAGTCCCTCTTCTAATAGCAACAACAACTCTAAGATACCTAGAATAATTTTTTTAATATAATGTTTCTGGACTTCCTGGAAAAAGTTGCAAAGCAATATTAAAAAACATAAAACAAAAACAAAGAAAGCTAATGAATAAATAGATGTTATATGTTCATCGATGGGAGGATACAGTATCTAAAAGATAAACATTCTTTCAAAAATTAATATAAATTTTCAATGCAATTTCAATTAATGTCCACAGGGTTTTTTTATGAAACCCAACAGGGATGGGGAGAATTCTTATTAGTTATCAATTTTATAATAAAACTTTAGAAATAAACACTGTTCAATATTGCACTTACATAGATTAATAGACAAATGAACATAAAACAAAAACAGCCCAGCTGGTGTCGCTCAATGGTTGGTGTTGACTCATGAACCAGGAGGTCACAGTTTGATTCCCGATCAGGACACATGCCCAGGTCTCAGGCTCAGTTCCCAGTAGGGGTCATGCAGGAGCCAGCTGATCAATGTTTCTCTTTCATCATTGACATTTATATCCCTCTTTCCCTCTCCATTCTCTCTGAAATCAATAAAAACATACATTTTAAAAAATTATATGACAATTTCTCCTATGACAAAATTTATATCAATAAAGAGATAGTAAATAGATTACTGAATACCAAAGTGGAAAAAACAAACATAAGTTGTAAGAGACACCACAAAAAATAATCTAAGATATTAAAATTACTAACTTGTCTTCTTAAAACAATCTAGACACAAACATAAACAAAAAATAATGCCACAATGCAAATGAATAACAGATATCCAGAATACAGATTTTAAAAAGAAAACCCCTACAAAGTATTGAGGAATCAGCACAATAAATAGTCAATTTCAAAAGAAAGCCTAAGTGATCAATAAATAAATGAAAATGTGTTCATTTTCAGAAGTCACATATGAAAGCAAGGTAAGAGAGCATTGAAATAATATCCCACACATCAGATCAGCTAATGTTAAGTATTCTTAGAATATGCTATGTAGGTGAAGATGTGCAAGATAAACAGTTGGGCAGCAATGCTGCTAATTAACAGTTGGAAATAAACTGTTTCAAGTGGAAGAGGCCATGGTAACTTCTCCGTAGGTTGTGCCACTTGTGATGTCAGACATTGAAGAGTTAGGGGATAACAGGAGATAAGAAGCCAGAGAAATGTTACAGGAATAATTGCTCCTCCACCAGCCATCCAGAGTGTGGATCCCTTGGACTATGCAGAGATTCTCAGGTGGAGAAAAACATATTTTAAAATTATTTTTATAAACTTGGTCATGTGACTTCCCCTCATTACAAAACAGAGGTAAACAATGGTATCTGTGGTCCTTCCTAGAGACAGCTTTTTCTGTAGACCACTGTTGCTAGTTTTACTAGTGGGCAGGGAGAGTATAGAATTATGTATTAACAAACCGGCACATTCAGATTGGGGGAGAATGGCTGGAAGGGCCTTCTCTCTGCACGTATCTGAGCGTCGTGGTCCTGAGAAAATGACTTCAGCCTTCACTGCAGGCATCCAGGGCAGAGGTGGTACCTTATCCAAACCTCATGGCCCTCCAGTGGGCTTTGACCCAAGATGTGTGGCATCTATCTTTCTTTGCATATTACCTTTCAATGTTCTACTTTATTTTAATATAGGACCGAGATGCAAACAGACAACTTTGATAACCACCTGTTCATATTTATATAATGCCAAAAAGATGACACTTTGGCTCAAGGTCTCTGAGCCAGGCAATTGAATGGCTGAAATTAGAGAGATGGTCACCTGATTGTCAGCCCTATGTTCATTAACAGGAAAAATGTGCGGGGGGAAAAAACACACACAGTAAGCTCTAGTGAGTGGAATGAGACAGCACACCTTTTTTGTGCATCTCTGCTCCATATGTGTTTGATCCTGAAAACATAGGTGTACAAAATAAACTATTGATCAAAATAGATCCAGAGGCATAGAAGCATGGAACAGACTGTTGAATCTCAGAGAGAATGTGGGGGAGGATAGGTGGGTGGTAAGTGATCAACCAAAGAGCTTGTATAAATATATGAATAACCCATGGACACAGACAATAGGATCATGAAGGCCTGGATGCAGGGTGGGCTAGAAAGGGTCTATGGGGGGGAGGGGACATATGTAATACTTTCAACAATAAAGATTAAAAAAGAAGAAAATGTAGATGTAGGTGGAAGGTGCTGCAGAGGAACACATGTGGACACACAGACCTGGTTAAGGCTTGCATTTTCAAGTCTCCTATTAGGCAGAGAGTTAAGGAAAATTCCCAGCACTGTATGGTATTTTGTGTGCATGTAGCAATTTTTTATTAATGAATACATCAAAAAGAGGAGTTAAAAATAGTGTGGATGATGAAATGGGTGATCGATAATGAAGATTGCTACTTATGTAGTAAGAAAATATTGACTTAAGTTTAAAATATAATGTAAGATCAGTTTTAGTGTTATAAGAGTGATCAAGTAATGGGTACTTAAAACACACATGCATATCAGATAAAATTTAGTATATGAAGTAATCATTCAGTATATAAGCATGCAAGGAATTACATATATATGTGAATTCATGTATTTATAAATTATGAAGACCAATTGAAGCAAAATATGTGAATACTAGAGGCCTGATGCATGAAATTCACGCACGGGTAGGGTCCCTAGGCCTGGCCAGTGATCAGGGTCAATCAGGGCCTTCCAGCTGCCAGTTGGGGCCTTCCTTTGTTTCACACCACCCCCTAGTGGTCAGCGCACAGCATAGAGAGCGATCAAACTCCCGATCTCCCAGTCAAATTCCCGACAGGCACTTTGCATATTAGCCTTTTATATATATAGATGGGCCCAGAAATTAGGCTCCCCAGCTCAAATCAATAACTGACCATATTGTTCTTATCTAAGGATGATATGCAATTAACAAGAAAAATGTCAGTGTGAATCAAGAAAAGATTACATGAACAGATTTTCTTATTATAATAATAGTAACCGGTGGCATGACTATACTAGCATCTTAGACAGTCTCCCTACATTCAGTATTTCTCTGCTCCAGACTCTTGTGGACATTTCTACTGAATTAAACATATTTGGCTGAGAGCAGTTATAGAATAACTTCAACACATTAAGAGACATTTTTTCTTTCCCCTAAAATAAGTGTACAGTAAATAAGTTCTCACTTAATATTCACAATACATTTTTGGAGACTGTGACTTGAAACAAAGTATAAGGAAACCAATTTGATCACAGGCTAATAAGAGTTAAGTTTCTATAGCATATTTCTGGTCACAAAAGCATCACCAAACTTTTAAATAAAGACACAAAACACTTCCAACACCAAGCATTTAAGGAAGGTTCATTAAAATAAGATAATGATTTTCCAAAACCTGTTTATGCCCATTCAGGGTCTTAGGTGACCCGAGCTAGTCCCATCAGCTCAGGGTACAAGGCGAAACCCCACGATGGACAGAACATCCTTCCAACATGGTGCGCCACGCATAAACCCTCACTCACTTAACCTGGGGCAATTTAGACACACCAAGTTACCTCGCGTGCACATCTTGGGACTGTGGGAGGAAACCAAGTACCTGGAGGAAACCCAAGCAATATTTTGAGAACATTCACACTTCACACAGACAGTGGCCCCGGCCAGAAACTGATCTTCTGACCAACCTTATAATGAAATGATGTTGAAGGAAATTACATTATTTGAGGATCGACTGTATCTATCTTTGACCATTATCTACAAAGATGAATTACTGAAATGACATTACTGTCTAAGCACACTTTGTCTTGAGCCCTTTGTAAGCTAGGCAAATTTAATTCTTATCTTAGATTCAATCACATTTCTCTCCCAACACCGTGAGAAAGCCCTCCTGTGTGTATTTATTCATCGTCCTGTATAGTAAACTCTACGAAAGTTGCAGATTGCTCTAAAGCAGGGGTGGGCAAACTTTTTGACTCGACGGCCACAATGGGTTCTTAAACTGGACAGGAGGGCCGGAACAAAAGCATGGATGGAGTGTTTGTGTGAACTAATATAAATTCAAAGTAAACATCATTACATAAAAGGGTACGGTCTTTTTTTTTTTTTTTTTTTTAGTTTTATTCATTTCAAATGGGCCGGATCTGGCCCGCTGGCCGTAGTTTGCCCATGGCTGCTCTAAAGCCATGTTTGATAGGATGACCAGGTCACCACCTCACATTCAGACCTATTATGGGTCATTGATCGCAAAGGCAATAGAATTTACATGGATGCTTTGCTTAGCTCCCCGTGGAGAACGGTTGCGCCCTAGCAACTGGACAGAAGAAGTACATGTAGCTGGTCATGCACTGCTGCTCATATTTTGTCATGGAAATCAGTAAGTTCCTCTGGGGTCTTGGATTTGAGTTTGCCTTTAGTTAGGTAGTAATTGTTTGGGTAGTAAATTATGCAGAAGTAAACAGTTTTCTGAATCCATCAACACCCAGATTGCTAGTGTAGTTGTTCATTGATTTTTTGAGTCATTTTTCCCTATTGTAAGAGGAAAAATATGAAAAGATACTAATTATTATGACAATGCTCCCAGGATACATTGACTCTTGTATCAATGATTTACAAAAATCACAGATGTTTGAGAGACCTAACTGCCTTTTGCTCCGTTTATGATTTTTCATGTTTCTTATGTACCAATCTAAGTATATCATACGTATTTCAAAATGACACTTGATTTTATACCCTTGTATAAAACACACACAATTAGGATCATACATATGGAAGCCTAACTATTATTGTTCTTTCATAGTTTAGCATAAAAGGTAAAAGCGAAGATGACTTGCAGATCATACGTGGCCTCTAAAATTCTGATACTAACCAGATGAATAGTGTGAACAGTAGAAATCTAAAAATGTTAAATGTTTAATTTCCCAAAGTTATACAGGAACTTTGCAGGTCACAGCAATGCATGGAAAATGAGTATAATCACAGGAATAAAAGCAGACATTTATGTATATGCTTTTAAAATAACTATCTCTAAACTTATCTAACCCATGTCGCAAGGTGAACTTGGTATACCTTGAGCATAATGCAAATGAGTGCCTCTATAGCAGTGGTTCTCAACCTTCCTAATGCCGCGACCCTTTAATACAGTTCCTCATGTTGTGGTGATCTCCAACCATAAAATTATTTTCATTGCTACTTCCTAACTGTAATGTTGCTACTGTTTTAAATCGTAATGTAAATATCTGATATGCAGGATGTATTTTCATTGTTCGTGACCCACAGGTTGAGAACCGCTGCGTCTAAAGAGAGCAGAGACCCATGTCAAGGAAGCAGTTGTTGTCCGAGCAGATGCTATTTTTCTAGGGCCAAAGAGTTTTTAAAGATGACAAATCATTTTACTGTGCAATGTCTGTGACAATTTAATATGTTAATGGACAAGGGAGTAACTTAACATCAATAAAGTCATAAAAGCAAATTTTTCTAAGCTTATTTTATTTATGTACCATTTTCCAGGATCAATTCACTGAACTAGGGTTCTATAAAGCACATTTTGGGATAATTAGTTCATGGCATAAGTAGTTCTATGACCAAGTCTAGTTAGAGATGTGCAAAGTATTAAAGCAACAGTTTCATAACTTACAACGAAAACCATACCTCGTATAGCTAGTTGAGTGTAGATCTATTTAGGCCTCTGTAAACAGAGACAAAGACAGAAAATAGAGTCAAGGATGAGAGTGAATAGAATGAGAAAAGGCAAGGGAGTTAAAGACATAAGCTTGACAGAAAATAAAGTGGAACCAAAGGAACTTTTTGTGATTCAAAATGAATGCTAAAAGTGTGATGAGCAGCACAGTGAGAGCAGATGCACATAGCTCAGTGCATAGGCTTTCTAACAGGATTTCTTCAACAAGTGAAAGAAACTCTCTGACCTCCATATCCTGGTAGATAGAATGGGATTATATCACGGAGATTAAATGAAATCATATGAGCCATAGCGTGGCAATGCAGTTGGCCAATAAAATGTTTCTCTTTTAGGTTTGTGTAATGTGCAGTACACAATGATTGTTTTCTAACGTAAGGAGATGTATTATTTTTAACTCATCTTTCTAAGAGCATGTCTTCTAAAAAACTGAAACTACATCCACAGAGAAGAACAAAAGGAGGTAGTTAGAGGAGCAGCCCCTGAGTTCTGTGAACATGGCTTTTTCCCCTGAACATTAACATCATTGTGTATTTAATAGGAAGAGAACAGAGCGACAAAGCACAGATATAGTTAAATGTGGTTTTGTTAGAGGCTTAAGTTGTTTCAATTTTGTCGGCTCTCACAACATTTCCTGTTAACAAAACTTTCAGTGCTTTAAATTTTAAGTCGATAAACCAACTTTGTATGATTGCAATCACTAACACAGAAACGCAAAAGAGAAAAGTAATATGAATGATGCCATCACATGAACGCAACATAAGGCTCCCCAAAAAAGTCTATTTGATCTGATAACTAATATCTCAGAGCTGTCACTTCTGAGAGCCCCTGCTAGCCTCTCCTGTTCTTTTAATGTTTCTTTTCTGTGGTGATTTTGCACCTCCAATTTTACCTTTCTCTTATTATTCCTTATAGAGGTTTGAAAATAATAGCGTTGGCAGATTTAGAAATACAAACTTATTTTAAAAAATTAGAAACTATTAAAGTACAGATTATTCATTTTGCTTAAAGCATCATTTTCCATTGCAAACTTCTTGAGCGTCAAAGGAGACTTTTACCCTCTTAGTTTTTATTGTGTTTTTCTTTTTATGTATAAACATGTCATTAAACCATGGCCAGAAAGTCAATGCCCTGCTGAAACCCCTGCATCACTTCCCTCAAATCAAAATGAGATCCTCCCCACGGCCACAAAGTGTGTTTTGAACGGGCCCCTAACACCTCGTCTTCCTGGGTTGCCCTGCTCCCTGCGCTTTGGCTACAGTGCCCACCATTGCTCAGGTGCTTTTCCCAAAAATAATTCTCCTGGAGCCAAAAGCACAGCTGTTCCCACGCTGCTTTCCATACCAGCCTGTGTTTAGCCTTCACACTATGGGCCTCAGTGCATAATTATTTTTTAGATCATTTGAATGGTTGCTGCATTTCACTAAAATGTGAGTCTTGTAACAATAGACAAGGACAATTAGGAGTCAAAGATCACACTGTAATCATCTCACAATAGATTGGCCAAATCTGTTATACCTTCAAAGATTATAGAAATTTTATAATGTTGAAAATAGATAATTAAAAAAGGTACTTAACTTACCATTTTCAATAATCTATAATTTGAACTTAATTATTCACAGTTTCGTATTCCTTGGCCTTTTTGCAGTATTTCTTTGATGTTCTAATTTCATTAAAATGAGAAATTCCAGATTCATGCAGTTCACTTCACACCCCACAATGGAGAGAGACGATTGAGGAGGGCTTCTTAAAAGTTCTAAGGATACGACCTTTGGTTATATAAAAAAGTTTCATTTTTATCTCAAGGTCTCCAAGGCTTGACAGAAATATTCTCTGCCTGTCACTTCTCTCTTTCTCTCTCAGGTAAATTAAGTTACCTAACTACTGTCATCTCTTCTTCTTCATAAGTATGTATTGGATCAAGATTTTTTAAAACTGATTTTGCTTGACCTTCCAGATAGATGATATATTTGAAAAAGTCCTTGAGTTAAGAGGTACAGAATTCTGAGTGCTACTGGGTTTATTGGAGATATTCACATTGGCTCTCTTGCTTTATGTTAAAATATACTTTACCTATTTTAAATTTTCTTTTACAAAATATTTTAAAGAGTGTGAAGATAGATACATTTGCATATTTTCACATCAAAACTTTATTATCTTTTATTTTATAATTCATACTTGTGAAGCTTTCATTCAACATTGAAAAATACTTCTTTTTAAAAAACATATTTTTATTGATTTCAGAGAGAAAGGGAGATATAGAAACATCAATGATGAGAGAGAATCATTGATTGGCTACCTCCTGCACACCCTCTACTAGGGATCGAGCCCGCAACTTGGGCATGTGCCCTTGACCGGAATCGAACCTGGGACCCTTCAGGCCAATGTTCTATCCACTGGCTAGTGCTCCACCACTTTGCGCCTATGTATGCAAATTAACCGCCATCTTTGTTGGCGGTTAATTTGCATATCGCTCTGATTAGCCAATGGTGGGCATAGCGAAGGTATGGTCAATTTGAATCTTTATCTATTATTAGATAGGATATGCAATACACTATGCCAAGTAGTTCAGAAATATATTTTACAGCAATTACTTGTTCCTACCATTATTCTCATCTGCACTAATAAAAGACAAAGATGCTAATTGACCATACCTTCGCTACACCCAAGCCATGCCCACCAGCCAATCAGAGCAACTATATGCAAATTAACCCAACCAAGATGGTGGCCGGCAGCCATGGAGCTGAAACAAGCAGGAGGCTTAGTTGCCCCAGCAATGGAGGAAGCCAAGCTTCCTGCAGCCAGCTGTAGCCTTTGCAAAAGGTAACAAAGTTTCAATTATAAAAGCTAAATAAATCCCAGATACCTGTTTCCAGCCAGCCTCCATTGGGAGCTTGGGTGGCCTGGGGCTTGGCCAGCCTGCAAACAGCCATCAGCCCCTCACCCAGGCTGACCAGGGACCCCAGCAGGACCCTCCACCCTGAAGGGGCTGTGGCTAGCCTGAAAATGGCCCTCAGACCCTCACCCAGGCTGGCCAGGCACCCCAGCAGAGATCCCTACCCTGAAAGGCCTGTGGCCAACCTGCAAACAGCCATCAGCCCCTCACCTAGGATGGCCACACCCTCAAGGGGGGGAATCCCGACTGGGGGTCTTGGCCAGGCTGCAAACAGCCATCAGGCCCTCACCCAGGTTGGCCACACCCTCATGGGGTAAGGGTCCCTGCTGGGGGTTTTGGCCAGCCTGCAAATAGCCATCACCCCCTCACCCAGGCTGGCCAGGCACCCCAGCAGGACCCCCCTCTCTGAAGGCGGTGTGGCCAGCCTGGAAACGGCCCTCAGCTCCTCACTCAGGCTGGCCAGGCACCCCAGCAGGACCCCCACCCTGATCCAGGACACCCTTCAGGGAAAACCAGCTGGCTCCCAGCCATGCACCAGGCCTCTATCATCATATATAATATAATAAAATGTTGATATGCAAATTGACCATAACAGCAGAGCGACCAGTAATGACTGGTCACTATGACACACACTGACCACCAGGGGGCAGACGCTCAATGTGGGAGCTGCCCCCTGGTGGTCAGTGTGCTCCCACAGGGGGAGCTCTGCTCAACCACAAGCCAGGCTGACGGCTGCCAGTACAGCGGTGGTGGTTGAAGTTCCTCCCGCCTCCTCAGCAGCGTTAAGGATGTCTGACTGCAGCTAGGCCTGCTCCCTGCTGGCAAGTGGACATCCCCTGAGGGCTTCCAGGCTGCTAGAGCCATGTCTGACTGCCAGGTTAGGCCCAATCCCCCAGGGAGTGGGCCTATGCCAGTAGATGGTCATCCCCTGAGGGGTTCCAGACTGCAAGAGGGCACAGGCCTGGCTGAGGGACCCTCCTGAGTGCACAAATTTTTGTGCACCGGGCCTCTAGTTAGTAAATAAAAGCATTTGAATCCCCTTTCTTCTCTTCACCTGAACGCTAGGTTTGTGTTCTTCTCTTAGGAACCCTTATGATTTCAAGACATAGACCTCAGTTGAACTAAAGTAACAGAGCTTCTTTATTAGTATTTTTTAAAAATCCTGAGTGACATTTTACCCTGTGTTTACTCCGGTATCATTTATGACACACAGATTTGCATGATGAATTTACCTATCTAGAGTCCTCTTGGTAAGTCATGTGTCCCACAGTCCTGATCCCCATATAATTCATAGGTCATCTTATTCCCTTTGTCAAGCTCTCTAGGATCCTCCTCTGTATAGCTCATTGTTAAATGTCATGCTTATTGGCATGCCTTTTGCTCTCATGGTACTAACATAGGAGAGGAAATAATAAGATGCAGCTTCAGGATGACCTTAACAAGTTTTTAAAGTGTTTCTTCCTTGGACAAGACCCTATTATTATTAGTAATTCACATGAAAACTCTAAAATCTGAAGAAACCATTAAAAAGCAAGTTGAGACTTCCTTTACTTGGCCATGTCAAAACATGGCAACATCTCACTGGAAACATCAAGTTTACTGAGCCCAGTTCAAAATTGTCCTCTTAATCCCCAAGCTTTTTGCTTGTTTCACAATGAGAGCTGCCTTCTTTTCTCCTTCCTGGGCCCACCTCACCCAAACTGAGATGGGGATGGTGACAGTGGCTCCAACCATCTAAAGCAAGTTTTCTTGGTCTCTCTGAACCTTTGAGCTGAGAATAGCTGATAATAGGTGTTAGGGTGAGGGAGTTTCTACCTATGCCCTTTGCTAGATGTCTTCCTTCTCCACATAGGTCCCCTTTGGGGGCTGAAGATGTGTAACCCATGTGATTGGCAGGAGGGAAGGTCCGGCCCCTCAGGACATCAAAAACCTCTCTTCTTGGGAATTACATCCTGACTCTAACTCATCTGTATACTCTTTACCATATGAACCTGCATGTAATACACTTTTTGGCAACCTGTCCCTTTAATGGTTGGATAGAGGAAAGTTATAGGCATTACAGGAGATAAAAAGAAAAATCCCATCAGCAGATGAGTGGATTAAAAAATTGTGGTGTTACATCTACACAATGGAATACTATGTTGCTGAAAAAGGAACTCCTTCCTGTTGCAACAGCATGGATGGAGCTGGAGAGCCTTATGTTAAGCGAAATAAGCCAGTTGAAGAAAGATAATTATCACATGATCTCACTTATTTGTGGAATATAATGAGCAACATAAACTGATGAACAAAAACAGATCCAGAGACAGTGAAGCAGTGATCAGACTGTCAAACCTCAGAGGGAAGGCAGAGGAGGGTGGGGGTAAGGGGGAGAGATCAAGCAAAGGACTTGTATGCATGCATATAAGCATAACCAATGGACACAGACACGGGGGGGGTGTGTGAGGCCATGAGCATGGGGGGGGCGCACAATGGGGGGACAAGGACACATATGTAATACCTTAATCAATACAGAAAATTTTAAAAAAGATAGACAATAAGCAAATTAGCCCTGGCTGGGTGGGCTAAATTGGTTAGATTGGTTAGAACCCAAGGTTGTGGGTTTGATCCCCAGTTAGGATGCATACTAGAATGAACCAATGAATGCATAAATAAGTGGACCAATAAATCAATGTTTCTTTCAACAACAACAAAAAGAAGAATCATCTCTATAAGCATGAAATTTATCTTGTAGTTAGGCTAGCTGAGAAGAAAAAACTAAGAACAATTCAATCTCTCTCTCTCTCTCTCTCTCTCTCAGATAGATAGATAGAGAGAGAGAGAGAGAGAGAGATTGAATATTTGCAAATTATTAGGTACTATGTTAGAGACTCCCACGTGCAGACATCAGTGTTGGTGAGAGCCTGGTATTGGCAAGGAATATAGATTTTGTTCTTTATTTCCAGCCACCACTGCTAGGAAACTCACTAGAAGCATAGGGCACTTCTGTCCAGACCAAGACTCAGCCTGGGTTGGAAATGATGGGGCTTCATGAGAGCAGCCGTTACCCATGGAACTCGCACGTGTGCTCCATTCTATTCCCCTCCCAACACTTTCAACTCCCAGTTGGGCAGTTATTTTTGACAGTTAACGACTCAGTTATTTCTGCTTCCAGCAAGCACCACTGGTCCCCACAGCTTCATGCACTCCTCAAATCAGTGGGTCTTTCTTTGCCAACCCCCTTATTTTGTCACATCCTCCCAATAGAGTGACTCTTCAGTTAAAGCTGTTTTGTTTCCTCTGAGAAAATAGTCTCATGATATTGTTATGATCCAAAACCAGAATAAAATAGCTATCATCTATCTATCATCTATCTATCTATCTATCTATCTATCTATCAAATCTGTCTATAATTTATCTTCTGTGATACATAAGCTCAGGTTTTCTCATACTGGTTCTCACTGAATGTTGATATGCATGTTTGCTTCAGTCTAGTCCCCTAAAATTTAAAGAGAAGTTTTAGTCTCACTTCAGGCGATACATTTCTGGGTTACATTCACTTTTGGTGCGGTTGGATGTATTTCTTTTTCTGCCTCCCACTTTCCAGAGCCTGGCTGATGAGCAAAGTGGGAAATCAAATAACCCAACATAGAAGGCAGCAGCCGTCACTCCGGTAGACAGCAGCTGCACAGCACAGCTACCTCGTGGACATCATGCTGTATGTGAGGCTCCTGCCGAGCAGTCATGTGTTTATTTGTAGGTTCTGTTTCCTCAGACATAGCTCCTGTAGAGGAAATGATAACCTTAGCCTTTCTCCACTACGTCTCTTGGGTCTTCTAAGCTCCCTTCCTCCTCATAGAAAGCTTACCTCAATCTACCTCCCACTCCCCAACCCCCCGCCGTTTTTGGCCAAGAGATGATGCCTAAAAACTCACCTTCACACCAGCAGTCTCTCTGATACCTTCAACTACTAAATGACTCTCCATTCAAAGTGTTTCATGGCAGCTAGCTTTTTAAGCCAGGGCCCTGCTCCTGCAGCTAATCTGTTTATGATGCTGAGATATTTGGCTGACCATAAACACCTTCTAAACCTCTCCAGACAACATGGGTGTCCAACACCTAATATCCCTTTGCTCCAGATGGTGTTTCTGGATCTTTCTTACCTCAGAGTTACTCCCCAAGATTCTGTGGTCCCCAAATTAAATTTAAATAAATCAACTTCCAATCAAGGATAATTTCTTTTTCTCAAAGGAAAGCCTCTTACCCATTTTAATCACCTGGGCAACTACATCTGCATTTGGACACGCATGAATGTTTAGCTAAGAGAAACATTATCTTCCTGGTCAGTAATACCCTCAACCTTTTTGTCCTCCTGAATGTAACTTAAAGGAACAACTCCTCACTAACTGAAGCAGCTTCCTCAGTTATCAAATGGAGAGGACTGACATATTTTTTTTTTCATTTATATGATTACAGTAATACAAGAACATATTTTACATTGCATAAACACTACTATATATGTATGTATTTTTTAACTAGCTGAGTTAAATTTAGCACCCTCATTTCTCAATTATATCACATTTTCATGCCATAACAATATTCTAAATTTCAATTGACTTTAATGAAAATAAAAGTGATATGAGAAACATTATACCACTTATTTTACGGTAATTTTTTTCCCCTCTCACCATGGTTTTTAGCTTCATTCTTAGAAGTTAGATCATGCAGTGAGAGTTTGAACATTTTAATAAGCCTTGAAATATGTGACCCACGTCTCCAAAGATGCACTATTTTTTATTTCCCTCAACCAGCAGAATATAGATACGACAATTCTTTTTGTGTGCTGCTGTTTCACTTAAATTTTATGTCCTTTGTGCATAGGCAACACTGCTTTGGTTCCTTAGAAATTAGCAAAAGCAGCAAATTTAGAAGGAGAAATAGGAAGAAACATAGAAAGAGAAAAGAGACTTTCTATTTTCACCATTAAAAATGGACTGATGTGAAGTAGGGCATCAGGAAAAGTAATGGCCTACGTGATGGTTTTCTTCACTTACTTCTTTATGCATATATTTGTAGCTAAGAGTCCTCCAAGGGACCCCGTTTGTTCAGATAAAACAGTAAAGAATGCTAACGATGGTTGGCGAGGCAGACACATCAGTGCCAATGCTGAATGCAAGATGAGCACTAGAAATGTAGGGATAAGAAGCCTTGAGCTAATCTTTGAAAACTAAAATACAAAGAGGACAATTGGTTGAAATCTAATTAGCTAATTCAGATATCTGCTTCTGAATATTTTTTTTTTTTTTGTGATTTGGACTTGGCTTAGTCCTGTCTATTGATAGGTGATATGGTAAATAACAATAAAATGCTGCTTTAAAGTACATTTCTAAATTTTGAAATGTATTATGTACACAGTTTTGAAGGAAATTGCAGCAAGTCAAAGACAGCAAATATTTTATTGCATTTTGCAGTAAGTGGACTCAAGTCACTCCTGGGATAAGGGGCATGCATGTGTAATAAAGAGGGAAGGAAATATAAATGGAAGAAGAATGAAAAGAAGAACTTATTCCCCATGGGTCTTATTTTCTTTGTCCTTCGTGTATTGGAAATATATATTTTCCTGTTAAAGATGACTCCTTTGTAAAAATATAAAATGGTCTGATTAAAATATTGCTTTTGAATGCTTAAGAATTGGTAATATGCCCAGGCTTTTTAATTGCATAAACCTGTACAAAATTTTTTGTTCCCTCTTCTTCTCACTTACTTCTCTGCAAAAAGCCTTTGTAAAATATGCATTATTATTGTCAGCATCGACTTCCCTTTTTCAAACCACCAATAATTTTTTATAATTATCTATGCTCGTTTCATGTATAATTTTGCTAGGTATTCATAAATGCATTTATAGGCTGTATAATTCCTAATTTCTCACCTCATTCATATCTATTTCTTGTTATTTTTGTCATTACCACTCTCTTTCTTGTACAAAAGAAGAAATAACTAAGTTTCGCAGACTGTTCTTTATATTCAGGAAAGAACTTACGAATTTGCTCTTATTGGGCAATTTAAGGAACATCATTTTCTCTTTCGTTGAAACTAACATTTACATTTTAAACTGAAAATTAGCCCAACTGCTTGGAAAAAAATGATAATTTACGTTTAGTTATCAGCAATACAAATTGGATGGTCAGACTGTACCCGTGTCATTACTACAAATATGTTGTAGTCACCCCATAGAAGCAAGATGAGTCCCCAAATTGGTGTGGATGTTGAGACTGAAGATGCCACACATGCACCAGGAAAATGTTTTCTCCCAAGCGTGTCCAGATATGGTTTGAGAGCATGAAGGGTGACTGACTTGGGGCTTGATGGTGATTGCAGGCAAAGCAGGGTTGATAACCTCTGAGGTGAAGCTTGGGTGTTTTGAACTTCTCACTGGTGTCACAGGACAGAACACTCAGTCTTTCTTATGGGATTGCCCGAATAGAAGAGGAAAGAGGAGTGAGGAGGCTTGAAAGCTGTCTACAGTCAACACGTTAAAAATTGAATCAGAATCTATTACAAGTGATAAGATAGATCCTCAGGAGACTTCCTTGCAATGAAAGAAACTATAGAAATTTATGAAAAAATAAATTAGCTTTGAGTTCAACGGTTATGTGTGATTGATTACATCTTGCCTTTTAAATGTTTAATAATTGTCTCTTTTGTATATTTAAGATGCAGAAGTGAAGGTGATTAAACTGCTCCGGCACCTCTAGTCTATTAACTGTCAGGGCTCATTCAGTCATCTGGCTGGTTGGATAGTCCTCCTTTTACTCACTTATCACTCAGTGATCAATAAGAATAAAATATTCAGAGAAAAAGTTTCAGCTGAAATATATGCAATACTAAAATATAAATTATGTCTGCTTAAAAGGGCTCTTCTTATACTAGATAATAAATGTTAATAACAGGAGGCTATATTAATCAATAAGTTAACAAAAAATAGTAAATTAAAAGTTCAGGGAGAATTGATTATAATTTGAAAGGGGAAAAGACTCTTTACATTCTTTCCTCATACTAACACTGACAGAGATTCCAGATTTAATGTGAATCTTTAAAGCTCCAAAGGTGAGAATGACCCACAAACATCCATAGAACATATGACTCTCCAGCTTAGAAATCAGCACCCCGGAAGCTCGACAGGCTTGAGTCCATGAAAACACTGCTTGTGCTGCTAATAGTAGTGGTTTAAACAGTAAGAGCAGTAACCCAATGTCAAGAAGTAATCATAATTTTTAAAAAATAACACATTGAAAAATGAGTACAACAATTAACACTGTATTTTGATAGAGCTTAAAATGTGCAAGACTTTAATAATTTTCCAAAAACAGTTTGTAAAGTAAGAAAACAAATAGTAGAAGTCATAATGATCTTAATTGAGAAAATAGAAATGCAAAGAGAGAGAAAGAAACTGGAATAACAGTTGCTAACTACAGTAATTAGAGAATCTATTTATATGAAAGCTTAAGGGACTGACTGACCAGCCGATAGCTATGATGCGCACTGACCACCAGGGGGCAGACACTCAACGAAGGAGCGGAAATCACAGGCATGGAAACATGGGACAGACAGATGAATCTCAGAGGGAAGGGGGAAGGGGGATGTGGGAAAAGATAACCAAAGATCTTATATGCATACTAGAGGCCCGGTGCACAGATTTGTGCACTGGTGGGGTCCCTCAGCCTGGCCTGTGGAGATCGGGCTGAAACCAGCTCTCCAACATCTCCCAAGGGATCCCAGATTGCTAGAGGGTGCAGGCCAGGCCAGGGACCCTACTGGTGCACGAATCCATGCACCAGGCCTCAGGTAACTGTACAACACTCGATATATACAAATCAATGTAAAAGGAAATGTTTAAAATATTTCAAAATCATCTCCCCTTTTTCGAGTAACTCCATTATCTTGGTTTTCTCTCAAGAAAAAAAATTAGTTGTACCCATACTTATTCAGTAGTCATACTTTATCCTTAATATAGATTGTTCTTTTGATCAATCAATATTATTCAATACTATTCCACTGAACATGCTATAAAATAAGGCTTAAGGACTCCAAGATTAAGATAGTCCTCCTTTTCCTTTTTCATAATCTTACCATTTAATAGTATGTTAACAAATTTATACTTAAAACATAAATTCATAGAATTATTGAATACAGACGTGATGTAAAATGTGTTATCTGCCTTGAAACAGAAGAGGGATAATCTTTCCTTTTGGAAAAGGGGTGATATGTAATTGTTTACTGGAAAATGAAGAGAGCCTTGAATATCCACTTAAAGAATCCATGTTTTACTTGATAAGTGATGAGCAGGCTTTGAAAATTTTAGATTAAACATAAGCTGATTAGTTGATTAGTGCCTGAACTAGCATCTTGAGGTAGGATAGTGAAAGTAACATGATGAAGAAAAAAGTAAGCAAGACCTGTAGAACTATTTGACTATTTAAATAAGAAAGAATTGAAAATAACATTTGGTTTTAGAAACAGACATTTCATTTTAGACCTATTAATTATCATCTGGATGAAAATTGTCTTTAGAAATAGGCCCTATATCTTTTTCCTGTTGCTGCTATAACTTATATCCACAAATTTAGTATTTTAAAACAATACAAACTTATGATCTCATAGTTCTGGAAGTCAGACGTCCAAATTGAGTTTCACTGAGCTATAAAGTCAAAGTGTTGGACCTGGTCTTAGAGAACATTTTATGAACTTGACCCCAAAGGCAAGGGAAGTAAAGGCACAAATAAGGTAATGGGACTATATCAAACTAAAATACTTCTGCACAGCAAAAGAAACTGATAACAAAACAAAGAGGCAGCCAACCAGATGGGAGATATTTTCAAACAACAGCTCTGACAAAGGTTTGATTTCAAAAATATAAAGAGAATTCATAAAACTCAACACCGAACAAACAACCCAGTTAAAAAGTGGGCAGCAGACCTAAAAATGCACCTCTCCCAAGAAGACATATGAACAGCCAATAGATATATGAAAAGATGTTTAACCTCACTGACAATTAGGGAAATACAAATCAAAATTACAATGAATACCACCTTACACCTGATGAGAGTGGCCATTATCAACAAAACAAGCAACAAAAGGGAATCCCCATTCACTGCTGGGGGGAATGTAGACTGATACAACCACCATGGAAAGCAGTCTGATGATTCCTCAAAAAATTAAGAATAGAGCTACCATACGACCCAGCAATTCTACTCCTGGGTATATACCTGAAAAACTCAAAATCATGTATTCGCAAGGATATATGTGCCCCTATGTTCATTGCAACATTACTCATGGTGGCCAAGACACCTAAGCAACCAAAGTGTCCCACGATAGAGGCCTGGATAAAGAAGATGTAGTACATATGCACAATGGGATATTAGCCATAAGGAAGGATTAAATAGTGTCATTTGCAGCAACATGGATGGACCTTGAGAATATTATGCTAAGTGAAATAAGTCAGTCAGAAAAAGCTAAGCACCATATGATTTCACTCATATGCAGGATATAAAACTGATATTCATGACACAACAGTGTGGTGGTTACCTGAGGGAAGGAGTGTGAGGGAAAGGGGTCCTCATATAAGGTGACAGGAGAAGATTTGACTTTGGGTGGTGGGCACATGGTGCAATATACAGATCTTGTAACACAGAAACCCTCACCTGAAACCTACATGTTCATGTTGACGAATGTCACCCCAATCAATTTAATTTAAAAAGAAATGCTGTTCCAAAGCACAATTGTAGGGAGGGAGATGGGTGTCAGATTGATTAACATCATGTTATAATGTTGAGACTGTGGGTTTTGGCCTGGTCTTGAATTATAATAAACAATAGCTATTTTAGTTAAT
Organism: Myotis yumanensis; assembly: GCF_028538775.1. Lineage (NCBI taxonomy): Eukaryota > Metazoa > Chordata > Mammalia > Chiroptera > Vespertilionidae > Myotis > Myotis yumanensis. The sequence goes on from NW_027223772.1 coordinate 7,316,858, forward strand.
TTGTAATCAGCAATGCTTTCTCTGAATCTTGCATATAGAATGGAATTAAAGATACTTATTTTGCAGGATTGTTGTGGGGGGAAAAAAGGTGATAATGAGCTGTAACTGGTTTGGTTCAGTGGATAGAGTGTTGGCCTGCGGACTCACAGGTCCAAGGTTTTATTCTGGTCAAGAGCATGTTCCTTGGTTGCGGGCACATACCCAGTAGGGGGTGTGCAGGAGGCAGCTGATAGATGTTTCTCTCTCATCGATTTCTAACTCTCTATCCCTCTCCCTTCCTCTCTGTAAAAAAATCAATAAAATATATCTTTTAAAAAATGTGATAATGATTATGAAAATGTTTAGTACATTGTTATTCAGTGGAGCTTTGCCATTGGAATGATGGGCACTATGGATTTTTTAAAGATTCACCCTTTTTCTCTGACATGGAAAAGTTAAAAATGGCAAGTTTAGAGTCAGGAATGTTTTAGCAAACAGAGGATATTAACAGAGTAAATGACATAGGAGAGTACATTATTAAAATAAGTACAGCAGGAAATCTGGTGTGGGTTTATGGTGGATAACATTTTATCTACCCATTTGTAGAGGAAGGTTAGGAAGCTGAGTGTGGCCAAGATTACCCTTGGGAGAACTTAGTAATGAGAAGTGCTAATAAACCATTCTCCTGCTTCTAGAGGAATACATGCATGGACTATTGACTTTTGTGATTTTTAATTGAAGAAAAACAATCTTAGGAAAAAAAATAGTTTAATGTCCTGGAACTGACTATAAATTTTAAGATTTATGAAAATAAGAGTTAAAGGAACATTAAGTATGAGAGTTCTTATAGATCATCAACAGAGATGACAATGTAGACTGAAAAGAAGAAAGTATGTATATTGTAGAATGGTCTTACTTAATTTTTGACCTATTCTACATTAAGCACTCTGCTAGTTTTAGGAGTATATCATTTAAGTCTCAAAATAAATCTTTGAATTAGACTTTATTACTGCCATTAATTGTGCATATAGTAAAAGTGGCTAAGAAGTACAAATATCCAAAATCATAAGATGAAATGACAAAGCCCATACTTGTGTGGTTTGCTCAAATTCTATGTTTCTACTCACATTCTCAATCAAGTTCTGAAACCATGTAGAAAATTGAAAGCATAAACAAAATAGAAAGTTATTTTATCTAGGGCATGGAAGTATCATAAACAACCATAGGGAGACTAGAAGTGAAAATATGAGTTTGATTACTTAAACTCAGAAGTTATTTGGGTTATACAAAAAGATATTTTGCCTTTGTACTATTATTATTTTAAATTGCTTGAATGATAGCTATCCAAGAACTCTTAACATCAAAATCTTACATTATTTTGGTTTGGCTAACATTTCAAAATGGGTAATATTTGATCCTTAAGTAATTTATATCTGTAAAAGATATTACTAGAAAACAATTACAATCAACTCACTAAATTCTTGACACTTGCCCTCAGGATTCTACTGAACATTTTACATCGGGAAAACTGCCATTGGGATGTTTCACACTATCACAAGGCATTCAATTTATTCTCATTGTCTCCATGAAGTCATATCTTATATTTAATACTAAATCAGTTTTTATATAATTGCTTTATAACCTTATTCTTTCATCTCCCCCCCCCCCCACAAGCTACAGAGTTAACTAGTAGATTATTGTAATACAATTCCGTTACTTCTAAAAACTACAGTTTTTAATGTTCCAAACAGGCCAAGCCAAGTTACATTGTCTGCCCAGGGAAGCCTAAGTGCCTCACACCATTGGCAGCTTCCGCCTCTTTGTCCTCTCACTGAGGAGTTCTGTTCGAGGCAGCTGCCATTCTTGGTATCCTGGGATCTTATCACCTTATACACAACTGCCTGTATCACTGAGAAACTTGTGACCCAAAAGTTAGCACCCGTGGATGTATATGGAAGCAGAGATAAGGAGTGCCTCAGTCCCGAAGTAAGTGAGCCTTAGAGTAGTAATGTGTCATGGCTCCAAAATATTTCAATATTGGGGACAGTTTCACAGCTTCTGAAAAACCTGCAAGGATGTCATTCAAACTATCCCCTAGTCCCCTAGTCACCTAACCATTTGGCCATCCAAGCCAAATCTCCTAACGAGCACTGATCTCTTCACAAGCAAGCATATGTGGATTAAAGAAGCAATACTTGTGTTTATGTTAAAGTATCAAAAAAAATCTTAGTTTTGCTAAGCCTTTAAACATTTGCTGTGATTGTGAGAATGAAGGGATTAGTGCAAAAAATTGATTTACAGAAACAAATCAAAATAAAACCAAAAAAAGATCCCTTCTCTTGTCTCTCTTGCTGCTAAATCTCAATAGTGATTCAGGCTGAGAACCAGGCTCAGTTCTCTGCTGTCAAAGGAAAACTTACTTGCAAAATCTGTAGAGTAGACATAGACATCAAAATTCCAAATGCCAGGTTTTATGAGTTGGATTGTATCCCCCACATCACACCCCCCGCAAAAAAAAATAACCTCCAGTACCTCAGAATATCATCTCATTTCATAAGCGGTCTTCACAGAGGCAGTTACGTTAAAACAGAGGTCATTTGAGTGGGCTGCAATGACAAGTGTCTTTATAACAAGTGGAAATTTGGACACAGATACACCTGCAGGGGGAAAACATGGAGAGAATGCCATTTCAAGCAAGGAACACCTGGAGCTACTGGGAGCCAGGAGACGGCCTCAGAATAGATCCTCAGTCACAGTCCTCAGAAGGAATATACCTTGTTGACACCTTGATTTTGGACTTCTAGCCCCCGGATCTGTGAGAAAATAGAGTTCTGTTGCTTAGAGCCACCTGGTGTGCGGTACTTGGATACGGCGGCACTGGGAAATTCATCCACTGTGTTGGTGGGTTTTAAGCACAGTATCTGTTGGGCTTCCCACCTCCAGCAGGGCCTCCTAAAAGTGGCTTTGGAACTGGGACATTTTCTTGGGAGACACACTCACCTCATAGCCCGTGCGGGCTTCTTGCCTTCTGAGGGAAGGCCTATCCTCCTGCTCTGTGAATGCTATTCTGCTCTGCTTAAGCATGTGCATGTCCGCAGCTTTCTGTATGGCAGACTTGATGGGGAGAGCTCAGTGTGCTGCTACTGTAGCACCAGGTGAGGTGTAGGCAGCTGCCTGACCCCAGTTGACTGCAGAGAGGATCTACTGGCCGGGGGTTGGGGGCAAAGCATTGCAAGCGGCTGGATCTTGTACTCTCCCTCCCTCCCTCTTGCTGTAAGTGAATGCTGTACCACTTGTGCCATTTCTATTGGCAATTGCACCACTTTAGGCAATTTGTTATCACAGGTCCTAAGCTCCTCTCCTGGTGGGATGAGCAATAGGGGTTAGAGGAAATCAAGGTGTGAGGAAGCATTTCTCTCACAGAGCTGTGGGCCATGCCGAGATCAAGTGATCTTGCCAGTGGTTCTCAACCTTCTGGCCCTTTAAATATAGTTCCTCATGTTGTGACCCAACCATACAATTATTTCCGTTGCTGCTTCATAACTGTAATGTTGCTACTGTTTGAATCGTAATGTAAATATCTGATATGCAGGATGGTCTTAGGCGACCCCTGTGAAAGGGTCATTTGACTGCCAAAGGGGTCACGACCCACAGGTTGAGAACCGCTGTACGTAGACAGAAGCAAGAAGAAAACTAGATTTCCCTAGCCATGGTTGCTCAGTGGTTGAGTTTCAACCTGTGAACCAGGAGGTTACAGTTCGATTCCCAGTCAGGGCACATGCCCGGGTTGTGGGCTCGAACCCCAGTGGGGCACGTGCAGGAGGCAGCCAATCAATGATTATCTCTCATCATTGATATTTCTATCTCTCTCTCCCTCTTCTTTCCTCTTTGAAATGAATAAAAATTAAAAAGAAGAAAACGAGGTCCATTACAGAGGAATCTAAAATGGCATCAATATCAATAACTCAAAAAGGAAGAGGTGGGTAAGGGAGAGAGAGAGAGGGAACAGGAAGTAAGTAGGAAGTAGGAAGTTGCTATCAATGGTTCCAGATGTTTGGGTTGTTGCCAACTCTTGATTCTAGCAGGTAATGCTGCTATGAATAGTCATGAGCAAGTTTTTGTGAAACATATGCTCTCGCTTCTCTTTGCTTTGTACTTGGGAGGAAAATTTTGCTGGATAATTTGGTAACTCTATGCTTAACATTGTGAGAAACTGAAAAATTGCTTTGTCAAGCAGCTCTACCATTATAAACATCACCAGCAATACATGTCTATTCCAATTTTGCAACACCCTCAACACGTTACCGTTTTTTAAATCTTCCAAGTGGGTAGGAAGTATTTTGATTTTTTTTTAATTTTCATTTTCCTAATCATTACTGATGTTGAGTAATCTTTTCATGCATTATTGGACATTTGTGTGCTTTCTTTAAAGAAATGTCTATTCAGATATTTTGCCCACCTTTTAATAGATTATTTGTCATTTTAGACAATACAACCTATACAGTGAGATATACAATATATAGCTTGCAAAGCTTCAGAAAGAAGGCAGGGAGGGATGGGGGGAGGGATGGTAAAAGATCAGCCAAAAGACTTGTATGCATGCGTATAAGCATAACCAATGGACACAGACAGTAGGGGGGGTGAGGGCATGTGCTGGAGGGTGGGAATGGCTGGGGAAAGTCAATGTTGAGTTTCGAAAAGGGAGACATATGTAATACTTTAAACAATAAATAATTTAAATTTAAAAATAACAATTAGGAGAGAGAAGAAAACTCTAGTAAAATATGATGAGATCCGTGAAAAAAATAAAAGAGAAAACTGGATCAAAAATAAATGGCATCCCAAATTCTCCAATGGATACACACAAACTGTATTGGGGGGAAAAAAAGAAAGAAAAAAAACACAAAAACACAATAAAACCAGGTCTGGGTGAATGCATATAAATGGGTATAAATTCTGGAGCATTGTGTAAATGTTCAGTGTGGGAGAAATTCTCTTCATGTGTTCATTCCAGATTCATGGGCACATTTCATACACTACAACTATTGTTAAATGTTAGTCACTAAAAAGAGGCTTAATAAAATCAGTGACAAACAAAGCAGGGGTCCATTGAAAAGTTTTTATTGAGAATACAGGTGACTCCAAGCACCAAAATAACCTCTACCTCAGAGAGTTAGTAGGCTGTATATAAAGTTCTTGCTAATCATATGTGATTACAGAGATGATATACTTAAATTACTGGCTATCACAAAACAAGGAGACTCTATAGCTAAAGTGGCTCTCTCAACAATGGTCTGCATCTTATCAGGCACTTGCATTTCCATTCTAAAGGACAGGAAAGCATGACAGAGGCTAGCAGAGGAAGAATGCATCAGAGACACACCCCATCGTCTTTGATTGCCAGACTCTGCTCTGTCTGATTTGATGTTTAGCAAAGTATGCTTTGTAGTCCCAATGATGCACTTACAGGTTTGAAGCAGACGCCATTAGTTATATTTCTTAAAACTGCATTGAAAGCCGCGAACAGTGTTGTTTCAAGGGACAGCTTTCTTTATATACAAATGTGTACGGTTCATTACAGCATTTCAACCCTCTCTCCATGTTGCTCTCTGTTTTGATAAAGAAGCCATGTGTTGTCATCACCAGGATGGCCATGGAGGTATCAGACTGCAAATAATGAGGCAATTATGAAATTCATGTAGGGCTTCTGAAAAGGGGAAACAGCAATATATTTACAACACGCCAGATGGCAAATGGATATCATGATTATTTTATATTTTTATGCTGAAACCTTCTGTGTAACATGCATTCGACTCGTCAGGTTGGTTTTAGAAAGAAACACACAGTATGATTGTTTTGAAGGGTCCCTATGCAATTGCTGAAAAAGTGTATAGTCAAAGCTCTAGAATCAGATTGAGTTTAAGCAAATATATTTAAGTTGCATCTTTTTATTCAAAAAATATTTTGTTCAATATTTTGGCAAAGCCTTCTTCCATAAGTACCTATTGCCTTATTTAACTTCAAGTTATGAGTGTTGTTCCTTTAATAATAGGGACCAGGAATAAGAATATTTGTAAGGTCAGTTTAAGCTCAATAAGAGGCTTAGTTCTGGCTCTCTCTAAAGCGATCTTCTTAGGCCAAGTAAGATTCAAAACATTGTTAAACAATAGTCTTTCAACAAATGGTTCTGGGACAATTGGATAGGCACAGGAAAAAGAATGAAGTTGGATTCCTACTTCACACGGTATAAAAAAATTAACCCCAAAATGATATCAGAGATAAATGTGGGAGCTAAAGCCATAAAACTTTACTAATAAAGTGAAAAGATAAGCCATAGAATGGGGCTTATCTTTTAAATAAAGTATATAACAAGGGCATTGTGTCCAGAATATATAAAGAAATCTTACAATTCAATAAAATGACAAATAACTAACTTAAAAATAGTTAAAAGATCTGTAGAGACATTTCTTCAGAAAATATATACAAACGGCCCTAAGGCACAAGAAAAGATACTCATCATTCATCATTAGCAAAATGTAAGTTAAAATCACATTGAGTTACCACTGCACACCCACTAGGATGGCTAATAGTCATCTAAAAGATGGATGATATAAAGATTATTAGTGAGAATAAAGATAAATTGAAATGCTATATATTGAAAAATGTTGCAGCCACTTCGGGGGAAAACGTTTAGCAGTACCTCAAAATGTTAAACATAGAGATAAACATAGAGTTAAACATATGATCCAGCGATTCTGTCTCTAGGTATCTCCCAGAAAATTGAACAGATTTGTTCACACACAAACTTGTTCATGAATATCATAGTGGCATTATTCAAATTAACTGAAAATTAGAACCAACATAATTGCCCACCAAGTGGTGAATGGATAAAAAATGTGGTAGAGGCAACCATGGAATACTATTTGGGAGAAAAAGGAATGAAGTACTTATGCATGCTACAACACAGATGACCCTTGAAAAGATCCCACTAAATTAAAGGAAGTCACAACATAACATATCACTCAATTCATATTAAGTGCTCAACTAGGAAAATTCATAGAGACAGAAAGTTGACTAGTGGCTGCCAAGGGCTGGAGTAATGGGGGAATAGTGAGTGACAGCCAGTGGATATGAGTTTCTTTTGGGGACGATAAAAATATTCTGATATTAGACACTGGTGATGATTGCACAGAACAATACACTAAAGATATTGAAGTTTATATTATAAAGGATTAGTTTTATATAATGTGAATATTATCCCAAAACAGCTCCGATTTAAAAACATAACAAGGAATCTCTACTTACCTTGAATGAGTGTGCTGGATATATTTAATTTTTAAAAAATTAGAGAAGAGTGTATATAACATCAACTGTTTATCTAAAAGAGGGAAAATGATATGACTACATATACATATTTGCTGATTATGAATAGAGATATAAATTAAAAGTTTTGTTTTAAAATAATGGTCATGGATAAGGGTGGGAAGAAGCAAGCTTGGGGGAAGAGGGTAGAGATGGAAACTAACACTTCCTAAAAATACGAGTTTTGAAGATTTGACTTCAAAACCTTGTAAATGTTTTACGTATTTATATAAAAATGATATTACAAAGTAGTTGCTAAATATTGAAAGTAATATCAAACCAAAGAACCTATGTATTATCATAGTGGCATAAACACAGAACTATTTCATGTTTACTAGTAAGAGTTTGATACAATAATTTCAACCTGCCTCCATAGTGGGATAGGCTCTAAGCATAAAAATCACAGAAGGAAAAATCTACAACTTTTGTCAGTAATTCTTTTGGTGGTGGTGGTGTTTGCATTTTTACACTGAAGCTGCTCTGTGTGTACTGTGGGGAAAGTGAATGAGTCACTACACTGGGATCATTGAGAACTGGGATCATTGAGAACTGGGATCATTGAGAACTGGTATTTTTGCTCTAGAAAATAGAAGATACCAACAAAAGATTATTGAGGTTCAATAAAATTTCTATAGTCATGAGTGGAAGCAACACAGTGAACAACTCATGCTATACTTTAACTTAAAATAAATGTCAACCTGTATTCACCTATAAGGAAATTTGAGGAAGTTCTAATGTGTAGCCTCTAAAATACAACTTGGAAGTATTTGTGCAAGACGTTGTGGGGGGTAATTTCCCAGGGGGAGCCCTGCCAGGTGAAGGGGTGCACCCATGGGACTTTGACGGGTCCTGCCCACTGTTCTCCCAGAGGAAAAGCCTTTCCCACTTCTCTCTAGGGAATTTGCTGGGGCCTCTGCTTCCTCACTTAGTCCCCAGGGCAGGGCGCCACCAGATCGGAAGCCTGCCAGTCTGGTGGGGATAGTGGCCTCTCCCCAGTGTTGACAGTGTGAGTGTCCCCATGGAGGGGGGGCGTACAGCATCTCTGACACGTAGTGGTGTGTGCACTGCCTCTCATTGGAGCTGCATGTGATTCCCTCTGTCCCTTTAGAAAGCACCAACTTTGGAGAGTTTTCTGCACCGCAGGGATGTGACACCTCTCTCTGGCCTTGGGTTGTGGGAAATGCTTTCCAGTTTGGGCTTTGTCTTTCCAGCTCTTTGTATTTTGTTTTGTTTTGTTTTCCTTTAGGGCACAGGAAGAGCTACCCTTTTCTCACTGGATTCTGACCCTGGGTCACACTCAGCACAGTGCTCTCTACCCCAGATGATGCTCACACTTACCTGAAGGGCTTCTTCTCTTATATCTGATGTATAACCTTTCTGGGATTTCCCTTTCCCACAACTAACAAGCAATTTCCCATAAAAACAAACATAAATCTGTGAGCAGACACAAAAAGGCACAGATTGTAAGATTCCATTTATAGGGAATGTCCAGAACCGTTCAAGCAGCAGAGGCGGAAAGCTGCTCTGGGGGTGCCAGGGGCGGGGGGACTGGGGAGTGAGCACTGCTGGCACAGGGTTTCCTTCTGGGGCGAGGGATCACCCTGCGACTATCCAGAGGTGGTGCCACAGCTTCGTGAATGCACTTCATGGTCAGGAATGGTATCATTTAAAATACGAACTAAAAATTTATCTATTACTTAAAAAAAACAAAGGATAAGAAAAGTAAAAATGAAGGGAATTCCTTCCCCCAAAACCATAATAATAAAAATAAAAAAATAAAAAACTGAATCACAAAATGGAGAGAGAGAAAAAAAGCCATAACAATTAAAAAAATAAAAACAGAAAAATGTCAAATTCTCTGGGTGGGAGAGGGCGAGCAGATTCAACAAGCAGCTCTAGAACTGGCCGTGAAGCATCCTGCAGCTTGTCATCTGTGTCAGGAACCAGGGCAGGTGTGGGGGAGGGACCTTTAGGGAGGGGTGGTGGTGGGGCCACAGTTGGGGAGGAAGAGGCTGTATAGGCTGGCCCCTGCTTCCGGGCTGCAGATGGAGCTGCTGCTGTGGACGTGACATGACCGCTGGTGGTAAACACCCCTCCCGGCCTGGAGCAGGGTCCCGGTCTGCCCCTGCCTCGGGCTCCTTTCTATGGATCTAGGTGCTGCAGCAGGAGGCTGCTCTGACTCCTGGGCTGGTGCTGGAGTTGGGAAAGGAGGCAAGGTCGCCCACGGGCCTGCATTTCCATGTGCCCCTAAATACACAACTCAGCCCGAACCATCCAGGGAAGCCACATCCCAGGACCCACCACAGGACGTCCTCCCTGCTGGTGGTCCAGCAGATGGGTGGTCTGAGGCAGGTCCATGGCCCTGGCCAGCTTCTAGAGGTTCTTCTCATAATCTCACATGCATCTCCACCCCAAAGCCCACTCCCACCTCTCTGAACTTCTCACCCATGGGCTCTGCCTCCTTGAGCTCCATGTTCTCTGGCCAGGTTTGTAGAGCAAAGCCATAGCACTCCAGGGCAAAGCTGAAAATTGAGAGCTTCCTATGGAGCCCCAGTGGCTTCCAGGGAGGAGTCTTTTACTGGCCACCCAGGGGCCCGGGTTCCACAGAACTCTAGCTGTTCACACTCACTTCAGGGCTGCTCTGGCCCACAGTCATGTGGCTCACTGACCCCCACTAGGAGAAATCATCCCCCGAATTTGTGCTCTGATGCCAGATGATCCAGTTCCTTCCAGTATATCCCTAGATCGCCCCAAGCCTCTGCCACAGCACTGGAGGTCAGAAAGAGCAGGACCATTAAGAGGAACTGCCTGGGTCTCCAGCAGCATCTTGTTACTCAGCCCCAATCCCCACTGTTTTTTTTCACAGCCCGCTTTATGGGGAATTCTCTTCCCACCTCTGAAACACTGGGATGGGGGTCTCATGTGGGATTGGGAACCCTTGCTCCTCATGGGATATCCCAGCAACCAGGATATCCCTCTCAATTAAGAAAAGGTAACATCTGGGTGTTGGACCAGCCCATTCAGCATCTTCACACCTCCTACCAATCTCAGTGTGCTTTCTTAGTACATCTCTAGTTGTAAGGCTTCCGTTCAGCCAGATTTTCAGGTGATTCTGAATGATGGTCTACATTTTAGTTGTACATTTGATGTGGTTGTGGGAGGTGGCAGGGATCCGCATTTATTTACTCTGCTCCCTTGATTCTTAGCCTCTGCACCCCCTTTAGCAGTTGCTCAGCGTCCCTCCCCAGTCAGACTAGGTTTGGAGGACCCTGTTCCTACTCATTGGACATTAGTGATTTTCCCGGTTCCTGGCTACTTCATCAGTGCTCCGAGGTTAGCCTTGAGAACACAACATTGAAGCATTTGTGCAAGAACTTGTATGGGGTTACCTCCTAGACTGAGCCCTGCCAGGTGAAGGGGTGCACCTGTGGGACTTTGACAGATACTGCACACTGTTCTCCCAGAGGAAGGGCCTTTCCCACTTCTCTCCAGGGAATCTGCTGGGGCCTCTTCTTCCTCACTTTGTCCCCAGGGCTGGGCTCCATCAGACCAGAGCCGCCAGTGTGATGGGGACAGTGCCCTCTCCCCAGTGTTGACAGTGTGTGTGTCCCCATCGGGGAGGTGGGGCATCTCTGATGTGTACAGGTGTGTGCACTGCCTCCCCTTGGAAGTGCACGTGTTTGCCCTCTGTCCGCTTAGAAAACACTGACTTTGGAGAGTTTTCTGCACCACAGGGATGTGACACCTCTCTCTGGCCTTGGGCTGTGAGGAATGCTTTCCAGCTTGGGGTTTGTCTTTCCATTTTTTTTTTTTTTTTGCAGTTTTTTTTGTTTGTTTTCTTTTCATGCACAGGAGGAGCCAGCCATTCCTCACTGGGTTCTGGCCTTGGGGTCACACTTAGCACAGTGGTCTCTACCCTGAGATGATGCACAGGCTTAAAAAATGTTCTTCTCTTACATCTGATCTCTAATCAATCTGGGATTATCTTTCCCATAACTGACAAGAAACTTCACATAAAAACAAACATAAATCTGTGAGCCCACACAAAAAGGCACTGATTGTAAGATTCCATTTATAGGGAATGTCCAGAACAGTTCAAGGAGCAGAGGCGGAAAGCTGATCTGGGGGTGCCAGGGGTGGGGGGCCTGGGGAGTGAGCACTGCTGGCGCAGGGTTTCCTTTTGGCGTGAGGGGTCATCCTGCAACTAGATAGCGGATTTGGTGCCACAGCATCGTGAATACTTCATGGGCAGGAATGCCATCATTTAAAATACGAACTAAAACTTTTATTACTTAAAAAACAAAGGATAAGAAAAGAAAAATGAAGATAATTCCTTCCCCAAAAACCATAATAATAAAAATAAAAAACTGAACCACCCAATGGAGTAAAAAAGCCATAACAATTTAAAAAAAAAAAAAAGAAAGAAGGAAAAATGTCAAATTCTTTGGGTGGGAGACTGAGAACAGATACAACCAGTGGCTCTCGAGCTGGCCGTGACGCATCTTCCAGATGGTCCTCTGTGTCAGGAACCAGGGCAGGTTGGGGGGAGGGACCTTCAGGGAGGGTTGTTGAGGCCTAAGTTGGGTAAAGAGAGGCTGCATAGACCAGCCCCTGCTCCAGGGGTGTAGCTGGACTGGCTTCTGGGAGTGGCATGACCACTGGAGTTGGACACCCCTCCAGATTTGGAGGTCCGGAGCAGGGTCCAGGTCTGCCCCTGCATCAGGCTCCTTTGGATGTATAACAGCTGTTGAAGCAGGAGCCAGTTGGTGCTAGAATTGGGAGAGGGGAAAAGATCACCCACGGGCCTGCATTTCCATGTGCCCCCAAAATAGAGAACACGGCCAGAACCCTCCAGAGAAGCCACATCCCAGGACCCACCCCAGGACATCCTCCCTGCTGACGGTCCAGCAGATGGGTGGTCTGAGGAAAGTCCTTGCCACTGGCCAGCCTCTAGAGGTGTTTCTCATAAGCTGACATGTGTCTCCACACAACATCCCCCACCTCACCCTTGGGATCAGCCTCCTTGAGCTCCATGTCCTCTGCCCAGGTTTTTATAGCATGGGAACGGTGCCGCAGGGTGGAGATGGATATTGTGAGCTTTCTGTGGAGCTCAGGCAGCTTAAGGGAAGGAGTCTTTTGGAGGCCATTGAGTGACCCTGGCTCTCCAGAACCTAGCTGTTCACACTCACTTCGGGGCTGCTCTACTTTGGTTTTGTGGTTCGCCATCCCCTCACTGGGAGAAAGCCACCCCCAAGTTCTTGCTTCAAGGCTAGACAATACAGTTCCTTCCCATATATCCCTGGATCGCTCCAGGCCACTGCCCCAAAGTTGGAGCTCAGAAGGAGCTGGACCTTGTAAGCCTCTGTGCCAGCCCATTAAGAGGAACTGCCTGGGTCTCCAGCAGATTCCTGTCACTAAGCCCCACCCCCATTATTTTTTTTAGTACGACTTTATGGGGGCTTCTCTTCCTAGATTTGGAATGCTGGGCTGGGGGTCTGATGTGGGGTTGGCACCCCTTGTGCATCATGGGATGCCTCAGCAGCTACGATATCCCTCCCAATTAAAAGAATGCCACACCTGGGTGTAGAACCAGCCCATTCTGCACCTTCGCCCCTCCTACCAGTCTCAGTGTGCTTTCTTCTTCATATCTTTAGTTGTAGGACGTCCTTTCATCCATATTTCAGGTGATTCTGAAAGATGGTCGTTCCATATTTCAGCTGTATATTTGATGCAGTTATGTATGGCAGTGAGGACCCGCATTTACCTTCCCTGCTATCTTGATTCTTAGCCTCTGCACCCACTTTAGCAGTTGCTCAACTTCCCTCGCAGATGTAGACTAGGATTGACAGACCCTATCCCTGGTCCTTGGACATTAGTGATTTTCCCGGTTCCTGGCTACTTCATCAGTGCTCCGAAGTTAGCCTTGAGAACACAACATTGAAGTATTTGTGCAAGAACTTGTGTGGGGTAACCTCCTAGACTGAGCCCTGCCAGGTGAAGGGGTGCACCTGTGGGACTTTGACAGGTCCTGCCCACTGTTTTCCCTAGGAAGAGCCTTTCCCACTTCTCTCCAGGGAATCTCTGGGGCCTCTACTTTCTCACTTTGTCCCCAGGGCTGGGCTCCATCAGACCAGAAGCTGCCAGTCTGATGGGGACAGTGCCCTCCCCCAGTGTTGACAGTGTGTGTGTCCCCATCGGGGAGGTGGGGCATCTCTGACATGTAGTGGCGTGTGCACTGCCTGCCCATGGAAGTGCATGTGTTTGCCTCTGTTCCTTTATAAAATACTGACTTTGGAGAGTTTTCTGCACCACAGGGAGGTGACACCTCTCTCTGGCCTTGGGTTGTGAAGAATGCTTTCCAGCATGGGGTCTGTCTTTCCAGTATTTTGCAATTTGTTTTTCCTTTTCCTTTAGGGCACAGGAAGAGCCAACCACTCCTCACTGAATTCTAGTCCTGGAGTCAAACTTAGCACTGTGGTCTCTACCCCTAAATGATGCTCACAGTTACTAAAAGGGCTTCTTCTCTTACATCGGACCTCTATTTTGGATTTCCCTTTCCCATAACTAACAAGCAATTTCACATAAAACAAACATAAATCTGTGAACAGACACAAAAAGGCACTGATTGTAAGATTCCATTTATAGGGAATGTCCAGAACAGTTCAAGGAGCAGAGACGGAAAGCTGATCTGGGGGTGCCAGGGATGGGAGGACGGGGATGTAAGTGCTGCCGGCGCAGGGTTTCCTTCTGGCGTGAGGGATCATCCTGCCACTATCCACTGGTGGTGGTGCCACAGTTTCGTGAATATACTTCATGGTCGGGAATGGCACCATTTGAAATACAAGCGAAAACACTTATTTATTACTTAAAACAAAACCAAAAAAGGATAAAAAAAATCAAAAATGAAAATTCCTCCCCCCGGAACACTAATAAGAAAAATAGAAAGATAACAATGGAATCATTCCATGGAGTAAAAAAAAAAAAAAGCCATAACAATTAAATGAAATAAAAGAAAAATGTCACATTCTTTGGGTGGGAGAAGGTGAGTGGATACGACCAGTGGCTCTAGAGCTGGCCGTGATGCATCTTCCAGATGGTTCTCTGTCAGGTTGCGGGGAGGGCCCTTCAGGAAAAGGTTGTAGGGCCACAGTTGGGTAAGAGGCTGCATAGGCCAGCCCCTGCTCCAGGGGTGCAGCTGGACCTGCTTCTGGGAGTGGCATGACCACTGGAGGTGGACACGCCTCCAGGTCTGAGTAGTGCCCAGGTCTGCCCTTGAATCAGGTGTTACAGGAAGAACCTACTCCAACTCCTGGGCTGGTGCTGGAGTTGGGAAAGGAGAAAAGGTCCCCTATGGGCCTGCATTTCCATGTGCCCCAAATAGAGAACCCAGCCAGAACTTTCTAGAGAAGCCACAACCCAGGATACACCCCAGGACATCCTCCTTGCTGGCAATCCAGGAGATGGGTGGTCTGAGGCAGGTCCTTTCCCCTGGCCAGCCTCTAGGGGTGTTTCTCATAAGCTAACATGTATCTCTACACCCTATCCCCCACCTTCTCACCCTTAGGATCTTCCTCCTTGAGCTCCATGTCTTCTGGCCAGGTTTCTAAAACACGGGCATGGTTCCTGAAGATGGAGATGGACATTGTGAGCTCCCTGAGGAGCCCAGGCAGCTTTGGGAGAGGAGTCTTTTTCCCTTAGATGTTCACACTCAATTAGGCACTGCACTGGCCCTCGGTCATGTGGCTCACTGGCCCCTCACTGGGAGAAAGCTGACCGTAAGTTCTTGCTTCAATGCTAAACAATACAGTTCCTTTCCTTATATCCCTGGATCACCCCACACCACTGCCCCAGGGCTAGAGCTCAGAAGGAGTAGGACCTTGTAAGTCTCTGTGCCAGCCCATTAAGAGGAACTGCCTGGGTCTCCAGCAGCCTCGTGTCACTCAACCCCAACCCCCACAATTTTTTATAGCCCGACTTTATGGGGACTTCTCTTCCCAGCTTAGAACCCTGGGTTGGGGGTCTAATGTGGAATTGGGACCCCTTGCTCTTCACAGGATGTCTCAGTAGCTAAGATATCCCTTCCAATTAAGAGAATGCCACACCTGGGTGTCAGACCACCTTTTTCAGCACCTTTGCCCTGACTACCGGTTTAGTGTGCTTTCTTCTTTACATCTCTAGTTGTAGGATGTCCTTTCAACCAGGTTTTAGGTGATTCTGAATGATGGTTGTTCCGTATTTTAGTTGTAATTTTCATGCAGTTGTGTGTGGCAGCAAGGACCCACCTTCATCTACCCTGCTATCTTGGTTCTTAGCCTCTGCACCGACTTTAGCAGTTGTTCAGCTTCCCTGGAGAGTGTAGACCATGTCCCTGCTCATTGGGCCTTAGTGATTTTCCCTGTACCTGGCTATTTCATCAGTGCTCTGATGTTAGCCTTGAAAATAGAACTTTGAATAATTGTGCAAAAACTTGTGTGGGGTAACCTCCTAGAATTAGCCCTGCTCGGTGAAGGGGTGCACCTGTGGGACTTTGATGGGTCCCAAACACTGTTCTCCCAAAGGAGGGGCCTTTCCCACTTGTCTTTCGGGGATCTGCTGGGGACTCTCCTTCCTCATTTTGTCCCCAGGGCTGGGCGCCACCAGACAAGAAGCCTGCCAGCCTGATGGAGACAGTGCGCTCTCCCCAGTGTTGACAGTGGGGGTGTCCTTATCGACGAGGTGTGGCATCTCTGCCATGCAGTGGCGTGTGCACTGCCTCTCATGGGAGCTGCATGTGATTCCCTCTGTCCCTTTAGAAAACACTGACTGCGGGGAGTTTTCTGCACCACAGGGATGTGACACCTCTCTCTGGCCTTGGGTTGTGAGGAGTAATTTTCAGCTTTTTGCATTGTTTTTGTTTTGTTTTCCTTTAGGCACAGGAAGAGCCATCCTTGCTCACTGAATTCTGGCCTTGGGGTCACACTTAACACTGTGGTGCCTACCCTCAGATGATGCACACACTTACCTAAAGGGCTTCTTCTCTTACATTTGATCTCTAATCTTTCTGGGGTTTCCCTCTCCCATAACTAACAATTTCCCATAAAAACAGACATAAATCTGTGAGCAGACAAAAAAAGGCACTGATTGAAAGATTCTATTTTTAGGAAATGTCCAGAGGTGGTCAAGGAGCAGAGATGGAAAGGTGATCTGGGGTGCCAGGGAGGGAGGACTGGCGAGTGAGTACTGCTGGTGCAGGGTTTCCTTGTGGGTGAGGGATCATCCTGAAACTAGATAGTGATGTAGGTTGCACTGCAGTTGAATGTACTTCATGGTCAGGAATGGCACCGTTTAAAATAAAATCAAAAAGTAAGGATAAGTAAAACCAAAATGAAGAAAATTCTTTCCCCCAAAACCATAATAAAAATAAAACTGAATCTCGCAATGGAGTAAAAAAGCCATAATAGCCCTAGCTGGTTTGGCTCAGTGGATAGAGTGTTAGCCTGCAGACCAAAGGGTCTCGGGTTCGATTCTGATCAAGGGTGCTTGCCTTGGTTGTAGACTCCTGCCGTCCAGGTGACCAGGGCCCACGCAGGAGGCAACCAATCAATGTGTTTCTCTCACATCGATGTTTCTCTCTGTCTTTCCCTCTCTCCTCCCCTCTCCCTAAAAATCAATGGGGGAAAAAAAACACAATTAAAAGAAACAAAAGAAAAATGTCAAATTCTTTGGGTGGGGGAGGGCAAGAAGATACAACAAGTGGCTCTAGAGCTACCCATGATTCATTTGCCAGCCAATCCTCTGAGTCAGGAACCTGGATAGGTTCAGGGGAGGAACCTTCAGGGAACGGAGGTGGGGCTTCAATTGGATAGCAAGATGCTGCCAGACCAGCCCTTGCTCCGGGCCTGCAGATGGAGCTGATGCTGCTGGTAATGGCAGGACTGCTGGAGGTGGACACGCCTCCAGGTCTGGAGCAGCGCCCAGGTCTGCCCCTGCATCAGAATGGATAACAGGTGTTGCAGCAGGAGGCCGCTCTGATTCCTGGGCTGGTGCTGGAGTTGGGAGAAGAGAAAAGGTCCCCCTGCATTTCCATGTGTCCCCAAAATAGAGAACACAGCCTGAAAAGCCACATCTCAGGACCCACCCCAGGACTTCCTCCCTGCTGGCAGTCCTTGCTTCTGGCCAGCCTCTAGAGGTGCTCCTCATAAGCTCACATGTATCTCCACCTCACAGCGCACTCCCACCTCCCCTGCCTTCTCACCGGTGGGCTGTGCCTCCTTGAGCTCCATATCCTCTTGCCAGGTTTGTATAGCATGGGCATGGCCCTCTAGGATGGACATGCACATGTGAGCTTCCTGTGGGGCCTAGGTGGCTTTGGGGGAGGACTCTTTTTCTGGTCAGGCATGGGTCCAGGTTCCTCAGACCCCTAGCTGTTCACACTCAATTCGGAGCTGCTCTGGCCCTCCGTGGTGTGGCTTACCGTCCCTTCAATGGGAAAAAAAATCACCCCCTGAATTCATGCTCCAATGCCAGAGAATCCAGTTCCTTCCAGGATATCCCTGGATCCCCGCAAGCCACTGCCCCAGTGCTAGAGCTCAGGAGGAGCAAACCATGTAAAGTCCTGGTACTGGCCCATTAAGAGGAACTGCCTGGGTCTCCAGCAGCCTCTTGGTACTCAGCCCTAATAACGACTCTGTTTTACAGCCATAGTTTATGGGACTCTCTTCCCAGTTTTAGAGCCCTGGGCTGGGGGTCTGATGTGAGGTTGGGCCCCTTGTTACTCATGGGATGTCTCAGCAGCTAAGACATCCCTCCCGATTTAGAAAATGGCATAAATGGGTGTTGGCCCAGCCTGTTTGCCCCTTCACCCTCATACCATCCTCAGTGCGCTTTCTTAGTACATCACTAGTTGTAGGACTTCCGTTCAGCCAGATTTTCAGGTGATTCTGAATGATGGTCTACATTTTAGTTGTACATTTGATGTGGTTGTGGGAGGCGGCAAGGAACCGCATTTAATTACTCTGCTCCCTTGATTCTTAGCCTCTGCATCCCCTTTAAGCAGTTGCTCAGCTTCCCTCCCCAATTGGACTAGGATTGAAGGACCCTGTTCCTACTCATTGGACATTAGTGATTTTCCCGGTTCCTGGCTACTTCATCAGTGCTCCGAGGTTAGCCTTGAGAACACAACATTGAAGTATTTGTGCAAGAACTTGTGTGGGGTAACCTCCTAGACTGAGCCCTTGCCAGGTGAAGGGGTGCACCTGTGGGACCTTGATGTGTCCTGCCCACTGTTCTCCCAGAGGAAAAGCCTTTCCCACCCTGGGCTTCATCAGACCAGAAGCCGTCAGTCTGATAGGGACAGTGCCCTCCCCCCAGTGTTGATAGTGTGGGTGTCCCCATTGGGGAGGCATCTCTGACATGTAGTGGGTGTGCACAGCCCCTCTTTGGAGGTGCATGTGTTTGCCCTCTGTCGCCTTAGAAAACACCAGTGAAGAGTTTTCTGCACCGCAGGGATGTGACACCGCTCTCTGACCTTGGGCTGTAAGGAATGCTTTCCAACTTGGGGTTTGTCTTTCAAGCATTTTGCATTTTTTTTAAATTTGTTTTCCTTTAGGGCACAGGAAGAGCCAGCCATTGCTCACTGGATTCTGGCCCTGGGGTCACACTCAGCACAGTGCTCTCTACCCCAGATGATGCTCACACTTACCTGAAGGGCTTCTTCTCTTATATCTGATGTATAACCTTTCTGGGATTTCCCTTTCCCACAACTAACAAGCAATTTCACATAAAAACAAACATAAATCTGTGAGCAGACACAAAAAGGCACTGATTGTAAGATTCCATTTATAGGGAATGTCCAGAACAGTTCAAGGAGCAGAGGCGGAAAGCTGCTCTGGGGGTGCCAGGGGTAGGGGGACTGGGGAGTGAGCACTGCTGGCGCAGGGTTTTCTTTTGGGGTGAGGGATCATCCTGCGATTATACAGCGGTGTTGGTGGCACAGCAACGTGAATGTACCTCATGATCAGGAATGGCACCATTTAAAATAAGAACAATAACTTTATTACTGAAAAAGTAAGGATAAGTAAAACCAAAATGAAGAAACCCCCCCCCCAAAAAAAAAAACCACACACAATAAAAATTTAAAAAAAACGAATCAGGCAATGGAGTTAAAAAGCCATAACAACTACATGAAATAAAAGAAAAAATGTCCAATTCTTCCGTTGGCAGATGGTGAGTCCATTCCCCAAGAGGCTCTAGAGTTGGCCATGAAGCATCCTGCAGCTTGTCCTCGGGGTCAGGAACTGGGGCAGGTTTGGGGAGAGACCTTCAGGGAGGGGTGGTGAGGCTTCAGTTGGGTGAGGAGAGGCGGCGTAGGCCAGCCCATGCTCCACGGCTGCAGATGCAGTTGCTGCTGGGAGTGGCCCGGTCACCGGAGGTGGACACCCCTCCAGGTCTGGAGGTCCGGATCAGGGTCCGGATCAGGGTCCAGGTCTGCCCCTGCCTCAGGCTCCTTTCTATGGATCTGGGTGCTGCAGCAGGAGGCTGCTCTGACTCCTGGGCTGGTGCTGGAGTTGGGAAAGGAGGCAAGGTCCCCCATGGGCCTGCATTTCCATGTGCCCCCAAATACAGAACCCAGCCAGAACCTTCCAGGGAAGCCACATCCCAGGACCCACCACAGGACTTCCTCCCTGCTGGTGGTCCAGCAGATGGGTGGCCTGAGGCAGGTCCTTGCCCCTGGCCAGCTTCTGGGGATGCCCCGTGTGTTTGTGGCACCGACCTCTGCCCATAAGCTCGCATGTACCTCCACCCCACATCTCACCCCCACTTCCCCACCCTCTCACCTCGGGCTCTGCCTCCTTGAGCTCCAGGTCCTCTGCCTGGTTTGTATAGCATGTGCATGGTGCTCCAGGATGGAGTTGGATATTGCCATCTGCCTGTTGAGTCTGTGCAGCTTTGGGGCCCGGATTCCCCAACCCCCTAGGTGGTCACACTCACTCTAAGCTTGCTCTGGCCCTCACTGGTATGCTCACCGGCCCCTCACTGTTTGACATAGGGCGGGGTTCTTTATCAACCAGCTGCTCCTCTTCCTTAACCTGGATTTAGCTCTGCAATGACAGTGACAGATAAGCATTTGGGCATGCCTCAAGCCATGCCAGCCCCTATTTGCTGCTGCTTCTGCCCACTGGACCTTCTACTTGCAGATCAGGCCCAGCCCTGTATCTGCACAGACCTCATACCATTTCCCCTCCAGCCAGAGAAAATGAGATGATTCCCCTCCAGGGCTCTGGATAAAGCTCAGGCAGAGGACACAGCCCATGCTCCATGTCCACCTAACCCAGCCTGTCTTAACCTGTGAAAATGACAGGCTTGCAAGCCTTTTGACTCCCTCCTCTGTCTGCTTCTGCTTGGGGCAGGCCCTTGTCCAGGCCTCAGGATATCTTGTCAGAACCCAGTACCTCCCCCCCCCCCCCACCCCCCGCAACACACACACACGCATGGAGGGGATTTGGGCTGCTCAGGTGAAATCAGAGTGGTGGCCTGACCCAACCAAACCCATCCTTGGCTTCCCTGTATTACCTCTGGGTCTTAAATGCACTTGATGATATCGCTTATTCTTTAATTGATAAGTTCAGTGGTCATTATTTGTGCTTCAAATCACATATGTGTTTTCTTTAAACTCAATCTCTGGTTTATTTAGAGATGTAGGTTTTCCACTTCAAATTCATCTGTTTGCAAAGCAAATTCACCCTTGAAAAGGGCTATGAGAGTCTAGGCTGAGTCCTAAATCAGAGGCCATAGTGGTGGAACAGGCTGTCACTGCTGGCTTTCTAGTGTTTATAGCCTCGGGACTTTGGCAAACGACAGCAGAAGATCCCTTCTGTGCGAATGTCTCTATCCCAATGACCTGGGTAGGGAATGTTTTAGAATGTGGCTGCCTGGTTAGCAGGGTTCCAAGTTCTGTTGGTAAGTGAGGTCACTTCTTGGTATAGTGAACTTATTGCTCTTGTCTGAAGAGATTCTCAGGGTATCTTATCAGAACCTAATTTGATGAGCCTCTGGAATCTGTTGAAGATAGTTAAGTTCTAGTATGTGTTTAATTTTTGCAAATGTCTTAAATGTACTTGAAGATATCGCTTATTCTTTAATTGATAAGTTCAGTGTTCATTATTTGTGCTTCAAATCACATATGTGTTTTCTTTAAACTCAATCTCTGGTTTAGTTAGAGATGTAGGTTTTCCACTTCAAATTCATTCATTTGCAAAGCAAATTCACCCTTTGGCAAAGCAAATTTTTCCACTAAAATAATTTCAAAAGCTTTGTAACAAAAATAAATCTTATGCAAAGTTGTTGTTAAAATTAAATATTTTATTGCATATATATAACAATAAACAAAATACTTTTTAAACATCAGAAATACTATTTACGTTTTTTTCTTAATGTTCTTCGTATTATACCAAGCGGTAATTCTCATAATATAGTACAATAAAAAGTTCAACCAAAAAAATAGAAGGTAAAAAACCTAAGGATTTAGAAATGATTGTCCAGAAAGGATTCACAGTTTATTTGAAATTATAGTATAACAGTGTGATTACCTACCGGAGTGCTTAAAATGAGATATATGAAACAACTGAGAGTAGTACCCCTGAGTATCTAAGATCAGGACACAGGTATATGGGAGGTAAACACATCCAT
This sequence comes from Myotis yumanensis, assembly GCF_028538775.1. NCBI lineage: Eukaryota > Metazoa > Chordata > Mammalia > Chiroptera > Vespertilionidae > Myotis > Myotis yumanensis. The sequence goes on from NW_027223772.1 coordinate 7,338,866, forward strand.
GAAGCCTGGAGTTCGAGGAGTCCTTGATCCATCCGCCTGGTTGAAGCACCCTAGGATCATGATCATATCTCATAAATACTGGCATCTTTCCGGTTGGAAAGTCTGTTTGTTTAGGTAGAGAACATGATGCTTGCTTCCTCATCTGTGGTCAGTGAGATGGAAGCAACCTAAGGGATCCTTAAAATTTTCCATTCCTATTCCTTGCTAAGATCCATATATTATTATTGAGTCTGAGTGTTGTTAACAGCAGTGCCACTGCTTGGAGACTCTGAGTGCACCTCCTGTGGTTCCTCGGGTGTTTCTTTGCCCTCAAAACCTTCGGGGATTGAATGCTGATCCCTGCCAGTGGCTTCACTATCGTCTTCTTGTATGCTCTCTAGTTCATCCAGATCTCCAGAGCTGACCAAACTTGGGTGTCCGATACCACTAGAGAGAGAATGGTCAATGCTGATGGGTGGAGGTTCTAGATCTTCTAGCTCGGGCATAGTATCAGCAGAGGGAGGTGGCAGTGTTGCAATTGGCCGAGGCCCAGGAGGAGACGATTCCCGTAATACACCTTGAGGGAGTTGTCTCCACGCTGGTATTTCAGGGTAGGGTGGTTCCTGAGAATATGGGGGGCCCTGGCGGTGTGGGCGAGAGAGGGCTGAAACTTTCATCGCTTGATGAAACATCCTCCTTTTCTACTTAACGCTCATCTCTCGGACTCAGTTTCACTTCCCTGTCGCTAATCTTTCTGAGAAGCTCTACCTGGCCTTTGTCCTTACACTGACTGTGGTCCTGATGGATTCGTTCCCCTTATTGAAAGAAAAGAGTACCTCACGTTCTTCAGCGGTGAGATCTTTGTCCTGGGCTATTTCTCTTCTGTTGTGGATGCTCTGTAATTCTAATTCAGCCTGATGAGCTGCTGCTTTCAGAGCTTGATATCGAGTGTCAATGTTCACCCCGGCCAACATACTTTGATAGACTGAGGAAACACCAAGTGCAAGGGCAGATAGATGAGGGAATTGCCAGTGTTCTATATGAGTCATCCCGGGAAGGCCTAGAACTCTTGCAAATGGCACATAGATTCCACGTTTCTGAATGTTTCTTACACAAGACTCAAAACGGGTGGTCTCCTCTCTCGTTCACTTGTCTTGTGCAAGTGGGTATATCTTTATTTCTCCACCTCCATTGGTAATAATATATGTTAGGACATTTTTTACCATGAGTAGTCCTGAAAACCTTGATTGCTCCAAGCTCCCACTATGATTGCATCGACAGCATCAGTCCCTGCCCTCAGGTAGAGGGCATGATAGATCCAACAGAACCCCCTAATGAAGCAATGACAAAGTGTGCAACAAGCAATTTTCATAACTGTTGGTGACATCCAATTTCTTTCAATCACTTTAATTCCCTGGTTTCCCAGGTGTTGGAATGCCTTCTCCACTTTCTGAAAACAAGCACCCTTTCCTGTGACAAGCGTGGGAAAAAAGAAGCTTAGGTGTGCCATAAAGGGAGCAGCAGGTCCCCGAGGGGGCCTGGGGGAGGGAGATCCTTGGTGATGTTCACTAACCTTTCCATACAACCCATCGCACATGTTATTTTATAAAGGGGTTGTGTATGCAGCTCTTGAGGCACACTAGAAACTTCATATTCGTCTGCCGCAAGATACTGCCCGAAGGGACTTCCAACCATGAGGCCTACGTCTCCTCCAGAATGGTAGTAGCAGATTGATGTTGCAAACAGATGTCCGCAGACATCATCGACGCTGATACTGGCCTCGTAACATGCAATGATTTGCCTAACCCTTGTCTCAATTCCTCTTCCGTCGAGAACTTTTACACTTTTGATGTGGGCCGTGATCGGCTGAATGGAATCCAAAAGGCCCTAGTGCTGCGTCTAGGATTGAATGCATCTTTAGGGATCGTTAGCAAATGTCCTAATGTTCCCCTGAAATACTGTTTACTTATAATTTCCCTTATAATGGTTCTCCTGCCACCGCTTGTGGTAATTGTGACTCCACCCCCACCTCCATCACCTTCTCACTTTTAGGCTCTGACTCCTTGAGCTCCAGGTTCTCTGGACCAATCCGTTTCACGTGGTTTCAGGACACTGGGTTGGCCTCAGAAATGGAGAGCTAACTGTGGAGCTTGTGTGTCTCCAGGGGAGGATGCCTCTGGAACCTGGGAGGTTTCAGGGGAGGAGTCCTTCTCTGGCCATCTACGCGACCTGGTTCCCCAGACTCCCAGGTGGCCCCTGTCACTTGGAGCCTTCCCTGGCCGTCAGTGGTGTGGAGCCTGCCCTGCCAGTCACTGGCGGAAATGCGCTAGGGGTCTCAGTAGACCAGATGCTCCCTTATGTCCTGTGTTGAGCTCTGCAAAGACAGTGATTGGCAGCTGGTTCAGAGGCCTCAACCCTTGCCAGCTGCAATAGTTCTGCTCCCTGGACCGTCTGCTCTTAGATCGGGTCCAGCCCTCTGTCTGCACAGACCTCCACCGAGGGAAAATGAGATTCACATCCAGGCCTCGGGATAACCCTCTGGCAGAGGTTGCTGCCCAGTGTCCATGACTACCCATCCAACACCTGGGGTGTGAACATGACCGGCCCCCCAGGCTTCTGAATGCCCCCTCTACCCGGCTTGGTGCAGGCCCTACCTACCTGAACTGTCCTTTCACACACAGTACACAGTGAGTAGATATAGGGCTGTTCATGTGGTGTCAGAGTTGTTGAGTAGCCTGAACAAAACTGTCCTGGGCTTCCCTGTGTTATCTCTGCGTCCCCCCATGCAAAGGGCCACAGGCATCTGTGCTGAGTCTGGATCCAACGGCGGAAACTCTGGGACATACTATTATGGCTATTTTTTTTTGGAAGCCATAGCCTTAGGTCTTGGGAATACAACAAAACATACTTTCAGTAAAAATGTCCCTAGCTATCTTGTCGGCATTGCTCGGTGGTTCAGTGTCTGTCTATGAACCAGGAAGTCACAGTTCGATTCCTGGTCAGGGCATATGTGTGGGTTGCGGGCTTGATTCCCAATATGGGGCATGCAGGAGGCAACCGATCAATGATTCTGTCTCATCATTGATGTTTCTATCTCCGCCTCTCCCTTCCTCTCTGAAATAAATAAAAATTTATATATTTTTAAAAATGTCTCTAGCCAAGTGATTTGGGTAGGGGCTGTTTTAGAATGTGGCTGCCTGGTTAACTGAGGTCACTGCTTGCTGGGTGTAGTGAGTTCACTGCTCTTGTCAGTCAGCGAAGTCACTGTTCTTGTCTGAGGAGACCTTTGAGTAGGGGATAAAGAAGACTAACATTTCTTGTAATACTGGTTGAATGCTAATAAAGTCCTTTAGATTTTTATTTATTTATTTTTTGTCTGGGAAATGCTTTATTTCACCTTCAATTTTAAATGATAGCTTTGCTAGGTAAAGTAGTCTTGGTTATAGGTCCTTGCTTTTTATCACTTTGAATATTTCATTCCAATCCCTGCTGCCCTGAAATGTTTCTTTTGAGAAATCAGCTGACAGCCTTATAGGAGCTCCCATGCAGGTACCTGTTGGGTCCAAGTTCCTCTACCAGGGACTTGCCCTATTTGGATGCTGGGAATTGGAAAAAGACACGAGTGGCCGTAGGTAGGTGGGTCATGCTTTATTGCAAACAGAGCAACCAACGATGGGCTGGTCAGTGGCACCTTATATACTCACTCAAACAAAAGAGGCCTCGTGCCAATTGGTGAAATCTGTGATACATTAACATAAGTAGTCCAGATAAGGGGTGCCTGTGTAACATGTATAGTGCTACTGCCGAGTCATTGCCCTTGCACATGCATATGGCAAATAGGCCTTTCGCATAGTAATACTGCTATGTCATTGTCCTCCCACATGTGTATGGCGAGTGGGCCTTTAGCCTCCAGCATACTCTGGTCATGGCCCCCACACTCCACCCCTTACACTGGATGGTTCCTACAGGGTACCCTGGACCATATCCCAGCTCGTGGAACACAGAATCCACAGCAACAATACAAACTGCAACATATTATGACCAGTATTCTGGCCCCAACAGCAAAACTCAAGAATACGCAGCACTATGCTCCTAGCAGTCCATCTCACAAGTCTCGGAGGGGTCATGGGAGAGGGCTCGTACTTCCCTGCCTATCTCTTGCAGGGCACTGGTTACCTTTTGTTAATTATAAAGCACATATGTACATAATTCTACATATAGGATGGCACAAGTGCCCCCTTATGCAGCGGTTAACAGATCTAGTGTCATTCTATTCCGTAGTAACACTTTGCACATTTGTGTAATTTCATCATTTGTGGAAGGAAAATAAGACACCAACACAAAATGCAGGTGAATGGCCAATAGTGGCCTTCGGTCGCCGTTCCAGCCTATTTATTTCCTTCAAAGTTATACAATCAATCATTGTTACTAAGTGCAGTTCCTAAAACATAAGTGAATTACATAAAACCATCACTAATCAATATTGCCCCATTACAGAGGTAATTATTAATCAACTTTGCCCCGTTGCTCCAGCTACTAATATAAACTTGCCCCGTTTCCCTGACTACCCTTAACCATAGTTGGTTCCATTTCCCCAGCAACTGCCAACATACCTGAAAGGGATATTCAGAGGTCATACAGTGGCCACGCACCCAGAACCAGCTGTTTGCTGCAGCATCTACAGGTACGCTCCCACAATCATTAGGGTAAGGGCTCGCCAGGTCTGATTTAAGGCTTTAGCTACATGCCCAGCTAAGTCTGTTACTTCTAATTCTACCTTAATTGCTCCTCCTGCAGGAAGGAATACAGCCAAGGGGTAAAACCACCAAGGAGTCTGTGTAATTCAATGCCACCGGTAGTATACTGAGTCCCAGTTATGGGGAATCTCTTCTAAAGTCTTAAGGATTCACCTGGGGATATAGGGCCTACCCCGGGTACATGGACCCAACCAATTCGCTGGAAGGTAGGCAGCCATACCTTTCACACACCCGTAAGTGTCTTGGGATCATCATATCTACAGAGTTTGTGCCAGTAATAATGCTTTCCATTGCCTGGCTTTTGCACCTCAACATCAGTGGCTATGTTACAGTACAACTCTGGACAATGGATTCCTATCACATCACTGTTGCTCTATAAACGTGTCTGTGGGTTCTCTTAATTCTACTTGTTCCCCTAACAACCACCACCATCTGGTCCAAATTGCGTAACCTAGAAAGGGGCAGGTACTGCCATGGTCCCGCCAGATCAGAGTGTCTATGGCTTGACACACGGGGTCCCAGGAGCATTGCCGAAGTCCTGGTCAGCTAGCCATGTCCAGTTGGCAGTGGTGGCCGGATGGGTGCACCATGGGAATCTGTCGGCTGCTCCTGGGGGAATCTCTGTGCACACCCCAAAATGGGAGACAGTATGCACTCGAGCATAGGTGTGCGCCCATGACACTACGCTGTTAGCCAAGCTCACCCTGGTCGAAGAGGCAAAAGACCCAGCAGGTCCAGGGGTTCCCCAAAGGTGCAGATGGACTTGGCGAAGAAGGAATGACATGGAGACAGCGTTCAGTGGATCAGCAGCCTAGCCAGTATCTCTAGCCAGGATCTCCAGCCAAGTTCTGTCTTTTATTGTCTTGTTATATCTGTATTTATACCAGTTGATTTTAATCCTGTCAATTTCTATTCCAAAGGTTAGGGCGTTTATCTCCATTCCAGGGAGTAAAGATTATGTAGCTTAAGGGTGATTGTTGGTAGTTAAAGTGATTAACTACCTGCCTGGAATTTAGTTAAGGTGTTTTATTCCCTCCCTAACTTCAGGGAAAAATCCCTACCCGGGGAAACAACCTTTCTCGGAGAGGTGACCTTGGTTAAAACACATAGCACCAAGAAGGTGAGCAAACATATTAAGAACAGTATGCCATATACGCCAGGTCCCTTGAAACATATGCTGTGCAGATGTTTCTTCCCTGTAGCGACTATGTCAAGCAGCAAGGATGGACTGGCTTCTGGCAAGAAACTGAGACCATCATAGGGAGATCACAGACTTCTGGCAAGATACAAGCTCCTGTGTCTTCTCTAGACAGCACTGTGGCTGGAATTGGAGGACAACCTGGCTGGCGATACCAAAGGGATTTCCCCCTTCATAGGGGCCCAGTTTCCCAGGGGAAGCTATGGGAAGTCTGGGCATTGCGTAGACCAGTGATGGAGAACCTATGACATGTGTGTCAGAGATGACACGCGAACTCATTTTTTTGGTTGATTTTTCTGTTAAATGGCATTTAAATATATAAAATAAATATCAAAAGTATAAATCTTTGTTTTACTATGGTTGAAAATATCAAAAAATTTCTATATATGACACGGCACCAGAGTTAAGTTAGAGTTTTCAAAATGCTGACACGCCGAGCTCAAAAGGTTCGCCATCACTGGTGTAGACTCTACACTGTAGAGGGTAATAGCACAAGTCCCCTTTAACAACGTTCCCTTCCCATGTCTTCCAGCTTGGACTTGCACAGTTACTGGCCAGGGCTGGGTCAAGGGGTGCAACTGTAACTAACTTATAGCCACGCCTGCTTCCCCAAGGGGATAGGAGGCTACCCAGGGCCCTTCCCAGTAACAGACCATGGCCAGGTCCACACTGCCTTTCCCCCCTCTGCTAAGGGAGCAGGTGTAGGCAGCAACAAAAATCCAGCTGAGTGTACTTTAGGGCGCAACAGTTCATCTGTTGTTTTCATCTGCACAAGCAGTGTCTGAGGACACATCCGTATCATTAGATCTAAGGGGAAGGAACCCATTTTCCTGGGCTGTTCATTCAACAATCTGAGGGCCCTATCCGATAGTCTAGCCCAGCCTTCTAGGCCAGGTGGGCCCACCCCTAGGCGGAGCTTGTATTTTAACAGACTGTTATATTGTTCAACCTTCCCAGCAGCTTGGGGATGATATGGAACATGAAACTGCCAAGCTATGTCCTGGCCTTGGCCCAGCTCTGCACCTCTTTCCCTGTGCAATGGGTTTCATTTTCACTTACTATGCTAAGGGGTCTCCTATAAGTGGTCCCAAGTGTTCCAAGCCTTGGATAACTGTTCGTTGGGTAGCTTCCCTCATAGGGTAAGCAAAGAGGAGGCCGGTGGCAGTATCCACAGCTGTAAGGGTTATAAAAAGCTGTAGTACATTTACACCATAGAATACTATGCAACTGTAAAAAAGAAGGATCTCTGACCCTTGAGACAACATGGGGGGGTGGGGTGGGGGAGGACCTGGAGAGTATTATGCTAAGTGAAATAAGCCAATCAGAGAAAGACAAATATCACATGACCTCATTCATATGTGGAATCTAATGAACAAAATAGATTGATAAGTAGATCCAGAGACACTGAAGCAGAGAACAGACTGATGAATCTCAGAGAGAATGCAGGGTTGTGGGTATGGGGGAGAGATTAACCAAAGAACTTATATGCATATGTGGACACAGACAATAGTTTAGTAAAGGCCTGGGGGACCGGGGGCGGGGCTGGGTGGAGGGTGTCAATGGGAAATAAACGAGTACAACTGTAATACTTCAACAATAAATTTGAAAAAATAAAAGATATACCATTGTCATCTGGCCTTTATTTTTTCTTAAAAGGATCCATGCATTATTTTTATCATTGTCCCTCTATGTGAAAACTGCCCTTTCCCTCTTGGTTCTTTCTATCTGTCTATCTATTTATCTGTCTATCTATCGATCTATCATTATCTTTATTTTTTTAGGTTTATGAAGTTTTGCAGTGATACCCCAGAGTATAGTTTCCCTTTATCTATTTTGCACAGTGTTCATTGAGCCTCTATATTTTAAAGCTGCTAATTAATAAACATTTGGCTGTTATTCCCTCATTTTTTTCTGTCCCATTTAATCTCTTTTTATGCTCAGTTGATACTGCCCCTCTCTGACCACAGAACTTTGAGTATCCGTTTTATTTGTACTTTTTTTTTTTTCCTTTGGTTCTTCAATTTATATCATTTCTTTTTCTCTTAAGTTTCACATTCACTTACTTTTGAAGTTTCTAACCTTCTGTGAAGCCCATTCAGTAAATTTTTCATTAGAGATTTACAATTTTAAGTTACAGATGGTCTCTTTGATTCTTTGTTTTTCTGTAAGTTCTTAAATATATTTCTCATGTCTTTTTTTTTAAATGTTCATATTTGCTAATCCCATTATATTAGCATGGTCTCTGTTTTCATTAACTGATTTTTCCTTTATTTTATTTTATTTTATTTTCCAACTTATTATACATTAGGTTTTTATTTATTGCATTCTACACAGTTTTAATGATGGAGTCTGACTTCCGTTGTCTTCCTTTGAAGAGTATTGAGTTGTGCAGTCTCTCCTGTCATTGGCAATCCTTTGGATATGTTATGGTTGCTCCCATTACGTGTTAGGGTTTGCCTGCTTTAATTGTCTTCTTCATCCAGCGTTTCATGTCACTCTAGTTTGTGGGCTTTATTCATAGGTGTGACCTTTCTGGAATCTACATTTAATTCACAAGTAATTGATTCACAAGGCCATTACTTTCTAGGGAGAGCATCAGTCAGAAGGCTCCCAGCCTCAGCATCACTGTCTCTACTTACTTCCCAGCTTCTGAGGGGCAGCGGTGGCCTAAGCTGAGACTCCTTATAAGTGAGGAACTCTTCATCAAATATCTATTGGGACCTTCACACAGACTTTTTGTGGGGGCCTCCGCATTTTTCCTGACATCTGGGGGCCTCCATAACAGACGTCAGCTGCTTCAGTGGCAGTCTCCAACTCCACTCTCTACCGCCTCAACTGAACCAGCCACCATGCTGTGCGTGTGCTCCGTTTACTTAGCTATGGTTCAGAAAGCACCCCCATTCAGAAAGCCGCCATGAACACGAGGCTCACCTGGTGTTCAGCCATTGGCCTTGGAGCGTAGTCTTGAGCAGCTTTTTAAATAACACCTGGAAACAAAAGAACTGCCTTATTTACTTTGTCAAGTTTTATAGTTATGTATAGTTGGAGGGTTAATTTGGTAACAGCTATGTTAGAAGAAGAGACTCTATCTCATATATAGGTTTTAGAGGTAAATCTCTACAGAGTTTCTAATTAAAAATGGAAAATTTTGAGTAAAAATTACTATTAGCTGTACAAAGCTAGGTTTAAAATGACTTTACATAATAAAATACCCAAGTGACACTTTATAAAGGAGTAGCATTTTTGCTGTAAAGACATTAAAACTTAACACTGAACTAATATTTTTGGACCTCTATACACATGCACACACACACACACACACACACAAACACACACATTGTTATAAATACATACACATACATTGATGCATATTTATATACATATATGTATATGTCTATACCTATTCCTTTAAACAAGGAACACATCAACATTTCATAACAGTGTTAGAAGCCAACAACCTTGATATCTGACTAATAATATCAAAGAGAATGTGAAATGAATATGTTTTATTTACGTTTTAGAGTATTACATTTTCGGCTGTAGTGATGACATTAATATTTAGATGACATTCCTACCAAAAATGGTTTATAGCTCTAATCTAGTGTAATTTGATACAGTATATCTTTTCTGATGCATCTATTATTTTTAATGTTTAGTAGAGTGAAGTTTTTGTTTTTGGGAAATATATAGACTTTCAAATTCAAATATATGTTGGTTGCATTTCCTCTTATGTTATTTACAACTTGTATATTTTTCAAATTACTTAAGCTTTCTCAACTTCCACGGTCTCATTTTACAAGTAGAAGTAATAAATGTTGGCTCAGAAATTACTTGTTATGACTAAATAAGGTAATGGATGTGAAAATGCCTGGCAGAGTGGCTGATACACATGGCACTAGTTAATTTTAATGTTCTTCTTTGTATTGTGACAAATCAAATTATTTGGTAAATCACATTTTAATTTTGCATAGGTAGATCACAACTTCATAATGACTTATTTCAATTTTTTATTGGTCTTCATTTACAATGTTCTTATTTTTAAATGCATAACACCATTTTCTTAAAGTATCCACTTACATTATTGATCAACTTGTTAAACGTCTTTCAAAAGTCATTGAGAAGAATCAGTGGAGTTCCAGAGTTGCAAAATAAAAGAGTGATTCACTTTGTATGTCGCAATGCAGTGGGAATGAGTGGGAAAGTGAACTATTGTTGATAGTGTAATTGTTATTAGGCCCATATACTTTATGCCAAAATATGCTTTCCTGATGCTATCTGATATGATTCGATGAAACCATTGACACATCTCAGGGAATTGAAGTAACAAAGTTTAAGTAAGTCTAGGTTACATAGTTAATGTCCGAGTTTGGATTTTGAGATAGATATGAAATCTAAATTACAATTTTGCCATTCCTATATGTTCCAGGGCCCATGATAAGGGATATTTTCAATTCTGGGATACATGGAGAAGCACAATGCATTCGAATAGACTCGTGGATGATCAATATTTTAGAAATCTAAGACATTTGCATTCAAATGACACACTATACAAAATAAATGTATAGGTTAGGTGATGTGATAGCTACAACTTGTGAAGTAAGTTCTCTCTTTCCTGATATCAAAATCCGGAGGACCAGTCTCCTCTCAGTGCAATAACAAACAAATAACATGGTCTCATGCTATATTCATCTTTTTATTTACTCAACAGTATTTCTAATAGGCGGTAATTAATATTTAGGACAGGTAAGAATTTTTACTCTGTTGTGAGGCTCAGTTACCGCAAGATTTATTTCCTCCTAATTCATTTCTTATGACAATAATACACATTTTATACTATGACTAATAATGTGTGTATAAAAAACAATAGAAGAGGACAAAAATTATATTTCTACAAACTGGTATTTTTTTTTTTTTTGAGCTCTGGAAGAGAGAGGGATGAATAATAAATGGATCTACTGAACTTAAGGGAAAAATGTTTTTCTGTGTTAAAGACTGAATTGTAAGTTGCAAGCAAATTCAGTTTTACTGCACATGTGTGGCAAACTTTTAAAGAACAAGATGTTTATTATGCCAAGGACAGCCCGTGTCAATGGTTTTAGGGGCTTCCATAATAGCCATGAAAAACCTGCAGTTTGATGTATTGGCTGTGACATATCTTGCAAAGTGTCATGTAGGACTTGCTGAATTGCATTATCGAGGGCTGCAATCCTTGGAGCAGAGAAAGTTCTTTAAATATGGGTCATTGTGTTCTCTTGTACAGTCAAACAGAAGGAGCCAGAGAGCTTTTTATGACACTCCAAGGAGTAAAAGAAAAACCTTGTTATTAATTCATTTTAAGGTACAACTCATAATTGGTATGGCATAAGTGACCCTACCATCTAAATGTCAGTTAATAAAGAATGAATTTTCACAAAAAGTCTGGGATTCAATTTTTTATAATAATATGTTTGATATGAAAAGTGAGCTATTCAAAATAATCCTTGGATTTTTCTTTTAACTGTTCTGGAAAGTAGTGTGGTTTGCATAGTGAGGTAATAGCCATATTAATAGCATTGTAGGGACAGTAGTAATAGTCACCTAACATCCAACATTTCACATGTATCAATTAAAGACATTTAATGTTACCTTGAAGTGTGTCTATTACAGAGAGGGTTAGATTGTGGAGAGAAAGAAGCGCATGGAGATTTGTTGGCGAACTGTAGCTGCTTTTGCTAAAGGAAGTTACCAATACTCTCAATACTGGTAAGTGACTAACTTGTCACCAATGGCTGGACATGCCGGGTAATGGGAATAAATTCCTACAAACAAAAAATGAAGATAACAGGAATGGATCTACAAGAAATCTAGATATTGAAATGATCACACAAGGACTTTAAAGGAGTTATTGAAATTTTCAAGAAAATAAAGTCAATACATGGTAATAAGTTATTAATTATAAGAGATGGATTATTTCACAGGGAATTAAGTTTATTAAAACAAAAAATTTTTAATAAAATATATCTTAAATAGAGCATAGACATGGGAGCATACAAGATGGGTTAACTGGAAGACAGATCGATGAAAATATTTTAACTTAAGCACAGTAAGAAAAAAAGAAATAGAAAAATCAGCGTAAGGCCATTGAGAAGAAGATGATGTTGGAAAAAAATAGGAGCTGACTAATTCATTTAGATCCTTATCTAAACTGCAATTGTTTAGCTATTATGTCAAGCTGTGGAATAAATTAGCAGATATATATATATATATATATATATTTTTTTTTTAATATATTTTATTGATTTTTTACAGAGAGGAAGGGAGAGAGATAGAGAGTTAGAAACATCAATGAGAGAGAAACATCGATCAGCTGCCTCCTGCACATCTCCTACTGGGGATGTGCCCGCAACCAAGGTACATGCCCTTGACCGAATCGAACCTGGGACCTTTCAGTCCGAAGGCCAACGCTCTATCCACTGAGCCAAACCGGTTTTGGCAATTTTTGGAAGATAATTCTGACTGCTATGTAGATGATTGGCAAGGAAGACCTATTAGAAGGTCAATGAGACAGCATAGGTAAGCAATAGTAGTTATTTGGATTATGGGCTATATTTCTGTAAGTTTTAATGAAAACATTTGAATATTTAAATGTACTCTTTGTTTTAATTGTCCTAATATGCATGATTTTCCATTAATTCATGCTTAATATTTATGCATTCTTTAATTGAGGAACTCTGGATATATTCTTGTTTCTGTAATTTGTGTTTCTGTTGTTGTAACCATTTCATATTCATGTCAAGAATTATACTGTGTGTGTGTGTGTGTGTGTGTAATATGAATCTAGTGTATATCAGATATCCCATTAAGATAATCCACTGATTATGTAAAAAATTGGGTATTTGAATTTTAAGTTGTTTATTTTTTATTGTCTTTTATTTTTCTCTATTAATATCTGTAGTCTTTTGAATTTCTTCAGATATATATCCAGAAGTGGGATCACTGGATCTTAATACAATTCCATTTTTAATTTTTTGAGGAACCTCTCTACTGTTTTCCACAGTGGCTGCACCAGTCTGCATTCCCACCAGCAGTATACTAGGGTTCCCTTTCTACACACCCTCACCAGCACTTGTTGCTTGTGGATTTACTGACAGCCATTCTGACAGGTGTGAGATGATATCTCATTGTGGTTTTAATTTGCATTTCTCTGATGACTAGTGAAGTTGAGCATTTTTTCATGTCTATTGGCCATCTGTATGTCCTCTTTAGAGAAGTGACTATTCAGGTCTAATTTCCATTTTTTAATTGAATTGTTTGATGGTTTGTTTGTGTTGGTTTTGAGTAGCATGAGGTGTTTATAAATTTTGGCTATTAACCCCTTATTGGATGTATCATTGGTGAATATGTTCTCCCATTTAGTAGGTTGTTTTTTTGTTTCATTGATGATTTTTTTGTTACACTAATTTTTAGTTTGATGTAGTCCTACTTGCTTATTTTTCTTTTGTTTCTCTTGCCCAAGGAGATATATCAAAAAACATATTAGCCCTAGCCGACCTGGTACAGTGCATAGAGTGTTGGCCTGTGAACCAAAAGGTTCAGGGTTCGATTCTGGTCAAGGGCACCTACCTCATTGCAAGCTCCTCTGCAGTCTGGGCCCTGGTCAGGGTTCATGCAGGAGAAAACCAATCAATGTGTTTCTCTCACATGGATATTTCTCTCTGTCTTTCCACTCTCTCTAAAAATCAATGGGAAAATATCCTCAGGTGAGGATTAAAAACAAAAACATATTTCTCAGAGAAATGTCAGAGATTTTACTGCCTGTTTTTCTTCTAGGAATTTTATGATTTCTAGTCTTACATTTAATTATTTAATCTATTTTGAGTTGATTCTTGCATATGGTATAAGATGGTATGTTTCAATTATTTTTTTGTATCTTTCCACTTTTTCCAACATCATTTATTGACTAGACTGTCTTTACCTAATTGTACGTTCTTTCCTCCTTTGTCAAATATTAATTGACGATATAGGGTTGATTTTTTGGGGGAGGGGGGCTCTCTCTTCTGTTCCATTGATATATATGTCTGTTAATATGCCAATATATGCTGTTTTGATTGTCGCATCCTTATAGTATAGTTTGATATCAGGTAGTGTGATATCTCCAACCCAAAACACTAAATCAAAAGAATATATGCAACTCTACATTCATCACAGCATTTTTTATAATATCCAAGATATGGAAGCAACTCAAGTTGCTCTTATCCACTCATCAATAAACAAGTGGATAAAAAAATAGATGGTACATATATTCAATGGAATATTACTTGGCCATAAAATAAGAATGAAAGTTCTTTTTTTTAATAAAACCATTTGAGACAGCATGGATGGACCTAGAGGATATTATGCTCAGTGAAATAGGTCAGTGTTGTAGAAAAATACAGAAATGTTTTAAAAAAGATTTAAAAATGTCTAAATAATGTTAAAAAAGATTTTAAAATGTTTGAGTTAACTTTCCTGAAACTTCAAGTGTGATATTAAGGACACATTCCCCACTGCCCTGAAGTGTGTGTATACCCCATAGAAAAGGACTTGAACTTCAATTACTGACTCAGAGTGACTTGCTAAGATAACCATTTGTGTGAGTGATGTACTCTCCCTAGATAACCACATGTAGCCCCTCGCCCTGTTTGAGATTAACATGCGTGCATTGACGTAATTCATTGATAACTACCTGAACTGCTGCGGGTATGAAACAGGCTTTAAAAATGGGTCCTGACCAGCCAACGGTGCTCGCCAGTCGAGACAGCCACAAAGGCACATCCTTTTGTCAGTCCAGCAAGCGATGCCACTCCACGCTCCTCTCCCTGCCAGATGACAGAAGAATGGCTAGTCCGCGACCGAGCTCTCGGGTGAGGAACGCCAGCCCCCTGCATCCGGACCAGACCAGCCAAGCTACCAGACCCCGGAGGACAGCACCACTGGGATCCCATCAAGCCTGTGCCCGCAGCATCAGGAACTTCTGTGCGTAATAAAGTGCTGTGTGATTTGCAACTGCATGTTTCATGTGGAGTAATTCCTCCAGCAGTTAATTGAATTATTGTGCGTACACTTAAACCTGAAATTAAAGCTTCTGGTCTTTTTGGTTCCAGGCCTGCCCTCGGTCCTGCTTGCATAGAGTAGCTTCTTTGCTAGCAACTACTTGAATGTCCCTACACCTGCACGGTTAAGTTTATCTCAAAGAATGCCTTGGATAACACCCCAGATCCTTTCCTGGGATCTACTTGGGACAGTCAGTCAAATAAAGACAAATTCTAAATGATTTCACTTATATGTGGAATATAAAGAATAAAATAAATGAACAAACAAGATTGAAACAGACTTATAGACACAAAGCAGACTGGTGGCTGTTAGAAGAAATGGGTGATGAGGAGCTGGGTGAAAAAAGTGTAGGGATTAAGTACAAATTGATAGTTACAAAATAGTTACAGGGATATAAAATACAGCATAGGGAATATAGTCAATAATATTGTGATAACTATGTATGGTGCCAGGTGGGTACTGGAAATATTGGGGGAACACTTTATAAAATATGTAATTGTATAACTAATATTGTACACCTGAAGCTAATACAAACATATTGAATGTAAAACAAAAACAAAGAAAAGCAAAACAACCTGGGATTAAAATTTTATCAAATAAAAATATATCCAAACAAAACAAAATATCTGTAGTCCTTTTCATGTACCAGCTATAAGCCAAATACACTTCAAAACACTATTTCTTTCATCCAAAAATTTGGTTGTATTAATGCCAACTACACAATCTATAATGCTTTCTCCTGAATCTTCACTAAAATGATGAAATTAATTTATGACTTAAAAATGCATAAAATAAGGAAACAATTCCTAATAATTAAAAGATTACTTACACTACCATTATTTCAACTCCCTGGATGGAGAAATAGAGTGTGAGTGTGAGAGAGAAAAGAGTAGAGAAGGGAAGGAGACAAAAATGAAAGAAAAAAATGGATGGGAACCCAAACAGAAGGCTTACAGATTGCATTAACCTTAAACATTGCAGGTATATCTGTGTCCTTGTGTGTATCTTACACAGTTCTATAAGCAGGGGTGGGAAGAACAAGATCTGTGATGTAGTGTTATAAAGGTAACCTTGCAAAGGAGCCCTGCCCACATAATATTTTTAGAATAAAGTTCTCCATTTTTGAAGTTATTTATGTAATTCTATGGGAAGTTGATGCTGTCTATAATATGAGATGCAATCTACAATGAATAAAATAATTTTGCTCCATGTTCCAGACCTTGGTATAATAAAGGTTCTCTGGCTGTCCCAATTATCGCATTAGCTTGGAATAGTTCATCTATTCATTATCTGCCAACCAGGGCGGGGATGGAGTCAAAGGAAAAGGAAACAAGAATGTTTTATTGCAGGTGAAAGGCCAGATAAGTTCCATATCAGGAAATTCTGCTTGAAAATGTATCCAAGAGGTGAGGGCAGGGATTTGTGGGCTCTTTCTTAGCCCTGAAAGCTTCGTGAGGTTGGTGGATGAAATCTGCAGCAGGCAATTGCAGACAAGATGCAGAAACTCAAAGTCAAATTTGACCAGTTGTGAATTTTGGCTATTGGCATCCCTGGTGATAACTATAATGGAAAGCTGTAGCCATTGTATTCCAAGAATTAATTTTAGCACTTGATACTATAGAGTTCATGCTAGATAGTGAGAGGATTCCTGGACTGTCATAGAAGCAATTTCTTTAGATGGTCTAATGCCTCTGTTTGGACTGTAATCTAAAGCACAAGCTTTTCTGTAATAATGCAGTTATTTTTCCCTTTCATATTAGCTTCTAAAAACACTGTGCCCAAATAGAACTATTTTTGTCCTGCCTCTTGTTGTAAAATAATGTGAATTCAGTATCACCGCACTATAACATATACATCAAATATTAATCTGCCCTAATAATTGCAATTATAGCAAAATAAAATCTTATTTTAAAATAACCATTTGAAAGTAACTATGCAATGATGGCATGATAAATATGCAGATCCCTGAATCAATCAATGCCTCTAACTTTATAAAGAATCTAGCCATGCCCTGGCAGGTATTGCTAACTAGTTAGAGCCTCAGCCTGCATGCCAAAGGGTCACAGGTTCCATTCCTCGTCAAGGGCACATACCTGGGTTGCAGGTTCAATCTCAGGCCCCATCAAGGCGTGTGCAGTAGGCAACCAATCCATGTGTCTCTCTGGCATCATCAGTTTTTCTCTCTCCCTCCACCCTCCCATTCTCTAAAAATCAATGGAAAAATATCCGTGGGTGAGGATTAACAACCAAAAGAATCTAGCCATGATAGAACCTACAAAACCATAAAAATATATCTGTATATGAATAAATGCCTTTTCTATAATAACAACTAAACATGCTATCGATGTTGTTATAAAATAATTGAAAGTAGAGATACATTAATCAATTTAGCATCTTATGGATATTAGATTATGTATCCAAAATGTCTTTTACTAGGTTTTATAAGTATTTGGGTCTAATCTATTTCCAAATTGCCTCAATAAACTTTTTTTAAAGCCACCTTCCCACACTCTAGTCACACCGTTTTTCTACTATATGCTTAATCTGCAATATCATTTTTCTAAAAAATCAAATCTGACGGAAAAAGACCTCTATTAATAAAGTCCAGTGTGGGGGTCCCTGTTGCTCTCAGATAAAGTCCCAGCACTTCATCATGGTTTACTTGTTACTATATGGTTATTCAAGATACTCCCCAATTTTGTCTTTCCAGGCTCATCTCTCACCTTATATTCTAGTTCAAGTCAGCTTGAATGCCCTTCTTCTATTTTGCTTTAGACATAAAACTAAAACCCCTATGCATATCAATCCATGCAAATAGACTCTGTAGAGGGAGTGTAGAGAGAATAGTTTTCTATTCAACCAAAGTTAAATTGCAGTTTGGACTGAGCTAGAACATCTACTGCAAACCTAAGATCAACTAAATGCATTAATACTTCCATACACACAGAGATAAATATATATGTTTTAAAGTAAGAAAATAGGTAATGTGTTACATTTATATTTGCTTAGCAAAAATCTGATCACAGAAGGCCCTCAGTAAAAATTGGTTGAATGAATAAAATTAATGCCAAAATCTCTAGCTCAATGTGTTATTCTTTTACTTTCATTTAGTTTATGTTAGCTGACTTCTCAATATGTTGTGAAAGCCCGTCTTATTATTAATTTGCCTCTAATCAGTTGGATTGATTTTATATATATTTCTAAGGGGCAAAATATAAACTTTAAAAATATAGAAAAATGCTAACAAAAAGTACGCTTATTTTTTCTATTTTCAAGTGTTTATTCTATTCTTGTCAAACGTATGATAAAAATAACTTAATGAAGAGGGTGCATTTGGTATTCTGAATATGAAAATGTTACATTGCATGTGCATTGATGGGTGAAAAGCATGCTAAATATTTGACATGAAATTGTATTCTACAAATATATATCTCTTCACAGCCACAAAGCATTCTAATGATCCACTCTTTTTTAAGTTATTTCCAATCATAGGAAGTTATTTGACTTGATGCGAGTCCCTTATGATAAAAAGGCCCATTGTTTATTAGAGTCTAAGATTTGCTGGTCACGTGAACCTAATTTAGAGAAGAAATCCACCAAAAGTTCACTGATAAAGGATTCTTTCTGGCTGTAAATTTGTTCTAAAGTAAGTAAAAATCACATCATTCTACATAGATTTAAGGATGCATTTCTCTCTGTCTAGTTCACTCATTTCATTGTGTAGGCTCATGCTCAATGCCTGTTCATCCCTTCTAAGTCTATCAGGGTAAGTACAGTATATTGACTCAGCCCATGGACTTTTAGAAGAATGAGTTGACTATCTCAAGACAATCCTGAGGCCCTTGCCACAGATGTCTCACTCCCTCATTAGCAGAACATCTGCTTAACAAATATGTGTCCAATTAAATTTTATGAGTTAGAGCAAATGATGATGGTAAAGAGCCTGGGGTCAGACAGAAAATCAACTTGTTACATATTAGCCGTGTGACCTTAAAATTTACTTCCTTCACCTTAAAATGGAGAAAATTACTTGGGTCATTTTGAGTATTTAAAAAGACAATAAGGTGGTGAAGACCTGGGGTGGGGGGTAGGGGTAGGCTGGAGGAGGAAAAAAATGGGACATATATAATACTTTTAATAATATTAAAAAAAAAATAAATTATAAAGGTAGTTGTTGGATCCAAGTTCCTCTACCAGGGACTTGACCTCTTTGGACGCCAGGAATTGGAAGAAGACATGAGTGGCCATAAGGAGCTGGGCCATGCTTTATTGCAAACAAAGCAGCCAACAACCGGCTGGTCAGCAGCACCTTGTATACTCACTCAAACACCGCTGCCAATGAGTGACACCTGTGCTCCATTAACATAAGTAGGTTAGATAAGGGTGCACCTGCGCAGTACCTACAGCGACACTGCTGAGTCATTGCCTGGCCCATGTGTATGGCAAATGGGCCTTTAACATAGTAATATTGCTGAGTCATTGCCCTTGAGCATGCATATGGCAAGGAGGCCTTTAAGATTCAGCGTATTCTGGTCAGGGCCCCCACAGTAGTATTTGGTAAAAAAAAAAAAAAAAAAAAAAAAAAAAAAAAGAAGATAATGGTAACAACACATAGTGTTTTAGTTAGTAAAATAATATCATACACAAGGAGCATTTAGAATAGTAGACTTCATAAACATTTGTTATTAATAGTAGTACTATCCACCCTGTGTGTATATTCAAACCAGCTTCTAGGCATCTCCCTTAGTCTCACTGTCTAAGCCTTTGGAAATGCAATGATTTGGAGGAGATGTAGGATCCCTGAAACAGGCAAGACCCGAGGAACCTCTTAGAACACAGCACATGACCAGGCACTGAGGGAGCATTGAACCAAAATTGCTCTGGCTTCAGATCATTGCTGAGGTGTCCGCTTTTGCTGACCTCCCTGATCATACCCAAGGTTAAGAGTCACAACTTCCAAGTAGCCTGGTTGAGCTGCATCTCACCCTTCACAGGCAATAACTTCCAGAACCTTCAAGTCTACGGTCTAAGAGATAGATATTCAGGCTGGACTTCTTCCTCTGTTGCACACTGAAGCCCAGTGCCCAGAAGTTCATGCAAATGAGAGTAAACTTGCACCTTGAGTCAAGGGTCTGAGCAGACTGGCTCATGTGCCAAAATTAGGAATCACAAGCAGTATTGGAACCCCTCACCTCAGGCCTAGGGAGCAGTCGCTGATACATTTTCTGTGAGTCTTGGGGATGTCACCTCACTTCTCTTTAGCCTCAGTGTTTCATCTGAAAATGCGTGTGTCTCCTTAAAGGTCTAAAATATGTTTCCACTACATGAGAGCAAACCCCAACGCCGATTTAGATGCTACAAAAGAAGTCATATGGAAGAAACATAAACCAAGCAGCCTGCAGTGCACTCCGGTAATATTCACACTGAATAGGTACTGGGTACCTTGACCTGGGAGCAGACGGTGGGCAGAGAAAGCTGTGCAGAAAAGGCTGTGGCTGACGGAACATGGAAGACCTGATCTGAGTGGGTCAGAATGCTTCCTCCTGCTTCCCTTTAAGCAGCATCTCTGGCCTTACTTCTTTGAAATCACCAGGAAGAGAAATGATTCTCTCAAGTTGTTCCCAATGCCTAAAGGGAAGTTGGAGAAAGATCTAAAATCTTGACCACTGGCCGTGAGGAATATATACATTTTTAATCAAGGGTGAGGCGCTCCTAACGTGATTGCTACTTGAACGCCAAGGAATTTAAGTTGTAAGACAAACCATCCCTGGAGACCCACTGCCCCATCCGGCCCTGCCGCTGATCACTCACGTGGATGTAGACTGAGGCTTTTTATCCGGTAACGGAGCCGGATTACATCCTGTGGGGAAACCCCAGCCAATAGTCACCTGTGGTTAATTGGCTGTAGAATGCCACCGTCACACGTTTCCAATGAAGGGGGAAGTATTTCTTCCGGAGGAGAAACCCTCCTGAGATGAAGCAATGCACAGAGGAGGCCATGCTTCTTGCCACATCCCTGATGACCCGGTTCCCCTGGGTTAGCGAGGAGATTTAAAGGAGCCACAGGCCTGTTAAAACATTCATAGACAGCCGAAACCGGTTTGGCTCAGTGGATGGAGCGTCGGCCTGCGGACTGAAGGGTCCCGGGTTCGATTCCGGTCAAGGGCATGTGCCTGGGTTGCGGGCACATCCCCAGTGGGAGATGTGCAGGAGGCAGCTGATCGATGTTTCTCTCTCATCGATGTTTCTGGCTTTCTATCTCTCTTCCTTCCTCTCTGTAAAAAATCAATAAAATATATTTAAAAAAAAAATTCATAGACAATCTTGTTTACAGATAGGTAATACAGGAAATGAGGACTTCCTGACATTGTCTATAATGTGTGTGTCAGTCCTGAAAGGAGTGAATACTAAATTAGCAGCATTCTGAATTCTTTAGGGGAGGACCAGAACTCTATCTTTCTAGCATACATTTCTGCTATCTAATCAATCATAGGAGTCATTCAAGGATTACCCACAAGACATCAATGATTTCCTTTCAGTGTGAAGTAGAACAAGTAGGCACATCCACTTACGATTAGCACCACCTGTCTTTACCAGGGATCAGCAGGCTTCCCAAAAGACTACATCCCTAGTGTAATGCTGTTGATGTGGCCAAAAGATGATTGTTTCTGTCAAGGTTATCTGGTTTCAGTAATTAAGTTATTACCATTGTTTTTGTGCATGTAGTTTTTATACATATTCACTTTTGAATCTAGATTTCTTCCAACATCCACTTATAATAATTAAATAATCTAGTTCTACAAAAGGTTTCATTGGAAATGGAGAGGATAAATCTCAAAATATTTTCTAAATGCCAAATAGATGAATGTCTATTTCAACTCAGAAAATACTTTAGAACGTCTCTACCTCTCTTTATTAAAACATACATTCCAGGATTGCCATTAGGATTATATGAAATTAGGTATCGTGTTTGAGGCCAAAACCATAGTCACTATCACAAATAGTCTTTCACATACAAACAGGAGCTGGGTTCGGACTCAGCCCAGAAGCCAGTGGCCCTTTCACAAGGGAACCCAGAGGTAACACACGGAGGTCCAGGGAGGTTTTCTTTGGGCCAGACCGCCACTCTGATCCCACCTGAGCAACCCTATGTCCCCTTCGTGTGTGGGGGGAAGGGGGGATTCATGTGGGGAGGGCTTGCCCACTGGGGTGGGTGCAGTGCCAGACACACAGGGAGCAGCCCCAAGAACCTGGAAAAAAGCAAAGACCGACCTCAGTATACCATCTGCTGCACTGCCAGTGGGAGGACGCCCTGTGCCGGGTCCTGGGCTGCAGCTATGTTCTATGTTTGGGGGCCACGTGGAAATCCAGGCACATGGGTGATATTGTCTCCTCTCCCAACTCTAGCACCAGCCCAGTCTGTTTCCTGGGGGGGACACTACCAGTATGTGTCCTTGGCATTATTTGTGCCCCCAAATCAGTATTTTCAAAGCCCCTGCTGTGGAACATGGGCCATTTCTGATTTTTCACTCCCACCATGTGCTGAGGGGCACATCTGCATCCATAAATGCTTTTCCAGGACAGGCCTGTGGAAGGGGAGATTTCTGGTCTCATGTAGACAGAATTTGAAGGTGTTGGGCACAGATCCGTACATCCCAGGCTCCCTGTCCACATTGAGCCTTGTTTGGGAAAGCAGGGGTGCTGAGACCTGGGCTAAGAGCTCATGGAGGGAGGGGGAAGAGGCTGGGAGTGGGCATAGATCCAAAGAAACCGGAAACACTAAATTGAAAGAATATGCATTCCTATGTTCATTGCAGCATTATTAACAATAGCCAAGATCTGAAAGCAGCCCAATTGCCCATCAGTAGGTGAGTGATAAAAAGCTGTGGCATTCCCACTCAACTGTAAGGAGAAGGTAATCTTACTTTTTGTGACAGCGTGGATGAACCTGGAGAGAATTATCTTAAGTGAAATAAGCCAGGCAGAAAAAGCCAAAAACATATGATTTCACTTATTTGTAGATTCTAATGAGATTCTAAAAAAAAAAAAAAGAATTAAAACACAAAATAGAAACAGACTCATAGATACAGAGAATAGACGGACAGCTATCAGAGGGTAGGGGGTAGAGGGACTAGGCGAAAAAGCTGAAGAGATTAAGCAAAAACAAACAAACGAAACCTAATAGACACAGACAATAGCATGGTGATTGCAAAATGAAAGGGGGTTGTGGGAAAAAGACGAGGATAAAGGGGGGGAAATGGTGACAGAAGAGGACTTTACTTTGGGTGGTGAACACACAATACAATATACTGATGACATATTATAGAAATGTACAGTGAAAACTATATAATTTTATTATCCAATGTCACTCCAATAAATCAACACAATAAAATATATATAAAAGGAAGAAAATGTAGCAGATAGATATTTAGGCATATATGTTTGATATTAAGAAAGGTAGTAAAGAAAAATAAATAAGAAGGGAACCTTAAGTAATTGTTGAGTAATCAGTTTAAAATATCAATTTGGTATTAAAATAAAAATAATCACTTATTTTTGAAGGAGAGTTTAAAGCAGAAGTCAAACTCTGATAAGTTTATTTTATGCATTGGAAAAATATATTTATTAATTACTCTTAAACATTTATCAAAAATGTGTAAGTGCACATTACATTTAGAAGATTATTGAAGTATAGATAAAGAATAGGTAATAAGAAAATCTGAAGATTGAATGCAGGAGGTCATATTGAACAAGTAAAAATAAATTAATTTATTCAAATGCAGAAAATGTCAATCAGGCAGTACATTATTACAAGAATAAATAACAACTTATGCTACGTGAAATAAGAAAATCAGAGAAAGACAAGCACCATATGATCTCATATGTGGAATCTAATGAACAAAATAATCTGATGAACAAAAAGTACCAGAGGCATGGATACACGGAACAGACTGACCGCTGTCAGAGGGGAGGGGAGTGAGGGGACTACATGAAAGAAGGTGAAGAAATTATCCAAAGAACATGTATGCACAGCCCATGAAGGCAGACAATGATGTGATGATGGCCAGAGGGAAGAGGGGCAGGGGCTGAGAGGAGGTAAAGGTGTGTGTGTGTGTTGGGGGTGGGGGGGGGGGGGAGAATGGAATAATATCAACAATTAAAATAATATTTTAAAATAATAAATAATATTTTAAAATTTTACCCATACATATGTGTAAATGTATTCTACATATAGGAAGCACAGTAAAGTTAAGGAAGTTAAATATCACTCTTTTAAAACAAAGACTCACAAATTGGATTAAATATTTTAAAAATTTATTTGTGGTAGAAAATATATTACCCTTCCCAAAGAAGACAGAAAAAAGATGTAACTATAAAAATAGAAGCATATAAATCAGGCATATACTAAGGTAATATCATATAAAATAGAATTAAGTGTAAAAGGAATTCAATGAAATATGAGGAGAGGGAAAATTAGTAATTTAAGAAAAAATATTTACCTCTATGTACCCATAAATATAATGTAATACAGCTTTGAAATTATAAGCATATACTGTTAGAACTATGAAAATAAATTATGGAATGTATATTCTAGGCAATCTAGTTTCAAATGGAATTTTTCAGGAGTATGCAATATAGTAATTCAAATACAGATGTCTTGAGTTATTTTTCACTCAAATTATTGTTCTTTTAGACTTCTGGTTAACTCTCCTTTACTATTATCTATTTTGACATCTGAACAATTAAACTTCTAGTTCCAACTTTCACAGTCACATTGCCAAAACAAAGAATTATGCTAATGAGTGGTTGGATTTGCACGTTTCCGTTTCACAGCATTGCCCTGTTGGTTTTAAATATAGAAAGATTTGAGGCATCAACTATAAGTGAAATTACGCAAGTATAAATAAATTTTAATTTTAAATATTTTTACAACCAACATGGTATAAAATAACTGAATGTGTTGGGAGCCATTATAAATCACACATGCATCTCCAGTTTACAGCATAATAGGTTTCTGGCTCCTCCAAGCCAACTCCCGGTTTGGCCTGGAGTTAAAAGACAACCTTGCAGTTTGGTCTGGAGTTGAAGGACAACCTTGCAGTTTGGTCTGGAGTTAAAGATAGCCTACCCTCACCCTAAGCACAAACCTGCTACATCTCCGCTGATAAGCTCACAGCTGCGACATTCCAGAGCCCTCCTACATCCTTAATGATAGGCTAATCCCATGGACCCTCCTTGCCCAACCCCCCTCCTCTAGAACTACATAAATTCTACCCGCTGTAAAAATAAAACTGAGGCTTGATCAGAACTTTGTCTTGCCTCCATTTCTTCGCGTCTCCTATCCTCTCATTCCTTTGCAGGATTTGGTATGGAGTACCCACGATGCGTGCCCTGCAGGTCGGGGCATGAATGTATTAGAACAAATTTATGAAAATGAAAAGAGGGAGATGTGAAATATTTGACTGACTTTCCCAAATTTATCGATTAAAATCTGCAAAGAACCAACAGTAAACTTACATAATATTCAATAAATTTGTTTAATCCCTCTTTTTTTATGTTCTGTGTAAAGATAGCAAGACATCCTCTTATTAAAGCAAACAATTTTAGGAAGACAAGCAGATTAAGTAAATTACTTCAAGTGAATTAATATGCATGATAATTTAGCGTATTTTAACTTAAAAAAAAAAACTACACAAGTCACAGAGGAAACTGATTTTAATTGTATCCTTAGAGTATAATTTTCCTATTCAAACCTCACTTCAATGTTTATTGGAAAAGGAAATCCATGGAGAAATCAGGGATTTTATACAGAACAGAAATCATAGCATACATTAAACTATAGATTGCTGCATAAATTATCAATACTCTTCTGTATAATGCCACTAAAAAAGATACTTTGAAAATAAAATTTAAATTGAAAAAAGAAGATGTTATGCTCTCTGCCTGTGGAATTTTACTTCTCTCCATTCACAATGGATAATGCCTGAAGAAGAGTTCGGAGGGGGCTTCATTAACATGTACACCTGCATTGCTCCAATTGCTTAAGCACTACTTCTGGTGGCAATTCGACTGCAACAGCAGGTAGTTTATTTTTAATTGCATTTGGTGTTCTAACTGCTCTTAGTGACACAGAACTCCTGCGTGAGCATTCCACACAGAAACTATGCAATGTGAATATCTAAAACCTTTCACTATTTTTTGCAGTCACAGGGTCTTACACATGAAACCACTGCTTTGTTAAGGTAAATGCAGATCTTTGTAAACTCATATCCTATATAATAAAGAACTAATATGCTAATTAGACCAGATGGCAGAACGACCTTCTGGAATGACCAGTGGGTGTAGCTGCGGGGCCAAGAGGCAGCCAGTGCTGTGAAGGCCGAGCCCCTTGCACGAATTTCGTGCATCAGGCCTCTAGTTTTAAATAAATGATTCTCTTTTTTACTTTTGAATTTAACAAATATTTACTGAGCACAGCTTGAATAAAGAGAACTGATAAAATCAATAGTGAATATAATGATTATCACAGCAAAGTTTGTAAACTCATAGTCCAATAAATAAAGTCAATCTGTATCTTTCATTCTCATACTAACAATTATAAAAATATGTAATGAAAAGAACCACAAGAAACTATCCTCTGGTTCCAGTCCATATCTTTTCTGCATGCACGTATGTTATTAATATCAAACATAAATTACAATCCCTCTGTAGCAGTTACTTGAAAAATGAACTTAAATTATCACAAAATCGTTTTGTGTATTTCTTAGATATAAAAATGGAAAGTGATAGACTTAGGAAACTTCTGGGTCAGAGCCACTAAAGCATTGCAAGTCTTTATTTCTCATTGTTGTAACACTCAAAACTTTATTGAGGTTGGTAATTACTCAGCGGCCTCAATATAGAAACATTTTATGAGCTACAATGACAGCTCATTATTTTGTCTTTTCTCTGAAAATATTTCTAATAAAGTTGTATAATATATTTAGCACAGGTCCTGGAGATTATGTAATAAAATATAACCCTTTCTTTTACCTAACTCTTTTTTAAAAATACATTTTTCTGGGTTTTTTAGAGAAAGAGGAAGGGAGAGGGATAGAGAGATAGAAACATCAATGAGAGAGAAACATCATCAATCAGCTGCCTCCTGCATGCACCCCCACTGGGGATTGAGCCTGCAACCCAGGCATGTGCCCTGACTGGGAATCAAACCCACCACTTCTTGGTTCCTGGTTCTGATGTTCAACCACTGAGCCATGCTGGCCAGGCTTACCCAACTCTTTTATGTACTTCTTCCTATAATTTTGACCTAATTATTAAAAATTCTGTAGGCCTCTCTCAGAACTTGCATTTTTAGATCTCTATGTTCCTCTCCTCTGAAGTCATCTAAAATATGACAGTAGAATTCATTTCAGAAAACTAAACAAAAAAAATTTAAATAATTTTTCTTTACAATATCTCATTCCTCAGACTCTTTTATATGTTTCCTCTAAATTGTTTGAAATATCTCCCTTACTTTTGGGGTACAATTTTGATAATCATCACCTTTCACCTGCATAGTTTTCTCTAACAATGAAATGCACAGGGAAATTACTTCCCTACAAAAAAATGATTACCTTAAATTTATTTTCCTGGCTTTAGTGGACTTTGAATTAATTTCACATTGTCCCATTTGTCAAAATGATTTATATTAGTTTAAATATATCTTTTTTTAAATAAAACTTAAAAAGTTAAATTTTCTTCTTATTTTATATAATACATATCTATAATAGAAATTGTAGGAAACTCAGAAAAAGTGGAAGAAGTAAGCTATGTTTCATAGCCCAACTATCTCGAACCATCCTTTGTTACAGTTCAGTATGTATATGTGATGTTAGTTTTTGCATGTGCGTAGGCATGCATTTTATTTTCTGCCTTGTGTTTTAGTTAAGTTGTACATAATACACAAGAATCATAATTCTGCCCGTAGCTGGTTTGGCTCAGTGGATAGAGTGTCGGACTGCAGACTGAAGGGTCCTGGGTTAGATCCTAGTCAAGAGCACATGCCCTGGTTGTGGGCTCGATCCCCAGTAGGGGACATGAAGGAGGCAGCCAATCAATGATTCTCTCTCATCATTGATGTTTCTCTCTCTCCCTCTCCCTTCCTCTCTGAAGTCACTAAAAAATATATATTTTAAAAAAGATTAATAATTCTGAGTAGAAATCTAGATTTGGCTATACTAATTAAGATATGGTCTTTATAAAAAATGTAAAAAAGATAGAAATGTATAAAATTATTAGTTACTTCCTATCCAAAAAACTACACCTAGTGTTTCTATAGAGACTTGCATAAAGAAGGGTGATAACTATTCTGATTGCTAAAGAGCATGAATATAAATTACATAATCATACATATATATCTACAATGTAATAAGCTATATTGAGTCACCTAAATCATGTTGTATTTCCATTTGCTTTTTTTATTATTCTTCAATGGAGAAGATTAATAAACTGCCTATTAGTCATCAAATTATTCTTTATATACTTTTACAACTATTACATGTCAAAATTCCTTTCTGAACTATATTTAAAATCAGTATCTGTATAGTAATATCTTGAATACTGAAACAAGAAAAAAGTATATAGAACACTTTTAAATATGTAATAAAGTCAATTGTTTTTCTTTTCTCTTTATTTTCCCTCAAACATTTTCTCCCTATCAATGCAGGTAAGACCTCAAGCTGGGTTCTTCTTTGTAATTGTACGTGTCATTTTGGTGGCCATGTGGCTCCACAGCATGAAGTAGCTATGATGAACTATGATGAAAAACGACAAGTGCAAAATGAGAAGAGTTTGCACACACCAAACTGAGCTTTATGAGGGTTTCAGGTTTACTCAGCATCAGAACCTTGATCCGCTGTGGCCCCAAACAAGGAAGGGGGTCCACCTGTTTTGCCTGAAGCAATAATTAAGATCAAACAAAACATGCTTTGCGGTAGTAAGACATGACAAACAGTAGAGGCAAAGCATTTTCCAGCAATGGTGGCAGAAGTCACTTTCTCCATAAAGAGTCTAGGTTATTACCAAGCAAAGCGCTGTGGTTATAACCCAGCGGCAGCTCAGATGAAAGGGAAGCAGGTATAAGCAGGTGGGAGAACAACGTTTGCATTTCCACAGAATAAATAATTTTAAACATTCAGGAAAAATGAAGGGCTGGAGGGCTCATGGGGATATTTTGAGATATTTCCTGTGGCCATGTCATCTCTCCTTAGTCTCTGCGGCATCCGCTGAGCTTCCGGAGAAGCCCGGACGGGAGCCGCCTGCTTGTTAAATCCTAGCTGTGAATATCTGACTGGTCAGCTAGTCTTCATGGGTTGATACCTTTTTAAACATGAGAGATAGATGCATCCATAAAATACCGATAATTACTTTGTACAATATGGACGAGCCAGTCGCTCCCTCAATATGAGACTGGAAGGCTGTGAATGGGGTGTGCACAGAGAATGAGTGCACTCCGCCCTCCCCCGGAGTGAAAACGTATTTATAACGATCCAACGATCCATCGGCAGCCTCGTCTGAATGGATCCGCTTGTCCCTGGGGCCCGCGAAGTATGGGGTCAGGATTTTGCAGCCGTCACTCAAAGCAAACGCCCGCCTAAAGAAATCAACCTCAAAACCACATCCATCTTCCAGATTCTAAACAACTGTGATCATTGGACCTAAAAAATAATGGCGAGCTGGGCACACAGATAACACCCATGACAAGTGATGGCAGAACCTAATCAACTCTAAGCTGAACCTAAAATCTAATGGCCACAAACCCCCACATTTAAAAATAATTCCCAAAGCAGAGCGATCACCACAATCTTCTTTCCTGGAACATGGAAATCAAAAAATGTCTGCATAAATGAACTATGCCTAGTGTCTGTTCACATTAAGTACACAGGTAAATTAATACTTCCGACCTATTAAACATAATTAACTGGACATTTAATAATGGACATGAATGAACATTTGAAAGTATAAAAATTTTAAAAATAATAATTTTCCCATAATGCATGCAAAATGACATTAAGTATTTGGGGTATGTTTCTTTTAAATATTTTGTATGAACATGAGTTACAATGTGTAAAGCTCACATTAGAGTTCCTTGTATATTGAAGGGCTCAGTAATTTTTTAAAAAATAAGAATAAAATTATATGTTTAATAATAAGGTACATATAATGCTGTGACATGTACTTTTATTTTAAAGTTAATATGTTTATTTTCATTTTTATGAAAAAAATAAAGAATGGTGTCTAATATCTGCACATACAAAATGGTACAGAATTAAATATTCATATCACTTTTTCCATACCATGTATGAGACATAAATTATATATTTTCTTGCATATCCTTCCACAAATATCCCTTGTATACCTCACATATGTATTGATATGTACATATGTATATCACATACATGTTTGTGCATGAATGTGTGTATCATATTTAGACAGTATTTTTAAATTTAAAAGCTTGTATATTATAACCATTGTATTTTTAAAAATCAATGTGTCTTATAAAATATATAAATAAATATATAAATAGTATCTATATGAATTTTCTAATAGTAATTTAGTGTTGTTGTTGTTGTTTTTCTTATTTCATGTATTTACTTCAAAAAATGTTAGGGATTCTGTGTAGGTGGGATCTAAGTGTTATTTTGAAACCAACAATCCATCCTATCAATTACTTATCAAGCAAAACATGCTTGTTTGCAATAAAGACACATGTAGTAAGATAACTCCATTAGCAGAGGCTGGAACAGCATAGAACAAATCCACTTGGCATCCAAGACTCTGCCTGACTTAGAAAGCATATTTTTTAAAATATTTTTTTGATTTTTCACAGAGAGAAAGGGAGAGAGATAGAGAGTTAGAAACATCGATCAGCTGCCTCCTGCACACCTCCTACTGGGGATGTGCCCTCAACCAAGGTACATGCCCTTGGCCAGAATCGAACCTGGGACCCTTCAGTCCGCAGGCCGACGCTCCATCCACTGAGCCAAACTGGTTAAGGCAGAAAGCGTATTTTGAGAAACTGATCTAATGATTACTACACTGAACAGGAATTTAAACCCAGTTTTAAATACCAACATCTGCTTGTTACTACTATTGCTGAACACTTGAAGAAAATTGGTAGCAGGAGGTACAATCAATTAATATTTTATTTGCATCCGCCATGACCCTGAAACACTAGTTCTTAACATGCATATATTTTAGTACCACATTCATCTCTGGGAAGAGATTCGGTCATATAGAGAAGGTTCTTTCTAACTTCTATCTTCATGAATTATTTGATTTAGTAAGAGAACATCTGCAAGACCATGCTAATCATGCTAATAAACTCAAAGTTCCATCTTATTTAAAAGACTAGCATTGAAACAGTAACATAAATTTATTCTGTTAATAGGAAACATAGACAATTATAGCAAAGGCATGTAAGACATGGTCCAATTGATCATTGACAACTATATTAGCAGTGACAACTTTATCCAGTATGTTGAATACGGAGATATTTATCATTTTTCCCTCAGAAAATGTAAGGCTAAATGCTGATATTTCCAGTTGTAGCTAAATTGGGATGCATTCACTGGGTTTCTCCTGATCCCTGGTCCCGGCATCACTGTTTTCCAGATACTGCGACCCAGCTGTAGAGTCTCTAAATTTCTAGGATTAATCATCACTTGAGACAAAGAATTTAAGGGGCTGTGACTTATTATTCTGTAACTCTTCCTTTCAAACTCTTTGAAACTCTTCTGAAAAAAAAAAAAAGTGTTGCTTAGTTCTTAAGAAGTGTCTGTTAGGCCGCTCCATCTTATTGAATGATTATTATTCCTTGTGGTAAAGGCCATTTTCTAGTTACAATCAGCTGCACCTGGGACCCTGTCTTCCTCTTGACAATCTGATTTCCCCAAGGAGCCCTAACTGGGGAACGGAAGCCATTCCTGCTTCAGTGGTTCTCAACCTTGGCTGCACATTAGAATCACTGGGGAATCTTTTTAAAATCCTGATTTCTGGGCCTTATGATGAGGCATGTAAGACATGGTCCAATTGATCATTGACAACTCATGATGAGGCCCAGAAATCAGGATTTTAAAAAGATTCCCAGGTGATTCTAATGTGCAGCCAAGATTGAGAACCACTGTGCTAGATCCACCCAAGTTCCTTGCTATATTGTGGGTAAGACTACAGCTCTTCTGGGCTTTGCATTTTGTCCTGTCTTGATTATATATATATTTATAATGTCTGATGTCAGTCCCAGGCTTCAAAGTAGGCATTATATAACAGTGTCTGAACTTATCACAAGTGTCTTGGTCTGGAAAAGTAAGTTACCTCTTGCAAACTCCTTCATGGTGATAATAAAAATGAATCATGTAAATAATGTTAATAAAATCATTTTTAAAAACAGATTCTTACTAAACATACTCTAATCATGTAATCCAACAATCATATTTACCCAGAGGAACTGAAAACTGTATCAGCTCAAATACCTATGCACAGATATTTATAGTTTTATTCATAATTGCCCAAACTTGGACGCAACCAGTTAGTGAATGGATAACTAAACTGTGGGCCATGCCGACAATGGAATATGCATAGTACTAAGTGAAAGAAGTCAACCTTAAAAGGCTCCATATTACATTATTCCAACTACTAATATATGACATTCTAGAAAAGGCAAAACTTTGAAGCCAAGAAGAGATCAATATCTTCCAAGGGTTAAAGGCTGGGGATGGAACGAATAGGCAATGCAGAGAGGATTTTAGGACATAAACATGCTCAATATTGTGCATACTTGTCATTATAAGTTTGTTCAAAGCCATAGGATATACAACACCAATAGTGAACCCTAATGTAACTATGGACTTTGGATAATATGGTTTGTCAACATAGTTAGCCAGTTGTCACAAGTGTCCCACTTTAGTGGAAGATGTTGAGAAAGGAGATGGCTGCCGATGTGTGGGGGCAGGAGATGTGTGGAAAATATCTCTACCTTCTGCTCAATTTTGCTATGATCCTAAAACAACTCTAAAAAATAGTGAGGTTAAAAAAAGCACATGACTCTTAATTATGTCATAATCCACCTATTCTCCTGACATTAAAACCATAGGATAGTTCATAAATTCTTTATCTTTTCCATCCCACCAGAATTACTTAAATGCAAACTATAATGAAGCTTTCACTAATAACTATAAGAAGTTATAACTGTTTATAAGAAGTCATTTTATTTTATCAGAAACTGAATTATTAAACTATATATAGTGATTTAATTTCAATATTTGAATTAATGTCTGAAAATGGAAATAACAGTATTTCTAAGGGCAGATTTTACAAACAATGTATTCTTTAATAAAATAGACATTTCCCTTTTTTCCTGTCTCCACCAGATATTTGAATGTCAATTTATGATTCAATGATGTTTTAAAATGGTTATAATTATGCCTCCCTTTTACCCTTGTTCTTCTTATTTTTATTTGTTAGCATATTTTGTTCATTACATTCCACATATAAGTGAGATCATTTGGTTATTTGTCTTTTTCTGGCTTATTTCACTTAGCATAATAATCTCCAGGTCCATCCATGCTGTCAAATAATAAGATTTCTTTCTTTTTTTATAGTCAAGTAGATTTCCACTGTATAAATGTACCACAGCTTTTTTATTCACTCATCTACTGATGGACACTTGGCTGCTTCTAAGTCTTGGCTTATTGTAAGTAACTCTGCAATAAATATAGAGGTGCATATATTCTTTTGAATTAGTGTTTCTGGTTTCTTCAGATAAATTCCCAGAATTGGAATCACTGAGTCATAAGGCAGCTCCATTTTTAATCTTTTGAGGTAACTCTATATTGCTTCCCACAGTGGCTGTACCAGTCCGCATTCCCACCAACATGCACCAGGTTTACTGTTCTCCACATCCTTGCCACTTGTTTGTTGATTTATTGATGGTAGACATTCTGACAGGTCTGAGGTGATATCTGATTGCGGTTTTAATTTGCATTTCTCTGATGATTAGTGATGTTGAGCATCTATTTCTATGTCTGTTGGACATCTGTATGTCCTCTTTGGAGAAGTGTCTGTTCAGGTCCTTTGCCCATTGTTAATTGGATTGTTTGATGCATTGGTGTTGAGTTGTGTAAATTCTTTATAAATTTTAGATATTAACCCCTTATCGGTTGTATCATTGATGAATATGTTCTCCCATTCAAAGGGTTGTCTTTTCATTTTGTTGATTGTTTCCTTTACTGTGCAAACCTTTTTTAGTTTTATGTAGTCCCATAAGTTTATTTTTTCTTTTGCATTCCTTGCCCAAAAAGATACATCAGAAAAAATTATCCCTATGAGAAATGTCTGAGATTATACTGCCTATGTTTTCTTCTAGGATTTTTATGGCATCAAGTCTAACATTTAAATATTTAATACATTTTTAGTTTATTCTTGTATATGGTGTAAGAAGGTGGTCTAGTTCCATTTTTTTACATATATTTGTCCAGTTTTTCCAACGCCATTTATTGAAGTGACTCTCTTTACCCCATCGTATTTTCTTGCCTCCTTTGTAAAATAATAATTGATCATAAAAATATAGGTTTATTTCTGGGCTCTCTATTCTGTTTTATTGGTCTATATGTCTGTTTTTATCCCAGTTTGATATCAGGTAACATGATTCTTCTAACTTTGTCTTCTTTCTTAAGATAACCATTGCTATTCTGGGTCTTTGGTAGTCTCATATAAATTTTTGAAATATTTGTTCTAGCTCTGTTAAATATGCCTTTGGGATCTTGATAGGAATTGTGTTGAATATATAGATTGCTTTGGGTAGTACGGATATTTTAATGATGTCTATTCTTCCTATCCATGAACACTGTATAGATTGTTTTACATTATAACCTTCCCAGCACAATGGTATTTTCTAAGCCTGGAACAAAGTCATGTTTATCTTTTAGAGTAGTAGTTTAAAACATAACTTTAAAAGTAAGAGATACAGTAATGATAAAGACTGTTATTTTAAGTAGTGTAAGTGTTAACTTAATCATAATAGTTTTATCAAGTTAATGATGTTGTTTTTATTTAATTATATAGTACTTATTTATCTATGTTAATCATATTATGTAACATAATTATGTAATTGACTTATTTAAGATATGATTATCATGATCATCACTAAACATCAGCAGAAATGGCCACAGATGAACATGTTGTTCCAGAAGTACTATGTCAAAGTGACACTAAACATAACAGGTAATTGTGTTTGCAAAGGCTTGAAGCTTTGGTAAAAGCTGTTCTATCTTAAGATTCGCCTGTATTTACCCCAAAGTCTCCACAAACTGGATGCTTCAGGGACAGTTCAGACTTAACCTTACCAATTGAGACTTAACCCACATTTGAGTCAATGGCTGGAAACCTTGTACATGACAAAGGGTGCTCACTGAATATTAAATAGAACATATCTTTTGAATTATGAGATCACCCAGTGCCTCTGTCAGTACCTGGATTAGGACAAATCTGTCACCTCACACCAAGTTATCTTATTCATCCCTGCAATTGAACTTTAGATTTTATTATGCAATTGCAATTATTTTCAGCTTTTGAATTGATTTTATATATTTTATTACAACACCTGCTTTTATATATTTATTAGTAACAGCTTCAGATTATGTCCTTGCAACTTTAATGCGCTTAATTAAGTAATTGTTGATTTATTTCATTTTTAATTTATTTTAATTGCTGTTTTTATAACAAGCAAAGCATTTATAGCTACGGAGATTTCTCCTTAAATATAAAAGTAAATATTTGCTCACATTTCATATATTTTTCTTTTTCTAAATTTCTTCAAGTGCTATTTTTAAAATTCGATTTATGACCCCAAAATTAATGAGAAAGAAACACCTAAAATAAAGTTTGTATTTGTGCTGTTTGTTTTCTTGGTTTCCCTTTACTTGCCAAATTACATTTTACTTGTATTATGTTTAGAAAATGCATACAATTTTTACCTTTTAGAATTAATTAAAATTTTATCATGTGGGATACACTTATCTATATATTCTGGGTACATTTAAAAAGAAATATGTTGCAGTGGGTAGAATAGGTCACTTGAGGAATTTACTGTGATGGAAACCAGTTTATGCCAATAATTCCCAACCCACTTTTATAGATAAATTACTGAATCAACTATAGGCTCATAAAAAGGAAATAGTCTATGCATATTGGTTTCAGTGTATAAAGACAGCAGTAAGAACACTCTCTTCTACCCTAATTCACTAATATGGTAAATTATATGCCTGACAAAATTATGGCATTCCACCTCAAGCTGGATGTGATAGATAAAATTTGAGAGACATGTATACCATGGTTGGACTACAATTAGCTACCTTATTATATAACTATTGCCTATAAAGAGAAACCTAAAAAGAAGGTAGGATTGCACATCCCAAATAAGCAAAACATCACAAGAAAGTATACCCACACTAAATTTGCACCTTATTTATCTTAGTCTACTTGCCTATAATAATTTAAATAGGAATCTCTGCTCATCCATGAATGAGGAATACTCATCCGCTTTCCCAAGGTTGTACATCAGAAGGTTAGTTTTTGTTTTGTTTGTTTTTTTGTATGTGTTTTTTTTAAAATAGGAGGCTAATTATTAGTATATCAAATATGAATCTTTCATTGGGACATGTTAGTGACATTTTAGCATTAAGACTATCAATGAAGAATAAAATATGAATTCTTATCTACAATCATAATTCTTAAGATACAACACATTGGCACTTTTATGTATTTTTAGTTGTAGGGAATGAACCCTGTCCACTCGTTAATGATGCTGAAAAATTAAGTACTCTAGAATAAGTTTTAGATGACTTTATGGGCCGCCCCAGGAAAATGCAAGTTGTTCCACCCTCCTATTTCATACCAACATACACACCGTGTGCTCTTCTATAGGTGTGTCTTTAACATGCAGACTATTGTAAGATTGAGAAAAAATAAAATAATTAGGTCTATAGTGACTAACCTGCCCTAACTCTTCCCTAAGAGGGTTGTTTATGAAGTTCTCACTTCAATAGCTCAAAACGTGTCCTGCCTTGGAACTCTAGCACTTCTGTTTCCACAGAGGCTCCCAATTCAAAACTGTAGACCCAGGACTCAGTTCTTTAATGTGTTATCGTTATGCTCCATTTGAATCTTCTTCCCCACAAATTTCCCACTGAAAACAACAACAACAAACTCATCAAAGTCTCATAACATGCATGGCTTTTCCATTCATTAACCCCCCTAACTGAATATAAATGATTGGACCTAAGGCATGCATAAGTTGGGCATCAGAAAAATTACATCCAGGTACAAATAGAAAGCAGTGAGAATGTATTTTTCTCCATGCAAAATAGAAGACTCATGCCAATGATAATATCGTAAAAATAATCATTATTTCACCATTGTGGAAATAAAATATTAAGGTGCTTTTTCATTTGGTCACTTACTATGAAAAAAATGTATGGTAACATGTGTTTAAATCCTATAAATAACATGATTGAATAGGACCCCTTGTGAATGGAGGGCAGGAAGGCAACTACTATTTCCTCTACCTTTCCATCACTTAATTCTTTTTAATAAGCATTGTATTCCTAAACCATGGAAGGATTGCAACTTGTAAGAAAGTGTAACATAAATTTACATGGCATCTAATATCAGAAAATAGCAATAAGAAGGCAGGTATCTGCTGATACTTTTGCCATCTGCTTTTGCCTTCTCCTGGTGAGAAAATTTGTGAGTAAAAGATACTTTATACATGATAAATTCAGAAAAAGAAAATTCTCCAAGCTGAAGTCTCAATATAGAGAAGAAAACAATAAAGTGGTTGAGGGGCTTAAGGAAGTTCTCAAAGAAGGAGATATTTCATCAGGCTATGGGGCGAAAACAGGAGTTTTCCAGGTTAACAGACATAGCAAAGAATATTCAGGCAGTGGAAACAGAGATAAGGTACTAAGAGCCGATTTCTTCAGGGAAGTCTGTGTTAGTACACAAAAAACCTGGCTGATGTACTGAATTAGGATAACCTGGATAACTCTGGGGGGGAAAAAGGAATGAATATATGTCATTTCTTCATTCCAGGCCTAACAAATCAGAATCTCTATTTTTGGGAGAGTGTTTAAACTAATTTCTAAAATGTTTATGTTAATAATAGGTATTTGTAAACTATGGCTCAAAGCATTCAGTATCTCTAACGTACAATGCATGTAGGTGAGGATGTAGAGATGGGCAATAGTAGAGAGAAGTAAGAGAGAAAGAGGCATCATAAGTCTTTTCATTACATTCTTAAATGCATTCTGAGATGGAGCATTATTTCAGCCACTGATGGTATATGAAATTTGATAGTTTTGGAGTCACTAAATAAACATTCTAAGCATGGAACTTTTGAGGAGTCAATGGTATATGATGGCAGAAACATAAATAAGCCAATCAATGTGTATAGTAGGGGCTCCAAAGAGAGCTCTAGGGTGGCACTGTAAAGGTTTAGTTTCTTTCAGCTGTACCTTTTTAAAATAAATCTTTATTGTTAAAACTACTACAGAAGTCCTTTTTCCTCCCATTGCCCTCTCCAGTTCCCCCTACTCCCCGAAAGCTCTCACCTTTTAAGTGTCTTTACAATTGGTGGTAATTTTGTCACCACCTCTACTGCTATTGTCTTAGTCCAAGCACCATTATTCCTTGTTTCAACTATTGGAATAGCTTTTTATTTGGTCATCTGCATAGACATTGCAAACCTATACTCTAAACTCCATAGAGCTACCAGGAGACGTCTTTTATTGCAAAATCAGATCATGGCACTCCTCTGTTCAAAACTTCTCCTAGATTCCCCATATCACACTGAGTTTTTTTTTAATATATTTTATTGATTTTTTAGAGAGGAAGGGAGAGAGATAGAGAGTTAGAAACATCGATGAGAGAGAAACATTGATCAGCTGCCTCCTGCACATCTCCTACTGGGGATGTGCCCGCAACCCAGGTACATGCCCTTGGCCGGAATCGAACCTGGGACCTTTCAGTCCGCAGGCCGACGCTCTATCCACTGAGCGAAACCGGTTTCGGCATATCACACTGAGTTTTAACATGTCCTGAAAGCCCCTAAATGATTTCTCACTCATCTCTTACTCTACCCCATATATTTGCCTCATCATGACCACACTGTCCTGCCTCATGTTCTTGCACATCCAAGGCAAGTTGCCCATTAGGGGTCTTAGACATACTCTTCTGTTTATTTGGAATTCTTTTCTCCAAAACATCATCCAAGTCATTCATTCACCTCCTTTTTAGGTCACTGCTGAAACTTTATCATGCAAGTCTTCTCTGGCCAGCTCATAAAAAGACACATACTCCTTGAGAGTTTCTATCACCTAAATGGGCCTTATTTCTCTTTATGATTCTTTTCCCCACCTGATGTTTAATTTTTATTGTACGTCATCCCTGCTTAAATTTAACCTCCATAAGCTGAGGATTTTGCTGCTGCTGTACACTGCTGTATCTCTAAGCACAGTACTCAGAACATAATAAATATCTCTATATATAAAAGCCTAAGTGACTGAACAACCAGTCGACTGGTCGCTATAATGTGCACTGATTACCAGGGGGCACATGCTCAACACAGGAGCTGTCCCCTTGTGGTCAGTGTGCTCCCACAGCAGGATCACAGCTCAACAGACCAATGGGCACCAGATGCAGGGCTCACGGCTGGCCGCCGCAGCCCGGAGACCAGAGCAGAGCGGCATGCAGTGGGGCCGGGATGAGCAGGAGCAGCAGGCAGGAGCAGCAGGCAGCGTTGGACTGCCGGTTTTGGCCCGATCTCCGCAGGCTATGCTGAGGGATCCCACCAGGGCACAAATCCATGCATGGGGCCTCTAGTTTAGTATATAAAATTAAAAAATGAAACAAGTAAATAAACAAATAAAATATCAGGAGGTTACAAATGAGTGGGGGCCGGGGATGAAAACACTCAGAGAGTTGGTTAAGTGAAAAGAAATATAGTGTGCATTGAAAAGAACTTTGGAACATTGAAAAAGAGATGCATGGCCCTGGCCGGTTTTGCTCAGTGATTAGAGCATTGGCCTGAGGACCCAAGGGTCAAGGGTTCAATTCCTGGTCAAGGGCACAAACCTCAATTGCAGAATCCTCAGCCCAGGTCAGGGTGTGTGCAGAGGCAACCAATCAATGTGTCTCTCTCATCTCTTTCTCTCTCTCTCTCTCTCTCTCTCTCTCTCTCTCTCTCTGTCCCCTCCTCCACACTCCCTTCCACTCTCTCTAAAAATCATCCTTGGGTGAGGATAAAAAAAGAAGAAGAAATGAAAAAGAGATGCATGTAGCAAATGTTGATACAGGGCAGTCACAGAGGGCAGAAGAAAACCAGGGAAAATCTGGGTCAGAGGAAACAGCAGAGAGAGCATTTGAAGGAGCGAAGGGTGAGCAGACTCTACTGCCAGGGAAACCTCAGAAAACTGCACCTGGTAGAGCGGTGTCGGTAGTAAATGTGTGTCCTGTTATTTGAGAGGAGGGAGGCCCGTTAGGTTTTGGTAAGAATGCTGAAGAATAAAGTCTCCTTGAACACTCCTGTATATGGCCTGAGTGATGTGAAATAAAGTGACTCCAGAACAATGAAAGCATCTGAACACTTGCATCTATTCTAAGAATGTATCCCAAGATATATTTTTAAAAATGCACAGTCATTTCACCGTTTATAATCATGGAAAATGAAAATGCCTAAATAAACAATAATCAGAGATGACAACTTGATAAATTGAGGGAAAGTATTGAATAAA
Source organism: Myotis yumanensis (assembly GCF_028538775.1). Taxonomy (NCBI): domain Eukaryota; kingdom Metazoa; phylum Chordata; class Mammalia; order Chiroptera; family Vespertilionidae; genus Myotis; species Myotis yumanensis. The sequence goes on from NW_027223772.1 coordinate 7,379,698, forward strand.
ATATTTTGCAGTAATAAATTAGCATTTCTACTAATACAGAAAATTCAAGGCAATGTGGGCAGGAGATATTTTAAAGCAAACTTTTCCAAACTACGTTCTGAAGCAGAGGTGTAGCTATGTTCAGAATCTAAACTGTCTTCACAAAAAAAGAATGATGTTATTTTTTTTCTATGGCTTTAAAGGCATTCAGAGGGGAAAAAATTGGTTGAATCACAAGCAAATATCAAATGGAGTCCAACAGAAAGAGATTTCTATCAAATAATGAGACTGAAAATGCTTTATCCCGAGCTAATTGATCACTCTTGGAGTTATCACTGAGATGCTGCTTCTGTTGATTCTAATATTCTCCTTAAGATTATAAAATCTTGTGAAATGTACAAACAGCAGTGAGAAACTGTTCCTTTGAAAACAGTTCAGGATTTGCTTGCTTTTAGGCATGGATAATGTCAGATCCTAAGTTATTGTCTTAGGGGAGAAAGGGGAGAGAGGGAAGTAGAAGCCCAGCCTCCTTCTCCATCTTTGTTGACAGACATGACACCACAGAGCATTCCACATAAGAAGTGCATTTTCCAGGGACATGCTTCCCTGGAGGACAAAGGAGCAGGAAGGCATGGCTGCTAACGGGGTTAATATAGATAATCTCTGTATATCTGTAGTGAAAAGAAATAGAAAAATGTAGAATTCTTTCTGCCTTTTTCTTCCTTCTACTCTTTCTCCCTTAAACGAAATTACTTAGGCAGTAAAAATTCGACTTGAGAGCACACTTAAGTGGAACATGTGTAATGTTTCAAATTCTTGCCTGATGAATAAATGGGACAACACCATTTCAAGAAAATGGAGATTTTGAATTTACAAATATAACCTGCATGTTTCATAAAATTTTTGTTCAGTTTTACACATGATCTCATGTTTCTTGAGACACATAAATCATAAAAATAGTAAAGCAAAATTCAGAACCTCTTAATATCTCAGTCCATCATAGAACATATCTACTGTCATAGTGTCAGTTGTGTTTATAATACTTAATAAGGCTTTTAGGATTTAATCATTGCTAAACAATAAAAACCAGGATCACTGAATAATGCTCACTTTGCCCTTGACATTCCTCAGTGCTCTTTAAAAAGCTCATTATTCATAAAGTCTGATGATTCACACTTTTGAAATGTGCAATGGCACATAAGAAACTTTAAATATTTAAGTTAAAACTTGTTTTCAGAACAATCTATATCATTACTCCTTTTCTTCTTCTATTAACCCATACCATTTCCCAGAGATGAAACCTTGAATCATGTGACTTATAAACATAAAATAGGTCCCATATCCAAACTAGGATATGGGTTCTGTCAAAAAGTTAATGTTTTTACTTAACTAATGAGAGGTCCAGCAACATTTGTAAAGATCATTCTCTTTAACGAGTATTTTAATGAAAAACACTAGAACAAAAAATGCAAGACAGATGTCTAATTGGCTCTATCAGTTGACTCAATGCCAAGATGTTTCAGAGATATTATCTTCTCATTTGGGATCAAAATAGAGAATCAGAGTCTTAAAAGAAAGCTTGTAGGGATAAACTGTTGCTTTCTCATTTCACTCCATCGAGCAATACAAATGAATAGAAAATGTTTATGTCTTTTGGTGAAAAAATAAAAATCACACTGAATAATGGAGGTAAGAATGATTTCTCCCACAGGTTTCTCTGTTCAACCTGTTTGAGACCATGGATACCCACTGTGGTTTTCATCTCTGTGTTCTTTTTGTATGTGACATCAATATGGCACTTCTCTCCTCCGGCAATTTCCCTGCATTGTGAAAAGAATCAAACACATTCTAAAATAGTTCCCTGCTGTACTATTAGTTATATAGAGAGATTTCAACAGAATACAATTGAATAGGATGCAAAAATGAGTTTTACAAAGTAAATATAAACAAGCTCCAATCATTTGCTTTATACTTTTCCTCACTCAATATACATTACCATGCCCTCTTTACAACCATCTCTCTCTCTCTCTCTCTCTCTCTCTCTCTCTCTCCCATTCTTTCACTCTCACATGCACACACACACCTATGCACCAAACACACTACATTGTTGTTGTTATTTTCTTTAAGGCACTAGCATTATCTATTTGGAGATGGATGTGGGAGAAAAAAGATCACATATAACTCAAACACTTAATTTAGTTAGACAAGAAGAGTGTTGGCTCAGTATAGTAACTCAAAATATTATTACAAAAACTGCTGTTTCCAGCTTAAAAATGCTTCTTACTGGCACTTCTTGATGTTAAATTGTGAGATTTTGTTTTACAATGTCATGAAAATTTGAAAGATATCTCTACTGACATGAATACAGATAAGACTTCAAAGAATGGCTTTTTCATAGAACTTATACCAAGTTGAAGTCCTTATTTTCAGATTTTAAAGATATTTCAAAAATCTTGTAAATAATAAATTATGACTGCGATTTTAAAAATAATAGATTTTTATATATAGACACACTAAACTGAAATGCTTCAAGTTTAATTTTCCTTTGTGGGAACTCAAGTCAATAATTCTCTGTGAGGTCGTTAAGATTACCACTTTGACTCTCTCTCTCTCTCAAAACAAACAGAGTTATACATTAGAACTTAATTTAATTAATTCCATTAGTTCCTTTGAAGATAAATAGGTAGTAAAAACCTGAAAACATAAAAGCAAGGGGAGAGAGAGAGAGAGGAATGAAGAAGAAGAAGAAGAAGAAGAAGAAGAAGAAGAAGAAGAAGAAGAAGAAGAAGAAGAAGAAGAAGGAGAGGAAGAAGGAAAGATCATTGTATTGAATATAAACATTATTTGGTGGTGAAATAATTATTGTACTTTATAATACATGTACATGAGCTAATGTAATAGTGGATTTTATAAGTATACTTGAAAGTGCATAGATCCCCAAATTCAAGCTCAGTTGAAACAATTATGAAAGAGGACAGATAATATTTCCTAAGGGAATAGACAAAGGCTGTTTGTAAAGGCCTAGCATGTGCATGGCACCATGTTGTGAATTGTAGGGAATATAAAAATTACTATCACTGTTTTATTTTCTTCTTTCCTGCCCATCAGTTTATTTCCTTTCCTTCCTGTGCTCTTTACATTCCTTTTAATATAAAGTCCTAGAGGATAAAAGTTAAATACGCATATTGAGTATTAAATACTCACTTTTCTGTAATAAAGGCATATATTCATTTCTGAAGTTCCCATAGTCCAGAAGACAAGTAAGAAAGACAAACATATATGGTTGCATGGTATTCAGTTTTAAGACTGAATTTTGCCTGTATGTCAAAGGAATCAAAATATTCCTGAAATCCTTATTTTAGTCATTTCACTTTTTACCTCCAGAATTCCTATTTAGGTCATATATATACATATATATATATATATATATATACACACACATATATCTTTTTATTATTAATCTCATTTAATACATACATTAGTTTGGTTTCCTTTATTCATGGGTTTCTTTAACTTTTTTCAAAATACTTAAACCAGTCAATTTAAATTCATTGTCTACTAAGTCCAAAGACTGGGCTTCCTCAGTGATGCTATCTGTCAATTGATATCCCCTTGGAATAGAGCATATTATTTTCCTGTTCCTTTGTATGATTTGTGGAGAGTGGCTATTTTTTGGAAATTGGACAATTAAATAACATAACATAACATAACATAACATAACATAACATAACATAACATGGTAATTCTGGAAATCAAATTTTCTTCCTTCCCCAGGGTTTCTTGTTCTTGATTTTTGAAGGGTGTAGTCATCTCCCTTTTTCAGGGTTTTTTTCTTAACAATTTTTGAAAAAACAAAACCAAATCATATTTTCCTTGTTGTGTGTAATCCGTAAACTTCCTATTCCTTTAGCTTGTCATCAGCCAGTGTTTTGGCAGACCTTGCCTCGAATGCTTGGAGTTAGAGCCAGTGAGAACCTGAGGGTCTTCGTACGCCTTTCCTGAGCATACATCCTGTACTGGGTATGTGCGTGGGTCTCCAAATTGCCCAGTGTACACGGGCATTGTTGAATTCCCTAATTTCTCAGAGAAGCTCTCTCCCCTGTTTTTCTTCCCATGTTTCAGGTCATCTGTTTTGTCTCAACTATAAACTTTACTACAAGTGGCTGCAAGGTTTGTTCACCTATATTTTCAAGCAATGCCCACCACGCTTCCATGCTGAGTGGGTTCTGAGTTAGGTGAAACAGAAATGAGTGCATTTTGTCAGTCCTTTTGGTAGCATCAAGGCAAGTTAGAACAGGCAAACACAATAACTCATGAATATGGTCGGCTGGGCGTCCTCTGGAATATGATCAGGATCCCTCACTGTTAACATGGGCTGCTGTCTTCAAGCCTGCCGCTGAGCCCAGAGGGATCTGGGGCAAGAGCAAGTACAAATGTTGTAAAGCTTTGCTACCAGTTTTAAGCTGCCTTTTTCCTGATTCAGTGTTTGCTTGGTTACTGTAAACCTTTACTATTTTTCAGAGTTCTGACAAAGCTGGTACTTAACTGTATGAACTGAATGTTCGTTTGCCTCTAAAATGCCTATGTTGAAATTTGACTCCTTAATGTGATGATATTGGGAGGGAGGGCCATTGGGAGGTAATTAGAATTACATGAGAACATGAGAGTGAAGCCCTTATGAATGGTATATATATATATATATATATATATATATATATATATATATATACTGAGTGGCCATATTATTATGACCACCCCATCAGTACTTCGTTGGACCACCTCTTGCCTTTAATACTGTGGTGATTCTTCTTGGCATTGACTCCACGAGATGTTGAAAGGTGATGCGAGGAATCTGACACCATGCCTGATGAATAGCACTGTCCAGTTCTATGAGATTTGATGGTTGTGGAACCAGCTACCTGATGGTCTTCTAACCTTGTCCCACAAATGCCCAATTGGATTGAGATCTGGTGATTGTGGGGGCCACCTAAGCAAGGTAAAGTCTCCCTCATGTTCTTGAAACCACTCCTCCACAATATGAGCACCATGGCATGGCACATTGTCTTATTGAAAGAAGCCATCTCCATTGGGATACGCCATCAACATGATAGGATGAACCTGATCAGCAATGATACTTAGGTATGTTGTGCTATTCAGACGTTGTTCCACACGAATTAAAGGGCCCAAATCATGCCAGGAAAACATGCCCCAAATCATAACACTGCCCCCACCAGCTTGAAGGGTTGTACTCATGCATGTGAGGTGGATACTTTCATGCTGTTTCCGCCAAATTCTCACTCTGCCATCTGCATGATGCAACTGGAAACACGATTCATTGGACCACATGACTTTTTTCCAATGCTCAACTGTCCAATCCTTGTGTTCCTGTGCGAATTGGAGACGTTTTATCTTGGTAACTGCAGACAGCAAAGGTGTTCGAACAGGCCTTCGGCTTCCATATCCCATACGATGCAGTGGCTAATTTGCCTACAAACATCAGGTGGTCATAATAATCTGGCCACTCAATATATATATATATATATATATATATGCAACTGTTACAACCAAACGACTGGACCACTGGAATGACTGGTAGACCAGTCGCTATGACCCACACTGACCATCAGGGGGCAGATGCTGAAAGCAGGAGCTGCCCCCTGGTGATCAGTGTGCTCCCAAGGCCAACTTTCCTAGAACCCTCCCCGCAGCTGGCTGCCCCCCACCTTGATCACTGGCCAGGCCGAGGAACCCTACCTGTGCACAAATTCATGAACCAGGCCTCTAGTATGAGTCATAAAAAATCTGGTGTCCTTTCTCTGTTCCCCACCAGATAAGAATAAACAAGTCAGCAGGATGCAACTGGGAAGAGGGCGCTCATGCTAATCTCAGATTTCCAGCCTCCAGAACTGTGAGAAATTTATTTCTGTTATGTGTAAGCCAAGCAAGCTGTGGCATTTTGTTATAGCAGTTCCAACTGACTAATACAGACACGTTCTGCTTGTTTTTCAATGTTTCTGTGAGAGGGACTTTATTTATTTATTTATTTTTATTGATTTCAAAAAGAGGAAGGAGGGTGAGATAGAAACATCAACAAGCCAAAAACATCAATCAGCTGCCTCCTGCACACGCCCTACTGGAGATCAAGCCAGAAACCTGGGTGGGCATGTACCCTTTCCAGGGAATTGAATCTCGAACTAGCAACTTCCTGAGCTACACCTGCCAGACTATGGAAGGGATATTTTTTTTTTGTTGTCCATCAACCATGTTGCTGATTTTGAAAAAAGATAAATGAGAAAGTGTACCTTCATTTAACCAAGTTGTCTATGTATTAAGCAATGTTCAGTGACAGGGCTATTATTTTTTGTTGTTGTTGTTTTTCTTTGTTGTTTATAAGATCGAATAAAAGTAGTTAGAATGTAGAGCTGTTAACAGCAAATCAAAAAGACTAATGACAAAGAGAAGATCCAAACTCACAAGTTAATAGCCAGTCTGATGTTAATCAATTATTAATGAAGAACATATTAAAGGCAAATACAACCCTATGTACTTAGAATTTTAAAATATTAATGTGATTCTGAGAACTTACAGGATTGGGATTTCAAAAAAAAATTAGACCACACCACTAATTAGCTGAGACACCCAAACTAGTGCACTGGCTCACTTACTTCTGTGTGCACAAAAGATCATTCTGGTTTTCAAATGATAATTGTGATTATTAGGTGTTATGTCAACAACTTTCCACAATGGTCATCATGGGAATGTGGTGATCACAGGGGAGTTTTGTGAAGAAGAGTAATCACAGATCTTGATCTTCATAAAATTTCTAGATTACTTATCACCTCTCAATTCTGTAACTTCCTTCTTTTTCCTCATGATGCTACATTTTGAGAAGCAATCATTTCAGTACCTTGGCATATAGGCAGCCAAATAAATCTATTTTTTCCAAAGACCACATGAAATGGTTGCCTCTTATTTTAAACATTCTTACCTTTTAAGACAAAGTCCATGCATGTAAAAAGTGATAATATTAATTTCAACCTGGTCTCAAATGAAAGGTAATGCCACAATCTCCTGTAGAAGTGCTCTTCATATCAATACCTTTTGTATTAAGTCAGTTATTGACAGAAATCCAAGAGGGTCAGTTTATGAATTTCCTGGAATCTTTACATCATATAAATTATGAAAAGTCCAATTAAATCCATTAAAAAACAAATTCTAAATATTTCTGCAGACATGTCTTCTTAGACAATTTCTATTCAGCATTTTTCAATGCAGGTATTATTGAAATTTTAGGTATCTCAAGCATTGCACAGAATTATTTCATGAATATATGGATCTTGCATATTAAATGTCAATTGTAAGATACTCACCTCACATCACTCCCCTCCCCCACCCCTGCTCTGCTCTAACGTTGCACAACTCAAAGTATCACCAGTACATTTCCAGTCCTGCTCCCACATGACAAGCACAAATGGGCTGACATTAAATAATTGCAATAAATATTCAATAATTGCTATAAATATTCAATAACTGCCACTCAATTTTTTCAGCTGTCTTCTTACAATTACAATGTATTTATCTGCTCCACCCATTTCTATTTTGGCATTGAATCTTTACAATTGGCCAGCAATTATTAAATTTATTTTAAAAGAAACAGACACTCCCTTAGAACCTCCCAAAGGAAGGCAGCTCTGCCCACACCTTGATTTTAGCCCAATGAGACTTCTGACCTCCAGAACTCTAATATAATAAAACTGTATTGTTTTAGGTCAAAAAAAAAAAAAAAGAAACAGACACTAAAAATGTATTAGATGCTGGATACTTGAACTGCAAAATCCCTATTCTACATAGACACATAAGCTGTTACTAAGGAATAAACAAATAATTGGCTTATACTCATGTACTATGTAAATAATATATAAAATTGTGCCTATTAATTGTGCTTATTTGAAAAGTGACTAACATTAATGGTTGATATTAATTCTGTTGACCTCTTTTAAGAAATTTGTGAAAAGAATTTTTTAAAATTCTTTATTGTTTAAAGTATTACAAATGTCTACTTTTTACCCCATTGACCTTTCTCCAGCCACTCCTATCCCCCAGCACATGCCCTCACCCGCCCCCCCCCCCCAGTGTCTGTGTCCATTGCTTATGCTTATATGCATCCATACAAGTCCTTTGGTTGATCACTTACCCCCCTCCCAACCCTCATCTGCGTTCCCTCTTAGGTTTGAAGGTCTGTTTGATGCTTCTCTGCTCTGGATCTATTTTTGTTCATCAGTTTATGTTGTTCATTATATTCCACAAATGAGTGAGATCATGTGATATTTATCTTTCTCTGACTGGCTTATTTCGCTTAGCATAATGCTCTCCAGTTCCACCCATGCTGTTGCAAATGGTAAGAGTCCTTTCTTTTTTACAGCAGGAACACATACATCTTAACAAAAGGAAGATAAGTAATCCAATAAAATTTTAAAGTCCCTGATGATGGGGGAACAGTAGAAAGTTCGGAGGAGGACATTTTCATGGACATGAGTCTTCTCACCGATTTGCACAAGAGCCACAGATTCTGGGAAAGTGTTTTCAAGACAGGATATGGCAAAGAAGTGGTATCCAAATATATTTTAAAAAAACACACAAAGCCAAAACCGGTTTGGCTCAGTGGATAGAGCGTCGGCCTGCGGACTGAAAGGTCCCAGGTTCGATTCTGGTCAAGGGCATGTACCTGGGTTGCGGGCACATCCCCAGTGGGAGATGTGCAGGAGGCAACTGGTCGATGTTTCTCTCTCATCAATGTTTCTAACTTTCTATCTCTCTCCCTTCCTCTCTTTAAAAAAATCAATACAATATATTTAAAAATAAATAAATAAAAAAATAAAAAAAAAAACACAAAAAACAACAACTCTTAATAATCAAAAATTAGGAAATAAAAAAAAATTTAAAATGGGCTTGAGATGCGGACAGTCACCTCACCACAGAAGATACACAGATGGTAGGGGATGCATGATGGCTAGGGGTAAGTGGAAGGTACACTCATCTCCCAGGACCAAAGGTGAATGACAGCTAAATGATAGAACAAGTAACCTAAACAATCAAAGGAAGACTAGTTGGACATAAGCCTTATCACCAAGGGTTAGAGACAAAGACAAACCCAGGGGGGTAGGACAGAGACGTGAAAAGGGCTGGCCCCACACCCTTGTGTGGCAGTAGAGAACCTTCAGGAATATTCAGTTGCAAAGGTAGCTCCTGAGGAATGAGGTGTCTCAATCCCTCACTGAGCTCCTCATTCCAGAGCACCAGACCTGGGAAAAGGCAGTGGCATAACAACTGCCTGTAAAAATCAGTGGGAATTTCATCCACCAGGCAGGTACTGGAGGTCTTGTGAAAAATCAGGTGTCCTCTTAAAGGGCCAGCACACAAGATGCCTTTTGTAGGCGACACTTATCTCAGGCTCCAGCAGAGAGATTGAGGCTGAGAGCAGACACCCGGCAGCTTCTGCTTCACCAGCAAGGTGAATTCTGCAAGGAGAGAGCACTCCAGGTGGAAGGGTCCGTAGGAAGCGTGGGTGCCATCGGTTGACTGTGCTGCTGGGGCCGGAGATGTGGGCTTCATGGTGGGCAAAGCGTTCTTGGGAACAGAAGGCAGCAGTTTCTTTGGAGCCGTGCGTGGAGGGCTGGTCTTGCCATCCCCGGTCACTGTCTTCTCTTCTCCATTTGATTGTTTGCCTCCAGAGCTTGCAGACCTGCTCCAGAAGGTGTTCATAACGAGTGCTCCACACAGAGAGGCGCAGCTGCCTGTGTCATCCAACTTCCGTTCCCAAAGTCATGCTATCCTCTTGCAGCTCCCAGGTCTCCTGGCTGGCGGCAGCCTCGCTGGGGGGCCGAAGGGATGAGGAGGACAGCCACTTAGCAGCTCCCAACACCCATTTTTGATAAAAACTCTCAGCAAGGTGGGACTAGAAGGATCATATCTCAATGTAATAAAAGCTATGTATGACAAACCCACAGGCAACATCATAGTCAACTGGCAAAAACTAAAACCATTTCTCCTAAGAACAGGAACAAGACAGGGATGCCACTCCTGTTCGACTTAGGACTGAAAGTATTAGACATTGCAATTAGACAAAAAGAAGAAATAAAAGGCACCCAAATTGGAAAAGAAGAAGTAAAACTGTCCATATTCACAGATGACATGATATTGTACATAAAAGACCCTAAAGACTCCATCAAGAAACTATTAGACTTAATAAATGAATTCGGCAATTTAGCAGGATACAAAATTAACGCCAAGATGTCTATGACATTTCTATACACCAATAGAGAACTTACAGAAAGTGAGACTAAAAAAGCAATCCCATTTACCATCGCACCAAAAAAATTAAGATTCCTAGGAATAAACTTAACTAAGGAGGTAAAAGACCTAAACACGGAAAACTACAGGACACTGAAAAAAGAGATAGCGGAAGACATAAACAGATGGAAGAACATGCCATGTTCATGGATTGGTAGAATCAACATCATTAAAATGTCCATACTACCCAAAGCAATCTCTAAATTCAACGCACTCCCCGTTAAAATGCCAACGGCATATTTCACAGACCTAGAACGAACTCTCCAAAAATTCATCTGGAATAAAAAAAGACCCCGAATAGCTGCAGCAATCCTGAGAAAGAAGAACAAATAGGCAGGATCTCAATACCAGATATCAATCTGTATTACAAAGCCACTGTTCTCAAAACTGCCTGGTACTGGCACAAGAACAGACATATAGATCAATGGAATAGAATAGAGAACCCAGAAACCAACCCGAACCAATATGCTGAATTAATATTTGACAAAGGATGCAAGAACATACAATGGAGTCAATATAGTCTCTTCAATAAATGGTGTTGGGAAAACTGGACAGATATATGCAAAAAAAATGAAACTAGACCACTAACTTACACCATACACAAAAATAAACTCAAAATGAATAAAGGACTTAAATGTAAGATGGGAAACCATAAAAATACTAGAGGAATCCAAAGGCAACAAAATCTCAGACATATGCCAAAGCAATTTCTTCACTGATACTGCTCCTAGGGCATTGGAAACTGAAGAGAAAATAAACAATGGGACTACATCAGAATAAAAAGCTTCTGCACTGCAAAAGATACCATCAACAAACCAACAAGAAAGCCCACTGCATGGGAGAACATATTTGGCAACGTTATCACTGATGAGGGTTTAATCTCCAAAATTTATAGGGAACTCATAGAACTTAACAAAAGGAAGATAAACAATCCCATCAAAAAATGGGCAAAGGTCCTAAATAGACACTTTTCAAAAGTGGACATAAAGGCCAAGAGACATATGAAAACATGCTCAAATCACTAATCAAAATGACAATAATGTACCATCTTACACCTGTCAGAATGACTATCATCAACAAATCAACAAATGACAAGTGCTGGTGAAGATGTGGAGAGAAAGGAACCCTCCTTCACTGCTGGTGGGAATGTAGAAATTTGTGAAAGGAATTTAATGTATGTATAAATACTAAATTTGTTTAAGCACTGTATGTGTCTGTGTGTGTGCAAAACAATCTTTTAACCAATGTTTAAATATGTGTATCAGTAAGCTATTACTTTATACATACCATCTTAAATCTCAAAGATCAGTTGAGTGGTTCTTATCTTGGCTATGCTTGATCTCAAATAGTCTTGATCATGATTCTTCACTCAGCGGGCTCATCAGCTGGCACTGGCTGGTCTAGGATGGCCTTACCACTTGTTGGATGGTTAACTGGCCTTTGACTTGAGGAAATGGGAATGATTGGGCCCAGTTTCTCTCGTCATTTATCAGGATAGCATAGGACACATTACAAGGTTGTGGGAAGAATCAAACAAATGTTTTAAAACAAGGAAGTGTTCTTGAAAAGTAAGTGCAGAAGTATAACACCCTAAAATCCTATCAGTTCTATTGGCCAAAGTAGTAATAAGGATAGGCCATATTCAAGAGTTGTGAAAATAAAGTCTACCTCTTAGTGGGAGAAAATGAGAAATTGGTGTGGATTTAGAGCTGAATGAAAAATTGCAACCTTTTTAAAATCAAGATACCACAATATAATTAGTGCATATTTGTATGTAAAAAACTTTACAGATCTAAAGAAATATAGCTGAAGATATTGACTTTGTTCCACCATCTAGGGTTTTTCTAAGTTAATGGTACCACCCTTTGTTTTAAGGGTGATATCGTTAAAGCTCTTCAATTCCACTGCTCATTCTAGCCTTTTCCTATGCAGAAAAAGCTAATTGCATTTCAGTAGACACATGACATTTTTAAGGAGGCAAATGAGCACTTTACCAATCTTTAAATTAATAAACCTCAGAAGAGCATATAAACAAATCCAAAGGTGACTTTTAGACTGTAGCGTGACATTTCTAATGTACACAGATCATAGGAAAAAGTTACTATTTATTAAACCACATTGAAATTTATTAAAAGTGTATCTGTAACACTAGAATAAAATGAGTCATAAGGGTTAGGAACATTATCTTATATCCTGAGGTAAGTTGCAAAGCCACCTGAGATAAGCTAAGCATTAAAAAAGTCTCCCAGAATTTGAGATCACCACCTTTAGGCCATGTCAGCAGTAGGAGTAGTCAATAAAAAGAAAATTAAACAGGATATATTTTATATATATTTTAATATATCTTTCTATATCTTTGACAAAGGTGGTAAGTCCAGGGAAGATGAATGGTAGGTGGAGGGGCTTTAGAACGTTTGTGTGTGGGTCCTCTTCACCTTAAGCCAATGAGAAGCGTTTCCAGGAATCTTATTGCAAATATTTAATCCCTGGAGTTTTGCAAAACAAGAAATGGACTAGATGGAATAGGGACAAAGAAGCCAAACATCACATTGAAATGAAGCTGAACTGGGATAGCGGAGAAACTTCAACTTAAAAGCAATTCAGACTTTTAATTTTTTAACTAGGCTACTTGCCCTAAGTTCTTGAATGAGACCATTCCTTTGACTAAAATAACACGACTCAGGAAGCTGTGGAATGTGTCCGTGTTTTACACAGGTGGATAAACTGATGTTGAGAGAGGATTTGAAGAAACTATGGGAGGAAAGAAAACCAACGTTGCTTCATATTTTTAGATTCTGAAGTACAGTTCACTTTCCTAATGACATGATACATATTTTCTTCTCCCTTTTTGTCACTTTTCATACCAAATGGAGACTTAGATTCTGTTATAAACTGAATTGTGTCTCCAGAAATTCCAATGTTAAAGTGCTAATTTTGAATGTGACTGTATTTGGTGATAGGGCCTTTAAGAGGTCCCCAAAACTCACAGAATTGAGTAATGTTAATCTATTTTTCACTATTAAAGTAATAAAATTAGAGCTATTATATTATACAAAGGGTAATTTAGGATGTTAGGTACCCATTCATCATTTGATGGCCATTTAGGCTGCTGTGAATAATGCTACAGTGAGCATAGTTGTACAAATATCCCTTTGATATTCTATATTTGATTTCTGAATATGTAACCCAGAATTGGGATTGATGGATAAAATACTAATTTTATTTTTAATTTTCTGAGGAACTTTCGTACTGTTTTTCATAATTGGTTTTGACACCATTTTACATTCCCACCAACAGAGTATAAGTATTCCAATTTCTCTACATCCTTATCAACACTTGTTATTTTCGGTGGGGTTTTTTTGTTTTTGTTTTTGATTTTTTTCTGGTAGTAGCCATACTCACAGGTGTGAGGTGATATCTTACTGTGTCTTGATTTGCATTTTCCTGATGACTGTTGATGTTGCTTCATGTTTTCATATGTTTATTGGTCATTTATGCATCTTTGGAGAAATGTCTAGTCTAGCCCTTTGCACATTTTTTAGTGTGTAGTTGGGTTGTGGTTCTTTATATATTCTGGATATTAACCACTTATCAGATCCACAGCTATAAATATTTTTTGCTGGTATAGGTAGCTAGCTAGACATGAGCTGGGTGAGGTGACAGGAAAAGGAAAATATCAATATTAAAACATAAACAAGGGGACAGATAGGAAAAGGAAAATATCAACCTTAAACATGACAGAGGTGACTGATGGAAAAAGGCAATAAGGACCTTAAACAGCCATCAGCTGACAACCAGATGACTGACTGCTCCTGAGAAGGTGTAGGGACACACGTGTGAGGAGCATGTGCATGGCCGCAAACATGAACAGCTCAGGCCTATAACCACCCACTACTGGCAGAGATATGCATAAGTCAAGGTCAGGAACAAACTGGCCAGTGGGAGAGCAAGCCAGGAGGTGGGCGGGATGTTCAAACAAGCATAAGAACTCTAACTTGTGACCACTGCCTGGAAATCTCCCAAGTGTACTTTCCCTGTGCGCAATAAAACCCTGCCTGCTTTGCAATCTGTGTCTCTCCTCTGAAATCTCTTTGTCTAGAGAAAAAACAGAGGTCTTCACAATACTACCACAGTTCCGGTGACATTTTCTCCCATTACATAGGTTGCCCTTTCACTCGGGTGATTTTTGCCTTTACTGCAATGATTTTTAATTTGCTATAGTTCCTTTAGTGTGTTTTTTTGCATTTCTTCTCTGTTTTTTTTTTGTTGCCCTAACCAAGAAATAATTGCCACGACTAATATTATAAAGTTTGTACCTGATGCTTTCTTCTAGAAATTTCATAATTTCAGGTCTTATGTTTAGATCTTTAATCCATTTTGAATTAATTTTTGTATATGGTGTAATGTAGGGGTCCAACTTCATTCTTTTGCATGTGGATATTCAGTTTTCTCAGCACTATTTCTTGAAGAGACTGTCCTTTTCCCATTGAATAATCTTGGCACCCTTGTCAAAGTGCACTTGACCATACACAGGAGGGGTTATTACTGGGCTTCCTATTTTGTTCCAATGGTCTATAAGTCTTTATGCAAGTACCACACTGTTCTGGTTACTGTAGCTTTGTAAGGTGTTTTGAAATTAGAAAGTATGAGGCTTCCAGCTTTGTTTTTCTTCCACAAGAGTGTTTTGGCTATATGGGGTCATTTGAGACTCATATGAATTGTAAGTTGTTGTTTTTTTTCTATCTCTTCAATAATGCCATTGGGATTCTGATAGGGATTCCATTGAAAATATAGAACATTTGTGTAGCATGGACATTTTAACAATATTAAGTCTTCCAACCTATGAATGTGATGTCTTTCCATTTATCTGTGTCCTCTTTAATTTCTTTCATCAATATTTTGTTGTTTTCAGTATAGAAGTCTTAGCTTCCAAGGTTAAGTATTTTATTATTTTTATGCTAATGTAAATTGAATTGTTTCTTATTTTTTGTAAGTTTATTCATTGTTATTGTATAAAAACACAGCTGGTTGTGTTGATTAGTATCTTGGTTTCTTAATTACTCTATAGAATAGTCTTGATATCTTGACTTGAGTAACTTCCTAGAGATTTTTATATCTTTAAAAGCCCAGAAAAATAACCCCAGGCTGTTGCCTAAATTATTCACTGCCTCATCAAGAATTCCTTTTTTTATATGTTGATGTTCTCAAATACCTTCTATTGACAATCCAATCCTGTTTAATGCTTTCTAATCCCATCAGAGTTTGTCAGGAGAATGCTGGAACACTGTTCACAAACTATTTGTATCTATTCCTTGGCAAGCAAATGAAGTGCCTTTGGAGGATGGCAGGCCCACACTGGCCATACCAGGAGAATTCAGACTCTCTGATTCTGTGTTTAGTGCCAAGAGGGCCTATACGCCCCAGTGCAATTGGTTCAGATGGCTCCCAAGCTTCATTCATGAGTAAATTCTGACCATCACCTGCCCCTTACTGAGCCCCGTTTGCTTGCTTATTTTTGTATTACTTAATATTAAGTATAGTTGACATACAAAAGTATACTGGTTTCAGGTATACAATACAATTATTTGACATTTATACACCCTATGATGTGATCATCACAAGCTTAGTATCATGTGGTCATACAAAGTTACTGATATTATTGACTATATTTCCTGTTCTGTATATCATATCCCTAAGACTTATTTTTTTATAAGTGGAAATGCATATGTATAATTCCCCTTCACCTTTTTCTTCACCCATCTTCACATCCCTATCCCCTCTGACAACCATCACTTTAGTCCCTAAAGCTAAAATAAACAAATGGAACTATGCCATGCTAAAAAAGTATCTGCACATCAAAGAAAGCTATCAACAAAAAGACAACCTACTACAGAGAAGATATTTGGAAATGATATAACCCATAAGAGATTATTAGTGTCCAAAATATATAAAGAACTCATTCAACTCAAATTCAAAAAAGCAAACAATTTGATTTAAAAATGGGCAGATGACCTAAATAGACATAAGTTTCTTCAAAGAGGACATACAGATTGCCAAAAGACATGAAAAAATGCTCAACATCATTAATGATCAAGGAAATGCTGTTCAAAATCAAAATGAGATATCACCTCACATCTGTCAGAATGGCTATTACCAAAAAGACAACAAATATCAACTGTTGGAGAGGGCACGGATAAAAGGAAACTCTGGTGCACTATTGGTGATTGTAATTTGGCATAGTCACTGTGTGAAGCACTGTGAAGGTGCCTCAAAAACTAAACATAGAACTCCCAAATGCCCATTCTATTTCTTGATATTTGCTAGAAGAAAATTAAAACTAATTTGAAAAGATATGTGCACCCCTACGTTCACTGCAACCATTACAACAACAGCCAATTTATGGAAGAAACCTTGATGTCCATAGACAGACAAAAGGATAAAGGAGATGTTCTATATCTATATCTATATATCTATATATCTATATCTATATATATATCTATCTATATCTATCTATAAATAGATAGATATTATACACAAATCCATTCACACATACAACAGAGTTTTACTCAGCCATAAAAAAATAAAGTCTGTCACTTGCAACAACATGAATGAACTCAGAGAGTATTATAATAAATGAAATAAGTCAGACAAAGGCAACTACAGTATTATTTCACTTATATGTGGAATCTAAACAAACAAAACAGAAACAGACTCACAGATACAGTGAAGATGCTCTTTAAAGACCTGATTTATTCTCTTTACTGACCTATGTAAAAAATCATTTTTTAAAAAAAGTAAACCTGTAGTTGTCACCACCATTTTACAAGGAGTAACAAATTCAAACAACTAATTGCTTTGTTTTCTTAGGAAAAACAAGTTTTTAAAAACATCTTTGAGCAATGTCTATGAATGACCTATTTCCCAAGTCCTGTGTTTGTTTCCACTTCTGTAAAGCCTTAGATTATATTGGTTCCTTATTTATCAGCTTCCCTGGATGCCTGTGACAAAATATCAGCGGTATTTTTCTTTAGCTTCATATAAATCCTGCTATCCTCATGAAATAATCTAAGGCCATAAATCTTTGTTTCTTTTACCAACCAATGTTTGTTTTTTAAAGAAAATTTCTCCAGAGTAGTCTATCCTGGTAGTAATCCCATAGAAAGCAAGTCTGAATGCCCTGAGGACAGTATAATATAATACACATGTCTTTATTTGGCCAAGAATTCTAATTCCTTTTCATTGACTACCTTTATTTTTTGTTGGTTTGTTTTTATCATTCACTACTATTTTTAAAACTTGGAATGGCCCTAGCCGGTTTGGCTCAGTAGTTAGAGTGTCAGCCTGTGGAGTGAAAGGTCCCAGGTTCAATGCTGGTCAAGGGCACATGCCTGGATTGTGGGCTAGATCCCCAGTAGGGGACATGCAGGAGGCAATTGATCAGTGATTCTCTCTCATCATTGATATTTCTCTCTCTCTCACTCTCCCTTCCTCTCTGAAATATAAAAATATATATATTTAAAAAAAAAAACTTGTAATGAATGGTGATTAAAACAATCTCTGTTAATTTTTCAAGTTTCTATCCTGTAAGTATACATAGCCCAAAGCATTATGTTTTGGAAGGAAAGTGCATGTTACATGTACTTGGGATTATATTTGCCTAGAAGTTATTTTCTATGTAGTTTAACAGGAAGGGAACCTCTTTGCACAGCATTCCATATCCCTGAGCTTACACTCTGGCCCTGCCACGGGCCAACTCTGTGACATGAGCAAATTCATGTCCTCATGTGGATGTGCCTGTCTTGACAGAATATGTAAAATGATCAACAGTAGCGACAGCCATTAGACTGGCTCAGGCCATCTTTCTGGTTCTACCTCTTACCTCTGTATCCTTAGATCTAAGCCACTCAACTGCTCAGAGGCTGTTTCTCAACTATGGAAAGTGAGCGACTTCTGCCCATTCAGTGCTACAAAGTTGATGGGCAGGTCAAATGCTACAAAAATACGTGTGATCAATTTGTAAATTGAAAAAGTACCATTTTAATTAATGAGCAACATAATGTGCTATGATGAGATGATGATGATGATGATTATCAGGATAAAACAACATGTCTAGGAAAATTGCTTATAGCTGATTTTCTGCTGTTTTTCAAGAGAATGAGTACTGCAGATACAGTTCTCATGTTATAATTAGCATTAGCAGGGTGATTTCAAGTGCAAATTACTGCAATTAATTTTCATTTTCATATTATTCATTAAGAACAAAAGGTTTATTTAATCAAAAGAATAAATACACTGAGGCAAACGCCTTCTTAATCAATTGACAATTTAAAGTTAACTTTTAACATTATCAAGAGACTGAATCACAAAAGTGATCAAAGTAATTGCTGATAAGATTAGGCACGAGGTAGATGGAATTTGAAAAATCTCATATTTTTTGGAATAATTTGGATGATGTCATATAGTTAATGTTGCTTCGTTCAACCTTGTGTCCTAAAATAAAATGATTAATATAGTTTCTCACATTCTTTAAGTTGGATATTTGTCCAAAAATGACCTAAAATAAGTAGAAACTGAAAATAATAAATCCCATGTTACTTAATTGAACATTTGTCATAAATTAGAATCTGAGGAGAGGTACAAACTTCTTTTAACAATTGTCAGTAATAATAACTAGAAAAATGAAAAGCAGATGACCGGGTTCTTGAGGAAGACATGCCTTCAGCTACAACTTATGTTAGAAAGTAAAGAAAGTGTTAGCCTACATTTATACACTAATTCTGTATCTTGACAACATAAAGATCAATTTCCATTTAAAGTGTTTTGCTAAGAAGGGCTAAAGAACATTCTCATTATACTAAAATTTTTGTATTGAGTAAAAACTTGAGAATAGAGTGAACTTATTAGAAGAATGTACATTGCTTAGAATGTTGAAAAAAATTGTGTAGCTGGGCTGTAAGCTATAATGTCATTAGAGAATCATTTTATCCAACAACCTTAGTGATAATCAACTCATTAACTAATCACTGATTGGGCTCTCAGTAACTGAGCTTTTACAAAAACGACCATGCAGATATGCTCTTAAAATTAAGAAAAACACCTCGTGGGAAAACATATTTGCCAACGTCATATCGGATAAGGGCTTAATCTCCAAAATTTATAGGGAACTCATACAACTTAACAAAAAGAAGATAAACAATCCAATCAAAAAATGGGCAAAGGATCTAAATAGACACCTTTCAAAAGAGGACATTCAGAAAGCCAAGAGACATATGAAAACATGCTCAAAGTCACTAATCATCCGAGAGATGCAAATCAAAACAACAATGAGGTACCATCTCACACCTGTCAGAATGGCCATCATCAACAAATCAACAAACAACAAGTGCTGGAGAGGATGTGGAGAAAAAGGAACACTTGTGCACTGCTGGTGGGAATGCAGACTGGTGCAGCCACTATGGAAGGCAGTATGGAGGTTCCTCAAAAAATTGGAAATGGAACTCCCATTTGACCCTGTGATCCCACTACTAGGAATATATCCCAAGAAACCAGAAACACCTATCAGAAAGGATATATGCACCCAGATGTTCATAGCAGCACAATTCACCATAGCTAAGATCTGGAAACAGCCTAAGTGCCCATCAGTAGATGAATGGATTAGAAAACTGTGGTACATCTACACGATGGAATACTATGCCGCTGTTAAAAAGAAGGAACTCCTACCATTTGCAACATCATGGATGGAACTGGAGAGCATTATGCTAAGTGAAACAAGCCAGTCAATGAAGGAAAAATACCACATGATCTCACTCATTCATGGATAATAAAGACCATTACAAACTTTTGAACAATAATAGATACAGAGGCAGAGCTGCCTCAAACTGATTGTCAAACTGCAGTGGGAAGGCCAGAGAGAGTTGGGGGGCAGGAGGGAGGGGAGTAAGAGATCAACCGAAGGACTTGTATGCATGCATATAAGCATAACTAATGGACATAAGACACTGGGGGGTAAGGGAGGGTAGTGGTTTGTCAAGGGCGGGGGGGGGGGGGGAAAGGATACTTATGTAATACCCTTTGTAATACTTTAAGAGGAAAATAAAAAAAAAAAAAAAAAAAAAAAAAAAAATTAAGAAAAACATCAAAGTTTTCTCTCTCTTATGAATCTCTTTTCAAAGTAAAAATAAAGTGTCTAAAGAAATTAACTTTGACAGGGATGCAGACTCACAATTGGTTGAAATAAAGATAGGTTATCTTTTTCAGGAAAAACACACACCAAACTATAACAGCTTTAAAACTTGAGCCTTTATGCTGAAGAGAGATGAGTTCTCTTCAACCGATCCCCAGGTTTTGTGGCAGGACTATACATTCTCATTGTTTCTTTTTGTTTCCCCCACACACAGATAAACTACTACAAAATTGGTTAAACTCTTCTATGAAGTTAAGGCTAAGGTAAAACAGTTTTGTAGCAAAGTTATTTAAAGTGAGTGTACTGAAAATAAAAAGTGGAGTACTAAAAACTGATGGAATATGCAGAATACTTAGAACAGAGAGAATTATATGAGACCTAATGTATATTCCATTTAGTTCCTGGTAGAAGGTAAATGTTAGCATCCTATTCTACAGAGGTCATAAGGTATGTGTTCCATAATAGTGGTCCAGAGTCGCTGAAGCTCATTCAAACATGAGTGACGAGATACACCCTTTTAAGTATGATCTGGCCATGCATAGACACTTCATTTGTTTTCACAATATTCCCTCTTTTAAAGGCCACTTTTTATTATTTTTTGAAATAGAAAATAAGGACATATCAACCCAATTGCACTATGAAATATATTAGAATCTTATTTTTAACCTAAGGCTTATACAAATGATTCAGAAAATATCCTTATTAATGATACAAGCCATCAAAGGAATTGAGTCATAGTTACTATTGTTGTCTAAAAGCAAAAAAGAGTGCCTTTAGGAGGCAGTATTCTAAATTCACTAAAGACACAATCTGTGTAATCAAATATTCTGTGTTAGACTGCAACTTCACCATTTGTTGTATGATCTTGGGCAAGGTAACAATAGAGTTTGACCTTTAGATTTATTATCTAGAAAATGAGACTAGAAATAATAGTACTTAATATGTAGTGCCCCCAAAACGAAGACATAATAACAGTACCACATGGATTTCGTATGAGAAATAAGTGCATAATGCATGTAAAAACTTTGAAAATTGACTGTAATACAGTAAATAATAATGATGCTGTTATCACCATTATCAGCAGCTGCATAATCATCACCATTATAATTTTAACAGCTTGCCTGTTCCTGTGATTTTCTTTCAAAGCACTATAAAAAGTAAAACCCAAATGTAAATCAAATGCTCTCCTAATCTCATCATTATGGCAAAAATCAATATAAGAAAAATATCCTCACTCATACAAGTAATGCACTGAAATGAAGGTGCTTATTTAGTTTTTCCCTATATATTAATGTTCCATGAGATGCCTGGTATAAATTTAAAAATAAGATAGATTCTGAAGACTAAGTAGAAATAGTTTCTTCAGAAACAATAAATAGGTTTTGTGGTACAAAGAAAAAAATGTAAAATTAAAACCGAATTATCAATTACCCTAGTTCAGTGGTCGGCAAACTCATTAGTCAACAGAGCCAAATATCAACAGTACAACGATTGAAATTTCTTTTGAGAGCCAAAATTTTTTAAACTTAAACTATATAGGTAGGTACATTGTTATTAACTTAATTAGGGTACTCCTAAGGCTTAGGAAGAGCCACACTCAAGGGGCCAAAGAGCCGCATGTGGCTCGCGAGCTGCAGTTTGCCGACCACCGCCTTAGTTCATATCAAAGAGTTTATAGGACCAAAATATCCTGAGAATTATGAATATCATTGTAACATCACTTTTAAGACTCTTCCCATGCACTGGTAGCAACCAGATGAGCGTACAAGTATACAATTTAATATTAAGGAACACTATTGCTTATTAGGCAAAGCAAAAAAGAGGGAATGAGCAAGATCTTCCTTATTTGGAATGCAGCCAAAAAGCATTTATGATTGATTCTTAATAGCCAAATTATAAATTACTGACCCTATATATTAAACTTATGTAATTTAATTATATGCACATTCACTGGCTTTCATTCGGAGTACTTATTATCAGAAATAAAATTGCATCTAGTCAGGGTATTTGGTTTTTGAGTTTATAAATATTGATTGAAATGTCACAACTTGTGGAGTATTATATGCTTCCCTAAAAAGGGCTTCCAATTGCTAAAAAAAAAAAAATTAAAAAAAAAAATAATAAAAAAAAAAAAGGAAAAAAATTTGCAAAAATAAGCAACTCAACTCAAAATATACAGGCTTAGTTATGAAAAAGGTGTTATAGCACAGAACAATAATTAATATTTATAATAATGACCTTAATTTATTTAAACAGTCAAGTCATACTTAGTCTGCCAGGCTGAAGAATGTCAGGAAATGCATGGTTCATTATCAAAGGGTTTCCATCCAAAATAGTAACAGAAGTTTGTTACTTAAAGACATTGCATCTCCGTGATTTGTAAGTACTATCAAGAATGATTTTTTTAAACTAAGAAGTTTGGAAGAGCTGAGGCCGGTTTGGCTCAGTGGATGGAGCGTCCGCCTGCGGACTGAAAGGTCCCAGGTTCGATTCCGGTCAGGGGCATGTACCTGGGTTGCGGGCACATCCCCAGTAGGAGATGTGCAGGAGGCAGCTGATCGATGTTTCTCTCTCATCGATGTTTCTAGCTCTCTCTCTCTCTCCCTTCCTCTCTGTGGAAAATCAATAGAATATATTTAAAAAAAAAAAAAAAAGAAGTTTGGAAGAGTGAAGTGTAGCCCTATTTGAATAAGAAATATAAGTACTGTATTTTTTCATGTATAAGTTGCTATTTTTTTCTAAAATCGTTAGACTGAAAATTGAGGGCGTCTTATACACAGAAGTCAGCTGAGGAGGAAGCCAGGTGGCTGTGGGTGCATAGCTGTCCATACCTTGTCAAACAGGCTTCCTCCAATCATGAGTCTTATTGTTACTGATGTCAGCTGATGCCGTAATTGGAGATGGAGGTGGAGAGTACGTACATGCAACAGGGAACAGAGCATTCTGAGCCCATAAAATAAAATAAAAAGATAAATACCAGTAAGAGATTATCTTACTCTGCAAAATTCAAACTGAATGTAATCAGCTACAAAAGAGCATGGAAATAGAGCTGCAGAGAGACAATTTGGACCTCCTCCCGCTGAGTATATGATCAGACAGTGGAGAAAACAGGAAGAACAACTCCTTAAGATGCCAAGAAAGAAGTAGGCCTTAAGAGGAAAACTGGCAAAATGGGCAAACGTGGAGCAGAGGTTTAAGGCTTGGATTATGGAGCAGCTCCAGAGTGGCTTATGTGTGTCAACCAAGCTTATTCAGTGTCAGGCAAGAATGTTTGCAAGTGAAATGAACATTGTTGATTTTACAGGAAAGGCAAAAAGGTGCTTCAATTTCATGAGGAGAGAAGGGTTTGCCATGAGAACATCAACAAAGGTAGCTCAGGAAATGGCACCAGTTTATGAGGATGATCTCACATATATGGACAGTGACTCAGAAGACAGCAGTGATACAATAGAAGTTGAAGAAATTGATATGTCTGGAACTAATAGTGATGAAGAAGAGAGCAGAGGTGCAACAGAGGCTGAATAAAGTGATATTCTGCATAATATCATAGTACTGGATGTAAATATTACCTCGAGCATTTACTAAATAAAAATGTGTTCTGTTTATGTTTAAAATATTGGTTTCTTAATTTGGGGTTGGAAAAGTGGGGGGCATCTTATACATGGGGGTGTCTGATACATGGAAAAATATGGTAATATATAGAACGGTGGCAAAAGTAGGTTTACAGTTGTGAATATGCAAGTTTATTATTTTTTATTTATTAATTATAGTATTATTTTCCATAGGAATAACTGTAACAGTAATAACCTAAAGACTGAATGAAAGAGTGGGTTGGGTAAATGTGTGTGGTAGATGACACTGCTTACACCAATCTTCATTCTGTTTAGTTGTATGAGATACCCACACACTTGCACAGACTTACAGTGCACAACATGTTCTTTCCCACTACTGACTGGACTTTGGTGTTGCCCATGTGTCTTGCTTTGTTCAGTGGAATACTGGCAGGTAGCGGGCTCACAGAGACTTGACATGTATCTGTGCAGTTGGGTTTTCCTGCTTGTGCCTCTGCTGTTCCTATGGCATCCTCTGTGAAATAGCTCCCCACGGGCCTGGGTCCCAGAGCAATGGTGTGCAGAGGGCTTTCTCCAGCCCACACAGCTCTGGAGCAGGGAGTGGAGCTGCCCCAGTTGACCATGGACATGCCCCATTAAGCAAAGACCTCCTGTCCAACTTAGAGGTCATTGAGCAGGAGAATAAATGCTTATTGTGTACTAAATACCGTCGCATCATTGCACAAAAGCTGACAGAAAGGGCAGTGGTTCATTTTAAATGTATCATTTTGCTTTCTCAGAGTTCTTCTGTCTCTGAGGAATTGGGGAAGGAGGTGGTAATTCCAGTCTTTCATGACTCTTAGTTTCTTAGTTGACTATCATGAATTCTACAAATTTCAACAAAATGAGGAAGGCACTGTGACTGGAACAAACTAGGCACACAAAACTACTAAGAATGTTAGCTTATTTCCAGGGTTCCATGATCCCTCGCAAATAAATTTATTCTTTTTGGCAAAGATTATAAAAATACTATGGTCATTAAGAGTAAGAAATGTTTATATAATCTGTTTGAGTACCTTTAGCTGGAGATAATACCTAGTTAACTCACTCAAACATCTTTAAAATGAACTAGTACAAATAAGTACTAATAATATTAGTAACTCACTAGGGTTTGGGCCTTTTGTTTTATAATTCTAAATTACTAATCTTCATGGGCCAGTGTGGAAAAAGAGTAGACTTAATAAAAATAAATGTCAAAGAGAGGAATGATGAGGTAACTTGTCTTAGGTTAAGTAAGAAAGTTGTTGGTTATGCTCAGTAGCACTAGTATAGCATGTTAAATATTTGACCTTTACATTCTTAAATATTTGACCTTTACATTCCAACCCTACATAGTGACTTGAAATTGTCAATATAGTTAAATGCCTAATATATTAAGAGTGCACAAATGCTAATTTTACAAAAGAAAAAACAGAAGCATAGAGGTTATAATCTTCAACCTGGTGAGGGACCCAGAATTTTAGCTCAGATCACTTGATTCTAATGCCTGAGCTCTTAACCAAAGCATCATGTGGTACCTCTAAATAGTTTATTTTTTTCTCCAGTGACATACTGTTAAACAGAAAAACAAAAAGATTAGCAGCTATGACTGGATTAATGAGGGAAATTCTATTATCCTTATTTTATAAATGAAGTAACCCAAATAGAAGGTACATAAATTAAGTAAATTACACATATTTGGAATAGCAGATTTTTCAGAAAGAGTCACAAACCTTTTGGGTATTATATGATTCAGTTATTAGATTTCACCTAGCCCAGTCATTTATAAAAGAGAGGGATTTAGAGGCCATTGGGTAAAAAGATCTTTGTAATAACACTCTTGAGGTGCGGTAACCTGCCACTAGAACAGAGTCAGGAAGATCTCTATCATCAGGTTAAACACCAGTCCTCCCTGAGAAGGAAAAACTAAACAGTGAAGGAGCCGTTGTGTCTCTAGAACTACCTTGTTCTCTAATCTTCTCTTTTCCAATTGGCTTTTGCATAGTGGAGTTATGAGTAAGACTGATTTTGATAAAATGTTTTCTCTTTTAAAAAAAGTTGGACTTTTATAATCAATTTAAACTCTTTATTTTCATTGTTGATAAAGTTAAAACAAAATAAAATAATGTGCTCTGGAAAGAGAAAACATTTTATCAAAATCAGGTGCAGGCAAGCCTCGGATGGAAGCTTCCCAGCCACCCAGGGCCACCCGAGGCTCAGGTAATCAGGATCGGCCAAGGCTTGCACTGCCAGCAGTGGCAGCAACAGAGATGTGATGGTGTGTTCCCTTCCCCCGATCACCGGGTCACTTCCAGCCCTTAAGGGCTCCCGGACTGTGAGAGGGGGCAGGCCAGCATAAATGACCCCCCTCCCCCCGCTCCAGTGCATGAATTTTCATGCACTGGGCCTCTAGTATATAATAGATGCTACTTTTGTAACTTGCAGCACTAATACTCTACCAAAATAAACATTAACTTTGCTATTTTTTTCAATATAGTATTTACTAAGATATTAAAAAAATCCCAGGCCCTAACTGGTTTGGCTCAGTGGATAGAATGTTGGCTTGCGGACTGAAGGGTCCCAGGTTCAATTCTGGTCAAGGGCATGTACCTAGGTTGCAGGCACATCCCTAGTAGTGGGTGTGCAGGAGGCAGCTGATTGATGTTTCTCTCTCATCGATGTTTCTAACTCTCTATCCTTCTCCCTTCCTCTCTGTAAAAAATCAATAAAATATATTTTTTAAAAAATCCCAGGAACCTATTAAAGTACTGCAAGGATTTAAAAAGCAAAATATTAAATACATCTTTGTCTTTAAGAAGCATGCAATAAAGTTACCTAGGAGTTGTATGCATTGAGCCACCATATCTATCATTATGCAATATTCAGACAGATAGAAGAAAATTGTATATAGGACCTCTGAAATGTTTTTGTATTAAACTACTCTTCCATAATGGTCACAGAGGGACAATGTAAAATATCAATATTTTAAGTCAGTTAAGAAGTCCAAAATGTAGTTTGGATGATTTCAAATAAGAAATGACATCAATCATTGAATGTTTCAGGTAAACTACTAGTGAGTGAAACTGTATTGTACCTGTTTTGAGAACATGGTTATGAATGAAGACAGAGTCCTCTGAGATGATTTCTGCAGGCAGATGTATAAGCTCTGAATAAAACATTTCCAAGTGCTGTCAGAGGCCATCTATTGCTTTAGAACAGGATTATTATTTTACCCCTAAATTAATCTACACCTTAACAATAAAGTTAGAAAAGAAATCAAATAATCTATGTACCAGCATTTTAAATTTTAAATAACCATTTATTTGTAATCATTTCGCTGAAGAAAAATGGAATAGTTATTTGAGAGCACATTAGGACTGCCCATTTTTACAAGCATTTTCCACTGGCATAGCAATGTGTGAAATCTAATCAGACAAATATTCTTCAGGTTATGTTTTGTTTTTGTTTACAGATTGAAAATATATTAGTGTATCAGTGTACTTATTGTAGGGAAATATCCAAATTCTTAAGGTAGTTTATTCACATATATGTTTTAAGTGACATTAGGGTTTATATTTGCATTAGGAAGAGTCCTCATTACTGTAGAATAGGCATTAAAGTGGAAAAATCTGGATTCTCATTCCAAATCTGTTTAACGAGCGGTGTCTGCTCATGCAAACACCTTAACTGCCCTTGGTCTGTTTTTTTCATATTAAAAACATTGCTTGTATTGGCAGAAAACTCTCCACGGTTATTTTTTCCACCAAGATTCTTTTGTTCTCTGCCTCTATGAGATTTGCCTTTACTGTTATCACCTGCGGATGTCTACTTTACAGTAATACAATCATATTCATTTGAACAGAAATACAGAAATGGTGCATAAATGTAATGTAGCCCTAAAACATTAAAACAAAAAAAAAAACCCAGTTTTGAGAGAATTAAGCACCCTGTAGGGAAAGATGCCAAAGAGGCAATATTGCGTACTTTTGTTCTGAGCTAAACAAGTGGATAAACATTTCATTATACCTTAGCTGCTTCATTTGCGCCATAACCCTTTAATAGATCTTATTCAGAAAAAAATAGTGCCTCAGTAAGCATGATGTTTTCTGTCCTAGAATACATAGTTTGGCAATTTGGAAGAAATATGAATAACATTATCATTTGCCATAGATCAAACTTATTTTTTTGTAATTTCCAGAGGAAATACTCCAAAATACGCTGTATGCTAGATAAAGCTGCTAGGTAAAAAATAATTCCAACCAGCCAGAAGCATTATACTTTATGAAAACATAGCATTTATGGCATTTAAAACACAAAATTGTACTCTAAATAAAATACAATGAAATAAATATGAATAATAATCTCTAATTTAAATAAAAAATTGTAGCTATTCCCATGTGAATCCTCAGAAGTTTAAAATATCATCAAAATGAGCATATAAATAGAGTAAGCAGAGGCATAGCTGAAATTTAAAATATTCATATTGGGTTTATAAAAATGTTACTTAATATTTATTAATATACCAAGCAGTTTCTTTTAAAAAATATGTTTTTATTGATTTCAGAGAGGATGGGAGAGGGAGAGAAAGATAAAACATCAATGAGGAGAATTATTGATTGGCTGCCTCCTGCATGCCCCCCTATGTGGATTGAGCCCACAACCAGGGCATTTTCCCTGACCAGGAATCAAACTGTGATCTCCTGGTTCATAGGTTAACCCATGACCTCCTGGTTCATAGGTCGATGTTCAACCATTGAGCCACACCAGCCAGGCTACCAAGCAGTTTCTATACACTTTTCTAATATCATCTCATTAAATCATTACAGACACTTTATGTGGGAGATTCACTTGCTATTCTACATTTAGATGATGAGGAAACTGAAGCACAGAGAGTTTAAAATATTCATTTTAGGTGACAAAGGCAGTGATGATGGAAATGGAAATCAGACACAGTGGCCAGAAACAAACCTCTTACACTGCTGGCTGGCCTACACACAAAAACCTTTTCTAAAATAATAATCCGGTAGTAGTTATTAAAATACAAATGTTCCATAACTTGTGTCCCTATAATACATACACAAGCTCTAGAAATGAGATTCACAATATTCAATGACAACAATAAGTTCAAAGATATTTTATAAGCTGTTTTTACAACAGTAAACACAAAACAAAACCAAAACAACCCAATGTGCACACTGCTTGTGTGGAAGTGGTCTGGTTATTTGTGTAATTGAATAAAACTCATTAGATGGTGGTAGATCTTTAAAGAAATGAAAAATAAAATGTGATATGCGGTTATATGGTATATATACACCCATGGATGCGTACATGCATATGGTATATAATTACGTAATATATACACGCTTTGTGTAAAGATGCACACTAAATGTTACATAGTGTTTATATCAAGGTGGTTAATATCTCAGGCACTAGAGAAAACTATTGATAATTCTTTCAAAACTCTTGGACAATGGTAGCACCTAGAAATTATCCATGCTTATCTCTATATATAAAAGCCTAAACAACAGTTACAACCAGGTGACCGGATGACCAGAGACCAGCCAGTAGCTATGACATGACATGCACTGACCACCAGGGGGCAGACACTCAACACAGGAGCTTCCCCCTGGTAGTCAGTGTGTTCCCACAGCCAACTTCCCAGGATCCTTCCCCCCGGGCTGGCCTGCCCCAATTGGCCCCTCAGCCCCCATCACCAGCCAGGCCGAGGGACCCCACCCATGCATGAATTCGTGCACCAGGCCTCAAGTTTATAAAATAAGCCCTATCTTTTAATACAATTAAAAATCAATAACATTTTGTGAGCACCTACTACACAGAAAGTATTCTTGTTTCGGTATGGATTAGAGATTTTTTTTAAAAAAAGAAAAGAGAACATAGCCACTTTTAGTCAGATAGTGGAAAAATAACTATATTCTTTAAAATCTTTCATAAATTCTTGAAGAGGCTAAAAGACCCACAAATACTAATAATGAAAAATGAGATCCATTTGACGTGGTAAGACAATCAGGGCTATGCTGCCCTAGAGATGTCCTCTCTATGAAGAAGCAAGTGTCTTCTCCTGGGACTCATAAGGTATGTGCTGCCTCAGGAAATACTTTCTGTGGTGTATCTCCATGCATGAATAATTTATTTAAAATATATGACAAAACTGTGCGGCACGGTGATATATCAATACACAGAAGAGTGTACATAAAGGAGTAGTTAAGTATTTGTTTCATGTTTTATATTCCAGTCAGTACATAGGCGGGTTCTTAGTCCTGTGTCCACACAAATGGAAGGTACCTAAAGCCAGCAGGTCCACCCCAGTCTGGAGGGTCAGCATCGGACACGATTGCACAGTCTTGCAAAAGGAAAGACAACACTGGCAACAGGCATTCTCCATGCTGTACTCCTAGATCTAGGGTCTAGCCACTGAAATATAAGACAAAAAGTCTATGTTTGAGAGGTGAAGAAACATAAAAAATAAACTGCGTGTCTGTACTATGCCAGTGTTTAGTTTGCAGATGAAGGAATAGGAAAGGGAGAGAGAATATTAAAAAGAAAAATATCTGAGATTATCATGGAATGGATTAAAAGCATAAAACCACATATTCAGAAGAAATAACCCTTGGTAAAATAATTTATAAAAGAAGAAATATCCACAGAGATTCATCATAGTGCAACTCTAAAAAACATAAGGGACATATTACATGTAATCTGATACAAAAATAATAACCTACTAAAGAAGAAAATAAGATACTAGTGATTAAATCTACAGCACCAATGACAATGCCTAATTTGTGTGGTAAATAAAAACACAAAATAGAAATATTAGGAAAGTACTATAAAACAATCAAAAGGCAGACTAAAATTCAAATATGGTAAGTTTTCATATCTTTTGTAAAAAGATATCAAAATAATAAATTTTAATATTTTGAGGCTTATAATATTAAGAAAACCCATCAAAAGTCTTAAAATACACTGAGTACCTATCAATGCCATGAAATAGGGAAACAATGTAATTTTTTTTTAACCTGGAGAATTAGAAGAGTGGATGAGAAATCTTTTATTGTGAAATTTAAATAGTTAACATGCTTCAAACTGACTCTCAATATAGAAAATCTTTTCTCATAAGACATTCGTCATAGAAAGTGCAGCCTCCCTCCTAACGGCCTTGTCCTTTTCTCGAGGTTGCTAGACCTTGGAAACCGATTGTGAAACAGGCTGATGTCTGCCTGCCATCACACCTGCTTTACTCATAAGCTCTTACATTGCTGGGATGCACACTGTGCTCTGCTAAAAGCCTAGATTTTTCTAGTGAGGCGTAAAAGCAGGTGGCCAAGGAGCTGTAAGTGAAAGCCGTCGCGTGGTGGGCCTTCCAGGAACGCTTTACCAAGCGCATTTTCTGAGTTGGGAAGTCTATACATTAGGGCCTTTGAACGCCATCCTGTTTGGATCCCTGGCACGTGGCGGAGGTCCAGCATGAGGCTACGACAGCAAAACGACCTTGGGGATGGAACCCCCTGTTCAGGATGGCAGAACTGAAAGGCAGAATCAGGCACAGCAGTGTTTCCGCGGAATCCCATACAAATCAGCCATGGAGTGACTCCTTCCAAGACTTTACATTTTTTGTGAGAGAAAAACAGACCTCTCTCTTGCTTAAGACACTGTCATCTGTGTCATTGATACTGGCAGCTGCAGTCTTAACAGATATAAATATATTCCAGTGAAGCCTTTTATGTTTAATCGGTGATGTTCTTATTAAGTTGGATGGCTATATATGTATTCAAATGATTTTAAGCTTTTATTAATTTATATTTAATAGTGTGTTATTTTCAATCACATATTTCTTAGTGGGGCAGATGGATTTTAGTAGTGTACTCTGTAATTATTCCACTTATATATCAACTTTTAATGTATCAACCAAATGTGAACATTAATATTGAAAAATAGTCCCATATCTTTCTGCAGAGAGCTTTTAACAGCATACACATGGGCTCATTATAAACACACACACACACACACACACACACATAATCTTCATGTAGTAATAGTGTTGGTAAATCTATGGTCATTGATAGGGTGCTTCTTCTTATCACACTTTTACTTATGTTTTCACTAGGTAGTATATTTTACATGTTTCCATGTGTAATTAATGTCTTCTTTATTCTTGTGCTATGAGTAATGATGATCATGATCTTAATTACCACAATAAATCTATAGGTAATGAGTCTACTTGTTTAGGTATAAATTAACTACCACAAATATAAGCTATACTAATGCATTATTGAAAATATTTTCCCATTCTTTCCTCCCTCCCTTCCTTTATCTCTCTTTTTTTTCTTTCCCTCCTTCCCACTTTCCCACCTTCCTCCTCTTTCACAGATGTAAAATATAGTTGTTTGCTAATATGTATAAGAGACTTATACTCACTTCTTGTACTGAACTAATAAAACTATTCATATAAATGATACATTTATACTATCATTTTATGCAATGATAGCCCTTGTTTGTGCACTATAAGCAACAGTTTTCTTAATGATATATTAAGACACTATTTTTATTTGAAACTTTAAAAATGACATATTAAGGCCAGTACTAGTTTTAAAAAGAAAGGTCTACTTCCAGTTTAAATTAAGCCAGAGTACCAATTACTCGTGAACATTCTGCCAGTGTACAACCCCAAAACCCTAAAAAGACAGATAACTGCAGTATCTTATAATAGCCTCGTACAGTAAAACGCATCCATATCCATACAGTACTCTGAAATAATTTTCACTAACCATAAGTTTGATGAGAAACATAATTGTCAACCTATCCATGCTGACTCTCATGAAGTAGCTCAACATTCTGAAAGACCGTGCCTGTCTCCCGAATAAGAAACAGGGAAACTTAGTAGCCGTCGTTTCATAATAAGGATGCTGAATATTTATCGTCAGCCCTCTACTGTTTCCCTACTATTTTTTTCTGTCATATTTTTGACTAAGGAATGGCATCTTCTAAACAACAACAAAGGCAATAATGAAGTAAAAAGGAAGAGTAATTGACTACCTCCTGGACAACCCCTGATGTAATAATACTCTGTGTGCATTTGTGAGAAAAGTTTTAACATGAAGTGAGAAAGACTGAACACAAAATAGATTTGTCAAGTGCCATTGTTGTAAGTGGTTTCCATGACCTAAACGCTTATTGGAAAGATTTAGTTGAAAAACGAAACCACAAGGCAGCTTCTATGCATCTGCTTCTCAAAGACTCTTGAAACGGCATCACCACACAGGAACCTCGTTCTCCAGCTCTCAGCATCATTTAGCTCTTAGAATGTGGATACATTTTTCTCTTGCTGCAGAGTAATTTCCGTCAAAGGCCAAAAGCACTCCTTTCTCAACACATTTATCTTGTTCTTACTTTAGGCAACACCATGTTAGAGGCCGTGAGAACTCAACAATTAGCAAAGCAGAAAAATTTCTGCTCTGGTATCTTACATTGTAGTAGAGGAAGACAACACAACTTGACAATATATTATTCAATATTAGTCAGATGGTGCTGCATGTGTCTGAAAAAATAAAGCAGGGACACAGGGTGATAAAGAATCCCTTGGGTGGAGGTGGGGCTGTTATTCCAACAGTGCGGTTAGAAAAGATTTCTTAAATAAGGTAACAGTTGAGTAGAGAACGGAAATGAGAAAGCAACCATGTGAATTTCTGGGAGACGCCTTAAGCCAGAGAGAATGGCAATGCAAAGGCTATGCTGCAAAAGAGGGTTTGAAGACTTGAGTAAGAGCAAGGCCAGTGTGGAGAGACCAGCGAGGGTGAGGGGCAGAGTGGAATGTGTTGAGGTAAAGAGCTAGCATTGAGTGGAAGACCTTGTAGGCCATTTAAGACCATATGTACAAAAATAGATGGATTTTATGCCAAAATGATGGCAAGTCATTAGAGGATGTTATACCTGATAAGGCTTAATTGTAACAGGGTCACTCTGGCTCCTCCAATGAGGAAACTCCGCATTAAGGGTAAGGGGACCAGTGTAGAAGTGCTGCAGAAAAAGCAAATGGCGGCTTAGCCCATGGGAATTGCAGTGGACATGGAAAAAATGGCCAGATCCTAGATGTACACCTTTTTTTCTCTCGTCATGACTGCTTTGCTAAACAGGTTTGCCCTAGTGGCTTTTAAATCATACTACCCTTCAGACAACTCCTTTGGAGGTTTGTGTTTTGTTTTTGTTTTACAGTACAATGGTTTTCACACCCAATAGCAAGTATTATATAAAGGAAATAAAAAAGAAAGACTCATGGGCACGGACAATAGTAAGGATTGCCAGAGGATTGGGGGTGGGGATAGAAGAAGGTAAAGGGGGGATACATGGTGATGGAAGAAGACTTGACTTGGGGCCATGAACATAAATGGAAGGTACAGCTGATGTGTTACAGAGTTGTATACCTGAAACATATATATTTTTATTGACCAATGTCACCCAATAAAGTCAGTATAAAGAAGAAAAAATAAATTCAAAATACGCCATAACAAGTGATGTTTCAACATCATCATTCCAGGCTAAGACACACTCACTAATTGACTTTAACAGCTTCCCGTCAGAGAATGTCCTTTGGAACAATGTAGAATTCCATGTGTGGATGAACCTGGAATGTTTTGCTCTATATTCATATCACAAGTAAAAAAAATTATAGGAGCAAATCTTCAAGTCCTTAGTCTATCATTTATATGGATTTTTCACAAGTTTTTTAAAATTGATTTTAGAGAGAGAAGAAGGGAGAGGGTGAGAGAGATAGAAACAACTAAGAGAGAAACCTCAATTGGTTGCCTCCTGGATGCCCCCTACTGGGGATCAAGCCCAAAACCCAGGCATGTGCCCTGCTCAGGAATCTGGTGACATACTGGCCCATGGGTTGAGGCTCAACCACTGAACCACATTGGCCAGGCTTGCCAGGTATTTTTTAGTTCACTCATGTTAGCTTGTGTTTGGCTCTTTCGGTGAGTGTTTTGTTGTTGTTGTTATTGTTGTTGTTCTTTGTTGTTGTTGTTGTTAGACATTTACATTTATTTTAATATTATATTTAAGCACAGTTATGGAAAAGAGTACCATGATCCTCTAACAATTGCCTTTACTTCCCTTAAAAGAAACTCCCTCACCTCCCTCCTATACCACCTACCATGCACTATCAAATGGTCACTTTTCCTCTGGAAAATACAATCATATATATATACACTAGAGGCCCAGTGCACAAAATTTGTGCACTGGAGGGGGCGTCCCTCAGCCTGGACTGCACCTTCTCCAATCTGGGACCCCTCGGGAGATGTTGACCTGCAGTTGGACATCCCTCTCGCAATCCAGGACTGCTGGCTCCTAACCACTCACCTGCTTACCTGCCTAATTGTCCCTAACCGCCTCTGCCTGCCTGCCTGATTGCCCCTAACCCCTCTGCCTGCCTGCCTGATTGCCCCCTAACTGATCCCCCGCCAACCTGATCACCTCTAATCACCTCTGCCTGAGCCTCTGCCACCGCAGCTTTGTCCAGAACAGCGGTTCTCAACCTGTGGGTCACAACCCCATGGTGGTCAAACGACCCTTTCACAGGGGTCGCCTAAGACCATCCTGCATATCAGATATTTACATTTCGATTCATAACAGTAGCAACATTACAGTTATGAAGTAGCAACGAAAATAATTTTATGGTTGGGTCACAACATGAGGAACTATATTTAAAAGGCCAAAAGGTTGAGAACCACTGGCCCAGAAGGATATCCAGAAAGTCATTCGGTCTAATTAGCATATTATGCTTTTATTAGTATAGATGGTGCACTTGAGTGTATAAAACAAATAATTATCAAGCTCTTTTCCATTGTATTGGCTAAACTTCCTGCTCTGTAGCTGACACTGTATCCATCTACCCTACCTCTTTCTTATTTATTTTTCTTCAATATTGTGGGGAATATGCTTAGGGGATATCTTCTTAAGGTTTCTCTTACCATATAACCCCCCAGGTAGTTATTCTCAGAAATATATTCTACATCCATAAGAGTCAGGGCTTATTTGGAAATTTAACAAAGGTGCACACCCAAATAAAGCATGTAACAGGTGGCTACCAGGTGCTCAATTCTCTTAGTCACTGACACCAAAACTAAACAGCAGTTTTCTTCTCATTTAAAAAAAAAAGAATGAAGTTATTTAAAATTGAAGGTCTCCCCACCTGTGTTGGCACTTACACAAATCAAAAGTGAATGCCACCTAACATGTTGTCACCTAGGTGGCAAGCTTGCATCACCCTAGTCCTGGTCCTCTCTTTGCCATTAATCTTTATCTGTTATTAACATTGTCTTCCTCATTATTTTTGTGTAGACCCATGGTCGGCAAACTGTGGCTCGCGAGCCACATGCGGCTCTTTGGCCCCTTGAGTGTGGCTCTTCCACAAAATACCACGTGCGGGCACGCGTACAATGTGATTGAAACTTCGTGGCCCATACGCAGAAGTCGGTTTTCGGCTTGGGTGAGTCTATTTTGAAGAAGTACTGTTGATATTTGGCTCTGTTGACTAATGAGTTTGCCGACCACTGGTGTAGACTAAAAGTAAACATTCCCTGCCTCATTTTTCTCCTCTACTTAATGGAGAAGCATAAATCAGGATTCACCTTGGACTCCAGAGCATTGTTGTCTGAGTTGAAAGTTTGACTCTACTACTTACCTGAAGTCCTAACATGGCAGATTATTTAAAAATAATGATGCCTTGATTTTCTCATCTAGAAAATAAGGTCAGTATCATATTTAACACAGAAACAATGTTCCCCACAGCTCAGCTCTTCAATTTCACTTACTATCTAATTGACACTTCATGACTGTTTCATCAGGGGGGTGTGAATAACATTTCTCTCTCACTCAATCCCTTTTTTAGCTTAAAGGATTCAACAATACAAATTAATATGGGAAAATTAAAGTCCCCCTTTGGATACACACACAAAACCGTAAATGTAAATGAAATAAGTAGAAGGAACCCCACATTTATAAAGGTAGGCCTCTAATTCTATGATTGATGTCTGCATTTTTCCAGTCAGTATGAAGTGCTCTTACACAACAAATTGGTTCCCTAAATCTCAATTTGTAGGTTCCATTTTCTTTAAAGTTTATTTGAAAGAATAGAGACTTTTTGGCTGGTTTTCTTAATAATGATTCAAACTAGAATCCAGTGGGTGCTTTTATCGAGAGTAATTATTTTATGGAACAAGTAGTTGTGCATTATATTTTCCATATAACATCACATTTTTTAAATAAGTCAAAGCATGTAATTAATTAACTATTTTGATTATTTCATAGTATTCTCAATAAGTCTTTGACAAACCAATAAAAAGAAAAGAAAATTTAACCACAATTAGTCATATTCTGCTATTAAAAATAAAGCTCATGCATATATTTTTAAAATATGATTTCTATATTTATCTCTCCAGGATTTCTTTGTCATGACTAGTTTCCAAGAACAAAATTCTCTTTGGTAGAGATGATAATTTAGTTCTGTAGGCCTATAAAATGGAGAATCGAAGAGGATAGGAGTAATGGGTAAAAGACAGTGAAGAGATTAGCCAAAGAACATATATGCATAGCCTGAGCACACAAGAACAGAGTGGTGAGGACGGGGGTCAGGCAGCAGGAGCAGGGTGGAAGTGGGCAAAAGAGCGGGGGGGGGGGGGGGGTGCTGGGGACATCTGTAGTAGTGTCAACAATAAACATTAAAAAAATCCCCTCCCCCCAAAAAACAACAAAATAGAAATGTGAGTTTACACCATAATGTGGAAAGCCTGGAATGCTTCAATTAAGTAGCCACAAACCCATTCCTATATCTGTACATATTGTCTCTCTATAATTGCACATATATAATTTTAAGTTTCTCCATTATTTTTGCAAAGAAAAATATATAATAAAATTATATAATACAGAGGCTTATTATGCACAGTGGATGTTAATATTTATTATAAGATAGAGGAATAATTATTTGGGCAGTAAGCAAGTCTGAATGAATAAAGATTCAAAATCACAGAATTTTCACAAATTCAGGTGTGTGTTTTTCAGTTTTATGTAATGTTTATCAGTTAAAGACAAAATACATAAACTTTTTATTGGTAGCTTCCTACAGGGTGATGATCTAATTACTAGATGAGAAAAAGTTCAATTTAACACATCAATTATTTGTAAATAAACTTTTTTCATTATATATGATTGTATGAAACTGTTTATTCTCTCAAGAGGTTTAAATACTCCTCTTACAACCTTTGTTTGCATTATAAATTTCCAGAACTAAATGTAAGTGAGCACTAGTTGGTCCATATTCCAATTAAGGGATTTAATTAGCTTTTATTGATTTCCACCATTTTCTTTTTGTCAAGCGAGGGAACTGGGAATATGATTTTGTTGCTTGTGTAAAACCTGGTGCACCCGTAGGCCTTGCCTCTGTTCAGAGGAGCAGGCACAGTTGCTGTTTTGTGTATAGTCTGCATAGAATGTGCTTATAACTTGGGAGACTGCCTGTGAAGTAGTTGTCTGTGTGAAGATTGTCAGCAATCAATCTCTTATTTTTCATTTGTCGTATCCTTGCCTCTAATGATTAGTAGCATATGTTCCAAATCATGATGCATGGAAGTTTGAAAAGCATTCTTCTTGCCTTGACACAAGAATAAAAAGTTGCCGCGTGTAATCTCCCCAGTTTTAAGAGGCTATTAACTTAGCTGAAGGGGGTGAGTATGCAATGAGTGCTAGTGGATCTAAGGAAGGCAATAGGGAGAGTTGAATGTAACAACCATACTCCAGAATCACTTAAAAGGCTAAACAATCAGGACCTCAATCATTAAGTTTCTAAGGCAGTAAATATTTTAACAGTGGAGAAGTAGTAACTTCAAAGTGCTCAAATCATTTCTCGCATTGATGTAAGTACAGAAGTCAAGGTGATTCATTTCAAAAGCTAAAGGGAAAACTTGGCATACCGTCTATACAAAATCAACTGGCCACTTGCAGACTCCTAGTGAGAGGGAAAAGAGGCCACAATCTACATTAAAACACCATTGCTCTCAAATGCCCATGCCACCCAAAGCAATCTAGATTCAACACAATTCCTATCACCAATGGCATATTTCACAGAACTAGAACAAATATTCCAAAAGTTTACATGGAACCACAAAAGACTCTGAATAGCCACAGCAATCTTGAGAAAGAACAGAGTTGAAGGAGTCACACTACCTTGCTACAAAGCTACTGTAATCTACAGTTTACTACAAAGCTATAGTAATCAAAACAGCATGGTACTGGCATAAGAACAGACATAGAGGTCAATGAAACAGAATAGAGAGCCCTGAAATAAACCCACACCTTTATGGTCAAAAATTATTTAACAAAAAATGCAAAACACACAATGGGGTAAAAGTCTATTCAATAAATGGCGTTGGGAATATTGGACAGATACATGCAAAAAATGAAACTGCTATTAGACCACTTTCCTACAGTCCACTTTCTTACACCATATACAAGAATAATCTCAAAATGGATTAAAGACTTAAATGTTATACTCAAAACCATAAAAAATCCTGGAAGAAAACCTAGGCAGCAAAATCTCAGACATTTCTCATAGCAACATTTTTTTCTGATATATCTTTTCTGGCAAGGGAAAGAAAAGAGAAAACAAACAAATGGGACTACATCAAACTAAAAAGTATTTGCACTGAAAAGGAGATTATCAACAAAATGAAAAGAGAGCCCAGTGAATGGGAGAACATATTCACCAATGATACATCTGATAAGGAGTTAATATTAATAAAATGCATAACAAACTCATACAGCAAACACCAAACCAACAAAAAATCCAATTAAAACTTGGGCAGAGGACCTGAATAGACATGTCTCCTAAGAGGACATACAGATGGCCAATAGACATATGAAAAGATGCTCAAAGTCACTAATTATCAGAGAAATGCAAATTAAAAGCACAATGAGATACCCACCTCACACCTGTCAGAATGACTATCATCAATAAATCAACAAACAACAAGTGTTGGCGAGGATGTGGAGAAAAGGGAACCTCACACAAGGCTAGTTGGAATGCAGGCTGGTGCAGCTACTGAGGAAAGCAGTGTGGAGTTGCCACAAAAAATTGAAATTGGAACTGCCTTATGATCCAGCAATTCCACTTCTGGAAATTTATCCAAAGAAACCTGAAACACAAATTTGAAAGAATATATGGATCCCTAATGTTTATTGCAGCATTATTTACAGTAACCTAGATTTGGAAGCAGCCCAAGTGTCCATCAGTAGATGAGTGAATAAAAAAGCTCTGGAATACTACTCGGCCACATAAAAGAAGGAAATCTTACCCTTTGCTACAGTATGGAGGGAGCATTGTGCTAAGTGACATAAGCCAGGCAAAGAAAGACAGGTACCACATGATCTCACTCAGATGTGGAATCTAATGAACAAACTGAAGTAACATGAAAAATAGAGACAGATTCATAGATAGAGAGCAGGCTGTCAGCTGTCAGCTAGTGGAGTTGCCTGGAGGTTTAAGATTTAAAACATTGTTCTCATTTCAGTTTTTGAAATGCACTGAAATAAATAAATAACAAAGCCTAAATCCTGAATTTAAGACACACATGGAGTTAACTGTGCTCCTTGCTGCATGTACTTTCCTTGATTTTTCCATATTCAATATAAAAAATCCCAATGGAGCTGTCTACAGAGTTCAGAAGAAATTAAAGTGCAACTGAAAAAAAAACACAAAAAATGACAGCACTCAGTTAAGGAATGGTTAAACTCGAAAGGCATAGGAGACATTGGTAAATCAATTATCTGAGGGGAGAGAGTGAGAGAGAGAGAGAGAGAGAGAGCTTTATAATAAAACCCAGACAATCTAGTGATTATCAAAATACATAAGTGAGTAAGAGAGAAGCTATGACAATGTGCTATGGTGACTCCACATCTAGGATTAATATGAATAACTCAGAGGAAAAGTGTTAACATTGTATATAATGAAAATACATAAAACTTATTAAAATAAAAATGTTAGCATTCAAACATGAGGGCAGGGTACTGGAAATCAATGTGAGAGGAATAATTTGTGTATGTTACACAGCAGAGGATAAAATAGTACTTTCTAAATTTGAAACATGCTGTTTAAAAAATGAGTACAATGTATAAATGTGTTCTATATTCTTTTTTAATTTGCCTGGGAGAAATATTCATGTAAACACAATCTATTAAAATGAAGAAATATATACCTATTTGAAACATTAATTTGGTTTCATTTGAGTTGCTTTTTTCTTATGAATTAAAGCAAAACTAAATTTGATTGTTTTGTATTACTAGTAAACGCAGTTTATATAGCATATAATTTTCATTTGAATGTTTGCCTGTCTGTTTAGTACTTACTACATTTCTATCTGTGTAGATGCAAAGACGTGTCTGAAAGTGTATTTAACTGAGTTAATGAAGATTATTTCTTAATGAAGGAATTTCAAGTAATAGTTTACCATTCCTTTGCACATTCTGCATTGTTTGAATTCCTGCTATTTAACATAATATTTTGAGAATCATGTAATCATCGTTCTTAAAACAAAATGTAACACTGATAGTAGGTCTATTTATGATATAAGAAAGTTCTGAGAATTTTAAAATTACATTTGAAATATACCTACCTTTGAAATATTCCACTTTTCTCACTTTTTCATTGCGCTTTTTGGAAAATTGCCACACCTTTACAAACATGAGCCCATGAGGTCTTTCCCACAGCATGGAATAAACAGCTTACATTCAAAGTTTTATGATTTTGCATTAATCATTAATTTTTCATTTGTTAACGCATCCTCTAAGATATACATTGATACATTTTTTTCCTCTTTTTCTTTACAAAAAAAAGAGGGGGTGAGGAGAAAAGTAAAATGAAGATGGATGGAAGGAGGAAGAGAGAAGAGAGGGAAGAAGGAAGTGAGAAAAGGAGGAAAAGCGAAGAGAAAAAGGGAGAGAGTGGGGAGGGAAAAGGGAGGAAAAACAAACAATACCTCTATGAGTACTAAAACCAGCTGCTAAGTAATTTTGAG
The DNA here is from genome assembly GCF_028538775.1 of Myotis yumanensis. NCBI lineage: Eukaryota > Metazoa > Chordata > Mammalia > Chiroptera > Vespertilionidae > Myotis > Myotis yumanensis. The sequence goes on from NW_027223772.1 coordinate 7,421,880, forward strand.
TACAAAGCAACTCAGTTTTCTATATCTCATTTAATATTTTATAAAACATTTTCTTTTTGATGAGTTTTCATGCTTCCTACACACACACACACACACACACACCACACACACACACACACACACTCATATACACACACACATACACATACTGAATGCAATAAGATGAAGATGCACTAACTCATGATAATTTGATATGACTGTGCAATGTACTTTACTTCATTTCATCTAAGAAAAATATACAATAAATTAAAAATAATGAAGTAGTCTCATAGGAACTTCTAATACTTCTCTCTAATTAGTGAACACACTTTATCATGTGACACAAATACATTCTGCATTTTTTGTTTCCTAAGTCACTACGTTTTTTACCTGTCTTGCTTTTATTTTTAAAATGGAATTTTTGTAAGAATCTAATTGAAGACAATCTAAGAAACAAAAACATTTTAACCAGTAAGTTTTTATGTCATATTTTATCTACTCCATCCATTTTTTCATGTCTTACAATCCATGGTTTCATAGCATTGTACCATAACAGAGTATGACTGGTAATTTATTTTCTTCAATGTTCACAACACATAGCCATACATCTTTGACATAATGTCCTCCTAGTTTGATGAAATATGGTACTTAATAGCTCAAATATGTATTACATTTTAATTGGCAATTGTTAGTTGTTAGTAAAATTGGATATGTTTGCGATATGCATTTTGGCCTTAGGGTTATTTCTTTGCTCAGTTTTTAAAAATTGAAACTGCCATTTTGTTATGAATTTACAAGATGCATTTACATAATAAGGTAAAATCCATTATGCTGCACGTTTTCTCAGTTTATTTTCCACAGGCCTTTTGAATGGTTGTCATATTTTGACATAGAATATGTGCTGTTCAATTGTTCTGTGTCACGCTCCAACTCTATCGACTTTATGTCCTGTTTGTTTGGTGTCTTTACCTCTCAGATTTCTGGTCTCTTTTGAAACTTTTTATTTATCTTGGTCTGCTACGGGGGGCGGTGGTCTAGAGTATAAGTGAGAGCATTTCCTCCCACTTTGACATGTGGTTGAGGAAGCAGGCATGTGGCAGGTCCTGAACTGAGATGCTTGAGGCCCCGGGTATACGAGGTGCTGATTTCCTAATTCAATCATGCAGCCATGACAAGGTCTCTCTAAAACTAAGGAGAACAGAGAGGACACTGTTGCTTACCATCCTGCGGTCACAGAGATCTGAGAGCAAGCATTCCCTGCAACCAACACTTAACCTTCATCCTCATTCATGTGGATTTCCAGGTGCTGGCCCTGCCACAAGGGAGGATTCCTGGTCCCTGTTAGAACGTCAGCACACCTAAAACCTAACTTGCATTTCACTCTGTGCAGTTCAGCCACTATTTATTTTGAAGAAATAGAAAATCCAGAGTTGATAGTGGGAGAGATAGGAGCCTAATCGGTCATCTTTCTTTTCTCAGAATTTTCTGCATCCATTGTATTTGCAATTGTTCTTAAATGATTTATTTATTTTATATAAAGAGAGCCTATAGAACTTAAGGATATAATAAAGATGTTCCTAACATTCACCGCTGTTTTTTTCTAACATTTTAATGTTGTTGTCTTTCATTTTGTTCTTGTATCTCCTTACCATCTGCTGTTTTTAAGGATTTGGGTATAGAACTAACTTTTCATGTAAATGTATTTTGTGTTATTCCTATTTCCCCAAACATATTCTTAAATCCCAGTGCCATATTTTAAAATAGTCATTTCCCCACTGATTTGTGATTCTTTAATGTGTTGATTTGCTTTTGGAAAATATTAAGATACTTGCAATGAAACTACTTCTTCATTTTATTTTCAATGTGTTCTCGACTATCTTTGTTTCACTATTTTGTGATTATCTGTGAAATTACTTTTTAAACCAAAATTTTCCTTACATTAATATAGTAATTGCATAAAGTTATAAATTAATTTGGAAGAAATGTTTAAATCTTTAGTTTTCTGTCCAGTAACTGGTATTTAGAGTGGGTATTTTCTTTCAAGAGGTTTACATGAGTTTCCTTATTAAGCTATTTCTAATCATTGTCATTTTTTTCATTTTACTTTTGAAGACTATGACTAAATTATGAATATATATAAAACTTAGCTCAACTTGACTAACAGAATGCTCCCTGCAACCCTAAAAAACTTCCTTTATATATTTAATGAAAAGAATATGTCGAAAAACTACTGATATGTTCCTTTTGATGTTTTTAAATTGGCCAAAATATAGAATAATTTATTAATCAACTCATTTAGGAATGATTTTCTTGTTTCTCTTAGGGTAAACTATATTATTATATGCAAATAAAGTTTATTTAATAAATCCTTTCTTAAAGTCATATATAATTTTATAGCTTTATTGCAGTTTTAAAAATTAAGACAATAAAGAAAAAAAGTATTGATTTGTAGGAGACTTGATCATGCATTGTGTTTACACGTGTACTGTAAATTACACTGTGCTATTTTGAATATGCATCTATATTTTACATTCATGGGTAATCTTAAGTTATGAGATGGACATAATATTACAGATCTGTCAGAAAGAAAGAATTAAAGATCTCCAGTGTCTTTTTAATGCTTATAAGTAAAATTTATGTTAAATTTAAATTTAATATCATTGTTAATATATTATATTAATACACAATAACTTCTTTAACCGAAGCTAGATTATATTGATCCCATAAGGAAAAGTTTATTTGAGTAAAACAAAATCTCTTATTATGGAATAATTAAAATTAAATAGAATGTACACCGTGTCTAGAAATAAAAAATGCATACACCAAACTAAATTATATGTGAATAACCCCTTTGCTGCCCCGGAAACTGTGCTGAGGCCATGCCGGGTCCTCTCGCGGCCTGTCTAACCCCCTCCTGTGTTTAGAGCCTTTGATTAACCCAGCCTCGCCCTTGACTTACAGGTTTTGCAGATTTGTCTGCCCATTTGTTTGTTTTTATGATTCATTGACCTCAACCTCAATTTCCACATTTCTTTTGTTGTTGTTTCCAGCTTGGGATTAGAGTATATCTTAGTTTAAAGGAAGTTTATTTTTTATCCTGGAAGGGCAGGGCTATTGATGTGTTTGGGTGTGATTGAGGTAATTATCAAGTGAAAAGTATGCACAAATAAATGGCAGAAGAAACTTCCACATTTACCTACAGAGGAACGGCATCTTTTTGTCAAACAACTTCTACCGTGGCCCTTCCGTCTTCAGGACACGGTCCATTCTCAGAATATCAGACCTCTCCTAACCCTCCCAGCTTGCCTATTCTCTGTAAGCCCCTCACATAGCCCATTCCACACCGACCTCAATATGACACTGCAGGGTATCCGGCACCATCCCCTCTGAACATGTATCTAATCACACAGGTAAAAAGCCCTCGGAAACCACACGCTCACAAAGACCACAGTAGCGGAAAGTACTAGAAATCCCACGGGACATTTTAGACTAAACTTTTGCAAAACTCCCTCACCTGTGCTCATGTTCTACTTCAAAGTCAAGGCCAAGACAGCACCGAATCTCCTTACCAGCTGCTTTCTTTTCTCACGCATCTCTTGACTTTTATGATGTCTTGATTTGCCCACGTGTTCCCTGCTACCATTTCCGTTTCTCTTCCCCTTTGCACCCATCTCTCTTGTCCACGCCTATGTTTTGTAAGCCCGCTGTCACTTTGCTAACAGAATGCCTTTTCATCCAGGGCAGAGCTCTCTATGGAGCCCCCAGGTCCTGGCAGTGCTCACGCCTCTCAGAACAGCAGGAGGTAAGAGCACTCAGGCTGGTCAGCGAGGTGCCCTGGGCTTGAACTCTTCCCGCCATTAACTTTGTCAGATTTGGCAAATTGCTTAATCTCTGTGTCTCACCTTCCCCGTATTTAGAGAGGAGGAGATAGCAGTATCTATTGCAATAGTAATGTAAGCAATAGAATTAAATAAATTCTATATAAATAACTGTTGATTACAGTCCCTGGCACATGTCAGCAACAACTCTTACCATTATTTCCACCCAGAAGGAAGATAACCTGGAAACAGACCACTCTTCCTGGGGTCTCCTGGGTCCATGAAACAAAACAAAACTCACACATAAACAGACAACAGGGAACGTCTCAGTTTTCTAACGGCTCTGAAAAACCAAAAAGGATAAAACAAATGGTCCACAGTTTGACAGCACCTGCTGGAAGTTGTCATGTGATCAGCTGAAAATAAAAAAAAAATCCAGGACATTCAATCCATCACATATGAGCCACTGTCTTCGGTTTTGTTGCTCAAAGATTGTTTTTTTCTAAATGCCCAGTTAGTTGATAGCTACTTTTTAGATTGTGATATAAATTTTACTTTCCCCAAATCATTTCTGCAACTATAATAGTTCTACTTCCTCAGTGAAAGAAAATTTTTGAAAATAATTTGCTTCATGTGTGGTATAATAATAGCTTTTACACATGTAAACAAGTTACTCTTATTTTATTATTTATTAGTTATTTTTTATCCTCACAAATTTAGATTCTAAATTGGTAAGGTTTCATGGACAAATATATATATAAAAAAAAAAAAATACTGCCCTGGCCGGTGTGGGTCAGCTGGTTGGGCATTGCCCATGCACAGAAAGGTTTCCGGTTCCATTGCAGAGTGATCCTGGTGAGGACCATGAAGAGGCAGTCTATGCATGCTTCATTCTCTGTCTCTCTCTCTCTCTCTCTCTCTCTCTCTCTCTCTCTTTCCATCCTTCACCTTTTCCCTTCCTTTAGCTAAATATACATTTAAAAATATTTTTTAAAAACAACATGAATACATCTTGCAGTGAAAAACAGGAAAATGGCAACACTTTTTTCTTCTTTTCTGAATCTGGCTGGGTTTATTGGCAAAGGAGAGTTACAATAAACTGCTTTGGCAAGCTTGTATCAACCCATGCTGCTAGAATATGCCACACTGGAGAGCAGCAGCAGCATGCAGAGGAAAAATAAATAAAGTAAGTACTTTTCCCCCTAAATAGGCTTGAGCTGTAGTGTAAGACATTTTGCCAAATACTTTCAGTGTGCCCTGAAATTAAAACACAGATCCAAATTCCAATGCCCATAGCACTTCTCCGTATTGGTATGAAGTATGCTGCGTTGCTACTGAGTTCCTCACGATTGGGGGGATTTAAACTCACACTCTTTGCCACAACAGTTGGGCCTGAAGCAGAGCAACATCAAATTGATAGCATTTTGTAACACAGTAAATGTCTTTCATTGATTAGAGCTACAGTGGCCAGGGTAGACGTATTGCTCTGCAAACGTATTTCCATAGCCTCTCATCATTAGTCAAGCATGCATGTTCGGATGCTTATCCACGACACAGGACTACAACCTGTGCACCTGATCCTCCAACCCATCCTGCATGTGCTTATCAACTGGTTCAATGAAAGAAACCATCCCCAACTTCGGGTTAAGGAAGAAAGCATTAGGCTTGACATTAATCTAATTGAACCAAAAATTCCAATGATATATACTGGATTTGTAGAATGGCCAGATTATTATGACCGGCCAGATTATTATGACCACCCCATCAGTACAATGAAGTGAATTAGTTATGCAAATAATAATAATAATAATAAAACCTTGAGAGTATTTGCTTAGGAAGTTTTCAATATTCATTATTTTTGGAAGTATCAATGAAATACTGATGGGTGGTCATATAATCTGGCCGGTCATAATAATCTGGCCACTCAGTGTATATATGTATACATTTATAAATTTTATATGTGCCAATATTATGTAGGGATATTTTTTATTGATCTTCTAAATCAAGTCTATAACTTTATAGGTATATATGTATGTATGTATGTTTAGATGGTAGATAGATTTGCTATATAACAGCCTTAATAAAATAATGGATAAAAATCACAGTATTGTTGGTATTATACTAATTAGTACATATTTTGCAACAGGTATGTACTAATTTAGCTGGTTGTCTGTTACTGAACAATGATTTTAGAAAGCAAATATGACTTAAGAACTAGTGAGGCTCATGTAACTACTTGTCAAACTATTTTATGTATTTTCTATTTGGGAAAATTTTTTGCACCTAAAAAAATCATCTGCAAGGATCCTTTAAGTCAGAAGGATATTGGGCTTCATTGGAAATAATTTCAATGAATTGTCCCAAATAGATTTCAATAATTTCACTAGCCCAGAGCTCCCTGTTAAATTTGAATAATTAGAAAAAGAAAGGTAATTTTGAGTGGGAGCAGTGATTAAGTTTTGCTAGTACAATTATTCAGGAAGCAATCATGTTTTATAATATAATGTAAAAACAATGGTACTTGCTTCGGCAGCACATATACTAAAATTGGAACGATACAGAGAAGATTAGCATGGCCCCTGCGCAAGGATGACACGCAAATTCGTGAAGAGTTCCATAAAACAAAAACAAAAACAATGATAACATTTACTTAGTGCTTAGTAATTGTTAATCACTACTCTACCTGCTTTTAAATGTACTAACACTTGTAATTTTCACAAAAAGCTTATAAAGTAGATATAATGATATCTCCTATTTTGTAGTGAAGTAACTGAGAGAAATAGAGAGGTTAATTAAGTAGGCCAACACTCAACAGCTATCATTAGCAGAATGGGGGTTTGGGTACCAATTCTCATGTGGGTGCATTCCTGCCCCCTATGTCATAGAGGAACAATCAAGGGTTTGTTTTTTTGTTTGTTTTTCCAACAGCTGTTGATTATCAGCAGAGCTGTGTAGTTCAAACCTACTTTTCTCATCTAAATTTTAGTTCGCATAATTTTTTAAAGGTTACATTATTATTATCAAGAATAAGAGAGTTTGCAGAAATGATCTATATAAAAAACTGTAAGATATTTATTTTATCGCCCTAACCGGTTTGGCTCAGCGGATAGAGCGTCGGCCTGAGGACTCAGGGGTCCCAGGTTCGATTCTGGTCAAGGGCATGTACCTTGGTTGCGGGCACATCCCCAGTGGGGGGAGTGCAAGAGGCAGCTGATTGATGTTTCTCTCTCATCAATGTTTCTAACTCTCTATCCCTCTCCCCTCTTCTCTGTAAAAAATTAATAAAATATATTTAAAAAATTTTTAAAAAAGATATTTCTTTTATTGTAATTATTTTGAATAACATAAAGGAAGGGGCATCTCAAAATAAGATAGAGCATGTGTGTGCATGCATGCACACATGCATACACAATCTTTATATGAAACTCGCTACTTAAACAGTTTATCCTATTTTCTACTTTAAATTATCTTATACTAGAGGCTCAGCACACGAAATTTGTTCATGGGTATGGTCACTAGGCTTGGCCTGTGATCAGGGCTATCTTCTCTGGCTGCCAGAAGCCGGCCCCACCCCCCATTGCCAGCCACCCCCGGTTCCCCATTCACCATCAGGCGATGGGAGCCTGCTGGCCCAGGAAGGGATTGAGAGGTGTTCATTGCACCTCATAGTGACTGGTCGAGTGGTTGTTCTGGTCATTCTGCTGTTAGGGTCAATTTGCATATAACCCTTTTATTATATAGGATTCTTCATGCCATACAATATTATTTTATAAAGAATATCACTGGTTGTATAATTTCTCTATAAATATTATTTATTTAAGCATCATCATCTTATAAAAATGTAAGCCTATTAAATTTGTGATTAGCAACACTATAAATAGTCTAACTTCATATTTCTTATGGTATCTTTAGAATACATTTCTAGATAAGAAATTATTACACAAATGACATAAAATTATTTTGACTCTTGATATCTATCACAAAATTGCCTTCAAAAATTTGCTTAAATTTATAACAGTGCAGGAAAAATCTTATCCCCACTAAGAGTATTTTTCAAATATTGTTTTGCTAATATTGAAGACAAAAATATCTAAGTAATGTTCTAATTCAAAGTTTTTTCATTCCTACTGAGGAGAGATGTTTGTTCCCATGATTTCAGCTGTTTATATTTTATTTTCTGTGAGAGTCTGTGTCCTTTTATTTATAGTGCTAAATTGATTTTAAAAGTTTATTTTTATGTTAGAGTTGGCAATCCTTTGTTATATATGTAATGTTTTTCCTCAGTGGGTTGTTTTTTTACTTTGTTTATGATAAAAAAAATACTTCAACCCTGGTCAGTGTTGCTCAGTATTTAGACTGTCAGCCCTTGCACTGAAGGGTCTCAGGTTCAGTTCCATTCAAGGGCATGTAGCTGCACGTTCAATTCCAGGGCCAGTTAGGGAGAGTGTGGTAGGCAACCCATCAATGTGTCTCTCTCACCTTGATGTTTCTCTCTCTCTCTCTTTCTCTCTCTCCCCTATCCTCCCTCCCTTCCATTCTCTCTAAAAATTATTGGAAAAATATCCTTGCGTGAAGATTAACAAAAAAAAATTTTTCACATTTCTTTATAAAGTAATACATCTAAGCTAGAGAATTGTTAAGCATCACTAAATCATATTCAGGTAAAAATAAAAGTATCTCTTTGTCAAATTCACTAACAGCATTTTAGCCCTTTTGCATACAGATTCTTTGTTCTTTTCTCTGCTATTTTCAACTGAATTCCACCTTGCATTACTCCTCTTACCCTGGCTTCTCCACAACTCTTCCTCCTGTCTTTCTTTTCTAACCACCCTCTCCTTCTTTATGCCAGCACCCTCCCTTCTTTCCTCTCTTTCTCAACATTCCATCAATGAGATTGACAGCCTAATAGTCAGGAAGATAACCATATATGACTTTTATGAATTAATTTAAGATAATAGTTGACAAGTACATCATTCAATCCTAAGGGACATACTGGGGATTCTCACCATGGTGAATGTAACTATATGCAAAATATGTATCTTTTATAATCTTAGATGCAGAATCGAAGCGATCTAAGAAAATTTGGGGCTATGAATGGGAAAGATGAACGTGCAAGTAGAGTGTCCTAAACATTACAGTATCAGTAGGTACTGGCATATGGAGCTAATCCAATTGTATCCTATGAGTTCAAGGAAATGCAATTACAAGTCTGCAGTCTGAAACCAATGGTGAAGATCAAAATAGAAATTAAGCAGGATAATATGCAAATAACTCTGATACTTTGAACTCTGAATCAGATGAGATCTATGGTACCTTATAGGTATGCTTCCTTATGCCCATGGTTTTTAGGGAAGAGGAGACAGAAGTGTATGGTAATTTTACACAAGGAGCTGCAAAAAATCTACTTCCACTGTGTGCAGTCTGAGAAAGGGATAGACATAAAGCTGCTAACAATCTAAGGCCTTTGGAACAGTATCTGATGTGGCATACAGTATGGGAAGCGCTAATTTATAAATTGACTGAAGCTAAAATAATTTGTGACAGTAAATTTCACATGATTATTTATTCAGTTTCATTTTCGTATTTTCGATTAGAGAGGTTTTGAGGGTTGACTTTGATTTCAACCAAATGAACTAGTGAACAGTACTTTCTAACTACCTTGTGAGATATTAAATCATGTTTAAAATCACATATTATATGTAAACATTAACATTTAAATTGAATGACCATTTCAGTCATCTTCATTTCTGTTTCAATTCCCCTCAGGTCACTATTAAAAACATGGGAGTGCACCTTGGCAGGTTAAGCCTGAAACCAAAAAGCAGAGGATATTTTATCCACCAGCTTTCCCATGTCATTAATCAAGTCTCACTCTTGAAAATTCCTGGGTTGTGAATGTATCAAAGTTATTTGGTGGATTTCCACAGTTATGACAGCAGCAGAAAAAAAAGTCTCCACTATAGAAAAAGGATGGCGTCCTGACAAACTGAAATGATGTCAGGTCACACCTGTATCAAGTGGCCTGCTGCAGCAATGGCTGAAGCGGAAAAAAAAAAAAAAAAAAGCGTGGGTGGAGGGGGAGGGGTTAAGTGTACAAGAGACGCACATTCTCTACTCCATAAACCCATCAAGAGATCCGGGGTCTGAATTACCACGATCTCGATCTCACCTGTCATCCATAACCTTGGCATGACTTTGTTTTCAGTCACCTGTTGTAAAACCCCACCTTTCCCTCTGAGTCAGTAATGGGATTCCTCAACCTTAATCATGGCAGTAAACTGCCCCTCACGATCCCATGGGACCAAGGAAACTGCAATTCCCTTGGAAGATCCAGACCCTGTGTAGCAAATGAGCAGTAGCTCTCGGATTTCAACGTTGCAGAGCTCTCCTGCTTTCTGAAGCAATGACTTCACTCAACAGTTTTGACATTGAGTGTGGTGTCCCTCCGTGGCCTTGGGATTGATCATTTGTCCTTTGAGGATGTTACTTCCATCCTGTCCAGGACTGCCTCATCTACTCATAAACCAGTGCCCACTGAGCACTTCTTAAGACTTTGGGAGCCTATAATCTAACCCCACGTAGACCTACAGTTATAGACACATAATTAATTGCTCTTAAAGGCAAAACCATGGATACTTCACATCTAATTTTCATGTAACCAGAACACTTTTTTTTCACTGACAATATTTCCTACAGTTTCATAGCTTTCCATTATTTATTTCCTGGAAATTTAGTCTTCTGGTCATTTTGTAGGAATTCCTGGTCATGAATGTCCATTTTTAAACACTAGCTTTAAGCTGCTCCCAATATTCAGCTCAACTTCTACACTAATAAAAGACAAAGATGCTAATTGACTGTACCTTCGCTACGCTCATGAGCCAATCAGAAGAGTGTGCAAATTAACCAAACAAAGATGGCCATTAAATTTGCATACTACAGGCAGATCCCCCTGCACTGCAGGGTGGCAGCGCAATCCCCAGCCTATGCCCGCCCCAGAGTGGGATCCTGGCCTGCTGTATGCAGGGCGGGGTGGGCAAGGCAGGCGGCAGCGAGATCCAGAGCCGCTGCCTGCCTCAGCGCAGCATCTGGGCCTGCCATGTGCAGCCCAGGGTGGGAGACAGTGCGATCCCAAGCTGCCGCCCATCCCAGGGTGGGATCTGGGCTGAGAGACACACCTCCACCCCGCCAGTGCACAAATTTTTGTGCACCGGGCTTCTAGTCTGTATTAATAATAGCCTGTTACTCTTCTTAAGCTCAATTAAGAAGTAATAAACACCTATTTTCCAGGTACTGTGTCACGTGCTAGGAGTAATAAACATATTACTCCCAGTCTCTTTCTTGGAGGATATTGTCATTGATCTAAGAGAAAAACATACTCAAAATAAAACCATAATGTGGAAAAGGCTACAGGATGTGATGTCACTGTGCTTAAAAATGTCAAGTTCTATATTTAGATTGGTACATAGTGATTTTAAAATCCATATGAGCATTTTATTATAGAAATAATATTTTGTTTCAAAAGAGTGAAATTATTTATACAATATTCTAAGGAAACAGAGGAAGAAAATCGATTTCCTTGTACCGATTGTCTGGTGGTTTTTGAATGTTTGTGACACACTGTATAATACTTCATTCTTACATGAGAATACCAAACTGTCCAGGTAAGTATCAGAGTATGCATCCTGCCTTATAGATGAGGAAACGGAGATCAATATCAAATAGATTGTTCAAGGCCACAAAACTATTACGTGGCATCTCAGATTTGCTTTCTTATGGTGTATCACATTTCACCCTAAACAATCACGGGGCTACTACTTTTCTGGTTTGACTTTCTACTGTGAACTACTAGAAACCTTAATTATATTTATATATTCTGTTATGACTGCTACTTTTGCTACTCCTACTAGCACTTTTTTGTTTGACTCCATTGTTCCTGTCCCACTGTCATTGATTCTATTATTACCACTATTACTACCACCAGGAACATCATCACCACCACAGGACAAGCAGCCACAGCCATGTACTGAGTACTTAATGAATTTCAGGCATATCCTGCGTTTACACCCATCTCTTAATATTCCAGACGACACTGCTGTGCAAGTACAAATTCATAAAAATGCCACATAGAATCCCCACTGTGCTGTGTACTTTTGTTCTTGCTTTGTAAATTATTACTTTTAAATGATTTATAAAATTATATAAGAAAATTTGCTTAAAAAATGTATACAATCTTATCATTCAGAAACGATGAAGGGAAATATCTATTAAATAGTGTATAAATAACCATTAACATTCTCATGTATTTATTCATTTTTTTTCAGTAAATTTATTTTTTAAAATGAGGTTCCATTTGTAAATATACAAAAAAGCAGATCTTGCCCTGACTGGTTTGGCTCAGTGGATGAAGCGTCGGCCTACAGAATGAGGGATTCCGGGTTCAATTTTGGTCAAGGACATGTACCTTGATTGTGGGCACATCCCCTTTGGGGGGCGTGCAAGAGGCATCTGATTGATGTTTCTCTCTAATCGATGTTTCTGACTCTCTATCCCTCTCCCTTCCTCTCTGTAAAAAAAGCAATAAAATATATTTTTAAAAAATAAATTAAATAAAAATTAAAAAGCAGATATTCTATTTGGGCATATTTCTGGTTATTTTCTCAGGATAAATTCTCAGAAGTGTAAATATCGATTCAATGGTTATAGAAATGTAAGACTCCTTTTAATATTTCCAAATTGCCTCATATTAAGATTTTACCTAAATTTATTTCATAGTAGTGCTTTATAAATATATATTTGCCTATATAATCATTTAATTCATGTTATCAGATTAATTAATTAATTAGTAAGTTTGAATAGGATTTAGTAACTATTGGTATCCTAAAATTTTTAAAATTTTGTTTTCATATTGGTTTTTTATGGTATATTATTTCCTAATTTTCAAATCTTATTCTCGACTTGTGAAATGATTAGTATCTTTATGACATTGACCCTTATGTTTACAATACCTTGGAGATAGATCCCAAAGAATATGCCAGGTTAAAAAGAACACAACTCTAATATCTCTTTTTTTTCAGATTAATGGCTTGGTATTAGAAATTTAAATAAAAGAAAAGTAACTATTCAACCCATAGAAACATTTACATTTTTAAATTTATGTTCTGCATTAATGGAGTCTTGTTTCATTTTTACTGCCCTGACCACAGGTGTGAAATTAGATGAATTTTATTGTTTACAAGTAATAAAGAGAATTATGTCTGCAAATATTATTTTATTAGGAAAAGTATAAAGAACAAAATAAAATAAGTACCCTATGAAGTACACTATTTACACGAATGCATTCATTTGCAAGAACACATATAAAAATCTGTTATTTTATGTATTAACAAAGTAATTTCATGCTTGAATAAATTTATGTAATTACATATCAAGGTTTAGCATAAGAGTGCCTTTATCCATAGCTGGGGAGTGATATTTAAACTGGAAACCTGTTATGTATGTAACCTATGAATAACACAGTAGCAAATGTTTCTTAATAATGTTAAAATGTGGTTTACAAGGAATTTTCACGTGTGTTCTCTAATTTAATCTTCAATCAAGACAGTGAGCTACCAAGGGTGGGGATTTTGTTTCTAGTGAACAGGTGTAGACAATGAAGTACAGGAATATTAAAGACATCTTTCCTCGAAGTCACCTGTTGCAGAGTTAAAACTAAAACAAACCTCTCCTAGTTCCAAATTGTTTATATCCCTTACCAAGTATTTTTTCCTTTTCATATGTGGGCAACAGACCTGATTAATTAAATACATATTTAATCTGGCAATAGGACTCTGACTTATTTTCTGTCTTATAACTGGGTTAAATCCCTCTCCCTCAGCTTCCTAGGTTCTTATTCTGACTTTTAAACTTCCCCACAGTTTTATTTTCTTCCCAATATTATTGGCTTACACTAATTCCATTTAATAACAGTGCCTAGTTAAGATAAATTTTGATATCATTGGTAACTTATGGTATATTGGAATTTAAATTGTACCCACCTAATTTTAATTCTCTTTGTCCTTAAATATATACTTGACAGTTAAAAATAGCTTTTGCCACATTTATTGACAATATACTATGTTTTCCTGTAAATTGTGTTTATAAAAACTCTTCTTATGTTGTGATTTGATATGTTCTACAATAAGAAAATTTTCTAATTGTCACATGAACCTGCAATTAGTGGATAGAATTTTGACTTAAATTCAAAGTATTAGTTCATTAAGAATATATTATTTTAAAGCATGGCAAAATCATTACTATTTTTGGCATGATCTCATTTCTTTTTTAAAAATATATTTTTATTAATTTCAGAGAGGAAGGGAGAGGGAGAGAGATAGAAACATCAATGATGATAGAGAATTATTGATCAGCTGCCTCCTGCACGACTCCCACTGGGGACTGAGCCCCCAACACTGGCATGTGCCTTTGACCAGCATTGAAACCGGGACCCTTCAGTCTGCAATCTGAGACTCTACCCACTGAGCCAAACCAGCTACAGCAGAAAAGGCAGAGGGTGGATTTCAGGAAGGAGATGTGAGCAGAGAATAATCAGCATAAAGAATAATCAGCATATGAGGTTTCACCTCATTAGTAATGAAGAGAATGTGAATTCAATGAGACGGCATCAATAGATAACACTAGACATCAACCAGAAGGTCCAACATGAGAATACCTGTCATTTCCAAGTGTTTGTGAAGTTGCAAAGCAGTGAGAACCACTGGCAAGAAAAGTAAATTGTTATAACACTTCATAAAAATGTTTTCACTCATCCATTACCATTGAAGATACCTACACAATATGATGCATTAATCGATCTTCTCGGTACATATCCAACAGAATGCAATCACAAATTTACCAAAATACGTGTCTACAAATATCCAGAGCAGCATTGTTTGTAATAACTAAGCAGCAAATATATGACATTCATATATAAGTCCAGAGAAGAATGGATATTATACCTCAAATATCTGGAGAAAAAAGAGTAAAATGGATAACTAAATTAAATTATACAATTTACAGAATAACAAAGACAAGGAAAATGAAGGAAATGCAGCTACATACTGCAGCATGGATAAATCTTACAAATGTAATGATGAGTGCATAAAATGTACATGCAAAGACCCATGATGTATGATTTTGTTATGTAATTTTTTTAAAAGACAAAATGGATCTGTAGTGTTTGAGGATTCATTCTTATCTGGTAAATCATTTAATAATGGAAAGCAAGAAAGTGGTTACTCTAACAGTCAAGACACTGATTACATTTTGAAGAAGGTGATGGTATACAACAATCAGGTTATTATATAAAGGGCTTTTTGGTGCCCGGTCAGTGAGGCTCACTGGTTGAACATCAACCTATAAACCAGGAGGCTAAGGTTTAATTCCTGGCCTAGGCACATGCTTCGGTTGTAGGCTCAATCCCCAGTGTGGATCAAGCAGGAGGCAGCCGGTCGGTCAATGATTCTCTCTCATCACTGATGTTTCTATCTTTCCCTCTCCTGTAGGCAATAGATATATGGCCTTTTTGGGTTCTGGCAACGTTCCACTTTTTAACTTATTTTATGACATGCTGGTATTCACAGTGTGGTGAAAATATTGAGCATGGCAAAAGTGAAATAAAAATCTTACAGAATATAATTATATTGGTTTTTGGAAGTAGATTTTAGATGTATAGAGAGATGCAAAAAGGGAGATTTGCTCACCGATGTGATCTACACTGAAGTGACCGCTTCTGCTTTCAGTGTCCTCGTGACCTCTCCTTCCACGGACAGTCAGCGAAGACCTCAAACGGTCCATCTGGAGGTTATTAATTTCAGGTGGCAGCGTGGCTTTTGGAAGAGCGGATTTTGGAAGGAGAATATATGGTTCTGATCACTAGTTTCCACTTGGTTAGCCAACACTAGTTAGTGATTGACGATTTATTAAAGACGAATGGATGCTTTTACCTTTTCTTCTGATCTGATCCCTGTGGCTAAGAATAAGAGTGGTGAAAGCAGACATCCCTGTCTTGTTCCCATTCATAGGGAGAACACTTTTAATTTTGCCCATTGAGCATGATATTAGCTGTAGGTTTGTCAGATGTGGCCTTTATTATGTTGAGGCATAATCCCTCTATTCCACTTTGCTGAAAGTTTTTATGAAAAGTGGGTGCTGGATTTTGTCAAATATTTTTTCTGCATGTATTGTTATGATTGTGTGTTTTTTTATCTTTCATTTTGTTTATGTGATGCATTACATTTATTGATTTGTGAATATTGTACCAGCCTTGCATGCCTGAGATAAATCCCACTTGGTCATGGTGAATAATATTTTTAATATATTTTTGGATCCGATTTGATGGAATATTATGCAGCTGTAAAAAAGAAGGATCTCATACCCTCTGAGACAGCATGGAGAGACCTGGAGAGTATTATGCTAAGCAAAATAAACCAGTCAGAGCCCTAGCCAGTTTGGCTCAGCCAATAGAGTGTCAGCCTGCAGACTGAAGAGTCACAGGTTCGATTCCGGTCAAGGGCACATGCCTGGGTTGCCGGCTTGACCCCTTGTAGGGGGTGTGCAGGAGGCAGCCGATCAATGGTTCTCTTTCATCATTGATGTTTCTCTCTCTCCCTCTCCCTTCCTCTCTGAAATCAATAAAGATATATTTTAAAAATAAGCCAGTCAGAGAAAGACAAGTATCACATGATCTCATTCATATGTGGAATCTAATGAACAAAATAAACTGATGAACAAAATAGATCCAGAGACATAGAAGCATGGAAAAGACTGCAGAATCTCAGAGGGAAAGGGGAGGAGGGGACAGAAAAAGATAAACCAAATAATTTGTATGCATATATGCATAACCCATGGACACAGACAATAGTGCAGTGAAGGCCCAGGGATGGAGGGGTCAGTAGGGGAAAAGAGGGGCATCTGTAATACTTTTAGCCATAAAGATAAAATTTTAAGAAAAGACAAATGGACCTTTCATTTCTTTATAAAAAGGAGAGAAAAATAACTTCCAGAGAAGCTGTAAGGAAAATGTCAGACAATCTAGTTATAAAATAGCAGGTGAAGTAGATTGTGAACAGTCCTTGACTCCAATAATCTGTCCAAAAGATGAAGAAAACTTCAGTAATCTTCATCATATTATTCTATAAATTTGGTAAGTGATTTCCTCTCCCCCAAGTCCTTCCCTGGAAACTGAAATCTTGTTCACAGGTGTCTTACCTATTAGAATTATTTCCTAGTTCTCACAGACAGAAACAATAGCTCCCACATCATGTTTAGGTGTCTAATCACTTCTCTAATACTGCCTTGTGTTTATTTTTACTTTAAGTTACACTATTCAGAATCTCAAGTTCATTGACCTTAAATTAGCAATATATGTATTTTTAAATATTGGTTAAAAGCATACCTATTGTCCCTGGTCAGACATGAAAGGTGTAATCTTAACATAAATGGAAGTTTTATCTTTGTCCCTGTCCTCTATTTACCCAGATTATATTTTATTTTCAATAGTTTAATCCTCCTAAAACCAAGGGATTTGGAGAACTAGATCAGTGTGAAGAAAAAAAAAATAAAACAAAAGGAAAGAATCCCTACTACCTTATGCTGAGATAGATGTATACTGTATCTTCTTCAAAGGCAAGGAAGACATTTTTATTAACCAACCAAAGTGCAGAACTGGGAAATGAAAATTCACACTTTGATCTTCCATCTCCATTCTTTCACTGTCAGGTTAAAGTTTGGAGGTGGTTGAGAATTCTCATTGACTTACAAGCCAAAAACAGTTTTACAATAAGCCTGGGAACAGAAGAACAGGCTTAGGTATGCAAAAAGGAGAGATCAGAAGTCATTACATTCTACTATACATTCACTATGTATATCTATTTCCTTATTCTGCAGAGGAATTTTAATTTATTTCTTCTCTTACCTAGTGATGGGTCTCTTCCAAGCATAGTAATTGTAAAAAATAAACGAATAAAACCCATTTACATTTACATCTTTGTATATCAAATGTGAATGTATAATTTAATGAAGGTTTAAGATTGTCTGGGTCTCGTCCTATGTTTTAATTTTATTTAACAACAGTGATCTGTCAGACAATTAGGCTGAACAAGGCTACCCAACAGCCACAGTAATTAAAGCATGGTTTCAAATAAAACACAATAAATAAAGAGACAGATAATAAAAAGTGTATTGCCATGTTAATAAATGGTTTTCTTGGTACAAATTGATATATTTTAAAAATTTATTTGCATAGTTTTATCTCTCCAAAAATCCTCATAGAATATTTTAACTATATCATTTCTCACAAAGTATAATGATAACTCTAATTATTGTTGCTTTTGTACAATAAACTTTGTACAATAAATGTAAAAGTAATTTTGAAAAAGAAATGATACCTAATGGGAAACATTTCTGGCAAAAGCAAAGGTGCTGGCTTACTTCAAAGATACTTTATACTGAAGAGCATGATTATTTTACAGGTCTAGAAACCATATTGGCATCACACAAAGGGGCAATGACACTTTTCTAGTTAAATCCAACATTATTAAGTTAATTGATAGCACTTAAATATTTCTCATTAATTACTAGTATAAAACAGTCATGGGCCTTTTCGTTATGGGAATGTGTTCACCCCCATGCAGTTACCTTTTTCCCCTGATTTGGGAAAATAACTAAATATAAAAGCATTTCTTGGTATATTATAGTAAGAGAATAAGTAGATAGTTATTGAGTGATGCTTCCTTTCGAACATGAAGAAGTTGACATGATATCTAGTATTTATTATAAAAACTTGTCAAGATCACCGTTTCCTTTCACCCAATTTGCTATCTTCATTAATTACACACTTATTTTCAGTGAATTACTGCCTAATATAACAGTAAGGTGTTCCTAGACAAGTAGCAATTGCTGATGTGTTTATATTTGTTCAATTTCATTTAGGAAACAAACTTTTAACAAAAAAAAACCTATTTCAAAGCTGTCAGGAATGTCTCAATGTTATTTCTGCCTGTGCATGTGCTGTAACTGGACTTGAATGTCAGTCTCACACTCACCGGACACACAACCAGAGGCACTCTGTCTTCTCGTCACCAGGATGGCTTTTATGGCACAAACTCTCATCACTATGTTAGAATTAAGTTAAATGAAGCAGCAGATATTATATTGTTTACTATTTTTCTAGAAATAATGTATAGAAAGATAGGTTAAAAATAGAGAAACAAACAATCCATTCATAGAAGTTTACTAAATAAGTTATGGTTCATCCATCAATTTAGTTCTGTAGCCATTAAAAAATATTTAAGGAAACAAATCTCTCTCTCTCTCTCTCTCTCTCTCTCTCTCTCATGCACACACACACAATGGATTGACGCATAGAATAAAAACATAATGTTTAGAAGAATCTTCTATAATGATATGAGTAGTTATCTTTAAAGATGCAATTTCAAGGGATTTTCGATGTTTTTTTTTTTTTGCTTTGAGTATTATTTTATAAATGAGCTCACTGCATTTTGATGATCACAATGAAAAGTAAAGTTTTGATTATTTAGAGATGGAATAGAAAGTTCTGCAATTAAAAGAAAATTAGATAGTATGAAACCAGGAAAAAATGCAAAATGACAGACAAATTGTTGTCTTAAAACATAGGCACTAAACTGAAGAAACCCTCACAGCTCAGAGTGAACTGCATATGAAAGTAGAAATGCATCTGGAGACTGCCCAGATATGGAAAATATCACCAAAGAATAATTTTTTTAAAAAATGTATGAGGAGGAGGAGAAGATATAGGGCAGGAAATTGGAGTGCTATTTCAATTTTCAAAGAAGAAACTACTTAGGGAAAAAACATAGTGCTTAAATGTAATTTCTAATGTATACGGTTTAGCTGAGAATGCTGAAGAGGATTAGAGATAGTAACGTGGAATGTTGTGTGAGAGGGAAATGAGATACATTTAATACATTAGAAAAATAGCCAAGGCAGACTTTTCTCTGGACTTTGATGGAGAGGGCAATTCAGAGATAGGATGGAAGCATTCTGACAGAGGTCCTGAAATTGTCAGGATCAAATTGACATGGATAAACATGAAGTTTGGTTACAGAAAATGACTTCTTACACTCAAGAATCCATGTTAGAAATTAGATGGAAAATTTAAGATGAGTTAATTTGAAGAGAAACTTTAAAAACACATCTCAAGCTTAATTTGGTTGACAATGACATAGTATCATAGTATGTTGAATGAGATTTTCCAGAAGGCATAAATCAACCTATCTCTATCTCTCTATCTCTATCTCTATCTCTATCTCTATCTCTATCTCTCTCTCTCTCTCTCTCTCTCTCTCTCTCTCTCTCTCTTTACCTCTACCTCAGTCTCTGTCTCTTCCTCCTTCCTCCCTCTACCCCTCTCTTTTCCTTTCCCTCACTCCCTTCTTACCTCCTCCCCCTCATTATACATACCCATTAGTATTGGGAATTTGGTAGAAAAGCAAATATAGTGCACTGTAAGTAAATACTGGATTGACATGCTATAGTTAATTAATTACAAAATATAATTTGTTAAATTCAAATTTTTAGTATGTTGATGTGTTTGCCCTGTATTTTCCTCTTCATTAACTCTCAATTAATCCTTGCTCCTCTAAATGCCCAAGACATAAAATTATCTGTTTTCTTTCATCTACTTTCATCTCCAGGGAAATCAGTGCTCTTGTTCTGGCTTCTTGAGGTCTTGCCCTTTGGTTCCGGAAAAGCTCACCTCCATGCAAACCAGCCTCTGACGTTGCATGATGCCTTTTCTAATCAACATTTCTCATGACAGGTCTCTCCTTTGTTCTGGCTTTGCTGTATCCTTCACAGCTTCTCTTGTAACTTTTATAACAGGCTTGTTTCTGTTTCTCCTTTCTCAAACAAAGATTTATTTAATGAAGATGACAAATGTGCCTTCTTCGGTAGCAGAGTCCTGGTACACATGTGAATGCATCTATGGAAGGTGCAGGCATTTAAATTTCAATGTATAATTTAAAAGTTTTACAATAAAAATCAGATGACAAGAGGAAGCAAGAAAGCAATGAATAATCTATCAATGAAATATATGCAAATAAATATGCAAACCATTTAAAAATGTGTGTAATACATGAATATATTATTATGACCCAGAACATGTACCCATATTTGTTAAACTTTACATTTACTTCTGTTTATTCATTCTGAAATAATGTATTGGCTATATAATTTTACTCTGAAAAAAAAACATTGATAATACAAAAATCATCATATGAAAGTTTAAAAATAGGATATATAGTGACTTCTACAGGCCCAATAAAATTATCTATAAATAAATACAAAAATCTAGTAATAATAAGTAATCAGAATACATGTAATAAGATTCAGTTCTCTAATCATCAGAAAGCCAGAAAAAGTAAGTAATATTTTGACATGCAAAACTCTCTATTTAATAGGTAATGATTAATTATAGCTTGTTATATAAAATACTAAGTCTTCTTCCAGAATTCACTAAATATTCATATATTTTCAATTTTTAAACAAATTTTTTTTTAGTAGAAAATATGTGACAGTGCGTATCTCATCTTAATCATTGAATAAAATTGAACAGGATGACACAAGGGAAAATTCCTCCTTCCATTTGACAATAATTATTTATCCAGTTGTTTGTAGACAGAGAGTTGAAGCAAAACTTTTGAGAATTGTATATACCTGTATCATACAGCTCATTGTTTTTAAGCCTCTTGCTCAAAGACAAAATAATGAACTTGAAGAATATTTTGCTAAAATATAGAAATTGTACCTTTTTGAATATTAATTCCACTGGAGATCATATCACTATGGCATTACCTACCTTGTGGTAGAGAAAGTACAGATACAGATTTTCTCTCCTCTGTCCAAGTCCCAAATGACTCATTTTTTCCAATGTGCTGCGGGTAAAGATGTCACGTGTCTATTCTAAGTAAAAGCATTAAAGAGTCCGTATGATGCCTCCAGACTATGTTCAGGGTATAGCAAGTAGCAGGGTGCATGTCCCACATGGTGAAGTCATTAAATGTTGGAGTTTCTACCAGCCTGAATCTCTGAGTGACAGTGTGGAGCAAAGGACCCCTAGAATACATAGACAAACGTTTGCTATGTTAAGGCATTGAGATTCGGGAATTGTTATCTCCACAAAGTCTAGCATAATAAATATGTACTTCTGTATTATTACTTTCTATATCCCCTGTGTCAATACTTTTATTTATTACCCTGTGATAACATTTGCCTGGAATATGTTGCCAATCACACATATTAATACCTGTCTTATCTAATTATTTGCCTTTATTTTCTTTTCAGTTATTTAAATGTCAAAATAATACTCCTACTTTTATCCCCTTATCCTGCCAACTTATAAACTAAAATTGAGTCATAAAAATGTCTGTGCCAAAAAAACTTCTTAATCCGAAACAGGCATAAAGTTTCACGGAAGCAGAGCGGTCTTTCTGCTGAAGTTCCCGTGGTTAGGCTGGGTCGTTTCTGGACGAGACGCCCAGCACAGCAGACGCCTCACCTGCAGTAGCTGAGAGGAGGAAGGGCGGGTCCACGTGACTTCTTGGAGAGTTTCTTAAGGAAAATGCTGCGCAAACCATTTTTGTTTAAACCACTTAAATGTTTGTAATATGGAACGTTTTATGTTTGAAATGTATATTCTTAATTTCCAGAATTTTGAATAAAATGAACAAATTTTCTAAAACATGGGGTTCACAGAGACAAGCATTTCACAGGACAGATGTGAATATCCTCAAACTTGTGAACGATGTTCAACTCACCAAAAGTGACATAAATACACATTAAAACAGCAGGGAAATACAGATCTGACTCTCTTATTGGCAAACACTGAAAAGAGTGACAGAGAAAGTTGGCATGATGTGAGGAAACTCACTCTTTAAAGATGGCTTTCTGGAATAAAGAGCGATGCAAATTTTCCCTCAGATGATGCCAAAATACAGCAACTATTTTCCAGAAAGTTCCAATTATAGTAATGGAAATAAAATGGAAGCAGCTATAGATCCCAAAACAGAGAGTAAAAAAAAAAAAAAATAGAGGAATTCATATTGGATTCCAAGGAAATCAACTTATTGGTGGATTAGGAATACATTTACAAACAGGAACATGTATTCATTTCTTCTTCTTCTACTACTTGTCCTATGATTGTGTCACAGACATTCTAATCCCCAAGGATGTAGTGGTGAACAGACATTTTCAAACTTATAGCATAAATGCAGGTAGTGCTGAGGGTAGTGGAAATGGAACTCTGGATGAGGTGGCAGAGAATCACGGTGGGGGCTTGCAGGGAAACGTTTGGAGTGGGCAGTGAGGTGAGGCTGGCAAGGTATCATTTAACCTGAGATGTAAAAGACAAAAAAAAAAAGAACTTGATCTAGTTGAAGAAAAAGCCATCTACACACACTTCTAGAATGGAAACGGGCTCGTTGTTCCAAGAACAGAAAGAAAGCCGGGGTTTGAGCGTAGTCGGTTATGGGAAGGATGCTCAGAGTGAGATGGCCAAAGCATTAGGCGCTTGCAGACCACACTTAGAAGAATGAACTTTATGTCAAGTGATATGATTAAGAGGCAGAGGACTTTTACTGAGGGGAGTTATCTAGACTTGCTGGCATTTTTATTATTTTTAAATTTGTCTTTATTGTTAAAAGTATTACAGATATCCACTCTGTGTGTGTTTTTCCCCCATGGACCCCCTCCACTCTGCACCCACCCCTCCCAGGCCTTCACCATACTATTGCCTGTTTCCATGGGCTGTGCATTATGCATAGAAATTCCCTGGTTAATCTCTCCCCACCCACCCCTGCCTTCCTTCTGAAATTTGTCAGTCTGTTTGATGCTTCTATGTCTCTGGATCTATTTTATTCGTCAGTTTATTTTATTCCTTAAATTCCCCATATGAGTGAGATCATGCAATACCTATCTTTCTCTGACTGGCTTATTTTGCTTAGCATGATACTCTCCAGGTCCCTCCGTGCTGTCTCAAAGGGACATTTTTAAGGGCAGTAATCTATATTTGTTAACATTTTTTAAGTTATTCTGCCCAATATGTGGAAAATAGACTGTGAAGGAAGCAAACGAAAGCAGTACAACCAGTAAAATGAATTAAGGAAAAAATAAAATAAAAGTGATTTGAGCCACTGCATAAATGGAGAGAAGTGAAGAGACTCAATCCATCAGTGGTTGCTGAAATCTCAGATATGGGATGTGATGAAAGGAAGAACTCTGCAGGTTTGGGACAGGGCTGCTGTGTGGTTGTATTTGTGTAATGGGGAACACCAGAAGAATACATTACGGTCTGTGCAGGGGAGGAATCATGAGTTCTGTCTTGGTCATTCTAAATATAGGGTGGAATTGTGAAGTAGGCTATTGCATCTATAAATTTGGGTCTCAGTGGATGAAGCAGAGAGTACATTTGGGAGCCCTCTGCACAGAAATGGTTTTATCAGTGAAAATAATAGATGAGAACACTAAAGGAAATAGTGTAGACAGAGAAAAGCAGGGACATCTTTTGGAAATCTTTTAATTAAGTTCATACTTTTAAATCTAAACCCCTTAACATTCACCATTAAATCAATCATGCTTTTCCTCTTTGGAGAAAAATATAAAATCAAAACTGTGTTATTTTATTTAATAAGTTATAGAAATTCCTGCATTATCACATTTCCTATAATGACTGTTCACCAGTATTCTTGTTCTCTCTTTTTAATTGGTAATTTAGAAGTGAACACTTACTCTGTCTACTTTCCATTAGAGCAGAAGAAATCTAATAGAATTCTATTCAGGTTTTTATTTTCCAAGCTCTATGAAGCATAAAGCTAACTTGTTTCTAAGACTAAACTGTCTAAACTATGGATGCCTACATTCTATGTATAAAAATAACACTATTCTTGATTTTTTTTAATTGGATGGTAGCACTTATTTGGATGCCAAGAGAATCTGAATTTTTATTGTCTGAAGGAATATGATCAGTGGTTCTTCTTTAGAATTTTCATGAGTTCTAGTGACTACTTTCCTTATCAGAATCCAGATATGAAAAGTACCGATGTCTGCTGAGAAACAGCCGCCTTACTTTTCTGAGGGGGAATATAAAACCAATATTTAGAAAAGTATGTGGAGGGTTGCAGTGCCTTAAGCCTGGGCTTGTCTTACTAATTGCGTCTCCCCTCACATCTCATCCATCCTCTCTCTGCCGCTCCAGAACACAGATTTCACGTTTTCCTCCGCAGTCTGATTGAATCATTAGGTTGTCATAAAATTCTCTAGAAAAACCTTATCTCATTCAGAACTTATATATGTGAGTGTACCACCAAGGCAGAATAAATATTAGCTGACACCACAAAGTCAGAAATGGCTTAATGTGTTTAATTGTCATTTGTTTCTTGGGGGTTTTTGTTTGTTTGGTATTTGACCTCTTTTCTTAGACCCATTGTCTTTTATGCTTGAAGTTTCTCAAGAAGAAAAACAAGGTGGCTACATTGAGGGGCTGACCAGGGGGCAAGCAGCTTCATCTTCTTAGTTCACCTTTCTCTGAAATGGAGAAAGTAAACTAAGTAAAATTGCAGAAGGTAAAACAAACAAAAGCATCACGTGGGAACTGCATCTTTTGATGTTCCGTGGCCATCAGATGAAGCCATTGTTCTGCATTTTTACTGAACTTGTCAACATGAAGATGAGCGAAGCTTTATTTTCAGAAAGCCATGGTATCCTTACATGTGGAACTCCGAGAACATAAACTGCATACTCTTTTTGTTATGTTCCAAGGACTTGAATCCTGTGTTTCATTCCATCTTGGCAGCACATGGAGCTACAAGCATTACGACAATTGCCACTGGAACTAACATAAAAAGAAACAATGTAGAAATTTCACTAATTATCTGATCATCCAAAAAATTCTAAAAGCATTTTGTGTGCTCACACATATTATACATCAACATTCATAACTACACATCCTTGACAGTGATTTCAAAGTCAGACAGACCCATGTTATTCTAGAATACAAGTGTAATTTGTTATTATTTTTAATAGACACCAAGACATTCTGTCATCCCTATAAATAAGTTTCGTCTTTCTTCCTTAAAGAAGAGACTGCCGAATGAAGCCAGCCACCCCACCGCTTCTCAAAGTTAGATAAAATGAATGATGAAGAACATAAATAGCCAAGTGAATCTCAAGGGGGCTGGGTCTCGGTTATCGAATATGCCCCCTGCGGTGTCTGGATATGATTTAGCATTTCCCTTCCACCCCACCGCCGGGTGGGGGAGGGGAGGGGACTATGCAGGGCAGTCTGAATTGCTGGCTCAGTGTCCTACTATGAGCTCACAGCCAGCACACTCACCAGGACAGACCCCTGGCGTTCAGTGGGGGTAAGGGCAATTTTAGAGGTTGCGCCTTGAAAGTTCTGAATACATGACCTTAAAAGAACTATTCCCCTGTGGCCACTGGAAGAAACTGCTCACTCATCCTTCCTTTCCCATTCATTGAGAAGCAGCTGGAGATGGAAACTTAGACTTACTCAAAAGACTATGAGATTGTTTAGCAACTTTCAAGTTTATCCAGATTGTAATGCCTAATGGCATCTCCATAATGATAAGTGGCCAGGCCATCTCCAAAATCAGTCACTGAAACTCGCACCCTGAAAACAGCTCATAGTGTGTGGTTCTGTTACTCTCATGATCTGTTTAACTCTGAAACTTCAAAAGTCTCTCTTGTCAGAGGATAAATGTATATTCCCCCCGGATATGCACTAGCAAGTCAGAGCATTAAGGTGATTAAGCTCTACTGTTAAAAACCTTTAGAAATGATGCTTCCAGTGCAAGTGAATTCTAACTGGTTTCTGACAGAGCAGTGGTTCTCAACCTTCCTAATGCCACTGCCCTTTAATACAGTTCCTCATGTTGTGGTGACCCCCAATTTCATTGTTACAAATTGAACATAATTAAAGCATAGTGATTAATCACAAAAACAATATGTAATTATATATGTGTTTTCCGATGGTCTTAGGTGACCCCTGTGAAAGGGTCATTCGACCCCCAAAGGGGTTGCAACCCACAGGCTGAGAACCGCTGTGATAGAGCCTTTTGTGCGAGGCACAGGCAGATCTCAATCTTTCTGGGATCTTCCATTATTAACTGGGTTTTAATAGACCTTCTACTCATTGATTTCTCTACCTAGGTCATCATTCTTGAATTGATACGTAATGTGTTGAATAACTGATACACGAAGATTTACTGGGAAAGAGTAAGCCAGAGGGTGTGGCAGAAAAAGATTGGGCAGTACAGAAATCAATGTAGCCAGGACAGGCTGAAAGGGCGAGGGCTACGCCCTCCATTTGCCCCAGGGTGAGGGCTATGCCCTCCATCTTGCCCCAAATCCTCCATTTTTGGGCAGCAGCCATGTGCTCAGCAAGGAGCTTCTTCCCGGAAGCCCAAGCCTCTGTTAACCACACCTAGGATTTCTTTAAACTAACCAATGATAATCAAGGGAAGTGCGTGCCATAGATACAACCACATCCTGTGTAACAAGACACCGACTTGCACCTGGCCAATCGGCAGGGCCCACAGTCCTGTCTCCTCCCCTTACTCCAACCCCCCTATAAAACCCTGCTCCACACAAAGCTCTCTGCCGCCCCCTGCCGCTGCGTTGGCGAGGTTGGTGGACGGGGAGCCCCAGCTAGCTCGAATAAAGACTCTAATGCTTTTGCATCGGACTCGGCTGGCTCCCTGGTGTGGTTTCTTGGGATCCTAAAATCTGAGCATAACAAGGCCAGTGCTGTCGGATAGAAATATCATGTGACTGACTGCTCTAATTTCTCTTGGTCCCCAGAAAGGCAAGGGGAGATTAGAAAAGAGCATAGAAAACAAAACAGCTTGTTGAGTGTGTCTTCCTCTGATGTCTTTACTGGAGTAGAGGGTGAAAGAAAATGCCATGGTTTCCGTTATATTTTTATTCACTGAAGTCAACTGTAATAACTGATTTAGTTGAAGGTTTATAGTAAAATGTTGTTCCATAACTATAGACTTATTATATTACCACTAGTAGCCCTGCACACGAATCTGTAGATCGCTGCCACCCTCCTGTAGCTCTCCACCTGCTACCCCAGCCTCCCACAGCTCTCCACCCACTGCCCCGCCCTCCTGTAGTTCCCCCTGCCCCCCCTCAAAGCTTGTTGCCCTGCCCTCTCCTGTAGCTCTCTGCCGCCTGCTTGTAGCCAGTAGGTCCCTGCTGCCCTCCTGTGGTCCCACCCCCCCACCCCAGCTGCTCCCCTCCCCCTTCTTCCCTAATAGCTTGCTGCCCTGCCCCCTCCTGCAGCTCTCTGCCACCTGCTTGTAGCCAGTAGGTCCCTGCCGCCCTCCTGTAGTCCCCCCCCCTCCCCTTCCCCTTCCCCTTCTCCCCTCAGAGCTTGCTGCCCTGCCCCCTCCTGCAGCTCTCTGCAGCCCACCCTTCTGCTGATCCATGATCTGGTCATGAAGTGCTTGGTCGTTACACCTCAGGGCTTAACAGCTAATTAGCATATTCCTCTCTTATTGTATTGGATTACAAGGCTATTCAGAAAGCATGCATATTTGTAATTAGTTGCCATCATTTTGAATGTAGGATTAGTGAGTAAAATGGTAATGCTAGCACGGTTAGTGTGGAACTACACAGAAAACAGCCGTGGTGTCCAGAGAACGTGATGTTTGTAGGGTGTTGGTTTTGTTTTCAACTATTCACAATATGCTATATCAAGATTTGCCATATTTGTGGTTGTGTGATTATAAAGGTATACTTTAACTTCATTACACTCACACACATACCTTGATAACTTTAACAGAGGAAAAGAGAAAAATCAGTTTTACATTATATTGAAACATAATATCATTATGCAGTTTTCAAAGCTATCCTTTTATGTAATGACATAATTAAGCAAAATTACTTGTATTGAAAATAGGAACAAGTTAGAAAACATTTCTAATGTTATTTCATATCTCAGAAATCAATTCTAAAATTTAATTCAATTTTTATCGGTGTTATCAAGTCTCCAGAACTTTTCACCAGAGTGACATGCCTGGCTGTAGGCCTATTGTGGAGACCAGACAGGCTATACATTAAAACCACAAATATGTGTGTATACTTTAGAACCCTTCATTGCCAAAACAAGAACTTGGTCCCTGGTTCTGATAGGATGGGCAGGGAAGTGATGGAACTCCCTGTGTGCTTTTGATAATTAACTTTATTAATTTTACTTGTTTTTTGGTTTCCCTCTAGCCACCATCTTCTAATGTTCACAAATTTTACCACCTAACTTTCCCCCATCGCTTCACTGTCAATAGACTGATCTTGTTAGCAGAGCCCAGAAAACTACACACCTCATCTGTTTAGCACAGCCAATGCCATAAACATGGGTCATTTGCTGACATTCATCCAAACAGCACACATTTCTGATAAGATGTTGCTGTTTTCATACATCTATGGCTACTGCTATTAATTTTTACCTATGCATTTATACTAAAAAACAAGCTTTCTGAAACAAACCTTTTTCAAAGTTAATATTAATTGCTGAAAATTAATTTTGTTTAATTATATTGAAAAGTTCTTAATTAATTTAAGACATAATAGCCAAGGCCCATAATCGGTTCTGTGGAGAACAACTATAATTTAATATCCAAAAATCAGCCAGATGTGATATTCAAACATAAATCATGCTGACTTTCCTCTCCTTAAAGCCCTCTGTTGGATGTTCTTTGCAATCGACATAAAATACGCAAAGCAAACTCGATAAATCAGACTCTAGGATCAATTAGCCAATGAACCCGGACCCTGACTACTCTCACACCCTGTGGAGGACCGCTTTCCCTGTATCTCTCGAGGACCCAGCCAATTTACCCTCTTTCTAGGCCCCTCACTGGGCATTTATATCGGCTTTGCCTTTACCAGAAATGACCCGCCTACAGAACTCTGCAAGATGATCTCCACTTGTCAGAAAAGTTTCAACTGAAATGTCACTTCCATAGTGAGGCCTTTTCTTACCCACAAGTTGCACATAACTCTCTATTGTATTACTACTTTGTGGAATTTTACTCATCAGGGTCAAAGTATCCATTTTGCTTATTCATTTGTTATGTTTCTTTTTTCTTTATCCCAGCACTTAGCTATTGAGGTAGGCAGAATAATCGCCCTCTCAAGGGCCCACCGTCTAAACCAGTGGTTCTCAATCGTCCTAATGCCGCGACCCTTTAATACAGTTCTTCATGTTGTGGTGACTCCCAATTTCATTGTTACAAATTGACATAATTAAAGCATAGCGATGAATCACAAAAACAATATGTAATTATATATGTATTTTCCGATGGTCTTAGGCGACCCCTGTGAAAGGGTCGTTCGACTGCCAGAACCGCTGGAAACCCTGGGAACTGAGACTGTCTTGCCTCACACGGCTAACAGAGCCTCCAGATGTCATTTGGGCCCTGAGATGGGGCGATCATCCTGGATTGTCCGGGGTCGGGGGGTGGGGGGGGGGGGTGGGGGTGGGGGGCTTCATTTAATCTTGTGGATCTTTAAAAGCAGAGAATCTGCCCAAGGCAGCAGTCAGTCACAGGGAGACGTGACTACACAAGAAAGGCCCAGCAGAATGGAACTTGCTGGCTTTTTTGATGGAGAAAAAACAAATCATAAGCCAAGAAATGGGAGGGGCTTCCAGAAGATGGAAATGCTAGGAACAGACTCTGCCCTAGAGCCGTCGGAAAGACATGCAGTCCTGCCAACACCTGGATTGCAGCATTGCCAGGGCCGGGTTGGACTCATGATCTACGGAATTGTAAGGTATTAGATTTGTGTTAAGAAGCCAGAATTGTGGTAATTTCTTAGGCAGCAATAGATAATTAATACCATTATAAAACCCTTACGATCAGAAACCTCATCCATTTCACGCTATGGCTGGAGCAGAGAAGTGTGCTCAATAAATAGTTGTTAAACACCCAAATGTATGTAGAGATTAACCAGAAATAAACCCATCCCTAAAGGTATAAAATTGATGACATTCATTTTCTATACAGTTAACTAATATTTTATTAGGAAATTTATATTCTTCATTTTTTCCTAGCCATCATAGATTATATGAAAATAATATAATTAATAATATAATCTATATTCTAAAAAAGTAAATTATTGCTAAAAGTAGTCCCTCTTAGTGCACTGATGGCTAATAAAGGCTCCCCCCCCAAAAAAAAACAAAAAAAAAAAAAACATTTGCAAAACAATAAAGAATAAACACCATATACCTATCTCTCAGTCTCAACAGTTATCACTCATAATCAGTTTTGCTTCATCTCATTCCTGTCTCCTTACTTTCATATTATTTGAAAGAATTCATATAATTTCAAGAGCAAATATTTAGTTTGTACCTTTAAAACATAAGAACTCTACAAACTTGAATGAACATTTTTCAAAGCTAAAATTGGATTTTGCATTCTTGGTTCTGAGTTGGGCCACTCTTGCGATTTGATTTGGTCAATGAGGTGTTAGTGGATGGGATGCACAGAAGCATGAACAAACTTTTGCATGTTTTCTTTCATTTATTCTTTCCCTCTGCCACTGCTGTGCGAACATGCCCAGAGCGGCTCACTGAAGGAGAGACAAGCAGAATGGAGCCAGTCATCCCAGGCATCCAAGCTAAAACCATCCTAACTGGACTGCTAGCCAACTGCCCCAGACCTGTGAGTCTAGCCAAACCCAGCTGATCTCCTACAGCCTCATGAGCAAAATAAGTGCTTGCTGTTTTAAATCACCGGGATTTGAGGTCAGGTAACGTTATGATAACAGTAGGTAAATGACACAGGGTTTTATTTCATAAATTATTGATAGGGTTGCAGGTATCTGCAAACTCATTCTTCTTTGGGAGAAGAATCAAGATTTGCATAAACTCAAATCTTATGAAAGTTGGAGAGCTTCATTTAAAAGTGAAAAACCAGGTACTAAAATGAATATGTTTTTAGAATGAGAAAATAATTAACATAAACCTTGCAAATCTAAGTCACTTTCTTCTGCGGTTTGTTTAGTCTTTCTATCAGAAATGGTTGCTTAAAAATGCTTCTAATTGCAGTGTGGCTTCCCCCTCCACCCAGAACGTCAGGACCTCAAGCACTCACACAGCAGCCTTGTGCCTAGACAACCTTCAGCTTCACAGTAAATCTGCCTCCTGCTTCACTTTATATGATGTATCTCAGGAGAAAGTTAAGGGAAGCACAATTAAAGTAACATGCTGTTGTAACAGTTGCTTTCTGATGCTTTCTTTCCAACCTGATTTTGAGTAATAGCAAGTAGGCAAAATTCCTGGGTGTGGTTAGAACTATTAGGCTCTTGATGGAAGCTATGTTGTTCATTTTTTAGAAAGGATGGAGAATACCAAGTGAAGTTGTTACAGAAGACCAAAGAAATACCAAGCACGCTTCCTAGAGAAAGGGAGGGACCCCATTTATTAACGCTAGTGGACTCCAGGAATCAATTCCAAATCAGAGTGAAGAAGCATGCAGAGAGCCTGTGTATATATCCCGCTGGGGTTTGTCTAGCAGATATGCCCCCTGTCCGCTTCGTGGCCCTGCAGGAAGGCCCCCAGGTGTCAGGCCACATCCGATGGTCCTGGTCCATCCTGGCACCCGCATAACAACCCTCCCCCCTCACCCAGGGCAGTGCATTGTTCACAGTTCCATGGCCTCTGCATTTAGATAAGTTCTGCAAGACCAGTTTCCTCCTCAAAGTGAAGAGAGTTGCTTTTGTCATTCCATTTGTCTTGCTTTAAAAAACAAAATCTTTATTGGTGAGAGTATTACAGATTTCCCCCTTTCCTTCCCCCTTGCCCTTCACCACCTGATTCCTGCCCCACCCCAGGCCTTCACCACCCTATTGTCTGTGTCCATGGGTTATGAAAATTTGCATATAAATTCTTTGGTTAATCTCTTCCCACCCTTCCTTCCCTCTGAGATTGCTTTTCATATTCTTCCAAACCTCAGAATTGTATTAATTTTGTTTATTTGATGATAAACTCTATTCCACTGTGAAGCTCAGCTATGATACTATGAAAGCCCTGTCAGCACCACTGAGAGGAACACCTTATTGGACTTCAACAGAGCGCTAACTACTTAGGACATTTATGTAAAAAGGCAATGGTGCCATGAAAAAAATCCAATGTATTTTTTTTTTTTTACTGATTGCCGCCCTAATCTCAATTGCATTAGAATGAGGTACTCAAAATACAGAAAACACTTCCTTGCTGAAAATGCCAAAATCATTAGCTTGATTTGCATCAGTATATGGGAGTACAAAGCTGAGCCCTTATTGATGAGAATATCAGTGATTTGAAGAACGATTACTTACATTTTTACCTCTACATCTTTGATTTAGCAGCATCTAAACTTTTCTTTAAACATTCCGCTATGCAGCAGTTCTCAACCTGTGGGTCGCGACCCCTGAAAACACATCCTGCATATCAGATATTTACATTACGATTCATAACAGTAGCAAAATTAGTTATGAAGTAGCAACAAAAATAATTTTATGGGCCCTAACTGGTTTGGCTCAGCGGATAGAGCATCAGCCTGCAGACTCAAGGGTTCGATTCTGGTCAAGGGCATGTACCTTGGTTGCGGGCACATCCCCGGTGGGGAGTGTGCTGGAGGCAGCTGATCGATGTTTCTCTCTCATTGATGTTTCCTTCCTCTCTGTAAAAAATCAATAAAATATATTTTAAAAAAAGAAAATAATTTTATGGTTGGGGGTCACCACAACATGAGGAACTGTATTAAAGGGTCACAGCATTAAGAAGGTTGAGAACCACTGCAAGTGGTATTAAAATATGATACAAAAAAACCTTAAGTGAAAAGAATTTTGTGTGGTCTTCATTATATTATCCTTTGATTTTTTAATCTTTATTTTTCCTTGCACATAGTAAAGCAGATATTTCTTATTTAAATGAATGTATTTCAGAAATAGGAAACAGAGAATGTAAAAATGCCCAATATTTCAACTTTCACACCATTCTGTTAACACCTAGAAATGTGCTAAATTTATTAGTGTGTTGAAAACCTTAATGATCCTTACCTTTTCTCAGCATGTGTTTATTAAGGAGAAGGCTAATAGGCTAATTCTAATGTTACCCTGATATAAGGTGGGGGAGGTAGCAATCTGAATCTGTGCCAGCAATCTAATGTACATTCTTGATAACTTATGATTAAGTCATTGCCCTTTCTCCACTAACTGGTCTTGCAAGACCTGTTACCTAAATGCTCACATTTTACAGAGGCCATAAACCATGACAGCCCCCAGATGGGGGTTATCAGCACTGGCGCCAGGCCAGGCCCTTAGGTATGGTCTCAAGACCCCCAACACCTGGAGCTTTTTGCAAAGCCCGTGAAAGGTCAGAAAGTATAACCATATTTGGAGGGCAAAGACACCAAAAGGGATTAAAGAAAAAGCTTCCACCATATTGTTTTGCTCAGATTTTGGAGGTGACTCCTCTGAGACCGCCGGCGTAATAAAGTTGCATAACCCCATTTCTCTAAGTGTTGCTTGGGTTTCTTGGGTCTTCTACAACAGTAAGATAGGCAACAGAAGTAGTCATAAAATTCTCTTGTAAATTTTTAAAGGTAGATTAAAATGAATTATCTAATTTGTATCTCAGATGCTTTGTGTTTATTAAAAAAGTGATTTACATATTTCATCTGACTTTCCAGTAAAACAGATTGACAATCAATTACAGTCTACATTACAAGAGTCATTTAGGAATTGGCTGGTGTGGCTCCGGTTGGATTCCTCACCCCAGGCTCTATCCCTGGTAGGTTGCCTGCAGGAGGCAGCAAATGATGTTTCTATCTATCTCTCTTCCTCTCTAAAATCAGTAAGAACATGTTTTCTAAAGAGTCATTTAGGTTGTCCTGGTTCAACTTATTTTTTTGTGTTTATAATTCTGAGTATATCTACTCTTATCTTGTAACCTATGTATATACTCCATTCTTATTACCATCAAGGAGTCTAATAGTAAATATGGGGTAATTTGTGTTGTAGTTAACAACTACAACTCTCAGTGGATTTAACTAAAAATGGTCAATTTCCGATTCACACTACCTGTCCAGCTTGCTTCAGGGCATTGTTTCTTGCAGCCACTCAGGGAGCTATAGTGATGGTAACAAAAAGAGAGAAGGTGGCCAGGCCGGTGTTTCTCAGTGGTTTGAGCTCAGGCTGCACACCAAAGGGTCACTGGTTCAATTCCCAGTCAAGGACATGTATCTGGGTTTCAGATTTGATCTCCACCAACCCTGGTATGGGTGTGTGCTGGAGGCAACCAATTGATGTGTCTCTCTCACATCAATGTTTCTCTCTCGCTCTCTCTCCCTCATTCCCTAGCTTCCACTCTCTCTAAAAAATCAAAGGAAAAATATCCTCAGGTGAGAATTAACAAAAAAAAGAGGGAAGATGATATCAAGTTGAAAAACGTCAAAGATGTTTTATGTATAAAAATTGAGTGTTCAACCCAATCTAACCTGTTTAGTAACTCAGTCTTTTCTAGTAGAATTTATCTAGTCTCCTTGTCATAATTGGATTACACTTGATCTCCTGAGTATCTGAAGGTTGAGAAAATCGATAATGGGGTGGTGGAATAAAGACAGCAAATTTCTGCCTAAAGACACATAAGTCAATCTAGATTGTCTAAAAAAGAATAATGACAACCGCTCTCTCATAAGCTGTTTTTGCGGTTGATGTGCTAACTTCATTATATTTTGCCAACTATTTTTTTTAAGGTATGGACTTTCGTAATCTGATCAATCTAGCTCCTGATAGTGTGAATGTTTTAGGCTCTACTTATAGGAATACTAGTGGCCCGGTGCATGAAATTCATGCACGGGATGGGTTCCCTCAGCCCAGCCTGCACTCTCTCCAATGGGGGACCCCTTGGGGGTTCTGGGACCTCTGGCTCCTAACCGCTCACCTGCTTGCCTGCCTGATCACCCGTAACTGCTTCTGCCTGGCTGCCTGATTGCCCCTAACCCCTCTGCCTGGTGGCCTGATTTTTCCCCCAATTGCCCTCTCCTGCTGGCCTGATCTTGCCCCTGACTGCTCTCCCCTGCCAGCCTGACCTCCCCTAACTGCCTCTGCCTGCCTGATCGCCCCTAACTTCTCTCCCCTGCTGGCCTGATCTTGCCCCCAACTGCCCTCCCCTGCTGGCCTGATCTCACCCCCAACTGCCCTCCACTGCCAGCCTGATTGCCCCTAACCCCCTGCCGGCCTGATCACCCCTAACTGCCTCTGCCTCAGCCTCCACCACCATGGCTTTGTCCAGAAGGAAGTCGGATGCCCGAAAGATGGACAGTCGACCCGGTCTAATTAGCATATTACCCTTTTATAAGTATAGATAGATTATATAAAATAGAATTGCTTAAGGGGGGGGTGTGCTTTTTCAGCAGGAGGAGATGCTCTTGGCAGACATAAATATATAATCCCTATATCTGGACTAATAGCCAGCCATATGCACTATACTGCCAAACCGGTCATAAAAATGTTGATCCACTTTCTTACACCTTACACCAAACAGCCATTGCCCTTAAAACCCCTCCTCAGCCCCCACCTTAGGTTCTGCCTTCACAGTTCACCCAGATTAAGTTCTGATTGGTCGGTTTCTATGTCAGTCAGTGTCTCCGGGCCTATCTCCAGGCCTGATCAGAGAGGTGGGGTTGATCAGCAGCCCCCACGGCTGCTGGCGAGGCCTGGAGAGAAAGAGAGGCACAGCTGTTGGTGAGGCCAAGAGAGAAAGAGAGGCGAGGGCTGATCAACAACTGCCATGGAGGCTGCGGATCAGACCCTTCTTCTGTCTCCGGGTCTCTCTCCGGGCCTGAACCGCAGCCCCCTTGGCAGTCAGTACTGGGTCGCATGCCCGCAGCAGCGGCAGACAGTGCTGGGTTGGTGGGGAGACCCAGCACTGACTGCAGGACTGATTTCCGGTGTTCGGTTGTCCATTCAGTCGTTTTGGATGTTATGGACCCTGGCTCTTTATATATATAGATAGAAACTAAAACGAGACTCTGGGTTCCAAGAATAAGGCAGAGGATTTGGTCATTAGATAATTTAATTTAAGCATTATTAGTCTTTGTTCCATTTTGGTAATGTGCAAATCAGCTCAATTTTACATATATATATATATATATATATATATATATATATATATATATATGATTAAGAGCAAGATCCTGAAAGAGATGAGGTTATTCACCCATATTCCCAGGCCAATTCCCATTTAGATAATTGCACTGTGCTGCAGAGTAAATTCTTCCAGTAATTTCATTTTGAAAAATAAAATTAGACAGCAGATCCTGGCACCCTTTTCCAAAACTGTACTTTAGTTTTCTAAGTGTTCTGTTCAACAGCTGTTATGTTCCACCCCTTAAGTGGTTATTTCCAATTTTCCTAAATAATACATTTTTTGTAAAAATAATACATCTCATTTATATAGAGTTCTCTATTTCATGATGTCAATGTTATTTTCATTCAATCCACATAAACACTGTCAGTATGAGACCGAGGATAATTTCACAGATAATGAAACAGATGCCTAGAACAGAGAAAGTAAAGGGCACATGATGAGTTATGGTTCTACTTCTTTTACAAACAATATTCTGAAACTTCTTTAGGGTGCTTTCAATTGCTCACAATGCTTTGCTTTATTAAGGTCTCTATGTAAAATGATAAGGGATTCACCTATGCCACATAAAAAGATGAAATGAGAAATACAGAATGCATGAAAAATAAAAGCAAATATGTACAAACGTCTTAGAATATTAACTTATATTCTAACATGCCCATTATCCGTGGATAGTTTGGCAATTCTAAAAGCTATAAATGATATTCTTTATAACTTAATGATACCAAGTAAAATCCACTTGTTAGTGCCAAGGAAACCGTGGCCACTGCATTTCAGTGCAGGTCAGGCACATTAATGGATTGGGGGGCAAGGCTGCTGTAACAATAGAGTATGTGCCCTAAACGTAATGTTCTCTTACCCTCTTTCCCATGAAACTTCCTCACGGCAGCATATCCAAATGTTAGCAAGACCAATGTCCACTTTATCAAATAGAAAAACGAGTACAGTAGGCAATTCTTTTTCCCTAATAAAGTTAGTGCAATTTTGCTCTATCCCTT
Source organism: Myotis yumanensis (assembly GCF_028538775.1). NCBI lineage: Eukaryota > Metazoa > Chordata > Mammalia > Chiroptera > Vespertilionidae > Myotis > Myotis yumanensis. Next base: position 7,459,907 of record NW_027223772.1, read on the forward strand.
TCCAATATTTATACCTCTAAGAGTTTTTCTTTGACTATTTCATTGGCTAATAATTCCAAAACCATATTAAATAATAGAAAAACAGGTCACTTTTCTTGAAATTATGGTCAAACATCTAAAAATTTCTAGTACGTAAGATGTGAGCTACCATTTGTATTTTATCACATAAAAAAACCTATTCTATTTTATTGAGTAGTATTACTTAAGCAATGGGTTTTGAATATTATTGTCAAATTCCTTTTTAATATTCAAGTAAGATACATATGATTTTTTCTATAATATCAATTAGCATTAGACATATTGAGGGATTTACTTAAAATTAATTATCATAGCATTTCTAGAATAAACCTCACTTGGTCATAATGTGTAATAATTTTAATACATTGTTGGATTCTCTTTGATTAAATGATAAATCAGATTTTTTGCTTTGTTCTTCATAACTGAGCTTGGTCAACAGTTTTCTTTCTTGTGTTTAACATTTTTCAGGTTTGGGTATAATTATTATACCAGGTATATAAATTTATAATAGTTTTAATTTTTTATGCTCTCAAATAATTTAAGTAGCATTTAAATTTTAAAATATCTTTAAAAGTGTTTGAGAATCACTATGGCTGTTCAGGCCTGGTGCTTTTGTGAAGGAGAATTCTTTGCCATATTTTTCTACTTCTTCTATGAAATTATTCTGTTTGAACTTTCTGTCTCTACTAAATATATCACAGTTTGGATATATTTTTCTTTCCTAGAAAGTTATGCATTTAACCTAGATTTTCAAATGTATTTTTGTTCAATTGTACACAGAAGTCTCTTGTTTTCTATGTTACATCCTCTCTTTTGATGGCTATTCCTCATTTTCATGACTTTGAATGGATCTGTTTCTCCCATTTGTTTTATATAGTTGGTTCATCATTTGATTGTTTTACAATTAAAAAAATTGTTCAGCTAATCGGTTTGTTAATTCTACATTTTGTCAATAATAGCATTAAATTCTGTTTTTATAACTATCATGTTTCTTCCATCTACTTTTTGGGTCAAGTTCATGGTGTTTGGTATTAATTCTTTTATTTTAAAAATTTTTATTACATAATTACTTTCTTTGATTTTGATTATAGATTCTACTTTTATTGCATTATTTTGGAGAATGTTTGCATAATCTCTATATTTTGTAACTTACTGATATTTTCTTTATGGCTAAATATATTGCCAGTGTATGTAAATGTCCCATGTGCTGACTGTTGGGGTTTGGAGTTCACCACATATCTCTAAGATCTACCTTACTGATTATGTTTTCACTGTCTCTTGCATTTCTAATATTATTTCGTTTCTGAATCTGTCTTGAACTGAAAGATATGTGCTAAGAGTTCTTCTGATTCTTCGTGCATCATATTGCATTCCTCTTTTGTTATATTATTGAGTACACAAATACTAAACAATTTTTCATTGGCTATTTTGCCTTTAGCTTTATAAATTTTATTTATATCGAATAATATGTTTTGGCTTGATCTATATCATAGATGATTAGATTATGGCCACTATATTTTTGTATGCCTTTTATTTTCAACGTTTATGAACCTCTCTTTATTTTACTTATGTTCCTTTGTAAGGGGCATACAGATTGCTTCTGCTATGAAGTCTTTCAATACATGTTTTTTCTTCATAATTTTTTCATTTAGAAAGTTTCATCTTTTCTAAATATTTTTTCATATACATTTTCATATTTATGTGTGGGGCTGTACTTAAAAACATAAATATTAAGCTCAATACATATTCACCTATATATTAGTTCAGTGATTTTCAAACTTTTCCATCTCATAGCATATATAAACTAATTATTCAAATTCTTCAGCACACCAAAGAATGTATATTTTTGCCAATCTGACCAAAAAATAGGTATAATTTTGATTGATTTACAAAAATAATAATAATAGTAATTACCTACCCTTTTTGCTCCAAATTGACTTTTTTGAAAATTGGGTGCCTCTACATTTATATAAGGAATTCTAGCACTGAGAATTAACCAATCAGGTGCAACCTTATTATGCAATGTGACCAATAAGATGCAACTATATTATATGTCCTATGTACTTATGGTTCAAGAGAGAGTATTCACAAAGAATGGCTATTGTTGTGTTGGATATGTCTTTCTTTTTAAAGTTTGACAATCTAAGGGAAAAGTGGACAGTCTCCGTGACCACTTCAGGTATAACAAGTTTTAAAAATTACTGTGGCATACAGATTGAAATCATTGCATTAGTTTAATAAACTCTAAGAAGAAATACTCTCCATTGTAGAAAGTCCATTTGTCAAATAGGGGATAAAATATATCTATCTCTTATTCAGTGCACACCTACATGTCACTAGTATAAAGGAGTAATATATTGAAAGCCTGAGAGACTTGTGCCACATTTTATATTTTATAAATTCCAATTCCAATTATGCTTTCATTTTTTAAGATTACTTCTTAATATTTATAATACATTTGGAAATTACTGCTCTCAAAAACCATCTAAACATTGTAAATATTAATAACTAATACATATGCAGTTAAAATATTAAGTATATGTATTTCATAACTTTCAGGTTTTTAAAAGTCAGAAAAAAGTAGAAACAACCAGAGAGTGGATAAGTTTAATGAATTCACACTCACCATGATAATAAGAAACAGAAGAGCAAAGATATAATTTAAAACATAAAAAAGTAAAAATATCTTATCTTTTACCTTGTCATTTGCTCCGCTTTTATGATGTTATGGATATTTTCTCTTCAGAAAGTGACAGAAGCTACTGCCATATTTCAAAGTAGAAGTACCTGTGAGTGCCCAGGTATATATATGCACTTGGATGTTTACCTAATTATGTGCTTGTCATGCTATTTTTCTCTGTCTAAATTCTACAGAGTACTTTAACAAAATCACTTTTTTTTGCTACATCTTTTCTGCTTCCGTCCCCTAAAACAATAACAATCAAGCCTATTTTGAAGCTGCATCTGTATAATCATGCTGCAAATAGCTCCGTGCCCCTCCCAGGAACACAAATACTGCATCAGCTCATCCATATCTCCCTAGAGGTGAATGATGAAAAGCTACACAGAAAAATTACACGCATTCTTGCTACACAAAGCCTAAATGTCATCCAATTACTCTTTCTATTTTAGTTCCTATTGTTCTAAACTTAAAAAAGAGAAAAATATCTTCTTGGTCAAAATGTTATCTGTAGTAAAGCACCAAGTTAAGAAATAAGATAAAAAGTTATAAATTATTCCAAAATGGCTTCATAAATTATGTTTAAAATATGAATATAATTTATCTACAAAGACCATTTAGATGAATTTATGTTTAAGAAAATAAAATAATTAAGCACTACCTATGTCTTAATACTCATTCCAGTTCATTTACCCTGACTCCCATCTGCAGGCCCTTCTTACTGTCTTGTTCCTCTTTTGTTCTGTATGCCTTTAAACACTACTTCTTGGAACTAAAATAGGATTTTAAATATATACAACAGAAATGCTTCACCTTGACCACTTTAAACTAGTTCAACTTGAAGAACTGACTTAGAGGTGAAAGATTCCAATCCCTATTAATCTCTAAGGGCCCCAAGTTGCCTTCTTGCTATTATTCTTTGCTTTACTATTCCATAGGTGAGACACACATCTGTCAGGTAGATTTTGAAAAGGTTGGCTTGAATCTGATATCCATAGTCCTCTTTCCTTTGAGAAGAAAGAAAAATACAATAAAGAACAATTTTGCGTGTGTGTCATATCATGACTAGAGAAATAGTCATTCCCCCCAAAGGCAGAAGAAATTAATCCAGATTAAATGAATTGAACTGAAAGGACAAGAGGATTCTCTCCATGTCCACTCTGTCTACTGTATAACTTTGAAATTTTCGTGAGCTTCAGTTTGCTTTAAAAAGAAAAAAAAAGAGAATATTTGGTAATTAATTGCTTTAATTAGCCAATATTTCCGGGTGGCTGAGGATGAAACTTTTAGAAACAGATTATATAATTAACAATTTTAACAGGAATATTTTCATGTCTGTACCAAATTGCAGGTCCTTTTAAAATAGTAGGCTGAAGAAAATATTACTTAATTTACCAAGTTTCTAACAAATATTTTTGATCATCAGTAAGTGTCAGCACTGTTTTAGGCATGAGGTTTAGAGTGGGAGTAAACCATCCTTGCCCTCTAGGCATGATCCAGTATGGGAACTGAGATGTCTCATCAAAGGTTACTTTTCAGAGAAAATTCTGATCAAATAATGTTAATTAACATGGAACTCCAGCATCTTATCCTCCTTAAATTTTCTTCATGACAATTACCATTTTTGACATATATGATATTTTTCTATCTGTTATTTATTAGATAGTTGAATGTCTCAGAAAACAGGCATTTGCAGATTATTGCTGGTGATTATGCAGTTACAAGTAAGATGAAAAGATGGCTTGCGATGAGCCCAGAATCCCTGCCATGTTCTGACTATATGAAGAGATGAGGAAAAAACATATAAAACTTGCCCTCCTTCCTTGTTTGTGAATTCACAGAAAAGGGATGTTTATTACCAAACTATTCTGTGGGACCTGCAGAACAAAAGTGGCTCCATGGGCTGATCTAAAAACCAGAGAAAATTATATCCAGTGCAAGACTGACCCAGCAGGTGCTCCTATCTATGGCAGCAAACCAAAGGCCACTTACAAGTGGGGGAGGCAGAGTTACTGGGAGTGAGAAACTGGGACTTCAAGTCGGAGTAATGGCAAATATAGATCTGGCAACCAGAGATCTATCTCTAGAGTTTGATGACCGATAAGTCTTTAGAGTGTTGAGACTCATGACCTTCACACAAGAGACAGTAAATTATACTGAAACTCCGGACCACCTTCCTTGCCTCTTGTGTACTTGAAAACAGAAATATCGCTTCCACTCTCTTTCTGTTAAAGGTCCATGGCCTTCTGTCAACTGCCTGTCACTCAAGGGCCGCTCTTTGGCTGCCCGCCACTTCTCACTCTTACTGCGTCCATCCTCCTAAACAATTTCACTTTTGTATTTCACAGGGTCTGCTGAGAGCTGGGAGAGATGAGTTCAGCAAGAGCCTGAGAAATACATATGACAGAAAGTGAAACGTTCTGTGCAGGAGGCAGAAAAGCAGAAGGGGGGAGAGAGAAAAGGAGAGTTTCACAACAGAAAGTATACGGTATCTGGTCCACTCCCTCATTTCACTCTCTGTGGGCCCAACAATATTTGCAGTGTCTGACGTGCATACTGGAGGGGAAAACAGGAGCATGGGGTGCCGTCTCTCCCTGTTCATGTGGTTCCAGTTCTCGTTGATTGCTGGGAATTTAGTGTTTAATATAAATTAAATAACCCCATTCATTCTCTCCTGCTGTTTTATTTTACGGTTATCATTTTATTGTTTAATAATGGAATGTAAACGCTGTGAATTCAAAATGGTTGATAATTTATGGGTATTGATATAGAATTCGCCATCTTTCATGAGCTTTTATTATATTGAGATTATTGTAAAGTCTAATATATTCAATTTAGCAGCTGTTCCTATGTCTATTTACATAATATACCATCTGTTTAACTAAATTCTTTAATACTAATATGCAAAAACAAAAACATCTTTTTTTTTCTGAAATAGAACTACCAAAATAGAATAGCTATATTGGCTTTATAGGTAAAAAATAATCTGCATGTTATATTTAATAATAGATGCACATGAGGCAAATCTAATGTAAGAGAGAATTATCACAGGCACTGGAAACACAGCAGATAGCTAAACAGACAAAAATCTCTGCATGCAGAGGACTCACCTTCTAGTTAGGGGAGGCTGGAAAAAAATAACAATATAGCATATGCCAGATGCTGATGAGGAATAAAGAAAAATAAAGTGGAATTTGGAATTTAGGACAAAAAGGTATTTGAGTGGTTTCCCTTAAAGAGGAAATATTTGAGTAATAATTTTTTAATAAGATGGGAAAAAAAAACATGAAGTCATGGTTGAAAAATGAGCATCTCAGAAGAGCTACTAGCTCTTCTGTTCAGGAAACAGCTATAGGCCAGTGATGAGCCAGTTAAGAGTCAGGGAAATCAGTAGTGGAGAAGGTAGAGAAGAAAAGGGGACCAGATTGTACAGGGTTTTAGAGGTCATTGTGGGTATTAACAATATCTATGTTAGTAATATTTTGTCCTGTCATCTAGAATTTTCCTTAGATAAAAGTCCTAATTTCCTGAGTGAAATAGGATGTCAGAAGTGTTAATCCCTCTGTGTATTAAAAGAGGTTGTTGTTTTTCATGTTCCCTAGAATTCTATTTTCCAAAATATGTTTTTCCTAATTTTTGAGAAACACCTTTTTAATAAAACCTATATTAAAATGCATGGTGTTCATAATTTATGGATTCTAAATGGAGTTCTGGACACAATTGTCTGGTTTGGGCAAGTACCCCAAAGCCAACACTGCCTTGTCTCCACAAGGACTGATCTCCTTCAGAAAACCCACTATTTATTTTCCCATCTCATCACTTTTACTCCATTTACTGTGAATGGAAGTGTTGACCTTCTTGTGATGCTAACAATGCCCTTTTATAATCTCAATTATTTACCAATCATCTTACATTCTCTTGGCATAAGCAGAAGAAGCCCAATATACTTCCTAGTCCTAAAAGATAGAGTGAGCATGGGATGACAAAGAAAAATCTCTGATGTTCCTGCAATATTTTATTCCCTAATGCACAGTGTTGTTCTAAACAGGAAGTAAAGAAGTGTATTAAAAACATGGTTCATTTAATTGTTAGTGACATTATTATTAAAATAAGCTTACATATTATGATTTATTAATGCTTTGGTGACCACATCTTAATTTAGGCTGATTATAGACTTCTAGTCAATTGCATTCTTATTTAGCCAATTCTCTATTTCTGCAGATATTTTGGGTAAATAAAAGTGGAAATATTTATATTAATTCTAATAAAATTTACATAGTTGGACTTGATCCACTGTTCCATAACTCTGAAGCTATTTTAAATCCTGGACAAAGCAATCCATGTTTCCTACCATCTGATAAGTTGTTGTGTCACCTAATGCCTTATTCACAATTATAAAAATGTCTTAACACAGTGCAACTAACAGTAAATCTCTGCCATTTAAAATTATATTATTCCCTGTCCATTGAAGTTGACTTACATCTGTAATGTGGTACATCAGATAAGATTATTTAACCAGTTTCAAATTCTCTGCAAATCATCTGGTAAATCTCAAATTCATTTTTTTTCACTTATGCAAATGATATTGTTACTGGCAATGTTGGCTTTTGGTTCTTGAGTTTGGCAAAGAGGAAGTTTATTTAGCATGCAAAGCAAAACTACACTTGAAGAGAAGATTTGAGCAAGCTGATCAGAGAGCTGCCTTGGCCTTTTAGAAAGAAAGTTACAGAATCAGAAGTAGTGAGTCAGTTGGACTGCATGGGCTCAGGAAACATGTTACGGAGGCAAAAGAAGGGCCCTTGAAGACAGGTTCAGGGGTTAGCCCAGGGGGAGCCGCCATTGCCTGCTGTTTCCCGGGTTGCAAGTCCAGTGGCGACCCTTAGAGCTTAGGAGAAAGAAAGCAAAGATACATGCCTGAGGAAAAAAGGCATGGACGTGCTCTAGAGAGAGAAACTAATGAGCCAGTGTGTGCTGTGTTTTCTAAAAGCAGCGATTTTAGGGAAGTTCTCTGGGAAGGCTCTCAATATTCATCAGCTTTCCAGGTGTGTGTTTCAATATACTAATTCATCAAAATGAGTGTATAGGGTCAGAGTGGTGGTCTCTACCGATTGGTCAGTGATAGGGTGGGGGGGACACTGTTCATTCCATCTGGTCCTGACACGTTAGCCATTGCATCACTTCATCTGGTTTTGCTGTTTTACTGAACCTGGAATTGAAACACAAAGAGGACTAGAGGTTTGACCAAAACTCTGTCTCTGTGGTCAACAGACCTGAGGCTCTGTTCCTCGGATTACTTGATGCTGATCAGAACCTCATTGTCCTCAGGGTGCAATGTTAAGGGAATGGCTGTGCAAGGGAGGAGGAGGCAGGTGAGTCGTGTGCTGGGTGAGGTCAGTGTGAATAGCTATCTGTTTCAGTTTTCCCGTTCCATTCACAAGGATTTTTCCTAACTTCTTACTATCCTGCCTCAATATAATTAGCATTTTTGTCACATCTTTCCCAACCCAAATATTATATTTTATTTTCATATTGTGTCATAACAAGGCATTAAATAAGGATGGTGCATGATACTGCAATAGACCTAGCTCTTTGTGAACCCATGTTGCCTGCTTGGGCTCAATCTTTTCTTTCTTTTTTCTTTTAATCCTCACCTGAGGATATGTTTTTCATTTATTCTAGTACAGTGGTTCTCAACCTGTGGGTCGCGAAGAATGAAAATACATCCTGCATATCAGATATTTACATTACGATTCATAACAGTAGCAAAATTACAGTTATGAAGTAACAATGAAATAATTTTATGGTTGGGGGTTACCACAACATGAGGAACTGTATTAAAGGGTCGCGGCATTAGGAAGGTTGAGAACCACTGTGAGGAGAAGGAAGAGGGAGAGGGGGAGAGAGGGAGAGAGAAAGAGAGAAAGAGAGAAATATTGATGTGAGAGAAAAACATGAATCAGTTGCCTCTGCATGTGCGCTCTGACCAGGGGTTGAACCCACAACTTGGGTATATGTCCTGACTGGCAATCGAACCTGAGACCCTTAGGTGCACTGGGTGATGCTCTAACAAGTGAGCAACACTGGCCAGGACTGGGATCACTCTTTTGTATGCAATCACAATAAATACTTTTCTTGTGATAGGCATTGAAAATTGACAGATATAGTTAGTTTGTCTTCTACCATCACTTTCTGATTATGATTGCTACTTCTTTAGATACAATTTTATTGTTTGCAAATGAAGAAATGATCCTTGCTATCTGCTCATCTCAGAGGCCTGATAACATTAACTAGGCTCTTTGTAGGATCTATGGGAAAAGGGCACTGCTGTAAAAACCTGCTATTATTGTTACAGCCTCTTAATAAGTCATTTACTTGAAGAGTACTATGAATTGGATGTTGCCCAGCTCCTGAAATACCCATAACAGCTGTATAGCCACATCTACTAAAAAATGTGCTAGGAACTTAATGTGCTGACAGAGTACAAAATTATGCCAAGTGGCCAATTTTAGGGGGTTCCTGGGAGTCTTCAAAGGAACTTCATTTAGAAAACTCTTGATGTTAACAAAAAAATTGACTTGAATTTTTGTAAAATTTTTACAAGAGTATGGTGCTGTTCCAATTTCAGGGCATATGTGTTACCTTTAACACCTGGTGAACTCGGCTACTAGCCCCTGCATTGGTTAAGAAGGTGCTATCTCATAAGTTAGAGAATATCCTGATAATTATATATTAGAGACAATATAATTATTTTAATATTCATAACAATTTTAGATTAGAAAATTTGAAAATAAATATTGCCTAGGTCAGTGATGGCGAACCTTTTGAGCTCAGCATGTCAGCATTTTGAAAAACCCTAACTTAACTCTGGTGCCATGTCACATGTAGAAATTTTTTTATATTTGCAAACATAGTAAAAAAAAGATTTATATTTTTGATATTTATTTTATATATTTAAATGCCATTTAACAAAGAAAAATCAATCAAAAAAATTAGTTCACGTGTCACCTCTGACACGCATGTCATAGGTTTGCCATCAAGGGCCTAGGTTTACCTACACACAAAAAATTAAAAGGAAAATTCAGTTAGTTTCCTACCACCAAAAGAAAAGCAATTTCATCATACACATTTGAAACTATTAAAATATCTAAAATTTGTATCATGATCTGTGCAGTTTTAGGTCACACCCTATTACTTAATATTACATGATAATGTCTTAGTGCATGAGATAGTCTATAAAAGCATGACTTGAACAGTTATGTTATACATTAACATTTTCCTTTCTCAAAATTTGAATACATGAAACATTCTAAATATGTCTAATGTTGATACAAGATAAGTTCTCATGAGAAAAATTACTTAGATAATGGAAGCTACATTTTTTCAAGCTCTCAATAAAAAAAATATCAAATCACCTTCCTGAAGTGATTACCCTTTTATGCTTTCATTGATAGCAGGTAAGTGATTATTTGCCTTCACTTACATATTATTAATTACTGGCAAGATAAACAAGAACAGAGAAAAACAATGTATTTCATTTATATATAGGAGAACAATAAATTTGATGGGAAAAGTAAGGGAGGGGAGAAGGAAGGAAAATAAAAGTAGTGAAAATGTAGTATAATGCAATTTGAATTATTTGAAAAAGATGGAAAGCCATGTTAATCAACATCATACGATTTTTCGAATGACAGAGTAAGAAGAAACTTAAGAACTGTGCAATCAGTGATCCTAGATTTAACAATCTGTGGTTAACTTCTGTGGATTGTTTATCCTGTGTGTTCTTGATGTTTGTTTCTTGTCAATAAGAAGAATCAAACCAAGATATGTCAGTTTATCATGATTATAACTGCTGCACCAACTTGGCCTATTTTCTTGACTGCCATGTCAAAACTTAAGAAACCTGGAGTTACTCTATAAATGTCCACTGAAAAAATGAAAGAAGTGAAAAACGTGGAATTTATAGTTTTCACATTCTCATACTTCTTGTAGCTCAACAGCAGCTTGTGTTTTGAAACATTTGCTGCATGCTGTGAACTGACAGCCAGACTTCAAAGTGCAATTCTTCTTACACAAGGACAGTTCAACCTTTTTCTCCTTTTGGCAAGGAATCAATAATGCATTCAATTGTAGAATATGCATTCTGTTAGAAAAACATTGTATTGTATTAATTTGTTTTTATGATAATACCTGAAGTATACAAGGATGAAGACATGGCTCTGTCTTAAATTAAGGAAAGCTGAGAGATCTAATCCAGCTTTACAAATGTGTGATGCTGTTCCTAGTTTTCCCTATCCCTGAATAGTATAGAAAACCCACAGATGTGAAGAAGCCATATTAGGACTTCTGTGTGTGTATCTTAATCTAGGACAGTGGTTCTCAACCTTCCTAATGCCGCGACCCTTTAATACAGTTCCTCATGTTGTGGTGATCCCCAGTTTCATTGTTAGAAATGGAACATAATTAAAGCATAGTGATTAATCACAAAAACAATATGTAATTATATATGTGTTTTCCGATGGTCTTAGGCGACCCCTGTGAAAGAGTCATTTGACCCCCAAAGGGGTCGCGACCCACAGGTTGAGAACCGCTGATCTAGGAAAATAAAGTTTACTAATACAATAAATGACACAAAAAATTGAGATATTTATTTGTGTTTTGTTCTTGGTGAACTAGCAGTTATGCAAAAAGGACAGAGGACAGTCAGGCCTTTGCTATGTCATCTTCTTTTCGTAGGTAGCAGAGAAAAGAGGTCTGGTTCACGGACTCTTAGCGTCTTAGGAGTTGTCCTGAATTAAAACCCCACTCAGGTCATTATTAGGGAAGAGAAATAGTTTGAGAAAAGAGGAGCATAGAGGTGACTCTTTAAGGCAGGGGCAGGAAATGTCTGGCACACCAGCTTTATAAATCATTTGGTCTGGCCCTGCCAAGGCATTAGGGGTGAGTTAATTAAATGTTTCACCAAGTACAGTAAGCTACTTTTTAAGTTGATCATTTTGTATAGACCTTGAATGATGTTATAAATATCCAAATGGCCCTTGGCAGAAAAGAGGTTCCCTACCCCTGCTTTAAGTTCAAAGCTAGAGTAGTCCAAAAGTGGGTGATCTGGACCTGTGGGGAACTGGGGACAGGGGAAAAAAGGAAACACAATCATTACCCATTAACCTCACTATAACTAGAAAAGGAAAGTGTGAAGTGTTGAAACAGGAATTTTAGGGGAATATAGGCAGGCTTAGGGAAATTTTAGAATTGGGGTCCATGGAAAAACACAGGGCTACAGACTGGGAGAAAATACATTTCCATAACACAAGGAAGCCTGGTGCAGCTACATTTCCATAAGACAAGGGAGCAGCAACAGATACATTTCCATAAGACAAGGGAACTGGAAGTAGCCAAAAAAGGTCTGTATTTACAAAATAAAGAAAGAGGAAGAAAGCCCAGAGGGAACTGAAGGACAATGAGGGAGGAGGTCCTTGGGAATCACTATAGTAACCAATTTGAAAAGGAATATGGGGATATCAGGGCACAGGAACAGCAGCCTTTATAAACAATGGAAACAGAAAGTTGGTGGGTTCCTTACCCCCTCCCCACCTGGGAGTCCATTCTGTGGGACTCTTTCCCTCTTCCCACATGAGAGTCTGTACTTGTTCTTCAATAAATCTACGCCTTTGCTATATACCCTCTGTCTGTGGATTCATTCTTTGACTCTGACAGACAAAGAATCCAGGTTCTAGGCCAAAAATTCTGTATCAGTGTCACTACTGCATCCATCTTAGATACCTGAGAGATGGTGTGGTCCAGGATTTATAAAAGGGTTGTGAACCAGTGTCTAACTGGTGAGGTTGTTAAATAATTGAAATATCACACTTGCTACACTACTTTACTTTCACTCTCCCTCTTGTAAGCATGAGGAGAAGGTGATGATATCATCTATATCCAGAACAATGCGGCATCATATTATAGGTAGAAGAAATTAAAGAGTTCTCTGAAATGAAACTGAAGATTTACTAAAACTCTAGATTAAATATATACCATGACTTAATATAAAACTCTCAATTTTTGTATTCCTTTTCATGTTCCTGTTAGTTAAGAAACTTCCCTACTAAAGATTTATTTTATCAATTGTAGGTCTTTGCTTTCTCCTATGAAAATGCATATACATGGGTCAATAATCTGCTAGTTTCTGGGCATTATATTGATCCTTCCAGTTTATTTTTCTATTGTCATTGTTTGTATTCCAGTAGACTCTCATCTCCTTAAATAACATTTTTCTGGAGTAAACGAACATGATCTCACAAGGAGTTTAATTATATCTGAGCAGAACAATAGTTTGGGCCGTTTATCTGCTTGAACTCAAAGTGAACCTGAACCTTTAAAGCTGTTTTTGAGACCAAACTGCTGATGGAAACAAAAAATATGCTTCCCTGGTTACTCGTTAAAAGAGCAAATCTTTTTTTTATTTATTTTTTGTCATAACTAGAAATTCGTGATCATAAAACTCATTAAAATTCCTATATAGAGTGTAAATATGACTATTGATGATACAATATCCTAAAAATTCAAGTTCTATTAAAGAGGCCAAAGTGCTTCACAGATTGAGCAATTTTTAAGTTCCTTAATTAGAACTAAATTAATTAGAAAAAAATTTACAAGAAAATAATTTCTGGAATTGAATGTTATGTTCCCAATTTTAAAAAATAAAATGGATTTACATACAAAGGTAAAAATGAATGCCTTATTAGTTCTGTTAATGGTAGCCTATCTTTTACCAGAATAATAGTCCATCATTTGGTTAACTGAATACGAAGTCACTGAAGAGCAAACCAAAGCAGGCTGTTATGCCCAGATTTCAAGACTCCCAAGAAACCACATCAGGGAGCCAGCCAATCCTATGAAAAAGCATAAGAATCTGTATTTCAAGCTAGCTTGAGCTCTCCATCCACCAGACTCACCGACACATCGGCAAACCGAGTGGCTGAGAGAGAGCAAACCCCGCCTAGAGACCGGTTATAAAGAGGGGGTTGGAGTAAGGGGAGGAGAAAGGACTGTGCTCTGCCGATTGGCCAGGCGCAAGTCGATGTCTTGTTCCTGGGTGTGGCTAGCAGAGTCTTAGACTTCCGGGAAGATGCTCCTTGCCAAGCACGTGGCCAAGGTAAGATGGAGGACGTAGCCCTTACCCTGGGCAAGGTGGAGGGCCTAGCCCTCGCCCTTTCACAGGCAAACACTAGATGGGATCAGACCCTAGTGAAAAAGGAACCACTCTCTTGAGAGCCAAATTTATATGGGATTTCTACTGAGGGAACCATAATAGAGTCTATAAGTACTCTATCTACAGGGTTCAAATCAAGAACTACAGTCTGATTGGCCTCTTCAATCAGAGGAGACTGGAGCTGCCTAAGTGGTTGGATACTGTGACTGGATACATCATGAAGAGGACAGAGCCATAGTGGAGGGAACCTTCAGAGCTGTGTAAAACACTTTGACCAAATATTGACTAACTGCTGAGCCCTATGCAGGTAAGACTGTAAACAGTTCAAGAAAAATCAATACATGGAAGGGTGGAAGAGTTGAGCAGAGATTTAAATTTCTGTCTTCCAAAGGGAAGGCAGAATTTCAGTCTCTTCAAATAAACATAGTTGAGGAAGTACTTCCTGCCTTTGTTGAAACCCCAAAGAGCACTGCCTTAAAAACATGTAACCTGGGACTATGGGATTCACTGCAGAATTGTGGGCAAACTGAAATGGAACGTAACAACCACAAAAACAACACAAAAAACACAAGCCTACAGGAGTCCAAGGTGACCTCCCGAAGAGTTGCTGCCAGAGGAATCAAACAGAAGTAGGGTTTCTATAATATATCAGATAAGATGTCCGGATATAATACAAAGTTATTACCCCCTGGAGCAATATGCGAAATTAAACCATGGGCAAGGGGAATACAAATCAGTAGGGGGGGGAAATCCACAAACTACAAAGTTAAATTAGCACAGAAGGACATGGAAATGACCATGCTAAATAAAACAGCTTAGTAAACAACAGAAGGAAAATGGATGAGTAAGTAGAAAACTCAAGGTCTGTAAAAAGAAACAAAATGGAAAACTTAGCACTGAAACTAAGATAACAAACATTTTTAATCACTGGATGAGATTAACATCAAAGTGGACAGAACAGGGAAAAAAATCAACATAGGAGGTAGTATAGACAAATAATACATATTTAGTTTAAACAAAGATGGCACACAAAATCATAAAAAAAGTAAAGGGTAGAAAAAGTTATACCACACGAAAGATAGGAATGTTATGCCCAAACTTCAAGATTCCCAAGAGCCCACCAGGGAGCCAGCCAGTCCGATGCAAAAGCAAAGAGTCCTTTATTTCAAGCTAGCTCAAGCTCCCCGTCCACCACACTCACCGACACAATGGCAAGCCAAGTGGCCGAGAGAGAGAAGCCTGATGGGACCAGGAGTTTTATAGGGGGGTGGAGTAAGGGCGGGAGAGGGGACTGTGGGCCCCGCTGATTGGCCAAGCGCGAGTCGGTGTCTCATTACACAGGATGTGGTCATAGTGATGGCGTGCACTTCCCTTGATTATCATTGGTTAGTCCAGAGAAATCCTGGGTGTGGCTAGCAGAGGCTTCTTCCAGGAAGAAGCCTTTGCCGAGCACATGGCCCTGCTCAAAAATGGAGGACCCAGGGTAAGATGGAGGGCGCAGTCTCCCCGCCCCTTCACTGAGAATGTGGGGAAGGGCAGGGGCCGAGTGTCCGCAGGTTTGAGATCTTGCCCTTTCAAGGAAAACTGGTGGAATAATATAAAGTCAAAATAAAATCAAGTTGAAGAATACTACAAATACATCTAATTTAATTATGTTAAAGTGTCAATTAATTATAGTTAAAAAGACATAAACTGAATGTGTATTGTAAGACTGAAAACAGAGAAAGAGCATTATTCATGCTGGCAAAGACATGGAAACAACTGAATGTCCCTCAATAAATTAGATAAAGAAGATACAAAACATATACAAAATAGAATACTATTCAGCCATAAGAAAATATGAAAACTATCTTATATTACAACATCAGTGGATCATGAGAATGTCAGATAGAAAATAAGTCAGATAGAAAAAGTCAAGCACCATACGATTTCACTAATATGTAACACATAAAACTGAAAACAATTAATGAACAAACAAGACAAATAAAAGCTCATAGACAAAGACAACAGTATGGTGGTTACCAGTAGGAAAGGAGGTGGAGGGTAGTGAATGGTAGAGGGGTGTAGAGTGTATGGTGATGGAAAGAGATATGACTTTGGGTGGTGGGCACACAATGCAATGTACAGATGATGTATCATAGAATTGTACACTTGAAACTGACATCATTTTATTAACCAGTGTCACCCCAATACATTTAAATAAATAAATAAAACTGATGAACAGAAACAGATCCAGAGACAGAGAAGCATGGATCAGACCCTTGAACCTCAGAGGGAATGCAGGGGAGGGTGGGGGGAAAGGGGAGAGATCAACCAAAGGACTTGTATGCATGCATATAAGCATAACCAATGGACACAAACACTAAGGGGGTGAGGGCATGAGGGGGAGTCGGGGGCAATGAGGGGATAAAGGCACATATGTAATACCTTAATCAATAAAGAAAAAAATCAATATCCCATTTCTCTAGTTAAAATAGAGAATAGACTTCCCTTCTCTTAGAGCATTTACTTCAGAAAACTTGGTAATTGTGAATTTTTTTCTCTGCCCTTTTGAGTGGTATGAAAATCTTTAAAAAAGTAAATAAGCATCTTGACAGTTTTAAAACAAGGAATCATTTCCTCAAGGACCTGAGAGCCATCTGATGATATAACCATAAAGGAATATAGTGCCTCTATCTCACAGTCTCTTTGAGAGAATAAGAGCCTAATTTCAGTGGCTCCAAGTTAGAAGCCGGTGGCCTGTTATAGAAAAAGGAGAAATTCGGTTTTTTTTAGATAAAAGCAATAAGTAAACACAAATGAGTGTAGCATGAACTGTGTGTGAGAAATGGTGCTATCAAATCCCCTTTCTTGTGTTAGCCGTTATCTACACATGTATGATATGGGTTGTATCTGTTTGACCGTACAAAAGGATGAATTCCTTTCTGTCCTTACAATCTCTTCAGTGGAGTGCCTATAATGTTCATTACAGGATTAATGCGTATTCAATAATAAAAGTGTTTCCTTTTGCTTCAACTTTTGTGAAGAGGTTTGCTAGATTTTCAACAGGTTTTGTTTTAAATTATGTTTCCCCAAACTGTCTGCCCCATAATAACAAAGCTTTAAAATATGTGAAGCAAAACTGGTAAAACTAACTGGATTAATTGAGAAATCCATAGTCTAATTTTGATGTTTTCAACTTTCCTCCCTCAATGATTGATAGCAATTTGATTAATCATCTATAAATAATATGCATGATTGGAAAAATATTATGAGACAACTGATTATATTAAAATACATAATAAAATGTAGATTGAGCCCTAGCTTGGTGGTTCTGCTGGTTGGAGCGTCATCTGTATGCATATGGAAGGCAACCAATCAATGTTTCTCTCTCACATCAACGTTTTTTTTCTCTAAAACTGATTAAAAAAACAAACATATCCTCATATGAGAATTATCCTATATAATAAAAGGCTAATATGCAAATTGACCAAACAGAACAACCTGTCACTATGACGCACACTGACCACCAGGATGCAGACGCTCAATGCAGGAGCTGCCACCTGATGGTCAGTGCACTCCCACAGGGGGAGCACCGCTCAGCAAGAAGCCAGGCTCACAGCTGGTGAGTGCAGCGGTAGTGGCAGGAGCCTCTCCCACCTCCACAGCAGCACTAAGAATGTCCAACTGATCTCTTAGGCTCGCTCCCAGCAGGGAGCGAGCCTAAGCCATCTGTCAGACATCCCCCAAGGGCTCCTAGACTGCGAGAGGGTGCAGGCCAGGCCGAGGGACCCCCCCCCCAAGTACACAAATTTCATGCACTGGGCCTCTAGTGTGTGTATATATATATATATGATTATGTCAAGTAATCAAAGTGTGCACATTTTTTCATGTGCAAATGGAATAGAAGGTGAGCTATAAAACATTCTCAGTAAATTATTTTAAACATTGAAATATAAAGCATATTCTCTGACAAAAATGTAATAAAGTTAAAAATAAATAATAAGATTTCTACGAAAGCCCCAAATTTGAAAATTAAGGAACATATATCTAAATGAAACAAGGAGCCAAACAAGAAATCATATAATTTGTGGTTCTAAGAGGGAAATGTATGGTTTCATACTCATAATAGAAAAAAAGATAATTAAATCCATTGTCTAAATATCACCTTTAAAAATCAAAGAAAAAAAGACAAACTAAAAGCAAAGCAAGTAAAAAATGTAGAAATTAATGAATTTGAAAACACAAACAATAGAAAAAATAAAGCTATAATTTCATCCTTTGAAAGCTTCAAGAAAATATACAAAAATCTAGATAGAATAATCCTGAAAAGGAATATCTATATATATAAAAGCCTAGATGACTGTCTGATTGTCCGACCATCCAAATGGTACCTATAACACACAATGACCACCAGGGGGCATACACTCAACACAGGAGCTGCCAAGCTGTGGTGACTTGGCAGCTGCAGTTCTCTGGTGACGTACCTGGAACCATTGAGGAGGGAGCCCAATTCTAGGGTGCGTCACCCGAGAATTGTCCTCTCGCAATCCAGGACCCCTCGGGGGGTGTCGGAGAGCCAGTTTGGCCCGATCCCTGCAGGCCAGGCCAAAGGACCCCACCTGTGCATGAATCAGTGCACCAGGCCTCCAGTAAAATAATAAAATGGATGAGAGAAAGGACTTCACCACAGACCCTATAGATACTTTAAAGGCAAATAGAGAAACCATTATAAATAAGCATGGTAATAAATTATATAATTAGATGGCATGAATAAATTCCTTCATATAATTATTCAGCAAAATTAATACAAAGTTTAGAAATATTGTCTCTTTTTAGGTTTTTTTGGACCTAAAATACATGATCCTAGTCATCAAGCCATCTTTGTTGCTATGATAATTAAAGTCTTCATGCATCATTTTATGATCACAAAATTTATTTATAAACTATTTTATGCTTTATTTTATTTTTTTTTTATTTTTTTTTTTTGTTTGTTTTTTTTTTTTTTTTTGTTTTTTGTTTTTTTTTTATTTTCCTCTTAAAGTATTACAAAGGGTATTACATAAGTATCCTTTTTCCCCCCCCCCCCGCCCTTGACAAACCACTACCCTCCCTTACCCCCCAGTGTCTTATGTCCATTAGTTATGCTTATATGCATGCATACAAGTCCTTCGGTTGATCTCTTACTCCCCTCCCTCCTGCCCCCCAACTCTCTCTGGCCTTCCCACTGCAGTTTGACAATCAGTTTGAGGCAGCTCTGCCTCTGTATCTATTATTGTTCAAAAGTTTGTAATGGTCTTTATTATCCATGAATGAGTGAGATCATGTGGTATTTTTCCTTCATTGACTGGCTTGTTTCACTTAGCATAATGCTCTCCAGTTCCATCCATGATGTTGCAAATGGTAGGAGTTCCTTCTTTTTAACAGCAGCATAGTATTCCATCGTGTAGATGTACCACAGTTTTCTAATCCATTCATCTACTGATGGGCACTTAGGCTGTTTCCAGATCTTAGCTATGGTGAATTGTGCTGCTATGAACATCTGGGTGCATATATCCTTTCTGATAGGTGTTTCTGGTTTCTTGGGATATATTCCTAGTAGTGGGATCACAGGGTCAAATGGGAGTTCCATTTCCAATTTTTTGAGGAACCTCCATACTGCCTTCCATAGTGGCTGCACCAGTCTGCATTCCCACCAGCAGTGCACAAGTGTTCCTTTTTCTCCACATCCTCTCCAGCACTTGTCGTTTGTTGATTTGTTGATGATGGCCATTCTGACAGGTGTGAGATGGTACCTCATTGTTGTTTTGATTTGCATCTCTCGGATGATTAGTGACTTTGAGCATGTTTTCATATGTCTCTTGGCTTTCTGAATGTCCTCTTTTGAAAGGTGTCTATTTAGATCCTTTGCCCATTTTTTGATTGGATTGTTTATCTTCTTTTTGTTAAGTTGTATGAGTTCCCTATAAATTTTGGAGATTAAGCCCTTATCAGATATGACGTTGGCAAATATGTTTTCCCACGAGGTGGGTTTTCTTGTTGTTTTGTTGATGGTTTCTTTTGCTGTGCAGAAGCTTTTTATTTTGATGTAGTCCCATTTGTTCAGTTTCTCTTTAGTTTCAACTGCCCTAGGAGCTGTATCAGTGAAGAAATTGTTTTGGCATATGTCTGAGATTTTGTTGCCTTTGTATTCTTCTAGAATTTTTATGGTTTCCTGTCGTACATTTAAGTCCTTTATCCATTTTGAGTTTATTCTTGTGTATGGTGTAAGTTGGTGGTCTAGTTTCATTTTCTTGCATATGTCTGTCCAATTTTCCCAACACCATTTATTGAACAGACTATCTTGGCTCCATTGTATGTTCATGCCTCCTTTGTCAAAAATTAATTGAGCATATTGGTTCGGGCTAATTTCTGGACTCTCTATTCTATTCCACTGATCTATATGTCTGTTCTTGTGCCAGTACCAGGCAGTTTTGAGAACAGTGGCTTTGTAATACAGCTTGATATCTGGCATTGAGATCCCACCTACTTTGTTCTTTCTCAGGATCGTTGCAGCTATTCGGGGTCTTTTTTTATTCCAGATGAATTTTTGGAGAGTTCGTTCTAGATCTTTGAAGAAGGCCATTGGTATTTTAATGGGAAGTGCGTTGAATGTATAGATTGCTTTGGGTAGTATGGACATTTTAATGATGTTGATTCTACCAATCCAAGAACATGGTACGTTCTTCCATCTGTTTATGTCTTCCTCTATCTCTTTTTTCAACGTCCTGTAGTTTTCTGAGTAGAGGTCTTTAACCTCTTTGGTTAAGTTTATTCCTAGGTATCTTAATTTTTTTGGTGCGATGGTAAATGGGATTGTTTTTCTGATCTCCCTTTCTGAAAGTTCACTGTTGGTGTATAGAAATGCCTCAGATTTCTTGGGGTTAATTTTGTATCCTGCTACATTGCCAAATTCATGTATTAAGTCTAGTAGCTTTTTGATGGAGTCTCTAGGGTTTTGTATGTATAATATCATGTCATCTGCAAATAAGGACAGTTTTACTTCCTCTTTTTCAATTTGGATGCCTTTTATTCCTTCTTCTTGCCTAATTGCAATGGCTAATACTTCCAGTACTATGTTGAACAGGAGTGGTGAGAGTGGGCATCCCTGTCTTGTTCCTGTTCTTAGGGGAAATGGTGTTAGTTTTTGTCCATTGAGTATGATGTTGGCTGTGGGCCTGTCATATATGGCTTTTATTATGTTGAGGTATGATCCTTCTATTCCCACCTTTCTGAGAGTTTTTATCAAAAATGGGTGTTGGATTTTGTCGAATGCTTTTTCTGCATCAATTGATATGACCATGTGGTTTTTTTCTTTCAATTTGTTTATGTGATGTATCACATTTATTGATTTACGGATGTTGTACCATCCTTGCATCTCTGGGATGAATCCTACTTGGTCATGGTGTATGATCCTTCTGATGTACTGCTGGATCCGATTTGCTAAGATTTTGTTGAGGATTTTGGCATCTATGTTCATGAGGGATATTGGCCTGTAATTCTCTTTCATTGTGATGTCTTTACCTGGTTTTGGTATTAGGGTGATGCTGGCTTCATAGAATGAGCTTGGAAGCGTTCCTTCCTCTTGAATTTTTTGTAGTAGTCTGAGGAGGGTAGGTTTTAGTTCTTCCTTGAATGTTTGGTAGAACTCCCCTGTGAAGCCGTCTGGCCCTGGGCTTTTGTTTGCTGGAAGCTTTCTGATGACTGCTTCAATTTCTTCCATAGTTATTGGCCTATTGAGGTTTTTAGATTCTTCCTGATTGAGTTTTGGAATGTTGTATTTTTCTAGGAATTTGTCCATTTCCTCCAGGTTGTCCAGTTTGTTGGAGTAGAGTTGCTCGTAGTATTGTTTAACAATCATTTGTATTTCTGTGGGGTCTGTTGTTATTTCGCCTCTATCATTTCTGATTTGGTTTATTTGGGACCTCTCTCTTTGCTCCTTGGTGAGCCTGGCTAGGGGTTTGTCAATCTTGTTTATCCTTTCAAAGAACCAGCTCTTGGTTTCATTGATTTTCTGTATTGTTTTTTTGGTCTCTATTTCATTGATTTCTGCTCTAATCTTTATTATCTCCTTCCTTCTGCTCACTCTGGGGTTTTCTTGTTGCTCTCTTTCTAATTCTTTGAGTTGTAGAGTTAGATGATTGACTACCATTTTTTCTTGTTTTTTGAGATAGGCCTGTAGAGCTATAAACTTCCCTCTCAGGACTGCTTTCATTGTGTCCCAGAGGTTTTGGATTGTTGTGTTTTCATTGTCATTAGTGTCCAGGATGTTTTTAATTTCTTCTTTGATGTCATCAGTAACCCAATCAATATTTAATAACATGCTATTCAGCTTCCAAGTGTTTGAGTATTTTGGGTTGTTTTTATTGTAGTTTATTTCTAACATTATGCCATCGTGGTCTGTGAAGAAGCTTTTTATGATTTCAATCTTCTTGAATTTGTGGAGACTTTGCTTGTGACCCAATATGTGGTCTATTTTTGAATATGTCCCATGAGCACCTGAGAGGAATGTATATTCCGCAGCTGTGGGGTGAAGTGTTCTGAAGATGTCAATTAAGTCCATCTGATCTAGTGAGTCATTTAGGATTGCTGTTTCTTTGCTGAGTTTTTGTCTAGCGGATTTATCCAGTGATGTCAGTGGCGTATTAAAGTCCCCTACTATGATTGTATTGTTGTCGATCTCTCCCCTGATATCTTCCAGAAGTTTTCTTATGTATGTGGGTGCTCCTGCATTGGGTGCATATATGTTTACCAGGGTTATATCTTCTTGTTGTATTGATCCCTTTAGTATTATGAAGTGGCCTTCCTTATCTCTGGTTATGGCCTTCACTTTGAGATGTACTTTGTCAGATATAAGTATTGCTACCCCAGCTTTCTTTTCCTTTCCATTTGCATGAAAGATATTTTTCCATCCCTTCACTTTCAGTCTGTGTGAGTCCCTTCTAATGAGGTGGGTCTCTTGTAGACAGCAGATGTATGGGTCATGTTTTTTTATCCATTCAGCCACTCGATGTCTTTTGGTTGGAGCATTTAGTCCATTTACATTTAAAGTTATTATTGAAAGGTATTTGTTTGTAGCCATTTCTTTTTGTGTGTGTGTGTGTGGCTGTTTTCTTTCTGAGCTTGATATTTCTTCTTTTTACACCAGTCCCTTTAGCATTTCTTGCATGGCTGGCTTGGTGGTGATAAACTCCCTTAGCCCTTTTTTGTCTGTGAAGCTTCTTATTTCCCCTTCAATTTTGAATGATAGCCTTGCTGGATAGAGTATTCTTGGATTCAGTCCTTTGCTTTGCATCACTTTGTAGATTTCCGTCCATTCTTTTCTGGCCTGATGTGTTTCTGTTGAGAAATCATTTGATAATCTAATGGGAGATCCCTTGTATGTTACTTTCCGTCTCTCTCTTGCAGCCTGTAAGATTCTCTCTTTATCCTGAACATTTGCCATGGTAATTATGATGTGTCTTGGTGTGGGTCTTTTCGGGTTCACCTTGTTTGGGACTCTCTGGGCTTGTGTGACTTTTTTCTTCCCCACCTCAGGGAAGTTTTCTGATATTATTTCTTCGAATAGGCTTTCTAATCCATGTTCATCTTTCTGTTGTTCTGGCACCCCTATTATTCGTATGTTGTTTCGTTTCATGTTGTCCCAAAGCTCCCTTAGGCTCTCCTCCTGTCTTTTAATTTTTTTCTCCATTTGCCGTACAGTTTGAGTGTGTTTTGCTTCCTTGTCTTCTAATTCACTAATTCGGTCCTCCGCTTCTCCCAGTCTACTGTTGATACTTTCAATGGAGTTTTTTATTGAAGCTATGTCACTCTTCATTTCTTCTTGGGACTTACTTAAGTTGTTGATTTTTTCATCTGTTTCTTCTAGCTTCTTGCATAAGTAGTTGAGTTTTTCATCTGTTTCTTCTTGCTTCTTGAACATGTGGTGCATGTACTCTAGGAACCTTATTCTGAATTCTTTTTCCGTCATGTTGCATATCTCTGTCTCACTTAGCTGCTTTTCTGGCGAGTCCTCCTTTTCTTTCCTTTGGGGGTTTCTTTGCCTACCCATGTTTGATCTCGCTGACATATGTAGATGTTGAGGTGTTCAGTGGCTGCTCCCTGGGTGGCAGGGGCTCCTTGGGTTGTGGTTGCTGCTCAGACGGTTGCGGTAGCAGCTGCTTTCCAGTTGGCAGCAGCTCCTCTGGTGGGTGTTGTTCACAGCTGTGTTGGCTCTTCTGGCTGGTGGGGGGAGGCTTCACGTACAGTTGCTGTTCCACAGACAGAGGGTGTGGTGATCAGGAGGCTGTGGTGATCAGGAGGCTGCGGTGATCAGGGGGCTGCTGTTGCTTGGATCTGCTGCGTTGATTTAAAGGCACAAAATACAACAGAGCAAGGCACAACGTACCAGGCACTGAACACAAGTATATTCACAATATTAATAACTCCAAATAAAGGTGACCACCCGAATTAAGAGAATTAGGGGATAAGGGAGAAAGAAGAGAAGAAGATAAAAGAGAGAACAGAAAAGAAAAATAAGAAAAAAACAAACAAAAAAGGAGTGCAAAAATAGAATTGGGAAAAAAGAGGGGGGAAAAAAAGAGAGCGAAAAAAGAGAATGAAGTAGAAGTGGGGAAGAGACTCCCCGTATGAGGAGCAAACTCCAATAGAACTGCCACTAATCTCAACAAATTCCAGCAACAGATCCCTGGAGATGAATGCAAACTACAAACCACCAATAATATCCAGAGGGGTAAGGGAAAACAGAAGCACAAAAATAACTGGGGTGGGGTGGGGGAGGGAAGGGAAAAACCAGCAGAAAAAAAAAAGAAAAAGAAAAAGAAAAAGAAAAACAACCTCACAACCAGTCCTAAAAAAGAAGAAAAAACACAAAACAAAACAATCAAACAAATTTAAAAAAAAAAAAAAAAAAAAAAAAGCCCAATATATTCAACAATGAAGAAAACAATAGAAAGATAAGAGAGAAAAAAAATGGTTGGAAAGTGAAGAAGGATAAAGAATAGGTGTATAAGGATTTAGAGCAGTAGATTGGAAATAGGATATATACGTAGGGTGGAATTAGACAGGGGGTAAAAAGAGGGAATTGGGAAAGTCTGGAGCAGGAATAGGGTAAGAGAAACAGGACACCAAAAGGGGAAAAGTAAGGAAGAGGGTTTTAGCAAAGAGGTGGAATTGAGATAGGGAAAATTAATGCTAAAGGAACGATGAAAATAGAATGGAGAACACTAATCCCAAAAGAAAATAAAGAGAAAATAAAATGGCACTTTAAAAAATGGTAAAATGGTAGGAGTAATAATACTGGTTAAAAATAAAAATGTGGTAATTGAAAGGGTAAAATCAGGTGATGGAAAAAGAAGAAAAAGAGAAAAAAAAATTGGTTTCTTAGTAAAAAGGTGAAAAAATTAAAAAGAAAAAGAAAAAGAAAAAATTTGCAGTAGTGATGGTCTTTCGGTTCTTCTACTCTTCAGCCTGGTTCGCCTTAGTCCTGCCAGGTATTTAGGAGAGTGTTGAATTTGCCTGCATTACACTGTTCCTCCGTGTTGTAAATCACAGTCCTGATTTTAAAGCAGGCCGTATTTGTGATCCAGTCTGCCTTAATTTGTATTCCCCTAAGAGTCAGTTTGTGGCTCAACCTCTGGGTGGCAGTGTTTTTGGGTTGGCCTCTGAGGCTATACAGCTTCTCTATCCTTTTTTAATCCTTACCCTGCTCTGTGTTGTTGGTGGGACTGAAAATCCCTCTATAGGCCAGACCCTGGTAACTCCCAGGGACTAATCAGCTTGTTTTAGTCCTTTATCTCATACAGGGTGGAATCTGGGTGTGGCTGTGCTCCTTGCCTGGGGGGCTGGGGGGAGGAATTCCACCCTCTGGAGGAATGGCTGCCCCAGTCCTGGGCCCAGGGGTGTCTCAGCACTCAATTCGCTGCCACCTCCTCCGGCTCCCCCTCTTTCCTCAGCCTCTCCCCAGATTCCCCTCGTCTGCACCTTCACCCTCTCTTCAGCACAGGTGAGTGTCTGTATCCGAACTGTCCTATGAGCAGGGTTCAGTGAAAACAAAGAAACAGACAAACGCCGGCCGGCCGCGGAAACGCTCCTCTTACCGGTCTGGGAAACGCTCCTCTTACCAGCACTGCATGGTCTGGGAAACGCTCCTCTCTTATGGGCACTGCATGGTCTGATCAGTTCCTCAGGATGCCCCCTTTAGTCTCAGTTCTCCGCAATCACAAAATCCAAATCTCAAATCTCCTGGCGCCAGCAAACCCGCGGAACTCCTTACCCTGGTCAGGGTCTGTGTCTGTCCCAAGAGACGCGGCTGTCTGCCATGCGGTCTCCCTCCGACCCTCTGGGCTCAGGTCTGGCAAACTTTCCTGCCCAGATCCCTGGTTTTTAACCTTTCCAGGGGAGGTCTGCCCTTCCAGGCTGCAAGCCGTCTCACCAGCTGAGTAAATTTGCCAATTCGGGGTGGGTGTTATTAGTTTCAGCTGCTTACTCCGTTTGCTCCGGGTCAAGACCTGGGACGCGTCTGCCTATATCGCCGCCATCTTCTTTTATGCTTTATTTTAGTGATTATAGTTTATTTATATTTACTCCTTCCCAATGTATTTACTACCTTTAAAAGACTTATGTTTGGTTTTTATCTTTTTCTTTTAAAATATGTTTTTAGCATCTATATTTAGATGCTAAAGTTTTAATATCCCGAGGGCTCATTTAAACACCCAATTATTAGCTATTCTTACAAGTCTCAGGTGATATCTCATTGTAGATTTAATTTTTATTTTTCTGATGATTAAAGATATTGAGCACCTTTTAATATGTTTATTGGCCATCTATCTGTCCTCTTTGGAGAAGTGTCTATTCAGGTCCTCTGACATTTTTTATTTGGATTGTTTGTTTGTTTTGGTGTTGGGTTGTATGAGTTCTTTATAAATTTTGGATGTTAACTCCTTATCAAATGCGTCATTGGTAATATGTTCTCCTAATCAGGAGGTTGTCTTTTCATTTTGCTGTGAAAAAACTTTTTATTTTGATGTAATCTCATTTGTTTGTTTTTTCCTTGCTCGATGAGATATATCAGAAGAAATACTGCTAAGAGAAATGTTAAGAGACTCTACTGCCAATGTCTTCTTCCAGGAATTGTATGGAATACAATTTGAGTCTTACATTTAAGTCTTTAATCCATTTTAAGTTTATTGCATATGATATAACAAGATCTAGTTTCATTTTTTTTGCATGTACCTGTCCAATGTTCCCAACACCATTTAATGAACAGTCTGTCTTTATCCCATTGTATGTTCTTGCTTCCTTTGCCAAATGTCAGGATGGCTATCATCAATAAATCAACAAGCATGTTGATAAGGCTATGGAGAAAAGGAAGATCCAGTCCACTGCTGGTGAGAATGCAAGTTGGTGTAGCCACTATGGAAAAGAATATAGAGGGTCCTCAAAAAAAATTAAAAATGGAAATGCTTTATGATTTAGCAAGCCCACTTTTGGGTATACATCTGAAGACACTCAAAACACTAATTCAAAAGAATATAGACACCCCTATGTTCATTGCAGCATTATTTACAATAGCAAATATATGGGAGCCATCCAACTGTCCATCAGTAGATGAGAGGATAAACAAGTAGTGGTACTTATATGCAATGGAATGTCACCTGGTCGTGAAAACAAAATCTTTACCATTTATAACATCATGGATAGACCTAGACGGCATTATGCTAAGTGAAATAAGTCAGTCAGAGAAAGAGAAATACCATATGATTTCACTTATATGTGGAATCTAAAGAACAAAATAAATGAACAAA
Source organism: Myotis yumanensis (assembly GCF_028538775.1). Classification (NCBI taxonomy): domain Eukaryota; kingdom Metazoa; phylum Chordata; class Mammalia; order Chiroptera; family Vespertilionidae; genus Myotis; species Myotis yumanensis. Next base: position 7,487,634 of record NW_027223772.1, read on the forward strand.
TAAAATAGAAATAGCCTCAAAGATACAGAAAAAAGACTGATGGTTTCCAGAGGAGTGGGGGGATGAGGAACTGGGTGGAAAAGTGAAGAGATCAAGAAGTACAAATTAATAGTTACAAAATAGTAATGGGAACGTAAACTACAGCATAGGGAATATAGTCAATAATGTTGTAATAACTATACTAGTATATGGAGTCAGATGGGGACTGGAAATATTGGGGGGGATCACTTTTTAAAGTAACTAACTAACCACTATGCTGTACTCCTGAAACCAATACAAAATAATATTGAATATGAACTGTAATTGAAAAATAAAATTTAACAAATAAATCTATATATATAAAAGCGTAAGCTACAATCCAACTGTTCGACCATCCGACCAGTAGCTATGACACACAATGACCATTAGGGGGCAGATGCTCAATGTAGGAGCTGCCAAGCTGCAGTGACTTGGCAGCTGCAGTTCTCAAGTGACACACCCAGAACCAGAGAGAAGGAAGCCTGATTCTGGGGTGTGCCACCCAAGAACCACCCTCTCACAATCCAGGACCCCTCAGGGGATGTTGGAGAGCCAGTTTCGGCCCTATCCCCGCAGGCCATGCTGTGGGACCCCACCTGTGCACGAATCCGTGCACCGGGCCTCTAGTAAAACAACAAAAAGATAAACACCTAATTGACACTTTAAACCAAGAGCAGACATTGTACTCAGGCAAACACTTGATTTCAAGGTAACAGAAGAGATGTGTTCATGCACGTGTGTATGTATGTATGTCATAGGTATTAAATGTTATCACATGTGGATGTGGGTTAATAATTGGATTCCATATCATCTAGATAAAACAATCATTATATCACTGTAGTAATTAACACTTGAAATTGTGATCCTTAATAAAGTAGAATCCTACCATCACATAGATCATTTGATAAAATTTCTATTACATATTGAACTATTAAAATTCAGAGGAGACAGAGACACATGATATTCTGTGTACAAAGCTACTGATGCACTCTGAAGAAATGAGAGCCACATGAATTTCTAAATCAATATCCTCTCTTGATATAAGCTCGCATCTCTTAATTTGTTCAGCAGTTTCTGCTGGCATTGAATTATATGAACCATCGGGGAAAAGCCAGCTTATTTACACAGTCACTCACTCAGAAACTCCAAGTGGCAGAAGTGATTCCCTGTAACTGTCACATGGTCCTCGGCAGGAGATCCTGACTTCACAAGCCCCTTTAAACACATCTGAATAGGATATAGCCTTTTAACACTATTTCTGCAACACACAGTGATGGAAAACTTTCAAGCTCCTCAAATTAGCATAATCTTTAGTGCATTAAATATACAGTTCCCCTGATTGGATAACCAGTAACAATATTTTTAAAACTTATAATTGCCTATTTAGTAAAAAAAAAAAAAAGTTAAACCCTATTCTAGTCAGTAGAAAACAAATCACATTGAGAATCAAAAAATGTGATTTGATTCTATTCATTATTTCAGAAGCCCAGTGACTCAAGCTTAGGTCTGACAAAAGCAAGAAAGTCCACAATTTAACTGTCTACCAACAACACTACCAAGATTTCTCTCATTTATTTTCTTATAAAAACCACAACTGAATAATTATGGAATGCTATTAAAATCTCCTAAATAAAATGATTATATTCTAACAGCCCACATATACCAGGAAGAGGTTTCATAGTTCACAGTTACCCTTTATGACACAGGATGGCTGAAAGGCACTCCCAGTTTGTGTGAAACCATGACATAAATGAGCATAGGTGGGTCAGCTTCCGATGGAATAAAGGGATCTGCATTAACTTTCAGGGGTAAATATTTATGGGGCATCTATTCTCAAAAGCAGGTGATGATGAGAAAACAGTGTTTTTATTAAACAAACATGACAGTGACATGGTTATCACATTTCCAGACACTGCTTTTCTAATATGCAACATATATTTACAGACCCACATGTCATAATTTTGGGTGTATATTACATGTTTAATTTTTCATGAATTAACAATGGTTTAATTGACATAGTCAATAAAGTAAAATAGATAAAAACAAAATTGAAAGAATAGGTAAAAGCAGAGTGTGTACTAATATACCGGAAGTGTAGGATAAAAACCACAACCCACTATCTATGAGCATTTAAAGACTTTTTACAACAGTGGATTTTCTTCTGGGAGTGGAGTGACTATCCTATCTAATAAAAGAGAAACATGGTAATTAGCCGTATGGCCGCTACCCTTCCCATTGGCTAATCACTGAGATATGCAAATTAACTGCCAACCAAGATGGCGGCCGGCAGCCAGACAGCTGATGCGAACAGGGAGGCTTGCTTGCTCCAGTGATGGAGAAAGCCAGGTTCCCTGCCTGCCTTGCCGGCCTCTCAGCTGCTCTCTAAGAAACATTGTAACAAATATAGAAGCTAAACAAAGCCCCAGAAACCTGCTTTAGTCAGCCAGGATCTCAGAGCTGGAGTCGCAACAAAGTTTCAAATACAGAAGATAAACAACGGCCAGAAACCTGCTTTCAGCAGCCAAGGCCTCAGAGCTAAAGCTTGCCCAGAATAAAAAAAAAGGACAGGTTGGGAGCTTCAGTCACCGGCAGCCTGAAAACAGCCCTCAGCCCCTCAGCCAGATTGGCCAGGCACCCCAGTGGGGACCCCACCCTGATCCAGGACACCCTTCAGGGCAAACCAGCCAGCCCCTACCTGTGCACCAGGCCTCTATCCTATATAGTAAAAGGGTAATATGCTTCCAAGCACCGGGATCAGCAGAGCAGCGAGGCCTCCCGGAACCAGGATCAGCATGACAGGGGGCAGGGCCCAAACCTCTTGATCGCCCTGCAGCTCTGTGTGTGACAGGGGGCAGGGCCACAACCTCCCTATCCTCCCTGCTCTGTTCGTGACAAGGGAAGGTGCCCCAACCCCCTGATCAGCCCTGCTCTGTGCCTGATAGGGGGAGCTCCCCAACCCCCTTATCACCCTGCGGCTCTGTGTGTGACAGGGTGCAGCGCCCCAACCCCACCCCCCCCATGGGCCCTGCTCTGTGTGTGATGGGGTAGAGCCATAACCTCCCCATCGGCCCTGCCCTGAGTGTGACAGTGGCGGCGCCCCAACCCCCTGATCCGCCCTGCTCTGTGTGTGACAGGGGGCGGTGCCCCAACTCCCCTATTGGCCCTGCTCTGTGCGTGACAGGGGGGAGCTCCCCAACCCCCTGATGGGCCTTGCTCTGTGCGTGACAGGGGGGAACTCCTCAACCCCCTGATCGGCCCTGCTCTGTGTGTGACAGGGTACGGAGCCCCAACCCCCTTGATGGGCTCTGCTCTGTGCATGACAGGGGCCAGAGCCCCAACCCCCTGATTGGCCCTACCCTGAGCGTGACAGGGGGTGGCGCCGCAACCTCCCCATTGACCCTGCCTTGAGTGTGACAAGGGGCGGTGCCCCAACCCCCCAATCGGCCCTGCTTTAAGCCCGACCAAGGGCTGCACCTAGGGATTGGGCCTGCCTTCTGCCACCCGGGAGCAGGCCTAAGTCAGCAGGTCATTATCTCCCAAGGGGTCCCAGACTGCGAGAGGGCACAGGCCGGGCTGAGGGACCCCCTCTCCCCCCCCCGAGTGCACAAATTGTGCACCGGGCCTCTAGTATAGTTTATATTTAACTAGAGGGTCTCACATCTCTTGGAGATCCTTTTTTTTCTTTACTAAAGACTCTTGGAGACTATTGATCTCAGAAGAGTGTGTGTAAAAGGTTGTGGCAGTAATAACATTAGCAAGGCACACTCCCTATAGAGTGTCTCCAGTACAGAGGAATAGTGGTTTTTAAAAAAAGGAAATGATTGTCACAATGATCAGAAAATATGTTTCCTCTCATGCTATAGATGAGTCTGCGTGTTTAGTCTCCAATGCAATCAGCTTATAATTGATTCAGTGGGCAGCTGCCATGTGAAACTGGGCCTAATTATAGAAGCAAGAGTGGAAAGGTACTCCCCAAATTGCTACAAGATCATTGTGGAAGAGAAGAAATGCAGTTAGATCCATAATTAAGAGATTATTCTAATACAACCTAAAACTACTCTAAAAATGAAGTCTTTAAATAAAGAAATAGAATTAATAAGCTAAGAGAGGAGAGGATATGGAATCATATAAAGTGAACAATTAACTAGGGGAAGCAGAAAAAAGAGAGGATGAGAAAAAAATAAAGGAAAGTATAATGAATAGGAAACTATTGTGAACATGTGGATGTTAACCCAACTATCTATGTCAACACTATATTAAATGTGAATGATCTGCAAAGAACAATTTAAAGACAAAGATTTTTCACAGTGGATTAAAAAACAAAACCTAACTATATTATCTATAAGAATCCACTTTAAATATAGATATAGATAGGATAAAAGTAAAGTGATAGAGAAAGACATACCATGCTAACATTAATAAATATTTTGAATTTCATTAATATACAAGTTATCAAAATCTGTGCAAGTGAAAGCAATGAGTAGAAGAAAATTTATAACATTAAACACATACATTAGAAAAGAAGAAAGATAAAAAGCAAATGACCCAAGCTTTCATTTTGTGAAGAGTAAGAAGAGTAAATTACACTTAAAGAAGCAAAAATATTTTTTAAAATATATTTTTATTAATTTCAAAGAGGAAGGAAGAGGGAGAGAGAGATAGAAACATCAATAATGAACAAGAATCCTTGATTGGCTGCCTCCTGCACACCCACACTGGGAATCGAGCCGACAACCAGGGAATATGGCCTGACTAGAAATCAAACCATGACCTCCTGGTTCATAGGTAAATGCTCAACTACTGAGCCATGCTGGCTGGCTACAGAAATAAATTTGTAAAAGAGAAGAACTCAATAAAATTGAAAACAGGAAAACAATTGAGAGAATCAATAAAACTACCTAAAAGCTGGTTCTTTCAAGAGATAAATAAAAGTGATAATCTTATAATTAGGCTAAGAAAAATGAGAAAAAGACACAATTTACCAAAATCAACAAGGAAAGAGGGATGGTTACTACTGATTCTATGAACATTCTAGAAAGGATAGAGGAATACCATTAAGACAGCAAGCCCCTTCCCTGCTTGCATCACCCTAACCTCGCCTCAGCTTCTGCAATCTCCCTTGCTTCTTCTGCTTCTACTCCAGTAGGGTCTGCTGCCAATCAAGTTTCTGCTGTCTCAAGGGACAGCCCTCACTCCCCAAGCTGCAACAGATACCTGGGAGCTTACCATATAACATAGAAAGAGTGCCTAGGATGTATGTATATGCCATATACGGGAGACAGAGAGCCTGGGAAAATATAAAATGCCAAACCTCACTTTCTTCGGAGCTCAGCCTCTGGAGGGGACTCCACTGAGCCAGCACCGGTGCGAATAAGACAGTTCTTTTCTGAATCTCTGAGTGCTTATGGTTTGTCACTTCCCACCAGCCTGATTTTTGCCATAACACCATGAATGCTATGTGCACAAATTTGGTATATTGGATAATACAAAACAATTTTTTGAAACTACAAAGTATCAACATTCACAAAAGGAGAATCATTGTGGAGGTAGAATGAACACCAAAGAATACATAAGAAAACAGGAAATTTTAATTGTTAGGTAATAAGATTTTAAAGTGTTTTTAATGGAAGTGTAAGATATAACAATATTAAGAAACTTACTCCATTGCCTTGATTACTCTAATGTTTACTGCCTGATTTACTAATGGCTACTAGTGACTAAAATATATATATATATATATATATATATATATATATATATATATATATATATATACTAGAGGCCCAGTGCACAAAAATTTGTGCACTCGGGGCGGGGGGGGAGGGTCCCCCAGCCTGGCCTGTGCCCTCTCGAAGTCTGGGACCCCTCGGGAGATAATGACCTGCTGGCTTAGGCCTGCTCCCGGGTGGCAGAGGGCAGGCCCAATTCCTAAGTGCAGCCCCTGGTCAGGCTCGGAGCAGGGCCGATTGGGGAGTTGGGGCGCCGCCCCATCATGCACAGAGCAGGGCGGATCAGGAGGTTGCAATGCCACCCTCAGTCACGCTCAGGGTAGGGCCAATTGGGGGGTTGGGGCACCACCCCCTGTCACACTCAAGGCAGGGTCGATGGGGAGGTTGCGGCGGCACTCCCTGTCATGCACAGAGCAGGGCCCATCAGGGGGTTGGGGAGCTCCCCCCTATCAGGCACAGAGCAGGGCAGATAGGGAGGTTGTGGCCCCGCCCCCTGTCACACACAGAGCCACAGGGCGATCAGGGGTTTTGGGCACTGCCCCCTGTCACGCTGATCCCGGTGCCGGGAGGCCTCGCTGCTCCGCTGATCCCGGTGCCGGGAGGCATATTACCCTTTTACTATATAGGATAGAGGCCTGGTGCATGGGTCGGGGCCGGCTGGTTTGCCCTGAAGGGTGTCCTGGATCAGGGTGGGGTCCCCACTGGGGTGCCTCGCCAGTCTGGGTGAGGGGCTGAGGGCTGTTTTCCGGAAGCGGGTGACTGAAGCTCCCAACCGCTCCTTTTTTTCATTTTCTTTTTTTAATTCTGGGCCTGGCTTTAGCTCTGAGGCCTCGCTGCTGAAAACATCGATACAATGTTGCGGTCCGGCTGGCTGAACCTGGCTGACTGAAAGCCGGTTTCTGGGCTTTTGTTTAGCTTCTTATTTGCAACATAGTAGATAGTTGCTTAGAGTTGCAGCTGAGAGGCCGGAAAGTGAGGCGGGGAACATTGGAGTCCGAAGTCACTGAAGCAAGCAAGCCTCCCTGCTCGCTTCAGTGAATGGCTGCCGGCCGCCATCTTGGCTGACAGTTAATTTGCATATACTCACTGATTAGCCAATGGGAAGGGTAGCGGTTGTACGCCAATTACCATGTTTCTCTTTTATTAGTGTAGATATATATAATCATAGGGTGTCAAGCATGTCCAATTGTGATATATATGATTGTCCAACATATGATTGTGATATATGATATATATGATTGTGATATATATGATTGTCCAACATATGATTGTGATATATGATATATATGATTGTGATATATATGATTGTCCAACACAATTGGACATGCTTGTCAAGCATGTCCAATTGTGATATATATGATTGTCCAACATATGATTGTGATATATGATATATATGATTGTGATATATATGATTGTCCAACATATGATTGTGATATATGATATATATGATTGTGATATATATGATTGTCCAACACAATTGGACATGCTTGATTGACACCCTATGATTATATATATCTACACTAATAAAAGAGAAACATGGTAATTGGCGTACAACCGCTACCCTTTTCATTGGCTAATCAGTGAGTATATGCAAATTAACTGTCAGCCAAGATGGCGGCCGGCAGCCATTCACTGAAGCGAGCAGGGAGGCTTGCTTGCTTCAGTGACTGCGGACTCCAATGTTCCCCGCCTCACTTTCCGGCCTCTCAGCTGCAACTCTAAGCAACTATCTACTATGTTGCAAATAAGAAGCTAAACAAAAGCCCAGAAACCGGCTTTCAGTCAGCCAGGTTCAGCCAGCCGGACCGCAACATTGTATCGATGTTTTCAGCAGCGAGGCCTCAGAGCTAAAGCCAGGCCCAGAATTAAAAAAAGAAAATGAAAAAAAGGAGCGGTTGGGAGCTTCAGTCACCCGCTTCCGGAAAACAGCCCTCAGCCCCTCACCCAGACTGGCGAGGCACCCCAGTGGGGACCCCACCCTGATCCAGGACACCCTTCAGGGCAAACCAGCCGGCCCCGACCCATGCACCAGGCCTCTATCCTATATAGTAAAAGGGTAATATGCCTCCCGGCACCGGGATCAGCGTGACAGGGGGCAGCACCCAAACCCTCTGATCAGCCCTGCTCTGTGCCTGATAGAGGGGAGCTCCCCAATCCCCTGATTGACCCTGCTCTGTGTGTGACAGGGTACGGAGCCCCAACCCCCCTGATCGGCCCTGCTCTATGAGTGACAGGGGGCAGTGCCCCAAATCCCTGATTGACCCTGCTCTGTGAGTGACAGGGGGCAGCACCCCAATCCCCTGATCTGCCCTGCTCTGTCCGTGACAGGGGGTGGCGCAGCAACCTCCCCATCAACCCTGCCTTGAGTGTGACAGGGGGCGGTACCCCAACCCCCCAATCAGCTGTACTCTGAGTGTGACTGAGGGTTGCATCGTAACCTCCCAATCAGCCTTGCTCTGTGCATGACAGGGCGGCGCCCCAACTCCCCAATCGGTCCTGCTCTGAGCCTGACCAGGGGCTGCACCTAGGGATTGAGCCTGCCCTCTGCCACCTGGGAGCAGGCCTAAGCCAGCAGGTCATTATCTCCCAAGAGGTCCCAGACTGCGAGAGGGCACAGGCCGGGTTGGGGAACCCCCCTCCCTCCCCCCTGAGTGCACAAATTTTTGTGCACCGGGCCTCTAGTATATACATATAGTAATAGTAGTTAGTGTGTTTATAAATGTATTTTTATAAGTCACCCACTATTGCTATAAATTATCTTTAATTGACAAATATTTTACACAAAAAATAGACATTTAATTTGCTATGAGAAAACATTGTTGTGTAATCTTAAGAAATCTGTGTTTGACATGTTTCAGACTGTTTCTGAAACTATAAGATGTCAAAATGAGGCAGGCCTACTGAATGAAATATTTTTAGAAAATAGCAACACTAGTATGTATTAAGAGCTATTGTTTGACACTTAAATATTATACGTCAATTAGAAAACTCACTGTTATATAGAAATTGGAATGGTGTCTTCAATTATATATAATTATCACAATCTGAAAAGACAGTACAATCACTTTAGAGATGAGAAAACTCAGGTTCAGAGAGATTAAGTAACTTTCACTAGGCCACTTAGCAAGTAAGAGGGGAAGATAATATTAGAATCTATTTAAATGTATTTTACTGTTATAAGCTCTTTCTAATGTATAACTTTGCCAGATATATTTTTGGTAGATTATTCCTCTTATAAATAGATAGTTGTTAACATGTAAATCAACCTTTGAGGTAAAGTGTTCTTGTTTAAAGCTTAAAGTCATCAAATTTTGGCAAAGTTTTATGGTTTCTTTTGGTTCAATACTTAGGTATTTTTCAGATGCAAATCACAGAAATATTTCAGGTATACAATGTATATCTACAATGTATATATTAAGTGAATATTATTATACTTACTATAGTTTTATATTTGTAATAGCTTTGAATGATTTGAAATAATTTTATAAATGAATATTTATAAGAGATTATGAGTTTTGTTTATTATAATTCAAAGTTTCTGTTTCCAACTAAGTCTAAACCCCCAGGTGTCTACTGGAACCTTTATGTTTAGTCTTTAGACATCCTTGCTTAAAGGACACTGCAGATGCATGTGTCTTCTCAAGGATGCTTACCCTGCTGGTAGTTTCTAGAAGTTAATTTTAGTTCAACCTGCTATTAAAATAAAAGCCTAAGGAGGCAGGTGAATGGAGCTGTTTGGTTTCTCAAGCCAGGCAGTCCCTTAGCCCTCTCTTTCACAGAAACATGTGTCAGAGTAACCATTCATCTGTCGCTCAGGGCCTGCCAGTCAACCCAGGCATGTTCCATCCATTTTTACAGTTAATGTTGAGAAACATCCTATCCTACTTCCTATAGAACCATGCTGGCCAATAAGAAACACTACCACACATTGCTATTAAACACTTAAAATGTGGCTGGTCTGAATTGAAATGGGTGGTAATTGTAAAATACATACCAAATCCTGAAGGCTTTGTATGGAAGAAAACTAGCATCAATATTTTTATGTTGCTTGCAATTGAAATGATAATATTTTGGGTAGGTTGGTTAATGAAGTGACGTATTAATATTAATAGTACTCGTTTTTTCTACTACTTCTTAATGTGGCCACAGAATTTTCAACTAGATATGTAGCTCACAATATGTAGCATGCTAAGGTACATAAATGTTCAATAATATGTTCCCATGCATTCTTCTACACACATGCACACACACACACTCCTGACCATGTTATAATATTTATGCATGCATATTATATCTGAAATATAACACTTCCGTCTTTGACATATCTATATTTATTAAAATCCAATTTTAATTTGGATAGTTTTAGGACTCTTCCAAATAAAAAATCTTGTATTTTAATACTATCTCATGGCCAATGCCCTGTTGACTTTAAACAAATAGCCAGGTATTTCTCCAGAAAAGTGGGTTTATTTGGGTAAAACAAAGAATTGCATTTGGACACGTAGTCTAATGACAAACCATGGACAAGTCTACAAAACAAAGGAGTAGGGAGGGGCTGTTGTAAACAAAGTCCATTTGAAGAAGCTGAAAGTTCAGAGTATAGTGACTTTTCATTGGCTGAGTTACGGCAGTTTCCCATGGGCAAGGCTGCTACTGGGCAAGAAGAAATCTTTGTTCTTCCTGCTGAGATAGTAAAAGGTCTTACTTCCTGCAGGAGATGCAAGGCAAGTCTCTTCCTATGGAGTCAGTAGTGTGTGCTGAGTGGCGTATAAAGAAAAGTTTTGTCTTCCAACCTCTCCACCCCATTTCACATAAGATTTCTGTTTCTTCCTTTTCACAGCTGCATCTCATTTTCCTTGCTTAAACTGTACTGGAAGAAGTGTTTAAGCTAAAAATTATATTTTATATCTTTATGACCTGAAAAATATGCATGAAAATAAGTGTTGGATAATTCACGAAGGAACATCCACTTCAGTGTCCTGTTTCAGATATAAAGTAATCAGATGCAATTAGCCTATTAAATGAGAAAATTAGAGAAGGAAGCTTAAGAATACTAGTAATCCATAGAAAAAAATCACCAATTATATTTAGCATACTTTTCTATAATTTTTATTGTAACACTATAGTATAAAAGTAAAAGTGAGTGATGCACATTTTCTAAAAAATAGCCAAGAAAAATTCCAAATTTATTTTTAGAATTGATTATATTTTTACTTTAAATAAACCACGTGCCTATTGTAATGCTCATTTGCAGAAAACTTGCTTTCTTTAAAATATTATAGTTGAAAGAAGTCAATACATCACTATGAATTTTTAACTGAAATATGTTTTCATAAACACTTACAAGGGCTAGTAAAGATTTAAAGTTGACTAAAACATAGTAATCTCACAGAAGTTTCTTTACAATCCTATACTTTTAAAAACTTTTACTTAACAAGAAGCTATTTCTATAATCATGCTACTACCCCTAGTTTATTCCATGGAGAATTTTTGTTTACTTCCAATCAGTTATGATGTTAAAATCATATCCAGCCTTACAAATTTTAATCCTGTGTAATAGGCTAATTGAAATGGGAATAATCATTTATATGGATAGCATGTGTCCATTAACCCAATCATCTACTTTCAAATACTCCCTCCCACCCTGGCTGTAGTGGGTCCATTAGTTGGAATGTACTCCTGTACATCAGGAGGTGGTGTGTTCAATTCCCAGTCAGGCACATACCTGGGTTTTGGATTCAATCCCCAGTTTGGGCAAGTTCCAGAGGTAATTGATCTCTCTCTCTCTCTCTCTCTCTCTCTCTCTCTCCTTTTCTCTTTCTCTCAAATTAACAAAAACATATCCTTGGGTGAGAATGAAAAACAAATTTCCTCTCCTTCCAGTGTGAGGATTCCAAGAGCTTTATTCAAACATGTGAAAATGTATGATATTGGTGTTTATTGTTTAACCGTATCACTGCTAATTCATATTAACCACTATGCCTGCTTTCCACTGATCTTTCTGTTTACTATAAATCAAAACAAGGGGTGGGGGTGAGACTACAGAATCCTCTCCTAAATTGTTATTTTGTCCTTTAAAAATGTATGTCATATCTTGGGGCTACTAATCCATCTTACATTAAGGAACGTCACGTCTATTTTCCTAACCATTAAATATAGAGAATTTAGTAAAGTTCACGATAGCAACAAAAGCAGTTGACTCAATCATGGCCATGGAATCCACAGCAAAGGTTAATCATGCATTCTTTATTTCCAAAGGACCAGTGATAGATAAGTTGCATGAGAAAGATTTATCCACTAATGCATATTCTAATCATGAATAACTGGAAGAGACTCAAACAGCATCACCATGTTTTATAAACTTCATTTCAAACTAAATTAATTGAAAATGACCTGATAGAGTAAGGACATAGTGGCAGAAAGTGAACAAAAGAGTATGAATAGCCACCAACTCTGATATTATTAAAGCTAATATGATGCCTTTTTATAGTGCTTTATTTCATAAAAATTGAATCTGTTTTATTTACTTAAAGTAAATGCTTCTTAAATGTTTTTTGAAAATTCAATTTGCCATCAATATGGAACCTATTTACTAACTGCCCTGAAAATCACATGAGTAAATGCTAGGGAATTTGGAACTGAATTGCTTCATTTTAAAGAGTACACATAGTTCAAAGCAACTTCTTTTCAAAGCCCTTCACTGGCTTCTTGAAGTTCTTTCCAATTTTGCTACTTTGGAGGGCTAATGCTTTCAGATAGCTAACTCCTTTTACATCAATTTTATATCACCAAAGTTATATATTACCTCAGACCAGACACACATCTTTGACAGTTTCTTTTGTATCGCGTTTATGTTCCATCCTTCACAGCAATATTTCATTCCCAAATTCACAAAACAAAGTCAACTGTTTAAATATATTTCTTTTATTGATTTCAGAGAGGGAGAGGGAGAGAGAGATAGAAACATCAATGATGAGAGAGAATCATTGATTGGCTGCCTCCTGCACCCCCCCCCCCCACACACACACACACACTGGGAATCAAGCCCGCAACCTGGGCATGTGCCCTTGGCCGGAATTGAACCTGGAACCCTTCAGTCCACAGGCTGACACTTTATCCACTGAGCCAAAACAGCTAGGGCCAAAGTCAACTGTTTAGAAGTCAGCTTACCTTTCATCTTCCAGCTCTGCTCTCTTTGTAGAAAGTTAGGTGCCTGGACAGATTAAGTTTCCATCAGTTTTCCTATTCCACAGCAATCATAACTGTATCAACAAAGAATGTTATAATTTTAAATCAGGAAGTCAGATTTGCAATTAAATATTATTTAAAATATTCAAAATGAGTTTATTTATTTGGTGTAAGTGATATTGTCAGTCATGTCATTGCAAGGGCCAATATTTTGCCTGACCATACCTCAAGTTATTTGTGTAAGAAGATTACATGAATGTGAAGGTTGATTCCAGTGACATTCATGACTACAGTAAGCAAAAATCAATGTATAAATTTACAGGCACATAGATCAGGAAGAGATCACAAGAACACAAGTTCTTTAATTCTCATCAGGTTTTCCAAGTAAATCTACAGTATCTCCACCAGCTGGGGGTCAAGTAGCTCCTTGAATACCTTCAGAGAAAGTGTAGTCAGTACCTCCTGAAACAATCCTATTAGAAAGCTCAAGTCAGTTTCAAAATCTGTGATCATCCAAGGGTTCAGAACAACTACAATTTTAAAAGAACCACAGGTTTTCAATGATCTAATCTTTTTATTCAGGAAAACAAAATAAATAACAAAATCCCCAGTTTTTTAGTATTTTAATATACAAAACCTCCAAGTGTACAATTCACACACACACACACACACACACACACAAAGAAAAAAAAGAAAGAAATTTAAAAGTGCATTTCTATAAATGGAAAAAAAACAAAGATCACCATATATGAAGGAGCATTTAGGTAGAAGAGATCTGAAAAAAATATATTGCAAGTCTAGTTATAATTTGAGTTTTTCCATCCACTATTAGAGTGGGAGAGGGAAGCTCAGGCTGGGTCACATGTACCAAGATGAAAGAACCGGGATGGGTAGACATAAGAGCCATTATGCTCTTTAATCTCCCTGTTCCCATATGAAGACATGCTCAAGAGAAAGTCCTTAAATATTAACTAATGTGTTTCCGTGCCCACAGGTAAGGAAGTCACTATTTTATCTCTTTTTTAAAAAATATTTTATTGATTTTTTACAGAGAGCAGAGAAGAGGGATAGAGAGTTAGAAACATCGATGAGAGAGAAACATCGGAAAAACCAAGATGGCAGCATAGGTAAACACCGGAGATTGCTGCCGCAAACAACCACTTCAAAAATACAGCTAAAAGATGGAACAGACATCACCCAGAACCACAGGAAGGCTGGCTGAGGAGAGATTCTTCAACTAGAAGGAAAGAGAACAGCATACCGAGGCTCAGAGGAGGCGCAGTGTGGAAAATACAAAGGTACGGAGGTGCGCGTGGAGCCGGCTGGTGGCTGAGGGCATGGTTGTCGTTTTCAATCAGGAGGGAGTCTCAGACTCTGAGCTCCAGATCCTGGCAAGTCTCTAGGGACTCAGACTCAAATGGGAGAAGCGGGATTGTCTGGCATCAGTCGGAACGTGAGAGCAGCTTTCTCTCCGAGGTTTGCAGTGGTTGTTGGGGCTCTGAGAAGCAGAGCCTCTGGGAACGGGACTGAGAGCAGCCATAACTGCTCCCTCCACCTGCCCTGTTGATCCCCTGTGACCTGACCCACCCAAGCCCTGAGCAGAGCCATTTGCCGGATAGCCTCAGGCAAAGGCTAGATTAGCACCTCTCCAGAGGACAGAAGTTTTCCCACTGCAGACACAGCTGATTCTCACAGCCAGTCGGCCTGGTGGTCAAATCCCTCTAGTATTAACTACAACAATCAAGGCTTAACTACAACAAGACTGCGCACAAAGACCACAAGGGGGTGCACCAAGAAAGCATAAAAAATGCGGAGACAAAAAAACATGACAGAAATGGAGGATATAGAGCTAAAAAACGCACTTTTGAGGGCTTTCAATAATTTGCTAGAAACTGCCAATAAACTTGATGAGAGCCTCATGAAATCTAATGAGACCCTCGATGTTGTGATAAAGAACCAACTGGAAATTAAGCATACACTGACTGAAATAAAGAATCTTATACAGACACCCAACAGCAGACCAGAGGAGCGCAAGAATCAAGTCAAAGATTTGAAATGCGAAGAAGCAAAAAACACCCAACCGGAAAAGCAAAATGAAAAAAAAATCCGAAAATACGAAGATAGTGTAAGGAGCCTCTGGGACAGTTTCAAACGCACCAACATCAGATTTATAGGGGTACCAGAAGATGAGAGACAGGAAGATATTGAAAACCTATTTGAAGAAATAATGGCAGAAAACTTCCCCCACCTGGTTAAAGAAATGGACTTACAGGTCCAAGAAGTGCAGAGAACCCCAAACAAAAGGAATCCAAAGAGGACCACACCAAGACACATCATAATTAAAATGCCAAGAGCAAAAGACAAAGAGAGAATCTTAAAAGCAGCAAGAGAAAGAGACTCAATTACCTACAAGGGAATACCCATACGACTGTCAGCTGATTTCTCAACAGAAACTTTGCAGGCCAGAAGGGAATGGCAAGAAATATTCAAAGTGATGAATACCAAGAACCTACAACCAAGATTACTTTATCCAGCAAAGCTATCATTCAGAATTGTAGGTCAGATAAAGACCTTCACAGATAAGGAAAAGCTAAAGGAGTTCATCATCACTAAACCAGTATTATACGAAATGCTGAAAGGTATCCTTTAAGAAGAAGAAGAAAAAGGTAAAGATACAAATTATGAACAACAAACATGCATCTATCAACAGGTGAATCTAAGACTCAAGTGATTAATAATCTGATGAACAGAATGAACTGATGATTATAATGAATCAGGGACATAGAAAGAGAATGGACTGACTATTCTTGGGGGGGGAAAGGGGAGTGGGAGATGCGGGAAGAGACTGGACAAAAATCGTACACCTATGGATGAGGACAGTGGGTGGGGAGTGAGGGCGGAGGGTGGGGCGAGAACTGGGAGGAGGGGAGTTATGGGGGGAAAAAGAGGAACAAATGTAATCTGAACAATAAAGATTTAATTTAAAAAAAGAGGAATTTAATAACAAATAAAAAAAAAAAGAGAAACATCCATCACCTGCCTCTTGCACACCCCCTACTGGGGATGTGCCCTCAACCAAGGTACGTGCCCTTGACCGGAATTGAACCTGGGATCCTTGTGTCCACAGGCCGATGCTCTATCCGCTGAGCCAAACTGGTTAGGGCACTATTTTATCTTAATAACAAGTAAAAAGCTGATCAGAATGAAGAATCAACAACTTCCTTGGAGCTGTAAGTAAGAGGAGGATACAAGGCAAGTCATTGTGCCCCAGATTGGAGACAGGAGAAGCCAAGGAATCATTTATGGAGCACAGAATCCTGACCGGAAGCTTCGGCAGGGGACAGGGCCAGGTGGGAAAAAATGAACTGGGTTGATGAACTGCTGGAGGCTCCAGGTGGACAACTCTGAGAGTTACAAAGTCCAGTGGAATCCAATTATACTTGGCCCCATAATTTTGTGAGATTTCTCTCCAGAAGCTCAATCAGGTTCTTACAATAAATATCCGAGAAAATCCCCTAATGTAGATTCTAGAGGGACATCGGGGGGTGGGGGAGTGGGGTGGGGGGAGAACAATTATGAAACACACCAAAGCACTCTGTTCTATTTTTATTGATTTAGAGAAGAAGGGAGAGATAGAAACATCAATAATGAGAGAGAATCATTGATTGGCTGTCTCCTGCACACCCCCTCCTGGGGATCAAGCACATAACCCAGGCATGTGCCCTTGACCGGAATCGAACCTGAGAGCCTTCACCCCGCAGGCTGATGCTCTCTCCACTGAGCCAAACTGGCTAGGGCAGAGCACTCTCTTTTTAACAAGACCTGCCCTCGGGAGAAACTAGCTAAGGTGAGCTTCACCTGCTGGGATTTTATCAGAGCCTAACTGACCAGACAGAAGGGAAATACCCAACTCCAGCCCATTCAGCCATCCTGTCTTAACTAAAGGGGGAGAAATACACTAAGAAACTCTTGTGAAGTTCTCCATCCAGAGGCATAGGTTCACTAAAACATGGAGACCAAATCATAGAATGTGTCCCATCCCCCCAACCTCAACACCACAATACCACAGGCATGTTTACAGCAGTTCTTTCCATACAGTAGATCATGTCTGGCTGTCAAGAAGCAATTACAAGGCCAAATAAAAGGGGATAAATCTCCACAATTTGAAGACATAGATCAAGCATCAGAACCAGAATCTAATACAGCAGTGAAATTGGAAATATCAGACCAGAATTTAAAGCAACCGCTACAGGGTCTAATGGATAAAGTACACAGCATACAAGAACAGATGGGCAGTATAAGCAGAGAGTGGGAAATCCTAAGAAAGAAAGAAACTAAACAAAAATGCTATAAATAAAAAGCACTGTAACAGAAATTAAGAATTTTGAAGAAACCCTTTGATGGACTTATTAGTAGACTGAACACAGCTGAGAAAAGAATCTGAGTTTGAGGCTATAGCAACAAAAATCATTAGACAATTCGCAACCAAGGAAAATTCTATCACTATCTAACCAGTAATACTAAAAATAATTCAGGTTATCAGAAAAAGGAAAGGCTGTGAAGCTTGCACAGCTAAGAGGAGGCCATGAAAATATGATAACTAAATGTATCCTGGTTGGGATTCTGGAATATAGAAAGGGTAGGTTAAAAAAAAATGTGCACATCTAAATAAACATGGACTTTAGTTAATAATGTATCAATATCAATCAATCATTTGTAACAAATGAACCATCCTACATAATAAAAGCCTAATATGCTAAGTGTCCAACCATTTGTTAAACCATTCAACCAGTTGCTATGATGTGCACTGACCACCAGGGGGCAGACTCTCTGACAAGTAGGTTAGCTTGCTGCTGGGGTCCAGCCGGCCAACCTCCTGCCAGCAACTGGCCCCGATTGGCCCTGATTGGGACTGAGTGAGACAGTCTGACACACCTTGGAGGCTTCCCGCGGTCCCTCCCCGGCCCTGATCATGCACCTGGTGGGTTCCTTTGCCTTGCCTGCACCCTCTTGCAATCCGGGACCCCTCGGGGATGTCTGCAAGCCAGGCCAAGGGACCCCACCAGTGCACAAATCTGTGCACTGGGCCTCTAGTACTTATATAAATGTCTAAATAGAGAAAGTGGGGTTCAGATATATGAGAACTCAAACTCTTTATTTTCTTCAATTTTTTTTGGAAATCTAAAACTGTTTTAAAAATAAGGCATAATGCCCTAGCCAGTTTGTCTCAGTGGATAGAGCATCGGCCTGCGGACCAAAGGGCCCCAGGTTACATTACAGTCAAGGGTACATGCCCCACTTACAGGCCTTGGTCAGGTTGGTGCGGAAGGCAACCACTCAATGTGTCTCTCACATCAGTGCTTGTCTCTCCATCTCCCTCCACTCTCTCTAAAAAGCAATGGAAAAAGTATCCTCAGGTGAGGATTAACAATAACAACAACAGAAACAACAATTTTAAAAAAAGAAATAAAGAAAAAGGAAAGGGGCTCTTTGGAGCAAGATAAGCCCTTCTTGTTAAATTCGGCCAATAAAAATAGGCATAAGGACTGGTCTCTATCAAAGAGTTTAAAGAGATGAAGCATCCAAATGCAATGAATGAAACATGATTGAATCATGCATAGAATAGACAAATCTAAAATACTTTTTTATTTAAAAAGTTGAAATTTAAGTATGGCTTGTATGGCAAATTATATTTTGAAAGTATCATTATTTTTCCCTAGGTAAGATGATTGCTATGTGCAAGATATATAGTTACGTAATTAGGAGGAAGAATATTCTGATTAGGAGAAGCACATTGCAATATTTAGAGCAAGAGTGACATGATGCCTCCAACTTACTTTCAAACGGTTTGAGAATGTTTTCAAAATATATATTGAATGACACATACATGGTAAAATGTCAACAACTACTAAATTTATTTGAAGCCTAAATGGGTGTTCACTACTATTCTTGCATCTTTACTATGAATCGCAACATTTGGAAAAAAGAAACCAAAAAGTTTAGGATCCTTCAGTATTTTTTTAACTAAATTATATAATGTGTTTGTTGCAGAAATTACCAGGCAACCAGAAAACACACAGCGGGTACTCGGAAGATTCAGGAAAAAAACCCTTTAATGCAGATGTACTAGTGCAGTGACTCAGGGGAGTCAGTTTCCAAAGCCTGAGCACCGAATGCGAAGGGCCTCTCCCCTGTGTCCCCTTGGTTTCTTTGTCTCCCAAATATGGACCAGGCTTCCTGACTTTTTGCAGGCTTTGCAGCCCCTCTGACGGTGGTAAGGGGGAAGGGAGATTACGACCAACTGCCCAGGCTAGCTGGCACCGGCAGTTAATCTTCTGTGGGGGCTTTTTATGGCCCCTGCAGATAAACAGGTTCTGCAAGGCTGGACAAACATCACAAATAAGAATGGGGCTTAATTATATACTAGCAAGAATGTGCGGCAGAATACTGGTTACCGGCACAGATTCAGATTGCTAGCCTCCCAGTTGTCATATCCCCGCTCATGTTAATGTCTAAATAAAGGTTGTGATTCCATAGTTACATTATTTTACTCTATATCTCAACTTCAGTTGCTATGTTCTCCCTCTCTGAGTTATGCCAGGCATCTGTAGTCCTCGGGGTTCTAGGAAGAGCTGTGACATTGAATGATTTAATTTGATGTTCCTTGTAGATTTGAAAGATCTCTCTGAACAAGGCATCAGAGTATCGGGGACCTGCTTTGGGGACCTGGGCAGTGGGAATTTGGCAAGTTATTGGTCACTGTGGACCACAGGCTGAAAGAAGATGGTGTATCTTCCCTGTCCACTTTGTGTGTGGTAAAAAAATAAGTTTTCAAAAAATAAGTTCTAAATAAGTGTATTTATCATTTTTTTGAATAGTCTCCCTATATCTTTTCATTTCTTTTATGAGCCTTTTCTATTACATTATTTTCACTGTCCAAAAGAAAGTTAATTTATAAAACATTATAATATCCAGAGAGGCAAAATGAAATTGAAACTTGAAAATATCTTAAAACTACCCTGGCCGGGTGGCTCAGTTGGTTGGAGCATCACCCTGTACATCAAAAGGTTGCAGGTTTGATCCCAGTTCAAGGAGGCAACTGATCAATGTTTCTCTCTCTCCTTCCTCCCTTCCTCTCTCTCTGAAATCAATAAACATACCCTCGGGCGAGTATAAAAGAAAATATACAGTGTTTTAAAACATATTGCTCCGTAGAGATTGTTTCTGGTCCTTTTGGAAACTTTCATATGAAAATGCATACCTATTTTAAAAATAGTATAATAAGCAAGTGATTCTGTTTTGTTTAGCGAGTGCCCAGTGCTCATTAAATAATGTAATGAATACTATACTTTCTTGTAAGCTTTACTTAAGATGTATTGTTAACCTCTTTCCAGGTCAAATAATACTTACCAAATAAATCACTGTTAATAGTTGCATTGCCTTATAAGAAATGTCTTATTCACTTTTCTAATATTTTCTTAGACTAAATTATCTTGAGTTTTAGGTATATAAGATCTACCCAAGAATATTCCAAATGTTTTTAGTTTTAGTTGACTATGCAAGAAATAATCAGAATGACTAATTTAGGCTGATTTCCCAAAGTTAAATCTTCCCATAAAAATGATATTGAAGACAAATCCTCTTTGCTGTTACCATTTATACCTTATTGCCTAACTTCTAAGAGACTCCCCAAAACATTAAAGCTAAAGCTAACATTGAACCTGTATATGCCACTTTTCCAAATTGTTTTTCCTACTCCACATGGACAGGCGTTTAGCGGCTGCTACCCTGCTAAGTCTTTACTTAAGCAGATAGTTTGCTACACAATGCTTTCCCTTTCAGTTTCCTTATTTCAGATCTATTTTAGGATTTCTCAATATCTTATGAAGTACAACATCTTTCTAAGTGTTTTCAAATTCCTGAAAAACAAATTTCTACAGTAATCTTGTATATGGGAGACTTCTATCAATCCTTGTTCTAGATATAATATACTTTTAAAAATTTTATATGTGGGTATATTCTACAATGGCATGTTATATTGCTTTAAAATTTTTCTATGATGTTTTCTTATTTCTGCATTAGTAATGTAACTTGATATTTCAAACAACTGAAGTTACGCAAGATTTCTTGACATATGAGTTGCTGCTTTTATTGTTGAATTCATCTGACGGTTTCCTGCCTGGCTCACACATATATTTAGATACTTCTCCTTATTTTTTCCTCAACAAATCTGTATGTAGTTTCATAATTTCCTTTTCACATCCTCCTGTCCCAGAAGCACTTTTTTCCATAAGATTGTAAATACTATCCATCTGTGGCAGATTGGTGAGATACTTGAAAACTCATTTCATTTTCCGAGTCCCACTTGACATTACACTTTTCAGCCTCGTTCATGGTAGGGTTGAGCCATGAGTCTTCTTTATTTTTTTGCATTGCCACGGAAGAGAGAGTGAAAAGAGTACACATTATCCAGAAGGAAGATCTGAGTGTGAGTCTAGCTCTGCCACTTGTAAACGTGGTCGTTATTACATTTTTTAAAATATCTTTCTCATTTGGCCTGAAGATGGGGCAGGTTACCTTCTTATCCCTCATGCCTAGGTCCAGAACATTTTCTTTTTTCCTCCTTACAATTCTTGAGGTTTGATGTGCTCTTTATCAGTTTATACCAGGTGCTACTTCACTCTGTTCTGACCTTCTGATCCCCCTGGGACACTCTGTTTTATTCCCTGAAGTTACATGGATCACTCTCAATCTCTCCAACACTACTGTTATCTTCACCTTTGGTAATTTTATTATCCACTTTGACCATCCTTCCAATATACTAAAATTTAATTTTTTGAAATATTTTCTTCCAATGATTTTGTCTTTCACCCTGTATTAGCCATTCGCATCTATGGTCATAGCCCACCTTTTCCTCAGTACCATAACCAAAAAGTTGTCAATATTCTCCTCCATCCATCATATTTTTTTTAATCAATACTTCCCATCTCCCTCACTTATTTCCTCTAGTACTCTAACAAATAATTTATCAACAATATTAAGTTTTGTCCTTTATTGACTATTGTGCCAAGCCGGCACAGCCATGGGTGATCCTGAGAGGGGGCGGTGAAGGATTTAGAAAAGACAGACAAAAGAATAAAGCTGGGGCTTGGTGGGATGCTGCCCTCTCTGATGGAGCGACAGTGCCACAGCCTGCAAGCCGAGTCTATTTTATAGCCAGATTCCACAAGGCAAAGTAAGGGCGTGGTCAAGATGTTTACAATGTTCTCCTGGGTTTCGAATCTACTAAAATTACATGCACCTGAACTCTATCAAGCCCACATCACTCAGCCATATGGGACCACAGGTTCAGACCATAGATTCAACTTTACAACTATAGCCTTTGGCTATAATTGTGCTGGGACTTGCACGTGGCTTTGCCACAAGAGGATCGTGCCCTGTCATTAGTCCCAGGCTTGAACCTGTCCAAATGCTGTAGCAACTCTTCACAGACTATGTTATATATTTGCATTCCTCACCTTCCTCGTGCCTTTATATTCCTCCTCAAACTGTTTAAAATCTATTGTCTACAACTAACATTACTCTCTCACATATAAGCACAACCTTCATAACCTAGTACTCCAACATTCAACCTTGTTAAGAATAGCTTACAAAAAAAGAAAAGAAAGAAAAAAAGAATTAACTCCCACATTTTCTGCATCTACCTTAACAGCTGAAGTAGAGATAAGACAAAATCATGTTGATTTGCCCCATTTTCAACTGATGAACAAATCCCAAGTGAGCCTTAATTCTGGAAAGCATTCATAATGCATTTCCCACTAGTGGGAGGATGTGATAATTTCAGTCATAGAAAACTATTTAATAGTATTTCATAGAGGCATTGGATTTCTTAGAGCCTGTGTAATGTAGTTGCTAATATCCCAGATGTCTATTTGACATCTTCACTTGAAACTCTAATATTCAGTGTGAATGTATCATCTATGAAAAATGAGCTCATCATCATTCCTTCAAATTAATCCTTCCTTCACATCTCATTGCAAGCCCATATGGTCTGCCCTTCTTCCTGATATTGAACATATTTCCTCCACATGTTCACTCTCTTCCAGCCCTTCTAACCTCCTTGCTTTTCACAAATATCTTACTGATTTTCCTCTTGCTTGATTAACCAACTGTCAATTTATCAAAAAAGCATGTTAAACTTTCCAATTATAAAAATGAAATTATCCATTATATTTCAATTCTATCAGATTTTACCTAAACATCACTATCAATCAAGTTGGCCTAATTAACAATTATAGAATACTTCATCCAACAACAGTAAAATACATATAATTTTCATATCAGAAGGAACATTCACCAATATAGACAACATTCTGGGCCATAGTAACCTTTAAGAAAATTAAAAGTAAATAAATTATACAAAGTATATTCTCAGAGAATAATGAAATTAAATAAAAAACCAATAAAAGAAATGTAGCTTAAAATTCCAAAATATTTTGAGATGAAACAAAATACTTCTAAATAACATATGAGTCTAAAATTGAACTCCAAGGTAAATTTAAATTATTTTAAAACAGATTAAAATACAAACTATCAAAATTTGTGAGATGCAGCTATAACATTTAATAAATATATTAGAAATGAAGGGTAACCTAAAAGCAATAATCTAACATTTCACCTTAGGGAATGAGAAAGAAAAGCAATTTAAGTCTAAAAGAAGCAGAAGAAAGTGAGAAAATAGAAAACAGAAAAATAATATAGAAAATCAATGAGAATGAAAGGTGGTGTTTGAACAGATTATTAAAATTGATCAACCTCTAGCTAACCTAAACAATAAGAGAAAAAAAAAGAGAGAAGTGACAAATTACTAATGTCAGAAATATAAGGAAGGTTATCACCACTTTTTAAATGGACATGATTGGCTAATTAAAGGAATGTTAGTAATGAAGACTGTGTTATTAATAAAAGAACAGACAACTAGATCAATGGAACAGAACAGAGAGTCTGAAGTACACCCAAATAAATGATTTTGGACAAAGGAGCAAAAGCAATATAATGGAGTGAAGACAAGACTTTTCAACAAATGGTGCCAGAACAACCGGACATCCACACACAACAAATTAATCTAGACACACACCCTTCTCAAAACTATGAGACTGATAGGAGCAGAAACGATGTTGGGGAACCAGCTAGAATTGTAAGAAATATCAATCATGCACTGTTAACTGTGATTGTTTTGTTCTGAGTAAAGAAGGCACATTCTCACCTGGCTGGCAGCTGCACTCAGGACATAGGAGCTGACCTGAATGTAGCCCACCCTCCCCATTTGGAGCTGCCTATTATCGGAGAAAGATTAACAACTTTGTTGCGGAAACCAGAATCACCAACCCTTTGAAGAGCCCCAGGCCTTTTGCATATCTGCAAGCCTTTGAAAATCTCCAGCCTGCTTACCTGTTAACTGTTCATTTGGCATGCCCTTTGGCTATTTCCCCATATAATCCTTTATACTTCTTACCAATATAAATTGCTGGTTTATGGTAGGGTGGAGAGCAGATTTTTGTGGATGGCCTGCTGCTCTCTCATACTGCCCACAGTATTGGAATAAACACTCATATATGGTTCAACCCATTCTCCACTTAATTGGCTCAAGTCATGACAGCCCGGACCAATCGTTTGTCCCATTAAGAAACCCCCAAAAGACAACATAGGAAAGCAACACAAAAAAAATAGCAGACGATTTTGTAGGTTCTTTGGGATGAGGACCAACCTTGTCTGCTCCAGAGAGGAAGTGGAGATTCTCCTCAGATTTTGGATCTTTTTCCTCAGCAATGATTTCTTTGACATGTAAAACTCAGAAAAAACACACCTTTTCTCATTCGCATATTCAACAACTTCTCTCCCCCAAAGCATACATAATAGCACATTGTGCATTTTCATTTTCTTCAGATCATGTATGGCTCACTGAAATTGTCATATATTCCCACTAGGAAAAAATGGTAACCTTGACTCATCATGATATATATCCTTCCCAATACTTCACTTTAAAATGCACTAGGCAAAGATGCTTCTCAAATGTTTTAACAAACCTTCAAGTTGAAAAGTGGAACTTGGGGTTCTGGTCCGGCTGTCCACGGGGGAAGCCCACCCAGGTCACGGCTCCCCGGCCACTGGGCAGAGGATCCATGTCGCGGCCACCCCTTTCCCCTCCGCCTCCCACGCTTCTCGCCGAAGTCGGGACGGAAAAGTTTGCAGAGTGAGCCCCATTCTTAGATTGCAGCAAAGCGAGAGGCGGGAGAACCCGAAGGGGAGGATCGAAGGAGCTGGAATTGGAGAGAGAGGCGCGGTTCCAGACAACGCATATCTGTTAGAGGAAGAATATCCTGTGTTTTGGTCCTTCTATCTCAAACATAATTGACTGTAGTGTAAACATCTTAGGTGTCTGCATGCTGCTTACTCCCTCGCCTAGTGCAGCTGCCTGCAGATCCAAGCAACAGCAGCCCCCTGAGCACCGCAGCCTCCTGATCACCACAGCCTCCTGATCACCACACCCTCTGTCTGTGGAACAGCAACTGTACTTGAAGCCTCCCCCTACCAGCCAGAAGAGCCAACACAGCTGTGAACAACACCCACCAGAGGAGCTGCTGCCAACTGGAAAGCAGCTGCTACCGCAACCATCTGAGCAGCAACCACAACCCAAGGAGCCCCTGCCACCCAGGGAG
Organism: Myotis yumanensis; assembly: GCF_028538775.1. Classification (NCBI taxonomy): domain Eukaryota; kingdom Metazoa; phylum Chordata; class Mammalia; order Chiroptera; family Vespertilionidae; genus Myotis; species Myotis yumanensis. Next base: position 7,513,288 of record NW_027223772.1, read on the forward strand.
CAGCCACTGAACATCTCAACATCTACATATGTCAGCGAGATCAAACATGGGTAGGCAAAGAAACCCCCAAAGGAAAGAAAAGGAGGACTCCCCAGAAAAGCAGCTAAGTGAGACAGAGATATGCAACATGACGGAAAAAGAATTCAGAATAAGGTTCCTAGAGTACATGCACCACATGTTCAAGAAGCAAGAAGAAACAGATGAAAAACTCAACTACTTATGCAAGAAGCTAGAAGAAACAGATGAAAAAATCAACAACTTAAGTAAGTCCCAAGAAGAAATGAAGAGTGACATAGCTTCAATAAAAAACTCCATTGAAAGTATCAACAGTAGACTGGGAGAAGCGGAGGACCGAATTAGTGAATTAGAAGACAAGGAAGCAAAACACACTCAAACTGTACGGCAAATGGAGAAAAAAATTAAAAGACAGGAGGAGAGCCTAAGGGAGCTTTGGGACAACATGAAACGAAACAACATACGAATAATAGGGGTGCCAGAACAACAGAAAGACGAACATGGATTAGAAAACCTATTCGAAGAAATAATATCAGAAAACTTCCCTGAGGTGGGGAAGAAAAAAGTCACACAAGCCCAGAGAGTTCCAAACAAGGTGAACCCGAAAAGACCCACACCAAGACACATCATAATTACCATGGCAAATGTTCAGGATAAAGAGAGAATCTTACAGGCTGCAAGAGAGAGACGGAAAGTAACATACAAGGGATCTCCCATTAGATTATCAAATGATTTCTCAACAGAAACACATCAGGCCAGAAAAGAATGGACGGAAATCTACAAAGTGATGCAAAGCAAAGGACTGAATCCAAGAATACTCTATCCAGCAAGGCTATCATTCAAAATTGAAGGGGAAATAAGAAGCTTCACAGACAAAAAAGGGCTAAGGGAGTTTATCACCACCAAGCCAGCCATGCAAGAAATGCTAAAGGGACTGGTGTAAAAAGAAGAAATATCAAGCTCAGAAAGAAAACAGCCACATACACACACACAAAAAAGAAATGGCTACAAACAAATACCTTTCAATAATAACTTTAAATGTAAATGGACTAAATGCTCCAACCAAAAGACATCGAGTGGCTGAATGGATAAAAAAACATGACCCATACATCTGCTGTCTACAAGAGACCCACCTCATTAGAAGGGACTCACACAGACTGAAAGTGAAGGGATGGAAAAATATCTTTCACGCAAATGGAAAGGAAAAGAAAGCTGGGGTAGCAATACTTATATCTGACAAAATACATCTCAAAGTGAAGGCCATAACCAGAGATAAGGAAGGCCACTTCATAATACTAAAGGGATCAATACAACAAGAAGATATAACCCTGGTAAACATATATGCACCCAATGCAGGAGCACCCACATACATAAGAAAACTTCTGGAAGATATCAGGGGAGAGATCGACAACAATACAATCATAGTAGGGGACTTTAATACACCACTGACATCACTGGATAAATCCACTAGACAAAAACTCAGCAAAGAAACAGCAATCCTAAATGACTCACTAGATCAGATGGACTTAATTGACATCTTCAGAACACTTCACCCCACAGCTGCGGAATATACATTCCTCTCAGGTGCTCATGGGACATATTCAAAAATAGACCACATATTGGGTCACAAGCAAAGTCTCCACAAATTCAAGAAGATTGAAATCATAAAAAGCTTCTTCTCAGACCACGATGGCATAATGTTAGAAATAAACTACAATAAAACCAACCCAAAATACTCAAACACTTGGAAGCTGAATAGCATGTTATTAAATATTGATTGGGTTACCGATGACATCAAAGAAGAAATTAAAAACATCCTGGACACTAATGACAATGAAAACACAACAATCCAAAACCTCTGGGACACAATGAAAGCAGTCCTGAGAGGAAAGTTTATAGCTCTACAGGCCTATCTCAAAAAACAAGAAAAAATGGTAGTCAATCATCTAACTCTACAACTCAAAGAATTAGAAAGAGAGCAACAAGAAAACCCCAGAGTGAGCAGAAGGAAGGAGATAATAAAGATTAGAGCAGAAATCAATGAAATAGAGACCAAAAAAACAATACAGAAAATCAATGAAACCAAGAGCTGGTTCTTTGAAAGGATAAACAAGATTGACAAACCCCTAGCCAGGCTCACCAAGAAGCAAAGAGAGAGGTCCCAAATAAACCAAATCAGAAATGATAGAGGCGAAATAACAACAGACCCCACAGAAATACAAATGATTGTTAAACAATACTACGAGCAACTCTACTCCAACAAACTGGACAACCTGGAGGAAATGGACAAATTCCTAGAAAAATACAACATTCCAAAACTCAATCAGGAAGAATCTAAAAACCTCAATAGGCCAATAACTATGGAAGAAATTGAAGCAGTCATCAGAAAGCTTCCAGCAAACAAAAGCCCAGGGCCAGACGGCTTCACAGGGGAGTTCTACCAAACATTCAAGGAAGAACTAAAACCTACCCTCCTCAGACTACTACAAAAAATTCAAGAGGAAGGAACGCTTCCAAGCTCATTCTATGAAGCCAGCATCACCCTAATACCAAAACCAGGTAAAGACATCACAATGAAAGAGAATTACAGGCCAATATCCCTCATGAACATAGATGCCAAAATCCTCAACAAAATCTTAGCAAATCGGATCCAGCAGTACATCAGAAGGATCATACACCATGACCAAGTAGGATTCATCCCAGAGATGCAAGGATGGTACAACATCCGTAAATCAATAAATGTGATTCATCACATAAACAAATTGAAAGAAAAAAACCACATGGTCATATCAATTGATGCAGAAAAAGCATTCGACAAAATCCAACACCCATTTTTGATAAAAACTCTCAGAAAGGTGGGAATAGAAGGATCATACCTCAACATAATAAAAGCCATATATGACAGGCCCACAGCCAACATCATACTCAATGGACAAAAACTAACACCATTTCCCCTAAGAACAGGAACAAGACAGGGATGCCCACTCTCACCACTCCTGTTCAACATAGTACTGGAAGTATTAGCCATTGCAATTCGGCAAGAAGAAGGAATAAAAGGCATCCAAATTGGAAAAGAGGAAGTAAAACTGTCCTTATTTGCAGATGACATGATATTATACATACAAAACCCTAGAGACTCCATCAAAAAGCTACTAGACTTAATACATGAATTTGGCAATGTAGCAGGATACAAAATTAACCCCAAGAAATCTGAGGCATTTCTATACACCAATAGTGAACTTTCAGAAAGGGAGATCAGAAAAACAATCCCATTTACCATCGCACCAAAAAAATTAAGATACCTAGGAATAAACTTAACTAAAGAGGTTAAAAACCTCTACTCAGAAAACTACAGGACGTTGAAAAAAGAGATAGAGGAAGACATAAACAGATGGAAGAACATACCATGTTCTTGGATTGGTAGAATCAACATCATTAAAATGTCCATACTACCCAAAGCAATCTATACATTCAACGCACTTCCCATTAAAATACCAATGGCCTTCTTCACAGATCTAGAACGAACTCTCCAAAAATTCATCTGGAATAAAAAAAGACCCAGAATAGCTGCAACGATCCTGAGAAAGAACAAAGTAGGTGGGATCTCAATGCCAGATATCAAGCTGTATTACAAAGCCACTGTTCTCAAAACTGCCTGGTACTGGCACAAGAACAGGCATATAGATCAGTGGAATAGAATAGAGAGTCCAGAAATTAGCCCGAACCAATATGCTCAATTAATTTTTGACAAAGGAGGCATGAACATACAATGGAGCCAAGATAGTCTCTTCAATAAATGGTGTTGGGAAAATTGGACAGACATATGCAAGAAAATGAAACTAGACCACCAACTTACACCATACACAAGAATAAACTCAAAATGGATAAAGGACTTAAATGTACGACAGGAAACCATAAAAATTCTAGAAGAATACAAAGGCAGCAAAATCTCAGACATATGCCAAAACAATTTCTTCACTGATACAGCTCCTAGGGCAGTTGAAACTAAAGAGAAACTGAACAAATGGGACTACATCAAAATAAAAAGCTTCTGCACAGCAAAAGAAACCATCAACAAAACAACAAGAAAACCCACCTCGTGGGAAAACATATTTGCCAACGTCATATCTGATAAGGGCTTAATCTCCAAAATTTATAGGGAACTCATACAACTTAACAAAAAGAAGATAAACAATCCAATCAAAAAATGGGCAAAGGATCTAAATAGACACCTTTCAAAAGAGGACATTCAGAAAGCCAAGAGACATATGAAAACATGCTCAAAGTCACTAATCATCCGAGAGATGCAAATCAAAACAACAATGAGGTACCATCTCACACCTGTCAGAATGGCCATCATCAACAAATCAACAAACGACAAGTGCTGGAGAGGATGTGGAGAAAAAGGAACACTTGTGCACTGCTGGTGGGAATGCAGACTGGTGCAGCCACTATGGAAGGCAGTATGGAGGTTCCTCAAAAAATTGGAAATGGAACTCCCATTTGACCCTGTGATCCCACTCCTAGGAATATATCCCAAGAAACCAGAAACACCAATCAGAAAGGATATATGCACCCAGATGTTCATAGCAGCACAATTCACCATAGCTAAGATCTGGAAACAGCCTAAGTGCCCATCAGTAGATGAATGGATTAGAAAGCTGTGGTACATCTACACGATGGAATACTATGCTGCTGTTAAAAAGAAGGAACTCCTACCATTTGCAACATCATGGATGGAACTGGAGAGCATTATGCTAAGTGAAACAAGCCAGTCAATGAAGGAAAAATACCACATGATCTCACTCATTCATGGATAATAAAGACCATTACAAACTTTTGAACAATAATAGATACAGAGGCTGAGCTGCCTCAAACTGATTGTCAAACTGCAGTGGGAAGGCCAGAGAGAGTTGGGGGACAGGAGGGAGGGGAGTAAGAGATCAACCGAAGGATTTGTATGCATGCATATAAGCATAACTAATGGACATAAGACACTGGGGGGTAAGGGAGGGTAGGGGTTTGTCAAGGGGGGGGGGAAAGGATACTTATGTAATACCCTTTGTAATACTTTAAGCGAAAAATTAAAAAAAAAAAAAATAAATAAAAAAAAAAAAAAAATTTATTTTTGAAAACATGAAAATTTAAAAAGCAACTTGAAAAAAAAAAAAAAAAAAAAAAAAAAAAAAAAAAAAAAAAAAAAAAGGAAAAGTGGAACTTGGGGTGCAGACTTTTCTTCCAGTGGATTCTTGTCCTCAAGAAGTTTGAAGAATAAACTCATGGACAAAAAGCCTTTTTTAATAAAAAATGTAAAAGTTTATTGGAAGCAGATACAAACTCCATTTGGGCAGGGTTGCCTCCCTCCACCTCCATGGGAAAAGACTCCTCTCTCTCTCTCTCTAATCTACACTAATAAAAGAAAAAGATGCTAATTGACCGTATCTTTGCTATGCCCTAAGCCACACCCACCCACCAATCAGAGTGATTATATGCAAATTAACCCAACCAAGATGGCGGCCGGCAGCCACAGAGCTGGAGCAAGTAGGAGGCTTGGTTGCCCATGTGATGGAGGAAGCCAAGCTTCCCACCAGCCCTGAGCTGGCTGTGGCCTCTGCTCATGGCAACAAAGTTTCAATTATAGAAGACAAATAAATCCCAGATACCTGCTTCCAGCCAGCCTCCACTGGGAGCTTGGGTGGCTGAGGGTTGTGGCCAGCCTGCAAACAGCCATCAGCCCCTTCCCCAGGCTTGCCACACCCTCATGGGGTGAGGGTCCCCACAGGGGGCCTTAGGCAGCCTGCAAACAGCCATCAGTCCCTCACCCAGACTGCTGAGGCACCCCAGCAGGACCCTCTACCCTGAAGGGGCTGTGGCTAGCCTGAAAACAGCCATCAGCCCCTCATCTAGGCTGGCCAGGCACCTCAGGGGGGACCCCCACCCTGAAGGGGCTGTGGCCAGCCTGAAAACAGCCATCAGCCACTCACCCTGACTGGCCACACCCTCATGGGGTAAGAGTCCCCACTGGGGGGCTTGGTCAGCCTGCAAATTGCCATCAGCCACTCACCCAGAATGGCCAGGCACCCCAGGAGGACCCTCCCACCCTTTAGGGGGTGTGGCAAGCCTGAAAATGGCCCTGAGTCCCTCACCCAGGCTGGGCAGGCACCCCAGGGGGAACCCCTATTCTGAAGGGGCTGTGGCCAGCCTGAAAACAGCCATCAGCCCCTCACGCAGGCTGGCCAGGCAGTCCTATATAATAAAAGGGTAATATTCAAATTGACCCTAACAACAGAATGACTGGTAATGACTGATCACTATGACACACACTGACCACCAGGGGGAAGATGCTCAATGCAGGAGCTGCCCCCTGGTGGTCAGTGCGCTCCCACAGGGGGAGCTCTGCTCAGCCACAAGCCAGGCTGACAGCTGCCAGTACAGCAGTGGTGGTGGGAGCCTCTCCTGCCTCCTCAGCAGCGCTAAGGCTATCTGACTGAAGCTTAGGTCTGCTCCCTGCTGGCAAGTGGACAACCCCCAAGGGCTCTCAGGCTGCCAGAGGGATGTCTGACTGCCAGCTTAAGCCTGATCTCCCAGGGAGCAGGTCTAAGCCAGAAGGTGGTCATCCCCTGAGGAGTCCCAGACTGCGAGAGGGCACAGGCCAGGCTGAGGGACCCCCCCAAGTGCACAAATTTTTGTGCACCTGGCCTCTAGTTTTATATAAATGGCTGCTCTTCCATATAGGTCACTAAACTTTTCATCATATGACGCCACCCCCCAAAAAATAACTGCTTCTCTAATTACTACTGTTCATTCTCCCTGAAGAGGTCAAGATCTACTTTCAATATGTTTAGTGTTATTTTAGCCAATGATGGGCGTCTTTTATCTTCACATTAACCAATACCCCAAATGATGTGTGTTTGTTACACACCTCTTGCTTTTTAAAAGATTTTCTTTCACATTTGATTATAATAATAAATGCATGTAGATGCTGTGGTAACCAATGTGGAAGGCAGATGCTTATATGGGCTTTTTCTTTTCTAGTCACTGCCCAGCTTATACTTCTCTGCCTTTCCCCCTAGCTAGGTACCAACACCTTAGAAATATTAAAAAGAACTGGATATTAGATATTATAAATAATTATTAGTGCCAGATGTTTGTGGTATAAAATATATCAAAGAATATCCTTTCTTTGAGATATGTTATGAATTTTAGCAGGTATGTTAGGACCACTGCAATTTGTTTTACAATAGTTTAAGGGTAAAGATGAGCAGATAGACTTATATAGTTTAGACTAAATTCCAAGTAAACAGATTTTCATTGACTTATTCATTTCTACTTTGCTTTATACATAAAAATTTTCTGAAACGGTTGCACAGAAATAGACTTAAGAAATATAAAAATGATAATATAAAGAACTTATTTGAAAACCCTAACCATAACAAACTAAATGTAAATAATTAATAAAAATTAGTAAAATTTAAAAATGCATGGGATATTAACTGAATTTAAGTAATCATCCATTTGTTAGCTATGATAACTGCACTGTAAATTAAAGATGTGCTTTTGTAATTTATTTTTAGGTACAGATGAAGCAGAAGAATTCTGTTTAATGATAATTAATATTTACTTATTACAGTATAATTATAATAATCTTTATTTTATCGGTAATAAATATTTATACTTGTTGAATGCATATAAGGGGATTATTTTCTATTGTTTTCTGAATGTTTAAATGCTAAAGGATAACCTAAAGTAACTTTCTTTTAGCTAAATTTTAGAGTTTTCCACCATTTACTGCTATACACTTATTTGCAGGTACTTATGCAATTATGCATCAAAATGACATGTACATATATCACCACTCAGATCTTCAAATAAAAATAATATTGAAGCTCAGAAAGGTTAAGTAGTGAGTTAGAGCTGACACAGCTAGAATGACGGAGAACTCTCCAGTGGTCAGTTGTATCTGTGACTCATGCCATCACACTCAGGCTCACAATTTTACTCACCAAATTAAGACCCAGACAAGAGTGTCATCTAAGAGGAGGGGATACATAATATGCTTACGGGAAATGACATAAGTCAGAGATGAGGAATGTTTAATGTAACAGTAGAACTACACCACAGCCATATCACTGAAAGTGTTGAGCATAACTATCAGGGAAGTGGTTTAGTAAAGGGTGAAGGGGAACCAATATATGGTGACAGAATCTTATTTGAATTTGGGTGGTGGGCATAGAATGTAGTGTATAGATCATGTATCATAGAAATGTATACTGGAAACCTATATGATTCTATTGAACAATGTCACCCCAATAAATTTTTAAACAGTTGAAATCTAATCAAGCATACTTTTATGTTTGCTAATAATTTCCACTAATATCAAAATACATTTCTTTTCTATTTCCTGTATTGTATTCAGTATAAATTAATTGGGCTTTGAGAAACCTGCAGTAAAAAAAAAATAAAACTAAGTATGTTCAAAGCTTAATCAATGTAACATATTTCATCAGGAAATATCTTTAAATTATATTCAGGAAGGGCTTGCCATTACCCACAAATTGGAAATTAATTAATCCAAAGATCCAGTCAACACATTATAATTGCCATTTCATATGTTCTTTTCATAACTGATTTTGCCCAAGTGAAATATATCAGATCATTTTCTCAACTTTACCATTTACCCAGGGTGTACATGGCAAAAAGTGCGGGTCACCCTAAATTTACACTGTGTCCCATAAACGCCAGGTAGCATTTTTACTCCTATGGTTGTTCCTTCATCACAAACCGAAATAGAACCAACTGGTTTCATGAACCCAAAGGACACAACGAAATTTACCACTGAATGTGAAAAATAATAATAGAACTTCTATTCCCACTTCTTATCTCTATTTTTTGACATTCTCTAGTGTTCTTCATAGATTCACTGTATTACATTATACAAAAAATCCATATACCTGTGGTTTAGGCACATATTTATACTAACAGGGTAGATGAGGTCAAGTCTGCAGAACATTACCATGGGAATTAAAAAGTATTTCCCTTTAATCAGAATGAGGTCTCATTTTTCCTTTGATTACTGCAGCATTCAATAAATATTTATTTAACATGTAATATGTGCCGATAATATAATTTGAGGTATTGCAGATTAATTAGTGACGATAAAACAACCAAAACAAGATTAAAACATCAAAAATCTCCAGCTTCCTGCAGTTTACAGTCTGGGCCTTAGTTGGGAAACTCTTAAAATGAAAATTGGAACTATTTGCCGACTTGCCTTCCTTCCCCACTGAAATATTAACTTCCACAGAGCAGGGACTTCAATATTTAGGTGTCCTTGACCAGGAATCGAACCCGTTACACTCTGGTGCATGGGCCAATGCTCTAACCATTGAGCAATGCTTGCCAGGGCAAAAATGCATTTTAATAGCAACAACCATTACTATCTGGACCATGATTTTCAAATTCATCTTTTTACCTTTTTTAGAAAATGAAAAAGAAACTATGCTTACGTTTAACTGCACAAAATGTAAACTCCGTTTTGGTTATTGTCAGTGCAAAATTGCTTTGGATGATGGAAATTCTATTGCATTGTTCTTTCCTAATTACTTAGAGTGCATTTAGTTTCTGTAATTACATAGTCACTTAATTAAATAGGCAAAAGTTAGTGAATTGTTCCTGAGTCTTAAAGAATAATGTGCTCCCAATTACTAGGAAGGATTTTTGAGCTAAAAAGAGAAGAAACTGCCTCTTATTTAGCACTCTACTATGTGTCAGGCCTCTCCTATATTTTTTCTCATTTTAACCTTACCAACCTGAAAATAAGACTTGTAATTCCCACGTCTTCGATAAAGAAGCTTGTTCTCTCAGCTCTGTAATGACTCTTAAGACCCATCACCCCGTCTGTAACTCTACCTCACATCACAACAATCAAATTTGCAGTTAAGGAATTGAATTTGACACAATGACTATGACTTTCAGCCACTTTATTTCACTTTAAAACACACTCTCTATACTCATTTTGAATTGCTCCATGCGACAGACCCTCCTCCATCGTTAATTGAAAAGACGGGTCTGAAAGATTGCTTATTTCCTGTGTCTGAGGAAGCGAAGTACTCACCAGTGATTTCAGGACGTTTCATTAAATCTATGTCTTGTAAAGTTAACATTCGGCTACTTCTGTGTCCTTCCCAGAAATATTAGAAACTGACCATCATGGCTGCCTAGTCAGGACCTGAGTTTCCATTCATATCCACTCTGCCTCCTTTCCTTCTGAGTTACACGTCACTGGTCACACACCTCACTGTGTGCAAGTGGGAAAAGGTGTCAGGCAGTGCTGAGACCAAACCCATCAGACTAGATCCATAGTAATGCAGGCTTGCTGTATGATTTCATTTGTATAACATGTATATTTAGTTTTACCCACCTCGATTTACTTAAACAATGTATGCAAGCATTGTATAAACTCTCGGCTCGCGGGCCCCATGCCTCCTTTATTTGACGCATGTTAGCCTTTGAGTTTGACATGCGTGACCACATTCAAATAACTAATTTGTTCATGTGGAGGCAAAGAGAAATAGACCAATAACAGAATACAAGCAGGTTAGTAAGCAATGCAGGGTAAATATGAAATTTAAAGATCACTACATTGTTACACAAATGTATATACATATTTAAACTGAACTGCAAAGGAGAACTTTTAAACTACATGTTAATTTCTTTTTCTTTAATATGTCTTTATTGATTTTTAGAGAAAGAGAGAGGGAAAAAGAGAGGGAAACATCAATGAGAGAGAAGCATGGATTGGCTTCCCCAACCCTCTCCCCACAGGGACTGAGCCTGCAACCCAGGCATGTGCCCTGACCAGGAATTAAACCAGCTGCCTCTCTGTGCCTGGGACTAGGCTCCACCAACTAACCCACGCCAGCCAGCCAGCCAGGGCATACAATTAATTTCTTAAAGTTGCCTTTTTCTATTCAACTTTTTACCTAATGGAAGATATTTGATTACACATGTATAATGTCTAAATCACACATTAATTGAAAATCAGAAATGCAAAATTGGATGTCTGAGTAACCATGTGGCATGCATACATTGGAAGATTAGATAATTCAACAAATAAAACTATTTATAAATTAAATGTTATTTATTGTGAGGAAAAAATGAAATACCAAAAGCCTACTTGCATAGCAATATTATTTTTTTAACTTTCTCTTACTAAAACACCTTTGGCTACACAAGAAGAATCAATCATTTGAAACTTTTATCCCAATGTTTGTTTGTGTTACATATTACCACCTCCAGGGAGCCCCTGTTAATTCCAAAGAGTAAAATAATCAGCAATCCTTTGTTCAACCAAATATTTCACAACCCCAGCCAGAGTGCTGGGCACATGTTGTCAGTCTTTGCTTAACTGTCTCCTTTCCCCTTTGAAGTAAGAGCTTTCTAAGGAAAGGACAAGATCCCTGCAGCAGGAGAAGCCCAGCACCAATTGCGTTGCTCTATAAGTGAGAGGAAGAGATGTGCTTCAGTACACATTATAGCTGCAACACATGTGTGGTAACATGAAATTAAAGAGCTTGGTAGACTTCTCTGGCAATATATGACCTGGCATACGAACTAAGGTATGAGAGTAGTATCAGTGCACCCCTATATGAAAAAGCACCCAGTGGATTGTTCGTGCTGCTAGAAGTCAGACAGCCCACATACAAATGCCACATTTGCAATGCTTGACTCATTTTTCTTGTCATGGCAATTTTGATGATAATTTGAAGTATTGCTAGGGTGACACTGTTTTGAATTGGCTTCATGACCCCAAGAATGAAGAGGAGTTTACCTCTTTATTAAAAGCTCAACTTCCAGCCAAAACCAGTTTGGCTCAGTGGATGGAGTGTCAGCCTGCGGACTGAAAGGTCCCAGGTTCGATTCCGGTCAGGGGCATGTACCTGGGTTGCGGGCACATCCCCAGTGGGAGATGTGCGGGAGGCAGCTGATCGATGTTTCTCTCTCATCGATGTTTCTAACTCTCTATCTCTCTCCCTTCCTCTCTGTAAAAAATCAATAAAATATATTTTTTAAAAAAAGCTCAACTTCCAGTGGCTCTAGGCTTTCCTCCTAGTTGGTTATCACACATTCTATTGATTTTTCTGAAATATTCATCTTTACATATTTTGAAAAATAACTAAAGGATATGTTCAAATGCCCAACAAATTCAATAACAATGAATTGTTAACCTAAAATAAATACCATTAATATTAAGGAAAAATTGTAGTCATCATCACTGTAAATTCAGATATTTGTTGAGATAGTAAAAATTCTCACTGGAAACTGCCCTTTTAATTCACACACACACACATACACACACAGCAAGTAGGTCAGGATGGTTCTAGGAACAGCTACAGTCCTTTTTGTTGGTAACAAAAAAATCATTTGACAGTTAAGTCCTAACGAGGAATCCGGTTTTCCAGTGTAGTCCCTGGATTCCACCATTTCCTTATAGCATGCCGGGTTCCCTCTCAGAAAATCCTGCTGTCCTTTCCTTTGATGAGGGATTAATCAATTTCACCCATAGTGCCCACCTGCCTTTGTCCATGGCAAACCTCTTTTTATATGTTTTAACCATAACTAGAGAAGGAGTAAAGAGCCTTTATTGACTGGGGGAGCTGCAAGCCACTCCACAGGAGTTAATAAATCCAGATGTGGACATAGGAAAAATGTGCTGCCCAGTTGCACACATTAACTTTAACATGATCCTTCATTTAATTCTATTATATGACACCTACCTGAACACACCAACAGCAGAACTTCATCTCTGTGCTCAGCCAAAACATTCCACTCAATGCACAGTGTGTGTGTGTGTGTGTGTGTGCGTGTGTGTGTGTGTGTATGCATTCTTGGTGGTGCATACCTACCCACCAACACACTACAGTGTCTCATTTTTATGTAAACTAGATTTTTCCCCATTTTTTGAATAGTAGTATCACTTTCTGAAAGGAAAAATAAATGAGGGTAACACTGTTTAAATGTGGTATCTCCTTCAAGTTTTCATGAAACACATGCTGAAGCACCCATAGGGTGGGGGCCAAATCCTGATGAAGCCAACGCCCAGGAAGGAGGTGGGAATATCTGTTGGAATAAAAGAGATCTTAGTATGTTGGGATTTTACCAAAGTTCCATGAAATTCCCCTGGGGGCAGTGTATCTGAGGTTAACACAATACTTAGCAGAGCAGGGAAGGTGGTGAATCCCCTGGAAGGGAGCAGCGTGAAGTGCAATATCATTCTGGATTTATGGGCTTTTAAAGATTCGCCAAGTGGGAATCCCTTGCAGGCGAGTTTGGCAGTTTTATTCTCTTTTACTGCAGATTTTATGGTTTGTCTGAGAAGGATTCTGCTGTATTAGGGAAAGCTGAACAACCTCTAAAACTTTCCAGCAAGCAAAAAGCTTGGTGAAGAGAGACCTTATACCAAAGACAATGGCATATGAGAAGGTCTTTCGGTGTACATGTTGATTACTTATATAATTTTTCGCAGTACTGTTGATCTTCTGGTACTCCCAGTGCCAATACAAGCAGAGGTTTTAAAAAAGACCCTTTGGGACATTGATCCGGAAAGATGGCAACCAGCAGGAAAGTAGGGAGGTAAAGTGTGTGAGAGTGAGGGAGCTATGGAGGAGTGTGTGGACGTGTGTGTCTGTGTGTGTGTGTGTGTGTGAGAGAGAGAGAGAGAGAGAGAGAGAGAGAGAGAGAGAGAGAGAGAAATAGGGACAGTTAGATCCTGCAGGTCTTTCAAGGGGCTGCCAATCCGGGCTGTCTTAGACAGCAAAACCCCACTGCTGCTGCAAACACTCCAAGAAGGATACCAGCGGCGCAGAGACCATGCCATCTTGAAGAACAGAACTGCTTGAGACTAGGATCTTAGCCTCACCACCACCCAGTCTGGTCCCTGTAGCAAACCAGAACCCTACAGCTACTCTGGTAGAAGACCTGCGACCACAGCTGCAGACCCAGGGACACCAAGACTCCAGGCACCCAGGCTGCAGATTTCTGTGAGTCACAAAGCCAACCCCCCTCCCCCATCACCCCTGCTGCAGCGGCATAGGAACTGCCAGACCCGGGCTGCACAATAGGGCTTTCTGCACACACTCAGCAGCAGCAGCTCTGCCTGACTTTGAGCCTTGGTGTTGGACACCGGAAGTTTGTTTCCCGTGACCAGGCTCCGGGGGCGGAGAGACTGTGCTGAATTTGAACCTAGGTGCGCATTCTTGGGGAGACTGTTTTCTGCAACCAGGTCCTGTCCCAACAGGGGGAAACAGCGCTGAATGTGGGCCTGGGGGTACAGACCCAGGGAATTTGTTTCCCAAGACTAGACCCTGCACCCTAGCAGAGAGGCTGCGCTGAATTTGAACCTGAACATGCGAACTCAGGGAGTTTGTTCCCTGCGACAAGACCCCGTTTCCACGCAGGAAGACAGCACTGAATTTGAACCGGGGTGCATGGACACGGGGAGTCTGCTTCCTGCAGTGCACTCCCGCGTGACCAGACCCCACACCCACACTGAACGGCAGTGCCACCTGACTTTGAGTCAGGGCAAGCACACACAGAAGGCTGTTTTCCGCAGGGCAGGAGTGGACCTCCTGCCAACACAGTGCAACTGTGTAACCCGGTCTCCCAAGCAGATTGGGGACCCTGAATCTCCATGAAAGACGGCAGCAATGAGCACCAGTGACTAGATTCTGTATCTCATTGCTTGCATCTGGGATCCCTGATTCCCAGTACATTCACACTAAGAGCCAGCGACTGCAATTCTTGGCACATGCGCACATAGGGACCCTGATTCTCTGTGTGAGGTAGCACTAAGCAACAGAGAGTCTGATACTCGATTATCAGCAGGACACAGGGAGCCTCTGACTCCTGACACGCACTAGGAGACTTTGATTTTTGGCACCCCCCAGCATGTTCTCTGCTTCAATGTAGTGCAGGCAGGGTTCTTGATTCTAGGTGGGCACACGAGTCCACACTAAGCACCTGAGACTCTGACCCAGGAAAAACGTGGCTCCCTCCAACCCACAGCAGCCACTCATCTTGATGTCAGAACTCTTCAGTGACACTTGGGGGGTGCAAAACTCCCACTGTACACAGCCCAGGCCCCTGCAACTTGACATTTGAATCTTCTGGTGATAGTCAGAATGGGGAGACAATGAAACCATCCCCAGAGGAAAGAAAAGGAGGATCGCCAAGAAAGGAAATAAGTGAAATACAAGCATGTAACATGACAGAAAAAGAATTCAGAGTAATGGTCCTACAGTTCATACACTGGATGGACAATAAAATCAACAACCTATGCAAAAATCAGGAATAAATGAAAAATGTTATAGTTACAATCAAAAACACCATGGAAGGCTTCAACAGTAGACAGGAAGAAGCAGAGTACGGAATTAGTGAGTTAGAAGATAAAGTACAGAAACAAGCCCAATCTGAACAGCAACTAGAGAAAAAAATTAAAAAGCGGAAGGAGAGTCTAAAAGAGCTTTGGGACAATGCAACATGAAATAACATATGTATAATAGGGCTGCCAGAAGGACAAGAAGAGAAGCAAAGATTAGAAAATTTATTTGAAGAAATAATGACAGAAAACTTTCCTAATATGGGGAAGAAAAAGGTTACACAAATACTGAGAGTCCCATGCAAGGTGAAACCCAAAAGACCCATACCAAGACATGCCAAAATTACAATGGCAAATGTTAACAACAAAGAGAGAATCTTAAAGGCTGCAAGAGAGAGGCAGAGAGTTAGCTACAAAAGATGCGCTATCAGATTATCAAATGATTTCTCAACAGAAATACATCAAGCTAGAAAGGAATGGAAGGAGATATACAAAGTGATGCAAAGCAAGGGACTGAATCCAAGAATATTCTATCCAGCAAGACTATCAATCAAAATTGAAGGGGAAATCAGGAGCTTCGCAGACAAAAAAGAGGCTAAGGGAATTTATCACTACCAAGCCAGCAATGCAAGAAATGCTAAAGGAATGCTGTATAAAGAAGAAATAAAAAGGTAAGAAGGAACACAGGCTAAAAAAATATAAATGGATACAAACAAGTACCTTTCAATAATAATTTTAAAGTAAACAGACTAAATGCTCCAATCAAAGGACATCGAGTGGCTGAATGGATAAAAAAACATGACCCAAATGTATGCTGTCTACAAGAGACCCACATCAGAACAAGGGACTCACACAGACTGAAAGTGAAGGGATGGAAAAATATATTTCAGGCAAATGGAAATGAAAAAAAAAACTGGGGTAGCAATACTTATATAGGACAAAATATACATCAAAGTGAAGGCCATAACAAGAGATAAGGAAGGCCACTTCATAATACTAAAGGGATTGATACAACAAGAGGATATAACCCTGATAAACATATGTGCACCCAATGCAGGAGCACCCAAATACATAAAAAAAAAAAAACTCCTGGAAGATACAATCATAGTAGGGGACTTTAATACACCACTGACATCACTGGATAAATACTCTAGACAAAAAAATCAACAAAGAAACAGCAATCCTAAATGATTCACTAGATTAGATGGACTTAATTGACATCTTCACAACATTTCACACCAAAGATGTGGAATATACGTTCTTCTCAAGTGCACAAGGGACATTTTCAAAAATAGACCACATATTGGGTCACAAGCAAAGTCACCCCAAATTCAAGAAGATTGAAATCATACCAAGCATCTTCTCAGACCACAATGGCAAAATAGTGGAAATAAACTACAATAAAAACAATCCAAAATACGCAAACACTTGGAAGCTGAATAGCATGTTACTAAATATTTATTGGGTTACCAATGAGATCAAAGAAGAAATTAAAAACATCCTGGAAACTAATGACAATGAAAACACAACAATCCAAAACCTATGGGACACAATGAAAGCAGTCCTGAGAGGGAAGTTTATACCTCTACAGGCCTACCTCAAAAAAAAACAAGAAAAAATGGCAGTAAATCATCTAACTCTACAACTCAAAGAATTAGAGAGAGAGGAAAAAGAAAAGCCCAGAGTGAGCAGAAGGAAGGAGATAATAAAGATTGGAGTAGAAATAAATGACATAGAGACCAAAAGAAACAAACAAAAAATGAAACCAAGAGCTGGTTTTTTGAAAGGACAAAAAAAATTGATGAACCTCTAGCCAGGCTCGCCAAGAAGAAGAGAGAGAGGACACAAATAAATAAAATCAGAAATGATAGAGGTGAAATAACAACAGACCCCATAGAAATCCAAAAAAATGTTAAAAAAATACTATGAACAACTCTACTCCAACAAACTAGACAACCTGGAGGAAATGGACAAATTCTTAGAAAAATACAAAATTCTAAAACTCAATCAGGAATAATCTAAAAATCTCAATAGGTCAATACATATGGAAGAAATTGAAGCAGTCATCAAAAAGCTTCCAGCAAACAAAAGCCCGGGGCCAGATGGCTTCACAGGGGAGTTTTCAAGGGAGAACTAAAACCTATCCTCCTCAGGCTATTCCAAAAAATTCAAGAGGAAGGAACACTTATAAGCTCATTCTATGAAGCCAGCATTACCCTCATACCAAAACCAGGTAAAGATAACACAATGAAAAAGCATTACAGGCAAACATCCCTCAAGAACATAGATGCCAAAATCCTCAACAAAATCTTAGCAAATCGGATCCAGCAGTACATCAGAAATATCATACACCAGTGATGGCGAACCTATGACACATGTGTCAGAGGTGACACACAAACTCATTTTTTTGGTTGATTTTTCTTTGTTAAATTACATTTAAATATATAAAATAAATATCAAAAATATAAATCTTTGTTTTACTATGGTTGCAAATATCAAAAAATGTCTTTATGTGACACAGCACCAGAAGTTAAGTTAGGGTTTTTAAAAATGCTGACACGCTGAGCTCAAAAGCTTCACCATCAATGTCATGCACCATGACCACGTAGGATTTACCCCAGGGATACAAGGTTGGTATCATATCCGCAAATCAATAAACATGATACATCACATAAATAAATTGAGAGAAAAAAAACACATAGTCATATCAATTGATGCAGAAAAAGCATTTAACAAAATCCAACCCACATTTTTGATAAAAACTCTCAGCAAGGTGGGAATAGAAGGATCATACCTCAACATAATAAAAGCCTATATGACAGATTCACAGCCAACATCATACTCAATGGGCAAAAACTAAAACCATTTCCCCTAAGAACAGGAACAAGACAGGGATGCTCACTCTCACCACTCCTGTTCGACATAGTCCTGGAAGTATTAGCATTGCAATTAGACAATAAGAAGAAGTAACAGGCATCCAAACTGGAAAAGAAAAAATAAAACTGTCCTTATTCACAGATGACACGATATTTTTTTAATATATTTTTTTATTGCTTAAATTATTACAAAGAGTATTACATATTTCTCCTTTTTTTCCCCCGCCCTTGACAATCCCCTGGCCTCCCCTACCCGCCAGTGTCTTATGTCCATTGGTTATGCTTATATGCATGCATGTAAGTCCTTTGGTTGATCTCTTACCACCCCCCCTACCCCCCCACCCTCCCCAGCCTTCCTGCTGTAGTTTGACAGTCTGTTCGAGGCAACTCTGCCTCTGTATCTATTATTGTTCAAAAGTTTATAATGGTCTCTAATATCCATGAATGAGTGAGATCATGTGGTATTTTTCCTTCATTGACTGGCTTATTTCACTTAGCATAATGCTCTCCAGTTCCATCCATGCTGTTGCAAATGGTAAGAGTTCCTTCTTTTTTACAGAAGCATAGTATTCCATCGTGTAGGTGTACCACAGTTTTCTAATCCATTCATCTACTGATGGGCACTTAGGCTGTTTCCAAATCTTAGCTATGGTGAATTGTGCTGCTATGAACATAGGGGTGCATATATCCTTTCTGATTGGTATTTTTGGTTTCTTGGGATATATTCCTAGAAGTGGGATCACTGGGTCAAATGGGAGTTCCATTTCCAGTTTTTTGAAGAAACTCCATACTGTCTTCCATAGTGGCTGCACCAGTCGGCATTCCCACCAGCAGTGCATGAGTGTTCCTTTTTCTCCACATCCTGTCCAGAACTTGTCGTTTGTTGATTTGTTGATGATAACTATTCTGACAGGTGTTAGATGGTACCTCATTGTTGTTTTGATTTGCATCTCTTGGATGATTAGCGACTTTGAGCATGTTTTCATATGTCTCTTGGCTTTCTGAATGTCCTCTTTTAAAAGGTGTCTATTTAGGTCCTTGGCTCATTTTTTGATTGGATTGTTTATCTTCCTTTTGTTAACTTGTATGAGTTCCCTATGAATGTTGGAGATTAGGCCCTTATCAGATATAATGTTGGCAAATATGTTCTCCCATGTAGTGGGCTTTCTTGTTGTTTTGTTGATGGTTTCTTTTGCTGTGCAGAAACTTTTTATTTTGATGTAGTCCCATTTGTTTATTTTCTCTTTAGTTTCCAATGCCCTAGGATCTGTATCGGTGAAAAAATTGCTTCGGCATATGTCTGAGATTTTGTTGCCTTTGGATTCTTCTAGTATTGTTATGGTTTCCCGTCATATATTTAAGTCCTTTATCCATTTTGAATTTATTTTTGTGTATGGTGTAAGTTGGTGGTCTAGTTTCATTTTCTTGCATGTATCTGTCCAATTTTCCCAACACCATTTATTGAAGATACTTTCTTGACTCCATTGTATGTTCTTGCCTCCTTTGTCAAATATTAATTGAGCGTATTGGTTGGGGCTGATTTCTGGGCTCTCTATTCTATTCAATTGATCTATATGTCTGTTCTTGTGCCAGTACCAGGCAGTTTTGAGAACAGTGGCTTTGTAATGCAGCTTGATATCTGGTATTGAGATCCCACCTACTTTGTTCTTTCTCAGGATCGCTGCAGCTATTCGGGGTCGTTTTTTATTCCAGATGAATTTTTGGAGAGTTCGTTCTAGGTCTGTGAAATATGCCGTTGGTATTTTAATGGGAAGTGTGTTGAATTTATAGATTGCTTTGGGCAGTATGGACATTTTAATGATGTTGATTCTACCAATCCATGAACACGATATGTTCTTCCATCTGTTTATGTCTTCCTCTATCTCTTTTTTCAACGTCCTGTAGTTTTCTGAGTAGAGGTCTTTTACCTCTTTAGTTAAGTTTATTCCTAGGTAGCTTAATTTTTTTGGTGAGATGGTAAATGGGATTGCTTTTTTAGTCTCTCTTTCAGCAAGTTCACTATTAGTGTATAGAAATGCCATAGATTTCTTGGCGTTAATTCTGTATCCTGCTACATTGCTGAATTCTTTTATTAAGTCTAATAGTTTTTTGATGGAGTCTTTAGGGTTTTTTAAGTATAATATCATGTCATCTGCAAATGAGGACAGTTTTACTTCTTCTTTTCAAATTTGGATGCCTTTTATTTCTTCTTCTGATCTAATTGCAATGGCTAATACTTCCAGTACTATGTCGAACAGGAGTGGTGAGAGTGGGCATCCCTGTCTTGTTCCTGTTCTTAGGGGAAATGGTGTTAGTTTATGTCCATTGAGTATGATGTTGGCTGTGGGTTTGTCATATATGGCTTTTATTATGTTGAGGTATGATCCTTCTATTCCCACCTTGCTGAGAGTTTTTATCAAAAATGAGTGTTGAATTTTGTCAAACGCTTTTTCTGCATCAATTGATATGACTATGTGGTTTTTTTCCTTCAATTTGTTTATGTGATGTATCACGTTTATTGATTTGCGGATATTGTACCATCCTTGCATCCCTGGGATAAATCCTACTTGGTCATGGTGTATGATCCTTCTGATGTACTGCTGGATCCGATTTGCTAAGATTTTGTTGAGGATTTTGGCAAATATGTTCATGAGAGATATTGCCCTGTAATTCTCTTTCCTTGTGTTGTCTTTACCTGGTTTTGGTATTAGGGTGATGCTGGCTTCATAGAATGAGCTTGGAAGTGTTCCTTCCTCTTGGATTTTTTGTAGTAGTCTGAGGAGGATAGGTTTTAGTTCTTCCTTGAATGTTTGGTAAAACTCCCCTGTGAAGCCGTCTGGTCCTGGGCTTTTGTTGCCTGGGAGCTTTTTGATGACTGCTTCAATTTCTTCCATAGTTATTGGCCTGTTGAGATTTTTAGATTCTTCCTGATTAAGTTTTGGAATGTTGTATTTTTCTAGAAATATGTCCATTTCCTCCAGGTTGTCTAGTTTGTTGGAGTAGAGTTGTTCATAGTATTTTTTAACAATCATTTGTATTTCTGTGGGGTCTGTTGTTATTTCGCCTCTCTCATTTCTGATTTTGTTTATTTGGGTCCTCTCTCTTTGCTTCTTGGTGAGCCTGGCTAGAGGTTTGTCAATCTTGTTTATCCTTTCAAAAAACCAGCTCTTGGTTTCATTGATTTTCTGTATTGTTTTTTTGGTCTCTATGTCATTTATTTCTGCTCTAATCTTTATTATCTCCTTCCTTCTGCTCACTCTGGGCTTTTCTTGTTGCTCTCTTTCCAATTCTTTGAACTGTAGATTTAGATGATTTACTACCATTTTTTCTTGTTTGTTGAGGTAGGCCTGTAGAGCTATAAACTTCCCTCTCAGGACTGCTTTCATTGTGTCCCAAAGGTTTTGGATTGTTGTGTTTTCATTGTCATTAGTTTCCAGGATGTTTTTAATTTCTTCTTTGATCTCATTGGTAACCCAATCAATATTTAATAACATGCTATTCAGCTTCCAAGTGTTTGAGTATTTTGGGTTGTTTTTATTGTAGTTTATTTCTAATATTATGCCCTTGTGGTCTGAGAAGATGCTTGCTATGAATTCAATCTTCTTGAATTTGGGGAGACTTTGTTCGTGACCCAATATGTGGTCTATTTTTGAAGATGTCCCATGGGCACTTGAGAAGAACGTACATTTTGTGGCTTTGGGGTGCAGTGTTCTGAAGATGTTAATTAAGTCCATCTGATCTAGTGAGTCATTTAGGGTTGCTGTTTCTTTGCTGAGTTTTTGTCTAGCGGATTTATCCAGTGATGTCAGTGGTGTATTAAAGTCCCCTACTATGATTGTATTGTTGTCGATCTCTCCCCTAATATGTTCCAGGAGTTTTCTTATGTATGTGGGTGCTCCTGCATTGGGTGCATATATGTTTATCAGGGTTATATCCTCTTGTTGTATTGATCCCTTTAGTATTATGAAGTGGCCTTCCTTATCTCTTGTTATGGCCTTCACTTTGAGGTCTATTATGTCGGATATAAGTATTGCTACCCCAGCTTTTTTTTCATTTCCATTTGCCTGAAAGATATTTTTCCATCCCTTCACTTTCAGTCTGTGTGAGTCCCTTCTAATGAGGTGGGTCTCTTGTAGACAGCAAATGTATGGGTCATGTTTTTTTATCCATTCAGCCACTCGATGTCTTTTGATTAGACCATTTAGTCCATTTACATTTAAAGTTATTATTGAAAGGTACTTGTTTGTAGCCATTTCTATTTTTGTGTGGCTGTTTTCTTTCTGGGCTTTTTATTTCTTCTATTTACACCAGTCCCTTTAGCATTTCTTGCATTGCTGGCTTGGTGGTGATGAACTCCCTTAGCCTTTTTTTGTCTGTGAAGCTTCTTATTTCCCCTTCAATTTTTAATGATAGCCTTGCGGGATAGAGTATTCTTGGATTCAGTCCTTTGCTTTCATCACTTTGTAAATTTCTGTCCATTCTTTTCTGGACTGATGTGTTTCTGTTGAGAAATTGTTTGATAATCTGATGGGGGATCCTTTGTAGGTAACTCTCTGTTTCTCTCTTGCAGCCTTTAAGATTCTCTCTTTGTCTTGTACATTTGCCATTGTTATTATGACATGTCTTAGTGTGGGTCTTTTGGGGTTAATCTTGCCTGGGACTCTCTGTACTTGTGTAACTTTTTTCTTCCCCATATCTGGGAAATTTTCTGTCATTTCTTCAAATAGATTTTCTAATCCTTGCTGCTCTTCTTGTCCTTCTTGCAGCCCTATTATGCGTATGTTACTTCGTTTCATGTTGTCCCAAAGCTCCCTTAGGCTCTCCTCCTGCTTTTTAATTTTTTTCTCCAGTTGCTGTTCAGATTGAGCTTATTTCTCTGCCTTATCTTCTAACTCACTAATTCGGTCCTCTGCTTCTTCTAGTCTGCTGTTGAAACTTTCCATGGTGTTTTTGATTGTAGCTATATCACTTTTCATTTCTTCCTGATTCTTGCATAGGTTGTTGATTTTCTCATCCATCCAGTGAATGAATTGTACAACCATTATGCTGAATTCTTTTTCTGTCATGTTGCACGCTTCAACTTCATTAATTTCCTTTCTTGGTGATTCCTCATTGTCTTTCCTCTGGGTGTTGTGTCGTCTCTTCATTTTGATTATCTCCTGATGGTTTAAAGGTTGAGCTGCTTGGGCCTGGGCCATGTGCAGTGGGAGTCTCCCACCACCCTAGTGTCACTGAACAGCTCTGACACTAAGATGTGTGGTTGTTGTTGGTTGGTGGGAACCAGGCTCGCTCTGTGTCAGTGTTGCCAGCGCTCAATGTGGCCTCGTATGTGCCCTTAGAATCAGGGACCCTGCCTGCACCGTGTTGGAAACCAGAGCCCCCTAGCTTGCGCCAGGAGTCAGAGTTCCCCAAGAGTCCAGTATCAGAGTCTTTGTTGCTTCGCGCGACCTCGCCTTGAGAATCAGGGTCCCTGTGTGCCCTTGCACCAGGAATTGGATTCACTGGCTCTTAGTATGAATGCACAGGGAATCAGGATCTCAGGCGCAGGTGATAAGAAACACAGTCAAGTCACTGGTGCTTGGTGCTGCCTCCTGCTCCGAGAAACGGGGTCCCTGGGCCTGTGCTAGGCGGACAAATTCCCGTTCACGCCATTGCTCCCAGCCCAGGGCTCCGAAGCCCGCAGTGCGCGTAGGATCAGTTCCAAGGTGCTCATGCACTTCCAAGCCAAAGTTCCTGCAGCGCTGAGGCCCCGGCAAGGGGTGGGTCTATCAGTTAGTTACTCTGGCGCTGCCTGCAAGCCTGGGGGGAGGTGGGATGGGCTCTGTTACTCACGGATCTGCCTCAGGGATTTCTGAACTTTTGGTGTCCGAAGGTCTGTAGCTGTGGTCGCAGGTCTCTGTCCCCAGTGGCTGCAGGGTCCTGGTATGCGTCTGAGATCAGACTGGGTGGTGCTGAGGCCAGGAGCCTAGTCTCAAGCAGCTCTGTTTCCCAAGATGTCGTTGTCGCTGTGCCTGTGCTGGCCGCCCAGGAGTGTCCGCGCCAGGAGCGGGACTCCCCAGCCTAAGACTGCCGGGTTTAGCAGCCCCTTAGAAGACCTGCAGAGTCTAACTGTCCCTAGCTCATACATACACACCACACACATCCACACACTCCTCTATCACTTCCTTGTGCTCTCACACTCTCTCCCTCCCTACCTTCCTGCTGGTCGCCATTTTTCAGAGCCAGATGACACGATATTGTACATAAAAAACATAAAGACTCCATGAAAAAGCTATTAGACTTAATAAATGAATTCGGCAATGTAGCAGGATACAAAATTAATGCTAAGAAATCTATTGCATTCCTATACACCAATAGTGAACTTACAGAGAGACTAAAAAGCAATCCCATTTACCATCACACTAAAAAAAATTAAGATACCTAGGAATAAACTTAACTAAAGAGGTAAAAGATCTCAACGCGGAAAACTACAGGACACTGAAAAAAGATATAGTGGAAGACATAAACAGATAGAAGAAGATACCATGTTCATGGATTGGTAAAATCAACATCATAAAAATGTCCATACTACCCAAAGCAATCTATAAATTCAATGCACTTCCCGTTAAAATACCAACGGCATATTTCACAGACCTAGAACGAACTCTCCAAAAATTCATCTGGAATAAACACAGACCCCGAATAGCTGCAGTGATCCTGAGAAAGAAGAAAGAAGGAGGTGGGATCTCAATCCAGATATCAAGCTGTATTACAAAGCCACTGTTCTCAAAACTGCCTGGTACTGGCAAAAGAACAGACATATAGATCAATGGAATAGAATAGAGAACCCAGAAATAGACCTGAACCAATATGCTCATTTAATTTTTGACAAAGGTGGCAAGAACATATAATGGAGTAAAGACAGTCTCTTCAAAAATGGTGTTGGGAAAATTAAACAGATACATGCAAAAAAATGAAACTAGACCACCAACATATACCATACAAAAAATAAACAAAATGGATAAAGGACTTAAATATAAGACTGGAAACCATAAAAACACTAGAGGAATCCAAAGGCCACAAAATCTCAGACATATGCCAAAGCAATTTCTTCACCGATACAGCTCCTAGGGCACTTGAAACTAAAGAGAAAATGAACAAATGGGACTACATCAAAATAAAAAGTTTCTGCACAGCAAAAGAAACCATCAACACAACAAGAAAGCCCACTGCACGAGAGGACATATTTGCCAATGTTATCACCTATAAGGGTTTAATCTCCAACATTTATAGGGAACTCATAAAACTTAACAAAAGGAAGATAAACAATCCAATCAAAAATGGGCAAAGGACCTAAATAGACACTTTTCAAAAGAGGACATTCAGAAAGCCAAGAAACATATGAAAACATGATCAAAGTCACCAATCATCCCAGAGATGCAAATCAAAACAACAATGAGGTACCATCTCACACCTGTCAGAATGGCAATCATCAACAAATCAGCAAACCACAAGTGCTGGTGAGGATGCAGAGAAAAAGGAACCCTCGTGCACTGCTGGTGAGAATACAAACTGGTGCAGTCACTATTGAAGAGACTATGAAGTTTCCTCAAAAAGTTAAAAATGGAACTCCCGTTTGACCCAGTGATCCCACTTCTAGGAATATATCCCAAGAAACCAGAAACACCAATCAGAAAAGTTATATGAACCCCCTATGTTCATAGCAGCGTAATTCACCATAGCTAAGGTTTGGAAAAGCCTAAGTGGCCATCAGCAGATGAGTGGATTAGAAAACCATGATACATGTACACAATGGAATACTATGCTTCTGTAAAAAAGAAGAAATTCTTACCATTTGCAACAGCACGGATGGAACTGGAGAGCATTATGCTAAGTGAAATAAGCCAGTCAATGAAAGAAGAATACCACATGATCTCACTTATTTATGGATGAAGACCATTATAAACTGATGAACAAAAATACATACAGAGGCAGAGCAGGATTGAACAGACTGTCAAACTACAGTGGGAAGGCCGGGGAGGGTTGGGGGGATAGTTGGTAAGAGATCAACCAAAGGGCTTATATGCATGCATATAAGCATAACCAATGGACACAAAAACTGGGGAGTAGGGGACGCCAGGGGAATATCAAGGGGGGGGGGGGCATTTGTAATACTCTCTGTAATAATTTAAGCAATAAAACAAAATTTAAAAAAGACCTATACTTGAAAAAATATAAGAAAATGAAGAAAGAAATGGAAGAAGATACAAATATGAAATCCCCACTGATTTTTACAGGCAGTTGTTATGCCACTGCCTCTTCCCAGGTCTGGTGCTCTGGAATGAGGAGCCCAGTGAGGGATTGAGACACCTCATTCCTCAGGGGCTACCTTTGCAACTGAAATATTCCCGAAGGTTCTCTACTGCCACACAAGGGTGTGGGGCCAGCCCTTTTCAGGTCTCTTTCCTACCACCGTGGGTTAGGCTTTGTCTCTAACCCTTGGTTATAAGGTTTATGTCCAATTAGTCTTCCTTTGATTGTTCAGGTTGCTTGTTCTATCATTTAGCTGTCATTCACCTTTGGTCCTGGGAGGAGATGAGTGTACCATCCACCTACTCCTAGCCATCATGCATCCCCTACCATCTGTGTATCTTCTGTGGTGAGGTGACTGTCCAGGTCTCATGCCCATTTAAATTTTTTTTTTAATTTCCTAATTGTTGAGGATTAAGAGGTTTTTTTTGTTTGTTTTATTTTTTTAATATATTTGCATACCGCTTTTTTGCCATGTCCTGTCTTGAAAACACTTTCCCAGAATCTGTGACTCCTATGCAAATCGGTGAGAAGACTCATGGCCATGAAAATGTCCTCCTCTGAACTTTCTACTGCTCCCCCATCATCAGAGACTTTAACATTTTAAAAACTAAATAACATACTTTACTCCATAGATAAGCGATCCATGGATAACTTTGAACAATGACTTTAATATTATTAGAATTATCAAAATCATACATGCATTACACAAAAAAGTCAATTGAAGGAGTAGATAGATTTGCAAGTCCCAAACCAGAGATGACTTGACCATCACTTGTGGCCTAGTATGTGTATGCACTTCTGCCTCTCTCATGTCTGTCATGGGCAGACTCACGGGCACATATGGGACAAAATTTAATTTTGAAAGGCATATGGGTGTCAGAGGAGCCTAGTTTAAAGGAAACAAAGATCTCCTCATCTCAGGACCTCATGCTTTTTATTAACACAAATTGTCCTGAGGCGAGGCAGAAATATACACTTCAAAGGGTCAGGGTTCCATATACAGAGTTCATTGTCATATTGGGGAGAATTAGCCTACAGCTGTTCTTGTGTTTAGCCAGTAGGAGGCAATAACATGCAGATTAAGATGCCCTGAGCTGTCTGGCTGCAAACCATCAATTTAATGTATCCTATTCCGTTTTGGGGAAATGCCATCAGCCATTCCCAGATTCAGCCCTGTTGTCATGCTGGAATTGGCTTCTGGCATGTCTGCCTGTTGAAATCAGATGTAAGGGGTTTAGTGGGTGGGATGCTCCATGCAGACAGTTGGTCCATGTGTCTCATGTGAGGGGACCCCTGAAGTCTTCATCTGTTGACACGTGGAGACCCCTGCACCGAATTGAGCACCTGCTCAGCTTCCCTTGTCCACGTGGACCAAGATTGGTGGTCCCATCCCCTCTCCATGGATCTCAGTGCAATTTCCATTCCTGCCTATGTCATCAGTGCTCTGATGGGGAATCTCAAAAATACATCTCTGAACAATTGTGGGACAATTTCTGTGGGAGAACCCCCTAGGGGGAGCCCTGCCAGTGCAGGTGTGCCCCGTGGGACTTTGGCAGGTCCTGCACACTGTTCTCCCAGAGGAGGGGCTTTCCCCTTCCTCCCCAGGGCATCTGCTGGGGTCTCTGCTGCCTCACATTGCCCTCGGGACTGGTCCCCACCAGCCAAGACGCCTGATCGGGCTGGTGGGGCATCTCTGACATGTAGAGGCCTGTGCACTGCCTCTCATGTTGGAAGTGCATGTGTTTGCCCTTTGTCCCTTTAGAAAACACCAACCTTTGAGAGTTTTCTGCACCACAGGGCTGACACACCTGGGCCTAGCGTTGTGTGGAATGCTGTCCAGCTTGTGGTTTGTCTTTCCAGATTTCTGCATTTTTCTAGTTGTTTTGGGCACAGGAAGAGACAGCCACTGCCTGACTGGCTTCTGGCCCTGGGGTCCAATTTAGTGCAGTGGTCTCTACCCTGAGATGATGCACATGCTTACTGAAAGGGCTTTCTTTCCTCCATCTAATCTCTAATCCATCTACGAATTTTCTTTTAATAGTAAAAATGTTATCTCAGATAAAAACAGATAAACATGTGAGCTGACAGAAAAAGCACTGATTGTGAGATTCCATTTCTAGGGAATAGTTAAGGGGCAGAGACAAGAATCAGATCAGGGCCAGGTGGAGGGGGCAGTGAGTTCTGTGTTGCAGGGTCTCCTTTTGGGATGATGGGACATCCTGAAATGAGGCAGTGGTGATGCTCACACAGCATCATGACTAACCTTCATGCCCAGGAATTTAAAATATGAAAAATAACATTTAAAATATGAACAATTACCATTTAAAGTATATTTATTTATTATTACAATGTATTATATAATGGAATAATGAAAACTAAAGATAGAAATAAAAAAAATAATAACAGTAAGACCTCAAATAAGAAAAATGAATACACATCACAAATCAAACAATGGAGAACAGGGCAAAAACATTGAAAAAATGGCCCTTGAGCTGGGCCCTCCACAGGCAGCTCCATCTCCAAGGCAGGAATCTGCATGAGCTCTAGGGAGGGTTCTTCCTCCAGCAGTAATGGGGTCTCAGTTGCATCTGGGGCCGGCCCTGTCTCCTCAGCTGAAGCTGGAGCAGCTGCTGGATGTAGCGAAAGCTCAGGAGGAAGACACACCTCCAGCTCTGCATCCTGCTCTTCATGTTGTTCATCAGATGATACAGGAACCACATCCACCTCCTGGGCTGGTGCTGGAGTCAGAGGAGGAGAAAAGTTCACCCAGGTGCCTGCATTTCCATCTGTTCCCCCAACTGAGAACACAAGTAGCTATTAGGGCCCACCTAATGATGTGCTCCCCAGTGGAAGTCAAGCAGAGGCGTGGTCTTAGGAGGTCTTTGCTCCTGGCCAGGCTCTCGGGGTGCTCACTTCGTGTCTGGCAACAGCCTCTCCCCATAAGCTCACGTGGACCTCCCCAAACCTTCTGCCCTGACACCTCCCCACTTTCTCACCCTCGGGGCCTTGAGCTGGGCCCTCCACAGGCAACTCCTCCTCCGAGGCAGGAACCTCCATGGTCTCCAGGGAGGGTTCTTCATCCAGCAGTGGTGGGGCCTCGTTTTCATCTGAGGCCGGCCCAGGCTTGATAGCTGCAGCTGGAGAGGCTGCTGGAGGTGGTGAAAGGTCAGGAGGAGGACACACCTCCAGCTCTGCATGCTGTTTCTCTGGAGGAGCCACATCTACTTCCTGGGCCAGTGCTGGAGTTGAGAGAGGAGAGAAGATCACCCACGTGCCTGTATTTCTATCTGTCGCCCAAAGACAGAACACTGGGCACATTTCAGGACCCACCACAGGATGTGCTCCCCACCCGCAGTCCAACAGATACGTGATCTGAGGCCGGTCTTTGCTACTGGCCAGGCTCTGGGGGTTCTCTGGAAACAATCCCTCCCCAGAAACTCACCTGCACTCCCCCCATCCATTTGTTCCCTAAACCCCCCCCCCCCCCATCTCCTCACCCTTGGGCTCTGCCTCATTGGGCTCTGCCTTGATGGTCTCCAGGTATTCACTCCTGGTTTTGGAAATTTCCGTGCTGGTGTTCTGACTGAGTGGCTTTGAGTTTAGAGGTTTGTCTAGCCTGGGCGGCTTTGCTGGAGGAATCCTGCTGCATCCACCCACAGGCCCTGGGTCCCCAGGCCCCTCGGTGGCCACACACTCTTCAGGCCTCTCCTGGCCCTCGGTGGACTGGCCCACCGTCCAATCAAGTGGCCAGGGGTCTTCCTCCACCACCACATGCACCACATTGACCCGGAAGTAGCTCTGCAATGACAGTGACCAGCAACAGGTCAGGAGGCCTCAAGCCTGGCCCCAGTCCCTGCTGCTGCTTCTGCCCCCTGGACCTTCTGCTCCCGGATCAGGCCCAGCCCTGTGTCTGCACAGACCTCCACCCAGGGGAAATGAGAGTCACCTCCAGGGCCCAGGATAGATCTCGGGCAGAGGGCGCTGCTCACACCCCACGTCCACCCAGCCAGCCTTGACCTGGGCTGCAAACATGACTGGTCCTGACCCTCCAACCCAACCTGTTCCTATTCCAGGCAGGCCCTTCCCACCAACACACACACACACACACACACACACACACACACACACGAGGAGGGGCAGGGCTGCTCAGGTGGGATCAGAGTGGTGGCCTGGCCTGAAAACAACTGCCCTAAGCCTCCCTGTGTTACCTGCGCATCCCGCCGGGCAAATGGCCACAGGCGTCGTCTGGGCTGGGCCCTGATCCAGCGGCGGGCACGTCTAAACACACTCTCATCGCTGCCTCGCTTGAGGCCTTGGCCTCGGCACACGGGGAGACAACAGGAAAACATGCTGTCCTCTCCACTGTCTCTGTCCGAGTGAGACGGGAAGGGGCAGTTATAGAATGTGGTGCGTGGTTACCAGGTTCTGCTGGGCCCCATCGTCAGGAAGTGAGGTCACCTGAGGGTCCCCTACCCCAACTATCTCCTCAGACATGAGCAGTGACCTCACTTCCTGACGATGGGGCCCAAAAGAACCTGGTAACCACGCACCACATTCTATAACTGCCCCTTCCCGTCTCACTCAGACAGAGACAGTGGAGAGGACACCATGTTTTCATGTTGCTTCCCAGTGTGCCGAGGCCGAGGCCTCAAGAGAGGCAGCGATGAGAGTGTGTTTAGACGTGCCCGCCGCTGGATCCGGGCCCAGCCCAGACGACGCCTGTGGCCCTTTGCCCGGCGGGATGCGGCGGTAACACAGGGAGGCTTAGGGCAGTTTTTTTTCAGGCCAGGCCACCACTCTGATCCCACCTGAGCAGGCCTGTCCCCGCCATGTGTGTGTGTGTGTGTGTGTGTGTGTGTGTGTGTGTGTGTGTTGGTGGGAAGGGCCTGCCCAGAATAAGAACAGGTTGGGTTGGGGGGTCAGGACCAGTCATGTTTGCAGCCCAGGTCAATGCTGGCTGGGTGGACGTAGAGTGTGAGCGGCGCCCTCTGCCCGAGGTCTATCCTGTGCCCTGGAGGTGACTCTCATTTCCCCTGGATGGAGGTCTGTGCAGATGCAGGGCTGGGTGTGATCCGGGAGCAGAAGGGCCAAGGGGTAGAAGCAGCAGCAGGGACTGGGGCCAGGCTTGAGGCCTCTTGACCTTCTGCTGGTCACTGTCATTGCAGAGCTACTCCCAGGTCAATGTGGAGCATCTGGTGGTGGAGGAAGACCCCTGGCCACTTGATTGGACGGTGGGCCAGTCCACCGGGGGCCAGGAGAGGCCTGAAGAGAGTGTGGCCACCGGGGGTTCTGGGGACCCAGGGCCTGTGGGTGGATGCAGGACTCCACTACTGGAGCAGCCCAGGATGCGCAAACCTCGAACCTCGAACCGGTTCAGTCCCAACACCTGGAAGGCAATATTTAACACCAGGAGGGAATACCTGGAGACCATCGAGGAAGAGCCCAATGAGGCAGAGCCCAAGGGTGAGGTGGTGGGGGAGGGAGGGGTGAAGGGAAGAAATGGGTGGGGGGAGTGCAGGCGAGTTTCTGGGGAGGGATTGTTTCCAGAGAACCCCCAGAGCCTGGCCAGTAGCAAAGACCAGCCTCAGACCACGTATCTGTTGGACTGCGGGTGGGGAGCACATCCTGTGGTGGGTCCTGAAATGTGCCCAGTGTTCTGTCTTTGGGCGACAGATGGAAATACAGGCACGTGGGTGATCTTCTCCCCTCTCTCCACTGCAGCACCGGCCCAGGAGGTAGATATGGCCCCTCCTTTACCAGCTGATTCACAACATGAGGAGCAGGATGCAGAGCCGGAGGTGTGTCCTCCTCCTGAGCTTTCACCACCTCCAGCAGCCTCTCCTGCTACAGCTGTAGAGTCAGGGCCGGCCGCAGACAAAACTGAGTCCCCACCACCGCTGCAGGAAGAACCCTTCCTGGAGCCCATGGAGGTTCCTGCCTTGGAGGAGGAGCTGCCTGTGGAGGGCCCAGCTCAAGGACTGATTTTTGAATGTGCTGTTCCTGTCCCAAGGGATAACCATGTTTCACCCTCACTCTTTGATTTCTATTTTTTAGCTTTTTATTTATTTAGTTTATATGTTCTCGATTGTGTGATTTGGGTTATCTTTTTACTTTTGTTATTTGTGGTCTTTCTTTCTTTATTTTATTAGTTGTGTTTTTAGTCTTCATTATTCCATTGTGTAATTCATTTTAAGTAATAAATACATGTAATTTAAATGGTTATTGTTCATATTTCCATGTTATTTTTCATATTTTAAATTCCTGGGCATGAAGGTTAGTCATGATGCTGTGTAAGCATCACTACTGCCTAGTTGCAGGATGTCCCATCATCCCAAAAGGAGACCCTACAGAAACAGAACTCACTCCCCACTCCTCCTGCCCCTGATCTGATTCCTGTCTCTGCCCCTTACCTATTCCCTAGGAAAGAATCTCACAATAAGTGCTATTTGTGTCAGCTCACATGTTTGTCTGTTTTTATCTGAGATAACATTTTTGCTATTAGAAGGGGAATTCGTAGATGGATTAGAGATTAGATGGAGGAAAGAAAGCCCTTTCAGTAAGCATGTGCATCATCTCAGGGTAGCGACCACTGCGCTAAGTGTGACCCCAGGGCCACAAGCCAGTCAGGCAATGGCTGCCTCTTCCTGTGCCCAAAACAGCTGGAAAAATGCAGAAACCTGGGAAGAAAACCACAAGCTGGACAGCATTCCACACAACGCTAGGCCCAGGTGTGTCAGCCCTGTGGTGCAGAAATCTCTCCAAGGTTTGTGTTTTCTAAAGGGACAAAGGGCAAACACATGCACTTCCAACATGAGAGGCAGTGCACAGGCCTCTACATGCCAGAGATGCCCCACAACCCTGATCAGGCTTCTGGTCTGGTGAGGATCAGCCCTGGGGACAAAGTGAGGCAGCAGAGACCCCAGCAGATGCCCTGGGGAGGAAGGGGAAAGCTCCTCCTCTGGGAGAACAGTGTGCAGGACCTGCCAAAGTCCCCCAGGGGCACACCTGCACTGGCAGGGCTCTCCTTAGGAGGTTTCCCCACAGAAATTGTCGCACAATTGGTCAGAGATGTATTTTTGAGACTCCCCGTCAGAGCACTAGTGAAATAGGCAGTCATTGGAAAAAGCATGGAGAGGGAATAGGACCACCAATCTTGGTCCACGTGCACAAGGGAAGCTGAGCAGGTGCTCAATTCAGTGCTGGGGTCTCTATGTGTCAACAGATGAAGACTTCATTGGACCTCTCTCATGAGACACATGGACCAACTGTCTGCATTGAGGATCCCACCCATTAAACCCCTTACATCGGATTTCAACAGGCAGACATGCATATGTGCATTTGAGTCTGCCTGTGACACACATGAGAGAGGCAGAAGTGAGAAGTACCCACAAGGCCACAAGTGATGGTCAAGTCATCTCTGGTTTGGGACTTGCAAATCTGTCTACTCTTTGAGTTGATTTTTTTGTGTAATGCATGTATGATTTTGATTGTTCTAATAATATTAAAATCATATATTCAATCTTATCCATGTATCGCTTACCTATGGAGTAAAGTACATTATCTAGCTCTTCAAATTTTAACGTCCCTGATGATGGGGGAACAGTAGAAAGTTCAGAGGAGGACATTTCCTTGAACATCAGTCTTCTCACTGATTTGCACATGAGCAACAGTTTCTGGGAAAGTGTTTTCAAGACAGGATATGGCAAAGAAGTGGTATCCAATTATATTAAAAAATAACAACTGTTAATCCTCAACAATTAAGAAATAAAAAAAAACAATTTTAAAATAGGCTTAAGATCAGGACAGTAACCACACCACAGAAGATACACAGATGGTAGGGGATGCATGGTGGCTAGGAGTAGGTGGAAGGTACACTCATCTCCTCCCAGGACCAAAGGTGAATGACAGCTAAATGATAGAACAAGCAACCTGAACAATCAAAGGAAGACTAGTTGGACATAAGCCTTATAACCAAGGGTTAGAGACAAACCAAACCCAGGGGGGTAGGAAACAGACCTGAAAAGGGCTGGCCCCACACCCTTGTGTGGTAGTAGAGAACCTTCGGGAATATTTCAGTTGCAAAGGTAGCCCCTGAGGAATGAGGTGTCTCAATCCCTCACTGGGCT
Source organism: Myotis yumanensis (assembly GCF_028538775.1). NCBI lineage: Eukaryota > Metazoa > Chordata > Mammalia > Chiroptera > Vespertilionidae > Myotis > Myotis yumanensis. The sequence continues at coordinate 7,547,973 of NW_027223772.1, forward strand.
CCTCATTCCAGAGCACCAGACCTGGGAAGAGGCAGTGGCATAACAACTGCCTGTAAAAATCAGTGGGAATTTCATCCACCAGGGAGGTACTGGAGGTCTAGTGAAAGATCAGGTGTCCTCTTAAAGGGCCAGCACACAAAATACCTTTTGCAGGCAACTCTCATCTCAGGCTCCAGCAGAGAGATTGAGGCTGAGAGCAGACACCCGGCAGCTTTTGCTTCACCAGCAAGGTGAATTCTGCAAGGAGAGAGCACTCCAGGTAGAAGGGTCCATAGGAAGCATGGGTGCCATCGGTTGACTGTGCTGCTGGGGCAGGAGACTTGGGCTTCATGGTGGGCAAAGTGTTCTTGGGAAAAGAAGGCAGCTGTTTCTTTGGAGCCGTGCGTGGAGGGCTGGTCTTCCTGTCCCCGGTCACTGTCTTCTCTTCACCGTCACATCATTTGTGTCCAGAGCTTGCAGACCTGCTCCAGAAGGGGTTCATAACGTGTGCACAGAGAGGTGTAGCCGCCTGCGTCATCCAACTTCCATCCCCAAAGTCATGTTACCTTCCTCCTGCAGCTCCCATTTTCTCCTGTCTGAGGGCGCCCTCCCAGGGGGGCTGAAGGGACAAGGAGAACAGCCACTCAGCAGCTCCCAATACCCATTTTTTACAAAAACTTTCAGCAAGGTGCGAATAGAAGGATCATACCTCAATGTTATAAAAGCCTTATATGACAAATCCACAGCCAACATCATATTCAATTGGCAAAAACTAAAACTATTTCCTAAGAACAGGAACAAGATAGGGATGCTCACTCTCACCACTACTGTTCGACATAGTACTGGAAGTATTAGCCATTGTGATTAGACAAGAAGAAGAAATAAATGGCATCCAATTGGAAAAGAATAAGTAAAACTGTCCTTATTCACAGATGACATGATATTGTACATAAAAACCTAAAGCCTCCATCATAAAACTATTAGACTTTATAAATGAATTCAGCAATGTAGCAGGATACAACATTAACACCAAGAAATCTATAGCATTTCTATACACCAATAGGGAACTTACTGAAAGAGAGACTAAAAAAGCAATCCCATTTACCATCACACCAAAAAAATTAAGATACCTAGGAATAAACTTAACTAAGGAGGTAAAAGACCTAAATGCGGAAAACTACAGGACAATAAAAAAAGAGAGAGAGGAAGACATAAACAGATGGAAGAACATACCATGTTCATGTATTGGTAGAATCAACCTCTTCAAAATGTCCATACTACCCAAAGCAGGGGTCCTCAAACTACAGCCCAGGGGTCACATGCAAATACAAATATTGTATTTGTTCCCATTTTGTTTTTTTACTTCAAAATAAGGTATGTGCACTGTGCATAGGAATTTGTTCCTAGTTTGTTTTTAAACTATAGTCCGGCCCTCCCAACGGTCTGAGGGACAGTGAACTCGCCCCCTGTTTAAAAAGTTTGAAGACCCCTGACCCAAAGCAATCTATGAATTCAACCTACTCCCCATTAAAATGATTAAAAGCCTGCGCTCTCTCTCTCTCTAATCGACACTAATAAATACAAAGATGCTAATTGACCATATGTTCGCTATGCCCTAAGCCACACCCACCAGCCAATCAGAGTGACTATATGCAAATTAACCCAACCAAAATGGCGGCCCTCAGTCACAGAGTTGGAGCAATCAGGAGGCTTGGTAGCCCAGGGATGGAGGAAGCCAAGCTTCCAGCCTGCCCTGAGATGGCTGTGACCTCCACTAAAGGCAACAAAGTTTCAATTATGGAAGATAAATATATCCCAGATACCTTTTTCCAGCCAGCCTCCACTGGGAGCGTGGGTGGCTAGAAACTGTGGCCAGCCTGCAAACAGCCATTAGCCCCTCACCTAGGCTGCCCACACCCTCATGGGGTGAGTGTCCCCACTGGGGGCCTTGGCCAGCCTGCAAACAGCCATCAGCCCCTCACCCAGCCTGGCCAGGCACCCCAGCATGACCCTTCACCCTGAAGGTGGTGTGGCCAGCCTGAAAATGGCCCTCAGCCCTTCACTCAGGCTGGCCACACCATCATGGGGTGAGGGTCCCCGCTGGGGGGTTTGGCCAGCCTACAAACAGCCATCAGCCCCTCACCCAGACTGGCCAGGCACCCAAGTGGGACCCCCACCCTGATCCGGACACCATTCAGGGCAAACCAGCCGGCCCCCATCCTGGCTCTGGGCCTCTATCCTGTATAGTAAAAAGGTAATATGCAAACTGACCCTAACAGCAGAAAGAGTGGGAATGACTGGTCACTATGACACACACTGACCACCAGGGGACAGATGCTCAATGCAGGAGCTGCCCTTTGGTGGTCAGTGTGCTCCAACATGGGGGAGCTCTGCTCAGCCACAAGCCAGGCTGAAGGCTGCCAGTACAGCAGTGGTGGTGGGAGCCTCTCCTGCCTCATCACCAGCACTAAGGACGTCCAACTGCAGCTTAGGCCTGCTCCCCGTTGGCAAGTGGACATCCCCCAAGGGCTCCTGGGCTGCCAGAGAGATGTCTGACTGCCAGCTTAGGCCCAATTCCCTGGGGAGTGGGCCTAAGCCAGCAGGTGGACATCCCCTGAGGCGTCCCAAACTGTGACAGGGCACAGGCCAAGCTGAAGGACCCCCCACCGACTGTACAAATTTTTGTGCACCGGGCCTCTAGTCCTATATAATAAAAGAGTAATATGCAAGTCAACTGAATGGTGAACCAACCAGTCTCTATGATGTGCACTGACCAGTAGGGGGCAGACTTTCAACGCAGGAGCTTCCCTCAGCCCGCAGGCCCTGATTGGTTCCTTCCCCCAGTTGGAAGGCTCTAATTGCCAAGACCCCCACCCTACCAGTCACCCCACACACAGAAGGTGATCAGTGGCAGAGGCAGGGCCAGCAAGTGGGCAGAAATAGCCAACCTCTTGGTCCCTCCCCCCAGCCGACAGGCTCACAATGGCCAATGGCAAACAGAGAACTGGGGGTGGGTAGCAACGAGTAGCGGGGCCAGCTGCCGGCAGGTGTGGAAAATGGCCCTGATCGAAGGCCAGGCCTAGGACCGTACTCATGCATGAATTTTGTGCGCCGAGCCTCTAGTAGGAAAATAAAAAAAATCCTTCCTTGTGTGCCTTTGTCTCTAGTTTATATATGCTACAGTTCTTTGTTTGAATCTGACCTTTTCTTATTGGACCTTTCATTAATTTATCCCCCCCACCCCCCGCCGTTTTCTTAATTGATCATTCTGCTACAAGGTATTAGTTTCAAAGCTCAAAGTCCACCTGGTGCCCCCAATTTCTCCTCCCCTTATCTTGCTGGTTGGAGTCACTTTTGATTTATCTTATGGTTTTCTCCCAGTTGTGCTGGGAAAGAAAGCCTTATCTTATAGCTCTCCCAGCTACTCAGGCCAGAGATATCTCTGTCCTTGGTTTATGGCTGTTTTAATGGCTTAGACAAGAAATATTTCCATCTGCCAGTGACATTTCTCTACCCTCTGTACAAGATAAGCACCCTGACGTCTTCAAGTCTCCATCTATGTATTCTTCTCCCATGGACCCTCCTCATTCCTAAAACTCCCTCAACCTGCCTATTTCATCCCCAAAACTCCTTTCAAAATGAAGATGCATTTCCTTTCAGAGACTAGCTACATTTTATACCCTGCTAGTGTTCTACCGAACAACTTCTCCCTCTTTTAATCCCTTATAGACAGAGCCAAGATTTTATCTGTTTAACACTCTTCTCCCATTAAGAGTCTTTGTTTTTCTAAACCAGTCTGGTAGTTCTATTATCCCCTTATTTACACACCAGGATATAAATACATCTGAAGAATTGCAATTGTGTCCCAGAGGTAAAGCAAAGCCACTGAATAAATTTAATATATTTACTTAGAGAGTACTTTTTACTTAAAGGTATGACATGTAAATTCTTACCATGTATAAAGTAAGTACAAATTTACTATAGCAAACCTATATTATCAAACCTAATATAAAAATAATGAAAGGAGTTTTTAGGGGTAAAAAAGGGCAAGTTTAGGGAGTTATAGGAATTAGGAGTCCATAGGGGAGAAATGTGGGACTGCAAAGCTGGGAGCTGCCAGAAGGCATATATTCACAGACTAAGGAGGCTGGGAACTGCCAAAAAGTGTACATTCACAGAAAAAAAAGGAGAGGAAGCCACCCATTCACAGATAAAGAGGAAGGCCACAGGGAACAGAAAAACAAAAGGGAAAAAAAGAGGGGACCCCCACATGGGGTTTGAGCTCTGAAGCTGCTATAGCGACCAATCAGAGGGGATATCAGGACTCAAAGAGCTGCAGCCTTTAGAACACTTAGGAAAGAGGGACTTGGTGGGTCTCTCTCCCCCTCCCCACATGGGAGTCTGTGCTTGTTTCCCAATAAATGTCCATCTTTTCCTATGGGAGTATGATAGCAATCATCTCTGGTAGAAACTATAGTTTAACTTTAACCCTGCTGTTTGGCTTCTGTACTTATTTGCTTTGTTTAACAACAGAAAAGTTATTTTGATTTTCTGAATTATATAAATCATCCCATTCAGTTGAATACCCTATTGATTGTAATGCGAATACCCCATTGGTTGTGGTCACACTGGTTTTAGAAAGCACATTCTTCTGTACCTGGGAACCAGGAGAGCACAATTATCCCAAGACCCAAGTGTTCCAGATAATGTGTCCCTGTCAACTCAGTGGTCCCAAGACCCAAGGGCTCTAGATAATGTGTTTCTGTCAACTCAGTGGTCCAGAGACCCAAAACTATAATTTAGATAACATGCTTAAATCTGCTTCTGTAAACTGCTTTTTGCAAACCAGGTTCCTCATTCCAAACCCTGGGATGTAATCAATACCTTTGTGATCTTTGCCTGTATAAATCTGATGTTGGGGCTGGGAGGGCTCTTCGAGATTTGGGAGAGCCAAATGCCCCCTCGTAGTCCCGGATTTGCAATCAATGTGACTCCTTAATTCGACTTCTTGAGGCGTCCTTGTGTGATGCGCAGGGTACATTACAACACTATCCCACCTTTTGTCGTGGCTTCATTCTTCGAATCCACATGGACAAGAATCCAGGAAATCACCTTTGCATCCTGCCCAGAGGAACACCATGCATTCTAGTGTAATTTCCGCATTTTAATAATTACAATGAATGAGACCATTTTGAATTTATCCCAAGAATACATGGTTGAACACCCCACAGTCAATTAATGTCATACATTATGTGACTAAAATAAAGGACAAAATCTCAACAAATTCAGAAAAAGGCTTAAGATCAAACACAACACCCATACACAATAAAAACCCCGAAACAATGGATTCTGTATATGGTGTTAAAAAAGAAAATATTGCTTTTAGCTTTCAGGAGTCAATATGTTTGCTTTAAATTGATAATTGAATGTGGTTTATTTATATAGGGTTTAAACTATAGAGCTTTCATGTTTACTGTAATTTAATCTTAAATTATTTTTTACTTAGTAAACTATTATCAGTGGGGAGATCTGCAAGTCTCCGCCAGGTGCTCATAGACGTAGGCTTCTTGTGATATCCCAAGAAAAGGAATTTTTTGAGACTCAGACGAGAGAATGAGATATTGTAGAATGCTTTATTTCTGTGGAATTGTGGATGGAGAAAAAAAAAAAGCCACTTGCTAACCTGACTAGCTCAGGGAAAGCCTGCACAGTAGTTTTGCAAACTCAAAAGACCTAAAGTAACCAGAAAGGATGGTCTGAAATTAAAACTTTAACTAAAAGCAGCTTATAGTGGGTATTCATGTCCTAGGCCAGTATCTTCCCTGATAAAGGTCAATCTTTACCTTAACCATCTTTACCTTAACCGAGCCTATTGGCTTTTTGCATCCAAGATAACATCCTTGTGAAATGTCAAGGTAACTTGTAACCACCCTTTTTCTAGACCCCTCAGAGCACAACCAAATGGATCTGAGCATCAGGACAGAGACCATAAATTCCTTCATTGTTATTGTTATCATGCTAATTGTTGACTGTTAACCATCCTGCACCCTCATGGGTAAAGGAAGTGTGTGTCTATCATGTTACTTTTCATCCAATCCCAGAGGTCCCCCCAGCTTTGCCCTCTCCCGCCTCCCTAATCTGTCACCAATGGATTTCATGTAACCCACTTATGTCTCCTTCTTTGGTTGTAAATGTATAAAACAAGGTGAAGAACTGCCGTTCTCTGGAGCATTATCTCAACCCATTGAGGTTCTGCTCCCCAGCAAACTGTCGACAGTTTGGCTCAAGTAAACTCACAAAACGCCTGTACAGGTTTGACTGCTTTTATGTTAACATTCCCCAAATTATACTATGAAAAATAATTCAGACTCAAACAAATATTCCTACATATTTTATGATTCCATTTATATGAATTGTCCATAAAAAGTACAGAAAGTAGGTTAGTAATTGCCTTGAATTAGGGATGGGAATGTGGGTTATCTAAGAAAGATACAGGAATCTTTTTGAAGTGCTGAACACATTCTAAAATCCGTTTGTTGTGGTGGTTGCATAACCCTGTAAATTTACTAAAAATTTAATTGTATATTTAAGAAGGTAAAATGTTGTGGGATTTACATCCCATAAAATGATATTTGAATAAAATTATACTTGAATAAAACTGTTAAAATAAAAACTGACGTTTGTGGAGGCGTTTTCTTCCTACTTTACTGATTATATTACCTAAATTACTTGCTGATAAGAGGGCCTCTCAATTTGCAAGTGAATAGCCACTGGCAACTGTGTTCCTGTGCGCTTTGGATTGTTGAAGCTCCTCTTTCTCCTCCCTCCACCACCCATGCACTGCCAGCAAGCTGGGTTATTCTTTGTGGGGTCTAGGTACCACGTGGTTTTGAAAAGGGGCAGCCATAGAATGTTGGGGAACCAGCTAGTATTGAAATAAATATTAATCATGCTCTGTGAACCGTGACTGTTTTATTCTGATTAAAGAAAGCACCTTCTACCCTGGCTGGAGCTGACCTGGAAAAGCAGCCCTTCCTTCCCATTTGGAGCTGCCTATTCTCATGGAAAGATGAACAACTTTGAATCTGCAGAAACCAGAATCGCCAGCCCTTTGAAGGTCCCCAGTCCTTCTGCACACCTGCAGGCCTTTGCAGACCTCCAGCCTGCTTACCTGTTCACTGCCCACCTGGCACTCCCTTTGGCTATTCCCCTGGCCCCCCAACCCCAGACTTCCATGTCACTAAGCCCTTTGAAGACCCCTAGTCTTTTTGCATATCTGTAAACTGCCTTTTGCCTACTTTTCCTTTGTACTTTGCTATATAAGCAACTGGCTTATGGTGGGGTGCAGAGCAGATTTCTGTGGCTGGCTTGCTGCTCTCCCACGCTGCTAGCAGGACTAGAATAAACGCTCATATATGATTCAACCCAGTCTCTGCTTCATTGGCTTGAGTAGTGACAGGCAGCATAGACCCATTGTATGTCTGGTTACAGTCTTACCTTGCCCATTCATTCTGTGGATCATGGAGATCGCTTTTTATATAGTTATATTAACAATGCTAGCCATGTAATATCTATTTAGTTTGCTATACCTGCTGATATTTTCCTAGGTAATTTGGAAGGCAGAGTAATTCAAAACTGCATTATCATTATCCTTCCCTGCAAAGAAATCTGAATTTTTACTAATTCATAAAGCCAAAAGTAATGTCAAAAACAAAAGACAATAAACATGATAGCATCATAACGCTAGCCAAGGGTGTAATAGAGAGACAAAAATGCACAATATTGTTACAAATGTCAAGTAAAGGGATAGGAAAATAGATACACAAACATGTGCAAAACAGGTCCACAGTGCCTTCATAAGGAAACTGATATGCTGGCATAGAAGTACACTCAGACTGCACCAGCCCTCACTGCAACAGGATAACCCCTACCCATTTTCAGAGCCCAGTATAAATCTACCTTTCCCACCACTCCCGCCCTAAGCCCCTGTTACAGAACTTACCAGGAGACCTAAAAATACCGAAGTACCCGGAGATACAGGAAAAAAAACATTTATTTCCAGAAATTTCACATGTATTATTATAGTGACTCAGGGAGCCAGTTCTCCAAATCCTGAGTAAGCCAATATGGAGGAAGCTTTCTCTTTATAACCTTTGGTTTCTTTGTCCCCCATCTATGGAGCAGACTTCCGGACCTTTCTCAGGCTTTGCAAAAAGCCCCGTGTGTTGGGATGGAGGACATGAGACCACACCTAAAGACCTGGCCTGGTGCTAGCACTGATAACCCCATCCAGGGGTTGTGTATTGTTCATGGTTTATGGCCTCTGTAAAATGGGAGTACTTAGGTAAATAGGTCTTGCAAGACCAGATAATTAAGGAAGGGGAAGTGACTTGATTATAGGCTAACAAGAATGTGCATTAGGGATACTGATTAACTAGGTACAGAGTCAGGCTGCTGGTCTCCCCCAAAAATAGTCTTATTTTCCTCATCACCCCCAGAAAAACCTTACCTGACCCACTAAATTTGAGTTAGCTGTACCTATATTCAAAGAATTCCTCTTTAAATTTATCAAATGTATTATAAGTAGTTGTTTACTTGTTTCTTTCTCTAAAATGCAAATAATTAAAAGCTAGTGGCTGTGTTAATCTTATTTATTTTAAACCCAGCAGCTCAACATATGTTTATTGAATTAATTAGCCATCTAATCATTCCTTCATTACTGAGTCTCAATATATTCATTTTAGCTATATTTACTATGATTATTTGACTCAACATTTTTGCAGCTCACATTTTGGCCTTATATTTAACTTCTGATGTTTACTTTTCAAATTATGAATTTCTATATTCCTTCTTTGAATGCCTATGATATATTATCTTGATCTGACTTCCGTTGTTTAGTTTATGTCATCTTGCTAATAGTTGTCTTTTCCTCTCATCTTAGCTACTAAAATTTAAGTCATCTATGGAAACAATTGGTATTTTATAACTTTTATTTCTTTGCTATATTTTGCATAGAATAAGTGTACAATATGCAATTTATTAATTTAGAATAATTTAGCTTCATTGAGGATATAATATGGGCTAAGCATATGTTAGAGACATCAGATAGGTATTCTATCAATTGCTTGGTTTGATTGACAAGAACTGTGAATTTATTAATCAATTAGAGGCCCAGTGCATGAATTTGTGCATGGGTGGGGTCCCTCTGGGTGACCTGCAGGGATTGGGCCAAAACCCATAGTCCAACGCTGCCTGCAGCTCCTACCTGCCGCTCCCGCTCATCCCGGCCCCACTGTGCCTGCCGCAGCCTCACACCCAATCAGTCACATTTGGGAGAGGCTCGTGCTGCCCCAGCAGTGCTCACCAGCCATGAGCTCTGCGTCTGGTGCCCTCCAAAGGGGAGTGGACTGCAGGATCGGGCTGAAACTGGCTCTCCGACACCCCCCGAGGGGCCCCAGATTGCGAGAGGGTGCAGGTCAGGCTGAGGGACCCCACTAGGGCTCCAGGGCGTGTCCAGCCAATCTTGCTCAGTCCTTATTAGCCAGATCCCAGCAGCAAGCTAACTTACTGGTTGGAGCATCTGTCCCCTGGTGGTCAGTGCATGTCATAGCAAGCAGTTGAGCAGCCTTAGCATATCATTAGCATATTACCCTTTGATTGGTTGTTCGGTTGTTGTGCCATTTGGTCTATTTGATATTACCCTTTTATTATGTAGGATTTGTTTGTAAGGATGAAGTCTGTTATCAATGTTCTGTGTCTTGGAAAAGCTAGTAGGATTCATTGCCCTAACCCTGTGGTTGGCAAACTGTGGTTCGCGAACCACATGTGGCTCTTTGGCCCCTTGAGTGTGGCTCTTCCTAAGCCTTAGGAGTACCCTAATTAAGTTAATAACAATGTACCTACCTACATAGTTTAAGTTTAAAAAATTTGGCTCTCAAAAGAAATTTCAATCGTTGTACTGTTGATATTTGGTTCTATTGACTAATGAGTTTGCCAACCACTGCCCTAACCGGTTTGGCTCAGCGGATAGAGCGTTGGCCTGTGGACTGAAGGGTCCCTGGTCAAGGGCATGTACCTTGGTTGTGGGCACATCCCTAGTAGAAGGTGTGCACGAGGCAGCTGATCGATGTTTCTCTCTCATTGACGTTTCTAACTCTCTATCCCTCTCCCTTCCTCTCTGTAAAAAAAAAAAAAATCAATAAAATATATATTTTTTAAAAAGCCAGTATGAGTTCCATGAACCATAAAATAAAGTTGAGTTAACAAAATGTAAGTCCTAGCTTTTAATATGAGAGTTTAGTAAAAAGAAATAAACAAACAAGCCAACTGAAAACAAGCCAAGTTGAAAATAAAAGAGATGAAAAGTAGGTAGCAGGCCCTGGATTCTTAAAAGCAAAAAGGGAACTAACTATAAAAAAGCTGAGTCCTTGCCTGACGGGTCCCACTCCTCCACCTGAGAAAAAGATGGTCAGACAGCCCAGGCAGTTGTATGATTCACCGTTCATGGCCTCTGTAAAATGGGAGTATTCCGGGAAACAGGCTCTGCAAGGTAAGACAGGCATCACAGAGAAGAATGGGGTTGATCAGGAAGCAAGAGTGTGTGTCAGGATGCAGGATCCTGGCACAGATTCAGATAGCCAGCCCCCCAAATGTTTTATTTTCCCCTTCATATCAACCAGCAAATTGGGCCAGATACTGCATCTTCAGGCATCTTAATCTTTTTTTTTTCAAATATATATATATTTAAATTTATTGATTTGAGAGAGAGGGAGAGATAGAGATATTAATTTGCCCCACTTGTTTATGCATTCATTGGTTGAATGCATATATGTGCACTCACCAGGGATAGAACCCACAAACTTTGACATATCAGGATGACACTCTAGCCAACTGAGCTACCTGGCCAGGGCTGAGCAACTTTCTCTTGAACTTCCCAGCCTCCAGAATTGGGAGAAATGAATTTTTTATAAGCCAACCAGTCAATGGTATTGTTACAGCAGCCTAAATGGCTAACATCCATCATCTCTGCTTTTAGCCATATCTATCCAATGTGATGCACTAGAGGTGTCAACTGACCTGTGAAAGAAGATTCTGAAAAACAGTGATTTGCACTGATTTTTTTTTTAATCTAAGAAGATAAAGAAAAGTTCGAATCTCGGCAATTTTTAACTTAATGTAGTTTGAGCCCCGTGATTGAATGATGACATTGGAGCAAATAAGCCGTTTCTGTTCTGAAACAAATGTGTTCTCAGGAGCTTGTTACCAAGTCTAAACCTTTCAGAGTCGGGGGAATGTCTCGGGAAGGCCAAGGTCGGGCTCTTTTGGCCAGCTCCAAGCCAGAGATTCAACAGAATTCTGTGGCAGGAGATGCTAGTGTAGGTCTGTAAGAAAAACAGAACTAATAATGGCTACTAGAAAGTTAGCAAAACTCCCCCCAGCCTCCATGAAATAGCAACTAGTGAAGCAAACAGAAGGCCCAGGGGGACAGCCAGGGGCTTTGTTCTCAGAAAGCTTGTCCTGGTAGCGTGCTCCCCTGGAAAAAGGGAGGATATTTGAAATTAAGCCAATTTCAGAGTTTGTATGATTTTTTTGACCCAGGCATTCTATTTATAGAATTGGCATTTTGTTTGTGACTTTAAAGTGACTGCAAGGATGCCTGCTATCCTAAAGTAAGTAAAAATCATAGTGACCTGCAGTAGTGATCCAAGGGGTAGCTCTTCTCCAGGAAGTAAAATTATAAAAGATAGTGGCATACGAAAATCTGTTTTGTGTTTTGAGTACAATAAACACTCAAACTTGTTAAAATCCAATTACAGTTTACAAGGACAGTAGTCTATGGGGGAGGGCTCTGATTCTCCATCATCATCTGTGCTTGAATGACCTAATTCTATCCTGGGATCTAATACTGGGAGGAGGGGCAAAAAAACCTGGCTGTTTGGGAGGTATAGTCTACAACCTAGTTTAGCAGCAATTTTGTTGAGATGTTCTTCTCAGCCTGCTTATCTGTTTACCTTTCTTAAACAGGAAAAAGAATGATACTCATTATTCTTCAATAGAAAAATATATTCCTTTATTTGTTGATTAGACTGTTTAATCTAATAACTTGTTCATATATCTTGTTTATATATGCTCTGCCTCAGGAGGAATTTGGTTCTGAGCATATACTCAGCCAGAAAAAATTGCCTTACCAATTAGCTTTATTAAATAATGACTAAGGACCATACAAGATAATGACCATCACATATGCCTTTATAATCTATCAAAGATAATATCACTTTTTTTCTTCACAGCATTCAATACCTTCTGATATGCATATATACATCAGTGTGTATGTATTACATGTGCTTATATGATTATTGATTGTCTACTTCTTCCAGAAACCAAGCTTCATAAGTGTACTAACTGTCTAGTTTTTTCAACACTCTAATACCTATTCTTAGATTATGGTGAGACTCATGGTAGAAACTCTAAATATACAGGTATTAAATATGCTAAATATATATTCAAAGCAGTAAAGTTGATCCTTAAATAAAATTCATCTTATGTAGTTAACCCATGAGAAACATTGTGAATCTCTAGCTTCTTTAAAAACAAACTGAAATGTATCCAACCTCTGTAATTTATTTATGTGGAAAATGATAAGATAAAGTGCTGTCCGCTTTGTATGGTTTCTCAGAGAATACTGTTACCAAACTATCAATGGTTCTGACTCTAAATATTGATGTAATGGTGATAAAACTTCAAAGAATAAAACAGAAGGTAGAAGTGTGACTTGTTGCTAAGGTATCATGGTTAAAAATAGACACCCAAATTAAGTTTAATGAGCTATACAAAGTTCATTCCAATTACTTGTCACTTTTAAGGAGAAACCCTTTTTTTAAACCTTATTTTAAGGGTGAACTGCAATTTTCAGCACAACTCTACTATGTTCACATCTATTAGGGCAATCTTCTAATAGTAACTGATGTCAGATTTGCACAGAAATCACTCTTTATGGTAGAAGTTCACTTCCATAAATGCTAAAGGTAATACATTTAATCGGTATTTTTAATTTAAATAAATTTGCTCTGACAAAGATTTTGCATTAGCCATTTCACAAACATTTAACTAGTTTTCAAACAAATCTACAAAGAAATATGTGTTGACATATAGCTCTTTATTGTACCATCTACATGTTTTTCTTTAATTGGCCTCAGTCTCAAAATCAATATGAGTCCAATCAGTTTTTAAATAACCTGCATTGCTTTTGTCCTACCTACTCCCATTTTGCATATCTTTTAAGTTTATTTTTTGTTATATTTAACTGAAAGCTTTAGACAATAAATAACTTTGTTGCCTACTCAAAGTGATGGGTCACTATAACATAAAAAATGTATAACTCTAAAGCGAAGTTTATAATGACAGTTAAACAGCACTATATTATAAATGATCTGATTTCTAACACATATATTGAAGGCTGTCTTTCTTATGGAGTGACAAACCAGTGCTATGTTGCTCACTTTGACAGTGACAAATGATATCACATGCGAGAGAAATTTAATTTCTTTGAATCTAGTCTTTTTTTGAACTATATTAACACACTTAAAATAATTTCTTCTAACAAGTGTCAAGTAATAAAGCTTTTTCCAAAGTTAGTCAAATGATGACACCTATTGATAAGAAAATTGAAATTTCCAGATTGAATTCAGAAATGAGCCCATATGAGCAATTTGAAAGATTCTTAATTCTTTAACAATGGTAGATATTATTGTATTTTGTTTGTTGTTTGTAAAGAGCACAAGATAACAAGACATATATAGAAGAACAAGAGATAGTCATGTGAATTTTGTTGAAATACATGAAGAGTGAAGAATGTTAATAGGTTTCTGTATAAGAAAGCAAAAGAAATAAGAGATCTATTCTACTACTGTGATCTGTTGATCACTGCCCACATTATTGAACTACTTTAATTTTTAGAAAATCAGGAGATAAGAGATCAAATACATCATTAACTGGAGTACCACTTTGAAGACTTTAGTAACAATTTATAAAATTTTTATAGGTGAAAAGAATAATTCATGTTAATCACAGAAAAAAAATTAAAAAACAACAAAAACTAATACTAGAGCACATGCCTGATACTGAGATTTGTCAGGAACAACCTAAATAGAATTTTGATGAAAGCTTCTAGGAAAATCTGAAAAATATCTCACAAATATGATTAATCTGGCAGTACCAGAAGGCAAAGAAGTCTTGTGATGAGCATTTAGTCTTGAGAATTACTAGAGAGACCCTCTGGTAGAGCATAAAACCACTGAAGTCAAAAAGTTTCCACCCTCCTTCTGGCCTTTGTGTTAACAAATCACCCGAGCAATTTTTTCTGTGCTTTGCTTTCATAACCTTTAAGTAATCTAGTTGTTCATTAAAGTGCACACATGTGATCGTGATAAAACTAGGGAACATAACAAACCTTTTACTAAAAAATCTACCCATAAGGAAAATCCGTGGTGTTTGCCAAAGATGCACACATTTCTAAGTTGGTAGGAAATGCTTATTTGGACCTAATATATTTCTCCTATGAACCAGTCAATAACTTAATAATGAGATTTCACTTTGTTTGCTCTTTCCAATTGCACTGCAGGAAAGCTAAGGAAAAGTTTGCTGTGAAGGTTAGTGCATTTTCAAGAAATTTTCTGTCCTGCTTTTGAATAGGCATCTGTCTGGTACTTGCTCTTTCCTTTCACTAGATCATTGTCATGTTCCAGAACAAATACAATGGAACTCAACAAAGCCAACCACTCACTTTCAACGGGATCTTCTGTTTGCCACTTCTGCTGGGCCAGCCATCTAACCTCCCTCCTGAGGAGGGGTGTGGCATCACCCTAGGGCAGTGGTCGGCAAACTGCGGCCCCTTGAGTGTGGCTCTTCCACAAAATACCACGTGCGGGCATGCACGTACAGTGCGATTGAAACTTTGTGGCCACACTGAAGGGGCCAAAGAGCCACATGTGGCTCGCGAGCTGCGGTTTGCCGACCACGGCCCTGGGGACTTCTGGCTCAAGGCTCACTCCACACTTCCCCTGCTGCATGCCTTGTGTTAGCTGAGCCTTGGGGAAAT
Source organism: Myotis yumanensis (assembly GCF_028538775.1). NCBI lineage: Eukaryota > Metazoa > Chordata > Mammalia > Chiroptera > Vespertilionidae > Myotis > Myotis yumanensis. The sequence continues at coordinate 7,563,049 of NW_027223772.1, forward strand.
TTCTGCATTTACCCAAATGTTGCAGTTGTCTTTCTGGGACTCTTGTGAATGAGGTGATGCCTGTCAATGTTACAGGCCTGTGGATTTGCAGTGGTTCTCAACCTTCCTAATGCTCTGACCCTTTAATACAGTTCCTCATGTTGTGGTGACCCCCAACCATAAAATTATTTTTGTTGCTACTTCATATCTGTAATTTTGCTACTGTTATGAATCATAATGTAAATATCTGAAATGCAGGATGTATTTTCATTGTTCACGACCCACAGGTTGAGAACCGCTGCACGGTGTTGCCAAGTATAAAAGTGAAGCATCCATCTTATGTAAAAACTGCTGTTTGAAATTTTAACCCTGCTATTTCTGGCTTCTGTAGATGCTTGCTGGCTTAAATAATAAGGAAAATAAGACTACTCCCATTTCAGAGAGGCCATGAAACCTTCTCCAGACGAAGTTATCAGTGCTGGCGTCAGGCCAAGCCTTTGGTCAGGGTCTCAAAGCGCCAGAACACAGGGCCCTTTAAGAACTTGCAAAGGGAACCAGAAAAAAACCCATATTTGGGAGACAAAGAAGGTAAAGATCTTATAAATATGAGAAACTTCGTGTGTGAACGCACCCAGAATTTGATAGACATTTTCCTCTGGGCCCACGCATAATAAATGGAACTCCATCTCTCTAAGCGCTGCTTGGTTCTTCTCCGGTTTTTCCATAACAAAAGAACAAAATCAACTTTTACAAAAAATAATTAAATATGTTTGTTAGAGGTCTGTGGATATGGTTGAATTCTACTAGTTTTTGGACACTTTTCTTTAAGAAAGTATAATCATTTCCCAAGATTCATTTAAAAATAATCTACTCCTAATGATGTGTAGTGTTTTGCCATGAAGTCATCATAAAAAAAAATAGTAAAATATGTGCTGTAGGAAATCTCATACACAACTTTATGCGTGAGGAGGCAGCAGGTTGAGGATTCTGAGGGCTACTTTATTTTTTCCCCCAAGAGGTATAATGCCAAAGAACTTGGCTTCTTAATCACTTAAAGTTTGAGAATACACTGAGATCATTTTGGCTCCAAGAGCTCTTATCAACCACTGGACCAGGTAAAACTGCATGGGTTCACATGCCAGAGCTCCAGCCCAGCTATCCTAAAGAAACTTCCGCACTAGCAGCTTGGCTCAGTGGATAGAGCGCCAGCCTGCAGACCAAAGGGTCCCGGGTTTGATTCAGTTCAAGGGCATGTACAGTGGTTGCAGGCCCCTCCCCTGCCCAGACCCTTGTTGGGCACATGCAGGAGGCAACTGATTGATGTGTTTCTCTCACGTTGATGTTCCTCTCTGTCTTTCCCTCTCTCTTCCACTCTCTCTAAAATGATCAATGGAAATATATCCCTGAGTGAGGATTAACCAAAAAATAAAAATAAAAAGGGAACTTCAGATGGAAGTGGCTACTACATGGTTCAATTTGTCTTTTGCCCCAATACCCAGTTCAGACAACTGACTTACCATTAAGAATCTCCACCAAAGTTTCCTCTGGCTTCCCCCAGCCCAGGCACAGTTGTTGACACGTTTCAAGAATACACAATCAGCAAAGAATAGTCACTTCAACAAATGGTCCATGTCCATTTGGGAAAACTAGATATCCACACATGAAAAAGAATGAAATTGCACCCCTGTGTTACACCATACACAAAAGTCAACTCAAAATTAATTAAAGATTAAATGTAATATTCAAAAAGGAAAACATAAAGGAAAAGCTTCTTGACACTGTTTTTAGCAATTTTTGATTATGATGCCAAAAGCACAGGCAACAAAAGCAAAAACAGACAAGTGGGACTACATGAAAAAAAAAAAAAAAGTTTGCACAGCAAATGAAACCACCAACAGTAAATAGGGAAGCAATGGAGAGAGAAAATATTTGCAAACCATTATCTGATAAGGCGATAATACCTAAAATACATAAGAAACTCCAGTTCAATAGCAAACAAACAAATAATTTGATTAATATAAAAAGATGCTCAGCATCACTAATTATCAAGGAAATGCAAATCAAAACCACCACAATAACACCTCACACCTGTTAGGATGGGCATTATCAGAAAAAATAAATAAAAAGATAATGTGTTGGCAAGGATGTGGAGAAATTGGAACCCTTGTACTAGAATATTGTTGATGGAAATGTAAAATGGTGTAGCTAATCTATGTAGGTTTATCAAATAATTAAAAATAGAATTACCATATGACTTAGCAATTCCACTTCTGAGCATATGTCCAAAAGAATTGAAATCAGGATTCTGAAGAGAGATCTGTACTCCCATGTTCGCTGCAACATAGTCACAAAGTCAAGATATAGAAACAACCCAAATGTCCACTGAAAAATGAATAAAGAAAATGTAAAACATTGTTTCCTAAAAAGAAGGAAATCCTACCATTTGCAAAAATATGGATAAACCTGGAGGACATTATGCTAAATGAAATAAGTCTGTTGCAGAAGGACAATACTACATGATTCCGCTTATACAAGGCATCTAAAGCAGTCAAAATCTTAGAAGTGGAAAGCTGAATGGTGTTTGCCAAGAGTTAGAGAGAGGGAAATGAAGAGTTCTTGTTCAATGAGTAGAAAGTTTCAATTATGCAAGATGAAAGGCTTGGATTCAGTTCTACACTGACAAAGCTTCTATCTTCCATAATGTAGTAATAAGGAAAGTCAAAAAATGAAATTCCAACCTCCACTAAGAAAGAAGACTGCTAGCAAAACCAGTTAAGCATGCTCAATGAAAGTATCTCTTCAACGGGATCTTTATCATTAATGCAGTCAATCCTCATTATCTTTAGATTCCATATTTGTGAAATCCCCTAATCACTAACATTTATTAGTACTGTAACCTCAAAATCAACATTTAAAGTCCTATCACAGTCATTTGTTGGATATGTGCTGAGTGGTGGAAAATTTGAGTTGCCCTACGTTAAGTGTTCCCAACTGAGTTGACAAGGCAGTACTTTCTGCCTTCTGGTCTCAGTGCTTACACTGGAAACAAGTGTTATTTGGGGCTCTATTTAATGCCATTTTTTGTGCTTTGTGGTTATTCCACTTTTTGCAAGGGACCCAAACATAGTGCTGAGGTGCTGTCTAGTGTTCTTAAGGGCATGAACATTTTGATGTGCCTTAGGGAAAAATGTGTTAGTTAAGCTTTGTTCAGACATAAATTGTAATGCTGTTGGCTATGAGTTTAATGCTAATGAACCAACAAGACAGAAATCTTACCCTTTGTGACAGCATGGATGGACCTGGAGTGCATTATGCTAAGTGAAATAAGCCAGTCAGAGAAAGACAAGTACCATATGATTTTACCCATTAATGGAATCTAATGAACAAAATGAACTAACAAGCAAAATAGAGATAGACTCATAGAGAACAGACTGAAAGCTGCTGAGGGAAGAAGGCTGGGAGGGATTCAGAAAGAGAGAGAGAGAGAGAGAGAGAGAGAGAGAGAGAGAGAGAGAGAGAGAACTCATGGACATGGACAACAGTTTGGGGATTTCTGGGAGAGGGGGCATAGGGTGATAAATAGTGATGGACAGACACTTGATTTGGGGTGGTGTACACACAATACAGTGTAGAGATTATGTGTGAAAAAAAATAACAAAATAAAATAATTGTTTTGAAAATAATAAGGTACATTAGGGAGAAGAAAGAGGAAATTCACCAGTCTGTATGTGAAGTGGCCCTGAAACGTACTAACAACATCTATAAGGTATGATGAAGCTATGGAAAGTGGCTAAATGTGTGGATTCATGAGACAATCACTGATATATATATTTTAAAGAAGCATATTTGGACAGCACTGTTAACCAAAGGAACTCCTATCACATTACTTAGGCTTAGGAAAATGTTAAGTCCTTCCCTAACAGGGCTGACTGGTTCATAAGTTTCAAAAGGTGATATGGCATCACAACAATCATGATAAATAAATTAAGATAAATAAAAAATCAAGATAAATAAAAACAAAGAGAGAGAAAATGTTCAACTTGCAGATGAGGTAGGCTCTGCGGATCAAGAGGCTGCAGAAAATTGTTAATACCTGTGAAGTGTTATACAGGAAGAGAGTTATGTACAACACAACTGGTGATTCAGTTGAAAAATTGCTATGACAGGAGGTTTGCAAAAGCTTATAAGCCTGTGTTTATATTTCTGCTTGGAACAATAGCTCAGTATTCACAAATTCAGTGTGCATGGTGACCTGTAGAACATAACTTCTGAATATAACAAGAACAACATATTTTGATTGTGGCTACACCTATGCAATACTTTACAATAAAATAACCTCTGTTCTTTAATCAGTGGCTTGATTACCCCCCGCTCCCATGATTAAATCTATTGGTTTATCCTAATTGAAGCATATCTTACATCCAAAGGATTATATTTACTATTGAATTCTCTTTTGTAAAAAAAAAAATTACATGAATGCATAATTTTTCAGGGCTAAATCATTTCCATTACAATAAGATATGTTTGGTATTGATCTTGAGAATAACAGAGCATTTTTCTGACTTTCCATGTAGTAACATCATGATGTTTACTATTCCTTAACTGTTTTCATTTAGACTGTGGTAGCACTGTGATATGAGGTTTGCCAATAAAATTGGGAACAAAGCAAAGAAGATGCAAGGCTTTATGTTTTGTGAATAGAAAGGCAAATTCTGCCGTAGCTCAGATAATCTAAAATCTGTTTTCAGATTCCTATAGCAATGGATGATCATACATGCTTTTATATGCCTATTCTAATTTTTTTAAAAAATAAATGAGTAGCTATGTAGGGCTGACTGGTACTGCACTGTGATGGAGAACATGGAAGCTGGCTGTCGGATTCAAGGGTGCATGTGGGAAAGCACACACTTCCTCACCTTCATTCCTCAGGTGTCAGAAAGAAATCATGGGCAGGCCAGCAGCTCTTTTACTTATTTCAAATCATCAGGATTAGGAACTTAGAGATCCTGGAACTATTTTAAAATGTACCTTTTCTTCCCTGTATTTTACAGGTATTTTGTAGTTGAGAGAATCTTAGAAACTACTAATCAAATACCACATAATGACTTCTAGCTTCCTGTATTGAGACCTCATAAATGTGTCCATGAATTTCTTCTACTAACAAGCCACAGGAAATCTCTAAAAAATGGTTTCACAAACCACATAATGTAAAGGAACACAAATTGAAGAGCTACAATTCCTGTTAAAGTCAGCCTGTCCTTTTAAAAGTAATGTATGTTTTAGTATAAAAGTAGCATATATACATTTATTGTAGAAAATATCTAAAAAGGTGAAACAAAACAAAAACTACCAACAGTTCCACTTCCCACCTATATTTGACATATTTTTAAATGTTTATATATATACAAATACTAATAAAATATATTATATATATACTTATAAAATATATTATATATTTTGGAATTACTTATAAAATACTTATAAAATATATTATATATTTTGGAATTATAAAAGTATAAAGGCACAAAGAAGAAAATTTGAAAATATCAGTACAAACAAGTATTGTTAATATAATATACATTTTCATATATATATACATATATACACACATATATCAACCCTTATATATATTTTATATTAAATATGTTATTTTTTAAATCTATTGACTTTTTAAAAATATGATTTTATTGCTTTTAAGAGAGAGAGGAAGAGAGAGGGATAAAGATAGAATCACTGATGAGAGAGAAACATGGATCAGCTGCCTCCTGCACATCCCCTACTGGGGATTGAGCCTGCAACACAGGCATGTGCCCTGACTGGGAATAGAACCAGTGACCTCTTGGTTCATGGGTTGATGCTCAACCACTGAGTCCCCAGGGCCAGGCTAAGTATCTACACTAATAAAAGAGAAACATGGTAATTGGCGTACGACCGCTACCCTTCCCATTGGCTAATCAGCATATCCTTATGCAAATTAACTGTCAGCCAAGATGGCGGCCGGCAGCCAGGCAGCTGGAAGCTAACAGGAGGCTTGCTTGCTGTGGACTCCAACGTTCCCACCGGCCTCTGAGCTTCAGTTGGAAACATAGTAACATTTATAGAAGATAAACAAAAGCCCAGAAACCTCCTGTCAGTCAGCCGGGATCTCAGAGCTGGAGTCGCAACATTGTTTCGAATACAGAAAACAAAGGCCAGAAACCTGCTTTCAGCCGAGCCTCAGAGAGAAAGCCGGCTCTCAGCTCCAGTGACAGCCATGGAAGGTAAATAAATGCCAGAATAAAAAAAAAAAAAGAAAAAAAGGAGAGGTTTGGAGCTTCAGTTGCCCGCCAGCCTGAAAACAGCCCTCAGCCCCTCACCCAGACTGGCCAGGCACCCCAGTGGGGACCCCCTCCCTGAAGCAACAAGATGGCGGCTAATTTGCATACTGAAGGCAGGCAGCAGCAGGCAAGGCTGTCTGCGGTCTGGGACCAGGATCTGTGACCCTGCCGGGCGGGATCAGCGGAGCTGCGAGGCCTCCCGGCACCGGGATCAGCGTGACAGGGGGCAGTGCCCAAACCCCCTGATTTCCCTGCGGCTCTGTGTGTGACAGGGGGCAGCGCCCCAACCCCCTGATCAGCGCTGCTCTGTGGGTGATAGAGGGCGGCGCCCCAACACCCTGATTGCCCTGCGGCTCTGTGTGTGACAGGGGGCAACCCCAACCCCCCCACGGGCCCTGCTCTATGTGAGACGGGGTAGAGCCATACCTCCCCATCGGCCCTGCCCTGAGTGTGACAGGGTGTGGTGCCTCAACTACCCCCCCCCCCCCCATGGGCCCTGCTCTGTATGTGGCAGGGGGCGGTGCCCCAGCTCCCCTATTGGCCCTACTCTGTGCATGACAGGGGGGAGCTCCTCAACCCCCTGATTGGCCCTGCTCTGTGTGTGACAGGGGGAGCTCCCAAAACCCCTGATTGACCCTGCTCTGTGCATGACAAGGGGGAGCTCCCCAAAACCCTGATGAGCCCTGCTCTGTGTGTGACAGGGGGGAGCTCCCAAAACCCCTGATTGACCCTGCTCTGTGCATGACAAGGGGGAGCTCCCCAAAACCCTGATGGGCCTTGCTCTGTGTGTGACAGGGGGCAGCGCCCCAACCCCCTGATCGGCCCTGCTCTGTGCATGGCAGGGGGTGGCGCCGCAACTTCCCTATCGACCCTGCCTTGAGTGTGACAGAGGGCGGTGCCCCAACCCCCCAATCGGCCCTACCCTGAGCGTGACTGAGGGTGGCATCACAACCTCCCCATCTGCCCTGCTCTGTGCATGACAGGGGGCGGTGCCCCAACTCCCCAATCGGCCCTACCCTGAGCATGACTGAGGGTGGCATCGCAACCTCCCCATCTGCCTTGCTCTGTGCATGACAGGGGGCGGCGCCCCAACTCCCCAATCGGCCCTGCTCTGAGCCCGACCAGGGGCTGCACCTAGGGATTGGGCCTGCCCTCTGCCACCCAGGAGCAGGCCAAAGCCAGCAGGTCATTATCTCCTGAGGGGTCCCAGACTGCGAGAGGGCACAGGCAGGGCTGAGGGACCCCCTCTCCCCCCGAGTGCATAAATTTTTGTGCACCGGGCCTCTAGTCCTATCTAATAATAGACAAACATGGTAATTGACCATATCTTCACTACGCCTCCCATTGGCTAATCAGCAAAATATGCAAATTAACCACCAACAAAGCTGCGGAGTGAAGACTGAAGGCGGCTCCGGCCGGAGCGAAGGCCTGGGTCCCAGCTGCAGGAGGAAAACCAGTGCCGGCAGTCAGGGGAAGGGAAGGCCTATTGCACGAGTCTTTTTGTGCAACAGGCCTCTAGTCCTATATAATAAAAGGCTAATATGAAATCAACCAAACATTGGAACAACTGATTGCTATGACACGCACTGACCACCAGGGGGCAGATGCTCAACGCAGGAGCTGTCCCCTGGTGGTCAGTGCACTCCCACAGGGGGATCGCCACTCAGCCAGAAGCCCGGCTCTCAGCTGGCGAGTGCAGCCCTCCACAGCAGCACTAAGGATGTCCCACTGTAGGTTTAGGCCCACTCTTGCTGGACATCCCTCAAAGGCTCCTAGACTACAAGATGGCACAGGCCAGGCTGAGGGGTCTCCCCCCACCTCACGTGCACAAATTTTGTGCACTGGACCTCTAGTATATATATAATAGGCTAAGCGACTCTCCAACCATCCAACTGGCTGGTAGGTAAGACAAGTACTGATACATGGATTAGATAGATAGATAGATAGATAGATAGATAGATACCAAAGAAGATACTAAGTAACCAAGAAACAAATGTCATATAAAATGCATTCTGGAAGGCCAGGACTGCTAAATAAAAATAAAATGAATACATAAAAGTGGCTAGGGACTATCAAAAAGAGAAGTCAGGCTGGTGTGGCCTGTCAGGGCACATGCCCGGGTTGCGGGCTCAATCCCCAGTGTGGGGCATGCAGGAGGCAGCTGATCAATGATTCTCTCCCATCATTGATGTTTCTATCTCTCTCTCCCTCTCCCTTCCTCTTTGAAATCAATAAAATACACTAAAAATGTATATATAAAAAAGAAGTGAATGTCTGTATTCCTCCTAAAAGCAAAATAAACAAATTACAAGGACCTAATGTACCCAATAAACATTGCCCAACCATTTTCTTGTTTTGTTCTTCATATCACCTCCAAGTCAAAAAAAAGCATCTGAAACTAGCCAGTGGCTATATTTAAAACAAAACAAAAAGACAGAAAAATGAGAGACATGAAAATATTGCTGTAGACAAGTACCAGACTTGTTGTGAAAGGGGGCTACTAAAACAAAGGAAAAATATGAAAAAGATTTTACTACATAACAGACTAGAGGAAAATCTTCTGTGGAAGTAAACAGAATTGCCAAGGCTGAGAGGTTCAGGGAAAAAAAAAGTACGGGAAAAATATGATAGATGAGAAGAATAGTAGGAGGAAGAAAACCAAGATTATGATGCAGACTCAGTTGGTTCCAATGCATAATATTTCCTGTCCATAAATAATTTCACTTCTTTCTAAAAGGAAACATTCAAATGCAAGGCTGTATAAAATATACATATTTAACATGTTACTGAATATTTCTTTAAACAGATCTGGCCTTGTGATATATTAAATAGCCACTTCCCTTGCCTGGTAGAGTATGAGACTATAAAATTGTGTGGACATTTAAAAATTTCCTGTTGGTGAACAGTGAACAACTCAAATTAATTATATGTGGAGATTTTTTTTTTCATTTTTAGTTGTGTTTGAAGCAACCTATACAATTATTACTGTTCTGTTATCTCCAAACCATTCTTTGATTATAAAAATAAATACAGTCATTCTGTTGACATTCTGAATTATTTAAGTAAATACAGTTTCATAAAAAAAAAAAACACAAAAACACACACACACAAAACACATAATCTGGCTAAGAAATTTACCACAGTAAAGAACTCAGGAATAAAAATGATGGGAGTAAACATGGAGTCTACATATACGGTTCCAACTCAAACCTTCTCTGTGGCTTTGGGTAATTAATAAACTCTCTAGGCCACAAATTATTACTTGTAAAATAGAGTTAACAGGCCGTGACCGGGTACTCAGTTGCTTAGAGCATCGTCCCAATATGCCAAGGATGTGGGTTCCATCTCCAGTCAGGGTGCATACAAGAAGCTATAGCAGCGGTTCTCAACCTGTGGGTCGCGACCCCTTTGAGGGGTCGAATGACACTTCCAAAGGGATAGCCTAAGACCATCGGAAAACACTTATATAATTACATATTGTTTTTGTGATTAATCACTATGCTTTAATTATATTCAATTTGTAACAATGAAAATACATCCTGCATATCAGATATTTACATTACAATTCATAACAGTAGCAAAATTACAGTTATGAAGTAGCAACAAAAATAATTTTATGGTTGGGGGTCACCACAACATAAGAAACTGTATTAAAGGGTCGCAGCATTAGGAAGGGCTATATACAGCACTGAGCTATATAGGGTTAACAACAGTAACATCTAAAAAATGCTTAAATGAGTTAATGCATGCAAAAATTTTAAAAAGAGCAAATGACAAGCAATCACTAAATATCATTATTATATTGGATATATTTCTAATATAAAAATTACTTTGTCTACAATCAACTTATTTGAAAAATTAAGTATTACCATTAAACATTAGAAGAAATAGAAGAAAACATGTTTACACTTTCATTTTTCATTCAGATGCCTTTCAAAACAAGATTGAAAGAGAAATAATAATAGTGTTAGTATTGTCATCATTAACAGAATAAATAACTAAAATACTGAGGATCATATCTCAAAAAACATTTTACCTAGAATGGCTGCAAAATGTAATTAAATAGAACAGTCCTCCTGCCCCCAAAACACACACAGATTGGATAGCCTCTACTCCAAGATGTACCTCCAGTGAATGTGTCAGGGCAGCATTAGAAATAGTAATGCATTAAGTATAAGTTCACCCAACACCTTGGAGGAAAATGAGTTACTTCTCTCCAAGAGCAATATAACTGCACATCATCAATTCTGGAAACCACACTATTTGCCTTAAAGATCTAAAGAACTCATATTTCTTGAAAGATTTACAGTGTTATTTACTCAGAGTATTCATTTATATTCTAGCCACAGTAGAGTCTGTGATATTTGGATGGAGAACTAAAAATAAATATTGTTTTCTTCTTTTGAAAGGTTAAATATGCTTTTTCATTAAAGTAATTCTTTCAAAATTCATGCAAAATTGAAGTGTAGAAAAGGCATCAGACAGTAATATAAAAATGCATAGCTTGCATAACTAGAAATTAGACACCTTCCCAATGATTTTTCATCCTGCTACTCAGTCAACTTTATTCCCACTCAGTTCTAGCTTTAATTTTTATATTGCCAGGGTCAGCTTTGTTTAAAAAAACACACAAAAAAACAAAAACAAGTAATTTTAAGTCATGTAGATGTTACTTTTAACAGCATTTCTTTCTCATATAAGTTTTATGAACCTGATAATGTTACTACAGGTTTGAGTTCCCTATTTTTCTCACAGTTAACTCTTAGATTGCAGTGTAGTTATTAAGGGCACAGGCTCTGGGATTAGCCTGACAAACCTGCATGGATTTAGAGAGTTAAGCTCCCTGAGCCTCAGGGCAAAAATCTAGAAAGGAAAGAAATATAAGGATAGCCTTTATTTCCTGTGATTTTCTGTGAATTAAAGGAAATCATTCATTGAATGCTCTTAACTCAGCTTCTGGCATCCACTGAACAATCTATAAACATTAGCTATTATTATTGTGTGGTTTTTAAGCCTAATAAATGGAATGATACTAATTGCATTCCCCACTTGTCCTCATTTGTCTCAGAACATGTGGGAGAGATGAATCTCATGATAGTTTCCCGGGTTAATTTCTTTTCATTCTAATCCTTTCACTTACTCCAGAACCAAAACTCCTTTTGTTTCTCATTCACCCTTTTACCTCCAGTGCCTGGTACAAAGCCTCACACAAAGTGAGCACTACATACATATTAATTGTAATTGTTCCACTTTCCCACTTGGCACTTTTTCGTAGCTCTGCTTACAGACTTTCAGTTGCCCATACTCTGGTATTTCCGTTTGTAACTTTCTTGGTATACCTTCAAAGTTTATAAATTCTGCACCATCCCTGGAGAACTCTATGAAGATGGTAAATACATTTTGATGATGAACTGTATGTTAGCATATAAATATTCATTTTTAACAATTCCTAGGAGTACTTGAAAACAACAACAACAACTCCTATTTTATTTTTTATAAGTATTCTGTAATTTTACTTTTCAAATGATTAAATTTATTTCCTGGAAGCCATTCCATACATCAAAATGCTGAAAGCTGGATTATTAGTCTCAAATAAAAATGTAACTTATTACGTTGATAACTTACTCCCTTCATTTTCCTACTTCACTATGCTTTCCTACTTCACTAAGTCTCCTTACTTGCTCACATCCAGTCAGATGGAAGTGCCAACAATCTATGTTGTACAGAAAAATCCTCTAGAGAAAAGTGCTCAAAAGGAAATAACATAAATGAAATAACAAAATAAAACAACAAAAATTTACATTTGAATCCTGAAAGTAAAATCTATTTTTTTGCTCATTTTAGAATGGCCCACTTCCGGGATATTTGGATTCAGCTACGTTGAGTAGGGGAGGAGGAAAGTAGCTTCACAATTTGTGAGCACACACTTTTCCATTAAAATGAGACATCTGAGGAGAATGTTCCTGTGTTCTGAAAACTTGCCTAGGTTTACTAAAATGTTGATTAAGAAATTCTGACACCTACTTATCAACTTTAACTTATATTTCCTGCAATAACTAAATGAAAATACTTTTTGTATCAATATCGTATATAATAACGAGGTAATATGCAAATTAACCCTCACACCCTCACAAGATGGCAGCCTACAACCAGGTCAGCAGGGGAGTTAGTGAGGGACGACCAAATGACTAAACAAGCAGGCTGTGTGGGGTGACCAGGCTGGCGGGGGGGTGGGGGGGCATGCGGGGCAACCAGGCCAGCAGGGGGGGCAGTTGGGGCTATCAAAACAGCAGGGGGCAGTTAGGGGCAACCAGGCTGGCAAAGGGGGGCAGTAAGAGGTGACCAGGCTGGTGGGGGGGCAGTTAAGGGTGACCAGACCAGTGGGGAGGAGGCAGTTAGGGGCGACCAGGCAGACAGGCAGGTGAATGATTAGGAGCCAGTGGTTCAGGATTGTGAGAGGGCTGTCCCTGATTAGAAAGGATGCAGGCTGGGCTGAGGGGATACTTCCCCCCCATCCCATGCATGAATTTAGTGTACTGGGCCTCTAGTAGTTTATAAATATACTACTTAAATCAAATACTTTCTGAAAAGTAAAGGGGGTCCCAAAATTCACTCAAGATTTGAATTTTACATGAGCATTAACAACAACAACAACAACAAAATAAAAGCCTAATTTTACTTGGTTTATTGAATCAAATTCTAATATCTGTTGTCCTTTGATTTCAATCTCTTCAATTTGATAAGCATTACCAAGTACCAATTATGGCCCAGGAGCAGGGACAATGAAGACCAATAAAGACCATGGCTTTGTGTATGTGCCGGCAAAGCCGTGGAAGCCATTTACCAGATGTGCTATTCCATGCATAACCCTATACTGTATACTTTATGAATCAATTAAAAAAATTACAATTTTTTATTATAAACCTGTATTTTCTATCAAAATTACTTCTTGCATGAATTTTGGGACACCCTTTATAAACATATTTCCTGAAAAATGAAACATCTTTGAAAGTCTATAGTAGGGATGCTACCCAGTTTATTTCCAATTCCTAAGTACATTTCTTTAAAATTCAACTTGTAAATTATTGCTTACATAAAAGAAAAGTAATGTGCCATATAACACACATTGCTACAAAACAAAGTTCCGGATGCCAGAGGGAAGCCAGTGCCGGCAGCCAGGGGAAGGAAAGCCTACTCTTGCACAAATTTTCATGCATCAGGCCTCTAGTTGTAAATAAAAGAAAACCATATGGACTAATAAAATTATTATATATGCATATATTTAAGTTTTTAGAGAGGTTCATTATTTTTTGGCATTTAAAAGTTTTTCTTGAGTAAAAAATGCTTTCTGATTTTTAATTTAGTAGATTATGTTTGACCTTTTCCATTAGATAAAAAATGGGTAAGTGTCCTAGGCAGGAGCAGAAAGTATTAAATCTGTACCACTGTTTCTTCATCTTCCAGTCTCCACCACAGACAGTATCCCCTGTTCCCTTGCTCCTACATTTGTGTACAAAGCTATGTTAGGAAGTAGCTGATAATACTGACTACTCCACATTACAAAGGCAGATAGCCTTAAAATGTTATCATGCAAGGAGAGATTACATATTTTTTTATTTAACATTTCATTTTTAATTACAATTATAAATAAAAATATATTTCATATGTCATGTAAAACTGCAAGACAGTTTTATGAAAAATATTTGCCCTTTCTACTTACTATTCTCTTCCTCAGAGGCCTGCCCTTTCAAATCTTTTAGCTACTAATTTAGTATTTAAACTATATGTTTCTTAAATATTTATACTATTGTTTCTTGATTTTCAGTTTTTAAAATATCCAATGGGAATTTAGCTGGTCTCTAACAGGTAAACTTTGAAACACACTTCCCATTCTTCTATCTCCTCAATAGGTACAATGTTTGCTAAAGTCAATGTTCGATGTCAATGCCATTCTTACAATTGTAAATAAAATGCTGAAGGACATTATTATTTCATTTTCTTATGTAAAAATTTTTATTTTCTTGAAGTAATATTTTTATTTTGTTTGCTTTGTTCTTTGTATCTTAACTGATTAGTAACTGACTCCCAAAATACCCTTCATATTTATAAACTTCCTCTTAAAATATTAAAAACCATGAAATATCTTCTTTGAAGTGCTTTCTTCTTTAAAATATTTCTTCTGGAGTTCTCAACTCTTCTATTCAATTCCTCTACTGCTGGTTCTCCAAACTCAGTGCAATGTTGTTACCTTGGGCTCTTCAGTTCCCATGTTTTTTTATTTTTTTATTTTTCGCTAAAAGTATTACAAAGGGTATTACATAAGTGTCCTTTTTTCCCCCCCACCCTTGACAAGCCCCTGCCCTCCCTTACCCCCCAGTGTCTTATGTCCATTAGTTATGGTTATATGGATGCATACAAGTCCTTCGGTTGATCTCTAACTCCCCTCCCTCCTGTCCCCCAACCCTCCCTGGCCTTACCACTGAAGTCCGACAATCGGTTTGAGGCAGCTCTGCTACTGTATTTATTATTGTTCAAAAGTTTGTAATGGTCTTAATTATCCATGAAAGAGTGAGATCATGTGGTATTTTTCCTTCATTGACTGGCTTGTTTCACTTAGCATAATGCTCTCCAGTTCCATCCATGCTGTTGCAAATGGTAAGAGTTCCTTCTTTTTAACAGCAGCATAGTATTCCATCGTGTAGATGTACCACCGTTTTCTAATCCATTCATCTACTGATGGGCACTTAGGCTGTTTCCAGATCTTAGCTATGGTGAATTGTGCTGCTATGAACATCTGGGTGCATATAGCCTTTCTGACTGGTGTTTCTGGTTTCTTGGGATATATTCCTAGAAGTGGGATCACAGGGTCAAATGGGAGTTCCATTTCCAATTTTTTGAGGAACCTCCATACTGCCTTCCATAGTGGCTGCACCAGTCTGCATTCCCACCAGCAGTGCACAAGTGTTCCTTTTTCTCCACATCCTCTCCAGCACTTGTCGTTTGATGATTTCTTGATGATGGCCATTCTGACAGGTGTGAGATGGTACCTCATTGTTGTTTTGATTTGCATCTCTCAGATGATTAGTGACTTTGAGCATGTTTTCATATGTCTCTTGGCTTTCTGAATGTCCTCTTTTGAAAGGTGTCTATTTAGATCCTTTGCCCATTTTTTGATTGGATTGTTTATCTTCTTTTTGTTAAGTTGTATGAGTTCCCTATAAATTTTGGAGATTAAGCCCTTATCAGATATGACGTTGGCAAATATGTTTTCCCATGAGGTGGGTTTTCTTGTTGTTTTGTTGATGGTTTCTTTTGCTGTGCAGAAGCTTTTTATTTTGATGTAGTCCCATTTGTTCATTTTCTCTTTAGTTTCAACTGCCCTAGGAGCTGTATCAGTGAAGAAATTGTTTTGGCATAAGTCTGAGATTTTGTTGCCTTTGTATTCTTCTAGAATTTTTATGGTTTCCTGTCGTACATTTAAGTCCTTTATCCATTTTGAGTTTATTCTTGTGTATGGTGTAAGTTGGTGGTCTAGTTTCATTTTCTTGCATATATCTGTCCAATTTTCCCAACACCATTTATTGAAGAGACTATCTTGGCTCCATTGTATGTTCATGCCTCCTTTGTCAAAAATTAATTGAGCATATTGGTTCGGGCTAATTTCTGGACTCTCTATTCTATTCCACTGATCTATATGTCTGTTCTTGTGCCAGTACCAGGCAGTTTTGAGAACAGTGGCTTTGTAATACAGCTTGATATCTGGCATTGAGATCCCACCTACTTTGTTCTTTCTCAGGATCGTTGCAGCTATTCGGGGTCTTTTTTTATTCCAGATGAATTTTTGGAGAGTTCGCTCTAGATCTTTGAAGAAGGCCATTGGTATTTTAATAGGAAGTGCATTGAATGTATAGATTGCTTTGGGCAGTATGGACATTTTAATGATGTTGATTCTACCAATCCAAGAACATGGTATGTTCTTCCATCTGTTTATGTCTTCCTCTATCTCTTTTTTCAACGTCCTGTAGTTTTCTGAGTAGAGGTCTTTAACCTCTTTAGTTAATTTTATTCCTAGGTATCTTAATTTTTTTGGTGCGATGGTAAATGGGATTGTTTTCCTGATCTCCCTTTCTGAAAGTTCACTATTGGTGTATAGAAATGCCTCAGATTTCTTGGGGTTAATTTTGTATCCTGCTACATTGCCAAATTCATGTATTAAGTCTAGTAGCTTTTTGATGGAGTCTCTAGGGTTTTGTATGTATAATATCATGTCATCTGCAAATAAGGACAGTTTTACTTCCTCTTTTCCAATTTGGATGCCTTTTATTTCTTCTTCTTGCCTAATTGCAATGGCTAATACTTCCAGTACTATGTTGAACAGGAGTGGTGAGAGTGGCCATCCCTGTCTTGTTCCTGTTCTTAGGGGAAATGGTGTTAGTTTTTGTCCATTGAGTATGATGTTGCCTGTGGGCCTGTCATATATGGCTTTTATTATGTTGAGGTATGATCCTTCTATTCCCACCTTTCTGAGAGTTTTTATCAAAAATGGGTGTTGGATTTTGTCGAATGCTTTTTCTGCATCAATTGATATGACCCTGTGGTTTTTTTCTTTCAATTTGTTTATGTGATGTATCACATTTATTGATTTACGGATGTTGTACCATCCTTGCATCTCTGGGATAAATCCTACTTGGTCATGGTGTATGATCCTTCTGATGTACTGCTGGATCCGATTTGCTAAGATTTTGTTGAGGATTTTGGCATCTATGTTCATGAGGGATATTGGCCTGTAATTCTCTTTCATTGTGATGTCTTTACCTGGTTTTGGTATTAGGGTGATGCTGGCTTCATAGAATGAGCTTGGAAGTGTTCCTTCCTCTTGAATTTTTTGTAGTAGTCTGAGGAGGGTAGGTTTTAGTTCTTCCTTGAATGTTTGGTAAAACTCCCCTGTGAAGCCGTCTGGCCCTGGGCTTTTGTTTGCTGGAAGCTTTCTGATGACTGCTTCAATTTCTTCCATAGTTATTGGCCTATTGAGGTTTTTAGATTCTTCCTGATTGAGTTTTGGAATGTTGTATTTTTCTAGGAATTTGTCCATTTCCTCCAGGTTGTCTAGTTTGTTGGAGTAGAGTTGCCCGTAGTATTGTTTAACAATCATTTGTATTTCTGTGGGGTCTGTTGTTATTTCGCCTCTATCATTTCTGATTTGGTTTATTTGGGACCTCTCTCTTTGCTTCTTGGTGAGCCTGGCTAGGGGTTTGTCAATCTTGTTTATCCTTTCAAAGAACCAGCTCTTGGTTTCATTGATTTTCTGTATTGTTTTTTTGGTCTCTATTTCATTGATTTCTGCTCTAATCTTTATTATCTCCTTCCTTCTGCTCACTCTGGGGTTTTCTTGTTGCTCTCTTTCTAATTCTTTGAGTTGTAGAGTTAGATGATTGACTACCATTTTTTCTTGTTTTTTGAGATAGGCCTGTAGAGCTATAAACTTTCCTCTCAGGACTGCTTTCATTGTGTCCCAGAGGTTTTGGATTGTTGTGTTTTCATTGTCATTAGTGTCCAGGATGTTTTTAATTTCTTCTTTGATGTCATCGGTAACCCAATCAATATTTAATAACATGCTGTTCAGCTTCCAAGTGTTTGAGTATTTTGGGTTGTTTTTATTGTAGTTTATTTCTAACATTATGCCATTGTGGTCTGCGAAGAAGCTTTTTATGATTTCAATCTTCTTGAATTTGTGGAGACTTTGCTTGTGACCCAATATGTGGTCTATTTTTGAATATGTCCCATGAGCACCTGAGAGGAATGTATATTCCGCAGCTGTGGGGTGAAGTGTTCTGAAGATGTCAATTAAGTCCATCTGATCTAGTGAGTCATTTAGGATTGCTGTTTCTTTGCTGAGTTTTTGTCTAGCAGATTTATCCAGTGATGTCAGTGGTGTATTAAAGTCCCCTACTATGATTGTATTGTTGTCGATCTCTCCCCTGATATCTTCCAGAAGTTTCCTTATGTATGTGGGTGCTCCTGCATTGGGTGCATATATGTTTACCAGGGTTATATCTTCTTGTTGTATTGATCCCTTTAGTATTATGAAGTGGCCTTCCTTATCTCTGGTTATGGCCTTCACTTTGAGATGTATTTTGTCAGATATAAGTATTGCTACCCCAGCTTTCTTTTCCTTTCCATTTGCGTGAAAGATATTTTTCCATCCCTTCACTTTCAGTCTGTGTGAGTCCCTTCTAATGAGGTGAGTCTCTTGTAGACAGCAGATGTATGGGTCATGTTTTTTTATCCATTCAGCCACTCGATGTCTTTTGGTTGGAGCATTTAGTCCATTTACATTTAAAGTTATTATTGAAAGGTACTTGTTTGTAGCCATTTCTTTTTTTGTGTGTGTGTGTGGCTGTTTTCTTTCTGAGCTTGATATTTCTTCTTTTTACACCAGTCCCTTTAGCATTTCTTGCATGGCTGGCTTGGTGGTGATAAACTCCCTTAGCCCTTTTTTGTCTGTGAAGCTTCTTATATCCCCTTCAATTTTGAATGATAGCCTTGCTTGATAGAGTATTCTTGGATTCAGTCCTTTGCTTTGCATCACTTTGTAGATTTCCGTCCATTCTTTTCTGGCCTGATGTGTTTCTGTTGAGAAATCATTTGATAATCTAATGGGAGATCCCTTGTATGTTACTTTCCGTCTCTCTCTTGCAGCCTGTAAGATTCTCTCTTTATCCTGAACATTTGCCATGGTAATTATGATGTGTCTTGGTGTGGGTTTTTTCGGGTTCACCTTGTTTGGGACTCTCTGGACTTGTGTGACTTTTTTCTTCCCCACCTCAGGGAAGTTTTCTGATATTATTTCTTCGAATAGGTTTTCTAATCCATGTTCATCTTTCTGTTGTTCTGGCACCCCTATTATTCGTATGTTGTTTCGTTTCATGTTGTCCCAAAGCTCCCTTAGGCTCTCCTCCTGTCTTTTAATTTTTTTCTCCATTTGCCGTACAGTTTGAGTGTGTTTTGCTTCCTTGTCTTCTAATTCACTAATTCGGTCCTCCGCTTCTCCCAGTCTACTGTTGATACTTTCAATGGAGTTTTTTATTGAAGCTATGTCGCTCTTCATTTCTTCTTGGGACTTACTTAAGTTGTTGATTTTTTCATCTGTTTCTTCTAGCTTCTTGCATAAGTAGTTGATTTTTTTCATCTGTTTCTTCTTGCTTTTTGAACATCTGGTGCATGTACTCTAGGAACCTTATTCTGAATTCTTTTTCCGTCATGTTGCATATCTCTGTCTCACTTAGCTGCTTTTCTGGCGAGTCCTCCTTTTCTTTCCTTTGGGGATTTCTTTGTCTACCCATGTTTGATCTCACTGACATGACTAGTTGTTGAATCGTTCAGTGGCTGGACCCTGGGTGGCAGTGGCTCCTCGGGCTGTGGTTGCTCCTTGGGCGGTTGTGGTAGCAGCGGCTCCTCTGTTGATAGCAGAGCCTCTGGTGGGTGCTGTTCACAGCTGTGGTGGCTCTTCTGGCTGGTGGAGGGAGGCTTCACACACAGCAACTGTTCTTCAGGCAGAGCATGTGGTGATCAGGAGGCCGCTGTTGCTTGAATCTGCTTTCCGTGGAGGGGTGCAGATCTCCTCTGGGCTCTTACAGTCACATTGCTTGCGAGTCGTTGCCTCCGGGTTAGTAGCTGCCGGGTTAGTAGCCGATCTCTGGATGCCAGTAACAGCTACCTAAGATGGTGCGGTCTCGCCGCTGCGCTGGCACCCAGTTCCCATGTTTTGAAAAATTCTCTCTTAACAATTCTAATCCTGTTTATTAAAGTATATTTCACTCTTTTATTTATTATCTCATGTTTATGGAGTGCCTCTTTTGTAAAGTCCTTGAAAAGAGTGCAAAAGTGAAAAATTTTAGATATTAATCATCAATCTACTCATATTTATTTGATTTATTGGTCAAATAGAAAAAGTAAAGGTTTAAAACAGTTTTCCTTCATTATTTTAAAGTAATTTACCCATTGTTGTCTAATTCTAGTATGATTTTTGAGGCAATATCATTTTGATATAAGATATTTGTAAAATGACCTGTTTTCTCTCAGTATCTATCTATCTATCTATCTATCTATCTATCAGTCATCCATCTATCTATCATCTATCCATCTATCTTTTAGGAATTTCTCATTGATAAGATTCTTTTTGATATGTCTTTTTAATACATTTTTTAGAAACTATTGGACCCATTCAATCAGTAATGTATATTATTCAGTTCTTCTAACATTTTAAAAAATTATTTCTTTGGTAATTTTCTCCCCTCTAGCTTCTCAATTCTCTTTCTCTAGAATTTATATCATTTAGATACTGAACTACCCATTCTTATTCCCTTAAATCATTATCTTTTCACTTCTACTTTCCATCACATAGCCTTTTTTCCTACTCTTTGAGAGGATATTTCAATTTTATTTCCAATTCTTTCATATTTTGAATATCATATTTTGAATATCTACTTTTTATTATCTTCTAAACTTTTATCTTTATCATAGAATATTTTATTTCCTCTGGGAATATTAATAATTTATATGGATATAAATGCTTATTCCTGTGCCTTGCAATATATATATATATATATATATATATATATATATTCCTATAATTCCTTTCCATCTTTTCATTTTGACTTTGCCTTTCATATTTAACTGTATATCTAAATTTCTTAAAATTTTTGCTATAATTTCCTATTTAGTAGGAAACACTGGAATGCATATTGGAAGCTCTCAATGTATGAATGCACCTTGAAAACTGGTGATGACCCAGCTCTAGCCTATGTATTTTGATGGGGAAATGTCCACTGACAGAATCTTTAAGAATATTATCTATATAGACTTTTATCCAGAAATAAACCCTTCACTCTCCTAATTCAGGATTTTAAGATTGACAGTAATGGGTAATTGTGGGAAAGGCTGGTGAATCTCACAGTTCAGTGTATTGAATTTCACTTAGTATCTCTTTGACCATCTGTGACTGCCATGCCAGAGTCCAGATTCCTTCTAGTTTGTTGACAGAGTGAACTTTCTTTCTTTCTTTCTTTCTTTCTTTCTTTCTTTCTTTCTTTCTTTCTGCTGACACTGAACGAGGGAGGTTGCCAGCTAGATGGGATGTGAAAAAGGACCAGTTAACAATGAGCACCTTATATAATTTTTTTAGAAATCCTCTCCACCTGGACCTTCATTTATGGAGAGCCCTGTTGTCTCTCCTATCTAAGCTCTTCAATGGGTAGGTGGATGAATCACCCGTCTTTTGTACTTCCCTGACTACTAGTTTAGAATTCAAATTTCTCTGTTATTTTAAATCACTGAATACTCATCTGTCCTTCCACTTCTACAATTATATTATAGTCAAATCCTCTCTTATAGTCTTGGTCCTTGTGCAACTGTTGTTTTACTGTAGCAACTTTAGTGAGTACTGGGAAAGAATAAAGGTAAAACACAAATTGAATCTTTTGTGCTTAGTAGAATATTGTGCTTTTAAGTCTCTAAATTTGAATTTCAAACATAATTTACTGTTAAAGGAAATATTTTGTATTTCTTAACATCACAGTAAACAGATGGATGCCTATTTTCTAGTGTTAATTCTGAATAAAGCCACTATATGTACTTGATTTCCATTTGAATATTTGTATTTATACTGTGGCTCTCTTATGGATTTATATAAATTTTATACATGGCTCTCTCTTGTTATTTTAAGATTATTTCTAATTTGTTGAAATTCTATTTTCAAATATACTATCTAGCAAATGATTTAGTGTTAGGGCTACAGAGACAACATATTTGTCCATCACTTTCTTTAATTACATCTTCTAGTAATCATATTAGCAGACTTGGTAAACATAGTAGATATAACAAGCTTAAATATCATTATATAATTATGAATTATTCAAGTTTAATTATACAAAATTATACAAAATAAAGCAATTAAATGGACAAAAGGAAAGAATTAACAACTGGTTCTGAACCTTTCCATTCAATCTGGGGGATGGCTAAGAATTTGACCCTGAGTCAATTCCTCTTATGCCACACATAGATCATCTTGATCTATCATCACTGTCAATAAAACATTGACTTAGCTCATTCTCAAAGGTACAAATCATCAAAGCTATTAAAGCCAAGGGCCTTGGTTCCTTGCTCCAGGTTCTTTGTTCATTTTTTTTTTTCTGAAATAGCATTTTCAGAATGAAGAAATAAAGGTCAGACTGATGGGGTAAATTATAAAGCAGAAGCGTGAGTAGTGCAATGGGGAAGAGCAGGATCTGGGATCGGCGGGATACTATGGGATCCTCAGGCTATCATACTAAATATGGGTCAGCAATGGTTTGCTGGAGGAATAAAGATAATGACCAATAACCTCAATAATTATGTAAAATAGAAAGCTAATTAGCGAGCAGAAACTAACTGCCACCCTTCTTCAAATCTCTGCCTAGACTCCAACACAGGATAGCTTTCCCTAGCTATGAACCTGTACTCTGTCGAGCAATAGAGGAATTTTCAGACATTCAGTGTAAAGCCAAAGTTAGAACTAGGATTTTAGGTCCATTAAAGTCAGTTACAGAGAAAATAGGGGGGAAAAAAATAAGTGAAAATTGTGTATTTATCCTAATTGGTGCAGTTCAAGTTAGTTTCAGCTGCAGATAACTAACTACAAGATAAAAAAGCTACAGAGGCCTAGTGAGACAGAACTTTTCTCTCATATAAAAATCCCAGTTGGGGGCAGTCCAGGGCTGGTAGAAGCACCATCAAGGAGATGGGGTTCTGTCTATCATTCCGCCGCCACACCTTTGCTTGGCGTCTTGTGCTCAAGTGTACTTCCTGGTACAAGAGAGCGTCTGCAGTTCTGCCCACCACACCCGCATCCAGCAGCAGGGTAGAGGGCAGAGGAAGAGTGGAAGGATAAAGACTGCTCCTCTCAGGTCGGGTAGCTCCATGAGCCACCTTCTACAGTTTCTTTACATCGTATTGGCTCACATGTGTCTCCATATCACATCTAGACACAAGGGAGAATGGGACCTGTTGGCAATTAGCGGAGAACACCCAGTCCCCCAGTGGCACTCAGGGTCTGAAGGAGGAGAAATGGGTGTCGTGCAGCACTCGGCAGCCTCAGAGATGCTTGCTTCTTTCCCTTCAGCTTCCTCGCACTGGCCCACAGGCTTGCTAATTTCATTGCCTTGATGGCTGGTACATAAGCCTCCACAACTTAGGCCTCTTCTTTTCTGCTCGATGGCTTTCCATTCCTGCCTTGTTCCCTTCATGTCCTTTCAATGTCCTTACCTAACCAGAATAGAAAATGCTTTTATTAACTACAAGTAAATTCATGTTTATATTAGTTTTAAAAGTAGCAAGACTATTTTTTTTTCTACTAAGGAAACTAATAAACTGAATCAGGATGCCTTTAGTTTATATAATCATGCTATCTTTCTCCCCCTCCCCCTGTTCAGTTGCACTAGCTATAAAATAAAGAAAAAAACATCTAACCTTTTTTGATGATACGGTAAGGACTGCCTTCTGTCTTCTCATTCGCCCTTTCAGCATAAAACCTTTATCCTCTGTGTTCACAGCTATGAGTCTTCTTTGTTCTTATTTAAAAGTGTAGATACATTTTGCGAATTCCAGCCCTGAATCATATATTAAATAAAATCCATCTTTTCACACTTGAGTTTTGCATGTATAATTATACTGGTATACTAATTATGCAGTACTAAAAATATCTTGCACAAATTGTAAGGAGTGTGGGATGATAATGTATTCCTTGCAATCTCAGAAGAAATAAAACAAATATTATAGAATTTTCATCATATAATTAAAGATTAGCAGCTGGGTAAAAACATCTCAAAAGCTATGTCCAATCATCTCTCCCTAGAGCTGTGATGGTTGAACTATAGTATGTTTAAGACTTATTTAGAATCTTGATAAAATCCACATTTGTACAGGCCTCATGCCCAGAGGCGCTGATTTAGTATGTGCAAGGTGGAGTCCAGGAAACGGTGTTTTAAATCAGCACACCAAGGTTCACGGGCGGGGTGCCAAGTGTGGCCTGAGGAGAAGCAGGGGATAAAGTGATAGATCAGAGAGAACCTTCTTCGTGCGGGAGAGGTTAAACCTAAACAAGCGGCAGAACAGGAAGAGGCCAATACATCCATGCCAGAGCCTCTGCTGTTCAAGAGAACGTACATGAAAGGGAGAGGGTTTTTAAAAGATCATGAAAGAACTTCCTAATTTTAGGAGCAGATAAAAGGGAAATGATTACGATTTTGCACTCAGAGAGAAACTGAAACCACAATGCTCTGTAAAAGATGGGAGATGAATGTATGTCTAATGTAAAATTTGGTAGAGAGTGATTATATTTTATAAGCAATCAAAGATAGGAAGCAAGCTGTGAAAAATATTAATATCAAAGAAGAAAAATATGATGATTAGGTCGCTGGCATTTGTTTTCCACATCAGAGGAAAACAATTTTTGTACTATGTAAATAAAAATGTAGCACTTAGAGTTCTATTTCTGGAGACAATTCCATTACCTATTAGCTGTATTATAATAGACAATGGTGCAAAACCTCAGTTGTGTCAACCCAAAAATTAGGATGAAATTGTTAACTAACTCATGAGATAGTGATGATGATTAAATATGACAATATATGTAAAGTACATAACACAGTATACACAGCAAGAATTCCAACACTGTTGCGCTTGCAACATACTCCCTCATATCATCCAATGCTGTGATTAAAAATAAGTAAGGGTGAAATCAAACAATAAATTCTCACAGTCTACAGATATTGGGAACAGAAAGAAAAAACAAACAACAACAACAAAATTCTGCTATACAAAGGCTTTGCTTAATCATGGACTGAGAATGTTTTATACTGGAAGGATTCAAGTTGCCTTTAAGATTTTAGCTGTCTTGAAAGAAGAAATATTTGATATGGAATGAATGTGGAAATGAATAATCACTAAATATTCTTTGAGTATGGATTACTGAAGTTCTTTTTCCTATAGCTGCTTTTTTAGGAATGATTTTTTATTACTCATTCTTGCATGCAATCTCCCCTGGAAAAGAAGGAAATCCTCCTATTGAATCTATTTATCTGATCTTCACCATTGTCATGGGTCTGGCAGGACTGAGAAATTAACTAAGCAATTCTATCCTTAAGGTCTTTCAGGCTTGACAACCTGATTCATGAACAGGAGAGGATGTCTATTGTTTGAACTCATAGCTGACATGTATTTATGAATTGCCTGAATCTAGTTTACTTGCCTTCTTAAAGCAGGTACAAATTATCCTGTTCAATTTCACTTTGTATTTTACAATTGAAATGCATCAATTAGTTGCCAGAAGGAGACAGCAAAAAACTATAATAGCAGAACCTCTGGTTTTATTCAGTTAAGTCATCACTAAATGTCATGTAATAATTAAAATTGTTGTAATTGTCATCTCTCTGCTGATAGCAACCAACTCTGTATTTCCAACACAAACATCTCTCCTCAGTTTCAGATCAATGAATTTAATTGCCTCCTGGATTATTACCACACTGTAGTCTCACACAAGCAACTCCTATTCAACTTACTCAATCCTCCCCCAAACTGTTGCTTCCACATTGCCTTATCAGCTCTTGTCTAGATTGCTAAAACGATCTCCCAAATTATTTCCTTTATGTATTGCCCTACACAAATTTGTCTTCCAAACTACCACCAAAATGATGTTTTCAACATTTCTGAAATGCTCCCCCATCTGTTACATCTTCCAATGGCCGACCACAGCAGAAAAAATCAAGGGCCATGTTCTTGTCATCATACATTCCAGTGTGCCTCTAAAATCGCACTCCAGTCTAACTAGATAGGATTGACCCTTGCCACTACTACCAATGCCTACACACCAATGAACACACGAAATTTAGGTTTCTTTCACTTCTTACAGCAAGGGAGACCACACGTGAGAGGAACTGATGAGCCTCTGTCAAACAGGAGATTGGGACTCATGTGGAGAGATTCTAAAGAGGATTTAGAGCAGCAGTTTTCAACCTGTGGGTCGTGACCCCTTTGAGGGTGGAACGACCCTTTCACAGGGGTCGCTTAAGACCATCAGAAAACACATATATAATTACATATTGTTTACAGTAGCAAAACTACAGTTATGAAGTAGCAAGGAAAATAATTTTATGGTTGGGAGTCACCACAACATGAAGAACTGTATTAAAGGTGAAAGGGCGAGGACCACGCCCTCCATCTTACCGTGTCCTCCATTTTGGGGCAAACATGTGCTCAGGAAAGTACCTTCTTCCCGGAAGCCCAGGCCTCTGCTGGCCACGCCTGGGATTTCTTTAAACTAACCAATGACAATCCAGGGACGTGCGCGCCATAGAGATGACCACATCCTGTGTAACAAGACCTGACTTGCGCCTGGCCAATCGGCAGGGCCCACAGTCAGCTCCCCTCTCCTCACTCCACCCCCTATTAAAACCCTGTGTTTCCCATGCCATCTCACTCTGCTTCCTGTCCCTGCATCGGCCAGGAGGGGGAGTCGAGCTAGCTCAATAAAGGACCCCCTGCTTTTGCATTGAACATGGCTGGCTCCCTGGTGTGGTCTTTTGGGGGTCTTGAGATCTGGGCATAACAAAAGGGTCGCGACAGTAGGAAGGTTGAGAACCACTGATTTAGAGACTTGTCAACATTTTTGGGTGGGATGCTGTCAGAGAGCAGGAACAAGACACTGGTTATTTTCATATTATTTATCTAGGGGGCGGAGGGTGGGGCGATAGGATTGTCACTGGTAAGGAGATAGCTGTCACTCCTGCTTTCCTGAAGAAGGGGGTATCTAGCTACTTTTGTGGCTGCCAAATGTCCTTTACTCTGTCTTACTCTATTGTGGCCTCACAGTGGCCCCTCTGACTATTGATTATTTTCTGAGAAAGTTGTTGATGTTTAGTTGGGACCTCTATGGCCAGTGAGCTGCCAGAGTCGTTGTTCACTCTCACTACCCAAGTCAAGTTCTACATACTGGCTTATCAAGCGAGGTACAGACGTACTAGTAAGATGCGTGTTCTTTCTAACTTAAGAGTCTTGACAGAAGTGACTCTCAGAGCTTGAAAAACCTCACCTGCACCCTTTTAAGGACTTTCTCCTAGTCTTTTTCAGGATTCTGTCTCTCTTCCTTTATGCTTGCATGCATTTAAAAGTGGAAGAGATACATGAATGTATTAATACTAATTTTAAAAAATAAATTATATAAAATTAAGAAAAATAAAGTGATAAAGTTTCTTTTCACTAATCAATCCACAGGCCATCTTACTCTTCTTCCCAATTTTGCAATGAGAATAAAGTTGTTCTAGTCAAGATTAACACCTTGAAAAAATAATATCCAAACAGCATAGACTAATCTTGACTTTGAAATCAAATTCTCTAAAGATATGGCAAAACAATATATTTTAGAACTATATATAGAAAACATCTCCATCAATTTGTAATGACTGGGTTAAGTGCATTAAAACATACAGTGTTATTTATAAAACTTTTTAAAAATACTCACCAGAGTAGTATTAACAGTAGTTTGGAATTGAAAATATTTTGAAATTGCTTTAAATTCCTCTAAAGAGCCCTGTTTTGTAAACAATAAATCTTCATTACCACTGGCTGACTTAACAAGTATAATACCATTTCAGCAAACTCTAAAAGGGGGATGAAATAAAACAGGAATTATCATAATAATGTTTGCTCAGGGTACAGGGAAAGAGGTATAAATAACCATTCTGAGTCCACTAACCTTTAGGAAACTAAGAGTTTAAAAGTAAATTAACAATAAAAAGCCCAATTAAACCAGGCCTTAAAGTGTAGGCATAGCTCACCTACCTCAAAAAAAAATCCAAACAGAATACAAATAATATAAAATAAGCACCATTAATCTGAAAATGTAATACAAAAACACGCTAAGTAGACTAGGAAGTCACTTGGGCAAACCAAAGTACAATGCAATTTAAATTTAAAGCACTAGAATGCCGCTGGGAAATTTAAAGTAAATATGAACCCACTGGGAACCAATCCTAGCTCAAGCAGAAAAAAAATACAATCACTACTAATAAAGCAAACACAACTATTACTGATAATTATATCAAATATTTAAAAGTTAAAGAAATAGTATTACAAAGTAGGTTTTTGTTGTTGTTGTTTTGTTTTTTTAAAGGAAATAGTACCAGCAAGTCCCTGCCTCCACTCCTCTCAGCCTCTAGTGGGACAGAGAGAAGTTCCTGGAAATGATGCAGGGGGAGGCCCGCCAGGTGAGCTTGCTCACCCCCTTTCCCCGGCCCCTCCCCCGCCCCCTGAGCTCAGGTGCGGCAGTGAGGCCCCTTGGCCGCCCCTGCCCTCCAGGCCCCTGGGGCCAGCACCAGTCCGGCGGTTCATACCCAGGGAGCAGTGGCTGCATTTTGGGAGGCAGACAATACTGTCCATGTGGTCCAGGTGCCCACGGGGTCAATTCAGGGGTACAAGCTGATGAGAAATTTCTGAGGAAGGTGCACCCTGTATTGCTGGAGGTGGATGTGTTGGTGGGGACCCCGGTAAAGCCACGGGACCCCCAACATGCTGCTGTGTGATGAGGAAATGGAAACTTAACTGTGCCAGGCACCAATTTTTGATCCTCTGACCCTGTCTATCTCTATGACACCCAGTTTGCTATTTCTGTTGTGTATTCCCAACCATTGACCCAGGGACACACCAAACACAAGAATATATATATACTTATTACAAGTTCAAAACAAAACAAAAGGGGGGGTGAATCTTATACTTTAGCATAATGAATTAACTAGAACATAATTAGAACATAATAAACAGAGATAACATTAACTTAAAACACAGAAGACATGCAAGCCCCTTCTAAACAGTTAATATAAAGAAATTCTTGTCTGTGACAAATTAATGAGAAGGGTTGGTAAAGGTAAAAAAAAATGTTTCAGATGAAACCTGGTTATTAAAAGCAGGATTTAAGTTCAACTTTGAATTTACCTTAAGAAAAACCAATCTTAATGCTAATGTAAACGTTAATCAGAAGATGTACAGGTCATTTGAAATAGGATAAGACCTTCCTTGGAGAGTAATTACTCTGAAAATTATAATTGCTTAAGAGCAGCACCAATTACAAATGGATTCTAGCTCAACCATAACTAACTATCTATAAGCAAAACACCTCCTGATACCACGCTGGGTTAATCTATGTATGCAGAGAAAAGTTAATATAAGTAAATACTTTTTTGTATAATCCCTTACAAAAAATGGATGAGCCACTAATGGAGAATAGGAAAAAAAAAAAAGTTGAATGTATCAGTTTAATGTACTGTTAACCTCTAACATAATTGCAGTAATGAACGTTCAAAAGAAGTTAAGTAACTTCATAAACATTCAACCTCCCCTCTATTTACCAAAAGAATCCATAAAACTTACATTGTTAATGGAATATGAAAATTAGTTATCTAAGTAGCTGAAGTAAGCATAACCTGAATTATTTTGATTTAGGGGAATGCAGAGCATAGGACTAACTGGACATCCTGAAGTACATATGCACCAGGGGGTGGCGGTCCCTCAGCCCGGCCTGCACCCTCTCCAATCCGGGACACCTCGGGGCTCAAGCCTAAACTGGCAGTTGGACATCCCTCTCGCAATCTGGGACCCCTGGTTTCTAACCACTCACCTGCCCGCCTGCCTAATCACCCCTAACCCCTCTGCCTGCCTGCCTGATCACCTGTAACTGCTCTCCCCTGCTGGCCTGATCACCCCTAACTGCTCTCCCCTGCCAGCCAGATTGCCCCTAACTGCTCTCCCCTGCCGGCCTGATCACCTCTAACCGCCTCTGCCTTGGCCTCTGCACCATGGCTTTGTCCAGAAGAATGTTTGGAAGAAGTCCAGTCTATCCGGTCTAATTAGCATATTACCCTTTTATTAGTTTTAGTATAGATGCTTCAATTTCCATGTTTTATAATAGTATGTGTAATACACTTCTTATAGCTCTTTAGTATTATTATTTTTTAATTAAAACTTTATTGTTCAGATTATTACATTTGTTCCTGTTTTCCCCCCATAACTACCCTCCACCTAGTTCCCACCCCACCCTCCGCCCTCACTCCCCACCCACTGTCCTCTTTCATAGGTGCACGATTTTTGTCCAGTCTCTTCCCGCATCCCCCACACACTTCCCCCCCCCCAAGAATATTCAGTCCATTCCCTTTTTATGCTCCTGATTCTATTATAATCACCAGTTCATTCTGTTCATCAGATTATTTATTCGCTTGATTTTTAGATTCACTTGTTGATAGATGTGTATTTTTTGTTCATAATTTGTATCTTTACCTTTTTCTTCTTCTTCCTCTTCTTAAAGGATACCTTTCAGCATTTCATATAATACTGGTTTGGTGGTGATGAACTCCTTTAGCTTTTTCTTATCTGTGAAGCTCTTTATCTGACCTTCAATTCTGAATGATAACTTTGCTGGGTAAAGTAATCTTGGTTGTAGGTTCTTGGTATTCATTACTTTGAATATTTCTTGCCACTCCCTTCTGGCCTGCAAAGTTTCTGTTGAGAAATCAGCTGACAGTCATATGGGTACACCCTTGTAGGTAACTGACTTTCTTTCTCTTGCTGCATTTAAGAGTCTGTCTTTGTCTTTTGCTCTTGGCATTTTAATTATGATGTGTCTTGTTGTGGTCCTCTTTGGATTCCTTTTGTTTGGGGTTCTCTGCGCTTCCTGGACTTGTAAGTCTATTTCTTTCACCAGGTAGGGGAAGTTTTCTGTCATTATTTCTTCAAATAGGTTTTCAATACCTTGCTCTCTCTCTTCTTCTGGCACCCCTATAATTCTGATGCTTGTATGCTTGAAGCTGTCCCAGAGGCTCCTTACACTATCTTCATATTTTTGGCTTCTTTTTTCATTTTGCTTTTCCGGTTGGGTGTTTTTTGCTTCTTCAAATTTCAAATCTTTGACTTGATTCTTGGGATCCTCTGGTCTAATGTTGGGAGTCTGTATAATATTCTTTATTTCAGTCCGTGTACGCTTAATTTCTAGTTGGTCCTTTATCATAACATAGAGGGTCTCACTAGATTTTTGAGGATCTCACTACATTTATCGGCAGTTTCTAGAAAATTCTTGAAAAACCTTAAAAGTGTGGTTTTGAACTCTATATCCAGCAGTTTGCTTTCCTCCATTTCTGTCATTTCTGTCCTGTTTCTTTGTCTCCGCATTTTTTATGCTTCCCTGTGTTGATAAAGTGGTTTTCTGTGCTAAGTGTCCTCTGGGGCCCAGTGGTTCAGCCTCCCCAATTACCTGAGGAGGACTCTCTTGGTGTTCCCACTTGTGGTCTTTGCCCACAGTCTTGTTGTAGTTAAGCCTTGATTGTTGTAGGTAACACTGGGAGGGATTGCCCTCCAGGCCAATTGGCTATGAGAATCAGCTTTGTCAGCAGTGGGAGAACTTCTGTCCTGGATCTCTAGGGAGGTGCTAATCTAGCCTCTGCCTGAGGCTATCCAGCAAATGCCTCCGTGCAAGGCTTGGGCGGGGCGGGTCCCAGGGGATCAACAGGGTGGGCAGAGTGAGCAGTTATGGCTGCTCTCAGTCCTGCCTTCAGAGGCTCCACTTCTCAGTGTCCCAGCAATTGCTGCAAGTACCTCCGAGAGAAAGCTGCCCTTGAGTTCCGACGGATGCCAGATAGTCCTGCTTCTCCCATATGAGTCTAGGTCCCCAGCGACTCGCCCGGAACTGGAGCTCAGAGCCTGAGACTCCCTCCCGATTGAAAAAGACAAACCACACCCTCAGCTGCCAGCCCGCTCCGCGTGCGCCTCTGTACCTTAGTATTTTACTTCTGCACCGCACCTCCTCTGAGTCTCTGTATGCTTTTCTCTTTCCTTCTAGTTGTAGAATTTCCACTCAGCCAGCCTTCCTGTGGTTCTGGGGGATGTCCGTTCCGTCTTTTAGTTGTATTTTTGAAGTGGTTGTGTGAGGCAGCAAACTCCGGTGTTTACCTATGCCGCCATCTTGGTTTCTCCCCCGCTCTTTAGTATTATTTATGTTAAATCATTTAAACAAGGAAGTCATTAGAGTGATATGGCTCAAATGCAGTGAGCCTGTGTAAGCAAACCAAACTCTAAGCCTACAAATGCCTTAAGATTACAAATTCAAAACACTAAGGACAACCAGTAACAAACAGCCAACTAGGCTTTAATTTACAGCCAATCAATACTTTGCTTTTGTCTTTTCTCTATAAAAGCCTCTCCCCAAGCTCCTGTGGTGGAGCATTCCTAAACACTTGCAATTTGGTGCTGCCCAATTTGAATAGATTTTTGCTAAAATGAACTCTTAAAAATGTAATATGCTTTACTTTATCTTTAACACATATTATACAGCTAATATTAATTTTACAATTAACTCACGAAAGCACAACCTGCTTAAGAATTAGAAACAGTATAAGCATTCTTATGTTTAATTATCTTAATTCTTATTGTTCTTTCATTATTATGCATTATTTAATTATTGGGGAAAAGCAATATTCCATTCCTACTTGTAGAAACATTAGGATGCCAGTGAATTAAATTTATGAATATGTAAACAATGAAGATGTTCACTTTTATTCAAAGTTATAATTCACAGAATGTTATCTCCTAGAATTTAGTAGTCATGTAGTAACTCTCATAGACCTGTCAATCTAAATTTTAATTTCATCAGAAAATGTGGTCTATCCATGAGATGTTCCTTCTTTAGGTTTAAAAACAGGTGCTATCCCAGGGCAAGTAAAGTGACAAATATTAACATCTAACAGACACCATCTTTATTATAATAAATGCTCTGAAATTTAATGCCTGGAACCAAAACTTCAAAGATATGGTGCTAGAATATTTTGATTACAGATCCACATTAATACTGTGAATTCATTGGGTAGCTAAATTATCATTAGCAATTTAAGCTAAATATTAAGAACTTAAATTCCTCTCCAATGGCATGCCACAATTAGATAGGGCACCATAAATCATTAGTATCTTATAATCCTACCACTAATATTTTTCAATAAAATGTTATTATATTTTAAAATATATTTTTATTGATTTCAGAGAGGAAGGGAGAGAGAGAGAAAGAGAGATAGAAACATCAGTGATGAGAGAGAATCATTGATGGGCTGCCCCCTGCTTGCCCGACACTGGGGATGAAGCCTGCAACCCAGGCATTGCCCTGACTGGACTCGAATCATGACCTCCTGGTTCATAGGATGACAGTCAACCACTGAGCTATGCTGGCTGGGCTGTTATATTTTTGAACAATTATCCTCACCCAATATAATTAAAATCTCAAAATTGAGTAACAAAATTAATTATCATTTTTATTCACCTCTTTTATCACCCAGCAATAGTGAGATTGAATATTATAAACCTTACACATTTACCCAAGTAAATCTAGGAACAGCCCTCTCCTATGGCCAGAAACAATTATTACTGGTTTTCACCGTAAAACTAAAGCCTCATTAATGTACTTGCTATCTCAAGGAACACCTATTCTATTTATGCCTACCTATAATTATCACAACTCCGACATTATTCATTTAACCAAGTCTTAGTGATATGATTTACAACAAATAGCATAGCTTGCTGGTTCACCTAGTTGGAGGAGCTACTTTAGCCTAACAGCCTCAATCATGTTTATCCATCAGTCTACCACTTCTTATAATTTAGAGTTTTCAATCATCCTAATTCAATCATATATCTGCACCCCTTCAGGACACCTATATTAATAGATAACAACTTTCCACACACTTGCTTTCTATGTAATAAAGTTAAGCCCCTGCCCAATCATAGGGGCCTTATCTGCACCATTGAAGGTTCCATTTTAAATAATCAACATTATTAATACTCAGACTATTAAGCAATACACTCACAGTATATTAATAATGAAGACTAGTGTCTAAGGATACTTTAAAAGGTCCCAATATAGCAGTTGTACAAAAAAAAACTTTAAATGAATTAATCCTCAGTGAATAAAAATATTTTTATTGCATGATATTTTTGAGCTGTTAGTCACTCAAGTGTAGCTTCTATGCAGTTTGACAGAATCTGATCATTAGTGTGGATTAAACTATTACTCCCATTAGTAGTACCATTTCTGCTGAGTATCTATCTGCTGAGTCTTCATAGTCTAAAGGAAATAAATTTTTAAAAGCCATACATATTACAAACGCTATTTAACAGCATTATCCTAGATATTTATATTATAATTATTATGAAACAACAGTAATTCTGACAGCATCTATAACTCAATATTACTTATAACATGTATTTCATAGAATTACAGTGATTTACCAGTAATTACTGGAAAAATATTCCCTTATCGTATGCTTTATATACCAAATAAAATTTTACTTCACATCTGATCACTTCAATTTTGAAACTGGCCCCAATAATGACCCTTTAATTGTCACCTATTTCTTTATATAACAACTAGTGACTTGGTGCATGGAGTCATGCACATTGAAAGGAAAGTAATTAGAAGGTGGCTGGCAGGGCAGGACTGAGTGAGATGGGCTGGACATGCTCTGGAGCCAACCTCCCGAGATCCCTCCCTGGCCGGCCACACCTGGGCAGCACCTTAGCTCCAAGGGCCTCTACGGAGTGAGTGGGGTTTCTTCAGCAGGTCGGGTCCCTTGGCCAAGCCTGCGGGATCAGGCCAAAACCAGCTCTCTGACATCTCCCGAGGGGTCCTGGAGTGGAAGACGGCACTCTGCAAAGTTGCTGTCACTTGGCAGCTCCTGAGTTGAGTGTCTGCCCCCTGGTGGTCAGTGTGCATCATACCTACCATCTGATGGCTGGTCGGTCGGTTGCTTAGCCTTTATATATATAGACATATTGATACTGATCTTATTCTTCTGGTACTAATTAATAAATAACCCTTAATTTGTTAGTTTTGCTATAACCCCAAAGAGGAGTAATAAATCTATTAGTGTCAAGACTATTTAACATTGTTAGTTTCTATATTAGTAATTTCACATTCTAATGACTACAATTACTACCTAAATACAGAAAAATCAAGTTCATGTGAATTAGAATTGAAAATCTAGAACTATCTACAATTTACAACACAATCCTTCCTAGTATTAAGTAAATTGTTACTGTTTGAGTAAAATTATACTCTTGCTAACACTATCTTGGATGTCTCAGGATATCAACCTATAAATGAAGTAAAGAAATGAAATAAAAATATATTTAAAAGCACAATTAAAATAAATAAAAGTTATTCTTCTTATACTATGAGTCATAAAATTAGTCTGAAAATGAAAACAAACAAACAAAAGGCCTGTAAGAGTAAAACTAGGTAGATTAACAGCAAAACAAATAAGTTTGACCTTTTATTAGGGTTATAACGTAATTCCCTAAAACTCCTATGAATAAGAAACCTCTCACCAGCATTTAAATAGTACTTCTAATTCTTTTAATTTGTCCAATATAATAACTTCACCGTGATATTTAGTGGGAAGAACATTAGTTTCATTTATTACAATGCTTCATTAAAACTAAATGTTAACCTAACATCAAGCACCACTTATTATAGGGTACATCCCAGAAAGCTGCTGTAAGCTGAGCACTCTTGTAAGAGTATTAGGTATATGTATGGTTTTTCACATCAAAATTCTCAAAACATTTAAACTTTAAAAATTACTTTCCTACCTTAAGTATGGCGCTCCAAAACAAATAAAATTCTAATTAACTATATCCTAAAACATCATTACTTAGTAAATACATAAAGAAATAAACTTGCATTTTTAATAGTTTTTCAAATCACTTTTAACACTGTTACCAGCAGGTACAAGCTGATTATCACTATTACAACTAGCTGCTATCAAATTTTACCTATCTAAAGTACCTAAATACCAAAATTCTACATTTTGGGATTTATTTTAGTTCAAATTATCTTAATCAAACATTCACTAACACAAAACTTATTATAATTTAAAGTTATATGTATATATATATGTATATATATAATTTAAAGTAATATTAATTTCAATATTTATTATTTTTGATTTAAAAAATGAGACAAAAAGTGATTATGGGATTCTACTTTGCATTCTACATATTAATAGAATTTTTCCCACTTTCAGTAGCACTGAGTTATATTCAGCAGCATGGACTCACTAAATTTACTTGTAATATAATGTTGTATTCCCAACTAATCCCCAATAGGTGATCTAATAAATTATTATAACTAACATGCATAATTAAATTTACATTAAAATATTGCTATAGTGATTGTATCATGACTATCAAAAGTGTATGTCAAAGCATAAATTGCACTAACTAAAGAATAAGATTATGGAGATAATTCCTATATCATTTTTTTCATAACACTATGCCTTAATGTGCCTTAGAAAATGTCTTCCACTAATGGAGATCTAATAAATTATGTAAATACTGATTAATTAAATTAATTTTTGCTAAGTAGCTTACTTTATCCATTTGTTTTTAGAAAATATTTCTTTTAAATTCCTATCTTTCTAGACTCTAATTAATCACTAAAATTATTGGATATACTTACTAACCATCCCTCATTACAAAAATATTTCAATGGATTGTGCTTTCTGTATTTACTATAATGAAAATTCTCAATGAATATTACAATAGAAAGATCAAATCCCCCATACCATTATTTTATGGGTATGAAAATCTGAATAGATGATTATCACCAAGATCAGCAATTTAAATTATTACAAAAAACTATTCACTAGTACTTTCAGCCATACTTTCTGCTCAATTTAGAAGCTAGATTCTGGTCTCCACTATGGGAACACATGTCAATAAGTATTATGAAACCATCTACACTAATAAAAGAGAAAGATGCAAATTGACCATACCTTTGAGATGCCCACCAGCCAATCAGGAGTGAGTATGCAAATTAACCCAACAAAGATGGCAGATTAATTTGCATACGCAGATGCCAAGCGGCCAGGGGCAGTGCGGGACACTTGCGTTGTGGTGATGATGCAGGTGTTCCACACGGACCCAGCCGCTCTGGGCCTCTGGGCAGCGTTGGACGGTGGAAAGGCAGCTCTGGCCAGAGCGAAGGCGGTGCAGACAGCCAGGGGAAGGAAGGCATATTCTTGCATGAATCTTTGTGTATTGGACCTCTAGTGTTTTAAATAAATAGCTTGATTTTTATAGCTTGAGTGTCCCTAGCATCCTCCATGTTTATATATGTCTGAACAACAAAAATAAAAAGAATCCCTCTTGCTTACACTTTTTTCGTCATGATTTTCCAGGTGTACCTAATCAAGTAAATTATCATGCAGACAAAAATATCCAGTGAATTAACTGACTCCAAATAGGAAAGAACATTTTCCTAATAATAATGATTCTAATCCTACTCTAAACAAAGTGGTCAGAATTATGAATTAGGGACAAAAGAGATCATTATAAAGCAAATACTTAGTGTAATTGTCAGAGAGGATTTGCATTGATAAAGGTAATGAACAACTACATGCAAGGTGTTAAAGTGTTTTTCGTAAGAACTATTATTATGCTTTCTCATCTAATAATGTATTACTGGCACTTATTCATCTTTGAAATAACAGTGAAATCTAACAGGGCTATAAAGTAAATAACTAGCCGACAGGCACTACCACTCTTGCTAAGGCCGGTCTTTATCAGTCTGACCATTGTAAAAACTTGTATTTTGCTTTAGTCAAGGGTTCTACTTTTACACTCACCTTCCCTAAATTGAAAAATCGTGGCATATTCTTATATTTCTTTTTCATCTTTCCCCATTCTTTACCACTGGCATTTTCTAAAGTATATTAAAATAACTGACATTAATAAGTAAATATATTTCAAATATTTAAGTATATATACTATTTATTGACAATCAGAACTTCCGGGAAACCTAAAACCTAAATTGCCACACATCTTACCCACAGCCAAAACCACTGGCATGGAAAACTTTGGAAGTGAGTTTTATGTGTCTGTTCTGACCTGGAGATGTCCAGTAATTCCATCTAAAATGCTAGATTCTACTCCATCACTCCATCCTGGTATGCTGTTCATTTCTTCCTTTACTGGTTTTATGCACCTCAGTACCCACAGATACTGAGATAGGAAAACCTTTACAGAACAGTGGGTGCTGAAATGACTGCTCTTTTCCTTAGAGCTAATGAAATCCTTCCTGTTTTCTCCTGTTATTTTCTTCTAATAGAGAAAAGCAAACAAACAATAACAAATCAACAAAATCTTGAGTCTATGAGTAAGACCGCTTGTAAGTGATGTGAACAGTCACACACGTGTCAGACAGGTTGGACTCTCTTAAATTCTCACAATATTTTCCCCTAAATTATTTATTTATTTTGCCTTAGAGTTGTTTTAATCCCCTTTGCCTGAATTCCGCATATCAAGATGCATTAAAAATGTCATGCTGGTATCAATGTAAATATATCGAATAGAACATGAAAGTAAAGAATACTAACTATTCACCGTATTAAAAACGACCTGCCATTAATTTATTAAATCAGGAATAGAGAATATAAAATACAGATTTATTAAAAATTGCAAGGCACATGAGCAATATGCAAAGAGGGTCATAAGGTCACCTCAGACTGCAAGTCTGAGATTGTCAAATAAATGGGGATAGCTGATAAAATCATGCACCCTTCCAATTGCTGATATACTCTAGGGGGATCATCTTCTGAACAAAGATAATCCACACAGGGAAAGCAAATTGGGATAAATTGTATAAATTTAAAAGAGTATTAAAGCAAACCAAAATTATAATAAAGCGCTATTTTCAACAAATTCAGGGAGGATTTTTCATTTCATAGAGAGGTTCATCTAGTCAATATATCAAGAGCAAATATTTTGACAAGCTTACTATCTCCTACTTTTTTATCAGGGGAATTTCTGAATACTATGTATTGAATCAACAAATATTACTGAGCACCTACTAGATGCCAGGCACTATTGTAAGCACTGGGGATAGAGCAGTGAATAAGAAAGACAAAGCTCCTTCCTTCCTGAAGCTTACAATTAGTAAAATACAAAAGCAATAAACATATTATTACATCACATAGTAGTGATTCTATGAACAAAAATAAGGAAGGTAAGGTCATATAAATTGAGATGGATGGTCAATTTAAGAGTATGTCAAAGTCATAGAGTCAGTTACCATTGAAGGTAAAATGGTATAAATTTGATTCTTAAACCTTAGGACAGTGATGGCGAACCTATGACACGCATGTCAGAGGTGACACGTGAACTCATTTTTTTGGTTGATTTTTCTGTGTTAAATGGCATTTAAATATATAAAATAAATATCAAAAATATAAGTCTTTGTTTTACTATGGTTGCAAATATCAAAAAATTTCTATATGTGACACGGCACCAGAGTTAAGTTAGGGTTTTTCAAAATGCTGACACGCCGAGCTCAAAAGGTTCGCCATCACTGCCTTAGGAGCATCTACTCTGCCCATATGTTCCAAATTGAGTTGAATTGCCTCTGAGTACTTCCTTATCTCTGCCCTCATCTTGCAAGTTTAATGAGAAATTTGGTCAGTCAGCCTTTGCAGGAAATGCTTTCCTTTCCTTAGAGTCATGCAGGACTCTGTACTTAATAACTTTTCTGAGCTGGAGGAAGGGTCCCCACAAAGATGTTCATTGTCTAAGGCTGCATGGGCCACTCAAAGGCATACCGCGCTGATGCCCTGGACCAACTCCCAAGAGCAACTCTCATTGCTCTTATTTCCAAGGTTCTATTACTAATAGTTCAGTCCTCGGGAATCCAAATGCTCCCTGAAGTGTGCCTACACCTCTGGGTCAGTGTGGAAGATGCAAGTGCATGTGTGTCTTCAACCTCAAAGCATACAATTTACAGAACTTAGAAAAACCATATGTCCTCAGAGTCACCACTCTCCCTTTGTAACACCTAGAACCCACCCAGTCTCAGACACTTCAGCTTTTACCTCGCCAAGCCTCTCAGCTATTCCAAGAGAGTAAGGAAAAAAGAGTCCCTAGGGGCAGGGGGAAGATTGATTTTGAAAGGGCCAAACTATATAAGATAATGAAAATATTCCTTATCTTTTTTAACAAATACTTTTATTGATTTTTTGAGAGTGAGGAAGAGAGAGGGAGAGAAAGAGAGAAACCTCAATGTGAGAGTGAAACACAGATCAGCTGCCTCCCGCTAGCCCCCTACCAGGGATTGAGTCTGAAACCTGGGAAAGTGACCTGACCAGGAATTGAACTGGCAACGCGAGATGACACTCAACCACTGAGCCAGACCAGCCAGGGATACTAGTTATCTTGATGCTAACATTTGCCAAGCTGTGAACTTAAAGTTTGTACAAGTTGAACTAACAAGCAAAATAGAGACAGACATAGATTGAGAGCAGGCTGCCAGCTGCCAGGGGTGGGGGTGGATTGGGGAGTTGAGGAGGGTGGAGGGATTGAGCAAGAAAGAAAAAAAAAAGAGAAAGAAAAAAAACTCATGGACATGGACAACAGTATGGTGACTGCCGGGGTGTGGGGAAAGGGGAGGAGGAGGAGGATACAGGGGGTATAAATGGGGATCCAAGGAGACTTGATTTGGGGGTAAATACACAGTACAGTATACAGATGACACATTGTGGAATTGTGCACCTGAAACCTGTACAATTTTTTTAACCAGTGTCACCCCAATAAAAATAAAAAGGAAAAACATAGTTGCTGCATTTTACTGTTTATTAATTATATTTCATGGGTAAAAAGATATTGCCACAAAAGTGATGTTGTCAGCAGGCATCAGGGCAGTCTTCACGGTGGAATCCATTTTAGTTAGAAAGTAATTTTTTCTGCCAGGAGTTAAACACAATCGCTATTGCCGTGGCATAAAGAGGACGCTGATGAAGCAGCCCTGCCTGAGTGCCCCAGAGAGAACGCTGCCGAGGCAAGCGGGCTGGCAAAGCCACCCCTGACCTAACAACAGGGAAGGCCCCTGCTTTGCACACAGCAGAAGGAAATCAGCCAAACCACCCCAAGGCCGCACACAGCGTGGACGTGAACACGTGGGCAGCCCGCATAAAAGGGCGATATTAAAATCACAATTCAGGTCATGAAACGAGGAAACAACATCCCAACAGAGAATGGCTGTGACCGGATCCCACAGGACTCAGGAACCAGGGTCAGTTCAGTGGAAGCAGCACAAGAGGAATGAAGTCCAGCCTCCTCCAGAGCAACGATGATGCCCTAACCCAGCGGGCTGAGGAGCAGCACTGTTTCCCATAAAACACAGAACTGTGAGTTCATGAATAAATGTATGTCCATGTGACTGAAACTATACAAACCATACATTTTACATAATAAAACAATCAT
Organism: Myotis yumanensis; assembly: GCF_028538775.1. Classification (NCBI taxonomy): domain Eukaryota; kingdom Metazoa; phylum Chordata; class Mammalia; order Chiroptera; family Vespertilionidae; genus Myotis; species Myotis yumanensis. Next base: position 7,604,715 of record NW_027223772.1, read on the forward strand.
TTCTTTATAATCTTTTGAAGGGGTTCATTCCATTTTAATGAACATTTTTAATAATGTCTACAGTGAAAGACCCTCTCTAGTCATTGTTACAGTTACCTGGACTGAGTATATCCCAGTTGACTGCTAATACTACCTGTTTGGACTAAGATTATCTTTTAAATTAAAAACAAAACAAACAAACAAACAAACCCATACTACTTTCTCCTGGGAATCCATACTTACCTGAGAACTAGAGCAGGAATGAATCTAAAAGCGGGAAGGTAGACCAATGAGCAAGGAGAATGAATTTTGTGGGATTGATTTATAATTTACCAAAACCTCGGTAACATCTATACCTAATTTAAGATAATAATAACAGCTCTAGCTGGTTTGGCTCAGTGGATAGAGCGTCAACCTGTGGACTGAAGGGTCCTGGGTTTGATTCCAGTCCAGGGCATCTGGGTTTGATCCCCATTGTGGGGCATGCAGGAGGCAGCCAATCAATGATTCTCTCTCATCATTGATGTTTCTATCTTTCTCTTCCTCTCCCTTCCTCTCTGAAATCAATAAAAATATATTTAATAAACAAGAAAACAAACAAATAAAAAACCCCAACTCATCCCTCTATTAATAAATTAATAATAACAACAACAAAATCAGATCCAGCCTAGAATGTGTTTTGTTATCATGTCACAAGTGAAATACAAAGCAGATGGAGAAAGAGATAAAGTTAGTATAGTTTTCTATCCCTTTAAAATAGGAAACCATTTGAATCATAAATGCAGTCTTTTTGTTGTTGTTAATCCTCGTCCAGGACATTTTTTTCATTGCTCTTGAGAGAGAGAGAGAGAGAGAGAGAGAACCCACAATCTAGGTATGTGCCCTTGAATGGGATTTGAACCCATGACCCTTTGGTATATGGGCCGATGCTATAACCACTGAGAAACACTGGCCAGGGCAATGTGGTCATTTTATAATGAATACATTAAAAGTGTGCAAGTTGCTTAACACTTTCACTTGATTTAATATTTTTCTTAGGTAACATAAATGAAAATGTATCATTTTCTGGGGTAACAGGCTTTCTCAGTGTTTGGGGTGGTGTTTAAAGGAATAATACATTTTTGAGAAAATATGCGTAGGTAATGAACCACAGACTATGGGGTCAGGTAGACAAAGCCTTGCATCTTGACCCAGCTGCTCTGTTGGGGGACCTTGGGAAAGTAACATCAGCCTCATTTTCTTCATCTATAAAATTAAGATAAAAATAATTTTTCACAAACTATAGAAAATCCTGATGAATAAGTAGGATAACAAAAACACCTACCACATATTCAGGTCGATAAGATAGTAGGTTCCTGTATTCATTTCCTGTGGCTGCTTTAACATATTTTCATAAACTTGGTGGTTTAAAACAATAGAAGTTTATTTTCTTACAGTTCTGGAGGCCAAAAGTTCATCATTTCAAAGAGCCCAAATCAAGGTGTTGGAAGGTGTGTACTCTCTCAAGGAGCTCTAAGGAGATTGTGTTCCTTAATATATATATATGTAATTTCAGAGAGGAAGGGAGAGGGAGAGAGGGATAGAAACATCAATGATGAGAGAGAATCATCGACTGGCTTCCTCTTGCACACTCCCTGCTGGGGATCTAGCCCTCAATCTGGGCATGTGCCCTTGACCAGAATGGAACCCGGGACCTTTAGTCCCCAATCCGATGCTCCATCCACTGAGCCAAACCAGCTAGGGTGAGATTATGTTCTTTGCCTTTTACAGCTCCTGGTGGTTCCCAGCATGCTTTGGCTTGAGTCCATGTCTCTGCAGTCTCTGGCTTTATCTTCACAAAGCCTTCTCTTCTGGGTCTTCTCCTTTCCATCTTGCTCTTGTAAGGACACTCTGATGGCATGTAACGCCCACCCAGAGAATCCAGGATGATCTCATCTTAATATTCTGAATCATTCCTTTTTTTCAATAAGGTAACAATTACAGGCTCCAGGGATTGGTACATCAACACATCTTTGGTGGATGAGGGGCATTTTTTAGCCTACTCCCATTCTCAGTAAAGGTTAAAAGGCTTTATCTGTCACACATATAGTCCCTTTTAATATAGATTGTTCCATTCATACCTACCATGTGGACCTGAGGAACAACAATTTTATCCTTTTTACTGTCTGAAGCCATATTTGTGGGACTCTCTCACCAGGGTGCAGAAGGCATATCTATTTCAAAAAGTTTGAGAATAACCAAAAGTCAAAAGAGAAAAATCTTAAAGCTGGTTTTTACACATCAAAAGTATTCTCTTAAACAAAAGAGAAATATTAACACTACTTTGTGAAAAAATATGCACTCAACTAAATATAGCTTAACAAGCAATGTCTCTTAAGTAATAATGGCATGTAAATATTCTGCAATGCTTATATTTGTATAAAACCAAAGAACATTCACACATTTGGTTATTTGTATTTGGTGTCTGTCGAAAACAAAGCTAGAATAATGTTAAGACTTTTAAAGTAGGCCACATATGTAAAAAATAAAAACAAAAACAAAATGTGGTAAAAGAACCCAGCTTGGCAGATGGCTGAGAGTGAAATTACAAAGCAGTATGGTGAGAGTTTTGATTTTTTAAAAAAACAAAACACAATGATAAGCTATCAGCTAATGCATTATAAATGCTCTAAGACTTCTCACCAAAATATACTAAAAGGTAAAATTTTTTGCACACAAATACGTGCTAAAGCACTTTCATTATCATACTCCAAAAGGATGATTTTTTTCAAAGCAATAGATTAGAAATCTTAAAGATTACACTTTTAGAACCCACCTACATAATAATTTTTAAAATATTACATTAAATAATTCTCCCTATGGTGTTCCATTAATGCATATGTAATTAAAATAAATAATAAAATAATAGGGATCCTCAACCTAAATTTTCCTTCATCCAAACGGAAAACATTAATGATGAAAAGTAGAATGGGAATTACTTTCCAACTTTTTATAATGCATTTTTTTAATTCAACAAATTAACCTTTTAATGATATGCTATTGAAATCATGAAAATGACCCACACCTAGGTCTGGACTACCTGTGGCCAAAAAAGCCAAACTCCTGAGACAGACACTCATGAGAAAGAAAGAGGTTTATTCAAGTGACAGCATCTCAAGAAGATGGGGAACTTTTCACAGTCCTCAAAAACCTCAGCACAGCAGAGTTTTATAAGGATGAAGAGGCAAAGCAGAACAGAGAGATCAGGCGAAGGGGCTGTGGATGTGCTATTTCTCCCAGGAGTGAAGGGAGAGGGAGATGACGGGAAAACCGATTCTCTTGCTTCCTCTCCTGGTTTGGGTGCTAGCTCTCTCTTCAAACAGAAATGTTCACATTTACAGCAGAACCTGAGCGTCTTCATGCCTGGTGTCAAGCAGCCCTTCTCCTAAGAGCAAGCTGCTTGCTCTAAGCTATAAAGAAAAGCTAGATAACAAGTGAAAACAGGATTTATTTACTTATGGTTGCTAACCTTGCTGATACTACATTCAGAGTATTCTAAGAAAATGAGAGAGCTGACTATAGCCTTGAAATAATGTAGAATACACAAACTTTATTGTATAATTGAGATGTTAAATTATGGTTATGTTAACATAAAAACATTCAAACCTGTAAAGAATTTTTATGAGTTTATTTGGGCCAAACTGTTGACAATTGCCAGGAAGCAGAATCTCAACAAATTGGGATAATGCTCAGAGAATAGCAGTTTTTCACCTTGTTGTCTACATTACAATCAAAGGATGAGACATAAGTGGGTTCCATGAAGTCCATTGGTGATAGATGAGAGAGGTGGGAGAAAGTGTCATATTGCAAATCAGCAAGTAAAACAGAAGACGCCTTAATCAATAAGCCAAATTAATTTGGAGTCTTTTATTACGCTAGCGGGCTCAGAGGAAATATTGCTTCTCAAATTCTGGGCCCCAACATGGAGGAAGTCTTCCCTATTTACACTTTTTCCAGCTCTTTGTCTCCCAAATTTGGAATGAGACTTCCAGACCTTCTGAGAAAGGAGCCGTGTTTGCTGGGACAGGGCCATGAGACCATATCTCAAAGCTTGGCCTGGCGCCAGCACTGACAACTCTGTCTAGGACATAGTTTATAGCCTCTCTGGAATGGGAGTAGTCTTATTTTTCCCTATTATTTAAGCAAGCAAGCATTTACAGAGGCCCAAAAAGCAAGGTTAAAATTTCAAACAGCAGTTTTTATATAAGATGGAGGCTACTATGCTTCAAAAGCAAAGTGGGGAAACCTCTGGGAGTGAAAAAAAAGTAAAATGATAGGTACATGCTTCTTTTTGTTGTTGTTATTACCCAATTAGATTTATTTATTTATTTATTTATTTATTTCATATATTTTTTATTGATTACATATGTGTCCTTATCTCCCCATTGCCCCCTTATCTCCCCACTCATGCCCTCACCCTGCTGGTGTCTGTGTCCATTGGTTAGGCTTACATGCATGCATGCAAGCCCTTTAGTTGAACCCCTATGTTCATAGAAGCACAATTCACCATAACTAAAATTTGGAAACAGCTTAAGTGCCCATCAGCAGATGAATGGATTAGAAAACTGTGGTACATCTACACAATGGAATACTAAGCTATGGTAAAAAAGAAGGAATTCTTACCATTTGCAACAGCATGGATGGAACTAGAGAGCATTATGCTAAGTGAAATAAGCCAGTCAGAGAAAGATAAATATCACATGATCTCACTCATTTGTGGAATATAATGAACAACATAAACTGATGAACAAAAAACAGATCCAGAGACAGAGAAGCCTCCATCAGACACAAGCTTCTTTTACTTAGGTGGGTGCAGGATAGTTAACAGTCAACAATTAACAGGATAACAATAACAATAACAATAAAGGCATTTACGTCTCTGTCCTGGAGCTCAGGTGCATTTGGTTGTGCCCTGAGGGGTCCAGAAAAGGGAAGTTACCCTGACATTTCAGGTATGTTTTCTTAGATGCAAAATGACAATAGGCGCAGCTAAGGTAAAGTTGTCCTTTGTCAGAAAGATATTGGCCTAGAACATGACTACCCACTATAAACTGCTTTTAGTTAAAGTTTTAATTTCAGACCATCCTTTGTGGTTACTTGAGTTTGCAAAACCACTATACAGACCTTCCCTGAGCTAGTCAGGTTAGCATGTGGTCTCTTTTTCAGCAACAGTTATATTATTAGTTCCCTTCACAAATAATCACTAATCTAAAATATTTAAACTGTTCAAATTTTCAACTATATGAAAACTATTCTCACCTCAGAATGTTAGACATGATCCCTTTAAAAACATTGTGGAACACTATAGAATGGATGTGCAGATTTAACTTGCTGATAGTGATACAGAATTTTTGGACTGGAGCCTGGATTCTTTGTTCGCCGGAATCGAAGAATGAATCCACGGACAGAGGGTAGTATGGCAAAGGTGGAGATTTATTAAAGAACAAGTACAGACTCCCATAGGGAGAGAAGGGAAGAGACCCACAGAATGGACTTCCTCGTAAGGAGGGATAATTCCTGGGCACAAAAGGAATTACTCTCCTTCCCCATTGTTCCCCTATTCCCTCTTGGCTTTCTTCTTCTCCTTCTGGATGAAGGGTTTCTTTCTCTTTATTTTGTAAACATAGACCTTTTGCTGTTCCCAGCTCCCTCATTATATGGATATGAACCTGTGGCAGCTTTCCAGCTCCCCCTATTCTATGGAAATACACCTTCTGCTGCTCTGCAGCCCTGTGCTTCCTCCATGGTCCCTCTAATTTCCAAAGTTTCTAATATTTCCTAAACCTGTCCTATTTCACCCCTAAAATTCCTGTTTCAATAGCACTTAGTGCTCCTGGCCCCTGATGCACTCCAGACTCACATACTTCTCATTTGCGATCCCAATGTCGACGTCTTTCAGCCCCTTTCTCTACTGTGCTTCCCCACCTTGACTTCCCACATCAATATAGTTTTCATAGGTTTGTAAATGTGAAGACTTACCCCTCTTGTACCTGGATGTCTTTAGGTGAAATGAATTTATGCTCACCATGAAAACATTATTTAAAAGACCAGTCAAAGGGGTTGCTAGCCTTGCTGATACTACATCTAAAGTGCCTCCTGATTCCATTATTCTGTCTGTATTTTAAGCTGCTGCATCCCTTTGTGGTGTGTTTTGTTTGTTCTGTTTTTCTTTTAGCCTCATTACACCTTAAATAAAGACAAAGATCTAGATGGCTTTGGTGGTTCTATTTCCTCTTTTGTCGTTACAGAGTTACAGAGAGATTAGCTCAACCCTGGGAGATAGCTTCATTGCCTTGGGAAAGATAGGAGATAGGAGCTGTTCAATGACTGAGCCCTTGGGTAAACTTGCCAGATAAAATACAAAATGCCCTGTGAAGTTTTTATTTTTTATAAACAATGAATCCTATTTTAGTTTAAGTATGTCCTAAGTATTGTGTGATACACACTCACACTAAAAGAGGCATACTTACACTGAGAATTTGCATTCATTGTTTACTGAAATTTAAATGTAATGGTATGTTCCTTTTTTTTTTTTTTTCTAAATCTTCACCTTACACTGGTCACTTACGCCTTCCCCCTGTATTGGTGGTTTAGACACTAGATCAGCAGGTCTTTGGAAAATAGCTACGTGGAAGAATTTACTTGAAAAAATAATCCACTTGCATAAAAGATAACTCTGCTCCAGCTGACAGAACCCTGAAAACATTCCATGCTTCTGATTCTGAAAAAGTATCTGTTTCCTTACATACAATCATAGCTTTCATCTGACTGGCATGTGTTTTTTTTAAAATTATTTTTATATTTCCTGGTTATAATTCATGTTCATTCTAGAAAAATTGACAATTCAGGAATGGATGAAGCCAAACACCTTTAGTGCTCCTGCTCAATGATGATGAAACTATTAATATTTTATAAGTGATTTATTTCATGAGCTCATTTAATTCTCACAGAAAAAGCATAAGATAGCTCTATTATATAACCTACTTTTATTAAGGAATCTAGAGCTCCAAAAATAAGCTATTTAAGACATGCAGCTGGTAAGCAGCAGAGAAAGGGTCTAACTCAGAACCTCTCTAACTCAAGTCCATTACCCTATGGTTGGTTTGTTTTTTATCACAGGCCTCTTTTCAAGGCCTATTTTTTCATATTATTAATCATAATGAATATGCACTTTTCCAAAACAAAGGGCTTTTAAAAAAACGTTTCTTTAAGGAAGTATTGTTTTACATACAGTAAAATGCCCAGCCATTGCCATCACACTTCACTTGATTCCCTTGGCCACCCTGACCTCTCCTACTCAATATAGTTAATAAGATCATTTTGTTTTCCACAGATAACTCATAATTTCCCAGAAGACATCATATGATGCATATAATCCTCCATCATACACAGAGCTGAGCACAAAGCAATAGTCCTATTACTCTAACCGTCCCTAACTAGGTGGATGTATTTTGAGAGGTTCTTCACACACATCCTATATAATAAAGAGGTAATATGCAAATTGACCCTCACACCCTCACACCCTGTCCCATGTCGTCACAAGATGGCCACCCCCCGCATCATCACAAGATGGCTGCCCCCATCTTGTCACAAGATGGCCGGCAGGGGAGGGTAGTTAGGGGTGACCAGGCCTGCCGGGGAGGGCAGTTGGGGGAGACCAGGTCTGTAAGGGAGGGCAGTTGGGGGCGATTGGGCTGGCAGGGGAGGGCAGTTGGGGGTGATTGGGCCAGCAGGGGAGGGCAGTTGGGGGCAATCGGGTTGGCAGAGGAGCAGTTAGGTGTCAATCAGGCTGGCAGGGGAGCGGTTAGGGGGTGATCAGGCTGGCAGGCAGAAGCAGGTTAGGGGCAATCAGGCAGGCAACCAGGCAAGTGGTTAGGAACCAGAAGTCTCGGATTGTGAGAGGGATGCTTGAATGCTGGTTTAGGCCCGATCCCATAGGGCCCCAGATTGGAGAGGGTGCAAGCTGGGCTGAGGGACACGTCCCCCAACCTCAGTGCATGAATTTTGTGCACAGGGCCTCTAGTTCTCTATAATCATCACAATGGCCCTGCAAGGCAAATATTATTAAGTACATCTTAAAGATGAATAAACTGAGTCTCAAAGATGTCAACTAGTACCTTCAAGGCACACACACAAAAAAACACTTTGTGGGAATGAAAAAAAGGTTTCCCCACCTTCAGGTGGAAGCAGCTCTGAGCGTCTCCTGGCAAGTAGTTCATTGGCTGAATGATCAGCCAACTGAGAGAATTTGAACAGAACATATCCGGCATAGCAATACACAGCAGCTCTGTTCAATATGTCAGTTAGCAAATCGTTGTGTTTAAAGTCAAGTTGTGGGATACCAAAATACATGTGTATCCACTATGCTATACAATCTCTGAATTTTCTGGTTCTTCCCATCCCATTTCGGTATGAACCTGACATAATTTTTGTGATATCTCTACTATATCAACATTCCTCCTACAAATCTCCCCCAGGTCACCAGCTCCTTCTCCAAACTTAATGGCAACACCCATGGCTGTTGCGTCTTCTCTCTTCTCCCCTGAGTCACATTATGCTCAGTGCTTCAGGGGGAAAACATTAGTACCAGGGGCCTCACATAAATAGGTATCAAGCCCATTAGTCCCTGATTGAAAGTGTGGAATTAACATGTTTCATTAAGTAAGGAATGCCTAAAAAGTTGTGAAATGTAAATTCTTCACATATACCTTGATATTTTAATTGTTCTCAGGTGTTTTTTGTTTGTTTGTTTTTATTTAAGGGACTTGTATTGGGCTTATATGCAATGGAAAGAACCTGTGCAAATGAAAGAGTCACTAACTGTAGTGTGGTATATGACCACACAGTCTTGAGGAAGTATCTAGTGTGTTGAATAGTGCAGCAATAAATCAATTGGTTAACTGTGTGGTAATTAGAACTACCATGGTTATGGTAAAAAAGAATGCCCTTCAGCAAAGATATTCTTCCCTCCCTATACTCTAGATTAAAGTGCATAAAAATAAGCTCTTCCAGTGTCATGGGCTCATCTGACATGTCAATTCTCAAACTTTAACCACAGGAAACTAATAAAAAACTTAGAAGTCATGTCAACTTGTGCATTATTTATCTTTGATCTTGCATGTATACAGAAATTCTTTGCAGAACTTATTTGCCAGTGAGATGTATAATTGACTAATATACTCAACAAAGATCCAACTATTATTTTTACTAGCACTAAAATCTGATCCAGATTTTTGATCTTGTCCTCTACACAGTATTTTATTACTATTGTTTGTTTGCTTATTCTTGCTTGCTAAAGATGATGCACAAATATGTTTATGAAATAGATGATAAATGCTCACATTAAATCATAGTCATTTTATAGAATCCAAGTCAATTTCTAAAATAGATGAGCAATACCACCCTATGATATATGGGACATTGAGAAGATATTTTTTGTGGGGTACCCATATAAATAATTTGAGTATAAATTTATTAGAAAACTCATGGAACCCAAAAGTAGTAAGTTATTGATGAAACTCTAAAACAATGAGTAGACAAGAGCCACTTATTTATTTATTATTTTCCATTCATTGGACAAGAAGAGTCTACATACTGCTCAAGCCCCTCTTCTTTCTCCTCAAGTCCATAAGCTCTCTCTTTATCTTCTATGTTGTGAAATATGCTGTTCCTATCTAATTTCACATGTCCCAATTTAAGAAAAACGTAGCAACAGTTATTGTTCAAATGTCATGGTTTTATAGAAATGGTGTTTGTTGAAATAATATGAACTTTTTTATCCTTGTAGTTCTCCAATACCATTTATTTAATGCTAATTACATAATTTCTCATAATGCAGTGTTAACTGTCATGCTAACCATGAATACTAACTTTCATTGACTCTTTCAACATTATTACTCTGCATTGTTGACAATGACCACAAACCTTAAGTTTCATTTACATTAAATAGAAATTATTTAAATAATAATTCATTTTATGGTCATGTTAAATTTACCTTTCAGAATTTTATATAGTATAAATAGAATAACACATCTTCCAATAATGCATTCTCTTGAACTCATTTAAGTCAAGACTTAAAGAGTTCAAAAGAATGCATTATTGGAAGATGTGTTATTCTATTTATAAGATATAAAATGTTCTCTTAGAAGGTAATTTATTTCAATTATGACCATACCCTTGATTTCTACATATAACCAATACTGAAAAGATAGACAAAGTGCCCATGGGCAGAACAAATGTTTTCATTTATTCAGCATGATTTCAAACTGACCTGGGAGAGCTCAATATCACTGACTGGATAGAAGAAAAGGCATTAACTGAAAGGTTTTATTGTCTTTGAGGAACAAAAGTCATGAAGTCCTTGGAAGAAATAGGCTCTGCCACTACCAGAGAATTTGGCACAGAGACTGGAGAGGTGGTTGGGTGACCACCATGAGTGCCAGTGGCAGGGCGTGCACAGGGAAAGGATACCTGCTGCTAGTCCTGCTGTTCTCAGGTGTTGTACACTAGAGTTTGCATCAAAGTTGAAACATAGATGAATGAGAACTTACACATGAATCCACACACATAGATAAGTCCAGCATTTGGCAGTAGATCATTGGTAATTCAGAGCCTGAGCTCATCCTTCTCTTTATAAAACAATTAATAATTAGAAAACATCATTCAGAAAGCCCAGCTCACAAAATCCATTGAAAGAAATACCGTGCTGTTCAGTGGAAGTAATCAACTTGCTACACCTGGACTTAAACAGGAGGACTCAGACAACTATATGTAAGTCAATTATGGAGCTCATTGAGGCATCTGGTCAACCTCTTGAATGAAGATAGAGTTCAGAGAGAATCTAGATTCAGATTGGAGAGTGGGGCCCACACAGCCCCTGGCACTGTTTTGAGCCACCCTGCTGGACACTGCTGGCCTGGCTGGCCCCAGGTAATTGAAGGAAAAGTTAAAATTTTCAAGAGCAGTACCATCTGAGTACTTGGCTGGATCTAAAGGAGACATTAATAAAACTGTGCTTGCGTGACATGGCCAATGACCCTCAAGTCTGTGAGAGAACTAGTTTTACATCTCAGGTCTCTGACAGCCAGGGCTGAGATCCTGCTTAGTTATTATTCAACAAAAATCTAGGACTTGAAATTAAAAGTTCATTTTGTCAACCTCCTCAAATAGATTCCTACCTATGACATTGCCAGTAATCCGTTTTCTATTCATGCTTTAACATTTCCAGTTATTGGAAACTCTCAACCTACCAATACAACATTTAGTAAGCAAAGAATGGATTAAATAAGGTGATATTAGAAATATGTGTTCCCATGACTCTTCAATATGATGTTGCTTCCAGTGTTTGAGAGCAATAAGTCTTTCTGTAATTGCCTCTTTCGTAAGTTAAATGCCCTCTATCTTTAGTTCCATATGGTATGCTTTTGAGCCCACTCAGCATTCTGATTTTACTACTTTATCAGTACTCCTCTAAAATATGAGCAAGGTTGGTGCATAAGATTTAAATCTGTCATTTTTCAAAATATTTTTCAGGATTTCTTACTATGCACTTTTTATTGCTTGATTACTTGCCACATTTGACTAAAAGTGAACTTTTGAATTTTTTAACATTTCATCCCCCAATAGATTCCCATTATTCTAAAAGCAGGGGTGGAGAACCTTTTTTCTGCCAAGGACTATTTGGATATTTATAACATTATTTGTGGACCATACAAAATTATCACCTCAAAAATTAGCCTGCTATATTTGGTGAAAGATTTAATTAACTCACCCCTAATGCCTTGGCAGGACCAGACCAAATGATTTTGTGGGCCTTATTTGGCCTGCAGGCTGGACCTTTTCCTCCCCTGCTCTAGAAGGAATATTAGTATATGAGAGTTATAGCTCCCTGGAAAACTTTATAAAGGAACTGATGAAAAATATATATATATTTAAGTTTGCTGCAGGTCTAAAGGAAAATTTACTCATCATTATGCAAGAATTATATGGACAATTAAATGACATAAAATAACACTGACAGGGGAAGAGGAAAAAATCATATTCACTTAACGTCCTGATTATATCATTAAAAGACCCAACACTGACACACATCTAAGCCAGTTATATAAAGAATATTTTAATATTAAAAACCACCACATTTTGTCAAGTGCCTAAAACAGTTTTAAAATAAGCACATATGGTTTCTCTTAAGTCATTTTCTTTCTAGCAGATGTGAATGAAATCCCAAGAGAGTTCACTCCAGGCAAATATGCTCTAACACAGAAATCAAAATATAGCCACATTTCTCTCTAGAAGTCATGGAAAGTTGGTTGAGAAATTATAGGATATCTTGTCCCTTTTTCACCAATAAGTCCTTACTGGGCACATCCTTAGGAAGGCAAAAAAGTAAAGAATAGTTCAATGTGATGATCCCAACCAGCCTTTGGCAATCAAAGAGGGCTTAGATATTAACAAAAGTTAAATATTCCATACCCATGGTCGGCAAACTGTGGCTCGTGAGCCACATGCGGCTCTTTGGCCCCTTGAGTGTGGCTCTTCCTAAGCCTTAGGAGTACCCTAATTAAGTTAATAACAATGTACCTACCTATATAGTTTAAGTTTAAAAAATTTGGCTCTCAAAAGAAATTTCAATCGTTGTACTGTTGATATTTGTCTCTGTTGACTAATGAGTTTGCCGACCACTGTTCTATACCAAGTTCTTAAAACAAATTACAGTTTCCAAGCTCACATTGGACTCTATCCATTGGAAATTTTGATAGGCTCAAATCTCTTTCATGCACCAAATTGAGGTAATAAATAAATAATTATTTTGTTTGAGGAAGCTGGCCATCATTAAATTGCCTAGTTTCTGTAGTTTGCACATGAACTGCAGCAACATGACTACGATTATAGGCCCTGAGTCAGACTTCCTGGTTTCATATTCTGGTTCTCTTATGCAATAACTCTATAAATTGAACATATAACATGAAAGCATTAAGATCTACCTAATAGTAGTAATTTTAATGTGCATTACAGTTCAGGAGATGCCTTCTCATCTGTAATTGTATTTGTCCTCAGTATCTGTCTCAGAATAATATAGTAATTTTTCTTTCTTCCATTTAACCTATATTTAGTCAGAATCTACTTTGTTCCAGTATATAATACATTAAAAAGAGGGACAAGGTCTGTGTTTTCATACAGAAGTCATTCTATCAGGTATAAACAAACAATAACATGTAAACAAAGTGATATATAAGATAATTTCAGATCATGACAATTGTTAAGAAGCTAATAAGATTGGGTACTGAGTTAGGTTTATATAGCTTAACCAGTGAAGACCTCCCATTAGAGCTTTTAATATTAGAAATTGAATGAACAGATGAAATCAGCCAGAAGATCTGGGTGAATAGATGTTGAGAGGATTTCCCCAAGTAAATCCCCTAAGGTATTAGGTAGGTTTCAGCACAGACAAAAGTCACCCAACATTAACTATATGCAGTTTTCGTATATAAATTATACCTTAATAAAGCTGTTAAAGAAAAGTCAGCTGAAGGATAGTGAGGACATGGAGGGTGAAGAGAGAGGGGTCAGGAAGGTAGCTAGGACCATAATTCTTTTGCAGGCAGGTTCATAATCAGTAAAAGACCTTCCCAAGGTCACAGGAGAGCCAGTACTAAACTCTAGATATTCTCATTCCAAATAGTATATTGCTCTGTTCCTTCATAAGATGTCTTGCTTGATAAACCAGACTGCTGGATAGAACCAAACAAAAAGACCTCATTCATTTTAGAATATACTTGTAAAAAATGTATATCTTCTGATAAAGTAGTGGTTTTATTATCATCACCAGTCATCATTGAGTATCTCTGGAATATCACATAATTAGCTAAGCACAGATAATTTGTTCTACCAATAACCCTGTGAAGATGATAAAATGATGGAACATAAACATACACTATTTAGAAGCTAGCCTAAAGTAACACATCTAATGATAGTGAGACTAACATAAGAATTCAGTTTCCTGTAATGAACATTTTGATGTGAGTCACCTTAAATTGAAAAATGGGAGAATATAAATACACATTGATTTAATCAGTCAACACCAGACACCTTATTCAAATATCCCTCTTAAGTATTTGAGAGCTTCCAGGGGTACAATTTTATGATTGTGATAAGGTTTGTTTTAGAAAAGCTCAAAGTGTAGCCAGTGTATGATTAACACATAGGTTGTTAGGCAGTCATCTTTTTTTAAATTTTTTTTATTAGTTAAGGTATTACAAATGTGTCCTCATCTCCCCCATTAACCTCCAACCTCCCTCCCCCGCCCCCCGAACACTCATGCTCCCATCCCCCTGTTGTCCATGTACATTGGTTTGGCTTATATACATGTATACAAGTCCTTCGGTTGATCTCTTCCCCTTACCCCTGCCCTCCCCTACTTTCCTTCTGGGGATTGACAGCCTGATCACTGTTTCTCAGTCTTTGGATCTGTCCCTTTTCATCAGTCTATGTTGTTCTCTATAATCCACAAATGAGTGAGATCATGTGGTATTTATCTTTCTCTGACTGGCTTATTTCACTTAGCATAATGCTCTCCAGTTCCATCCATGCTGTTGCAAAAGGCAAGAGTTCCTTTTTTTTACCGCAGCATAGTATTCCACTGTGTAGATGTACCACAATTTTCTAATCCACTCATCTGCTGATGGGCACTTAGGCTGTTTCCAAATCTTAGCTATGGTGAATTGTGCTGCTATGAACATAGGGGTGCATATATCCTTTCTGATTGGTGTTTCTGGTTTCTTGGGATATATTCCTAATAGTGGGATCACTGGGTCAAATGGGAGTTCCATTTTTAGTTTTTTGAGGTAGCTCCAAACTGTTCTCCACAGTGGCTGCACCAGTCTGCATTCCCACCAGCAGTGCAGAAGGGTTCCTTTTTCTCCATATCCTCTCCAATACTTGTTGTTTGTTGATTTGTTGATGATAGCCATTCTGACAGGTGTGAGATGATAATGCATTGTTGTTTTGATTTGCATCTCTCGTATAATTAGTGACTTTGAGCATATTTTCATATGTCTTTCGGCCTTCTGTATGTCCTCTTTCGAAAAGTGTCTATCTAGGTTCGTTGCCCATTTTTTTATTGGATTGTTTATCTTCCTTTTGTCAAGTTTCATGAGATCCCTGTAAATGTTGGAAATTAAACCCTTATCAGTGGTATCATTGGCAAATATGTTCTCCCATGTAGTGGGTCTTCTTGTTGTTTTGTTGATGGTTTCCTTTGCTGTGCAAAAGCTTTTTATTTTGATGTAGTCCCATTTTTTTATTTTCTCTTTAGTTTCCATTGCCCTAGGAGCATTATCAGAGAAGAAATTCCTTCGGCATATGTTTGCAATTTTGCTGCCTGTGGATTCCTCTAGTATTTTTATGGTTTCCCATCTTACGTTTAAGTCTTTTATTCAGTTTGAGTTTATTTTTGTGTATGGTGTGAGTTGGTGGTCTAGTTTCATCTTTTTGCATGTATCTGTCCAATTTTCCCAACACCATTTATTGAAGAGACTGTCTTGACTGTTAGGCAGTCATCTTAACTAGAGGCCTGGTGCACAAAATTAACTAGAGGCCCGGTGCACAAAATTTGTGCATGGGTAGGGTCCCTAGGCTTGGCCAGGGATCAGGGCAGATCGGGGACTTCTGGCTGTCAGCCAGGGCCTTCCGTCTTTCCATGCCACCCCCTGGTGGTCAGCGCATGTCATAGCAAGTAATCAAATTCCTGGTCTCCCAGTCGAACTCCTGAGGGGACACTTTGCATATTAGCTTTATATATATATGGACTAGAGGCCCGGTGCACAATAATTTGTGCACTCGGGGAGGGGGGGGTCCCCTCAGGCCGGCCTGTGCCCTCTCTCAGTCTGGGACCCCTCGGGGGATGTCCGGCTTGTTTGTTCCCACCTCCCTCACCTGCCTGGCCCAGGTTGATCGTTCCCGCCTCCCTCAGCCCCCAGCCAGCTTGTTTGTTCCCGCCTCCCTCAGCCGCCTGGCCCAGGTTGATTGTTCCCGCCTCCCTCATCCCCCGGCCCAGGTTGATCATTCCCACCTCCCTCAGCTGCCCAGCCGACTTGTTTTGCTCCCACCTTCCTCAGCTACCTGGCCGGGTTGTTTTGCTCCCACCTCTGCTGGCCCTCACAGTCAATTGGCCTGGAGGTCAATTCCTCTCAGTGACACCAACAGCAATCAAAGCTCAACTACAACAAGACTGTGCGTACAGCCCACACAGGGACTCGCCTAGAGTGCCCAGCTCAGGTGGTTGGTGAGGCTGAGTCACTGGACCCTACAGGACACCTAATACACAAGGCCACTCTACCAATTCCAGGAGAAATAGCAACTCTGCCTATTATATACAAAAACACACACAAACAAACACAGGGAAGCAGCCAAAATGTGGAGACAAAGAAACGTGTCACAAATGGAAATAAGGGAAACAAGAAAACTACTGGATACAGAGTTCAAAACCATGGTTATAAAGTTACTCAAGGATCTTAATGAGAGCTTCAAGGGACTTAATGAGAGCTGCAAGGGACTTAGTGAGATTTTTAAGGACCTTAGTAAAAATTTCAACTACATGAAAAAGGACCTGTCAGAAATTAAGCATACACTAACTGAAATAAAGAATAATTTACAAAGATTAAATAGTAAAGTAGAGGATTCTGAGAATTAAATCAATGATTTAGAATATGAGGAAACAAAAAACACCCAATCAGAAGAGCAAAAAGAAAAAAGAATCCAAAAATATGAAGATACTGTAAGGAGCCTCTGGGGCAAATTTAAATGTACCAACATTCACATTATGGGGGTGCCAGAGGAGAAGAGAGAGAGCAAGATATTGAAAACCTATTTGGAGAAATAATGATAGAAAACTTCCCGTACCTTATGAAAAAGACTTACAAGTCAAAGAAGTGCAGAGAGTCCCAAACAAGAAGGAATCCAAGATGCCCACACCAAGACACATCATAATTGAAAACCCAAAGGTTTAAGACAAAGAGAGAATCTTAAAAGCAGAAAGAGAAAAGCAGTTAGTTACCAACAAAGGAGCACCCATATGACTGTCAGCTAATTTCTCAATCAAAACTTTTCAGGCCAGAAGGGAGTGGCAAGAAATATTCAAAGTGATGAATAGCAAAGACCTACAACTAAGATTACTCTATCCAGCAAAGCTATCATTTAGAATTGAAGGTCAGATAAAGAACTTCACAGACAAGAAAAAACTAGGAGTTTATCACCACCAAACCAGTATTACATGAAATGTTGAAGGGTATTCTTTAAGAAGAGGAAGAAGAAGAAACAAAAATGAACAAGAAATCTAATGAACAAAATAAACTGGTAAATAAAATAGAATGAGAGACATGGAAACATGGAGCAGACTGATGAACCTCAGAGGGAAGGAGGGAGGACAGGTAGAAGAAGTTAACCAAAGATCTTATATGCATACTAGTGGCCCAGTGTACAGATTCATGCACATTGAAAGAAAATTAGTTAGAAGAAAGATTCATGCAGTAATTACGTTACTGTAAAAAGTATATGTCAAAATAGTATATATAATATTTATATACTGTATATAAAAGCCTATGCGACCATTTGACCCTTTACCCAGTAGCTATGATGCCCAATGACCACCAGGGGGCAGATGCTCTGGCCAGTAGAGGAGGGAGCCAGATTCCTCGTGGAATCGGCCATGGGTTAGGTTGCTGCTGGGGCACTGTTGGCCTCGAATCTGCTTCACCCACACCCAGGACCTAGAGATTGGTTTTGGCCCGATCCCCACAAGCCAGGCCGAGGGACCCTACCAGTGCATGAATACATTCACTGGGCCTCTAGTAGCATTATAAAATTAAAACACACATGCAATTGGCACCAGCGAGAGCTTTATATGTATTGTGCATGTGCGAGTCAATGTTTATTTTTAAATTGCTAATGTGTGTCATATGTACCAGGTGGTCAGCTGGTCAAATGGACATACGGTCGGTCACTTCGCCTTTTATATATGTAGATATGCATTACCTATAGACTCAGACAATAGGGTGTGAAGGCAGGGCAGGAATCAAGTGGAGGAGGGTAATGGGGGGAAAAATGGGGACATCTATGATACTCTCAACAATTAAGATTTAAAAAACAACAACAAATAAAAACAAAAATAAAATGCATGCAAACAAAAAACCAAATATGTTAAAAATGTTTCAGATTATTAAGGTTATGTGAATCAGGTTGCTTGAAATGCATGCCAGGCAGAGGGATAGAGGCTGTACACAATATTAGTGTGGTGACTAGATGAAATTAATTGGGATCAACCACTAATAAGAATATTTGTCAATTTTCCCATTGTCTTTTTTAGATGTAAACTTACAAGACAAACACAAGAATAATCTATTCTTTTCACAGTTTCTAAACATGATGATTACAGTTATAGACCTTGGAGTAGTGTAGAACATAGGAGAGGAGGCAAAAATAACATGAAGTTACCTTGACTGACAGGCAAGTTCTTGTTTCCCTTCAGAAGTATGTGGCAACGATGGTATCAGTGATTCCTGCTAACTCTAGTAAAGGCAATGTATATGCCAAATGTTTTTTATTTGGCACCTGTATATCATTTTTAATCATTTCAATAATTAAATTCTGTTCATTATGGAAATTGAGGACATTGTAATCTAGAGATTCAAATCCTCCCCTTCTGATTCCCTCTTCCACAATATTATGTCTCCTTTGTTAGATGTCTGCTCATATTTTTCCTGATGTCTTCTGTCTTGATGTAGCTGTTCATTCAAAAAGTTTATGAAGACTGAGATTAAATTCATGAAGAGTTTAGATTACATAGCACAATCAGCTTCTATGGAAAGTGATCATGTCTTAAACATGTTGCCACATCTAACACACTAATCAGATACATTATCAGATATCTACTGAGTGACCCAATAAATAGGAAAGAGGGGCTGAAATGATGAGAAACTTGTTTCTGATGGTAAAGAACCTATCATTTTTAAGTATTTTAAAGGACTTTACTGGATATTTTATATAAGAACACATAGCCTGTTGTTCAATGCATTTGTGGAAATTTTATAGGAGAGATATTTATCAAAAGTTGACTTTTGATATCATAACACAGAGAAAGAGAAGGAAGTGGAATTGTGTGATTGTCTCAAATACTTGTCATAACTTAAACTTGGCTGCAACTTTCTCATGGTTAGTAAGGAAAATGTGGAACAAATAGGAAAGCAGGAGTCATCAGCAAAACGAGCAAGCATAGATTGAATCTCGACATTCTGAAATACCCTCTCCTTAAGCAAAAGAGCAATAAATACTGAATTTTCCTAAGCAAATAAATGCAGAGGTTCATTGGAAAATGGTGATAATTGTAATCATAGGAAAATTCACCTAATAATGGCAAGTGAAATTTTTTTACATATTTCATTGGTTTTTAACTAGTAACAAAACTCAATTAAAAAAACAACAACACATCAGCATGATTTGACTCTTGCAAAAGAGATGAACTGTTCTGCGATGCTTGGTTTATAGGCTGGGCCTCGGCTGTTTCTGAGCTGTTTGAAATGAATAGCCAAGAAGCACAGAGGACTGACAGCTCTCATGGCCTTCCCAGCGCTGCAGGGAGCTTGTAAGACATAAAAGCAGCCCCTGGTAAATATACATACGTATATCTCTGTATAAGAACACTGACAAACTCACTCTCTCACTTAATGAAAAGCTGCCAAGTTAAATGATATTTCTAGGAATGGTGCAAATGACCCATTGTCGGGTTGAAAAAAACATAGGTCCCAGACAGGCATTTTCTTTCTAAAAATGGAAAACATCACATTGGTGAGTGATGTTGGGCTGATGAGATTCTCTGAGATATACATGCACCCGTGGTTTTCCAAAGGCACAGAAAGAACCTATTTGAGAACATCAATCAATTATGCGGCTTAAAAACCAGGTACTTTAAAAAAAGCACTATTTTCCCTTTGTGAAAGTCGAAAGCTCTATTCATCTTGAGCTACCTGACGATCGCGTAGGTGTGACATGGAACCACCATGTTTTATTTACATCTTTTGTGAAGTTGGCTGGGGAAAAGACACATGCTTATAATGCCAGGGGGGAGAGGGGAAGGGATTTTAGCAGCGGATTTTAACTGCACCCATTATTGTTACGAACAATAAACTGAGGTCCCAGAGTCTAATTCAATGGCCCATATCATAAACCGGCAGCTTTCAGTGCTGTCTAAAACTCTGGTAAATTAGCAATTGTTTTTGTACCTAGATCAACTGTTTTGTGACAGGGATCATATAACGGAGATTGAAAACTGGTGATGGATGGGCTTTGTATCCACTTGGGTAAGAGACTTGCTTTTGTTCTGCGAGATTCACCTGCAAGGCTATACCCGCTTAGGCTCAGTTAGGCAGGGCAAGAGCTGCTTTCTGGTGTTTCTGTCGATGCCACGGCAGCTGACTGCAGCCTGAGACTTCAGCTGTTCTGCAAACAAGCTTGGTTTGTAACAGGGAGAGTGGCCCAGTGAGGCTAGATGGATTCCCACAAATTCTTCAGTCTTGCTAGAAAAACGTCGTGAACTGATTCTAGATGAAGAATGTCTTTTGTTTGCCCAATATTAAGCTCTTTGAAATAAAAGCCTCCATGGAGCTTATCTAAAACCATTCCGAGTTACACAGATTTAAGAACTGCTGTTTTCCAGAAAATAAACATAATATGAACAAACACCGCCACAAAAATCACAACTCTACCCTAAATCAAACAAATATATCATACCGGCTCTCTGACTTACTGAAAACAGGAGCCTGGATTTAGAAAGCTTTTCTTTGTAGTCTGGCAAGAAGTGTTTCTCTACTGATAATCAAGTTTAAGGGAAAAGTGCTGCTGGGTAGCTGAGATCAAGATTAAATGGATCAGGATCAGATAAAAATTTCAGAATGATTTTTTTTTCTGTTCCATTTGATCTTTTTCCTGAAGCTACTCACCTAAGAACAAGGATATTGCAAATGTGCTTTTTAAAGGAACAGATAGATGAGTGATCATCACAGGGGTTGCAAACATCTGTTTACTTACACACACACACACACACACACACACACACACACACAGTGACATAATGTTCTTGCTCCAACAGTTATTATTTTTCCTTCATCAAATGCATTAGCAGTGCTATGATTATTTTCTCCCTTACAAAATAAGACTCCTGGAAATGATTTTGTTATATTTATATCTTGCTCAGACTCTTCAGAAAATTGGCAATCTTCCTACCTTTTGAAGAAATAAACAAGAGGGTAGATTTTACGGGTAATTTAAAATCTTGATTATGCTGTCATCATTAAATAAAAATGATAACACCTAACAGGCAATAAAAGTATTTGAGCTTATACTAAACAGAAATTAAATCCATAAACAAAAAGGATTTTGAACAATCTTAGCGGAAACATTGGGAAACTCAAACATTTATAAAGGTAATTTATTCTACTTTTCTCTACAGCATACAAGCATTCTATGAGATGTGTTTCTCCATTTAACAAAAGACAGCACAATGACCTATGATAGATACTCTAGTCACAGAAGATACTAATACAGTGGGGCCTTGACTTACGAGTTTAATTCGTTCTGAGACCGAGCTCGTTAAGGAGCTCATTAAGGAGCTTGTTAACTCAAATTACTCTGTCAACTCAATGCAAAAAATCGGGGGAGAGACAGCTGGTATCTCAAAAAACTCGTTAGTTGGGACACTCGTAAGTCAAGGCCGCACTGTAATTGGCAAACTTCCTGAGTGAATATTTTGATAAATGTAAGACTCTAGTCCACATGTCCACTTAAGGTTTATGGAATCATCTAAAAATGTTTATGAAAGGGGGCCTTGAAATTGGAGAGAAGACATTTTAAAACTCATTTCTCTGACATATGTATTATGTTTTGTAGCACGTTAAAAGGGTTGTCAGGATTTTTGTTTGTGTGGCTTCTCTGTGGAAATAGGTTTAGCCTCCCCTGAGTAAGATCGGATTTGTGTTCTATACTAGTAAACATTGGCATCCCATTAGGTACTGTGGAATCAGACAGCACTCACTGAACCAGCATGGTCAACATGGGTGTGTATAATTAGAGGTGGAGGATACAGTAAAAAATCAGAGTAATACTCTCCTCTTCTTCAGGCTGCTAGAGCAGTAATCGGTCTCAGGGAAGCTCTCACCTACAGAGGAAGCCAGGCCAGCTCTGTTTTCTCTGCGCTCCCTATCTCTAGGCTCATGTTGCAAACTATAGTATGGTATAATGTGGTATAATATGACACTATGGCAGGTGGAAGGGAAACCCTATAGGTTTACATATTCCAGTTCAGAAGAGACCTCGGCTTTGGTATTTGAGAAAAAAGACAGCTATGCATATTAAAAAGAAAATCTAGGAATATATCCCAAGAAACCAGAAACACCAATCAGAAAGGATATATGCATCCCTATGTTCATAGCAGCACAATTTACCATAGCCAAGATTTGGAAACAGCCTAAGTGGCCATCAGCAGATGAGTGGATTCAAAAACTGTGGTACATCTACACAATGGAATACTACGCTGCTGTAAAAAAGAAGGAATTCTTACCATTTGCAACAGCATGGATGGAACTGAAGAGCATTATGCTAAGTGAAATAAGCCAGTCAGTGAAAGAAAAATACCATATGATCTCACTCATTTATGGATAATAAAGAGCATTATAAACTGATGAACAAAAATAGATACAGAGGCAGAGCAGCATTAAACAGACTGTCAAACTACAGCAGGAAGGTGGAGGAGGGTGGGGGGGCAGGAGGGGGCGGTAAGAGATCAACCGAAGGACTTGTATGCATGCATACGAGCATAACCAATGGACACAAGACACTGGGGGGTAGGGGAGGCTGGGGGAAGGTCAAAGGTGGGAAAAAGGAGACAAATATACTACTAGTTGTAATATTTTAAGCAATAAAATAAATAAATAAATAAATAAATAATAAAAAAAAGAAAATCTGTTCCTTGGATTTCTGGGGCATTACCTCTTGTGCTTGTCCCTCTCACAGCGACTTCCTAGGGACACTGCATGGGATTAAACAGGGACAAATGAAGGTCAGCTCAGCCTCAGGCATCTCCTGTTTAATATTAGTAAACTGCTTATAAAAAATAAACGTTCTTCCAGAAAACACTAACTTTGGGCTTGTTTCCTTTATGTTAAAGAAAAAAAAAATATTGCATTGTATTACTACTCCAAAACTCTAGCTAATTTCCTAGAACATAACAAAAAGAAAAAAGAAAAAGAAAACTGCCTTTGAAGGAATCAAATTATCACTGAGAGGGAAAATGATTAAAACATCACTTCCTGATCACCAAATAATATGGTTAAAAAACAGGGCTTCGTTTTGTTTTATTGAATAACAAGCAGAGTTTGCATGTTCTACATTTATATCTCAATATGGCAGGAAAGTACTCAGTAGCAAATATATTTGATAGAAAAATATGCAAACATTTACAATAAAATACAAAGCAACCTACTTATCTAATTCTTTCATTCCATCAAAGTTAGAAATTGAATCAAGGAGAAGGGATTGAAACAGACACTTTCCCCCAGTTCACCCAGGTCATTGAATGTATCCTTTCAATGTTTGTGTCTTCCTTTCAATTGCTGAGTAGAATGCATTTATGATTATATCACAGTCTGTCTATTCTTTCTCTAGTTGATAGAGGGAAATGCCAAGGTTTTTGCTAAAGTGAATAGATTGTGGTAAACTTTTTATACATGTTGTTTTGTGCTTTTATATCTTTTCAATAAATACCAGGAAAGGAATTATTGGTTCCTAAGTAGGTGTATGTTTAATTTCATTAGAGTTTTTCCACAGCTGTTATACCCTTTCCCCAGAAATATGTAAGAGATCCAGTCACTGCCCATCTTCCCCAAAGTTTGACTTGTTTGTTTTTTTAACACTAGCCATTACAGTGAGTGTGTAGTGGGATCTTACGCTAGTTTAATAGTCATTTCCCTGATGAGTGATGATATTGGGAATATTTCTATGTGTTTAGTACATATTTACATTTTACTTTTTATGAAGTGTCTTTTGTCCATTTTTTACTGAGCTGTCCTATTTGTTATAGACTTAAAATAATTCTTTGTATAATTATTGTAAATAATATGCCTTCAACGAATACATGTACTAAGAAGCTGATTACCCAGTCTGTGGTTTGCTTCTCACTTCCTGTGCTTTGATGAGTTAACAGTTTTAATTTTTTAAAATATTTTTATTGATTTTTTACAGAGAGGAAGGGAGAGGGATAGAGAGTTAGAAACATGAGAGAGAAACATCGATCAGCTGCCTCCTGCACACCCCCTACTGGGGATGTGCCTGCAACCAAGGTACATGCCCTTGACTGTAATTGAACCTGTGACCCTTCAGTCCGCAAACCAACGCTCTATCCATTGAGCCAAACCAATCAGGGCTGCCATTTTTAATTTTGATGAAGTGCAGTTCAATGCTTTTTGCATTCTCTCAAATCTGAAGCCACATTTCATATTGCAATGATATTCCCCTCTGTTTTCTTCTAGGAACTTCATAAAATTAGTTTTCATATCAAGGTCTATAATCTATCTTGAATTAAATTTTTGTATGGTAATTTTGTGAATAATAAGAGATAGAAGTCTTGGTTGAATTTTTTTCCGTACAGCCATTTAATTGTCCAGTACCATTTGCTTAAAATATTTCTTTCCCAGTTGAATTATATTGATGCTTTTGTCAAAAATGTATTGTATATGTATAAGTCTACATTCTGGGTGCTTTACACTCCAACTTTCATTCATCTGTCTTCAACCTCATTATTTTTTCTGCACCTCATTGTTGTTTCTTGACTCTCCACTGGCTCCTGTGTTCTACCTCCTGAAACTTATCTGCAACCTCACCTCTAATCCTTGAAAGGTTTCCTTCACTTTGGCTTAATTAATTTCTCAAAGACATAGCTAGGCTTCTCTTGATGGGTATCAATCCCGGGAGGGAAGTCGTTTGCATTTCCCTGCCACGGATGGGCCTCTGGGCAGCGGGCATGGAGCGGCCAGGCCCTGCAGAGAGCTACTGGCTCACGGATTTGTGCGCAGGGCTACTAGTATCTTTATAAACAGTCCTCTTAATTCTTCCCAAATTACCCAATTTAAGTCTGCATCTCCTTCCTGCCTAGATCTGAATACAAATGGGGAACCAAATTGATAAATACTATTCCATACTATCACCGTTGGCAATAGGCTGAATGAAAGAAATGTGTGTAGGAAAGACACTGCCTATATATGCTTAAGTAGTACACAGACTTGAGGAGCAAATGTACTTTTGTATGAAGAAGAATCTGCCCCTCCTTCTGGGAGTTGAAACTCTACACAGAACTATGCTGCCTGCTGAGCTAAGCACAGGCTGGTTTTCTTTAACCTCCAAACTTTAAAATGTGAGATTTTATGATTTTGTGAATGGTGACACCATTCACTAAGGACACAAATACAGGAAGAGGAAGATTTTATGTGATCAAGTTTGTTGAGCTCAGTTCTAAGATACTGAATTGAATACACTTGTGTGGACACCAAAGGAAGAGAAAAATAGGAGAAGAATGCTATCAGAAAGCCAGAGGAAGTGGCAGTTTCAGAAATGGAAGAGCACCTCAATGGGTAAAGCTGCAGAGGTTAGGTGAGATGGGACTATGGGCACCTACTTGTTTTGGCTATTCAGAGATCACTAGTCATAACCTTATCAAACTCATTTTTTTCAGATCAGAGAGACATATTGTTCACTTTGGTTTGAAGAGTGAAAGGGGGTAGTCTCATAAAATGCATAAATAACTTAAATAACTTTAAGTTTCTTTCAAAAACTTGAAGATGTAGAAAAAAGTTTTATCAGAACTATCACAGGAAAATCTTGAGGGTGGGCTACCCCTAAACACATAAGCAAGTAGAATTTCAAAGATAAGTCAGAGAGATTAGGTCCAATATCTTAATTTTACATGGAGAAGCTGATCGCCCCGCCCCCCCCCCCGCCCCCAACTCGGGGCAGATTGCTTAAGATCACAATCTAGGTCAGGAATTCTGATTGACCTAGCAATGACCTATCAACAATATACTTTCAAACCATTGGAATTCAATTTATTTAATGATTCTACATGTAATTGTTGTTTAAGGTATTCATATTTATCTTGGTAGGAGCTGACAAAATGATGAGGTGTAGGCAAGCTTTAATACTATCTATGTTAACTACCTGCAGAATAAAGAGTGTCAGTAGAAATTATATGAATCTCACTTGTCTTAGGAGCTAAAGTTTTGTTTCTAATGAGAAATACACTGCATCAAGTGATGTTGATTTTGAAAATCTTAGGAAATCATTTCACCTTAAAAATGTTTATTTTCCTTAATTTTTTAATAGTTGACAATGTCTTAATTTATTTATTATTTAAAAATATATTTGACAGCCCTGGCCGGGCGGCTCAGTTGGTTGGAGAGCTGTCCCATACAACAAAAAGGTTACGGGTTCTATTCCTGATCAGGTCACATACTTAAGTTGTAGGTTTGATCCCCAGTAGGGAGTACATATGGGAGGCAACTGATTGATGTTTCTCTCTCCCTTCCTCTCTCTCTCAAAACTAATGAAAATATATGCTTGGGTGAGGATGAAACATATATACTTGACATGTAACATTTTGTAAAATTAAAGTGTGCAACATGTTCATTTGATACAAATATATATTGTCATACGGTTGCCATTGTAGTGATAGTTAGCACCTGTATCACATCACATAATTATCATTTCTTTTTTGTGGTAGAAATAGTTAAGATTTAGTCTCCTAGCAACTTTGATAGTTATAGTACAATATTGTTGTCTATATTTATTATACTGTGCATTAGATATCCAGGAATTATTTGTCTATGAGTTGCAAGTCACATGAAAGTAAAAACTTCTCAATCACTTATATTTCTTAGATGTGAACAAGCCAACTAATGGCCTGTGCACTGGTAAAACTTGGACTATGACATAAGATACTGTGCTGCTTATTTCATGAGACTAATTCACAGGAGTCTATAAACAATCATCATATTTCAGAAAGTTTTGCTTTTATTATTTGAATATAGACCACAAAAATTGTTATTTTATTATTAGTCTACCTTTTAAAGCTTAAGTGATGATGCTCATGACATACTCAAGTTCTAGGATTTTCATAGTTTTGTAAGTTATTTGACCTTCTAAGGGTGTGAGGTTACCTAACAGTAATCCAAAAAACAAAATATATCCATAATTTAAATATAGGATTTTACAAATTTCACTGAATGTGAATACACTAAAACAAAATCTACTTAGAAATGTTCTCCCCCCATGAGTAGGGATTCTTTCTTGGAAAGAAGTTGGTAAAACTTAAGGTAAAACCCCATCTTTTTCACTGCCCAGCAGTTACTTATCCATGTGGGATGTTAAAAAATTCTGAAGCTTTATCCTGCAACAGAATTGGGGCGAAAATTTAAATGTGGTGCTATCATCATTTAATTAAGTTTTGAAACTCTAAACAGACAACTATAATTTCAACCAAGTGATTAAAGTTCAGTTTCTCTTTAAGAGAAATTTTATTAATTATCATCATAGACTCCAAATCGATTTCACAAAATAACCCAATATCTTTTCTCAATGACTTATTTAAATTCCAGCTAGACAGAGTGCATTAGGATACAATTGGGTACTGGAAAATCTGTGTTTCCATTTCAGTTTTTTTAACCTAAAAATCAGATATTGAACCTGATGATTAATATTTTAAAGTGTGATAAGAATTGAGTCTTTATACTTAAACTATATTTTAGGCATGTAATTTGCATAATGTGCTTTGCCTAACGTATCATGAATCATTTTTAAATATATTTGAAAACTGGCTGAGCATATAGCACAATTACGAGCACCTGAAAATGTCTCATTGCAAGAGAAAAATGCATCCATACTTCACTGGCACACTGATTGCTATTCCCACAAAACCACTTAAATTCTTAAAGATGTTACTTTGCAACAGGGACAGATGCTCTGGGAGAAGTATTGTGGTGAGCCCCACAGACACCCGGTGTCTCAGGCCCTGAGGTAGCGAGTTTATTTGTCACTCATTCACCTTGCACATCAGCATTGTCTCCTTCTAGATGCCCAGCACTGTGTTAGGTACAAGAGGGAAGAAGTGATCACAACTTATACTCAGAGAGGATCAAAAGAAAGGGAGAGAAAGGCCACTGCTGAGGAATTAAATAAAAGGTAAGCCAGTAGTAAAGAAAAAAATATTCCCTCACATTTTCCTCCCTCCTCACTTCCATTTCCAGTGACAGTAGCATACAAAGTCGTCGAAAGCTTAACAGAATACCATATAAGTATGTGTATTTTACACATAAGAAGGGTGCATGTAAGAAATATAGATTTATGTATTTGTTAGAATTTGCCTAAAGAAACACTGGAAGCATAATAAAACCCTACAATTATAAAAATTGTTATGTCTACCGGTAAATGGGGATAAGAGAGGAGCAAACCTTCTCAGTGTAAAGGGTGTTTATATGACTTTGACTCTTGAGTCATGTTATTATAATTTCATGTTATTGTAATTTCAAAGGGGAGTAGCAATTTGTAAGAATATACATATAATATGTATGCATATATATATATTTATATAATGAATGTACATATACATCAAAAGTGAGGAGACTTATAACACCTAAAGGTCTAGTGAGAGGAAATAGCCCATGTGGTGAAGGGGAGAGATGGACTTACAGTGTCCCAATCGGGTTGGAGGAGTGCTACTCATAATGATCACCAGGAATCATGTGAGCAAGGAGATGGCGAACCAAGAAAGCAAGAGCAAACCAAGAGCAAGAGAGTAAACCCCTTTGTTTAGGAGTTTACATATTGTCTCTTCCTGTGCTTGCAGTGGCCACACCTACTCAGGCAAATGACCTATTCCCAGATGTGACTGACAGACAGGTACCTTTGCTCTGTCACCCAGACTTTACTGATGCGCATCCCTTCCCCCAGAGATCTGCAGGGAAGGGACCTGGGGAGTGTTACACTGCAGCCTCCTGGCAAAACTGCACAAATGAATGTCTGTAATATTTGGCCTCTCTTTGCTTTTTATAGTTATTTAATAGCCAAATTACAATGCTATCATCCCCCCTGAGAAAAAAGGAACCTCCTGGAATCTTACAAAGGAGAAATGGACGGAGGTTGTCAGGGGCTAGTCTTGCCTATCCCAAGGCTTAGAAGGTCTCCCTGGCTGACAGGAATGGGAAGTAAAAAGGGAAAGAAATATTTATTCAGAGCAGAGGGATTCTGCAAAGTCCAGGTCAGTCTGGTGTCACTTGAAGGTGACATGGGTGATGTCCAGGAGGATGGCATGTTTGACACGGTGGCATCCTTATTGCATTTTAGAAATAACAACATGACAAGAAGGTCCAAAGGCATCATTCAAAAGTGAGGAGACTTATAACACCTAAAGGTCTAGTGAGAGGTGAAAGCCCGTGTGGTGAAAGGGAAAGATGGACTTACAGTGTCCCAATCAGGTTGGAGGAGTGCTACTCATAATGGTCACTAATACTGCAAGACACTGTTGCTGCATTGACCCCTGTTCCAACGAGGGAAACAAATCTCTCCCCGCTAACAGAGCTTTTCCTAAGCAACCCATTAGTTACCACTTGGCAGTGTTATTGTCGTTATTAGCTGGTTACTATTAATAAAGGAAAGAAAGCAAAGTTGGACATTATAAGCATGGTCACCTGGGAGGCACCACCAGGAAGCAACAGCTTAACAGAGCATTGTTCCTCCAAGGAGACTAACACCCCTCCCCTCCCGCATCCGTTGCTGGATTATTGGGGACAGAAGGGGGAGATAGGTCCAGGTACAGTAAAGTCAGAATGGCTCAGGGGGAGGTACTTGACCCTAGACCTGTCAGTCTACTCTGGGGAAAACATAGTTGGCTAGGGAGTAGTCTCCAATGTAAGCCTGTGACAGTCTCAGAAGCGAATTGGTTCTCTTGAAAACACTTCTGGTTCCTCCCAAGGCTGAGAATGCACAACTCCAGGTGGTCAAACATGCTCTCTCCTGCTCCCTGACCCACACGTGCCCTGCATTGGAGAGTTCTCTCTCCATAGCCATGTAGTCTTAGCAACCGCATGGCCCATGGCAGTGTGGATGCCACACACGGGATGCTGGGCTGGCCTGCCCTTCAATGTGGAGAGTGACTATGGCAGTGGCCTTCTTTCTGGGCCTGCTGAAGACACGGTTGGACTTTTCCCATGGCAAGACGGACGGATGGAGATGGGGCATTGGAAACCCACGGGTGTATTTACACCCAAACAAATATTACTCATCCTCCCATGCAAGACACAGGAAATTATTCTCCTCACAACAATTGCAAGAATTCCACTTCCACCGACAGCAGTAGAACCAGGAATCATTCATGATATTTCATATTTCAGAGCCTATGTGCGGGTGTTTTAATAATCTCGGGCTATTATTCATTTAGAAGAGGAATACATTTTTAAAAGGTTATTAAACAGCAAATTTGGAATCAGTCATAGGGCAGAGCAGCCAGTGTCATTTGCAAACAAGCTAAACAAAAACTGACTCCATAGCAGCAGAGCCTTTATCTCATCAGTTCTGAATCTCAGTTGGGGGCTGATCATCTCCAAAGGGCTCCCAGAAGCCATGTGCTGAGAATGCCACATGTAAAGCGGGTTGTGATCAGTTCCTATGAGCCCCAGAGGAAGCAAAACTGCATGGTGCAGGTTCTAGAGAAACACTAATAATCGGATGAGTTATAAATACAATGTTTCATTTGGGAAGGAGATGGGGAGATATAAAAAATAATCTTCAAAACGTTAAAGTGGCAGTGTGGGGGAAGGAAGGGGGGGGGGGTCCCTGTCAGTGCAAAGCAGTGTGTGCTCACACTGGCTCAGTATAATAGTCATCTGAGGAGCTTCCAAACAACTCGCACACCTGGGCCAGTGCTAGAAAGGTGGATATAAATGGTTTGGGCTAGGATTTGGGGGTTTGAAATGTATTCTAACTTGAAGCCAAAGCACTAGAAAGAAAAGAAAATACCGAGTAACAGAAAGGCAGATTTCACTGACTACAAAATTGGCATCAAATTCCATAGGGATTTTGAGTATCTAAGAAAGCAGAAGGATAACCATATGAATATGGCATAGTCTGTCACAGTCCTTAGCCACAGAGAAGTTATATTACAGGAAGAAAATATATTCACATGGAACTTTAATACACAGCATCCTGTGTGTTGTGCTAATTTGTTCAGTGGGCATCCTAAAATGTAATGAGCAAAAAAGGAGCCCTCTGTATATTTAAATACATTTTAAAGGTTATAGTAGGAATTAATGTGGATTAATGATTTTAGTATAAAACTTAAAATATAGAACACAAAAATACAACAACACAACAGGCTACCTCATGAAGCAAGATGCTTCCTTCCAATAAATGAAAATACTTGAAAAATGAAGGCTCTTTTTGTCAGATATATAAAAGAGATTTTTGCATTGGGTAAGAAATCAGACTGGACAACAGTATCAGTTAGGGTTCTCCTCAGGAAATTGAGCCATTAGGAGAAGAATGTCTTGATAGATGACCAGATGGATAGATAGATAGATAGATAGATAGATAGATAATACATAGATAATAGGAAAGTAGATTGGTAGGCATAGACAGGTAGATCCATAAATAGATTAGCAAATGGATGCATGGATGGATAAAAAGATACTTATTTTAAGGAATTGGCTCATGGGATTGTGGGAACAATCAAGTCTGAAATTGTAGGACAGGCCAATAGGCTGGGAAGTCTCAGACAAAAGCAGAAACTGATGCTGTAGTCTTAAGACAGAATTTATTCTTCTGCAGGGAAACTCTGGTTTTGTCCTTAAGGCCTTTCAACTGAGTGGATGGGGCCCACCCACATTATTGGGGACCATTTCCTTTACTTAAAGTTGACTGAATGTAGACTTTAACCACCTTGACCAGAGTCCCTCACTTAATACCTAGATTAGTGTTTGGGCATTATAACTGGGCATTATATAGCCTAGCCAGGTTGCTTTTCCAACTCCAGGATTTAATGATTCCAATTAGAGAAACAAACATAATAAAAAAAAAAACACCTATTCTTCTCACATGTAAACCATCTTTCCAGAAGTAATATGTGCAGCAGCCATGCCCACTAGCCACTAGCCATTTCTGTTCTAAATGATTGTCATCCTTCCCTATTATTGCCACACACCTCATTTTTATTAATCTTATTAGACAATTATCTGAGATAGAAAATGATCTAGAGGTCCAGGCTGTCCCAACACTGACCTACTGTATCTAGTACTTTCCATTCCTCCTAGTATGGTCAATGTTCATATATGAAAGAAACCATAGTCAGTTTTGAAAATGAAATACTAAGGTTTTTTAAAATTATTTATTATCCCATTATAGGACTCTGGTAAAAATAGGTTATAATAGTTTTACACCACAGTTTCCTATCTATTTTGAAACCTCATACCCCAAATTCAATCTTGGATTTTTATGACCTTTTGGTTGTCTGTGCAGAATAAGACTTGAATCACAGCCTCAAGTGCATAGTGATAACTATTAGAGACCAAAGCTGAAAGAGTGAGCTGGGTATGAGTGAAAGAGTGAGCTGGGTATGAGTTTATGACACCATCTTTTTCTTCAAACTAATGCAACCTAAGAGGATAGCCCAGGAAGAAACTGAATTTTTGCTCATTCAGATTAGTTGTATCTCCTTCATAACACAGAGAAGAGGTGAGGAAAAGGCTACTCTGGCAATGGAAGAAGAGAGAAAGAAAGAAAGAAAGAAAGAAAGAAAGAAAGAAAGAAAGAAAGAAAGAAAGAAAGAAAGAAAGAAAGAGAGAAAGAAAGAAAGAGAGAAAGAAAGAAAGAGAGAAATAAAGAGAGAAAGGGGAAGGAAGGAAGGAAGGAAGGAAGGAAGGAAGGAAGGAAGGAAGGAAGGAAGGAAGGAAGGAAGATGTCAAGTCCTCCTCTATCACTTCAATAGAAAAACTCAGAAGAGCTACTACAAATGTTCTGAATAACAGGAAATACTTCCAAGTATGTATTTGGGTTTGGCTGTGGGTACAATTACATATAGTTTTCTAATTTAGCAAAAGCATCTGTTGATAGATAGATTGCAGAAAGATAGATGATAGAGATGAGAGATATAGAACTATGTAATAGACAAGTAGATTGATAGGGATAGACATGTAGAAGCATAGATAAATCTATAGACATTTAAAGACAGTCGGGTTAGGACATGTTGAGTGCATTAAATATCAAACAGACTTACTAGGTTACAATGAATAATAAACAATGTATTCATATTCATACATTATTCTACAGTAAACTCTAACTTAATATTTACACTGTTCCTTTTTAATTTTAGTAGAATTATGAAAAATCAAAAAAGTTCCTCCATTTATATAAACATATCTAGTTTGAGGGGCGGGGGAAATGGTGCAAGTGTAAAGCTCAGAAGGGAGAAGTAAGATGAAAGTAGGCAATTATGAGCACATGTCTGGGACCAGGGGCCCGCATTCTAGACGCTGCTCTGCCGCTAACCATCAGGGGAGAGAAAGAGAGAAAGAGGAAGGAAGGGAAGGAAGGGAGGGAGGGAGGGAGGGAGGAAGGAAGGAAGGAAGGAAGGAAGGAAGGAAGGAAGGAAGGAAGGAAGATGTCAAGTCCTCCTCTATCACTTCAATAGAAAAACTCAGAAGAGCTACTACAAATGTTCTGAATAACAGGAAATACTTCCAAGTATGTATTTGGGTTTGGCTGTGGGTACAATTACATATAGTTTTCTAATTTAGCAAAAGCATCTGTTGGACAAGTCATAGAACATCTGGAACCTTCCATTCTTCCAAATAAGTTGAGAAAATGAATGCCAGTTTAGAGATGGCATTTAGAATATGATGACTTTTTGATTGTTAAATAGGTGAAGAAACAGGTTAAAAGTAATCTGTCTATAGCTTCTGAGCACAAACCTCCCCAATTTAAAGTTGTCCAAAGGGTTCGCAATGTCTTTACAACAAAGCCTGTAATATGAGATATCTGTCAATATCCTCTCTATTATACTGCACTCTTATCACTTTTTAGATTATTCTCCATTGCACTAAATTCCAAGCACGTTGAGCTACTTACATACTCTCATATGCCCAGATTCCTCTGTCTAGATTCACCTTCAACAAACTTCAGGAGATCAAGTGAAATTTTTATATTGCATGGAAGAACTTACAGTGGTAAAAAGAAAGGACCTGAGTTTGTAGTTCTCATTTTTGTTGGAAATTTTTCTCTTATGTAAATCCTTCATCTTATCCGCAAGGAAGGAAAAGTTCAAGTTGAAGGAATGCTTGTTTTCCCAAATACCACCCACTACAGACTGCCTGAGTATAGTCTAAGGAACACAGATGATGGAGAGCCTTAGGAAAAGCAATTATCCTTCAGATAATGACACCTGTATAAAATGTCTAAGAACTGTTGTCGGTGACATACCAGTGGTGAAATGTCATGGTAAAGGATGTGTTCTCTCTGCTTTCAGGGGTTGTGGGGGCTCTAAGAAGAGTGAGTAGGATCATTTCAATAGCACTAAAGAGGAACACAGGGACTGAGAGTAACCACAGGGAGAGCTGAGAGTGTCATGAATAACCAGGAAAGACACAGACCCTGGACAATGAAATATGGTCCTCTTGTCAGTTAGAAACCCAGAAATGTTCCCAGGCCTGAGCAGAGCTGAGATATATCCTCCACTAGAGGAAGTACTAGAGATTTTGAACTTGGGAAAAGAATCCAAAGTTATATTATAGTGATCAGGAATAAAGTGGAGAAATATTCTCTACAAAACTTTAAGAGTTTGAGACATAATAAAGTTCTGAGTTATCAAATCGAGATTTCGGTTCTATCATTTCCTAATGATGATGTTCATTACTTAAATCTCTCAATTTTGTCTTTTCTGGATGAAGCATGACCTAATGAACTACTATTTCTATTTTAAAAAAAAGGTTTTTAAAAAGCTAACACACCAAATATTACTATGTATTAGACATACATATATTTTATATATAGTATATATAATATTATTTAATACTTAAATCTGTCAGATATCTATTATCCTGGTTTTACATATGAGATGACTGATACATAGAGAATTTAACTAATTTACCAGACAATTACTTAAAGGAAAGCCAGGGTATGGACTCAGATACATCTCACACAAAATCCATGCTCTTCACCCCATGCAAATTTATATTATACTTGGAATAACTCTATATTATTCAAGGAAGACTTATTGCTCTAACACCCCAAATATCTGTGGCTTTACATGTAGAAGCATTATTGCTTAATCACATCATAGTCCAATCATGGTGTGTGTGTGTGTGTTGGGAAAGAGGCTTGAGGGACATTGGCCCCTTACAACTTCTGACCCACCATTTAACCATCTATTCACATTTGGCTTCAAGGGTGTTTACAGAAAGGAAAAGAAAGTGGAATTTTGTGGAGAAGGTTTTAAGGCAGAGGCGGTAACCTCACTTATACCCATTTCTCATTGGCCTGAGATCAGTGCTAAGGTCCCAGCTAACATTAAGGGGCTGAGGAAGCTCGTAGCTGTGAGCACAGAAAGAGCAGAAGGTACATATTTCTGTCACCATGAAACATAGTGAAGCTAAAACAAATCTAGACAAGTGACACCATCACACAACATTATTATTCATCAAGAAGATCTCTTTACTATGAAAAATCCATTTCATGCTTGTCGACTTTGGTATATCGCAAAATTAGGTTTGAAATTGGTTAAAAATGAGAGTGATCACAAGAAAACAAAAAGGCATTTGATGCTGGCATTTGCCCAGATGTTAACATAATCTAATTTAGCTCATGATCCTAATCTGTGCCATTTCTCTTCTTGGAGAATGGGTGCTCATTTCTTGCATGCTGTTCTTGTCCTGAGAAATGCTGACCTTTTTTTTTTCAGGAAGAGTTCCACAATGAAGACTACTGTAAACAATATTCATTAATATTTAGTCCAAACTACATAGCATTTAGAATGTATGCAATAAAGAACCAAAGGACAAAAGTAGGCTTTTCACTCTTGCTATAACACTGAACCTTAACACCTTAGCAACCATTCAACAAATGGAAGATTTACCTAGATATTGCTTTTATACCAACCACAAACAAAACAAATGATTTGAAAAGGAAGATAAATGTATAGTTTATTGAGTTTCATATTTGTTATATTGTAATAATTTCCTCAGTCATAAACTTATATTCATTTTTAATAACAGGAAATTATCTTGCTGTTTCTGATTGGTACATTATAGTAAACTAGAGGCCCGGTGCACAGATTCGTGCACCAGTGGGGTCCCTTGGCCTGATCTGTGGGGATCGGGCTGAAACCAATCTCTGGGTCTGGGGTGTGGGTGAAGCAGATTCTGGGCCAAAGTGCCCCAGCAGCACCCTAACCCACCGTTGATTCTGTGAGGAATTGGGCTCCCTCCTCTACTGGTGGGAGCGTCTGCCCCCTGGTGGTCATTGCGCATCATAGCTACTGGGCGAATGGTCCAACAGCAGGATAGTCGCTTAGGCTTTTATATATATAGATGAACCATGAAATATTTCCTTATTCATAAAATTCTATATTCATATTTGATAGTGTCATTTGAAGATTACTGCAATGTACTAATGCTAAACAATTTCATATTTTTTATCCTTTAATATATTTTTATTGATTTCAGAGAGGAAAGAAGAGGAAAAGAGAAAAAGAAACATCAATGATGAGAGAATCATTGATTGGCTGCCTCCTGCAAGCCCCCTACTGGGGATCCAGTCAGCAACATGTGCATGTTCCCTGACCAGGAATCAAACCGTGACCTCCTGGTTCATGGGTCAGCACTCAACCATTGAGCTACATCGGCCGGGTGGTAAATAACTTTTTAAACTTAAATCTGGGGAAATAAAATGTGATTTTGTAAAATTGTCAGTATGGAGAGACAAAGAGCAACAAAAACAAGAGTAGATTAAGAGACAAATATAAAACCTGGCAAAGAAGTAAATATTTTGATCAACAGGTGGAACTGTTGCTTTTTATCTTTTTTCTCTCTCTTAAGCAGGGTTCAAAAACTATGAAAATCATATACAGCCTACAATAGAAGCCATTGTTTCTTTTTATTGCTTCTTTTCCCACTATGGGAGGATGGGTAGTGATTTTGAGCTTTGTGTATATATTTTTAACAAATATACAATAACAACAAACAATACAATGAAAGGATAATGGCATATTGGTTCAAAACTGAGACTCTCTGCCCTTCCACTGACTGGCTGTGTGACCTTTGAGAAGTTATTGAATCTTTCAGAAGTTCAATTTCCCTATCTGCAAAAATGTGGGTAAGAAGACTCCCTAACCTACAGAGGTATTGTGAGCCTTAGCTAAAATAATACATGTAAAGCACTTGTAACATAGCAAAGTACATGAGATGAGCTCAATGCATATATGTTATTGGTATTATTATTAGCTATTATTATCATTCCAAAACATGAACTACATTTATTTTCCATCTGCCTCTTTTGGTTTAATATTTGTTCACATAGCATTACTAGTAAAGCAGGAACATGTTTTATCCAAAAACTTAAGGGAAACAAAAGGTGATTACAAGTAAAGGGGTATATATATATATATATATATATATATATATATATATATGAGACCTTTGGATAAAGCCTATAGGTTGCATTTCCTTTGGTCTTATGTCAAAGCACTAGTGTCATCTGTAGGGAGGAATATATGGTATGCGCAGAATAGTTTCAACAATATTAAGTCTGGAACTGTTGAAAAACCTGTAATTGAGAGAAATCAAATGAAACAGATGCAAAAGTCTCAGAACTCTGAGCCCAAACTAACAAAATGTAATTCTACTGGGAAGGATGCAAACTAATATCTCCAGGAATGCATAAATGGTAATAGATATTAAATGAGCAGAGAAGATAGAAACCATTAAAACTGAATGATTTCTAGGAGTGTTAATGGGAAACAAATTAAATGTGAATTTATTTGAAAACATAGAGCTACAAAGGATGAAGTGAAATGCTAAAGGTTTAATAACAGTGAAGCACTTATTTCAGTTGAAACAACGAATGGAATCCATGACTATGTGATTATGCATGAGCAACTCTGTTTCCCAAGGGAAATATTCACATGGAAAGAAGTCTCATAAGAGTCTTTTAGTGGGGGAGGTAAAAGGAACCGGTAAAAGACAGTCCCAACTGACAATAGTTTCATTGGGAGAAGGCCAGGAATCACTCTTTTTAAAAAAATATATATATATTTTATTGATTTTTTACAGAGAGGAAGGGAGAGGGATAGAGAGTTAGAAACATCTATGAGCAAGAAACACCGATCAGCTGCCTCCTGCACGCCCCCTACTGGGGATGTGCCCGCAACCAAGGTACATGCCCTTGACCAGAATCGAACCTGAGATCCTTGAGTCCGCAGGCCGACGCTCTATCCACTGAGCGAAACCGGTTAGGGCAGGAATCACTCTTATTTGGAGAAGAGAGTGTAGTGGAGAACCAAACAAGATTAATTAGGGGAAAATAAATGTAGGATAAGTTACCAAAAGAAGACTTCTTGACAAAACCCATTTATATATCATTTAAAATATATATATAAATTAATCTGTGGAGCTTGTTTATAATTTGGTTGAGATATTTTTTTTTTTGTTTCAATTTTTATTTTTTATTTTTTATTTTTTTTATTTTATTTTTTTATTTTTCGCTTAAAGTATTACAAAGGGTATTACATAAGTGTCCTTTTTTCCCCCCCGCCCTTGACAAACCCCTACCCTCCCTTACCCCCCAGTGTCTTATGTCCATTAGTTATGCTTATATGCATGCATACAAGTCCTTCGGTTGAACTCTTACTCCCCTCCCTCCTGCCCCCCAACTCTCTCTGGCCTTCCCACTGCAGTTTGACAATCAGTTTGAGGCAGCTCTGCCTCTGTATCTATTATTGTTCAAAAGTTTGTAATGGTCTTTATTATCCATGAATGAGTGAGATCATGTGGTATTTTTCCTTCATTGACTGGCTTGTTTCACTTAGCATAATGCTCTCCAGTTCCATCCATGATGTTGCAAATGGTAGGAGTTCCTTCTTTTTAACAGCAGCATAGTATTCCATCGTGTAGATGTACCACAGTTTTCTAATCCATTCATCTACTGATGGGCACTTAGGCTGAGATATTACCTGAGAAAATGTATGTATAGGAAAAATTTATCTTACTAGGGAAATAAAATATCTCTATTTTCTGAGGGTGAAACACATTATAGAGTATACTTCAGAGTGACAGAAAAGCTATTCCATCTCAGGGCATTCTTGTTTTCAAATCCATATTCCTATCACTATTATACATTGATATTTGCATTTATTTGATATCCTCACCGTACTAGAATGATCAATCTTTTTAATAATTAGAATAAACATTAATTAAGCTTTGGAAGATTATTTGAAGTGTTTTGCATGAATTCCCTTTCATCCCTTCTTGTCCCCTGTTGTTTGAGAATTGATCCATGAGGTATTGGTTCCCTGAATTTTTTTAAAATATGTATTTTTATTGATTTCAGAGAGCAAGGGAGAGGGAGAGAGAGATAGAATCACCAATGATGAGAGAGAATCATTGATCAACTGCCTCCTACACAACCCAAGCATGTGCCCTGACCAGGAATCAAACCGTGACCTCCAGGTTCATAGGTCGAGGCTCAACAACTGAGCCACGCCAGCTGGGCAATTCTCTGAATTTTTGAGTTGCGCATGAAAGAGTACCGTGATACTTTGTCAAAGTCAGAGAAACTTCTGGGAGGGAAAGAGGATCTCTAAATTTTTTTTAAAAAATATTTTATTGATTTTTTACAGAGAGGAAGGGAGAGGGACAGAGAGTTAGAAACATCGATGAAAGAGGAACATCGATCAGCTGCCTCCTGCACATCTCCTCCTGGGGATGTGCCCGTAACCCAGGTACATGCCCTTGACCGGAATAGAACCTGGGACCCTTCAGTCCACAGGCCGACGCTCTATCCACTGAGCCAAACAGGTTTCGGCAGGATCTCTAAAATATTTGAGGAAAGGTGTTTAGTGTAAGAGGCAGAAGCCATTACAGCTATGACTGGGCTTAAGGTATGTCTAGGAACTATGCAATACAGAAGCACAGCCTTGAACATGTGATAAATGTTTTATGTTTACACTATCATGGAGCAAAGATTACTACCACATGTTACAAAATGTCTTTAGATGTTCCCAAGTACTATCCTGCTTTACTATTCACAGATTCACTATGCCTCCCTCTTGCCTGGGATAGTAAGATGTTATTTTTGACGTAACAGAGGGAAATACTGTACAGGTCCTCATTCCCTCACTCTATTCTTGTGTTTGATGTTATATCATTGTTTCATTGGTAACAAACAGCAATATAGACAAAAATGTTATATTTCTCTATTCAGAAATGTCTTCTTTTTGTTGTCTGAATCATTCAGTCTTTGATGAACACTTTTTCTATAAGTGCATAACCAGTGTGGACAAAGGAGTTGGCAGAATTTGCTTTAAAACCAGACAGTGCTAAGCACAGCATCAACTTGATGCCTTCTGCTTCCTCTTGTACATAAAATCCATGTAAATTCTATTGAAGTGCACTTGATTATAAACATTCATTGTGTCTAAGTGGCATAAGAAAAATGTTATAAATTACTAAGTACCAGAGAAATTCCTTTCCAACCCATGCAGTCACTGTATTTTATGCCTGGTGTTTACAAAGACACTGGTTTATCCGTTTATCCATGTTAGGTTTGATCCAGCAATTGAATCGATACCCCTCCCCTGGGAACTGTCTTTTCAGGCCATTTCACTATGGACATTCCCTTTGCTGAGACCACATTTCACTTGTGGTGACCACATTCCATTTTCTCCCTTCCGGGTATGCATAAAGAAGGCTCCACCCAGAAAAAGCCCGCCAAAAATCCTTTAAAAGTCGCTGATGCCAGTCACTGGGTGCTGGAGCCATCCAGGCTCAGCCACCTGGTGTGCAGATGATCGAAATACATTCGTAATCCCTCACCACTCTGGCCTTGTGCTAGCGTCCTTCGGCAACCTAACAATCCACGCAACATTTATGTGCAGACTATAACATGTAAGCAAAGCTTTGTCACTCCTCTGATTAAAGGAATTGATTTGACTTTAAGAAGCAACTGTAATTAGCTGTGCAAATGCCATTAATTCCAATTAATCTTCTCACACTGTCAAGACAAAAATCCTGGGAAAAGAAAAATCAATATAGCCCTTGTTTTTACCAGCAGCAGGTGCTTGAGGAAAGAGGAATGTCATTAGTGGGTGTCTGTATCAAGAAGTGTTTAAATAAGACAGTAATTCAATGCAAAAAGCTTCTAGATGATTTCGTATATCCTATTTATATGTCCCTTAATTGCTTTTAATTGGATAAGAAGCATTTACCATAGAGATTTTGAGAATTATTATTATAATTCTATGGAGAACTATGCTACAAATTTATAGCATATTTGCTACTGTAGGAAATATAAAGATTAAGATTTTGTTTGTATTTTGTTCAGATGCATTGTACCTTCCATGTGCTTTTAGTTCAAACATAAAGAATTTTAGTTAATATCGTAGCAATGATTAATGCTTACTGTATCAAATAAAAACGCCACAGTAAAATATCAGAGTGTAAAGATAATGTTAAAGTGAAAAATGTCCATATGCTAAATTCAGAGATTACCCATGACAATATGGAACATTAAAAGAGTATTCTTAGATTACATATAGTTTCAAGCTCTAATTTCAATTCTTACCAATTTTCATCTCAATCATTTATTCTCTAGTCAGTTTGATTTTTATTCTATTCTAATATTCCTATATAATAAAGAGCTAACATGCTAATTAGACTGAACAGCCAAACAACCTTCTGAATGTCCTTCTGGACAATCTTCCAGATGAAGCTGGTGCTGCAAGGGCTGGCCAGGGCAGCAAGGAGTGGCCAGGGTTGCAAGGAACAAGCCCCTTGCATGAATTTCATGCATCGGGCCTGTAATATAATATAATTCCCACTATTCAGGGCCTTTATGTTTGCTTTTTTTCCCATTGGATCCTTTCATGATCCTTCTAGCAAGCATCTCTCCCTATGGAGATCCCAGGATCTTTAATGTGTCTATTGGTGAGTTTGTTTGTATTTACTATTTAGCACTTATCATAGCCGATATTGTAGGTTTTCTCTTAATTAGCTTCCTCTATAAGTCTTCCAAGTCCTTGAGGCCACTCTGAAACATGGGCTCACCACCATGTGTTCTGTACCTAGTACAGTGCTTGGACCATGGTGGGCCCTCTGAGCATGAATAAATAATAAATAATCAAATGACAAAATCATAAGGACAGATACCTTCTAAAATGCAGTAAATGTTTGACTTGTGGGTTGGTGTTCCCAAGGCCTGATGGTTCACGAGGACTCACAGGACTCAGGAGCGCTCTTATGCTCCGAGTAACCGTTTATTTCAGTGAAGGGACAGGGATTAAAGTCAGCAAAGGGAAAAGGCGCATGGAGTGAGGTACAGGAGAAACCAGGAGCAAACTTCCAGGCCTCCCCTCCCAGCAGCACCCCGCAAGGACACAATTCTCCCAGTAGGGCTGCGTGACAACATGGACAAAGTGCTTCTAAAGAGGGAAGGCCACTCAAGCTGGTGTCTAGGATTTTCACTGGGGGTGAAGGCAGCCCCCTGTCACTCACAGTCAGGGTAAACTTTTCTGGTCACAGCTAACAGGCATGCAAAAATGCTCATCTCAGGCAGCAGCATATCCTGAGGGCTCAGAGCTTACCTCCCAGGAGCCAGCCAAGGGCCAGAACTGAAAAGAGGCCTTTCTTTGGAATGGACATGTTTCAGCAATCCTACAGAACTCGCTTGCCATGTCTGCACCTAACTGGCTGGGAATTCTCCCTGATTATCTGAAATACCCTGTTGCAGAGCCCTTTATATCCTCATTTGCTGAAGTTTAGGACAAGGTATGATCACTCATCAGGCCCTGAGCCCCAGGGGTATGAAGCCCTGGGGATCTGGGCCTTCTGTTTTGTCCCTAAGAGAAGTCAACTTTCCAATCTGCCCCCAATTTCCTGTTTTTATATTGTCTCTATCTGCCCTGACATTTTATATGATAATTACTGCTTTTGACTGACACTAAGCCCTCCATCTGGACTCTAAAACCTTCTTACCACCTTATAGGGTCCTTCTCCATCATCACACCGGCTTATTGGGTCTACAGTTCTCCACCTCTCCTGGATCATGCTATAATCACATGAATTTCCTAGAGTGAAATTACTTTTAAAATGAACAAAACAAGCAAAATAACACTAACAGACATAATGAAAACCCTCTGGAGAAGCTATGTCCCTTGAGCAGTTGCTCTTAGATCAGCCCTCCCAGATGGCGTGTATCTGCTGATCAGCTTCCTCAGCTCCCACTTCTCCTTCACCTCTAGAACGCTGGTCCGTCCTCTGCCTTTCTGCAAAAATGGACTTAAAAAGTTTGCCAGAACTCTCCAATTACCTAGCCTGAGTCACTTCCCTGTCTCACCTTACCAAACTTTCTTTTGAAATTTGATGTTCTGGACCACTTATTTTTTCATGAAGTTTTTACTCCTTCAATTTCCCTGAAACTATTTATTCTTTTTCTGGGCTTTTTCTCTATTAGCATCTCTACCCACATACTGTGCCTCTACTCTAACCTTTTCTTAGACTCCTTGTGCAATTTCCTAATTTCCCAAGCAAGGATAATAATACCTATTTCATTGGCCTAGTATTAGGAACTAGAGGCTCGGTGCACAGATTTATGCACCAACGGGGTCCCTGGGCCTGGCCTGCATCCTCTCACTGATAGGGGCCAATCGGGGCCAGCCAGCTGGGGAGGGAATTTGGGAGGGGGTGGTGGACCAGGGCATGTCCCGCCCATCTCCCCCAGTCCTGATCAGCCAGACTCCAGCAGCAAGCTAACTTACTGGTTGAGCATCTGCCCTCTGGTGGTCAGTGCACATCATAGCAACTGGTTGAATGGTTGGACACTAAGCAAATTAGGCTTTTATTATACAGGATTTTTGTGGGGGGGGAAATGAGGATAAGAAATCACCTAGTATACCATTGTCACCAGAGTGATGTTTACTACTAGAATCCA
This sequence comes from Myotis yumanensis, assembly GCF_028538775.1. NCBI lineage: Eukaryota > Metazoa > Chordata > Mammalia > Chiroptera > Vespertilionidae > Myotis > Myotis yumanensis. The sequence goes on from NW_027223772.1 coordinate 7,649,007, forward strand.
ATGGGTTCAATATTTAGAGCAAAACCATCCTAAATTAGAAAATTTATTTTATTATCAATATAATTTATCTTTTCCTTCAAAAGTTATATTGCATATATAATCTCTTTACTGCCTAATAAGGCCTTATTTTAAAATTAGAAGGAACGAAGAACAACAAACATGGAGTTATTTCCAGGATCACAAGTAAGTAATGGAAATAGAGATGTGGAATGTTGACTTTACGGGGAGCCCTATCTCCTCAAATGCCTTCCTGATCTTCTGAGTGATTGATTAGAGCTGTAGGTTCTTCCAGGAATAGTAATTTACATTAACTACAGAACAGCTGGGTAATGAATTGCAGTTCTGAGGACGTGTTGGGAACACATGGCTTGTTCTTCAGGGGCACACAGATCTCTGTTGCTGTATTTTATAAACAAGGATGAAAGTTTTTCAATTTATGAGAAGGTATTTTCCCTGAAAAGTTATTCTTGGCATTAATAAATTTATAGTTTCTAATTCAAACAGGCAAATAGAGTAGCTGCTTTTGCATTTCATAAATATTTAAGAAATGAAAATTTTCCATTCAACATGTATTGAATACCCTCTAAGTTTTTTTTTTTTTTTAATTTCTTTATTGGTTAAGGTATTACAAATGTGTCCTCATCCCCCCATTAACCCCCAACCTCCCCCCACCCCCGCACTCATACTCTCATGCCCCTGTTGTCCGTGTGCATTGGTTTGGCTAATATGCATGCATACAAGTCCCCCTCTAAGTTCTTAACATTATAAGTAATATGCATTGCCCTGTGAAAGACACAAAGACAAATCAGAAGTAAATATTTCCTAAGATATATTTTTAAGGACATCTTAACATATAAAAACGTAACCTGTATTTCCTGGAAAAGCTCACATTGGTTTTCTTTCCATCAGGGAATCAAAACTAAATACATATATTCAAAGTTGTCAACTTTGAATAGATGGCAGTTAAATCAGGGAGGTCAATAAAGTCACTGAATACATCATAATAAGCGAAGGGATAATGAAAGTGAAGGTGGATGATCGAACAACACTGTACTTTGTTAGGCAGATGAAGGCGAAATCTCACATGAGATAAAATGATTGGTTAGCGAGCCCTACCCAGGGGAATGGCCAGCAGTGGTTAATGCCACCGAGAGCCCACCTAAGGAGGACAAAATGGTTCATTGTTTTAGCAACGTGATGGCTATCCTATCATTACAACTAAAAGCAGTCACACAAGGATCAGCTGGTACATTTTAGTTGTCAATGCTCTGAGTTGTTTGTTTTGTTTCATGTTTTGAAGCAGTGGTTCTCAGCCTTCCTAATACCACGACCCTTTCATACAGTTCCTCATGTTGTGGTGACCCCCAACCACAAAATTATTTTCGTGGCTACGTCATAACTGTAATTTTGCTACTGTTATGAATTGTAATGTAAATATCTGACATGCAGGATGTAATTTCATTGTTACAAATTGAACATAATTAAAGCATAGTGATTAATCACAAAAACAATATGTAATTATATATGTGTTTTCCGATGGTCTTAGGCGACCCCTGTGAAAGGGTCGTTCGACCCCCAAAGGGGTCGCGACCCACAGGTTGAGAACCGCTGTTTTAAAGGAAGGGAGCCATGAAGAAGGAGATGAAATTGCAAGGGATCAAGTGGTGAATAAGAGATGTGGGCTCAGAGGTCTGTAGGTGAAGAAGGAGAACTTAGCAGGAATGCATGATCGGATGTGTGTTTTATGTCTTCATTATTAAATGATACATAAAAATTAGATTTCACCTGCATTTCCTTGGAAATGTCATCAGTTGACTCCATCCATGCCTCACAGACACAGGGGTGAGTGCCTGACAGACATTCTAAGAGCTGTGTTTCCCCAGTCCCCAGCAGCAGAAGCTCACTGCAGTCATTCACGAGAATGACCCATGTTTGCCAGATATTACTTTAACTTGGAAAACTCTATTTTGTTCATATTCTTGTGTCATAACTGTCATGAGCAACTCCAGGACCTCTTGGCTTTAGAAAAGGATAAAAGATAGAGGGGGTCAAATATAAGGTAATGGAAGGAGACTTGACTTTGGGTGGCAAAAGCAAGGTACTATACAGAGGATGTATCATATAGATTGTACACATGAAACCTATGTAATTTTATTAACCACTGTCACCCCAATGAACTTTATTTAAAAAGCCCATGAAGAAGAAGCCTCTAAGGAAGACTTTACACCCATTTTGTCTGTTTGTTTATTTTTATTGAATTTATTGGGGTGGCATCTATACTAATAAAAAGGTAATATGCTAATTAGACCAGGAAACTTTCCAGACAAAGCCATGGTGGTGGGGCCAAGGCAGAGGCAGTTAGGGATGATCAGGCCAGGAGGGAAGGGCAGTTGTGGGCAAGCAGGCTGGCAGCAGGGGGGCAGTTGTGGGCAAGCAGGCTGGCGGGGGGGGGGGGGGCGGCAGTTGGGAGTGATCAGGCCATCAGGGGGGTAGTTGGAGGTAAGCAGGCTAGTGGAGGGGGAGTCAGTTGGAATCGAGCAGGCCGGTGGAGGAGGGACAATAAGGGACAAGCAGGCCAGCAGGGGAGGCCAGTTGGATGCATGGCAGGGGGGTGCCAGTTGGGGGCAAGCTGTCTGGTAGTGGGGGGCAGTTGGGGGTGATCAGGCCAGCGGGGGGGAAGTTGGAGGTGAGTTGGCTGGCTGGGGGGGGGCAGTTGGGGGCAAGCTGGATGGCAGGGTGGGGCAGTTGTGGGCGAGCAGGCCTGCAGGGGGGCAGTTGGGGGCGATCAGGCCAACGGGGGAGCAGTTGGAGGCGAGAAGGCTGGCGGGGGGGGGGGGGCAGTTGGTGGCAAGCAGGCCAGCATGCAGAGTGGTTAGGAGTGATCAGGCAGGCAGTCAGGTGAGTGGTTAGGAACTAGCAGTCCAGGATTGCGAGAGGTATGTCTGACTGCCAGTTTAAGCCCAATCCCACAGGGCCTAAACCAGTAGTCAGACATTCCCCGAGGGGTCCCAAATTGGAGAGGGTGGAGGCCGGGCTGAGGGACACACCCCCATGCATGAATTTTGTGCACCGGGCCACTAGTCTATACTAATAAAAGGGTAATATGCTAATTAGACCGGGAGACCTTCCAGATGTCCTTTCGGACAAAGCCATGGTGGCAGGCCGAGGCAGAGGCGGTTAGGGGTGATCAGGCCAGTGGGGGGGGGGGGGGGGTAGTTGGGGTGAACAGGCTGGAAGGAGGTGGCATTTGGGGGCAATCAGGCCGGCAGGTAGCATGATTAGGGGTGTTCAGGCAGGCAGGCGGGTGAGTGGTTAGGAACTAGTGGTCCCAGATTGCGAGAGGGATGTCTGACTGCCGGTTTATGGCGAGCACTCTTCTCTGACACTCTGTAATTCATTTAATTATCACAACAGCTCTGTGCAGAGAGTGCTGTTATTAAAGCCATTTTATAGATGAGGATATTGAAGTGAAGTAATTTGTGGATATATTCATATTAATAATAAATGGCAGAGCTTGGAATTGAACCCAGAATCTACACTATACTCTTAATTCCTACACCATATTGTCTCTAGGTAAGTTGTAATGTGGCTGCTTTTAAATCCATGCACGTGACTTTGTATATGTAGGTCAGAAAACAAGGAAGATGACAAAATTGAAGGCCTCCAGTTTAATCCAAAGCAAGGTCAAGAGATGCTGATTTAATCTGAGAGTTTGGAGAGAAAACTGAAGATCCTATACATACCTTGAATAAACTTGCAACAGGTTTGCTCTAACAAAATTCTTAAAAGTAAATGCCATATAACTATATTGAGTTATAAGTACTAGGTATAAAATAATTGAATCTGGAACTGAGCTCTGTGGTCTTAGTCAAATGATTTAATCTCTATAGTCTTAGCCTTCTCATCTGCAAAATGGGAACAATAACTACTAATCTCTAGAGGTGGAGGTTACTATGTAAAAAATGTATATAAAAGCACCCTGGATATTACATGAATTGTTGTTTATTTTTAATCCTTCATAAATTCTTTCACCTAAAATCTTCCCATGTTTCATCTCAGTGCTTGCTCCACAATGAAGTTATGAACTCTAAAATTCTCAGATAATTAAAGTTAAGACAGCGGCTATAGGTGGTAGATTACTTGGAAATTTTATTGGCCATATACAGACCCCTTTGTCATAGGTTTCAGACAGCACTCCAGAAGGAACCTGATTCAGAGGAAGATGGTTTAGAAAATATAATTTGTTTCTAATTCAGTTAACAAAGCAAGGCCTTTTCCCTAGTATCAAATCCCTTCCAAACAGCGCCTGAAAAGGAAAGTCTTAGAAGAAATATTATCAAGAAAGCTTGGAACCTTGCATCTTTCATGTTGTGTTTGAGAGCTTTGAGCATTTTATAATTGTGAGAATCCAGCCATATGAACTGATGAGTTTATTCTTGAAAAGAGAGATTTTCATGTGGAATAATTAAATTTGAGGTAGGTCTAAAAGCATACATTTTATAATCTATTTCCAACCATAGCACTTGAGGTGATGGTTGAAGGACTATAACTGAGCATAAGTCTTGAGTCATACTTATTTAACACTTAGAGCACTGGTTCTCAACCTTCTGGCCCTTTAAATACAGTTCCTCATGTTGTGACCCAACCATAAAATTATTCTCGTTGCTACATCATAACTGTAATGTTGCTACTGTTATGAATCGTAATGTAAATATCTGATATGCAGGATGGTCTTAGGTGATTCCTGTGAAAGGGTTGTTTGACCGCCAAAGGGGTCGAGACCCACAGGTTGAGAACCACTGCACTAGAGGCTCGGTGCATGGATTTGTGCACTGGTGGGGTCCCTCAGCCTGGCCTGTGGGGACTGGGCCAAAACTGGCTCTCCAACATCCTCTGAAGGGTCCCGGATTGTGAGAGGGTGGTTCTTGGGTGATGCATCCCAGAATCCGGCTCTCTCCTCTCTGGATTCAGTGCATCACCGAAGAACCGCAGCTGCCAAGTCACTGCAGCTTGGCAGCTCCTGTGTTGGGTGTCTTCCCTCTGGTGGTTAGTGCACATCATAGCTACCAGTCAGATGGTCAGCAGTTGCTTAGGCATATATATATATATATATATATATATATATATATATGCATATATATATATATATGATGTTTAAATATATTTGAACACATGTTAAATCCCACTGGCCCCAGGATTGTTTTGTTCTCATATTAGGAAGCAGTGCAGTGGACCATGGCAGGACTCTGCCTTGATCTCCTGGGATGCCCTTAACGCAGTAGTTCTCGACCTTGGCTGCACATTAGAATCACCTGGGAATCTTTTTAAAATCCTGATTTCTGGGCCTCATCCTCCGGAAATTCTGTTTCTTTGTTATGGGGTGAGGCCACAACATTAGTAACAAAGAAACAGAATTTCCGGAGGATGAGGCCCAGAAATCAGGATTTTAAAAAGATTCCCAGGTGATTCTAATGTGCAGCCAAGGTTGGGAACCACTGCCTTAAAGCTTTGGGTGCCTCTTGCTGGGCTTTTGTGTGCTTGTGCTTGTGGCTCTCAAATGACTGGAAAAGAAAACCTACCTGAAAATGTACACATGGCTAGTTGTGAAAAAATGTTCTGCTTTAGGAAATACTCTGTGAGTGAAAGGTGGGAACATATTCGAAAGGTCTTGCCCTTTCCAAGTTACAGCTAACTCAATTTTAACATTAGGCTTCTATATACTTAATACTATCATAATAATTCACAGCAAGTGAATCTGAGATTCGGTTTATAGAAAAGCCGTCGAGTGAATAAATACAAACAACCCAAATCATAACTGCCCATTACCTTTAAGTAATAAGTTTAAATTAAATATTATAATTCTTTTGAGAGAATTCATGAATACTTTTTTGTGAGTGAAGAATTTCTTTAAAATGTATTTATAAAAAAGTAAACCTATACAAGTGGAAGATGCTCATATGTTGCAACCTAGCAATGTCACATCAGCTCTAGGAAAACTTTACCTGGGTACACAGCAGACATAAAATCCAATTGGCACTGTTTTGATTAACAGTAAAATAGGAACACAGCATAACTGTGTACCTCACCCAGGAAATATTATGAAACTCAGTTCTATACCGCTGCTTAAACGAAATTAGATCTGAAAGTCTCAAAATAATTTATCTAAAAAGTGTTGAGCAAAACAAGATCATTGAAAAACTATATATATGCAGTGATAATATTTATGTGTGTATATATTTACATACAAATGAAGCAAAATTACCAAAAAAATAAAAAAAGATAAAAGCTAAGAAATACTACAGCCTTCTTCAGTGAGTGATTCCTTCTGGAGGATAGATGAAAATGGAGTCTGACACTTTAGTTGAATTTATAACATTTTCTTTTTGGTACAGAAAAGAAAATTCAACCACTTTGATCAGATGTTAATGTCTCTTTAAACTATTGATGGGAACATGTGCATCTGGTACATTACTTTCTGTTCTTCCTATAAGTCTTATATGTCTTACAAGTTAAATAATTGTTACCAAAACAATAAAAAGATATTAACAAAGACAGCTATCATAACTGTCCTACTAGTGACTTTAGCATCTAGAAGGCAATACTTGTCTACAGTAGTTGCAAGGGGTTCAATCTCAAGTACATGTGTGTATATTTAGAGGTTGTCCATAGTCTCTAAGATCCCTTCAGTTTCAAAGATACGTGATTTTATGAAATAAATCATAGAAAATCCTCCAGGTCACCTTTAGTTTAGAAAAACAAATGTCTCCTTTGAACTCTAATGAACTGACATTTTTTAAAGCTTTTGGGCCTTTTTGGCTCTGTTGGCCCCAGGATTGCTTTTTCTCACACTAGGAACCAGTGCAGGGGACCTGGCAGAGCCCTGCTATGACCTCGTGGGATGCTCTTAGCCCTTTGGGTGCCTCTTGCTTTTGTGTGCTTGTGCTTCTAGTCTAATGGCCAGCATCTGGGACTGCCCCCAAATGAGTGCCCTGGGCTGCAGGAGCTATTACAGATGAACTGCCAGGCGGCGCAGGAGAATTAGTCAGCCGGGCACTCAGAGGATATTCAGAAAAGTAGCCTTTATTGCAGATGCACTAGTGCTGTGACTCAGGGAAGTCAGTCTCTAAATCCTGAGGGATGAATATGGATGAAGCCTTCCCTTTATACCCTTTAGCTCCTTTGTCCCCCAAATATGGATCAGGCTTCCAGACCCTTCGCGGGCTTTGCGTGTGTTGGGATGGGGGAAGTGAGACCACACCCAGAGGCTTGCCAGCACTGCCGCCAGCCCCTCTGGGGATTGTATATGGTTCATGGCTTATGACCTCTGTAAAATGGGAGTATTCCGGGAAACAGGTTCTGCATGGCAGGACAGGCATCACGGATAAGAAGGGAGTTTGATAAGAATGGAATTTATCGGCAAGCAAGAGTGTATGTTTATCATTTATCGGCAAGCAAGGGTGTACGTCAGAAGGCAAATTACTGGCACAGATTCAGATAGCTAGCCCCCCAAATGTCTTATGTTCCCCTTCAGAGCCACTCTGAATACACAGACAGCTTATAGTGCCTGGGAGCTAACTTCCCCAGACCCACCCAGCACAGCCCAGGCCAAGGACTGCTTAAGCAAAAACAGGGTTTTGAATTAGAAATGAACAAATGTCAGTAGAACGCAATAAGAAATCAGATGGTACATTAGGATCCCTCTGTTGGAGCACAGTCAAACCGTGGCTCTCAAACATCTCCCTATGAAACAATTTGGTTCTCCACCAAGTTGTTCATGGAAAAAAAGCCTCAGTTAACTTCCTGTCTGGACCTGACAACCCTTCCATGCTGATACATCAGCATAACAAAGAGCCGCTCATGCCACAAAGGAGAGAATGTGCCAGGATGAGTCCGTTTACAGCCAAACCTTGCCTTGTTAACATCTCAGGAAATTGTGCTGTGAATATTTTTGTGATTTTAGGGTTTTTTTTGTTTTTGTTTGTTTGTTTGTTTGTTTGTTTGTTTTTGTTTTTGTTGCTGGCTGAAATGGATGATTAGCACAATTTTAAAACATGAAGAGGCCATCAAGAGTGCAAATGTTGCCCTAGCTGGCTTGGCTCAGTGGATAGAGCATCAGCCTGCAGAATTAGGGGTCCCAGGTTCAATTCCAGCCAAGGGCATATGCTTGGGTTGTGGGCTCTATCCCCAGTAGGGGGTGTGTAGGAGGGAACCGATCAATGATTCTCTCTCATCATTGATGTTTCTATCTCTCTCTCCTCCCTTCCTCTCTGAAATCAATAAAGAAATATATATATATATATATATATATATAGAGAGAGAGAGAGAGAGAGAGAGGGAGTGCAAATGTTGCTAAGGGTGTGAAAGAAACAATGATCACAGGCTATTGAAGGGGGAGAAAAACTGTTGCTGATTTGGATGAAGGAAAAGCAGTGAGCAAGTGACAGCATCTCAGAAGCAGTGACATGTGTGTGTGTGTGAGGGGGGGAGGATGACACATACTGACCTCCAGAAAGGCCCCCTGGAACGGGTACTGAAAGTGGTTCTCTTAAGGCCAGGAGGGGGTGGTTGTATAAATTTGAGGCAATAAGTGTTTGTTTATGGATTAAACAGTACATTATATGTATAGTGTATAAAAGAAATATTAAAACAGGGAACCATTTGGGGGTTTGGAGTGAATTAATTCAGTTTACGTTATTTCTAATGGGGAAAAAAATGATTCCATTTTCCAAAAAATTGCTTCTCCAACAGCCTTCAAGAATGAACTAAATTTGAGAACCAGGGTTCCAGGGTTCCACTGTTTAATATTAAGAGAAGAAGTGGGGCTCATTCTCCCCATGTTTTCACAGACCACCTGAAAGGTTTAAATTTTGAGGATTCCTTTCCAGCAGCTCTTGGAAAGAGATGGCAGAAGCCACAGGACCAGGTGGCCCACTGTTGAGCCTGGCAGGTGATGTCAGCAGGCTTGGCAGACGTGGCGTTAGTGAATGACAGCAGCAGAAGTGCCAGCCATCGTGCTGACACACTGCCAACATTGCGGTGCACAGTGGCCATGGCACTGGTGCCCAGGAGAGGCGGGGATGCCTCATGGGCAGACGTTTCCCAGCATAGGTAGCAAAAGCAATGTCTGGCAGGTGCCATATGGCACCTGACTGGGCTGGTCTGAGAGCACATGCGAGGGACTCCTTGGTGAGGATTTTGCACAGCCTGGAGGGTGGTCTGGCCAGTTGCAGACAATTGCCAATGGAATGGGCTACTGTCACCCTAGCACGGTTATACCCTCAGCTAGGAGAGACAGTCTACACTTAAAAGGCTTGCCATTAGAAAGGAGAGAATAAACAGTGTTTGAAACCCATAGCCACAATCATTTTCTAAAAAGCAGAAAACAAGGAATCACATTGCTTTTGAGAAGCATTTACACTTCTGAGAATGAATAATAAGTGAATTTTACTTAGTCATCCAAGTTTGTGGGAAAAGGGAAGGGAGGCAGTCAAAAAATAGATATAGAGATCACCACACATCAAAGGCCAGGTTGTGATCAAAAGTCATAAATGTGAGCTTATATAATAACTAGAGGCCCAGTTCACGAAATCCGTGCACTGGGGGGTGTTCCTCAGCCCAGCCTGCACCCTCTCCAATCTGGGACCCCTCAGGGGATGTCCGACTGCTGGATGTCCTAAACCGGCAGTCGGACATCCCTCTCACAATCTGGGACTGCTGGCTCCTAACCACTCACCTACCTGCCTGCTTGATTTCCCCTAACTGCTTCTGCCTGCCAGCCTGATCACCTCCTAACTGTTCCCCTGCCAGTCTGATTGACACCTAACTGCTCCCCGGTCGGCCTGATTGTCCCCCAAATGCCCTCCCCTGCAGGCCTGCCCCCCCCCCAACTGCCCTCCCTTGCTGGCAATCTTGTGACAACATGGGGGTGACCATCTTGTGATGATGTGGGGGAGGCCATCTTGTGATGACATGGGGGTGGCAACATGACAACATGGGGCAGCCATCTTGCGATGCAAGGGTGTGAGGGTCAATTTGCATATTACCTCTTTATTATATAGGATATGATCTTCTGCATTAATTTTAAATGTTCAAAGAAAGGTTAAGAATACCTTTGAATTTTTTTGTTGTTTATTTGTTTGTTTTATTCTGTGTTGAATTTCTTGACCTTTAGGAATGAGTAGGCAACAGTGGCATAAGGAATCTTGATCACAAATGACTTCATTTGGCCCAAAGAATATACAACCATAGCTGGACAAACTCTTTGACATCCTCTTCTTGTGTAAAAGGCATTTTTTTTTTTTTATCATTTCAAGGAACACAACAAAGTGGATTAGCCATTCTACACTGAGTAGATCAGTGGTTCCCAAACTTATTTGGCCTACCGCCCCCTTTCCAGAAAAAATATTACTCAGCGCCCCCTGGAAATTAATTTTTTTAAAAATTTTAATAGCAATTAAACAGAAAGCTATATGTATTAATGTTTCTACCTTTTTCGTAAAATATAGTAAAGAAAGGTGTAAATTAGAAACATTGAAGTTTGAAATTATGAAACTATTTATTGAACTCAGAATAGAAAGGTAATACAAAAAAAGTTAAAACAAATGCACCTGTGGCCATCACCACCCCCCTGGATCGCTGTAGCACCCACCAGGGGGCGGTAGCGCCCACTTTGGGAATCACTGGAGTAGATGAACATTAATTTCTATCACCTTAGTGCAACTTCCCCCACTGAAACAGGAACTTTAGGGGAACATAGGCAGGCTTAGGGAAATTTTAGAATTGGGGTCCATGGAAAAACACAGGGCTACAGCCTGGGAGAAGGTACATTTCCATAACACATGGAAGCCAGGTGCAGATATATTTCCATAAGACAAGGGAACAGGAAATAGCCAAAAAAGGTCTATATCAGTGATGGCTAACCTATGACATGCGTGTCAGAGGTGACACACAAACTCATTTTTTTTGGTTGATTTTTCTTTGTTAAATGGCATTTAAATATATAAAATAAATATCAAAAACATAAGTCTTTGTTTTACTATGGTTGCAAATATCAAAAAATTTCTATATGTGACACGGCACCAGAGTTAAGTTAGGGTTTTTCAAAATGCTGACACGACTAGCTCAAAAGGTTCGCCATCACTGGTCTATATTTACAAAATAAAGGAGGAGGGAAAAAGCCCAAAAGGAATGGAAGGACGATGAGGGAGAAGGGCCTCGGGAATCACTATAGTAACCAATTTGAAAGGGAATATTGACCAATCAGAGGGGATATCAGGACACAGGAACTGTAGCTTTTATAAACCATGGAAACAGGAAGTCAGTAGGTCCCTTCCCCCCGCCCCACGTGGGAGTCTGTACTTGCTTTTCAATAAATCTCCACTTTTGCTATTCTACCTACTGCCCATGGATTCATTCTTTGACTCCAGTGGACAAAGAATCCAGCTTCCAGTCCAAAAATTCCGTAACACCAGTGCTTGAATTTATGTTACAGAATCAGAAACCATGCTATTCGCCCTTTTAGTTAGGAAGTTATATAAATTGAAAACAATCATTTATTACTTTCTTTAAAACCAGATTTCATTTCAATCACTGTGGAGAAGTATAAATACTTCTCTACAGAAACAAAATTTAATTTACAAAATCCTCTATTACTTTTAATATACATTTTATGGAAATAGGATGCAAATAGATAGTTAATAAAACCATGTCTGGCCTAACTTCAATGATATAGCTCTTATTCTATCAGTAATTACTGTAGATGCTCTACTCTATGTTTTAAAATAGTTTTGTAACTTTCATTTTGTTTCCTCTAGCATACAGCAGTTTCAGAAGGTACATGTGATCTTATGCAAAGTTGTTTAAAATATGGTGCTTCCTTATGGTCTCTCTTAACAAGGAACTTTTGATATCTAGTTGAATATTATTTCTGGAGATGTGCTCTGTATGGAAAGTATAAAAATAGTAATTGTTCAGTTATAAACTAAAATTCTTACAATAGACAGCCTAGATTGTTCGGAGTGTCCATAAATTCTGAGAAAATATTCATTAGATTTCTGAAAGTACCCTAAGGATAAAACTTCTATAATTTTCCCCCACTGGCTATCACATACCATCCTTTCATCCATAAAAACAGAGTGAAAATTCCATTATAAAATGTACCAGTATATTGTAGCATAGTTATAATCAGATTTCTACAATGACAAATAGATTAAATACATTTTTTAGTTCTGTCAAATATTTATCCTGTTAACATCAGTAGGTTAAGCATAGATTCCTTTGTGAGTTTTTGTCTTTAAAAGCAAAAGCATGAATATGTTGACTATACAACATGGGCCTGTGAAAATAGCACAATATCACCTAACATCACTGATAGGTTTTAGTTTTAAAAACTGTGACTTTTGCCAGTTTTACCATAGGCTAATTAATGTACATAAGAATTACGTTCCTATGGCATATTTCTGTATATTAATTAGCCTGTGGTAAAACTGGTGTGTTATGCATTGTTTTTGCTTAAAGTCGGTTTCCAAGAATCTATAGATGATAATAAGTGAGGACTTCTGATACATTAACACATAGACAAAAATATGTGATTTTCCAGTGTACCTAAAATGGTAACTTAAGGAATGAAAAGAGTCAGTGAAAATAGCGAAACCCTTTATCATTTTCCTAATTTAAAACAATGAAATGATGGCAATTTTTCTGTTTTTTCATCAATTTCCCCTCACCTACCATTTTCCATGATTCCATGTGTCAAAAAATGTCCATCTTTTCAACTTGTCATAGAAGGGAAGACTCCGTTCTCTTCCTTGTCTCAGGAATGTGCACATTTTAGTTTCTGGTTCTCAGAATCGGCCGCCCTAAAACCCCCTTTTAGTGGGTGTGGGAGAGGCTAGAACTTAACGTAGTGGAAGACTGTGCCCTTTGACAAGCAGAATTTGGGGATATTTTATACTATCCGACAGTGCACGTTATGGGCACCCCGGTGAATCTGATCCAGGGTTGATCAGAGAGGCCTCAGCAAGATTTGTGAATTGCCAAGTGTCTAAACTTCCCTCTCCACATGTCCTCCGAGTTCTGCCTCCATGAACAGAAGGTCAGAAGTGATAGTCTGCAGTCTAGTAGCCTGATCCTTCCTTTGATATTTACGAAGAGGGTCAAATTCCACTTTATTAAGTTCAGCAGCCGTCTGCCTGAAGTGACATGATGTGAGAGACGATGCATCCTGTGGTCAGAGACGGACGCTTGCTGTCAGACCAATGAGGTGCGTTCTCATCCTTCCACTTGGTAACTGTGAACTTGAGCATTGCGCAGATCAATGGCCTCTTCAGCAGACACATCAGCTTGTAGCCGTGGTTTCATTCTGCAACCTTTCATATCACCAATTTCAATATCACATGATCATCTGTAATCCAGAGTTAACGTGGTGAAGTGGAAAGCAAAGATTGTGATAGCTAATTTTATGTGTCCATTTAGCTGGGCCACAGTGTTTCAGTCCCCTGTAGAAGTACACAATAAAATGGTGTTAAATGATATTTCTGAGGCAACATTTAAATCATTTATTAATTTAAAAAATCATAATTTTATGAATTCAAGTGATTATTTTATGCTACAAAATGTCACGATTGTTCAATCTAGTGTACTAATTTATATTTACAAAATTTACTTATACTAAAATAGTAGTTGATAAATACTATTTGATAAAATAGTATCAATAATTTTTACTTAAGTGAGAGCAGTAACAAACTACAGAAGTAGAACAACACAACATCAATATTGTTGAATAAATAAACATTAATGATTTCAAATAATTTTTATCTGATTGGGAGTATTAACATTCAAGTTAATTTCCATGATTCTATCATAAAATGAACATTTTGTAAATCAGTGAATCTATTTGGAATAATCAAAATGTTTTTAATTGGTATTTGTTTAATATTAAAATAAGATTTAGGAGAAAAAATTGTAACTGTTGACAGTATCACATTAAATATAACTTCTAAGAAAGTTTTGCATTCTGAGAATGCAAAAATGAAACAATCTAAATAGTTTAACTATCTTAAGTGCTGACTTTTAATACTTTGAATTACTATAGATTAAAGTATATTTAATAATGGCATTTATATGTATAAATTTTGAAATTATTAATAAAATTGTCAATGATTTATTTAAACTAGAACTTGAAAATTGTGTAAAACTACTTAATGTGTTAAGAAATTAGGCGTTGGAGAGTCTGCTGGGACTGCCATAACAAGTTAACATCCATCAGATGGCTTAAAGAGACATTTATGTTCCCATAGCTCAGAGACTGGAAATCTGAGATCAAGGTGCCAGCGTGCTCAGTCCTAGTGAGGGTTCCCTCCCTGGATTGCAGGCAGCCCCTTTCTCCCTGACTTTGCATAACTAACCTAGAATAGTGCATGCAGGTGAGGGAGGGGGCAGCTCTCGGGCATCTCTTCTTACAGGGCACTGATTCCACCATGAAGGCCCCACCCTCAGGAACTCATCTAATTATGTCCAAAGGGCCCTATCTTCAAGTATTATAACATTGGGGGTGGTGGTGAAGGCTTCAACATATACATCTGGACGGGGGTAGGAAGTGGGGACACAATTCAGTCTACTAGTATGTACAGTACATGCTTTCTCATAATTAAGGCCAAGGTGAAAAGATGCAGGACCTGGCTCAATGAATAGAGGGAATATTGGGCCAGGTCTTTTAAAATGACTCCCTAATGACAGGCATTTTTTTTTCAAAACTAAATGAAATTCCTGACTGCAAAAAAATATAGAGTTTCCAACAATACCAAGGAGCGATGTAGAAAAGAATGACAGGATTGACTGGGGAAGGAGAGGATCAAAAAGACAAATGCAGAAACCACGAAGAAGATTGTTGGGGGACCAGAGAAATAGTGTCTGGGCACGTAGGGAAGGTTGTCCTATATATACTTCAAAATAAGAAAGAGAAAGGAGAACATCCCAGTATTCCCAAGAGAAACACATGAAGGCAAAGGACCCTGCCGCGCAGTGTGCAGTGCAGATGTGTCACTCTCATCCCAGCACCATGTACAGAGCAAAGGTGTGGAAACTCTTCTCTTTTTTCCTTCTGTGTCCCTGGCTTGCATCTCGTGAATGTATTTGCTGGCTGTGGTATTGTAATGGTTGGGGCTGGAGAAGGGATGACAGGCATAGCATTATTGTAGAATGAATGCAAAAAAAAAAGTAATGTGAAACACCTTTCATTCATGAATTTGCAGCAAGCCTATTGATTTGAACCCCTAGCCTGAATAGGCATATGTAAATCTAAAGCTAATTCTAACAGAGAGCACATAATTATAACCAGGAACTTGCTACCCTCAGCGAGGTTATATGTTTCTATCTGGGAAAACCCAGCTCATCTGCTACTCATGCAGTTAGGAAAGGGGTATCCACGAACATGTGAGCAGGCAGAGTGACCAGACAGACCACCTGGCAAATCACATCCACTGGAACCGTCCAACGGAGTAACGAGCATCATTTCCTAATGAGCATCCAATTTCTGTTGGAATTGTAAGGCCTCTTTTTGCTCATCGTCACCCATCGTTAAATGAAAACCTGTGTATTTCCAGCTAAGGCTTTCTGCTTGGTGGAATTTTAAATTTGGAGCCACCCTCTGGAACTGAACATGAATAATTAGAAACCGTGGCTCTCAGAAAGATTCCATTTTATTCCAGAACTACCTTACTCCAAACCCTAGAGGCCTGTGTACATGAGGTGCTCCTCTTTCAAACCACATGGTCTCCACAGCAGATATAGACCAGGATAAAAAAGGGGAGAGATCATCTCAGCATGAGTGTTCTTTGCCTTTGGTATCTAATTCATAGCTTCTTTGTGGTCACAAAGATGATATAGTATTTGGCAGTCCAGAATCTAAAGGATCATGATTATAAATTTAAAAATCAGGTGTGGGGTATAAATACCTCAGAATATACACACCTAGAATAGCTAGTCTTGATGACTTATCTATGTAAAATTATTAAAAACCTAAAATTGGATTTAATTGTCATGAAATAATAATATGCAGTTTAAATCGCTCTAGAACTTAATATTTTTAAAAACATATCAAATCTATAGCATTTACTATTTTACTTGATGCTTACAAGGGACGTAAGGAAAGGCAAATATACCTCTTTAATCAATATAGGTACTGAGGTTGAGAAAGATTAAGTCACTTTCCCAAAATTATGTAGTTTGAAATTATTGTGCAAAGGTCTTGAAATCTAGACCCCTTATTCTAAATCCTACGCTGACTCTATGAGGCATGAAAAAAAAAGTTTCAAGAACAGAGAAGTTTCAAGGAACAGTGTACTAACCGGGGCTCAGGTGAAGCAAGGCTCCGTGTCCTGAGTCTACCACTTCATTTAACACACATTGACTGAGTCCTCACAATGCAAGAGATAGGTGATAGTTGTCAGATACCAAAATGAAAGGAGATAAAATTTCTTCCCTCGTTAAACTTACAACCTAGAGCAGCAAGATGGACAAATCTGCATTAAATAATGTAAGCGAATGTTGTTGATTTTGCATTGAGTAATCAGGGGTTATCAGAACCTATACAGCAGTGAAGGATTTCATTTGGGGGAATTGGAGTGGCTGTTTGAAAGAAGGTGTCTTGGAGCTAGGTTGCTTACAGTTGCCTAAGTTTTGATGGGAGGAGAAAATCAGAATGTTTTCATTATAGTTTTCCATTTGGAAAATGTAGATAGCAGTGTTAGTCTTCCAACTAAATGTGAACAAGCTAATGGCACATGTTACTCAGAGTTGGCTCCTAATTAAGTTATTGAGCCAATTTGATAATTGAACAAAAAAAACTTTATTAATGAGAACTGAGATATATCATTGTTTTGCTGTATTCCACAAGAATCCTATATAATAAAAGAGAAACATGCAAATTAACTGTCCCTCCACTATACTCAAGTCACACCCACAAACCACGCCTACCAGCCAATGAGAAGTGAGTATGCAAATTAACCCAAAAAGATGGTGGATAATTTGCATACACAGAGCAGAGTGGGAGAGCCAGCAGCTTGTGAGGGGGGGGGGGGCTTGGCTCCCTCGGCCCCTCCCTCGGTTGCTCCCTTGGGGGGATGTGGCTCCCTTTGCCAGGGAAAACCCAGAGAGCGAGGAGCACCAGGAATGCTGGGAATCATAGTTCTGGTGGCAGACGGATCTCCTAGACACTAGAGCAGGGGTGGGCAAACTTTTTGACTCGAGGGCCACAATGGGTTCTTAAACTGGACCGGAGGGCCGGAACAAAAGCATGGATGGAGTGTTTGTATGAACTAATATAAATTCAAAGTAAACATCATTACATAAAAGGGTACAGTCTTTTTTTTTTTTAGTTTTATTCATTTCAAATGGGCCGGATCCAGCCCGGGGGCTGTAGTTTGCCCACGGCTGCACTAGAGCAAAATGAGCCTGGAGCAAGTTACTGTTGTGGTGGGGGATGGAGGGAAAGCAAAGGTGAGAGACATAAGTAAAATCAGAGTGTCTAGGAAAAATTAAAGGGAAGATATCGTAAAACTTCCAGGAAATCTCCACCAATGGAGCAAAGAAAAAAAATGCCTCTATTATTCTGTGAGCAACAAAGCAAACTGGGTTGGGGCTCTCAGACAATTTGCTCATATGATTGCAAAGACAGACAGAAGCTCCCAGATTGGAGAGGGCTCCCAGATTGGAGAGGGTGCAGGTCAGGCTGAGGAACCTTCCTCCACCCCCTTCTCCCCCCTCCCCCCCCCCCGTGAACGAATCTTCGTGGACCGGGCCCCTAGTCTTTATATATAAAACCCTAATATGCAAATAGACCAAACGGTGGAACAACCAAACAACTGGTCTCTATGATGTGTGCTGAACAGCAGGGGGCATGTGCGGAACATGGCGAGTGTCGGCCATGGCGGGATGGTGGAGCAGGTGAGGGGGGGTGCCAGACCAAGGTGGGGCCCCAGTGGCTGTCATCGGGGCAAGCCTCTGGTTGTTACTGAAAATTCTTTGTTCCTGCATGCTGCAGTCCTGCCCAGCACTCATGCCTGCTGCTGGCACAGACCCCACTTGCACCTGCTGCCAGCGCCAGAGCCACCTCTCGCACCTGCTGCTGGCACCCAGTGCCAGCCCCAATCGCTCGGCACCGTCAGCAGGCACAAGCAGCAGCTGCTGGCCTCCATCATTCCTCAGGGCTTCTCCATCTCCCCCTGATCCTGAGAGGCGATCAGGGCTGGCAGCCACCGCTAGCACCCACTACTGGCATCAACTCTGCTTGCACCCACTGATGGCGCCAGCACCAGTCGCACCTGCTGCTGGAGCTGGACCTAATCACTCCACACCGTTAGCAGGTACGTGTGGAGCCGGTGCCGTCAGTGTGTGGGAGCGGCTGTAGCGGGAGCGGAGCTGCCAGCAGATAGGAGACCAGGGACCATGGTGAGAGGGGGCAGGCAGGGGCATGAAGGATGGGTTGAGACCTGCCCCTGTGTCCACTGCAGCTTCACGGTCCACAGTTCCTTTTCAAGATGCACTGGGCCCCTAGTATTCTAATAATAACCTTATTTCAATATACCAACTCAAGCAACATGCTTAGTGTGTTAAAAAATAAATTACAGGGATGTAAAAATAAAATTAAAAACGACAAAAGATATACAATGCATAGCTTAAAAGTTATGTATAATAAGTACTATATACGAAATTATAAAATTGTTATTAAAAAGTATGAGAAATAAAATATTATTTGCCAATTAAATGGAATAACACATTCACAAAAGAAAACAATTAAAATTAATAACAATGCTAAATGTATGTACAGAAATAGCATTGGAAGCTGAACATTTAAATGACAATTTTTTATTTTGAAGAGGAAGAAAACATAGAAATGATCAAAATATAGAAAGCAAAGCTTAAGATTACCAATGTATTTATTAGTTTTAAGAATTAGCAAACAGTAAAGCTAGCATTTTGATACACATCATTTCTGAGCAAGGATCTCTACCCTGAAGAAAGTTCCTCTGAGTGTGACTTCCTGGAATTAATTAAAACAAAACAAAACTTTCTTTTAAAAATAGAGGAGCATATTTTGACCTAGTTGCTAATTCCTTAAGTATATGTGAGAAACAGAAAGACCAGTTCACAGAAGAGCCTTCACTGTCCTTATTATATCTTTAGCATTAAATATGTATTTGTTTTGCTTCTTTTTTAACGACTGTTTTTTAACTCTGTCATCATATAGATGGGCTCAATGAAATGTGACTGGCTAATTTTTTCTTTCTGATAACCTGTTCTTATATTCATTTTAAAATAAAATCTGAATATCCAATTATTCTTTTAATTATGTTGATAATTAATCATTATTTGTTTAATTATTTCTTAATTTATTTCTTTCAAAAAAAGTGAAAATCCCTTCTTGATACGGTCCCTTGTCACTCCCATTCTACCTCAGGTCCAGAGCTAACATTTGCAGTAATTTTCTCCCACTAACAGACAAAACATTACTCCAAAAAATGTTACTTCCATTCCATCCTGGGACTCAGAACCCCATTTCAATGTTACTGTTTTGACACTACCCAGATTCAGGAATTCTTTCATTATAAGAACAATCTTGAATAAGGCCATTGGATCAATATATATATGATTTTAAGAGAATGAAATAGAGAACTGTAAACTACATAAGCTAAAAGGAATATCTTTTCCATTGTTTAAAAAGATACATTATACTTCCAGTTTAACATTACCTTCCCACTAGCTTTTATTTTTTCCCCCTAAATTCACTGTTGTTAATTTAATGCCTATTTCAAACCTTGGCTTCCACATCTCTATATTGAATCCCTTGACATCCTACTTTCTCTCTCTCTCTCTCTCTCTCTCTCTCTCTCTTTCTCTCTCTCATTATCTTGTGTTCATTGTCTGCTCAATTTTGGCAATCACTGTCCAACTTTTAGAACATAGCTCCTGATGATTTTGTAACTATACTATTCTAGTTACTGTACATTTTACTGCTATTTACTTAAATCAAAAGCCATAGCCTCACTTTTATGACACAGTAAATTAGTAAGTACAACAATAAGGCAAGGAAATACATGCTTCTTAATGTAATTAGCATTAATCCTGGTTTGCACGTTCAAATTTCATAGGATTATTTATCATGGTTAGACAAAATGATGCCTATACAGAACTTATCAGAATAAGCTTTTAATTATGACTTTAACAACTGCTACTATTGTCAGTGAAAGTGGGCTCTTCTGTAGTGTTGTGAGAAAGGAGTTTCATAGGGCACATGCATGGAGAGGTTGAAATGTAGTTATACTATTTTATTGGGGAGAATGGAAATAATACACTCTCAGGGATATAGAGGGTGGGCAGCTCTAATGGCAACTGCCTTGATAATCCTCCATATATTTTCATGGTAAGGAGCAAACTGTCATTCAAACCATCCAACCCATGACTGGATTCTTCCAGGGCATGAGTTAGGCCCTCCCCCTAACCAATCCCTTTCCTGGACCTACTGGGGTTCCCCTATCGCCAGTGGTAGGTAAACTCATTAATCAACAGAGCCAAATATCAACAATACAATGATTGAAATTTCTTTTGAGAGCCAAATTTTTTAAACTTAAACTATATAGGTAGGTACATTGTTATTAACTTAATTAGGGCACTCCTAAGGCTTAGGAAGAGCCACACTCAAGGGGCCAAAGAGCCGCATGTGGCTCGGGAGCCGCAGTTTTCGGACCACGGCCCTATCCAATCTGATTCTTTTCCCAGGCTAGATTCCACCCCTTCATGTCACCGTTTTGGCTTCTACTGCTCATGCCTCAAGGTAGAAGCACCACCCCCTGTAGCATCATCCTGGCTTCTACTGGGCATGTGGTGGACAGAGGAATTTCCCTACCTCCTACCCTTTAATCTGATTCCCACAGGGAGTACCCCCTCCCAGGAGATCTTCCTGCCTACTTTGGGATTAAGTCTCCTGGAGTGTGTGAGTGAGTTTTCGAATGCTACAGCTTCCTAGTAAATTAAGCTTAATCAAATGCTGTAACTTCCTAACAAAGCAGGCCCAATATCAGATTCAGCTCCCCAGTTTATTAGGCTTAATATCTGATTCCCTTAGCTCCCTTCCTTATGAAACTAGCTAACTATCTACACTAACACTACTACTATCATACCTAATACCATGTACTATGCTACTAAGAGAATCCATCATTGAAAATCAAATTATAAAGCACTCAAAAGATTGCTAGATGCCTGAAAATTCTGATGAATTCTATTGTTTTCTCTTATAAGTTTTGGAACTTATTAAAAATAAACACAGGAGTCTTGAAACAACATTTTAAGCTTAATTATTCACAAATCAGAGCCAGAAAACAAATCTTGAGCTTGTTGCATCAATTTCTTTTTTACTTACTTTTGTTCCCTTAATTGTCCTGTGCCTTAATCTCTGGACACCCATTGGGCGATGACTAGCTTGTTTTTCAGAGGTAGAGCTGACCTGACTTATTGCCTAATGTTACAGAAGCAGCAGGAGCAGAGAAAGAATCCATATGAACTATGCCAAGCCATAGGAAGGGGGAGGGAGGGAAGGGAGAAGAGTGGACATACCGCCTTTTACTCAGTAATGTTTGTTCTAATCTTTCCCAATCATTTCTCACCGATCACATTTTCTTCTATAAAGAGAAATGAGTGTGGGTTGAAAAAAATCAAAAGCTCTCTTCCTCACAATTCTTAGAGGAATGAAGCTCCTATTATATGGGCAGAAGAAGAAAAATAGGAAAAAAAGGATGTCTTTCCTACAAAGCATTTAATTTACAACAACAACAAAAATCTCTTTGATCACTTATCTACCTATTCATTCTGAGCAAATTTTCCACAATATTTTGAGGTCGGAAGTGTGCGGAAATCATTAGGCCAGCTTCTCACCTTGTAACTGCCATCCCCTTATTCACACAGGTAACATCAGTGTGATAGGTTGGCTTTGCCTCTGTTATGGGCTGATCTAATTGATGGATGAGGATATAAGGAGGAACAGAGGTTTGCAGGGTAAAATGTATTATGGAAAATTTCTCTAGACACTAAAGTATGTATAATGCATATGGTAGAAAATTATTACAAGAAAATCCCAATGTGCACATAAAACTTACACTTTTCCTCTACAAGTAACCAAGTGTTTATGTGACTTTTCTGATCAACTAGCTCCATATAAATAACTAATAGAAATTGTGCCTATAATATCTTACTTATTCTAGCATATTCTGGTTTTGCTGCTATGATTTGGACAGTATTCTTGTGTTCATCATTTAACATATCCAAAGTAGAATTTGAAAAACCTATATTTATATCAATAAGATTCTTTTTATGTAAAACACTAGAGGCCCGGTGCACAAAAATTTGTGCACTCGGGGGGGAAGAGGGGGTCCCTCAGCCCGGCCTGTGCCCTCTCGCAGTCTGGGACCCCTCGGGAGATAATGACCTGCTGGCTTAGGCCTGCTCCTGAGTGGCAGAGGGCAAGCCCAATCCCTAGGTGCAGCCCCTGGTCAGGCTCAGAGCAAGGCTGATTGGGGAGTTGGGGCGCCGCCCCCTGTCATGCACAGAGCAGGGCGGATCGGGAGGTTGCGATGCCACCCTCAGTCACGCTCAGGGTAGGGCTGATTGGGGGGTTGGGGCACCGCCCCCTGTCACACTCAAGGCAGGTTCAATGGGGAGGTTGCGGCGCCACCCCCTGTGATGCACAGAGCAGGGCCCATCAGGGGGTTGGGGCACTGCCCCCTGTCACTCACAGAGCAGGGCCAATCAGGGGGTTGGGGCACTGCCCCCCCCCATCACACACAGAGCAGGGCCCATCAGGGGGTTGGGGAGCTCCCCCCTGTCACGCACAGAGCAGGGCCCATCAGGGGGTTGGGGAGCTCCCCCCTGTCACGCACAGAGTAGGGCCGATAGGGGAGTTAGGGCACCGCCCCCTGTCACCCACAGAGCAGGGCCAATCAGGGGGTTGGGGCGCCACCACTGTCACACTCAGGGCAGGGCCGATGGGGAGGTTATGGCTCTACCCCGTCACACACAGAGCAGGGCCCGTGGTGGAGGGGGGGGGTTGGGGCACCACCCCCTGTCACACACAGAGCCGCAGGGCCATCAGGGGGTTTGGGCGCTGCCCCCTGTCATGCTGATCTGGTGCCAGGAGGCCTCGTGGCTCCGCTGATCCCTGTGCTGGGAGGCATATTACCCTTTTACTATATAGGATAGAGGCCTGGGGGCTGGCTGGTTTGCCCTGAAGGGTGTCCTGGATCAGGGTAGGGGTCCCCACTGGGGTGCCTGGCCAGCCTGGATGAGGGGATGATGGCTGTTTGCAGCTGGTCACACACCCTTCAGGGTGGGGGTCCCCACTGGGGTGCCTGGCCAGTCTGGGTGAGGGGCTGAGGACTGCTTTCAGGCTAGGGGTTTTGACTGAAGCTCCCAACCACTCCTTTTTTTCTTTTTTTTTTTTTCTTCTGGGCCAGCTTTAGCTCTGGCTCTAGCTCTGAGGCTTCCGCTGCTGGTTTGTTTGCCGTTCTATAATCGAAACAATGTATAACTTCAGCTCTGAGATCCCAGCCGGCTATATTTGTTAGAATGTTTCAAACTGCCAGCTCAGAGTCCGGCAAGTCAGGCGGGGAACGTTGGAGTCTGCAGTCACGGGAGCAAGCAAGCCTCATGTTCGCTTCCAGCTGCCTGGCTGCCGGCCTCCATCTTGCCTGACAGTTAATTTGCATAAGGATACGCTGATTAGCCAATCGGAAGGGTAGCGGTCGTACGCCAATTACCATTTTTCTCTTTTATTAGTGTAGATATTTGGAAAAATGGTATCCAAGTAGAATTTGCCTCATACCTTATACTTTCTCCAAATATCTATATTAGGAAAAATGAAAATTCTAAGTGGAGTAGTAGTAGATAATTAGCAGTTTTGGCTTCCACAAATCTGTTACACATTTTTGGAAGCTCTACCCTAATTCCCCACTAAATATCTATATTAGGAAAAATAAAAGTTCTAAGTGGAGTAGTAGTAGACAATTAGCAGTTTGGCTTCCACAAAACTGTTACACATTTTTGGAAGCTCTATTCTAATTCCCCACCACCCATTCTGACTTTCAGTTCCTGCAATTCATTTAGTTCCCTCCACCCATGTCTTGAGGTAGGGAGCCTTTACTGGGCATGCATGTATTATCCCCCTGTCCAATCCCTGGGGGATGGCAAAGCTGCAGGAATGGCAGGCCTATACATTTTGGTCTTCCCTTTGCTCTTTTCCAGTTATTTAATAACTGGGTTCACTACAATGGCATCATCATGAGGCTAGGCTTACCATGAACACTGAAAAATACAGAGTTGTTTCATTTCCCTAGACATGTTTAAGTAAAGGATTTTTTTGTTTAAAGAAATAAATACTTATAAATATGGTTATTTATAGATAACTTTGTAATCAGTATAGTTATAGCAGCTTATAAATGGGTGATTTTACATTCATAAAATAGATTCATAAGAATAAAGTTTTAAGCCTGTTCAAAGACAATACTGGATTATTACCTCTACAAATAAACTCTATAAAAATCCTAAGGGATAACAGAACTATATAATTTTAGTAGGTTTACTGAGCACCGGCAATTATTAAAGAGCAATTGTTGGCATCATAAAAACAGTTGGCTTTTAGTTCTAAGCTCATCATTAATAATAAGTCTAACTTGTGTTGCTGGGCTGGGACTCTGCCAATAGCAGTCCTTCTTTGCTGACTAGTTTCCTATTAGGCTCAACCACAAGAGGGCACTAGAGGGAGAAGGCGAGGCTAGAGGGGAGGGAATGAGCAGTGCCGGTTGCCCGTGGTTCCTGTGAGCATCACCTCAGCAGAGGTCCTTTACCCTGGCAGCAGCAATGACCTTCCAGAGCAGTAGGTGGTTCCAATTTCCTGTATTTTTTCAGACTCCCCCAAAAAGCCTCATCACATCTCTTCAGATATAAAAATACTCTCCGGACAGCATCCATCCCCATAGGACTGAGACCCAGGTTCTGAGCTTCTGAGGTAGGCTCTCGCCTCAGGGGACTGGGCCAGCTGGGTTCCCTCAGCCTAAGGGGTGGTAGATTTTTCTTGCTGCTTCCTCTGTTATCCCTTTGCCTCTTCAAGTATTCAATAGATGTTTAAACAACATTCTGTATTAAGTTATTTCTCTAAAACAACTGTTATGGTTTCTCTTTACTCACTTGACAATGACTAGTTGAGAGTTAAAAATCTGAGGGCCCCATACACGGACATAATGAGCATTTCAAAGTCAGTAAGATAAAGGTTCAAAACCTCCAAGCAAGACATATTTAAATGTAATCAGTATTTTGTGTATTAGATCTGAGCCTCAAAATATATGGATTTCAGTTTCAAATAAGTCAGTATCTGATGGTGATTTAGATAACATGGCTTAAATAATTGGGATCTCCTCATTTTTTATGTGAAATATTTGGGCAAGAACAGTTATTAATTTTGAGCTCCAAAATTCCATTATACTTGTTACAAAATTTTCAAGAATATGTTAAAATATAAAAAGTCAAATGTGAAAAAATCTAATCAAATGAGATTTAATCTCAGAGGCAGCAGGACAAACACACACACACACACACACACACACACGCACACAGACTCAGACTACAAGATTCAACAGCACCCAGGAGTTATTAGATTTGAAATCATTAGAATATTTTTTACTCATTAAAAGACAAATTATACTATGCTGTTTTCTCTTTACAAATGGAATTTCAAGTGAAAAAAGAAAGCAAACGATAGATATTTAACACATATCTAGAGCAACTATAATAAAATCTTTGTTTTTGAAATTCTCACTTACTATATAAAAGATTTTTTCAGACATTTGCTTGAAAATGTATTGAAACTAAGAAAAAAGAAGTTTTTCCCCAGCCTTATTTAATCTGTTTGGGAGTGTCATATTTTTATATACTACGGTGTGTCAATTTGGTGAATTTTCTTGCTGATTTATTACATTCACTAAATGCCGATTCAGATCAATTTTATATACAAGCTGTCTTTTATAAGAGATAATATCGCCAGAGAAATCAGTGAGCCAGATTTCCCTGACATGAGTGGGGCTCAGGTTCATGGGCTACCACTGAAACAAGCATTTTCAGAAGCCCCCAGGGGAGAATGAGACGTGGTAAATGATTTTACTTGCGTGGACTTACATTCCTCGGGCTGTAAAGTCCCATGCCCCTTAACCCTTTCCTGAAAGAGAGGCAGCTGTGGGTTCAGCAAAGCCACAAGCAAGGCCAGCATCCAGAGCTTCCATTCCATGTTGCAGCTGGGTCCAGCTCAGAGCATCAGGTTAATTAAAGTCTATTAAGCTATTGTGTAGAGCCCACAGGGCTGTGAGCCACATGGGCAAATGCAGGAGAGCCTGCCCCAGCACCAGGACTCTCAGGAGGGCAGGCAAGCAGGAGAGGTAAGAGACAAGAGAGTAAAATCAAGAGAGCATGCTCCCTTGTTTAGGAGCTTAAATATTCAGGTTCCGTGCCCTTGCATTGGACGTGCCCATTCTGGCCACTGACTGGCTCCCAGGTGTGATTGACAGATAAGTACCTTCTCACATCACTCAGACCTTACTGGGCAGGCATCCAAACTGCCTTTGTCCAGTCCCTGCCTTTGTCCAGCGGGGAACAGACTTGAAGAGTGCTAAACCAGCAAAGCTGTGTAAATGGCATGCCTACACTATCTAGTCTTCCTTTTGCTCCTTTCCTGTTAAATAATAACCAGGTTATCGCAATGTATCAATAACAGCAGGTAAAATGAAACATAAAACCTGCCCAAACACCTTCAACAATAAGTTATATACAAAAACATGCACTGAATTTTGACAGCAGTTTTTTTTTTCTTTCCACTTCTTTTATTTCCAAGATATTCCTATTTTATGAGTATGTCCAGACTAACAGCCTGATGATTTTTAAATAATCAACTACTTATGGCTTTATTTTGGTACTTTCTCAACAGTCCCTCAGTCAGCTTTCTATCAAAATCTAAGAATATAGATCTCATTCAAGTCCCTTCTAACATAAAAGGAGATTCTTTGTTCTTCTTAGAGGTTCTGGCCTTCACCTTTCTATCATTGAATAGTCTAGTTTTTTCTTTAAAGAAAAGTCAGCATAGCCCGGCTAGTGTGGTTCACATAGTAATATTTTTATATGTGTGGCCAGAATATCTAAAATCTATTGTCAACAAATTTCAAGTATACAATACAGTGTCATTAAGTATAATCACTGCACTATGCATTAAAGCCCCAGAATTTGTTTATCTTATAATGGGAAGTTTATATTCATTGACCAATATCACTCTGCCACCCAGGTCCTGGTCATCATAACTTTTTACTGAAGAAGAGGGGATGTCTTTAGACTTCCTTTGCTTTACTATTAATAGTGATGATTTTAAGTCACAAACTTTCTGAACTTTATTTTTAAAGATTTCAATCTATAAATATTATCTACTTTTAAATTTAGCTATTTATGATTAAAATGAACATTTTACTTGTTCTTTCAACAAAGTTGGACTTTAAAAAAATTCATTGACTTTAGAGAGAGAAGATGGGAGAGAGGGAGGAGAGAGAGAGAGAGAGGCTGATTTGTTGTTCCACTTACTTATGCATTCATTTATTAATTCTTCTTATATGTGCCCTGACCAGGGTTAAACACACCACCTTAGCATACTGGGTTAGCACTCTAACCAACTGAGCTTCCCAGCTAGGGCTATATTTTAAATTTTTGAACAAAAAATGAATAATGCATAAACCCTAATTTCAAGGAGTTCACATTTTAGTGAAGGAAAAATACATGTATGGAATAGACACGAATTAAAATTATATTGCAACAAAAAGGTGCATCATATGAATAGGGAAATGAGAAGAGGTTAATTCAGATTGGAAAATTTGAAAAAGACTTCATAAAGTATTTGTAAGAGTTGAAATAAAAGTAATACATAATTACTTAAATTTAAGTTTGTTCACTGTCTTACTAAGCTTTAGCATATACCAACATATTTAAATCTAATCTTTGATTCAGACATTGCTAAAATAAATATTTATTTAAACTTTATTAACCAGAGGTCAGCAAAATACAGCCAAGGGTCGAATCCAGCCACCCATTTATTTGTCATTGATGGCTAGTTTGCAATAGTGACATATTTGAATAGTGTAACTGCAACCTTATGGCCAGGAAATTTGAAAATACTTACTCTCTCGTCATTTGCAGTGAACATTTGCTGATTCCTGCTCAATTTATATTAATATTAGACATTCCTGGAATGTTAACCCAAAACTTCTAGTTGTCCTAACATCTCAATGCTTCCGGTTAATTATAGCAGCCCCAGGCTATGAAATCAGTCTCATTCTGATCCTATTTCCCTGGAATATCTAATCAAGAAAGGCCAATTGTCTACCTTATACATTTTTGTGAAATGGTAGAATTGCTGCCCTTTTCTCTTTCAGACTTTATCTGGCTGAACTAATTTACACACAAAGCTTAATTAGTTCCCTAACTGGCTCTCCTGTATGTTGTCCTAGCAACACTTGGAAAATGGCCACTTTCATTGCCTTTGAAAGAGGCTTATGCCGAAAGGCATAGAGTATTTTATAGGGAAATATATAGAAGTCTTGAGTAGAATAAAAGAGCCCTGACTTCTGGAAGCTTACCATAGAAATATATTGAAGAGTTTGAAAAGTAACAACTCTTTCTTATTAAACCACGGATTCTTCATCATAAAGAAATCCTTGCTTATGATTACAGAGTAAAGAGTAATTTTTGTACCCTCAACATCTTAGCTCATAGGATAGTAAATATCAGCTTCATTCAAAATTTCTGTCTCATGTGTCCTTAATAAAGTCAGAAGGTCAATTTACAAACATTTAATAAAGGCTTACTGTTTATCCTGCATTCAGAACATCAGTTCAGGGTGAGCAAGATATTGTCCCCAGCTCAACAATGTGGATATGTTTAAACAGGAGATGCATATTTTCCAAGGCGATGTGACATAATGGTCTACCCTACTTGTATTTTTCATGATGGGATTCACTTGGATAGGAAGATTGGAGCGGGTTCATTGAGAAAGTGACATTAAGCTGGACCTTAAAATGTGGGCAGGCCATTTGTGAAGTGAAAATGTCAAAGAAGTGTTTTCTAAACCCGGGAATAAATAAGCCAAATATGCACACTAGAGATGAATGGCTTTGGCGTTGCTAGCTTCTGAATACAATGTGGTTGCAAAATGCTGTCATTAATAATGCCCTAGTCAGTAACAAAACTATTTGGTCAGTCTTGTATTCAAGCTTCACTATTACATTTAAATGCTAGCTATTCATCTGCAAAATAAAATTCTGATTTGAAGAACTCATTAAAATAAAAAATTAATTAATAGATAATTTTTTTCTCATGGTATGGTTTTAGAGAAAGATGAACCTGCTTCTGCAACATTTTAAATATAACATTAACCCTAGCTGGTTTGGCCCAGTGGCAGAGCGTTGGCCTGCAGACTGAAGGGTCCCAGGTTTGATTCCAGTCAAGGGTACATGCTCGGGTTGCGCACTCACTCCTCGGGGGGGGGGGGGGTGGGGTGGGGGGGGGGGCGTGCAGGAGGCGGCCGATCAATGGTTCTCTCTCATCATTGATGTTTCTATCTCTCTCTCCCTTTCCCTTCCTCTTTGAAATAAATAAAAATATATTTTAAAAAATACATATATAACATTAACAGACACAATTCATTTACTCATTTATCCTGTTAGACTCTTTCTATTTTCTCAATAGTATTTTCTTGACAAAGTACAAATATTAGTATTTGAGGATATACACCATGAGTGCCATGAACATATTCATTTAAGTTTAAAACTAAAAAACAGGCCAGTCTTATGTTTTCTTAGGCCATATTTTATTAACAAAGAGCTATTTTTTCTAGGAGGTATTGATCTCATACCTGTGTTGCACACCAATCACACATAGAAAGTGCCTCTCACTCAGGAAGCCAGCTGAATTGAAGGAGCCACAATACCATCTAGTGTTAGCTGCATATAGTCTCTACTAACATAGCAAAGAATGGTAGGCTAAATTAACATGGAAACAAATCATGGAAAACTAGACCTGTGCCATCTTTGTCAAATTATCTAAGAAATAAATGTGTTCCTTGGCACTGAGTGCTTTCTGATTCTCTCCTTCCTGCTACTGAT
This sequence comes from Myotis yumanensis, assembly GCF_028538775.1. Lineage (NCBI taxonomy): Eukaryota > Metazoa > Chordata > Mammalia > Chiroptera > Vespertilionidae > Myotis > Myotis yumanensis. The sequence goes on from NW_027223772.1 coordinate 7,679,237, forward strand.
TTTTGAACCAAACTTGTCAAGAAAAAATTATCAGTCTCCTCAGTATGTAATGGTCTTCCATTTTGCTAAGACTGATCCCTCTCGGTAATAGCACATCAGATTATTAAATAATATTTCTTAGCAGTGTGATCTGTTGAATGAAGATTATGTGGCTCCCACAGTCATGCTACGCAGCAAAATCATCTGTGCTACAATTCAGCAATTATTCATCCCTGATTGTATTATCTATGCTAAAGTGATTATCATTGATTCTTGCCATTTGTCCTTCATTGCAGTCTAAAAATTGACATGTCCCCAAATTGGACTGAGCTCTTTTAAGAAGTTGTGTGTCTTGGGAAGTATTTAATCTAAAAGGAAATGAGGTCTCCTGCATGGAATTCATAAAAGGGAGTCATGTCCTTACACCTTGGGCTCCCTGAGTGCCAGACCCCTGTGCTATTAATTTATTTCTCCTGAAAATTGCTGTAGTGATTGCTTTCATTGATTGGGCGAACAATAAATATTTTGAACTGATTTATAGTAATACTGCTCCCTTCACTTGGTAACGTAAGCAATGTTTTCATAATCACATGCTGAGTTCTCTGGTTTCAGAAGGAGGTGTGTACATCTTCAACTAGCAAAGGTTTTGCCCACAAAGATACTAAAAACAAAAATGCTGATATCAGGTAACTGGCTTAAAATATCCTGATAAATTAAAATGATATTGATGAGATTGAATCTTCTGCTGCATCAGATTTTATGAGGGTTCAATGCATATCTTTTCTAACATTTTGACAGGTTTAAGATACAATTGACACATAATAAACTGCATACATTTAAAGCAGACAATTTGATCATGTTTGACATATGAATACTCACATGAATCCATCTTCACAAGATATTGAACATTTGCTTTATTCTCCACAAATTTCCTCCTGTCCTTGTGCAATCCCTCTCTCTGTCCTCCATCCCCAGGTGTTGTGGGCTGAATTATGCCTTCCCAACATACACATGGTGATGTCCTAGCTACTGGTGCCTCAGAATGCAATTGTATTTGGACATGGGGCCTTCAAAGAGGTGATTAAGCTACAGTGAGGCCCATAGGGTAGGCCCAAATGCGATCTGACTGTTGCCTTGTAAGTAGAGGAAATTGGACACAGAGAGACACCAGGGCCATATGTGCACAGAGGAAAGGCCACAAGAGGACACAGGAGAAAGCAGCCATCCGCAAACCAGCGAGAGAAACCTCAAGATGAAATCAAACCTGTCAGTAACTTGATCTCAGACTTTTGGCCTTGATAATTGAGAAAATAAATTTCTGTAGTTTAAGGCATCTCATCTGTGCTGTTTTGTTAGGGTAACCCTAGCATACGGATACACCAGACAACTGATAGCTATCTGTCACGATAGGTTAGATTGGATTTTCTAGAATTTATAAAAAAAAAAAAGGACTCTTTCGGGTATGGCTTCTTTGAAGTCTGTCCATGTTGTTGCTGTTTCAATAGATTCCTTTTTTATTACTGAGTAATAGTCCACTGAAAGGACATACCAGTTTTTCATCCATTTACCTATTGCTGGACATTTGTGTTATTTTTTGGTTGGGGATATTACAAATAAAGATGTCATAGACATTTATTGCAAGTACTGTTATAGATATGTAGGTTGTTGTTTTTTAACCCTCACCCAAGGCATGTTTTTGTTGATTTATAGAGAGAGGGAGAGAGAGAGAGAGAGAGAGAGAGAGAGAGAAAGAGAGAGAGAGAGAGATACATTGATGTGGAAGAAATACCTATCAGTTACCTCCCATACACGCTCCGACTGGGTGTTAAACCTGAAACCTTTTTGGTATACTGGATGATGCTCCAACCAACGGAGCCACCCAGCCAGGGTAATATGTGGGTTTTTTAATATTGGGTAATATCCAGAATTAAAAAGTCTGGATCACATGATAGGTGTATGTTTAACTTTGTAAGAAACTGCAACACTTTTTTCCCCAAATTGTACATTCTCACCAGCAGTCTTTGAATGTTCCAATTGTTTCCTATCCTTGCCAAAAATTAATATGATCGATCTTTTTTTTATTTTTCTTAATATTTTTATTGATTTCAGAGAGGGAGAGAGAGATAGAAACATTGATGTTCAGCGATAATCATTGATTGGCTGCCTCCTGCATGGCCCCTGTTAGGATCAAGACCACAATCTGGGCATGTATCCTGACAGGTAATAAACTGTGACCTCCTGGTTCATAGGTTGACACTCAACCACTGAACCATGCCAGCCATCCTGCTCAATCTTTCTACATTTTATACTTTGTAGTAGGTATATGATAGCATGTCACTGTGTTTTAAAAATTGCATTATACTAAGACGGTGTTGAGCATCTTTTCATGGGCTTACTTGCTAAAGTTGTATCTTCTTTGGTGAAGTGTCTAATCCAACATTTTCTTTTGCATTGTTATTGCATTGTATTTTCTTATTACTAAGTTTTGATAATTCTTTATATATTCTCATAATGAGTCTCTTATCAAATAGGTGATTTGCAAATGTGTCCTCCCATCTGTGGCTTATCTTTTCATTCTCTTATTAATGTCTCACAGAGCAGAACCTTTTAATTACAATTAAGTCAGTTTATCAGCTTGTTTTTTTATGGGTCACACTTTTGGTTTTACATCTGGGAATCCTTTGCCCAACCTCAAGTCAAAAGATTTTCTCATATATTCTCCTAGGACTTCTATAGTTTTAGGTTTTAAGTTTATGTCTACAATCCATTTTGAATTAATTTTAATAAATAAAAATGTTTGCTTTTATATGTAAAATCAATGAAGGAATAATGCTTTTTGTCTTAAATATTCTGCCACCACACTTACCTGTTTCAATAGTCTTTATAACTCTTTCCTCTTTTTTCACATCCTTTATCCAAGCTTTAGATCCCACCCCCTTCTAAGCCATCATGCTTCTTGCTGTGTCAGCAATATTAACATGGTTCAAACCTTTCTCTCCCAGTTCCTTTCCTTCACATACATGCAAGTCTCTTCAATTAGAAATAAAAAGTAAAACACTTTCTTTGAACCTACATAGCTTTGTAAAGACTTAATATTAATTTGCATTGTTGTTCCCTACAAAATTGTTCTCTTGAAAGAATGATCTATTTTCTCATTTTTCTCTCCTGCTCCCCGAAACTCCCAGAGGTCTGCCCTAGTCGCTGCAGTAAAACTGCTCTTATACCCGCATTTGTGATTTCCCTTTGCCAGGTTCACAGGTCCCATTTCGCCTTTCAGTACACAGGCTCTCTGGGAGGCGTTTGCACTGCTGACCTCTCCCCATGGCCGGAATTTCCTAAGCCTGTGGGAATCCACTCTGCGGAGTCCCCTCCTACCTGTACTACCTTCCTTAGTCTTCTGCTATGCCTCCCTCTTCTCCTTCTCTCTGTTACTTTAAACATGTTTTCCCTTACATTTTCTTCTCATTCTATACACTGGACCGGTGATCATATACAAATCAAGGGTTCTACTGCCACCTTCAAAACAATCAATCTCTATGTATATTTCAGGGCCAATTATAACCAGACCTTTATAATCAATTTTCTACTGTATATTTTCAGCAGGAATATCAAGCACAATATATTTCAAACTTGACTAATTCTTCGTTTATCCAAACACATGGCTCATTCTGTATTTCTTGTGCTGGCTTAGGACTCACCCTATAACCTTAATCAGAAACCTGTGATTCATCCTTAACCACTTCCTCTCCTGCACTCTCCATGAAAAATAAGAAAGGTTTTTCAGTTACCTCTTAGGTATCCCATCCACGCTCCCTCTCTATACCCACTATTTCTACCCTCATTACGTCTCATCTGAAGTTTTGAAAGAGACTTCAAATAGTTCCACAGACTGTAGTCCTTATCTACAAATTCTAATTTGTATTCTGATGCCCGAGTAAACTTTCTGAATGGAAAATCTGTCCTTGGAAACAATGTGTAAAAGCATGGATCTCTACTACGGTAGGCAAAATTGCACGCAATCTCATACAACATAATATGCCTTCCGTAACTGGAGTACTCTATATTTGCCAGGCTTTTTCTTAAATCTTGTCACTAGCAATAATTCCTCTACACAAATTCTAAGCTCCATCCATATCTATCTTCTTAAAGTTTCCTGAACATGGCATTTTAATATACACCAGACCTTAATCCATGTGCATCTCTAAATATTCTTTGCTTTCTTATCCATTAGTGATCAACATATCCTGAAAAGGGTTATCTTTTTATCTTTATTTCTAATCCTCACCTGAGGATGTGTGTGTGTGTGTGTGTGTGTGTGTGTGTTAAATATATTTTTATTGATTTCAGAGAGGAAGGGAAAGGAAGAGAGAGATAGAAACATCAATGATGAAAGAGAATCACTGATAGGCTGTCTCCTGCATGCCCTGCACTGGGGATCAAGCCAGCAACCTGGGCATGTTCCCTTGACTGAAATTGAACCCAGGACCCTTCAGGCTGCAGGCCGGTGCTCTATCCACTGAGCCCAACTGGCTAGGGCAAGGATATGTTTTTTTTTTATTTTAGAGAGAGAAGCAGGAAGTGGGGGAGGAACACTGATGTGAGAGATATCCATCAGTTGCCTCCCTTCGACACTCTGACCCAGATATAAGTGAATGTAGAATAAACAGTACTTTCTTTAGGCCTCTGTTCCCTACTTATGAATGAATTGTAATCATTGATTAGGTAATATGTATTACTTTGTATTTTGTGGGATCTATAATTTTATGTTGGCGATAAGAGAAGACAAGTTTCAGAAACTTAACCATTCTTTGTACACTGTTTCTGATAGAACAAATGGCAATAATTTATTTAATATTTGTCTCCTCCAGGGTTGCAGACCTCCTGAAGGCATGGCTTTGCCTGCCTTGGTCACTCTGTACTTCTATCACTTAACAGAGTAGCTTTTTTTTTTTTTGTTTTTTTTTTTTTTTGTTTTTTGTTTTTTGTTTTTTGTTTTTTGTTTTTTGTTTTTTTTTTATTTTCCTCTTAAAGTATTACAAAGGGTATTACATAAGTATCCTTTTTCCCCCCCCCCGCCCTTGACAAACCACTACCCTCCCTTACCCCCCAGTGTCTTATGTCCATTAGTTATGCAACAGAGTAGCTCTTTAAAATAAATAAATTAACGGGTAAAATGTTCTATATTATTTGCCTAAAAACAGGGATAGAATAAATAAACATCACATTAAATTAATCACAACCGTTTATATTGATTCTTTTTTAAAAAAAATTTGGAACCACTGTGAATGTTACAAATAGTCAAATTTAAACTTAACTAAATAACAATTCCTTTCCACTTAGAGCTGTTTTTATTATTTCTGATCTTGTGAGTTTTGAGTCACAGAATGTAACAAAAATGATAGTATTAACGTTCCAAAAGATATATTATTTTTCTGGATTGAGGGCAATCTGGTAATGTTTAATTGATAATAAATAGATTCTAAAACATGTGTGTATTCTCTTAAGGGTGGTCTTCCGCCCTGAATAAACTCAGGGATCCAGCTCCCTTCATCTCTGGCTGTACCATCTCCTTGGCTTGATCTCCATTTGTATCCAGTTGGCAGAGGAGAAAAGCATGAGGGAAATTTTGTCACAGTGTTTTGTGATCTATGTAGGAAAGAGGTTTATACCACGAGCACTCAGACCCACTGATGAGAATTTAGATATATGGCCATTTCAACAGCAAGGGGGCTGGGAAATGTAGATTGACTGCCACTCCAAAGATCTGGACAAAGGATTTAAATAGACAATTGGTACTCACTTTTCTTATATTATAACTAGAGGCCCAGTGCACAAAATTCATGCATAGGTGTGGTCCCTCGGGGTGGCCTGTGGAGATCAGGCCTAGCTTACACCCCCAGCCTCGCAGCCCCACAGCCCCACCTGGAACCCCACTTTGGCCTGGCGCTGCCCACTCCCTATGCCCCCTACTGCTGCCACTAGTTACCATCTGCAAGGTGATTGGCAGGCCGCCTTGGTCTGGCACTGCCCGCTTACCTGCTCCACCATCCTGCCGCAGTTATGCTCTCGTTGGGGCTCATCATGGCTGGCAGTGCCTCTACTGCTGCCCGCTGCCAGTGCCACATTGCCAATGCCTGCCATGTCCCACGCCACCCCCTGGTGGTCAGCACACATTATAGCAAGTGGTCGAACTCCCGGGCAATGACTATCTGAGGAGACAATTTGCATATTGGGCTTTTATTATATAGGATTCTGTAATCTATAGTTCTACATGAAATAATACAGATAATGTTTCAGTAGGAGGATGAGCAGCTACCCTTCTACATTTACTCGGGTCTTTCAACTGCTCTCAACCCACCTCCAAGAGTGGGCAATTTTTCCTTGATGACCTGAGGGTGTGTGAAAATAAACTGAAGTCATCCTGAGAATTTCAGTATGGGAGTACCAATGATATTCTAATGATGCTGTGTCACGTTTTCTCATTTCCTTAGAAAGCTCATCAATGGAAGGTTCAGTATTGCTAATTCAATCCCAGCCTCTGTACTAATTCACATTATTTCCATTAGAAGTTCTATTCATTACAGAAACTGGATAAGCATAAAAAACAGAATTGGAAAGACACTTAAATTGACTGTAAGGAGTCAGTGGCTTTTATATTCCCCTTATTATCTTCAAATGCCAACAGATCCTTCAGTAATGGGCACTGGCACTTGTTGGTTTCCACGATCATTTCACATTTGCTCAAAAGTCAATTAAAATAATCATCTTGATTAAAATAATTGAAGGTCACCTATAAACTGATTTGTTGTGTGTATTCTCTTTATGAAGAAAAAACTGTAGCAAATGTTGGGATATTTTCTTATATATAAAGGAAAATTTAAAAAAGGAGACAAATAATATAAATAAAGAGGAAAATCATTGTGAAATTCTATTATGTTATTTTTTAATTGCTCTTAAAATTTAGATTGATCAGTCTAATGCTCATTTTATAAACTTTCATATAGAGGTCCTTACCCATGATTTTTTTATTTGAACCAATTTTTTTTTAGCCAATTAAGTTTTAATTCTCTTAGGAATCATGTCACTCTTTTTCAAAATTATGTCCCCTATAACCTCTGTGCTGAGTACACTTTAGATACTCAATAACTTATTTTAAATGTTAAATATGTAAAAGAACTTGAGCTTGGCCGGCATTGCTCAGTGGTAGAGAGTTGATCTATGAACAAGGAGGTTATGGTTTGATTCCCAGTCAGGGCATTTGCCTGGCTTGTGGGCTCAATCCCCAGTGTGGGCGTGCAGGAGACAGCCAATCAATAATTATCTCTCATCATTGATGCTTCTCACTCTCTCTCCCTCTCCCTTCCTCTTTGAAATCAATAAAATTATTTTTTCAAAAACTTGATTTCAAATATTAGATTTATCTTGCCACACATCCATAACAATATTTTCTCTCTCTCACACACACACATACACACAAAAGCACACACATGTGCGCTCGCGCATGCACACACACACACACACACACACACTTCTACCTCACAAGTATTTTCTTTGTAATTTTACAATAGGCATTCTAGGTTTCAATTATTTAAGTTTATTTTTTTCCTGCAGACTGGTAAATTTAAAGAGTCTTTCATAATACCAATACCATTATTGTCAATCTTCGATAAGAGTAAGAAGTTTTATGGACACATGACAACTATTTTTATCTCAAAATATCATTAATAAATTTTGAAAAAAGAAAAAATATTCACAAGGCTAAGAATATACTTTAAAGGAGATTACATTTAGCAAACATATTTTTCCTTAACACAAGAGCAAGTAGTATTTTATGACTGCAAAATACATAAGATTATTTTCTATAAAAGCTAACATAAAATTATTAAAAAATGTAATCACACTTTTTTGAACCATTATAATAATACTACTCTAATAATTTTTCCATTATAATTATGTGGTTTTCCCAAAATGTTTTCTATTTTCCACTTCTAATATTTTAATATTCCATTATGTGCATATTATTGTGCATGCACACACACCATAAGTATCCTACTTCTCTTGTCATTCTCATTGCCTTAATTATCACCATCACTCTGCCACCACCTCTCAAAATTAAGATTATAGAAAGACAAATCAGAATGTGACTTATCAAGGCACACCTCTCATATGACAAAACATACTGCATTTTGAACGTTTTGAGATCATTCTCAGCAGGCCTGGGACAACGGCCCTTCTAACGTGTGCCCCCTGAGGAAGTAGCCGTCATATAAAATACTTAAGATCAGGCATATCTGGGAAATTGTGACAAATATATTTAATGGCTGAGCGCACATCTTTTTTCATTATCCAAGTATCCTTCAGTCAAATTCAAAGAAAATTCCTCTTAGAAACCTTTTGGTACAGCAAGACCCAGTCACATATGAATTTATACCCAATCTGTATTCCTGCTACTCGTTCATTATCTTTTCATTTTTATTCAAGTGGACTCCATGCCATTGGTATTCACTATTACTGAGAACTAGATAAAATAAAAAAATGAGTTTATTTTGACAATTCCATTATTGGTGTGCTTATTCTAGGTAAACACAGAGTTCCTCTATGTTGATGCAGATGATGAAAATAAATAAACCACCAATAATAAATACTGCAAAATTTTTCATTGTTAAGTGAATTTTTATATGCTATGGGTCAAACTATTGTCTCAAAACAAAACTTCAAAAATGTCATAGAGAACATCAGCAGTGTCATAGGTAGAGTTCTGCGGTCCCCCCAGGATTCTGATCTCCTGGTTCTTTGATCCGGCACTAAGGTTGATACTGTTATGAAGGGACTTTGCAGGTGAGGTTAAGGTTCCTAATCAGTTGACATTTAAATAAGATTACCCTGGATTTTCTGGTGTGTTGATGTAATCATATGAGCCCTTAAACATAGAAAAGGAAGGCCAAGGAGACAGAGATGAAGCAGAGGAACATGGAACTGAATTCTGTCAACAGGGTGAGTGAGCTTGGGAGCAGATCCTCCCTCAGAGTCTCCAAAAAGGAATAAACTCTTGCTGATATCTTGATTTTGGCCTTGAAGGACTCTAACCAGAGAACCAAAATCAGCAACTCTGTATCCTGCCCCAAAGAAACTGTGAGATAATAAATATTTTTTGTTAAAAAAAAAACAACACAGAAAACTAAGTTTGTGGTAATTTGCTATAGCACCAACAAAAACCTAATACAGGCTATTCCTAAACTGTGTGTGTGTGTGTGTGTGTGTGTGTGTGTGTGTGTGTGTTTAATTCGGTATCCCTAACACTTAGAGGCTGGCACATAGATTTCTGTGCATAAATATTTGACAGATAATGTTTTTTAATTCCAGCAATTACATTAGACTCTAATTAGAGCCTAAAGTAAGGCAAAATCATGCTAAGTCTAGCCAGACTGTTAATATTTATCTGCTTGTACATAATCAAACTATCTTTATAACATTCTAAAGTGAAGAGTTTGATACTTTCATGTTACACTTAAGGAAAAGACAAAAGCTAACAAGATAATATTTTATTAATAACAAGATGGATATTTCAAAAAGATCCAAGCTATCTTATTTTTTAAGTCTTTGAAAGAACATGTGGTATTGTTTAGTCATGGTAATAAAAAACAGAATCTCTGAAAGAGATTCAATATTACCCTGGAAAAAAGGAAATGCATGAATAGGGCAAATCCTTTAAAAAACTAAATATAGTCATTCACAGAAATGAGAAATGCTGTGAAAGAACGCGATGTCTGCTTTTATAATTAATGTAGATTAAAGCCAGAGTTATAATCATCATCTTCCAATTAAAATCTCGAGTATAATAGAATCTGCTAAACTGCCAAGAACCAAGATACCCAAGCACAAAGTGAGCTGTGTTAGGTGAAGAATGTGTAAACACATTCATCCTCTGCCTTCAAAAGCCAACTCATTTCATCAAGCTCCCAGTGAAGAGCTGAAACCATTAACTGTAACAGGGGCTAATTATCTGGCATCCCCTATTTTGGTGAATGCCAACTTATCTACCTATGAACCTGCAGTTGGGTTAAACTGTTACACATATTCAAGGCCTTCTAGTGACCAATGAGTCTTTGGAAAGAAAATACTGGCCTGAAGAAAAGACATTACCCTCCTGTCCTAACATATTTGAAGTTTTGAATGTGACCTGTCCCATTCACCCTATGAGCTGAAGGTCACTTGAAAAATGACATCTTAGAAAAGGAAGATCAGCTGGTTCACAGCCACAGCGGGGTGTGAAGTTGGGAAACAGGACGTTGTTGGATGCACTAGGTAGACATCCCCAATATGTGAGAACACCGAGGGGTGCTTGGAAATGCAGCTTTGCCTCCGCCCGGTTTCTGTTAGATGTTTTCCCAAGTCACTTGTGCCCGAGCACAGAGAGGATGCCAGTCAAAGACAGCTGCAGTGTGAGGCCTATTTTCGGCTTAGTCTGGACCTGGAGATGAATGAAATCCCCTAAAAAAATGTTCACCTGAGAATATTTTTCTGACTCTTTCTCTAGGGAAATCTCAGTGTAGGACCACTGGGCCCAGAATTTGGGATAAGAAGGACAGCTGAGGAAATACATAAGGGGAGAGGAGGTAAATGTTAATATTAAAGGTGGTTATGCAAACATTAAAGAGGTTACATGTGATGAAAATGTTGAGTGGAAAGCAAATTAATTTTTACTTGGCAGATCATGTTTTGCTGATTCTGACATTTTACCTATTCCCTCCCACAAAAGTTCTAGACTAAAGACACAACCAATTACTCTGATTAAGATAATGAATTGAGAATTTTTGCATTTTTTATGATACTATTCCCCAACAAAAGTCCCCTTACCTGATTTTTTTTCTCTCTTGTTCCATCCCATTAGACTTTATATGAATTTTTAAAACCCAGTGATCATGCTTAATCTTTTTTCACATAGTAGTTAATAATGTTTGGCAAATAGAGGAAGTTTAAAAGATGAATTGTATTCTAAATATATATGCATGGAATAAGAAAACTTGCCAGTAGGAGAAAGGAAGCCTTATCTCTTATCTCCCAGTTCCATTATGCACCAGACTGGGGATAGTCAGGATGTAGTACCCGTGATGACTCTATTCAATTGTCCCCATTGGACATCACTAATCTATCACAATAGTTTCCCGTTGGAATGACAACAGCATCCGTCTCAATACAGAAATCCACATAGTCCCACTTAACTGATTGCACGTGTCATGTGAAATAAAAGCAATAGACCTATCATGGAATGTCTTAGTTTTTCATTGAGAGATAAGGAAGCCAAGGATCAAAGAGTAACTACTGTAGACATAGACACAAAATTAGTAAGTGAAGGAAATGGAATTGTAATCCAATTCTGTATGCTTCCAGGCCAAAAAAAAAAAATCTATTAGAATATTTCATGATGTGCTCCTACGGAGACCGGTTTCTGATTTCAGACATAATTGGTTCATCTTTTTCTTTACAACTTAGTATTTCCATAAACTGCACCTGGTCACCTGTGTCTCTGAGTACCCTCAATAAGTAAAATAAGATCATCACAATCCCTGCTCAATTATGCTTTTATCAGAAGTACATGCGATGATATCTGGAAACTGCTTGTCCCAGTACCTCATACCCCGTAAATGCTCATTAGAAGTTATCATCAACAATAAAAAAATGTTATTGTCAGCTGCTACTCTTGGTAGAAGAAACCAGTACTATAATGCAAATATACAAATGGGAATTATGATTGCATACCAGAATAGTAAAAAACCAATTACTCACTTCAAAGAATAGAGGCAGTTAAGCATCTTGAACATTTTTGTCTGCATTGGTTCCAAACATATTCTCCTACCACGGACAAGTGCTCAAGACTCATTGAAATAGCATGTAAATGGCCTATGCTTCTGAAAGAATGCTGGGAATGTGTAAGTGGGTAGTGTAACATATAATGGATAATGTTCAGTTTGTCTGAAAAGCTGGAGAGTTTCTTGTGTCAGGAATCACTCCAAGGTGGCAGGGAACAAAGATGAAAGTGAATTCCTTTTGCTTTTGCTTTTGCTTTGGGCACTCACAGCGCTGTGTAAATTCCAGAGGGGCTGTGGACAATGCACTGGTAAGCCCTGGGGTGGGTGGGGGTGGTGGCAGCACCTCAGAGAAACTCCGAGGTGGCGCTCATCAGTTGGAATGGGAGGAAGCCCCAGGAACCCTGAAGAGTTATGCAGGAGTCATTCCATACAAAAGCAAGAAATGGGAGGATCACAGGGCAGGACCCCATGGCCATGCTGCAATCTGCTCTTCTGAAGGCGCCTATTAAATGACAAGGGCGACACTGAAAAATGCTAAGATCTCACCGAACGCTGGGCATCCTGTGTTGGAATATGGCCGCATGGATATACACTACAGCCATCAAAAGAAGCTACAGGAGGGGATTGTCAAGAGCGGGGAAGAAAAAAAAAAAAAAAAGGACACATATGTAATACCCTTTGTAATACTTTAAGCAATAAAAAAAAAAAAAAAGAAGAAGCTACAGGGACATATGACAAGCCACTCAGAATTCTCAGCATCAAGAGGCTTTTAGAAGGGGAGAATTAAGCTCATTTTCACCTTTATTCAGTGATTCTTTTTTAAACTTGGAGGAAATAGCTACCACTGTCAGTATCTAGCAATAGAGGCCAGGTATGGACAAAGTGCGAGGGAAAGGAAAACTGGCAAGCAGCACAAAAAAGTGATTATTATAACACCTCCGGTTGGAAAATCAGAACCAGAAGGGTCATGAGACTCATTTCCCAGAAAACTAAAGTCCAGAAAGGTAATGTGACGTGCACAGTCAGATAGTGGCAGACTGACACTGAACCGTCAGCCCCCCTCCTGGCTTTCCAATGTCACACCAGTGTCACATGGCGGCATGCATCACCTCCTTTGGCTCAGGAGGTAGGACAAATTCTGATGGTCCCCAAGGTCCTCACCCCCTGATGGGACAGACCTTCTCCATTCACCCTATGCACTTCCAGTTATTTAATTTAAAACTAGTTTAGGCAATACCCTGAAGGGTTTTTCCAGATGTAATTAAGATCCCCAATCAGTTGACTTTAAGATAAGGAGAATATTCCCTGTGTATCTGACGTAATCAGATGGGCCTTTAAAAGATGCTAGAGTAGACTTTCCCTGGTCAGAGAGTTGCAAAGCATGACAGTAATTTGACATGAAAATGCATTACAGACTGAATTCAGTTTTCCCCAAATTAAGATTGTGAAACCGTAACCGCCATTGTGACTGTATTTGGAGACAGGGCCTCTAAGGAGATGATAAAGGTTAAAACAGGTCATAAGTGTGGGGCCTTAATTTGTTGTAATTATTGTCTTCAAAAGAGCAAGAGAAATCAGAGACCACCCCCGGTTCTCACACACGCAACGAAAAGGCCATGTGAGGCCAGAGCAAGAAGGCGGCCATCTACATGCCAGGAAGTGGGCCCTCACCAGAAACCAACCCTGCCAACACATTGATCTTGGACTTCTACCCTCCAGAACCGTGGGAACATAAATCTCTTGTTTAAGCCACCCAGTTGGTAGAATGCTGTTATGGCAGCCCTAGCAGACTATTACAGAAAGATTCTCCATGGCAGGCTTTGCTGACTGAGAGGGTCATGTGAACAAAAATATGGAAGGTGACCTCCAGCTGACAGGCATCAAAGAAAGAGAAACCTCAATCCTACATCTGCAAGGAGATGAGTTCGGACTCATTCAAACGTGCGTGGAAGAGAACCTCAGGATCCAGACCAAGGCAAAACCTACTGACACCTAGATTTCAGCCGTGTGAGGATCTGAGCAGGAAATCCAGGCACAACACACCCGATGTCCACCCTACAGAACTGAGTCAATAAACAAGTTTTGTTTTCAGTTGCTAAAATTGTGGTAATGTTTGCAAAGTGAAAGAAAAGTAATACACCCAGGATTCTAATTCTATTTTTTAAGAACAGCTTTATCAGGGGATAATTGATATACAAAAAACTGTGTGGCCCTGGATGGTGTGGCTCAGTTGGTTCGAGTGTTGTCCAATACATCGAAAGGTCGACCCAGTAAAGGCACATACCTAGGTTACGTGTTTGATCCCCTATTGGGTATGTATGGGAGGCAACTGATCAGTGTTTCTCTCTCACATTGATGTTTCTCTCCCTCCCTTTCCCTCTCTCTAAAAATCAATGAACATATTCTCAAGTGAGGTTTAGCAAAAAACAACAAAACATTGCACATATTTAATGTGTACAATTTGATAAGTTTGAAACTATGCATACACTTGTGAAACCATAAACACACTCAAGGTAATGGACATATTTTACATTTTATGTATCTATAACCCTCCAGAAGAAGGATTCAGAGATATTTTTCTGGAGAGAAGCGACTTGCATTTCTTAAAGTCCTATGGGGTATGGGCTGTAGCCACCTAGATTATGAAATGGATATCTATCAACAGCCTCAGGACACATTCCCCCACCAGGCCTTAAGTTTCAAGGTCATAGATTACTTATGTCATTGAGATGTGACAGATCATATTATTTTGCTGCTCCTAGAATATTGTAAAATACATTTTTGATAGCCCATAGGCTTGAGAAATTAACTCAGATGGGACATTTTGTTTACATTAATAAATTAGATTCATAACCACAAGCGGTGACAAGAGGGGCAGGGGTGGCGTTAGTAGGAGTGCGGAGTCCTCTAATGAATTCAATGCCCTGCAGTACCTGAGTCCCAATTGATACAGAAAAGGGTCGATGATGATTTAATTTAAAAGTTCCCTGCGCTTTATCTTTCATGTTTAATTATAGTTAGTTCATTAATTACCTTCTTGAGAAGTGAGACTGGAAAGAGAATTAAATGGTATTTTAAAAAGCTAATTTTGCCAACAATTAAATGAAGCCAAATATAATAGATAATGGCTGTAACAACCGGTCCTGAGGCATTGCTCTTTAGAAAAATTGTTGTTCAGACTTTGATGCTATGCGGGAAGAGAAACTCCCTCCAAAACTTTAAGTAAGCATGAAAACGTCAAAATAAAGACATTTAAGCTTTTCATAAAATTTGACTCAAGCTGAAAGTGGCAACTTTAGCAATACAAATTCCAATATTGTTTCTGGAAGCAAAATATGGTTGATGATGATCAGGTCTGAAAGTTGGGATGTAATAGATTTCAACCATCATGGAAACATGGATTTGAAAAAGGTAGTGGCACTTGCATGACTCTTGTGTCTTGTCAAGGGAAGCCTAGCTGTCTTGAACCTCTCTTTCTAGTGCACAGATGTGTCTTTCAAAATTTTCAAGTTGGAACCACATGGTAAAGCGAGTCTGACCTGGTTTTAGAATGTCATTATCAAACCCCTGCTTGGTGACAGGCACTGGGCTCAGTGTTAGAGCACCCTCGCGTCTCACAGGACTGGTGCCAGGAACACATTCTGAGACATCTACTGACTCTGGGGCGATGGGCATGTTGATAATTGGATGCTTCAAGTGGGAATTACCTGCTTCACATACCAGCCACCAAATGAAGTTTACCTTGCTTATTGCCTTGTGTCCACAGATCTGCTTCTGCCAAGGTGCCCGATTAGACCCGAGGAGAAAGAACAGGACCCGACGCAGGATGCGGTGAATTTATGATACTTTAAATCTAATTCTTTCCTGGTCACAAAGGCAGGCAGAGGAATTATAATGGCCTCGTGTGTTTTTTCTTTAATTGCTTCAAATACATTTGAACATAGGCGGATAAAGGTCTCCTTGGCTGTGAGTTTCTCTGGAGCCTCTTAAATTTGCATTTCCCAGCTTTAGGACAGTGCCTGGCACACGGAAATTATGAATGAGTATAGTAGTCTGGTTATATGAGTGGGTTTAAAATAATTAATATAATAAAACAATATATAAGCGATACTCAAGACTATACATTTTTATGAATGTCAATAAAAGCATCTACCCTGACATCTCTTTTTCACTCAGTGGAAATTCTAAAAATGTTATTCCGTTGACATAGTGCCTGCCTCTTCTCATCATTCATGATGATGCATCTTTGTCTCTCATTTTCTGGGTGGAAGCTATTGGCATTTTTCTATGGAAGATTTTCAGGGATTATACATCTTCACAGTTTGGTGTGTTCTTCGATAGAGAAATGTGCGGCATTGATCTGATAGTTGTAAAACACTAGAGATTTACTGTCTTTGTCTTTTGTGGATAAGGAGAAATAGCTCCTCTTTGCTAAATACTAAATAAAAGTTATTTTTCTACATAAATATTATCAGCCATGGCATTTATCTTCTTGATAAGTGTGGAAATAGATTTATCTTGGAGAACTTCATCAAAGCAGGCAACTCAAGGCCAATAAACACCTTAAAGAACTCATTAATCTCTATGAATTGAAAATAAATCTGATAGGAATGTATCTATTTTAAATTTATTCATTTTTAAAAGAGCATTCTTTTCTGATTTTATTTTTATTACAAAATAAATACAATGTCATTTTCTCTAATTAAAGATTACTTCTCTATTTTCAAAAAATATATAATATTTACATATAACTTATCCTCACCCAGAGATAAAAGCTAGTATTATTATATGTTTTTAATATTTTCCTATATAAAAATGTATATTTATAAGACAGATAATATTCTGTGAATGTCATTTGCAAGTCTATTAAAAAACAAAATTGTAATTTCATCACCAAGTTCCTGTGTCAATAAATACTGGCTTAAAAGGCATTGTGGGAACTTAACTACAATTTATTTAACCATCTGCCTGAAGGAAATGTAGATTATTTACAGTGCTTGGTTGTAATGAATAACACTGCAGTGAATATTTATGACTCTGTATCTGGTACACCCTGAACTGGAATGCTAGCATCCCTGCCAACTAGTTTCATGCTTTGGGGGTACTTTCTATTTATTCTCCCCAAAAAGAGGTAGAATAATTTTTAAAAATGAAGTTCTTAATACCTAATGTCAAATTGTTTTCACAGAAACCTATACATACTTAAACCCACCATCTGTAGTATAGGGGTGTGCTAATACAATTTAATATTTCATTTGAATAATGATGTTTCTCCTTGGAAATTCAACAACTTACTACATTTCCAAGTAAAGACCATAACGTATGCTTTGGTATAATGTTTTAAGTGAAAGCACAAGTTTATTGCATATCCTTTTCCTCCCTGGTGACAAACGAAGGAATTTTTAAGAGATAAATTAAAATCATACATTTATATCTAAAATAAATCATGAAATCATCTTGCATAAGTACTATCTTACTTCCAAGAGGAAATAAATTAATGACAGGTTGTGTATATACACACACACGTATATATACACATATATTCTCTCTCTCCCTCTCTCTACACACACACACACACACACACACACACACACACACACGTTAGATATGTTTGTAGAAGTACCTTTTTCTTTTTCCAAAATTAGGATCATACCCAATGTATTATTTGGGCCTTAACATCAAACACTTAATGGACACTTTTCCTTTTGGCTTTTATAACTCCCTTTTGAAGATGACAAAATGTTCACTTATTCCAACATGTCCAGTTCACATTTCCTAAGTCAGCAATCTCAACTAATACAAAAATCAGTATTTTGAATATACTATAGTCTCTTTCTATTTATATTCTTTTTAGCATCATCAGAAAAGGCCACGAATTGAATATGATGCAAACCTGTTTTTTCTTGTGAAGCTACCTCTACACTGAATTTTTAAAAGTTCTGGGTTATGAACAAAATTGCAGTAAAATCAGTTTTACCTGTGATTTATTTTAAAAGGAAGAGAAAGAAATTTTGCACTTTTGTTGTTAACTGTCTCTGGATAGTGAGTTGGAGTGTGAAGAGGGGAATATCTAATGTCAAATTGTTTTCCCAGAATCTTATACATATTTACACCTGCCTTTAGTTCCTTTAGTTCCATCAACTAAACTAGGGCCAGCATCCTCAGATTAGATTATGAGTCTTTATTTTAATCAATGACGATGCTGCACAAATGAAGTGTGCATGCTTACTACCTGTGGTTAAACCTTGACAACAGGATGCTGAGTGACAGAGGCCAGGCACAGGACACTCAGCTTGCCCTCTTCCTCTTCTAGGTGTGGTGTCCTTTTTCCTTATCACTCTGAAAGTATTGTAGCTAAGCATGATTACTCCAAAAGTGAGGGGCATAATTGAACATTGTTCACATGTGAAAAATTCTCCAGAACCTGCAACAGCTATCCATAGGTGCCTACACAGACACCCCTGTACCATCCCTAAATCTCATGAATTATCACATATATCCTTCATCTCCAATTACTGCTCTAACCCCACCTCCGGCTGTCCCCACCCACCCAATGCTCACCTTGCAATATGAGTCACACCTGCAATCTCTTGCCCACAGGGTGTTGCAGGACTTAACCTTCAGCTGTAAATATGTATTTTTTAAAATCTATTCTTCTTGTAATGGGCACATTGGTCAGACCCATGGGACCAGTACTTCTACTGAAATCAGCTAGTCCCATCACTGCCTGTAATCAGTGATGCCCATCACTCATCAAAGTCAGCACCTGGGAAACTGGACCATGGCGGCTATTTTTCTTTCACCTGAATATTTTCTCCACCATTTTCCGTTATTTCTCTCCTGGGGATCTGCGAACAGGTCAACCTAATAATCTGGTTCTTAATCTTAAGCCAAGAAATACTCTCTTTACTTTTAACATAGTCATGCATTGAGTAACTGTGTCTTAGGAAAATTGGAAATAGGAGTGTGAGGCCCAACAAAGTGCTTCCAGATAAACCTGTTCCCTGAGGAATCACACACACACACACACACACACACACACACACAAGATTTAAGCATTTTTATGAATAGTTATGTGTTTTTAATTTATAAATTACTAAAAGGAGAAAAGAACAAATAGACAATAAAAAGAGAAGTTGGTGTTGGCAGGATTCCAGTTTTCAAATATATTTTGATTAAAATAATGCAAATGATGTGCTGAAAAAATAAAAGTGTAGGAAGTAAAAATCAAGTATTTTAAGTTCCTCTGCATAATAATTCTTGCTTATTATTTTGTCTGTACCTTTTTAGTTTTCTTTTACAAATCACATATTGTTTTTATAGGCTTTATTAGCCTCTTTCAAATGCCTTATAAATATATTTTCCTTATTCCTTTATATCTTGTATGTGTATATGTGTTGTAGTGTGTGTGTTTTTCTTTTGTGACTCAAAGGTTTTGTGTTATGCTTTGAAAAGCATTTTCTAGTCCTATCATTATGATTTTTTGGTTGTAATTTGCATGTGGTGGTAGAGCAAAGGGTGATAGAAACCTTTCCTTTTTTATTACAGGCTTTTTACAGACACTGAAATCAATTGCCCCTGGGAAAAGAATGACATTGCATTTAATGGAGCTGAACATGTTTGGAATCATCAAGTACAAGTTCAATTAACCAGAAAATTGATAGCCCCATAAATTTATACAGAAGCCTCTCAATGAACCTACCTACAATTCATGAGCACTTGGCAAAAAGGACACTTACAGAAAGAATCCACAGATTTAAGATTTATAAATGTTGTAAACTATGTTGTAAAATATATGCATGTACATGCATACACACACGCACACACATGCACAAACATACATTTGAAGACTTAAAAATGGGTTCTTAACTTTCCTCAGAAAAACTCAAGACATTATTAGGTTTTATATATTTTATTTCCATTTTGCCGGGGGTCTTGATCTGGCATCTAGAAGGGTTCAGAAACTTGGAGAAGGCACTGCATAAATTAAATAAGAGTCCAGAGACAAAACATAATTTTGGAAGGCATTTGTGGGCCAGAGGAGCTTGGCTAAAGAAACCAAGTTCTCCTTGTCTCAGGACCCCTTGCTATTTATTAACACAATTTGTCCTAAGGCGAGGTAGATATACATCAAAGGCCAAGGTTTGTATACAGAAGCATTGTCAGATTGGAGAAAATTGCCTCCAGCTGTTCAGGTGTTTGGCCAGTAGGAGGCAATAACATGTAAATAAAGATGCCCTCAGCTGTCTGGCAGCAAGCAATTATTTAATGCATCCTTTTCAGGTTTGGGGAAATGCCCTCAGCCATCCCAGATGATTCAGCCCTGCTGACATGCTGGAATTGGCTTCCGGCACATTTCTGCATACAATTTGTTAGCTTTCTCTATTATATATCAAACCTCCTCATGTCACCTCCATATCTTTATAATTGACTAGAGGCCCGATGTGATGCACAAAAGTCGTGCAAGGGGCTTGGCCCTCGCAGCCCTGGCTGCCTCAGCCCTCACAGCCCGCAGCCCCGGCTTCGTCCGGAAGGTCGTCCGATGGACGGTGGTTCTGCTGTTCGGCCGTTCCGCTGATTTGCATTTTACACTTTTATTATTATAGATTAGCAATGCTAGACTTGAAGCTCCTTTCCTAAGTTAACAATTTTTAACCCATCCTTATAAGTTCAGAAAAAATGCAACCATGTTTCAACTTCTTGCTCTATCTTAACTCCGCATAATACTTTGCCAGCTGTGCTTCTTTCTGAACAAGCTGACTTGGTCTGATGTCAAGAAGGTTGGGTACCTTATTACTCAAATGACAATAAGCATGTCATCTGTTTTTATTAATGAAGTTATTATGTAAAATATGGTTAGATTCAGAATTTGTCCACAGAAACTACTGTAGGTAGACATCAGACATTAATCTACCCACTTTCTGACGGTTACTTAGAAATTATGACTCCATTTAACCACACTCAACTTGTCAACACTTCTCAGTCAAGATTTTAGGAATAGCATCAGATATCAATTTGCTGAAATATAGAAATGCTGTATATACTGCATCCCCTAGCTTCATCAGTTTAATAACCTCACTTATCTAAATGGATAAAATTGACCTTGCAATTGCCTTTTTGTTTGTAGTCAAAGTTATGAAATGTTACTGTATCAAGAGAATTTTCTAAAGGTGGGATTAAGCCTTCCAATTAATCTTTTTTCATTAGTATAAATCATTTTAATACTTTGTATAATTATACAAATTATACATGCTAACTTTAGAAACTGGATGACACAAAAAATCACAAAGAAATAAAAAATAATTCATAATATATAATTTCAAAATCTGGAGATAGCTTGCATTAACATATTTCAAATATCCATCTAAATGTATAATTATATTTATAGCTATCTACTGTGTGTATGTGTGTATATATATATATATATATATATATATATATGTATCCCACGTTCAAAGGCTGTTAAATCTTCAGAAAAAAATCACTTCTCTAGATTCTCCAAGTTTACTCATCAAACAAGTGTCAGATAGAAGAGGCTGGATAGCAACCCAAGATTCAGCTCCAGAGCCACAGACAATGTCTACCAGTGCTGGTCAAGCCCTCTGGGCTTGTACACTATGGAGACAAAGAGACTCAACTGAAGCTGCTGTTTCCATTGGGGAAATTATAAATCTTCCTCTAGATTCTTAAAATATCAGAGCACTTATGCTGTGCCCCTCAGTCCCCACTGCAACACCATCATCTGTCAGCTGGAGTAAGGTATTAGGGGAAAAGAAATTGAGTCTGAGCTGAAATTTGTCTCTCTCACTTTGAGGCCACCTCAGAGAATGGCCCTGCAGAGACCTCAGTGATTTGTGCTGGATTTCTGCACCTTCACCCACCTTTTGGCTGACAGGCTATGGCCCCATCCAAGAGGTAAGTTTGATACCTCAGTTTGTTTCTTATAAGTGTTGGTACATGGCTGTGACATTCACCCTGCAGGACACAGGAGGTCAAGATGTGACTTTTGGAACCTCATATGCAGAAGTGATCCTGGAGACCTGCAGAATCCTGGTCTCATTGGGTGAGCACTCACCTCTCCCTTATGCACAGGCCCCACTACTCACACTGTTCTGCCCTCTCTGTCCAGAGTGGTTGTATGAGACCACTGTGCTCACCATGTCTTCCCTGCAACACAAACCATGTTCTGAATACATGTTTTTCTTTGCAGTCTTCTTCTGTCTGCACATGTAGTCTTTCTGTTGGTTCTGTTGGAATATAAATTTTGTTTTTAACACAAACCCTGACCCACATGCTTGGGACACTGGCCACAAATGGCTGATTTCATTTTTTTGAGAGAAAAAGTGAGAGATCAAAAGGGAGAGAGAAATAAACATTGATGAGAGAGATCGATCACAACCTAGACATGTGCCCTGATAAGGAATGGAGCCATCGATGTGTTAGTGCATGGGGCCATGCTCAACCACTGAGCCACACCTTCCAGGTTCTATTTGTGAATACAATGATTTATCGGCCTGTTTAAAGTGTGTCTTCCTTTCACTGTATACAGTCGGAAGTTTTAACACTTTCATCGAAATCTTAAGTAAAATACTCCTACGACATGCATTTGTAATTCATGGTCTCAAAAGGTGAGAAGTACATATTCACCAATTGTTATACAGACACTAACCTGTATGCAAATGTTTAGTAAAACACACAGTCTTCAAACTCTTTATTTCATGGGGAGCAAATAACTTAAAATGAGCATCAGGAAGCTCAGTGTGTTCAGTCAGTGATGAAAGCACAATCCTCCAGACAGGTCCAGAGGAAACAGGAAAGTGATGTATTAGGCAGTCCTGAAGCAAATAGATGGTGTGAGACCATGTCTTTTTGTTCCTCAGGATTTATCCCAGCTGGCTGTTGCATTTGTGTTCTGACCCCCCAACATACTTTATGTGACATTTCTCATCGTATTTTCTGGGATATTGTATATTTTTTCCCCAAGAGTATGACATGTATCTGCAAATAAGTTTACATAATAAATTAACATTTGTTTGTTTGTTTGTTTGTTAAGCCTCAACCAAGGTGATTTTTCCGTTGATTTTTAGAGAGTGGAAGGGAGGTGGAGAGACACACACACAGAGAGACACACATCTGTGTGTGAGAGACAAATCATTTGGTGGCCTCCCACACATGCCCTGACCTGACTGGGTATGGAGCCCCCAACAAAGTACCGGCCCCTGAACAGAATCAAAGCCTGGACTCCTCAGTCCGCAGGCTAGCACTCCATCCTCTGAGCCAAACCAGCTAGAGCAATGACACATTTTTTCAGCCACTTTCAAGATGCCTCTTTCATGAGGATGATCATTTCCCAGTGTCTCCACCGGCAGATGTCGGTGTTTTCCTTTGGAGCTACATGGAAAAACCCTGGATCACCAGCTTGATCTCTGGAACCCACATTACCCAGAAGGCCTGTGAGGAATACCACCAGCTTAGACATTGGAGGGGCAGAAAAGGCGTTCCCTTGCGGCCCAACCTGCAGAGGCGGGACTTCCGGTGCACTCTAGGCTGCTGTTGGTCTTTAACCAGAATCTACCCCGTACTAGGTCTGGGGCTACAGGTGGCGGTTGCTGTTGCGGATACTCAGGGGGAGGAGGCCAGAGTCCCGGTCCACTCAGCACGCAGGTCGAGTGAAGCTAGACAGGAACATGACTTCCCCCCTTCCTCTGTCCTGGCTTCTGATCCGCTTCTCTGGCCTCTCCCGCCTCCAAACACAGCGTTTAACGGCGATGGCCTTGCTCAGTTGCTCAGCTGAGGTGAGTTCTCCAACACCTGCCCTCACCGCCTCCTTACCCTCAACCCTACAGCCTGGGTGCGGGCGCCTGTCCCGTCCTGCAGCCCAGGGACCCCGAGGAAGGTGAAGGGGAGAGAGGAGTGTTGTGGCTTCTGAGGACACAGCAAGTGCAGGGCAGAGGAAACAAATTCCCATGAGGATGTGGGCGGTGAGTATTAAAGGAAAAAAGTCAGCGACGGGCAGGGAGGATTTCGGAGCCTCACGCGGTGCTTTCCCCAGGCGGTGGGGTCCACCAGGAATTGGGTTGTGGTAGATCCGTCTGAAACCTCACAAGCTCTCTCTGGGTGCCCTATGCCAAGTTCGTGGGTGAGTCCAGAGAGGTCCTGTGCTGTGGAGCAGTGAACCTGGGGTCTGAAGTTGGGAAGGAGGTAGACATTACACAGTGGTGTGCACCTCTGGAGGAGGTGTGAGCTGATGATCCCAGAGACCTGGTGTCGGGACTTTTAAAAAATATGCATTTTTATTGATTTCAGAGGAAGGGAGAGGGAAAGAGAGATGGAAACATCAATGAGAGAGAATCATCCATCGGCTGCCTCCTGCACACTCCCTGTTGGGGATTGAGTCCGAAATCTGTCTTCTGCGCTTGATTAGACTCGAAACCTTCAGTTCATTGAACATTCTATCCACTGAGCCAAACCAGCTAGGGCTGGTGTGGGGACTAAAGGATGAAGCATAAGCTTATGTTTGGCTTTGTCCTGGAGGCATGATCTGGGAGACGGAGGTGGTATTGCTTGGCAGGAAGGCTGGGGCCCTGCAGGCATGGCCCAGAGTTTGACAGTGTTTCTCTGCTGTCGCCCTTCCCACCCCATCTGTTGTGTTGAGGGCGATTACAGTGACTAATGGGACTGTGATGAGAGACCAACCAGCAGTGGCATTAGGGCCTGGTGTCCACACTAAACTGGGGTGAGCTGGAGGAGGTTGAGGGTGGGGAAGAGGTGTAAGTAGTAGCATCACTGGTTCTCCGAAAGACAGCTCTGGTTTCAATGGTCTCAATTCTGACTGGTTGGCGTGACCTTTGAGGACATTGCTCTGTACTTCACTAGGGAGGAATGGAGCCTCCTTGGTGAGGGTCAGAGACAGCTGTACCTGAATGTGATGCTGGAGAACTTTGAACTTATATCCTCCCTGGGTAAGACCCTCACTCTGCCTGGTTCCTGGGACTTGGCTTTGCATTTCCCCCAGGCCCCCTCACCTCTAGGAGGTGCTCTGTCCTCAGCTGTGGACTCTATACATTGCATGATTTTTCAAGTTTTCTGGGTAGTTGCTGTCCTGGGGAGGGTTGGTTTGTTTGCACTGCTCCTTCTATACCTTTAGTAGTGAACTCATAGGGAAGGGTTTGTGGATGGTTGCATGGCAGGGAGCCTAATAGATTCCACTTGAGAAGTGACCAAATGCATGTTCTTTATTGCTGTCAACCAAATTCACGATCAACAATGACAGATGGAAACACACACGTGCGATCGGAGATAGCGAGAGCTTTATATGTATCGTGCATGCGGGAGTCAACTTAGCCTTTTATAGATATAGAATAAATTTGCTTAGTTAGACCTGCTTTCTGATGTAGCTAAACTTTTTCTCTTTTTTTAAAATATATTTTATTGATTTTAGAGAGGACGGGAGAGGGAGAGAGAGATAGAAACATCAATGATGAGAGGGAATCATTGATTGGCTGCCTCCTGCATGCCCCCCACTGGGGATTGAGCCCACAACCCAGGCATGTGCCCTTGGCCGGAATTGAACCTGGGACCCTTTAGTCCACAGGCTGACACTCCATCTACTGAGCCAAACCAGCTAGGGTGTAGCTAAACTTTTTCCTGCCCAGTGAAGCACCCCAACTTCTCTTTCAGGTAATTGTCGGCAACACAGCAGTAAATATCAACATGAACCAGATTATTATTATAGATCACACAGGCAGAACAAAGGATAAAATATTTCACTGCAGCAGTGTTTGACTATATTCTGCGCAGTGAGAAAAACCTGAAGTCATTTTCAAGGTCCACCATTTCTTACTTCTTTTCAGATGGGTCAAATGTCTAAGTTTTCTAAATCTCTGTTTTCCGGCTAATGAAAAGAAAATAGGATTCCACCAAATCTCCTATCTACCTGCTCCAGGACTTCTGTGAGGATCAAATGAGATGAGGCAAGAGAAAACACTTCACAGACATTTGGTTAAAGTGTGAAATGTTTTCACCTGGCTATGAAGCAAGTCATATTCCAGGACTGAAGAAACTGCAAAGAGGCCAGTCGCTAGGGAGAGGAAGCTGGGTGTTGCTACGTGATGTCATTACCCAGATGGTCAGACACTTAGCATATTAGCCTTTTATATATAGACTAGAGGCCCTGTGCATGAGATTCGTGCACTGGGGGTAGGAGGGGCCGGCAGTGCCTCAGCCTCACCTGCTCCCTCTCATAGACTGGGAGCCCTTGAAGGTGGGCCTAAGCTGTCAGTCAGACATTCTTAGCGCTGCCATGGAGGCTGAAGGTGGCAGAAGCTCCTGCCACCCACGTGCTTGCCACATCTTCTGGCTGAGTAGTGCTACCCTGTGGGAGCAAACTGAACACCAGGGGGCAGCTCCTTTGTTGAGCGTCTGCCCCCTGGTGATCGGTGCATGGCCTAGCGACCGGTCATTCTGCTGTTCAGTCAATTTGCATATTAGCCTTTTATTATATAGGATTTCCTACTAAGGTAGCTCCTACCTCTCTCCCAGTCACAGGTCCTATCACTCTATACACCCCACCAATCAACCAAACCCCTTTATGCTTTACAAGGTCACAGGGCAATATATCAATGGGCTGGCCATCTCCCATCTTCAGCTTGTAATACCACAGTTAACCTAGAACTACGAAACAGTCCTTGGCCCCAAAGGAAGCCAATGGTTACTTCCTACAGCTGATGCATTTTTAAAAAAATATATTTTATTGATATTTTACAGAGAGGAAGGGAGAGGGATAGAGAGTTAAAAACATTGATGAGAGAGAAACATCGATCAGCTGCCTCCTGCACACTCCCTACTGGGGAAGTGCCCACAGCCTGGGACCCTTTAGTCCGCAGGCTAACATTCTATCACTGAGCCAAACCAGTCAGGGGGGCAGCTGATCCATTTTTCTCCTTATCCAACCATCCATGCCCGAGGCTTCACCTGCTCCTTTCCTTCTCTTTCTCTTTTCCCTTGGAAAACAGCCCATTCTAGCATTCCCACCCACTTACACTGCAGTAGAATCTCAAGCACTCATCTGTCACCCCTTATCCATAGCGCCATGAGGACTACACTCTCAGCTTGGAGTGTGGAACTGGGAAAAGGACCTCATACCCTTTAGTCCACCTCTTCTCTCTATACCTTTCAGCTTGTCTCCATGATCAGGTATTTTTCTTCCTCTGTGAGGAAAACACATACAACTGTTTCCCAATCAACTGGACAGAAACCTGTACCTTTATCTATCTCTCAGCCATTGTAGATGTAGCCCCCAATAATCAGTCTTCACTTGTCCCTATAACCCATCATAGCCGACACAAAAGAGGAGTCCAGATAATCCCTCTCTTAATAACCCTGGGCATCACAGTAGGGGTTGAAACTGCCATAGGGAGCCTAACCACTGCTCATCCTATTTTGAAATCCAGTCTCAGGACCTACAATAAAGCTCTATATGCCTAACAAGGAGCAAAACTGGAAAAACAATAACCTCACCCCCAGGGTAACCTCACCTCCCCTTTCATATCACTAGTCAGGCAGTTTAGACCCCTGACCTCCCCCCACCCA
The DNA here is from genome assembly GCF_028538775.1 of Myotis yumanensis. Lineage (NCBI taxonomy): Eukaryota > Metazoa > Chordata > Mammalia > Chiroptera > Vespertilionidae > Myotis > Myotis yumanensis. Next base: position 7,706,617 of record NW_027223772.1, read on the forward strand.
AAGATAACATCTAGGCCTCAGTTGTATTTCAGCTCCAAGCGCAGAAAAGCAGCAAAACCAGACAAGTGACGCTGTGGCCACCGTGGGACCGGCTTTTACCTCCCAAGTCACTCAACAGGACTATTTTCGAGCCTTTGCCAACCAGTCTCTTGGGGAAATCATGCTGCTGAGACCCTCATCCAGCCAACTACTATCCAAGTCCATCCCACCTCAGCAGGAAGGGATTACGGAAGATATGACCTTCATCCCCGTTCCATAAAACAAAAAGGCTGGAATATTAGGTTGGATCAAATAATTGAATCAATAACCCCTCCCCTGGGAACTGACCTTTAGGCCAATTCACAATGGACATTCCTCCTGCTTAGACCATTATCTCTCCCCTCCAGACTTACCCAAATCCAGACTTGGACAGAGAATTCTGCGCACAGAAAAAGCCTGCCTGGAGTCCTTTAAAATCTTCTGACTCCCAGTTTTTGCAGCTGGCACCATTTTGGGGCTCAGCCCTTCTGGGTTTCCAGATGACCTAATAAATTCATAATTCTTTTAAAAAAATCACTTCTACTGCCGTGGTAAACAACCTGCTTCCCTATTTATAATGGTCTGGCCCTCTAGCAACTTCAGCACGAAATTATAGTTAATTTGCCTACAAACGTCAGGTGGTCATAAAAATCTGGCCACTCCATGTATATTTTCCATTATTTCAAATATAATTCTATATCTACCAATTATCATTGGAAACAAACAAATCTATAAAAAAAAACCCCAAAATGAAAGCATTACATTAAAAAAAAGAAACAAAATCTAAATACAGAGACCTTAATGAGTCTGCATCTTACAAGTATCTCCAGCAGACTTAAAGAAATCTTTTCTTTCCTTGTAGCCCTCGATGCTTACAACAACTGACCTACTCAGCTACATATTGGAAAGTATGTTCTAATTTCAGCTCCAGTGGCTTCTCTCTAAAGATCATCTTTACCCCTAGTAATCTCCCACATCAGGAAATTAAATTTGTTCTTTTCTGGGGATTAAATTCATTTCTTTTTGAGCTCTTTGAGTTCAATTATTTTGGATATATACTCAGAGTTGGATTGGTAGATATGTTAGTTCTATTTTTATTTTTTTAGAAAACACGCCACTATTTATTCATAGCAACTTCAACATATTACATTCCCACCCATAGCACACAAGAGTTCCTATCCTTGCCAAACATTATATATATATATATATATATATATATATATATATATATATATAAAATAGCCATCCTAATAGGTGTAGGGTAATATCTTATTGTGGATTTGCTTTGCATTTACCTGATGATTAGTGATGCTGAGCATCTTTTTATGTACCTGTTGGCCAATTGCATGTCTTTTTAGAGAAATATCTATTCAAGTCCTTTGTTCATTTTTTTTAAATTAAGTCTTTATTGTTCAGATTATTACATTGGTTCCTCTTTTTTCCCACCATAACTCCCTTCCACCCAGTTCCCACCCCACCCTCCGCCCTCACTCCCCACCCAGTGTCCTCATCCATAGGTACACGATTATTGTCCAATCTCTTCCCGCACCCCCCACACCCCTTTCCCCCTGCAAGAATAGTCAGTCCATTCCCTTTCTATGTCCCTGATTCTATTATAATCACCAGTTCATACTGTTCATCAGATTATTTATTCACTTGATTTTTAGATTCACTTGTTGATAGATGTGTATTTGTTGTTCATAATTTGTATCTTTACCTTTTTCTTCTTCTTCCTCTTCTTAAAGGATACCTTTCAGCATTTCATATAATACTGGTTTGGTGGTGATGAACTCCTTTAGCTTTTTCTTATCTGTAAAGCTCTTTATCTGGCCTTCACTTCTGAATGATAGCTTTGCCGGACAAAGTAATCTTGGTTGTAGGTTCTTGGTATTCATCACTTTGAATATTTCTTGTCACTCCCTTCTGGCCTGCAAAGTTTCTGTTGAGAAATCAGATGACAGTCTTATGGGTACTCCCTTGTAGGTAACTGACTTTCTTTCTCTTGCTGCTTTTAGGATACTCTCTTCGTCTTTTGCTCTTGGCATTTTAATTATGATGTGTCTTGGTGTGGTCCTCTTTGGATTCCTTTTGTTTGGGGTTCTCTGTGCTTCCTGGACTTGGAAGTCTATTTCTTTCACCAGGTAGGGGAAGTTTTCTGTCATTATTTCTTCAAATAGGTTTTCAATATCTTGCTCTCTCTCTTCTTCTGGCACCCCTATAATTCGGATGTTGGTACGCTTGAAGCTGTCCCAGAAGCTCCTTACACTATCTTCATATTTTCGGATTCTTTTTTCATTTTGCTTTTCCGGTTGGGTGTTTTTTGCTTCTTCGTATTTCAAATCTTTGACTTGATTCTTGCGATCCTCTGGTCTGCTGTTGGGAGTCTGTAGAATATTCTTTATTTCAGTCAGTGTATGCTTAATTTCTAGTTGGTTCTTTATCACAACATCAAGGGTTTCACTAGATTTCTTGAGGATCTCACTATATATATCAGCGGTCTCACCAGTCTTTCGAGGGTTTTACTAAATTTATCGGCAGCTTCTAGACCAGGGGTGGGCAAACTTTTTGACTCGAGGTCCACAATGGGTTCTTAAACTGGACCGGAGGGCCGGAACAAAAGCATGGATGGAGTGTTTGTGTGAAGTAATATAAATTCAAAGTAAACATCATTACATAAAAGGGTACTGTCTTTTTTTTTTTTTTTTTTTTTTAGTTTTATTCATTTCAAATGGGCCGGATCCGGCCCGCGGGCCCTAGTTTGCCCACGGCTGTTCTAGACAGTTCTTGAGAGACCTTAAAAGTGTGGTTTTGAACTCTATATCCAGCAGTTTGCTTTACTCCATTTCTGTCATTTGTGTCCAGTTTCTTTGTCTGGGCATTTTTTATGCTTCACTGTGTCGATAGAGTGGCTTTCTGTGCTAAGTGTCCCAATTACCTGAGGTAGACACTGGGTGCACCCCCTTGTGGGCTTTGTGCACAGTCTTGTTGTAGTTAAGCCTTGATTGTTGTATGTAAAGCTGGGAGGATTTGACCTCCAGGCCAATTGGCTGTGAGAATCAGCTGTGTCTACGGTGGGAGAACTTCTGTGCTGAAGACACCCTTATGGGGCAAGACTTGCTTCAGTGGGACTTTGGTGCTCACTGAGTCTGCCCGGTGAGTGTGTTCCTTATAGATCTGAGTAGTTGTAATTGGATGGTCCCACTCTGACCACTGGTTACACTGGCTCTTGGATCTAAGGAGGTGCTAATCTAGCCTTTGCCTGAGGCTAAGCCAGCTGTAAAGCAATACAAGTTGCCCTGGTACCTTGGGGCAGCTGCAGTTTGTTAACTTATTTTCAGATTACCAAGGGCCGGGCCTTTCATATGCAAAAGCCTCCGTGCATGCTTGGGCGGGGCAGGGTCCCAAGGGATCAACAGGGCGGGCCGAATGAGCCAGCAGTATGGCTGCTCTCAGTCCTGCCTTCAGAGGTCCTGGCAATCACCGAGAGTGCCTCCGAGAGAAAGCTGCCCTCCAGTTCCGACCGATGCCAGACAGTCCTGTTTCTCCCATGTGAGTGTGGGTCCCCAAAGACTTTCCCGGAACTGGAGCTCAGAGCCTGAGACTCCCTCCCAATTGAAGAAGACAATCGTGTCCTCAGCCGCCAGCCCTCTCCACATGCACCTCCACACCTTTGTATTTACTTCAGCACCGCACCTCCTCTGAGTCTCGGTATGCTTTTCTCTTTCCTTCCAGTTGTAGAAATTCCACTCAGCCAGCCTTCCTGTGGTTCTGGATGATGTCCGTTATGTCTTTTAGTTGTATTTTTGAAGTGGTTGTGCGAGGCAGCAATCTCCGGTGTTTACCTATGCCGCCATCTTGGTTTCTCCCTTTGTTCATTTTTTAAATCAGGTTGTTTTGTTTTGTTTTTGCTACTTAGTTGTAGTAATTTCCTATATATTTTGCATATCAACCCTTGTCAGATATAAGGTTTGCAAATATTTTCTCCCATTCTTTATTTGCCTTTTAACTTTATTGACTGTTTCTTTTTCTATGCAGAAACTTTTTAATTTTGTAGTCCTACTTGTCTAAATTTTTGTTGTTGTTGTCTGTATTTTGGTGTCATATTCAACAGCAACATTATAGAAATAACCTAAGTACCCATTAATGGATGGCTATAAAGAAAAGGTGGTATATGCATAAAATTATATATTATTCAGCCTTAATAAAAGAAGACCATGTCAGATGTGAGAACATGGATGGACCTTGAGGATGTTATGCCAAGTGAACTAAGCCATACACAGGACAAACACTGCCTGGCTCCACTTATTACATTAGGTATTTGAAATCATCAAACTCACAGAAGCAGGAATGGCAAGTTGTTTCTCAATAGGTATGAAGTTTAAGATATGCAAGATGAATAAGTTCTAGAGATCTGCTATACAATAGTCTATAGTTCTCTCCTCTCTCTCTCTCTTTAGATAAATTTGACCTTGCAATTGTCTTTTTGTTTATAAAGTTATGAAATGTTACTGTATCAAAGTTATGAAATGTTACTATGTCAGCAAATATGTTCACAAAAATCTTTCAGTGTCTGATGTAAGTAATTTTGAAGCATAAGCAAGAGAAAGCTTTGAAAGGTGATAATTTGCCCACCGCTGTTAATGCATTTGACTTGAAAGTAATAAATAAGTTAATGGGAATAACCATGAGGGGGACAGTTCCCAGAAAGCAGGCTCTACTTTTGATGACAAGAGCTGTAAGAAATGAGTAGTGTGATTGGGGGCCGGTTAGGATGCGGTCCAATAGGTGTGCAGCACACCGTAAGGTGATTAAATCCTAGCTACTAGTGGGGAATACTAGCATATCAATCTTGCTAGCAGTCACTGATGTATAATTCATCCCCATGACTCTGAAGGAATAAGCATTTTTTCTGCAATTAAATTCCTTTTTAAATTTATCTTTATTGTTGAAGGTATTTCAGGTGTCCCCCTTCCTCCCTCCATTGACCCCCTCAGGATTTTCCATAGCTCTCATCAACAACCAAATTAATTCTACAAATGTTATATTTAGAAACTAGAGATAAGAGATGAGGGAATAGGTTAGTTAGGATGGGTTAGACCAAGTGTTTCCTGCCACCTCACTATGCTCACCTTGGGCCTAATTATTCTTTATAACTCAGAGAAACTATGAAACTAATATTTTCTTATGTTCTATGGACATGCATAAATTGAAACATTGGGTAGGAAGATTTGACAGATAGACAGATAGATGATAGATCAATTGATTAACTTGGGGGTTTGGGGAAAAAAATATGGGCTGGAAACATAAATTGGGATATTTTCAACATGTAGCTGATATGCAGGTATTTAAAACATGGAATTGGATAAGATCACCCATGAAGTATGTGAAAAAAGAGAAGGGCAAAGGCTGACTAAGGGGCCCCTGGTATTCTGACACTAAGAGGTCAGGAATTAGTGGAGGAACCAGGAGAGGAGAAAAAGAAGTTATCAGTAACCAGAGGAAAACTAGGAGAGTATTGTGTAATAGAAACCAAGTGGAAAGAGGGAACAACTTCTTCAAACATTTCTGATACGTAAAGTAAGATTAAAGCCAAAACTATACATAGGGTTTTAAATCATGGTGTTCAATAGTAATGTAGATGAACAGATTTGGGAGGATGTTGGGGGCTAATAGGAATAGTATGAAGAAGTAAAAGGACATGATTTAGAGATAAAATGTAGAAAATATACACATTATTCTACAACGTTTAGAGAATAAATAGGTTGGCAAATATCTGAAGTGAGGTCAAGATAGATTTAAAAAGTATACTCAGAAAAACATTGTTAACAGCATATCTGAATGTAATGGAATGAAATCATGTAGGAGAAAGAAGAAATGCTTTACTGGACTAATGTCCTTAACTGGCAAAGAGGGCATGCATCTACTCTATGAGCGTTGAGACTGGCTTTAGATATAAACAGCAATAACACACGTCTGGGAATAGTCAGGAAAACAGAGTGGTCAGATACTGACAACCCTGTATGTGGTTGATTTCTTCTGATCTCATGCATTTTCTCAGTGAAGCAGAAACATAGATCAATCATCAATTGGGAGGGAACCTGGGGAGGCAGCATTGTGGGCTACACCTGGGAATTAATAAGCCAGGCAAGTGGGAGGGGGTGTGCATGAAGTGAAAATGTCAAAGAAGAGCTTTCTAGATCCGGGAATAAACAAGCCAAATTTGCACACTAGAGATGAATGGCTTTGGCATTGCTAGCTTCTGAATATAATGTGGTTGCAAAATGTTGTCATTAATAATGCCCTAGTCAGTAACAAAACTATTTGGTCAGTCTTCTATTCAAGCTTCACTATTACATTTAAATGCTAGCTATTCATCTGCAAAATAAAATTCTGATTTGAAGAACTCATTAAAATAAAAAATTAATTAATAGATAATTTTTTCTCATGGTATGGTTTTAGAGAAAGATTAACCTGTTTCTGCAACATTTTAAATATAACATTAACCCTAGCTGGTTTGGCTCAGTGGCAGAGCGTTGGCCTGCAGACTGAAGGGTCCCAAGTTCAATTCCAGTCAAGGGTACATGCCTGGGTTGCAGACTCGGTCCCCAGTAGGGGGCGAGCAGGAGGTGGCCAATCAATAATTATCTTTCATCATTGATGTTTCTATCTCTCTCTCCCTCTCCCTTCCTCTTTGAAATCAATAAAAATATATTTAAAAAATACACACACACACACATGCACACACACACACACACACACCCAGTAGTGGCCCAGTGCACGAAATTTGTGCACATTAAAAGGAATTAATTAGAGGAAATATTTTAATATTACTATTTGCCCTTTCTCTATAATAGATGTGTCAGAGCTGAAAGAAAATTAATAAAATATATATGAAAATCTCCCTCCTGTCAGAGTCTGAGGCATGCCGCGGGACCTAGCCCCAAGCCCCAAAGGACCAGGGGTGCAGACTCAGGTCCCCCAGCCTGGCCTCAGGTTTCCTGGTCTTGGCACTGGGACAGGAGGCTCAGCCTCAGGTCCCCCCGCCCCAGTGTGAGGGCTCAAGGGCATGATGACTATTAGCATATTAGCTCTTTATTATATAGGATATCTTACAGTCTCTGTTTCATCATTGATAACTGAATATAATTATAAGATGGTCCAGATGCCATGATATAGAATATTCAGACTATGATTATTGTGCCAGATGCTTTGAAAAATACATATTAAAATGAGTTCCTGCCCTGGCCAGTGTTCTCTGTGGTTAGAGTGTTGGTCATGCACTGGAGGATCTTAGGTTGGATTCCTGGTCTGGGTTTGTGCGAGGCAACTGATCGATGTGTCTCTCTCACATGGATATTTCTCTCCATCTCTCTCCCCTCCCCCTCCTTCCCTTGCACTCTCCTTCTCAAAAAAAAAAAAAAAAATCAATGGAAAAAACATGCTCTGGGGAGAATTTAATTTTTTTTTTTTTTAAAAAAGCGCAGCCAATGTTGTTCAGTAGTTGAGCATCAACCCATGAACTAGGAGGTCATGGTTCAATTCCCGGTCAGGGCATATGCCTGGGTTGTGGGCTCAATCCTCAGTAGAGAATGTGCAGGAGGCAAACTATCAATGATTCTCTCTCATTATTGATGCTTTTATCTCTCTCTCCCTCTTCCTTCCTCTCTGAAATCAATAAAAAGAAAGTATAAAAAATAAAATGGGTTCCTGTTCCATGAGTAACTTCCTGTTAAAAGTCGAAATCTCCAGTTTACACTCCCACCAGCAATGAATGAGGGTTCCTTTTTCTCCACAACCTCTCTATTGCCTGTTATTACTTGTCTTGTTGATAATAGCCAAGGAGGGCGGGGAAGTAGTAAAGGGTAAAGCAGGTCAAATTTATGGTTATGGATGAAGACTTGACTTTGGGTGGTGGGCATACAAATCAATATACAGAGAACATATCACAGAATCACACACTTGAAACCTATATAATCTTATTGACATTTTAATTAAAATGTAAAAAAATTAAAAGGTCAACATGCTAGTTTAGTCTTTTCTTTGTTTTTTGAATTCAGTAAGTTAGAATCTTGACAAAGATTTTAGCATGGTTTAAGTTACTCTATTCACATACAAACTAATGAGCCATATCAAAATGTTATTTTTTACATAAAAAAAAAAACAGCTGATTTTCCCTCGAAATTTGATTAGAGAAATAAGTGTACTAGTATTGTCAGTTTGTTTTTAGTGGTAAACCCCTTTAACCAGACTCAAAGCCCCCAATGCATAGAGTTCTGTATTTGCTCTTTGACAGGGTGAGTTAGGTTTCTGGAGAATCACTTTGATTTTATTAAGGAAACCAGTGGGTCATAGGCTGAGTTAGATAGAAATAGAGGTCAATATAGGCTGAAACAGTCAATGCAGGGCATCAGTTCCTTAAGGACTGAGAGGCTACCCGCATGCAGGAATGGGATTCTAAGAAAGACAGGATTTATTATCCTAAACATGCTAAAATTCTAACTCTAATGATATGATCCTGATTTTTAAAGCTCAACCTTAACTTTAAATCAATTCTATGACAGTCAGTCTGATGATATATTTTGAAAGCTCCCAGAGCACTACCTTGGCCTTTCATAAAATCCACTAAGCAATGCCTCCCCCACTCCTCTGGGCCTCCCTGTGCTCCTCGGTGCTCCTCTCTAATCTTATACTGCAAACATTTAGAAAATGGGGCATCTATATTTATATCTAACTGGCAGATCTTAAAGGGCAGAGCATTATTTTTATTTTTGAGAGTTTTTTACTCATTATAGTGCTTGTGTTGTATAAAAAAAAGCAGTAAATATTAGCCAAGTTTATGAATGAACTAATTACATATATTAATGAATGAATATACATACAAAATAAAGAATGAGTGAATGGACACATATTTGCCAAACTATAATTAAGATAGAATTTCCAATTCATTACATGGGAAAGAGAGAATGGTCAAAGAGTGAAGAAAAGGCAATATATCACCACCTTCATGTTAATTTCTAAGGAGATATGGGAACAGAGAGAGGACAGCCTAGTAACAATAACATAGGTATTTTTACTTTAAAAATAGGAAGGAACACTTGAAAACTAACTGCTGATGTGTTATCAGTAACATAAGTTCCTAAATACAAACATCCCTCCCCACAAAGTGCGCGCGCGCACACACACATACACACACACACACACACACACACACACACACGGTCATTGTCTTCATCAACATCCAAGTAAGGGCAGCACAGAAGAGTGGGCATCCTGTCCTCAACAGTATAGGGTCCAGGGCTGAGAGGGTAGAAGAGTAATCCACTAAGTATACACATATTTCTCTATTTTATATATTTGAACAAAATAAAAAGCATAGTCATTCTTGTTATAAAGTACTGCTTTGACAACCACCTGCTCAGATACCATTTATTGCTTGTATTTAACATAATTGAAACTATATTGATACCATCAATTCATGCAGAGAAAATGAGGCAAAATGAATAGGAGACAGGAAAACGTATTGCCTGTACTGTGAAGGCCTTTATATTTTAGTAATACTTTCTTTTGCATTTTAATTATAGCCCTAAGGTTTTCAAAATTCAGGGTAGAGAAAGTAAAAGGTGTTTTTTACGTTGTGGATTGTAATTAAGATTCCAATAATGCTCTGGTGATAGATAAAGGTATACTTGTGTCAAATGGATGGTTGTTCCTTTGTTTGGAGGTTGTGGGGACAGAGTCAATTTTGTAGAACAGAGGAGATAAAATATCAAGTCACCAGCACCCGTGCGAAGGTGGCGACTGCCCCTGTGACTACCTGCACTGTTACACAGCAATCCTCTGTTTCATTCTTTTTCTGTGAGTTAATAACTTGGGTTTAAACTTAAGCTATTGGATGTGGGGAAGTAGAAATTTTAGCATTAACATATTTTTAAGAACAGCAAATGCACGTTGAAAGTTCTAAGAGTAATTTTCAAGCTCAGAAGGGAAGAACAGTGACTTCAGTGGAGAGAACAGGCCGAATGCTGGGAAGGCCAGGCGGCAGGGGTTTCATGCAGCTGTCCAGCACCAAGTAGCTTTGAAGGCGGTGGGACCATGACACCTCCACACGGCAAAGGCGAGCTCTCCTTTCCTCTGGAGGCACCCACTGTGTCTCTCTGGCATCTGAGACGCCCATGTGCCCTCCATCAGGCCTACGGGGAAAATGGTGGCACAGCCCTGGTTCTGGGCTAGATTTGCTCACCGAGGAAATCTCTGACTGCCTCCTGGACAGCACTTTTCTTCCTAACCCGGTAACAGATAAAATGCACTCCTAGCTCTGCTTCTTGGCTCGTAGTTAGATTTTTCTGCCAAGAACAGGTTTTCTACCAAGTGCACATCTGTATAAAGCCAGCCGTTGAGGAAGCTGTCCCGGGTTGTTTTGTATTGACCGTAACCCTGCGTCCTTATCTTGTGTTTGTCCCTCCCCCCCCCCCCCCCCCGATAAACTTTTATTTCTATTTGGTCCACTGCTTGGGAGAGGGCTTTAGAGTGGTTGAAAAGCTGCCTCCTGGCTTCAGGGAGCGGCTCAGACAGAAGTCTTGACACCAGCGTCAAACACCTGGGCTTGAAAGGCCCCCGGGCTCTGGAGGCTCCCAGCCTGCTTGAGGGTGAGCCCTTGGCAACATACTCGCCCAGCCGCCTGGGGCCGGCCAGCCTGCGGACATGAGTCAGGCGGCCTCCCACCTTCTTGATGAGCTTTGCCTCCTCATCTACGAAGTGGCTCTGCAGGAAGTCACAGAGCCCTGCTTCCTCATCTTAGCTATGATTTGTAAGCAATATAAAGGAAGCAATATAAAATGATAACCATCAGTACATAATGGTTATCATTATCCATAAATGAGTGAGATCATGTGGTATTTTTCTTTCATTGATTGGCTTATTTCACTTAACATAATGCTCTTCAGTTCCATCCACGCTGTTGCAAATGGTAAGAATTCCTCCTTTTTTACAGCAGCATAGTATTCCATTGTGTAGATGTACCACCGTTTTCTAATCCACTCATCTGCTGAAGGGCACTTAGGCTGTTTCCAAATCTGTGCTATGGTGAATTGTGCTGCTATGAACATAGGGGTGCATATATCCTTTCTGATTGGTGTTTCTGGTTTCTTGGGATATATTCCTAGAAGTGGGATCACTGGGTCAAATGGGAGTTCCATTTTTAACTTTTTGAGGAAACTCCATACTGTCTTCCATAGTGGCTGCAGCAGTCTGCATTCCCACCAGCAGTGCATGAGTATTCCCTTTTATCCACATCCTTGCCAGCACTTGTTTGTTGATTTGTTGATGATAGCCATTCTGACAGGTGTGAGATGGTACCTCATTGTTGTTTTGATTTGCATCTCTGGGATGATTGGTGACTTTGAGCATGTTTTCATATATCTCTTGGCTTTCTGAATGTCCTCTTTTGAAAAGTGTCTATTTAAGGCCTTTGCCCATTTTTTTGATTGGGTTGTTCATCATCCTTTTGTTAAGTTGTATGAGTTCCCTATAAATGTTGGAGATTAGACCCTTATTGGTGATAACATTGGCAAATATATTCTCCCATGCAGTTGGCTTTCTCGTTGTTTTGTTGATGGTTTCTTTTGCTGTGCAGAAGCTTTTTATTTTGATGTAGTCCCATTTGTTTATTTTCCCTTTAGTTTCCAATGCCCTAGGAAGAGTATCGGTGAAGAAATTGCTTTGGCATATGTCTGAGATTTTGTTGCCTTTGGATCCCTCTAGTATTTTTATGGTTTCCTGTCTTACATTTAAGTCCTTTATCCATTTTGAGTTTATTTTTGTGTATGGTGTAAATTGGTGGTCTAGTTACATTTTTCTCGCATGTATCTGTCCAATTTTCCCAACACCATTTATTGAAGAGACTATATTGATTCCATTGTATGTTCTTGACTCCTTTGTCAAATATTAATTGAGCATATTGGTTCAGATTGATTTCTGGGTTCTTTATTCTATTCCATTGATATATATGTCTGTTCTTGTGCCAGTACCAGGCGTTTGGAGAACAGTGGCTTTGTAATACAGCTTGATATCTGGTATTAAGATCCCACCTATTTTTTATTCTTTCTCAGGATTGCTGCAGCTATTTGGGGTCTTTTTTTATTCCAGATGACTTTTTGGAGAATTCATTCTATGTCTGTGAAATATGCCATTGGTATTTTTAAATTTATAGATTGCTTTGGGTAGTATGCACATTTTAATGATGTTGATTCTACCAATCCATGAACATGGTATGTTCTTCCATCTGTTTATGTCTTCCTCTATCTCTTTTTTCATTGTCCGCTTTTCTGCTTTTAGGTCTTTTACCTGCTTAGTTAAGTTTATTCCTTGGTATCTTAATTTTTTTGGTGTGATGGTAAATGGGATTGCTTTTTTAGTCTCTCTTTCTGTAAGTTCTCTATTGGTGTATAGAAATTTCATAGATTTCTTGGTGTTAATTTTGTATCCTGCTACATAGCTGAATTCATTTATTAAGTCTAATAGTTTTATGATGGAGGCTTTAGGTTTTTATGTACAATATCATGTCATCTGTGAATAAGGACAGGCTTACTTCTTCTTTTCCAATTTGGATGGATGCCTTTTATTTCTTCTTCTTGTCTAATCACTATGGCTAATACTTCCAGTACTGTCGAAGAGGAGTGGTGAGAGTGGGCATCCGTGTCTTGTTCCTGTTCTTAGGGGAAATGGTTTTAGTTTTTGCCAATTGAATATGATGTTGGCTGTGGGTTTGTCATACATGGCTTTTATTACATTGAGGTATGATTCTTCTATTCCCACTATGCTGAGAGTTTTTATCAAAAATGTGTGTTGGGAGCTGCTGAGGGCTGTCCTCCTCATCCATTCAGCCCCCCAGGGAGGCCGATCCCAGCCAGGAGACTGTGGGAGCTGCAGGAGGAAGGTAACATGACTTTGGGGACGGAAGTTGGATGACACAGGCGACTGCACCTCTCTGTGTGGAGCACACGTTATGAACCCCTTCTGGAGCAGGTCTGCCAGCTCTGGACACAAACGATGTGACGGTGAAGAGAAGACAGTGACTGGGGACAGGAAGACCAGCCCTCCAGGCACGGCTCCAAAGAAACAGCTGCCTTCTCTTCCCAAGAACGCTTTGCCCATCACAAAGCCCAGGTCTCCTGCCCCAGCAACACAGTCAACTAATGGCACCCACGCTTCCTACAGACCCTTCCACCTGGAGTGCTCTCTCCTTGCAGAATTCACCTCGCTGGTGAAGCAGAAGCGGCCGGGTGTCTGCTCTCAGCCTCAATCTCTCTGCTGGAGCCTGAGATGAGAGTTGCCTGCAAAAGGCATTTTGTGTGCTGGCCCTTTAAGAGGACACCTGATCTTTCACTAGACCTCCAGTATCTCCATGGTGGATGAAATCCCCACTGATTTTTACAGGCAGTTGTTATGCCGCTGCCTCTTCCCAGGTCTGGCGCTCTGGAATGAGGAGCTCAGTGAGGCATTGAGACACCTCATTCCTCAGGGGCTACCTTTGCAACTGAAATATTCCCGAAGGTTCTCTACTTTCACACAAGTGTGTGGGGCCAGCCCTTTTCAGGTCTCTTTCCTACCACCCTGGGTTTGGCTTTGTCTCTAACCCTTGGTTATAAGGCTTATGTCCAACTCATCTTCATTTGCTTGTTCAGGTTGCTTGTTCTATCATTTAGCTGTCATTCACCTTTGGTCCTGGGAGGAGATGAGTACACCTTCCTCTACTCCTAGCCATCATGCATCCCCTACCATCTGTGTATCTTCTGTGGTGAGGTGACTGTCCTGATCTTATGCCCATTTTTAATTTTTTTTTAAATTTCCTAATTGTTGAGGGTTAAGAGTTTTTGTCGTTTTTTTTTCTTTTAAATATATTTTAACTAGAGGCCTGGTGCACAAAAATTCGTGCACTGGATGGGGGTCCCTCAGCCCAGCTTGCCCCCTATCACATACTGGGAGCCCTCAGGGGATGTCCTACTCCCTGCTCCCTGCTCCCCTTGGGAAATGGGCCTAAGCCACAGTCTGGCCTCCCTTTGTGGGAGGCGACCGAGCTGATCAGGGGAAGGCACCAGCCCCATCACCCCGCTGTTGCAACCACTGCCAGTCACCGCAGCCACCAAGGTGTTTTCATCAACACGGACTCCAGTCCCTTCACCGTGAAAAAATGACAACTTTTTTAAGTCATTTTCAAGATGTGTCTTTCATAGTATATGACATTTCTTTCTTTCTTTTTTTATCCTTACCTGTGGATATGTTTCCATTGATTTTTAGAGAATGTGGAAGAGAAAGGGAAAGACAGAGAGAAACATCAAAGTGAGAGGAACACTTTGATTGGTTGCCTCCTGCATGAGCCCTGACCTGGTCCCAGGACAGGGAGGAGCCTGCAACCTAGGTACATGCCCTTAGTTAGAATTGAACCCAGACCCAGCAGTGGGTAGGCCGAGGCATTATCCACTGAGCAAAACCAGCTAGGACAGGATATGACATTTCTTAACCCTCCAGCAGCGGACCTTCCTTTTTTTCTCCAGGAGTGTGGTGAAAAACCCTAGATCACCTATTTGGATTCTTATTACCCAAGTTACTAAGAATATTACCAGTGGCATACAGGTTGCTAAGCCAATGAGCAGTCAGAAAAGGTGTTTCCTCTGTAGTTCACACCAATTGCTGGCTTGGCCCCTGCCCAGGCCTAACGCCTCTGGCCGAGTCATTAGCCCTGGGCAGGGGACCTCCAGCTCCCTCAATCGTCGGCTCAGCCCCTGCTCCCCATGATCGCTGGCTCTGCCCCTGCCCCCCACCATTGCCAGCTCCCTCCCTGCTTTTTGCAATCACTGGCTCTGCTCCTGCACAAGCCTAATGCCTCTGGCCAAGAGGCATTAGGCCTGGGCAGGGGACCCCCAGCTCCCCGTGATCTCCCACTCTGCCCCTGCCTAGGCCTAATGCCTCTGACTGAGGAGTTAGGCCTGGGCAGGGGACCCCCAGCTCCCCACGATCGTCAACTCCGCCCCTGCTCCCCGTGATCACCAACTCGGCCCCTGCTCCTTGTGATTGCTGGCTCTGACCCTGCCCAGGCCTAATGCCTCTCACCGAGGCATTAGGCCTGGGCTGGGGACCCACAGCTCCCACCATCGCCAGCTCTGCCCCTGCTACCTGCGATCTCTGGCACCACCCCTGCCCAGACCTAATGCCTCTGGCCGAGGCATTAGGCCTGGGCAGGGGCGGAGAGGGAGATCGCGGAGTGCTGGGGGTCTCCTGCCCAGGCCTAATGCCTGGTGTCCAGCTGTTAGGCCTGGGCAGGGGGCCCCCAACTCTCCACGATCTCCTGCTCCACCCCTGCCCAGGCCTAATGCCTCTCACCAAGGGAGCAAGGGCGGAGTTGGCGATTGCAGGCTCCACTCCTGCTCCCCACCATCGCTGGAGAGGAGAGAAGATCACCCCACCATCGTGGCTCCACCCATGCCCAGGCCTAATGCTTCTGACTGAGGCTTCAGGCCTGGGCAGGGGACCTCTCAGCTCTGATTGCAGGCTCCCATAGCCAATAGCGGTTGGGCGCCTACATTTGCAAATTAACAGCCATCTTTGTTGGTAGTTAATTTGCATATCATGCTGATTAGCCAATGGGAGGCATAGCGAAGGTATGGTCAATTACCCTGTTTGTCTATTGATAGATAGGATATATTTTAATATAATTGGATACCGCTTCTTTGCCATATCCTGTCTTGAAAACACTTTCCCAGAATCTGTGGCTCATGTGCAAATCGGTGAGAAGACTGATGTTCAAGAAACTGTCCTCTGAACGTTCTACTGCTCCCCCATCATCAGGGACGTTAAAATTTAAAAACTAAATAAGGTACTTTACTCCATAGATAAGTGATCCATGGATAACATTGAACATATGACTTTAATATTATTAGAACAATCAAAATCATACATGCATTACACAAAAAAAATCAACTCAAGGAATAGATAGATTTGCAAGTTACAAACCAGAGGTGACTTGACCATCACTTGTGGCCTAGTGTGTATATCTCACTTCTGCCTCTCTCATGTCTGTCACAGGCAGACCCACATGCATGTCTGCCTGTTGAAATCAGATGTAAGGGGTTTAGTGGGTGGGATGCTCAATGCAGAGAGTTGGTCCATGTGTCTCATGTGAGAGGACCCCTGAAGTCTTCATCTGTTGACTCGTAGAGACCCCTGCACCAAATAGAGCACCTGCTCAGCTTCCCTTGTCCACATGGACCAAGATTGGTGGTCCCATCCCCTCTCCATGGACCTCAGTGCTTTTTCAAATTCCGGCCTATTTCATCAATGCTCTGACGGGGAGTCTCAAAAATACATCTCTGAACAATTGTGCAACAATTTCTGTGGGGAACCACCTAAGGGGAGCCCTGCCAGTGCAGGTGTGCCCCTGTGGGACTTTGGCAGGTCCTACACACTGTTCTCCCAGAGGAGGGGCTTTCCCTTTCCTCCCCAGGGCATCTGCTGGGGTCTCTGCTGTCGCACTTTGTCCCCAGGGCTTGTCCCCATGAGCCCTGAAGCCTGATCAGGGTGGTGTGCCGGGGTCCAGGCCCAGCAGTCCAGTGGTTCCCAAAGGTGTGGACAGAGTCAGCGAAAAATGAAGGACACGGAGACAGTGTTCAGATGATCAGCATAGCCAGGTTTTCCCTTTATTGACCTGTTACATCTGTATTTATACCATCTGATCCTATTAGCATGCCTATAGTTACATCATCATCTATTTTGGGTCCTCCTTTTACCTTTTAGAGTTCCTTGTTTTATGTTTATAGTTTCTTATTTGACCTTTGATAAAAGTCTTATCTAGCTCTGTTGATTTAAATCTTGTCTAGGTTAGTCACCGTGTTTCATTATAAGGGCTAGTTTGTTGTCTCTATTCCAAGGTCATTATCCTATTACTATAAGATTTTTCCTATTCTATGGCCTAAGTAAGAATTATGTAGATTAAGTGTGATTGTTCATAGTTAAGGTGATTAACTACCCACCTGGCACTTAGTTAAGGGGTTTTACTGATTGATTCCCTTCCCTAGCCCAGTTAATCCCTAACTCTAGGGAAATATTCCCACCTGGGGAAACAACCTTTCTCAGGGAGGTGGCTCTGGTTATAACACATAGTGCTAAAAAGGGGGAGCAAACATATTAAGAACAGTATGCCCTAGCCCTGACTGTTTTGGCTCAGTGGATGGAGCTTCGGCCTGCAGACTCAGGAGTCCCGGGTTTGATTCCAGGCAAGGGCATGTACCTTGGTTGCGGGCACATCCCCAGTGGGGGGTATACAGGAGGCAGTTGATCGATGTTTCTCCCTCATCAATGTTTGTAGTTCTCTATCCCTCTCCCTTCCTCTCTGTAAAAAATCAATAAAATATATATTTTAAAAAGAACAGTATGCCCTATACGCCAGGTCCCTTGAAACATATGCTGTGCAGATGTTTCCTCACTGCAGTGACTGTGTCAAGCAGCAATAGTGGAATGGCTTCCAGCAGTGGTGGGGTATCTCTGGCATGTAGAGGCCTGAGCACTGCCTCTCATGTTGGAAGGGCAAGTGTTTGCCCTTTGTCCCTTTGGAAAGCACCAACCTTGGAGAGTTTTCTGCACCACAGGGCTGACACACCTGGGCCTAGCATTGTGTGGAATGCTTTCCAGCTTGTGGTTTGTCTTCCCAGATTTGTGCATTTTTCTAGTTGTTTTGGGCACAGGAAGAGATAGCCATTGCCTGACTGGCTTCTGGCCCTGGGGTCACACTTAGCGCAGTGGTCTCTTCCCTGAGATGATGCACATGCTTACTGAAAGGGCTTTCTTTCCTCCATCTAATCTCTAATCCATCTACAAATTCCCCTTCTAATAGCAAAAATGTTATTTCAGATAAAAACAGACAAACATGTGAGCTGACACAAACAGCACTTATTGTGAGATTCCTTTCCTAGGGAATAGGTAAGGAGCAGAGACAGGAATCAGATCAGGGGCAGTAGGATTGGGGAGTGAGTTCTGTTTCTGCAGGGTCTCCTTTTGAGATGATGGGACATCCTGCAACTAGGCAGTGGTGATGCTCACACAGCATCATGACTGTCCTTCCTGCCCAGGAATTTAAAATATGAAAAATAACATTTAAAATATGAACAGTAACCATTTAAATTATATGTATTTATTACTTAAAATGAATTACACAATGGAATAATGAAGACTAAAAACACAACTAATAAAATAAAGAAAGCAAGACCACAAATAACAAAAGTAAAAAGATAACCCAAATCACACAATTGAGAACATATAAACTAAATAAATAAAAAACTAAAAGGAAGAAATCAAAGAGTGAGGGTGAAACGTGGTTATCCCTTGGGACAGGACCAGCACATTCAAAAATCAGTCCTTGAGCTGGGCCCTCCACAGGCAGCTCTTCCTCCAAGGCAGGAACCTCCATGGGCTCCAGGGAGGGTTCTTCATCCACTGGTGGTGGGGACTCAGTTTTGTCTGCGGCCGGCCCTGACTCTACAGCTGTAGCAGGAGAGGCTGCTGGAGGTGGTGAAAGCTCAGGAGGAGGACACACCTCCGGCTCTACATTCTGCTCCTCATGTTGTGAATCAGCTGGTAAAGGAGGGGCCATATGTACCTCCTGGGCCAGTGCTGGAGTGGGGAGAGGAGAGAAGATCACCCACGTGCCTGTATTTCCATCTGTCGCCCAAAGACAGAACACTGGGCACATTTCAGGACCCACCACAGGATGTGCTCCCCACCCGCAGTCCAACAGATATGTGGTCTGAGGCCGGTCTTTGCTACTGGCCAGGCTCTGGGGGTGCTCTGGAAACAATCCCTCCCCAGAAACTCGCCTGCACATCTCCCATCCATTTGTTCCCTACACCCCTCCCCCATCTCCTCACCCTTGGGCTCTGCCTCATTGGGTTCTTCCTTGATGGTCTCCAGGTATTCCCTCCTGGGGTTAAATATTGCCTTCTAGGTGTTGGGACTGAGCGGCTTCGAGGTTAGAGGTTTGCGGATCCTGGACTGCTCCAGTGGTGGTGTCATCCTGCATCCAACCACAGACCCTGGGTCCCCAGATCCCCCGGTGGCCACACTCTCTTCAGGCCTCTCCTGGCCCCCGGTGGACTGGCCCACCGTCCAATCAAGGGGCCAGGGGTCTTCCTCCACCACCAGATGCTCCACATTGACCTGGGAGTAGCTCTGCAATGACAGTGACCAGCAGCTGGTCAGGAGGCCTCAAGCCTGGCCCCAGTCTCTGCTACTTCTTCTGCTCCCTGGCCCTTCTGCTGCCACATCAGTCCCAGCCCTGCATCTGCACAGACCTCCACCCATAGGAAATGAGAGTCACCTCCAGGGTCCAGGATAGACCTCGGGCAGAGGGTGCCGCTCACACTCCACGTCCACCCAGCCAGCCTTGACCTGGGCTGCAAACATGACTGGTCCTGACCCCCCAACTCAACCTGTTCCTATTCCAGGCAGGCCCTCCCCACCAACACAGACACACACAAACACACACACACACACAGACACACACACACACACACACACACACGAGGAGGGGCAGGGCTGCTCAGGTGGGATCAGAGTAGTGGCCTGGCCTGAAAACGACAGCCCTAAGCGTCCCTGTGTTACCTCCGCATCCCGCTGGGGAAAGGGCCACAGGCGTCGTCTGGGCTGGGCCCGGATCCAGCGGCGGGCAAGTCTAAACACACTCTCATCGCTGCCTCTGTTGAGGCCTCGGCCTCGGCACACTGGGAGACAACATGAAAACATGGTGTCCTCTCCACTGTCTCTGTCCGAGTGAGACGGGAAGGGGCAGTTATAGAATGCTGTGCGTGGTTACCAGGTTCTGTTGGGCCCCATCGTCAGGAAGTGAGGTCACCTGTGGGTCCCCTACCCCAGCTTCTCCTGAGACATGAGCATTTTTTAAAAAATTTTACTATTTATTTTTAATTTTATTTTTAAAAAAATATTTTTATTGATTTCAGAGAGGAAGAGAGAGGGAGAGAGAGTTAGAAACATCAATGAAAGAGAGAAAATCATTGATCGGCTGCCTCCTGCATGCGCCCTACTGGGGATCGAGCCCACAACCCGGGCATGTGCCCTTGACCTGAATCAAACCTGGGACCCTTCAGTCCTCAGGCCGATGCTTTATCCACTAAGCCAAACTGGCCAGGGCTACATATGCCATTTTAAATAGAATAAATGCTTGGGTAGCATATCTGAAATTATCTTTTTAACCTTGGCTGGTATATAATATTTGTGGCCTGGTCATTTTATCTTAAGTCCTGGTAGGAGCATTTCTTTTGTATCATTTTATTACTGACGTGAATCTCTGGTGTCTTTTCTGTTCTGAATGAGTGATTTCAGTATGTATTCTTGAAAATTCTTTTTATTCATTTGTTTAGAGAGGGAGAAACATCGGTTTGTTGTTCTATATATTTATGCATTCATTGGTTGATTCTTGTATGTGCCCTGACCAGGGACTGAACCCACAACCTTGGTGTGTTGGGACGACGACAACGCTCTAACATACTAAGCTACTCAGCCAGGGCTGGGTATGTATTCTTAATCTTCAAAATGTAAAATTTCATTACATCATGTTGGAATGCATCTCTATTCACTTATCTTTCTTAGCTAGTGTGATCCCTCTCAGTTTTCAATTTGAAGAGTTTTCCTCGAATTGGGAGTTTTCTTTATTCGATTTTCATTATTGCTCCCTTTCTAAGCAGAATGCCTATTCCTTGTAGATTGTCTCTCCCTTTATCAATCTGCATTAATATCATCTACCACTGAATGTGCTCTTTCACCTCATCCATTTCACGTCTTCATTCATCTCAGGTTATATATGCTTCCATCCCAGAGTCTTTCTGGTACTGTGATTAGTGTTATTACCCTCTTATTACTTTGGGCTCCTCTTATTTGATACAGGAACTATTTATAATCTTGCTTGTATCTAAATCAGATATTCCCTTCCTTTCCTGAAAGTCAGCATATTTGGGGGTGGGGGAAGGGGGGAGTGATTTCTTCTTAGCATGTGGGTCTGTTTCTTTTGCGTGTTGATTTTTGAACACAAAGCATTCTGACCTAACTGCTTGAGGAAGACAGTTTTGAGGATTTACATCAATGTCCTCATAATTGGCCTGAGTGTTGTCTCCTACGCCTGGAGCTGGACTGTTATGGGGCAAGCCCCACAGAGGCCCTGCAAGGCAGGTTTTCAGCAAGTTCTGGGGCCTGCTTCCAGATATTAATTTCTCCAGAGTTACAAAGGACACCCCACACCCTCAGTACTCCAAAGGCTTATTTCAGTGGTTACTGGACTCTAATGCTCTCAACAGTGAAAAACAAGACTACCTGGGAGAAATTCTTTTTTTTTTTAATTTTAAAATGGCTCTTTGTTACAAATGGGAGGTGAGAGGATTTTTTCCATGAGCCTCGCAGTTTCTGCAGAATGTCCCGGTGTGGGCAGGGAGAGAGTATATAATGAGATGAATATGTGAAAAAAAATATATATATATATATAAACATATATAACTATATATATATATATATATATATATATATATATAACTATAAATATATATGGAGAGAGAGAGAGAGAGAGAGAGAGAGAGATGTGAAAGAGACACATTCACTGGTTGCCTCACGCACAATCCTTGACAGGTCCTGGGGCGGAACCTGCAACCCAGGGACATGCCCTTCAGTGCACTGGCGGACGCTCTAACCACTGAGAAACTGTCCCAAATTTCAATATTGGGACTTTTATTTCTTTTAGAGTTGTAAGGATTAGTTTTTATATATTATTTAGAATTCAGTCTAGACTGCTTTAAAAAATTGGCTCAAACAAGACAGAGTTTTATTTACTCCATTCGTCTCTCCTTCAGAGCAGCATCTTTGGTGACAATGGAGTTGGTGAGGCACCTCCTTCTCTCTCACAGTTGTGCTCTCCCAAGGTGTTATCTTCAGCCAAAGTGGAGCCTCAGAGGGCTTACCACACATCTCTATTCTGGCCAGTGGAACACGGAAAAGAGAATGTATGCCTATGTCCATTTCTTTTAAGGACCATTATATTAACTTACATCGCTCTCTCATCTTGTTTTCCAGACCTTACACCATGTGTAATATTTAAATGGAAAGGAGGTTGGGAACCTCAGACTGGGGTCTTTAGCTAAGAGATCATGTGTTCAGCTCACATACCTGCTGGGGAAGAACAAGGGGAAAAAACACATGCTATATGCAGAGTGGGAGGTGGTAATACTCTACCAAAATGTGTTTTCTGGAGATCTTTATTTATAGATGGGATAGATTTTAGCCATACAAAGGTCTTTAAAGGTAATATTTTCTCATTTCTTTATGTTCTCAACTATTCTGTCCAACAGTGTACAAAATTAATTGACATGCACTAGTGCATCACCAAGCACAGTTGCAGTGACTGCAGTTTTGAGAAGTGTTGGGCCCTCTGTTCTGTTCCATGGATCTAAATGTCTGTTTCTATGCCAGTACCAGGCTGTTTTGACTATAATGGCTTTGTGGTATTGTGCTCCCTCCAACTTTTTTCTTCCTTTTAGAGATTGCTGAGGCTATTTGGGGTCTGTTTTGGTGCCAGATAATTTTTGGAATATGTTTTCTAGATTTATGAAATATGCCATTGTTATTTTAAAAGGGATTGTGTTGATTCTATAGACTTCTTTGGGTAGTATAGACATTTTAATGATGTTGATGTTAATTCTTCCAGTTCATGGTCACAGATACTTTTCCTCGGAAGAAAAAAGAAAACTAATAGAAGAACAAAGTGCCCTGCAAAGTTACTAGGAGGATGGAGAGTGTTGTCTTATCTGAGCAAAACTTTTTCCGTTGGAGAATCAAAGACGGCGGCATAGGTAAACACCGGAGACTGCCGCCGTAAACAACCACTTCAAAAATACAACTAAAAGACGGAACGGACATCAACCAGAACCACAGGAAGGCTGGCTGAGGAGAGACTCTTCAACTAGAAGGAAAAACAACAGCTTTACGAGGCTCAGAGGAGGCGCAGTGTGGAAAATTTAAAGGTACAGTGGTGCGGTGGTGCGCGCCCAAAGCGGGCTGGTGGTTGAGGGCGCGGTTGTCGTTTTCAATCAGGAGTGAGTCTCAGACTCTGGGCTACAGATCTGGGCGAGTCTCTAGGGACCCAGACTCAAAGGGGAGAAGCGGGACTGTCTGGCTACGGTCCCTCCGAGGTTTGCAGTGGTCGCTGGGACAGAGAGGCAGAGCCCCTGGGGACAGACTGAGAGCAGCCATAGCTGCTCCCTCCCCCCGCCCTGTTGATCCCGCCCCGCCCAAGCCCTGCGCAGAGCCATTTGCCAGTCGCCTCAGGCAAAGGCTGGATTAGCGCCTCCCCAGAGGACAGATGTTTTCCACACAGCTGATTCCTGCAGCCAGTCGGCCTGGTGGTCAAATCCCTCTAGTGTTAACTACAACAATTAAGGTTTGGCTAGAACAAGACTGCGCACAAAGACCACAAGGGCGTGCACCAAGAAAGCATAAAAGATGCGGAGACAAAAAAACATGACAGAAATGGAGGATATGGAGCTAAAAATCGCAATTTTGAGGGCTTGCTATAAACTTGAGCAGAGCCTCACGAAAACTACTGAGACCCTCGATGCTACGATAAAGAAATTAGAAAGTAAGCATACACGGACTGAAATAAAGAATATTATACCCAATAGCAGACCAGAGGAGCACAAGAATCAAACCAAAGATTCAACAAAAAACACCCAACTGGAAAAGCAAAATGAAAAAAGAATCCGAAAGTGTGAAGATAGTGTAAGGAGCCTCTGGGACAGCTTCAAGCGGACTAATATCAGAATTATTGGGGTGCCAGAAGATGAGAGACAGCAAGATATTGAAAACCTATTTCAAGAAATAATGGCAGAAAACTTCCCCCACCTGGTGAAAGAAATGGACTTACAGGTCCAAGAAGCGCAGAGAACCCCAAACAAAAGGAATCCAAAGAGGACCACACCAAGACACATCATAATTAAAATGCCAAGAGCAAAAGACAAAGAGAGAATCTTAAAAGCAGCAAGAGAAAGAGACTCAATTACCTACAAGGGAATACCCATATGACTGTCAGCTGATTTCTCAACAGAAACTTTGCATGCCAGAAGGGAATGGCAAGAAATATTCAAAGTGCTGAATACCAAGAACCTACAACCAAGATTACTTTATCCAGCAAAGCTATCATTCAGAATTGAAGGTCAGATAAAGAGCTTCACAGATAAGGAAAAGCTAAAGGAGTTCATCACCACTAAACCAGTATTACACGAAAGACTGAAAGGTATCCTTTAAGAAGAGGAAGAAGAAAAAGGTAAAGATAAAAATTGTGAACAACAAACATGCATCTATCAACAAGTGAATATAAGAATCAAGTGAATAAAAAATCTGATGTACAGAATGAACTGGTGATTACAATGAATCAGGGACATAGAAAGGGAATGGACTGACTATTCTTGGGGGAGAAAGGGGAATGGGAGATTCGGGAAGAGACTGTACAAAAATCGTGCACTTATGGATGAGGACAGTGGGTGGGGAGTGAGGGCGGAGGGTGGGGTGGGAACTGGAAGGAGGGGAGTTATGGGGGGGGGGGGGAAGAGGAACAAATGTAATCTGAACAATAAAAATTTAATTAAAAAAAAAAACAAACTTTTTTCGTCATGAGAGTCCCAGCAGTTCTCATCTGCAAGTGGAGATGGCCTCAGTTTGAAAAGTGAAATTTTAAAAAAGCATGGGGGAGCAGATCAGTCTATACCAATGAACAGAAAGCAAGACGGAGAGGGCGATGAGGCCATGGCACACCCATGCACCAATGGCAAACATCTCTAAATTCTTGAGTAATCTTTTTACTGGCAAGATCCCTTTAAGGCTATGAGCCCCAAATAGCCTAGCTAGCCTCTATCAGTGGTTCTCAACTTTTCTAATGCCACAACCCTTTAATACAGTTCCTCATGTTGTCGTGACCCCCAACCATAAAATTATTTTCGTTGCTACTGCATAACTGTAATTTTGCTACTGTTATGAATCATAATGTAAAAATCTGGTATGCTATATGTGTTTTCTCATGGTTGTGACCCACAGGTTGAGAACCAGCGCATGCAGTTCCCTTCACCAATACAGTATCTAGCCCTGCTGATCCCTCTTTCTTACGCCAACTTCCTTCTCTTTCTCCAACATTTTTAGTTCTTTAGTTTACATAGCAATTGTAACAACACAGTCCACAACACAGGACCAAACACATGTTGATTAGGGAGTGGGCTTCTCTCTAGCATAACTTCTGAGCACGATTAAGATTATAGTTAGCAGTACATTTTGGGCTGTGTGTGTGTGGTTTTTTGTTTGTTTGTTTTAGTCACACTGATGTTTCCTTCTATTAAACATTAATGATTGTTTTCCAAAATCTACTCAGTTTTTACAGAAGTTCTTATTGGCATCTCTATAGTTTTCTAAATAATGTAGTTTTTGTTGATGTTGTATATGTATTTACTTCCTCTCCCCATGCCAGCTAATCCTTGAATAGTTACAACCACTACAGCTCCTTTTTTTAGATGATAAACTGCTGAGATGAAGCCCTGCCATTTCCTACATTTCTTGCCTGCATTCCCTCTCTGAGTCCGGAAATGGGTTGACATCTTTTGTCTTATCCTTTCCCCTATTGGTCCTTCTCAAGTACTTACTCTCTTTAAATCCTTTGTTTAAATATCGTTCACTTACCATACAATTCACCCATTTCAAGTATATAATTTTATGATTTTAGTATGTTCAGATGTGTACATCCCCACAGTCAATTTTAAAACATTTTCATGACTTCAAAAGAAAACTTACAATCTTTAGTTGTCATCTCTCCTCCCCTTTCTTCCCCCACCCCCAGCCCTAAGCAACCACTAATGTATTTTATATTCCACTCGTTATGTCTGTTTTGAACATTTCCCATGAATGGAATCACATGTGATCCTTTGTGACTGGCTTTATTCACTTAGCATAATGCTTTCAGGGTTCATCCATGTTATAGCATGTATTAATGGTTTTTATTGCCAAAAGATATTACATTGCATGTATATACCACATTTTGTTTACCACTAGAGGACAGGTGCACAAAAATTTATGCACTCGGGGGGGAGAGAGGGTACCTCAGCCCATCCTGTGCCCTCTCGTAGTCTGGGAACACTCGGGAGATAACGACCTGCTGGATTAGGCCTGCTCCCGGGTGGCAGAGGGCAGTCCCAATCCCTAGGTGCAGCCCCTGGTTGGGCTCAGAGCAGGTCCGATTGGGGAGTTGGGGCTCTGCCCCCTGTCATGCACAGAGCAGGGCTCATCAGGGGGGTTGGGGCTCCATACCCTGTCACACACAGAGCAGGGCCGATCAGGGGGTTGAGGAGCTCCCCCCTGTCACGCAGAGAGCAGGGTCCATCAGGGGATTGGGGAGTTCCCCCCGTCACGCACAGAGGAGGGCACATCAGGGTGTTGAGGAGCTCCCCGCTGTCGTTCACAGAGTAGGGCAGATCAGGGCATTGGGGTGCCACCACTGTCATACTCAGGGCAGGGCTGATGGGGAGGTTATGGCTCTACCCCGTCACACACAGAGTAGGGTCCGTGGGGGGTGGTTGAGGCACTGCCCTCGTCACACACAGAGCAGGGCCGATCACGGGGTTAGGACGCTACACCCTGTCACACACTGAGCCGCAGGGTGATCAGGGGGTTGGGGAGCTCCCCCTTAACAGGCACAGAGCAGTGCTGATCAGGGGGTTGGGGCACATTCCCCTGTCACGGACAGAGCATGGCAGATAGGGAGGTTGTGGTCCCACCCCCTGTCACACACAGGGCGATCAGGGGGTTTGGCGCTGCCCCCTGTCATGCTGATCCCGGTGCTAGGAGGCATATTGCCCTTTTACTATATAGAATAGAGGCCTGGTGCATGGGTGGAGACTGGCTGGTCCTGCAGGGTGTCCTGGATCAGGGTGGGGATCCCCACTGGGGTGCCTGGCCAGTCTGGCTGAGGGGCTGAGGGCCGTTTTCGGCCTGGTGGGTGACTGAAGCTCCCAACCCCTCCTTTTTTTTCTTTTTTTTTTCTTTATCTGGGCCAGCTTAACTCTGAGGCCTCGGCTGCTGAAAGCAGGTTTCTGGCCTTTGTTTACCTTCTGTATTTGATACATGTTGTGGTCTGGCTGGCTGAAGCCCTGCTGACTAAAGCAGGTTTCTGGGGTTTTGTTTACCTTCTATATTTGTAACATAGTTGCTTAGAGTTGCAGCTAAGAGGCCGGCTGCAGCAGGCGGGGAACCTGGCTTCCTCTGTCACTAAAGCAAGCAAGCCTCCTGTTCACTTCAGTGCATGGCTGCCGGCCGCCATCTTGGCTGGCAGTTAATTTGCATATCTCCCTGATTTGCCAATGGGAAGGGTAGCGGATGTATGGCTAATTACCATGTTTCTCTTTTATTAGATAGGATTCATCAGCTGATGGACATGTGGGTGGTTTCCACCTTTTGAGTATTAGGAATACTGGATGCTACTGCTGTGAGCATTTGTTTACAAGTTTGGTGTGGACATGTGTTTTCATTCCTCATGAGTGTGTACTTAGAGGTGGAGTTGCTGGGTCATATGGAAACTCTCTGTTTGACATTTTGAGGACCGGCCAGACTATTTGTCAAAGTGGCTGTGTGTGAGGGTTCCACCTTCTCGACATTCTCAGGGAGACTGCTTCTAGCCTTTGTGTGTGTGCCTGTTGTTATCTCACAGTGTTTGTGATTTGCATTTTTTTCTGATGGCTAGTGATATTGAGCATCTTTTCATCTACTATTTTTCTTTTAATGGCATTTTTGGAAAGAAAGAGATAACCAAGTGTATCTGATCTGCATTTAAGTCACTTGCATGCATAACAGGAAAAATTCTTCTAAATATTTGAAAACACAGTGTTGCTGTTTTTAATATTTTGTTGCAAAGCCCCCATCTGATGGCTTCTTGCTCCTCTCTGAACAGTGTCCGGCACATCTGTTGAGCAAGTGGTGATGCCCTCTTTTTGAGGAAAGTGAGATTTGCCATGGATTTGAGGAGCTTTGCAGAGAGAATAGACAAAGGAAACAGGGACCTGAGCTCCATTTGTTTTGTGCACATGTGAGTAAGCATCAGAGCATTATTTGTAGAATGCATGAGTTCCGGATAGTTCCATGGAACCGGTAGAACCCATTGTTAGATCTAATCTAGTAGTGGTCAGTTACTTATTGGAAGCCATTTCTAGAAAAACACAGAGTTGAAATTTATAGGAAGGATTAAAGGGAACTGGAACGGGGGCCCATTGTTATGGAACTTTTGAAATGTTAGTCACTAGATGGACCATCAAGTCTACCTTAGTAAGGGAGGAAGTCAAGAGCTTTGTGGATTGACAGGGAGTGAGTGGATAAAAGAATGACCTGGAATTGAAAAATCAAGAATGGGCATCTATGCTGGAAGGATAGGGGATGAGGCCAAAGGGGAAAAGGTCAGACTATATTACTCCTGAGGCAGCGATGTTCCTAGTAATAAGGTCTACAGTGTGGCAGTGACTGCACTGGAGCGGCAGTAAAGGACCCCAAGATGAGGTGGGGTAGGAACTGGGAGGCTGCGTTATTGGCTGCTTGTCCACATGGATGTTAGAGCCCTCCGCTGCCTGCTCACCTCTTCACGTCCCCTGCCTTGGGCCCCATTCCACCTTTAGTTCCTTTGTGTTCTGCACTTTTTCTCTGATCTCTAGCTTCAGATATTGCATGGCCAATGGCATAACTCTAGACCAAAAGATCCTAGTGTGGTAGTGAAAGGGGGCTCTGTTTGGCTTTTTTTTGTTTTGTTCTTTTCTATTTACACTCAGGATTCACAAGGTTTCCTGGAAAAGCTACCTGAAGGGCTCTTGAGGACGCTCATTCCAGTTTTGTGTTTCAGTCTGTACCAGTTGATTTGCGTTCCCTCTGGACCACTGTAGAAAGGGTGGGTGTGTGTGCACATTTGTCAGGGGAAAAACAATACCCCCCAAACACTCCTATTCAGGGTTCACCCACCTGTGGGATCCTCTGATCACTGACTTCTAAATAATGATAAAGCCACTGTGTCTTCTTCACTAACACTTTCTGAAAAGTATACCCGTCCTTGATCTTCTTCAGATGTGGAAGGCCTGTCTTCCCTGCTGCCTTCAAGGACATACAGCATCCCCTGAAGGGGAAGGTGTGGGCTGCTATCCAAGTTCCTTAAGGCTAAGCTATGAGGAAGGAGACAGAGCCCATCTCCTCAAACCTCATCAGGGAGGAAGTGGGCTTAGGGGCAGGGCACATGGTATTTAGTTCTCAACAAGAGCTCCAGGGAATGGGCACTTTTGGAAGCCAAAGGAAGCAATCAGTAGGAGCTGAACTTACTCCTTTCTTTCCTTAAACACAAGCCCTGAGAAACCCTTGCCCCCAACTCAGGACACGGAGAAGACATCACTATTATTACAGACACATTTATTAGGCAAGTCAGTATTCCCCACAAGGAGGGAATGACTTGGGGGTGGGAAATGTTTCCCCCTGGAAATTATAGAGAAGCATTGTGTGTCTGAATCGTGGAGGCTGCCCTCTGAACGCAGTGCCTCCAGCAGTGGTGAGAATAGCAGGAGGCCCCTTGCCAGCCTGAGGCCTGCAGTTGGGGCTTGGATGGGGCAGAGTCCCCCTGAAGGGCACAGATTGAGGGTGCTTCTGACATATTTGCTGACCCTTTGATGCCAGAATGTTTTGGGGGGGTCTGTCCTCGTTTGTGGTATGTCTAGTATTGGTAGAGCCCTGGCCAGCCAAGATAGCTGTGTGGCGGCCGGACACGGCATTTGTCACGTCATAGGGGGGAGCCCTGCTGTGGAAATGACGCCTCTGCACTGGCTCTGCCTGGGCCTGCACTGCTCCCTTCTGCACAGGCTTCCCCGTCTGCGCTGCGGAGGGAAGGGGCTCTTGGGGGCAGGTGGTAACTACTGCAGGCCGGCGCCCCAGTTTCTCTTCTGGGAACTTCCCCATGTCTGACGTGACTCTATAACCTTGGGTACTTCCAGTCAAAGGAGCTCTGCTTCTAAGTGGGCCTCTACTCTGTGCAGATGATATTTCCCTTCCCATTTCTTGGGTGGTATCTTGCATTATACATTTGATTGGACAAAGCCTTTGGAAAAGGCTCTTCATTTGATTTAGCACAAGGCTATCAGAAGGAGCCGTCTGTGTTAGCCTGTGGAAAGACTTGCTCCCAAGCATGTCTCCTACAGCAGTGTGCTGGGAAGGAAACGTCTTCCCCCCAGGTTGGGAATTTCTCAGTTGTGCATCTCCGGCACCAAAGTCCTCATATTTGGGGCCTGTAGGCTCTGGGGGAGGGCACACGATATCTTTCTTTACAGCTGGTGGGGAATTCTGATCCTGGCAGGACCTTAATGCCTGCTTAGGAAGCCATGGTTCCTGCTGCTTCTCCAGACTGACTCCGCTGTCCTCTGATTGGACATGCAGCACCTGGTGAACCTCCGTGTCCACACTGGGCACACACTTAGCACGAGTCAGAGGGGCTTTGTTAGTCAAGCTGTCTGAGTCACTGGACATGTCCTGCTGTTGGCCTTGGGCCTGGCTATACTTATTTTCCAGTATTAGCATTACCTCAGTCATCACTTGCGCTTGGATTGCTGATAACTTAGCTTGAACTGATAACTTAGATGGTGGGTTTTCAATGGTCACAGTAGTTTCTCTGTTGATCCTTTGGGAGATTCCCGGCTTGCTGGTTGTCAAGATGCCACTAGTTTGGGGTTGAAGAGCTTTGAGCCTCTCAGCCCTGACTATCTCCCTAGACATGCTGGGCCTGGAAGCAGGTTCTGATTTCTCCCTATTTGCGCCCTGTCGTATTACTACTCTGTCATGAGAATTCACACTGCTATTACTTGTCTCCTGTGGGGTCCGAGCTCGCCTTGCAGGCAGCTTCAGGGGTTGAATGCTGGCTATCAGAGAATGTCTCGGACTTTGTTTGCTGCTAATGGTGTTTGTAACAGTCAGTTTGGATTTCAAAATTGTTTTAATTTCCTCTGCGACTGCGCCTTGGATATCAATGGGTTTATGTCTTTTCTTGCCCTCAAGTGAGGTGTCAAGGAGAGGAAAATTCAGGTCATCAGCTGCATTTTCTGTTCCCACTTTGTCCCCAAGAAGGGATTCAGGAAGCTGGCTCTCACTGATTTTCTCAACCATTTTGCTCACATGTACTTTCTGGACATTTTCCAGTTGTCCCTGAGTTACACTATGCCCTGCAACCATGGAGTTTTCTCTTGACAGACTCAGGTCAAAGCCACTTCCCACATCCTTATGTGAGGAGGTGTTGGAATCACTCAGCAGATGAACTTTTGGATCATTCTCTTGGCTGGGTCCCTCATCCTTCCCTTTATTGTCCTCTATTTGGAACATTTCTGAGCTCCTCTCATAGAAGCTTCCTGGTTGGCTCAACCCCACATTTGGATTTTCACTACTCTGGTCCTTATCCACAGAGATCCATGTGAGGCCAGAACTGCTCTTTGACTCAAGTATGCCTGAGCAATTGCTCAGAGGCCTCATTAGTGACAGAGACCCATGGAGCATGCAGGGCTGGCCCTGGTGGTGTTGGATGAGCCTCTTTCTAAGGTGATGCTCAAATTGATCTCGAAATTCACTGCTTAGAGGAAACTCTACAGGATCGATGGAGATTGCAACATGGGCCTTAGAACTTTGAACCACAGAGGTTAAACCCCACAAACTTTCCTGTTCTTTCAGCAACACATTGCATTCCAGGTGTTCCGTTTCAGACGAGGTGTGACATTCTGATTCATTATTGGGTATGTGGACATTCACTTCACAGACCTTATTGTGGGTAATGGGACTGGATGGTAGGATTGGGAGTGGGGATTGAAGGTGGGCCTGGGTTTCGATCTGAGTGAGATGTAATTGCTGGGATTGAGTCAGGGTTTGAGGCAAGGGTTGAGGTTGGACCTCTGCCAAGGATGGAGACTGGAAATCAGAAAGTCCTGGGGATTCTTGGTCTGTGAAGGAATTTGAGATGCCATTGAAGAAGATTGAATAGTCACGTGAGGCATGGACAGCAGAGGACAAGGACTCACTGTGCAGAGTTGGAAGCCCCCAGAATAGCTGGGAAAGTTTTTGCTTTAAGTTGTCTTCCTGTGCAGAGTCATGCTCATCAGGGCTGAGAACTAAGCCATGACTAGGATCGATAAGTTTGGCTTCAGGGTCTGCCCCCAAAGAGATCTTTGTAGAATGGAGGGCAAGAAATCCTTGATGTAAATCGTATTGTGTCAAGGTGGAAGAGCACAGGTCATTGGGTTGAGGTGAGGAATGGTGAACTGGCTCTGGAGGCAGAATTTGACCCGGTGGTGAGGGTGACAGAAAATTTCCCAAGGTTGTCATTGAGTTAGAGGGGAGAATGGAGGGAGATGGTTGGGAAGGTTCAGGCAGTGGAGTTGGAATGAGTTCTCCTGGAGGGACTCCTGAGAAAGCAGAGGACTGATTGAATGATGGCTCAGTCACAGAAGCTGTCACAGGAGCTGTGGAAGCCACAGGAGACACAGATGGAGTAGAAGCTTCCAAAGCCTTTAAGTAAAGCCCCTGGATTTCAGTGGCTGCATTGTTACACACCTCACAGGAGGAGTCTGGACATAAAAGTCGACGACAGCGGGTGATGTCATAATTCTGTCCCAGGGTGCTGCAGGAGACAGGAGGGAAAAAGATGCAGCCAGGACCAGAACAAGGAAAGGAGGTCCTGGTGAGGGTGGGGCCACCTGAAGCCTGCTGCCCCTTATTACTCCACATGTATGACTTCATAATGCACACAGTCGCACTCATCCCAAGCATTCACTCACATTCCCCTTCCTATGGCAATCTTTACCATGACTAGGGAAGGCTCCACTGAATCCCCGGAATTGCACAGAACATGTTATAGAGAGACCAGGAAACATGGGGAAAGACTAGTCACCTTTTCAGGAAAGAAATCAGCTCCTTGTCGTCATCCTCTCTATGATAACAACTTGAACCTGGGAACCAGGAGAGTGAGTTACATGTAATGAAGGTAGACACATAGGCATTACACAGGGGTCCCTTTATGGGAGACCATTGGGATAATAGACTGTGAAACCCTCAAGAATTAGTTAACGAAATCAAATGGTCAATGATAATATTAATAAGGTGCACCCCGCCATGTGTGTGTTGCTTAATTGATCAAGTACTTTTATATGTATTGCTAGAGGCCTGGTGCAAAAACTTTGTGCAGTGGAGTCCGGGGTGGGGGGGTTTGTCCCTCAGCCCCAATTGTGCCCGCTCAATGTCTGGGACCCCTCGGGAGATAACGACCTGATGGCATAGGCCCGCTCCTGGGTGACAAAGGGCAGGCCCAATCCCTAGGTGCAGCCCCTGGTCGGGCTCAGAGCAAGGCCGATTGGGATGTTTGGGTGCCACCCCCTGTCATACACAGAGCAAGCAGATCGGGAAGTTGCGATGCCAGCCCCAGTCATGCTCAGGGTAGGTTCGATTGGCGGGTTGGGGCACTGCCTCCTGTCACGCACAGGGCAGGGCCAATCAGGGGGGTTTGGGCTCCGTACCCTGTCATGCACAGAGTAGGGTGGACCAGGGGGTTGGGGAGCTCCCTCTGCCATGCACAGTATAGGGCCGATAGGGGAGTTGGGGCACCGCCGCCTGTCACATGCAGAGCAGGGCAGATCAGGGGATTGGGGCGCCGCCCCCTGTCACAGAGCAGGGCGGATCTGGGAGTTGGGGCGCCGCCCCCTGTCACACACAGAGCAGGGCAGATAGGGAGGTTGTGGCCCCGCACTCTGACACACACAGAGCCGCAGGGCGATCGGGGGATTTGGGCGCTGCCCCCTGTCACGTTGCTACAGGGGCCAGGAGGCCTCTAAGCTCCGCTGATCCTGGTGCTGGGAGGCATATTTCCCTTTTACTATATAGGATAGAGGCCTGGTACATGGGTGGGGGCCGGCTGATTTGGCCTGAAGGGTGTCCTGGATCAGGGTGGGGGTCCCGCTTGGGTGCCTGGCCATCCTGGATGAGGCGATGATGGCTGTTTGCAGCTGGTCACACCCCCTTCATGGTGAGGGTCGCCACTGGGGTGCCTGGGCAGTCTGGGTGAGGGGCTGTGGGCTGTTTTCAGGCTGGCGGGTGACTGAAGCTCCCAACCTCTCCTTTTTTTCTTTTTCTTTTTTTTTTTATTATGGGATTTATTTGCCTTCTATGGCTGTCACTGGAGCTGAGAGCCGGCTTCTATAATTGAAACACTGTTTAGGCTCCAGCTCCGAGGCCTGGCTGGCTGAAAGCAGGTTTCTGGAGTTTGTTTAGCTTCTATAATTGTAACATTGTTTCTTAGAGAGCAGTTGAGAGGCCAGCAGTGGCAGCCGGGGAACCTTGGCTTCCTCCGTCACTGACGCAAGCAAGCCTCCTGTTCGCTTCGCCTGCCTGCCTGCCCGCTAGCCGGCCGCCCTCGTGGTTGGCAGTTAATTTGCATACCTCGCTGATTAGCCAATGGGAAGTGTAGCGAAGTTATGGTTAATTACCATGTTTCTCTGTTATTAGATAGGATTGCATTTGATGCTCAAAACCACTCTGAAGCAGAGGGGCCAATGGTCACAACAAAGAGGAATCTGATCATCCTGAAGTCAGAGTACTTTCTCAAAGTCAGGAGACAGAACTTCTGACTCTCGACATCTACTGGGCAAGACCCATGGCCCAGGTCCCTCACTGCTTCTTACCCAGGGACAGCAGAGCGGGGAATCTGAGCAGTATGTCAGGTCAAGTCTTTCCATGAGCCTCTCCTCTGAGGGCTTTGTTTCACGAGAGGGGCTGTATCTACCAACTGACAGAGACCATGGACCTGGTACCTCATGGGAAGGAGAGAGAAGGGTCACCCTTGGGGAGCTCAGGTGGAATAGGCAGAACCTTACCTTTCCGTGTCCCACCTTTCCTTCTCCTCTTGGCTCTGACCCGATGCTGGGAACAAAGAGGAATGAATGGGTGATTAGGCCTCATTTCTCTCCTCCTCCCCCTAGGAAACTCAGACATTGACTATCTAAGAATAATGTCTCTCTGAGCCAACCAAATACATTTTAACTAATAGAACTTTGTGTTCCTTTTCCCATTTTTAAAGCTTTAAAATGTTTTTAATGTTTCGTTTTTTAAAAACTCAAAACAAGGACTTTGTTTATGGGGTCCACACTTGGTATACTCAGAGGTCCTCTGCTCAAGGTCGGCATATAATCTGAGGCCTACAGTCCATCTCTGTCTCCTGAGATAGGACCCAGTAACCTGATGGTGCTCAGGATGCAGCCTCTGCTCACTCAGAGGCTCTCAGAGGCTCGGCACTGCCCTGCTTAGCAGCCCAACACAAAGGCTAGTTAAGTGATGCCTGCCAGGGCAGCATGACTCAGGATGAAGTGCTGGTTAACTCTGATGTCCTACAGAGACTCCCACGTCTCTGAAAAACTGGATCCAGGACTAGGGAATCCCTGTGTTTGGAGCCAGAAACCTGTGACCACACCCGATGGGCTGTGAGATTCATATGGAAGCCTGAGTCCTCCCTGAACCCCGAGCCTTGCCTGGCCTCTTCCCCTAGAAAAGCAAAGTTCTGTTCTCTCCTCAGATGCCCCATCTTCAGTGTCTCTCTGACTCATCCAAACTCATTTAGAAATGTAGGAATGGAAAGGGCAACAACAATGAAGAACTCTTTGGGGGCTCACTCACTCAGGGTTCCTTACCTTTTGGGTATGTTCATTTTTCCAGAAAGTTGGGATGGATGGAATTCCCACGAAGAAAATGAAGAAGAGGAGGAAGAAGCTCAACACCAAGATGGAAATTATGTTGAGGTTACCATATAAACATTCTGAGCAGAAGAAGCTCAGATAAAACTCTAGAAGGCTATTCAGAAATAGACTGAGTTCCATTTTCTGAACAACAACGCTGCTTAAAGCAACTGAGCTCTGAGAGCTCCGACTCTTGGCTTTATAGCCAGGCCTGCATCACAGAGCACTGTGGAGTCACAGAGGGTTTCTG
Organism: Myotis yumanensis; assembly: GCF_028538775.1. Taxonomy (NCBI): domain Eukaryota; kingdom Metazoa; phylum Chordata; class Mammalia; order Chiroptera; family Vespertilionidae; genus Myotis; species Myotis yumanensis. Next base: position 7,742,734 of record NW_027223772.1, read on the forward strand.
AGAGTGGGGGTGGGTCCACCTTCAAGAGGGGCTTTCCACAGCCCCGCCCCCCAACCAGACCAGCAGATTCCCTCCATCTCTTCTGGGCCTCTAGGTCCTTCTGCCCTACTCTCCTCGCCTGTTTTCCAATTTGCCTTTTAACATATCCTATATTTATTTACCGTAATGAGTGCTCTGTGTGTTTCATCTGTAACCCAGATATTACCTGGGTCTCCTTTAATGTTGGAGTCTTTGACTTTGGTCTCACCAGGTCCACTACCTTACAAGTCTGAAATACTCCCGGGAAATTTTGCTTGTGCCCAGACGTTTACACTGAGGATCATATATGTCCTCAAATCCAACTTACATAAATGTGTGTAGAGAACTGGAAGGTCTTTTACGCTTCCATAGTTTTGTGAATGTTAAATAGAAATTTTTTTAGTAAATTATAATTGAATAATAAAGTCTAAAATATCATTTCTACCCCACCCCCCAGGAATACATTTCACATATGTTACATATATCCAACCCCTAAGTTCTGTAATAAAGCTCTCCACAGGACATTTCAAGCACACATGGTGGTGGCCGAGTTGGTGTGTGTCAGAGTGTGATCCCCATACAACCCCATGGCCAGTTCTCAGTCGAGGTACATCCCCACACAGAAGTCCGGGTCCACATATCAGAATGCACTTGGTTATATTGTCTACAAGGAGGAGTGTTTTCCAGAATCTTGTCTAGAATAACATGCTGCTATTTGAGGAGGCTCATTGGCTGTAAGTCATTCGTTTAGGACTCTCAAAAGTTTTCAGTTCCCTAGGGACAATCCTCAGTGCTCTCTCACTCCCATCCCTATTACTATTCCTGGGCGGAGCCCCATGCTTACAGCTGTTTTCAGGGTCCCCAAAAGGCAACTGGTTCAAATGAAAAGCATTTTGCCTCACAGGGCTGTCAGCACGCCCCTTACTTAGTGGAAGACAGAGCAAGCTTACTTGTACTCATGTTGAGTCTCAATGAACTCTCACCATCATGGGTCCATGGAAATTCTGTGCCATGGGGCTTCCCCAATGCTGTTTGTGCAGGGAAGGGCAGGTACTCATATTGCGTACATCCCCTCATGCACATGCTCCATTGTCTCCATATACTTTACTTACAAAGCTGAGCTCTAAGGTAAAATTATTAAGAATCACAAAATGGTAACAATGGAGCATTAAACCCAGCACTGAGTGCTCCTGAGTGTCCCCTGAGTGACAGCACAGGTTGTGGTCCTTGACCTGCTCTCAGCTTTCTTTCTTGCCTCAGTTTACATTCTGGTCTTCCCTCCCTCCTTCCCTCCCTCCCATCCACGCTCTCTAAAAAGCAATAGAAAAAGCATCCTTGGTTGAGGATTAACAACTACCAAAAAAAAACCTAACCTAGATCTTTATTGCTTGTGATATGAGAATATGGATAAACTATTGGAGGATAAGTTTTTAAATATACTTTATGGAATCTTAACTAATCATTTTGTGGATGATGCATGGATATTTCCGTAAATGTTCTTCCCAAGTAAACAATTTGATATACTACATTATTTAAGTATCCTGATATTCTATATATATTTACCTGTATGACTTACCATGAGCTGATGTTATTTTAAAATTTTACTTTCTCTTGTATTTCTATTGATTTCCCCTTGCTTAAAGTTTCAATACCACTAGTATAGTGGTACTATTATAGTATTAATTTTGATTTTATCAATATAAAACAACACTTTTACCCTGGTTTAGACTTTTTTGCTTTAATTTTACTTTGATAACAATATATCTATGCTTGCTTGAATATAGTTTTTCATCTGTTAATTAAAAACTGTCTTGTATCATTTTGAATGTCCATCTGTATGTATCCGATTTTCAAATTTTGTTTTAAAGCCAATTTTACTTAAGCAGACAGTGTGTGAATTTTCTCAACCCAATAATAATTTATTCTATTGCATTCATTTAAAAATTGCTTACAACTATCTTGCTAGAAAATGCTTTGTTGGCTTTTATTAGAGTTATTTGGAAGATAACTATTTGGTCTAAATTATCATAAATCTGTAATAATCTAATAATTAAAACATTAGTTTTTCCTCTATAAATATTTGGTCTAATTCAAATGTCTCTTTAAGGAAATATTAGGAATGTGGTACTTTTATTATCTTAATTTCATATTACTTTTTAATCTTGGGTTATAAATCACATCAATTTTTACATAATTAATTTTCATATTTCTTAAATTTTTATGTATTTTATTATAGAAATAATATTTATCAGCTTTAGGTTTCCATGGGTAATTTTAATTTTTAAAATTTTAATACAGTTTGGTTCAGCCTGTCTGGTTCATTTCAGTTCCTTCCCTGCCAAACCTGAGGGCAGGGACTGCTTCAGTTTCTCTGCCTGCCCTGTGTCTGTGATGACCAAGGTATAAAGAAATCTTACTTTTCTTCATCTTGACACATTTAGTGTCCCGTCTCCTGGCTGTGAACAGGAAGTCATTGATTTCCTCAGGTTTTGGGAGGCATGGCTACTAGGCATGAAGAGTGTGTGGTGGCCAGCACAGCAACTTCAAACAGCGAGGAGGATGAGTGGGGGTGGGGGGGCTAATTTTATTTTTTTGGTGTGATTTAACCATATTTATATTCAGTTTTTACTACTTAATTCATTTATCCTTACTTGGATAAGAATGCCACATTGCTTCAGGGGCCAAGAGGACTCTCAGCTGTTTTTGGTATTAGGGTGATTCTGGCTTCATAGAATGAGCTTGGAAGTGTTCCTTCCTCTTGAATTTTTAGGAATAGTCTGAGGAGGATAGGTTTTAGTTCTTTCTTGAATGTTCGGTAAAACTCCCCCGTGAAGCCTTCTGGCCCCGGGCTTTTGTTTGCTGGAAGCTTTTTGATGACTGCTTCAATTTCTTCCATAGTTATTAGCCTATTGTGATTTTTAGATTCTTCCTAATTGAGTTTTGAGTTTATGAAGGTTGTATTTTTCTAAGAATATGTCCATTTCTTCCAGGTTGTCTAGTTTTTGGAGTAGAGTTGTCCATAGTATTTTTTAGCAATCATTTTTATTTCTGTGGGGTCTGTTGTTATTTTGCCTCTATCATTTCTGATTTCGTATTTTTGGGTCCTCTCTTTTTGCTTCAAGGTGAGCCTGCCTAAAGGTTCATCAATCTTTTTTATCCTTTCAAAGAACCAGCTCTTGGTTTCCTTGATCTTATATATTTTTTGGCCTCTATGACATTTATTTCTGCTCTGATCTTTATTATCTCCTTCCTTCTGCTCACTCTGGGCTTTTCTTGTTGCTCCCTTTTTAATTCTTTGAGTTGTATAGTTAGATTATTTACTACCACTTTTTCTTATTTTTTGAGGTAGGCCTGTAGAGCTATAAACTTCCCTGTCAGGACTGCTTTCATTGTCTCCCATAGGTTTTGGATTGATGTGTTTACATCGTCATTAGATTCCAGGATGTTTTTAATTTCTTCTTTGGTCTCATTGGTAACCCAATCAATATTTAATAACATGCTATTCAGCTTTCAAGTGTTTGACTGTTTTGGATTGTTTTTATTGTAGTTGATTTCTAATTTTATGCCTTTGTGGTCTGAGAAGATGCTTAATATGATTTCAATCTTATGTATTTGGGGAGACTTTGCTTGTGACCCAATATGTGGTCTATTTTTGAAAATGTCTCATGTGCACTTGAGAAGAACATATATTCCGCAGCTTTGGGGTGAAATGTTCTGAAGATGTCAATGAAGTCCATCTGATCTAGTGAGTCATTTAGGATTGCTGTTTCTTTGCTGATTTTTTGTCTATAGGATTTATCCAGTGATGTCAGTGGTGCATTAACGTCCCCTACTATGATTGTATTGTTGTTGATCTCTCCCTTGATATCTTCCAGGAGTTTTTTGGGTTTGTTTTTTTTAATCTATTTGGGTGCTCCTGCATTGGGTGCATATATGTTTATCAGGGTTATATCCTCTTGTTGTATTGATCCCTTTAGTATTATAAAGTGGCCTTCCTTATCTCTTGTTATGGCCTTCACTTTGGGGTCCGTTTTGTCCAATATAAGTATTGATACCCCAGCTTTTATTTTCATTTTCATTTTCCTGAAAGATATTTTTCCATCCCTTCACTTTCAGTCTCTGTGAATCCCTTCTTCTGAAGTGGGTCTCTTGTAGACAGCAAATGTATGGGTCATGTTTTTTTATCCATTCAGCCACTCGATGTCTTATGATTGGAGCATTTAGTCTATTTACATTTAAAGTTATTATTGACAGGTACTTGTTTGTAGCCATTTTTATTTTTCTTTGCCTGTTTTCTTTCTTAGCTTTTTCTTTCTTCTATTTACACCAGTCCCTTTAGCATTTCTTGCATTGCTGGCTTAGTGGTGATAAACTCCTTTAGACTTTTTTTTTTTTTGTCTGTGAAGCTTCTTATTTCCCCTTCAATTTTGAATGATAGCCTTGCTGGATAGAATATTCTTGGATTCAGTCCCTTGCTTTGCATCACTTTGTAAATCTCTGTCCATTTTTTTCTGGCTTGATGTGTTTCTGTTGAGGTATTATTTGATAATCTAATGGGAGATCCCTTGCATGTAACTTTCTGTCTCTCTGTGGCAGCCTTTAAGATTCTCTCTTTGTCCTTAACATTTGCCATGGTAATTATGATGTGTCTTGGCATGGGTGTTTTTGTGTTCATCTTCTTTGGGACTCTCTGTGCTCCTATGACTTTTTCTTCCTCACCTCAGGGAAGTTTTCTGATATTATTTGTTCAAATAGGTTTTCTAACGCTTGTTCCTCTTCCTGTTGTTCTGGAACCCCTATTATTCGTATGTTGCTTCGTTTCCTGTTGTCCCATAGCTCCCTTAGGCTCTCCTCCTATCTTTTAATTTGTTTCTCCAATTGCAGTTCAGTTTGGGTGTGTTTTGCTTCCCTGTTTTCTTATTCGCTAATTTGGTCCTCTGCTTCTCCTAGTCTACTCTTGAAAGTTTCCATGGTGTTTTTTATTGCAGCTATCTCACTCTTAATTTCTTCTTGATTCTTACATAATTTATTGATTTTTTTCATCCATTTCTTCTTGCTTCTTACATAAGTTGTTTTCCTCCATCCAGTTTATGCACTCTAGGATCCTTATTCTAAACTAGAGGCTCACTGCCCAAAAATTTGTGCACTTTGGGGGGGGGGGGTCCCTCAGCCCAGCCTGTGCCCTCTCGCAGTCTGGGACCCCTCAGGGGATGACCACCTACTGGCTTAGGCCTGCTCCCAGGGGGATTGGACCTAAGCTGGCAATCAGACATCCCTCTGGCATTCCAGCAGCCCTCAGGGGATGTCCACTTGCCAGCAGGGAGCAGACCTAAGCTGCAGTCATACATCCTTAGTGCTGCTGAGGAGGCAGAAGAGGCTCCCACCACCACTGAGGTCTCGCTGCTGAAAACATTGATACAAAGCTATCAGCCTGGCTTGTGGCTGAGCAGAGCTCTCCCATGTGGGAGCGCACTGACCACCAGAGAGCAGCTTCTGCATTGAGCATCTGCCCCCTGGTGGTCAGTGTGTGTCATGCTGACCAGTCATTCCCAGTCTTTCTGCTGTTAGGGTCAGTTTGCATATTACCCTTTTACTATATAGGATAGAGGCCTGGTTCATGGGTGGGAGTTGGCTGGCTTGCCCTGAATGGTGTCCAGATCAGGGTGGGTGTCCCGCTTGGGTGCCTGGCCAACCTTGGTGAGGGACTGTTGGCTGTTTGCAGCTGGTTACACGCCCTTCAGGGTGGGAGTCCCCACTGGAGTGCCTGGACAGCCTGGGTGATGGACTGATTGCTGTTTTCAGGCTGGCCACACCCACATTAGGGTGGGGGCATCCACAGGGGTGTCTGGCCGGTCTGAATGAGGGGCTGAGGGTTTTTTTCAGGCTGGCCGGCGACTGAAGCTCCCAGCCTCTCCATTTTTTCTTTTTCTTTTTTATTCTGGGATTTATTTACCTTTTATAATGGAAACTTTGTTGCCATCACTGGAGCTGAGAGCCGACTCCTACTCGCTCCAGCTCTGAAGTCATTGTCTGCTGAAAGCAGGTATCTGGGGTTTGTTTAGCTTCTATAATTGAAACTTTGTTGCTTTCAGAGCTCAGATGCGGGCTGCAGCAGGCAGGGAACCTTGGCTTCCTCCATCACTGTAGCAAGCAAGCCTCCTGTTTGCTTCAGCTGCGTGGCTGCCGGCCGCCATCTTGGTTGGGTTAATTTGCATATCATGCTGATTAGCCAATGGGAGGCGTAGCAAAGGTACGGTCAATTACCATGTTTATCTATTATTAGATAGGATTCTTTTTCTGATATATTGCATGCCTCTGTTTCACTTAGCTGCTTTTCTGGTGATTTCTCATTTACTTTCCTTTGGGGGTTTCTTTGTCTATCCATTTTTGGTCTCACCAACTGATCTAGATGTCAAGTCGTGCAGGGGTTGCTCCTTGGGTGGCAGTGGTTCCTCAGGCTGTAGTTGCCCCTCAAGTTTCTAGCGGCTCCTCTGGTGAGTGCTGTTCCCAGCATTGGTATCTCTTCTGGCTGGTAGGTGAGGCTGCTCACACAGCTGCTGTTCCTTGGACTAGGGTGGGCTGATTACAAGGCTGCTGCTCTTCAGGTGGGGGTGGGCTGAGAATGGCTGCTGCTTCTTGGACAGGAGCGGGCTGTTCATGTGGCTTCTGCTCCTCGGATGGGCGCAAACTGCTCACGTGGCTGCTTCTCCTTGGATTGGGGCTGGCTGCACACTGCTGCTGTTCCTCAGATGGGGCAGGCTGCTTGTGAGGCTGCCGCTCTTTGGACAGGGGTAGGTTGTTTACAGGGCTACTGCTCCTCGTACGGGTGTGGGCTGCTCGTGCAACTGCTGCTCCTCAGATGGTGGACGGGCTGCTTGCGTGGCTGGTGCTCCTTGGGCGGGAGTGAGCTGCACATGTGGCTGCTGCTCCTCAGATAGAGACAGAATGCTCACCCAGCTACTGCTCGTCAGACAGGTTCAGGCTGCGTGTGGTTGCTGCTCCTTGGACCAGTGTGGGCTGTGCAGGGCTGCGCTCCTCAGATGTGGTCAGTCTGTCTGCTCGTGTGGCTGCTGCTCCTCGGACAGGGGCAAGCTGTTCGGGTGGCTGCTGCTCCTTGGGCCACAGTGAGCTGCACATGCGGCTGCTGCTCCTTGTACGGGAGCTATCTGCTTGCGTGGCTGCTGCTCCTCGGTCAGGGGATGGGCTGCTTTCATGGCTGCTTTTCTTTGGGTGGGAGTGAGCTGCACATGTGTTTACTGCTCCTCAGATGGGGGCAGGCCACTTATTCAGCTGCTGCTTGTCAAACAGGTGCAGGCTGCATGTGTCTGCTGCTCCTCAGACCAGTGTGGACTGTGCAGGGCTGCTGCTCCTCAGACATGGGCAGTCTGCTCATGTGGCTGCTGCTCATCGGACTGGAGCAAGCTGCTCAGGTTGCTACTGCTCCTTAAATGGGAGTGGGGTGCTCATGGCAATGCTGTTCCTTGTATGGGTATGGGCTGCTCACACCACTGCTACTCCTCATATGGAGGCAGGCTGCTCGTGCAGCTGCTGCTCCTTGGATGGGGGCAGTTTCTCGCATACCTACTTCTCCTTAGACAGGAGGAGGGTGTGGGCTGCGCAGCTGCTGCTCCTCGGATGGAGGTGGGCTGCATGGGGCTGCTGCTCCTCAATCATGGGCAGGCTGCTTATGCAGTTGCTGCTCCTCAGACAGAGCAGGCTGCTCATGTGGTTGCTGCTCCTTGGACGAGGGAGTGGGATGCTCACACAGCTGCTGCTCCTTGGACAGGGGCAGGCCATGTGAGGCTTCTGTTCTTAAGCCTGGGGCAGGCTGCTCACAGGGCTGCTTCTCCTTGGACAGGAGAGAGCTGCTCACGTGTCTGCTGCTTGCATGGTTGCAGTGACTTGGGCTAAGGCATTGGGCTGTTCAGAGGGGAGCACACTTCAGAACTCACAGGAGCCTGCACCCTGGGTGGCTGGAGACTCATTGACCATGGGACCACAGCTGAGGTAGCAGGTTCCTGCAGGGGTGTCTTTAGAGTTTCAGGTGTTATCTAAGGTCACCCTGGATGGGGGTGAAGCCTGGCTCTCAGTTACAGCAGCTCCCCTTAAAAATGCTAGGCTTCTGAGGATGAGCCAGCCTCCTGGAACTGCTTACAATGGTAGCAGAGGCTGCATAGTTAGGCAAACCCATTTAGCCTGACCCCATAGTTCCTGCAGGATCTGTCTATGCCTCACTCACATACACACACACACACATCCTACATGACTACACACTCCTCTTTTGGTCCCTCACTGACTCATGCTCTATCCCTCACTGCTGCATTCTTCCTGCCTCTGTAGATGAGTCTGGGGTGTTATTGACCAGTTTGTGGATGGAGTTTCCTACCCAGATTCCACAATTCTGCACCTTCTTCCACACTCCAGCCATGGATAAGTGTCTGTATCTGAAAGGTCCTATCAACTAGGCTCTATGATGAAAGGCACAAGCCACAGAGGCCAGAGAGGCTGCCCTTCTTTGCACTCCTCTCCTGCTGGCCTTTACTGACTGTGGACCCAGATCTAGAATCCCCTGCGAGGGGGGAAAGGCTGTGCCTCTGCGTGCTCTTCTCCTGTCGGCACTCCTCAGCCTTTCCTGACTGTGGACCCAGATCTAGAATCCCCTGCTGACCAGCAGTTCTGTGTACCTTCTTTCCACTGAGCCCATCCCAAGGGACATGGCCCAAGCTGGTGCCGTGTGGATTCCCTCTGATCCTCAGGGCTCAGAGTTCTGGCACATTATCCTTCCCAGAGCCTTGACTTTACCTTTCTCCGGGAGTCCTTTGCCTTTCCTGGCTGCAAACTGTCTCCCAGCTGAATCTCCTCTGCCAATTCAGGCTGGATGTTACTTCTTTCAGCTGATCATTCTATCTGCTCCTGGACAAGGCATGGGACACATCCGTTTATACCGCCGCCATTTTGTCTCCCCTCCCCAATGTTTTTAAATGGATGTTTTCCATAGTGACAGCAGACAGCTACTTCCTACAGGTGACAAGCAATCTTCCCCAAGGGCTTCACCTGATGAGTCATTTTGGAGTGTGATCACAAGGGTTGGAGACTGATGGAATTATCCTCTTATCCTAGAGCCCCTGGGGCAGGAGAGCAATCACGACGAGGTCTCTTCCATTGATTCTTATAAATCAGTTGCAAAGCATTATTACAAATAAGAAATACTATTTATAAAATTTCCTTCTTTGAAAAAATATGTATATTTGTGTGTATAGATATATACATACACATTTACATAATAAAATTATTGAACCTGTATTTTAGGATTAGAATATAATTAGCAATTATATTATTCAAATTAAAATGCATCAGTTTCACAATTAGCTATTTGGATTTATTCTTTTTGAGAGTCAGTGAGGTTAGGGCCATGGTTTGGACCTATCTTCCTTTTATTTGTTTACTTGCATCCTTGGTGTGTGGCCTCAAGATCTTTTTATGGTGAGCGTGACAACTGAAGCATGTGTGTGACGTAAGACAAGCACTACTTGGTTCCCTTAGGAGCCAGTGTCCACATATTTAGAGTCCAGTAACTTTCTTTTCCAAATGTTGTCCTTCCCAACGATGATTTGATCATGTGCTTTAATTTTCAACTAGAGGCCTGGTGCACAAAAATTTGTGCACTCGGAGTCGGGTAGAGGTGTCCCCCAGCCTGGCCTGTACCCTCTCGCAGTCTGGGACCCCTTGGGAGATAACGACCTGCTGGCTTAGGCCTGCTCCTGGGTGGCAGAGGGCAGGCCCAATCCCTAAGTGCAGCCCCTGGTCAGGCTCAGAGCAGGGCCGATTGGGGAGTTGGGGCGCCGCCCCGTCATGCACAGAGCAGGACTGATCGGGAGGTTGCGATGCCACCCTCAGTCACGTTCAGGGTAGGGCCGATTGGGGGGTTGGGGCACCGCCCCCTGTCACACTCAAGGCAGGGTCGATGGGGAGGTTGCGGCACCACCCCCTGTCACGCACAGAGCAGGACCCATCAGGGGATTGGGGAGCTCCTCCCTGTCACGCACAGAGCAGGGCCGATCAGGAGGTTGAGGAGCTCCACCCTGTCACTCACAGAGTAGGGCCGATATGGGAGTTGGGGCACACCCCGTCACACACAGAGCAGGGCAGATCAGGGGGTTGGGGCGCTGCACCCTGTCACACTCAGGGCAGGGCCAATGGGGAGGTTATGGCTCTACCCTGTCACACACAGAGCAAGGCCCGTGGAGGACGGTTGGGGCGCCACCCTCTATCACCCACAGAGCAGGGCCAATCAGGGGGTTGGGGCGCCGCCACTGTCACACTCGGGGCAGGGCCGATAGAGAGGTTATGGCTCTACCCCATCACACACAGAGCAGGGCCCGTCGGCGGGGGGGGGGGGGGGGGGGGGGGGTTGGGGTGCCACACCCTGTCACACACAGAGCAGGGCCGATCAGGTGGTTGGTGTGCTGCATCCTGTCAAACACAGAGCCGCAGGGCAATCAGGGGATTGGGGAGCTCCCCCCTATCAGGCACAGAGCAGGGCTGATCAGGGGGTTGGGGCACATTCCCCTGTCACGGACAGAGCAGGGCGTATAGGGAGGTTGTGGCGCCTCCCCCCGCTCCCCCCTGTCACACAGAGAGCCGCAGGGCGATCAGGGGGTTTAGGCGCTGCCCCCTGTCACGCTGATCCCAGTGCCGGGAGCCTCGCTGCTCCGCTGATCCCGGTGCTGGGAGGCATATTACCCTTTTACTACATAGAATAGAGGCCTGGTGCATGGGTAGGGGCTGGCTGGTCTGCCCTGAAGGGTGTCCTGGATCAGGGTGGGGGTCCCCACTGGGGTGCCTGGCCAGTCTGGGTGAGGGGCTGAGGGCTGTTTTCCTGAAGTGAGTGACTGAAGCTCCCAACCGCTCCTTGTATTCTTTTTTTTTTTTTTTTTTTTTTTTGTATTCTGGGCCAGCTTTAGCTCTGAGGCCTCGCTGCTGAAAACATTGATACAAAGTTTCGGTCCGGCTGGCTTTCAGTCTGGCTGGTTTCTGGGGTTTTGTTTACCTTCTTATTTGCAACATAGTACATAGTTGCTTAGACTTGCAGCTGAGATGCCGGCAAGTGAGGCGGGGAACTTTGGAGTCAGCAGCAAGCAAGCCTCATGCTCGCTTCAGTGCCTGGCTGACGGCCACCATCTTGGCTGACAGTTAATTTGCATATACTCACTGATTAGCCAATGAAAAGGGTAGCGGTCGTACGCTAATTACCATGTTTCTCTTTTATTAGTGTAGATACCCTTGACTGTGTTTCAATGCTTTCTAAAATTCTATATTATCCTGTCATACATATGAGCAGTAGCAATGGTGTGTTTGTGACCAGAGGCAGTTAAAGATGAAAAAGTATTTTGTAACAATAAATGTTCATTTTGATCAATCTTTTGTCTTTACAAAGAATATATCGTATGTCTGTTTTGCTATTGAATCTGTTAGATCTTTGAGATGCCAATAAAATTACTAAAAATCCATTTCCTGCTATGTTCTTCTTCAGTGATTCTAAGCTTTCCCCCATGATGAGTATTTAAAATTATAATTTTTCCTATAATTAGTAACCAAATCCCCCCCCCCCCCCCCCCACAAATAGTATTAATTTGGTTAGTTGTCTTTCAATCTTTGCTAGTTAGGTTAAGAAGAATACTAATTTAAAAAGCAGGAAGAGATGAAATATATATTCCATGTATCTAATGAGATAATGGTTGCAAAATGCCTTGTTCCCTGTAATACTCTCTGATAATGTAAATGACTAATTTTGAAAAACAATTTCCCTACAACTGAAAACTTGACTTCTTTACTTAGTTACTAAAAATACTTCTTTACCTACAAATACTAAATATACAGACACACATGTGTCTGTGCATCTGTCTGGGTCTATCTACTGATTCTACTAAAATAGGGTATTCATTAGTCATAGGTGCAGTACTGCAGATCAAACATGTACAAAATAGAAAAAAACTACTGCTTATACATCAAATTTTATTTGATAGTACTAAGCCTCTTCAACCATCTTAAAAGTACTGTTTCAATAAATAAACAGAGGCAAATGGCCAAAAAAAAAATCTCCAGTAGACAGTATTTTAGTTAAAAGAATAGTAAAGATAAAGAATAGTAAAGAGGATTGGAGTTTTTAAAAAATATTAATCAAGTATCCAGAGAGTTCTGTGGTTAGATCCTCTTTTGTCATGTGAACCACTTATAAAGGGACTCTGCAGGTAAATCATGTTTCATGGGCTTTGTGTAAGAAGTTGAGTTGTTTGCTGGGAGCACTGACTTGACCATGTAAAGTGCTATTAGGTGAGCCTAAGCCCCCATGTTTTGTCCCTCAGAGGGTTGAAGGGCCTCCGGTTTCTCTTCCCCTCCATCCACATAGTCAACACAGCAAGATTATTCTTCATATTAACCCAAAGTCGCATGTCCAAACTATCTTCTAAGTACATTGTTCTCATGCTTCATATCCTTCAGTAAATTTCAACAGACTTGAAGGTAAAATCCAAACTTGCTAAAATTTCTCTTAACACCCTAACCGGTTTGGCTCAGTGGATAGCGCGTCGGCCTGTGGACTGAAGGGTCGCAGGTTCGATTCCGGTCAAGGGCATGTACCTTGGTTGCGGGCACATCCCCAGTAGGGAGTGTGCAGGAGGCAACTGATCGATGTTTCTCTCTCATCGATGTTTCTAACTCTCTATCCCTCTCCCTCTCTGTAAAAAAATCAATAAAATATATTTAAATAAATAAATAAAATAAAATTGCTCTTAACACAGAGTGTCAATGCCTGATTCTCAGGTCCCTGGTCTCTGTTACCTCAAATTTCATTTGTTTTGAAATATACTTGATCTCACCTCCAAAAGCTTGATAGAGATTTACTGTTTCCTTGCTAATCCTATCATCAGTTCTCTGACTCCAAACGTTGTCTTCATAAGACAAAGTAGAGTCAATCCTCATGGAAAATATTCCAACAAAGCCCTGAACTTCTTCTTTACAACATCCATGGTCATAGTAAGAGACAGTTTAGTAGTTTTTCTTACTAAAATGGATATTCATGGGTGTAGAATAGAAAAACAGTTCTGTATTATTCACTGGTATAGCATCATTGGCTAAGCATAGTGCTGGCACATAGAAGTGCATACTAAATGTATGCTTAAAAAATTAGCAAATGAAATAGAGCTTGTATTGAGATTTTCTTGTCAAAAAATCTTGCAAAGAAGTAGCTTGAAGCCATCAAAAAATCCAAGGAAAGTTGAAAAGATCCAGCATTCAGATTTCTCCAAAAGCTGGAACTATAGCAGAGAAACAATGTATTAAAACCAGGTCAAATTATTTTAATGAAATTAGTTGCTTGACATTTAATATACATTGAAGACTAGCAAGTAAAATAATTTAGTGGCCTGCTATTTTTGCAAAAGAGCTGTCTTATATAACCAAAATGACAAAGAATAGACCTTGTTTTGAGCTGTGTATTTTGAGTGCAGTTGAAAGGTAAAGAAATGAAAAAGGATGGTTCATTTCTTTTATTTAGCTGACCTTTTAGAAGAGATATTTTAAATCATTTCAAATGCTTTGATTAACCTTGGTTCTTAGCTACATTTGTGAAAATGAATGTTTTGAGTTTTTCTTGTCTTAATATAAATTGTTCACAATTTTCTTTATATACTATAGATTTGGAAAACATTTAGGTCATGAAAAATACTGATTTAAGTAACCTCAAATTTAATTATTTACTAAAAGACAATATTTTAGTAAATATTGTGTGTGTGTGTGTGTGTGTGTGTGTGTGTGTGTGATTTTTCTAAATTACTATATTGTGATCGGGCAAACTGGATATCTATTTGAATGTAATGCATCCTATCTAATAATAGACAAATAAGGTAATTAACCATACCTCCGACACACTTCCCATTGGCTAATCAGGGCAATATGCAAATTAACTGCCAACCAAGATGGCGGTTAACCATCAACAAAGATGGTGGTTAACTTGCATATGTAGGCGCCTAGCAATGGAGCAAAGCTGGCTGGCCCGGGACAGGAGCAGAGAGCGAAGGCAGGTGAGGCAAGCGAAGAGCAAAGAGGAGGGCCCACGCGCCATGGGCTGGGGGGCTTCTTAGCTAAGCGCCCGGCCTACAAGGTCTGCCCCCGGAAGCCTCAGCAGCTGGTCTTGCCTTGAGGCCCGGGAACTGCCCATCAGTGGGTCAGGCTGCAAGGCAAAGCCCGTCCCCAGCAGCGGGTCTTGCCTTGCGCCTTGGAACTGCCCATCAGCGGGGTCTGGGCTGTAAGGAAAGGCCCTCCCCCAGAAGCCCCAGCTACTTTAAAAATAGAAGGATCTCCTTTTGAACCAATCTGTTTAGATTCAGGATTAGTAAAACAGTATGGAACTAATGAAATACAGTGATAGGAATTAGGAAGTGTGACACTGATGGTTCTGGGCATGTGAAGGGTGAGGGACAGAAGGGTACACAAGGTCTTCCCTTCAGTTCTGCTGGAGAGATGAGCTCTGAGGGCCCGAGCTGCTCCATGCCCAGAGGAGGTGGGTGTGGTCAGTGGCTCTGTTTCAGAACTTCCTGCCAAGCAGAGACCTTACCCGACCCACAGGAACCTTTTTACTCCAGAAAACAGAAACAGCCAGTTCTGTTTCCAATGGGCATGGGAAAACCAGTGTACCCTCCTGTGCACGGCATCCTGATGGGGTGACGGGGGAGGTGGGCAAGGGGAGCAGTGCAGAGTTGTTAGGCAGCTGGAGTGGGAGTAGAAAGGCCATGAAATGTCCATAGTCCTGGCTGTGCCCATGGCCTGGGCTGCTCCTCCAGGCCCTGGCTGAGGGATTAGGGCTGATTCTCTCTGGAAGGGAATATTCCATGGGTGGAATATTTACAGGCTCAGGGTGGGCCCTGTGTTAGTTTGGGGTAAATCCCTCAGCATTCCTGCTGCCAAGCCCTCAAAGGAATGTGACAGAGGCACCCCTCACCCCCAAGACGCCTTCGTGGACATTTTACCATCTATGTGATTTGTAATCCCTTCAGGGAGACTTTCTATCCTGCAGTCCCATCCCACCCCACTGTTGCTGTTTGTCTGCCAGCTGGGTCGAGCATCAAGGGGAAAGGGGGTTAATATTCACTGAAAGACTACTGATCCTACTGGGAAACCAACCTATTTACTGTAGTGTTGTAAATATCATACCCTTTATATCCTGTATATTGGCTTCTTTTAAATGAATTGAAATGTCTTAGAAAAAAGAAAAAAAAAAGGCAAGGCAGGGCGGGACCTAGAAGACCCAGAAGCCGCCTGATATGGCAGTAACTCTATCAGTAAGCACTCTGAAAGTCAGTGGCATAAATGCACCAATTAAAGGACAGATTTATGAGGGTGAATCAAAAACAAAACCCACTTTAAATATAAAGACACAAATAGACTAAAAGTAAATGAATTAAGCTTCAGCCTGTTTTGTTCAGTGGATAGAGCATTAGCCAGTGGACTGAAGGGTCCCAGGTTAGATTCCAGTCAAGGACATGTACCTCAGTTGCTGGCTTGATTCCCAGTCCCTATCAGAGCATGTGCAGGAGGCAACCAATCAATGTGTCTCTCCCTTTCCCTTCACTCTCTCTAAAATTGAATGGAAAAATATCCTTGGGTGAAGATTAACAAAAACAAAGTAAATGAATTAAGTAACATTAAAGCGATTATAAGAAAAATATATTCCAAATTCTGTTAGTTGTATAATGGTTATGTTTAAATTATTAACACCTAATAAATTGGGTGAAGGGTACATATAATATGCTATAGTATTTTATAGTTTTTTTTTTACATGTATGAGATTATTTCAAATTAAAATATTAAAAAATTGAAAATTAATAAAATATTAATTGAAAAGTATCTGCATTACATGAAAAATCTCCTAATTGCTTCTAGCATAATTTATTAAATTGTGCTAAAATTTATAAGGGTATAATTAAAAAATATCTTAATTCTAAATGATATAATAGAAAATATATAATAGTGCAGTTATAAGCACTTATCTGAAAATACAAATTTAAAGAAGTGAATTTAAAGAAGGGATTAACCAAAGAAAATATATGCACAACCCATGGACACAGACAACAGTATGGTGATGGCCAGAGAGAAGTGGGGGGCAAGAGCTGGGTAGAGGGGCAAAAGGGGGGAAATAGGGGCATCCTATATAATAATAATAAAAGGCTAATATGCAAATTGACTGAACAGCAGAATGACCAGTTACTATGACGCCCACTGGCCACCAGGGGGCAGATGCTCAATGCAGGAGCTGCCCCCTGGTGGTCAGTGCACTTCCATATGGGGAGTGCCACTCAGCCAGAAGCTGGCTCATGGCTAGCCAGCACAGTGGTGGTGGCAGGAGCCTCTCCCACCTCTGTGGCAGCACTAAGAATGTCCAACTAAAGGTTTAGACCAGATCCCTGAGGGCTCCCTGGCTGCCAGAAGGATGTCTGACTGCAAGTTTAGGCCTGATCCCCCGGGGAGTGGGCCTAAGTCAACAGGTGGACATCCCCCAAGGGGTCCTGGACTGCAAATGGGCTCAGGCCAGGCTGAGGGACTACACCCCCCCCCCCCATGTGCACAAATTTTTGTGCACAGGGCCTCTAAAAGGCTAATATGCAAATCGACTGAACAGCGGAAGGACTGGTCGCTATGATGTACACTGACCACCAGGGGGCAGGCGCTCCACACAGGTGCTGCCCTCTGGTGGTCAGTGCACTCCCCCAGCGGGAGCTCCACTCAGCCAGAAGCTGGGCTCACGGCTGGGTAGTGCAGCGGTGGTGGCAGGAGCTTCTCCCACCTCCACAGCAGTTGGACATCTACCAAGGGCTCCTGGACTGCGAGAGGGCGTAGGCCGGGCTGAGGGACCCCACCCCCCATGTGCATGCATTTCGTGCACCGGGCCTCTAGGTAATATATAATACATTAGAAGTATTCTAGAAAATGCATTCAAATATATATGAATTTGAAATAATATCACATTACTCAAAAAAACTGTTCTGTCGTAAGTGTTTCCCTCCACGTCCTGCGTGGTTCAGGGTTCGGGTCTGGAAGAGGAACCGCACAACAAATGAAAAAGAAAAGACAGGAGATAATTTGGGAATATTGGGGGACCAGGCGAGCAAGTCCAACTCAAGAGGAAGGACTTCCACTGTGCTCAGGCCTCACCAAGCTTTTTATACTCAGAGGCAAACAAGGCAGTGGTTACCACAGTTACACAGTTCTTGTGAGTTTCACTTGTTTACACTGTTCTTGCACTTCCTCAGCCCATTAGCTTCCCAGATAAGACCTAGGGAGTGTTATAAGGTCAAGCTTAATTATGCTAAGAGGAATGTGCCCTTTAAGCTGGGACTTGTTTGTGACTTTGCCAGCAGGTCAGTCCCAGGCTTAACCCTAAATCAGTTTCCCACACTGTTCATAGTATTATTTTGCAAAGAGCCAAGGAGACAGTGGGCACTTGTTTGCTTCCCCTCTCAGCGATCACATCCAGCATGTTCAATACTGGAAAACTGTTGTTTTGTACATTTTGCTCTATTTTTTTATTGTTTAGAGAAGGATGGTAGATACTGTTCCTCTTAGTTCATCATAGACAGAAGCAGAAATCTATAGTCTTGGATGGACATTTATAAGTTTTCAAAGTCAGTATGTTAATTTTCACAGCTTTTTTTAAACACCATGCCTATGTGCATGTCAACTATTAATTATTTTACAAATTAAACCACAGCTTTTTTATTGAAACTCATATCTAATTCTGGGGTATCCAGGTTAGCAGAATGAGCAAGTTAAACAAAGAAACACATAAAGTCACAGTTTCTATTTTACGGGTTTGCTGTGAAGATGACATTCCTAACATGTGTGAAGGGCTTGGAACATTGTCTAACACAGCAGGTCTCAGAGTGTGGCCTGCCCGGCCCTGTGGGTCCCAGGCTCTTTCACAGACTCTACTAAGGCAAAAGTATTTTCATATCTTACTAATAATTACTTACCTTTTTCACTCTGCTGACATTGGCACTGATGTTTCACAATTCATGGTATGACAAAATAAGAAATATAAATAAAATAAGAACTTCTGCTTTCTGAAATATTATGGTTGAGAAAAAAATAGTTTGAGTTGATAGGTGGGATACTAGTTTTACTTAAAAAATTGACTGACAGACAAAAACAGTTATTAAAATGTGGGAATTTGACATTTTCTTGAACATGAACAAGAGAAGTTTATCACTTCAAGAAAAAAATTTGACAAGTATTTGTTGCCAAAGTTATAATTCAAGATTTCAAATAAAAATCAGGATTTGGGAAAACTTGTATCTGTCCCAATCTCAACATGCTAATAATTACAGATTTTTCTGATGAGATCAGTGGTGGCATTAATAAGTGTGTGTTTTTATATTGTATAATGGAATGTATCAGCATTTGAATAGACTGTATAATTTAGTGAACCAATGATTTTTCCTAAAATCATTCACAGGCAAAAGATTTATTAAAAGGGCAAAAGACACCAAGGGGTTTTTATGTAACATAGGATTAAAAGTTCATTGGGACTAACCTTTAAGAAAGTATCATCAAGTTTTGGTATAGTACCAAAGAATCATAGTCTTAATTATCTGAAAGTTTTAAAAATATTCCTGTTTTTCACTATGTAGCTGAGCGAGACTGAATTTTCCTCATGAACTGAAGTAACATGTTGCTGCACACTGAGTAGAGGCTGAGATAGACATTGGCCAATATGTAAAACAATGCTGCTTCCCACTAAACTTTTTCTTTTAAAAATATAGTTAGGACGGGGCCAGTGTGGCTCAGTGGTTCAGCATCAACCCATGAACCAAGAGGTCCCTGGTTTGATTCCAGTCAGGGCATGTGCCGAGATTGCAGGCTCAGTCCCCCAGGAGGCAGCCAATCAATGATGTTTCTCTCTCATCGATGCTTCTACCTCTCTATCCCTCTCCCTTTCTCTCTCTCTCTCTCTCAAAATCAATAAAAACATATATTTTTTTAAAAACTAAAAAAATATGTATATACTTACATTTCACGAAATCTGCTATTTAGGGCAACCTTTTAATTGATTTAATACGGACATTTCAAAATAAGCCCATTCATAAGTACAATTAAAATGCACAATATTTTAACACATTGCTTTAATATATGTTTGAATCTTACCTCACCTCCTACCACCATTTCTCTAGTCAAAATAACTTGTTCTAACTGTAGACAAGAAGCTGCCTTATAACTGAGAAACAAACTTAGGACGGTCCTTAAACACCCTGTTATTCCCTTCTATCATTTCTCACCATCGCCTCCTGACACTCATCTCTGGAGCTTTGGTAACTCTCTGACCTGAGAGACTCCGATATGACAGTTGGTTGTTGCAGAATCCTAAGTGTGACACCACCAGTGCTGCTCTTTCTACGTTGAATTTCAAAGATATTTCTTAAGCAAAGTAAAAGCATTAAATAATGAAACAAAAAGAGAAAGGAACCAAGAAAGTGAACTCAAATATCTTCTTAAGTGAATTCACTGACTGCTGAGAAAAAAATTCAGCCAAGCAACTGCCAGAAAATTAGCCTAAAACTGTAAAAGAAAAAACAACAACAACAAAAAAAACCCACGATAATCACAGGCTTGCACTTCATTTTGCCATATGTTAGGCACTCTTTTAAAATCTTTCAATTTCTAAAATAAGCCATTGAAAATCTTAAATAGTGTTGAGAGTAAGAAATGAACATTTGTGGTGTTATACATTTTTTTTTTGTTAAGTGTGGGCTTGAAAATGACTATTTCTAAGCCACTAAACTGATAGCACTTTATTGACAAGGTACCGTCTTTACCCCAGGATGCTACTGACATTCAGGAAGAAAAATGCTCAGCACCAGGAAGAAATAGTGATGAAAGAATCCATGTGGTTACAATTTTCAACTTTATACAAGTATTTCTCTAACAACTCAAAAGCAAATCTCTAGAAATTTACAATAGAAAAATCATGAAAATGCATTTTGGAAAAGCTAAATTATGTTTTTACCCTAATGCCTGCAATGTTTTGTTTTGTTTTGTTTTAACCTGGGGACATTTTTATTAATCCCTGGGAGCCTTAAATTCTCTGTCTGGACAAATATGTTTTTAATCCCTTTTTTCCTTGAAGACTATGGGTTTTGGTCTTGTTTTTACTGTGAAGGTACAATATAGTTGAAAACTATTAGCTGATTGCCATTTTTACATGTGTGAAATTCTAAATTAGAAGAACTAGAATGAGAATAATGGGGAAAAAAAGTCATTGTTTTGCTTTCTAAATTCCATATATAGGATATGTTTTATTAGAAAATTTTAGTCATAATATCCATATGTATAACATTGTATAGTATTGTTTGGCTTATTCAGTTCATTGCCAATAAAATGAGCAATCCTTTTGCTTACTGATGCATTATTCAAAGTGTTTCCATTTTATACTGTCAGTGATTCCCTTAAACAAGTCTGTATATTTGACAGATGTTTAGCATAGATAAACTTCAGATTTATATTGTCACCAGAGAAATACAGGACATCTGGCATTTTGGAAAATGAACTTTTCTTGATTTATTTAAGCATACTGAATGTATCTACATGACTGTGATTCTGGCTTTTATAGTAATAAACTCTAAGACTAATGAATCTGAGACTAATTCAAATACCCATTCACTCCCCAGCTTCACTGGAATGACTCTCTAATCTATTGTTTTCCTTAGAACTATTCTTCTAATTCATGGCCTAATTGCCTACGATATAAAGAGGCATTTCATCTAAATGCAGCAGCATCAGTAAAACAAATGAGGCTAGACTTTGACTATGATATCCATTCTAGTGCTTAATCACTCATCCCCAGGAGATTATGTCTGAAGGGCCCCATTCCCTCTTCGATTCCTCTCCAGCAACACTCAGGTACATATTGTAGAAGCATTTTATTAGTTTTGCATTTTACTGAATATAAACTTATGTGTGGGAAAGTTTACACAGTGAAAAGTCATGTGGCAGATACAATTTTTTAAAGCATTAAAATGTGTCCTACATGTCCTACCCTAAGTTCCTCTTTCAGCAATATTTGGAAAATAATTTTGCACAAATAAAATTAACATAACCTGCTGTTGTACAGAATAGAAAAATATATCCACATGCTTCCAGAAGGCTAATCAGGAACTGTTGTCAGATTTCACTGCAGATTCTATAGGGAAGGCATCGCAGAATGGAGACAAAATAAACAGGCATGGTTACACTTTGCCTAGTCTGTTTCCTATTGGCTATCACTCATCAGCTATCTACTAGAAACTTCACCCCTCTTCCTCTATCCCTGACTTGTGTTACTGCATCCATTAGGGTCCCAGTAGAGAATGCAAGCTAACTAACTGGAGGTTTTAAAGATAAGTTGATAAAGAAACTAGTTACAAAGACGGGGAAAGGAACCTTAAGCAATATTGAAGCATGTTGGGGCGAGCAAACGTGGAAGCTACTGAGTGAAGCTGTGGGAATCACATCCCAGCCTTGATTAGGTCAACCCTGTGAGACTGCAGTATAAGACCATCCTACCCATGGCATTTTGGGGGCCCACCTACTATGCAGTAGAGATTATGTGGAACTTGTTGGCTATATTGGAGAAAATATGGAGATCTTAAAATGCCCATCCAGTCAGAAGAATAGAATTATCTCCTGGTCTACCTACCAGGAGGATCCCTATGTTAAAAGTCACATGTAGGGTCTGGTCTTGTAGGGGATGCCAGTCCACAACACTGCTAGTCCAAAGTCTACAGCAAAGACCCAGCCCGTTGTCTCCCTTCACGCTACATACTTAATGTTATTAAGTGGCCACTAAGTGCTATTACAAGGCTACAATTCTCCTTTTACAGCATTGAACGGTTCTGGTTGAGCATATTTTCTTAAGTGTTGTACCAGTACAATATATAAAGCCATTTATAATGCTATCTAACTAAGCAACTAAGTTAGAGGTTTGTTGTTTTCTTTCTTTTTGCCCTGTTGCTCTTTGAAATCATTGAGTATAATTTAATAAAATATAAAATATTAAGCACTATACAATTATATACACCCAAATTTTATATCTACAACTAGAAATTTATCTATATAACCACCACCAGATCAGAGTATAGGACACGGGTTAAAATTTGACTCAGGATCTGTCAGCCTGATTATAAGAGAATCATGACAATGAATGGCTCATCTCAGGCTCAGGAAAATGTCCCCTGGACCTCCCTATCCTTATCCCTGCCTATCTGACAGAGTCATCCCAACATGCCCTCCTTAGACCCAGCATTCAGCGTCTGACTCATATCCCACAGCACAAACTGGAGTGAAAGACAAAGAGGAATCACCATTTGGCAACCATCACAATAAAAACTGATGCAGGCAAAAGCCACCAGTAGATGTTAGAAAGTGAAATGAATAATAAGATATTGATCTTTCCTCAAAGTAGTTATTAATTTTACAATATACTTATTAATTACAAAAGAAGACAGTGACATCATAATGCGGAAACCTGGCAGAAACCCCAACTGATGAGAGCTACTGTCATCATTAATTCTTCCTGACATGATGAACAAAGAACACAGTAGGACTCCTGTGGCATCCTTGCCAAAACTGAATGCATGGATTCAATCATGAGGAAACATCAGATGAACCTAAATGGATGGTTATTCTACAGGATATCAGTCCAGTCCTCTTCAAATGTGCCGATGCCCTGAAAGAGGAAAATGAGGGGCTGTTTCAGGATAAAGGAGACCAAAGAGGTGTGAGACCTAAATGCAATGCATGGTTTGGAATTTTCTTTCCCTGCAAAAGATACTATTGGGACAATTGAAAAATTCGAAATATGTATAATGGCAGTTCCCTGATTTTAATTATTATACTGCGGTTCAGTAGGGAATGTTCTCGCCTTTAGGAAATATACAATTAACTGTACCACATGAGGAGACAGGAACTGTTCCACATAAAATGACACGAATTATATAACATAGATGACATAGACAAAGAGCTAGAGAGAGAGGGAGTACATCTTAACATTTAGAGAGTCTTGATGAAGGAGATAAAAAACACTTGGTACTATTCTTGAAAAATTTCTGAAATAATGTCAAAATAAAAAATTAAACAAGGGGGACTAAAAAAGGGAGCGACTAAGCTAGGCAAAGGAGAACTGTGGCAGAACATCAATCAAAAATCCTAGCCCTAGTCCTCAAGGAACCCCCAGGGTATGTAAGGGAGTTATTTGATCAGTATCAGCTATGTCCATCTCCCCTAACTTAGTGCAGAGGCCATTCTCTCTATCTTAGCAAAGCCAAGGGAAGGAAAAGGCCTCAGAATAGAATGACTGGGTGATGCTGCAAGGGAAGCAAGGTCCGGGCATGGGCATATCCACTCGCACATGGAATCCCCATGCCCATAGAGCACGGGCTACAAAACAGCTGCCCCGAGAAGACCAGGCTTGTTGTCACAATGCGTGCTCTCTATTAGCAATGAGAACTGCTAGGTGCTGATCAAAAAGCACCTCCAGGGCCTCTCTGTTACACTACATTGTGGTAGCGGGATCTCAGGGAGCAGCTGATATTAATGTTTCCAGCGGGCTGGCTCAGTGGGGGCTCCAAGTGGGGTGTTTTAAAGTCCATAGAGTTCCACCATCCCCACATCCTCACCTACACTTGTCTTTTGTGGTTTGAATAATAGCTGCGAGGTGGTTTTCATTTGCAGTTCCCTGATGATTAGTGATGATGAGCACCTTTTCATATTCCTGTTGGCCGTACGTGTGTCCTTTTTGGAGAAATGTCTATTCAAGTTTTACCCCCGCTTTTAATTGAGTTAATTTTTTTTGCTACTGAGTGAAAGGAGTTTCTTACATATTTTGGATATTAACCTCTTATCACATATATGGTTGCAATTATTTTTTCCCATTCTGTTGCCTTTTCACTGTGCTGATTGTTTCTTTTTCCAAGTGTAAGAACGTAGAGACATGGGAACCCTTGCGTACAGTTGTTGGGAATGCCAAATGGTGCAGCCGCCATGGAAAACAGTGTGGAGGTTTCTCAAAAATAGAGCTAAACTTAGAACCGCCATGTTATCAGCAATCACTTCTAGATATTTACTCCCCCCAAAGTTAAATCAAGATCTTAGAGAGATATTTGCCCTCCCATGTTGTTTGCACCAAGATGCGGTGATAACATAAATGCTCATTATTGATTAATGTGGCAGAAGAAAGTAGATCCTACAATATGTGACAGCATGAATGAACCCTGAAGTCATTATGGTAAGTGAAATAAGCCAGTGACAGAGGGACAAATACTGCATGATTTCACTTACACGAGGCATCTAAAATCATCAAAGTCATGGATAGAGAGTACATACGTGGCTTATAGGAAGGAGGGGGAAATGTAAAGTTGTTAATGGTTTTAAAGTTTCAGTTATAAATAATGAATAAGTTTTAGAGATTATTGTACACCATTGTACCTATAGTTAACAATAGTATATGATAGGGTTAATCTCTTAAAGGGGTAGATTTCATATTAAGTGTTTTATCACAATAAAATGAAAACTCAACCTGGCCCCTCTCCCAAAAAATAAAAGAAAAATGTTTAAATGTTTTAAATTTGGGGTTAAGTTTCTGTGATGGATTAAAGATAGTCTTAGATACTTTATGACTCTCCCATAGAGAAGGGAGGTCTGTTTTTTTGTTTTTGTTTTACTCGGTGATTGGGGAAGGGATGTGTGACTTTTTTTACTAATCAAATATGGCAAGAGTGGCCCTGAACCAGCTTCTCAACCAGCCTGTAAGAGATCTGGCAGCTTCGGCTTCCTCTCTGTAAATGCTCCTTTTGGAAGCCCTGAGCTTCTGTTACAAAGTCTAAACACTACCTTCTGGAGAGACCCAGTGGAAGGGTAAAGAAGCTGAGACCACGTGGGAGAGATGCTGAGCAGTCCTGGCCCCCCACTGCAGCCAGCCTTCCAGCCCTGCTCTCCCGAGACACCAGACACGAGAGGCAGCCACCTGAATATTCCAGCCCAGGTGAGCCCCCATGGCTGCAGTCCCAATCGATATCGTGTGGAATGTAGGATGCACCCCGGTGAGCCCAGTCCGCCCTCAGAATCACGAGAGGTCATAAGGTGGTTATTGCTTCAGGCAATGAAGTTTTAGGGTAGTTTTTCACACAGCAAAAATTAACCAGGATAAATTCATATTAACTCATATGTATACTTACTTCCTTATTCAATAAATATTTTAATAAGTATTTATTTATTTTTATCCTCATCTGAGGATATGTTTATTTTTAGACTGAGAGGAAAGGAGGGAGAGAGAGAAAGAGAGAGAGAAACATCGATGTAGGAGAGAAACATCGATCAGTTGCTTTCTGCACATGCCCCGACTGACCAGGGAGTGAACCTGCAACCTTTTTGGTGTAAGGGAGGGGACGGCGCTCCAATCAACCGAGCCACCTGGTCAGGGCGAAGCACTTACGAAGGAGCCCCAAGGAAGGCTCCTGCTGGCCATTGATGCCACCCTGGCTTCAAAAGAAACATCAAACACATGAGAACACAGTTCATCCATAGTGTGTGCAACTGGAGTGCGGCGTGAGGTATGATGAGAGGAGCTTGGACAGTCATGAAAGTCAAGGTAGTGAGGATTAAACTGAGATCAAAGAGGTAGTAGGAGGTAGCTCCACAGAGGTAGTAAGTAGGGGGTAACTCCACCTGTGAGAAATCACTGTGGTAGCGCAGAGCACGGCTCACGGAGGACAAAGAGAAGGTTATTGCTGGGGGATGTGTGAGCAGCTGAGGCCACAGACAAATCTGGGGCCAGAACTAACGTAACAAACCCTTGAACAAGGACCCTCCCTCTCGCCTTGCACTTTCACTAGCTAGTGCATCTCCTGACCCTGAGTAGATATTTGATAACTACTGAATGCTTCCAGGAAGAAAGGAAAGGAGAGAGGAGGTGGAAGTAAACTGTTCTCTGCTCTTGCATATCCCGTTTTAAAAGGACTATGTTCTTATACAGTGGGTCTCAAATTCTGCTGCATATTAAAATAATCTGGGATTCCTTAAAAACCCCTTCCCCAAGCTGGACCACACCTCGAATGAACTGGAATCTCTTGGATGGGGCTCAGACACCGCAGGTGGTTCCCTGTGCAGCTACGTTTGAGGGGCGGTGTTCCCATCAGCCCGTGGTCCTGTACGGTACAGTGGGGAATGGCGCCCCCTCATATTCTCCATTGGCCTTGCGGTTTTAAAATAAGCAAATTAATCTAGGTCCTAATGCAAGAAAGCATTGGTGAGAAAGGGGAACAAAAGACCAGCACTAAGTACTTTTCAACATTACAAAAAATATAAAATTTAATTTGAAAAACATGTCTCCATGCCTGTGTGCTAATGAATTATGTACGTAAACTATGTCATTGTTATTTACTGAAACACTCACTCAGTGGAATATAGTGAATAAATATGCCAGAAAAAAATGAACAAGTCTGGTTAAATGACTACTATATCATGGACAGTGCAATGAAAAGATATTTTGATCACAGGTCTCAGCACCAGCCCAGCAGAGCAATGTAATTACTGTGCCAATTGATGGCTGTATTGTTGCTGATAAATTAGTAATGCTAATTCAGTTACTAAATTAGTAATAACTGTGGAAAATACCACAAAAACACACACTATTTTCAATAGTTATAAAAGACAGCTTTGATAAACTTGTTCATTTTTTTCACTTCTCACTGTTGCTTATTCCCTGAGCCAGAAAAGAACAGAAATATGATGAACCAGGACCCCCAATAAGTCCAGTGTTGTTTCATTGTGTTCCCAATGGAGGGAATTGAATTTTACTCAGTTAAAGAGATACTGTCTCCAACATTTCTTCTAATGTTTTAAGCACTTACTTTGAAAGTTCCTAGCCTTTGCAGTGATGCTATTAAGCCCAGTTCTCACTTCTAGATATTTACAGTCTTTCTCCTAAAAAGAGGAATCCAAACATTTTAAACCAAAGACGGGCTCCTTTCTTTTTTTGCTATTCCACTCCTGCTTTGTGGCAATTTTTTTCCTGTAAATTGTCTTTATCAAGATACCTGACATTGTTAACTCCCTAAAAGTATGGACTCAGACCTCAGGCAGACGAAATTCAAGTTTCATTATTTTCTGTCTGAATGACCTTAGTTAGCCAAGCTCTGTAACCACTTGGTGTCTCAATTTTCTCATTTAGAAAATAGTGTTAAATAGAACCCAGACTCCTGTTAATTGAATGGTAAAGACAGGTAGATAAGATAATGTATATAAAGAAATTATTATAGTGCTCCAACAATAATGATGATACTACTAATTAGAGGAATTGATCGTTCACTTAACTGGTTTTGGATGAGTTTGTTTTCAATAACTTGCTGTAACACTTTACTTCCCCAACTTTTAAAAAATATATATTTTTTTATTGATTTCAGAGAGAAAAGGAGTGAGAGAGAGAATTCGAAACATCAATGATGAGAGAGAATCATTGATTGGCTGCCTCCTATACGTCCCCTACTGGGGATCAAGCCTGAAATCTGGGCATGTGCCCTTGGCAGGAATGGAACCTGGGACCCTTCAGTTCATAGGCTGATGCTCTTCCCAACTTTACCTTAAGAGAGTCACAGGAAAATTCTCTCTCTCTCTCTCTCTCTCTCTCTCTCTCTCTCTCTCTCTCTCTTAATGAAGTAATACTATATGGTGGATGAATAAAAAAATCTTTGAATCCGTGATCTCTATACTCCCAGGCCTCTCCTTCAGTCAATAGCATCTTTTCCTAACATATCAGTAGTAGCTTCCAAACAAGTTGCACTTTCTATAACTTCTCCCCAAATCAGATCCATATATAGCCCCAAAGCCTAACAAAACTTTTAAAAACATATGATCTGGTTGTATTAATTAATATCATTAAAAACTTTTTGTGTCATTCAGTAAACTACCATAGAAATTACAATCTTCATATTAAAAGCTTTTATTACACTAACTATTTAGCAAAATGGTGGGTGCTGTTGTTTTTGTCTGCTCATGCATTTGAACCTGTTATCTTCTCTTCTCAGAACAGTATCCTGATACCAACTCCTCTCCCATAACTCCATTTACCCAACTTATACAATTTTGTTGTTTACGTTATACCTTTTATTAACTTTTCTACCTCTCTTTTTAATACAGATGTCCCCTCCGGTCATGCATTTATTAGGCCATCTGCTTGTTTTTTTCACTTTGCACAACACATTTTTTATTGCAAATTCAATGTTTCTCTTCTCCACCAGTCTATAAGCTTCACTGGGGCAAAACCAAACTTTTCTCTATTTATCATGATTTCCCTCAAATCCAGCCCATCACTTAACAGAAACCTAGTACATGAGTTTATGAGTAAACAGATGAAAAAAAGGATGAATAAATGGCCACTGAAGGAATTAAAGACAATTTATATCTTACATTCTTTTTTTTCTTTTCTCTCTTTTTTAGCACAGACTATGTAGGTAGAGTAGGGAAAATGAGGCAGAGTACAGAGAGCCAGGCTAAGCAGAATAGCTATTTATTTGCCTTGTAGGGATACCCAATATCTGAGCACCCTTTTAATTTGTAGGAAATGCCAACACAGGTGGTAGGGAAGGACCTACCTTTCACAAGGGAGGGTAAAAGTGGGCAGATGGTAGCTTTGCCAGCAGTCTGGCAGCAAGGGCAAGGAGAAATAATTCATGCTTGAGCCTTGAGGGACTAAAGACAACACCAAGGGAATGGAGGAATGCATTCCTAACTCCTGAAGGAGAGTAGAGTACAGGAGTGGAGCAGCGGGTATCGGGGGCACAAACTGACAAATGACAGTGGTAACAGCAATGGCAACACAAAGATCCTGCGTATCACCTAACCTGTGCCGTGACAGCCTGAGTTCTATTTCCCATAGCTCTCCCACCTTCCTTCTCCTATCTAATTCCATGACCTATCTAATACCTTTTCATGGATTCCTTTCTGCTTAAATTAGCCAGAGCTTGTTGTTGTTGAACTGGCACAAGGAGCTGCAACTTGCTTCAGCAGGCATTAGAAAACTAGTGACAAGTCTCTGGGTAGTGGAATAGCAGGAAGAAAGCTAGCTAGGGTCAGGAAGCAATATGCAGAGAGGACTAGAGAGCCTTTCATCAGAGAGGGAGTAAAGACTCTTACAATTATTTAGACGTAAGAGGACAAAGATCTTGATTAGGAACGTGGTGAAAGGAGTTGCTTCTGTGGGGCTTCGGAAGGAAAAAGGACATAAGGTGAGAGGTCACAGAGTGAAGACTGGGGCTGAGGTATGGGCGTTTAAAGACCCACTCTGATTTTCTATATTATGAAAACATTTTACCCCTAGATAGATGTTAGAAACCCTAGGGATTTAGGTTCTAGGAGATTAAGTCACTCCCAGTAGCACCTCTTAGGTTGCCTGGAGGGAAAAATCAGGAGAGAATTTGTATTGTAACATTCAGTGTAAATATTTCTATGGTACCAGTAATTACTACCGTTACTCTTTCCTACTCTTTTAGAATTTAAAGCCAAGGAAGTTTCTCCTTCCCGGCAAACCACTGTGCTTTCAGGCTCCTTTCTCAATGACACCATATAGCACATCATTTTCCTTTCTGCTTTATCTGCTAGTAACCCCAAACCCTCCTTACCCTGGGAAGATCAGTCACTCACATTACCAAGGCCACATCTCATAGATGCTCTAGGAGATGCTTCACATACATTATCACCGACCTCTACAACTCTGTGAAGCAGTAATACTACATTCAGCATACAGCAGAGGAAGCAGGAAGGTCGCCTGACCAAAGTGACATAGCTAATAGGAAGCAGAGCTAGGACCCTGGCCAGTGTTTCAAAATGGTTAGAGCATTGACCCCAAGCACCAAGGGGTCACGGGTAAATTCCCAGTCAAGGGCAGGTACCTGGGGTTGCATGTTTGATCCCCGGCCCTGGTCAGGGTGCATGCAGGAGGCAACCAAATCGATGTGTCTCTCTCACATTGATGTCTCTGTCTGTCTGTCTGTCTCTCTCTCTCTCCCCTCTCTCTCCCTCTCCGCCCCCCTGCTCTCTCCCTTCTACTCTATCTCTAAAAATCAATGGGAAAAAAATCCTTGGATGAGGATTAACAACATCAACAAAAAAATTAAAAAAAAAATAAAAACAGAGCTAGGAAAATAACCCGTTAGTTCAAATTCTAAAAGCTAGATTTTTGGTATAATTTAGCTCATTTTTCCTATACCTTCCTTAACCTACGATAATCAAATTTTAATTCTCATTCATTGTCATCCACTCAACTAATATTTACTAAGCACCTACTCTGTAGAGAGGAAGAAACAGTATAGGGGTTAAGAGCATAGACTTTGGAGACAGACTGCCTGGATTCAAATCCTAATTCTTCTCCTTACTCTGTATCTTACATTTTTGCAGACCTCTCAGAATAATCCTAATATTGCCCAAAGAGTCACTTCTGGAAGAAATGCAGAGGGAGAGGCAGGGAGGGGAGCGGGTTCTGTAGGCTTTCTCTTTTCACGGTCTGAAAATTTCCCGTGAGTGGAAATCCTACAACCACTCCATTGTGGATTATTGTCCCAGCAATGCATACCACAGTGGGCTGGAGACATCTGGGCCAACATATCTCGGGGGAAGGTAGTCCTCAGGCCTGAATAATTTACATTCTCTATCTGTGATGGTCTTGATATTCAGTTGTGAAAATTTGATTAATCTTTCTTTTGGCTTCTTGATAAACAAATTTATGTTAGACGATAGTGACCTGATTTTTCTCTTCTTATATGTGAGTTCATTTGAGGGCATTTCACATCACAAATAAAATTTAAAAAGTGAAAGAAAAAATGAGAGGCAACCAAATTATTCATAATGATAATAACAATAATTTTAGTAGAGGTATTAATGATATTTACAAAAGGAGGTTACATTTTCTAAGGATATATTATGAGTTATCTACTCGCTAAATGCTTTATGTATATTATTGTATTTAATTTTCACAACATTCTTATTTTTCCTCACTATACAGATAACTGAACAGGTAAGAGGGATTAAGATACCACCACCCAAACGGGTCATTACATATGGCTAACCGGGACACAAACTGAGACCTCTTTGCTTGGAGAGAGGGCCAACACCCCAATGTTGGTTGGGGATAAGGCTCTAGGCCAGGGCTGGGCAAACTTTTTGACTCGAGGGCCACAATGGGCTCTTAAACTGGACCGGAGGCCGGAACAAAAGCATGGATGGAGTGTTTGTGTGAACTAATATAAATTCAAAGTAAACATCATTACATAAAAGGGTACGGTCTTTTTTTTTTTTTTTTTTTAGTTTTATTCATTTCAAACGGGCCGGATCTGGCCCGCGGGCCGTAGTTTGCCCACGGCTCCTCTAGGCTCACATCCTAGTTACCCAAGACATGAGCTCCATTTTTGGCAAGAAACTACTTCATTTGCATCATCTCCTTTGGAAGCCTGTAGACAAGTCAACTTGATGCAATGTCAGATTGACTTCTTTTTCAAAAATAGGTTCTGTCAGGATCTATGATATGCACTCAAATTGGACAGATAACACCATTTTATACAACCATAAGAACACTGAGTGTGTTTATAAATAACTAATAGCAACTAAGAAAATAGCATCTTGTCTGCATAAATCCACAGAGAACAGTTATATCCACTAGATATAAAAGCTGTACATTAACACAAAAGGCAAGAGTTCTGTTCTTTGAACATGTCCCCAGATACATCATTTTTTAAATGGCTGTCAACATTCCTGGTATCTTATAGCTTTCATGCTGCACTTATGCTCTAAGCCATTGAATAAAACTAGAGTTCAAATTATTATAATGAGATTTTTGTTTTCCATAAAAAGAAAACAAAAACTAACCAAATAACACACTACCTTATTTACAATGCAAGAAGTATCTGATATTTTTAAGAACAAAGCACTTGTTTTTGGTTAATAGTGATTTTTGAAATCTTTAATGTTAATACATTTTTCCAAGCTTTAAAAGAATTGTTTTAGTCACTTTTATTGGTGAGTCTCAAAGCATGTGAGACTGATGTCCAGTGTTTGCAAAGAAAAAACAGTCACCATCATGTTAAATTGTGCGAACTTCCTCTGAAGGACATGAGTACTGTAGATGGGTCAGAACCAGAATCTTTCCCAAGGTAACGTGTTGATTGGGAGGTCCTGTCCAGTTCAGTACTAGACCGTTTTCAGGTATCCTCGGGAAACATCATTTTTCAAATTAAAAGTCTCATCAAGGTAATATTTGTGTTATTTGCTGCTTTTCTTTATTCACAATTTGAAAATACTTAACATATATCAAGAAATTGGTACCTGCTTTAAATCATTCATGTTACTTTAACTCTCCCATAAACACATGAGATTAAACAACTGGATTAGACTGAGTGGAGAGTAAGGGATTTAAGCTCTGTTCCTATGACTGCAGGTCCCCTGGTCTTGGCGACTGTGCTCTTCTGTGTCCCGGATCATATGTATGAGGTACAGAAAGAAGTACTATACCCTTTAGCATCATAAGTCCAAGATACAAAAGAATAGTCATATAAATAGAAGTGATTTAAAACTGACCTGAGACCAGGATGTTCCCAATTATTCATTCATTTGTCATAATAATGAACATCTATTACCTGGTATCTACTCTTTCAAGAAACAGGGCCACCTTGACATGCTGAGGTAAACTGTTTCCAAACAGAAGGAGGTGACGTACCCAGCAGAATGGAATAATCTTTCCTTTGAATGTAACAGTATATTTAATGGAAGCCAAGCAAGATCCAAACTACTTGGGTCCAAATCTCATAAGCAGATATCTCACCCTATTTTCAGTTC
Organism: Myotis yumanensis; assembly: GCF_028538775.1. Classification (NCBI taxonomy): domain Eukaryota; kingdom Metazoa; phylum Chordata; class Mammalia; order Chiroptera; family Vespertilionidae; genus Myotis; species Myotis yumanensis. Next base: position 7,775,656 of record NW_027223772.1, read on the forward strand.
AGCTATTTAGGGAAGAGTGGTAAGAAGTAAGGGGGGGGGGGGGGCGCTGAACCAGAATGGGCAACAATGATATGGACATTGCAAAGACACCCTTACGTATGTTCCAGAAACTTACATATAGAGAAGTGAACATTGAAAACCATGGAGTATGTTTTTTTGGGAAAAGAGCTCAGGTACAGGATGACCAGAGACAAGACCCTCAGTGCATCTATGAACTTGACTCCTGGTGAACTCCGTGCTACCTGCTCCAACCACAGTGCCAAACATGGTGCTTCCGGTAAGAATTCAGTGAAATATTGGTGAAAGGAGTGGAATCAGAAGCTCGTTACAAAAGGTCTCAAAAGGGCACCTGAGCAAAAAAATATGAGCTTTCTAAACAACCACACCAAAAAGTCCACACGTCAATGAAAACAGGCTGCACGTGTAATCGCTATGCGGAGAGCAAACCTAAGTGCAAACTTATGCTTGAACCATCCCCTGTAAGTGGCCTAAGAAAGAAGCATTTCTCTTCAGTAGGGAACGAGGGAAACGTCTTTTGACGGCACAGCTTGTTCGATTCAGCTCTGCTCCCTAGAAACATTTACAATGGGAGAGAGGTTAATAAGCCCCGCGGTGGTAGTCAGGGCAGACACAGTAGAAAGGAGGAAGAATGAATGAACTCTTATTTCCCTCCAATCTGTTTCTCCTTTCACTCTAATGCAACACACCAAGTGCTCCTATTAGAGTCATTTACCATCGTGTATGTGGTGAGATGACCCTGACACCAGGCAAAACAATGAATGTGTCTCTTTCTCAAATAATTGAAAAACAGACCCTGAAACATTTCTTTAGAAATGGACCGTTACATTGTCCACGCAGCACGGTGCCTGGTGGGATACTTAAGGAACAGTGCCGCCTCTATGTATATATTTCTGGACAGCTGGCAGTATAAACTCATTTCGTGGGATTGCTAAAACAGCTGCAGGTGAGAGATAAAGACATTTTATCATTTTAATTTGCTATCACCTACACATAACGGCAGTGCAGCAAAATTGCCTGGGATTATTGAAAATAATCTGTCATGAGAATTGATGGTATTTACCAAAGCAGTTTCACTAGCAAACTTCAGTCTGTTCTTGGGTTACAGAAATAAAAACCTACTTCGTGCCATGTGAAGATGCCCGCAGTTCTACCTGCACTAACAAATAATGGCATTAACGGCAACAAAACAGATTGATGGTGAAGACTATTCTTCTTCTGGAAAACACATAATCATCTGGAAAGGGGGGTTAGCAGCAAGTCTATCCAGACTGTCTGATTTCATCCAAGTACCACGTAAAACCACATTTAGACCTAGGTTTTACGAGCTTCTTAATTCTCATTCACCAAAATACAAACCAAAAAAATGCTGTTTATAACATTTTTAGCATTTTTTAAAGGCCAACAATCCTAATAAACTCCATAGAGAAATAAATTTAGCCCTAGCCGGTTTGGCTCAGTGGATAGAGCGCTGGCCTGCGGACTGAAGGGTCCCAGGTTCGATTCTGGTCAAGGGCACATGCCCAGGTTGTGGTCTCGATCCCCAGTAGGGGGCATGCAGGAGGCAGCCAATCAATGATTCTTTCTCATAATTGATGTTTCTATCTCTCCCTCTCCCTTTCTCTCTGAAACCAATAAAAATATATTTTAAGAAAAAAAAGAAATAAATTTATTCCCAGAGCCTTGTTATAATTCTCAAGCCTGATCATTTCTAAGTTGAATTTCATACCAAATAAATACTGAGGGTCAGAGACAGACAGACAGTCATGATGGCAGCATAAAAATGAGGATAACCCCATCAGGCACTGTGCTTTGCATGGGATGCGGGGTGTGGGGGGGATTTGTCTTTGCTGTTAAAGCGAAAAGAATCTGCTGACATGGGCCTGAGGACTTAAGACGCACAGCCCTATTTTGTACCCATTTGGGAAGCCCCGCTCTCCTGGAAGAATGCTGCCCACCTTTTCTACGGCTGAGTTATGGCTTCTTCCTTGAAATACCACTAGCACTTAGTATGCACAACTCAGTGAAATATAAATTATAATTTGATGTCATAGTCATAGAACTGAGAGAGAGTGTGGGACAAGGGCAGCTGGAAATAACATTGTTGGGTACATGTGTCAGATGTGGCTCCCTGACAGCGCTAACCTGGGGGTGAGGGGAGCTGGAAAATAAGCTTCCCCAAACCCCTCCATAATTATATTGTTTTCGTCCACAGACACACGCGGATAGATTTGTGAGTAATTTGAAATCAGGGTTAAGATTTTACCTAGTCTGTGTGCCCAGAACTACGTACTCAACTGTGCTTGTAGAAAGCAGTCAGTAGAGTTTTAGCTGCCAAGAATACAGTTTGCAACAACAACAAAAATGTAGCTAAAAAGGAGTACTCGGGGAAGATGACTTTGCAGCATTTTAGATTTTATTTTATTTTTTTATTATTTTTTTAAATATATTTTATTGATTTTTTACAGAGAGGAAGGGAGAGAGATAGATAGTTAGAAACATCGATGGGAGAGAAACATCGACCAGCTGCCTCCTGCACATCTCCCACGGGGGATGTGCCCGCAACCCAGGTACATGCCCTTGACCGGAATCAAACCCGGGACCTTTCAGTCTGCAGGCCGACGCTGTATCCACTGAGCCAAACCGGTTTTGGCAGCATTTTAGATTTTAAAAGATATTTAAAATAATCACATTGAACCCTCTTATTTTAAGTTAGTATTTATTGTATCAAAGTAATACAAGTCCATAGTTTAAAAAGTCAAGTTATAAATGTTTATAGCAAATTATGAATTCTGCTCCTCCTTCCCATCCAGGGGTTCTGCACCAGGGTGATTTTGCCAGGAGGCATTAGGCAGTGTTCAGAGACATCTGTGGTTGTCACTGTTGGGGGAGGGAGTTGATAGTGGCAGGGAGTGTATAGAAGCCAGAAAATAGGCAATTAAACGAGGAGGAAGACAAAGGGGATTCCAAGGGTCAAAGCAGAGGAAGACCAAGATCCTGGCTTTGCAGTAGAATATAGCAACAGCATGGAAGTGTGAGAGAGATGTCTTTAAAAAATTGAACTAATAAGGTAAAGGATATGATCGATCATGTGTAACATTTCATTGAAAGTCATTAAGACTTCTAACATGCACAGGGCAGACTCCCACAACCAATGTCCAGGAGCTCCAAGGTTGAGGAACCCGGCCACAGACCCCTCCACAGAAGACAACTCCCTTCTGCTTTTCAGGTTTTTTTTTTAATGACTTTCACACATCTCCTCTTGTCGGAGTAACATGCATACCTGCTATCTTTTGTATCGCCAGTTAGGTATATTACCTATTGCCTCTAAATTACAAAGATGACAATTCAGTTCTTTTATTCTTTCACTTTCTCTGCTTTTCACAACATCCTTCTGACACAGATATATTCAATTTTTTGTTTAAACATATATATGCTGTGCAGATATTACCCACAACTCAGCAGTGCTTTGTTTATTTGGCGCTCACCTCAGAACAGCTGTGAAACTCCTGGGCTCTCTCTCCCTGAACCATAGTCTAGAACATTCTCAAGGCAGTCAACTTGGGCAATGCATATTGCCCTTCATTGCCTGATCTCCAGTGTCATGGAAACTGCTATTTTATTTGTTTTGTGTGCTTTCTTTTAGTGCAGGTACCAGTAAATGTAGTCCATCTTGCCAAGAAAGTCATGATTAACTTTGAAATACATGCAAAATAAAATAAAATATTGATTGATGGATGAATTTAGGAATTGATACCATGATGCCTATGTGATAAAGCAAGTTAATATTAAAATAGAGACGGTAGATATATAAGAATTTATTTTAAAAATTTTCAGTTTTTCTGTGTGTTTGATCATTTTTATAAGAGAACATTAGATAAAAGTTATCAAGTGAGGTTTATAATAATTGCATTAGTCCTGTAAATAAACTGACAGGAATTATTATTTATTCTTCTTACTAAGGCACATGATATTTGTTTTAATTTTAACAATGTTTGTTATTTGAAATTGAAAACAATTTTGTTAGCAAAAACTTCTTTCTTTTATTTAAGTTCATTTCTTTTTAACCTTTGGATGGATTCTTTAAAATATCTATTTGCCTAGTTTCACCAGAAACTTACTGTAAAGCATATAAAATATATTGGAAATTTTAATTATTTTATTTTCAAAACAATGGCTCATTTTTTAGTTATTTGACTCAGAATATAGGCCTGGTCTCCTTTGGAAAGAGATTAAAATTTCCCGAGTTTTATGGCATTTAACAGTTTGATGCAAAATGTGCGTAACTGAATTTTATTGGATGTAGATGCCTAAAGCCTTGCATCATTCAGGAGTTACTATGAGGCAACCTGCAGGCTTTGTACTCTGGGGATATTAGATAGAGCATGGTTCTAACAACATTTCAGCGCATCCTTGTGATAGAATGTGTTTTCTAGTGCAGGATTTCTGTGTAATTTAGATTTTCAGTAAGACTAACCTTAATCCATAAGATATTACCTCTGTATATAGATGTATTTTGAGGCAAATCAATGATACACAAATAATTTATAACATCAAACTTCTTGAATATTTTATTATATATAGAAAATATGTATCTATACTTTCTGGAGTTTAAAGGCTAGCTATTTTATTATTCAAAATGTAATTAGAATAATACTAAATATAGTATCGCATAAAAGCTGGTTATCAATTCAAGAGTTAGGTTAAAGTTTGGAAGGCTTAAATTAATGGCACCTCCCTTTGACCAATACTCCAAAACAAAAAATTAGAGTCATCCTGCTTCTCTTATTTAGTCACCAAATTCTATAGGTTATAATTCCCAAATAATTCCAAAGCATGTTTTTTCACATCTATCTCCATTGAAAATACCTTGATTTGGACCTTTATTGCCTGTCACCTGAGTGATTTCATTAGGACAGGAAATGCTATCTGTGTCCTCACCCAAATAATAACGGTTGCTCCTGGTCCCAGTTTCTCATGTTGACCTCTGTACCCAGTGCTTCAAGGATCAATTCAGTGTCACATTATTGTGGTCTCTGTTCAGTCCCCAAGCCCAGGAAGAGTTGGTTATTCTGTCACCTATATCTCTATACCACTGCATGTGTTCCTTTCTTATAGCCCTTGTATTACTGAATTAGTTGTATTGCGACTTTCTCTTCTGAAGGGCATGACATTCATCACTTCTCTGAATTCGAAGGATTTGGTCAATGCCTGGCCCATAGCAGGCAGTCGATGTTTGATTAACTGAACTGGATTCCAATCTGTTAGCCGCCTCTTAAATGTCTCAGTTCACTCCACACATCGGGAGTGGAGAACATAACTGGAACTGACATGCTGTGCTCTTTTCACTCACTTCTACCTCCATCCCCAGGCAGAAGATGTGAGTGCAAAGCTGTGTGAAATTAAAAAAATCATAGACCAGAGATTTTAGGTATATGAACTACTTGATTATCTTTATCCCAATAACCTTATCAACATGCTTTATAACGAGGAAGCTATTCAGTCACATTAAAAAGAACAGAAACAGAGTGTCAGTAAATTATTTCAGGAATAGAAAACTGACAGATACACTCTGTCGATTTTCTTGGAAGATATTTTCCAAACTCTTATTTACTGAAAAATGTTAAGAATTTTGATACTTATGCCAAAATGTTTGCCATGGTTGCACATCGACTTACATTGTTTCAGTTTATAAACATCTCTGATGCTAAAAGACCTCCAATATAAAACATAGGGTTCTTTAGAAAATTTGCTTTATTTTTTAAACCAATTGCTATACCCCAAATGAAGACTAAGTCAATTTCAATTTCTTTAAAACCTCAGAAAATAATTATATTTAACTTGAAAATTTATTTTTAAAAGTCTTAAAATTAACGTTGTTATTGCTCAAGTGGGTTATTCATATTCCAAATTCAACATTAAAGCAAGTTTTTCACATAATACTGTTTCATACGGATTTTAATTTCTTTCCTTCTTTCACAACATTTTAGAAAAATATCAATGCTCCTGAAATAACGATGAGTGTTGGAAAACCTGCTTTTGTAAATTCTTAGAAAAGGATGATAGCATATCCATTCAGACTCTGCATCCATTTAAATGTTGGTTTATTAATTATTGGACAACTTAACTTTTTAAATTTCTTCATTTGTAAAATGAGGATACTAATAATATTTACTTTATTGAGATGATATAAAAAAAGAGTCTGGGAAATATCAGAATAAGTAAAACAGCTCAGGGAATGATAAATTTAACAAATTTGCCTTGGGGAGCATGGGTTGGAAATGGGTAGTTTATTTGTTTGTTTATTTCTGGACCAGGCAACATGAATAGGGCGTTACTTAGGAGAGAAGAGTAAGAGCAAAAACCCAAGCACACTAATACATCAGGTAGAAAGGGACATGGCTAATCCATTGTGGAAGGATGTAGGGTGACAGTTATAATGCTAGAGAATTAATGTAGGTGCAGTTGTGAAGATTTCATAACCTTGCTAAGGAATTTAAAATTCATGGTGTTCGTGGAAATCTGTAAAATATTATTCATGAGCAGAGTAAGATGAACAGACCTAGGGTTACTTGATGATCTTCACAAAAGCACAGCAGTTTTCACAGAACAATGATGGATATATGTCATCTGGCTGCGTTGATGTAAATCAGGCCATAACAAACTCAATTCAAGATTGATTGCAGATCTAAATGTGAAGGTTAAATAATGCTTTTAGAAGAAAAATATAGAATTCCTTCATGATTTTGTGGTAGGCTAATATTTCTTACAGAAGCATAAAAAAGCACTAACTATAAATATAAAGGGAAATTTTGAAAAATCAGACTATAAAATTAAGAACTCTTATTCAGCAAAAGATAATATTGAAACTAAAAAGACAAGCCACAAATTTTCAATATTTATATGACAAAGAACAAATATCCAGAAAATATAAAGACTCTAAAAGTCAATAACATGTAGACAACTCAATAGTAGGGTAAAAATATGAGTATCAATGGCATAGCAATTATGCTCATAGATAAATACATCAAAATGTATACATATGCTCACCAAAAGGCATGTACAAAAATGTTTGGAAAGTAACTATTAACCAAATGCCCATCAAAAAGAATAAATGCTCATGTTTACATACAATGGAATCCTATACAGCAGTAAGAATGTATAGCTGCAGGTATATATAATAGATGCGCATCTTAAAAACAATATCAGAATGTGAGAAGTTTGACAAGAAGTGTACCTTCTACTTAATTCCTTTTCTATAAAGCAGAGAGAAAACTTATATATGTTGGTAGATGTCAGCATAGTGGTTACTCTTCTGGTGTTGGGCATGATGATTGAAACGAGGAATGGTGAGGCTTCTAGGATGCAGTGTTCTGTCTCTTGATCTGGTGTTCGTTACAATTTGTGTTCACCTTGAAATTCATAAATTTGCATTTAGTATTTTTGCACTTTTCTGTACATCTACTTGAATAAAAATTACCAAAAAGAGTTAGAGGGACTTCTACTCCTAGTATTATGGCTAACTAAATTGTCTGAAAAGGCCTCCAATGCAAACGCCAAGATACTGGATACATTACAACAGTCCTTTTTACTTTTTCCCTCTTTTTTTTCAAAAATGTATCGTTATTGTTGAAAGTATTCATTTTTAGATGTATATTTAAGCTTATAAGTACAGGAAATATTCATGGGACCGATAAAATCAAGGAGGGGATAACAGAGTACTTAAAACAAAATTGACAAACGTAAATAATTCTCTGTAGGAGGTATACTGTGAACTTCAATTGAGTGCTTTCCCCACCCCAAACCCCCTGAAACATTTCAACAACCCTTTGGCTTTCTGATTTTTCTGACAGTAGATGGGCTTGCCCTCAACAGTCTTGTGATTTACATTCAACGCACCACAGATGGACACTCTTTTGTGTCTAGCACCCCATTTAAGGTATCAGGTGACCAATTACTTAACAGATTTATGTACATCTAATTCTGCAAGAAAATGATATTATGAAAGAGTGCTACCTTGGAACTCAACGAGGAAGAAAGAGAAACACCTGGCACCAGTCTCAACATTCCTGCTAATTTTGTGATAACCTTGGGCTACTTACCTATCCTATTTGGGTCTCAGTGAGTTCATTTCTCAAATCTAGTAAGTGGACAATGATTTTCTAGGATTATGGTACAGACAGAAAGAGCTCAGCTTTGGGATTCTCAGACTGAGAATCTGTCTCTGATCTGGACCAGGTAAGTAAATTAGATAAGCACACACTGCAACCCCAGATAGCCCTTAAAGAGATGAAGTAGATCTGTATGCCTTAAAATAGAAAGATCCTTAAGACATATTGTTAAGTAATAAAGAGCACTACAATATGAATGGCATCTTATAAAAAGTATTATGAATAAAGAACATAGTAGCAATAAAAATTTTCTGAAAGGAGCTATGTAAGTCAAGTTTCCTCTGTGGATTTAAAAAAGAGTCACTTCATTTTTGTATTGATTGGAAAATTAACATGTGGATGTATAAATTTTATAATTTTTATAATTATACATTTAATTAAAATCTTTTTCAATGGGAGCATAAACTTGTAATTAAATAAAATTCTGTTTCCTTTTCTATGATAAACAGTCTGAGAAGCTACTGATTTGGGGAGTTAAAAAAAAACCCTAAGAGTGAAAATACCTGCAATTATTGGATTATCTGACAATGACAATAATGTTTAATCAAATAAATTTTGCACTGAGTTCTATTTATTCAGGGTTGGGTGGAGATTGGGTGTGCAAGCAAGCTTGATAAAGTAGAGTTTGGGTGTAGACAAAGGAAAGTGATGAAGGATTTAGCCATGTCATTTTCCTTTGGGAAAGAAGGCTGAGACAAAACAAATGATGAATGGGATAGAAATTGAACGGGACAAAGAACATTGTTATGGCACGTGCCTGAGATTGTAGAGGCAGCCAAACATGCATCTTAGGTGGACGAATGTAGAAGCTACTAAAAGGGATTGTCCATTCCTATCATAGGCTCTCTACCTAACTATTACAGTGATAGGGAAGGGGCATTAATTGAACTAATGTAATGTTTTTAGTCTAATGGTCAAATTCAATTTAGGCTGTAAAATATAAGGTATACCAGAGAGAAAAGGTTCTTAAGGAAGGGTTTTTTTAACCATAGAGAGTTACTTAATAGGGACATGGTCCAGAAAAAAAGAATAGTCAATTTCTCTGGCTATGAGACTGAATCAAATAACAGCACTCTGCCCTGAGTGACATCGCTGTAAATGAGCCTTATCTCTCATGAGTGTCCTGTTGTCAACTGCTCACAATTGTCGGCGGGCTTATTAAAGGACTCCTGTGTCAACAGTGCTGTCACTTTGTCTCTTGGCCTTTCATAAAGCCAGCCATTTTAGCTTCTTTAAAAAAAAATTCCTCTTTTCTCAGGTTTATTAGATCTCTAACATCCATCAGAAGTTCTGGAATTCCTATCATTTTTTTTCCTTCAACTCTGGTTGTTTCAGAGAATATTTTTATAAAGTTCAAATAAGAAAGGCCTTTTATAGCCTGAGAGAGGAAACTAAATAATCTCAAAAAGATAAAATATGTAAAATGAAAATGGAATATACCTCCAACTGCAAAACTCTCTGGAAACAGTCAAGACACAATCACAATCTCAGGGAAAAATAAACACCTTCAGAAATGGCAAAAGCCCTTAATAAATTAGGCTAAGAATATGAATGAAAATCTGAGAAACAAAGTCATCAGAATGTGTACAAATTATCTAATAAATTAATTAAAATTAGGTGTGTATTATTTTTCATAATATGAGAATAGAAATTCTAAGAGTTTACATTTTTAAATACAATTAAGGGGCAATTTGTTGATACTATATATATATCAAAATTAAGATGTAAAATGCTTTAATAAGAATTAAACCTTAAATATTCTCAAATATATCAAAGAGCAAACACGGGGATTAGGATCAGATTTGCATGAGGAGGTGAGTCATTCACTGAAACCTTAAGGAGGAGTAGAGTGAGCCAAGCAAAGGTCAATAGGTGGGTGGCAAAGACTGCTAGTGCTCATGAAACCACATGTTTCTTTACATTTCCCAGCCTTCCTTGCAGTTAGATTGGTGAGGGAACGCTAACCAATGAAGAGTGGGCATAAATGATGTATGCTATTTTTAGCATTACCCCCAAACCCCTGCGCAACCCCATCTACAGTGATCGTGGTGACTACAGGTTGACGGCATCATGAGCTGAAAGGACATACCTGAAGGCAGCCCCAAGGAAAGCCACCTAACCCACATTGATTGAAATGACACCAAGAATCAACCTTTATTTTTTTTTTATTTATTTTTTTATTATTTTTTAAAAATATATTTTATTGATTTTTTACAGAGAGGAAGGGAGAGGGATAGAGAGATAGAAACATCAATGAGAGAGAAACATCGATCAGCTGCCTCCTGCACATCTCCCACTGGGGATGTGCCCGCAACCCAGGTACATGCCCTTGACCGGAATCGAACCTGGGACCTTTCAGTCCGCAGGCCTGAGCCAAACCGGTTTCGGCCAACCTTTATTTTTTTAATGTCATTGAGATGTCCCGGTTTATTTGAAATATTATAAGATTGCCTAGAATAATGTTTCTGAAGTGTTGGCAGGCATAAAATTCTCAAAAGACCTTGTGAAAACACAAGTTTCTGGGGACCTCCTCAGAGATTCTGATTCATTGGCCTGAAGGTGGGAAAACTGGTTCTCTATTTCTAACGAGATCCTGTTTATTGTTGATTCCATAGAACACATTGGCCTGAATATCCTGAATAAAACACTGGGAGTGGAATTAGATAGCAAAGTGTGTGTGAAAGATGTGAGATGTGAGGTCTGAGACAGGAGGGAGCCTCCACCTTCTACATACAAGAAACTGAAGGTAGATGAGTGAGGCAGAATTATAAGCAAAGATTACAAATCAAAGAATGTATGCATCCCTGGAAAATATTATGCTAAGCAAAGTAAGTCAGTCAGAGAAAGACAAGTGTCACATGATCTCAGTTATATGTGGAATCTAATGAACAAAATAAACTGACAAACAAAATAGATTCAGAGACATGGAAGCATGGAACAGACTGAGGAATCTCAGAGGGAAGAGAATGGGGTGGGAAGAGATTAACCAAAGAATGTATATGCACATATGCATAACACATGGACACAGACAATAGTGTGGTGCAGGCCTTGGTGGTGGTGGTGATGGTGGGCGGGGTTTGCAGGAGCAAAATAATTTCAAGTAAGTTCTGCCCATGTTTTGATATCAAATGAATTCAGATAAGGTCAGGTTTGATTTCCAAACTAGTGAGAAAACACTTTAAATTTTAAGTGCTTTTTGGATTTCAGAATTGCAAATGAGGGACTGTGGACCTATATTAGAAAGAAATATAGAAACTAAACACACATTTATAAAAGTTATCCTCAAGTCATGGTTCTTCTTAACATATACACTAAGCAATCACTTTTAAACAGTGATAGAATCAACATTTAAATAGAAATGCCCAAAATATATGATAAAGTGAAATAAACATCTTTTGTATAACAGAATTTCTGATGACATTTCCTTTTTTTGAGAGAAATAATGGATGCGTACACCTTGAAGGTTACTGAGAGGAAACATACAGATATTAGAGGCTGTCCAGTGCCCATTTTTTGAGCCTCAACTCCTAATAATTATCATCAATTCTACCTATAGGCAATAAAAATGATTAGGTTGGATCAAGATGAACTTGAATGACTGAAGCTGAGTGGCAGAAGGGACAAGAAGGGCTCCAGATATGATCTCCCTGAAGATGTCGAGGATAAGCATAAACTTGGTCACACCTGACACTCCTGCCTGTGCACACGGCTGTTGTCTGAGTAAATCTAAAGGTGTCTGGTTTGAAAAGCACGGACATCAAAACTCCTATCAACAATAAGGTTTGAGTTCCCTGTTATAGAAAGAACACTGAAAATCAAGAATAAAAACACTGAAAACACTTTAGCAACAAGTCAAAAAGCATGAAAAAGCATGTACAAAAATATGCAAGAGATTTTTAAACACCCTTAATCATCATTTTCTTCTGTGCTTCATTTTAAATAGTTCCCATGGCTATATCTTTAATTAGAGGCCTAACCGCCTTCATAATGAGGCATTTGAAGGTGGCAACTAGAGCAAGGCCTTTCACTCCCCACCAGGATGAAGTAACTAGGGACAGATTTGCCTTCCGCGTGAAACAACCCAAAGTGGACAAATTTTATGAACTAATTTCCAAGATACCAGACATCATACAACAAAGCATCCACGACAAATGAGAAGCCAACAAGGTAAACTCTTTGGCAGCCCTAGCTACTGCTGTTAGAGAGCTCCCAAGCTGGTGTGCTGGGAGGAGGAACCAGGCTGGCCCCCAGCTGAGAAGCGGGACTAGGAGCTGGGCTGAGAGAGCCAGGTGCTAGCATTCTCCAGAGAGAGCATCAGAGAGGAGAGAGCTACATGAGGATAGAACTCCGGAGAGCTGGAGCGCTCCCACTCGTGTGGTCTCTTCACATGCACTTGAAAATGTCTTCATTCTTCTGTAATTAACGCCACCTTTTCTCTGACTCTGAGATTTTTTTTCTCTTTATTACTACTTTTAAACAATTTGATTTATATTTCTTATTCTTGCCTGTTTTTTTTATATTTCTTATTCTTGCCTGTTTTTTTCTTATATTTTTTTATTGAATTGATTGGGGTGGTGCTAGTTGACAAAATTATACAAGGTGTACAATTTATAACACATCATCTATACACTGTATTGTGTGTTCACCATCCCAAGGTAAGTCTCCTTCCATCATCGCTTGTCACTGCTATACCCTCCTCCACCTCCTTTAACCCCCTCTCCCCAGCAATCGTCACCACACTGCTTGAGTTTCATTGAAAATTTTTGATAATAATCTATCCAAATATTTGTTCTGTCTCCCTACCTTCCTGCTCTTATGATTCCTATTACTTGTATTTTGGGCTGCTTGAAGTTTTTCCACAACTCACTGATGCTGTTTGTTTGTTTCTGCTTGTTTGTTTGTTTTTCTCTGAGTTTCATTTTAGATAGTTTCTACTGCTGTATTTAAATTATTTGGGGCTTTTTCTTTTTCAGTGTATAGTCTGCCATTAATCCCATTTTATGACGTTTTCTTCTCATACATACTTTGTGGTTTTTATATTTGGACATTCATTTTAGGTCTTTTATATTTCTTCTATGTGTCTTATTGATTTCTGAACATATGAAGGTGTTATAATAACTATTTTAGTTATTATATTTAATTATAGCATCTGTATCAGTTCTAGATATGTTTCAATTGATTGACTTTTATTATTATAGGGGTTGTATTGTCTTGCTTATGTGTATGTCTGATAATTGTGGATTGGATACTTGATATAGTGAATTTTATTTACCCTGTTGGATGCTAAATATTTTTGTGTCCCCATTAAGTGTTCTTGGACTTTTTTCTGGGATGTGGTTAAGTAACTAAGTAAAGTTTGATCTTTTGGGTCTTGCTTCCACGATTTGTTAGATAGGACCAGAGCCGTGCTTAGACTATGACAATTATCTCCCATTCATGACACAGACTCTTGTGCGTACTTTATTCAATGCCCTGTGAATGCTAGGCTTTCCAAACCTACTGATAGAAACCTGCTCTACTCCTCTTGCTGTGTGGGTGCCAGGAATTGATTCCTCTAATCCTTTAACATGGTTCTTTCCTGGCCTGTTAGTTTCCTCAAATGTACTTCAATATTCTGGAAGACAAATAATTTATAACCTATAATTCTATGACTAGCAAAAATATCTGTCAAAAAGGAAGGTGAAATACTTCTTCAAAAATACAAACACTGAAAGAATCCATAGCAGTAGATGCTCATAATAAAAATGTTAAGTGCTTCCAGCAGAAGGAAAGTGATTACTGATGTAAGGATAGATCCATACAAAGGAATAAAGAGCATCAGAAAGGGAAACTACATGTATAAATATTGAAATAATTATTTATTTAAAAATCTTCTTAATGTACAATTAACTTTTAAAACAAAAACAGGGGCAATGTAGTGTGACTTTTTAACCTGTAGAAAAATATATGCAAAAATAGCACAGAGATTGGACAGAGAGAAATGGAAGTTTACTGCTGCAAGGCTCTTTTTCCATAATGCCACCTGAAAGTAGAAACAAATATGTAAAATATAAACCTAAAGCAGTCACATACATGGTGGACAAAGTAGGTTTACAGTTGTGAATATGCAAAACACCATTTATTCTTGTATTATTTAATCTTGTCTATACATATAAAAGACTAAGTGATCGTCCAACCATCTGACTGGCCAGTAGGTATGACGCACACTGACCACCAGGGGGCAGATGCTCAACGCAGGAGCTGCAAAGCTGTGGTGACTTGGCAGCGGTGGTTCTTGGGTGACATACCCAGGAATCAGAGAGAAGGGAGCCCCAGTCCGGGGTGCGTCGTCTGAGAACCGCCCTCTCCTAATCCAGGACCCCTCAGGGGATGTTGGAGAGCCAGTTTTGGCCTGATCTCCGCAGATCAGGCTGAGGGACCCCACCTGCTGGAAGGACCCCACTCACTCTGGAGACACCCTTCAAGCTGCGGCACCACCCCAGGAGCAGGCGGCCAGGGAGGGGCCACGGGAGGTTGGCTCCAGGGAGTGTCTGGCCTGTCCACCCAGGGAACCTTGCCAGCCACCTTCTAATTCAATGTGCACGAATCCATGCACTGGGGCACTAGTATTATATGTTTTTCTATATAAATAACTGTAAACCTACTTTTGCCAACCCCTGTGTAAAACAAGGAGTTAAAACTAAAGCCAATAAAGGAGATAAGGTCATAAGATAACTAATACAAACAAAACAAAAGCATAAAATATGAAAAGTGAAAATAAGAAGAGATGGGGCAAATAAAAATAGCTATAGGATAGCTATAAAGCAAATCATATTAATAACCACATTACATTCAAATGGCCTAAATACCACAATTAAGAAGCAAAGATTGTCAGATTGATTAAAAAGTAAAGTGCAAATATATACAGCCTACATAAAAAAGAACTACAAATACAGGAATAAAAATAGGTTAAAAGTTAAAGAATTAAAAATGTATATTATGCTAATACTAGTCCAAAAATGTATAATTGATAATATTAGAAATTTATTTTAAAGGAGTGACTATTATAGAGGATTTTTAAAAAGGTAATTTTGTAAAGTAAATGGATGATTACAGTGTCTTCTTATAAGATCTTTATGAGAGTCAAATGAGCACTTAGAACAGTGCCTGCCTGCCACTAGAGTAAACTTGCAATACATCTTATTTATTAAATCACTTTTTAATTACAGTTGACATACACTATTATATTAGTTCAGGTCTACACCTCAGTGATTAGACATTATATCATTTACTAAGTGATCATCCTAATAAGTCTAGTATTCACCATACATAGTTATTAAAATATTACTGATTATATTCCCTACGCTGCACTTTATATCCCCAAGACTATTCTGTAACAACTAATTTATATACCTTCACCTTTTTCATCTATCCCCAACTCCCTCCCATAAGGCAACCATCAAAATGTTCTCTGTATCTATGAGTTTGTTTCTGTTCTGCTTCTTCATTTATTTTGTTTTCTATATCCATTTGTTGATTGATATGTACTTATTGCCATTTTATTGTTCATATTTTTTAATCTTTTCCTTCTTCTCCTTCTTCTTCTAGAATACCCTTTAGCATTTTATATAATACTGGTTTGGTGGTGATGAACTCCTTTAGCTTATTCTTGCCTAGGAAGTTCTTTCTATGTCCTTGTATTCTAAATGATAGCTTTTCTGGATAGAGTAATCCTGGTTGTAGATACTTGCATTTCATCATTTTAAGTATTTCTTACCAATCCCTTCTGACCTGCAAAAATTTTTTTTGAGAAATCAACTGACAGTGTTATGAGAGCTCCCTTGTAGATAACTAACTCCTTTTCTCTTGCTGCTTTTTAAATTCTTTCTTTGTCTTTAACCTTTTTGCATTTTAATTATGTCTTGGTATGAGCCTCTTTGGGTTCATCTTGTTTAGGGCTCTCTATGCTTCCTTGCAATATGTTTTAGATAGCCTTATTGGTATAGGTTCATTTAATCATGGCAGTTTACTAAAAAGGGCTGCCTGATTGGGTTAACATCCATGAGTTATAAATATCACCAAACACTTGCAGGTTGATTTATTTTATTTCAATCTCTTTTCTCACATTGGACTGAGTCACTAACTGTAGAAAGTAAGTGTAGTGTTTACGAGCACATCCATTGTTCCAAATAGTACTTCAGAAGTAGATGCAGGTCTTGGAAACAATTTGTTATTTTCCACATTCTAATGAACCATACAATGTGTTATCATTACTGATTGCACAATCTGTTATACAATTAAACCTCAACCCAGATTACTCAAATCTCTGAAAAGTTTAAACAAGTATATTATCATATATAAATATATATGTACACACACACACACACACACACACACACAACCAAAGGAAAAAAAAAAGATTTCTGAGAGTTTAAGTGCTTTGTCCATGATTACATAGCTAATTCAGTAGAAGCCAGAAGTTGAAACTACTCATGGAAACAAAGTTATAGCAAAGTTATAGTACATTGCAGCATACAGCATCTAACTATTTACATCCACTTCACTTTCCCATTATATAACACACATATAAGAAGAGTTAAAATCCATTTTATCATTCCTAAGAGAAGTGAGAGCACATTCCTGATATACAAAACAAAAGCAAACAAAAAGCTAAGTGGTCTGGAGAGTCAACCAAGTTAATAAGGCAAGTGACTAGAAGAAGTGAGACAAAATCTCAGGTGTACTGATATCATTTTTTGACACCTATTATCTTTTCTTTCTTTCTCTTGACCCAGAAGAGGTCAAGTAGAATCAAAGAACCACAGAATCTGAGAAAGACCTGAGTTCCTGTACCATCCACTTCAGGAGAAGGACCTGTGATGTTCTTCCTCGCTGACTAGTGATGCATTTACTTTTATGACTGTATGAAGCAAAGGGTTTATGACAAGAAAAGAAGAAAGAAAAGTAGGAGATATGAAAACCAATGTCCCACCCTCTTATAGCTTTGTTACACTGTATGTTGTTTTATTTACATTATAATAGATTTACAGTGCTGAATCATCAATGAAAGAAGTATATTCATAGTACCCTCTAGATCAGTGATGGCGAACCTTTTGAGCTTGGCATGTCAGCATTTTGAAAAACCCTAACTTAACTCTGGTGCCATGTCACATATAGAAATTTTTTGATATTTGCAACCATAGTAAAACAAAGACTTATATTTTTTATATTTATTTTATATATTTAAATGCCATTTAACAAAGAAAAATCAACCAAAAAAAATGAGTTCACGTGTCACCTCTGACACGCGTGTCATAGGTTCACCATCACTGCTCTAGATCCATCCCTGCTGCCAAAACAGACTCATAGACACAGAGAACAGACTACGGGGAAGAAGGTTATGGGATTGGGTGAAAAAGGTAAGGGAATAAGAAGCACAAATTGATCATTACAAAATAGTCATTGGGATATAAATACAGTATAGAGAATATGGTCAATAATATTGTAATCTATAATAATATAAGTGTAATATGCTAATTAGACCAGACATCCTTCCAGATGTACTTCCGATGACCTTCTGGATGAAGGGGGGGGGGGGCTGCGAGGGGAAGCCCATGTCTCAGATGCCCAAGGTAAACCGGGTCCTGACTGCCAGAGGGAAGCCAGTGCCAGCAGCCAGGGGAAGGAAGGCCTACTCTTGCACAATTTTTGTGCATCGGGCCTCTAGTAACAATATATTTTTTCAGGTGGGAACTGGAAATATCAGGGAGAACACTTTGTAAACTATATGATTGTCTAACCACTATGCTGTACACCTGAAACCAATACAAAATAATATTGAATCTAAATTGTAATTGAAAAAGGGTTTTCAGAAGAAGTGTGTACATCAAGATTTGTGATCATCGGATGGTTATTTTTTATTCCAGCAGAGTTCTTTGCATGGACTTATTACGGAGGTGATTTCCCTCTTCAAAGGGCTGTGATTGAAAGGCTCTCATAGTTAGTGCTTACAGCATCCCAGAACCAAGTGTGAGCAAGGTGTCCACCAAGTTTCTTTGACTACAGTGTGAATGTTGGTATCTTCCTAACTTTGCAGTGTTTTTAGGTAGGGATTCTTGGATCCATTTATACCTTCTCTTAAAAAAAAATGAAAATAGCTAAACTGTATCTACATTGAATCCTTAAAGTCTCAGAGACTGTGCAAAATGTTTGCATGCATTATTTCATTTAACCCTCAAAACAATCCTCTGAGGTGGATATTACTTTGGTCCTCATTTAATGGGTGATACTATTAGAAACAGAGCAGTGAATTAACGTTCTATGGTCACACAGCTAGTGTATGGGCAATTGTATGAGATGCACCAAAGTCCAGATTTTCCCGTACTCTGCTCTTTCACTTTGTCTAAGAATGACAAGTTAGTGTGCTTCTCCTGAATAATGATTGTTTGTATCTGATGGACATTAGGATTGATAAGATTTGCCGGGATCTCATTTTCAACTATGGATGTGACAAAGCTTGTTTACTTAGAGATTTTATTTCATATCTCTGTGCTAGTTAATTATTTATTTGCCTTACTTTCTAGATTTCTCTTGGTGTGTTTTTCCTTTCGTATTCACCCCTCATTGGTGTTATCTTGCCACATATTATGTATTCCCTGCTAGCAGCCTTACATCCTTTCAGTAAAAAATAAATACATATGTAAATACATAATAGAGCAGTCATCTCAAAAAGAGGATAGTGGATGGTGACATATGAATTATACACCTGCAATTACCAAGGAATTAATTTGTTATATCACCATCATTCCTTTTAATTAAAAATTCATGATCTATTATTAAAGATGTCTATAAAATTCTCACCAATTGAATTATGAAAAATGTTTTTTATAAACAAATCTACCACTTAGTAAGACAATGGAGGCAGCCAGAATCAACCTTGAAAAGACAAATACTTCCCCCCAAATTTTTTTAACAAATTCATCATGTACCCTACATTTTATTTATTTATTTTTATTTTTGAAATATATTTTTATTGATCACAGAGAGGAAGGAAGAGGGAGAGAGAGACAGAAACAGAGAGAATCACTGATTGGCCGCCCCTTGCATGCCCCTCAGTGGGAACCGAGCCAGCAACCCAGGCATGTGCCCCCAACTGAATTGAACCTGGGACTCCTCAGTCCACAGGCCAATGCGCTATCCCCTGAGCCAAACCAGCTAGGGCTGTACCCTGCATTTTAAAAGGAAAATTAAGGAAACGGCTTGCCAAGACCACATGGTGACTGGTTTAGGACTGTTCATTTGGATCTCATGAGGTACATTCAAATACAAGTCCACATCTCATTTGCATTCTCATAATTGATCTACATTCCTTCCCTTCTCTTCAATCAAATAAGCAAACCACAGATCAGGAATTTAGACTGTACAAGGGCCTTATAGATAATGTAGTGTAATGCCTATATTTTACCAAAGAGGGGACTGAGTCCAGGGTAAAGAAATCATTCCCTAAGATCACACTGCTAGTTAGACTCACTCCTGGGACTAGAACCCAGGCACATGGACTTTAATTCTTTGATATTTTTATTACAATCACAATGCATATTCCACAGGAAAAAAGATTTGGACTCTTACAGCTACTGTCATATTTTACCAACTATGAATGAACTCTGCAGTTTAGCAAGCTTGTTAATTTAATCAATTTGCAGTTCTACATTTTCAAAACTGTATTTTCTAAACGGGAAATTTTCTAAAACAATTCTTCTACATGTTTTAAATCCCATCTAATCTAAACTGGTTGAGGATCAAGGTGCACTGTGGGAAGTCATAGAGTTACTCGGCCACTCAGCACGATGAACCCTCAGTCACATAATGGCCACCTTGCTCTTTCAAGGTCTCCAGCTCAGTGGAACCAATCCCTGGTGATAAGAGGAAGCATGTGGAGCGAGTGGTTTTCTCCGTATGAAAACAAATGTCTTATCCTATGGACTGAGCATGTGTGTGCCCTTCCCAATACATATGTTGAAGCCCTAATCCCCATTGTGATGGTACATGGAGAGGGGCTTTGGGCCAGTAATTAGGTTGTGATATAGAGCCCTAATAAAGGGATCAGTGGCTGTATAAGAAGAGATAAGAGAGAGATCATCTTGTTCTCTGCCATGTCAGGATACAGCAAGAACCAAAAGAGGGACCATCTGCAAAACAAAAGAGGGCCTTCACCAGGCATTGAATGTTCCAGCACCTTGATCTCGGACATCCTAGCTCCAGAACTGCGAGATACAGATGTTAGCTCTATTAGCTACACAGTTACGGTATTCTTATCTAGCCTGAACTAGAAACTTTAAAAACAACACATGTATTTATGAAAGAAAATTGGCTTATATAAAGAGACGCTGTTTGATTGGCATATCAAATTAATAATAATATCATTTGAAGACTTCCAGAAGAAAATCTTGCTGAGAGAGATCCTCCCCTACCCGTGAATAAACAGAGCTAACAAATTGGGATGAGGGTCAAAGGTAGAACAAATACAAGTATTTAGATGGGTGGAAAAAATTTTTCACTGAAAGCAAAAACTAAATCAATTTTTAGATATATTTTCTTACTCAACAGAAAGACTTTAAGATTTAGGTTTCACAGTGGCTACTTGTTAAAGACCAAGACAATATTTTTAAATTGACAATTTCATGGGGAGAAAATATCAAGTTATAACAAGAAGGATTGGCTGTCAGAAGTAGCTGAGTGGGCTGTGGAGCATGAACAGAAGTAGAACACAGGCACTCGATAGAATGTAATGATTTTGCCTTTATTTTCAGTATGTCCATGGGGGATAAAAATAAATTGTTACAATTTCTTTGGGATTGAACAGATTTTATGGTCCAGAAAGAATAGATTCTCTTATTATTCATAACTTAAGACCCTACAATCTCAGAAAACAATAAGCATAAAATGAGGATTTACAAAGACTAAAAAAAATTAACAGAGTTATATAATGGAAAAGCTTCAAGCACTCTAATACGTGTATAATCGTAGTCCTTGGAGGCAAGAAGAGGGATAAATTTAAAAAATAAAAATAAAAACTTTAAAGGAATAATGGTCAAATTTTTCCAAATTGTATGAAAACTATAAACCTAAAAATATAAGATTTTTTTTTAAAAAAGGAAAAGAAATATAATAAAACTACACCAAGGCACATCATAAATTTTTTTAAACCTATAATAAAGAGAAAATCTTACGCTGTAGTCAGAGAGAAAGGCCACATTATATACAGAAAAACAAAGATAAGAATGACAGTTAATTTACAGTGAGTACAGCAGGGTACTGGCACAAAGACAGACATATAGACCAATGGAACAGAGTGAAGATTCCAAAAATACTGTAACTTATGCAAACACAGTCAAATAATTTTCAGTAAAGGTGCCAAGAATATTAAATGGGGAAAGACTGTTCTTTACAACAAATGGTGTTAAGAAAACTAGGTACACAAAGCAAAAAATTAAATTGAACCCTTATTTTATATCATGCCCAAAGTTAAACTAAAAATGGATTAAAGACTTAAACATAAGACTTGAAACTATAAAACCTTTAGTTTTAAACATAGGGGAAAACCCAGCCAGTGTGGCTCAGTGGTTGAGAATCAACCTATGAACTAGGAGGTTACGGTTCAACTCCAGGTCAGGGCATATGCCTTGGTTTCAGGCTTGATCCCCTGTAGGGGGCCTGTAGGAGGCAGCCAATCAATGATTACCTCTCATCATTGATATTTCTATCCCTTACTCCCTCCTCCTTTATCTCTTTGAAATTAATTAAAAAACATATTAAAAAAAACATAGGGGAAAATCTTCATGACATTTGTCTAGGCAGTGATTTCATGGATATAATCCCAAAAGCACCAACAAAAGCAAAAATTTGTCAAGTGGTACTGATAGCAAACTAAGAAACTTCTGCACAGAAAAGGAAAGAAGGTACAGAGTGAAAAGACATACTATGGAATGGGCGGGGGGGGGGGGGTGGAATTTGAAAATCTTATATTTAATAGAGGGTCAATTCCAAAATATACAAGTACAGTGTAGGGCAAAAGTAGATTTATAATTGAGAGTATGTGAAACACAGAATTTATTCCTGTATTATTATTTATTATTTTATTATTTTCTCTACAAACAACTATAAACCTGTCCTGTATATTCTTTTACCTTAAAAGCAAAAGAACAAAAAAATTTAAAATTACTGAATTTAAGAAATGGACAAAGAACCTAAATAGACATTTCTCCAAAGAAGACACACAAATGGCCAACAGGTAATTGAGAAAATACTGAACATCACTAATCACCATGAGATATCACCTCACCTCTGATAAGGTGGCTATTATCAAAAAACAAGAGTTGAAGAGAAGGTAGAAAAATTAGGACCTGGTACGCTATTGGTGGGAATCTAAAATCATACAGGTCCTATGAAAAAGAGTATGGAGATTCTTCAAAAATTAAAAAATAGAACATACAATCCAGCAACCCTATTTCTGGGTATATATCCAAAAGACTTGAAATCAGGATCTTACAGAGATGTTTTACTCACATGTTCATCACAACATTACAGGCATGCCTCATTTTATCGTGGTTTGCTTTTTTGCACTTCATAGATGTTGGATTTTGTATGTGTGATTTTTTTACGTTTTTATTTATTTTAGAGAGAGGAAGGAAGAAGGAGAGATAGAAATATCAATGATGAGAGAGAATCATTGATTGGCTGCCTCTTGCAGGCCTCCTACTGAAGAGTGAGCCCTCGACTGAGGCATGTGCCCTGACTGGGAATGAAACTGTGACCTCCTGGTTCATGGGTGACACTCAACCACTGACCCACACAGGCTGGGCTATGTTGGATTTTTCAAATGGAAGGGAAGACCCTCCACCAGCAAAAGATTATGACTCACTTTATTGTGATATTCGCTTTATTGCCCTAGTTTGACGGAAACTGCAACATCTCGAGGTATACTGGTATTCACAATAGGCAGCATGTGGAAACAGACTAAATGTCTGTCACTGGATGAATAGATAATAATAATGTGATATACATATAATGGAACACTATTCAGCCTTAAAATGAAGGAAGCCCTGCCATATGTTACAACAGGGATAAACATCGAAGACATTATAGTAAGTAAAATAAGCCAGTCACAGAAAGACAAAAACTGCATGATTCTATTTACATAAGATTTAGAGAACAGTCAAACTCTTGGTAGTTGGTAGGAGCTGCTGGGAGGGGAAAATGGGGCTTATCAACAAATATAAGTTCTAGAGATCGCTATAACACACTGTGCCTCTAGGTAACAACACTATATTGTGCACTTAAAATTTGGTGAACAGGGTAGATCTCATGTCAAGTGCTCTTACCACAATAAAAAGACGTTCCCAGACATTTTAGAGTTGTAAGAATTAACCATGAGCTATAGACCTGAACTAAAAGGTGGTAGCAAGATTCAATGAAATAAAAAATAGAAATAAAATAGAAAAAAACTCAGTATAACCAAATGTTAGCAATTTTAGATTAGTGAAAGGGAAAAAAAAGAAACAAACAACAACAACAAAAAACAGCAAAGAAAAAACAGCCTCTAGCTAGACTGATCAGGAGTTCAAAGGGAAAACAGAGATTATCTTTATCAACTATTAGAGAGTGGCATTACCTTAATATGTATTTACAGATACCAAAAGGTTAATAAGTAAAAATAATTAATAAAATTTATGACATAATCCTTACAATTTAGATGAAATTGATAAAATTCTTAAAGAACACAAATTAACAAAGTTCACTCAAGAAGAACCAGATAACTTGAATACCCCTACATCTTAAAGAAATTGAATTTGTGGTTTAAGTATAACAAAAGAAACTCCCGGCCCAGATGCCTTCTCTGATAAATTCTGAACTGTATTTAAGGAAGAAAAACTACCAATTCTATACAAACTCTTCCAGAAAATTGCCCTGATGCCAAAGGAGACAAAACATTACAAATAACAAAGTTTTAGACAATAGTCCCAGATGCAAAAATGAATCTTTAACAGACTTTTAGTAATTCGAATACAGCAACCGATAAAAAGGATCAGACATCATAACTTAGTAGGATTTGTCTAATATGTAAAAGGCTGGCTTATCATTAAAAATAATACATTTTATTCACCACTTCAATAGAGTACAAATATATACATGATCATCTCAATAAATGAAGAAAAAAATACTTGAAAAAATCCAACTTCCAGTTCAGGCAAAAATTCTCAACAAATTTGGAATAGAAATTATTATCTTGACCTAATTAAAGACGCCAATGAAAACCATATTTCATATAATTTTTAGTGGTAAAATACTGAAGGTTCTTATCCCACAATCAAGAGATAAACACTGCCATGGGAGACAGTAGGAGAAATTCGGGCAGGTTCCCAAAGCTCCATCTACCTTTGGTGGACCTCAAGGCAGCTGCCCGGTGACTTCCATGCCCCAGACATTTACAAGACTCTGTATGGGTTAGGTTATGAGAGACATAGAATGGAGTCATATTTTATTTGACTTTAAGCATAAACTTAAGTGTTTTTATAATAAAATGTGCAATATGGTTTAATATTTCATTCAAGAAATCCTGCCTTTCCCAGGAATACAAGTGTGAAAGGCTGGTAGTGAAGGGCAAAAGTCTTTTCCTGCTTTCTTGAACATTGAACATCCACATAAGAAGAATTCCTTGGTTTCAAAAGTAGCCACAATTTGGGAACATCCCATTAAAATGACATAGCATTCCTTCTCGAAACCTTTGAAAAACTATTGCTATACTGTTCCTACCTTAAAGAGGTTGGGGACAGAGTGTTTACTGGGAGCCCAAGAGAGAGTGTGGGGAGGTGTTCGCTTGACTAGAGTTTCAGTCCAGGGGCAACATCCAGCTGGTGGCAACCAGGGAGGAGGAAGCTGGGCTGATAAATATCACAGTCTGACTCCTCTCTTCCTCCAGTTTCCAATTGATGACTCTCATTGGCTAAACCTAATCAGGAAGCCAGAGGACAAGATGCCGTTCACAGAAATCAGCCTCTTCACAGTACAGAGAAGAGCAGAGAAGGGTGGAGATCGTGTCTACGGGAACAGAAGCTATCCAGAATAGCTCACTACTTTTTTTCTATCAACATTCTTTCTATTCTTTTGATCAGGTAAAGCATGTGCCTGCACAGAGTCCCGGGAACTACAATCTCAATACCATCATGCTCACACCTAAAATCTCAAAGATGACCCACCACCAGTGCTCTTCAAACAAGATGGGTTAGGGGGAAATGATGAAAAATGAACATCATGAAGTGTAGCTGCTCCTGCTTCTTCTTCTACATCTTGTTCCCAGGCCCAAATTGATAATCATAGCTACCTTCTGCCATCACCCCTTCCATGTTCCTCTTAGTCTCTGCCATAGCCTTGGTTGAATGGGCTCTTGAACTTGGTAATATGATCCAAAATTGTAGAATCTGGTTCCATAAGCCAACTATGCATAAGAAAACACTAGACTTTGTACTCCTGGACCCCAAATTTACCAGCAATCCCTTGTACCATAGTGATCAGGATCAATCATTCCAGACAGTGGAATTGGCCCTTTTCTGCCCATTAGCAGGAAGAGATTCAAATGGACAGGAGGCAGTGTCAGCTTCCAATTTCCTAGAGCCATGGCCCTATTTCCATATTCCCTGGACACATTTCACTATTCCTCTGAACACACTGCAATCAAGAGAATGAAAAGCATTGGTGAAATAAACGGTAGGGCCACCTTCACATATACTTTTTAGTTCCAGAACACGGCACTCTGGCTATGGGAAAGTTGTAACATATGTTCATTGGTTTTCATAGGACTGCAGACGTTTCAAGCACATATTTCAAGCCAACTTGAAATGTTGAAAAATTAGTAATGATGCATGCTGGGAAATTAGTGATTTCCGTGGATATGAAGCCTTATCATATTTCCCTGTGTTGTGACCTCCTAGTTAGAAGCAATGTTATGTGGAATAGATGGCAACGATAAGTCAATCTGTTCCTAGGAAAAATTCCCATGAAGCCAAAGTTTGTAGCCAAGCTGTCTGAATAGTTACCATGGGAATCTGAGCCACTTGCTTATAAATTTACTTATGCTTTCTGGACATGCTAAAGCCCAATCTCATCTATATCAGTTCCATTTTAAATTGAAATCCTACTGTGCAATCTAATATTATGATTCATTGGATCAAATAATACCCATGTCTCCACTGCAAACTCTAGGGAGGTTTACGAATTGCCAAAGACTCACTCTAAACAGCATATCTCTCCAAGTCACACACTTTCAATAACAATAGATCTACTGAGTCATGAGATCCAAGTAATAGAGCAGCTTGTACCAACCTGGGCCTGTATGAAAGGCCTTTCCTAGTCCAGGCCCCACTCAAAACTGTAAATAATTGAAGCAATACAGCAAACACTGTGTTTCCCCCAAAATCCAAAGAAGCCCACCAAGGACTATTCCTCTATTTTTGTTAAATTGTTTCACCCATCAGGAAGGATATCTTGACATAACACTAGACCCTAGAAAATGCAAGATTTCAAAGCCGTTGTCTTTCACGTACACTCACCCCCCACCCTCTGCCACGCATGCGTCTCCATGGGGAATCTAGAATATGTGCTTCACAAGGTCCATTTAGCACAATGTCTTTCATGCAACTGGACATCCTGTGAGACATCAACATGATTAACGACGTGCTTTAATTTATTTTAACTAAAAGTAGGAGAGGTGACCTATTCCGAAGGCAAGGACATGAAGAGACTATCTTGTCTCTAAAGAGAGTATATTATGTTAGGATTGAGCAACAGCAAAATACATACCCAAATTTATAATTAGAGCAGTGTCAAGCTGCTTTAATACAGATACCATATCTAGAACTGTCTGATTGTATTTGTGAAAATAGCGTGCTTTCACATAGTCAAAAGAATCTAATAATACAAATAAAGTCAAATGCCTGTTAGTCTTCTTACCAGATGTGACCTCTATTGCCTGTTTGTTATTCTTCCTGATCTTTCCTATTTATTTGTTTACAAAGGCTTTTTGGGGAAAACATATATATATATATATATATATATATATATATATATGTATATATATATATGTATATATATATAATATATATGTATATATGTAATTTTTGTGTATTCTGTATTTACATAAAGGATTTATACTATAGGAATCTTTTCTACCTTTTATGTCTCTTCTTTAATTATTGCATAGAATTTCATAGTGTACATGTCCTACAGTTTAACATACTGCTCCTTATATAGCAGGTTTCTAATATTTTGCTTTATAAAAATGCTGCAGTAAACCCCCTTGCATAAGCATCAAGTATATGTGAGTCTCAGGAGATATATGCAAAAGTGAAATACTTGACTATACATAATCTAAATTTTAATAGAGTTTTACTGCCCAAATGGATAGTCTAAAGTTTATTCCCACAGGGAAAGTTTATAAGAATGCCTAATGCTCAATTATCATTCTTTTTCCTTTTCTGATGATCTGATATATGATAGTAGGCATATCAGAGTTATTTTAATTCAGTTTTCAGAACACCGGCAAGGTTAAGCATCCCTTCATATGTTTAATGCCCATTTACATTTCTTCTTCAGAGAATAACTTGTTATACGTCTACTTTTCTATTTTTTAATTTTTTGCTTATTTTAGGAGCTCTCTATGAACTCTGGATATTAACTTTTGTCTTTAGTAAATAAACAATTTTTATCCAATTATTTTATCCAAATAGTCTTTTTTCATTTTATAGTGATTTTTGTCATAATGAATGCAATTTGGCATGGTCACTTTGTCAATGTCATTCTTTATTAGCCTTGCTTTTGGTTTTATTTATGCACGTTCCCCAATGCCTATTACATACACTGAATGGCCAGATTATTATGACCGGCCAGATTATTATGACCACCCCATCAGTACAATGAAGTGAATCAGTTATGCAAATAATAATAATAATAAAACCTTGAGAGTATTTGCTTAGGAAGTTTTCAATATTCAGTATTTTTGGAAGTGTCAATGAAGTACTGATGGGTGGTCATAATAATCTGGCTGGTCATAATAATCTGGCCACTCAGTGTATATACACATTATATTAATAGAGACACAATGGGATTTCTGGAGTAATTTCTATGCATTTGGAGTATAAATGAAATTAGATTTGTGCCTCCCATCCCATATAAAGAATACATTTCAGCTCCATTTAAAACCTGGAGGTAATATACGTAATGTCAGAATGAGGCTCCAGCTGTAATAAGCACTAGTCACACACAGTCAGCAGGGAGTTGGCCTGACCTGGGTTGAGAGCAGTACCTGAAATTCTAGCAAATCAACATGGGAATCCTTCTAACAATCACCTGAGACTGTTTAGGTGCAAATCTAATAATCACCTTACATGGATACTTGAGGCCTCATGTATTTTGCCCATGCTAAAAAAACAAACAAAAAACAAAAACAAAGTTGGCTACAAGCACAATGCTTTATGCCACATCTTCGTGGACATCCGTTATCTTTCACAAAGGAGGCCACAGATTCCACTGAGAAAAAAATGAATTTGGAATAAAACCATTTTGTTTAAAAAATTTTTACAGTTAGAAAATAGAATAGTAATTACATTTTTTAAGTGAAAGGAAAGAGTTGGCTTCCTGCCATGGTAGATGACTGTAAGTTTTAAACAATACAATTTATTTAATTATCGGTGCCAGCTTCCCAGAATGCGGTCAACAGAGAGTGGATGTCCCTGGAGCATGGAAGCTGGACTAGGGTAAAACTGTTGTGACAGGTTTTTTCTCTTAATGGCTTCATACAGAGGCATTAATTTCCAAGAGCATGCTTATGGTTTGCCTTTGATGTACCATTACGTCTAATTTGCTTTATGCTTTAGCAGGGAAAATTATTTTCCTCCCTCCACTGTATACGGCAAAGACAAATGAATACTCAAGTTAAAAAAAAAAGTCATTGGTTTAATTTTATCATTCTTTACGTCATCATAAAAGTACATACTTTTTCCAGATCTTAGCTATTGTAAATTGCACTGCAATGAACATAGGGGAATTGCACCTGTATTTGTAAGAGCCAAAACCTGGAAGCAACCCAAATGTCCATTGGCAGGTAAATAAACACACTTATAATTGCTCTTCTCAACTTCTAAGGGCCACTCAATTCCTCAGCTCAGGCCCTTTTATCACAGCATTCTGACCTCTGCTCCCATCCTCACGCTTCCTTCTTTGACTCTGATTAACCTGCCTCCTTCTTTTGTAGAGCTTTGAGCCCATCCACATCATTCAGAATAAGCTTTCCATAAAAAATCTGTAACTTAATCACATTTGAAAAGTCCCTTTGCCTGTGAGGTAATAAATTCACACGTGCTGTGGATTAGAACAGGAACACCTCTGGGGGCCATTATTCTCTGTGTAATAGGCTCCAACTAAGCCAGCCCCCTCACTTTGCAGGTGAGGAAAGGAAGGACAGAGAGTAGGTGTGACTCATGATGGTCACCAGAGCAAATCAATGACAGAGCCTGGGTGGAGCCAGGTTCTGTAGCTCTGAGGGAAATTACCCTTCCATGACCCAGAATGATGCTAGAAAAATATATGCTTTTTAATGTTTTCCTAAATATTAGAGGTACCTTTTAAGTAAGATACTAACTAGTCAGCAGTAAGATCTGTGTTAGACTTTTCCTTTAACTGAATTTTACATACCTATAATAATAAAAGCTTAACATGTTAATTAGACCAGACAGTCGAACAACCTTCCAGATGACCTTCCAGATGAAGCCAGGGCTACGAGGGCCTAGCCCCTTGCATGAATTTCGTGGATTGGGCCTCTAGTTTCTAAATAAATTTGCATTGTCTCCTGCTAAAATACAGTGTGATGAAACCCAGCAACTTTGTACTCTGTACTAGGTTCTGTTTTAGTCTTTCCTATATGCACCACTGACATAATATTTTAAATGAAAATATTTAGGTTGAACATACAATATTTCATTATAATAAATAACTATTCTTCTTTGGTTTCCATGAGCATGGATCATCCATTATATGGGGCACTGAGTTAGATGCTCAAATACTGTCTCTTTATCAAATGCTAACTTCAGTCTTATGATGTCGTTCACCAATGTGAAAACTTAGTTTCAGAAATGGTAAGAAGCTTGCCAAAACCCGTTTGGCTCAGAGGATAGAGCATTGGCCTGCGGACTGAAAGGTCCCAGGTTTGATTCCGGTCAAGAGCATGTACCTTGGTTGCAGGCACATCCCCAGTAGGAGATGTGCAGGAGGCAGCTGATTGATGTTTCTCCTCATCGATGTTTCTAACTCTCTATCTCTCTCCCTTCCTCTCTGTAAAAAATCAATAAAAATATATTTTTAAAAAAAATGCTTAAAAAAAAAAGAAAAAAAAAAAGGGAATGGTAAGAAGCTTCACAATGGTCCCTCAACTAGTATGCGATATAGATGTTTGAACTCAGGATTTATGACTAGTCTACTACAACATCCTATATAATAAAGCGCTAATATGCAAATTGACCCTCTTTTCATCACACCATCACAAGATGGCTGCGCCCACAGTGGAGGCAGGGTTCCCATAATGAGCCGTAACGAGTAATCAGCAGGGACCTGAGGCTGTGTGGCACCGGGCTGGGGCAGGGGACCTGAGGCGGCGCCCCCTGCCCAGTGGGTCTTGATGGGGGATCTGAGGCTGTGCTCCTGCCCGGCGCCGGGCCGGGGGACCTGTGACTGCACCCCCTGCCTAGTGGGGCTTGATGGGGCTGGGGCCGGCTGGGTTGGATCTCACCCAATGGGGGTGGCCCTGGCCGGGTCTTGGTCCACACGATTTCAAGGTGCACGCGTGTGGGTGGGGACTAGACTCTTGGTCCCACAGCATGCCCCAGACTCTGACAGGAGGGAGATTTTCATATACATTTTATTAATTTTCTTTCATCTCTGACACTTCTATTATAGAGAAAGGGAAAATAGCAATATTAATATTTCCTCTAATTAATTCCCTTTTAATGTGCATGAATTTCATGCACCAGGCTACTAGTCTAGTATAAGGTGAGGCATACTCAGTTACTCATTTTCTTTCTCTCTCCTTCTGTTCTGATTTAAGGAAATGTGTTGAAAATAACATGTAGAATACCTCACAATGTACAAAGCACCTTTACTAGTAAACACTAGAAATCTAAGAGATGCTGTACATACAAATGTGATACTAAGTAGATATCTATAAATGAATATAAATAGTGCAGGTACAAAGCTGTGAAGTAGCGCCTCTATTGACATTCCTGGAACTGCTTAAAGCCTGTGTGTAATGCCAGTCCACACTGCAAAAGGCAGAGAAGAGGTGTTTAGGAGTCTTCAGTTCATTCTGCATTCCTGGGGGGTCTGAGCTTCCCATCTTGGATCACTTGCCAAAGAGATGTGGATGAAAAAAGGCCACACACTAACCTGACTAGCTCAGGGAAGGCTTGCATGGCAGTTTTGCAAACTCAAAGACCTAAAGTAACCACAACAGATGGTCTGAAATTAACCCTTTAACTAAAAGCAGCTTAAGTGGGTAGCCATGTCCCAGGCCAGTATCCTCCCTGACAAAGATCAATCTTTACCTTAGCTGAGCCTACTGGCTTTTTGCATCTAAGATAACTTGCCTGTGAAATGTCAGAGTTACTTGTAACTTGCTTTTTTCCAGACCCCTCAAGGCAAAACCAAATGGGCTGGGCGCCAGGACAGAGACCACAAATTCCTTCATTGTTATTGTTATCCTGTTCATTGTTGACTGCTAACTATCCTGTACCCACCTAATAAAAGAAGTGTGTGTCTATCATGTTACTTTTTATCCAATCCCAGAGGTTTCCCTGCTTTGCTTTCTCCCACCTCCCTAATCTATCACCAACAGATTTCATGTAACCCACTTATGTCTCCTCCTTTGATTGTAATGTATAAAATAAGGTGAAAAACTGCCATTCTCCAGAGCATTATCTCAATATGTTGAGATTCTGCTTCCTGGCAATTGTCAACAGTTTGGCTCAAATAAACTCACAAAAATTCTTTACAGGTTTGAATGCATTTACATTAACAGAGGATAACACTAACGAGGAAACACAGGTTACAAAGCACTTCACTGAATGTCATGGCTACAGTAACACCCTCTTGGTACTCAGGAAGCACAGGGAGGAAGGCTGGCTCCCAGACATGCCCCTGCTGTGACCCTCTTCTTTCGGTGACCCCCAGTGACTCCAGTGTGATCCGGCCCCCCATTCCACCTGCTCTCCCTTCCTGTGTGCTACACACAAGGGTGCTATTCAGACCCAACCCACCCCTTCTCCCAGTCACCCTCTTGTCGGATGGCATGGTGTGTTCCACCCTAAGGAGAGCAGTCTGGAGGCCCTTTATCTGTTCCTCACAGGAGGGCACTGATTTTTCTTCTCCATTAAATCTCCTGAATGAGGCGATTCTCCCTGCATTTCAGTCATTGTTTTCAAAAGTAGGCCTGGTTTTCTTCCTCAGAAGAAACGGTAAGCTTCCCACTGTCATACACTGCCTTCAGCCCTGTTTGATCTGCTGTTTTATCTACTGACTTCTTCTCCAGTATGTAACTTGTTTTCAAGGCGAGTAAGAAAGTCCATAAACCACTTAACCTTTCTAGGCCCATTCTAATTGAGCCATAAGAATCATGCCCTTTTATGAACCACTCCTTGTGTGAGATCTCACAAGGAAATCGGCACCTATGAGTGTTTTGTGTGTTTGTGCTAATGGAAATACCAGAGCAGATCCAGGCTGCCCTGGAATGCATGCAGCGTCTTTTAGTTGATACTAATAGGATGTTGCTCATGCTGATTAGGGAGAAAACAAAAAGAATAACTTATGGTACCTCTGGGAGACCCTGACACAAGAAATATGGTCAGAATTGCAAGCTGTATTGTAAAGCCTGAAGTTTCAGGTGCTGCCTCGACACCTGTCCAAGGCCCTGAATGCCAACCACTGGGTCCCCTGCTCTGGCCAGGTGTATTCCCCACCCAGTGGGTAAGTCTCCCCACCCAGCTAGCTCTCCTACCAGCTGGACTGCTGCACTCATCATGTGCTAGGGGGAGGAAATGAAACATGAGAAACTTAGTGAATATGTTGTGGGGAGGGACAGCGGCCTGGAAAAAGTTACCGATTGTGTCAGGATCAGGAACCGTGGCAGAGAAAAATTGCTAGATTGTCTTAGAAAAACAATGTGTTATGCTCCAGCCAGATGTGACTCCGTTTATCTCCCCTTTGTACTTATGAACTTTTTATGAACTTCTGAGGAACAGCTAATGAAATGCTTTGTAGTTGTTTTTTTTCTTTTTTTTCTAACACTGTGTAATTGGCAATAAAAGATCTTGCTGCACCCTTGGTCGGGGCCACATGCTGCAAACCTTCCCAGAGTGGGAAGGTGCAGGCTGTGGTCAGCTGGCCAGCTTAATAAAGGCTCTTAAATTTAAATTCTGAGTCAGTGGTCTATCTCGCTGAGCCAACCCATAACAATCAACCTAGTGGACTTAACTTCCCTGGCAGCCCACAGAATTCTTCAAATAAGCCAATCCCAGCCTCCCATGTAAAGCTCAGAGCACTTCACGCCCTCCTTACTACAAAGCTTGCCTCCCACATCCCCTACTGGGGCTCACTTTCCTCTCACATGCAAGCCCGTATGGCCAAGCATAGCATGCAGCGTCCTCCTTTCCCCTCATTAGTCACATGTACTCACACGTCACATGTGACTAATACACTGCTGTGACTCATTTTCATCTTTCCAATGTTGAGTGTCATGTGTTTGGCCTCCTCACACTATTTAGGGCAGGTGTCCTTCACTCATAATGGGATAAAAAGGGAGTTAAGAAGAACAACACAAGCTTGTATCTGTTAGCCTGAAATAAACACTTTTAAGAGCAAATATTTCAAAAGAAACTTTTTAATTGACCAAATGAATTCACTGCTTCACTGGGAGAGTGGATAGGTAAAAATGTAGATATGAACATCACGAAAAAATGTGCAAGCTTTCATGTAATGAAGTGTTTTGCAAGAACACATTACACAGACTAAGTTATTTGCTAGGATGTTAAGGGAGTAATAAGTGGCTACTGAGAAAAAAGGCAATAAATTAATAACTAAGTAAACAAGAGAGGGGCCCTGGAGAGGATCATAAGCAATAATGAGTTAAGGACAAAACAAACACCCCCTCCCTCTGAGAGAACTCCCTGCCTAAACAGGCAGTAACTCACTAACTTGGTAAGTGTGTATGCACATTTTCATTGGCAGTTTTTGATCTTGGGAACCTAGTTAATCTTGTGACCAGTAACATTATTGGCTTATTTTATGTTTTCTGACAGTGTTCAGTGTCTTTGGGTAGGCGAGGAACTTCCAGGAATGCATCCTGATCGTCTGCAAGTAATGATCATAACCTTGTGGCCTCCTGTCTCCTCTGTTCCTCATGTTTTGTTCTAATTGAAATGACTAGTGCATCTGGAGCGATGTAAATAATCAGCGATGGTGCCGCCCTCTTTTCCTGACATTTGTAAGAATGCTGCTAGTGCTTCATGATTAAGAGGGACACTGAATAGTGTTTTATAATATTCAGCATTGTACTTCATTATGAAGCGATACAATTACCCCCAGAGTCAAAGCAAAGGAATGTTTTATTAGGATACAGCTTCACCCTGGCCAAGTGGCTCAGTTGTTGAGTATTGTCCGTCCCGCACACCAAAAGGTGGCAGGATCGATTCCTGGTAGGAGCACATACCCAGGTTTTCGGGTTCCAAACCTTGGTTGGGGCGAGTGGAGGAGGTAATCAATCTCTCTCTCTCTCTCTCTCTCTCTCTCCTTCCTCTCTCTAAAAGCATTTTCAAAAATATATGTTTTCTATTTTGTAAAGTAGAAATGGGACTAGGATT
The DNA here is from genome assembly GCF_028538775.1 of Myotis yumanensis. Lineage (NCBI taxonomy): Eukaryota > Metazoa > Chordata > Mammalia > Chiroptera > Vespertilionidae > Myotis > Myotis yumanensis. Next base: position 7,810,778 of record NW_027223772.1, read on the forward strand.
TTATCATATGTCACTTTCATATCTCTGAAATTGTGTGGCTATTTTGCTTTGGCTTTTTCTTAGAGTGACACATTGTTTTATTTTTATTACTAGAGGCCCAGTGCATGAAATTCTTGCACTCGGGGGTAGGATCCCTCAGCCCAGTTTGTGAGAGGGCACAGGCCCAGCCGAGGGACCCCACTAGTGCATGATTGGGACCGGGGAGGGACGCAGGAGGTTGGCCAGCTGGGAAGGACCACAGGAGGGCTCCAGGGCATGTCCGGCCCATCTCGCTCAGTCCCAATAGGCTCAGTCCTGATCAGCCAAACCCCAGCAGCAAGCTAACCTACTGGTTGGTGTGTCTGCCCCCTGGTGGTCAGTGCATGTCATAGCAACTGGTCGACCAGTCAACTGTCTGCCCCCGGTGGTCAGTGCACGTCATGGCGAGTGGTTGAGCAGCCTTAGCATATCATTAGCATATTACACTTTGACTGGTTGAATGGCTGACCAGACAACAGGACACATAGCATATTAGTTTTTTTATTATATAGGATGATTTAGAAGATGTACAGTATATTTTATAATATAGAATGCAAGTTATCTAATTCTGTAGCTGTTCTCAGATTAATGTGTTGAGGAGGATTATTACATGAACATGCCAGTCTAATTAGAAAGAGATGGATGTTTTTGAATGTCCTTTGATGTAGGGTATTTCAGATTCTTTTATTTTGCCTCACAAAGAGTGATCCCTTTGGGAAACCTGGCTCAGGCCTCACCTACATCTTCCCCAGAGTGCCTCTCACTATTATGGTGCATCTGCCTGAGTACAGTTTATATTTCTGTGCACCAGCTGCATAGATTTCTGTTCCCCCAGGAGGAGCTGTTTTGATGCCTATGTTTTGCCCTGGTTACAAATGACATGACATAGACATCTCTGTTTACATTGTAAATTTTCTACAATGTCTCCATGACTTAGTCATAATTTGATGTTTTGGAGCAATTACTTTGATATGAAACCTGAAGGCTCCATGAAGGTAGAGAGAGCATCTGTTCTATCTTCAGGGCCTTCCTAGCATAGCACTTAGTACATAGAAGATGCTCGATAGATATGTGATTACTTTTGTTTGAGTTTGCCTTGAAACATGGGTTTTTCATTACAGAGCTTATATGATTATATCTTTAAAAAATACTAATTTTATAGGAAACTGTTTTTTAACGTACTATACGAAATACTATTAGAATAATACTATCCTCGCCCTAGCCAGTTTGGCTCCGCGGATGGAGCACTGGCCTGTGGACTGAAGGGTCCCAGGTTCGATTCCGGTTGGGGGTATGTACCTGGGTTGTGGGCTCGGCCCCCAGTGGGGAGGTCATGTAGGAGGCAGCGGATCAATGGATTCTCATAATTAATGTTTCTGTCTCTCTCTCCCTCACCCTTCCTCTCTCTGAAATCAATAATACTATCCTCTGTGTATATTTTTCTAGTTTCATTAAGATGCAATTGATTCATAACACTGAATGTCAGCATGCACAGCATGTTGATTTGATACACACATATTGTGAAATGATCATCACCCTCGCATTAGCTAACACCCTCATCACATCAAATAATTACCATTTCCTTTTTGTGGTGAGAACATTTAAGATCTCCTTTCTTAGAAACTTTCAAGTATATAATATAAGATGGTTAACTATAATCACCATGCTGTACACTAGATCCCCTGAACTTTTTCATCTAATAAACTGAAAGTTTATAAGGGCTCTCTCTAAAAGTGACTCCATGGCTTAAATAAGACTTTATTCCTCTTAAGTGAACAAAGCATCTCGTATTTCCTTTCAATTGACTTTCAGACCCTTTGAAGTGAGCATTATTAGTACCCTATTTTAAATACAAAACAATAATCACAGAGATTATGCAATTAACACAAAAGCATCAAGTTAGTAATCTCTGAATAAATATACACAGCAATTTTAAGTCTCAGATCTCTGCATCTTCCACTAAATGTGTATCTTTATAAAAAAAATCCTGCCACTTTTACATCAATCTCCAAACATCTTATTCATAAGAAAATAATACAAAATAAACACTAAAGTTCATCAGAAAGCCAAAAGGCAAGTGATATCACAAAACAACAGTGTCTGGTCTGAGGGCAACTCCATGGAAGACAATAGAAGTGTATTACTTATAGAAAACAACTATATTTTCTGACACTTTCAGATGCCAAACGAAATTATATTGAACAATTCTAATGAAGAAAATTATCAGAAAAAAACAGGTAATGCATTTATAAAAAGTTCCTCAAGGTAAAGAATGCATTTTCATCTTTGATTTCCTTATACCTAGAGTAATTAATATTTGATATTTAGAATTTGCTTGAAAATGTTTTATTAATGAAAGAATAAATAATCATAATAGTTTACTTCTAAGTTTATGTAGAACATTTAAAAAGTTACAATAAAATATCAACACGTTTAACTTCAGGATTTTTTAATTAAAAATGTCATTAATGACTTAGTTGCCATTACTTAAATATTGTTCCCAAAGTATCTCACTTAGAAGTCACTTACTTGTTCATTTTTGTCTTCTTAAAGAAGGACAGATGCGCAATTTTTACAATGTGGAGTTTAATGTTTAATTCCTCTGGACTTCCTGCTTCTGGGTTTCCACCTGAGGAATTAGATGTTCTCCATATTACTGTGTCTTTTTGTCTTTTTTTAATCCTCACCCAAGGACGCATTTTCACTGATTTTAGAGAAAGGGTGTGTGTGTGGGGGGGGGGGTGGGGGGAGAGAGAGAGAGAGAGAAACATTGATGTGAGAGAGAAACATCTATCTGTTGCCTCCCCTATATGCACCCTGACCCAGATCAAACTTGCAACCTTTGCACATAACAAACTTGGTTATGTGCCCTGATAAGGAATCCAATTGGCCACCCTTTGTCACATGTGAAGACATCCCAACTATCTGAGCCTCACTGGATAGGGCTGACTGTATTATTTTTTTTAATATGTTTTTATTGATTTTTAGAGAGAGTGGGAGGGAGAGGGAGAGAGAGAAACATCAATATGAGAAACACCTATTGGCTGCCTCTCCTACACATCCCAACTAGGGATTGAACCTATAACCTAGGCATGTATCCTGACCAGGAATTGAACCAGTGACTTTTCAGTGCTTGGGACAATGCTCAACCCACATAGCCACATAGGCCAGGGCTGACTGTGTCTTTTGATGCGATCTTTCTCATATACCATGTACACCTCAAAAATAAGATTTCACTACAAACACACCCTCTGGAGCTCAACAAACCTCAATCCAGGTGTGGAATTAAAGTGTGAGTTCAGCAAATAAAACAGATTGCTGTCATCTGTTTTGAGTTGTGTGATCCCACAGTTGAAAGGAAAGATACACTAAGTTTATTCCAGTCACTCACAGAATGCATAAAAGTATTCTATAACATCCTATTAATGGTCTGGTTAATAACTATTATTATTTATTTGTTTTATTTCATTTGTTGTTTTAAATTGGTGAGGTAATCCTTGCTTATTTTTGCAAGTGAAACAATTCAAAAGTATAAAGTTAATAATCTACATAAGTTCATATTTTCTTGCTATTGCAATCATTTGAAGTAACTATTATTATTAATTTTGTATGTATCATTTTACATTTTTATGGTTATATAAACATCTGCAGGCATACTAAAGTTACTTTCAAGCACAAGTTATTCTCACCTTGAATGTTTCTGACTTTCAGAAGCTTCCTAAAATTTTATGAAACCTTAAATAGTGAGATCTATTTTAATTAATGCACTGATTATCTTCCAATAAGAAATGTTATTTTAAAAGAAGTGTGCCCTTTGAGATTATGCATTATCACACACAATATAAAGGAAATGCAGTTTGGCCAGCACAAAATATAATTAACACGATTTTTAAACCAAAGTTTATTTTAATAGATATTAAGTGAAAAATATAATTCTAATTAGAGGCCCAGTGAATGAAAATCGTGCACTCAGGGGGGTCCCTCAGCCCGGCCTGTGCTCTCTCACAGTCCAGGAGCCCTCGGGGGATGTCCGACTGATGGCATAGGCCTGCTCCCCAGCAGTCAGACATCCTTAGCGCTGCCACAGAGGTGGGAGAGGCTCACCAGCCCTGAGCCTGGCTTCTGGCTGAGTGGCGCTCCCCCTGTGGGAGTACACTGACCACTAGGGGCCAGCTCCTGCATTGAGTGTCTGCCCCCTGGTGGTCAGTGCTTATCATAGTGAGCGGCCTTAGCATATCATTAGCATATTATGCTTTGATTGGTTGAACGGATGACTGGATGACCAGACACTTAGCATACTAGGCTTTTATTATATAGGATATTTATGTTAAGACTGTAAGATTTTATACTAATGTATAATTAAATTAGAATCAAGACAAGGATGTTCCAATTCAATGCTATTTTATTTCAACACGAGAGGAAATATAAAAAAGTGTTGGGGAAAAATTCCTTTAATTGACAACCTTATTTAATTACTAAGTTTATAATTGCTATAAAAATCCAAGAGGCTACAGGTACATAATTAGATAGAAATTCAACAATGTTTTTGTAAATAAATATGTAAAAATTACTCTTCTGTACACCAGCAACAACTGATTAGAACTTATAATTGAAGTAGATTGAAATAAATAGCATGGATAAGACCAAACAAAAATAGGTATTTAAAGATAAATTAAATATATGCAGAGCCTACATAGAGAAAATTTTACTTATAGGACAAAAACTTCTTGAATAAATGGACAGCTTTCATATAAAAATTAAAATATTATGCATGTCAATTATCCAGAAATTGATTTATAAAAATTAAAATCCTAAAATGTTGTTTTCTTCTGGAATTCCCCATTGACTCTTCAGATTATATAGAAGTCCAAAGGATCAAGAATAATGAAGATGCTCTTACAGAAGAAGTTGAGTGGAAGTGTTGGTGCTAAACCCACTAGACATCAAGGCTTCAGACAGTGACTGAAATGGCATGCTATCCACACAGGTAAACGGACCAATGCAACAAAAACAGAGTCACATATGACACAAGTGGTATCATAATTAGAAAGAATGGGCTGCACAATAAATCATTCCACTGAGACAGTTGTATATCCATATGGAAAAAAATGTGCTTCTTGCCAAAACCGGTTTGGCTCAGTGGATAGAGCGTCGGCCTGCGGACTGAAAGGTCCCAGGTTCGATTCCGGTCAAGGGCATGTACCTGGGTTGCAGGCACATCCCCAGTAGGAGATGTGCAGGAGGCAGCTGATCGATGTTTCTCTCCCATCGATGTTTCTAACTCTCTGTCCCTCTCCCTTCCTCTCTGTAAAAAACCAATAAAATATATTTTAAAAAAAATGTGCTTCTTGCTGTTTCAAAGACCTTAATTTAGAGGTAAAATCTATGAAATATTTAGAATATTTTATTCCAGCAGAGACTTTTTAAATGAACCACTGAGAGCACAACCATAAAATAAACTGTTGTCAATTTGACTATATTGATAACTTGCAGCACCAACAGCTTTCCTAGAGACATACAGAAGACTGTTTACCTAAACCTGGAGGAACATACTCAAACAAAGAAACTTGTATAGGATGACTGTGCATTGTAGCATTGCTTGCAATGGTGAAAGATTGAAAATAAAAACCCAGTGTTCATCAACAGAACAATAAACCGCAGTGCCTATAATAATAAAAGTGTAATATGCTAATTAGACCAGATAGCCGAATGACCTTCAGGATGTCATTCTGGACGTCCTTCCTTACAAAGCTGCGGCAGTAAGGGCTGAGGCAGAGGCAGTTAGGGGCAATCAGGCAGGAAGGCAGAGTGGTTTAGGGCAATCAGGCAGGCAGGCAAAGGCTTAAGGGTGATCAGGCTGGTGAGTGGTTAGGGATGATCAGGCAGGCAAGCAGAGTGGTTAGGGGTGATCAATCAGGCAGGCAGACAAGCAGTTAGGAGCCAGCAGTCTCAGATTCAGCCTAAATCAGCAGTTGGACATCCTCAAGATTGCGAGAGGGTGCAGGCCAGGCTGAGGAACCCCCGCCCCTGTACATGAATTTCTTGCACTGGGCCTCTAGTATTTATATAAACTGATGCCATTAAGCAAGTAAATGAATGTTAGCTAAATGTTAACATGGATCAGTGTCAAAAAGAAACTATTGAATGAAAAACCTAATGTAGAAGGATTATGTGCAGTGTGATGTCATTTACATAAGAGTAATGCCAGGGGAAACAATGGCATATTATTTATGTTTCTTTACAGAATAACTTAAAAGTGTTAAAACATTCTTGGGCACATTAAACTGTAAATTTAAGACAGATTTTTTCTGGAAATGGAAGAAAGTTGAGTGGGAGTGAAAAATGTTCAGATTTGATAGAGCTGTGGTTGGTTAATGGGGGTTAATTTATCTATATGTTTGAAATGTTTTCCTTAGAAATACTCAATATAACAAATTATTCCATCCTTAAGATGGATAATAACTATTGCATAAGTTTCACAGCAAATGAAGTATTTCTTTTGTATTTAAGTATCACATTGTGCAATATCACTATATACTGAAAGGTAAAATCATATTGCGCATCATTAGATTCCCAGAATATGAGAGAAAGACTAAAACCAAGACTTCACTGTGAGACTGACAGATTTAGATCTCTTACCCTAAACTCAGTCCAGGGCATACCTGTATACTTATCATTAAGTAGGGTAGTATTTTTTCTTCTATTTAAAATTCATTCACTTATTCATGCATCCTCTCTCTGTCACTGTCACCATCACCATCATTCTTGCTCTTCCCTTCACATAGAGTTGGCAAATAGCTTGAATTATAAACACTGGGCTCATTTCTGTGTGCTCCAATTTACCAATGGTATTCCCAGATCCCATTCTTCATTCATTCAGGCTTAGAAATCTAAACAAAGGGCACTTGAATGTCTTCTTTCATAATTTTCTTTCTTTCCCAATTACCTATCTTGAATGCAACATTTATTAAAACCCAATAGGATTGTGTAGCAGCTCTCAAAAATTTGTGTTTCTGACACTAATGAGTACTGGGACTTTAGGTGCAAAGACAATAGAATTCATAGTTAACATAGTTTAAAATTTATAACCCCTTTTCATTGTTTAAATAGACTTGTTGCATACCCTACCTGTACTAGCTTACATGCTCAAAAGCTCTTAGATGTTTTCATTAAACCCACAGTTTTTGCATTGTTGGTTTGACATTTAATCATTATATTTGCCCATTCTGGCTTGACAGGCTTTGTCATATACATGTATGCATTTTTACATATAGGTACATATACATATTTATACTTGAGTATGTGTGTTATTTTGAAGCAAAAGGAAAATGATTAAATAATTGGACAGATAGACAAGATTCTATGTCAACATCTATTTTAACTCAGTACTTGGACTGTAATTATTAATTCATAGGTGCTGTAAATTATACTATTTTGCACAAGACACATCCTTCTTTAATTTATTAGGTCTTTAAATATTTTAAAACATCTCTTCAATCTACTCCTAGTCCCAAAACAACTCCAACTTCCACCAAAACAAAACAACAAAGACCCTTTTAATTTTCTAGCCTTTCAGTTTCAAAAGTCCCTGTTCATCCATCTTCAATCAGTCTTTTCCTTCTAAAGTTTATATCTCTGCATTAACTTTCTAACATTAAACTTGTTTCTAGTGGTTAAGATTATGGAGTAAGAACACCTGGATTTGAGTAGTGTTTCTGAATTTTTTTCTGCCTATGAAGTTAATCCCATTGAGTCTCAATTTTCTCAGCTATAGTATGGTGATAATAATAATACTCATACACTGCTATGTGAATTAAGTAATATCTTTAAACTTTTAGAATCATGTTTAGCATTTAGTAAATTTTAGGTATTAAATTGTCATATTCATACTAGGTTTTCCCATTATCACTGGGAAAAGAGGGTTTCTTTTATAATCTGCTATTATATTCACTGGAATCTGGAAAATTCACCAATATCAAAAGGACACCTTCAGTAAATACTAAATAAGCAAGTGACAAATAGTATGTAAGTTCAAAGAGGTTTGGAGTTTGTCTGTTTTATTTACTGCAGAATGTCTAGTACCAAGAACAAATCTGAATTGAATGAATAAAATTTGAAAACTATAAAATAATAAGATTAAGAGAGAGAGACTACCTAGTTCTGAAATCCAACTTCTGATGTCAATAGGCTCACTTTTCTCATATATAAAATAAAAATGATCATATTGCCTACCTCTGGGTCTGCTGCAATAAATCAGACAGAACATGTAAAGCACTTTGAATGAGGCTTGGCATAAGTACTCAATAATTACGGCCACCATCAACATTATGATTTATCATTAAATATTAAAGTAGCATCTATATATATAAAAGCCTAAGTGACTATCTGATCAGTAGCTATGATGCGAAGTGACCAACATGGGGTAGACACTCAACGCAGGAGCTGCCGAGCTTCGGTGACTGGGCAGCGTCGGTTCTTGGGTGATGCACTCCAGAACCAGAGAGGAGGGAGCCCGATTCTGGAGTGCGTCACACAAGAACCACCCTCTGGCAATCCAGGACCCCTCAGGTGATGTCAGAGAACCAGTTTTGGCACAATCTCTACAGGCCAGGCTGAGGGACCCCACTTGCCAGAGGGACCCCACTCACTCCCCAGATAACATTTGAGCCCCAGCATCACCCCAGGTGCACTGGCCAGAGAGGGAGGTTGGCTCCAGGGCATGTTCAGCCCTTCTCACCCAGTCCCACCCTGTTGGCCACCTTCTAATTAATTTCCTTTCAATGTGCACGAATCCGTGCACTGGGCCTCTAGTCTTCATATAAATGGGAAGGCTTCTAAAATAGGGTTAGATAAATCCTCACTTGATCTCTAATGAACTATAGAGCTTAAGCATTTTGAATCAAGGGGGGAAAAGAATACAAAGGACAGATAAAAAACAATAGACTTAAGCTTGTCATGATGTAAGAACAGGGACTGGACATACCATCCCACATTAAACAATTAAAGGACCACACAAAATATATAGAATGATGCTTTTCAGACATTGGACACAAGCTAGCACAGGACAGTAATTCCCAAGAGAAAAAAAGCAAATGACTTGAGCCCTAATATTGCCCTAGCTTACCTCTGGAGTGACTCCAGACTTCAGTGCAGGGAGGAAGAAATGTAGAGAATGGTGGCCTCTTGAGATTGGAGAGGCCAAAGCAGCTAGATTCACCTACAGCTAAAACTATACAATGTCTATAAGAAAATATGATAAAAATGTTAATTACAATAGGTCAGGCAAATATTAGACATGAGATTAAGTAAAAATAATTAAAAATAATAAATTGAACTTCATTATAATTAAAAACTTTTCCTTCAAAGCACAATATTAAAATACACAGGCAAGCCATAGACTAAGAGCAAATATTTACAAAATAGATAGCTACAAAGGGCTTAACTTTAGATTTCACCTAAAATTTCAAATCCATTGCTTTCTTTTATTGGTTATCTTCTTATTATGAATTTTAAATATATATTTAATAGTTTAAGTTATACACTTAATATATAATCAACATATTTATTATAATAATTACTTATTTAATTCAATAGCTATAAGATAACTATGTATTTGACTTATATTTGGTATAATTTATTATAATTATATTAATTAGAACATTTATAAGTATAGTAATTTATAATCTATTTAATATATAATAAATATTAGATGTATATATTTTAAATCTATAAAATACTATGACCAATAAAGAAGGCAAAAGATACCGATACTTCACTAAATAAATGAATGACAAGTACATACATAAAAATGCTGAAGCTTAATCAAGATTCCTATGAAGCTACATTTCTTTGACTCAGTGTGAGCTAAGAGGTGAGATGTGGCATGACAGATGCTGACACACATTCTGAGTAAACAAGAACTGTTAATATGCCTATTTTGAACCATGACTAAATATAAGAATGAAGAAACATAGTAACTTATCAAAGGTTACATGTTTACAAGTGGAAAACTTGATTTCAAGACTAATACACTTAGTAAAGTAAACTTCCTTTTTAAAAATCTTTCTTGTTGAAAGTATTACATATGTCCCCTTCCCGCCTCCCCCACCATTGACCTCTTCTAACCCCTCCCCCCCCCAAGGCCTTTACATCCCATTGTCTGTGTCCATGGGTTATGCATATGTGCATACAAGTTCTTTGGTTGATCTCTTCCACTCACCCACCTTCTCCCGCCTTCCCTCTGAGATTGTTCCATGCTTCTATGTCTCTGCATCTATTTTGTTCATCAGTTTACTTTGCTCATTAGATTCACATATGAGTGAGATCATGTGATACTTGTCTTTCTCTGACTGGTGTATTTTGCTTAGCATAATACTCTTCAGGTCCCTTTATGCTGTCTCAAAGGGTAAGAATCATTCTTTTTTGTAGCTGCATAGTATTCCATGGTGTAAATGTACCACCGCTTTTTTATCCACTCATCTACTGATGGGCACTTGGGCTGTTTCTAGATCTTAGCTATGGTGAATTGTGCTGCTATGAATATAGGGGTGCATACATTCTTTCTTTCTGATTGGTGTTTTTGGTTTCTTAGGATATATTCCTAGAAGTGGAATCACTGGGTCAAATTACAGTTTCATATTTAATTTTTTGAGGAGACTCCATACTGTTTTCCATAGTGGCTACATCAGCCTGCATTCCCACCAGAAGTGTACTAAGGTTACCTTTTCTCTGCATCCTCACCAGCACTTGTCATTTGTTTATTTGTTGATGGTAACCATTCTGACAGGTGGGAGATGATACCTCATTGTTGTTTTAATTTGAATCTCTCTGATGATCAGTGACTTTTGGCATATTTTCCTATGCCCCTTGGCCTTCTGTATGTTCCCTTCGGAGAAGTGTCAGTAAGGTCCTTTGCCCATTTTTTAATTAGATTGTCTGTGTTCCTTTTCTTAAGTTGTGTGAGTTCCTTATACATTCTGGAAATTAACCCCTTATCAATTTATCATTGCCAATTATGTTCTCTCATGCAGTGGGTTCCTTTTTCTTTTAGTTGATAGTTTCTTTTGCTGTGCAGAAGCTTTTTATTTTGATGTAGCCACATTTGTTTATTTTCCCCTTAGATTCCTTTACCTTTAGAGATGTATCTATAAACATATTGCTATGAGAGATGTCTGAGATTTTCCAGCTTATGGCTTCTTCTAGGATTTTTATTGTTTCATGACTTACATTTAAGTCTTTTATTCATTTTGAGTTGATTTTTGTGTATGGTGTTAAGTTGGTGGTCGAGTTTCAGTTTTTTGCATGTATCTGTCCAATTTTCCCAACACCATATATTGAAGAGACTGTTGTGACTCCACTGTATATTCTTGCCTCCTTTGTCAAATATTAATTGGGTGTAATGGCTTGAATCAATTTCTGGGGTCTCCGTTCTTTTCCACTGGTCTATGTGTCTGTTCTTATACCAGTACCAGGCTGTTTTGATTATAGTGGCTTTGTAGTATAACTTGGATATCTGGTATTGTGATCCCTCCAACTTTGTCCTTCTTTCTCAAGATTGCTATGGCTATTCAGGGTCTTTTTTGGTTCCATATAAATTTTTGGAGTATATTGTTCTAGATCTATGAAGTATGATGTTGGTATTTTAATAGGGATTGTACTGAATCTGCAGATTGCTTTGGGTAGTATGGGTGTTTTAATGATGTTAATTCTACCAATCTATGAATACGATATATTTTTCCACTTGTTTATATCTTCCTCTATCTCTTTTTTCAATGTCCTGTGGTTTTCTGAATATAAGTCTTTTACCTCTTTGCTTAAGTTTATTCCTAAGTATCTTAATATCTTTGGTTGTAATGGTAAATGTGATTGTTTGTTTAGTTTCTCTTTCTGAGAATTCATTATTGGTATATAGAAAAGCCATCAATTTTGGGGTATTGATTTTGTATCCTGCTACATTGCCAAATTTATTTATTAAATCTAATAGTTTTTTGATGGAGTCTTTACAGTTTTCTATGTCCAATATCATGTCATCTGTAAATAATGAGAGTTTTACTTCATCCTTTCCAATTTAGATGCCGTTTATTTCTTCTTGTCTGAATGCTGTGGCTAGCCCTTTCAGTACTATCCTATCTAATAAAGGGGGAATATGCTAATTGACCCTCATGCCATCACAAAGATGACGGCACCCACAGCCAATAAGGAGGGAATATGCTAATTGACTGCCCTGCCCTCAAAGATGATGGCACCCACAGCCAATAAGGAAGGAATATGCTAATTGACTGCCACACCCTCAAAGATGGTGGCGCCCACAGTCACAAGATGGTGGCGCCCAGTCCCCTTAGTCCTGCTGGGGTGGAAGGCATGCCTGCCTCTGGAGTCCCCCAGTCACCTCAGCCCCTCAGCTGCCCAGGGCCTCCCGAGGCTCAGGTAACCAGGGCCAGCTGAGGTTTGCACTGCCGGCAGTGGCAGCAGCAGGGGTGTGATGGGGTGTCACCTTCCCCTGATCGCTGGGTCACCTCTTGCCTCTGAGGGCTTCCAGACTATGAGAGGGGGCAGGCCAGGCTGAGGGATCCCCTCTCCAGTGCATCATGTACTGGGCCTCTAGTGTTGAATAAGAGTGGTAAAGTGGACACCCCTAACTTGTTCCTGTCCTTAGGGGAAATGGTTTTAGATTTTTCCCATTGAGTATGACGTTGCCTGTAGCATTGTCATAAAAGGCCTTTATTGTGTTGATGTATGGTCCCTCTATTTCCACTTTTCTAAGAGTTTTTATTAAAAGTGCATGTTGGATTTTGTTTAATGCTTTTTCTGTGTCTACTGATATGATCATGTGATTTTTGTCTTTCAGTTTGTTTTTGTGATATATCACGTTTATTGATTTACAAATATGTTTTTCAATAAGAATTTTCTCTCAAACCTTTAAATTTCTGTGTTGTCAGTTGTTTCTTCTTGACTTTTGTTTCTGATTTTATTTACTTGGGTCCTCTCTCTTTGTTTCTTGATGAGCATGGCTAACAGTTCATAAATATTGTTTATCTTTTCAAAAGAATCTGCTCTTGGTTTCATTGATTTTTTATATTGTTTTTTTAGTCTCTATATCACTTATAAAAAGTTAACTTCTTATCCACTCTTTCATGGAACTATTTATGAATATTATTCATTCCCTCATGAAAATATTTATCCTATATAATAAAGAGCTAATATGCTAATTAGACCGAACAGCAGAACAACCGTCGGGAAGACCTTCTAGATGAAGTCAGGGCTCCGAGGGCCTAATCCCTTGCATGATTTTCATGCATAGGGCCTCTAGTTATCTATGTTAGTAAAACACAGATAATGCTCATAAAGCTAAAATTCTCCTTGACCACCACTCTCATATGCTCCAAATTTTTTCAAAATATTTTCCATATTAGTATTTATGTACATGTATTTATGTAACAGAAGATTATTTATGCAAAGACATCCGTTTAAATTTATGAATTCCCTCATTATTCTTTACTGTTGTAGGATATTTTATGGTATGGAATCATATTATGATTACTCCCATTCATATATATATATGGGAGGGTCTTGGGTTCAATTCTGATCAAGGGCGCATACCTCAGTTTCAGGCTCCATCTACGGCTAGGTTGGGGCACATGCAGAAGGCAACCAATCCATGTGTATTTTATATATATATTTAATTTAACTATTTTAAAATTTGCTGTAATATATATCTTATGAATTCTTTTTTGTGTACATGTATAAGATTGTTTTTTCAGAACTACACCAAGAAGTAAAACAGCTGTGTGCAAGGATATGTTCCTCAGCTAAATGGAACACAAACAACCTGATTAATCTTTACACTATTACTAGCTCCCTAAATCTCTAAATGACAAATAATGTACACATGATAACATTCACATACCATATCTTTGTCTCACTTAAAATATATTTTAGAAACTTTATGTAGAGTTATACAACTCAGGAGACAAATGAATAAAGTTAACATGTCTTCTGTGTAATACTAAATTTGATTTCTAAGCAAGTATGTGTTAATACTATGCTAACCCACCTTAAAGTGATGAGAAAAAAGTAGAAAGTCAGTCTCAATAGCAGTAATTCAGCTAATGAATTCACTATTATCCTGGAATAATCTATTGTCAATTTTAAGTAGCCAACCTTCATTTGTGCTTGAAGACTAATATTCTCAAAAGATGGGCAGTAACCTTAAAAGTTATTGTGTCCTCCAAACAACAGACTGCAGAGGAGCAGAAATTACACATGAAAGTATTATATAATTATATGAGAAAAGGGAGATAGTGATGATTACAAGAAGACTGTGCTCAATGCAGTGAATTCCAGCCTACCTTTGTCTATCAAGCAACATTTCTAATGTGTGCTATTCTGTGCATCAAGAGAAAGGAATGGTTGTTGTTTCTTTCATTTTTTACTTGACTGAGTTAATCATCATGAAATGTATCTTAAGGAACTATTAGGAATAAACTTAAAACCAAGAAGAAATAGTATCCAATAATTCCTTAAGTTCATTTCCCCATTAAGTGCATACAGAAATGCATTATTGTAATTACATTTTACATTTTTATAAAGCCCTAAATAAAATATTTGTTAACTGGTTATCTGACTAACTGTCTGGATCACTTCTCCCCATTCCTTCTGATACATGGTGGATTTTAATGTTAGAGAATGCCCAAATAGAGAGTAGAGAAGGAATATAATATATATATATATATATAATCTGTGTTGCTAACTGGTAAATGTTATCTGCAGACTTTCTCCTTTAAATTTCTAATAGTGAATTACATAAGGCCCAGGGTCCTGCCCATTTAATTACTGCAAGTACCTAAAAGATATTGTTATAAAACAATGATCCCTGTAACACAGCCTTGTGGCTGAGGAATTGAGAATGATATTAACATGTTCAAGTTCACGATTTCTGTTTATCCAATGCTCCTAAGAGCCAAGTCTGAGGCAAAGGCAAGCGGCATCCAAACCATGAGAAGATAGGAATTAATTCTTATGTGTTCTTTCAAAATAAAATGAAATATCTTTGTTGAGATCCCACCTCCACCCCCTCCTCGAAAAAAAAGTGAAGAATTTTACATAGTTTATTCTATGTGGAAGAGTCTTATTCCCCCCAATATAATTCATTTTTTGAAGTTTGTGGCTCAACACATTTATTTTATTATTTTGGACACGCTAAAGTGCAAGACCCAAATATATGTCCCTCTCTCAACATCTGCAGAAAATTTTATATATGCATGCTGTATATGAGTATCACATTTATTTTTATTTTCTATTTACATTGTTTTCTTATGTTCTTTGCAGAATCTCTCATTATCATTATCATTTTAAATTCTAATTATCTCTCTCTGAAGAATTATAAGTCATTTCTGGAATATAACTAGTACTGTAATGTATAGTGTGGTATATTGTGTGATTTACCCTAATTTTTTACTCTTTCCTGTATGTGACTTTGTCATGTGACTTTGTATTTCCTTCCCTAGACTTTGGGTTCAGTCTTGTGTCTTGCTTTGGCCAATAGATTGAGGCAGATATAAATTATGTCGGTTCAAGCCTGGACATTAAGAAGTTTTATCCAGACCCAGTCAGCTTAGCTCAATGGATAGAGCATTGGCCTGTGGACAGAAGGGTCTTGGATTCAATTCTGATCAAGGGCGCATACCTCAGTTTCAGGCTCCATCTATGGCCAGGTTGGGGCACATGCGGAAGGCAACCAATCCATGTGTCTCTTTCACACTGATATTTCTCTTTCTCTGTCTCTCCCTCTCCCTTCCATGCTCTCTAAAAATCACTGGAAAAAAATATCCTTGGGTGAGGATTAACAAAACAAACAAACAAAAAAGAAGACATTTTATCCATTTTGACATGCAGTCTTTTGCACTGACATTGTTATTGGAAGGATATTCATGGGTAACAAAGATGAAGACCTAGTTCATGAAACAAAGCCTCTAGCTGTTGTAGCCTAGATTAGCTGAGCCAGCGATGTATGAGACAATCCCACTGAGATCACAGAGATACATCAGCCCCCAACTAAATAAGATCCCCTTCTTATACCCAATGTGAGTGAACTAAATGAATTGCTGAATTCCATTGAGATTTTTGTAACTTTGTTATACAGCAATAATGTGGCAATAGTTAACCAATGAATACAGCAGGTGTGGGCCTTTTTGTGTGTTATCTCCCTAAATTGGCTTGCATTTTTTTTTTTAATCCTCACCCAAGGATATTTTTAACATTGGTTTTTTGTTTGCTTGTTTGTTTGTTTGTTTGTTTTTAGAGAGAGGAAAAGAAGGAGAGGAGGGGAATATAGAGAGAGAAACATTGACATGAGAAAGACACATCAATTGGTTGCCTTCGCACATGCCCCAATAGGGACCAGGGACAAACCTGCAACCAAGGTAAATGCCCTTGACCAGGAATTGAACCCAGGACTGGTTTGCCATTTTAAATTTTGTTTCCCATGGGGGAATATGTGTCACCCATTGCCACCTAAAACAGAGCTGAAATATTAATGAATATTAATCTATGAATAAATGGATTATATTTGTTACTGATGAGAAATTCAAGACTTTGGTTCAAGGATTAACTCCAGAGTCTATCATCCACATGACACTGTGACCTTGAGTAACCTTTCATCACTGTGCTTTTGATTTTTATTATCAAGAGGTGGTATTTGACCTTAAGCCCAGCTCAGGGTCCTCAACAAAGCCATGGGATATGATCAACTAATGATATGTCATGAACACAAGGCTGAAAGAAAGAAGTGGGATATTTTCCAGGTACTTGCCTTCCCTCTTCTAAATCTAACATGAACCGTCACCTATTTTCTTATTCATGTTTATGATGAACAACACAAAACTGCCACACCCCTTATTACTTAAGTAAAGATTTTTATTAAAATATAACATAATTTTATAAATAAATTCATTAACATCTATACAAGCACCTGATTTAGAACCCTCATCTGATAGTATGTTCCTCAAAGATGATTTCAACCATTGCTCTTATTTTACATGAGAATACTGAGAATGCAAAATATCAAATAGTTATTTCACGGTGATATATTTATATGGCAGCAAAACCCAAACTAGAAATCTCCTCTTTATCACTGCTCCAACACTAACCAGGAGGCCTCTCTAAATCTTTTGTGGCCTATAAGTCATTTCCAAAATTTTACTGACTTCTGCTTTATAGAGCCTCTGTCTTAATTCATAGTCTTTCTTCAACAGTAATAATACAGAAAAGAAAAGGATTTTACACATTTGGGAAATAAACTCACAGTTAAGCATCAAGCCTATATTTTTCACATTACTGAATATGAAAAAGCGAAGACTGTAAAAAGTGAAAGTATCTTTCAATGTTCTAATTAAAATTCCAAGTATCTCATCGCCTTTTTTTTCTTTAGGCCACTGATTAAAGCATATGTAAATTTTACTTCAAATATAACTCTTGGTTTGAGTTTCTAGAGAAAGAGGATATAGAAGAATCCCATATGAGCTTAAATTTATGATTTCTCCATGAGGAAAAAATAGGTCCTGAATTTTTAAATAAAGGTATGCAGTAAGAGAGAGCCTCTTAGAATGACTTTAGCTGTGAAATCATTAAAAAGAAAAATGAGTTATTACAGATTTTGGAATAAAGAGGAGTAAAAAGGATTAATTAGCAGTATCACAACACCTCATCCAGTATATGGTTCTTGAACTTTGCTAATTGAAAAATTAGGTTCATGTCTCCACTTGATTCAGTGCTGACTTAATGTGACAAATAAATTTATTGTTAATGAGATGTGAAGATAACCCCCGGGGAGGTGAAGCAATGAGAACAGCCAGCCTGTCAGGGAGCTTCATTGCCTTCAAGATACACAAAGACAATTCAAACAGAGAGGACACAGAATCAGCTGTGATGCCTGACTGAGGGAGGTAATGGTGCATCAAACAAGGGTCAAAGCAACACCACAAGTCCGCGTATGTGTGTAAGAACACTTGTTTTCAGGTGTTAGACTCCCAAAAGTGTTTTGGCTTGCCAGCTAGAGTTTTCTGGCTATATTTGTATCAGACCACGGTTTCCTGATTAATTCTAACTGAACTTGTATCCCTCCCTGCAAAATCTGTGAATGTGTTTGCATATACAAGCATGTGTAGCACAAATGGATACCAGTCCATCCTTATCCTCTTTACGTCTGCAATACACCATTTCTATTGATATGATACTAACTGCATAGATCTGATACACGAAAGGTCCATTCTTTCACTCCCTGGCCACCATCTGGAGCTACCAACAAAGTCAGCTATCCTATAGATTAACTCCTGATAGCCCAGGAATGTAGACTAGGAAATAATGAAGGATTCACAGTAATTGAGGGCCAATATTGGAAAAGCAGTGTAAGTAAAATCCAACAGGATTTTTTAAAATACCCAGTATTTGCCCAATGCTGTGTTGGGTGTTCTAAATAGAAAGGTGAATACAGTACAATATCCAAAGAGTTTATAATCCAGTAAGGAGATATCATCTGCTGTCCTGATGGTGCATCAGTAGGGTTGGTTTGACATATGAAGAGTGGAAAACCATTAAATTAATAGTTAGAGAGGTTCCTGGGGGAGGATGAAGCAAGATTTTCATCCTCCCCTAAGTTTACTGGCAGTGGCAAGACAAGGAGTAATACGTGTAGGTTAATCACCTAGCTTTTACAGCTGGTCCTAAGGATCTGAGACTGTTATGTATATTACTGGCCCGTAAATTGCATTCATTTTCCCTGTCTTCTCAGTCATGAAGAAAGTAAGTTATCCCTACTTTAACTTGTTCTGCAGAAACTTCTTTTTTTAAAATATATTTTTATTGATTTCAGAGAGGAAGGGGGAGGAAGAGAGGGATAGAAACATTAATGATGGGAGAGAATCACTGATTGACTGCCTCCTGCATGCCCCCTACTGGGGATTGAGCCCACAATCTGGGCATGTGCCCTTGACCAGAATTGAACCCAGGACCCTTCAGTCCACAGACCGACATTCTATCCACTGAGCCAAACCAGCTAGGGCTGCAGATACTTCTTAAATTGATCTGTGATTGCCTTCTCCTTAAGTATATTTTGAAATCATATTTAATTTTTAAAATTGTAAATATGTATTTATTATGCAATATTTGGACTACAAAAAAAAGAAGAAAATAGAAAGGATTCATAATTCTAATACTCAAAGAAAATAAATTTTGACATATTCTTATTCATTTGGTCATTCATTTTATATTTTCAACAAATATTACTAAGAGCCTACTCTTTGCTCCATATGATGGCTTTCTGGATTTCTACCTTGTATAAATATACATAGAAAAAATACTTTTCACAAAACTTATTGTACTCTCTGTTATATATGCTTATATTTTCACTTTTCAGTATGTGATAAATATTTAATATGTCATTAAACATTCTTTGCTACATTTAATTAAAAATTCAGCGTCTTATGTTAGCATACCCCTTCACAGTGTATTGTCGAGTACGGAATGGCTCTGCCTACAGACATCATTTTCAATGTCTAAATCTACAAAGAGCAAAGCTGAAAATACCTTCATGAAATTAGGCGGAAGCTCCTGGAGATCAAGGATTGTGCATCATACCTTCTTTTGTCTCCTACAGTGTGACATACAGAACTAAGTATGTAAAAATTAATATATAAAACTGAAAGACTACCAATTTGTCATTTAATTAATCATCCTACTACTTCATAGTATTTGTATTATCTTGTATCTATCAGTTATTATCACAGATAATATTGATTTAATATAAGTGAAACAGGAAAATTGAACTGGAACCTGTGATGTTCCTCTGGGCAGGATGCTTCCTGGGTCCTTGTCGGGTGGCGTGGAAGAATGAAGCCATGGACCAAAGGTGGTATAGTAGAAGATGGAAATTTATTGAGAAACAAGCACAGATTCCCATGTGGGGAGGGGGAGAGAGTCCCACTAAGTCCCTTTTTCCATGGTTTATAAAGGCTGCAGTTTTTGTGTCCTGATATCCCTTCGATGGGTCAATGTAGCAAATCCAGAGCTCAAACCTCAGGTGGAGGTAGTGAGGTTCTTCTCTCCTTCTCCCTTACTGTTCTCCTATGCCCTTTGGGCTTTCCTCCTCCCTCTCTGAATGAGGGGCTCCCTTCCCTTTACTCTGTGAATGTGGACCTTCTGCAGCTCCCAGCTCCCTTATCCTCTGCATTTCAGCTGTTCTCATTATTTTGTTTGGCAAACTAAATGCTAAAATCTGATAGTCCAAAGAAACAAATATGGTATATTTTCATGAGTGATTATACAGATCTAAATACACACACAAAAAAAACATCAACAATGTTTGCTCAGTGGATAGAGTGTCGGCCTGTGGAGTGAAGAGTCCCAGGTTCGATTCCAGTTAAGGGCACATGCCTGGGTTTCAGGCTCCATCCCCAGTAGGGGGTGTGCAGGAGGCAGCGGATCAATGATTCTCATCATTGATGTTTCTCTCTCCCCCTCCTCCATTCCCCTCTGAAATCAATATTTGTATATATATTCAACAATGTTTAAGCATGTTGCAGTTAATTCTGTAACTTTGTATTAGTGCCTTTTATATTTTTGGGATGGTAAAGAGAAGACCACAAATAATATCATTATATCTGAAAAAGAGCAATTACAACTTTATTGCATGTCAATTTAACATTACTAGTACATACTATTTTTTCCATCTTAACCATGCTTAAGTGCAGTTCAGTAGTGTTAAATGTATTCAAAGTAATATTCAGAATTAGATTTGCTCATGGTCTCAGAGGATGGTCCATGTAACACTGACTTCCTTTGTCTTTGTGATTTTTCTAAAAATATGAAAAATATAAGTGAGCAAATTTGTTTCTAATAATTTTTAATTTGACTTTAAAAATTAATAATGAAAATAAAAGAAGGCTCATGGATCTAAAATTTCAATTCGCTTATCCTGAATTTGAAAAATATATATTTTGAAGAAGAAAAATAATTATCTCTTACCAAAAGAACAGTTAAAGAAATTTTGAGAGTAGAGCCAAGAAAATATTTTGTGTATTCTGTAAAATTCCTAAATATCAATAAAGACAGCGCTGCCCTTCGGGGAAAAAAAAAATTCCTAAACATCATCTAATTGGCTTCAGGGGAGGGTGGGTGGGTGGGAAGAGATCAACCAAAAAACTTGTATGCATATATGCATAACCCATGGACACAGACAATAGGGTGGTGAAGGCCTGGGGTGGGGACAAGAAGCTAGAGGAGGTCAGTGAGGGGAAAAAGAGGACATATGTAATACTTTCAGCAATAAATAATTTTTTTAAAATTACAAAAAAGATTAAAAACATAAAATAAAATAAAACTAATGTAAGGACAAAACTTTTATGGCTGGAAAAACATTCCATCTTTTAAGTTTCTAAAAGAGTAAGCCTTATTTAGGTGATGCATCATATGCAGATGGATACAGATATGAATAGATAAAGATATCAATACATTATATTAGTTCTACTCATATTAAATAATCGTAACAATCTGGGGGGAAGCAATAAACCAGCCTACCAGAAAACAGCTTCACATCCTGATGCATGAAGGCTCAAGTCAAATTTTTTATTAGATTCCTGACCTCATTCTTGGTGTCATTTAGAAATCCTTCCCAAATTCCTGCCTCCTCAACACCTCCCTCCCAGCTTACCCTAGAATTGAGCTAATTGACATGATCTGACTTTAATTAAGGGGAACTCAGTTCCATGTTTTTGTTTGTTTGTTTGTTGCCCTCTAAAGCTGTTATCTTGAAGCTCATCCACTTGGCAAGGCAAGTGTTTGCAGTTTGCACAATGAAACTTGGGCGGAGCCTTTTTATCTACTTGACTGCATGCATTCTCCTAGAATAGATACTAGTGGACACTTACCTACCATCACTCCAATGGCAAACTTAAAAAACTGAACCCATTGTTTAATTTGTATTCTCTCACCTTTGAATCTTCTGTTTGACTTATTTTACATCTCCCAGGAAAAAATATAATGCAAACAAAACATTTTCCTCGTGTGCATAGTTTTCTTAATTCATTGGTTTAATTCATTCATGTAGCTAACCTTTAGGTCAGGGGTTCTCAACCTGTGGGTTGCGACCCCTTTGGGGGTCGAACGACCCTTTCACAGGGATTGCCTAAGACCATCGAAAAACACGTATATAATTACATATTGTTTTTGTGATTAATCACTATGCTTTAATTTATGTTCAATTTGTAACAATGAAATTGGGGGTCACCACAACATGAGGAACTGTATTAAAGGGTCGCGGCATTAGGAAGGTTGAGAACCACTGCGTTAGGTCTTTTCTTTCTCTACAGAATAGATTGCTCTAATCAATGCATTGCCATCGCATGATCAGTACTGAGAGCTATTTTCAAATCCTCCACTCATATACTTTCTTAAATCTATTCTCCCACCAAAATGGTATGATAATATGTATGCCTATAGTCTTCTAGAACCACGTATTTCCAAACTTTTTAAAATTTGGCAATCTGATAAATTTTAAAAAATAATATTTCATTGTTTAATATAAATTTTTTTAATTACCAGGGAAGTTTATGTTTCATAGATTTCTTTCTTGGGGGGGGGGTCATTTTTACTTTTATCAAAATTATTTTCCATTCTTTGCTTATTTTTCTAATAATTAATTTATATTTTTCTTAATGATTTTATATGCTTATTATAAATACAGAAATTAGATCTTTGTAACTTTAAGAAAATAGGTAACTCTGTGACAAATTTCAGGGGTTGGGTTTTTACTGGAATGGAGAAAGGCTTTTATAAATGTAGATTCAGTTCCTCATTAAAATGGTTTTTTTCTAATGTAGCCTTAAATACCTTTTTCTCCTATTTTATAGTGCTTTCTTTTTTATTTCAAGGCCATTAAAAATTCTCATAATTATTTGTCTTTGTCTCCATAATCATTATCTTATCTTTGTATCTAATACCTATTATGCTTACTCTTTAGCTTTTCCCTCTCTGAATTAGGTGTAATTATCTCCAGAGTTGCCTTTTATTAAGTTAACGTTCACCTGTTCCCATTCTGTTCCTTGATCTTTGTAAATTTTCAGTTAGTCCTGTATGTATTGTTTGAATCCTGTTAGCAAGGCAAGGGTTTACGTCTCTATTTTCATCTTGTTCTGCACACAGGCATGTGCATATGTGGGCACACACACACTACACACACACACACACACACACACACACACTCTCTCTCTCTCTCTCTCTCTCTCTAATAAAAGTTCTCGTTTTATTTAATTCATGTAATCTTTAACTTTAATAACATAAAGTAGCCCCAAAAGATTTTCTGTTTTTGTTTGTTTTGTATCTGTTTTGTTTGAGGGGTGTGTCTAATTTCTCTCAGAGCTGACCATTCTTCGGTCTTTGGCTTGCCTTGTTGTTGTTTTGTTTTGTTTTTTAAATCAGATTATGTTACGATATGTTCATGTAGTTTTTATGATATTTCTGTCTTTTCTTTGACAATGAAAATAACTTTACCAATGTGTAAAAATACAGTCTTAAATGGTTAAGTATAAATCAATACAATGAATAAGAAGAAATTTTATGACGTATATGTTCACTATCAGAAATAATATACCAAAGAAAAATCTTTATTCCTAATATCAAGATTAAAACCATGTAATTTTTTGGTCAAGTTTTAATTCTAGGGACACCTGAAATGGTCCAGCTTTAACCCATAGAACACTATGGGCAACACTTGAATTAATCCTCCCGCTGCATATTGTGGATACTGGCATCTTAAAATGAAATATTTATAGGCTCTGGAGTAAAGCTGCCAAGGTTAGAATACAGTCTCTCATGTACTAGGAATGTGAACTTAACTTAGGCAAGTTATTTAATCTCCTCCTGCCTCTGTCACCTCACTTATGAAATGGAAATAGTATTACCCATATGGTTTGGGGTTATTATGATCTATAATAATAAAAGTCTAATATGCTAATTAGACCAGATGTCCTTCCTGGGTCCCGGGTGCCTGCCGGTGGCCGGGGGAAGCCTGGTTCCCAGGTGCCAGATGGAAGCCGGTGCTGGCAGCCAGGGTAAGGAAGGCCTACCCTTGCACAAATTTCATGCATCGGGTCTCTAGTGTTTAAATAAGTTCCCACATGACAAGACATGGAATGTGCCTGGAACATATATATGCTATAGGAGTGTTTGCTGTTGTTGATATTATAATAATTATTATCATTATCCATTCTGTAAGTTTTTTTCTGAATATATTTTGGGGCTCTGTTGTTAGATGAATATCCTATATAATAAAAGGGTAATATGCAAACTGACCCTAATAGCAGAACGACTGGGAATGACTGGTCACTATGACACACACTGACCACCAGGGGGCAGGTGCTCAATGCAGGAGCTGCCCTCTGGTGGTCAGTGCCCTCCCACAGGGGGAGCTCTGCTCAGCCACAAGTCAGGCTGATGGCTGCCAGTACAGCGGTGGTGGTGGGAGCCTCTCCCACCTCCTCAGTAGCACTAAGGATGTTCGACTGCAGCTTAGGCCTGCTCCCCGCTGGCAAGTGGACATCCCCCAAGGGCTGCCAGACTGCCAGAGGGATGTCTGACTGCCAGCTTCGGCCCAATCCCCCCGGGGAGCAGGCCTAAGCCAGCAGGTGGACATCCTCCGAGGGGTCCCAGACTGCTAGAGGGCACAGGCCGGGCTGAAGGAACCCCCCCCCAGTGCACAAATTTTTGTGCACCAGGCCTCTAGTATGTTTATAAATGTTATATATTCATGACAGATTGACCATTTTATCATGATAACATTACCTTTTTTGTTTCTAGTAACAATTTTTGTCTTAAAGTCTATTTTGTTTCATAGGTTGCATATATATAAACATATATTTATCTGCCTTTATTGTGTCTTTGAATATTAAGTGAGTCTCTTATCAACAGCATATACCTGGATCATATATTTCAGTACATTCTGCCAATCTCTTTTTTTGATTAGAGAGTTTAAATTGTTCATATTTAATGTAATTTCTAATAAGGCAGAATATAATTCTGTCATTTAACTATTTGTTTTCTAAATGCCATATATTTTTTGCTACTCAGTTTCTCTGCTATTGCTTTCTTTTCCATTAAATGTATATTTTCTGATGAACTATTTTTATTATCTTATCTTTTTGCTACCATACTTATTTAAATTATTAATGGTTGTCCTAGTAATTATGATTAACATTATAATGTATAATAATTTAGTTCAAATTTGTACCAATTTAATTTCAATAGTATATGAAAGCTTTCCTGTATATGAGCTATTCTTTGTTTCTTTGCATGTTTCTTTAAAAACAAACAAACAAATAAAAAACTGGACATCTCCAGGCAGTTAAGTTAGTGGTCAGATAATGATCAGACGTATTTCTTTAAATATTTGAAACCAATAAATCTCCCAGTCTTTGAAACCACTAAAATTCCCTTGGGTTCGGTGTATGTTGGCATGTACTTTTAACAGTTTACAACTTTGTATTTGACAGCATCAAGGTCAAGCCAAAGGTGAAATTCCCGGGTCTTTACAGCCCTGGGCATTGGAATGGTCTTCTAGGTTCCCAGGAATATGCTGGAGGTTTTCAAAGTCCCATGGACACCTTGTTTCCATTTATGCTCTGAAGTTGGTCTGTCTGTCATTTGCTCTGAATGTTACACCCCACCCCCACCTCCAGTGCTAGCAAGAGGCTGTTAACACTGGGGAAGTTCTATCAGGTTAAACAAAGGCCAGCATTTTAGTGGGATTTCCCAGGGAAGGACTAGAAAGGTCAACCCATGACCGTTGTTGGGGCAGGAGTCTTAGAAGGGGCTCCCGGTCCTGACACCTCTGGACCTGGAAATGGGGGCTGCTGGTTTTCAGGGCGACCCCGCAGCTGTGGAATAGAGGAGGGGGTCAGGGTGAGTTTCTACATTACAAAGCCTGCTGTCCTTACTGTGATTCTGGCATTTTTCTTGAATAAACACATTCCCAAGGTGCTACCAGCCTTTGGTTCACTTTCAGAGTTTTGAAAATTTTAATCTTGACCTATTTGGCAGTGGTTTTGTTGTTTTTGTGGAGGGTGAATTTTCAGTGGTTCTCACAAAGACTGACATTTCCAGCTGTCACTCTCTTCTGATGAGGATTTTGATAAGCCTTGAGTCACGGGTACACGCAGCCTGGATAATGGAGCACAGGCCTCGGGGAAAGTCCTGTCTCAAGACAGTCATCCTCAGGAGTCACTGACAAGTCCTCTTCCCTCCCCGCAGGGTTCAGCTCGAGGACAGACCCCCATGCCTCAGGGAGCAGAGGGATGCTTAGCCCTTCTCCTGGGAGGACTCCTCAGATTGCCTTTCTTGTTGGTCTTCTGCTCCAGTTCCACCCAGAACGTGCCCTCTGGCAGCACCCCGAGAGTAATAGGAGTCAGGACCTCGTGGTCCTGCTGCGCTGCTGATTATGCTTAACTACCTTGAATATAAATGCAGATTTTGCATTTTATATAAAACACAAATATTAAGGAATATTGCTCTGGCTTCTGTGGAAGTTAAGAATGATGATATATCGTTTGCATATGCTTGGTCTTAATTCATCTCAAGGGCTGGATTTTTATTTTATTTTCTTTCATCTTAAGCTGGCTTGCTTTCTCAAGCAAGTCTTATATTTATTGCGGTTACATCTATTTCCCCTGTGTTGTGACCTCCCAAGTAGGCTCCTTAGTAAAGATTCAACTAAATCAGGAAATACCTTGGAGAGAGACACAGTAATAAATGTCTCCAAATCAGTAGCATGTTTACCTTATCTGAATAAACAACTCTGGGAAAGCAGGACTGCTTACCCTTCCCTCATAAGACCACTTCCTTCTATAGAAAGTTTAAAAGAGGCAATTTAAATCATGCTGCCCAAGCCAGAGGACCCAGCCTAGACTTTACAAATTCCAGGCAAACTATTCATCTAAGAGCTGATAAAATGAAACCTCCCTACTTTTTAATACCATTGATATGGGGCTGATCATATTGAATGGCATGATATTTCTGTCTACCCAAGCTTATGCAGTTTTGAACAACTGATAAAAGAAGTATCTTCACTCAGCTCATCCTGACATCAATGATGAAAGCGTTATAGGCAAGTGGGCACTTAGGCTTAAGGTGTCACTTTGAAAATCCAGCCACACAGAGCAGCATTCGATCAGTAGCAATGACAGTAACAAATCCCTCCTGCTGCCACCACCCTGGTCTGGCCACCATCCTTTCTTAGTTGGTCAACCGAAGTAGCCTCTAGATTGATTTCACTGAATCCACTCCTCCCAGCCTTCTTCACCAGCTTGATTTTATGCCACTTTCATTGTAGTTTTTGACAACCAGCCTCACATTCACATTCCTGTTGTCACAATGTATAGTCATACTAGAGGCCTGGTGCATGAAATTCATGCACAGTGCAGTCCCTAGGCCTGGCCAGTGATCAAAGTGCGAGCATCTGGCATGGAAGGGCAGGTCCCAGCTGACCTCTGGGCCCTGGGCAGCACCTGGGCCCCGGGGCCCCCTCACATCCCCCTCTACCTGAGTCAAGGCGCCCAAGTCCCCATGCGGAGATGTGGTGAGCATGGCTGGACATCATGGGCTGGGGTGCAGTGTGGGCCTCTGGGCAGCCCAGCGGCACCACACAGAAGCCGGGCAGGCAGCACGCTCTCTCCTGGCCGGCTTCGCAGACCAGCTTTTGCGTGAACCCACGGGGAGCATTACTGGCCCCTGCGGTCCAGCTCACCTAAAGAGACCACATGGGTGCAGGGCTGGCTTCTCTCAGGCACCCGGCACCTGAGCGTGGGGGCTTCCCTGGCATGTGAGCCCTGGCGTCCCAGGGTAGGGTAGCAGGGGGAGTGAGAACGAGCTCGGCCGACACCCTGTACTCTCACCACAGCTCTGTCCTAGCCTCCCCCACCCCCAGGGAGCTGGCGAGAGGTCCCAGCCCCCCCGCCTGGGTGCTGTGGGAGGTTGATTGCCACCATCCACCCTCAGTTTCCCATCCCAGCACAGGGCCCAGCCCCAGTTGGGCGGTCAGGACCTGTTGGCCACTGGTCGCCGTCTGTAGGGCTATCAGTCAGGGCAGTCAGGCCCCTGCTCCCACCTGCCTTGGCTTGGCACCGCCCAATCACCTGCTTCACCATCCGGCCACAGTCCCACTCTTATCAGGGCCCATCAGGGCCTGCAGCACCTCCACTGCCTCCCGCGGCCAGTGCCACATTGCTGATGCCTGCCATATTCTGCGATGCCCCCTGGTGGTCAGTGCACATCATAGTGAGCAGTCAAACTCCCATTCGAACAATTTGCATATTGGGCTTTTATTATATAGGTTTCTTTCCACCTCCCAGCATTTGAACATGCCTTTTCCTCTGCTTGGAGCTCGGACCCTCTGAGTCGAATTAATCCTTATTTAACTTTCAAAGTTCACCTGAAGTGTCACTGCCTCAAGGTAACTTTCACTGCCTGCCTGATCCAGCTCAGAACTCTATCCTTTTCAGCAATGCCACAGTTATAAATAATTGATTGTGTAATGTGGTATTAGTTTCTGCTTTTTCTAAAAGAATATGAGTTCCACAGAATCTGGAACTTCACCATGGGCATTACTGTCTCCCCACTTCTCAGCACAGAGCAGTACTCAACAATACTATATTAATATATATATAAGTAAAATTTATGAGTGGAATTTATAAATGAAATAAAGCTGAAGAGTTCACAAAATACTTTCACATGGTTTTATCTTATTTGGTTCTCTACCCCCAAAAAATCTGTTTAGCTGAGGTCACAACACAGTGGAAATAGATGTAACCTAGATAAATTGATAAATGAGAAAACTGAGTCCTAATTTGAGGGAAAATGACTATCTTAGAACAAAAGGTCTTTCTGTCAAGTTTCTCTCTGACAGTGAATTAAGAGGTATTTTTGAATAAATAAGATTGTCTTCCATCAGAGATGTATAATACACTTGGATAAATTTATTTTCCTGTTGGGGTCCAACCCCAGCAGGTCCAGGGGTTCCCAAACGTGTTGATGGAGTCGGCGATGAAGGAATGACACAGAGACAGCGTTCAGTTGACCAGCAGCCTAGCCAGGATCTCTAGCCAGGATCTCCAGCCAAGCTCTGTTTAGGTTCTCCAGCCAAGTTCTGGTGTTTATTGTCTTTTACATCTGTATTTATACAAGTTGATTTTAATCCTGTCAATTTCTATTGCAAAGGTTAGGGCATTTCTTATCTCCATTTCAGGGAGTAAAGATTATGTAGCTTAAGCGTGATTGTAGTTAAAGTGATTAACTACCCACCTGGCACTTAGTTAAGGGGTTGTATCCCCTCCCTAACTTCAGGGAAAAATCCCTACCTGGGGAAACAACCTTTCTCGGAGAGGTGACCTTGGTTAAAACATATAGCGCTAAGGGGAGCAAACATTATCAAGAACAGTATGCTATATACGCCAGGTCCCTTGAAACATATGCTGTGCAGATGTTCCTTTCCTACAGCGACTGTGTCAAGCAGCAAGGATGGACCGGCTTCCGGCAAATTCCCCATTTTTATTTTTTAAATGATAATGCATGCAAATCAGTGGCCACCTCTCAGATTGGGCAGTTTAAGACTCGGAAGAAGACTGGCAAGCAATAACAGTGAGCATAGCTATAAACATAGTGGATGGAGCACACAAGCAGCCCCGTTCCTGTAGAAGGTTGCCAGCCTCTTCAGTCAAGGGATTTCAGCTGTCCTCAAGTTGTTGGTTTGGTTGTCCTTGTTGGTCTGGCTAGCAGGCGGCATCACTGGCGACAGGCTTCCCAAAGTGTCAGAGAGTGAAGGGCTGCATCAAAGGGTCCATCAGGGCCATGCTTGATGGTGGTGTTGGTGTCCGAGGAGGAGTAAGCTGTGCCCTCTGGGTCAGCTGATATGGAGGATGGAGGGTAGCAGAGAGAAAAAGAAGAGAAAGCAAAAGAACTACAAGGCATGGAAGTGTTTAGAAAAAAGAGGGAGAAGAAAGGGAAGAAGGCAGCATTCTGACACAGCCCTTTCCTTCAGCTGCCCCTTTCCCTGTGGTCCAAGGTAGAAATGGAAAAAAAGTCCTGTTGCAGTGAGAGGGCAGCTGTCAGTCAGTCTCTTGTCTTTACCTGGGTCCCAATCTGAGCTGGGTGTGGGAAGCGAAGCAGCCATGGGGGCAGGAGACCTCCCTCAGAAGGGGTGAGGCTTCAGGCTTCTGCAAAGTTGGGGGGGTGAGGGTCTATTCCCCACCTCTGTTGACCCCCAAGTTGTCTCCTGATGGCCCATCTGAGACTGTGTCTGTCTTAGGTTGTTCCTTCCCTGAGGAATCTTACCAGTCTCTGGCTAACCAGCCATCCTTCGGGGCCAAGCAGGGTGATGTGAGGTTCAGTTCTGTCTCCTTGGTAGCCTATGCCCCCATGGCTTCCATTCCCAACAACTGCCTTGGGATCCCCTTGCCTGCTGGCGGGGCCCTGGCATTCATCACATATCTTGGGGAACCCAGGTTTCTTCTCCAGGGAGGGCCCACCTCACACCATTGGGCAAGAGACAGATCCATGGTACCAGCCACCATGAGGCTTCAACCTCAGCATGAACAGAGAGCTCAGGCAACAGCTATGGGCAATTGGATTGTAAGAAGAGGGTCCCTCTTGACACAAGGGTAAGAGGGGCCAATACAGGACAAAGGAGAGTCCCGGGACAGGGCTTTCTCAGCCCAGGATGTCAGGCTCTTGGCACAAAACAACTCCATGTATGGGGCATATACCAAACAACCCTAGTCACGGCATAAAAGGGAGTTGCCCTTCCTGGAACAGTAGGGTAGGGATATTCTAGAAAAGGCTGTATTCAGGAGAGAAGGAGAAAGGCCAAAGAATCAGCAAACAAGTAGTCAGATTTAAAAAAAAGAAAAGAAAAAGGAAAGGGAGATGTGGGGCAAAGCTGGGACATATGGACAGACAAAAAGGATGCACATATGATCCTCCCAATGGACAAGTGATTCCAGCTCAGGGCTGCACATCTGCTGCAGTCGGGCACTGGTCAGGTGTGCTAGGGTGAGGCAGAGATGGAGGGCGGTGAGACATAAGGTCGGACTAGACGGTCTGGAATCCACACAGGTGAGTCTGCATCCTGTGGAAATATACAAGCATATCCTCTCCCCCAGGTTAAAAGTACATCAGGTCCCTTCCAGGCTCCTATAAGCAAGTCTCTCCATTTAATGAGGGCTTTAGGTTTAGTTAGATCAGGGTTCCAATGTCTGTACATTGGGGAATTTTCCTCAGAATCTACATTTAGTATATTAATTACAAATAGAGTATGTTGTAGAACATGATGAGGAGAGGAATGTTTAAACTCATTTTCTTGTAATTTTTTAATTTGTGTTTTTAAAGTTTGGTGAGCCCTTTCTTCTATTGCTTGGCCTTGAGGATTGTAGGGTATTCCTGTAGTATGTGCGATGCCGAATGTAGAGCATAAGTTTTTAAAAGCTCTAGAGGTATAGGCAGGCCCATTGTCTGTTTTAAGTGCCCTTGGTATTCCTAGGTAGGAAAAACATTGGAATAAATGATGAGTTACATCTTTAAAGGCTTCTCCTGTACGTGCAGAAGCAAGGATAACATGAGAAAAGGTATCAATACAAACATGCACATAGCAAAGTTTGCCAAAAGATGGGACATGAGTAATATCCATCTGCCATAAGTCACAGGGTCTAAATCCTCTTGGATTAACTCCAGTAGCAGGGCTAGGAAGATGAGTAGGACAATGGCCGCAGTCACGCACAATACTTCGAGCAGCTTCTCTAGATATGCGATAATACAGATGGAGAGCAGAAGCATTTTGATGGTGAATGGCATGAGACCGCCGGGCTTCTTCTAGAGCTGTACAAACTACTGGGCGAGTTAGCAAATCCGCCTGATAATTTCCTTCGCTTAAGGGTCCTGGTAGGCAGGAATAAGCTCTAATATGTCCAATATAGAAAGCCTTTTCTTGTTTATGAATGTAAGTTTGTAGCTGAGTTAACAAAGAGAAAATGGCTGTTCTTCCTTGTGGGAGAGAGGCGGTCCCAATATGAGGAAATAATTTAACTATATATTGAGAGTCAGTGTACAAGTTAAAGGGAACCTGTTGCAATTGTTCAAAAGCATAAATGACTGCCAAAAGCTCTGTTCTCTGGGCTGATGTCTCTAGGGTTTGTTGAACATGGGTTATTGAGTCAATGATTATTACTGCCCTATCATTAGAGGAACCATCTGTGAATACTAAGGAGGCAGGAGGTGATAATGGCTCTTTTGAACATTTAATAGGAAATATAAACGGATGTAGGGAGAGAAATTGCAATATAGGTGATCTTGGTAAATGATGTAAAATTTGTCCTGGGAAGTTACCTATAGCTATTTGCCACTCGTCTTCAAATTGTAATAGTGTGTCTAATTGTTCTCTTTTATAAGGTATTATTATCTCAGTAACTTCTCTTCCAAAGAGTTCGATACTGCGTCGTCTACCTTTGACAATGAGAGTGGCCACTAGGGAGGGATAGAATGGTACAATCTTCCTAGGAGTGACAGGTAAATGTATCCATTCTAATGGTCCTTCCTGCCATAAGCATCCTGTAGGAGTATATTTAGTGGCTAGAATAATTAAGGCCCAAGATTTGGAATAATCTACATACTGTAGTTGCTGTTTATTGATGGCCTGTTCTATTTTTGCTATAGCCTTTTCTCCTTCTACAGTTAATTGTCGGGGAGACTTAGGGTTAGAATCTCCCTTTAAAATGTCAAATAGAGGTTTTAAATCAAGAGTGGTTATTTTTAGATATGACCTGACCCAGTTGATATCACCTAATAGTTTCTGATAATCATTTAATGTGTTTAAATGATCTTTTCTTAATTGTAAAGGCTGATGGGTGATAGTAGAGGTATGTAATATTCTGCCTAAGTAGGAAAAAGAAGATTCAGTCTGAATCTTTTCTGGGGCTATTTTTAGACCATGTTCTTCTAAAGCAAGGACGGTCTGAGTAAGAATTTCCTGTAAAGTAGCCCGATCTTTATGAGCTAGTAAAATATCCATATAATGAATAAGATATAGATCTGAAAATTTCTTTCTAATAACTTGCAATGCCTGATCTACAAACTTTTGACATAATGTAGGACTATTTTTCATACCTTGTGGGAGAACCTTCCATTGATATCTCTGATAAGGCTGTTTAAAGTTTTCTGGTGGTATGCTGAATGCAAATCTTTGACAATCAGCTGGGTGAAGAGGTATAGTGAAAAAACAATCTTGTAAGTCAATAACAACAACACAATACTCCTGTGGAATTGCCACAGGGGAGGGCAGTCCAGGTTGTAAGGAGCCCATATCTTCCATGGTGGCATTTATGTCTCTTAGATCTTGCAAAAGTTTCCACTTGCCTGATTTATTTCTTATTACAAATATGGGTGTGTTCCAGGGACTATTTGATGGCTCTATATGTCCCTCTGCTAATTGCTGATCAATTAATTGTCGGGCTGCTGATATTTTCTCAGATGTTAAGGGCCATTGCTCAACCCATACTGGTTGTGATGATTTCCAGACTATGGGATCAGCAGTCCTATGGGCAATGGCCCCAATTATAAATCCTGTCGAGGAGTGTGAGGTATTACTTTCTTTTCCTAATCCCTTTTCTGGATTAGATCTGGTGTCTAGCATCTGTGATGTTACTCTATCACTGGGGCTATATAATAGAACTCCCATTTGAGACAAGATATCTCTTCCCCATAATGTAAAGGGGATACTCTTAATTACATAGGGACAGAATGTTCCTGAATGTTGATCTTCATCAGCCCAAGTTAAAATCTGAGAACTCTTTTTTACATTAGATGCCTTGCTTAGTCCTATTAGGGAAGTGGAGGTGGTGTGCTTGGGCCATGAAGAGGGCCAATCCTTCCCTGCTTTTTTTAAAATTTATTTATTTATTTATTTATCAGTCTGGGGTGATGTGGAAGGAGCCAGAATGTTCCATTGTTCACCCAATTTGTTGGCAAATGTCTCTATTCCCCCCCCCCCCCACCCCCATTACAGGTTTGTCTCGGCGAGCATCAGGGCTTTCATTTCCCTTCAGTACAGCATCATTATCTTCCTCATCTTCACGCTCACCTGTTTTTATTTCTTCAGAAGGAGGTGGTGATTCCTTTGCTAGCTTTAGTACCATGTTTTCAAGATATTCTGGCAAACTTTTGAACTGTTGTTTGGTTGGTTGGAAGAAGTGAGGGCTTCTCCGTGCTAACAGTCTCAGGGCTCTCCAACCATAATTTGGATTGTTCACAACCTTATATTCATTTTCAATCATGCTTTCCGGGTCTGCCTGTTCAATGGCTTCTTCAAAGAATTCCTCCAAAGTTGGCATATAGCCTCTCGGGTCTGATTTACAAGCTTCCATATTATCCGGGCAGAGATCCCAAAGGCTTGTTAACGCCTCCTTTCCCTTCAGAATCTTTTTGTTGGGCCCTTTCCCCAGGAAGTCCAGGAAGTCCTCTGGTGCTGTTCTCTTTCGTACTGCTCTTGTCGGCTTAGTATCTGATGTTCTTTCCTTCACAAAACTTGGGCAGCCTTCATTTTTCCATGAGTTCCAGTTTTCTTCAGTGTTTAATATATGCTCTACCATCTTTGAAAATCTCTCTCCATCGGGTGGGTTTTCAGAGAGCAGTTGATAAACTGATTTTGTAGTACCTTCAATCCAGAGTGACTGCTCATCAGTTAAAACATCGTTTGAACTTTTGGATTTCACCTGTCCCTTAAGATATTGGAATAAAATGAGATACTGCAGTAGAATGTGTCGGCGAAAGTTACTGTCACTCAGTTGTAAACCCAGCAACTTTTCACTTGTTAAAAATTTTGCAACAAATACACGTTCTCCTCCTGTTTTTAATTCTCCCATCTTTTTTCTTGAGGCCTGAGCATCATCTAATTTATAATTCTTGAAAGCAGCCAGGACTTCTTCTGAGTACTTGAGGAAAGTTTTCCATGAAGTCTTCTCATAGCATTGCACAGGGTTCCTGAAGTAATCCTGAAGGGACCAGAATTTGCGGTACAGGCTGTGATCCATTGGAATGGAGCAAGTTGTTGGAGCTTCATCATCACCCACTTCACCTTCCTCTACGTCCATTCCTTCTCCTCCGTCTTCAGCGTGCGTCTGACCCAAGGTGCTTTCCTGCTCATTGGTATTGAAAACAGTGACATTTTCCAGATTAAACTGACTCTGCAAGTTAAGACCGGATCTCTCCGATAAAGGGAAAAGCCTGGCCAAAAAGAGTTGAATTCGTGCACGCAAGACTGTGTGCTGGGATTTTGATAATCTTCTTAAGAGATCATTGCACATACGTAGGAAATAATTTTTCCCAGCAGAATAGAATGTACTTGATTTCCAAGTAGCAACATTTTTTTCTACAAACGTGAATATTGTGTCACACTGATCCAAAGGGAGACATTCCAAAACATCTCCCAACAATACAGAAGGTGTAGATGCGGTGCAAATACCTTCAGTTACTCCCGCAATAGCAAGAGAAATAATAGCTAAAACATTTTCACACGATGAGTGATTTATAATTTCTTCTTGCAGAACACCTCTGAAAGCTTGGTCAAGGGTACATTGTTTTTCATCTTCAGTTCCAGGTAACTGGCTGAAGGTATTCAACAACGGCTTGATGTTTTTGTTGTTCAGGGCTTCTCTGGTAGACTTCGTAAACGGCATCCACGCTTCGGGTACACTGAAGCATGGTCGTGTAGGAGACATCTTCTCAGCGGTGTGTGTTGTTGGGGTCGAAGCCCAGCAGGTCCAGGGGTTCCCAAACGTGTGGACGGAGTCGGTGATGAAGGAATGACACAGAGACAGCGTTCAGTTGATCAGCAGCCTAGCCAGGATCTCTAGCCAGGATCTCCAGCCAAGTTCTGTCTAGGTTCTCCAGCCAAGTTCTGGTGTTAATTGTCTTGTTACATCTGTATTTATAAGAGTTGATTTTAATCCTGTCAATTTCTATTGCAAAGGTTAGGGCGTTTCTTATCTCCATTCCAGGGAGTAAAGATTATGTAGCTTAAGCGTGATTGTTCATAGTTAAAGTGATTAACTACCCGCCTGGCACTTA
Organism: Myotis yumanensis; assembly: GCF_028538775.1. Classification (NCBI taxonomy): domain Eukaryota; kingdom Metazoa; phylum Chordata; class Mammalia; order Chiroptera; family Vespertilionidae; genus Myotis; species Myotis yumanensis. The sequence goes on from NW_027223772.1 coordinate 7,846,946, forward strand.
GTTAAGGGGTTTTATCCCATCCCTAACTTCAGGGAAAAATCCCTACCTGGGGAAACAGCCTTTCTCGGAGAGGTGACCTTGGTTAAAACACATAGCGCCAAGGAGGGGAGCAAACAACTTAAGAACAGTATGCTATATATGCCAGGTCCCTTGAAACATATGCTATGCAGATGTTTCTTTCCTGCAGCGACTGTGTCAAGCAGCAAGGATGGACCGGCTTCTGGCATTTTCCTTCATAACATGATCTAGAATTATCATTATTTTATTGGTCTAGACCAGTGGTCGGCAAACTCATTAGTCAACAGAGCCAAATATCAACAGTACGGCAATTAAAATTTCTTTTGAGAGCCAAATTTTTTAAACTTAAACTATATAGGTAGGTACATTGTTATTAACTTAATTAGGGTGCTCCTAAGGCTTAGGAAGAGCCACACTCAAGGGACCAAAGAGCCACATGTGGCTCGTGAGCCGCAGTTTGCCGACCACTGGTCTAGACCAATCTTAAACTAATACATATTTATTTTAGCTTATATAATTTGTTGGGCCTTAAGTTTAGTCCTATTGATTTAAAATAGAACTTCTTTTTACTTATTTTAAAGCATCATCATCTTTCATAGTATGGAGGTTTCTCAAAAAATTAAGAATACCTACCATATGACCCAGCAACCTCTCTTCTGGGTATCTACTGCAAACATTTGAAAACATTTATTCGAAAAGATATATTCACCCCTATGTTCATCACAGCACTATTCATAGTGGCCAAGACATGGACACAACTGAAGTGTTCTTCCATTGATGATTGGATAAAGAAGATGTGGTACATATATATGATGGAATACTACTCAGACATAAGAAAAGATGAAATACTGCCATTTGTGACAATGTGGGTGGACCTTGAGAATATCATGCTAAACAAAATAAGTCAGTCAGACAAAGCTAAGACCCATATGGTTTCACTTCTATGTGGGGTATAAAATTGAAATTCATAGACAGACAGGAGAGTTGGGGCAGTAAAAGGTCATGGAAAACAGATATATATGATGATGGAAGATAATTTGGGTTTGGGTGGTAGGCACACAATGTAATATACAGATCATTTATCATAGAAATGTACTCTTGAAACCTACATAATCATATTAACCAATGTCAGCCCAATAAATTTAACAAAAAAAGAAAAATAAATGTAATTGAACCCTCCCCCCTTTTTAACTTTTATCGTTTCTATATGCAGTGGAATACCTATGTTAATTTAGTAATATCAAATACTTATTTAATCTATAATAGAAACATTATTTATCCATAGTATGAATATCAGTTTACTGGACACAATATTCCAGATGAGAAAACAGGGTGGTTTTGTTATGATACTGTGTTTGAGTGTGTGTGCTTGTGTGTGGGTATACAAATTTAACTTTCTAATTAAATCTACATGTCATTTTTAAGCATTTACTCTATATCTTCTTCTATATCAATTTCTCCTTGGCTATTTTACTAACATGACTTAAATAGCAGTTTTCATGTGCTCAATCAGGAAATCCCTCTTTCAGCTTGCTCTAAAATCTGTAAAATAGACAAGTCCAAAGTTTCCCATACTTAAACACTCAAAATAGGATTTGACATTTAGAAAGTAGGTCAAGTGCCCTACCACTGGTTTGACATGCATCAGTGTAGTGTTCATAAACAATTTTAGCCACTAGGCAGCACAAATAAACCTTAAATATGTTTCTAATACTGCTCATTCTTTTTTTTTTTACTTAAGGGAACAGAAATTTACATAATATTTACCACAAAATTAATTTTTTTTTTAAATTTTTTATTGCTTAAAGCATTACAAAGGGTATTACATATGTGTCCTTTTTTCCCCGCCCTTGACAATACCCCGGCTTCCCCTACCCCCCCACAAAAATGAATTTTAAAAGCCCAACCCATAGCCTTATTTTTTTTTCTTTTTTTAAATCCTCGCCAGAAGATATTTTTCCATTGATTTTTAGAAAGTGGAAGAGAGAGGGAAAGACAGAGAGAAAAAACGATGTGAGAGAAACACATCAATTGGTTGCCTCCTGCAGGGCCCAGGCCAGGGAGGAACCTACAACTAAGGTATATGCCTTGACCTGAATCAAACCCGGGAACCTTCGGTTCACAGGCCAATTCTCTATGCACAGAGCAGTACTGGCTAGGGCCCCATAGCCTTATTTTAATACTTAAAACAAACTCTTTTGTCAATTTTGTTGGCATTTCAGACAGGAGAGAATAGAGATCAGAATGACTCCTGTTTCTACTTCCTAATTATGGACTTTAGGCATGTTAGTAATATGCTTTGTAAGTTCATTTCTACATCACAAAGATGATAATAATTACACAAAGATGTCCAAGAACTCAAATTACAATGATCATCACAGTCTACAAACTATTTCAAAGTTTTAAAATGAAGCTCTTAATCCATTAATTATTGAAATGGTGTTGATAGGCTTAAAAAACTTACACAAGATTTTTTCAAAGCTAAAGAATCAGAAAAGCTGATTGTGCGACTTCTCTCTTATAACTTCAAACCTACAACCACCTTCCCCCACTATTTCTGGCTCATCCTTTCTATGTGCAGATTTTTCTTTCTCTTACTCATAGTATTTTCTAAACTAAGTCAATGATATTCTTTGAGAGAATTACTTTAATCTAGATCTATAATACTGTACTCTTCCTACAGATACCACTCTGTTATATTTTTTCACATAACTTGCATCTATTCATTTTGTACTACAATCCCTGAATCATGGAATTCTTCTCTTGTTGCTTTGCCTTTCTTGTAAAAAAATTTGTATGTACTTTTTTAATTGATTTTAGAGAGGAAAGAAGAGGGAGAGAGAGATAGAAACATCAATGATGAGAGAGAATCATTGATCTGCTGCCTCCTGCATGCCCCCCACTGGGGGTTGAGCCTGCAACCTGAACATGTGCCCTGACCTGGAATTGAACCATGACCTCCAGGTCCATAGGTCAATGCTCAACCACTGAGCCACGCCAGCCGGGCTGCTTTGCCTTTCTAAAGTAACAGTCTACTTTCCGTAATAACTAAAATGTAATGCAATTTGCCTAACACATATGAAATGAGAATATGCACAGCTTTCTGAAAATTTGAGATATAGGTTATATACGGAGGTTGAGAAAAAAAACTAAAAAAAAAAAAAACCCTTTTCTGAAACTATGTAGCAAAAATCAATGAATATAATCATGTCATTTGAAAATAGTAACTATTTATATTGTGTGGCTGTTTGTTTGTTTGTAAGTCCATGGCATTACTGCACTGGCTAACAGCCCCAGTAAAATATCAAATTCAGGTGTTTGGCAGCATATCTTTGCCTCCTCCAACATGAATTTAGCAAACTACCAAATACAAAGTTAAAGTACAAAAATCAATTGCATTTGTACACCTAAGCATGAAGACATGAAAATGGAAATTTTAAATAATATTATTCATATTGGCATCAGATGATATCAAACACATGGCAAACAATCAGACAAAAGCTTTGTAAGGCCTCTCTTTGTTTGAGATCAAGCAAATAAACATATAAAGAATGCAGCATGGGTCTTGCAACATAGTACTTTAAAAAAATAAAAGATTAATCTTCTGTTGAAAAATTGGCATATTGCCGATCATTAGGAGTAGAAGTCTGAACATTTCTGCCCATTACATTGTAGTAGCAAAGTCACCAAGGAAAACACAACATAGTCAAGCACTAGATATAACAATACTGTACTCACATAGCAAGCAGACAGAGCCAGGTCATCTCTAACGGTGGGCATATTGATCCCCCTTTGTTGACAGGTCCCTTGTGGCAGGTGTTGCAGAGCCACTGGCCTGCAGGCACCCCTCTGATGCCAAAGACAGAGGCCCTGTTCCCTCCCTGCAGGAGATAAATTTAGCTGTGGGTGAACTGTGCTTAGCGTGGTCAGGGTTGGTGAGCCTGAGGAGGGGCGGTGAAGGATTAAAGACAGACAAGATAATATAGCTGGGACTAGGTGGATCTCTTGTGCCTGGATGAGGACACAGAGACATAGCCTGTAAGCCGAAGCTTTATTTTATAGTCAGAGCACAAAAAGCAAAACAAGGGGAATGGTCAACATGTTTACAATATTCTTGTAAGTTTCACCTTGTTTTGGCAGCACTTGCTGCACCTCCCACAGCCCATTAGCTACCTAGGAATGAACTAGGGAGGACTATAAGGTCAAGCTTAATTATGCTAGGAGGGCTCTGCCCTCCAAGCTGGGACTTGTTTGTGGTCCTGCCAAAGGTAAGTCCAAGGCTTAACCCTATAGCTCAGTGATGGCGAACCTTTTGAGCTTGGCGTGTCAGCATTTTGAAAAACCCTAACTTAACTCTGGTGCCGTGTCACATATAGAAATTTTTTTATATTTGCAACCATAGTAAAACAAAGACTTATATTTTTGATATTTATTTTATATATTTAAATGCCATTTAACAAAGAAAAATCAACCAAAAAAATGAGTTCGCATGTCACCTCTGACACGAGTGTCATAGGTTCACCATCACTGCTATAGCTGCTCCCTACAAGTGGGGCTGACCAGGTGTCCTATGACACACATGCTTAAATAGAACAGAGTACACAATGGGTCTGAAACAGGAAAAGACATTTTCACATAAAGTGTTAAGTTGAACGCAGGCTGTGAGGATTCTATCTCTTAGTAAGAAAGTATTCCAGGCCCAAGACCCGTTCTTATTCAGCCAATTAGGGATCAAAAGACTGTGCACATGAGATTACCTTTCCCAATGTTGACCTTTTCTCTAAAACCCATACAATGGGTTAAATCTGTACTTTATTGTATGCAAATACAGAAAGTGGTCCTTGTTCAAGTGAAATCCATAAGTAAAATTTTGCAAAGATGTGTTGTTTGACAGCATAATTCAGAAAAACGCTTAAACCTGGAGGCACCACAGTTTATCAGTTGAAGGGATTGACCAGTGTGAAAATGATCAGTTTCCATAACCCCAAAGAATATTCTCCCATGGCTAACTCCAATTTTAAATTTAATGTCCATAAATGAGCGATTTCTATTTGTGAGCACAAATGCCTTAAATAAGGGGTTTGGGTTCTTAGGACTAAATCTGGTGTGGGAGGCTAAGCAACGCCCTGATCTATAGTAGTCGCTGTCACCATATGCCTGATACAAATAATAAGGCTCATTGATAATGTTTTCAAAAGAATGCTTTATGCAAGTAATCAGCAAGTTAGCTTCATGGAGCATGGGCTAGTCACCATTATTGTGTTTGCATTAAATTTTCAAAGTGTTATCTACAAGTAGGCTCATTGCTATTCTAAGCCCATGAAAAGTGAATGTAAAAGGAGAAGATTCAAATCTAGAGAAACCTGAGGAATCCTAAATATAGGGACCTAGGAAATCTGCAGAGGATAATGCTGGAGCTTGTTCCAGATGCCCTCATATTCCTCTTTTCATGTTTGTGTATACTCCCACTCCTGCCCGGTTTCCCTAGACTTCCAGAGTCCAGCACCTGAGGCTTTAACAGGTCTACTCTCTGCTACTTAGATCAGAATAATTTAAGTATCTTTGTCCTCAACTGAGAAGTCTGTTAAGTTTGGGAGCATGCAAGCCCAGTCCCCTTGTCTCAAGTTCCTCTGCAGGATCCGACGGAAGCCACATTCCCTGGAATTGCACCTGAGATCCTCTCCATCTCTCCCCTCTTTTCTTCCCTCCCTCACCAGTTTCCCCTGAGATCATGTCCTTAATAACCCAATCAGGAACCCTAATCCCTGGGGGGGGGGGGGGGGGGATGCAATAACAATAGAAAACAAAGCCTGGAATAAAGCAGGGACTTACATATTTCTTGCTATTTGCCTGGCACAAACAACCCCCTGAGGCAAGTATTATTATTACAGGTTAAAGAAAGATGCGGTGAGCGACAAGCCCAAGGCCACAAACCAAGGGAGGATATGGTATTAATACAAACATCAAAAATAGGCACAGATTAATAAAATGGCAGGTGGTGAACAAAGCAAAAAGATATCAACACTGAACAACAACAATAATGTTTACAGAGCCCAGCGTACATTGTCATTTGCCTCAGAAACCAAGTAAGTAAACAAAATAAACATAAAAAACAAAAGCCAGGATATGGGACAAATTTTCATCTTTCATAGCCCTGAGTAAATTGATATTCTTTAGAGTTGAACTGTGGTTGAAATTTCAAAGCCCCAGCTTCTTCACATAGAATAAGTGAAATCATACAGGGTTCTAAAATCCTCTACTGTGAAAAATACTTACTGAAATTTAGCAATTCCTTTAGTTTCGCCTCACATTTTTCCTTATGTTGAATTCAGTTAGAATGGCATTTAATACATTTTAGTGTGAGAATATATATTTTATATCATTACTGCTACTGCTATTTTTTATGCATCAAAAGATGACTAGAATAGTGTTACCAAATGTTAACACTATTAAAAATTCTAAGTAGTGGGGTATTACATCATTTAGTGTGGCTCTTCCGGATTATTTTTTGGTATTGTTTTATTTATATAAATGATATAAATTATTTTTTAAATATATTTTATTGATTTTTTACAGAGAGGAAGGGAGAGGAATAGAGTCAGAAACATCAATGAGAGAGAAACATCGATCAGCTGCCTCCTTCTCTCTCTCTCTCTCTCTCTCTCTCTCTCTCTCTCTCCTGTTCTCGCATCATAATTTCCAATAGTGCTTTGATATCCCATTGAGTATTTATACAGTCATTGATTAAAATATTCCATCACTATTCAGCATCTATCTCTCACTTTCCCCTTTACATTTAATTATCATCATTAAAAAGTAAATCTTGCTCTAGCTAGTTTGGCTCAGTGGATAGAGGGTTGGCCTGAAAGCTCCTGGGTTCTATTCCAGGCAAGGGCACATGTCCAGGTTGTGGGCTCCATCCCCAACAGGGGGGCCGGAGAAGGCAGCCAATCAATGATTCTCTCTCATCATTGATGTTTCTCTCTCTCTCCTTCTCCCTCCCTTTCTGAAATCAATAAAAATATATTGATTTAAAATTGTTTTAAATCTTTTATGAATATATCCATCTTTCAGTGTAATTTTAAAGGTTAGATTACAAATGATAGCATTATTTAGATAAATTATATAAATATGTTTATGACTCTTGAAGACCATTGGCAGATTGTAGAAATAGGAACAATCCTTTGGAATACAGCCACAGGTGATAGTGATGAATAACTCTGTCAGGTTTTTGTTTTGTTTTTCCACCGTAAGAACTCTTGAGTGTTATAAATAGTGCTTTCATATTTGCTAATTAAGGGTAAAAAAGGTTAATTGCATTTCTTTGGTAACTAATAAAATGTAACTAATTAATTACTTCTCCTTCCTTCTTCCCTCCCTCCCTCCCCCAAGTCTGTTACTATTTGTATGCTGATATAGAGCATAGCATGGTAATGGAATTAATGTAAAAGTTGGTGTCAAAAAGACCCGGCCTTTAAATCTATTTTGCCTACTTGCTTGACTGATTTCTAGACTTCACAATAAAAAACATGTAAGTCCAGAGAAAGAATATTGTCATCCATTTTTTAAATGTCTGGCATTCAATTCAGTATCTGTCTCTAGCAGGGAGTCAATAAACGTTTGTTGATTTAAGCTGTGCCCTCAGGTACTTACCTCCCTGTGTTTCACTTTTCTGTGAAGGAAGCAGCAATGATGAGGAGTCTACAAGGCCACCTGGATAGGACCTCAAGCTTTTCTGGATTACTTGTTTATACCAATCATAGATTTTTCCTTTTTTCTCCTATGAATTATTTTCTAGTTCCTTTTGTATAAGATAATCATATACTATAGTTATCAAAACTCTGTTATTGACAAATATTTCACTTTTATATCCTTGCAGTAATTACACAGTAATACCTCTGTGTAACATTACAAATGTCAAAGGAAACTTCTGTTTAAAGGCTGATTGGTACAATATTCAAACTACAAATTCACTTGACAAAATGCCTACTTTACAAGCATTTAGTAAAAATAAAAACATGACTCAAGTTTCCGTTTATCTTTTATTCTCTCTCTCTTTTAGTTTAACCTCAGGGACAAGGACCTGAATTAAATAAACATAACCCTCTGTTCATGATGTGCTATTGTCATGGTCTGGTCAAGGCTGTGTTCTTACTTCATTTCTGTTCCATTCATAACACATATCTCCTCCACCCACCCACCCCAAGGACACCCACTCTGATGTATAAAATATGCGACCTTGAGCAGGTCCTCATTTTGCAGTTTTCTTTTATGTAAATATTTCACCCAGATTCTTATTGCCTATTCCTCAGAATACTTATCTTTTTTTATATTGTGAGTGGTATTTATCAATTATATAATTTTGGTAGATATTACTGGAATGCAAAAACACTTGTATTTTAATTGCTTTCTGTTTCTCAGCTTGTTAAGTGAACTTTTTCATTACATCTTACAGTTTAAAATTGACTACTCTGGATTTTCTAGGTAGAAAATCATGGAATCTACGAATATTTTTTTTCTATTTCACATTATTTTTAGTATTGCATCTACAAAAATTTCTACAATCACAAAAAAATAGCAATTATAATAATATGTTCTAGTTCTATTTTTATACTTTAAAGCAATATATTACAGTATACAGTAAAGGTTGAAAATAACAATAGTTTAGAATGAAAGCCTTTTTCTAGCTTTGTCTATTTTGAAATATGTTTCTTTGCAATGTTTACTGAATTTTAGCCAAGATCTTTGCTATTTTTGTATAATTATCATTATTTTCAAACTCACTATATATCAATTATAAATCATGTTCAATATTTTTTCATTTTTATGGATTTTTCTAGGAGAGCAGATAGGCTTTTGATAAAGTGAGCAACGAAAAGTTGCACACCTAAATCCCCTCAGATTTTCAACTGGAATATGAAACAAGAGAAAAACAGAAGCCCATTCCAACTTTCAAAAATATTACCACCCACTGAGGCCAGAGTAACAAAAAAGAAAGTGGCTCCACAACATCCTTACGTCCAGCACGTTAAGATGGTAACCGGATCGTGTGCACAACTGTCTGGGAAATGGAACTTCGGCAGCAGATGGCGCGCATCCCCATCAGTGACCCCTCTCTGAGAAGCTCTGCTCTCGCCAACTGGGATACATCATCTGTGATTATGCAAGTGCATAAGGTGCTGGCTACATCATCTCTGACATGTGTAAGGACACATTTAAAAATTCAGTCATTATTCAGCACTAAGTACAGTACTTTGTCAGATGTCTGCTGTAAATTCTGATAAAGGGTGAAAGTTGGACTCCATTCTCCGTGAATTTTAACCACAGACCTACACGATGAGACCTCACTGCTTAGACACCAGGATACCAGGAAGAAAACTGCTCTGAAACCTTCTGATGTTGCTTGACACTGGTCACCACTGCTAGTGGCAGTAAGCAGTTCAGACCTGTGCTGGCCCCAGTAGCCGTCACTACCACTTGAATCTCTCTGACATACAGCTCTCAACGTGAAAAAACAAGGGAGAATCATGACGTCATTTACTGAACTCCATATATCACATATTATAAATAATTTTTAAACTATGACTATCTTTCTTATATACATTTTTCTAAATTGCCCCGAGAAGCACATTTTTTCTTCCTTTTTATGTCCAATGATGCTGAGAGAAATACTACATAAGACAGAATCCTGCTCAGGGGAGAGGGCCATGGCAGTGGTGATGTGGCTCACTTTCAGTGGGGCCTCCATCCAGCCAAAGTCCGATCCAAGGGAACTCATCACCGTTATATCTACCTCCACCGTGTATCAGCCCTTACAGATTCTTTCTTTCCTTTCTTAGATCACCATGGCAATATCTTTAGCATTGCAGAGAACAGGATGTTTTGAATTGCCATTTGTGTCCTTTAAATTATCCTTAGTATATTTTTCTAAATGACTGCTACAGAGAGAAAAGAAGTCATATTGTTTGTGCTTCTCCAAACTTAATTTGATCTTCAATTTTATCTTGCAGAAAAATGCATTCTTTTAAATCATGTGATAATTCAGTTTACCCTAGCAAATTACATGACAACTCAAAAAGGCAGATTGTATTTAAATGTAACTATTTCTTCAGCATTTTCCCTCTCTTTGGTATTAGAATAAAAGTATCATTACTGAATCACATGGCCTCATTTTTGTAGTTATTATAAAACTAAAATAGCGATATGGATATAGTAAAACAAAAATATACATACGGATATATATGTGTGTGTGTATATATATATATGTATGTATATGTATTTGTGTGGGTATATAAATACATACATACAAATATATACCTGTGTGCATGTATATCTTTTAGTTGGATATGCACACATATGTTTACCATTGAATATAGAGGAATGCAGACAGGAGAAAACCGAAAGGCTAGGAAAGTAGATATATCTCAGCTGTACAAACAGAAATGGGAAGACAGAAGCATTTTTAATAATAAATATTTGGACGTATAAACACAAACCATGGGGTTGGTACTCTTTTGACCTATGCTTGCTCATCGTAGATGCACCTTTTATTGGCTCTGAGGTTGTAGAATGGAGGTGTGTGTGTAAGAACCACTTCAGCACTGTCAGAACAGCCGTTGAAAATTGGGAACTTATTACAGAAAATGGAAAGTTTTTACCTGAGACATATTGACCCAGAGATTCAAGGAAAAAAATATGAAAGAGTCAAGGACAAGTACTGAGGACCAAATTATCAAGGTTTGGGGCAGAAGTACAGAAAGCAGGCTCACCAGAGATCTGTAATTGCTCATGGAGACAGAAACCACCACGTGCTGCTCCAAAAAAAGAGCGACTACATCTTTCCCCTCTTAACCTCCTGGCCCCAATTTCATTCTTCTTTCCTTTTTGTCTCCTTCTGAAGTGTGAAGAGGGCTCTTTTGTTTGTCCTCGGTGTGGTCTCACAGACATGGTGATGCAGAGAGGCAGCTAGCCAGCAAAACGTGAAATGTTGATAAACAAAGTAATCTGCCTCCCACTGGTGGAGGGAAGGTGGGGGCAGTGGTTTGAGGATGAGGAGTTATAAACCAGTGAGACACTAAAGTACTACACAGCTTCCAGGCTCCTAAGGACAATATAGAAGCATAGATCTTCATGGTTAAATTTAAGGGCCAATAGCAGTAACTATGTAATTCCGTGTTCTTGGTTTGCTTCTCCTCGTGTTTTATCATTTGTTTAATCCTTATTTTCTTCTATTTTAAATTATACGGGTATCTTTTCATTTTAAACTACATTAATTCATTTGAAAAGTAGTTCAGGAAATGGTATGAATATAAGAACATGATTTATTTCTATTGCTCCCCTCAACTCCTACCATATTTATTTTGAACCAAAAAGTCCCACAGGTAAGTTTTTCCTTTATTGGTCTATTATGTTTTCCCCCTTCTACTTTCATTAATAAATATAGTTAAAGAATAAAGGTAAGCAGTTATTTCTTATATTTCATCAAATATGAGTCTTATATGGGCATTCATATACAGGATGGGACAAAAGTAGGTCGACAGTTGTTCATATGAAAAATGTTACAATAATCTATCTTATATAATAAAGAGGTAGTATGCAAATTAACCCTCATTCCCTCACAAGATGGCTGCCCACAACCAGGCCAGCAGGGGGGTTAGTGAGGGACGACCAAATGACTGAACAAGCAGGCTGTGTGGGGCAACCAGGACAGAGGAGGGTTAGTGAGGGATGACCAAATGACTGAACAAGCAGGCTGCGTGAGGTGACCAGGCTGGCAGGCGGGGGGCAGCTAGCAGCAACCAGGCCAGCAGGGAGGACACAGTTGGGGGCTACCTGGCCAGAAGAGGGGCCAGTTAGAGGCGATCAGGCCTGGCACGTGAGGCAGTGAGGGGCGATTAGGACAGTGGGGGGGCAGTTAGGGGTGACCAGGCAGGCAGGCAGGTGAGTGATTAGGAGTCAGCAGTCCAGGATTGTGAGAGGGATGTCCGACTGCTGGTTTAGGCCCAGGGATCGGGCCTAAACCAGCAGTCGGACATTCCCCAAGGAGTCCCAGATTGGAAAGGGTGCAGGCTGGGCTGAGGGGACCCTCCCTTGCATGAATTTCATGCACCGAACCCCTAGTCTATGCAATAAAAGCCTAAGTGACCATTATGGCAGAACAACCAGAATGACTGGTTGCTATGATGCACACTGACCACCAGGGGGCAGACACTCAATGCAGGAGCTGCCCCCTGGTGGTCAGTGCACTTCCAGAGGGTGAGCGCTGCTCAGCCAGAGGCTGGACTCACAGCTGGCAAGCCCTGAGGAGCAGTGAGCAGGTGGGTGGTAAGGAGCAAGGCATCCCAGACTGCAAGAGGGATGTCGTATGGGTCCTAGCCTGCGGAAGAGGGTGCAGGTCCGGCTGAGAGACCCTCATCCAGTACACGAATTTCGTGTACTGGGTCTCTAGTTAATAAATAATAATCTAATCTAATAAAAGACAAATAGGGTAATTAACAGTACCTCTGACACACTTCCCATTGGCTAATCAGGACGATATGCAAATTAACTGCCAACCAAGATGGCGGCTGGAAGCCAGGCAGCTGAAACGAGCAGGAGGTTTGCTTGCTCCAGTGATGGAGGAAGCCAACGCTCCCCACCTGCCACGGCCGGGCTCTGAGCTGCACTCTAAGCAACAATGTTGCAATTATAGAAGCTAAACAAACCACAGATACCTGCTTTCAGCAGCGAAGGCCTCAGAGCTGGAGCTGCAACAGTGTTTCAATTATAGAAGCCAAACAAACCAGATACCTGCTTTCAGCAGCTGAAGCCTCAGAGCTGCAGCCGGGTCTCAGAGCTAAAGCCGGCTCTCAGCTCCAGTAACAGCCATAGCAGGTAAATAAATCCCAGAATAAAAAGAAAAAAAGAAAAAAAGGACAGGTTGGAAGCTTCAGTTGCCCGCCAGCCTGAAAACAGCCCTCAGCCCCTCACTCAGACTGGCCAGGCACCCCAGTGGGGACCCCCACCCTGAAGGGGGTGTGACCAGCTGCAAACAGCCATCAGCCTCTCATCCAGGCTGGCCAGGCACCCAAGCAGGACCCCCACCCTGATCCGGGACACCCTTCAGGGCAAACCAGCCGGTCCCCACCCATGCACCAGGCCTCTATCCTATATAGTAAAAGGGTAATATGCAAACTGACCCTAACAGCAGAAAGACTGGGAATGACTGGTCTCTATGACACACACTGACCTCCAGGGGGCAGACGCTCAATGCAGGAGCTGTCCCCTGGTGGTCAGGGAGCTCTCACGTGGGAGGAGCTTTGCTCAGCCACAAGCCAGGCTGATTGCTGCCAGTACAGCGGTGGTGGTGGGAGCCTCTCCTGCCTCCTCAGCAGTGCTAAGGATGTCCGACTGCAGTTTAGGCCTGCTCCCTGCTGGCAAGTGGACATCCCCCGAGGGCTGCCGGGCTGCCAGAGGGATGTCTGATTGCCATCTTAGGCCCAATCCCCCAGGGAGCAGGCCTAAGCCAGCAAGTGGTCATCCCCTGAGGGGTCCCAGACTATGAGAGGGCACAGGCCGGGCTGAGGGACCCACCCCCCCCCCCCCCCCGAGTGCACAAATTTTTGTGCACCCGGCCTCTAGTACAAAAATAAAGTCTGTTTCACATACTCACAACTATAAACCTACTTTTGCTCCATCCTGTATATTCTTTCTAAAACTCACAGCAACTCTGTGAATGGCAGTTACTATTTCTGTTTAATTTATAACAACACAAGGAGGAAGGAACAGTAGGTGCTGGGTCTGTAAATAGTACATGTGAGGACACTGAGGCGGAAATGAACAAAGCTCATGCTCGTCCTGATTCCCTGAGGGAGTGAAGTGCAAATCCCACAACCCACTTCAGTGAAGAATTACTCTTCTGAGATCTTCCATCCCAGGAATTCGCCTGTGAGGACACATGTGTGAAATTCTAAGAAATGTACAACCTTGCATTCAGCCTCAGTTATGGTGAAAAAAATTCAAGAATTAACCTAAAATGTTCATCAACCAATAACTGGTCAAATAAATTATGGTTTATCTATACATGGAACACTATAAAGCTTAAAATTTTTTTTAAAAAAAAATATATATATTACATATATAAAATCTCTAAGGGATACTAAACTGAAAAAAAGCAAAAAATGAAATTGTATACAGAGTGTGATCTAGTGTGATGATAACACTATAATTCAAGTAATATGTGACATAATATTAATATAAAGGTTATTTTGGTATCTTCCCATAATATCTATGATTATCTATGATATATCACACATACACACACACATACACTCACACACTCTTAGAAAGGATACCAAAAATAAAAAGCCTGTAACAGTGATTTTTGAGGAAAGCAGGTTAGAATACTAATACAGATAAGTTTATTTTTGTTTCATAACTTTGTGTAATCTGAATGTTTTGCCATATTCATACATTATTTTTATACTAAAAGAAGTTTGTTTGTTTTTTCCGGGATGTTGGATAATGGATTACTCCATTAATCAGACTTTTTTGTATATAATGTGTGCAAAGTAAATATTATTTTAAATTAAAGGTAATAGCAAGATGAATGAAAATAAAGCACTTATTTAACAACCCTAAAGGGGAGAAAAGTTAAGAACACACTTTGGAAGGAAACAGGAGAGAAAAAACACACGTAAGAGAAGCTGATACATATGGTTATCAAATGCTGAGACAATATGGAGAAGTTACTTAAAGACATTTTCAATAGTATTGCTCAGAGCTGAAGGGCTGAATAACAGGTAAACAAGAGCCATGATCAGAGAAGGAAAAAGATCCTTGGCCAAGCAGGTTAAATGGCATCCCAGATTAGCAGCTGTCTTACCTGTTCCGGCTGCTATAACAAAATACCACCTACTAGGTCACCCACAAACAACACAAATTTACTTTTCACAATTCTGGAGGGTGGAAGTCCAAGGTCAGGGTCCTAGCAGGGTTGGGTGAGTTTCTCCTGCATTGCAAACTTAGCCATCCTCCCGTGGAGAAGGGGCTGGGGAGCTCTCTGGGAGCTCTTCTTGTAAGAACACGAATCCCCTTCTTGAAGGCTCTGCCCTCGGGACCTAATCCTCCGAGTCCCCACCTCCTAATACCATCACCTTGGGAGTCAGGATTCAACATATGAATGTGAGGGGGACACATTCAGACCATAGAACTAGGGATTAAAGGGAAATGTTTACCAGTGTCCGGACAAAAACAACACGTATACAAAGTCTAGAGAAATCAGAAAGACACCGGCATCTAACCAGCAACAGAGAAAGCTAGCTAACAGCAAAGACTACCTTCAAAATTTTAACAGGATAAAAAATGATTTGTAACCTAGAATTCTCTACCCTGAGACCCTGCTGATTAAGAATGAATATGGACCAATACTATTTTATATGCACAAGTCATCACAAACATTTCTAGGAAGCCACTGAAGACCTGTTGCTACTGAAACTAGAGTAGGGAAACTACCAAAGAGAATAAACACATTGGCTCTGGAAAATAGGGTTCCTGTAACAGGAGAGCAGGAAAGCCACGTTCCTAGCAGGAGCTGGGAGGCTGTCCTGTGGGGCTGGCAGGAGAGAGCACCGCAAGAGGGCGGGCTTCAGGGGAAATGCAGATTATGTCATGATGGTCTGGCCATGTAGTCCAGCAGGGCTGAGAGACTACACAAACAGAAATCATGAAATGTATGAAAAAAAATAGAGGAAATCATCACACTGCAGGTAAAGCAGGGTGTTATATAAGAAAAGAAACATAATTTTAAAATATCATTTGGCATTATAATGAATAGTTACAAAGTCATAATAATATAAATCCTGAAAATTGATTTTTCTTAAAATGCACGAAACTGTTTGACACTTGAAATAATGGTTATATCGTACTCTGAAAACATATATGCATAATTACTGCAAAGCCCCACAAGTATTTTGCATGGCGTTATATTTCAAATTTGCTAGTGAGCTTGATATGAAATCCAATTTTTAAAAAACAGATAAATTTTATGATATTTCTGTTGCAGCAGTTTAATAAGACCAGATATTCTGAAACACCTTTTCTCTTCAAAACACCTACCTGCTGTCTAATTAGAGCTAACATGCTTCAAAAAGCCCTGCAGAGCTCACAAAACAGTAAGGCGAGTCCTCCAGGAGTGACACCACCAGCAGCACCAGCTCACAAAACAGAACAACAGAACTTGGAGCTGAAACTAGAAAGAAAGCCCCACACAGAAGCCAAGGCCTGCTTTGACATGTGCCCAACCCAGAACCTCCAGCTGGCTGAAGATCAGCGCCCTGGGGAGAGGATGCAGACCCGACAAGTCTGGGAGCCAAACCGGACAGACCTCCGCGTTGAGACAGTCATTCAAAACCACTGAATCTTGATTAAAAGTAGAAACATTTGCATGCTGACCACACCAAATGAAAGAAACAGCTTGTTGGACTTTGATGGGAAAAACAATATCATCTTCCCTATAATTTTTATCCATAGCTTTTCTCTCATGAGGTCCTGGGATTTGAATTACACAACACTTTGTAACATCTAGTAAATCCAGGAAACCAAATGAAAATGTTTTTCTCCAGATTAGTAGAGCTCTCTTGTCTTGGCAGAAACAAAGAGGAATCATCTCAATGAAGGCCCTGGGGATTCTTAAAATTAAAGTTCTACCAAATCGCTCATAATTAAATCTAGGAAACAGATGCGGAAATGCAATACCCTCCTCAACACACCATAGCCTGCAGAATATTACACATAATGCAGATACCGAAAATATAAGAAACAATGTACAACATAAGTGTGTTTAAGTGTTTAAAGAAATAATGGAAGAGATTGAAAACCATATAAAGAAAGGAGACCATGAGAAATGTTTTAAAAGGATCCAAAATTTAAAAGGATATAATCACCAAATCTTAAAATTCATCTGATGTCTTTAAATGATAGCTAATGCATAGCTGTAGAGAATATCAGCACACTACCAGAGGAATAAGAAGATATTATTCATAATGAAACTTTAAAAAAAAGCAAAACTATGAAAGAGAAATCAGATGAAACCAATGACCAGAGAAGTCCTAGCAGCATTTAACTGGAAATCCACATAGAATAAAGAGAGCCAAACTAATATTTTAATGCTGCAAATTTTCCAGAATCGATTAAAAAGCAATTTTCAGACACAAGAAGCACAACAAATTTAAAAATCTACTTCCAGCCACAGCATAATAAATTGCAGGCCGTGAAAATAAAGGAGAAGACATTAAACCACCAGAACTTCTCATCATCGGCAATGGAAGCTGAAGAACTGGATGACCTCCTTGCTCTGGTATATCTGTGAGGAAACTGAAACCGCAGTCCTGCCCCATCATCTAGTCTACCAGATCCCTCCAACACCCCTCCTCCGCTACCTCTAAACCTCTCCATCCTTCCCTGTGCCTTCCTATTTTCCAGCTGAGGCCTTTTATCATGGCATAGATACAAGGTAGAGCAATTTCCTGTTTATTTCATACCTCATGCAGATCGCCTGCTGGGTTTTGGGCTTGGATTTAATGCTTTCATGGTGTTTGAAAGCCAAAATTTCTTCAAATAATTTTTGTTAATCCCTAGGTATTTACCTTTACAGCTTTCTTTCCTCTCATCTGGCTTCCTGTGTCATAATTTTTTTATGCCTTATATCAAGTTAGATACAGATTGTCTCTTCACACTCAATTTCCCTAAAAATAGCCACTTTCATAAAAAATAAAAATAGGAATGAAACTTGGTACTAAAATATTTTATGGGGTAAAAGAATTGGAGAATCTTTGATTAGTACCTAGTCAGAAGTCACTTTCAACAAAAGGTAGCCTGGATTGTCACCCACTGGCTCTGGGTGAGCCTCTATAGCAGTGATGGCGAACCTTTTGAGCTCGGCGTGTCAGCATTTTGAAAAACCCCAACTTAACTCTGGTGCCGTGTCACATATAGAAATTTTTTGATATTTGCAACCATAGTAAAACAAAGACTTATATTTTTGATATTATTTTATATATTTAAATGCCATTTAACAAAGAAAAATCAACCAAAAAAATGAGTTCGCGTGTCACCTCTGACACGCGTTTAATAGGTTCGCCATCACTGTTCTATAGGAAAGGCTGAAATGAAAGCAGGGACCAAGAATATATTCCTATTGAAAGTATGGGGAGCATGGAAGTCACATCAAGGCTTAAACCTGGACCTGGAAATGCTGTCCCCTGCTGTGTGTGCCCTGCCCCCTCCTAGAAGCATCCTATAAAAGGCTAATATGCAAATTGTCCCCTCGACTGGGAGTTCGACCAGGGGATGGGGCAGGCCAATCCCCCACCAGCCCCACCCCTGATCAGCCCTCCCCACCCCAATTGAGGGCAGGGCCAGACAGCCAACCTCCCATGTCCTCTCCCTCACTCCGCCCGATTGGCCCTGATCAGGGCAGGCCAGCCGGACCTCACCTGTGCATGAATTCGTGCACCGGGCCTCTAGTAAGGAAATAAACAGAGAGGAATTATGTGGGCATACACTAGACCAGCGGTTCTCAACCTGTGGGTCGCAACCCCTTTGACGGTCAAACGACCCTTTCACAGGGGTCGCCTAAGACCATCCTGCATATCAGATATTTACATTACGATTCATAACAGTAGCAACATTACAGTTATGAGGTAGAAACGGAAATAATTTTATGGTTGGTCACAACGTGAGGAACTGTATTTAAAGGGCCAGAAGGTTGAGAACCACTGGGCTAGACAAAGAAAGGCCTGACTAAGGTACTTTGAAGCCTTTAAAGTGAAAAACTTCCTGCTTCCCAGAAGGCCAGGTGATAAAGGAATAATGACAAGTTTAACTTATAAACTCACAGGTTACTTGCTATGTGAGAGTCTCATCACATTCTTCAACTTCTCCTAAATCAGTTTTCTCATCTGTAAAATTGTATCTGGGGAGATTTTCTTGAAGATAAATTATATAAATTATAAAAAATATATCTCTAGCCTTGACAAACATTATCAACCTTCACTGTTCTCCAACATTTTTTCCAAGTCTTCACAAGTTTGACACACCAATCTGCTACCTTATCATTATCAGTTCCTTACATTTTGCTTTATTTCCTGGACCCTGATGGTCTTCAGGGATTTGTGGATGTGTTTCCTACCTAAGCACTTCAAGTGCAAGTAATCAGTGCTGGCTGTGACCATGTCCCTAACGGGGTACCAGACAGCAGATTCTGCAAAGAGAGTGGCTGCTGAGGACTGCAACAAGGACTAACATTTCTGTTGATATCAGGAAAGGGTGGGATCAAAGTGGAAAGACAAAAAAATCAATGTGAAAGTTATGTAGAACCTTAAAGAATTAAATAAAGAGATGAGGGAAACACCCACTACATCTCTCTATCCCAACCATGTCTCTTTGTTCTTTACCAAGAGGAGACATCGGGATATTATTTCGCTCCCCATATAGAAGATGATGGAGCTGAAGAACTAATCTCAGAGATCTGACTTTGAATACTAGACATTATCAGAGGAGGAGAAAGAGTAACTAGCTCAAGATTGATAAGCACCTACATAGTTGAGGATATTTCTTCTTGATTTAATAGGAAAAAAATCTAAAATAAATAAGATTCACTGGGTTGTATCTATAATTAACAGAAGAAAAAAATGATCACAAAGATATAGTCCTTGTCAGTCAAGACAGACCAGTTATGCTGAAGTAACAAAGCAACTCCCAGACCTGGACATAGAACATTTGAATGTTGCTCATTCTGCAGGTCCATGGAAGACTATTTGGGGAAAGGCAGGTGCTGCCTTTGTGAGTCCCTCAGGGACTCTGCCTGAGGAGGATTCCATTAACAATGAGGTGAGCTGCACGTGCTTCCATAGCTCTCACCGGAGATGCCATGTCACTTTCACTCACTTCTTGTTGGCAAAAGCACATTACATGGTCAAGTCTAAATTAAAAAGGGGCAGAAAAGTACAATCCTATGAAGTGCCTAGAAAAAAAAATGTAGAAACAGGATATTTGTGATAGCCCTCATGACTGCCATAGTATGCCATTAAAGCATAAACAACATAAATAAATAAATAAACAAACAAGCTACTAAGGAGAAATATCATGCTACTTGGAAGTAAATTAAAAATAAAATTACATAAGAAATTCTGAGATAGAAAGGCACATTTCAAGAATTGCCTATGCAGCCATACTAATACATATAAAAGCAAAAGAACAAAAGTTCAGATATGGCCGAAACCGGTTTGGCTCAGTGGATAGAGCGTCGGCCTGCAGACTGAAGGGTCCCAGGTTTGATTCTGGTCAAGGGCATGTACCTGGGTTACGGGTACATTCCCAGTGGGAGATGTGCAGGAGGCAGCTGGTCGATGTTTCTCTCTCATCAATGTTTCTAACTTTCTATCTCTCTCCCTTCCTCTCTGTAAAAAATCAATAAAATATATTTAAAAAAAAATAAAAATAAATTTCAAAAAAAAAAAAAAAGTTCAGATGTGTCTTTGCATAGTTATAACATATGTCCTTTCCCCAAATTTGCTTAAGGGAATACCTCCAGGTATAAAAGGCTGAATTTCAGAAAGAGATTTTTAAACAGGGATGTTGTTGTTGAAATTGGATGCTGACAAATCCATTTAGGAAGAGACCAGTAAATAAGAACAGGGAAAGCAATAACTGCAGCTGGTTAGAATTATCTAAATGTTGAAACAAACACAATACCAAAAAACACACTATAGCCCTAGCTGGTCTGGCTCAGTAGAAAGAGAGCCGGCCTGAAGACTGAAGGGTCCTGGGTTTGATTCTGGTCAAAGGCACATGCTCAGGTTGCAGGCTCAATCCCCAGTGTGTGACGTGCAGGAGGCAGCCAATCAATGATTCTCTCTCATCATTGATGTTTCTATTTCTCTCTCCCTCTCTCTTCCTCTCTAAAATCAATTAAAATAATAATAATAAAGAAAAAATACACACTATAAAAGCCCACAGCAAAGCTTCCATAGTTCCAATCTGATTAATAGGAGGGTGGGGGGACGGAAAAGATAAAACCATAAAATATAGCACTCTATTTCCTATATAACCAATCCATGGCCATTGTGGCTATTCAAGTTATATAAAGGATTAGTAACAGCTCAAGAAGTTTACTAATAAACTCCACAGATAAGTATAATTAACTAGAAGCCCATTGCAAGAAGATTCCTGCAAGAATAGGGCTTCCTCGGGCCTATCCCTGCAAGAATAGGGCTTCCTGAGACCTCAGCGAAGCAGAGAAGGGAGCGAAGCCCACCAAGGCGGGCTTCGCTCCCTTCTCCGCTGCCTCACTCCCTCCCTTCGCCGCTTAGCCCTCGACTCCCTCCCTTCTCTGCCACCTGGGTTTTCTCCCTTCTCCGCGGCTTTGCTCCCTCGCCAGGTCATGGATCCAAGGCCCTGATCCCCTGGGCAGCGTCGGGCACTACCGGCTCCACCTCGCCAGGTCAGGGATCTGGGGCCCGGGTCCCACGGGCAGCATTGCACACTGTCGGTATGCAAATTAGCCGCCATCTTTGTTGGCTGTTAATTTGTGTATTGCGCTGATTAGCCCATGGGGGCGTAGCGAAGGTATGGTCAATTACCATGTTTGTCTATTATTAGATAGGCTGTTATAAATTGACTAGAGGCCCGGTGCACAAAAATTTGTGCACTCGGGGGGGAAGAGGGGGTCCCTCAGCCAGGCCTGTGCCCTCTCGCAGTCTGGGACCCCTCGGGAGATAACAACCTGCTGGCTTAGGCCTGCTCCTGAGTGGCAGAGGGCAAGCCCAATCCCTAGGTGCAGCCCCTGGTCGGGCTCAGAGCAGGGCTGATTGGGGAGTTGGGGCGCCGCCCCCTGTCATGCACAGAGCAGGGCGGATTGGGAGGTTGCGATGCGACCCTCAGTCACACTCAGGGTAGGGCTGATTGGGGGGTTGGGGCACCGCCCCCTGTCACACTCAAGGCAGGTTCAATGGGGAGGTTGCAGCACCACCCCCTGTGATGCACAGAGCAGGGCCAATCAGGGGGTTGGGGCGCTGCCCCCTGTCACTCACAGAGCAGGGCCAATCAGGGGGTTGGGGCACTGCCCCCTGTCACTCACAGAGCAGGGCCAATCAGGGGGTTGGGGCACTGCCCCCCCCCCCCATCATGCACAGAGCAGGGCCCATCAGGGGGTTGGGGAGCTCCCCCCTGTCACGCACAGAGCAGGGCCCATCAGGGGGTTGGGGCACCACCCCCTGTCACACACAGAGCAGGGCCGATCAGGGGGTTGGGACGCCACACCCTGTCACACACAGAGCCGCAGGGCGATCAGGGGGTTTGGGCGCTGCCCCCTGTCATGCTGATCTGGTGCCAGGAGGCCTCGTGGCTCCGCTGATCCCTGTGCTGGGAGGCATATTACCCTTTTACTATATAGGATAGAGGCCTGGGGGCCGGCTGGTTTGCCCTGAAGGGTGTCCTGGATCAGGGTGGGGGTCCCCACTGGGGTGCCTGGCCAGCCTGGGTGAGGGGATGATGGCTATTTGCAGCTGGTCACACACCCTTCAGGGTGGGGGTCCCCACTGGGGTGCCTGGCCAGTCTGGGTGAGGGGCTGAGGACTGCTTTCAGGCTAGGGGTTTTGACTGAAGCTCCCAACCACTCCTTTTTTTCTTTTTTTTTTTTTCTTCTGGGCCAGCTTTAGCTCTGGCTCTAGCTCTGAGGCTTCCCCTGCTGGTTTGTTTGCCCTTCTATAATCCAAACAATGTATAACTTCAGCTCTGAGATCCCAGCCGGCTATATTTGTTAGAATGTTTCAAACTGCCAGCTCAGAGTCCGGCAAGTCAGGCGGGGAACGTTGGAGTCTGCAGTCACTGGAGCAAGCAAGCCTCACGTTCGCTTCCAGCTGCCTGGCTGCCGGCCGCCATCTTGGCTGACAGTTAATTTGCATAAGGATACGCTGATTAGCCAATCGGAAGGGTAGCGGTCGTACGCCAATTACCATTTTTCTCTTTTATTAGTGTAGATTTAATTTCTAAATTTGAAAAATCGTGTTTAATTCAATATAAGACAACCTGGTGCCAGTGCCTTACATAAAGTGTCCCTAGTGTTCAGCACAATTCTTGGTAATGTCACGGCATTTAACATGCATACTTCTTAAATGTAGAGATGCATAAAAGGCAAGTTACAAAAAGTTGAAAAGCAGGATATAGACCAAGTGTATGATAGCCAAAAATAAAATGATATAGCTCAATTTTTCTATATACAAAAGACATTCTTAAAAATTCAAAGGTTAGAACAAAACAGTGGACAAAACTATCTACCTGATGTTAATATTTCCACCATTGTTTGTCTCCTTCCCATATTTAAATCAGTAAAATTTAAGGGAAATACCATAAAGTGAAATAAGTAGCAGACTTACATAAAAATGAAAGTGACAGGCAGACATGACAATACTGAATCTATTCATATTCAAGAAGTAGCAAGCTGTTCTAATACATAAAGCAAAAATTATTTCACAAACACTCAAAGGAATGAAAAAAACAATTGTGGTAATGTTTTAATTCACTGTTATATGGTAGTTAAAATTGGAAAAAAAGCAAAGACATAATAAATCAGAAATATATAAATTATGAAATCTAATTCCCTCTGTTTCCTCTTCCATTTCATTATTTTTCTTTAGATCAGCTGAACTTAATAGTGTCAGCATCCTATTCATATACGGCAGAAATCTCAAAATGCAAAATGTATGTTCTTGGATATGCCCATTGAAATAATTTCGACATTATTTAATCAACATTTGACTCCTCTTACAATTCAAGTGTTAATTAACCAAGTGTCTTATATTCATGATTCATTCTGATTTTTATAATGTATTTATTACATTATTTGATTAGGATCTTGAACTGAATTGATTTTTTAGAGAGAAAAAAAGAAGACTTTGTGGTTCTATACTTTCAAGAAGATAAGTGTATTTGCAGAATAAGTAGTTAGGGAGCCAAAGAGCATTAAGGTACTTGATGTCCCATTGTCTTAAATAGCTTTGTTGTTTTGTGATTAAAGAGCCAGATACTGCATTTGATCTTAGTAAATTTTCTCTAGCTTAAATATGTTAGATTCAAATTTCTCATGTGTGAATAAAGGAACTAATGTACTGTAAATAAATGAATATAAAGTAGGTTGTTGGAATCCATAATGAGAGATGAAATTAAGGACATATTCTGCCTCTTAGCAGTAAAATGAGTTCTAGTCAATTGGATTATTTTTCAGTAAAAGTTTTACAAAAGTCTAAATTATAAACACAAAGTAAACCAAATTAGAAATCATGTGCAAAATATAAATGCAAAATTCTTTTGCAAAACTAAACTAATGTTTGATTGAAAACATGAGCATGGGGGTTTGGGATTAATTCCTTTAAGTGTCATGAAATGAATGGTAATACATGCTTTTATTTCAGTGAAAATTTGTTTTTATGATTACTAGAAATGTTTAGAACCCAACCATATCTTAACAATTATAAGGTCTAATTCCCCCTTTTTCATATGGAGACAGTCACCTGGAGAAGTTACCTGCCCCGGGTCCACCCAGCCAGCACAAAGATTAAAGCCAAACTTTACATCCAACCCCTTTCTTTCCAGAAATCCACAGGTCATTGTCCTCCTTTATGATCTGACTCCTGAATCATATTTCGGTGAATATATTTTACAACTATCTTTGGAAATATCCAAACTGTGTTTTATCAGAAAATGCTATGGGGACTATTCACAAAGAAATGGAGACCAGGGTGTTAGCACTGGGACTTGCAAAGCCTGAAGAAAGGGTGGCTGGAGAGGAATAAAGAGTCAACCTCGAGCAGAAGACAATGAAGGAAGGCCATGCCGGGAGCACCCTGTGAGCAGCTAAGAAGGAAGAACTTTATAACACCCCGATCAGAACACGACAGGCTTCAGAGCCAGGAATTCATCAAGGAAAATGCACACGATATTTTCGATGCGAAGGTGAAATAGGGCAGAAGACTGTGCTGCCTGCCAAACTGTAAAGGGAATATTGCACAAAAGCGCTTTGCAGATGAAAGAAGCTGCAGGTGTCGCTGATGGCTGCGGGATGTGGCCATGCCCTAGAAAGGTATGTGATTACAAGTATCATAAGCAGTTAGAAGTGACCTGACTATGGGATGGTATCTGCATGCAGGCAGGATTATTTTATGATTAGGATCATTGAAATGGATAACAAATTTGTCCTCATTGTTAGGAGTTTTGTCTTGCATTGTGTGAGTTTGAGGTGAGGGCTGAAGAGATGTGTCTGATTCTGTGAGATCACCGTAAATCATTCAAAGACACAGGTTCTCCCCATCAAGTGAGGGACTCGTTTACTGTCTAGTGATTTAACTGAAGGATGGTGAAGGTGACAGGAAGACAGGGAGGACTCCTATTGGCTGACCAAGCCTCCTTGAGAAACATGTCACTTAAGGTTCTGAAATTTTGATGTGGCTTTTATACGTTCTTGTTGGTTTGGGGAAAAGACTATGTTTCTGCTCTCATAGTGTCAGGAAGAAAGAAACAAAATAAAGATTCTCACAGAGACATACAATTAAACACAGAGAAAAGGCTACACAGAGCTATGTGGAGACCTAATGAATAAACACATACAGAGATGCAGAGAGAGAGAGAGAGAGAGAGATACACAATTACAGACATAAATACACAGACACACAATGGTCCAGAGACATAGAATAGTTACACAGAAGGACAAAGAGAAACAGAACGGGAGATTCAGAGACACATCACTCAGACATTCAGAAAAACTCAAATGTAAGACAGATATTCACTGAGAGAAACAGAGACTTACAAGCCATACACATGGAAAATTGTCCAGATTTTAACTTACAATAAAAACTAACAAAAATACATCTAAAATTGAGAGATAACTTTAAGATACACAAATGTTATTCTGGGTAAGGAATGTGTTGTTATAGTGTAACTTATAAGTTATAATTTCATATACTCATAGAATGTCTCAAATGCATTTTTTAAAAAATCTTTTCATTAAAACACAGACTTCTCTTTTTTAAAAAAATATTTTTATTAATTTCAGAGAAGAAGGGAGAGAGAGCGAGAGATAGAAACATCAGTGATGAGAGAGAATCATTGATTGGCTGCCTCCTGCACACTCCCTACTGGGGATTGAGCCCACAACCCGGACATGTGCCCTCGACTGGAATTGAACCTGGGACCCCTCAGTCTGAAGACCAATGCTCTATCCACTGAACCATACCAGTTAGGGCAAAAATTTTTCATAGTATCAGTGGGAAAAAGGAAGATGGCTCTAACAATAGGCTTATCAACTTATAAGCAAATGTCAAAAAATTATTTTAAAATATATATTTATTATTTTATATATATGTATTTATGTATATATAGTATTGCACTGTTTTTATATATGTATAAAACATAAGTGTAATGCTTAGAAAATAACTTACATATAAAAAAGCCTGAGAATTAAAACTTACCTCTCACAAATCTGGACATAGATTTGAAGTGATTTTGTAAAACTGAACAATTTTAAATCATCCATATAAGATTCAAATGATTCAAATATGTTACAAACAGGACATAACCATCTCAGGACTGATACTGTGGACTGGCCGGCTCCATCCCTATCCCGCCTCCCTTCTAGGGTCCTTTCTACCCAGAGCCTCCAGAGAAAGCAATGGCTTCCCAGACTCCTTCACAGCGAGGGTTGGGGTGAAATGGCTCCCACCAACCAAGTAAAGGCACAGAGACTTTGAAGTGGGAGAGAATTAGAGGTCCTCTCTGGCCTCTTTCTCTATGTTAGCTATTGGCAGATAAGGCTGTGGACACGAGGCTTTCTTGCTCAGCTGTCCAGCACCCAGTCTCCTGTTTCCCAGGTGATGTGGTGGTGGTGGCAGCAGCAGCAGAGGCAGCGGTAGACCCCTAATCCCAGCTCTCTACACAATGATATCACTCAGTATATTCATAAACTCAAACATTTAAAGGTGATTTCAGAGATAGTAGCTCCTATGATAGGTCCGTTCTTCAATGATCAGGAAATTATTCCTGGAGTCCCAAGCTAGAGTTTGCTTCTCTAGAAATTCTAACAATTTTATAACAAACTAGAGGCCCAGTCAACTGAGGGAGGGTCCTGCAGCTCAGCCTGCGCCCTTGCACAGTCCGGGAACCCTCAGGGGATGTCTGACTGCTGGCTTAGGCTGGGGATCAGGCCTAAGCCGGCAGTCAGACATCCCTCTCTCAGTCTGGGGCTCTCACAGTCCAGGACCCCTCGTTCTTTACCACCCGCCTACAGCTGAGGTGGGAGAGGCTCCCACCACCACTGCTGCATTCACCAGCCATGAGCCCAGCTTCTGGCTGAGCAGGGTTCCCCCTGTGGGAGCGCACTGACCACCAGGAGGCAGCTCCTGCATTGAGCATCTGCCCCCTAGTGGTCAGTGTGCATCAAAGCGACCAGTCGTTCCGCCAGTCGTTCTACCATTCAGTCAATTTGCATATTAGGGTTTTATTATATAGGATGCTGTCTTATTTCTATTTTCTGCATACAACATTGACAGAACATACCTATCAGAAGCAAGAAAAATTTACAGCAATGAAAATGTAGAAACCATGATAAAATAAGAATGCAGAAAATATTACATGAAATAACATAAAGTCAAATATAGGAGCAATGGTAATAAATAAAATTGGTTACTTCCTTCTTTTTAAAAAGAATGCACTCCTATGATGTGTCAAATTAATTTATGAATGTTGATGTGAAGCAGCTATGTCATTTGTACAATAATAAGTAAAAGTATCCTCGATAAATTAAAAACAGAATAAAAAGAAAGCTTTTTGCTTGCTTTCTAGAGTGGTTGTAGTGTGGCTATCAGAGAAAATACAATTCCAGTCAAAAAGCATTAAACAGAAAAACAATATTTTATAATGAAAATATGAGTCATGAACACTTCTATTTCAAAACACACTGATTTTTAAAAATTATGAGGCTCATGTTTTGTAAAAATTCTATTTCTTAAAATGCTATGATAAACCATGCCAAACGATTCAAAAGTTGCCATAAGATGAAGAGTTTCAATATTAATTAATAATCTATAAAGTCAGTCTTCTCTCTAATGCCATTTCCTGCTCAATAAAAGTACCCCTAATCATTGACTTAACTTTGTTCATTCAAAATAATATTCAAATATAATGCAAAGTGAAATCACTAAACCTTGAAAAAATGTAGCACTTATGAGTAGATTATAATAATGATGATTATATTTCTTTTAGACTATATTATATTTTGATACCTTGTAAATGCTCTATGGGGAATTCTCACTGCTTTTATAATCTGTTAACAATAGTTAAAAAGAATAATATTGGGAAACAACATAATATTTAACTACTTATTTTAGTCTTAATATTTTTACACCTTTCCCAAATGTTTACATAGCATTTTTATTACTTTCATATCAGATAATTTATGTTTTAAAAACCACACACAAAGGTTTAGCCCATCAGACATTATTATATGCATCAGAGTGACCTGAGTAACATTTTCAGCATTCTTTCCATAATTTAAACATGAAGATTACATTTTTCTGTTATATTATTATTGTCTTTGCTGCTTAATTTATTTCAACTTATCTCATATGGCTGTAGGATATCATTTCTGTGCCTTCCTCCTCAGAGAAAGAAGGATAAGATAGGTTAGTGGGCTTTACAAAAATGTTAAATAATGCAATTCTGCAACTCCATTTCTCCTTTGCCCTTTTAGTTACCTTTCTCTCAGGTTATAAAATGAAAAACTAGAACCCACCTTTCATAAAAGTAACTTCCATTGACCATCCAAACAGTTCAGACTGAAAGTTTAGTATTTAGCCCCTCTCTACATTCTCACCACACCGTTATTTTTTGTAACACTGAGTTTATCTTCTCTTAACAAGATCCAGCTACCACATCCCAGTGCCCTGGGGTCATTAAAGCCTCTTGAAAATTCAAGAGTGTCCTCTGGCATGTTGTAAGGATCACCCACAGGTGATGAGTGTACACAGTTCCCCAATCAGACACTCCTAGTCTGACTACCACTGCAGAGAGCTCACGGCACAATGTAATACTTTAGATCCCAGTTCATCTCACCCTGTCTTGGCATTTTAAATATTTCAGTATTGGTAGTAGTAGAGGAGTTGTAGTTAAGGGTAATTAATATTTATGTGTAGAATGGGGAGAACAGGAAGAGGCTAATCCTTGGAGAATTGTCAGTGAAGAATGTTAGCACGTTTAGGGCTGCAGATGTGTTGAGCCAAAAAGTTCCCAGGTGTTTACTTTTCATCTGTTTTTTTAAACAATCCACACCTGTTTTTCTTTTAAATCAAAGCCAGAATTATCAAGTAACATATTTCAAGATGGCTATTTTCTTCATTTTATGTTAAAAATCAGGGAGTTAAGTAGGATTTAACTAACCCCCAAACCAAAATACTTAGATGCCATTCAAACCATAATCAAAATACATATCAATTTTGCCAAATGTGGTAACGGTAGAAGTTCTCATATGGGCAGATCCCATCTGCCACCTCGGGTGGTACCTCTGCCATGCAGCAGGAGCCAAGAGAGCCAGATTCTAGTGAATAATCCAGGCATCCTGGAGATCGGGGGATACAGCGTGGCAGAAATCCCAGGGTACAGACTGCTTTGGTATTGTATGGGTATGATTGGTTTTGTCATTATTAGTTCATTTTTCTCTGGGAATTTTGGAAATGCCCAGACGAGGTTGGGAACAACTTGGCTAAAACAGAGTTCTCCAAAACATCATTTCACTAGAGTTCAATAGGAGCCGTCAGCCCAGCTAACTCCAGTCACCCCTCCCCTCTGCGGGCCACATTGGACACTGCAAAATATAGGCGCCTCTGAATCCTCGTCTCTATTCTGCTTGGGCCACCTTTCTGCATGCTCCTCCCACCCCTAAATGTCCCTTACTTTACATGTAATTGACTATAAGTAAACTTCACTCCTGTGGTCTATCAGATGACCCTCTCCTTTCTTTGACTTTCATGACAATAGTACACTTACTCACTACACTGATGTTGGCTTGGCCATGTGACTTGCTTTGGCCAACGGGATATGAGCAGTCAGTCCTAATGCAGCAGTCTTTGTTGCTGGCTTGTGTTCTCTTGCACCTCTGTTACTGCTGGGAGAACATGACTGGGTTAGCTTAGAGGTCTCAGGGAGGGTGACAGACATATAATACAGAGATATCCTAGATACATTGATTGAACCCAGCCCAGCCCAGATCAGCCAACCTCATCTACCACAGACACAGAAGTTAAATAAATGCTTACTATTGTATACGCTGAGATTTTGAAGTTCTTTGTTATGCAGTAATAACTACTTGATACATCTTCCCTGGACTCTTTATCATGTGGCCTTAAGTGCCACCTTCTTCTCCCCTCAAGGGGCTGGTCATTTTCCATTGGCTTATGTGCTGCAGGTCAAGAAGGTGCATGTGGAGCTCCTGAAGTCCTATGACAGTTCCAGGGAACTGACTTTTTTTCATCCTCTTTCAAAAATGCTTCTTCCTGCAAGTCTCATGATTTGTATTATATGCCTTGCCTCACACACAACCTACTACTGCTATTTACAGACTAGCTCGTTTTCCACTACTCCTCACAGCATTTGGTGTTTCAGTATTTATTTCTATCTCAACTCCCTACCATTGTCCTGGGGGACTTTCCTATCAAAAAGGGTGGCCCAGCTGAGTTCCTGACTTTCAATATCTTAAACTCATCTTTAGTGCCTAAGACAAAACAGACACACAATGAATGTGTCTTTTTCTTCTTCTCTCACAATGACCTTTCTTTTTCCTTTGCTTCGGCTGCCCAGTCCTCAATACTTAACCCCGTTGTCTGGATTCGCAAGATGAACTTCTCTGCTTCCAGACCCCTCATTTCTTTACTACCAATGACACCTGCTCTTCTGCGCCATCAAGAGCTCCTTGCTCTACACATTCTTCATCTGCCGCTGTCAGTCCGCTATGTGAGTTTCTCCCCTATGCATCCCAGAACAAAAGTTTAAACACTATAATGATCTCTGAATGAAATTCCCTTTGCCCTTTTTGCTTTCTGTCATGTCCATTGACCTTTCAGTTTCCCATCTCTATACCTGGATTAATACACACTCACCATCTTCCTCCAAGAAAGTATGGGTGAAAATCACACAGTCCCCCAAAAAGTAAAGTTTCTTATATCTCCTGAACCCTATCACCCTTCGAACATTCTGTTACTTACACTCACTCCATTGCTTCCCTCATTGCTCTCACCAGCATTTCTGAATGTTTCTCACACCCTCTGTTCCCTTTCCCACCCCTACGCTCTTCCATTTTAGAGATGACTTTACTACCCCTTCACAGAAAAATATAGGACATCTTTCAGGAGCTTCCCCATCTTCCAGTCCATCCCCTAATCACCAACTTCCCTTCCCACTAGACTCTAAGACTCTTAGAGCATCAATAGTGATTTATGTAGACTTTGTGTCTGTGGAGCCAAATGCAATGACTCCGCACCTGGACTTTCAATACATACTTGCCGGTTTCCTCTAAACTCAACAACATGCCTGTCCACCTTCATGTTTTATTCTGTCCAAGAATAGTTATTCTGCCTGTCATCTGGGTCTCATCCTCTTACATCTCCTCCAAAACTTGCTCCACCTCCTAAATCTTGCCTACTCTCCCCTTCCCACCATGAAAATAATCAATTTTTTTTTTTTACTTTAAAAATATAGCTTCCTTAACTCTTTATCTCTTTGTAGTCATCATCCTGACCTTCCTACCTCCCTTCATTGACAACATTTGGGAGGAGTAGCATAAGTATTATTCACTTCTCAACAGTTTAAATCCAGTCTTACCCTGTAAGAGTCCATGAAACCCTCTATGGTTAAACTCCTCAAAGGCTGCTTACTGGCTAACTACAAAGATTGCAGTTTATTCTTCCTCTTACTTCATCTCTCCGCAGCATCTTTACTCTTTTGGTCTAGAAAATTCCCTTTGCTCAGCATAATTATTTCTGTTTATTTTCCCTCATACAGATCTAATCATTAATGTGGGTTCCCTGGCAGGGTTTTCTCCTCTGATCTCCAAGACCCATTAATGGACATCTCCAGGATTCTGTCCAGGGCTTTTATTTTATTTTATTTTATTTTTTTCATTCTAACAGCATACACTCTTCCTTGGTGATATTATCTATACACATGGTTTTAATCACCATGACATGTTGACAATTCTCAAATAATTACTTCCAATTCTGCATTCTCCTAACCGAATTCAATTCACTTGTTCAGTAGAAACATTAACTAAGCATTTCGCAGAGTAAACACATTATTTTTATCATCAAACCTTATTAGTGGCTTTAATTAAGATAGTGCCTGATTTACAACTCTTAGTAGGAGGGTTCTAATCAGGTCCTGACCAGATTGACTTCCCACAGCAGTCAGAGACAAGAAATAGGACAGATTGCCTCCACCAGAATAGAGTGCAGGGTCATGTAAAAGAATACCAGAGATTTTAGAAATCAATAAGAAAATGCATTATGATAGAAAAAAATAGGCAAAGAACATTTCATATATGGAAAGAGACAAATGGCCTCTACACATGAAAAACAGAATCTCCAACAAGCAAAGAAACGAAAGACAGAAACAACTTTGATGTATTTATTTGTTTATTGAACTGGGAAAAATTTAAACTTATAATATAATTCAATGTGGGTGAGGTGGCAGAGAAATGGACAGCCTGAAACTTTGCAAGTAGGAGTGTAAATTGACAAAATATTTCAACTTCCTTTTTGCTTCTCTCCTCAGTAAATCTGACTCTTTCCTCACTATCGCCTTTGCCACAGTTCTAATTCAGACTCATTATTATTCCCATAAACTGCTACCATCACCTCTTTGCTATCCTTCCTCCTTCCAGCCTTCTTCTCCTAAAGTCTATCCTGTACTGCACTCTGAAACACTCTTTCTAAAATGTAGGTCATGTCAGGTAGATCCTGTGCAGAAATTCCCCTTTAGAGGTTCCCCATTGTCTCCAATCCAAAGCCAGTTTCCTTATTATGACACTAGAGCCCCGGTGCATGAAATTCATGCATGGGGGTAGGAGGGTCCCCTCAGCCCAGCCTGCATCCTCTCCAATCTGGGACCCCTCAGGGGATGTTTGACTGCTGGAATCGGGCCTAAACCAGCAGTTGGACATCCCTCTCACAATCCTAGACCGCTGGCTCCTAATTGCTCACCTGCCTGCCTGCCTGCCTGGTCGCCCCTAACTGCGCCCCCTCCTGCTGGCCTGATTGCCCCTCACTGCCTCTGCATGCTGGCCTGATTGCCCCTAACTGCCCCCTCTGCCAGCCTGGTGGTCCCTAACTGCATCCCTCTGCCAGCCAGGTCACCCCAACTGCCCCCTTCCTGCTGGCCTGGGCATTCCTAACTGCACCCCCACTGGCCTGGTCACCCCTTACTTCCCTCCCCTGCCAGCCTAGTTGCCCCTCACTGACCCTGCCAGCTTGGTCACCCCACGCAGCCTGCTGTTCAGTCGTTGGTCATCCCTCTGCTGGCCTGGTCATAGGCAGCCATCTTGTGAGGGTATGATGGTCAATTTGAATATTACCTCTTTATTATATAGGACTCAAGGCCTTTTTTTTATCTGGTCCCTGTCCAACCTTTTTAACCACGTCTCCCAACAGATTATCTGGGTTCAAATCCTGGCTCCTGTCTCTACTAGCCATATGACTTCCTCAAGTCTCTAACTATCTCTCTGTACTTCATCCCTCTCCTGTAAGGGAGCAATCATAATAGCACCAATCTGCAGGCATGTGAAGATTACACATATTGAAGTAACCAAAGTGCTCATAGCAGTGCCTTGTATATCATCACCCCTATACAAATATATGTCATTACTACTAGCCTTTATTATCATTACATGATCACTCTTCCACAGGATTCTGTGGAATACACTATTTGAGAACTTCTTTTTCCATCCCTTCCTTTGTCCATGCTGTTCTTGACAGACAGGTAAATAGCACTCATTCTTCATGGTTTTTCCTGTAAATGTCTAGGAAGGCCTGAAGTCAATTTTTCCTGCCTCATTGAACTTTTATGTAAGTGAGGAAAGACAAATATACAAGAGGTTAATAACTACATATTTTATGTCTGGTGTTAATAAGTGTTATAGAGAAAAATAAGGGCTGCTTGGAAGGATCCACAACTGTGTTAAGGGCTTCTGTGTTCCAATAGTATTTTGTTCATCTGTTTAATGAATTATTTTGTTCTATTATTAGACTATAAGTTCCTGGGTTTAATTTGTTTCATATCCCCAAGGGATCGTCATTTTGCTGAACATATGAAAAGTATAGAAGGTACTTAATACACACATTAAATGTAAACATGAATGCATGCATGAAGTATGTGTGATATTTGTAATATAAATAAATATGTGTAATCTTGGCCTCATTTATATTTATAGTTTAGTTCAGCATACAAAACCTTGCAATTATATTATCATGATAATTTTTTCCTTATTGCAGAGATAGTAGAAATTTAAACTCACTTGTTGGCCTCACTCTGAAATACCTGACTTACAAATATCTTTTAGAGAACTACCACTGGGAACTCAACTTCATGTAAGGCTAGTAGAATTCCTCTGCATCATAGCTAGGATGCGTAGGAAGCTCTCTGCCATCAATAAGATGCCCTTGTCCTTTTTGTACATCAAGAATTTCAAAAAGCCCATTCCATACACTACAAGGACTTCTTTCAATGCATCAGAATCTACCCAAGTTCCATCTATAAGTGGTGCCCTGAAGCTGCTCCGTATGAGCTTTTTTTAGAAAAAGATGCTACATGTGATCACACTATTGTTATTATGTCTAATTCATCACATTATATGTGAAATGGGCTTTTTAAAGCTCTGCTGGGGCCATCACCACCTTTCACAATGCGGTTTCTGTGGAGTAATTTCTTCCAATTGTCAAACAGCCAATTTGCAAAAGGGTGTTTGGAATTCTGCCTGTTCATTAATTGGGCTTTTGTCTTGAAAACCTCCCTACTTCATTCAGTCCTTCATCCAATTCAACATCCAATCTATCTTCGGAGACTATCACAACACCCACAACAGAGCAGGCACTTAACAAAGGTAAATGAATGACAGAATAAGTCCTAGAGCACATTTAACATTGGAATGAAATATCGGAAGACTGGTTCTCACTTTCACAGTGTTAATAGCCAGGATTCCTTTAGTTAGCAATTATAGCAATTCTCTTTAAACTCATGTAGGCAAAAAAGAATACATTTATTTAAAGGCTCAAGTAACCATGGAAAGGGATGCAGTCATTTCTAAGGAATCAAGTGCCCCCGGGACTCTCTCTCTCCTGTCCTTGTGTCCATTTCTCCCTCTCTGTTGGCTTTGTTCTCTCAGACACGTGACTGTCAGCAAAACAAGGTTGGCCATTCCCTCCTTTTTTTGTTCCTAAGAAAGGGATCTGATTCACCCATCTTGGGTCATGCACTCATCTCAAGATCAATCATGGTAATTGGTCCTAAATAAACCGAATTGCTTTTTCTCTCCTAATTCCCCACCCTTCATTTCCAATTGTCTACTTAGGAAATGAATTAAAACTGAAAGATTAAAAGCTATAGGTTCACATCCAAACTCATCTCTTTTTCTCCATTATTTTCTTCTTTTTTAATCATCTATTAATAACACCATAATACTAATAGTCTCCTGGCCACCTGGACTTGAAATCTATCCCCTTGTCCCAAATTTAATTAGGTTCTAAGTCATTAGCTTTAGTTTTCACCAGGCCTTTCTGCATCTCTTCCCTCATTTTCCTTTCCATTCCTGCCTCTTTAATTTGAATGTACTTTATCCTTTTCCCAAACTAATGGAATAATAGCCTTCTAATTGGGCATTTTGCTCCCATTTTTTTGTTCTAAGCCAGACTTTCTCTTATTATGAGAACACCACTTCACAATAAAATTCAACATCAAATCTTGTTCCAATTGAGATCCTCTCAGTGGCTTCCAATGGCTACTGAATGCACAAGAGAAAGCAGGAGCCAAGGAGTGGGTAGGACACAAGACCTCAACACAATGCGTAGGAAGTCAATGGAGAAGAAAGTGTTAAAGAGGTCATGGTGGGCAGATGTCAAATGTGACAGGAAGGTGGAAAAAAAACAAAAAAAAAGATGACTCAATTCAAACCTTAAGTTTAGTTATTAAATAAAATGATAACTTATACATTTAATGGTAAAGAGACGCATTTGAGGGCAGTTCCCCTGGGGGCAATTTCACAAGAGACATGGTCTGAGTTAGTGAGTGGTAACAGGTACTGTGACCAGATGTAAACCATATGCCCAAGTACTTGACAGGGGGAAATTGGGCAACAACCATTTAAGGAGAGCCTACTGGGAGCAGGGGTGGGGGTAAGGGAAGAAACAAAGATGAGTGACAGCCAATCCTGCCCTCAAGAACTTTCCAGTCCACTGCGTCTCCTGGGGACTGGCCTCATGGGGGCTGTATATTTTCAAAGACCTCCTTTGCATCCGTTTTTAAGGTTCCCCACTTCCAATGTGGAAAACACTTATGATCCCTCTTCAAGATACTCTAGTGGTCTTCTAACTCGTCGCTGTTTGCACTGTCTGCAGAATTTATCTCCCAGTTCTTTCACTACGTGCTATTGCTTGTGCAGAGCAGAAGGAAGAGTTCAGGGTTTTGGACATTCTAATTGCTAAGATACCTTCAATTGACAAGCCAGACTATAAATCTATGTTTATTTTTTTCTTTTAAAAAAAATCAACCATTTAATGTCTCTGACCCGAGTTTTTTATATTGGGGTGCAAGTGAGTTTGAGGACCCTACCATTCATGTGTAACGTACCAAGTCTGACATGAGCCATAAGTGCTTTTCCAAGAGGCAGCAATGATGTCACACCCTCTCCTCAGTCAATAAGTCAAAGGGAAGCCACTGGCCTATCGGACATACACAACCAGGTAGAGACTGATGGTCAAAGTGCTAAATCCAAGACACAGTTTCAAGTCACAGGCAAGAGAAACAGGAGCGGATATTATAGATCCTCTGTTTAGAGAAGCTCTTGATGACAGGAACTGATTATCTGAGAGAAGTAAACATCTTGCAAGATTAAAAGCAAGCTCCCTGGTTCTCCAGGGCTCACATTCTAGGAAGGAAAGACCAGCGAGGCTAAATGTTGACAGCGATGGTGGGGAAGAACGGTTCAGTATACTAGTAATTCAGAATCTTTGGACCATGCTGTTTTTGCTTCACTTTAGTGGTTCATTACTGTTGGGGGCGAGTTCCCTGATTATTTGGGCATTCTGTCAGCTATTTCTTTGAGGTCAGCCTTTGGACTCATTGTATTTCTTCTATAAATTGTTATTGTGAGCGAATAGCAATAGGTTTTATAGGAATGCTGATGGATTTACTTAATTGTGGGTTCTGCTACTCCTTTATTTTTCATCCATGGAGCTTGGCAAGCAGACACCATTATTAGGGTCATTCCTTTGCCATTCAAGGTCTATTGTTACCATCATTCAAAAAGTAATACTTTAATAGTGGGTTCCTTCATCCTTCTAACCACGGTAGTTATCGGGTTTCAACAAATAAATTTGGGGCCCATCCTTTCTCTTACTTTCTCTCTTTTTTTCTTCCCTTCTTTACTTTCTTTCTTATCTTCCTTCCCTCCTCCCTGCCTTCCTGTCACAAATATTTATTGAGCACCTGCCTGGTGACACAAGGGTATCAAGATTTGCGTCAGGGCTAATCCCATAATTACTTTATTAAATCTCTTTGTACCTCCATTTCTCCCTTTCGAAAAGAAAGCCTTTCCCTTTTACCATCTCACAAGTTTATTGAAATGCTTTGAGGAGGATTCAGAGGTTTTGGAAGGAAACCAGTTCAGTGGCAATGGCCACGAAACCAGATATGTTTAGTTTAAATGGAGTGTCTGGAAATTGCTCAGAACAAGATTTCATTGGTTCATAAACTCTGAGAAATTTTTGTGAGAATGATGTCAGAAAACTCATAATGGACCTGAACATGGAAATAATTGACCAGCAGACTAAATCCAGGTAAACACAATTTACCTTTTAGAAAAAAAAAAATGCCAAGTACTATAACTGTATAAGTTCCTGATAGAAATAAACAGGCTCTAAATTCTTAAGAAAACAAATTTAGAAAATCACTGGTGGCACATGAATTTGGCCCTTAGCTCCAGCCAAGGATCTCTGTGGGAAAAGGATGGAGAACTGACTCCAGGTAACCTGAGGGGTCCCCACCTGACAGCCCCAGGGGGAATGGGGGTTGGGCTCATCAGCACAGAGGGATTGATAGCAAAACATCTTCTAAAGAAGCAATTTTTTATCCATTTCCAATTCCTTTTTTTTAAATCTTTATTGTTCAGATTACATTTGTTCCTCTTCCCCCCACCCCCATAACTCCTCTCCTCCCAGTTCCCGCCCCACCCTCCGCCCTCACTCCCAACCCACTGTCCACATCCATAGGTGCACGATTTTTGTCCAGTCTCTTTCCGCATCTCCCACTACCCTTTCCCCCCCAAGAATAGTCAGTCCATTCCCTTTCTAGGTCCCTGATTCATTATAATCACCAGTTCATTCTGTACATCAGATGATTTATTCACTTGATTCTTAGATTCGCTTGTTGATAGATGCATGTTTGTTGTTCACAATTTGTATCTTTACCTTTTTCTTCTTCCTCTTCTTAAAGGATACCTTTCAGCATTTCGTCTAATACTGGTTTAGTGGTGATGAACTCCTTTAGCTTTTCTTTATCTGTGAAGCTCTTTATCTGACCTTCAATTCTGAATGATAGCTTTGCTGGATAAAGTACTCTTGGTTGTAGGTTCTTGGTATTCAACACTTTGAATATTTCTTGCCATTCCCTTCTGGCCTGCAAAGTTTCTGTTGAAAAATCAGCTGACAGTCGTATGGGTATTCCCTTGTAGGTAATTGAGTCTCTTTCTCTTGCTGCTTTTAAGATTCTCTCTTTGTCTTTTGCTCTTGGCATTTTAATTATGATGTGTCTTGGTGTGGTCCTCTTTGGATTCCTTTTGTTTGGGGTTCTCTGTGCTTCTTGGACCTATAAGTCCATTTCTTTCACCAGGTGGGGGAAGTTTTCTGCCATTATTTCTTCAAATAGGTTTTCAATATCTTGCTCTCTCTCATCTTCTGGCACTCCTATAATTCTGATATTAGTGCACTTGAAGCTGTCCCAGAGGCTCCTTACACTATCTTCACACTTTCGGATTCTTTTTTCATTTTGCTTTTCCGGTTGGGTGTTTTTTGCTTCTTTGAATTTCAAATCTTTGGCTTGATTCTTGTGCTCCTCTGGTCTGCTATTGGGTATAATATTCTTTATTTCAGTCCGTGTATGCTTAATTTCTAGTTTCTTTATCATAGCATCGAGGGTCTCAGTAGTTTTCGTGAGGCTCTCCTCAAGTTTATTGCAAGCCCTCAAAATTGCGTTTTTTAGCTCTATATCCTCCATTTCTGTCATGTTTTTTTGTCTCCGCATTTTTTATGCTTTCTTGGTGCACCCACTTGTGGTCTTTGTGCACAGTCTTGTTCTAGTTAAGCCTTGATTGTTGTAGTTAATACTAGAGGGATTTGACCACCAGGCAGACTGGCTGTGGGAATCAGCTGTGGGAAAACTTCTGTCCTCTGGGGAGGTGCTAATCTAGCCTTTGCCTGAGGCAATCCAGCAAATGGCTCTGCGCAGGGCTTGGGCGGGGCAGGATCAACAGGGCAGGTGGAGGGAGCGGTTATGGCTGCTCTCAGTCCGTCCCCAGGGGCTCTGCCTCTCTGTCCCAGCAACCGCTGCAAACCTCGGAGGGACCGTAGCCAGACAGTCCTGCTTCTCCCGTTTGAGTCTGGGTCCCTAGAGACTCACCCGGATCTGGAGCTCAGAGTCTGAGACTCCCTCCTGATTGAAAACGACAACCGTGCCCTCAGCCACCAGCCCGCTTTGCACGCGCACCTCCGTTCCTTTAAATTTTCCACACTGCGCCTCCTCTGAGCCTCGGAATGCTGTTGTCTTTCCTTGTAGTTGAAGAGTCTCTCCTCAGCCAGCCTTCCTGTGGTTCTGGGTGATGTCCGTTCTGTCTTTTAGTTGTATTTTTGAAGTGGTTGTTTGCGGCAGCAGTCTCTGGTGTTTACCTATGCCGCCATCTTGGTCAGAATCTCCAATTCCTTTTTTATAGTTTTCCTACAGAAAGGACATTTTGATAAAAATTTGCAAAATGAAAAAACCTGGAAGCAAAGCATAGAGCACATACATTTAAAGAAGATTGAGATGTGTTTTGAGGAAAGGAATAAAACTAAAATTTAGAGAAAATGATCAAATTTGTGATCACATCAGTGAATTTAAAGTGAAATCTTATTTCACTCCTAGCCTATAGCCCAGAGATTCCAAAACGTTCTCAGTCCGTGGCAGCTTACTGTCACAGTAATGTTTTCATAGCATCTCTAGGCACACAGTTCCATGTATTAAATAGGTTGAAACTCTTTAATAAATGTGTAGCTACTTGAAAACTAATAACCATAATGTTTTTATTTCATTCTTAAATAATCATAGCACATTTTATTGGTGGGATGTGAGTACTTGTTAGTCACAACAAATTTTTCAAACTGGACTCCATCGCCTGCCTCGTTTCCTATTCCACATTATTCCACATCGCTATTATGTGTTTCTTGTCTCCCCCTCCCACCACCACCAATGTACCTAAACAAATTCCCAGCATAAAGTGAGTCCTCCATAAATGTTCACTAAATGAATCCATAGAAGCATTGGAATTGGAGAGAAATAGATTTCCATCTGGCTTTGCTATAAACCAACTATGTGACCTTGGATTTAACCTTTGAGTGTGGGTTTTTATTTCTGTAAAACAGAGATAAAAATGAATGACTACCTGGATTATTGTAATGATTAAATGAGTAATTAAAACAGCAGTGTCTGACATTTGTAACTTCTTAATAGGTAATATTTTTAAATATTTAAAATACTAAGTATTTAATTATTAAATTAGTATTTCAGTTTTCTTTCATTGTCAGAAAGTATTCTAGAAGGCGAACTTTTAAATCTGGCAATACATATCTATAGTCAAAATTCCAAAGGAAAATAGAGTATTAGAGTTAGATGTAAGGGAGGGATTCCTGGAAGGTCTTTTCTAGATGAGAATTCAGAAGTAAAAATAACAAAAAACCTAGTTCAAATCAGACGTATGCTTTTCAGCAGATTTTCTGCTGCTGAAACTCTCTGGTCTTCAGTTTCCTATTACGTGAGAAAAGATAATAATACTCTCAAAGGGTGCTATTAAGAAAAGTAGAAGAAGTAGTCTCCTTCATCCTTTCTAGAGAAGAGGCAGGAATGCTTGCCTGGTGGGATTCTGGGTCCCAAGGCTGGAGGCTTAGAGACTTCTCAGCACCATAAATTAGAGTGTGTGGGGACCATTGCTGAAGGTAGTATCCGGTGGGTTTCTTATTCTGTCAGAACATAGGCTGTCTTAAATTTGGCTATTTACCGGTCATAGTTTGGTTTGGAATACAGAAACCACTCTAAGTATTTCACACAGAAAATAATTTAATAGCAAGTATCAGAGACTCACAGAATAATTGGAGGGGGTGACAGCAACAGGAGAGTGAAGGTCAGGATGGCCCCTGCCAGCTCTCAGCCAGCTCAATGTACAACAATCACAGGGAACTGCCGTTGTTGAATCATAGGTGGACACCCCAAAACTACTGTCAATCCCACAGGCTGCTGTCTGCCGGAGGCCGCAGGCCTGCTCACCACTGCTGGAGAGGAAATACGGCTCCTCCTCCACCTTCCAAACATCACGAGGGACCCGGTCATTGATCAGAACAGAAGCCAGGACCCTGATGGCTGGGAACTATGGGAAAAGTAGTTGTCAGGCTTCTACAAGACTGGGGAGTAGGCAGGAGGGTGCAGGAATGCTCATGAGAAGTCAGCACCAAAGACGGAGGGCGAGGAAGGAAGGACACACCTAGATATGAAGACAAGCGTGTCCAGTGAAGGGACCCACGGGCAGAGCTAAGACAAAGCCTGCATCAGTTGGGGGCTGACTGGCAGCCTCATCTTCCCTTGAGGAACAAAACAGGGAACCATCGGTGGCAGTGCAGGTAGGTGCTGGACTCCTAGTTTCTGTTAGGGATCTCCCTCTTGCTATTCAATACTAAGGACACGAGGCCGAGGAAACCAGCACTGTTGTTTCTTCCCTTCCGGAACTCCCCCTTCTAGCTGGCCTGTGAGCACCTCCCTCATCCTCCAGCCATCCTTCCTTTGTGTCCTCTCTTCCTTCCACTTCTCGAGATGCACGAAAGCATGGAATCCATCCATACCTCGATGCACTGAGCTTTTCTTTTCCAATTCAAAGCAGGTTTCACCAACTTCTCCTCATCAGCTTGCCTTTGCCGGGCTAAAACCTTAAAGACAGGTTTGTCCTCCAGCTCCCTATAGTGCGCTTCATCTGGACTCAGTAGTAGATGTCAGATCTGAACGATCTTTTCTGCCGTGAGCCCGGAAAGAGTGGAACCATTTCTGTCAGATGCTTTTTTTTTTTAGCCTCTGTGCAATCTGACTGCTCTTCTTTTAGACAGAAATAAACTGGGATGGGAGAG
Organism: Myotis yumanensis; assembly: GCF_028538775.1. NCBI lineage: Eukaryota > Metazoa > Chordata > Mammalia > Chiroptera > Vespertilionidae > Myotis > Myotis yumanensis. Next base: position 7,889,665 of record NW_027223772.1, read on the forward strand.
AAGCCACCTGGTCAAAGTCACACAGACAACACATGGCATAACCGACTGGAAACCAGCTGCTCTAATGTGTCCAGCAACATGTGGTGAGGACAGAGGAGGGGCCCTCACGAATATTGGCGGTGAGCAAATCCCTTCCATTTCAAAGAGCCCTGTACACTCCAAGCATTAAAATCAGCATATTGCAGTCTGGAACGTATCCATTTGGAGTAATTATACCTTCTCCACAGTAATAGTTTCCTTTGCAATGTGGAGAGAATTAACTTTTTAAAATATCACGTTCAGTAATCCTGTAGGCATCATAGTCACTGAGTGCTTGTTGTCCGAGGCACTGATTGGCTGGCCAGACCTCTCATGTGGTCCTCTAAGTGGTGAGGACTACGGAGCACTGATTATGAGAGGAGAATGTTGCAGGCAAATTATGTGGTTTCACAAAACGAAAGCAGCAGGATCAGCCCAACTGCTTTTGTAAAGGGTCAATTCCTCCCTTTTGAAATTTGATTTTTGAGTTTCTATTGGGTTCCTGGATAGTTCTTTTCCACAAAATGAATACTTAGCTTAGCCAAGATTTTTTTTTCTACTTTTGCTTCATAGTACATTGTTTTTTCATGAAAAGTCATCAAATAATGTGCTCCCTGCCTCTTTTCCTCGGGGATGAATTGTCTTTTTCAGTTTAAATCTGGCAAACCTAAGGCTTCTCATTTAGCTCCTTTGGAAAGGGGCCAGAAGTGATGTTTTATAAATTCTTGCCACAGAGGCTGCTGCTCTCAGTCACTTTCCATTTTACGTCTGATCCCAGAGGGCACAGCCTACAGCAAGGAGTGCCTTGAGACGAGAGGGCACTCAACACCATTGTGGACCATCCACATCCTCTGCGGGAGGTAATTCCACTTTACTGATACGGGAATTTTGGACTGGAAAGTGCAGTGTTCCCCTGGGCAGGATGGCTTCCCGGGATTCTTTGTCTGTCGGAGTCCAAGAATGAAACCACAGGCAGAAGACGGTATAGCAAAGGTGGAAATGTATTGAAGAACAAGTGCAGACTCCCACGTGGGGAGGGGGAAAGGGTCCCACAGCACAGACTCCCCCATGGGGAGGAGGAAGAGTCCCACTGAGTTCCTTTTCCCCTCGGATTTATAAAGGCTACAGTTTTTGTGCTGGATATCCCCTCTGATTGGCCACTATTCCCCTTTGATTTGGTCACTATAGCAACTCCTGAGCTCAAAGGCCAAACTTCACATGGGACATGTGAGGCCTCCTTCTTTATTTTGTAAATATAGACCTTTGGCTACTCCCAGTTCCCTTATCTTATGGAAATGTAACTTCTGCTGGCTCCCTGATTCCTTGCCTTACGGAAATGTAACCTTTGTAGATCTGTAGCCCTGTGTTTCTTCCATGGACCCCCTTAATTTAAAAAATTCCCTAAATTTGCCTATTTCACCCCTAAAAATTCCTATGTCATTACAATATTACCATATATTTAAGGTCTGTAAAGCCTAATCCTTTTGCACATTCATGTTTAAACATTAAATAATAATTGCATTCCAAAGAAAGTCACCCTTAAAACACACAGTCTTGGGAGGGGGTAAGAATCTCTTTGGGAAAAAAAATGAGCAGAAACTGAAGGGAAATAGGAGGAAAAAGGATCTTGGAAACTATTTTCATTGACTCTGCAAGAGAATAGAACCCAATGGAATCCTGCTGATTTGCCCATAGGTAATTAGTGTCCTCTCATCCTCTCACAGAGTGCCTCGCTGGTGTTGAAGGAACATCCAAAAAGGAATTATAAAATGGGCTTAAAGTTTGCTATCTTTTCCATTTACAAATGTTAAAGAAATTAAGATGGGTTTTTACTGTGTTGCTAATATCCATCTACACTAATAAAAGAGAAACATGGTAATTAGCGTACGACCGCTACCATTCCCATTGGCTAATCAGCATATCCTTATGCAAATTAACTGTCAGCCAAGATGGCGGCCGGCAGCCAGGCAGCTGGAAGCGAACATGAGGCTTGCTTGCTCCAGTGACTGCAGACTCCAACATTCCCCGCCTGATTTGCTGGCCTCTGAGCTGGCAGTTTGAAACATTCTAACAAATATAGAAGGCCGGGATCTCAGAGCTGGAGTTATACATTGTTTCGATTATAGAACGCTCAGCAGTGGAAGCCTCAGAGCTAGAGCCAGAGCTAAAGCTGGCCCAGAATAAAATAAAAAAAAGAGAAAAAAAAGGAGCAGTTGGGAGCTTCAGTCAACAACCACCAGCCTGAAAGTAGCCCTCAGCCCCTCACCCAGACTGGCCAGGCACCCCAGTGGGGACCCCCACCCTGAAGGGGGTGTGACCAGCTGCAAACAGCCATCATCCCCTCATCCAGGCTGGCCAGGCACCCCAGTGGGGACCCCCACACTGATCCAGGACACCCTTCAGGGCAAACCAGCCGGCCCCCAGGCCTCTATCCTATATAGTAAAAGGGTAATATGCCTCCCAGCACCGGGATCAGCAGAGCCGCGAGGCCTCCTGGCACCAGGTCAGCGTGACAGGGGGCAGAGCCCAAACCCCCTGATCGCCCTGCAGCTCTGTGTATGACAGGGGGCGGGGCCACAACCTCCCTATCCGCCCTGCTCTGTTCGTGACAGGGGAAGGCACCCCAACCCCCTGATCAGCCCTGCTCTGTGCCTGATAGGGGGGAGCTCCCCAATCCCCTGATCGCCCTGCAGCTCTGTGTGTGACAGGGGAAGGCGCCCCAACCCCCTCCCCCCAGGCCCTGCTCTGTGTGTGACGGGGTAGAGCCATAACCTCCCCATTGGCCCTGCCCTGAGTGTGACAGTGGTGGCGCCCCAACCCCCTGATCAGCCCTGCTCTGTGGGTGATAGAGGGCGGCACCCCAACCCCCTGATCTGCCCTGCTCTGTGTATGACAGGGGGTGGTGCCCTAACTCCCCTATCAGCCCTACTCTGTGCGTGACAGGGGGGAGCTCCCCAATCCCCTGATGGGCCCTGCTCTGTGTGTGACAGGGTACGGAGCTGCAACCCCCCTGATTGGCCCTGCTCTGTGCGTGAAAGGGGGTGGCGCCGCAACCTCCCCATCGACCTTGCCTTGAGTGTGACAGGGGGCGGTGCCCCACCCCCCCAATCGGCCCCACCCTGAGCATGACTGAGGGTGGCATCACAACCTCCCAATCTGCCCTGCTCTGTGCATGACAGGGGGCGGCGCCCCAACTCCCCAATCAGCCCTGCTCTGAGCCCGACCAGGGGCTGCACCTAGGGATTGGGCCTGCCCTCTGCCACCCAGGAGCAGGCCTAAGCCAGCAGGTTGTTATCTCCTGAGGGGTCCCAGACTGCGAGAGGGCACAGGCCGGGCTGAGGGAACCCCCCCCCCCGAGTGCACAAATTTTTGTGCACCTGGCCTCTAGTCTATATATATAAAAGGCTAAGCGACCATCCAACCGTCCGACTGGCCGGTAGGTATGACGTGCACTGACCACCAGGGGGCAGATGCTCAACGCAGCAGCTGCTGAGCTGTGGTGATTTGGCAGCGGTGGTTCTCGGGTGATGCACCCCAGAACCAGAGAGGAGGGAGCCTGAGTCTGGGTGCGTCACCTGAGAACCACCGTCTTGCAATCCGGGACCCCTCAGGGGTGTTGGACAGCCGGTTTCAGCCCGATTCTTCACAGACCAGGCCAAGGGACCCCACCTGCTGGAGGGACCCTGCTCACTCTGCAGATGCCCTTTGAGCTGCAGGGCCACCCCAGGTGCGGCTGGCTGGGGAGGGACCGTGGGAGGTTGGTTTCAGGGTTTGTCCAGCCTGTCTCGCCCAGTCCCACCCCACAGGCCACCTTCTAATTAATTTCCTTTCAATGTGCACAAATCCATGCACTGGGGCACTAGTAGTAATATAAAATTGGGAGAAAATTTGGTCACAGTCTTAGAAGACACAGCCCTTTTCTCTATGGAAATACTTGTGTGTCCTATGAATTCCATCTACATAAACAAATATTTAACATTTATACTTAATGTTTTTATCAAAACTCCAGCATTTTAGTGAGATTTGTGAAAATATATATAGGAATAACAACCCTCTGTATCTACAAAATATAACTTAAAAATATGTTGCTCATTGAGTTTTTCTTTTATTAATAAAATACATATATGTTAATTTATGGAAAAATGGCATTATTAGAACAAGTTTGTAACTCTCAACCTCTCCACAACAAATGACTGAAATGAACAAAGAAATATTAAAATGAGGAAAATGATCTACTTGTTCACAATAATGAAAGCATTCTGTGATAATTATGTCAAAATGTTGAGGAGTAAATATTGCCACATAAAACAGACCTAAATAGTTTAAAATATATAAAAAAAATTGATGTTATATTATCTAAGTCAATACCAAAATCATCCTTTAGTTCCCATTATGTATAGAATAGAAATAAAAGAACATTTCCTTAACATGACGAAAGTTATCTGTCATCATACTTAATGAGGGTATTCTTTTTTTATATATGTCTTTTTTTTATTTCAGAGGTGAAGGGAGAGGGAGAGAGAGATAGAAACATCAATGATGAGAAAGAACCATTGATCGACTGCCTCCTGCATGTCCTGCACGAGGGATCAAGCCCACAACCCAGGCAAGTGCCCTGACTGGGAATAGAACCAGTGACCTCTTGGTTCATGGGTCAATGTTCAACCACTGAGCCACCCAGGCAGGGCTACTGAAGGTTATTCTTAAACATTTAACTAAATGTAGGGAAACAAAGCTAAAAAATAACGAAAACCACTAGTAAATGTTGTTCTGATAATATTACCCTAAACAAGAAGAATTTTAAAAGGAATAAAGAAATATAAATTTGGGGAAAAAATGATATTTATCAGATGATTCAGGAAAGATTACTAAACAATAACAACAAAACTATTGGAACTAAAAAGAATGTTTCATAAATACTTGTTCCAGAACAAACAGACAATACAAATAGCTCTCTCACATCTGAGTAATACCTACCTTTTCCATTGCAGCTTCACCGACAGTCCTGCATGAGGACTACAGAAAACCCTCCGGCAGATGTGCCTCACTGGATTACAAAACCCATTGCACTGGGAGAAGGACTAGAAACTGAGCATTTAGGAACAGGGAGGATATTTAAACTTCACATATCCTTTTCTATTATTTGAATATTTACTGTGTGTAAAGACAACATTTTCATTCAAGTTGTGTTTTCTATTCACAAATATAAATATATTTAACATAAAATATTTTAATTCCCTATGCACACCCCCCATTCGCTTTCAATATATTTCTGAACATAATTGATGCTTCCAGAAGATATTTCATGATCATACTTTGGCTTAACCTACACCTTTGTATATTATCATGATTCCCTGGGAAATGAGAATCATAATTTGAGAAACACAGCACTAATTTACTTTCAAAATGAGAGTTTCCTAATTCAAGTGCAGTTTATTGAAATATATAATTGGATCTTTGAAGAATTCCAAGTTTAATTAAAATAGGCATGCTTCTAGTTGTTTTCGTGCTACTCTTCGTTTGAGAGAGAAAATAAAAGTATTTTTGATCATTACAGAAGCCAGGTTAGAAACTTTGAGCCAGCCTGTTGAACAAAAGAAATAAAGAGACTTTAAAAATAATCTAGCCAATTATATCTTCAATTAATATCTTTCAATATTAGAATACCTCCTAAATACATAATTTAATTTCATGGACTGATGACTTTCTTGGAAATACAGCCTTGTATAGTGTGTAATTTTTAATAGTCAACTTCTTTACAGGATCAAAGATAACATTTTTTAAAAAGTTTAACCATTTTTTTGTTGTCCTACCATGTCATTCTAAAATTATAACATTTTGGTCTGCAACAGCATTTGGAATCACAGGCTTTAGAATTTTCATAGTCAGGAAAAAATGTTATTTTGGCTACAAGGTGTCTGTATATTATAATGTCAAGGAGAGTATAAATTTGTAAAATGAATATGCTTACTATCCTATCTAATAAAAGAGAAACATGGTAATTAGCCATACGGCCACTACCCTTCCCATTGGCTAATCAGTGAGATATGCAAATTAACTGCCAGCCAAGATGGCGGCCGGCAGCCAGGCAGCTTGAAGCGAACAGGGAGGCTTGCTTGCTTCAGTGACAGAGGAAGCCAAGCTTCCCCGCCTGCCTTGCCGGCCTCTGAGCTTGCAGTTTGAAACATTGTAACAAATATAGAAGCTAAACAAAACCCCAGAAACCGGCTTTAGTCAGCCAGGCTTCAGCCAGCAAGACCACGCAACATTGTTTTGAATACCGAAGGTAAACAAAGGCCAGAAACCTGCTTTCAGCAGCCGAGCCTCAGAGAGAAAGCCAGCTCTCAGCTCCAATGACAGGCATAGAAGGTAAATAAATGCCAGAATAAAAAAAGAAAAGAAAAAAAGGAGAGGTTTGGAGCTTCAGTCGCCCACCAGCCTGAAAATGGCCCTCAGCCCCTCACCCAGACTGGCCAGGCACCCCAGTGGGGACCCCCACCCTGAAGCAACAAGATGGCGGCTAATTTGCATACTGAAGGCAGGCAGCAGCAGGCAAGGCTGTCTGCAGTTTGGGACTCAGATCTGTGACCCTGCCAGGCGGGGGGCAGTGCTTGAGGCTGTCCGTGGTCCCGGGACCCGGATCTGTGACCTGGTGGGCAGGGGGGCAGCACGGGAGGCTGTCTGCAGTCCGGGACCCGAATCTGTGACCCTGCCGGGTGGGGGTCAGTGCTTGAGGCTGTCCATGGGACCAAGACATGGATCTGTGACCCTGCCAGGCGGGGGGCAGCGCTTGAGGCTGTGCATGGTCCTGGGACTCAGATCCGTGACCCTTCACGGCGGGGAGGCAGCCATCAGCGCCCAGGAGTGACTGCACAAGATCCGCCTCCTGACCCAGAAGGTGCAGGATCGCAGGGACAGCCACCGTGGCTGGCCAGACTGATGTCCTCCTGGCCACACCACAGGGGTTTGAGGATCTGCAAAGCCAGAGGCCTCTGGTGTGCACACCCCACCTGGCATGCAAACATCCCCCAGCACACTGTCACCCTCCCACACCTGCAACAGTTGCAAACCAAGGCGTGCACAAGTTCCCCCCGTCTCTCCACCGCACTTCCATCAACCCGGCATGCCTAACACCCCACAGGATGTGCACATGTCCCCTCTGATGTGCTCACGTCCTTTGGAGAGTGTCTGGGTGTTCTGGGTGCTGAGGGTCCGGCGCCTGTGAGATGACAGTGAGAGGGTCGAATGGTGATGCCCTGTTCCCACGGAGGCCAGTGCAGCTACGAGATCACCTCTGGGGGGTTAATGCAGGTGCTGAGGAAGGAGCAGGTGCAGACAGACACACCTGGTGGGCACAGGCGGCCCTCTCTGAGGTGCCTTCGGTCAGCGTTCAAGATCAAGAGCCCAGAGGCAGAAAGGAATTCCGTCCTCTCAGTGAAACACTGGGATAGTCGGGGCGACTGTAGAGGAGGAATGGCACTTTGGGTGCCAGCACCCATGAGTAAAGGCTGCCCTGACTGAGCCTTGCTTGCTTGGGGCCTAGCGCACTCCTGCCAGGCAGTGGGTGACAGGACGTGCTTTTCTGAATTAATGAGAGAAAACATTGATTCTCCTGCTGCCCACGAATGTGGAAAGTGAAGTGGGGAGACATGTGGGGAATGAGCAAGGGTCCCTGTCTGGGGGTTCCAAATCTGCTGTTGGTTTCTTTCACCACTGACTAGAGATATACAGGGTGTCCCCCCAAAATGTATACACACTTTGAATACCTACTAATTCCAATGGTTTTAAGCATAAGAAAGGAACAACAATGGAGATGTTATCTGTTAAAAGTGTGGGCACAAACAGATAGTTGGACATTCCCTGAGGGGTCTCAGATTGGAGAGGGTGAAGGCCAGACTGAGGGGCCCCTTCTCCCCCCCCCCCCCACCCCAATGCATGAATTTCATGCACCAGGCGACTAGTTCAACAATAATAGTCAGATTTCATATACCATTCTAACACTTTGAGGGATAAAACATGCTAAAAAAAATTATGGAGGATATGGATGACGAAAGCTAATCCAGCCAATAAACTCTATTAAACATTATAAATCACAAGGAGATTTGGAAAGTAACTTATTTTCTAATGCTCATTGTTAGGGTTGCCAAAGGAGGAACACAAAAAAGAAAAAAGGAGTAAAGGATTATGAATTTATTAGATCATCTGGAAAACCAGATTGGCTGAGCCCCAAAATGGCCCCAGCTCCCAGGGACTGAGAGTCGGAGATTTTAAAGGACTCTAGGCGGGCTTTTCTGGGCATAGAATTTTCTGGGCGGGTCCTGAGGGGAAAGATAATGGTCTTAGCAAGTGGAATGTGGTCCTAGGAAGTGCTAAGCAAAAAGGAATGTCTGTTGTGAAGTAGTCAGTTCCCAGGGAGGGGTTGTCCATTCAATTATTTGATCAGGCCTAACACCCATGGAGCATTTATAATCATAAACCACATACTAGGCAACAAAGAAACCTTCTATGATACCTGAGATCGAGGTATGTACCCTTGACCAGAATCAAACCCAGGACCCTCTGGTCCACAGGCTGATGTTCTATCCACTGAGCAAAACTGGCTAGGGCTTTTCTTTTCAGTTTTAACTCACAAGTACATCCCCAAATGCCATCAATTAGTTTTTAATTTTTTAAAATATATATGAATTTATGTATTCTTTAGTACTTGGATTCTTTATTTTATATTTTGTTTGTAAAATTTATTTGTGGTGCTGCATATTGCTCTAGCACATTTATTTTTATTGATTATACCATTGCAAAAATACCATTGTATGAAAAGTCTGCAAGTTAGTTATCCAGTTTTCTATTGATGGATTTGAGTTGTTTTGAGTTTTTAACAATGCTTCTAGGAACTTCTTTGTACATATTTCCTAACATATGGGCATATATTTCTCAAGGATGCACTCCTGAGATAGTAAAATTTCTCAGTTATAAAGTATGCATGTCTTTATATTTACAAGAAAATGCTCAACTATTTCCCAAAATGGTAATACCAATTTGCAGATTATCTAGCAGTGTATGAAAATTCCCAATGCTCTACATCCTAATTTTTAATGTTTGCCAATCTGGTGGCCATGGTTTTAAATTTGACTTCTTATTGAAGTTAAGCACTTTAACCTATGTTTATTTATCGTTTAGATCCCATTCAAATATTTGGTTCATATTTCTATTTTTTTTTACAACACGAATTTGTACATAAAACTTCTATGTGCAAGTCTTTTATTGGTCATATGTACTCTAAATATTTTTTCCCATTCTTTGGCTTGCATCTCTTTATGATATCTTCTGCTGATGAATTTTACAGTATTTTGATTTAGTATTTTCTTTAATATATAGACATTTTTGTCTTGTCTAAAATATTTTCTATATCTCCTAGATAATAAAGATAGTCTATATTATCTTCCAAAAGCTTATAGTTTGTATTTCCCATTTAGATCTGTATGTGCCCATTATTGATTTTGTGTATGGTGTAATATGCCCTCACTCCTTTTTTCCATATATATAACTACTCCAGCACCGTTTATTAAAAGGCTCTTATATACTTTACTAAATATGCATACTTTACTAAGTATGCCTGGGTCTATTTCTTGTTCCTTTATTCTGATGCATCTAGCTCTGCATTAATACCTCACTATCTTAAGTACTGTAGCATTATAATAAATCTTGAAAATTAATAGGGAAAGCCCTCCCACCTTGTCTAGGCTTTACTCTTACATTTAAATTGACATTTTGATTTGGATTGCAATAAACATAAATCATTTCATGAAATGAGACACCTATTAATAACTTTCATTTGTGTCTACCTTTTCTCTGGGGAATTACTTACTAGGAAAAAATTGCTCTCTATTTAATCTTATGCTTTAAAGACTCTCTATCAAAAAGGTATGTTAATTTTCTTGTTGATGTATTGCAAATCTGTGTTCTGAAACTTTTGATCCATTAAAGAAATAGGTTAGATTTTACACCGCTATTCTAATATTGACACTTTAACAATATTTGCCATATTTAAAATGAATTATTTTTATGTAATAATGATTTTAGTGAATTTTTCTTAATCGTTGATCTTGTAGGTTGGGGGGGGGGCAATTTATGTGCCAAGTTCTGCAGAATAAATTTAGTTCCTGATTTTTATATATATGAAATATTACACAAAACTGAGAATTGATGGAAACAACTTATTTGAAAGCTCAGAAAGCATATCTGAGTTAAGTAATGCAGGAATCTATAGCCTCCATTAATAGGTTTTAACATGCTTATAATATAAAATTTGGAAAGCATAGAGAAATGAGAACAAATAAAAAATCACCCAAAATGATTTCAGTGAATTAACAATTGTTAACATTATAATGACCTGAATTTCTTTATTGGTTTTATATGCAGCCAAATATCTCTATCTCTTATATGTCTATATATCTCAAAATCACATAAAAATATTTTTTCAATAACTGTCACCAGAGATCCTTTGTAGGTTTAAGAACAAATAATTTCTTATTTCATTTCTGTGTAATTTTCTTTGGAGCACAGGAAAAGATGAAAGACTATTCAATTCACTTTCGGAAACTAGAAAAACCTTGAAGCCAAACTATGACAATCAGCAGAAGTAAATAAACAGAGACAAAACTCATTAAGGAAGGTAGAAGGAAAATTTGTAAATGAAATAGCAGAATATAGATTTAAGCACATATTAAAAGACTAATTTACCAGCTCAAGTAGACTTCATCTCAGGGAAGTTATGATGTCTTAAAATGAGAAAATGTATAAATATATTTCACAATACCATCAAGTCAAATGGAAAAACAAGAAGGCTGAGAAAGGTGGCCAGATCTATTCCAAACAATTTCTACACGGAGCCTTTGGATTGATGAACAGAAAGCCAGGCCCCTGTCCCAGGGGAATCAGCAAACATGTCCAGAAACTAACCAAGCCCCATACTGGGCTGCCCATGCCCAGTCTCTTCTCCACTTCCTGTCATGACTGCTGGCCCAGAGCCGATGGGATAGATGTGTATAAAGCAGCTTGAACAGACAGGGAACCCCAGGAGAATATTTTTAGGTAAATACCATATCCAAACGATCTCTTCTTCTTTAAGGATGAGTAACAGAAATTGTAAAATGTTATACTCTGTGAGAGGAGATAAATGCAGCAATCAAGTAATATAAAAACATAGTTTTATAAAATATAAACTCTATAAAATAAGAGATTAAAGATGTCACAAGATAAAAAAGTATAAGATAAAAATCAAGGCTGGCTTAAAGAAGGATATAATTTTTAAAATTATATATAAGTATTAATTTGAATAACTTTAAGTTATGAAAAGTAATTTAGAACACTTTAAAGAAAAAGAAATTTAATTTTTATTTATGAAATATAATCACATTTTGGGGGTATTATATTACAATATTTTTGCTATGTATGTGTGAAGAAGACATGACTGTAAATATAATGAATATAAATACAAATATTTTTTTATTTTCACATATACTAATATGCCATTTAATGTAACATCGTTTAATGACTCGATAACAGCTTTTTGAAAAAAATTGAACAACATTTAATGTAAAGAAAACATTTTACTGAGAAAAACACTGTCTGTTAATACATACTTATAACATTTTCTTCTTTTGTAGCACAAAGTTTGAATCTAAACCTCCTTCCCATTCATGGTTTGGCCACAGACCATGGTGTAAGCATCTTAAAGGCACATCGCTTTTCCTCATTCCTGATCAGGTGCTTGAACTTTTGAGGTCTTTATGATCACTAATGCAATTTCAAGGCAAATTGAAGATATTGGAGTTTCAACTCCATTTCCATTCACTAAAAACCTAGTTCTCTCTCTCTCTCTCTCTCTCTCTCTCTCTCTCTTTCTCTCTCTCTCTCTCTCTCTCTCTCTCTCTTAATTGAGTAACAGTGCCAAATACTCTTGTGGAATCTTGAAAGTCTAATGGAAGATTTTGACAGATGTTTTCTGGCACCTGAGTAACATGTTTGAAAAATCCAGGATCCTTTCTTTCTAGCTTTATTGGAGTATAATAGACAAAGTTGTATATATTTAAAGTCCACAAGGTGACTATTTGATGTACATAAACTTTGTGAAATAATTAATACAATCAGGTTAATTAGTAGATCCATCCTTTTACATACTTACCTTTTGCATGTATGTGTGTGTGTGTGTGTGTGTGTGTGTGTGTTAGGAATACTTAAGATGTACTCAAAGCAAGTTTCAAGGATCCTTTTTAAAGTGACAATTTCTACTGCCTTTAATTGTATTACTGTCTGTGCAACAGGCTGTCTGCTATATGAACAATAACTTTTTAATGTTTTGTCTCACTGTAATATTTTGGAAGTTATTTTTATCAATCATTAAGAATCCATACTTAACTTTAAATATTTGAGATGCCACCAATGAATATAATTGAAGTGATAATCAAGTTCCCCTGAGACACCTCAAGGTTCCCATGTGGGCAGATGACAACCATGTGTCAGCTCACTCCTGGCTTGGTGGCTGCCAAAAATCTGTTGACAGCAACTGTTAAACACAGCATGATTTCAGAAATTTGGACAAATATTCACCTTTGAATGGAGTGTATATACTTCAAAAATAGAGTATATATGTACTTTCTATTTTTACGAAAGTGATGTCACAATGGGTATGCTTTTTCATTTTAAAGCTATTCATTGGAAGTGGCTTTCCATGCTATTAACTAATCTTTTCAAGCATTATGTTTAATAATCTACACCAATAAAAGAGAAACATGGTAATTAGCATACGACTGCTACCCTTCCCATTGGCTAATCAGCATATCCTTATGCAAATTAACTGTCAGCCAAGATGGCAGCCGGCAGCCATGCACTGAAGCGAGCAGGGAGGCTTGCTTGCTCCCGTGACGGCGAACTCCAACCTTCCCCACCTGACTTGCTGGCCTCTCAGTTGCAACTCTAAGCAACTATGTACTATGTTGCAAATAAGAAGCTAAACAAAACCCCAGAAACCAGCTTTCATTCAGCCGGGCTTCAGCCAGCCAGACCGCAACATTGTATCGATGTTTTCAGCAGCGAGGCCTCAGAGCTAAAGCTGGCCCAGAATAAGAAAAAAAGGAACGGTTGGGAGCTTCAGTCACCCGCTTCCAGAAAACAGCCCTCAGCCCCTCACCCAGACTGGCCAGGCACCCCAGTGGGGACCCCCACCCTGATCCAGGACACCCTTCAGGGCAAACCAGCCAGCCCCTACCCATGCACCAGGCCTCTATCCTATATAGTAAAAGGGTAATATGCCTCCCAGCACTGGGATCAGCATGACAGGGGAAGGCACCCCAACCCCCTGATCGGCCCTGCTCTGTGGGTGATAGAGAGTGGTGCCCCAACCCCCCTCTACGGGCCTTGCTCTGTGTATGACAGGATAGAGCCATAACCTCCCCATTGGCCCTGCCCTGAGTGTGACAAGGTGCAGCGCCCCAACCCCCTGATCCACCCTGCTCTGTGTGTGACAGGGGGCGGTGCCCCAGTTCCCCTATTGGCCCTACTCTGTGCATGACAGGGGGGAGCTCCCCAACCCCCTGATAGACCCTGCTCTGTGTGTGACATGGTACGGAGCCCCAACCCCCCTGATGGGCCCTGCTCTGTGAGTGACAGGGACCAGTGCCCCAACCCCATGATCGGCCCTGCTCTGTGAGTGACAGGGGGCAGCGCCCCAACCCCCTGATGGGCCCTGCTCTGTGCATAACAGGGGGTGGCGCCGCAACCTCCCCATCGACCCTGCCTTGAGTGTGACAGGGGGCGGTGCCCAACCCCCCAATCGGCCCTACCCTGAGCGTGACTGAGGGTGGCATCGCAACCTCCCGATCCACCCTGCTCTGTGCATGACAGGGGGCAGCGCCCCAACTCCCCAATCGGCCCTGCTCTGAGCCTGACCAGGGGCTGCACCTAGGGATTGGGCCTGCCCTCTGCCACCTGGGAGCACGCCTAAGCCAGCAGGTCATTATCTCCCGAGGGGTCCCAGACTGTGAGAGGGCACAGGCCAGGCTGGGGGACCCTCCCCCCCCCCCCCCGCGAGTGCACAAATTTTTGTGCATCGGGCCTCTAGTCTATATAATAAAAGCCTAAGAAACCATTACGGCAGAACGACCAGAATGACCGGTCACTATGATACGCACTGATCACCAGTGGGCAGACGCTCAACACAGGAGCTGCCCCTAGTGGTCAGTGCGCTCCCATAGGGGAAGCACTGCTCAGCCAGAAGCCGGGCTCATGGCTGGTGAGTGCAGTGGTGGTAGCAGGAGCCTCTCCCACCTCCACAGCAGCACTAAGGAGCAGTGAGCTGAGTGGTAAAGAGGAGCAAGCAAGCAGGAGATAAGGAGCGAGGGGTCCTGGACTGCTAGAGGGATGTCTGACTGCCAGCTTAGGCAGACATCCCCCAGGGGGTCCCGGACTGTAAGAGGGCGCAGGCCGGGCTGAGGGACCCCCACCCCCAGTGCACGAATTTCGTGCACCGGGCCTCTAGTGGAATAATATTCATTTTATGGTTATGTCATATTAAAAACACTTTTTGGTCATATTAGTTGTGTATCATTCTATGCTATTATAAATAACAGTGAACTGTATCTAAATCTTTGTGAATATCCAGGACACTTTCCTCAGTATAAATTACTAAGCTCTGGGTCACAGCATATACATGTCTTTGTAAAAAGTGTTAATACAACCCAGCCAGTTTTGCTCAGTGGTTAGGCATTAGCCCATGGACCAAAGGGTCAAAGGTTAAATCCCCAGCCCGGTCCAGGCCATGAGGGAGCTGAGGATTTAAAAAGATACATATGAATGAATGCCTAAATGCCCCACAGAAAAACTGTACCCTATCTTTCTCCTTCTCTTTCTTTTCCTTTTTCTTCCACTTTTCATCTAATTGCCACACAGCTCCAGCTTTGCCTCCTCTTAGAAGCCTTCCTTATGTTCCCTAAATGGTTAAGTGATCCTACTTCTGCTCCTCTGTAGCATAAGTTTTCTCACTCTGTGTATGTGTGTATTTATAAAAACCCTCATTCTAGCCCTAGCTGGTTTGGCTCAGTGGATAGAGCGTCAGACTGCAGACTGAAGAGTCCTGGGTTTGATTTCAGTCAAGGGCACATGCCCAGGCTGGGGGTTCAATCTCTAGTAGGGGGCATGCAGGAGGCAGGCAATCAATGATTCTCTCTCATCATTGATGCTTCTATCTCTCTCCCTCTCCCTTCGTTTCTGAAATCAATAAAAATATATTTTAAAAAATAATAAAAATAAAGACCTTCATTCTAAACAAAGCTTGAGGCCACATGGTGTGTTTAATTAATTGTTTGCGGTTTTGTGTCTTTATCTGGAGTCTGAACTACTGCTGGCAAAGTCCCTGGGTTACTCATCTTTGTATCCCCCGCACCCAATACAGTAATTTCCAGTGTTTGTTGAATGCATTCTGGAGGGAACAAATGACTGCTTTGGTTTGTTCTTTTTCCACTGTTATATAGTTTGTTTGTTTGTTTGTTTCTTTCTTTCTTTCTTTCTTTTTTTGTTTTTAAGTTTCCTGGGATCTTAAATGACCTGAACATATTAATTTCAAAAAGAAAGGATATGATTATATAGTTTTAAGCTTCTAAACTCATATTCCCTCAATTCAATACTGTAGTATGCTCTGATATTAATGTAACCACTGCTAACTGTCTAACTCAAACAGTCAGAAAGGAGAAACAAAGAGCTTATACACTTGCGTTGAGAAACTTTAACATTTATACTCGAAGATGCTGTTTTCCCCAAGCAAGCAGCCATGTATAAGAATTTACACAGGATTGAAGCTCACATCTCCAGCCCTTCTGCCGTAGTGAAATAGTCAGCACTTAAAATGTTACCATAAAAGCAGAGTGGCGGTGTGGAGGAATGGACTCCTTTCTTGCCTGTGCGTTGTGAGATGGCTAGGTTGCTGGTCCTTTGTCTGGGCAGGTGTCTCCAGCACGGAGTGTCGGGAGGCCTGGCAGGACTGGCAGCGCCTGACAGGCCCGCGTCTCAGACCTGCAGTTCCTGAGCAAATTGGTTCCAGAATCTCCCCGAACGAATCCCGAGGCCGAGACTCGAGGCAGCCGCGTCAGTTAGATTATTCTCCTCCAGCCCTAAGGCAGCCGGTTCTCTGGGGGCTCTCTGTTGACATGCTGCACAATTAGCCTCAAGTTTGAAAAGGTGAAGGAAGTGAATTTACTACATTTTTTTTTTTAAAAAAAGGATTTTCATCAGCATTCCTCATAGCAGCATCAGATTACGTGAATCTAAATCTAACCTTTTCCGTGTGGTAGCTACTGAATTTAGACGATACACTAAGTCCCATTTCTTCATCTGAAAATGGGCGTGACAATATGTACTCTTGGAACTGCTGTGTGAGTGAAATGAGGTAACCCACGTAAAGTTCTTAGGATGTCGCCTGGCTCGAATTCGGGCTCAAGACTGTGAACTTTCAAGGTAAAGAATTCTTTACATTGTGGCAACTGAGAATAATGACCTCTATGATCATTTGGAAAAATCGTTTTACATGCAAATCTGTCACCACTTAGGCCTAGCACATAATGTGTCTACATCTCAGTAGAGCCCTAGGCAATCCTTAGGGAATAAAAACAAATGTGCATTGAAATTCTGCCCACCTCAGCACTCTTAGTTTTATTTTATTATACATATGTGTAACATTTATGCAGCTATCTCTTTTTATTACCCAAGTAAAATATGTTCCTTATGAAAATTTGGAAGACACACAATATATCCAAGATCCAGATGTAAATAGATGACATTGATGTATTTATTCTTCTAGTCCTTTATGAATACATAAAATATATGCATATAAAATATAATTAAGATTATGCTATTCTTATTTTTATTTTTCATTGAATATATTTTGTGAAGAATTTTCAATATCTTTAAGTATCCTTCTAAAATTCTGACTAAACAAGAGTTTGTTTCAATAATCTAATGTTAGACATTTAAATTCTTCCTAATTTTAATCTGTTATAAATTATCTTCCACTGAATGTGCTTTCACACACATCTTTATTAAATAAATGGAATTAATGGTTCCTAAAGAAGCGTAAGATTTTTCTCTAATACATGCAGATTTACCTCTATAAGTATTTCTAATAAATTGTATTCTCAACAGTAAAATATAGGATATCAATTTTTTCTCACTTCTGCTAGAATTGGGTATTAACATGTAAACATTTTTTTGTCTTCAAATATAGGAGAGGCAAAATCATTTATACTGCTTTAAATATTTTTTAGATATTTTGTCAGGGTATATTACATTTATGCATTTTTTTTACTTAAAATATTTATTATGTGCCTATTTCATCTCAAATTTATTGCCAACAAAGTGTTTTATTTATGCATCCACTTATTTATGAGCATTTATTGAGGGCTTGCTTTTGTATTTTTCTTTTGTATTTTCCTTCCTGTGATATCCAATTTTCTGTTGTAAAAATTTTTATTGAGTTGTTTGATATTTCCATGAATGCTTTATAAAAATTCTTAATATAGAACACCAGTTCTTAATCTACCATTGAGTCTTCCATTATTTTTCCAGTTTAGTATGCCTGTTAAAAATAATTACTTATGAGTTAGTATTTTTATAAAGGAAATACATGTTTAATGAAGTTAACATAACTAATTGACTGACAATAGATTTGTGTTTCTTCTTTGTAATAAAACTCTATTGGGGAGGAGGAGGAGAAGCAGGGAGCTGAAAACTCCTATATAGCCATAAGCTTGGGTTTTTTTAAAAAAATAAAACTATATTATTATTATTATAGCTTTTTCCAGCACACATGTAGGAATTAGCCTAGTTTCTTCAATTTTGCTGGGCCCACTGTACGCCATTTTCATTTTGCAAAATTTATCCTCACACATACCTGGGATATAGGTTTGATTCCTGCCCTGATCAGGGTTCCTGCAGGAGGCAACCAATCGATGTGTCTCTGTCACTTAGATGTTTTTTTTTTCTCTCTCTCTCTTTCCTCCTTCCTCACTCCCACTTTCTCTCTAAAAACAAACAAACAAACAAACAAACAAACAAACAAAGAAAACAAAACACAAACAGCAATGGTAATAATATCCTTGGGTGAGGGCAGGAAACTATATTTCTTCCAATTAAATATTACTTTAAATCTGGCTAAAGAAAACATGGACTTCTGTGTTTCTGAAAAATAATTGTTGGACTTAACACAACTGAGTGTTAAGATTCCAGAGCTCTCAATTATTTGCTGGGTGACCTTGGGCCTGTAACTGTGGTTCAACTCTCACAGCTATAAAATACAGATAACATTTTGTTCACATACTATTTATTTGGCACATAGGTGAGATGATATAAAATGGTGATTAATGAATTAGAGCATGAAAATTATGCTAGAAGTTTCTATGCATACAGCCTGGATCAGAATATCAACTTGGAGCCCATTTTCTATGTCTTCGTCAAACAGTTCTCCCATCACTCTGACACGCAGCGCCCCGGGGAAGAGGTATGGACCGATTGGCATGGGGAGCCAGGAGCCTCTGGAAGGGAGGAAACGGAGATGCTGAGTCAGAGTGAGGGGGTCTGCTGGAGGAGGCCAGCTGAGGGGGAGGAGGCCTAAACTAAAGTGGCATTGGCGTGAAAACAGAAGGGCTGCAGACTGGTTCCAGCACTAAATCTGAGAGTGGGGCTGGGGTACCAGAAGCAGAGGAAGAATTGCATTTTGAGGAAGTGACTGTGAATGACTTTAGCTTTACCTCCAGAGACCCAGCTGACTTGGCATGAAATTTTCTATGTTCAGAAATGGTCTGTCTTCTCTCTAAGATCCATCATGTCAGGGCAGGAATGTGTACAAGCCCTGGGAGAGGGGAGGCACTGGGAGCCCAGTTTCCAGTGTATGGCTTTGAGTACAACCCTAACCCAGCGGTTCTCAACCTGTGGGTCGTGACCCCTTTGGCGGTCGAACAACCCTTTCACAGGGGTCGCCTAAGACCATTCTGCATATCAGATATTTACATTACGATTCATAACAGTAGCAACATTACAGTTATGAAGCAGCAACGAAAATAATCTTATGGTTGGGTCACAACATGAGGAACTGTATTTAAAGGGCCAGAAGGTTGAGGACCACTGCTAACCCTTGGGGACAAAGCTTGCTCCTGGCAGTAAAACTCTCCCACAGGGACAATTATGCAGATTATACTTTGCAACTTACAGAAAAATGCCCCTCAGAAGCCTCATGAGATGACTGATGTGTAGCTTTCAAAAGAACCCAGCTCGCTGCAGGCACAGCAACAGTCAATGGCAGCAGGAACGTTTGCTGAGCACAGCACTGAGGATTCTCTTCTTTAGTCTTTAAAACAACATCGTGCTGGATACACATACAGTGGAATCCTACTCAGCCACAAAAAAATAGGATCTGTTTCCATTGGTGACCACACGGATAGAGCTCGAGGGTATTATGCTAAGTAAAGTAAGTCACACAGAAAAGGACAAAAACTGTATGATTTCACTCACATGTGGAACATGAAACAAAAACAGTAACAAATAAAACAAACTCATTGATACAGACAACAGAATGGGGCTTACCAGAGGGTAAGGGGCGGGGGGCGGGAGGGGCGGGCGGAGGATAAGAGGAGGACGAACTGGGTAAAGTGGACCAAATATGTGGTAGCTGAAGGGAACTAGACTTTTGGTGGCGAGCACACAATAGAGTATACCGATACCAAATCATAATGTACACGTGAAATTTATGTTATTAACCTATGTAACCTCAATAAATGTAATAAAAAACACAAACAAAAAACCAGCATTATGAGATGGCACCGTTGTTCCCATTTTACGTACGAGCACACTGAGAGCCAGCCAGGTTGAAAGACTGGGAAGCAGGCCGGTCTCACATGTCGCCCTTGTGCTCTGCTGCCTCGATCTCCTGTATTGATCCTGCCTTTGACTTTCAGACAAGCCAATACGTGAACTGCGGCTATTCCCGGGGAAGATTTCTGCTGTAGAAATTTGTTTTCGCAACTGGCAGCAGCAGAACTCCCATCCCTAGGGGTCTGAGCTTCATATTCTATTCCAGGTTCTCAAAGCCTATCAGGTTTAAAAACAACCTGGGCTTCTCGCAGCGGTGCTCAGAGTAGCGTGCCTGCACTGAACACTCCAACACATTTGCAAATAGCACCGCGCAGGCGGTGTATCACTGAGCAGCACCCCCAGGCAGCTACTCGATGGGAAAACTTTGCTTTTAAAAGGCCGATAGACCACCGATGACTTGCTGTCAATAAGCTCTGTTATGTTCAGGGGCTTCTCTAACACAAAATCCAGGGCTTCGAATTGTTGAAACTATGCTTACGGTCTCCAGGGGTCCTACAAACGCAGTGTGGTGGTTACAGTTAGTGTAGATTGATTTGGCTGCCTTCGTTTTCAGCTTATGAAGTTTTCCTCATTCTAAAGAGCAAAATGTGAGGAGTCCTGTAAAGAGCAAAATGTGAGGAGTCTCTGGATTTGACTTGGTTTAACTCTGTCTCTTCAAGCCGAGCCATCATCTTTTCAACAGATATGCATGCCAACAAGCACAGACCTGCTGTCTATGTATGTCTATGTAGCAGCTCCTAGGAGCTTCTCCGTTCTGAGCAAATATGAATCTTGTAGCATAAAGTGAAGAGATTCTGTCTCAATGGACTATGCTGTGAAAAGCCGGAGAGAAATACCATTTTAGTTTAAGCACCAGACTATGAATTTTACTTTATTTGAACTTTGCTTAAAACCCCAAAGAATAAGACCTTTTGAATGTTTTAGTTAAGAAAACTATTAGAGAATTTTGCAGACACTGAACAGAAAGGTATTTGCTATTGAAGATACCCTAGAGTAAATAACGCAACATCTTCTAAAGCTCGGTACCCACAAAAGGAAACATTAGAATAGAAAGCAATAATGAGTAGAATATACTGTGATTGTCTGTATTTATCCGTGTTCAGGAAGGTAACGTTTGAGGAGGGTAGGAAGGCTGCCCTTGAGACCTTAATGATAAATAACAGGTGACCTATTTATATGAGAACTGTTGCACCATAAATAGGCTTGAATGCAATAATTTTTGCACTGCAGTGATTCTGACTCCACAGGATTCTTATGAGCATGCCACAGAGTAGCATCTTGGTGAGTCAGAAAAAAATGAATAGGTTCTTTGAGATAAAAAAAATTTCTCTGAGTATAAACTTCTGTGAGTCAAATAGAAATAAAAGCAAATCTGAAAGATTGGTGTATAGAACAAGAGGGCAGAGGCATTAAAATTTCAGAAATAACCTCACTGCAGTGGCGCCTGGGTATACTTGCTTTACAGAGATATAAATCATTATATTTCATGTTGAAAGAGAAAAGTATTTAATTACTGCTATTTATCATTGATGGGAGCATCTGTAATTCTGTGATACCTATGAGAGGTTGAAGTCTCCTTATAAATGATTATGATTATTAAGCACATGTTTTCTAGTGTAACCCAATGAGGAAGACGATTTTAGTGAGAAATTTGGCCAGCACACTCCTATGTGAGGCAATATAGACCTTCAACCTGGGACAGAATTTCTTGGGGAAGAGTCGCTGGACTTGCCCCTTTAGGTAAATGTAAAGTTCACACAGATGCCCTCCCTGGGAGAAAAGATGTGCTAGGATCTTTTATGAGCATTTCTACCTTTTCTCTATTTCCCTGGGCAGGCAAGGCTGTATAGGTGAGTAAATTTCTATCAGGACAAAAAAAAAGAATAAGATAAAGATTTGGATCATTTCTCTTGTGAGATTTAATTTTACCTTTTTCTGATGGTTGGTACATTACTAAATGGACAAGGAGGAAGTAGGAGGAACTATTGGGAAGCTCTTGCAATAGTTTAAGCAAGAGATAATGGTGCTTTGGAACATGCATTTAGTAATGAATATAGAAGATGAGGTCAGATTTGGGGTAGATTTTATTCCAAAAACTAAGAGAATTTACTGATAGAAATAGAGGAGATGAATGTAAGAGAGGAGGTAGTGAGAGAATTTTTAAGAGAACTCAATGGCTCTGGTTTGACCAAGTTAAATATGTGATATTCATTATTCATCTTAGTGGCCATTTATCATATTATCTGGCTGCTCAACCTTTTGACCACTGTTCTCATGCTTTTGCATTATTTTATTCTTGCAATCTCATCTCCAAAGGTAATAACTGAAAACTTACTTTCCCTGGCTCTACTGTATGCCAGGCATGTGACCTAAAATCCGGCCATCAAGTGCACCCACGGAGACTTGGACGTAGAAGAAGCAAACAGCGTGTGGACTCCATTTGTCTCTGTCTCTGTGAAGGAGCAACATCAGGTGTCTGGGAATCCAGTGCCCAGGCCCTGGGAATATGCTAAGATGCCTGCGTTCTGAGGCAGCGCAGTGGTTGTTGGAACAGGACCATGGAAGTGAGATTTGGTATTCTTCCAGTCCCTCAGCCTGACTTTCTACTATTCCTAGAAAGTCTATGAGCTATTTAAAATCCTTTAGTAAATTGTTTTAGCTGGAGTGGAGTCTATTGTTTGCAGCAAGAATGCACACGCGCGTGCGCGCACATATACACACACACACACACACACACACACACACCTGGCAGCAGCCCACATGGAGATGTCTAGCAATAGTTTGAAACTCAGAGGAGAGGCCAAGTTAGAGAAAAACATTTGAGGGCCATCAGTATATAATTGATATTTAGAGCCTATAGTTAGAATAATTCATGAAGAAAGAGACCATTTATAGAGAAAACAAGAAGTAGCTAGAGGTCATATCATTTAAAGAACTTAGAAGAGCCAGAAAAGAAAACTTAGAAGGAAAGGCAGTTGAAGTCAACTAACCCCTCCCCCCGCAAAAAAAGAACACCCACAAACAGCTGGATGTGGATGAAGCCCAGAGAAGAAAGTGTTTTAAAAATGACTAACATTCTGAGATTATGTGATAAGAAGGAAGAACACCTGTTGAGTAAAAGGAAAATGATGGACAAAAATGTGGCCCACACTATGGCTTAGTGTTCGCGTGGCTAAGAATGAAGGGTCTCCGGAATAAGTTATTGGAACATAGTGTCATGCTTTGGAACAAGGACTGATCATGTTTATGATCTAAAAGAACTAGAACCATGAAATTCAAGTCTGTAGTTCTAAGGGGTGCTGACATAACTCAGCACACCATTGCATCAGTGGACATGCATGCTCTGTCCTGTCCTTCAACAGAGCTTAGCAGCAACTCTGGTAGGT
This sequence comes from Myotis yumanensis, assembly GCF_028538775.1. Taxonomy (NCBI): domain Eukaryota; kingdom Metazoa; phylum Chordata; class Mammalia; order Chiroptera; family Vespertilionidae; genus Myotis; species Myotis yumanensis. The sequence continues at coordinate 7,912,983 of NW_027223772.1, forward strand.
GTGATGGAAACCCTAGGGTTGGGGTACTGACCCAACTTCTCAGCTCCCCGCTATTGTCATTGCAAGCAGGACTAATCCCTTTAGAATGAAGCAGCTGCAAATTCCTAGATAAGTTGTGGTGGAATTAGAGACGAAGGTTGATTTAGTCTTAAGAAGGAGATGCTGAATATCCTGAAAATTAGGACAGAGGGCAACTATTTATCAAATAATTGTAAAATAACAATTATTATTATTGTAATAAAAATAGCAATTAGTTAAAAAAATAATTGTAAATGATGAGACCGTATGCATTTGTATCCCAAATTTATAAACTGAATAAAACTGGTTTTACTCAATTGTAAACTTCATAAGAAAAAACTTGAAAAGCACAGAGTTACTTAAATCAAAATGGAAATGTACAGATATTTTATCTGCTTCTATCCTGTCTTGGGTATAGTCAGTCTTTGTTCAAAGAAAAGCCACTCATTTTACTACTATAACCTAAGTAAAGAGCATAACCAGAGATCTGGAGTGTGAATCTGACCAGCAGGTCTGGTTCTGGCTCTGTGTTCACCTTCCCCAACCCTTCAGTGCTGGTAGCATGTGACTGAGGAGGGAGTGAGCACCCCCACCTCCTCAGTGCCTTCAGCTGCTGCACCCACATCTCTGTGAGTTCTTCTATCACAGCCACAAAACACCCACCTTTGCGTTTGGACATTGATTTTTCCTGAGTCACCAGTGTCAGGGCCGGGAGCAGGCTGCCCCAAGATATTCGATAATGGCATATTGATTGTTTTGAACTAAAATCACCGGAGAAGCAGCACAAGCAGGAAGAGCTCTCTGAGCCTCCTCTGTCTCTCCGAAAGCAGGAAATAAATCTCTGTGACAGGTGCCCTCCCTGCTCCTGAGGGCTCAGGGACAACCTGGTCCCAAGAGTTAGAAGAACCCGGAGTAGGAATCGTGTACAAACCTTGTAACACCTTTACTGACTTACTACCAAGCCCACACTTTCTTTAGCTTCCCCACTTACAAATACCCAAACCTGCTTAGATTCCTTTCTAATGAGCACTTCCTTGGTCCTGTCAATTTCTCACAAATGTATTGTTTCTGTGTTTACAAAGTATAAAAAGGTGCCTGATTCAATCATTTCTTTGAGCCTCATTTTAAGATCTGAGCACCATATTGTGATTCTCCCAGATGCATGTATTAAATTGGTTGGGTTTTTTTCTCTTGTTAATCTAGTCTTTTGTCAATTGTATTATAGCTAGTCCATCCCCAGCACCAGAAATGTGAACAGAGTTTGCTGTGAGGAGGGTGGAAGGTTCGGAGTGGGCCGGGATCATGCACCTATGACATGAGGCCATAATGTATCAAAAGAGATTTTTATTTTAGGCACCTAGGTGTAGGTGGGCTGAGTCCGACAAGAAATCAGCGGAGAGTGAAGGTGGGGGACAGGGTTTTATTAACTTCTGCTGGCTGCAAGCCGTTCTGCTGAAGTACTTGGTTCCAATGAGACATCTCTGGTGTTTCACCTCAGTGCTTCATCTCCAGCCAGGGAAATGCAGTCTTCAGTGAAATGAGAAATGTGCTCTGGAGACAGAGGGGAGCTGGCTTATGTAGACAGAAGTCCCTGCCCTGGGCCCTGATTGGTTCATTCTCATGCAGAGGAAGACTCAAAATACTTGCATATTGATTGGTCCTAAAAGCACTGTTCTGATTGGTCAGAATGGAGCTGTTCTGATAGGTCAATGGAGATGTTCTTGTGGGAGCAGCTCCTATTGAAGGGGGATAGTTTTGGTCCTATTGGTTGAAAGAGGATTCCAGGAATTCCTTTAGAAGGGCTGGCTCAGAGAGCAGAACACAGTGTAGGCAGGCGGTTCAATGCAGGAAGGAAGTAGTTCAATGCAGGCTTTTCCCTGAAGTTTGGTTTGCATGAGAGGCCCCAGTGTAGAAACAGCCTCTAGGCTCTGTTTATTGTTTGTTTTGTTTTGTTTTAATTTGAGCCTAGTTAGCCACCAGGAGTCCTTCTTGTAAGTATCTTCTTTCTCGGGGTCCACAGATTCATAGAACAGGTGTTAAATTTTATTTATAAATGAAATCAAATACTTGAAAATAAAACATTACTATATGAAAATCTGTAAAGATAAATGTTGAATCAATTGGACTTAGATGATCTCTTTGGGCTATATTTTCTTTTTGTGGGAATTGTTATAACTCAGTTAATTAATTATGCCTATGGTCCAAGTGATCAAATAAAAGATTTAACAGATGGATCTGATTAGTCTTAAATGAACTAGGCTAGCCTTTCTTTGGAGAAAAAAAATCATGTTTTTATAATTTTATATATATATATTTTATTGATTTTTTACAGAGAGGAAGGGAGAGAGATAGAAAGTTAGAAACATCGATGAGAGAGAAACATTGATCAGCTGCCTCCTGCACACTCCCCACTGGGGATGTGCCCACAACCAAGGTACATGCCCTTGACCAGAATCAAACCTGGGACCTTTCAGTCCGCAGGCTGACGCTCTATCCACTGAGCCAAACCGGTTTCGGCAAAATCACATTTTTAAAAATCATTTGAATTTCATGTGGCATAAGAAAGTGGGACTTATTTCCCATTAGTTAGTTAGTGATGGGGGTGAGGAGGGGTGAACCTGGCAGGTACATTTAGCTACAGATATTTAAGCTGCCAGTTGGAATTAGTACAGCTCCATATAGGTCAGGAAAACCATGAAGCACTTACAGACACGTCCTTGCAGTAAACAAAAACATAACAATACATAAAAAAGGAAGCACTCCTAACTCATGGTTTAGAAATGAAGTGCTAAAAAAGAGGTCATGTTACATTAAAGGCAGCAGAGAGGAAACACAGAGAACTAATAAGTTCAGCCTCAGGGCTGATCTGTCTTCAGTGTACGATTACAGGCAAGTTCAAGGGGGAAATGTGTTTTTATGGGGCATTCCTCTGGAGTGACATTCCCAAGATGGATGGTATCAATTCTAGTTATTCTGAGAGTAGTGCACTGCTGGCTGCCCTTATAGAGATAACCAATGACTCCCAACCTGAGTTCTGCACTTATAACTTATGAGACCTTAGATAAGCCATGTAAACTACAGGCACCTATAGAATAGTTACAAGGATCTGTCTCTTACAGGATTACTGTAATCATTTAATTAAATGCCATGAAGAAAATACTTACGATAATACCCAACTACTGTATTTGATAGACATTTATATTAATCTCCTATTGTTATGTGACAAACTACCACAAATTTAATGGCTTAAAATAACACCCATATATTAGCTCACAGCTCTGTAGGTCAGAAGTCCAGGCAGGCTTATCCAGCTCTCTGCTCAGGGTCTCTATAGCTTGGAATCCTCTTTCAAGCTCATTCCTTGTGGTCATCCTAGTTACTTTGCTGGCTCTTGGCTGGAGGTCACTCTCAGCTCCTAAAAATCCTTGCATGAGGCCCCTTCTTCAGTATTTTGACTTTCTATGACTTCACCTTCTTGATCAACCAGAAAAAATGTGTTATTAAATAGCTTGTGTGAGCAGATTAGTCCCACCTTGGTAATTTGCCTTTTGATTAACTCAAAGTCAACTCTAATTATCTTTGCAAAATTCCCTTTGCTAGGGAAGGTTTAAGTTCTCATCATATTCACAGTCCCAGGTATTAAGTTTGGAAATCTTGCAGGAACATTTTAGAACTCTGCCTATCACAACCTCAATGTTTCTTTGTCTCCCTCTCCTATTTCTAAGAGGAGCAGAGTCCTGTGTTGATTTTCCATCTTAATATTATTTGTAAAAATATCCACTGTCCACACAGTTCCTGCAAGATGTGGGAAATTTAGAGTTGGCATCTCAAAAATTCAGGCTGAAGGGTCAACTGATGGAACTGCTGAATCAAGAGGGATACTCATGTTCAAGTAACAATTGCTTTGGGATTAGTTAAAGTATCAAAATATCAAAGATAGAACACAGTGGAATTAGGGAGGGTGGATCTGGACCCCACTACGCCATTAAATCAGTAGATAAAATTAAAATGCTCTCAGGTGACCATGAGAAGTCAACAACGGAGATAGACACCCCCTCTTCTATGTTTGACCACAAAGCCCTAAATGTTGGAGGTTAGGACTTCTGGTAGCCAGCCATCTTTCCTACCACATGGAGGAGCCCAGGAGAATGATATTACCAGGCCCTTTACATGTATCTCCTCTGTTAATGCTATTTATCTTTGTGATAACCCTTTAAGATTTTACAAATCATAACGCAGAAGTCTCAAGAGGTAAAGAGTTATCTAAGATCTCAGGTTGATAAGGTGGCAAAGTTGGCTTTCAAACCTATTATTTGTCTCACTACAAAAACCCATTTTATTTAAAGAATGTTATGCCACCTTCCATATTGGTTACATGAAAATGAGTACCTCTCTTGAGTGAAATGTTATTTAAATACATATTTATTTACTGAACACACACAGACACGTGTATATGTGTAAATGCACATCTTTCCTCAACTTATTGGTTAAAAAATGCTTAAACAGATGAGTCTAGAGTCATAGAAATCCCAGAAATATTACATTGTTACATGATTGGCAGGAAAATTAATCAATCTTAACTCAACATAATTGGTTGAATTTTCATCTCTTGACTTGAGACCAATTGCTATTCAATCAGTGGCAATCCAAGCCTGTTCAGGTTTTACCTTTCATTTGCAAACCCAAGTTCTATGAATAACTTGAGTGAGTTATTAGAGAACATTATGCTTCATCGCTTATATCAGTTAAAGATTGGACTTGAGTAAAACTCTCCAGAGTAAAAATTTCCAGCAGTGAAGGTACTATAGCCATATAATATGGAACCAGAGAATAATATCTGAGAATTCTGGGTCTGCTAAAACCATGATGAAGAAGTGCTTCCTTGCTATCTTTAATAAAATACAGCAATGCTTCTTTGCCTGGAGTAATTTCATCAAGTAATCTTTTCTCCCACTAATCACAATGGCCTTGGGAAAATCTAGAATAAGCTCTAAGATATGTCTTATTCAATGCTGTATCCCTTGAGTAGTTTGGCAAATGTAAGCTTCTCAGTAAATACCTATTTATTGAATGGAATTCCAGGGAATTTTCTAGCTACATGTATAAAATATTCTAAAATTTAAACCTACCTCTAATGATTTCAAAATTATTAAACCTGCCTTTATAGTTCTGTGTTGAATAACTTGGTTCCCTGAGTTAGGAGAAGCTTTGCTCATTTTAATTTACTTTTGAAATAGTATGCCAAGGAAGAAACCATCATGTGCACACTATCTTCAACATGCTCAATAAACTGGCTTATTTGTCTTAGCTTTGTCTGTCAGAAGGTCCTCTTTCTCTAGAGTTTTGGTCACTTTTCTATATATTTCACCTTTGGCAGATTGTGGCTGTCAGGGAATTGAAGCATTTCATTGAAGTTGTCAAAATTATGTGGCTAGAGTTGTCTGTACTTTAATGGCTGTGTGCTATAGAGTGATAGCTTCCATTTTGTTTTTCATATTGGTCATTTCTATATCTTTTTTCCTGTCAATTCTACTAGCAATTTGTCAATATAAATTATCTTTTCCAAAAATGAGATTTGTGTTCATTGAGATTTTTATAATTTCACCTCTGTACAATTTTATTGATCTGATCTTATTGTTTCCTTCCTTCTAATTACTTTGGGATTAGTTTGCTCTCTCTGGAGATGGAAGCTTAGATTATTGATTTGAAATCTATCCTATTTTCTAATGTAAGCATTTAATGCTATATACTAATATTTTACTCTAAGCACATCTTTAGATGAATCCTACAAATTTTAATATCTTGTATTTTCATTCTTGTTCAGTTCAAAATCTTTATAATTTTCTTTGAGATTGCCTCTGTGACTCACTCATTAGACTCAGTTGACAGATGGTGTTAGTTCTTCTATATCCTCACTGAGTTTCTGTCTACCAGTTTCACCTGTTTCTGAGAGATGGATGTATTAAACTATATTTTGAATTCATCTATTTCTCTTTAAATATTTCCTTCTTTCTCCCTTGTTAATTTGCTTTGCTTTGAAGTCTACTTTTTTCTGATACTACTGTAGTTACTTTAGTCTCCTTTTCATTAATGGTTGCATAAAATATCTTTTGCTACATTTCTTTTTTACTTTTAATATACCCATGCATTATATTTGAAGTGATTTCTTATAGATAACATATAGTTGACTCATATTTTGTTTTTAATCATTTGTGACAATCCCTGTTTTTCAATTGATATGCTTAGACAGCTTGTACTTACTGTAATTATTGATATATTTTATAGGTCTTCCATTTTATTACTTGTTGGGTTGTCCCCTCTGTTTTTAATTCTATTTTTCCTTGACTTTTTAAAGATTATTTGAAGATTTTTACCATTTCTTTTCGTTTTTCTTTTAGTTTTTTCCTGTCTTGGTGTATTTTAGAGATTTTTTTCTAAAGATTTATATATATATATATATATATATATATATATATATATATATATATACCCAAGCAACCATTATGATGAAATGACTGGAATGATCAGAACGACTAGTCAACCAGTCGCTATGATGCGCACTGACCACCAAGGGGCAGATACTCAACGCAGGAGCTGCCCCCTGGTGGTCAGTGCGCTCCCACAAGGAGAGCACCACTCAGCCAGAAGTCAGGCTCATGGCTGGTGAGAGCAGCTGTGGTGGTGGGAGCCTCTCCTGACTCTGCGACAGCACTACTGAGTGGCAGCAGCAGGCACAGCAGGCTGGGATGAGCACAAGTGGCGTGGAACCCGGCCCCAGTTCTGGCTCCTCCCTGGCCGCCTGTCGCTTGGTACACTGCTACATCCCTCGGGGCATGTCCGACCACCAGTTTAGGCCCAATCCCTGCAGGACAGTTGGACATCCTCTGAAGGGTCCTGGATTGCAAGAGGATGCAGGCCGGGCTGAGGGACATCTCCCCACCCTCACTAGTGCAAGAATTTTGTGCATCGGGCCTCTAGTTTACTTATATTTTCACAGACTATTTAAAATGAATATTTCCTGCCTCAAACTCAATATAGAAAACTTACCACCATATAGGTCCTTGAGTTTCCTCCTTTTATGATGTGGTTGTCATGTGTATTACATCTTATATACATTAAAGTAAAAATACTACACAATGTTTTAATTTATGCTTTCAGCCATCATATATATTCTAAAGATCTTAAAGACATTAAGCACATATTCTTCAATTCTGTTACTCTTCCTTCATTTCTGAAGTTCAAAGTTTCCCTCTGATATGACTTCCCTGCTTATTAACAACTTCCTTTTGCATTTGTCTTAGAGCGGGTGTGCTGACGGTGAATTGTCTTAGTTTTACTTTTTAAACTTATTTCCACTGGATGTAGGATACTGTTGACAGTTGTTTTCTTTAAAGCCGATGTGCTGAGTGAGGGGCCTGAACATTCAGTGAGCTTCCTGAGTTGTTGGCTGTGTGGGCTGGAGCGGCCTGAGACATTGGTCCTGCAGCGAGATACTCCAAAGCCTCATTTAAAAAGTTTGGGTCCCCACGAAGCCCTCCTCAGGTTTACCAGGAGATCTGGTAGGAATGGGACTGATGGGCTTCTTTGTTTATAAAATCAGGTAAAAGAAGCAGAACTTTGAAAGCTTGGAGTCCTGCACCTGCTTATGGTCACCACTGACCAGCTGAACCTGGCGTGCACAGCAGGTGGAGCATGGGCCTAGCTGTAAACTTCAGCTCAGTTAGATGGAAACATGGGACACGCCATATATTAGAGAAGTACCATTTCCTTGGTGGCATTAATAAATAAGTATACTGGTAAAACTAAAACAAAACAAATAAAAAAAAACACTTGTCATTCAAATCACTGATTGAGTACATATAATATGCTATTTTTCTCTGACTGCTTTTATTAATTTGGGGGGAGGATGGAGAAAGGGGTTGTATTTGGTTTTTAGCAGTTTGATTATATGTCTAGGCACAGATTTCTGTAAGTTTATCATGTTCAGGTTTTACTGAACTTTAAGTACTTATAAGTTTATGTGTTTTACTTATAAGACATTACTTCTTTAAATATTTTTCTAAACCACCCTGATTATTTTCTTCTGGGATTCTGATGACATGAAAATTAGACCTTTCCACATCTTACCACAGTTCCCTCTGGAGGGAAGTTTTTTCATTTGTTAAAAAAATATATATTTTTGTCTTGGTCAAATTAGATAATTTCTATCCACCTAGGTTCAAAGTCAATGCTCTTCTTTCAGTCATCTCCATTCCGCTCTTCAATCCATCAAGTGCAACTTTAATTTCAGTTCTTGTATTGTTCAGTTCTAAAACTGCTGCTTTGTTCTGGCATATACCTTTTATTTCCAGCTAAAATGTTCTATCTTCCCATTTGTTTCAAGAGTGTTGTTCCTTAGCTCTTAAACTATGATTATCATGGCTGCATTGAAAGTCTTCCTATCATAATTCCAGCATTTGGTCATCTTGGATTGGTGTATGTTGTTTGTCTTTTTCCTTGTCAGTTGTTGAGATTTTCTTCATCCTGTATAAAATATCAAGTAATTTGTATTAAAATTATGCTATAGATTATTATATTAAATATAGTATATTTATAAATGCATGTCTTAAATATGTATTAAATATTATGCTATTAGATTAGTATATCTTGTTTAAATCCTATGGAAAATATTAATACTTTCCTTTGACTTAGCAGGCAATCAATTAAGTTAACTTGAGACCAAAAGTTCTAACCCACCTCTTGTGGTCTGTGATTCCAATTTCAATTCATTTTTTTACAGTCTGTGCAGTGTTATGTAAATCTATTTTGATTGTCCAGTCTGGGGTCTATGCAGTGTTCTACTTTGTATTGCTGTTACCAAAGCTTTGGTATTTGTTTATGGTCAGATGCATGCTCTTGGGAATTAGCCCTGTCCTTATATCTCTAATACTCTCTAGGTCCTAAAGGCTCAACTTCTAGGACTAATGGCTAAAATGTAGGGCTTTAATTTGCTTTTCTGCCATACATTCCAACAACTGAATATGCCTCCAAAACAAAACAGTGGGAAGATAGAGAAGACCAAAAACAGTGAGAGTCTTTTCAGCAATGGGCTTGGATGACTGCATGTCCAATGCAAAAGAATCAAGTTAGATCCCTACCTCACACTGTTTCTCTATGTGGTGATTAGGGGACAAGTTGTCTGGTTCATTGTCTCAAATATAAATATGCAAAAATATTTTGAACCTTCCAGTCTCCTACCTAGGCATGGAGGTGGAGTGGTGGTAAAATATGCTGACCTTCTAGGAGGTAGGTGCTTGAGAGGAGCTCAAGGCACCACCATTCTGTGTGAAGACATCCTGGAATTCCACCATGTGCTATGCACTGTGGCCCTGAACACTTTCATATTTTTCCTTTTTTTTTAGATGTGTTCCTTTAGTTATGAATTTTTCACCTTGGTTGTCTAGAACTTGTCCAGTAAATTTCTCCAGAGAGTAAAATTTTGGAGAAGAGAGTAATTACCTGGCTTTCAGAAGTAAGAGAGATCAGTGGTTCTAACTGCTTATCCTATATTGTTTTCAACCAATTTCCTTGTTTGATCCTTGACCTCTGGAGAACTTTGTGCCTCCGAGTCCTGGGCACAATGTTCAGGGGGTGAATATGCTCACTCATCATTAGTATTGCTATATGGAGACACTTAGGTTGGGTTCCCTGCCTTAATAAACCAGTTGTATTTTTTCATGTTCTTCCCAAGTAGAAGTTTTTGTGTGGTTTTTTTGTCTGGTTGTTTTTATTACTGTCTTATTTTCTTCAATATTTGTCTATATGGACTTAAAACTTTGTTTTCATTCCTGTGATATAATTTAGTGTGTTCTTTGGAGAGAAAGAAATTAAACAAGGTTTTTCAATATGTGTTGTTTAATGAGAAGTTTAATGTATTGTTTTATTTAAATGAATACAAGATAATTTAGTCAGAACTTATAGAAAACCAAAAAATGTCTTTGTCCTTTGTCTTAGACATTATCTTTCCAAGTTAGATAATGCAACTAAGAGAATAATGATAAAACCACCTTCTCTCAGGCCTCTGAGGAGGTCCATGGAATGAATGAGTCAATGAGAGATAAGTCCCTACATCTGATGCATTATTTTGGGTGAGATAGTCCTGTGAGAAAATGGCTCTGTTCTAATTGAAAAATTATGTGAGACTAAATCCATGAAAGGAATAAATTATGATTACAGATATGATTGCTAAAATTTGCATATCCTTTATGTTTGAAGGGCATCTTAGTACTCAACCTGACCCTTGGACTTTTCTTGGATAAGAGCCTTGGCGGGAACCCAGCACAAGTAATTTATGGTTTAAGAGTGGTGATTTATATCACATCCATCATCTTCTACCTCATTCCAAGGGAAGAATCCCCTGACCATGAGAGAATCCTGGCCCAGGACCAGGGAGCAGCGCTGGTGTGTAATACTCCAACAGCCACATGATAGAAGTGAGTTAGGTTAAAGTTAAAATAGGGCACCATTCATGCATTTGGTTGTTTTAGGAGCCATGTGCAACATACCAGCTGAAGCAATGCAAACTCTATGAGAAATCTCGATAGTTATTTCTGGTTGCCTTAAGCATCTCTGTTCTTCTAGTCCATTAACATGGAAATAGAGTTAATATGAGACTTGTTTGCAGGGGTTTAAACAAAGCATTTCACTTTCAGTCACCAAAATAGAGCTATTTTAAAGCTGTTCCCCAAGAGTAATGACAATGAAGGTCATGGGCTTCAGCAGGGAAATTAGCAAGTACAGTGATGTCTGCAGCAGGTTTGCAGAGCATTTGCCTCTGAGATAAAACCTTGATTTTTATTTTCAAGGATATCCTATAGTAGGCAAAGGTAATGCAATTATTCTCAGAGGAAGTACACAGTGATAGAACAATGGGAACACCTAAAAGGTGCCCTTAACCATTTTCATATAAAGGGAAGACTGAAAAGGCTCTGTTCATTCATTTATGTTGTCGTTATAAAAGGCCTTGGAAACTAAGGTTCATGAATGTAAATTGCTAGGGAAGCGTTGACATAATAGATGGAGGAGAAAATGTTCTTCAAAAAATGTTTCTACAAGCACAGCTTGGGTATAGAGTTCTTTGAAATGTGTGAATATTGGTGTTCAAATCTGAGTAGGAGATTTTTTTTTCTCTTGGGCATCTATTGGACATAAATGAGTATTAGACTCTGTACATCTTGATATTTTAGAACAGTACTATGTGTGTGATGTCAGTGGTGCCTGAGCATTTATAAATTTTGATCATCATATTTTACACAAATCGTATTCCAGATCTTACTTAATGTTGTTAAGATAGATTTCCAGGCAAAATGGACACAATTTAAAACATGATGGCAAATGTATAAAATTGTCTATTTTATTTTCTAAGTATCCATACCTTTTATTTAATTTTCTAGTTTATGTTGCAGGATGAATTAATGGGCCATATTTCCCAGAAATAAGTGGGAGTGGGGTTCTTGGGGTAATGCTGAAGTAAGCATTTTCAGAAGCCCCCATGGAAGGGAGGGATGTGGAAAAGGCTTTCTTGGCATTGGAGGAAATAGGCCTCTGTGATCCATCTTCAGCATAGTCAACTTTTATCAGAAACGGTTACTGAATTCCCCAGGGCAAAGGGAGAGGGTATAAAAGCAAAGAACTGTGTAGTGAGCCAGCATCAGGGTGGAAACCCCCGAGTCACCCAGGATGAAACACCTCGCACCCACCTCAACTAGATGGGGAGGTGGAGATAACTAGGAAAGGCCTCAGCCCATCTTTTTTTAATGGCCCGATGGGAGACAATCAGACCCAGATGATGTATGAGGAAAACTATTAACTCCATAGCACTCAGCCAGTGAGGAACCGGAGGAGGGACTCTCGCACCCCAGGGAGAAATAGCCTGTGATCGCTGCTCTGTGTGCACCTGTTCACCTGAACACCCACTCTTGCAAGAATGTATGAAAGGTCTCGTTTTTGCCATACTTCTGTCTCTGAGTCCGTTATTTGAATTCAGACAGGTGAGCATTTGTCACAGTGAAGTGACATTTCTCAGGTTCCAAAGTCCCCTGCCCCTACAGCCAGTCCTAGAAAAAGTGCAGCTGGGGCTCCAGCAGAGCCAGAGGCAAGGCCAGTGCCCAGAGCTTCCGTTCCATGTGGCAGCAGATGTGGTTCAGCATTCAGTCCAGATTCAGCCCATCAAGCTATTGTGAGGAGTCCCACAGGGTTGTGAGCCATGTGGGCACAGGAAAGCACAGCCCCAAGCAGCAGGAGCCCCAAGAGGACCTGGTGGGTGTGTGAGAGAGAGCAAGGGAACGCTCATTGTTTGGAAGTTTAAATATTTAGGTTTCATGTGCTTTCAGTGGCCACGCCCATCCTGGCCACTGACTTGTTTCCAGGTGTGATTGACAGGCAAGCAGGTAGGCACCTTCCCACATCACTAAGACCTTATTGGGCATGTGTCTATCTGGTCTTCCATTTCCTGTTAAATAATAACCAGGTTATTACAACAGCATGAATTATAATAAAATAACCACAGAAAAATATCTCAAATTCTGTACGTCAATTCTGTAGAAGCTTGATACCATTTTGTAGCAATGATTGTAAAAATAATCAGTTATAATCATTAATGTATTTTATCCTAAGTAATATTGACATGTATCATGCTCAAAAAGTAATATTTGCAATTGAGATTTAAAATATAATTGGAGTGAAATTTACTTTGTAATATGTCTATTGATTTTATATTTTAAAATATTGTAGCTGGAAAAAGTAGCTGATGATAGCGTTTACTTTACTGGGTTGTTATAACATTGAGCTGACTTAGTTCATTGAATAAAAGGGGACATCTGTAAGCCTTTCAACAACAAAGATAAATGTAAAAATAAATAAATAAAAATGCTTAAGACAGTGCCTGATGCATAGAAAATACTCAATAAATTATACTTATTATATTACATGTATTACATAATTTACAGTATATCTTAGCTTCAGTTATAGTTACAGTTGATTATAATTTTACATTCCACCCCTGAATTTTTTTGGTTCTTGTTCAACTTTCCTATACTTAGATTAAGATCTTAATCTTCATTTACAAGTCTAGAATGACATCTTTCATCCCAGTAAATACTTCTTCCACATTTACAAATGTTATGAATGCCTTAACAATTCCAAATGTTCTCTATAACTATGATCTGGTTGTTGGGCCCCACACAGAAAAATAAAAACTTACAGAAAATCACCAATTAAACCTATCACAAGAGTAAATGCATTTTTTTCAAGGAAATGTGTACGATAAACAGTGTTTTACAATATAGTTTTGCTTTAGCATTTTCTTTTCAGATTCTCTATTAAGAAAATGTTAAATCAAAAACAAATTTTGCTAATATGAGATTTTTCACACAAAATGTTTCTGATAAATATCAACAGGCATAGAAACTTATTCAAAGATTTATTATTAGATGTTTTATCCCCACATACAAAAGTAGAATGAGTCATACTCCTCAGACTTTGTTCCTATAAATGTCATAAGTAGTGACATTAGTGGAGACCAAATTGTCAAACCAAGGTCAAAGTGAATTTTGGATACAATAACACAATGACATCGTGATCTCCATTACTTTAGATTCTCTTAAACATTAACCCATTTCTCATTGACCTTCTCATTCAGTGGGAAACATAAAAGGCTGTGCTTAAGATTTTATCTGGGACTATTATCTATATGTATAAAAGGCTAACATGGAAACTGTCCCTTTGGGAATTTGACCAGGAGACCGGGAGTTCAATCGCTTGCTATGATGTGTGCTGGCCACCAGGGGGTGGCGAGGAGCTAAGGAAGGCCCTGGCCAGCAGCCGGAAGGAAGGCCCCAATAGGCCCTGATCACTGGCCAGGCATAGGGACCCTAAACATGCATGAATTTTGTGCACCAGGCCTCTAGTATTAAACCTAAAACTGTCTTAATTTACCTACATGTGGTGCTTCCTTTATAAAGTGTTAGTGAGTCCATGGTTCTGTAAGGAAGCCATAAACCATGTGACCTCAGTAATAAAAAGCTTTGATTTGGGGCTGCTGGTGAGAGAGAACATAGACATTTTCAAGTTTCAGAAATTCTTCTTTCAGGAGATTACAGGCTTAAAGGATCTCTTTGGAGAGGGGGTCCATTAAGTATAAAGCAGGACACAGATAAAGCTAAGATAAATGAGGTCCATTTTCCAGAAAGAGTGTACTGATAAGCTCAATAAGTTGTGAATACCTAGCCCAAGTTAAGATTCAAGTCCCTGCCGAGAATCAGATATAAGTCAGGAACGGAGGGAGCGCTCTATTGATAGAGGCCATGCACTCATGCAAGAGACTACTAGTAGGCTTGTAAATAAGCTCCCCAAAGACTCCTGCCAGACACACAGGATTTGGAATTAAGTCAGTGAGCCTACTTCTGAGTACTACTAACACAGTTGACATCATCTCTACCACTCCCCAATTGAGGTTGAACTGTTCAGATGCTACCAGATCTAGGCCATACCAACAGGTAAAGGTCTCTCCTCTCTCCAATGATCAGAGGAAAGGATCGACAGGTAGTAGGATTCCAAAGGCAAGCCCAAGTAGAGTCTGAATATTTTATTTTATTTTTTTAAAATATATTTTATTGATTTTTTTACAGAGAGGAAGGGAGAGGAATAGAGTTAGAAATGTCAATGAGAGAGAAACATCGATCAGCTGCTTCCTGCACACTCCCCACTGGGTATGTGCCTGCAACCAAGGTACATGCCCTTGACTGGAATCAAACCTGGGACCCTTGAGTCCTCAGGCCGATGTTCTATCCACTGAGCCAAACCGGTTAGGGCCAGAGTCTGAATATTTTAGAAGGTGCCTCATCAGAAAATGCTGAGTTTGGTTCCATGGTCTTAAATGCATCAGAAAGCACCTCCCTTCTCTTCTAGAATAAGGGATTCCAATGAATGTACTTCCTTTGAAGGCCTTCACATTATCTTGTGCAGGAACACTAAACTTGAGAGAACTTGATCTGACTTCCTGAATGGAACATGCTCCTCACCCCATCCTCACTGCCAGGAGGACGGAGACTAGTCCATTCTTCTGGGGTCGGCAACCTTTGTATTGTCCCCTACAGAACTTAACAACTGAGTTTAACTAGTTAACTGCAAAATAAAAAAATATACAACTGCTTCAGTCCAGAATTGCTCTAGTGTAGGTTTATCAAATTGTTAATTTAACTCCTATCTTCATCATCTAGTCCCGTCTTTTGGGGGAAAGTAAATAACGCTGCCAAATGCTGAGCATTCACAGTCTTGCTCTCCAGTGTATTTTCCCCAGGAATTGGGCTTCTTCCCCTATGCTTCTCTTATACTCAATAGAGTGTACTTTAACCAACCCTAAAAAGCAGAAATTGACACCCACATCCTCAAATCCCCTGGCTTTCGAATGGGCACATCTGAGTTTACTGAGTTTTGGCTGCATCTTGCCCTTTGTTTTAGGATTGCCTTCTGTGTTCCTGGGCTGGCTGCCTGGGTTAGTCTGTGTTGAGCAGATATTCTCCTCATCTTTATTCATATAGAAACCAGCATTTTGACCAGAGGAAGATTTACCTTGAGGCTAACTGAGCGTAAGCTTCGGGGCCTCTCACTCACCTGGTCCCTGTCAGAGCTGAGAACTGACAAGTGTTCTACATGGAAAAGGAACATTCTGATAGAATCAGACAGCATTTCTATGCAAGCAATTCTGGTCACTTTTCCAAAAAGATCTAAGAAGAAAGAGCAGAATCTCTAAGAACCCAGTTATTTCCTGTGATTCCTTTTCTTTTCTCAATAAATAGTCAAGTTCGTACCTAATTTTGTATTATTTTCTGCAAGAGTGTTCCCCCACCTCTGGCAAATAGCTTAAGCTTCAGGTCTCACAAACCCTGCATTCAGCCCTGCTTTTTGGCATTACCCTGTTATTTTTGCAGCCTGCAATGTTCTTGCCTTGTTCACTGGTGGGTGAGAGGTGGGAGGATGTCTCTTGGTGTTACTCAGTTCACACTTGGGAATATATTAGCTGTGCAAGAACTCACACTAATTGTCCAAACCTCCAATAGGTTTGTCCGGGACAGTCGCTGCCTCTCCTGCTCCATAATTGGCTCAGTGGTGACTTACATTTTCTTGTTGCTAACTTGCTTTTTTTCTTCTTCCTGGCCTATTTAGCTTTTTATTTCTTCCCCATAGAACACTCTTTGATGAGAAATGTTACAAGAAAATCGTTGTGACTCTCATAATCCATGAAACAATTAATTAAAATTCATGGAGCATTCCCTATAGCCACACCTTTCTATAGGAGAAGCTAGTTAGTTCCCCTGCATCAACAATTTCCATATCTTTATAACACAAGCTGCTTAAATATGCAGAGGCAGTCCCCCTTCTGGGCTCTGGTTCATCCCAAAACTGAATTCTCTGACTGACTTCTTCCATAAAAGACAAAAGCTGTCAAATTAGGTAAAAACAGAACCCAGCAATGTGCTGCTCACAAGAAAACTTGCTCCAGACCAAGTGATAAAGGATGGCTGAAAACAATGGGGTAAATCAAGAGATACCCAGCAAGTGTAAACACGGGAAAAGGCAAGAATGTCAACGCTTCATCAGAAAAGCTTAGATATGATTCAAGACAGTAAACCATGTAAAGAAGGATGTTCTTTTTAAAACTAGTTTTATATGTTTTTAATGATTTCAGAGAGAGGAAGGGAGAGGGAGAGAAAGAGAGAGAGAATCATAGGTCAGATCAGCTGCCTCCTGCACACTCCCTCTTGGGGATGGAGCCTGAAACCCGGGCATGTGCCCTGACCAGGAATCGAATCATGTCCTCCTGGTTCATAGGTCGATGTTCAAACACTGAGTCAAACCAGTCTTGCAAGAAGAATGTTCTTAAATTGAAATAGGCACAACTCATGTTTCTGTCACAATCTTAGCCCAGTATGCATCCGTATAGAAAATATATTCTGTATTACAAATGTAAGGGAAATTGATAAAAAACGAATTGCGTTATAAATCTCACGAAATTATTTGAAGGTTAAAGGCAAAAGCAAGTAAGGAAAGTGATAAACTATCATATGTGTGTGTACATCAAGCATGTCAAACTTGCGGCCCATGGGCCACATGCGGCCCACAACGAATATTTTTTGGCCCAGCCAATATAAAGGTATATAAGACACATTTTAATAAAAAATTCATAACTTAATTTTTACAATATTCTGTTATACAAAATTATTAATAATGAACTACAATGTTCACTAATGACTGATTACTATAATCATGTTGCATCCATTTCCCTTACGTGCCTTACATGCAGGCGCACCATTCTCTCCACTAATACTAGCAGCGAATATTTTAGCAGCCGATTGCCAAGTCGTTAATCTTGTACTGACTTGTTTGGTGTGAGCAACAGGAAATATTTTGCTTTCGGAGAACAAAAAAAATAGTCTTATTTGCTTTACGATTATTAATTTGTGCAGTTATTCAGTGTCTGGTAAGTTAACGTTCAAGAAAAATTATTCATTTTTATTAAAATGTTCTATTATTTTATGTTAACGATGACTCATTTATTTCAGCCCCTTGTATTCAGCATGTCTCTATAGAAATAAACTTACATTTCTATGAAAATTTAAGCTTTTGTTTTTTTGAAGCCCACTTAAACTTAAACCTTGTGTATTTGGCCCGTACGTATTAGCCTTTGAGTTTGACATGCTTGGTGTACATGTATCCATAAACACATGTACATGTATATGTATTATCCATTTTTCTTATACCCACTTATGAAAGAATATCATGTATTTGGTTGAAAAGAGAGTTTTACATTTTAAAATAGAGGTTTCTTAGGTAATATTCTCTGATAATAATCAAATCAAATCAAAACTACATTGTAATTATATTGCCAAAAGATCAATACCCTTACTATTCATGAATCAAAAAGAAAATGACAAAATATATAGAAACAAATACAGCAAAAGCTTCATTCAGAGGAAATGAATAGCTTTGCATACTAAAGAAGATAGACTGCAATATAAGTAAATTAGTACTAATTTTTAGAAATTAATACAAAACACAACAACAAAAGAAACCTTTAAGAGATCATAGGTAATGATAAGACATAAAATTAATGAAAAAGAAAAAATTGGTTGAAATAAACTATAAAGACAAATTTATAGTCTCTTTGAAAAGACAAATAAAATAGAAAAACTGCTATGAGCCTAATTAAGAAAAAAAAGGTAAAAAAAATGTAAGATTATAATAAGAAAGGAAACAAAACTATAGTTACAAGAAAACTAAGATGATAATAAGAAATCATCATATGGGATATTAGATAACAAATTCAAAAATGTAGGAAAAAATTTTTATTCAATTTGACCTGAATTCTAAATTTTAAAAAATAGAAAACTTTTTTTTTAAGAAATGAGATTTATAGATCTACCCTTCAAAAGGTACCAATACGCAGTGGTATTAATGTCCCATGAGTTCACAGGTGCTGAACAGATATTTTCATGATGTTTAAATTATTCTTGGCCTGAAAGAATAAAAGACCCTTATGTTACTCATGAAGCCAGCATATTTCTAATGCCAGAAACAATTTTATTTTTAAGGGAAAAAAATACCACTTATTTTCAATGGTACAAAAATGTTAGAAAGTGAATCTGGTAATATATTTTAAAAATACATAAAATTTATTCAAGAAGGATAAGATTGGTTTATTATCATAAAATGTATCAGAGATTAAATAAGAAAAGCTTATGGTTCTATCCATGCATACTGAATGTAATTTTATAAAATTTAACAGGCATTTAAATTTTTAAAAAACTGTAAAAAAAACAGTGCCACAAGTGGGTTATTTAAATATAGATTTTTTTCACCCAAACAAATTGCAAAACACTAATCTAGAACTAGTCAAGGATACATCCCAGAATTTCATTGCACTCTTTTCCTTGGTAGCTCAGTTTATTGTGATGGGTTAGCATTAATTGTAGGGTAAGGCACTTATAAATATCTTCTTTACCCCATCTTTATTAAAGATTACATTTTCTCACCGCGATTCTGGAACCTACTATACTTTTACGTAGATGAAACTTCTTTGTCTCTGAGCCTTGGAGGGTGATGTGGAAATTACTGAAATTCAATGAGTCGCAGTGTCTTTCTTTGGGGAAATGGGCTTCTGGGAGAACTGTCCCCATGAGTCATTTTCAGCAGTTGCTCCACCCATTTCTGTTGTACAGGTCGGAGACCAACCACTGCAGGGTTAGCATTTTTAGTAACAGGGTTCTGTGACTGCTCTCATGGACCCACACCGTGCTGCCCATTTGACTAAGTCAATTAAAGCACCTGCTGATACAGGGACATTGTGCAGTGCTTGAGAGAAGATGGGAGAAATCCACCACAGCAGCTCCTGGGTCCTCTAGAGTGCACCTCATCCTTTTCCAGAAGGCAGGGCTGCGATCCTGGCCGCAGGACAGCACCCTGAAAAGATGTTCCTGGGGGGGGGGAAGGGGTGGCAGTGCGGTGCTTCCTGTCTTCATGCCAACCACGATGTGCCCAGCTGGCTCACACTCTACTTCATCACAGACAATAGGGCGCAAATTTGAAATGTAAACCAATAGTTATGTCACCATGAAAAGACTGTTTTCAGTGCTAAGTTTAAAGGCTTCATTTGTTTAAGTCAATTACTTGGTGACCATCTGGAGGGAAACCTGTAGAAGCTGGAGAAAAACCAGATCCTTGAGGAGAGCCCAGGTTATCCTCAGGCTGCAGCTCTGTTAGGGAACCGGCTCACCAGACTCTGCTGTGAACTGGCCCAGCTGCATGATGGCTGGGGCCCAGGGCCACAAGAAATCAGGGCCCCAGTGATGAGTGCAGAAGGCAATATCCCCTTCCCTCCAAGGGATTGAAACCTCTGCTCAGAGAATGCTTGGTACTGGGATGGAGTGGACGAGAGGCTCTGCCAAACTACCAGCCAAGGGCCCACTGCACCGCTAGCCTGGTATGAAGACATTGCCCTCATGCCCTGCCCTGGGACAGCATGGCATACTCTCAATTCTGATGCTCCCCACATGTACACCCAAGTCTCCAAAGGGGAGGAGGATGCTGAAGAGACACAAGCCTACCCTTACCTATGTGAGTTGGTCAGTGCTCCTGGTAAAAACTGAAAGAGCCTCGAAAGAGGGAAGTGGAGCAAAGCCTGGATCAACGAAGGGCGGGGGGGGGGGAGGGCGAAGCAGGAAGCCAATAATCTATTATAAAGAGACTAGAGGCCCGGTGCACAGATTTGTGCACATTGAAAGAAAATTAATTAGCAGGTGGCCAGTGGGGTGGGACTGGGCCAGATGGGCAGGACACACCCTGGAGCCAACCTCCTGTAGTCTCTCCCTGGTCTGCCCTATCTGGGGCGGTGCCAGGGTTCTGAGGGCGTCTGCAGAGTAAGTGAAGTCCAATAGGTGGGATCCCTCAACCTGGCCTGAGGCAATCGGGCTGAAACCACCAGTCCGACATCCCCTGAGGGGTCCCGGAGTGCAAGACAGCAAAGTTGTAGCTCAGCAGCTCCTACTTTGAGCATCTGCTCCCTGGTGGTCAGTGTGTGTGTCATACCTACTGGCCAGTTGGCCATTTGGCCAGTTGGCCCATTGCTTAGCCTTTTTTATATATAGACTAGAGGCCCGGTGCACAAAAATTTGTGCACTCGGAAGGGGGGGTGGGGGGGCAATCCCTCAGCACAGCCTGTGCCCTCTCATAGTCTGGGACCCCTTGGGGAATGATGACCTGCTGGCTTAGGCCTGCTCCCTGGGGATTGGGCCTAAGCTGGCAGTCAAACATCCCTCTGGCAGCCCAGGAGCCCTCAGGGAATGTCCACATGCCAGCAGGGAGCAGGCCTAAGCTGCAGTCGGACATCCTTAGCACTGCTGAGGAGGCCGGAGAGGCTCCCACCACCACCGCTGTATTGGCAGCCATCAGCCTGGCTTGTGGCTGAGCAGAGCTCCCCCTGTGGGAGCATAGTGACAACCAGAGGGCAGCTCCTGCATTGAGCATCTGCCCCCTGGTGGTCAGTGTGTGTCATAGTGACCAGTCATTCCCAGTCGTTTTGCTGTTAGGGTCAATTTGCATATTAACCTTTTATTATATAGGAGTGCCTGGCCAGCCTGGGTGAGGGGCTGATGGTTGTTTGCAGGCTGGCCACAGCCCCTTCAGGGCAGGGGTCCCCCCTGGGGTGCCTATCCAGCCTGGGTGAGGGGCTGATGGCTGTTTGCAGGCTGGCCAAGCCCCCCAGCCACCCAAGCTCCCAGTCGAGGCTGGCTGGAAGCAGGTATCTGGGATTTATTTGTCTTCTATAATTGAAACTTTGTTGTCATGAGGGGAGGCCACAGCTGGCTCAGGGCTTGCGGAAAGCTTGGCTTCCTCCATCACCAGGGCAACCAAGCCTCCTGCTTGCTCCAGCTCTGTGGCTGCTGGCCGCCATCTTGGTTGGGTTAATTTGCATATAGTCACTCTGATTGGCTGGTTGGGTGTGGCTTAGGGTATAGCGAAGGTACAGTCAATTAGCATCTTTGTCTTTTATTAGTGTAGATGAGGAAACTTCAGGTGGCAAGACCATGTGTGAGCTGAGACTCCAAGCCTTTACATGTGTCCCACTGTCGCATTGAACTTTAATTACAAAACATAAATTCAAAGATAAAATTATTATGAAGTTCAAGATGGCAACTATAGAGCATTGAACCCCAAACATAAGCCCTTCTTAGCATAGAGACCTGTGCAACTGCACAGCAGACACATCATGCTGGCAAATGGGCAAGTTCCCTTAATATGGGAGATGGTTGTGTAAGTGAAACAACAACAAACTGAGAATAGGAGCCTTTAGCAGTGATTGGCTTGGTCATTAACTATGCTGTTACCCAGGATGTCATTGAACCTCCATTTCCCCATCTATAATAATAAAAGTGTAACATGCTAATTAGACCAGACATCCTCCTGGACGTCCTTCCAGACAAAGCCGGGGCAGCAAGGGAAGCCCAGGTCCCAGGTGCCTGCTGGTGGCTGGAGGGAAGCAAGGTGCCAGAGGGAAGCCGGTGCCAGCAGCTGGGGGAAGGAAGGCCTACTCTTGCATGAATTTTGTGCATCAGGCCTCTGATCTATAAAATAAGAAGCTTTTCAAGTTCTAGTGCACTAAATTGGAATCTCAAGGAGTGAGACCCAACAATCTATATTTTTACATAACTCCCAGTTCTTGCTACCCCAAGTGTGATACACAGACCAGCAGCGTTTGTATCCCCTGGAAAAGTGTTAGAAATGCAGAATATCACCCCAGAATTCAGTATTCATTTTCACAACATCCCCAAGTGATTTGAATGCACATTAAAGTTTGGGAAGCACTGATTTTCATGGTGAGCCAGGTATCAGAGCCGTCAATGTAGAATATCTCTAAGGCCTCATTCAGCGACCAACATTATAATTTTACACAACAACTAAACACCAACAGCAGTTAGTGCTTGCATTAGGGAATTAGGTAAATTCATTAAGAAGGGTCTTGCTTTCACTTATGTTTTAAGTCTGAAACGTGTGTTTGTTTAAATGGTTTTATTCTGTTTTCATTACAGTCCTTAGTGAATGTTTACTCATACTAATTGACTTAATCTTTCCACTGTGTTTAGGAAAAAAGAGGAAGGGATTTTATACTAATGTTTTTATCTACCAGTCTCTGCAATTTAAGCATAGTCCTCCCCTTAAACTTAAGGAGGTTCATTTACTAAAATAATAACTATGTTAATTTTAGGACAACTCTTTGCCAACATCGGACTTCAATTTCCTTTCAGTTTTTAGCTAGAACATGTATGTTATGTTCTTCAAAGCAAACAGATTGTATTAGATGAAATTTTTGCTGAAATTTTATCCTGTATCAATCTTTGAACAAATATGCTAATTTCCATGGAAACTGGAGATAAGACTGACCAATTTTCCATATTATGCATTTTATACTCAGAATCTTTTCAGACTGCAATGCATACTGACTATAGGAACCTCATAGTCCTACACATTCTTCCTAGCAGACCCTATATTATGTATTTTTCAGCATGAAAAATATCAGGAAGCAATTTTTTCTCTCATATGACTTGTGTTAATTTAAAGAACAAACATTTTTCTAAGTGACATTGACAAAAGGCATGAGATGATGAGTTTTCAGCCAGTCAGGTCTTAGCGTCTTAATTCTTTAATTTTGAAGCTTCTTGGAGTCTGAAATATTTCTCATAATAGATGTAAGGGGAAGATCATAAACAATTTGCTAAGCAGCATCACTTTGCATGAGTTATTGGCTCTGATTCCAGGGAGTATGGTGGAAGACTGGCTTACAATGGAATGGGTTCTGTTCTTTCCTGGTTCATGTTTAAGCATCTTCTTAGAGGATCTCAGATCTGCCATGTAGCTATCATAGCCCAGAAGTCTTCTAAAAATTTGAGTACATGTCCAATGGGTTGAAATAGTACCTTTTTGAACCTGTTCTCTCTCTCCTTACCTCAAATACAGATTATTGGGTATAGAGGAGTAGTAATTGGCAAAAGATTAGAGAGAGGGTCAAAAAGACCCTCTACCACTGCTTTTTGATATAAATGAATTGATGATTTTAAGGTCTGGAAGTTATTTCTCTCTATACTGCTAGAAAATACAAGTGGGAGCAGTATCACCCTTATCCCTAAACAGCCGGAGTCTCTGCCCCTCCCTGGCCATGATCGTGCCCCTTCTTCATGAAATAGAGCATCTACAGGACCAAATGGATGTGGCCCCTTACAGAGCTCACACGCCCGGGCCCCTTCCTTTTAGACCAGGCTTTAGATTCCTGGGCAACTGAAATTCCCACCCAGACTGTCCTGAGCCCAATTCCAGAGTCTGTGTGGGCCTGATTTGTTTGTTGTTCCTGTTTTTGCGGCGGATAGCAAAGTTTGTCTGTGCTCCCCCAAGCCAAGTGATGCCAAGGGGTAGCTGTTGGCAGGGAGGACTAGGATGGAGCATGCTACAGGGTCCAGAGTATCTACACCATCAGGCAAAAGACCCTTACGTTGCAAGACAGAGCCACGTGTGGGAAAAGAAGGATGGTGTGTGAGCTCCATCTTGGGGTGGAAATCCAAGGGGTCCAAGAGTTCTCCATTCAAAACTGACGCTGTGAAGGTAGATTTCTCAGGACACACGGATAGAATCTGGAACTTGAAAGTATCAAGTGTGTGTTTGAATTTCTGCGTGGCACCTGTTAGCTGAGTGACTTTGCTCTAGTTCTTCAACCTCTCGGAATCTGAGCTTCCTTGTTTCTAAAACGAGGATAATGATGCCTAGCACAGCAGGTTCATTTTACATAACAAGTGAATACGAGGTTTCAAATAAACACCTGCATGCAGGCTGTTCTGTGATGAACTATGTCTATATACCTCTCTGGAGAGACAGGTTCTTAGATTCTTAAGAAGCCATAGGTAATATTAAAACATATCTTGTATATCAACTAATCTTTCAATTTAAGACTTTTTTGAAGAGTTTACCTACTTAGAGGCACTAAGCTTCTCCTGGTTAAATTTCAGCTTTAGAACAAGGAGTAACTGCCATGACATAGCCTGATTGGACTTGCTCAGCCTTATTCTCCAAGCCAGTGGTTCTCAAAACATTTTGTCCTCGGGTCCCCTTTGTAACTCTTAAAAATTAATAAGGATCCCAGAAAGATTTTTTGTTTAGTTGGGCTGTATTTATCAATAATTACCATATTGAAATTAAAACTGAGGGAATTTTTTAAAAAACAATACAAGAGAACATCAAATAATTCCTCCTATTTTAGTGACTCATGGAACTCCATCTTTCGTCTCTCATATTCTGTGATGGATTTTAAATCCCAGTTTACCTGCTTATTACTGTTTCATGGACAGAGAAATCCCAAATAGAAGTTACATGGAGATTCACATGCTTCTCTTAACCTGAATCATCACACCTTTACTGAACACAAGTTTTTAAAATGTATCTTTTTATAAACATACTGAAATGTTAACTAACGATTGTACTGGACAATTCTTATCACATGTCAGAGCATTACCTTTCACTATTTACAGTGCTCACCTTTACACCTCTCCACTCTCTTTATTGATGAACACCTGTACTTCCACGGGCTTGATCTGCTATATTACTTACAGCTTATAGCTCCACCTAGTTCTGCTCCTCACATCCATCCCCCACTCCCTCCTCAAGTAGCCACTTGAATCATTGCTCTTAAAATGCATGCCTCTTGCCCTAACCGGTTTGGCTCAGTGGACAGAGCGTCGGCCTGCGGACTGAAGGGTCCCAGGTTCGATTCCGGTCAAGGGCATGTACCTTGGTTGTGGGCACATCCCCAGTTGGGGGTGTGCAGGAGGCAGTTGATCAATGTTTCTCTCTCATCGATGTTTCCAACTCTCTATCCCTCTCCCTTCCTCTCTGTAAAAAAATCAATAAAATATATTTTTAAAAAATGCATGCCTCTCCCAGCCAGTTATTTTTTCTACAAACTTTATTCTATCTACCTTTTAGGCTAGATGTGGTGAATTGTGCTTGTGTCTTCAAGGTTACACTTAACTGCATTTCAAAATCTTCATAGTTGTACTAGAGGCCCGATGCACGACATTCATGCACTGGGGGGGGGGGGCGGGGGGGGTCCCTCAGCCCGGCCTGTGCCTTTTAGCAGTCTGGGAGCCCTCGGGGGATGTCCCACTGACAACTTAGGCCTACTCCCCATGGGGTACGGGCCTAAGCGGCAGTCGGACATCCTTAGCGCTGCCCTGGAGGCAGAAGAGGCTCCCGCTACCACCGCTGTGCTTGCCAGCCATCAGCCTGGCTTGAGGCTGAGTGGCCCTCCCCCTGTGGGAGCGCACTGACTACCAGGGGCCAGCTCCTGCATTGAGCATCTTCCCCCTGGTGGTCAGTGCACATCATAGTGACTGGTCGTTCCACCATTCCATCAATATTACCCTTTTATTTTATAGGATAGTTTGATTAGAGCTGGCCCAAAAGAACCTGTCTGAGATTCAGAAGGTGGAATCTTCTAAATGAAAATAAAACAATGGGAACCATTACTATCATTGCTATCCATACAGACACTACCAATAAAGATACAGATTATCCTAACATTCCAATGGATTTAATAGGAAAGATACTGTAGATATCTACACTGCCTTCAGGATATTGCAGGAAATCAGTGTTCTCAGTGGATGTTATTTGCCTAAGTCATGTGTTTACCAAGCAGAAGTTCTCAGTTATTGTAGTCTTTACTAATTCCTGGTCCACCCAGGGTTCTATAGTAATAGCCAGCATGTGAGAATCTATTCAGGGACATACTGGAAGAGGAAGGCCTGGTACACACTGAAGGCAGTTTAGGAAGAAAGTTTTCTATCTGTGATCCAGTGAGAGGTGATACCACAGACTTCCGGGCAGGTTTATGCCTCCAATATGTGAGTAAATAATTACTAAAATTATCATAAATATTTAAACTATTATAGCCTTGAGAGTTACTAACTATCCTTAATGCTACATAATGTGAAATCAAAAAACTTCATAGGAAATTAAATGTGCTGAATATTTGTATAGTCTTTGTCTGACCTGAATCCTGCTGTTTATGCAAATGAAATGAGAAGATCGCTGTACTAAAGTCTTATTAAAATAATCTGTTAAAATAAGAAAACTTTCCACATTAATAAATACCATCAGCTTGTGTTATAAACTTACAATTGTCTGTAGAAGGTGCCTGATAGTAAATTAATTAAATCTCTGTTCCATTATGGTGTCAGCTAATGTGGAAACCCATTATTTATTTGGCACTAATTTAGCCCAGTGAATTAATTAGAAAGAGCATGGGAAAATAGACGCTTTGACATGAAAATCCAAACTAAGACAAAGAAGCAAGATCAACTAATTTATTTAATGAAGAGAGATAATGACACTATTTTCAAGGGGGCTTTTTCTCTTCTTGACCTTTGACAACAACACAGGCAGACAGCTGTGCAGAAGAGGTCAGGGAACCAGGGTGTGTTCTCAGGGCCTTTCCTGACATCACCTTCTCCATAACGCACTCTCGGAACCAAGTACATTTTCATCAATCCCTGACCCGGACTATGGGCTATCAGACATGTGGTCTCTGCGAGGGTTGGAAAGGAAAGATCCTGTTTGTGGCTGAAGCAACATTACTATTTTGTGAACAAAAATCAGCCTGGTCATACCTAGTGGCTACCTTAATTCCCAGACAGTGTGACCTAAAGAAAATAGTACTCAGGGCAATTACTGTTTCTGCCTGCCTCAAGGATCCAGGAAAGCCCAGAAAAATTAACAAGAAAAAGTTTTCAGTTCATCTCATTGGCCAACAGGGATGGTAGCATCAAACTGGAATTTGAAATATTTTCTTCTCTTTAAAAGTTTACCAGATTTGAATTTTCTATGGATCTTCATGAAAAGCCGAGATAAGTTCTGCTAACACGCAGCATGATCACCTCTTACTTAAAGTTCTAGCCAATCCAAAGGACGTGGTAAGTACTGACTAGATATCAGCCACTGGCCTGCAGGCTCCTCTTGGTGGGGAACTAAGAAACCCGCTCCTCTTCCTCAGGGAGCTGTCCGTGATTGAGGAAACACATACTCCCCTGGATCAACGCTCGGCACATAGGTAGCCACAGATTTTGGTTTTGGTAAATAATGTATAGGAACATGTAAGCAGGCCTAATTTAGATTGAGGCATTAGGGAATCCTTCTCTCAAGAAATTGCATTTACCTTAAAACTTGAAGAATCATTAAGGATTATCTCAGGTGCAGAAATTAAAGAGGAGACTTTTTAAAGAAGAAATGAGTTGTCTAAAGACTTTGAGGCTGTATTAAGGATATTTTAGAAAGTCCAGTAAATTCGTTGAGAAATGGAATTGGAACCATGGGCCAGGTGGGATCAAGGAGGCGTGTTAACATTTGTATTTTATCCTCAGGGCAAAGATAAATGGTCAGTGATTTTAAGGATGAAAATGGCATGATCAAATTAACTGTGGACGGAGCGGGGAGGGAGGGGAGGAGGAATGGAAAAAAGCACATAAGAGTTTTCAACTCAATTGTCACCTCAAGCCTCAGGCCAGCCATTTTCTCAGAGGCTTTTTTGGCGTCAATATTTCCTCCTATTTTAATACTTGGGTTTTCTCTATTTGTGGTGCGTGGCTTTTTAAAGCAAGAAATGG
The DNA here is from genome assembly GCF_028538775.1 of Myotis yumanensis. Lineage (NCBI taxonomy): Eukaryota > Metazoa > Chordata > Mammalia > Chiroptera > Vespertilionidae > Myotis > Myotis yumanensis. The sequence continues at coordinate 7,941,236 of NW_027223772.1, forward strand.
TCAGAAAGAAAGGTTCAAATATAGCTGCCCCCACATAGGCTTGGCAATTCCACAAGCACCACTTCGTATTTCACCCTTAGCGCGATGCGAAGGGGGATCCAGAAGAGAAGACTACAGGTTTGTTGTGTTTCGTTTTCTCTGAGGGAACAAAGATCTATTAACAACATGCTATTTGGCCCTGCCTGTTCTTTCTTCATGATAAATCACTGCAGCAAACACATAAATCAGATATTAATAGATTGAATGTATGCCAAGAAAGTAACTTTTTATTCTAGTGAAAAAAAATAATACAGCAAAGAGTTGGAGTCCAAGAAACAATTCCCTTTAGTGATAGACCTCCCACTGGTCACTGGAAGTTCTACCCAGTCGATTGCATATGATTGAGAAAATTAATGAGAGCTCATGTTTTCACTGAATTGAAAACACAAAACTTATCACCTGAGGAGTCTCACATAAAATTTCTTTCACAAGGAGGTTTTTTTGTTTAGTTTTCTATCTAAAAACCAGATTCAGGTCGTATAAGGAATTTCAACAATGGCTTTGAAAAAAAGGAGGAAATTAAATTTCTTTTGTAAGATGACACTTTTAAACTGCTTCTCAGTGTGCATTAATGCCCCCAATTTTTATGTCCATGATCCCTTAGTAATCTCTGATTAATGAGAACATAAGTTATCATTCAGAATGTGGATTTGGGAGGTAAAATTTATATGTAATTTCAATTAATGAAATTGCCTTCCTTTTTTCTCTGCATTTCTCTCATATGGTCTACAGTGACTAAAATTGTAGATTCCTTAGGTATTGGTTGGTTTCCCAGGGAGTCTTGGGCATTGATGCTTCTTCTTCTGATTAATTTGAGAAATAATATCTGATACTATTACCACTTAGAATCTGAAACATGGGGCAGAAGAAAGGGTGTGATTCCCCTGCCATACTGCATGTGAGTCTGGTGATGGAATGTAGTGAAGAAGCATGACTCAGACACCAAACCCCAGTGTCCCGGCAATGCACATGTTCATGTGCTCCTCTTCGTATGTCGTGTTCACTGAGCTAATATTTATTTAGTGCTACAACCGTGATAGATAGATTGGGAGACCCAGAGATAAATCAGATTCTACCCCTCATGAAGCTTACATTACAAGAGGAAATTTAATAGATGGTAATAAGATGCCATAAATAATTGTAAGTGATGTTGTATAAATAAGTGTTATGGGACTTAAGAGCAGGGGAGTAATTGCTTCTGGCTTAGGGAAACTAGCTAACAACATAAATAAGAAATTATTATATCAAAAGTGAAATTTGAATCAAATGTAAGATTTCAACCACGTGGTTGTTCTAGCAAAATGGTTCTCAATTTTTTGTTTTGTTGTCGTTCTCAGAAACACTTTACACTATTGTAAATTATGAGACCCCCCTATGAAGAACTTGTTTTTTAATCCTCGCCTGAGGGTACCTTATTACTGATTTTAGAGAAGGAGGGAGGAAGAGAAAGAGAAGGAGAGAGAAAAAAGTATCAGTGTGAGAGAGAAACAACAATTAGTTGCCTCCCTAACACACCTCCACCACAATTGAACCCACAGTCTAGGGATGTGCCCTGACCAGGAATCAAACCCAGCATATTTTGATGTATGTGATGATAGTCCAATAGCTGAGCCACCCAGCCAGGGCAGGAGCCGATTTTATATAGGCTATCTCTATTGGTGTTTTCCATATGAGAAACTGAAACAGAATTTTCAGAAAATATTTATTTACTGATTTATTTAAAAATCGACCCATTACATGCCAACATGATTAATAGTTTATTAAAAATATATCTTCTGTCCCTGGCCAGTGTGGCTCAGTTGGTTGGGCATTGCCCAGTGCATCGAAACCCCTGGTCAGAGTACATGCCAGGGTTGCAAGCTTGATCCCCAGTTGGGGGCATGCAGGAGGCAGCAGATCTATGTTTTGCTCTCACTTCAATGTTTCTTTCTCTCTCTCTCTCTCTCTCTCTAAAAATCAATAAAAATGTCTTTTAAAAAATATATCTTCTGAAACAAAAATTTAGAAGAATTACATTGTTTTACATTTTTTTGTAAATCTCTTTAATGTCTGAATTGAGAGAGACCGCTGAATTGCTATGTACGCTCTGCATTAAATCTGTCATGGTATATTGTTTCTGTTAAAGTAAATGATTTAAAAAACCCAGCTTCAAAATATATGTAGTTGGCAAAGGGAGGAATATTTTAACATCCTTTTCAGATCATTTGTATGTTGTTCTTCAATGCTACACAAAACCTCAACAAGTGACTATGGATATGTAAATTCCACAAACATTACTTATTCCTCAGCCACAAGAGAATAGTACATATCTCTAATATAGAAGAGAATGCAGGATGTTACTCAGTGGTACTCTCCAAGAGAAGCCAAAAGGAAGAGGAACATTGTCCATAAATGGCTAGAGGTGATTCAGAGGAATCTGCCTCTGAATTGAGTGCCTTCTCAACTTCATGCATGTGATATTTAGGTATCCTCCTTCTTTTAGCCTACTACATTGTGAAACAAATACACTAGAGGCCTGATGCACAAAATTTGTGCAAGAGTAGGCCTTTACAGCCCCAGCAGCTGCAGCCCCAGCTTTGTCCAGAAGGTCGACCTGACGGTTGTTTCGCTGTTCGGCCGTTAGGTCAATTTGCATATTACAAGTTTATTATTATAGATACGATCATCAGTTAACTCTGCTTAAAACTTTCAAATAGCTACCCCTGGCTTCACCATGGTTCACTTAAAAGATAAAGGCCATATTTCTCAACATAGCATGCAAGTCTGTCACCTAAATTCTTCTTCCTTCTCCATATTTGTCTGCTAACCCTCCAGGCTTTGCCACATGTGCAACAGCAAGCTCCTTCTGCTGCCTCTTCTCCTCCCCCTCCCAGCACCATGCTATTGCTCACCTGTGAATTTGTTCATGGATCTGTCCTTTATGTGGAGGTAATTCTCCAGGAACCTTAGACATTCAAGGGACACCATCTGCCGTGATATCCACACTGTCTGTCATCTGTCATTAAACTCACTATTTACAATGCATTGCCTGCCAGTGATTTATTTATTTGGCTCTATCTGCCACTGCAGTATGAATGTCTTGGGGACAGAGAATGTGTAGTAGGAATGTTTATACTCTAATGCCTGGAACAAAAGTTGGGCACATAGTAGGCACAAAAACTGTTTGTGGAAATAATGCACCATTTTCCTTTTTAGAGTTTGTTTTCAATGCTCATATTTGACTGACTTTATACACTGCCCTTCTAATATGACAAGTGCTTCTTCAGTCAGGAACCAAATGATTACGGAGACAAATCGCCGTGTGGATAGCTGCAAATATAAAGAACTTGTCAGTAAACGCCATAGCACTGTAGTGCTTGTTTTACTGTCAGAAATGGCTTCCTGACATAAAATGATCAACACCTCTGTTTGCAGTGCAGAAGAGAATGATTCATACTTCTTGTTATTATACTAATGCACGGGGAAAGCAATAAAAATTCCAAGAAGCCATAACATGCTCACAATATCATAACTTTCTCTCATTACCCAGAAGTTAATGGATCATTACTCCTGATATGTATTGATTCAGGCTGACAGCATTGGAGTTTACATTCACTGTCATTCATATCGTTTGGTCAAATAACTGTTATAACCACCTTAGTGCAGTCACCTACGGAACTACTCTAGACTCTGTGCAAACACTGTACATTTTACTCCATGCTGATTGCACACTTGCTCTGTCCAAGGTGCTGAGAGTGGAAAGAACTGAGGCTCTTGTCTAAAGCCCAACAGTTTCACTGTGCTAAACGCTGTACAATTAAGCACTACTCATTTCATCTTCACAACAAACATGTGAGGGACTTGGTGTTATCACACTCATTTTATAGATTAAAACGCGGAGGCTCTGCGGGGTTGACCCTGATCACCATTGCTATGCAGGGGACACAAATGTCCCCAAGCACATGTCTGGGTCACAGCCCTCACCTGCCCTTGCTGGTCGCTTGGAGGCCACTGCTGCCCCATCTGTTTAATCCCTCTGCTGAGCTCTCCAGAGACTGCTGAGCTGCCGAAGGTGCAAGACACCAGATTGCCTGATTCTCTGCTCTCACCTGTGAGCTGTCCCTTGGTCACTCCCACAGGCATCATCACTGCTCCTGTGCCGGTGCTGAATGTGGGTTGCTTCCACCTATTCAATTCTGTGGAAGATGTCTTCTTTCTGTGTAATGCTGATTCTCTTATGCTCATGACCGTCCTGTTCACCCACCTGACTGCATCAGCTAGCACTAATTTACTCTAATGTCAACCGCCCACTATTGGTCTTCATTTCCCTCTAGAATCCAAGACCCTCTCATCTACAGTACAAAACAAACCCTCTCTGGACACCGTTAGCTATTCCTATTCCTCATTTCCTTCCCAGTCAAGATACCTGAGTGCACTCAACGTCTCCACTTCACCCCTCACTCAGCTCGAAAATCATAGAAGTCTGCTGCGGTTCCACCCACCTGTGCTTTTGTTCAGGCCCCCAATTGGTGTGGCTGCTAAGTGAAAGGACTCCCCAGGTCCTTATTTCCCTTAGATCTTATGCAGCCTCAATACTACTGATTACTTTTTTATTGAAACTCTTGCTTCCCCGGGTTCCTCCTCCCATGCTCATGCTGTGGCCAACATGCTCTTTTGGTCTTGCCATCTGAACATGATGTGTATTATACACCACCAGCCTCTACTCCCAGGTCTTTGCTGGGCTGACTCTCTTCCTACTTTTGATCTTCCAGACAATTCGTTTCCCTAGATCATTTATTTAGTTGGCCTTTCTCCAGTCCTCCCCTCTCATCTCTGAATGTTCTCAAGTGTCACAGGCCTGGCATTCATTCTCCTCTCTTTGCTCATTCAACAGCAATTTTTCTGCTCAAAGGAACTTTTTCATAATAACCAGCGAGAGGTGGTTTTCCATGACGCCTCCAAAATTAACCACATTTAAAACTTTCCTACTCAATACTCCTCAGTATTTATTCAGCCTTTGTCTTACACAGATTATTACACTAAAGCTATTTCAAGTATCGTGTGCTGTCTGGGTTGGGCCATGCATCTCTAACAGAGAACCTGTCAGATTTGGTGTGGTTTTAGCACTTGGAAAAAGGCATTGACATGAGATGTCTATGATAATGATAGTGATTTATCATAATAACCAACCATGCTCCCAAGTGACCAGATGACTGTTTGTCTATAACTCTCTTGTGAGTATGGGCCCAATTTTTCAGTCACAGTCATGTTCAAAATAAGAGTCAGCTAGAGAGGAACAGGAATAATAATACATGTTCATACCTTCTCTTCTTAATTCATAATGAAAATAGCAGAGATGGCCCACGGTTGCTGACTTTGGAAGCATTCATGAGTTTATCACCTAAAAACAAACCATGAAAAAATTTATGTTTCTCATTTCCACTTAATATTTCACCTTCCCCTCCCCTTCCTCTCCTTTCTATCCCTCTTTCTCCGGAGGAAGAGTTCTTTTTAAATTTTACTTTATTCCCTTTAAAATTTTTAAGTAAAACTACTTCCCATTGTTATGTCTATATAGCTCAGAATTTTAAAAAATACAACATGAAAGACAGTAAAAAGTCTCCCTCCTGCCCAGAGCCACTGTTACACCATCCATCCCCAGAGACAAGTAATCCCACTAGTTTCTAAGTCTCTTCCCAGCAGGCGCAAGCACTAAACTCCCTGGTGTCTCCCCAGAGACAGGAGCTCTCTGGAAACCACTGATGATTTTTCCCTTCACACAGTGGAGTGGTCTGTGCTCCTCTTAGCTGCTCCATCCCGGCCATAAGAGGACACACATGAGGTTATACCCAACCTCTTTAGGAATGCCCTCCAGGCTCCACCGCCTTAACTTTTCTTCTGCACCTACTTGCTTAGCCTTGGTGGCCAGTTTTTCATCCTCTGAGTATAGCCCCTGTAGACTAATGCTTGCTTTAAGATGGGGGGTTGGCTCTTTATTTTGGCTTTGATCTCTGGCTCCTGACTTTTATATCTCTCTTGGCTCCCAGCTCTGCAGTTCACAGGCAATTTTGACACTCCTCCATGCTCAGTTCTAACTCCTGAGACCCCCTCCCAGTCTAGGGTCCTATATATTCACTTCACTAGGAATAATAGCCTTTGGGCCTTAAAGGCCAAGTCCAGGTAGGTGACCTTGAAAATATCATCTTGTGCCTACCTTTTTTTTTTTTTATTTCAGAAAACGCAGGCTTTCTTCTTCCACCCATGCCTTTGTTCCATCTTGTTTTCTTGTATTTTCTTTCTTGTTCATGCCTATCTCTTACCAGAAATCTCATCCCATCTGGACTAATTAATTTAGGTTCCTCTCACATGTGCACATGTTAATTAAACAGAGGTTACAGTCATCATGTTATGGATTCTTCCCTCAGTGGAAAGAAATCTCTATTTTTAAATATATTTGTATCAATTTCAGAGAGGAAGGGAGAGGGAAAGAGAGATAGAAACATCAATGATGAGAGAGAATCATTGATTGGCTGCCTCCTGCACACCTCCCTGCTGGGGATCGGCTCATAACCTGGGCATATACCCTGGATTGAAATAGAACCTGGGACCCTTCAGTCCACAGGCTGACGCTCTATCCATTGAGCCAAACCAGCCAGGGTGAAACCTCTATCTCTTTATCCAATAACTGGCTAGCACGCCCCTGTGACCTCCACCAGAAACAGAAGCTTCGTCAGTCACATCAACAACATGCATGTCAGGAGCACTCACCTGTACCTCAGATTCTCTTACTGTCAGTATTTGGGAGCAAAGACACCGCAAAGATCGTGTCAAGTAGCTGATGCACTGTGAGCTCACACACAAAAGTATCCTTTCAGTTAAACTTTTTATGTCAAGCAAAAGAGTAGGTGGGCTTACCAGGGTTTTCATAAGCTAGGACCACCAGCTCACAGAGTTGGGGACCTTTGCAGTATTAAACAAAAAGGTTGATGGTAGTAAAGCAGTGCTCTCTGGGCAAATAACGAATGTCAAGTAAGTAACTAGAAAGTGAAACTGACCATGCCCTCCTTGTGAAGTGAATTAAGTTGATTACTATTAAAATACTCTTGTCATATAGTCAGGCAGCATTGGCTGTCTCTCTGAGAAAATTATAATTCACTTTTATAAGACAGCCATAAAATACCTCTTGTTTGTTAGGATGGAAGTATGGGTGCTTTGAATTTTTTAACAATTAAACTACGCGATGTTAGAAAATTGGCTTCTTTTTTATTTGTGGGGCTACGGAATCTTATGTTTATGAGTTAGATCTAAAGGCTTATTACAAAGCTAAAAATGTACCCATAATTTACTATCATATGCATAGCTGGAATGAATGACTTTATATTCTACAGTATACATTCCACAGTATAAATTTTGTCTGTGACTTGAGTTGCCAAGATAATCAAAAAATTATCTATATTAAATGTCTGATGAAATGCAAGCTGAAGTCTTCTTGTGAAGGGTTTGATCATAGTTCCTTTAAACTTTGAATCAGAAGGGAATAAGTAATAATAACCTTCAACAGAAAATACCTACTGAATACCCTCGATGTGTAAGTCACTCTAGAAAACACTAAGGGTAAAATATATATAAAGCACTAAAAGGTGTGGGATCTAGTTGGAGACCTTAGATGTAATGTCCCCATTGCCCCTCACAGGTGACGATGCCCTCAGAGAGGAGACTGACCAAGAACACAAAAACTCTGCAGAGTGGCACTGAAGGCCCGAGTGAGGTGGGAAACCTAAATGTGGTATAATGTATAGTATAGTTTTTTTTCTTCTTTTAAATATGTTTTTATTGATTTTTAGAGAGAGAAGAAGGGAGAGGGATAGAGAGAAACATTGATGAGAGAGAAACATCGATCGGCTGCCTTTCATATGTCCCTATTGGGGATTGAGCCTGCAACCAGGGCATGTTCCCTCTTGCTTCATGGGTTAATGCTCAACCACTGAGCCACACTAGTGGGCACCATAGTATTATTTAATTTTATCTAGGATCACGTGAAGCCCAAGTGTCAGAGTATAGAAATCAAGTTCTATAAAAAACAAAAATAAATTTGTTATATAAATTTCCTGATATTATAAAGATACTTTAGTGCCATCTTTTAAAAATTTCTATAGCTGTAGGAACACAAGTAAAGCAGTAGGTGAAATTTGGGAAAGAATATAGGAACAAGGATTCTTCTTTCTTTCCCATTTGACTGATAGGCTATTTACTAGTAAACCAGATTTCTCAACATAGCTTGTCTTCTCATCTGTAAAATGGGAATAATCTTTGCTTGCTTTTTCAGAACACAATGGAATAAACAATTGAGATGACTATTTGAAGACATGTTGTTACCTACCTAATAGTAAGACATTTCCTTTTTGTGCTGATTTTTTCTATGATTAGAAAGCTTGTTGAATTTATCTCTGTAGTCATCTTAACACTGGTTAAAAAATGCATATAAATTCCACTCCTAGCTATATTTCCAAAAGAATTGAAAACATATGTTTATGTGTACACACATAAAAATGTATATTAAATGTATACTAATGAACATAAAAGCATTATTAATAATAGCCCAACAGTGGGAACAACTCTAATTTTTATCAACTGATAAATCAACAAAAATGTGGTATATTCATGCAATAATTGTTATTCAGTTATATCAAGGAAGGAAGTAACGATTTATAGTACAACATCCTTGAAAGCATTATGATAAATTAAAGAAACAGTTAAAAAGACCACATATTGTGCTATTTCATTCATATGAAATGTCCAAAATAGACAAATTCACAGATACAGAAAGACAAGTAGTTGCCAAGGAATGAGGAGGGAGGGAAAGAATAGGAGGGACTGCTAATCAGAATGGAGTTTCTTATTGGGGTGATGGAAGTGTTCTGCAATTAGCGGTGATGGCTGGACAAAACTGTTAAAATGAAAATCCATTGAAATGTACACACTGTGGATGAACTTTGTGATATGTGAATTCTTTCTTAGTAAAGCTTTTTTAATGCATACAAACCACCTTTTCAAAAAAAACCACACACACACACACACACACAAAAGAATACTTGCCATTTCAGTGACATGAAGGGTAATACTTTCAGCAATAAACCAAAAAGTGTTTTACTAAGCAATTTAGCTGTTACATTTGTACTTGAATTTCAAAACTCATCATCTCAGATGCAGAAACAAGCCTAAAGAACTCAGGTAGGTTCACTCGGTCATTAGTCAACACAGGAAGGAACCAACCCTGTACTTTGTTTCACATTTTCTTAATCCAACCTTCTCAAGAAGTTTGAGAATTATTTTTATTTCCAATCTCAACTGCTCAGTAGCCTTTATAGACCCATATTTCCCAGGTTTTCCTGTTACCAAGGGCTGATTTTGACAAGGTTAAAATTTGGATCGAGTCAATACAAAATGTAGATTAAGGTGCTAATTTTGAAAGAGCAGGTCCTTGTGAATGGAACAACTCAATAATAATAGAGCACTTCAAGCATTCCAGGCATTCGTCTAAGTGTTTTCCTTAGACTAATTCATGTAGTGCTCTAAGATAGATATTGTTTTAAACCTGTTTAAAAAATGAGGACATCAAAACAAAGAGAAGATAAATGGCTTGTCCAAGGTCATCCATCTAGTAAGTGGCTAGGCTGGACTTCAAGTTCAGGTGGGTTTGGAGCTTGAAATCTGAGCTCTCAATCACCATTCTATATACCTCTTACATAAGAAGCAGTTTCTGCCCTCAAGTAAATCCCATTTAGCTGGGGACACATAATGTGTCTAGTAGGAGAGAGGAAAACACTTCAAAGAGCCAAATTGGGAGTTTAAATAACCAACGTTTTAAAGGCCTTTTTATTCCTTCCTAAGAACTTTCAAGAATATGATCTTATTTGATTTTTTAAACATATTTCTACAAGACACAAAAGGACTTCATGACTTATTCACTGCCACAAAACAGCTTACCTCTGCAGCACTAACTAACATGATCCACATCTTCATCTTAACTTTATGTGCCTCAGGAATGTGAGCACAACGTTAGCAAAAATGACTCAAGGAGTTCTGCGCTAGCTTGCATTTCAGTTCTCAGAATTCCAAGAATTCAACCTACATTCTGTCCTGCACAGAATGAAACTGGGGGTGGCTGGCAAGTGTGTTGGAAGTGAGGTATGGTGAGCTTTGGAAGAGTCAAGTAAATGGAATTGTGGGGAGCCGTCACGGCCATGGCATACTCAGGCCCAGGGCACCTTATGTGCCATGCCAGCTCAGCCTGGTTCAGTGACGCTGAGTGGGGGTGGTGAAAGGCTTAGAAAAGACAGACAAGAGAATGAAAGCTGGGTTTCAGTGAGACGCTGCCCTCTCTGATGGAAAGAGACAGCAACCACAAGCTGTGTCTTTATTTTATAGCAGATGCCACGAGGCAAAGTAGGGGCATGATCAATATGTTTACAACATTCTCGTGGGTTTCAACCCTACTCAACTACATGCACCTGAACTATATCACTCAGGCATGTGGGGCCATGTGTTCAGACCACAGGCTCAAGCTCACAACTATATCTGTTGGCTATAATTGTGCTGGGAGGGCTCTGCCATCCAAGCTGGGACTTGCATGTGGCAATGAGAGGACTGTGCCCTCTCAGTAGTCCAAGGCTTGAATCTGTCCAAAACACTCTGGCGACACCCCACATGGAATGACTGAGAGAACCAAAGTAGGAGGACTGTGCCTGGTAGGTAGGCCTAAAAGTGGGGATTTCACAATGAGTGCAAGCCAAGCTCTCAGGGCAGTGGCCTGGCAGGAAGAAAAAGAGCAGGACGAAGTCCAGGGAGGATTGGATGAACATCAGGAGGGCTGTGACACTGTGGGCAGAAAATGCAGGCTTCGGGCTTTGCTCTTTGATCCGAAATCAGCGTAGATGATGCTGTGAAGTTTTGTTTAGATGCGATTAACATTTAAAACACTAGTCCTTTAGCAAAAAATAATACCTTCCCTAGTGTGGGTGGGCCTCAACCAGTCAGCTGAAGGCCTCAAGAGCAAAGATGAAGGTTCCCCAAAGAAGAAAAAAGTCTCCTAAAGGCTGCGACATAGAAACCCTGCCTGAGTTTCCGGCCTGCTGCCGGGAGGAAGTCAGACTCAGGACTTCAAAGTCAAGTCAGTGAATCTCCAGGCTTTCAGCTTGCCTACAGGTGTCAGACTTGCCAGCCCCGAAAATCACACGAGCCAGTTTCTTGAATTTATCTCCCTGTCCCTCTCTCTCTCTGCCTAGATAGTTTGATATAGGCAGATAGGTGTATATATATTGATAGATCTTACTATTTCTCTGGAGGACTAATAGAACTTACTAAAACTCATGATCTCACAGATATTATTTAATACTAGAGGCCTGGTGCACAGGATTCGTGCACTGGTGGGGGGCGTGGCCTGCAGGGATCAGCCCGCTGTGGAAGCACCGCTCATCCCTGTCAGCTGAGCGGTGCTCCCACTGTGGGAGCACACTGACCACCAGGGGGCAGCTCATGCATTGAGCATCTGCCCCCTGGTGGTCAGTGCACATCATAGTGACTGGTCAACCGGTCGTTCCGCCGTTCAGTCGCTGGGTTTTTATTATATAGGATTTCTGAGCTTCTATTTCCTAATTCAAAAAATCAGCATAAAAATAACACACATAGGATTCACATAGGGTATGATAAGTACTTATGATAGTGCTTGGCACAGTAATACTCAATAAATAATAGTTGTAATTATTTTGATATAACTAAATCAGGCTTTGCTGATTTATTCAGGTGAGCTTTTAACTCAGGTGGTATTGACCAGAAGGACATTATAAGTATTTTAAAACTCTGCCTATTTTTTCTTATGAAATACATTATCTTAGTTCACTTAATTCAATGGGAAATTCACATGGTCATCTTTTATGTGTCGGCCCTATGGTGCCAACTGGTACAAACATGAATCAGATACGTGTGTCATCACAGACACAGACAAGCTAATAACTCTATTAGAGTTTCACGTACAGTTCTATGCGACGAAAGATGGGAGCAGCTCATTCTGTGAGAGCTCAGATGGTGGCGGAGAAGGGAAGTGCGAGGAAAAGCTATAGAATAGACACACCATTCGAGCTGGGTCTTAAAGGAAGAGTTGGGGCTGGGCACACCATGTGGTCATGGTGGTGGCAGCAGAGGCAGGAGGCCTTTTTTGATAGAAAACATGATTTTCCACTTATTGTGGATAAAACCAGGCCTAAACACCCCCAATGAAGGGCCAGCGTCATTCCCGCCAGCTTGCTAATTGAAAGACCATCGTGTACTCATATTGCAGATAGGTGGGCAGGAAGGAAACAGGAAAGCAAGGGCTGTGATACCCAGGGCCTTCGTGAGAGGAGGAAGCTAAGAGTGTACCTTTTGTTTGGCTCAAGTTGTCAGGCTGAAGCACCTGGGAGATTAGGGCTGAGGGATATTTAGACAGACAAAAGCCCACGTCCCCAGGACTTTGGCAACCACTGGAATTCCCTTCTGGGACGTGAGGGTAGTTCCCAAGTTGAAAAAAAACCCAGAGGAAGCTGGAGGTGTCATCACACTTCCCCGGAAGGCAGTTTGAAACAGTGCAATGCGTTTCAGAGCCTCCCTAGAACAGAATAAAAATAAAGAGGGCTGCAATTTAAATGTTAATATCTCATCACCTTTTATGTTTGGGAAAAGGGGGTGGTGGCAGATAATGTAGCAATAAACCTAGGTCCTGACTGCCCTGACTCACACATGGGAGGCAGCCTCCCAAATGCCTCTCCCTGCCACTTGGCAACATCAAAGCAGAGGTGGCGGGCCTGGGGGCTCCCGGTTAGAGCCCAGATTGCAGCTTGAAAAGAAACACCCTCTGTAAAGGGAGGCTGGTGCCTCTGCGGTGCCCAGGAGGGCAGGGCTGGTGAGGCAGCTGGAGGACATCTGGCATTTCCTGGCCACATGCAACGCAATGAAGCTGTTACTGAGGACAGAACCACTCCATCCGCGCAGCTAATTAAATTCTCAAGGACTCACTACAGCAACTCCAGAGGCTCCTAGACCGCTTCTCAGTCGTAGTTTGAGCAATTCCAATGCTGCTGAGTGGCTAGAGAGCACTAAAGCCCACACCAGAGTTTGCGCAGGCTGCATCAGAACCCTGGAGGACGGTCAAGGTTAGGGAGTGTGAGCAAGGGACCAGGACCACTGCTGCTGTATGCGCTGTGTGTGTGTGTGCAACAAGGTGTGATTAGCATTACTAGTGCTGTCACCAGTATTCCTTCATTCTTTGTAAGGGTTACTTACTGAATGCCAGGCGCAGTTCCAAATATTTTACAGGAATTTACCTCATTGAATCCTCACAGGACTGAAACGTAAACTACAGGATGTGGCAAAAATAGGTTTAAAGTTGTTCCTATGGAAAATAAGACAGTAATTCTTGAATAACAATACAAGAATAAACTGGGTTTCCCGTACTCACAACTGTAAAACTACCTTTGCTCACCCTGTATATTATAGGTCCGATTATTCACCACATTTTTCAGATGAAGAAACTAAGACATGAAGATGCCCAAGATCAAACAGCTGATCAGCAGTGGAGTCAGAATTTGAACCCAGGCCCTCTGGCCTCAGAGTCTAAGCTACTATCACTGCTAATCTCTGCTTCCTCCATCCCAGGCAGGAGACCTGGAGAGTGTGCATAAGGATAGAAATGTCTACCCTAATATCTCCTTTAAATATTGCCAAAAATTCATGTCCTCTCTAATTTGTGACGTTAATGCTGCCTTGGTAAGGGGCACACTCTGTCATTCCCTAAGGAAAACTAAACCTCAGGGAGCACTTACAGAGTGACTTAGCTAACATGTCAACAGCCAGTGGAGAACTGGATGTCGGAGGAGCTTCGCCTGGGCTAAATGGTCAGCATTGGCAAAGTAGCAGAGAACTGGTCGGCGTTACCAAAGTCAAGTTTATTGCTTAGTTCACAGGTGTTTTTTTGTTTGTTTGTTTGTTTTCGTTTTTTAAAAATTTATTTTATTAATATTTTGTTTGTACAAATCAATTATTTTTTAATTTAAATTCTTTATTGTTTAAAGTATTACATGAGTCTCCTTTTGCCCCCACTGACCTCTCCCTGGCTGCTCCCACCCCCCAGCACATGCCAGCGCCCCCTTACTGTCTGAGTCCATTGTTATGCTCATATGTATGCATACAAGTCCTTTGGTTGATCTCTTATCCCCTCACCTCCCACCTTCCCTCATAGGTTGGACAGTCTGATTGACGCTTCTATGACTCTGGTTCTATTTTTGTTCATCAGTTTATGTTGTTCATTATACTCCACAAATGAGTGACATCATGTGATATTTGTCTTTCTCTGACTGGCTTATTTCACTTAGCATAATGCTCTCCAGTTCCATCCATGCTGTTGCAAATGGTAAGAATTCCTTCTTTTTTACTGCAGCATAGTATTCCATTGTGTAGATATGCCACAGTTTTTTTAATCCACTCATCTGCTGATGGGCACTTAGGCTGTTAATTCAGTTTTGTCAGGAGTCACCAGGGCAGGCTTCTGAAATGTTCTGCCCTATTTTATTCCATTTTTTTTGCATGATCTATATTATGCTACAAGGCTTCAGATATGTACTCACAGCAAGGCTTTATAGGCATAACATGCTGTACCTTTTCTCAATACAGGTAAGCAATACAGGCCTTTTTGACTATTATAAAGAAATGTCCAATGATACAGCCCAAATCAACTTTATGTTTATGTCGCTCTCCTCTGTTTCTGAGTTTATTTTACATGTATGCTCTGTATGAATCATGTTGGTGTTTAATCATCTATTGTTTTGACCTATAATGCTATTATTTTATGTTTGTATCCCCCACGTTTGCCTTATGTGAGACCTGGGTATTCAGTACATTTTTTAATCCTCTCTTCTCTGTTTAGGAAATTCTGCACCCAATGTTATCACGCTGTGCATATTTGTTAAGAAGATATTACAAAATTTCTTATTTAGTCTATTGAGTATTCTACTTTAAGAGATTTCCTAGTGTTTAATGGTTATGTGTTCTCAGAATCATATTTTCTGGGAAAAGCTTATAGAACAAGGGGATAATTTCCCCCCGCCCCCAAGTTTAAAAGAAATCACCAGTAAATCTATACATTTTAGGTATTTGGGGACAGGGGAATAGATGTGACAGAATACTTTCATTTTTCCTAAATTATAAATCTACTGAGATTTTTCTACTTGAGTCAATGTGATACTTTATATTATATGTGTTAGTTAAACTTTGAGATTTATGAAACTAAATTTGAAATGGGAAAAGACATACTCCTATTTCAATTGACTTTTTATATATTATTGTTAATTTTCTTGTTTTAAATTTTATAAATTTGTGTTTTACCCTCTATGGACTTAATAATTTTTAAAAATTGAACTTTGCTTCACCTACACTCATGATAACTTTCAGGAATATAACAAACTTTGCCACTAGCTGAATGCTCTCAATGCACAGGTAGGAATCTACTGAGTATCTCTAAATGGCTAGTAGTGCATTTCTATAAACTCTCAAGTGTCACGCCTCTCACATCTGGTGGAAACCTCACTGCTCGCAGACCATGGAGTAGCCGCTGCTAGCAGGATGCAGAGCAATCAGAGGCCCGGAGGATCCTGGAAGTACTTTGTCTTGCATCCTTGTTTAGGAAACTCTCTGCCACTTCCCATAGCCTGTGTGTTATAGAAACTTTACTCTTTTAAGCATATCTTTTGTCATACTTCTGTCAAATCATAGCTCTATAGAACTGCTTGCTCAGTGTCTCAGGCACTCATTCTTGCTCTCCCTCTCTTTCTCTCTCTCTCTCTCTCTCTCTCTCTCACACACACACACACACACACACACACACACACACACACACAGTTGTATTACTCAGTTCAGGCTGCTTTATCAAGATACCACAGACTGGGTAGCCTGAACAATAGAAATTAGTTTTCTAACAGTTCTGGAGGTTAGAAGCTCAAGATCAAGGTGCCAGTAGTGCTGATTGCTAGTGGGACGTTTCTTTCAGCTCACAGGTGGCACCTTCCCCTGGTGTCCTCTGTTTGTATGGGAATATCTGATGTCTCTTCCTCTTCTTAGGAGGACACTATTCCTATCAGATACAACCCTACCTGTGTGGCCTAATTAAACTTAATTGCATCCTTTGAAAGCTCCTCTCTAATGCATTCAGGTAGGGCTTCAAAGTATAAATTTGGAAGGGAACACATTCAATCCATAACACACATGCATGTACGCACACAAATGGCTTGCGTGCGCTATGGTGTGAAATCACCGTTGCCTATAAACCAGAGCTGAGTGGTCAGTAAAGGCCCAGCACTCAAGAAATACATTTCAATACAATTTCTGTATGTAAATTATCAAAGCTACCTTTTTGGAACTAGAAAGAGATGTGCCCTGAAATGCCTAGATAACATAATTTTCATGAACCATCTTCTTACAGTTAAAGGGGATTTCTGCATGCAATTGGCTCATGATTACATGAAAGGGCTCTTAAGACAAGTTGTCACTACCAGAGATAGCTGCTTGGAGTCTTAGCTTGTATCATCCATTCCATAGGAATTACTTTCATAATTATAATGCCCACATAGAGCTGATGCAAAATAAACTGCACTGACTTTTCTTTAGGGGCTCGGAGGTCAAAAACAATGCAATGGTATCATGCTATTGACTAAAAGGAGAGGGTTGGAGGGTTAATGTCTTTCAAGAATTTAACTTAATAACTTTCCAGTGTGGAACCATGAGAATATGTGCCCAGAGAATCAACATCTGAGAACAGCATGAGATAAAGACCTTAAGAAAGGAAGAAATGTATTATCAGTTTAAGGTTACAAGCTTTTGGGATGAAAATGCCCTTTTGACATAACATCTCCCCAGATGAAATTTTTTTTACAGACAGAAAAATGAATGGTATTTTATTAAATACAGCATGTCTGACTCAGAGATGTATGCAAATTGCATTGGAAATGAGATCAATATGTATTTCCAAAATATACTGATTGTAACAAACACAAAGTGGTTATGGGCTTTCAACCAGCTAAAAGGAAAGAAAAAAAGCTGTATATGGAATATTAGCAAGTAACTTAAAAGTATTGTGGAATAAACCATTTTAATATTTGGTTTATCAGTGAAAGTCTTGAAATTGATGGTATTTGGCTCACTAAATGAGGTAAGCAAACATATTTTAACATAATGCTGGAAGTATGTTTTTCCTCTGAGTTGGTTAAGGTTTTTTGAGTTACCTCATAGTTTAATTATTTATAAAATATAAACAAGACCATCTCTACAGATAAATCATTTTATAAACTATATACTGGTATGCATAAACAAAATTCCACAGCCCTACTGCTATGATTCATACATCTATCCATTCATTCACCCCTGAACCAACTTGGAGTATGTGGATGCCCAGATACATAATTTTTACCCATCAGACCTTTATAGTTGGGACATAGATGCAGTGGATGGTTGGCAAGAGAGAAAATGAAAAGATAAGCAAAGGCAAGATCTGTAAGATATTCTAAGCTGTTTAGACTTTGTCCTGGAGACACTAGAAAGCTATTCAGATATTAAGGAAGAGGTGATACAATCAAAATTACATTAATAAAAAAGCACTCTGGCTGCTCTGTGAAGGATTGGAAGGGAGCAAGAGTGGAAAGCTGACTAGACAGGTGACACATGTCTCTTATCATGTGAGACTAACTGAGACAAGTGTGGCCATAGATATAAAGAGAATTTGACAGAACTGGGAAATAGTATCTAGAGAACCTGGTAGTTGATTAAATATGTGGGATGACTCAGAGGAGTCAAAAGTAACATGAATAAGCTTAAAGAAGCTCTTGGTCACTTCACTTATGTTTGCGTGATGAAGGTGAGGTCTTCTCTAAAGGGGGAGAGGAAGGGGAGGGGTTGGAGGTTTAAAATAAAGAATCAGGAAGTTCTAACTACAGAAAACTAGAAAAGACTGCTGGCAGCTCTGAGGGTCCAACTGAGGGTTAAAACAGCCAAAATAAAACAGTTTGGAGAGGTAAAAAAGATAAGCAAGGCAACAATATGCAATGTGAATACAAAGCAAAAGGAAGTAAGGGAGACTATTAATATCAGATGAGGTAGAAATTACATAAACATGAGCAAGAGGTCTCTTTTAAATTTTCAAATAAAAGTCACCATTCATAATCTAAAAACATAAAACTAAAGCACTTTGATCAATTTTCCCAATACGCTCATGCTAGGCATGGCTTTCATGTGACTTTGCCAGCCAGCAAAATCACTAGCATCCATTAATCTTAAATATATCATTCCTGTTCATTTCTACATGTCGGCTCTAAGGGAGAGGTTGAGTTTACAGGAATCATATATTTTAGAGTATTTACACAATCAGAACATACAGATTTTTTAAAGTATAAATTGCCAAACCATATGTGAGAACTCTGAAACACCATAGAAGAAATTTTAATGAAACATAGGAGTTCACAGAAATTAGCAAGAGACCGATACCGGAATGCTGATACTCATTTACATGATGCCTATCAACGGAGAACATTGAAGAGAATAATTTGAAAACAAATAATAGATAATAGTACTTGACCACTTGCTAGGGCAAGACTGTAAGATTTTATATGTTTAACCCACTGAATCTGTACAAAGTTTATATAAGGAGCTACTATGGTTATCAACACTGAACACAGGAGGCATATGAAGCTCAGACCAGTTATGTAACTCACCAGGGAACAGCACAGACAGAGCTGAGCTGACATGTGTCCTAAGCCTCTGTAAGGACTCATTCACTCACAGTGAGCTGTCCTAGGCCCAATCAAACATCAATGCAGATATTTGCATTGGATCAAGTGAGGGTATTACTGGCCTCAGAAAATGGGTGGGAATCTGTTCCTTTCCTTCTGTTTTCTGTTAACTCTTCTTTACAGGTTTAAGAAGATTCTTCAGTGAAGTCAATGTGGGCATGAAGATTTTCCTTAGGAGTTTTTAAGTGACAAATTCAGTTTCATTCACAGCTATGAGATGGCCCCAGTTATTGCGATCATCTTGATTTTCAGGAGTTTGCAGATTTTAAAGAATTGTTGTATTTGTTTTTAAGTTGTTGCATTTATGAAGATTAATGTTTCTAGTATTCCCTCACTATTCCTTTAATGGCTATAAGATTTGTACTGATATCCTCTGGTTCACTTCTGATTGGTGATTTGTGTCTTTTCTCTTTATCTTTGTGACCTTACACCTCGTATCAAATTTATCAGGTTTGTTTGTCTTTTGGAGAAACAATTTTTAGTTTCAGTTATTTTCTCTATTACCTTATTGTTTTTAATTTTATTGATTTCTACTCTTATTTTTATTATTTCTCTCCTACTACTTACTTTAGGTTTATTTTGTCCTTTTTCTAGTTTCTTAAGCTAGAAATGTAGATGACTGATTTGAGGCTTTTTCTCTTTTCTAATGTAAATGGTTAGTGCTATAAATTGCCCTCTCAGCACAGATTATGCTGCAACCCACAAAATTTGATGTTATATATATATATTTTTATTTCTATGTATTTTTTTAATTCATTGAAGACTTCCTCTTTGATTCATGGATTGTTTCAAGTGTTTTGTTTAATTTCCAAGTGTTTTGTTGATATTCTTGTTGTCTTTCTGTTATTGATTTCTAGTTTTATTCCATTCTGGTCCGAGAACATACTCTGTATGGTAAATATTCCACCTGTCATAACTTAGAATGACAATAATGCATTTAATGGATGTGGAGCTCCAGAGAAAAAATGCCAGAAAACAGAATAATAGTCCGATAGTTTGGTTAATATTGGCTATATTTGATAAGGACATTTGAAGAAGAGAGAAGCGTAGAAAAGAATTGACTGTCTTACAACCAGAAATGAAAAGAGACAGGAAAGTTCAGAAACTTTCTCATTTCTAATGGGTAAAGGATAAAACTGAGTAGGCATGTGGGCAACAAAGGCTGATTACTATTCAGCCTTGAGGCAAGAATCAAATTAACCATGGGGCCAGCTATCTGTCTCTAAAATCTCTAAATAGATTAAGCTGTCAAAGAAGAAGGAAGCAATTAAGGTTTTGGCTCAGTAAATCCTTTCAACTGGATAAAATGACTTGCAGAGCCATAGTAGAAAACACAAATAAACCACAATTCCTTTTCCCACAAACCCAGAGACAATTAAATTTCTTTGGGACGCAGCACCAAAGGCAGCTGCTACCTATTGGAGGCAATTAGCCTTGCATCTAAATCAGTGGTTCTCATCCTTGGCTGCACATTAGAATCACCTGGGAATCTTTTAAAATCCTGATTTCTGGGCCCCACCCTCCTGAAATTCTGTTTCTTTGTTACTAATGTTGTGGCCCCACCCCATAACAAAGAAACAGAATTTCTGGAGGATGAGGCCCAGAAATCAGGATTTTAAAAAGATTCCCAGGTGATTCTAATGTGCAGCCAAGGTTGAGAACCACTGATCTAAATGGAACCTGCCGTTCTGAGTAGTTTGTTTATGGTACTTCAACAGGTGATTTGGGAACTTTAATTTTTTTTTTTCTGCTTCTTACATTTTATAATGGATGGTGCCAAAACCTTCAGTCTCATCATTTCTTCCCACATTCAGTGTTGTAGAAAGGACTGCAGGGAAACAAAAAATGAACATGAAATAAAGGACAGTGAGTGGAAAAGAGTGAAGAGCTACAATATAAATGCAAAAGAGTTGCTGTTTCAGAAAAAAAAGGAGGAGATAGCCTGGGAGAACTGCCTGGACGTGTTGCAGATAAGCTGCCAGGTGGCACAGGAGAACAATCAGCCGGGCGCTCAGAGGAATCAGAAAAGGACCCTTTATTGCAGATGCACAGAGCGGTGACTCAGGGAGGTCAGTCTCCAAAGCCTGAGCGTCGAATGTGGGGGGAGCTTTCCCTTTGATCCCCTTCGTTTCTTTGTCTCCCAAATATGGACCAGGATTCGGGACTTTTCGTGGACTTTGCAGCCCCCGTGGGTCGGAATGGGGGAAGTGAGATTATGACCAATGGCCCCGCTGGCGCCAGCAGTTCTCTCTTGTGGGGGCGGTGCATGGTTGATGACCCTTGTGAAATGGAAGGATTCTGGGAAGCAGGCTCTGCAAGGCTGGACAAATGATAAGAATGGGCTTCAATATGTACTATCAAGAATGTGTGGCCGAATACTGGTTGCTGGGCGCAGATCAGATTGCTATCCCATCCCCACCCCCAGTTGCCTTATATTCCCCTTCAGAAGTAGTTTTCATATCTCCACAGGGAGGAGAGAAACCATTAGGAAATGGTGGGGCCTTTGTATAAAGAGACTTCAAACTTTGCCAGAGATGTGTTGGCTGAGGATGGGAGAAGACAAGGACAGTTGAGAGTGACAAATGGGAGAGGAAGGGATGGGAAAGGAAGCAAAAGCAGAGCCAGAGGAAGGCACTGAGCACCATGTTGCCATTGGTTTTGGATTTCCTTTCCTTCGTTCAACAGCCCGTCACCTGTGCACAGCCCAATGCCCAAGAGTCCTGGACATTTTAAGTCCTTGAGCAGAGTACCTACTTCCTAGCTCAGGAATATTTAGAACTAAAGTGAAAAATAGAGAGTGAGTGTTCTCCAAGCAGAACAAAATCATTCATGAACAAGAGTATGAATCATGTAATGAAAGTTATAATTATCTTCCTGTATGAAAAGCACTCATGATCCAACTGATGCTATTAATTAATATTACCAAATTGTGTAATTAGTAGTAATTTTTATACTGTAAAAACTTAGAATCATAGAAAATTTGTATTCTTTCCTATTAGATATATTATTAATTGTATAATCTCTAAAAATTCTATCTTTAGCTACTAAACCTCATCATTCCCAAATGATATCAAATACCCTTAAAAGGAGCAATGGCAGATAAACTTAATTTTCAGCTTAAAAACAAGATAAGTATTCATAATAAAGGATGAATAAATACCCTTGTTAAATTGATCTAATGCTTGTCATCCAATGTTAAGCCTGTCAATGTTCAACTAAAGGGGCAAACATATGGTTACTGATATAGATGATAGATAGATGATAGATAGATAGATAGACTTTTAATATACTATGCATTTCATTTCATCTCAAAGTCAGAAAAATCATCATTCTTGCTTGCAGATCAAATAATTTTGGTCTATCATGAAAATTGAAACTGTTATTTTATAAACAGAAAAATGCATCAAAAATTTAAGGCGGTAATATATACTTAGAGTAATATTTGTTAATGTATCATAAGTGTTATTCAATAAAATATGAAATATCTAATATTACATATTTATTAGCATAAATCACACCAACTGATGCTTTCTCATTCTTAATTATCATACAAGCAATATAATCCAATTGATGGGACATAATTCAAATATGAAAAAAATGTCATTCACCTAATCAATACTGTAGATGGCTTTTTCTTCAAACCTTAGTAGATATGACAATGACATGATTCACATATCCAAGAGGGTAATTAAACTGCCACATTTTAAAATCAAATTTAGGAAAAAACCAATTTAAAACCTCAATTTCCAGAAAAGACTGAATGGCTTAACACACTGAATGTGCTGAAATATTCAGAAAGTCAAGTTCTACAGGAAAGGAAGGTGTATTTGTTTCCCATGGTTGCTATGACACGTTACCACAAACTTACTGGCTTAAAACAACACAAAATTATTATCTTACATGTTTGGCATTCAGAAATCTGAAGTGGTTCTTATAAGGCTGCAATCAAATTGTGTTTGTTTTTATCTTTTATAAAAGATACCCCAGTTCCTAGACCATAAAAGGAGATGACTAAATGAATATAAACCTGGAGGATACTAGGAATCACTTGAAAACCAAAAATCACAGGGTTCTTTCTGATGCCATTTTTCTTGGCTAAAAGGAAGGCTGTTAGAAGATAACATAAACGAGAGAATGAGCAGTTTAAAATCAGAACTGTGAGACTGTGCTGAACGATTTCATGCCCTGGTCTCAGTAGCACTCCTGAGTTAGTCATAAGTAGCTTCATTAGATCATATGGCCAATCACAAGTACCATGAATATTTCTTCCACACTAGTCAGGGTGGATGGGTGTTTCCAGGTGTGAGCTCAGCCTCTTCACTTCAGGCACATCTTGCTCCTTCCTAAAATATCAGTATTTCCGAGGGTACACACCACCCTCAGTGAATGGTGCATCTTTCTCTTACATGTGGAAATATTTAAGCATTTATAGGCAGCTGGTGCTTCTGGCTAGGAATTTCACACCTCATTTTGAAGCATGGCTTTCTTGCCATGAAGTTATTAAAATACAAGGGAGGTATGTGGAAGAATTAGTGGACCAAACTGCGGATGCCGGGGCTGACCAGCAGCCCCTGAACTATGGATGAGGAGATTACTCTGTGGAAGAGAAGGCTAAGGGACGGGCTGACTGAAGGTGCCGGGCAGCCTTGATTGCTTGCCTCATTAGGCTTTTATTACAGTTTTTATCTTTAGATACAATCAGTAGGGTGAGTAATCTTGGGAGGACGCATGTGTTTACATTGTCCTCTAGGCGAGGGCATCCAGGGATTAGGCATAAGGATTCCAGTAAACACCTGGGATACAGGCTTGCTTGGAAAGGTCAAGGAATAATTAGGGGTGCTACCTTCGGCACTCCCCTAAGTCTCCCCTAAGTCAGAATTCCAATAAATAAGGCAGGCGGCCTTCCACACACTTCCCTTTTATCAGAATGTCCTCCTTACAGACTTTACAATCAAGTCACATGTTTCCCAACATGCTGATGGCTTGTGTCTGTCTCCCTGAGATTATTATTCCTTGATGTTCAAAAACAAGTGTTAGAGATCTGCCTTCCCAGAGCACACAAGGACAATGGTGTGACTACAGCAAGTGCCAACAAAGGTTTGGTGAATGAGTACACACAAAAGTAGGCATTGTTTATTTACATGTTGATTTATTTATATTTCTCTTGCTATGACTGACTCTTATATCACAGATTAAAACAGTAACATTGCTGAGTCACTAAGTGGACCTTTTCTTCTTTATAATCCACATATATAAACTTCAGGGGCTTTGAGGAATGGACAAGCCAGTACCTGATGTCCTCAGCCTGAAAAATTCATACCTAGAAAATCATGGGATTAGATTGAAGGATCTGCTGCCCAGGTCCTGAATACCAGAATTATGTTAGAGTCATTATCCCCATAAGCAGCCAACTGTTTTCTTCTCTGAGGACATCCCTAGAATGTGCATACTTTACAGTCACTCCCAAGTCTGAGTGTAGGATTGGAAATCTAAAACAAACAAACAACGAAAATAAAAACCCAGGGCATGGGCCTTTAGCCAAGTAAAACCTAACCAGCAAGCAATAGCAAAGAGAGTGAATGATCATGAAAGGCATTTATATTTATCTTATTTGACCTGCAAGGGACAGAATTTATTGTAGGAAACCCACGGACATCTGACAACAGTTTATCTAGAGGACCAGGTGGGTATTAAAGCCTTTGGGATCTATATTTCCAGAGTGATACCTGGTTGATTAACTCCATGGCCACTACTACTTATTATCCGTGAACTTACACATTTCCTAGAGCAGAGGTAAGGTTCCATAGGAAGTGGGGAGTGGAGGTGGTCTCATTGAATCAGCACCTATTTGGTGGAATAAATGGACGTTTTCAGAATGTCCACCAGTTTCTCCACTAACAAGACAAAGAGCACCAATTCTATCGGCAAGTCTGCTTTGGATACACCAAAATGAAAACAGGGTAACTACAACTCTCCTAGGTCCTTGTTTCACAGATCACACTACATCCCACTTGAGTCTGCTCAAGACCTTGGTGCTAACTGTAGAGAATTACAAACATATATTTAG
This sequence comes from Myotis yumanensis, assembly GCF_028538775.1. Taxonomy (NCBI): domain Eukaryota; kingdom Metazoa; phylum Chordata; class Mammalia; order Chiroptera; family Vespertilionidae; genus Myotis; species Myotis yumanensis. The sequence goes on from NW_027223772.1 coordinate 7,966,187, forward strand.
GACTCAGTTACTTTTTGGCTTTACAAAAAAGTTCTAATAATGAAGATTAAACAGTGCTAAAGTGATCTGAATTTTTTGGGGGAAAATAGCTATATAAATGTATTGCAACCATTAAACCACAGCAGACAATCACTACTTTGAGTACAAGCAATATACCACTATGATTAATGTGTTTATTCTTTAACCTACAAATCAGAATAGATGTGCTAATTCCACAAGAGTAATTCCTACAATAATAGGAACTGGTAGATGGTTTTACCCCTTCAGTGACTAAAATAATAAAATTGTATTACCATCACTAAAATGAAGCATTTTTATTTACCCAATGTAAGGATGTTTCTCATTTCTACCTGAATTACTGGTTTTCAACGAGAAAATTCCCATCTAACACTTGACCGTGCTAAAGTTCTTGAAAATAAAAGCAGGCAATGCCTTTGTTATAAAGTGTATTTATGAGCTTCTTCAAATGCAAAGATGTTTATATCAGGCTTTCCACTTAGCATAACTTTAAATTGCAACCTGGTTCTGGAATAATGGCCAATATCTCTCCTCAACTACAATCTCACTTTCCTTCAAGGAAATTCTCAAGAATCTGTGATAATCTAGTTTTGCTGTTTCTCCTCTTATGGGTTGTCCCAAAATCTTAGTGCATTTATATATGTTTGAAATTTTCCATTAATGATTTAAATATATAAAAAATTAGGTAAAGATATATTATTTATAAACACTTGAGAATGTAAAAGTGGTCTTACAGATCCTGTGAGAGAAAACCCTTACTGTTTCTATCATAAAATTGTGTATATGCAGCTTATAAAAATCTTGTTCTTTTTAGGCAAATATTTACCGACTCAAGCATATTGTTTAAATAGAAACTATTTCAGATTTTAGTTTGTGAAAACAAGTTCCTTCCACCAAAGACTATGTGTGGTCTCACAATATATGATTATGAAAGATGCTTTCATCTCGATATTTTATTTTCATAACCTTTAATTAAACTGCGTGTCATAAAGTCTGAACCCTTTCGGTTTTACACTAGAGTTATCTTTTCTTTATAAATCTTCTTAACTGATTTCATTTTTATACCTACAATAAAAAGCAATGCAAATTGAAAAATGCAATGTCCATCTTGGTGAGCCCGGGATAGCTAGTAATTTGCTTGGTAAGTGAAGCAAAACATTTAATGACTTACCAGATTTTATATTGTGACATAAATTTTATTAGATTTGAATAATAATGGTGGGCAAATCACTTCCTAAGACTTTTTTTTTATCATAGTAAAGGAGCCATGATAATCCTTCATTGATTCAAAAATGGTATCTATTTGTCACTTTTGACAGAAAGCTAAGTCAAGTTAGGGTGTATGTAATGAGCTTCCCCTAACCATCTTGAATGTCTGTATTAGGGAGGGGGAAAGTGGAGGAAAAACATGTCAGTGAATAGTTAAGGAGGGTGACAAGAAGTTCGAAGGATTGTTTAAAAAAGTACAATGGAGGGCAATGTATTGTGTTGAGTACAAGCCAAATGTATTTATGTATAAGCATACATTAATGTAAAGTTCCACGGGCTTTAGATGAAGAAAACTATAAAATGTACTCTAAGGTATGAATTAGATATACCTATACAGGGAAAGTAGACCTTGTTTGTGGACAAGAATATTAAATATTGTAAAGATGCCATTCATCTCAAAATACTTTAATAGTTTAATCTGAAACATAGTATATTTATACAATAACAAAACGGAGGAGGGAACATCATGCCAAATATTTATGAAATAGTATGATTTAATAAGTATATAATTGGTTATCTCTATAAAAGAAAAAATGTCTAGGTCTTCATTAAAGAGTTCTTTGTGGAAGAAATAAGCCATAAGAATAGTGGAAAACTATAGCTGCAAAGAAACTAATTTCTAAATTTAAGAGTAATGGAAAATTATGAAAAAATGGTTAATATGAATATTATAATCTTCAGAATATTAAAAACACCCCAAGAAAACTAAGGAGAAAGTGAGAAAATACCTATAGGGTACAAAGGGTCCTTACCTTAATATAGAAAATGCTTATCCAAATTAAGAATATGGCTAAAATTTCAATAGATAAATTGGCAAAGTAGTTAAAAATTTATCTACAATATTTGAAATAGTAATGGCTAAGAATATGTTGAACTTGTAATAATTTTAAAAAACTAATTGAGTCGTAGCCAGTTTGGCTCGGTGGATGGAGCATTGGCCTGCGGACTGAAGGGTCCCAGGTTTGATTCCGGTCAAGGGCATGTACCTGGGTTGCGGGCACATCCCCAGTGGGGGGTGTGCAGGAGGCAGCTGATCGATGTTTCTCTCTCATTGATGTTTCTAACTCTCTATCCTCTCCCTTCCTCTCTGTAAAAAATCAATAATAATATATATATATATATATATATATATATATATATATATATACTAATTGAAATAGCATTAGTGAGCCATATTTTAAGGAAACTGACTTTCTATTGAGATAGTTAAAGGAAAAAGGTTTTAAATCTATAGTTTTTACAAGGGCTTCAGATGTGAAGTGATTGGAAGTCAGAGCACATCCACATATTTTACCTCATGTAGACATCGCCGTACTTGCCCCAGGGCTCTGCATACTCTGCCTCACTCACTTATGTGGTAGATATTATTGAGCGTTTATTGTATCTACCAGAAAAGGAGCAAACAAAATGCAGGTGGATCCCTTCACAGAAACATAATGGACAGGAATGAACTAGGATAAATGGAGGAGTTACGGGAAGCTCAGTGAGAAAACGATTTTCAAAGGAAGACTAGAAGGAGATGAGGAGTCAATCCATGTAGAGGTAATTCTGGGAAAAGCATGCCCAATAGAGAACAAAGAAAGTATCAATCAATGCCCTGAGGCCATCACTATCTTTTATGAAATTTCCCAAGTGCTCCAATCCTTCAACCAGGATTAAGACTGCAAGGGTACCATTTTCAAGAGACTGGCCTTAGTCTGACACAGCTGAAAACACTTTGAAAGAAATGCAAAGAAGTAGATTGTCTGAATATTTCCACAACCCAAGCATAATCAGGACTGATTTTATGGTTCAAAGGGACAAGTGTTACACCTTTTGCCATTTCTTCCATGTCCCATAAAGACATTTTTTAAATGGAGGAACATGAAATCAGTTTTTATTTAACCTAAGGTTTAGAAAACCTCAGCCAGATCATTCACCAAGTCAACATCATAATAACATGGTCTTGGTCCTAAAAATATATTACCCTATAAATAAATGCTATCACATACAAACCTGATGCATATAGTGCTTGTGTTCAGTATGAGTATCAGTGATGGGCATATCACTGTGGGTATCCTCTCACATACCAGTAGGTAGACAAGGAGGCGATGTGTGGACAGAAAGAAACGTGGGTCAATGACAGTCACGTCCCTGCTACAATTCAATGGCCTCTTCGTGAAGTGGTCTTGATAGAATATCAGTTTTAGAAAACACTTCCAAAACTTAAGCAAACAGCAAAACTAGACATTTCCCTTTGAATTGTGTCTACTTTGCATTTGAACCACAGGTCAGGAGTGTGACATGATAGATTCGAACTGAGCCCTGGGGCCGTTCCTCTAACCCTAGTCCCTGTCCTGCGCAAAATAACGGGGACACTGGGGTGGCCCATTGCTGACCGCCTATTTCACTGCCTAATTAGGAAGGTCACACATGAAAATACTCCCATCTCTGCCCTCTTTTAACTACATGATTATTATATTAATTCCATTTAGTTTATTTAAATCCATGGCACATGTTGAAGATCTTATAGCATTTTATATCTATCTTGCAGTTCAGCCACAAAATTAATTACTAAAAGGTCAGCCTGGTGCTAGGTTTCATTAATTTAATTATGAATTGCTTTTCTATTCACTATTGAGTGACTAAAATAATGCAATGTAGAATAATGTTATATAATAGCAAAATCATTATTAAAGCCATAATTCAATAAAGTGTGCTTGTTCTACTATTCTCCTTCTCGCCAGCTTTATTTCACTGCAGAGTAAAAAAATAAAGATAATACCTGACATTATTTTCATGACCCTCTAAACATCAGCAGGTACACAAAACACAAAAATTAGAGAAAACTTTTTATTATCTTGAAAATCCAGTCAGTTAAACTAACATCTAAATCTCAAATCAAAAGTTTTGCCATTTTTCTGAATGATCTAACCCAAACATTCTACATAAGTCAATTTCCTCATTGTAGCTGTCCTCCTTGGAAATATAAGTATAAATGTGTGCAAAGAATAAACAGTTACAGCATTTTATTATTCAACCAAGTTGTTCCTATTTTTTGTGACTTCTTTGTGGTGTAAGCCCAGTAGATTAGGTCTTTTTGTCAGCTACCAAAATCCTTAGAAATGCAAATATTAGATTATGATGTAGATCTCTCTCTCTCTCTCTCTCTCTCTCTCTCTCTCTCTCTCTCCTGTATCTATACCCTGTATCTATATGGTAGCCCACCTTTATCCACAGTTTTACTTTTCATAGTTTTAATTACTGGCAGTCAATCACAATCTGAAAATATTACATGGAAAATTTCAGAAATAAACAATTCACAAATATTAAATTGTGCACTGTTCCGAGTAGTATGATGAAATCTGCCACAGTCCTGCTCTGTTCCACCTGGGATGTGACTCATCTTTTTGTCCAGCAGATACACACAGAGAGATGAGTCACGTCCAGGTCCTGCCCACTCGTCACTTAGAAGCCACCACAGTGATCAGATCAGCTGTCATGATATTGCAATGCTTGTATTCAGGTAACCCTTATTTTACCAAATAATGACTCCAAAGCAAAATAGCTGGGATACTGGCAACTCCGATAAGCCAAAGAGAATCTGTTTCCTTGAAATGAAAAGATGAAAGTTCTCATATTAATCAGAAAAGAAAAAAAAATTGAATACTAAGGTTGTTAAGTTCTATAGTAAGAAAGAATCTGCTGCCTGACTGGCGTGGCTCAGTGGTTGAGCATTGTTCTATGAACCAGGAGGTCACAGTTCAATTCCCAGTCAGGGCACATGCCTGGATTGTGGGCTCTACCCCCAGTGTGGGGCATGCAGGAGGCAGCCAATCAATGATTCTCTCTCATCATTCATGTTTCTATCTCTCTCTCTCCCTTTCTCTCTGAAATCAATAAAGATGTTGCTGTTTTTGTTTTTTTAAAGAATGAATCTGCTATCTGTGAAATTGAGCTAGTTTTCTGTTGGACCTCAAACTGTACTAGTAAAAGTTACAGGCACAGTGCATGATAAGTGCTTAGCTAAGCAGGAACAGACATTACATTTGTGGAATGAAGAGATAAACGGAAAACATGTTCTGATTGACAGCACGTGTTGAGCCTGAATACGGACACTTCAGTACGGGATTCCCTGAAGGAGTGATGCCACATCATTGACTGCAAGTAAGGACAGTTCCACAGACCCAGGGATAGACTTGGCATTGTATCATCTCACATCATCATAAGAAGAAGGGCGTGTACAGTACAATAACATATTTTGAGAAACAGAGAGCACATTCACATTACTTTTATTACATCATTTCTTATGTGTTCTTTCTACTTTATTATTGTTGTTGTGAAGTTCTAATCATGCCTAATTTATAAATTAAATGTTGTCATAGATATGCATGTATAGGGAAAAACATAGTGTATATATAGGGTTTGGTACTATGTGCATCCACCAGGGTCCTGAAGCATATGCTCCTGAGATAAGGGGGGAACACTACTGTATCTCTATAAATCAATAACCCCCCTAAAATATATATAAAATTGCCTTTGGTTGTTATAAAGCTACAAGGAATTTCTGGAATGAGAAGCACATGTGAAGTTGTTTGAAGAGGAAAACTACTTCCAAGGTGTGGCAAGGGGAAGTCCGGTTGACTCAAAATGTGGGAGCAAATTCCAGAGAGCTTCAACTGTGGGAATGGCAGGAACCTGGCACAGGTGCCAGTGGGCAACTGGCTTCGAAGCTGTGACAGGAACATTTACACAGGTCAAAGCCGCCTCCAACTCTCTCTCCTTTGGGTCAAGTGACAATAAGCAAAGATATCTGCCATTAGGCATGGGTCCTGAGTGTGGAGACAAAGGTAACAAAAAGAACACAGAGTCCCAGGTGCCTGGTGACACCAGAAAGAACTGAGAACACCCATGCCAGGAGGCCAGTAAGTGGCACGCACTGGGCAGCAAGCACATTATTACCGGACTGGGTTGACTGGAGAAGAAAAGTCACCTGAGTGACAAATCAAGAATAAAAAAGCCGCAAGTAAAATGGTTTTCTCTGAGCCTTGCTGAGCTGTTACTCTGAAACCAGAACCAGGGTGGAGAAAGAACTTGGGGAAGCTGCAACTGACAGCATAGGTCCTGGAGAGGCAAGTGGTGTTTGTCACGTGTCCACTTCACTAATCCTGAGTGAACTTGTTGTTGGGTAAGACCCAAGATTCATGTGATTCTTCTTTCACGATCAGATCTTTGAAATGAATCTCCGTGTCCTGTCCTTGAAACCTGACAACAGTTCCCATCTGTCAGAAGAGGAAACAGGCAAACAGCTAATGAGTGGTAGGCCAGTGCTCCGAAACACGCATTCCTAGCCCGGAATTGCTGCCTGGAAACATTTCGAAGCCAAACAAGATCTACACAAGTTAGTAGCCAAAAAGGAAGATATTTGAGGAGTTTTTTTGAAATGACATTGATTTTTCTCTGCTGAGAATGAGTGAGATGGAGTAAGGAGAGGACTCAGGCCGAGTTTTAACTACTGAAGAGCTATCCTAGGAAATTAGAAAGTCAATAAAAGTTATGTTAAGGTGAGCTGCAAGCCAATAAACATTTGGACTCCAAATAGATTTTCTTTATTCAGGCTTTTCTTATCAGATTCAAGTTAATATATCTTCAATTTGTTCTAGCTAAAAAATTCTTTGATGCTTTGAGTAGCAAAACAAATATTTTCTTGTAAGATTGTGATTTATTTAGTTCTTGTGAGGATGTTAAGCTTTTATATTCTCTGATATATTCTTATGTGTCTGCATGAATGACCTTGAAAGGACTGAAAAGTCCTTGAGCTGCAGCACTTCTCAGTTAGTGTGTACATTCAAATAGGTTGTTTGACCTTGACTAGTGCCTGGGTTTTTTTTGTCACATAACAGGCTCTAGGATTTTGCATTTAGAATATTTCCCTTCAGCAATTCAGAAATGTACAGATGTTTTCTATTTCTCCACTTTCAGGGCTTACTGAGATCTATTTAGAGATCAAAGATGTGGATTATCTGATTAGTAAGAAAAGACCTATTAATAATTAAAATAGATTTATTTAAAACAAGAATAACCATAAACCCTATTACTTTTAGGAGCCTGTGTTTGATTACATACCTGATGAAGGAAAACTATATTATGTACCTTTTTCAATGGATTGGTAAACAAATTATACTATTGTTGTAGTAATTAGCAAATATATTAAAACATAGATTTACTTTTTGGCATTTAATTTAAGCACATTTTATTTTTAGTTACCATTATATTTTCAAACTAAGATATCTTTTCAAAATGAGATATTATACCCTGCTATTATTTGAGAACATCTAAATATATATATATATATATATATACACGCACACACACACACACACACACACACACACACACTGTGCAGATGAGGAAAGCAAAGCAGAAAAGATTTACTTCAGCCCAAATAGCATGTTTAGGTCATCATCACTCTTACTTACATTTCTAAATTGAAGTAAATTTCATTTATTTAGGCAGCATTTATAATATAGCACTTTGAAGATAAACAAATGCCATGATCATTTTCCAAAGAGGAGGCAAATTGGTTTTCTAAATAGAAACAGCCCAACATGCCAGTCACGGCATCTTGTTTTTGACTTTGCTGCTGATAGAGTGTAAGTCCCCAGAGTCCATGATAATGTTTGAAGTGTTGGAACACATTTTTTCCATTAATTCTCTGGTATATCACCACCCACATCAGATATGCTTTCCTGCAGTTTGCGGTGAGCTGTACCCGATGAATTTAAATAGCTCCGGGCTTGTTGTCCTTCCTGAGAATATCACACATCTCACTCCTACTAATTGAAATTGTGAGGTGAGGGCAATCATTCCCTCTCCCGATACTTTGTGCTTAAATATCCAATCGTTATGAATAAATAGGCTGCCGTGTACCACATGCTGTGTCTCCCAGCAATCACAAAAAATGAGGCATGGGGAGGGGTGGGGGTTGTTTGGTTAAGTGCAGGCGTAAAGCCAATTAAACTGGATCAACCTACAGAATCACAAGATTTAAAATATCTTATGTAAATACTTAGGAAAAGAAGATAAGGCTGTACCCTCTTAATGACTGTATTCATTAATTTAACAAATATTTATCAAGCAAGTACTTTGTCAACACTGATCCAGGCAAAGCATCAGGGAAGCAAAGAGAAAACCGTCCCTATCTTCATGTGGCTTACATTAAACTAAATATATTAGACTAGTGGCCGAGTGCATGAATTCATGCACATTGAAAGGGAATTAATTAGAAGAAATATTTTAATATCGCTATTCGCCTTCTCTTTAATAGAAGTGTCAGAGATTAAAGAAAATTAGTAAAATGTATATGAAAATAATATATAAATTTATTAATAAACAATAGCAACATGATATAACAATAAAGACATGATATAAAAACAACAAAAACAGGATATAAAAACAACATTGATACAAACAATGGCTAATAAATTGATTAAACTTACTCTAATATCTCCCTGTACACCACATTAAAAGTAAAAACACTTTCAAAGTGCTTGACTAATTTCCCTTGTGATGAAGTATTTACAACTTTAATGTCACATGTTCTTCAAACTTGAGAGAAAGCAACATATAACTGACCGTGTCCAAAAACGGGTTCAGGTATGAAAATGCCTACTCTATCTAGAGTTTGTCCTTGTGATTTATTAATTGTCATCGCAAAAGCTGGCATCACGAGAAACTGTCTTCGAATTAATTTAAATGGGAGGCCAGTGTCAGTCAGGGACAAATTAATTCTTGGAATCAGAACAACCTCTCCTTCCGCAGATCCTGTTAATACTTCAGCTTTGATTATGTTAAGTCGCAATCTTTTGATAATCAATCTAGTACCATTTACTATTAAGATTTCTCAGTAGCATGATGATTGCACCTACTTTCAATTTTAATTTGTGACACGGCATTCCCAAAGGAGTAATACAATTAAGAAATTCAATGGGAAAATTTTCCTTTTCGGTATCATTCATTGAATTGATCCAATCATCACTCAAATAGATGTGAAAATCTCCATCAAATATATCCAAAATTTCTTCATTTAATTTATGAGCATGCTCATTTTTAGGACAAAGAATTGCACGTTTAGATGTATATTTAATATTATCTATAGATATACTATTTTCAAAGGCAGCTTCAATAATAGATCTGTTACAAATCATTTCATGGGGGATTTCAATAATATCCATTCATAATTGAAAACTGCTATCAAGTTTGCCATCCCCAGGTTTTATTATCCATCCACTATAAGCAGAATCATCTGATCTCATATTTGCTTTAACAGACAACTCTCTGAAACATCCCCAAACACTACAGTACTTTAAACTCTTTGTACTATGGCTGATCGCATAGCATGTGGCATAACACTGAGACATTGTCAAAAAGCCCCTCCAAGAAGGAGAACTTTCCCACCAAATGCAACATTCAAATTCATAATTTCTCTTAGTAATCTATCTATGGCATTTATAGCATTACTGGATGCCATGGTGCATTCATCAATAATGAGAACTTGAGCCTTTTTAATGGTTTTAGCAACTTCACTCTTTATATCGAGTCTAGAAATTGAAGTTTCATTTAATGGAATTGGTAATTTGTATTGGGAATGAAAGGTTCTTCCACCGAGAAGTGAATTTGCAGCAATCCCTGTAGATGCTGTGGGTAAAACAGTACCACCATGACCTCTAATATAATGTATTAAAACTTTATAAAGATATGTTTTTCCACTACCACCTGGACCATCCAAGAAAAAGTATTTGGGGTGTACAGTTTGATCTTCGGTGGTGGAAGTTATAGTCTGAAAGGCTGCCAACTGTTCATCGTTCAGAGAATTTATCAAAACCTCTGCCTGTTGTCACTCGTAAGAGTCATCACATGTAGTTGTATTTGTTAATAAAGGATAGTGTGGAAGTTGGAAATGCGAACATTTCATTCCATGCAATGTGAATATTTCTTGAGTTTTGTTAAGAGCATGCATTTCACAGTTCACACAGGCACCTTCTCTTTGGTATAATTTCCAACAAGAATCTTCAATAAAATGAGATTTATTCTCACCCCATAATTTGTCTGCATCAGAAGGACATCCAAACACGGTCTGGGGTTCAGGTGAAAGGGAATCTGGGCTGTCAGGGTGCGGAGAGCAAGCTGACCAGTGGCCGATTCCATGAGGAACAGGGCTCCCACCTCCCTGTTGTCAGGGTCTGGGGTGTGGGTGCCGACAGCAAGGTCTGGGTCAGTGCTCATCATAGCTACTGCTGGTTGTCTGGTCATTGGTTGTTCTGGTTGTTATGCCATAAAGGTCACTGGGCTTCTATTATATAGGATATTTAAGTTACATATAAAGTAATAGAGGTAGAAATAGAGTAGAAAAAATAGACGTCTGTCTATGGAGAAAAATGAGTCAGGACTTGATCTAAGGGCAGGTGAACATTAGGAAAGGGGCTGGGAAGGGCCGTGCAGAAAGGGTGACATCTGAATAAAGCCTGAAGTGAATCACATGGAATAGCAGAGGAGGAGGGTTCAAGAAAATGATAAAGGCCCTGAAGCAAGTGTGTGCCTGGGTTGTTCAAGAAACCACAAGGAGAGGAACTGTATTCAAGGAAACTGAGTCAGAGAAGAGACTGATAGGAGGTACGGCCAACCAAGTAGGAGCAGCTTTGCACGTGGGGCCTGCAGACCATTTTAAGGACCTGGACTTTTATGGTAATAGAGACAGAAAATCATTGGGAGCTTCTGGGCAATCGTTCGACAGGGTCTGTCTTGAATTTTAATAAAACTACTCTGACTTTGTGTTAAAAAATAGATTTTTAAAAAGAGCTAGGTAGGAGCAAGGGAGAACAGTGGTGGGGCCTGCTCTTCCTGTCTTGTGCCCCAAAGGGTGACCTGCATGACATATTGAAATGGGAAAATTGGACTAGAACAGGGGTGGGCAAACTTTTTGACTCGAGGGCCACAATGGGTTCTTAAACTGGACCGGAGGGCCGGAACAAAAGCATGGATGGAGTGTTTGTGTGAACTAATATAAATTCAAAGTAAACATCATTACATAAAAGAGTACGGTCTTTTTATTTTTTATTTTTTAGTTTTATTCATTTCAAACGGGCCGGATCCGGCCCGCGGGCCGTAGTTTGCCCACGGCTGGACTAGAATGTGTGGTGTTCCCCTGGGCAGGATGACTTGCTGGGCTCTTTGTTCATTAGAGTCAAAGAATGAAACCATGGACAGAAGATGGTATAACAAAGGTAGACATTTATTCAAGAACAAGTACAGACTCCCACATGGGGAGGGGAAGAGTCCCACTGAGTCCCTTTTGCCCCAGTTTATAAAGGCTGCAGTTTTTGTGCCTCAATATCCCCTCTGATTGACCACTATTCCCCTTTGATTTGGTCACCAAAGCAACTCCTGAGCTCAAAGGTCAAACCTCACATGGGACATATGAGGCCCTCCTCCCTTATTGTTTTCCTATTCCCTTTGGGCTTTCTTCCTCCGTCTTTATTTTGTAAATATAGACCTTCTGCTGTTTCCAGCTCCCTTAACTTATGGAAATGTAACCTTTTGCAGCTCTGTAGCCCTGTGCTTTTCCATGGATCCCTTAATTTTCTAAAATTTCCTAAACCTGCCTATTTCACCCCTAAAAACTCCTTTCAATATTAACCACTAACTGGCTCTTTGGTTCCAGCTTGTATGGAGTTCAACTAATGGGAGACATTTACAGGGGAGTAGAATTTATGTCTATATTACCTTCTCCTCCTGCTGTTTCAGGTGCTGCTGGTTGTCTGTGTCCATCCACCAGGGCCAGAGTTCCTGCCAGAGACCCTCTCCATTTAGCGACTCCTCCTATTTCCTGTAACAACCGCTTGGGTTAGGATGGTCATGTGCTCCTGCCAGGCTAACACTGGGGAATCGCACTCTTCCTTGTTGATTTCCTGATCTCTGCTCGCACCTTTGTAAATAGCTTTTTAAAAATTAAATCCTTCTTAATTATTCATATTTGCCATCTGTTTTCTGCTTGGAATTGCCTGTCATCAGTAAAGGAGGCCCTGCCATATTCTAAAGAGATCCGATGGTGACTTGTTCCTGGGTGATAGCACTGGACGTGGTGAGAAGTGTTTGAATGATGGACATGTTTTGAATCAGAACCTGCTGCATTTACTAATGAATATAATGTGTGGTGATGTGTACAAACACCAAGATTTTCATGCCTAGATTTTTGGCCTGAGGAACTTTAATAACCATTTGATACCATTTGGATATACTCTCTTGAAATTTGGGGGAGAAAGCTGAGCTACAGATATAACATTGGAAGTTATCAGTATAGAGATGATTTTTATGCCTTGATGTAGGATGAGATTACTGAGGGAGTGAGTCTAGACAGAAAAGAGAACAGATGCAAAGACTGAGTCCTGGAACAGCCTGATAGTTAGAGACTAGGTAAATGAAGAGAAATCTGAAAAGGGGGGAAAAAGAATTGCACAGAGGTTAAAGGCATTCCAGAAGGTTATGACATTCCTGAATCCAGGTTATTAAGAAACCACAGGCAACAATGAATAGACTGTTCAGTACATTTCTGAAAAACTAATGCTGCCTTTTAATGTAAAATTATAACATTTTAAAATATACATATACAAGAGGCCCAGTGCACGAAATTTTTGCACTTGGGGGGATCCCTCCACGCAATCCAGGAGCCCTTGGGGGATGTCTGACTAACGGCTGAGGCCTAAGGTTCCTGCCACCACCACTGCACTCACCAGCCGTGAGCCCAGCTTCTGGATGAGTGATGCTCCCCCTGTCGGACCACACTGACCACCAGGGGGCAGCTCCTGCATTGAGCGTCTGTCCCCTGGTGGTCAGTGCACATCATAGCGACTGGTTGTTCCACCGTTTGGTTGACTTGCATATCAGCTTTTTATTATATAGGATATATGTGAATTAAAGGTTTAGCAAATGGATATTTTAAAACTAAAATCCACAAGTAATAATGGCATTTTAATTACATGTATTTCAACTGTCCTCACTCACCTGAGACTGTGAAAATCTCACAGGTAGTGTGTATCTAGACATATTTGAATCTTCACAGTTTAATACCTGCAGTGACACCTACAGGAAAAACTTATGAATTTAATGGTATAAAGGGGGGGAGGTGCTGCCCATTAGCCCCAGACGAGTTAAACAGTGAGGAACAAGAAAGGCCCCTTGGAGCCCATATGAGTTTAGGAAACATATTTGCATCTATTGCAATTAATTTAGAAAAGAATTTCAGGTAAGCATAGCAACTGTAGACTATTTTGTATGGCTTTAAAATTCCCAACTGTCCACGTCATTAAAAATATCTATTTAAAAAAACTAGTAATTAATTTACCTAAGTAAAAAAAATTAATAAACTTACTTTCTTGAATTTTAATCGCTACATAAATGTTTTGTCTCATTGGAAATTTCACTTTTTATGAAGTTATTAATTAATATTTCAAAATGCTCATGTGTGCCACATATCTGTAATTAAATTATTTTGCAGAATGACTATCGCTGTGTAAAAGATTGGCTTCAAAACTTAATTCAATGCTAGATCAGTGAAGTCTCTTCCTCAGGGGCTGGGCATGCACAGCTAGCAGGGATCATCAGAGGCAGAGAAGAAAACTTATATCACTCGATGACACTAGTGTTAATCATCTGCACAAGTGCCAAGGTGACTAATCAAACACCGAATATGCACAGTCCTACGTGAAGGTTTTGACTGTTAATTTCCAGTGTTAAGAATGCCGTTCTCCAGGGCACCACTTTAATTGCATTTAATTTTACTGGAAATTTGAGAGAATACCTGAGATTTTCTGATTACCCTTTTCATTATATTATCTGGTACCCATTTCTCCATAGAATTACAGTTTCCATGAGTTTTAGCTCTACCATTTTTAGGCTTCTAAAATTATTTACTTTTACTATTAATAGTTAATGTAATTAATTGACATTTTAAAAATTATTTTTTTGTTCAGGGCTGCTCTTTATTTCTCTTACTTTTCCTGTAGCCAGTATTTTTGCTAGTAAAAAAAAAAAATCTTAATCTTCAGATGTCTAGAAAATTCTCTATTTTAACTTAATTGTTGAGTTACAGTTTATCTATACTAATAAAAGAGAAACATGCAAATTAACCATCCCTCCAAGATGCCCACAAGCCATGCCCACCAGCCAATGAGGAGCGAGTATGCAAATATACCCAACAAAGATGGTGGGTTAATTTGCATACACAGGCACCAGGCAGCTGGGGGTAGAGCAGATACTTCTCCCGTGTCACCATGGCGACACAGGGGAAGTTCCAGCCCTGCTGCTGCTTGTGCGCACACAGGCACTGGGAATCCGGGTGTGGGGCAGCACGCAGACGCCGGGGAGCAGGAATCTGGTTGGGGCTTCCCCCATGGCGTCATGGTGATGTAGGGGAAGCTCCCGCCTGGCTGGCTTGAGCACACAGAAGTCGGGGAGACGGGTTTGGGGAGGGACCTTCCCCTGCATCACCATGGCAACACTGGGAAAGTTCCCGCCCTGTGGCTGCTTGCATGCTCTCTCGCTGGCGCAGGGGGAAGCCAGGGACAGGGTGGAACGCTCGAACACCAGGGAAGCTCCTGCTGGGCCAGCGCATGCACAGGCTCCAGGGAACCAGGGCAGCGCCCTGGAAGCCGGGAGTGGGGCCTGGACCTTCCCCCGACCCACTGGAGTGCATGTGCAGGCACAAGCGGAAGTTTTTGCTCCACAGCCGCTTGCGCGCATGCCAGCACCAAAAGGCCTGTGTCCCTGGGACAGGCTTCCTTGTGAGCCAGGCCAACCCAAGCCTGTAGGCCAGCACCTAGGCCTGGAGCAGCTGGGGTCCTGGAATATGACAGAGGGTGCACATTGGGCTGAGGGGCTCCCCCCCACCTCACTGTGCACAAATTTTGTGCACCAGGCCCCTAGTATAAGTATAAAACTATAGAGATCATATATCCTTAGCTTTTTTTTGACTGACTTATTTCTCTTAGAATAACGTTCTCAAGGTCTTCCAGTCTTGAATGTTGTTGGCTTCCATAAGACAGTACAGCCTCACTGCTTGGGGGTGGAGTTTGTTTTGCCCTCACCATAATGGTGACTCCTGACCTCCATGGGGTCCCTCCTGGGGATCAGTCACAGAGGGAAACAGCAATTCTACTGCAACAGCTCTTGATAATGTGCTCCTGGACCCAACTCCAAGGGCAACAGGAGGTGAGTTTGGGGAGTCCAAGCAGTGGCAGGGCTCTGTGGTTCTGTTTTTTTGTCTGAAACACCACCACCAGCTTGACAGTGCAGAGGCCCATGGCAGAGCCCCAAGTTCTGTCAGGTGTCTGCTGACTCAGACACTGTTCACTCTCTCATCACTCCCTGCTCGCTCTGCTGGGCTGCCCCCCGAAGGTCTATGTTCCTCCCAGCCTCCTAAGGGAAATGCCTGCTACTTCTGGCGTTCTCCCCTCTCCCAGCTGATCCATGAGCTCCTGATGCAGGGATTCCTCTGTGGCCATCTGTGCTTTCCTTCCTTCTCAGCTCCCTGTTTATTCCTGGTTGCCCGCCTTTAGTTTTTTCAATTCATGGAACTCTCAGGTCTGTATCTGTGTTCAGCAGGGGTTTCTTTGTTCAATTATAGATGGCTAACTTGTTGAAATCTCAGGAGGAGAGGAAGATGTACCCTTATGCTGCCATTCCTCTGACGTCACTCTGTGTGATAATTTTTAAGCATTCTTTTTCTTCATCCTTGATATTATTGTCTACTTTTATGTTTAAACCATTCTTCATATTTTTTGTCTTAAGTAATATGAGGAATTTCTATACTTTTAAAGATATTCTGAAGCTCCATTAAAATCTGTCTTGTTAAACATTTGTTTATTCTACCTGTAGATTTATTTTATTATTTTATTTTTATTTATTTTATTTTATTAATTAAATCTTTATTGTTCAGATTATTACAGGTGTTCCTCTTTTTTCCGCCCCCATAGCTCTCCTCCACCCAGTTCCCACCCCACCCTCTGCCCTTACCCCTCCCACTGTCCTCATCCATAGGTGTACAATTTTTGTCCAGTCTCTTCCTGCACCCCCACACCCCTTTCCCCCCAAGAATTGTCAGTCCATTCCCTTCCTATGCCCCTGGTTCTATTATAGTCATCAGTTTACTCTGTTCATCCGATTTTTTATTCACTTGATTTTTAGATTCACTTGTTGATAGGTATGTATTTGCTGTTCACAATTTTTATCTTTACCTTTTTCTTCTTCCTCTTCTTAAAGAATACCTTTCAGAATTTCATATAATGCTAGTTTGGTGGTGATGAACTCCTTTAGCTTTTTCTTATCTGTGAAGCTCTTTATCTGACCTTCAATTCTGAATGATTGCTTTGCTAGGTAAAGTAATCTTGGTTGTAGGTTCTTGCTATTCATCACTTTGAATAATTCTTGCCACTCTCTTCTGGCCTGCATAGTTTCTGTTTAGAAATCAGCTGACAGTCGTATGGGTGCTCCCTTGTAGGTAACCTACTGTTTTTCTCTTGCTGCTTTTAAGATTCTCTCTTTGTCTTTTGCTCTTGGCATTTTAATTATGATGTGTCTTGGTGTGGTCCTCTTTGGATTCCTTTTGTTTGGGGTTCTCTGTGCTTCCTGGACTTATAAGTCTATTTCTTTCACCAGGTAGGGGAAGTTTTCTGTCATTATTTTTTCAAATAGGTTTTCAATATCTTGCCCTCTCTCTTCTTCTGGCACCCCTATAATTCTGATGTTGGTACACTTGAAGTTGTCCCAGAGGCTCCTTACACTATCTTCATAATTTTTGGATTCTTTTTTCTTTTTGCTTTTCCGGTTGGGTATTTTTTGTTTCTTCGTATTTCAAATCTTTGACTTGATTCTTGGGATCCTCTTGTCTGCTGTTGGATCCCTGTGTATTATTCTTTATTTCAGTCAGTGTATGCTTAATTTCTAGTTGGTCTTTTTTCATATCCTCTAGGGTCTCACTAAATTTATCGGCGGTTTCCAGAAAATTCTTGAAAAACCTTATAACCATGGCTTTGAACTCTATATCCAGTAGTTTGCTTTCCTCCATTTCTGTCATTTGTGACCTGTTTCTTTGTCTCTGCATTTTTTATGCTTCCCTGTGTTGGTAGAGTGGCTTTGTGTGCTAGGTGTCCTATAGGGCCCAGTGGCTCAGCCTCCCCAATTACTTGAGGTGGACACTCTTGGTGCACCCCCTTGTGGTCTTTGTGCACAGTCTTGTTGTAGTTAAGCCTTGATTGTTGTAGGTATCACTGGGAAGAACTGACCTCCAGGCCAATTGGCTGTGAGAATCAGCTGTGTCTGCAGTGGGATAACTTCTGTGCTGAAGACACCCTTCTGGGGCAAGACTTTCTTCAGTGGGGCTTTGGTGCTCTCTGAGTCTGCCTGCTGAGTGTGTTCCTTATGGATCTGAGGAGTTATAATCTGGATGGTCCCATTCTGACCACTGGGTACACTGGCTCTTGGATCTAAGGAGGTGCTAATTTAGCCTCTACCTGAGGATACTCAGCAGGAGCTATGAAGACATCTGCGGATTCCCCTTCCTTTTTTGGGGGTTTGGAGGTGCCCAGATGAGGCCCAGCTGTGAAGCAATGCAAGCTACTGTGGGGCCTTGGGCCTTCTATTGGAAGTTCTGGGTCTGTCTGGCCCAGCTGCAATTTGTTAGGTCATTTTCAGATTGCAAAGGGCCAGGGCATTCATATGCAAAAGCTTCTGCAGCAGCCTGGGTGGGGCAGGGTCTAAGAATCAACAGGGTGGAGCAAGCAGCTATGGCTAATCCTCAGCCCTGCCCTAAGGGGCCCCGAGTCTCAGTGTCCTGGTAATTGCTGCAAGCACCTCTGAGTGAAAGCAGCCCTCAAGTTCTGAGTTCTGCCTGCTGCCAGACAGTCCAGTTTCTCTCCGTATGAGTCCTAGGTCCGCAGAGACTTCCCGGAACTGGAGTTCAGAGCAGTCAGGAGCTTGTGATTCCTTCCCGATTCAAAAAGACAGCCGTGTCCTCAGGTGCCAGCCCCTTTCTGCGCACGCTCATGCCTCCATATCTCTGCACTTTACTTCTGCAGCTCCTCTGAGTCTCAGTGTGCTTTTCTCTTTCCTTCTAGTTGTAGAATTTCCATTCAGCCAGCCTTCCTGTAGTTCTGGATGATGTCCGTTTTGTCTTTTCATTGTATTTTTGAAGTTGTTGTTGGAGGCAGCAATTTCTAGTGTTTACTTATGCCGCCATCTTGGTTTCTCCCCTATTCTATCTGTAGATTTAAGTGTATATTTTTCCCTAAGAACTTTGGTCTTTCCTGAATTCTTGAAAAGTCTCATACTCTTTTTCCTTAATTTTTTATTTGTTTGTTTGTTTGTTTTTGGTTAATCCTCACCCAAGAAATTCTTTTTCATTGATTTTTAGAGAAAGTGGAAGGAAGGAATGGGGAGAGACAGAGAGTAAGAAACACTGATGTTAGAGAAACAAGTCGATTAATTGCCTCCTGCATGTGCCCCAACCTGGACCAGGATGGAGCCTGCAACCAAGGTATGTGTCCTTGACCGGAATCGAATCCAGGACCCGTCAGTCCACAGAGTGATGCTCTATCCACTGAGCCAAACCTACCAGGGCCTTAATGCTTTTATTTTAATCAAATATACACAGTCACTCCAGTATTAAACCTCATATGATTATACAAGGATTCCTGTGAAAACTAACAGTTGCTCTCAATGACCTATTCTTCTTTTCCAAAGGAAACTGCCTTCCCCTCTTTTAGCAGATTATTTTAGTATTTGCCTCTACATCTTGTAATATTTCTAATTGATGCCTTCAGTTTCAAGCATTATCAATATTGGCTTGTCACTTGTCACTATAGAGGGTGACAATTTAGCCTTCCTTCCTCCATTTGCTGTCATCACTCATATACACATAACCTGATGTGACAGACACACCCTAAGATAACCCACTCTGATCAGACCCTTATGTAATATCCTCCCCAAGTGTAGGGAGAACCTGAGACTGCATCTAGGCCACAGCACATACATGACAAAAAAGAAGGATTTTTATTGATGTGATTAAGGGCCCAAATCAGTTGAATTCGAGTTTATTAAAAGGAAGAATATCCTTGATGATTGGTTTAATCAGGCAAAATCCCTTAAAAGAGGGGCCAAGGCAGACCCTGAAAGACATATAAGTTCTTCATTGACCATGAAGAAGCAAGTCACCATGCTTTCTAAATGCACAAGGAAATGAGCTCTTCCAAAACTCTGAAGGAATTGAAAGTGGGTCTTTCCTTAGATGACATGCAGCCTGGCCTACACCTTGACTAAAACCTTCTAAGACCCCAACCAAGGGACACTTCTGACCCATGGAAACTGTGAGCTAATAATGAATATTCTTTGAAGACACTAAATGTACGATACTTTGTGCTGAACTATAGAAAACCCATATTCCTTCCTTTATTAAACTCCCAAATAGTTTGGGTCTCATTAATATTGAGGATTCATATAATTATAACATGCAAGTGCTTTTTATAACTATGCCACCTTTTCTTACTGCAGAGGAGCTAATCATTGCTCCCCTTTCTCATTTGTACTTTATTCTTACTTAATTATTTTTCTTTTTTGCTATGTTTTTTTTAGTTGTCTAATTTTCCTTTTACGAAATAAAATACATTAAGTATTTTATCAGTTTCATTGTCCTGGATGTTTTCCAGAGATTTTTTATTTGATCCAATCAGAATTGATTTATCTCTAATCCTAACACATGGCTATCATGCTGTTTCCTCTGTTCATGATCAACTAGAAGATTCCCTGGCTTATTTCATGTGTTGCATATGCTGTTTTCTAAATCACATGTACTCCTCTTTCTTAGCTTACTACCTTGTTGGGTGAATCATGTCTTCACATGCTTTGTACATTTATTCTACCTATTAAATTCATTGAAATTTTGGCTGGGTATATAATTATAGTTAGAAATAATCTCTCTTTAGAATGGTAAAACCTAAATTGCTTAGCTACCTTTCAGTTTTGATACTGGGAAGAACAAAGCGATTTTGATTCATATTCTATATGTAGCCTACTTTTATTTTCCCACCCTGTAGAAAAACTAATGAGACATAAATCATTAAATATTTGAAATCTGAATTTACACACAATATTTTCTTACTACAAAAAAAAAACAAACCCTGCTTGTCTCTTATTGAAAATCACCTATATACAGATTTTCAATTTCTTTAAATCTGAGTGAAGTACTTAGACTATATATTACTAAGCTTACCAACAGGTAAGTTTAAAAAGTGCTTAATAGAATTTTGGGCTCTAGGAGTCACAATTAAAATAAAAATGTCTCTTGAGTCCAGGGAAAGAGAAAATGAGTCTCAATATTTATAGAAGTGCAAATAGAACAATACCATGGAAAATTTAAGTCACAGTCTATATTTGTCAAAAATAAATTAATAAACCACACAACTTTACTAAAGAGAACTTATGGAAATATCTCAATGTTATGGCTCATTCTTCCATTTTGTTTCTGAGATCTTAAATACATTCTAGTGAGAGGAAAAATTATCGTTTAGTTAACATCTTAAAAACAATAAAAATGGCCATTGAATGTTTAAGGTTTATTTCCTCCAAAACAGAGAATTAAATAAGACAAAAAAGAAAGTGTTTTAGTACTAGTAGTCACAGGGATATCAAATACAGCATGCGGGATATAGTCAATATATGTGAGGACGGGCGGGTAATGGAAATATTGGGTGAACACTTTATAAAGTTGATGATTGTCTAACCATTATGTTGTACAGCTGAAATGAACACAAAATAATATTAAATATAAACTGTAATTGAGAAATAAAAATAGAGGTAATTGTTCATTAGAAAAAGCATAGGAATACCAAGTATGCATACCATAATTTGGAAAAGTATTTAACTCAATAAAAATGCAGCAAAATTGTTGTACGATTATAAGGACATATACATATATTTCTTTTTTTTCTTTAAAAAATATTTTTATTGATTTCAGAGAGGAAGGAAGAGTGCAGAGAGATAGAAATATCAATGATGAAAGAGAATCATTGATTCGTTGCCTCCTGCACACCCCAAAGTGGGGATTGGGCTCACAACCCAGGCATGTGCCCTGACTGGGAATCAAACCCGGGACCCTTCAGTCTGCAGGCTGATGCTCTGTCCACTGAACCATGCCAGTCAAGCTATATACATATATTTCTATATAATTTTTAACTATGGAGAAGAGAGATGAGATCGATCCATTTTCCTTTACAATTCTGACACCTAACTACCCTATGAAAGTGTTTGTAGGACTAGTTAATACTCATAACTGTGGATCAAGGGAGCTGTCAGAAATTGGCATTGGGGAGAGCTGGAGAGTAATATTTTTTCATTTGTATAATTATCATCACTCTAAACTCAAGGACCTGTTTATGTGACCTAAAGAGATAAGCGTTCATAAACAAACTAGAGATCTTTGAATAACAAGTGAAAACATCTTAATTTTGAACATATGTTTCATGGGGCAATGATTACATTGGGTCATACTTAATTATGTTCTGTATCTAAAATATTGTTTGTTATATAATTGAAGCAAAATGGATATTTGTAGAAAAAATCATTTCAATAATATCAGACCTGATAGAATTAACTTTCAAGTTTAGCTGGAATGACAATCAGATAGGGGCCATAGAATAAAGTTGTTGTTTGTTTTTTCCGTTTTGTTTTGTCTTTTAATTTAGTCAACTTCTACCTTAAACCTGTTGTATAAAACCAAAAATAGCTTTTATACTACAGTAAAACAAAATCAACTGGAAAAACAGAACACAAAGAGCAAACTGAGAAAGTATCCTATCTAATAATAGACAAATATGGTAATTAACCATACCTCTGACATGCTTCCCATTGGCTAATCAGCGCGATATGCAAATTAACTGCCAACCAAAATGGTGGCCGGTAGCCAGGCAGCTGAAGAGAATAGGAGGCTTGTTTGCTCCAGTGAAGGAGGAATCCAAGGTTCCCCACCTGCTGCTGCTGGGCTCTGAGCTTGCACTCTAAGCAACTATGTTGCAATTATAGAAGCTAAACAATTCCCATGCTTTCAGCCAGCCAGCCGAGCTGAAGCTGCAACAGTGTTTCAATTAAAGAACCCAAACAAACCCAGATACCTGCTTTCAGTAGCCAAGGTCTCAGAGCTGGAGCTGAGCCTCAGAGCTAAAGCTGGCTCCCAGTTCCAGTGACAGCCATAGAAGGTAAATAAATACCAGAATAAAAGATAAAAAGGAGAGGTTGGGAGCTTCAGTCGCCCACCAGCCTGAAAACAGCCCTCAGCCCCTCACCCAGACTGGCCAGGCACCCCAGTGGGGACCCCCACCCTGAAGGGGGTGTGACCAGCTGCAAACAGCCATCATCCCCTCATCCAGGCTGGCCAGGCACCCAAGCGGGACCCCCACCCTGATCCAGGACACCCTTCAGGGCAAACCAGCCGGCCCCCACCCATGCACCAGGCCTCTATCCTATATAGTAAAAGGGTAATATGCCTCCCAGCACTGGGATCAGCAGAGACGCGAGGCCTCACACCTCGGGATCAGCGGAGCCGCGAGGCCTCCCAGCACTGGGATCAGCGGAGCTGTGAGGCCTCTTGGCACCAGGATCAGTGGAGCCTCCCAGCACCCGGATCAGGGGAGCATCAAGGCCTCCCAGCACTGGGATCAGCGGAGCAGCGAGGCCTCCTAGCACCTGGATCAGCTGAGAGCAGCGAGGTCTCACTGCCCCAGTATAAAGCGGAGCCACGAGGCCTCCCAGCACTGGGATCAGCAGAGCTGCGAGGCCTCCTGGTCCCTTTAGCAGCATGACAGGGGGCAGCGCCCAAATCCCCTGATCGCCCTGCGGCTCTGTGTGTGACAGGTGGCGGGGCCACAACCTCTCTATCTGCCCTGCTCTGTTCATGACAGGGGAAGGCACCCCATCCCCCTGATCCACTCTGCTCTGTGCCTGATAGGGGGGAGCTCCCCAACCCCCTGATCAGCCCTGCTCTGTGTGTGACAGGGGGCGGTGCCCCAACTCCCCTATCAGCCCTACTCTGTGCATGACAGGGGGGGAGCTCCCCAACCCCCTGATCGGCCCTGCTCTGTGTGTGACAGGGGGTGGCATCGAAACCTCCCGATCCACCCTGCTCTGTGCATGATAGGGGGTGGCGCCCCAACTCCCAAATCGGCCCTGCTCTGAGTCCAACCATGGGCTAAACTTAGGGATTGGGCCTGCCCTCTGCCACCCGGGAGTGGGCCTAAGCCAGCAGGTCATTATCTCCCGAGGGGTCCCAGATTGTGAGAGGGCACAAGTGGGGCTGAGGGACACCCCCCCCCGCCAGTGCACAAATTTTTGTGCACTGGGCCTCTAGTTCTATATAATAAAAGGCTAATATGCAAATCAACCGAATGGCAGAACAGCCGGTTGCTATGACGCACACTGACCACCAAGGAGAAGACACTCAAAGTAGGAGCTGCCTCCAGCCCGCAGGTCCCAACCGGGAGGGAGGTGGGAGGTGGGGGGCAGGGTTGGCAAACAGGCAGCACCATGCCAGCCAAGGAAGGTACCAGTAGGGGCCCCCTAATTGTCCTTCCAGTCACCCTGCGGAGGAAGGCGACTGGCGGTGGAGGGCGGGGTCAGTGGGTGGGTGGTGCCAGGCCAGCCAAGGTGGGTTCCAACGGGGGCCCTCTCGATTGCCCCACCAGTTGCCCCACACATCGGCCCTGATTGCCAGCCAGGCCTTGAGACCCTACCTGTGCATGAATTTCATGCACCGGGCCTCTAGTCTATATATATAAAAGCCTAATATGCTAATTGTCCCTCCGACCATTTGACTGTTCAACTGGTCACTATGATGTTCACTGACCACTAGGGGACAGATGCTCCAACCAGTAGGTTAGCTTGCTGCTGGGGTCCGGCAGATGGAGACTGGGTGAGACAGGCTGAACACACCCTGGAGCCCTTCCGTGGTCCCTCCCTGGCCCTGATCATGCACTGGTGGGGTCCCTCAGCCTGGTCTGTGCCATCTTGCAATCCAGGACCCCTTGGAGGATGTCGGAGAACCGATTTCGGCCTGATCCCCACAAGCCTCTAGTTTGTAATAAAATGATGTTTACATACCAAAATCAAAATACAAGAAATAAAATAGCAGGATGAAGATGGCTGTCTTAATAACAAAATGCACAAAGACTGGGGACACATAATTCATAAAAAAATAAAAATAAAAAGGATGTTTAGTATTATTGGTAATCAAATCAATTTTGAAATATTTTTCACATATATCAAATAGGCAAAAATGAAAAAGCCTCTAGTGGCAGGGTCAGAAAGAAAAGGCAATGCCATCTACTGGTCTTAAGAGAATGAACTTGTGTATCTCTATGGGCAAATTGAGAAATCATTTTAAATACATCCAATATATAAGCTGACTAAAAAACTGGATTAAAAACTAGTGATGCGGTAAAGAAGCATTTTTTAAATCATAAAAAATAAAAACAAATACTTCAGAAATAAATTTATGAAAGTCATGATCCAAATATAAAACAAACCACAACAAGCATGACTTAGTGACATTGTACGACTACATTTGACTATAATTCAAGATTCTTCTTTGAGCTTCACAGGTTTTGTGGCTTATAATTATATTTTGCGGTTTTTATTGTTCAGAGTCCAATCATAATATGAGTTTCTAATTGTGACTGATATTTACATAATTACATTGCTGTTCATTATTTATCAAATCTGAGATGAACTCTGAAGGCAACTCCTAGGAGAATTATTTACCATAATAGAACAACATGTAAGAGTTATAAACTCTGATAGCAGAATAATGATATAGCTGAGAGAAACTGTCAGGAGAGTGCAGGAGGTTAAGATAAAAACCGTTTCTCCTTATTTTGCATAATGAGAAGCCAATAGTTAGGGCTCAAAGTTGACTAAACACTGTATCAGTTAATAATGTGCTGAAGTATCAATTACAGGAAAACAAGGGTTAAGAGTAATGAAAATATGCCTTGGCTGGTGTGGCACAATGGTATAATGTTGCCCAATCACCACAGGATTGCAGGTTCAATTCCAAGTCAAGGGCATGTACCTGGGTTGCAGGTTCGTTCCCAGGCCTTCTGGGGTGCATGCGGGAGGCAACCAATCCATGTGTCTCTCTCACATCAATGTTTCTCTCTCTCTCCCTCTCCCTCTCTTTCCATTTCTCTCTCTCTGCCCCTCCCTGCCTTCCACTCTCTCTAAAAATCAATAGAAAAATATCCTCCCATGAAGATTAACAAAACAAAAACAAATGAGTAATGAGAGAATACATGTGAGTGTGTCTGCCTCAGTCCTGAGCTGGTACACTTTTGTCTACAATGTCATGGTGGGAGCTATCTTTCTTCTCTTCCAGGCCACAGAATGGCTGCTCCTCCCAGCTTTATGTCTATATTCCAGACAGGAAGAAGGGGACACAGCCAAAGCTGAATAGAAAGTGGGTATCGAATAAGTGTTGATTAATAATATCTGCCATAGTGAGGAAAATAATATTTAGTAGGTAATTTAAAGTCTTCAAAGTATTATTGCTAACAACACTCAGAAGATGGATGCATAGCTAAACTGAGCTAAAATACCTCATTATTTGTGGTAGGGAGTAAAAAATAATCTCCTAGATTGAAATATTGTGAAATACAAAAAGTAACCATAAAAATTAAAAACAGAATCTGAGGCACTTTCTCCTTAGAAATGGAGATGGAGTGTTGGAGAGTTTTGCTGTTTATCCCATTAGTTCATTCCACAGACACTGATTGGTTCACTCTTATGTCCAAGGGACTTCCCCAATTACTGGGGAAGCTCCAAGGATGAGACGACAATGTCCTTCCCTTCGTTTATACTCTGAAGCAAGTAAGACCAAAAAACTCCATATAATCTCAGACAGTGCCAATGGGATAAAAAGATAGAAAGAGATACATTAGGCATGATTTAAAATGGAGATAGTAAAGCTCTCTCGGAAGTGACTGCTGAGTAGAAATGGGAATGAAGTACAGAAGTGAGCCTTGTGGAAAAATTCAGCTATAGGGAGAAGTTGACAAGTCTGTTGCACCTCAGAGTATGGGACAATATTTGCTCAATGTTTGAAAATCCAGAGAGCTGATTCCCAACTACTCTGCCAGGAACGAATGAGGTTCTAGTTTTCCTGTTATAGATCAAGCCTGTCAGAAAAGCACTGATCAACTTTATCCAGGGCCATGAAACATCCTGTGGCAGGGCTGATCTTGAAATCATTGCGTTAATACAATTTCCGAGGACCTAAAACAATGTCCATTCCAATGTCCTGTAGTCCAGGCTGTAGCTGACAACAGAATTCAGCGTTTACCCAGGCATCATGCAACTCTAGCTAAGAATAAGCAGAAGCACAGACTGGCGAGAATAATTTAGGATTTTAGTCTGGCCTAAAGTTTTGGACTTTGGACTTCTACTCATAAGGGCAAGACAGTTTTATTTCAGATTTCAGATTTTGGGAATTATAATCTTTACCCTCAGTTTGGAAAGAGATGCTATTTTTGAACTTGAGTTTCTTCTAGGGGATTTAATGAATGCCAAGGACAAATTTGGAGTGACTGTTATTGTGTTATGTTGGTGACAGCATCTATGTGTTTCATCATAGCAGTCATTCTCAATGTAGAACTTCTTATATGATACAGTGGACAGCATGTATATATTTTGGATGAGACATAGAATAAAGTATAACATTTCAGCCTATGACTCATGGACATGGATTTAATAACATATTCTTCTGAACCACGCCAGAGAATTGCTGGAACCACTACTCTCTGAGTGGTCTGAACCACTGCTCAAAGGCCTGGGAGGAATGAGCCAAAGGAGCAGTGGTTGGTATTGAGGGAGCGATCTCATCAAGTTGGGAAGTAGACTGTCCTGGGACTGAGGATTGCCCACCCCTGGAAGGGAGATGGGCAATGGCCCCACTCTGCCTAACAATGTCTTTGTGATTCAGGCCAATAGGCTAAACTGTGGTCGGCAAACTGTGGTTCTTTGGCCCCTTGAGTGTGGCTCTTCCACAAAATACCACATGCGGGCATGCACATAAAGTGCGATTGAAATTTCATGGCCCATGTGGAGAAGTCGGTATTTTGTGGGAGAGCTGGTGTTTTGTGGAAGAGCCACACTCAAGGGGCCCAAAAGCCGCATGTGGCTCGCCAGCCGCTGTTTGCCGAGCCGCAGTTTGCCGACCACTGGAAGAGAACACAATGTTGGGGAGTGTTGGAATGGAAAGCTTCTCTCATCAAGGGAGCGGAATTGTGGCGACATTCCTGCTCTTGCACGGCCCTTGACTCTATCATGACTGGGAAGTAAGGAAAGAATAAACTAGGTGTATTTGCCAGAGCACTTCTCATTTCTCTCCTAAATCCACCAAAGACCTTCTATCTTTCATTTCTCCTGCAACCGGTCCCTCTGGTCTTCCTTGGCCCAGGGATTTCACAATTTGATTTTTGTTTTCATCTGCAGCGTACAATATTTATAAATAAGTGAATTTATTGTAATGCAAGGTAGTTTACAGCAGTACACAGTGTTTAGAACTCAAAGATGTAAACAACTTTCTCAAGTCACAAAGTGGTAGAGCAGAGATTTAAATCTGATCCTGTCACCTACACTGACACAGAAAGAGCCGGTTCTCCTGCAGGAAGCTTTCCGAACAAGGGACATGCTGTCCAGAACTCTCTTCTGCGATGTCTACCTACCACTAGCAGAGCAAAGCCTTGTCTTCCATTTTAAATAGAGAGGAGAATTTTCTGAAGTGGCTAATATATATATACTAGAGGCCCAGTGCACAAAATTTGTGCATGGGTAGGGTCCCTAGGCCTGGCCGGCAATCAGGACTGATTGGGGCCTTCTGGCTGCTGGCCAGGGCCTTCCTTCCCCTGGCTGCCGGCCTGGGCTTTCCTTCATTCTGTGCTGCCCCCTGATGGTCAGCACACATCATAGCATAGCAAGCGGTTGAACTCCCGGTCAGTTGAACTCCTGTGGGGACAATTTGCATATTAGCCTTTTATTATATAGGATGAAGTATCATATGTACAGGAAAACTAGGGCAGGTTTATATTAATAAGTCTCTTGAGGACTCACAAGACATTATGTAGGATTCCTAGGTCAGAATTTGAGTTCATATTCTGTAATGTGTTGGCTCAGGGAGGGCCTCATGATAAACTGATGAGAGACAGGCTAGGTTCCCAACAAACATGCTTGAATTCCTTCCCTGAAATGTTGGGTTCCTCTCTGCTCCCTGAGGAGGATAAGCCTATCCTGCTCCATTGCGACCCTCCCCACTTTCATCAAGACATCCTTGGTCCTCTGCAATATTCCCAAACCCATACTTCAAACATGTCATAATCTTAATTCTAGAAAAATGGTGTAAAAATTATGTAAAAACTTGTAAAAGTTATGTAATTGTGCTCTTTTCCTTCGTGCTTAAAAATAGACATAAGTGTTTATGGGAATTTAATTTCTTTTACATTTTATAACCTGATTCTGTGTATTACTATGCAGAAATCAGAGAATATGTATGGAAATAAACGAGATGAGATACATCTTCAACACTTCAAAGAGCCTATTGCCTATGGCAAAGTTAAGGCAAGTCCAACTGTAATATAAGTGGCATAATATGTAAAATATCTTGAAAAAATATAAATCAAATGCTATAAGAAATCAAAGAAGTAAAATGTGCATGCTATTATAGGAATTAGTAAATAATGTTTTTGATATTTGTCACTAGCCTAGTTAGGTAAATAAGATTTCAATAAGCAGAAGCAAAAAGAGAAAAATCTTAGTGAGAAAAAACCATGAAGATAAAAGTAAAAAAAGGGAAAGTAAAATATGTGTTTGTAAAACCTTTTAATGTGGTTGAAGTGTGTGTATGTGTGTATGTGTGTGTGTGTGTGTGTGTGTGTGTGTGTGTGTGTAAGAGAAATACAAAACCAATGGAAGTCTATGAAAAGTTTTTGTGTAGGAAAATGAAAGCTTTTGGGGTTGAGGTTAAGGAGAGATTTCCACACACTGAAAATATTACATTTTCCAGCCAAATGTGGCCATGTGCCCAAGTTCTGGACAAGGAAATTTAAGCAGAAGTGTGAATATCTCCTTAGAAAGGAGAGCAGTCCTATTTCATCCCCTTCCTCCTTCCTGCTGCCAGGAACACAGATACAGTGATATTTGCAGAGCCATAGAGGGTGTGATTTGACCTTGAGAATACATAGGAACTAAGGAATAAAATAACGATCCTAGTTTTTAGATGCTGTGGATCTCACACAATCTGAACCTTGAGTTCCTACTTTTGGATTATTCTTAAAGATGAATAAATTTCTACTTTTTTCACACCATTGTTGTTGGTGGGTTTTTATTTGGGAAGGTGGGTTCTTGTTATCAGCATCTGAAGCAAATCCATGCTAATGAGATGAGTACTTAGGAAAGTCAAGTGGGAGAATATAGCTATTTTACCACCAATCTGAAATTTAGAAAACTCAGCAGGAAAAAATTGTACTTTAGAAATGTCAGAATATAACAGAAGGAAAATACTTACGCTGTCCATCAAAAAGAACATAACTAGGGGCTAGAAAAATTGAAAAAAAATATATGGTATTTAATATTAGGGTCAAAATCTATTAAATTTATTTCCAATGTCTATATGAGTTGATCAGCTTTGTTCACTGCTAAATGTATCTGACTTCCATTCTCCCACCCCACTGATTTTGTTAACGTTGTGCATTTCTTTACAGTGAAATATGAAAATGATGAAAAACAACTATTTTAAAAGAGCAACATTTTGTTAACAGAAAAAGTATTTCAGTGGCATCTTCGCTGCCGTCACTATTTTCATTTGCAAATGTCATAGCCTCTTAGCTTGAGGAAGAACAAGTGGAAGGGAGGAAATGGAAAGAAAAGACTCTGCCCGCAAAGCCTGTGAAACACACTGCCCAACCCACACTCACCCTCGCGTGGCAGATACAGAGAACACTGTCCCTTTCTCTTGTCCTGCAAAAGCACGGGGGATTTATTCCAAGTACTTTATTCACCA
This sequence comes from Myotis yumanensis, assembly GCF_028538775.1. NCBI lineage: Eukaryota > Metazoa > Chordata > Mammalia > Chiroptera > Vespertilionidae > Myotis > Myotis yumanensis. The sequence continues at coordinate 7,996,599 of NW_027223772.1, forward strand.
GACAGAGCACACACCTAGGAGTGAGGTTTAGAGTCCTAGCAGGATCCAAGACCAGAGATAAATAAACATCACAGCCTCCACCCAAACAGTCGCTCTTCTTTCTGGGTGAGTGTGAATTGAAGCACTTTACGAGTAACAGTTTGACATCTGTGACTTCAGAGTCTGTGTGTAATTGACAGTGAAAGAACAGTGAATAACCTGTATCATTTAGGAAGATGCCCATTTTCTATAAGTTCATATAGAAGTATTTTCCTGGTGCTTCCTTTCCTTGATCTCTTTGATAAATTTGACAGCACTGGCTCCTTTTCCATCACTTTTTCTTTTCTTATCTCTGATGGAACGATCCTTCTCTACTTTCATTTTCTTTCCTAACATTGCAACTGCAACTCTGTCTCCTCCGCCCACCTTCTAATTGTAGCTCATTCTTTCATTAAGCCCTCCCTCTTAAGGTTTAACCTAGACACCTCCTTTCATCTTTCTACCTAAACTCACTTGGTTCTTTGGAAATTTCATCTAGTCCCATGGTTTCAGCACTGGCATTTACATGAGTGATAGACACTCTAACGCCTACTGCAGGTAATACTCTAATACCTGTCACAGCTCTTGCCTCTTCTGTATACTATGATCTTGTATCTCCACCTGCCTGCACAGAACACTCCATGGAGACTCACCAACACTGATTCCTTAACATGCGCAGTTTCCCAAATGTGTACACCCCTTGACCCACTATTTCAGGTAATGGCAACAGTAGCTCTTCAGTCATTCAGGCAAAGGATGCTGCTGTTCAAAAACCTTCTGTAACTTTCCATTGGAAAAAAAATCTTGAAATACTATTTAATATTCACATCTGCCCCAATATTATCAATTTTATGTCTAATTTATGCCATTAAAGATTCCATGCACTACAAAACTGAATACTGCTTCCCTGGCCACCCTGTGTTCAGTTTCCATTGTTCTATTAAGAGGGCTCTCCTCCCATCTCCATTTGCCAAAATATCCATTAGTATTCACATGATGTCAAATGCTCCCTTTACTAACATTGCATAAACAGAAGTAAAACTCTTCCCATTCTTCTTTTGTGCCATTTAACACTATTTTCATAATTATATCTTGAGTGCATGTCTTCTCTTTTCACTACATGGCCGGACAATAAGTTTTATAAGACTGGATTTATATTTTATTCATGTTCAATTCCTTTTTTCTGCAGCTCCCATTAAGGAACCATACATACAATTAATCAATCTGTATTGAATGAATAAGTTAGTGATTGAGTAGAATGAATTAAACAAATTAGAAAAAAATCAGCATGAAGTGCTCCAATGAGAGTGTTGAAAAATGTTCCATCTTATCCAAAATACATCAGACAAAAGATAAACAGAGAGTTATGAGATTTGGGTATCATGAGTCATATTGAAAAAATATTTCTAAACTACTTCTTCAAAACTAGATATTCCCCACTAATGCTAATTTTCTACATGGTCATGTCTAAACTAGAGGCCTGATGTACAAAATTTGTGCACTGGGGAGGTAGGAGGGTCCTTCAGCCCACCCTGACCCCCTCACAGTCCAGAAGCCCTCAGAGGATGTCCTACTGATGGCTTAGGCCCATTCCCTGAGGGCCTAAGCCATCAGTAGGCCTCCCTCTGCAGGAGGCAATCTGGCTGATCAGGGGAAGGCACTGCTCCCATCACCCCACTGCTGCTGCCACTGCTGGCCGCTACAGCTGCCAAGGTATTTTCATCAACACGGATTCCAGTCCCTTCTCCACAAAAAAAATGACAACTTTCTTTAGGCATTTTCAAGATGTGTCTTTCATAGGCTATGCCATTTATTTATTTATTTATTTATTTATTTATTTTTATTCTCACCTGAGGATATTTTCCCATTGATTTTTAGAGAGTGTGGAAGAGAGAAGGAAAGACAGAGAGAAACATCAATGTGAGAGGGACACTGCAATTGGTTTCTTCCTGCATGAGCCCTGACCTGGGCCCAGGCCAGGGAGGAGCCTGCAACCTAGGTACATGACTTTGACCAGAATCGAACCAGGACCCTGCGGATGGCAGGCCAAGGCTCTATCCACTGAGCCAAACTGGCTAGGCCAGGATATGATATTTCTTAGGCCCTCCAGCAGTGAATCTTCATTTTTTTTCTCCAGGAGTGAAGTGGAAAAACCCTAGATCACCTTCTTAGATTCTTATTAAGCAAGTTACCAAGAACACTGTGAGTAGCGTACAAGGAGCTTAGCCAATGAGCAGTCAGAAAAGGTGTTTCCTCTGCAGCTCACGCATAGAGGTGGGACTGCTGGCGAGGGCCTGCCCTCGGCCACAAGCGGGCTCTCTCCCTCTCCCTCTCCTTCTCCCTCTCCTTCTCCCTCTTCTTCTCCTCCTCCCACTCCCTCCGGCCCACTCTCTCTAAAAAACAGTGAAAAAATATCCTCTGGTGAGTATTAAAAAACAAAACAAAACAAAACAAAACACAGAACAACAGGCCTCCTCCTTGGAGATGCTGAATATGTAGGCCTGAAAGAGAATTCTTGGCTCTGTGAAGATCCCTACATGAATTTTATTAACAATATTCGGAAAGTTAGCCTAAGCCACACCAATGATTCAAGTTTGTGCTTTTCTGTGTTCCAGGGAAGAATCAAATGATCTTTTGTTTTATTGTGTCAAAACAAAATTTTGGATGTGTTAAATACATAATTCTTATTCAAATACATAAGAGCAGATGCAAAAGTTCTGTTTAATTCAGTGAAGAGACTGGCAGGATGATAATGCTGTTCAAAGGAGATTGCCAAAGAGGAAAGCCTGAAGTAAAACTGCGAAATTAGATACTATCTGGCTAATGTCCAATAGGACAATAAAACCATCACTTTTTGAATTGGTGTGTTTTCTAGACAGAAATTAGTTACATCTTTAAAAGCCTAAAAATTCTTTTCATCTTCTCACTTTGCTGATCATTATATTTAATGTTCCAGGGCCGTAAAATGTCAAAATATATGGAACTTACTTAATTGTAAATACTGTGTCATAGAGTTATGTGTTCCACAGAAAAGGAAATGATCATTCTGTGGGCCTCTAATGCCTCCATTATACTGAAGGGACCTGCTGTCAAAGTTTTACTCCGGGCCTGCGATCGGCCCGGGAGGCTCTGGGCAGGCCCAACTTTGCCTCTCAGGGCCCGTGATCGGCCAGGGAGGCTGTGAGCAGGCTTGCCTTCTCCTCTTTGTCTGTGCTCGGCTGCAGAGGCTGCAGGCAAGCCCTCTGTCCCTGTCCATATCCACTCAGGGCCTCACTTGCAAGCGCAACCTCCCCCTATCCAGTCATGACCCGTTACGGCATTCTGAGCTAATTTGCATATTACCTCATATATATATCTCCAAGAAAATATAAGGTTCTTTAATATTCATATTATCATAAAAGCAAAAGATAGATAGCATTCAGTTAGGATCACAGCATGCAGTAAAACCATCTCACAGTCTAATGTAACTAGTTACTGTCACAGCCCAATGATATCATAAAACATGGCTGCCTTGTTCACCATTGGCTCCCGTAGTGCCTTGCACAGTGTCTCACACATAGTAAGTAATAAGTGCATACACACCACATAATATCACTTTAAGTAAGGAGTAAAATGACTTCTGATTCTCTACTCCTGTTCCCCAACAAAACAGCCATTATAACAATTTTTCACAATTATGTTTTCATATGCTTATATACTTCATTTCTACATGCTTTTTCTTTCCCTCTCTCTTCTTCATCCCATAGAAATGTTTTAGGCACATGAAACAATGTTATTCATCTAGAAAATAAAGTTTATTGAATGGATGAATGAAGTTAAATGTGTTTGAATCTGGCTTTGACTTTTAATTACACTGATATATCTGAGATGAATTTTAACATTCTAACATTTGCCTTTCTTTGAAAGACTTCTATTTCAAGTGTTGAAATTAAATTTCCTTGAAGGAAACATACACAACTCATTGCATAAGCATGTAAAATGTAATATACTTTCAAAGTATCTCTTCTCCAGTCGTGGATGGATATAAGCTCTGCCTTTATGAGCATCGCTCACATGGGATTGAGTACGACACAGATTGTAATGCTTCATTTCTTCACCTCCCTTCCATTTCCCCACTCAGAGCAATTTTAATTATAGGAGCCATGTTGACTTCTCTGAGGAGAAATATACATTTCAGTGTGTCAACTGCTCTAGCAGAAACGTGATTGTTTCTTGTTCCTTCTTTAACATTTCTGGTTCCCTGTCATGTATTTTTAAAGATTTGACAGTCCTATTGCTTCAGGCTGATCTGTAGGGCTGCTGTTTATACTCCTTTTGCTTCTGAATATCCAAGAATTCAGTGACAGACCTTGGCTCAAATGTGGTAACTTTCTATAGCAAACCAATTTAATAGTTTTGAAATATCCTTCACTTTCAATTTCCAACTGGAATAATAATTTGAAATGCCAGAATAAACTAAGAAGATTGACCACCCATAAGATTTTATGCAACCTTCTTGTAGCAGATACAAAATGGGAAAATGATAAATCCTTGTGGGGTTAATTTTGTGTGTCAACTTCACTGGGCAACGGGGTGCCAAATATTTGGTCAAACATTGTTCTAGGTATATCCATAAGGGTGTTTTTGAATAAGATTAATATCTGAATAGTTAGACAGAGTAGAAGACAAAGGCTGACCACTTCCTCCCATAGTGAGAATTCTTCTTCTGGACTTCACCTGGGACACTGGCCTTCAGACTTGCACAGAAACATTGGCTCTTTTTGAGTCTCAAGCTGGTGGCTTTTGGACTGAACCCACACCATCAGCTTTCCTGGTTCCCAGGCCTTCATACTCGGATTGGAACTACATGATAGCTCTCCTGGGTCTTCAGCTTGCCAACTGCAGATCTTAGAACTTGTCAGCTTCCATCACTACATGAATTAATTTCTTACAATAAGGGTCTCTATCTCTGTCTTTCTCTCTCCATCCTATTGGTAGCAAAGTCCTCTTTTCTTCTCTAGATATTTCTGTTCCAAATTTTAAGGTCCTAAATATGTGAAACATTATTAAATCCTATAAGTAAAATAGTACAGTGTAGTCTTTCGTCACAAATAAAAACTGTCAGACTCATGAATGAGTTAGATAGACCTAAAACAGATCACCTTACCTATAGGAACTAGACCATATGAAAAATAATAATCTTAAGAGATTATGGATTATTCAGTAATTGTTTTGGGGTCCAATATCAAGTTAAATAAGAGACTGCACTAAGTTTATAAAAGTACACATACGTGTGTGTGTGTGTGTGTGTGTGTGTGTGTGTGTAATGTAGCATTGGGTATAATTAAGGATAGAAAATATTTAGCTAGGCCTGAGACATCATAGGACCTGTTAAATGTGAAAATGCAATCACAGAAAAATTGACTCATAGACTTGAATTTGGAATTATGAAAGTTTAATATTTTTCTATCATAAAGCACCATAGACCTGAAGTAAGCAAATAGGAAAACATGATACACAAGAGCTAAATAGCCTTAAAATATGTAGAGTTTAAATAAATAATATAGAAAACTCTTAACTATTCAGTATAAAAGTGTTCCAAAGATCATCATGATAAATTTAAGTGTTAAACGTGTGAAAACATACTAGTTTCTTACTTATTACAACTAACATTAAAGCTTTCACTCCTTACTGTCCTATTTTTTTGTTTTCTTTTTCTTCTTTCTTTGTACTTTTGTTTACACATTTTCAGCATTGAACATGCATTACTTTTTATGATTAAAATCATAAATTATAAAGATTGATACATTTGACTAAAATGTTAAAGTCTTTCTTCTTCAATTGACAGCATAAAAAAGTGAAAAACAAGGCAAAACTGAAAATATTTAAAACACTTGTAGACAAATATCATATTTTTAGAAAATATAAAGAATTCCAAAACAATAGAAGAAAAACAGAGAAAGAGACCAAAGACAAGAAAAGAAATTTCACAAAAGAGGGAAATTTTATTTTGACTCGACTGGCAAAGATTAAACTTCTGACAATGCTGCATTTCGGTAAGGATATGAAATTAACAGAATTCTTAGTCACTGTGGGAATGTTAATTGTTTCAATAACTCTTGTTAGTCAAATTAGAGTTATCTTGTATGTAAAGTTTCAAACTGTGCCTATGCTATCACCTATCAACTCCACCCTTAGAAATCTCTTCAGATGAACAAGAAAGCATGTACAAGAGAGAGCATAACAACTACACTTGTGATAGAAAAATACTAGAAACCAGCTGAATAATCATAGAAAGGACAATAAATAAAATGTTATGGTATGTTCACACAATAGAATAAAAAAGAAGTGAAAATTAGTACACTAGTATACATGTGAACATTGAAACATCTCAGAAAACACCTATGGTAGACTGAAAAAGCCAAATACAAATACCATATGATCTCACATGTGGAATCTAATGAACAAGATAAACTGATGAACAAAATAGATCCAGAGGCATGGATACATGGAACAAACTGACAGATCTCAGAGGGGAGGAAGGTAGGGGGCACTGGATAAAAGAAGGGGAAGATATTAGTCAAAGAACATATATGCACAGCCCATGGACACAAACAGTGTGGTGAAGGCCAAGAGAAAGGGGGGATGCTGGTTGGAGGTGGGTAAAGTGGGGGCAGGGGTGCAATGGAGGACATCTGTAACAGTGTCAACAACAAAAATAAAATTAAAAAAATAAATGAAGTACTTATGCATGATATATCATGATAAACCCTGGAAAAAGTACATAAAGTTAATAAAAGCAATGTAAATATTTTTAAAAAGCTAATACCGAAGAATTCATATAGTTTAATACCATTTATCTGGAGTTCATAACAACATTAATATTATGCTTATATTAAATATGTAAATTTGGAGAATCAAGGGCATGATAGACATACATTCAAAATAGCGTTTACTCTTGAGAGAGGGAGGGAGGCAGGAAAGGACAAGAAACAGCATAGAAAGGGTTACAATTTCATTGGTAATATTCTTTTCTTTAAACTTGATAGAGGGTACACAGATGTTTATCATTTTTTAAATATATCATCTAATTCAGCATATATCCTTTTTAAAACTGTGATTATTTCATAATTTAAATGTACACACAACAAAGACACGAAGAAAATTATTCTACTTACACAAAGCAAGAAGATTAACCTAATGATAAAGATAGATGGAAGCTACTTTGATGTCTGTAGATTAAAAAGGAGATATGGGAAACTTTTATGAAAGAAACAAGAAATCTGTTGGATAAAAAGTTCTTTTTCATGCTCTGAATTTATTCCACTTTAGTAAAAATTTTACTATCATACATAATTTAATAGATAATCTAATAATCACAATTAACAAGTTCAGAGATACATTGCTTTTACATTAAAAATCAGTTTATTTTTGCCATAACCTGTTTGGCTCAGTGGATAGAGCATCGGCCTGCGGACTGAAGGGTCCCAGGTTCGATTCTGGTCAAGGGCATGTACCTTGGTTACGGGCACATCCCCAGTAGGGGGTGTGCAGGAGGCAGCTGATTGATGTTTCTCTCTCATCGATGTTTCTAACTCTCTATCCCTCTCCCTTCCTCTCTGTAAAAAAAAATCAATAAAATATCTTTAAAAATGAATTTAAAAAATCAGTTTATTTTAATAGCCAGTAGTTTTATTCCATTCTGCAGCCCAATAGTAAAGTGCATCATTGTTTTGCTTCCTGGGTCCCATTATTGAAGTCTGATTTAGTTCCTTAAAATTCAAATTCATACATCCCAGCAGAATCATTACTTTATTTATGTCGTTTGAGATTATTTATAGTGAGTACACTTCTCTGCTGTTTTCTAAGCTCTTTAAATCACATTTGATATTTCTAATTCCAGGGTCCCGGGTTCGATTCCAGTCAAGGACATGTACCTGGGTTGTGGGTATATCCCCAGTAGGAGATGTGCAGGAGGCAGCTGATCAATGTTTCTCTCTCATCGATGTTTCTAACTCTCTATCTCTCTCCCTTCCTCTCTGTGAAAAATCAATAAAATATTTTTTTTTAAAAAGAATTTTTCAAAGAAAACCATCTTATTTAATAAAGAGGCAATATACAAATTGACCTTCATGCCCTCACAAGATGGCTGCCTACAACCAAGCTGGCAGGGGGGTAGTGAGGGATGACCAAATGACTGAACAGCAGGCTACATGGGGCGACCAGGCTGACAGGGGTGCTCTGAAGGAAACCAAGCCAGCAGGGGGGACAACTGGGAGTGACCAGGCCAGCAAGGGGGGCAGTTGGGGGCAACCAGGATGGCAAGGGGGGCAGTTAGGAGCAACCTGGCCAGCAGTGGGGGGCAGTTAGGGGCAATCAGGCTGGCAAGAGGGTCAGTTAGGGTCGACCAGGCAGGCAGGTAAGCGATTAGGAGCCAGCGGTCCAGGATTGTGAGAGGGATGTCCAACTACCAGTTTAGGCCCGATCCCTGGGGGCAGTCAGACAACCCCTGAGGGTTCCCAGATTGAAGAGGGTGCAGGCTGGGCTGAGGGGACCCCCCATCCCATGCACAAATTTCGTGCACTGAGCCTCTAGTCTAATCTATAATAATAAAAGTATAATATGCTAATTAGACCAGATGTCCTTTCCGACAAAGCCGGGGCTGCGAGGGAAGCCCAGGTCCTAGGTGCCAAAGGGAAGCTGTGCTGGCAGCCAGGGGAAGGAAGGCCTACTCTTGCATGAATTTTGTGCATCAGGCCTCTAGTATTATATAAAGTCCTCAGTTTAACTTTGAAATTCTTTACTGCAGAAATTCTCAGGATGAGCAAACTATCATGTGAGATTTTAAATAGAGTTTATAATTACAGTTGATCTTTGGGAGGTAAAAACCTATATTATGTTTCACATGTGTTTCCTAGAATAAAACTTTCTTCACATGTGAATAAACACTGAACATCATATTCAACCTCCTATGTACCATTTTTATGTGAGTTGAGTTCTGAGCTTGCAGCTAGGTGCTCAGGTACATTTGATATGCGTGCATGGCCATGCACCACATGGACCTGCATGGCTTTCCCTTGAGCACAGGCTCTGCAGGCTGCTGGCAGCCCTCTGGGAGGGGTTTGGTCCAGAGTCTGGAGCATTGCTGATCTTTCCCCCCAGGTGCTTTCTTCAATGGAGAGCCACCATAATAGTCTCAGGCATGAGAACAAATAACAGGACACACAAAGGTAGAATCATTCCCTTGCTGTTTTACGAAGGCAGTGGTTCTTAACTATGATACAGATGAAATAATCTATGGTGCCCTGGCTAGTTTGGCTCAGTGGACAGATTGTTGGGCAGTGGACGGAAGGGTCCCAGGTTCGATTCTGGTCAAGGGCACATGCCTAGGTTGCAGGCTTGATCCTCAGTAGGGGACGTGCAGGAGGCAGATAATCAATGATTCTCTCTCATTATTGATGTGTGGTTTTTTTTCCTCTCTCTCTCCCTCTCCCTTCCTCTCTGAGATCAATAAAAACATTTAGGAAAACCAATCTATGGTATTTCTGAAAAATACTGAAGCCCAGATGCCAGTTCTAGAGGTTTAATTACTCTGGGATGTAGCAGAGGTGATGGTAATTTTAAAGTATTCCAGTGAGTCTAAGGGCAAACAGGGTAGAAAACTACATATCTAAGGTGTGAAGAAACAATGTGTATATTACTACCACACAGATTATTTAGAAATGTGTTTTTTTCAATAGCAATGGCAAAAAAAGATGCTTTTCTTTTTTTTAAATTTTGTTTTATTGCTCAAGGTATTACAAAGAGCATCACATATGTCTCCTTTTTTTTGCCCCTTGACCTTCCCCCAGCCTCCCCTAACCGCTAGTGTCTTGTGTCCATTGGTTATGCTTATATGCATGCATACAAGTCCTTTGGTTGATCTCTTTACCCCCTCTCCCCCACAACTCTCCCTGTCCTTCCCACTGCAGTTTGACAATCTGTTTGAGGCAGCTCTGCCTCTATATCTATTATTGTTCATAAGTTTATAGTGGTCTTTATTATCCATGAATGAGTGAGATCATGTGGTATTTTTCCTTCATTGACTGGCTTATTACACTTAGCATAATGCTCTCCAGTTCCATCCATGCTGTGGCAAATGGCAAGAATTCCTTCTTTTTTATAGCAGCATAGTATTCCATCGTGTAGATGTACCACAGTTTTCTAATCCATTCATCTGCTGATAGGCACTTAGGGAATTTTCAAATCTTAGCTATGGTAAATTGTGCTGCTATGAACATAGGGATGCAGATATCCTTTCTGATTGGTGTTTCTGGCTTCTTGGGATATATTTCTAGAGGTGGGACCACTGGGTCAAATGGGAGTTCCATTTTTAACTTTTTGAGGAAACTCCATACTGTCTTCCATAGTGGCTGCACCAGTCTGCATTCCCACCAGCAGTGCACGAGTGTTCTTTTTTCTCCTCATCCTCTCCAGCACTTGTCATTTGTTGATTTGTTGATGATAGCCATTCTGACAGGTGTGAGATGGTACCTCATTGTTGTTTTGATTTGCATCTCTCCAATGATTAGTGACTTTGAGCATGTTTTTATATGTCTCTTGGCTTTCTGAATGTCCTCTTTTGAAAAGTGTCTATTTAGGTTCTTTGCCCATTTTTTTATTGGATTGTTTGTCTTTTTCTTGTTAAGTAGTATGAGTTCCCTATAAATGTTGGAGATTAAACCCTTATCAGTGATAATATTGGCAAATATGTTCTCCCATGCAGTGGGCTTTCTTGTTGTTTTGTTGATGGTTTCTTTTGCTGTGCAGAAGCTTTTTATTTTGATGTAGTCCCATTTGTTTATTTTCTCTTTAGTTTCCAATGTCCTAGGAGGAGTATCAGTGAAGAAATTGCTCCGGCATATGTCTGAGATTTTGTTGCCCTTGGATTTCTCTAGTATTTTTATGGTTTCCTGTCTTACATTTAAGTCCTTTATCCATTTTGAGTTTATTTTTGTGTATGGTGTAAGTTGGTGGTCTAGTTACATTTTTTAATGCATGTATCTGTCCAATTTTCCCCAACACCATTTATTAAAGAGCCTATATTGAATCCATTGCAGGTTCTTGCCTCCTTTGTCAAATATTAATTCAGCACATTGGTTCGGGTCAATTTCTGGGTTCTCTACTCTATTTCATTGATCTATATGTCTGTTCTTGTGCCAGTACCAGGCAGTTTTGAGAACAGTGGCTTTGTAATACAGCTTGATATCTGGTAATAAGATCCCACCTACTTTGTACTTCTTTCTCAGGATCGCTGCACCTATTCGGGTTCTTTTTTTATTCCAGATGAATTTTTGGAGAGTTCATTCTAGGTCTGTGAAATATGCTGTTGGTATTTTAATGAGGAGTGCATTGAATTTATAGATTGCTTTGGGTAGTATGGACATTTTAATGATGTTGATTCTACCAATCCATGAACATGGTATGTTCTTCCTCTTCCTCTATCTCTTTCTTCAGTGTCCTGTAGTTTTCCCCATTTAGGTTTTTTACCACCTAAGTTAAGTTTATTTGTAGGTATCTTAAATTTTGTGGTGCGATGGAAAATGGGATTGCTTTTTTAGTCTCTCTTTCTGTAAGTTCTCTTTCTGTAAGTATAGAAATGCCATAGATTTCTTGGCATTAATTTTGTATCCTGCTATGTTGCCAAATTCATTTACTAAGTCTAATAGTTTTCTGATGGAGTCTTTAGGGTTTTTTATGTACAATATTATGTCATCTGTGCATAAGGACAGTTTTACTTCTTCTTTTCCAATTTGGATGCCTTTTATTTCTTCTTCTTGTCTAATTGAAATGGCTAATACTTCCAGTCCTAAGTCGAACAGGAGTGGCATCCCTGTCTTGTTCCTGTTCTTAGGGGAAATGGTTTTAGTTTTTGCCAATTGAACATGATGTTGGTTGTGGGTTTGTCCTACATGGCTTTTATTATGTTGAGGTATGATCCTCCTATTACCACCTTGCTGAGAGTTTTTATTCAAAATGGGTGTTGGGAGCTGCTGAGTGGCTGTCCTCCTCATCCCTCTAGCCCCCCAGGGAGGCCGCCCTCAGCCAGGACACTGTGGGAGCTGCAGGAGGAAGGTAACATGACTTTGGGAACGGAAGTTGGATGACGCAGGGAACTGCACCTCTCTGTGTGGAGCACACGTTATGAACCCCTTCTGGAGCAGGTCTGCAAGCTCTGGATGCAAATAATCTGACAGTGAAGAGAAGACAGTGACCGGGGCCGGGAAGACCAGCCCTCCACGCACGGCTCCAAAGAAACAGCTGCCTTCTGTTCCCAAGAATGCTTTGCCCATCAGGAAGCCCAAGTCTCCTGCACCAGCAGCACAGTCAACCAATGGCACCCACGCTTCCTACGGACCCTTCTACCTGGAGTGCTCTCTCCTTGCAGAATTCACCTTGCTGGTGAAGCAGAAGCTGCCGAGGGTCTGCTCTCAGCCTCAATCTCTCTGCTGGAGCCTGAGATAAGTGTCGCCTGCAGAAGGCATTTTGTGTGCTGGCCCTTTAAGAGGACACCTGATTTTTCACTAGACCTCCAGTACCTCCCTGGTGGATGAAATCTCCACTGATTTTTACAGGCAGTTGCTATGCTGCTGCCTCTTCCTAGGTCTGGTGCTCTGGAATGAGGGGCTCAGTGAGGGATTGAGACACCTCATTCCTCAGGGGATACCTTTGTAAATGACATATTCCCGAAGGTCCTCTACTGCCACACAAGGGTGTGGGGCCCGCCCTTTTCAGGTGTCTTTCCTAACACCCTGGGTTTGGCTGTGTCTCTAACCCTTGGTTATAAGGCTTATGTCCAACTAGTCTTCCTTTTCTTGTTAAGGTTGCTTGTTATTTAGCTGGCATTCACCTTTGGTCCTGGGAGGAGATGAGTGTACCTTCCACCTACTCCTAGCCATCATGCATCCCCGACCATCTGTGTATCTCCTGTGGTGAGGTGACTGTCCAGATCTTATGCCCATTTTAAAATTTTTTTTCTATATTTCCTAATTGTTCAGGATAAAGAGTTGTTGCTGTTGTTTTTTAATGCATTTGGATACAGCTTCTTTGCCATATCCTGTCTTGAAAACACTTTCCCAGAATCTGTGGCTCATGTGCAAATCGGTGAGAAGACTCATGCCCATGAAAATGTCCTCCTCTGAACTTTCTACCGTTCCCTCATCATCAGAGGCTTTAAAATTTTAAAAACTAAACAGTGTACTTTACTCCATAGATGAGTGATACAAGTATAACATTGAAAATATGACATTAATATTATTAGAACTATCAAAGTCATACATGCATGACACAAAAAATCAACTCAAGGAGTAGATAGATTTGGAAGTCCCACCCCAGAGGTGACTTGACCATCACTTGTGGACTAGTGTGTATATCTCACTTCCGCCCCTCTCATGTCTGTCACAGGCAGAGTCATAGGCACATATGTAAGCTGCCAGGGTTCAGGAAATTTGGAGAAGGCTGTGCGTAGATTAAATGGGAGTCCAGAGACAAAATATAATTTTGAAAGGCATATGGGGGTCAGAGGAGCCTAGTTTAAAGGAAACTAAGATCTCCTCATCTCAGGACCCCATGCTTTTTATTAACACAGATTGTCCTGAGGCGAGGCAGAGATATACCCTTCAAAGGGTCAGGGTTCCATATACAGAGTTCATTGTCATTTTGGGGAGAATTAGCCTACAGCTGTTCAGGAGTTTGGCCCGTAGGAGGCAATAACATGTACATTAAGATGCCCTGAGTTGTCTGGCAGCAAATGATCAATGTAACGTATCCTATTCAGGTTTGGGGAAATGCCATCAGCCATTCCCAGATTCAGCCCTGCTGTCATGCTAGAATTGGCTTCCGGCATGTCTGCCTGTTGAAATCAGATGTAAGGGGTTTAATGGGTGAGATGCTCAATGCAGACAGTTGGTCCATGTGTCTCATGTGAGAGGACCCCTGAAGTCTTCATCTGTTGACACGTAGAGACCCCTGCACCGAATTGAGCACCTGCTCAGCTTCCCTTGTCCACGTGGACCAAGATTGGTGGTCCCATCCCCTCTCCATAGACCTCAGAGCTTTTCTGAATTCCGGCCTATTTCATCAATGCTCTGACGGGGAGTCTCAAGAACACATCTCTGAACAAATTGTGCAACAATTTCTGTGGGGGAACCACGCAGGGGGAACCCTGCCAGTGCAGGTGTGCCCCTGGGGGACTTTGGCAGGTCCTGCACACTGTTCTCCCAGAGGAGGGGCTTTCCCCTTCCTCCCCAGGGCATCTGCTGGGGTCTCTGCTGCCTCACTTTGTCCCCAGGGCTGGTCCCCACCAGCCCAGAAGCCTGATCGGGGTGGTGGGGCATCTCTGGCGTGTAGAGGCCTGTGCACTGCCTCTCATGTTGGAAGTGCATGTGCTTGCCCTTTGTCCCTTTAGAAAACACCAAACTTTGAGAGTTTTCTGCACCACAGGGCTGACACACCTGGGCATAGTGTTGTGTGGAATGCTTTCCAGCTTGTGATATGTCTTCCAAGATTTCTGCATTTTCCTAGTTGTTTTGGGCACAGGAAGAGACAGCCATTGCCTGACTGGCTTCTGGCCCTGGGGTCACACTTAGCGCAGTGGTCTCTACCCTGAGGTGATGCACATGCTTACTGAAAGGGCTTTCTTTCCTCCATCTAATCTCTAATCCATCTATGAATTCCCTTTTAATAGCAAAAATGTTATTTCAGATAAAAACAGATAAACATGTGAGCTGACACAAAGAGCTCTTATTGTGAAATTCCTTTTCTCAGGAATAGGTAAGGGGCAGAGACAGGAATCAGATCAGGGGCAAGAGGAGTGGGGAGTGAGTTCTGTTTCTGCAGGGTCTCCTTTTGGGATGATGGGACATCCTGCAACTAGGCAGTGGTGATGCTCACACAGCATCATGACTGTCCTTCATGCCCAGGAATTTAAAAATATGAACAGTAACATTTAAAATATGAACAGTAACCATTTGAAATATATTTATTTATTACTTACCATGGATTATACAATGGGAAAATTAAGACTAAAAACATAAATAAGAAATTAATAAAAGAAGATCCCAAATAAAAAAAATAGAAACATAACCCAAATCACACAATTGAGAACAAATAAACTAAGTAAATAAAAAATAAAAAAGAAATTATCAAGAAACTGTGATGATGAAAGACGGTTTTCCCTTGGGATAGGGCGAACACATTTAAAAAGCGGGGCTCCAGGGAGGGTTCTTCATCCACTGGTGGTGCGTCCTCTGTTTCCTCTGGGGCCGACCCTGACTTGCCTGACTGGGCTGGTGCTGGAGTTGGGAGAGGAGAGAAGATCACCCACGTGCCTGTATTTCCATCTGTCGCCCAAAGACAGAACACTGGGCACATTTCAGGACCCACCACAGGATGTGCTCCCCACCCGCAGTCCAACAGATACGTGGTCTGAGGCTGGTCTTTGCTACTGGCCAGGCTCTGGGGGTGCTCTGGAAACAATCCCTCCCCAGAAACTCGCCTGCACTCCCCCCACCCATTTCTTCCCTACTCCCCCACCCCCCACCTCCTCACCCTTCTGCTCTGCCTCATTGGGCTCTGCCTCATTGGGCTCTGCCTCATTGGGCTCTCCCTCGATGGGCTCCAGGTCTTCCCTCCTGGTGTTGATCATTGCCATGCTGGTGTTCTGACTGACAGGCTTTGAGTTTAGAGGTTTGCGGATCCTGGGCTGCTCCGGTGGAGGAGTCCTCCTCGATCCACCCACGGGCCCTGGGTCCCCAGGGCCCCCAGTGGCCATATTCTCTTCAGGCCTCTCCTGGCCCTCGGTGGACTGGCCCACCGTCCAATCAAGGGGCCAGGGGTCTTCCTCCACCACCAGATGCTCCACATTGACCTGGGAGTAGCTCTGCAATGACAGTGACCAGCAGCAGGTCAGGAGGCCTCAAGCCTGGCCCCAGTCCCTGTTGCTGCTTCTGCCCCCTGGCCCTTCTGCTCCCGGATCAGGCCCAGCCCTGTGTCTGCACAGACCTCCACCCAGGGGAAATGAGAGTCACCTCCAGGGGTCAGGATAGACCTCGGGCAGAGGGCGCCGCTCACACTCCACGTCCACCCAGCCAGCCTTGACCTGGGGGGCAAACATGACTGGTCCTGACCCCCCAACCCAACCTGTCCTTATTCCGGGCAGGCCCTTCCCACCAACACACACACACACACACACACACACACAGGAGGAGGGGCAGGGCTGCTCAGGTGGGATCAGAGTGGTGGTCTGGCCTGAAAACAACTGCCCTAAGCCTCCCTGTGTTACCGCCGCATCCCGCCGAGCAAAGGGCCACAGGCGTCGTCTGGGCTGGGCCCGGATCCAGCGGCGGGCACGTCTAAACACACTCTCATCGCTGCCTCTCTTGAGGCCTTGGCCTCGGCACACGGGGAGACAACAGCAAAACATGCTGTCCTCTCCACTGTCTCTGTCCGAGTGAGACGGGAAGGGGCAGTTATAGAATGTGGTGCGTGGTTACCATTGTTCTGTCAGGCTCCATCGTCAGGAAGTGAGGTCACTGCTCATGTCTGAGGAGATGCTCAGGGTAGGGGACCCAGAGGTGACCTCACTTCCTGACACCAGAGCCCAACAGAACAATGGTAACCACGCACCACATTCTATAACTGCCCCTTCCCGTCTCACTCGGACAGAGACAGTGGAGAGGACACAATGTTTTCATGTTGCCTCCCCGTGTGCCGAGGTCGAGGCCTCAAGAGAGGCAGCGATGAGAGTGTGTTTAGACGTGCCCGCCGCTGGATCCGGGCCCAGCCCAGACGACGCCTGTGGCCCTTTGCCCGGCGGGATGCGCAGGTAACACAGGGAGGCTTAGGGCAGTTTTTTTCAGGCCAGGCCACCACTCTGATGCCACCTGAGCAGCCCTGCCCCTCCTCCTGTGTGTGTGTGTGTGTGTGTGTGTGTGTGTGTGTGTGTTGGTGGGAAGGGCCTGCCCGGAATAGGAACAGGTTGGGTTGGAGGGTCAGGACCAGTCATGTTTGCACCCCAGGTCAAGGCTGGCTGGGTGGATGTTGAGTGTGAGCGGCGCCCTCTGCCCGAGGTCTATCCTGGGCCCTGGAGGTGACTCTCATTTCCCCTGGGTGGAGGTCTGTGCAGACACAGGGCTGGGTGTGATCCGGGAGCAGAAGGTCCAGGGGGCAGAAGCAGCAGCAGGGACTGGGGCCAGGCTTGAGGCCTCCTGACCTGTTGCTGGTCACTGTCATTGCAGAGCTACTCCCAGGTCAATGTGGAGCATCTGGTGGTGGAGGAAGACCCCTGGCCCCTTGATTGGACGGTGGGCCACTCCACCGAGGGCCAGGAGATGCCTGAAGAGAGTGTGGCCACCGGAGGGTCTGGGGACCCAGGGCCTGTGGATGGATGCAGGAGGACTCCACTACTTGAGCAGCCCAGGATCCGCAAACCTCTAACCTCGAAGCGGCTCAGTCTCAACACCTGGATGGCAATATTTAACACCAGGAGGGAATACCTGGAGACCATTGAGGAAGAGCCCAATGAGGCAGAGCCCAAGGGTGAGGAGGTGGGGGAGGGGTGTAGGGAAGAAATGGGTGGGGGGAGTGCAGGTGAGTTTCTGGGGAGGGATTGTTTCCAGAGAACCCCCAGAGCCTGGCCAGTAGCAAAGACCGGCCTCAGACCACATATCTGTTGGACTGCGGGTGGGGAGCACATCCTGTGGTGGGTCCTGAAATGTGCCCAGTGTTCTGTCTTTGGGTGACAGATGGAAATACAGGCACCTGGGTGATCTTCTCCCCTCTCCCCAATCCAGCACCGGCCCAGGAGGTAGATATGGCTCCTCCTTTACCAGCTGATTCACAACATGAGGAGCAGGATGCAGAGCCGGAGGTGTGTCCTCCTCCTGAGCTTTCACCACCTCCAGCAGCCTCTCCAGCTACAGCTGTAGAGTCAGGACATGAGGAGCAGGATGCAGAGCCGGAGGTGTGTCCTCCTCCTGAGCTTTCACCACCTCCAGCAGCCTCTCCAGCTACAGCTGTAGAGTCAGGGCCGGCCGCAGACAAACCTGAGTCCCCACCACCAGTGGATGAAGAACCCTCCCTGGAGCCCATGGAGGTTCCTGCCTCGGAGGAGGAGCTGCCTGTGGAGGGCCCAGCTCAAGGACTGATTTTTGAATGTGCTGTTCCTGTCCCAAGGGAAAACCATGTTTCACCCTCACTCTTTGATTTCTTCCTTTTAGTTTTTTTTTTATTTAGTTTATATGTTCTCAATTGTGTGATTTGGGTTATCTTTTTACTTTTTTTATTTGTGGTCTTTCTTTATTTTATTATTTGTGTTTTTAGTCTTCATAATTCCATTGTGTAATTCATTTTAAGTAATAAATACATGTAATTTAAATGGTTATTGTTCATATTTTAAATGTTATTTTTCACATTTTAAATTCCTGGGCATGAAGGACAGTCATGATGCTGTGTAAGCATCACCACTGCCTAGTTTCAGGATGTCCCATCATCCCAAAAGGAGACCCTGCAGAAACAGAACTCACTCCCCACTCCTCTTGCCCCTGATCTGATTCCTGTTTCTGCCCCTTACCTATTCCCTAGGAAAGGAATCTCATAATAAGTGCTGTTTGTGTCAGCTCACATGTTTGTCTGTTTTTATCTGAAATAACATTTTTGCTATTAAAAGGGAATTTGTAGACGGATTAATGATTAGATGGAGGAAAGAAAGCCCTTTCAGTAAGCATGTGCATCACCTCAGGGTAGAGACCACTGCGCTAAGTGTGACCCCAGGGCCAGAAGCCAGTCAGGCAATGGCTGTCTCTTCCTGTGCCCAAAACAACTAGAAAAATGCAGAAATCTGGGAAGACAAACCACAAGCTGGACAGCATTCCACACAACGCTAGGCCCAGGTGTGTCAGCCCTGTGGTGCAGAAAACTCTCCAAGGTTGGTGTTTTCTAAAGGGACAAAGGGCAAACACATGCACTTCCAACATGAGAGGCAGTGCACAGGCCTCTACATGCCACAGATGCCCCACCACCCTGATCAGGCTTCTGTGCTGGTGGGAACCAGCCCTGGGGACAAAGTGAGGCAGCAGAGACCCCAGCAGATGCCCTGGGGAGGAAGGGGAAAGCTCCTCCTCTGGGAGAACAGTGTGCAGGACCTGCCAAAGTCCCCCAGGGGCACACCTGCACTGGCAGGGTTCCCCCTGCGTGGTTCCCCCACAGAAATTGTTGCACAATTGTTCAGAGATGTGTTCTTGAGACTCCCTGTCAGAGCATTGATGAAATAGGCTGGAATTCAGAAAAGCTCTGAGGTCTATGGAGAGGGGATGGGACCACCAATCTTGGTCCACGTGGACAAGGGAAGCTGAGCAGGTGCTCAATTCAGTACAGGGGTCTTTATGTGTCAACAGATGAAGACTTCAGGGGTCCTCTCACATGAGACACATGGACCAACTGCATGGAGCATCCCACCTACTAAACCCCTTACATCTGATTTCAACAGGCAGACATGCCGGAAGCCAATTCCAGCATGACAGCAGGGCTGAATCTGGGAATGGCTGATGGCATTTCCCCAAACCTGAATAGGATACGTTACATTGATCATTTGCTGCCAGACAACTCAGGGCATCTTAATGTACATGTTATTGCCTCCTACGGGCCAAACTCCTGAACAGCTGTAGGCTAATTCTCCCCAAAATGACAATGAACTCTGTATATGGAACCCTGACCCTTTGAAGGGTATATCTCTGCCTCGCCTCAGGACAATCTGTGTTAATAAAAAGCATGGGGTCCTGAGATGAGGAGATCTTAGTTTCCTTTAAACTAGGCTCCTCTGACCCCCATATGCCTTTCAAAATTATATTTTGTCTCTGGACTCCCATTTAATCTACGCACAGCCTTCTCCAAATTTCCTGAACCCTGGCAGCTTACATATGTGCCTATGACTCTGCCTGTGACAGACATGAGAGGGGCGGAAGTGAGATATACACACTAGTCCACAAGTGATGGTCAAGTCACCTCTGGGGTGGGACTTCCAAATCTATCTACTCCTTGAGTTGATTTTTTGTGTCATGCATGTATGACTTTGATAGTTCTAATAATATTAATGTCATATTTTCAATGTTATACTTGTATCACTCATCTATGGAGTAAAGTACACTGTTTAGTTTTTAAAATTTTAAAGCCTCTGATGATGAGGGAACGGTAGAAAGTTCAGAGGAGGACATTTTCATGGGCATGAGTCTTCTCACCGATTTGCACATGAGCCACAGATTCTGGGAAAGTGTTTTCAAGACAGGATATGGCAAAGAAGCTGTATCCAAATGCATTAAAAAAAACCTCTTAATCCTCAACATACAGAAAATTTAAAAAAAAAAACCCACAATTTTTATAATGGGCATAAGATCTGGACAATTGCCTCACCACAGAAGATACACAGATGGTAGGGGATGCATGATGGCTAGGAGTAGGTGGAAGGTACTCATCTCCTCCCAGGACCAAAGGTGAATGCCAGCTAAATAATAGAACAAGCAACCTAAACAAGCAAATGAACATAAGCCTTATAACCAAGGGTTAGAGACAAAGCTACACCCAGGGTGGTAGGAAAGAGAACTGAAAAGGGCTGGCCCCACACCCTTGTGTGGCAGTAGAGAACCTTCAGGAATATTTCAGTTGCAAAGATATCCCCTGTGGAATGAGGTGTCTCAATCCCTCGCTGGGCTCCTCATTCCAGAGCACCACACCTGGGAAGAGGCAGCGGCATAAAAACTTCCTGTAAAAATCAGTGGGGATTTCATATTTGTATCTTCTTCCATTTCTTTCTTCATTTTCTTATATTTTCCCAAGTATAGGTCTTTTTTTAAAATTTTGTTTTATTGCTTAAAGTATTACAAAGAGCATCAAATATGTCTCCTTTTTTTCCCCTTGACTTTTCTCCTGCCTCCCCAACCTCCCAGTGTCCTGTGTCCATTGGTTATGCTTATATGCATGCATGCAAGTCCTTTGGTTGATCTCTTACCCATCCCCCCCCCCCCCCCCCCCCCGCAACTCTCCCTGTCCTTCCTTCTGTACTTTGACAGTCTGTTCAATGCTGTTCTGACTCTGTATTTATTTTTGTTCATCAGTTTATAATGTTTTTCATTATCCATAAATGAGTGAGATCATGTGGTATTTATCTTTCTCTGACTGGCTTATGTCATTTAGCATAATGCTCTCCAGTTCCATCCATGCTGTTGCAAATGGCAAGAATTCTTCCTTTTTTACCACAGCATAGCATTCCATCGTGTAGCTGTACCACAGTTTTTTAATCCACTCATCTGCTGATGGGCACTTAGGCTGTTTCCAAATCTTAGCTATGTTCAATTGTGCTGCTATGAACATATGGGTGCATATATCTTTTCTGATTGGTGTTTCTGGCTTCTTGGGATATATTTCTAGAAGTGGGACCACTGGGTCAAATGGGAGTTCCATTTTTAACTTTTTGAGGAAACTCCATACTGTCTTCCATAGTGGCTGCACCAGTCTGCATTCCCACCAGCAGTGCACGAGTGTTCCTTTTTCTCCTCATCCTCTCCAGCACTTGTCGTTTGCTGATTTGTTGATGATAGCCATTCTGACAGGTGTGAGTTGGTACCTCATTGTTGTTTTGATTTGCATCTTTCTGATGATTAGTGACTTTGATCATGTTTTCATATGTCTCTTGGCTTTCTGAATGTCCTCTTTTGAAAAGTGTCTATTTAGATTCTTTGCCCATTTTTTTATTGGATTGTTTGTCTTTTTCTTGTTAAGTAGTATGAGTTCCCTATAAATGTTGGAGATTAAACCCTTATCAGTGATAATATTGGCAAATATGTTCTCCCATGCAGTGGGCTTTCTTGTTGTTTTGTTGATGGTTTCTTTTGCTGTGCAGAAGCTTTTTATTTTGATGTAGTCCCATTTGTTTATTTTCTCTTTAGTTTCCAATGCCCTAAGAGCAGTATCAGTGAAGAAATTGCTTTGACATATGTCTAAGATGTTGTTGCCTTTGGATTCTGCTTGTATTTTTATGGTTTTCTGTCTTACATTTAAGTCCTTTATCCATTTGGGGTTTATTTTTGTGTACGGTGTAAGTTGGTGATCTAGTTTCATTTTTTTATTTTTTTCAAGTATCTGTCCAATTTTCCCAACACCATTTATTCAAGAGACTGTCTTGACTCCATTGTATGTTCTTGCCTCCTTTGTCAAATATTAATTGAGCATATTGGTTCGGGTCGATTTCTGGGTTTTCTATTTTATTCCATTGATCTATATGTTCTTGTTCCAGTACCAGGCAGTTTTGAGAACAGTGGCTTTGTAATACAGCTTGGTATCTGGTATTGAGATCCCTCCTACTTTGTTCTCCTTTCACAGGAACACAGCAGCTATTCAGGGTCTTTTTTTATTCCAGATGAATTTTTGGAATGTTCGTTCTAGGTCTGTGAAATATGCCGCTGGTATTTTAATGGGAATTGCATAGAATTTATAGATAGCTTTGGGTAGTATGGATATTTTCATGATGCTGATTCTACCAATCCATGAGGATGGTATGTTCTTCCATCTGTTTATGTCTTCCTCTATCTCTGTTTTCAGTGTCCTGTAGTTTTCTGTGTTTAGGTCTTTTACCTCCTAATTAAGTTTATTCCTAGGAATTTTTATTTTTTTGGTGCAATGGTAAATGGGATTTCTTTTTTAGTCTCTCTTTTTGTAAGTTCTCCATTGGCGTACAGAGATGCCATAGATTTCTTGGTGTTAGTTTTGTATCTTGCTACTTTGCCAAATTCATTTATTAAGTCTGTTTTTTTATGTAGTCCTTAGGGTTTTTTATTGTACAATATTATGTCATCTGTGAATAAGGACAGTTTTACTTCTTCTTTTCCAATTTGGATGCCTTTTATGTCTTCTTCTTGTCTAATTGCAATGGCTAATACTTGCAGTAATAAGTCAAACAGGAGTGGTGAGAGTGGGCATCCCTGTCTTGTTCCTGTTCTTAGGGGAAATGGTGTCAGTTTTTGCCCATTGAGTATGATGTTGTCTGTGGGTTTTTCATATATGGCTTTAATTATGTCGAGGTATGATCCTTCTATTCCCACCTTGCTGAGAGTTTTTATCAAAAATGGGTGTTGCTGTAACCAGTTTGGCTCAGTGGATAGAGCGTCGGCCTGTGGACTGAAAGGTCCCAGGTTCGATTCCTGTCAAGCGCATGTACCTTGGTTGTGGGCACATCCTCGGTGGGGGCGGGGGGGGGGGGGTTGTGGGAGGCGGCTGATCGATGTTTCTATCTCATCGATGTTTCTAACTCTCTATCCCTCTCCCTTCCTCTCTGTAAAAAATCAATAAAATATATTTTTTAAAAACAATGGGTGTTAGATTTTGTCAAATGCTTTTTCTGTATCAGTTGATATGACCATGTGGTTTTTTCTCTCAATTTGTTTTTGTGATGTATCACATTTGTTGATTTGTGGATATTGTACCATCCTTGCATTCCTGGGATTAATCCTACTTGGTCAGTCATGGTGTATGATCTTTCTGATATACTGCTGGATCCGATTTGCTAGGATTTTGGCATCTATGTTCATGAGGGATATTGGCCTGTAATTCTCTTTCATTGTGTTGTCTTTATCTGGTTTTGGTATGAGGATGATGCTGACTTCATAGAACGAGCTGGGACGTGTTCCTTCCTCTTGAATTTTTTGGAATAGTCTGAGGAGGATAGGTTTTAGTTCTTCCTTGAATGTTTGGTAAATCTCCCCTAGGAAGCCGTCTGGCCCCGGGCTTTTGTTTGCTGGAAGCTTTTTGATGACTGCTTCAATTTCTTCCATAGTTATTGGTCTATTGAGATTTTTAGATTCTTCCTGATTTAGTTTTGGAAGGTTGTATTTTTCTAGGAATATGTCCATTTTCCCTGGTTCAAATTCAGTGCTGCCCCCCTGCGTGGGCATGGGGTCTGGTCGCAGGGAACAAATTCAGTGCAGCCTCTCTGCTAGGGTGCAGGGTCTGGTCGTGGCAAACAAACTCCCCTGGTCTGCACCCCCAGGCTCAAATTTAGTGCTGTCTTCCTGTGTGGGCACAGGACCCGGTCGCAGAAAACAGTCTCCCCAACAATGTGCACCCAGGCCCAAACTCAGCACAGTCTCCCTGCCTGGGCATGGAGCCCAGTCGCAAGAAACAAATTCCCTGAGTTTGTGCACATCCAGATTCAAACTCAGCCCTGTCTCCCTGCCCTGCGTAGGCACGGGATCTGATCCCAGAAAACAGTCTCCCCAAGAATACGCACCCAGGCTCAAATTCAGCACAGTCTCCCAGCCCTGTGTGGGTGTGGGATCTGGTCACAGAAAACAGTCTCCCCAAGAATACGCACCCAGGCTCAAATTCAGCACAGTCTCCCAGCCCTGTGTGGGTGTGGGATCTGGTCACAGAAAACAGTCTCCCCAAGAATGTGCACCTAGGCTCAAATTCAGCACAGTCTCCCTGCCCACGGAGCCTGGTTGCGGGAAACAAACTTCCCATGTCAGACACCAAGGCTCAAAGTCAGGCAGAGCTGCTGCTGCTGAGTGTGTGCAGAAAGCCCTATTGTGCAGCCCGGGTCTGGCAGTTCCTATGCCGCTGCTTTGGGGGTTATGGGGGAGGGGGATTGGCTTTGTGACTCACAGAAATCTGCGGCCGGGGTGCCTGGAGTCTTGGTGTCCCTGGGTCTGCAGCTGTGGTAGCAGGTCTTCTACCAGAGCGGCTGTAGGGTTCTGGTTTGCTACCGAGACCAGACTGGGTGGTGGTGAGGCTAGGATCCTAGTCTCAAGCAGTTCTGTTCTTCAAGATGGCGTGGTCTCTGCACCGCTGGTGTCCTTCTTGGAGTGTTTGAGTCAGCGGGGTTTTGCCATCTGAGACTGCCCAGATTGGCAGCCCCTTGAAAGACCTGCAGGATCTAACTGTTCCTATTTAACTCACACACACACACATCCACACACTCCTCTATAGCTCCCTCACTCTCTCACACACTCCCCCTCCCTACCTTCCTGCTGGTTGCCATTTTTCCGGATCAAAAAAGATGCTTTTCTAAGAAGATATTAAATCAACTTCTGTGCATAGACTTATAAATCATTGCTATTAATATAGAACATTGGCATGATCTGTTCAATAGAGGAATATGGCCATTTTCAACATGGCAAATTCATTTGTTGAAGTTATTACACATAAATATGCCATTCTTACGAAGTCATCTCAGGAAGTTCCATGTCCATGGTATTACTGATTGAAATACTAAATGGGGGAGGGGGGAAGGGGAGATTACCAGTTACATTTAGTGGCTGGTTCTTCAGGCTCATATCTAGTCAAATATAAAACAGTAAATTAATTCTTCTAAGAAATTCTTGCTACTCAGCAGGAAAATATTTTTTCAAGCTCTCTTCAACTCTCTGTGGGCTTGAAAGTTCTGAAAATCCAAGGATAGGACATGTTCGAGGTTAGAACGGCCACTAACAGAACATAGAAACTCCTTCCATGACAACACTGTAGCGTAAGCCCTGACCATTCGCCTATGTTTCCAAAAGAGTATTTTCAGAAGGAGAAGGCAAAGGAGAAACGAGGCATGTAAAAGAAAGGCAACAATGAATAAAACAATAAAAGGAGATATGGCTGAGCTTGGATCTTTAGGTAGAAAGGGCCCCCTCTGAGTGCAGAGCATGAATATTGATAGAAATTGTGCACTTGCACATATCTTAGGGAATATCCTGAGTTACACTCACAAGAGAAATCCCATAAGGTTGCATAAGGATGAATAAAATATGTATCTACAAAGGAAAGGAAATTAAGCTGTCTTTTTATGCCTCACCTGCAAGATTAATGCTAGAAAATAGTGGAGCAATGTTACCGAGTTCTGCATGAACAGGATTGTGGCCATGAGGTTATACCCAGGCAAATTTGTCCGTGCACCTGGGCAAAAAGAAAGGCATGGTCAGACACATCAGGATTCATAAAATACAGCACTCACTCAATTCTTTGAAAACATTTCTTGAGAGAGTACCCTGGGGGAACAAAAAATACCAGCATCGTTCTCCGTCGGATATTTTGAAACTCTTAAAAGAGAAACACAAACTCTTATGAATTGGAATGGGGAAAGGTCTACAATTTATTAAGGAAAGGGGTTGATGTTAAAATAGTAAGTCCTGCCCTAGCTGGTTTGGCTCAATGGATAGCGCGTCAGCCTGCGGACTCAAGGGTCCCAGGTTCGATTCCGGCCAAGGGCACATGCCTGGGTTGCGGCTCGATCCCCAGTGGGGGGTGTGCAGGAGGCAGCCAATCAATGATTCTCTCTCATCATTGATGTTTCTCTCTCTCTCTCCCTCTCCCTTCTCTAAAAATCAATAAAATATATTTTTAAAAAATAAAATAAAATAGTAAGTCCATTAGGCTTCATTTTGGAGATATAGATGAAACAGATACCATTTGTATTCTGAAGATGGGTATAGTCAGTGCTTCTATTTTTCAAAAGGAAAGGAAGATAATAGAGAGAAATGTCAGACACATTGGCTGGCACGTGCCGTGTGTTTTAAATCGCATCCCGCCTGAGTATTAATGAGTAGGTTTCATATCTGCTCAGCCTGGGAGAGTAGCTCTGAGATTCCTGAGGAAGCCTGGGTCAGGGAAGCCATTGCTTGGTCCAGCCTGGATTCCCAGAGCTCCGATTATTTGGGTTTAGAGACAATTCTCCCACCACATGTGCTTTTGTTGGCATCTTTGTACATCTCTCCCTCCCTCTCACGGACCTTGTAGGAAGGGTGGTTGAGCTTGAATCCAGCATTCAGACATGACCAAGACCCTCTCCAACACTGTTACAGCATCATCCCAGTGCCATGATATGACAGCACCCTGACCTAGGCCAGACAGAGCCCGCTCCACATTCCACACTGGTGGGAAAGAAGTCTCAGCCCCATTCGAAATGTGTTCACCTTGAGTTATTTTCAAACCAGCAAACAATGCTGAAAAGATTGGTCATCAATTAAAGGTACAAGTGAGACTCTACGTAGGTTCTTATCTTTGTAATTTTTCATTCGAGCAAGACTAAAGTGATGATCAAATGTCATCTTCATAGAACTGAAAACCAGCCATGTCATAGGCCTCACTGCATTTCACCCTCACCCTTGCAACTTCTGACTATGAGATACCAATTATTGGCCCATTTATAGCTGCTTTGCCAATTCTTTCAGAATTTAGTTGCATATAAGTAATAACATAAAAATAAAAAAATCTATGAATATGAAGAAATTCATTGCATTTTATTTCTAATAATGAAAGCGAGATTAAAAAGGCAGGTCAGCCAACAATCCAGGGCACCCTAAATCCACCTCCACCTGCTGGCCGCTGCTAGGCTTAGTCACTGAAGGAGCCTGTGAACTCAACTTTTAACTCAAGGCCAACAAGCAGTTGATTATAGTCTTTGCAACTTTATTAGGGGGAGAAGTGTGCCCTTACATTTGTTGGAAACATGCTGATCTAGACGACCTTCTGTTAGTTTTCACTTAAAAACAGCAAAGTCACCTTTTGCTCCACATGACACTCTACAAGCCGCCTGTGAGGAGCAAGCCCCTGAGGGTCCGGACACCATGAGACCCCGCACTTGCCCAGTGAGGAGCAGCTGCTCTGAGGTCACTGCTTCCTTGGCCCTGCCCCAGGGCCAGAGTATTTCCTTAAACACAACCAGGCCATCTTCCCTTCAAATGTAACCTCCCCTACAACGACCCAGACGGTAAAGTAGGCTGAGCCAAGTGACAGACACACTGGAAGTCTATGATGCAGACTTAGAAGGAGAGAGGATCCATTCTAATCCAAGCATTGGAAGAGATGGGGCATGACTGGTGAGGCTGGGGAGGGGGAGGGAGTGGGGACGCTGATAAAACCTTGGAAGACATTAACATTAGTGATAAGCCTTTAAAGATGCATGAGCTTTCGCTATGTTGAGAAAAAACAAATTTCCATTTTCCTGAAGGCTTGGAGTTCACGGGGTTGGGGGAAAGGTAGATAGTGACTATATGTGAAGTGAACTATGGGAAAGGGCACCACTGCTTGATACTGTCACCACAACCACCACCTCATGTCGGAAATCCAGCCCAAGATGTAGAGGTAAAAATAATAAAATGTGAAGTACAGCCACAGAAAGACACATATGTGACATTTCAGTATCTAAAGTAGATTGCAATGTAATGTTTGGAAAACCTGAATTAAAGGGAAGGTACTAAATTGCTCTCAAAACATAGCAAACTGGGGGATAAGGACACACATGTAATACCTTAATTAACAAAGAAAATTTAAAACAAAAACAAAAGCAACCACACATAGCAGGCATAAGTGGCAATGCTTGCTTTGCTCACTGCCAGACTTGCCAAATGCAGCGGGTATTTTGAGAATTTTTCACCCAACACAAGTGAAGAGAAAGGAGTACAATGTTGGCCCCTGGGGAGCTCAGGTTTACAAGACAAGCAGTTTCTCAATATAAAATAAACTCTCATTAATAGTTCATGTACTCAAATCAACATTTATTCATGCTGGGTGCTATTAAGATACGTTTGGCAAATGGAAAAGGGGCATATTGTAACAGGAATATATTATGTCTTTATTTGGTAGCATTATTTTTTAAGTATACTTTTTTATTAAATATTTTTACAAAGAATTACAAAGTTCAAAAAAAGATACAAGTACAGTATAAGCAACATTTTTTCCTCAACCTTTTGAGAGTAGGTTGCCAACCTGATTCTCTAGTTCCCAGAAACTTGGGTCTGTATTTCCTGCAAAGACATTCTTCTATATGCCAACAATATAATCAACAAAATCAGAAAACTAGTCCAAACATATCACTGCCATCAGACCCCATTCAAAGTGTGTCCAGTGTTGCAATAATATTATTTAATGAATATTAGTTTATTATGTCAGTTTTAGGTGTACAACATAATGATTCAATAGTTACATATATTATAAAATGATCACAGTAAATGTGGCTAATATTCATCACCACACATTTTTTTCTGCCCTGGTAACTTTTAAGATCTAATCACTTAGGAACTTTCCAGTATACAGTACAATACACATTATTCAATATGTAGTTGCCATGCTATACATCACATTGCCATGACTTTGTATATAATTGGAAATTTGTACCTTTCAAACCCCTTCATGCAGATCTCACTCCCTGCTTTTGGCAAATACGAGTTAGTTTTTTGTATCTATGAGTTCATTTTTTGTGTTTTTTTTGTTGGTTTTTTTTTTTGAATTCTACATATAAGTGACATCATATGGTATTTGTCATTCTTTGTCCAATTTATTTCACTTAACATAATATACCCAAGGTCCATTCACGTTGTCACAAATGGCAGGATTTCCTTCTGTTTATGACTGAATAATATTCTATATATAACTCCCTTATCCATTCATCCATCAAGAGACACCTAGGTCACTTTAATACCTTGTTTATTGTAAACGATGCTGCAATGAACATGAGGATGCAGGTATCTTTTCCAGTTAGCCTTTTCATTTCTTTCAGGTAAATAATTAGAAGTGGAATTGCTGAGTCATATGGCAATTCCATTTTTTTATTTTTTGAGGAGCATCCATACAGTTTTCCATAGTGGCTGTACCAATTTACATTCTCTTGTTTCTTCATATTCTCTCCAACACTTGTTACTTCTTGTCTTTTTTATAATGGCCAGTCTAACAGGAAAGAGGTGCTTATCTTTGTGATTTTGACTTGCATTTCCCTGATAGTTAATGATATTGAGCACCTTTTCATGAAACGTTTAGGCATCTGTCTTTTTTGGAAAAACGTCTATTCAGATTATCTGCTTAATCCCACTGTTTGTGTTTTGTTTGTTTGTTTTGCTATTGAGTTACAGATTAATCATATTACACAACAGAATGTTTCTATATCTTGAATTAGATATAAAGCTCATATTTATTAGATAACTGTCAATTACACCGTCAATTTCACATTAGGAAGACTTAGACCTATATTTATGGCTAAATTGAAGTTATTTCAATGTCAAGTTAGCAGTTGATAAATTATGCATTATTTAATTTCCTTTTTACAGATTTTGCAAATAAATTACATGCCTCATCATATATATATATATATATATATGTATATATACATACATATATATGTATATATATATATATATATTGTTTATCATGTTATAAAGCATTAACTTATGGATTGAGTTCATAAATAATTCTTTTCCAGTATGCATCCTTTCTTCTCAGTAGCTAAATATACAAAATCAATTTGCTGAAATAAATTGTCCATTAAGGATACCTCTTGACTTAATTTACATGCTTCTAGTATTGTCATGAGTTCTCTCTCAAGTGTGTATGGTTTTTAGATGTAACTAAGCATCAGGCAGTTGTGCTATGTTGGTGTATAATATATTTCAGCTCATGTTCTTCTGCTCACTCCTCACCTCACGTTTATAGACTCACCTTGATGCCTGAGCAGAGCACTTTTATTCTCAAGCATGGTTCTAATTCTCTGTCCAAAGCTACAGGTAATTCTTGTAATACTACAGGCCTAGTGCACAAAAATTTGTGCACTCGGGGGGGTGGGGGGGGTGGGGGGGGTGGGGGTTGTCCCTCAGCCCGGCCTGAGCCCATTTTCAGTCCAGAACCCCTTGGGGGATGTCCACCTGTCAACTTAGGCCCACTCCCCAGGGGATCAGGCCTGAGCTTGCAGTCAGACACCCTTCTGGCAACCAGGGAGCCCTCGGGGGATGTCTGACTAAAGGCTTAGGCCCCCAAGAAATTGGGTCTAAACCATTAGTTGGACATTCTTAGTGCTGCTACGGAGGTGGGAGAGGCTCTTGCCACCACCTCTGCGCTGGCCAGCCATGAGCCAGCTTCTGGCTGAGTGGCACTCCCCATATGGAAGTGCACTGACCACCAGGGGGCAGCTCCTGCATTGAGCATCTGCCCCTGGTGGCCAGTGCACATCATAGCAACCGGTCATTCTGCCGTTAAGTCAATTTGCATATTAGCCTTTTATTATTATTACTAGAGGCCTGTTGCACGAAGAGATTTGTGCAATAGGCCTTTCTTTCCCCTGGCTGCTGACACCGGTTTGCCTCCGGCACCCGGGGCCCAGGCCTTTGCTCTGGCTGAGTTCTGGCCAGAGCTGGCCCAGGAAATGTCAGGCCTCGCTTCTCCACCGGCCCCGGAAACGTCAGGCTTCACTCCACCACTTGGAGCCTATGTATGCAAATTAACCGCCATCTTTGTTGGCGGTTAATTTGCATATCGTGCTGATTAGCCAATGGGAGGCATAGCGAAGGTATGGTCAATTACCATGTTTGTCTATTATTAGATAGGATATAGGATGTCCCTATGTCCCCCTTTTTGCCCCCTCTACCCAGCTCTTGCCTCCCACTTCTCTCTGGCCATCACCATACTGTTGTCTGTGTCCATGGGTTGTGCATATCTTTTCTTTGGCTAATCCCTTCTTTAAATTCACTTCTCTAAATTTTTATTTTCAGATAAGTGCTTATAACTGCACTATTATATATTTTCTATTATATCATTTAGAATTAAGATATTTTTTAATTGAACCCTTGTAAATTTTAGCACAATTTAATAAATTATGCTAGAAGCAATTAGATTTTTCATGTAATACAGATACATTTAAATTAATAAGTTATTAATTTTTAATTTTTTTAATATTTTAATTTGAAATAATCTCATACATGTAAAAAAAAACTATAAAATACTACAGCATATGATATTTACCCTTCACCCAATTTCTTAGGTGTTAATAATTTAAACATAACCATTATACAACTAATAAAATTTGAAATATATTTTTCTTATAATCTCTTTAATGTTACTTAATCCATTTACTTTGTTTTTGTTAATCTTCACCCAAGGATATTTTTCCATTGAATTTTAGAGAGAGTGCAGGGAAAGGGAGAGACACATTGATTGGTTGCCTCCTGCACATGCTCTGTTAGGGACTGGGGATCAAGCCAGCAACTGAGGTAACTGCCCTTGACTGGAATCTAACCTGGGACCCTTCAGTCCACGGGCTAATGCTCTATCCACTGAGCAAAACAGGCTGCAGCTTAATTCATTTACTTTTAATCTATATGTGTCTTTATATTTAAAGTGGGTTTTTGTTTTTTATTCACCCTCATAATCTCTCTTTTAATTGGTGCATTTATGCCACTGACTTTCAGAGAGCTTACTGTTAAGAGTTACTACCATATCAGGCGGCTTTTGGGGCTTCTGTGGCTGGCCTGCGGCCCAGGATCGGATCCGATCATGGGCGGCAGGCAGGCAGGCAGCTTCTGGGGCTTCCAGGGCCAGCCTGCGGCCCGGGATTGGATCTGATCAGATCACAGGTGGCAGGCAAGCGGCTTCTGTGGGCTTCGGAGCCCTGGGCTGGGAGCATAAGCGCACGCACCACCAGGAACTGATCCTACGCGCACTGCGGGCTTTGGAGCCCTGGGCTGGGAGCAAAAGCGCGCACCACCAAGAACTGATCCTATGCGCACTGTGGGCTTTGGAGCCCTGGGCTGGGAGCATAAGCGCACACAGCTCCAGGAACTAATCCTGTGCGCACTGCTGGCATTGGAGCCCTGGGCTGGGAGCAATTGCGCAAACGGGAGTTTGTCCGCCTAGCACAGGCCCAGGGACCCTGTTTCTCAGGGCAGGAGGCAGCACCAAGCACCTGTGACTTGACTGTGTTTCTTATCACCTGCGCCTGAGATCCTGATTTCCTGTGCATTCATACTAAGAGCCAGTGAACCCAATTCCTGGTGCAAGGGCACACAGGGACCCTGATTCTCAAGGTGAGGTCGCACGAAGCAACAGAGACTCTGATACTGGACTCTTGGGGAACTCTGACTCCTGGCGCAAGCTAGGGGGCTCTGCTCTGGTTTTCAACACGCTCCAGGGGGGCCTCTATTTCAGCACAGTGCAGCCAGGGTCCCTAATTCTAAGGGCACGTGCGAAGCCACATTGAGTGTTGGCAACACTGACACAGAGTGAGCCTGGTTCCGACCAACCAACAACAACCACACATCTTAGTGTCAGAGCTCTTCAGTGACACTAGGGTGGTGGGAGCCTCCCACTGCACACGGCCCAGGCCCACGCAACTCGACTTTTGAACCATCAGGAGATAATCAGAATGAAGAGACGACACAACACCCAGAGGAAAGATAATGAGGAATCACCAAGAAAGGAAATTAATGAAGTTGAAGCGTGCAACATGACAGAAAAAGAATTCAGAATAATGGTTGTACAATTCATTCACCGGATGGATGAGAAAATCAACAACCTATGCAAGAATCAGGAAGAAATGAAAAGTGATATAGCTACAATCAAAAACACCATGGAAAGTTTCAACAGCAGACTAGAAGAAGCAGAAGACCGAATTAGTGAGTTAGAAGATAAGGCAGAGAAACAAGCTCAATCTGAACAGCAACTGGAGAAAAAAATTAAAAAACAGGAGGAGAGCCTAAGGGAGCTTCGGGACAACATGAAACGAAGTAACATACGCATAATAGGGCTGCAAGAAGGACAAGAAGAGCAGCAAGGATTAGAAAATCTATTTGAAGAAATAATGACAGAAAACTTCCCAGATATGGGGAAGAAAAAAGTTACACAAGTACAGAGAGTCCCAGGCAAGATGAACCCCAAAAGACCGACACCAAGACACGTCATAATAAGGATGGCAAATGTACAAGACAAAGAGAGAATCTTAAAGGCTGCAAGAGAGAAACAGAGAGTTACCTACAAAGGATCCCCCATCAGATTATCAAACGATTTCTCAACAGAAACACATCAGGCCAGAAAAGAATGGACGGAAATTTACAAAGTGATGCAAAGCAAAGGACTGAATCCAAGAATACTCTATCCAGCAAGGCTATCATTCAAAATTGAAGGGGAAATAAGAAGCTTCACAGACAAAAAAAGGCTAAGGGAGTTCATCACCACCAAGCCAGCAATGCAAGAAATGCTAAAGGGACTGGTGTAAAAAGAAGAAATAAAAAGCCCAGAAAGAAAGCAGCCACAAAAAAATAGAAATGGCTACAAACAAGTACCTTTCAATAATAACTTTAAATGTAAATGGACTAAATGGTCCAATCAAAAGACATCGAGTGGCTGAATGGATAAAAAAACATGACCCATACATTTGCTGTCTACAAGAGACCCACCTCATTAGAAGGGACTCACACAGACTGAAAGTGAAGGGATGGAAAAATATCTTTCAGGCAAATGGAAATGAAAAAAAAGCTGGGGTAGCAATACTTATATCCGACAAAATAGACCTCAAAGTGAAGGCCATAACAAGAGATAAGGAAGGCCACTTCATAATATTAAAGGGATCAATACAACAAGAGGATATAACCCTGATAAACATATATGCACCCAATGCAGGAGCACCCACATACATAAGAAAACTCCTGGAAGATATCAGGGGAGAGATCGACAACAATACAATCATAGTAGGGGACTTTAATACACCACTGACATCACTGGATAAATCCGCTAGACAAAAACTCAGCAAAGAAACAGCAATCCTAAATGACTCACTAGATCAGATGGACTTAATTGACATCTTCAGAACACTTCACCCCAAAGCCATGGAATATACATTCCTCTCAGGTGCTCATGGGACATATTCAAAAACAGACCACATATTGGGTCACAAACAAAGTCTCCACAAATTCAAGAAGATTGAAATCATAAAAAGCATCTTCTCAGACCACGATGGCATAATGTTAGAAATAAACTACAGTAAAAACAACCCCAAATACTCAAATACTTGGAAGCTGAATAGCATGTTATTAAATATTGATTGGGTTACCAATGACATCAAAGAAGAAATTAAAAACATCCTGGACACTAATGACAATGAAAACACAACAATCCAAAACCTATGGGACACAATGAAAGCAGTCCTGAGAGGGAAGTTTATAGCTCTACAGGCGTATCTTAAAAAGCAAGAAAAAATGGTAGTTAATCATCTAACTCTACAACTCAAAGAATTAGAAAGAGAGCAACAAGAAAACCCCAGAGTGAGCAGAAGAAAGGAGATAATAAAGATTAGAGCAGAAATCAATGAAATAGAGACAAAAAAATACAATACAGAAAATCAATGAAACCAAGAGCTGGTTCTTTGAAAGGATAAACAAGATTGACAACCTCTAGCCAGGCTCACCAAGAAGCAAAGAGAGAGGTCCCAAATAAACCAAATCAGAAATGATAGAGGCGAAATAACAACGGACCCCACAGAAATACAAATGATTGTTAAACAATACTACGGACAGCTCTACTCCAACAAACTAGACAACCTGGAGGAAATGGACAAATTCCTAGAAAAATACAACATTCCAAAACTCAATCAGGAAGAATCTAAAAATCTCAATAGGCCAATAACTATGGAAGAAATTAAAGCAGTTATCAAAAAGCTTCCAGCAAACAAAAGCCCAGACGGCTTCTCAGGGGAGTTTTACCAAACTTTCAAGGAAGAACTAAAGCCTATCCTCCTCAGATTACTACAAAAAGTTCAAGAGGATGGAACACTTCCAAACACATTCTATGAAGCTAGCATCACCCTAATACCAAAACCAGGTAAAGACAACACAATGAAAGAGAATTACAGGCCAATATCCCTCATGAACATAGATGCCAAAATCCTCAACAAAATCTTAGCAAATCGAATCCAGCAGTACATCAGAAGGATCATACACCATGACCAAGTAGGATTTATCCCAGGGATGCAAGGATGGTACAACATCCGTAAATCAATAAACGTGATACATCACATAAACAAATTGAAAGAAAAAAACCACATGGTCATATCAATTGATGCAGAAAAAGCATTTGACAAAATCCAACACCCATTTTTGATAAAAACTCTCAGCAAGGTGGGAATAGAAGGATCATACCTCAACATAATAAAAGCCATATATGACAGGCCCACAGCCAACATCATACTCAATGGACAAAAACTAACACCATTTCCCCTAAGAACAGGAACAAGACAGGGATGCCCACTCTCACCACTCCTGTTCAACATAGTCCTGGAAGTATTAGCCATTGCAATTAGACAAGAAGAAGAAATAAAAGGCATCCAAATTGGAAAAGAGGAAGTAAAACTGTCCTTATTTGCAGATGACATGATATTATACATACAAAACCCTAGAGACTCCATCAAAAAACTACTAGACTTAATACATGAATTTGGCAATGTAGCAGGATACAAAATTAACCCCAAGAAATCCGAGGCATTTCTGTACACCAATAGTGAACTTTCAGAAAGAGAGATTATAAAAACAATCCCATTTACCATCACACCAAAAAAATTAAGATACCTAGGAATAAACTTAACTAAAGAGGTAAAAGACCTCTACTCAGAAAACTACAGGACGTTGAAAAAAGAGATAGAGGAAGACATAAAGAGATGGAAGAACATACCATGTTCTTGGATTGGTAGAATCAACATCATTAAAATGTCCATACTACCCAAAGCAATCTATAAATTCAACGCACTTCCCATTAAAATACCAATGGCCTTCTTCAAAGATCTAGAACGAACTGTCCAAAAATTCATCTGGAATAAAAAAAGACCCCGAATAGCTGCAGCGATCCTGAGAAAAAACAAAGTAGGTGGGATCTCAATGCCAGGTATCAAGCTGTATTACAAAGCCACTGTTCTCAAAACTGCCTGGTACTGGCACAAGAACAGACATATAGATCAATGGAATAGAATAGAGAGCCCAGAAATTAGCCCGAACCAATATGCTCAATTAATTTTTGACAAAGGAGGCATGAACATACAATGGAGCCAAGATAGTCTCTTCAATAAATGGTGTTGGGAAAATTGGACAGATATATGCAAGAAAATGAAACTAGACCACCAACTTACACCATACACAAGAATAAACTCAAAATGGATAAAGGACTTAAATGTACGACAGGAAACCATAAAAATTCTAGAAGAATCCAAAGGCAACAAAATCTCAGACATATGCCAAAGCAATTTCTTCACTGATACAGCTCCTAGGGCAAGTTGAAACTAAAGAGAAAATGAACAAATGGGACTACATCAAAATAAAAAGCTTCTGCACAGCAAAAGAAACCATCAACAAAACAACAAGAAAACCCACTTCATGGGAAAACATATTTGCCAACGTCATATCTGATAAGGGCTTAATCTCCAAAATTTATAGGGAACTCATACAACTTAACAAAAAGAAGATAAACAATCCAATCAAAAAATGGGCAAAGGATCTAAATAGACACCTTTCAAAAGAGGACATTCAGAAAGCCAAGAGACATATGAAAACATGCTCAAAGTCACTAATCATCCGAGAGATGCAAATCAAAACAACAATGAGGTACCATCTCACACCTGTCAGAATGGCTATCATCAACAAATCAACAAACGACAAGTGCTGGAGAGGATGTGGAGAAAAAGGAACACTTGTGCACTGCTGGTGGGAATGCCGACTGGTGCAGCCACTATGGAAGACAGTATGGAGTTTCCTCAAAAAATTGGAAATGGAACTCCCATTTGACCCTGTGATCCCACTTCTAGGAATATATCCCAAGAAACCAGAAACACCAATCAGAAAGGATATATGCACCCAGATGTTCATAGCAGCACAATTCACCATAGCTAAGATCTGGAAACAGCCTAAGTGCCCATCAGTAGATGAATGGATTAGAAAACTGTGGTACATCTACACGATGGAATACTATGCTGCTGTAACAAAGAAGGAACTCTTACCATTTGCCACAGCATGGATGGAACTGGAGAGCATTATGCTAAGTGAAACAAGCCAGTCATTGAAGGAGAAATACCACATGATCTCACTCATTCATGGATAATAAAGGCCATTACAAACTTTTGAACAATAATAGATACAGAGGCAGAGCTGCCTCAAACTGATTGTCAAACTGCAGTGGGTAGGCCAGGGAGGGTTGGGGGACAGGAGGGAGGGGAGTAAGAGATCAACCGAAGGACTTGTATGCATCCATATAAGCATAACTAATGGACATAAGACACTGGGGGGTAAGGGAGGGCAGGGGTTTGTCAAGGGCGGGTGGGAAAAAAGGACACTTATGTAATACCCTTTGTAATACTTTTAGCGAAAAATAAAAAAAAGAAAAAAAAAAGAAAAAAAAAGAAAACCAACTGAATGAATTCACAAAGTCCTGGACAGTAATTAATCCAAGAGGAGAGGACTATGGACAGAGCCTATGGAGGACTTCAGAAATACAGTGGTGTTTATATTGGTGTTGGTTGTATGCATATCATTCTACACTGTACATGCATGTCACATACACTCTCTCTATAGGTCATGTTTTCCAGTGGGGAAAAATGCACAAGATAAACACTGTTCTATCAGGCATTGCTTTGGATATTCTGGGAAAGGCACGATTAAAAACGTGCTTTTTTTCTGACTTGCTAGGAATTAACACTATTCATTTGTAAAGGTTGTAAAAATACCCAATAAATTCACAGGAAGCCTCAGTAGACCTTTCTCTGAAAGGCCTGTGAATAACCTCAAAATGGTCCTATTGCCATGCAGTGCCCTGAAGGCTTTCGGCTTCCGAGACTCACAAGTCCCAGAGGCAGTGGCCTGAGTGACAACATTACCTGCATTTAGCAGTAATGGTGTGAGCTTTCATTTTAAGCTGTGCTGTTTCCATCCAGCACAACCCACCTGTCACAGAAATCGGTTCATGATTGCGTGATGGAAATACCATGTGGCGTGACTCTGATAGCTCTCGTGGGCTTATTAAATAATGAACATCCTGCTTTATGTCCATCGTGACTCTGCCTTCCAAAGCCCCGTCCCTCTCTGGAAAGGGCTTCCTGGGAGAGGATTCCAACTCAGACTTATTCCTTTGTATTTCTTCCACTCTTCAAATTCTGAAAATGTATACTAACGGGGCTCTTTTTCTAAAAAGCATGATCTAGACAGAGTTCAGATACAGCACTGCTATGATAGATTTTATGAACTTGTAAGTACTTTATAGATTCAAATGATGTTGAGTTATGCTTTATCCAGTATTGTGGTGAGAGTTCTAAAAGCCATAATTTAAAAAATTTACAAATCAGGATTAGTCTTTCTGTCACATTGAAACATTATCTATAATTATAAAAGGGTAATGCTTCCGTACATCATTCCTGATAAAGCCAGGGCCTGAGGGAAGCCATCCCCAGTCCTGAGTGCCTACAGCAGCTGAAGGGAAGCCAGCCCAGGTCCCAGGTGCTGGAGGGAAGCTGGTGCCAGCAGCAGGGAAAGGCAGGCCTACTCTTGCATGAATTTTCATGCATCGGGCCTCCAGTATCAAATAAAGCTAAACATGCTAGATATGTTTGGTTGATATTAAAAGACATTATTGCTTTCTCTCAGGATTGTTTTAGTGGCTTAATTACAATAAAATAGAATAATTAGAGAGAAATTGTATGCACCCTACAATTCCCAAAGCCTTCTTTCTGCCTGTTAGTCAGATAATGAGTATTAATAGCAATAACTGATCCATTCTGAGTGCCCACACATCTGCACACCTTACATTTTTCTTTTTAATTTTGCTGCAGATGGAAGGTGAACCTCGGCAGGCACTGTTTCTTTGCTTTAAAGAGCACTAATTAGCTTTTGGTGAACCCGATTGCAAATAAAACAAAGCAATTCCATAGTAACAGGGAGGCTTACACATTTCTTTCTCCTTTTTTTTTAGCTTTATGGACTGGAGTGCAGTCTTTTTTTTATTGTTAATCCTCACCCAAGGATATTTTTCCCATTGCTTTTCAGAGTGGAACAGAGGAAAGGAGGGAGGTAGGGAGAGAGACATGGATGTGAGACCATGCTCACACCAGCAGCGACTGAACCTGCAATCCAAGGTACATGCCCTTGACCTGGAGTCGAACCTGTGACCCTTCAGTGCTGGGGCCGATGCTCTAACCACTTAGCGACACCGGCCAGGCAGTAAGTGCAGCCTTTCCAACAAATGTAGCCAAAGCTTTGTGTTTCTGTTTGTTTTTGTGGACATGTGTTCAGTGCTTAAGATCCTTACAAAAGGTGTTTGGTTACACTTTAGACATGGCGGGATTGCCAGGCAGTAAGTGGAAACCATGTAAGCAGGTGGAATACCCATGAAGGCTGAATGTACAATATTTAATTCTTACTAGTGTATGAGGAGTGCATACAATGTGCTGGGGTCTGTGTGGGTTCTGGAAATAGGGTGGAGTTCTGTGCATATCCTAGCCCAGTGGTCAGCAAACTCATTAGTCAACAGAGCCAAATATCAATAGTACAATGACTGAAATTTCTTTTGAGAGCCAAATTTTTTAAACTTAAACTATATAGGTAGGTACATTGTTATTAACCTACCTATATAGTTTAAGTACTGTTGATATTTGGCGCCTCCCCAGCGCTGCATATCCTGCGGCCCACCTGTGCCGCGTCTCCCGTCGCCCGACCGACCGACCAACTGACCGACACCCCCCACTTCTTCTAATGCCACTTCCTCAAAATAGACTTGCCCAGGCAGAAAACTGACTTCTGCGCATGGGCCACGAAGTTTCAATTGCACTGTACGTGCACGCCCGCATGTGGTGTTTTGTGGAAGAGCCACACTCAAGGGGCCAAAGAGCCACATGTGGCTCGGGAGCCACGGTTTGCCAACCACTGGGCCCTAGCCCATCACCTTTGCTATTGTAAAGCTTATAAAAAATTGCAGGAGCTCTTCCAGGAGGTGACAAAGGAACTCCTCTGGTCAGAGAAACCAGAAGAGGCCTCGCTGGAGACGAATAGCTCAGGGATGGGCCGACCAAACACGGGCTAAGGCGGCAGAAGAGACTTTGGAGAAGGGAGTGATGTGCACACACGTGTGCAGAGAAAAAACGTGCTCGGCTCCAGGGGCGGGGAGGACTCTGCTGTGGCTGGAACGCAGGGGGAGGCGTGTGTGGAGGGAGGTTGGCCTGGAGGGGAGACAAGCCAGGCAGGCAAGTCCTTGGAGGCCATAATGTGCCTCTTGGGGGGAAATGCTCATTCTCAG
Organism: Myotis yumanensis; assembly: GCF_028538775.1. Taxonomy (NCBI): domain Eukaryota; kingdom Metazoa; phylum Chordata; class Mammalia; order Chiroptera; family Vespertilionidae; genus Myotis; species Myotis yumanensis. The sequence continues at coordinate 8,037,681 of NW_027223772.1, forward strand.
GGGAACTAACCGAAATTCAAGCCAAAGGAAAATGAAGTATGTGCTGTTGTGTGTCCAGCACACTCAGTTGTGGGAAAAAGAAACGTTGGCAAATACCTTTGTCCATGATAACTTCCACACTAGTCCCACCCACCTTCTCTCCACAGGTGGATCTCAAGGTTCAAACTAATATTTTAAACTAATTAGTTAAACTAATAGTGTTCAAATGTCAGTTTGCTGGGGGGTGTGGCCATCAGTAAGCTTGCCTCGCCTCGCTAAGTCTCCGTTTCCTCGTTTCCTCGTCTGTAAATCTGACACGGACACGTCCCCTTCTGAGAACTGTGACAGCCCAGCCCGTGGTGCACAGCTGGCACGTGGGCAGTTATGCCCTCAACAGTTTCCTCTCAGCCTCCCTCAACTAACTCCTGCTTGTGCCAGAGACAGGAGGTGTGTTGTGTGAGATGAGGGTCACTTTGTATCCAATCAGACAAGGGAAAGGCCCGGAGCCAACAGCCAGCCAGCCCTCCCTACCACCCCAGCCTCTTCTTCAAGCACTGAGAGCATCAGAGGGTTCTCTCTGCTGACGAAGCAAGAATATCGGGTCAGCCACCCCCGATGCTGAGCCCACACTTCCCCTTTGCTGCCAGCAAAGGACAACGCAGGAAGAATACAAGGTAACAACTCAGCCGCCTTTGTTCTGATCTTACAATCGAAGGACCGTATAATTTCTCATTCAGTTAAGGACAACTTTGAGCACAAAGGGAACACTATTAAAAATAAATCCAGGACATGTCTAGCCAGCGTGGCTCAGGGTTGAGCATCAGTCAACCCAGGGACCTGGTGGTCACAGTTCCATTCCTGGTGGGGGCACATGCCTCGGTTGCGGGCTGGATCCCAAGTGGGGAGCGTGCAGGAGGCAGCCAATCGATGATTCTCTCTCATCATTGGTGTTTCTATCTCTTTACCCCTTGCTCTTCCTCCCTCTGAAATCAATAAAAACATATTTAAAAAAATAAGTCCAGGACAACAGAGGAAAACTGTCACTCCAGCTATAATACAAATAACACATATAAAAAGAACTGATAGTGAGATTCGCCTTGTGCCCATCAATTGTGGCCAAGAGAGTGGAGAAGTGGTTATTAAAATGCCAGTGATTTCTTGCTTTCCAGATTTTGCCCCAGGTATCATTAATAATTAGGTAATATAAAAGTCAAAATATACCAGGCAGATGCAAATCTAAGGATAATTTCTACTCTGGTTTTATACTTCCATCAGTCTGACCTAAAATAGTACATTTACCTTTCCTTATGATGGACTCTGGTGTCCAATAAATGTTATGGGTCATTAGGTCCTAACATCAGATGTTAGTGAATATTGTTATGGCTACTGTCCTTTGACACTTTTTTAAAAACAGAAAAATAATTTTCATTTTATGTTCATCTGTAGGACTTTATTTCTTTAAAATGTGGAATTAATTTTATATTGGATTTTTTTTTCAAATATGATATTTAATAGCAATTTCCTCATGCAACAAGTGTTTATTAAGTGCTATGGCAGATGCTGTGTTATATGTGGGGTGAGCAAAAGATTCCGTCCAGACTCTGGGGGAAACTCTGGCTTCCTGGAGCAGGCAGAAAAGTGTCTGCCATCACAGCACATATTGACACTGTGATTGAGAAAGTATGAGAGCTCTGAGCTCTAACCCAGCCTCGTAGTTATCGGCATAATGCGATGTCTGTGTTCTGAATAAGATTTAGTTCTGAAAAATAGAGTGGGTGAAGATTATATTGAGAGCAACAGGAGAAGTATGTGCACACGTATAGAGAGAGCATGAGATTCACAGGATTTCTTACCAGAAAAATGCCATAGGTTTGGAGGATGCAGAGATTAGGGGCTACCCATCCAGCTGGATGAAGAGTGAGGACCCTGAGCCCTGGCCAACTTCTTGCTCAGATACCTTCATATGAGCAGCCTAGAGTTTCAGGGGACAATCGCATTCCTTGCGTAGTGTCTCTGAAACTCTACCATGCAACTGATAGGAAGTATCACGGAAATTGGAAAAAGGTATAATCAAAGCATCAATCAAACACAACTTGTAAAACACCTGGAAAGGAACTGTCTGACTTAATTGACAATGTTCTGCATGAATTAATGAAAACAGAGGTTCTGCCTAGAAGCCTTAATTAATATGTATGATCTGGAAAAGTGTTGCATTCTAAAAAGTTTGTCTATTGTAAAACACCATCGTTAAGGCACAATGGCCCACTTTATGTCTAAATACACAAACATCCATTTGTTCCCCATATACATTACACTCTATAGAATAAACATCATGCTATAATACAGAACATACACTGCAATTACCCTTTTCTTCTGCAAAAATCACATGGGATAAATAGCACTTACTAAGTTCCACAAAGATATTTGGCAAGGGACAGGCCCAAGTAGACCAGTGTCACCTTGACGTCTTCTGAGTTTCAGTTTTCTTATTTATAACATGGGAAATTTTAACTTAATAATATTTGCCTTTCTTCTACTTTCAAAAATCCAAACTATATGGGTTTAAATGAAAAAGAAATAAGATTTATCTATACATATAAATGTATGGGGAAACATTAGAATTTTTATTTCATCCAAAGGTAAATGTCTATATATATATATAAAATAAATAAAATAAATATTAATTGAAACTCTAAGTAGATATGTGATAAAACTAGTAATTTTGCTTTCAGATTGATATCCTATATAATAAAAGCCTAATATGCAAATCAACCGAACAGCAGAACAACTGCTGGAACGACCACCAGGGGACACTGACCACCAGGGGACAGACGCTCAATGAGGAGCTGCCCCCAGCCCTCAGGCCAGCCAAGGCGAGTAGCAGGCAGACACCCCCCAAGGAGTCCTTAGCACTGACGTGGAGCTCCCGCCACCACTGCTGTGCGCCAGCCATTAGCCCATCTTCTGGCAAAGCACCACTCAGCCAGAAGCCAGGCTCACTGCTCCTTAGCACCACCTCGGAGGCAGGAGAGGCTCCCACCAACACTGCTACACTTGCCACCCATGAGCTTGGCTTCTGACTGAGTGGCACTCCCCTTGTGGGAGCACACTGACCATGAGGGGGAAGCTCCTGCATTGATCATAAGCCCCCTGATGGTCAATACACACCATAGTGACCAGTCATTCCACCTTTCAGTTGATTTGCATATCAGGGTTTTAGTATACAGGATTTCTTAGATTTTAACTAACATTATTTATTGAACACTTGCTGTGTGCCAGACACTACCTTAAATACTAGAAATAAAATAAAAACTAAAATAATCATATTCCTTTTCCTCCTAGAACTTGCATTCTAGAAGGATAAGTAGATGTGAAATGCATAAACATGGGAGTGCACACACTATATGCTATCAAGGAGAAGTAGAGTTCAGAGATTGATGGGTGAGGAAAACTGGAAGGTAGATCATTCAAAGTATGAGCAAACTCCCTGGGGAAAGTAGGGGGGAGTGTAGGAAGGGTCGGAGTGGCTGGGCTGCAGCAGCAGGAGAGGGGAGGGCTGGGCGAGCAGGCGGACAATAGGCAGGGACCACATCACCCAGATCTGGGAGGACACACCAGGAATGTGGTTTTTATCGTCTACACAATGGGACTTCTGTCAAGAGTATTCCGTAAGGGAATTTCATGATGCCTTTTGGCATTAAAAGGAATTGCTTTGGCTCTGGAGCTGAGCAAGGACTGAGGACGCGGTGAAGCACAGTGGACAGAATATTTAGGAACTGCTAAGCTCCCTGCTGGGAGTTCATGCTGACTTGCCAGGAGGTTGGCAGTGAGGATGAGGAAAAAGCTGAAGATCTGACATGCAGAGCAGGATAAAAAGATAAGTATTCACATAAAGTGACCTTCAGCTTGCATGGTCTGATATAATATTTTCTCCCCTCTTATTCTTTTCTATTTTTAATGCCATTCAGATAAGAGTAGAGAAAAATTTTGCATTTTTCCCTGAAAAGAGAAAAGAAAGGATACACACACAAATGCACATCACTTAACCAAAATATGGAAGCAAATAAAATGTTCCTGCTTTTCACTTTAAATCCTTCCATGGAATATAGTTTATCTCTCTCTTCCTTCTCTCTCTCTCTCTCTCAGATAAATAGGCATGTATTACAGCTTCTCATAATTAAAAATCATTAAAATAATGTTTCCATCAATTACAAAACATTTTTGAAAACTAATATTAAAAGCTCTTAGTATTTAGCTTTGCATGAAACCAAAAGTCTTTCCCTTCTTCTTGATTTCTCTACAGCATTTGTAACATTAACACTTTAGTAGGTGCTGTTAGCAAAGTATCTGACATTATTCATTTTTTAAATAGTAACAGCAATATTGGCCAACCACTAATTGTTGTCATGATATAGGCCAGCCATGTTGGGAAAATAGCCAAAGGCCCTTCCCCCAGAAACCTGTCGTGCCGCCTCCAAGCCGGGAAGGCACAACATGGGACATTGTTTCATGTTTCTGGAAAAAGGTTTGGCATTCCATGCATTTCCCACACAACACGTGAAGGAGAAGTATTCTGCTAGATTGTTATTTAAAAATAAGTTTATGAATGAATATGTATAATTCATCTTTCAAGTGTGATTTAACAAACTATAAGTGTACCATATATTTAAAACTAATATGGAAACTAAGCAGTCTGTTCTCCATGGAAAAGAAAATGTCTCCCTCCATATATTTTGCAAGATATCTAAATCTAGGTCTGTAAACACTTCTGACATTTTAATATCTCGAAGTCCATCAATTATGTCTAGACTGTTTTTCTTAAAATAATCATACTATCCTGAGTTATCCTGTGCATAGGTGGTTAATCTTTATATTTTAATTGCAACTTAACCATATATTTTAATCTATTATCTCACATTTAAAGACATTTGATATATTTTATTTAAAGGGAGAACTGGAGTCAGCTAGTTTCTCCATTATAGATCTCCAGTTTTGATTTAACATCTTCCTTCAGAATATTAAAGATAAATCCTGTCACCCTGTTACCTAGGATCCTATGAGATGTTAAGATATTGTATTCAAGCCCCAGCCAGTTTGGTTCAGTGGGTATAGAGTCAGCCTGAGGACCAAAGGGGCCCAGGTTTGATTCTGGTCAAGGGCACGTACCTCGGTTGCAGACTCCTCCCTGGCCCACACCCTGGTCAGGACTCATGCAGGAGGCAATCAATCGATGTGTTTCTCTCACATTGATGTTTCTGTCTTTCCCTCTCTCTCCCACTCTCCCTAGCCATCAATGGAAAAATATCTTCAGGTGAGGATTAACAAAAAATAAAATTGTATTCAAGTACAAAAGACTTACAAAGTGAACACCTGCATGTAATCACTACGAAGATCAAGGCTATTACTAGCAGCCAAAAAGCCCACCTTCTTCATCACCCAAATCATTAACAGCCCTACAGCAGTTACCATTATTTGGGCTTCCATTAACGTAGAATTATATTGTGTATTTTTAAGTATGTCATCAATATCATTGTACAATATGTATTCATTGGCTTTCTTCCTTCAACATTAAGCTTATGAGACTCAGTCATCTTGTTTGTGGCAGTAACTCATTTGTTCTCAATGCTGTATATTATTCCATTGCATGAATCCACCAACTTTTGTATGTCCATTTTACTGTTAAATAATCTTTAGCTATTTCCAGTTAGAGATTATTAACATATATGCTATGACAATTCTTGTACATGTTTTTGGTGCACATGTGTGTGCATTTGTTCCTCTTGGGTGTTTATAGTTAAGAAGTGAAATTGTTGGATCAAATGGTAAGCGCATGTTCACTTTTATTAGATAAACAATTTTCCAAGCAGTTCTATGATTTTACCCCCACCAGCAGTGTATGAGGGCTCCAGTGGTTGTACAACCTCATCAACTCTTAGTATTATCAGTCTTTTATTTTAGCATTCTGTTGCATATATAATAGTATCTCATTTGGACACTGAAGTTTTAACTTCCATTTCCCTGAACAACAATAAGGTTGAGCACATATTGTTTGCTCACTGGCAATCTTTATGGATGTGTGTGAAAGAGTACAATTTGTTAACTGAGCTATCTTTTTCCCCCATTAAGTTGTAGGATATCTTTATGTATTCTGGATACAAGGCCCTTGCAGATATACATTTTACAAATGTCCTTTCCCAATCAATAATTAGTATATTCACTTTCTTAATATAATCCTTATATGAACAACCATTTTTAATTTAGTTTAAATCTGATATTTCAATTTTATCCATTCTCATTAGGGTTTTTAGTATTTTATAAAGAAATTTTTGCCCACTGCAAGGTAATAATCCACCAGAAATAGATTTCCATGTATGCTACAAAGCAGGGACCAAGAGTCAGTTTTTCTTCAAATGGATATTCAACCCAGCACCATTATTGAAAAGCCCGTCTACTTTCCACCAGACTAGGAGTGTCAATTTTTTAAAGTATACAACCTATGCCAAAACTGGTTTGGCTCAGTGGATAGAGCGTCGGCCTGCGGACTCAAGGGTCCCAGGTTCAATTCCGGTCAAGGGCATGTACCTGGGTTGCGGGCACATCCCCAGTAGATGTGCAGGAGGTGGCTGGTCGATGTTTCTTTCTCATTGATGTTTCTAACTCTCTATCTCTCTCCCTTCCTCTCTGTAAAAAATCAACAAAATATTTAAAAAAAATAAATAAAGTATACAACCTGAACATATGCACGACCCCTATCACTGACCAAACCATCACCATAATCAAGGTAATAAACATATCCATCATCTCCAAAAGTTTCCTCCTGCCAAACCTTTTTTTGGTAAAAACACTTGAGATGTACTCTCTTAACAAATTTTTCAGTGCACATACAGTATTGTAAACTACAGGTATTATATCGGACATCAGAACTCTAGAATCTACTTATCTTGCATTACTTATATTTTATACCAGCCGAGGGCAAACTACGGCCCTCGGGCCGGATCCGGCCCGTTTGAAATGAATAAAACTAAAAAAAAAAAAAGACCGTACCCTTTTATGTAATGATGTTTACTTTGAATTTATATTAGTTCACATAAACACTCCATCCATGCTTTTGTTCCGGCCCTCCGGTCCAGTTTAAGAACCCATTGTGGCCCTCGAGTCAAAAAGTTTGCCCACCCCTGCTTTATACCCATTGAACAATAACTCCATATTTCCTTCTCCCCCTAGCCCTTTGACACCACCATTCACTCTCTGCTTCTATGAGTTCAACTATTTCAGATACTTGTTATAAGTGGAATCATACTATATTTATCTTTCTGCTATCGGCTTATTTCACTTAACATAATGTCCTCCAGGTTCATCAATGTTATCACATATGGCAAAAGTTCCCTCTCATTTAAGGCTCAATAGTATCCCATGTATGCACCACATTTTCTTTACCTGTCATTGGACATTTAGGTTGTTTCCACTTATTAGCTATTGTGAATAACATTACAATGAACATCGTGAGGATGAATATCTCTTTGAGATCCTAATTTTAACTTTTAGGGAATATATATAATTTGAAGGATTGCTATACATGTGGTAATTCTTTTTTAACTTTTTGGGAAAATGCATACTATTTTTCCAGAGTGTCTATACCATTATACTTTCCCATCAATGGTGCACAGGGTTCCAATTTCTCTACATCCTCATTAACACACAATTTACATTGTATATAGCTCTCCATCCTTTTAACCTTTACTGTTCGCTTATCTTTAAGTTGGGTGTCGTATAAGCAAAATTATAGATATGTGTGTGTTTTTTGTCCACTGATAAGCTATGTCTTTTAATTGGAATATTTAGTCTTTTGACATTGCCATATCAATATATTTGGATTTAAATCTAGCATGTTATAGTTATTTTATAGGTTCTTTGTTTCTTTTTACTCTTTTATTGTTTTCTTCAGAAATAATCATAATTTTTATACTAGAGGCCCGATGCATGAAATTCATGCAAGGGGCTCAGCCCTCACAGCCCGGGCTGCCTCGGCCCTTGCAGCCCCAACTTCATCAAGAAGGTCGTCCGGAAGGTCATCCAGATGGTCGTTCCGCCATCTGGTCTAATTAGCATATTAGCCCTGACTGGTTTGGCTCAGTGGATAGAGCGTTGGCCTACGGACTCAACAGTCCCAGGTTCGATTCCGGTCAAGGGCATGTACCTTGGTTGCAGGCACATACCCAGTAGGGAGTGTGCAGGAGGCAGCTGATCGATGTTTCTGTCTCATTGATGTTTCTAACTCTCTCTTCCTCTCCAGTCCCCTCTGTAAAAAATCAATAAAATATATTTTTTAAAAAAGATAATTAGCATATTAGCTCTTTATTATATAGGATTCTAGTTTTCTCCTTGATTAGCTTGCTTATTTATTATTCTTTTAATGATATCTTTCGGATTAAAATGTGCTTCCTTGACTTATGTTCTGGTTTTCAACTTTACCTACTTGGGTTTTTTTCTGTAATTAGTCGAAAACAAATCAGAAGTATGTGGGTTCATCATATTTCTATTCCCAGAAGCCTCATATTGATTCTGATTTCAGCTAGAAAGGGTTTTTTTCTCATGCTCTTCATATCCCTTTGGTTGTCAATCACCTCCATATTTTTTCACACACCTCTTCCTCTTATTCTTGCAGTAACAAGATCAGTTCAGTTTCCTGGTGTTTTCCATTTCAATGATCAGAAAGTTGCTTTCCTCCTTGTCTCTCCCACTCACTTCACATCTCTACCCTCTCCTTGGCTTTGAAAAGGGATGGTAAGAAATGCCCTCATAAAAAATGTGTGTACCTCACAATGTTCTTGTGAAGATCAAATATGTGAAAATGCATCAACAGGGATTAAATTTGATACAAAGATAATAAATGTGTTTTTTTACTTATTTTTACCATATCCACTCTATATAACAAAGCACTCACTTGAGACTGTCCTGCTCCCTGCTGTGGCTCAGGCAGGTGCAGGCGTGTTTAACAAGCTGGTGAGACAGACTTGTCGGAAGTGTGTTACAGGGCTGAGGTGCTGCCTGAGGACACTTTTCAGTTCTATCAGTTCCTGGGCTTCAAACATATCTGGGCATGTCTGGCAGATTGAGGGGTCTGTAGGCAGAAACATGAACACTCTTTTCAGGAAAATGCATCCTACATAAGAAGTAGCCTGGCACAAGGAGCTTTACCCAATTCAAAGCTTCGGTTCTTGGTGGGGAGTAAGGATTTTGACCCTCATATGCTGGTAGTGATTCAAACACCCTTCATCCTGACCCTCCAGGGTTCTGTCCCTAGGAAGGCAAAGGTTTTAAGTAAAAACAATTCCTCTCGTGAGGGAACTGCAATTTAAAGACAAAAGAACAAGATGGAAGAGGAGGAGAGGGGGATGAAGAAGAGGAAGCGGTGTTGTTAAATTACCTAGCAATTTAACAAAAACATTCACCTACAGAGAAGGAACAGGCAATATCAGATGTTACATCCAATACTCGAAATCTCCCTTCCCAAGACCTAGCTGTCTCCTATCAGTCTTTCTCATTGTTACAGAGCAATCTTTTTTACTCAAAACTCTAAATGTTTTACTCCCCTGTTCAATATGCACATATGACTCACCATTTCCTGCTGAAATCATTTTCCAATTATTTAGCATAGCATACAATGCCCATCATAATCTGTCCCAGGCAATATTTTAACTCATAAAATCAGTATGATATTGAGAAAGATGGGAAACATGACATAATACTAAGCATAAAAACTATATTTTACCCTATGATATATTAGAATTTGATAAAATATATTTCAACTTACATAGGGCCTAAATACCTTTCTTGGGCTTTATTTGTGTGTGTTTTGTTTTTTGTTTGTGTTTTGGGGTTGTTGAATTCAAAATTGATATTATGCTGACATGGCAAACCACACATTTAGTCACAAATATTGGGACATTCAATTCACAGGAGACTTTGGCAAAATAATACTAGCATGATTGTTGTTCATTTTTCATCCTTGACACAATTTGTTGTGAAAGTGACCTTTACACATTGCAGTTTTTACCAGGAGACGCAAAATTGTTTCCACCTTGTGCAAAGCCCACTGAATCTTATTATGATGATGACATGATAAAGGACTGAGAGTTAAAATGTCCTTTATCTTTGTCACTTTATTTTCCTCCTCAAGTTAATATTTCCATTTTTAGAAAAATGTACTGTTCTTGTTTTGTTTGCTTTTTTAAAATAAGATCTTTGCTGAATCCCATTATTATTATTACTATTTTAGGTATATAAAGTCCTCAAAGTATAATGTTTTCATAATGGGAGAAAAAAATAATTTTCCCTCTACCATACTAGGTTTTTTAGTGTGATCTCTACGCCCCGCCAATAAGAGACAGATTAATAGGTGAAAACAAACAAGTTGAAGGACATGCATGCGTCCTTTATGCAAGGGACATACCCAGGAGACTGAGTAACTCCCTGAGACGGCCTTTATGGGAGGAACAACCTTTCCTCTACCCTCCTATGTTCCTTCAGTGGGAGTGTCAGCCCAGGCCTTCCTCCACTGCTTCCCATTGGCCAGCGCTGCCCTCGGCCTGCAGGTGGCCACGGGGTGGGGCGGGGGGGGGGGGGGGGGGGGGTGACCCTGGACTCGGTGGGCGTGAGTGAGCGCAATGCATGCTGGGTGCGGGCCTTCCGCCCAAGGCCTAGGCCAGCCCCTGAAGCTCGGGTCCACCGACGGTGCCCGATGCCGTGCCCTCCTGACTCCCAGCGGCCCGGGCCCTGGCTGACCTGGCCACAGTGGTCTCTGGCCGGAACCCTGCGGCACTTCCACTCGGAGAGCAAGCCCATCTGCGCTGCTGGCCGCGGGGTCGCCGCCCTGGGCCGCGCCACCCACGAGGACCGACCGGGTCGTGGGTGTCCCACGGCGACAGCGTGACCAGGCCCTCTGTGACCGAGCTAGTCGGGGCCCCCGGCGTTGCCCGCCCGCCTCCGTTGCTCGCGGAGGCCTTAGTGAAGGACGCAGGCGCCGGCTTCAGTGCCGGCGAGCCTGGCGCGGTGCACGAGGCGATGGACCGCCACCTCCTCACGGGCCAGCACGCGGGCTCCACTGTGCCCGCCGCCTCCGTGCAGAACCGAGCTTCCTCCGCGGCGGCCGGAAGTGACGCGTCCCCGCGGAGCCAGCCTTCCTGCCAGTGATGTCACCACCTCCCGAGGCCCCGGTCCCCAGAGGCGGAGGGACTCGGGCCTCCAGGCCGGGCCTCTGACAGCGCTGGAGGCTGACTTCCCCGACCAGGCCTGTGGGACTTGGGGGGGAGGGGGGGCCTCCAGGCGGCAGCCTGAGGGGTGTCGGGTCTTGGCTGCGGCCAAGGGTGTTGCACTGTGCCCGGTGGGGCTCGGGGTCCATGTGGAGCATCCACAGGGAGTTGGTACCCAGAGAATCAGCTGGGCAGTGATGGCGAACCTTTTGAGCTCAGCGTGTCAGCATTTTGAAAAACCCTAACTTAACTCTGGTGCCGTGTCACATATAGAAACTTTCTGATATTTGCAACCATAGTAAAACAAAGACTTATATTTTTGACATTTATTTTATATATTTAAATGCCATTTAACAAAGAAAAAATCAACCAAGAAATGAGTTCGCGTGTCCCAGGTTCGCCATCACTGCTGGGGCTTTCCAGGGTGGAGTCGCGCCCCTCTGGTCTTCCTGGACCAGCGCTGGGTGGGTGTCGCCCTCGGCCTGTCCCTGGCACCCAGGGCGGGGAGTGGAGGCCGGCCCTCCTGGGAGCCAGGGTGACCACGCCGCCCCGCAGTGACAGGCAGGGGTCCCGGAGTCGGAGCCTGTGTGGTGAGGGCCGGGCCCAGGCCCGTCTGCTGCCCCCCAGCCCCCCTGGGTGGGGGGGGGGATTCAGTGGGGGGGGGGGGGGGGCGGGGGGGCGCTGGCGGGAGCTTGGTCAGCACTTTGACTTGGGTCCCAGGTGAAGGGGCATCAATCTTGTGGTCGCAGCTCCAGGCCCCCAAACTTGCCCCGACGTTAACCTTTGCCTCGTTCATGGGTTCAGGATGGCAGTGACCCCACGTCAGGCCCGGGGGACCTCAGGGCAGACGGCAGTGGCACCGCATCCCTGACATGGAAACACTGTTGACCTTTGACCTTCAAACACAGCCCAGGGGCTGCTGAGACAGCGCTGCACAGGCCCCTCCTGCGGCTGCTCCGAGGGTGTCAGGGTGGACGTAGCAAACAGGAGCTCCCTTGGAAGGAGGCCCTGCACAGGCCTCTGCGGGGGACGCCGGGCGGCTGTCCGATGGCTCCCTCCCATCACAGCCCGGCCACCCTCAGGCTTCCCCGGGTGCCTGGCTGGGCTGTGGCCGGTGGTTGGGGTCCCCTCTGGAGCTGCGTCTGCTGCTTCCAGCCCCTGGGAACCTGCAAGCCAGTCCCCAGGCCCGGCGCTTCCTCCCGGCCCCGAACCAGCTCGCACTCCGCACTCCTGTGGGCATTTCCCGGAAGGCCACTCGGCCTGGTGTCAGCCCCAGTCCCAGGTGCCACCACATGGTGACGGGTGTCTGCACAAACCCTGACAGACCCACCTCAAGGGCATTGTCTGTGTTCCCCGTAAAACTGACCGTTCCTGCTGAGGGTTCTGACCGGCCACGTCTACTCTGCTCAGGTTGGGGCATCCCCTGGGCCAAGGCTCTGCTCCCTGCAGCTCGGGCCTGAGTGAGGGGTGGGAGGAGGAACCAGAAAGCCCTGGGAGGGGGTGGGGGGCAGGTTTGGAGCCTGGCTTCCCCTGCCCTTGCCTCTGGGGTTCCCCACTCGCCCAGGACATCTGCAGCAGTTCTCAGGAATGAATGGACACAGACTGGCCCCATGCATGGCATCTTGTTAAAGGGCAGCGTGATCGCCATGTGGTGGGACATTTGCCGTGAAAGAATGAAGTCCTGCCCAGCCAGCGTGGCTCAGTGGGTTCAGTTCCCGGTGGGGGCACATGCCTGGGTGGTGGGCTCAATCTTGTATGGGGCGTGCAGGAGGCAGCCGATCAATGATTCTGTCATTGGTGATGTTTCAGTCTCTTCCTCTCCCTTCTTCTCTGAAATCAATAAAAATGTCTTTTAAAAAAATCAAATAAGATAAAAAAAAATAAAAAGACAGTAGTAGTAAGAATATGGCTATGCGTAAGAATATGCCTCAGCCTTCTTCATTGATAAGTTTCTAGAGATTTGATCATCCTACTCTTCTTGGTACTGAGAGGAAGACACCCTTACCAATAGAGATCTCCCTTATAAATGCAAGTGTCTTTTACTAAAAGTTAACTTCTGTTTTCATTTCTTAAAAAATAATCTGCCTATAAGAACCCTTATGTCAAAGAGACACATTTTGGGGTGGCAAATTCTGTTCCTCTTCAATAATTTTCAAATGTGACTATGAAGTTTATTTTATGTTATTAATACTATAGAAAATAATGTGTTTTTTTCCACCAAAGATGTTACTTTTTATAAAAAGTGTTTATCACCCTGGTCTGTGTGGTTCCGTTGGTTGGGTTCAGTCATTCTGGGCACTGAAAGGTTGTTGATTCAATTCCTGGTCAGAGCTCAGGCCTGGTTTGTGGGCTCTATTCCTGATAGGGGGCATGTAGGAGGCAACCAATTGATATTTAATTCTCACATCGATGTTTCTCTCTCTCCTTCTCCCTTCCCCTCTCTCTAAAAATCATGTTTTTTTAAAAAAGTGTTTATCATATTGACTAACACTCATTTTTAATCCTTTTCATGTATCTACAAGCTTTTACTTGTTAGGTATTTTTCCCATTACATTAAGCTTAATTTCATAAGAAAAAGGTTTCTTCAACATTCCAAGAATGTTTGCTTATAAATATAATGCTTCTGCATAAACTAAAGGTTATCTATAAATAAATCTAAGAACAAATTTCAAGGCCCATCTCTAAGTGATATGTTGGTCATGATTTTTCTGTCTGTTTGAAAGAGAGAGAATCATAATGGAAATTAAGCCAGCAGAATGGTGAGAATGGAAGAAGGGACCACAGGGCTAGGCAACTCCAGGATCCCCAGAAAGGTACCTGAAAGCCTCCCATTTCCCTTAGGGAGCTCCTAGTGACCACTGCTAAGGACCCATCACCTCCCATTTTCTAACTCTTCAGACAGCTCCCACCCCCCAGACCCTTCCTTTTGCAAAAATTCCACCTTCTCCAGCCTGATCCTTATCACTTCTCTACCTTGAACTTCTCTCTCCTCCCATCTAAAGAGTAATGGGATAATCTTCCTGCATCCTCCTCCCTGCAAACGTTCCTCCTGTGATACATGGGCATGCCTAGCTGAGAACTCTGTCACAGATAAAACAGTTATTTAGCCACGTAGTTACTGAGTGACAAAGTAATTACTTAAGCACATAGTTATTGAGTGTGATGTGATGACATCGAGCTGCAGCCTGAGGATAAAACAGAAAGAAAACCACAGGTGTTCAACAGTTCAGTGGGGCAGAGAAACATTAATTAAATTACAAGAAACAAGGTAAAAGCAGGGCTTGCTAATTGTCCTCCAATATAATTTCTTTTGTCTTCCATGATAAACGAGTTTGTGTCTGAGCAGAATAAACACTATATTTTCCAGACTCACATTGTTTCACTGTAAAGGAACATCTGTCCTCCTCTTCTTTCCCCTTCCTGAGGGCCAGCGTGTGGATGTGATGTGATGCTGGGGGGGTGTGGGGGGGGCATAGGAGGGTTCTGTGCCTGGGATGCTTGAGTAACTGTTGCAGCCAAAGGTAAACTGAGCATGACTAGGGGTGCCATCGCAACCTCCTAATCTGCCCTGCTCTGTGCATGACAGGGGGCGGTACCCCAACTCCCCAATCAGCCCTGCTCTGAGCCCGACCAGGGGCTGCACCTAGGGATTGGGCCAGCCCTCTGCCACCCAGGAGCAGGCCTAAGCCAGCAGGTCGTTATCTCCCGAGGGGTCCCAGACTGCAAGAGGGCAGAGGCCGGGCTGAGGGACCCCCCATTCCCCCCCGAGTGCACAAATTTTTGTGCACCGGGCCTCTAGTATATACATATACATATATATTCATATGTAATTAGTATGCATTTTCAGGCTGTACTAAATACCATGAAACATGGAAATGAGGACTAAGGAAGGTGTCCTCCATTCAGTTATTTAAAAATAAAAACTAGCAACTGCCTATGAAGTGCCAGGTGCTGTCCTAGGTGATAGACATGCACAATGAACAAAACAAAGTTCCTGTCTTCACAGAGCTTACATTTTAGTGCATAAGAAGGCAATCAATTCATCAATGGATACAAATATAATAACTAGAGATAATGCTGCAAAGAAAAACCAAATCATAAGAGGAGAAAGAGCAAGACAGGCTGTAATTTGCAATAGGGAGGTCAAGGAAGACCTCTCAGAGGTGGTGTGCCCTTGGGCAGCACCTGGATGCAGTGAGAAGGAGCGTGGTGACCACTGGGAAAATGGTGTCCAGGAAGAGGGAAGAGGGAAAAGGGAAGAGGCGGTGCACAGACTGCTATAGGCAGGGAGGTTGAAAGGTGAGAGGAACAACAAAAGGGCCAGTGTGACCACTTGCAATAATGCAGCAAATTCAACTGCACTGAGCACATTATGTTTTGTTGGTACCACTCCTTGGCACCAAAGTTTTGTTACCTTGAAAATGGTTGCTTAGAGAAACAGAAGAATACCGTATAGAAGAATATTTTATATTGAGTTTAAATAAATTAAAAATTTTAAATGATGATAGATTGCATGGCATGTTGCCAGTGTTATTACACTCTACACATAACATTGAGCCATAGGTTAAATGAAGTGTGTCACTCAACATGAAAGCACCTTGAGCATCTACCTTGTGTGTTTCCTTCCTCCAGATCTTTCCAAGTTTTAGTGCTTTAGTCATGAAAACAAGAAGCACTTTCCTTTCAAATGCTGTAGAGGATAAGTCAATATTTAGCAGAAAACACAGGATTCATAATGCAGTTTCAAGGGTTCTCACACACTCAGTTTCTTGGGACAAGAGGTTCCAGCCAAAGCAGTGGTGAAGCCAGAGTCCGTATTACTCCAGGGGTCGTAGGAGTGGGATACACTTGAGCTTTCTCCTCTTTCTGGCCACCCTGCTCTCTCACTTCCCCTCTATTCCCACTTCCAGTAAACTGCAATAAATTAAAGAATTTCCAGATAACAAAAAAAAGAGCTTTAGCAGAAATATTTGGCTTCATTTGACATTCACAAAATTAAAAATAGTGCATGGATTTTTTAAAATTAGATTTCTAACATAATTTTTACCAAATGTGTTTACAAGTGTTCTCTGTAAGATGTTTCTTCAACTGTTCTGTCTAGAGCAAAAACTGAGGATATAGTAACTGTATGCAATATTGCTGCCAGCACTTCAAACCCTTCCTCTCTCAGAAAGCACCAGAGCATCCCTGAACATTGTATGGAAGACTCTTACAAAATATATGGGTAATTCAAACCACAGCTCACATTATACCATGGCAGTGCTTCTGTAAGAAACATAATTATGATAAACTAGAGGCCCGGTGCATGAATTCATGCATTTGTGGGGTCTGACCAGCTGGCCCCCAATCAGGGGCATGGCCAGCTGGGGGGAGGGGCGACAGGAGGTTGGAGGGGACCTATCGGGGCCCCCATCGGGCCGTTTGGCCGCCACAATGTGCATCATAGCAACTGGTCATTCAGGTCATTGCAGTCATTCCGTTGTTCTGGTTGCTTGGCTTATATACAGTATCCTATATAATAAAGAGGTAATATGCAAATTGACCATCACTCCAACACACAAGATGGCTGCTCCCATGTGGTCAAAGATGACCTGCAGGGGAGGGCAGTTGTGGGTGATCAGGCCTGCAGTGGAGGGCAATTGGGGGGAACCAGGCCTGCAGGGGAGGGCAGTTGGGGGCAACCAGGCTGGCAGAGGAGGGCAGTTGGGGGGGGGGGGGGGACCCAGGCCTGCAGGGGAGGGCAGTTGGGGGCAACCAGACCAGCAGGGGAGGGAAGTTAGGGGTGACTGGGCCAGCAGGGGAGCAGTTAGGCATCGATCAGGCTGGCAGGGGAGTGGTTAGGGGGTGATCAGCCTGGCAGGCAGAAGTGGTTAGGGGCAATCAGGCAGGCAGGCAGGTGAGCAGTTGGAAGCCAGCAGTCCTGGATTGTGAGAGGGGTCCCAGATTGGAGAGGGTGCAGACTGGGCTGAGGGACACCCCCCCCCCATGCATGAATTTTGTGCACTGGGCCTCTAGTATATAGATAATAAAGAAAAGGTGCTTAGTCTTTAAACAATAGGAAAATTTTTAGAAATAAAAGTTGCAAAAATTAATATTGTTTCATCTTAAAAAACTGACACAAATGGAGCCATTTTAAAATAGAACTAGGGCAACCAATCCAGAGGAACTCCTGGCAAGAAGTCTTCGTCCTTGAACCTTTGGAATGTTTGAAGTGGGAAAAATAACTTTGGACTGGGCCAAACCAGCGTTAGATTTCAAACAACTGCTTGCAAAGCTAACCGGAAAGCAGATACTCTGTAAACTAAAGACATACTTTAGAATTAGCACCACCATATATAGCTAAACAATAACAGCATATTTGCATCTAAAGAAATTCCTTTCTTATATTTATATCATTATTTTTTCCCCTTTCTCATAAAGGCTCCTTATCTTCACCTCATAATTAGAGCAATACTGGGGTTTCTGCCTGAATCAATCTTCCTGAATTGATATTCTTTATGATTTCAAATTAAAAAGCCTTGTGCCTTTCATTTTGCCTTATTATTTCTAAGGTTAATAATGGATTAAAACATATCGGTGAACTAATTGGCCTTGGGGATTTATTTTTCAATAAACCGGCAATATTCCCAGTTCATTCTGGCAGCTGGCTCAGTTCCTTTCAACTTCTCACTAAAATACTCAAAGACAGAAAAAATACCAATATCCCAAACCACAAAGAAAAATATAACTATCAGCCAGTCCAACACTATAATCTTGGAGGGATTCACAACAATTGCAAGGCTGATAGGACTAGGTTTAGAAAAGCAATTCAGATTTCAGCAAATGACATACACTGGTTTCAATTTATGGGGAAATAAAAGGACTACCTAAAAATACAGGCAGCAAAATATTTGTCCTTCCCAACTACCTATGCTTCTCACCAGGAAACTAGAAACTGTGTCAATCAGAAAATCATACAACTGTTCTGTACCTTTCAGGTGCCAAAGGGATGGAAAGCCACCCATGCCTTGCCCCTATATGTCTACATTCAGGATAAGATTACAAATCCCAGGTAACAGTCAGACCACGGAATCAGTAAGGACTCTGTGGACTGGTAAAAACTCAGAGAATTTTGATAATTATACCCATGTGTATAGCACTTTAATCACCACCTCTAATAAAGATCAGAAAGGAAGAAGTAGTGTCTTTATTCACAAATTACATTGCCAGGTGTAATTTACACATTCTACCAAAAAAAAGCACGTACCAATAAGTGAATTTTCCAATGTAACTGAACAAAAAATGAACACACAAAGCAATTGTATTTCTATAGAATACTAATTGTTTAAAATGACATTTTATTTATAATAGCAGCTCCAAAACATAAATTTTAACAAAATGTGCAAGAACTCAATGCTGAAAACTATATACTATTAAGGAAAATTTGAAATTTAATAAATGCAAAGTTATATCATGTTAATGGATGAAAAGACTCAATATTGCTAAGATATCAATTCTCCCTAAATCAGATCTACAGATTTAATGCAACCCTGATCAAAACACAATAGGACTTTTTATCAATACCATCAACCCAATGATAAATTTATATGGAAATAGAAAGTACCTGGAATAGCCAGTCACATGAGGAAAAAAGTTAAATATTACTAAAAATTTTGTGTTTCTCATGCAGCACTATTGTGGAAACAGGTAACTCTATGAAATTCATAAGGAAAAGGGGTGTGGCCAAATACGTAAAATTGCTTTTAGGGCAGAATGAAATATGGCAAGCAAAGGTCAAAGGAGAATAAAAAGAATGAAGAATAGTAAGAAAACCATTATAGGAACATGAAAAATAGCATAGCATGTTCTATACAGGCAAAAAATTGTTTAAAAAATTACTTATAGTCCTGACCAGGTAGCTCAGTAGGTTAAAGCATTCTTCTGATACACCAAGGTTGGGGTTCAATTCCCGGTCAGGGCACATAAAAGAATCAACCAATGAATGCATAAATAAGTGGAGAAAAAAAAAAATCAATGTTTCCCTCTCTCTCTCTCTCTCTCCCTTCTTTTCCTCCCTCCTCTCTCTAAAATCAATAAATAAAAATTTAAAAAATCAATATATAAAAATAAAATATTACCTATAATAACTTGAAAGACAATAAATATACTTAATTCATGACATTGAGCAAGCAGGTGTGCAGGTGAAATGCTAAACGCGTTTGCTGGTTTATTCTAGCCACATGCGGTAGGGTGCTGCAAGAGAGAATAAAGCTCAGATAAAACTGGCCTGCATTTTGAGAAACTGTGAAAGCTCATAAATTTTGGCACTGCTGCATTGAAAAGTAAAACTGACATCTACAGTCTCTATATCTCTGTATACCTATGATCTCTGACCTATATATTCTTTGTTTCTTTCTCATAACCTTCCTTTATTTTATGTACATAACACTGACCATAGATACATTTGACTTAGATTCCCACAGGTTAGCCCTAATTTGAGCCATTAAAAATGTGGTGATAAATTATTGAAAGAACAAAAGATGTCCAGAAGTTAATATGCAAAGTTCCAGTTTTTGTTAAAAATCTTATAGAAGACATTACCAGATGACATACATCATAGTATTTCTTTTTTAAAATTTTAATTTTCAACTACAGTTGACATTCAATATTATATCAGTTTCTGGTGTACAGCATAGTGTTAGACTTTTATATAAGTAACAAAGTGATCCCCCCCCAATAATTCTAGGACCCAACATATAGTTATTGTAATGTTTTTTACTATATTTCCTATGCTTTACATCCCATGACATGTTGTAACTGTCAATTGTACTTCCTAATCCCTTCACATTTTTTACCCCGCCTTCCACCCCACTCCAGTCTGGCCACTATCAGTTTGTTCTCTGTGTCTATTCATCTTAGTATTTCAATGGTGACCTCTGAATGACTGGTGGTAAATGGAGGCATTTATTTTTATTTTTTTGCTTACTGCATTTTCATGCTCTTAAATATAAATATGCGTTTGTTCAGTAGGCAGCAAAACAACAATGAAAAAGAAAGTCAGGTTTTTAGGGTTTTTTAAATATGTTTTTATTGATTTAGAGAGAGAGGGAAGGATAAGGGGAGAGAAAAAAATCAATCAGTTGCCTCTCATAGCACCCCAACTGGGGAACGAACCTCCAACTTGGGCGTGCGCCCTAATAGGGAATTGAACCAAGGACCTTTAGGTGCATGGGACGATGCTCAACCGAGCACCACTTGCCAGATCAAGAACGTCAGATTTTCATTGAAAAAAGAAGAAATTTTGAAGAATTAAAATCTTAAATAATGCCACTGTTTTTCCTGTCGCCCAGCTATACATTGTGAAAAGTGATTTTCTATGCAAAAAGAAAAACAAAACAGGAAAAAAGGAAAACAATGATGAAAGCACTACCTGGCATGTATTAATTAGACTATAATTGCAGATTGCCAACAGGGACTATTAAATATACAAATTGTTTCTCACTAAAGTCACTACTGTGTTTTCTAAGATAACACCTGAATAATAAATTTCCAAGATGAAGATGGCCAGTTAACGTTCAACCACATTTATTTTCATATTTGAATCAGCCAAATTGCCCACAGCATATTGTTCTGGGACTATAATCAACATGGAGCAATTGTTACTATGTTAGATTGAATCCCTGCTGCATAGAATCATTCTTAAAAATAAACAAGAACATCATTCTCTATCTTAAGTCTACTGTCAATGTTTCCAAAATTATTATCCAAAATCATTAGAGTATATTTATCCTCATAGTGATTTTGTAAAAATGTAATTAGAACAAATTCTCACTGCAAAATCTGAAAATTTTATGCTTAAATTCTCAAATCCATGACCACAAGCCGAGCAGCTGATACATATATATATATATTAGAGAGGAAGGAAGAGGGAAATAGAAACATCAATGATGAGCGTGGGCCTGTGGACTGAAGGGTCCCAGGTTCAATTCTGGTCAGGGGCACATGCCAGGAGCCTGCAACCCTGGCGTGTGCCCCTGACCAGAATTGAACCTGGGACCCTTCAGTCCACAGGCCCACGCTCTATCCACTGAGCCAAATCGGCTAGGGCAGCAGCTGATACCTTTTGACTGAGTAAAATATCAGAATCAGCCCGAGCACCAAATACCATGAAGATGATGGCACTATTGCCTGCTAAAATGGGCGGGCCGTGTGGGGAGAGAAAGAAAGCAAAGAAAAAGTAAAATGCCAGCTATCTATCACATTACAGGCTCGGGCTTCCTTAGTATGAAGATTCCATGATCAAACAGTCTGGTTTTAGATTCAGCTAAGAAACTCTCATCTGCTGAGCTCCCACCATGTGCAGTGCATGGAAGTAAGTGCTGCTGGGAAACGGCTGCAGGATGGTGGCTGCCCCGGGGAATGACATTTCATGCTACCTGCACTCCAGTGGTGGGAGCACAGAGGCAGTGCAAGAGCAGAGCCCCCAGGAGGAGGACCATGCTCTACCAGTGCTGTGTTAGGCTCAGCAGGGTAAAGCCACAGCACTGAAGATGAATTAGGGACTCTTACAAACAGCCCTTAGATTTGGATTCTGCTAACACAGAGAATTTTGTTAGAAAATGTTTCCTAAATAGTCAAAGCTTATGGCCTTGATTTCCTAAATTTTCAACAACTGTGACTTCAGTTTTCACCACTTCACTCTGTAAATGTGGCAAGACAAGTTGTTAAGGTTTTCAGTATTCTTTACATTTGGAGGCAGCAAGCAGTAAATCCTAAGGCAAGTCCTTTAAGATCTTTGAGTTTTAGTTTGCTGACCATTAAAATGTGAATGATGGAAAAAAAATCTTAATTTAACAAGTTTTAGAAAGAATCAAGCTAGAACCAAAAATCACATTACAAAATGCATTTTAAATTTCATTTTCTTTTTTATGAATAATATTTCCAATAACTGCCTAATTGCCATGTAATGAGGAATTACGTTGTTCTATGTCTATATCTCCACGAAAACTGAGGCTCACACACCCAAAAAGACATTTTCTACTGACAATATTAGAAGATAGACAATTTATTTCTATGTTTACATGTGTTTAAGTGAAGTGTATTAAACAGATATAATTTTATAATTACATCTTTTTTTTTTTTTTACAATGGCAAGCTAGTGGAAAGACCTTTTCATGCAGAGAAATAATTTTCTAATTCAAAGTTTTTCTGGTCTCAATATCAGTTGGGCTATTTATCTGTGTTGAACTCACAACTTCAGTTTGTTTCACTAGAATTTTATATTTTACTAGAGGCCCGGTGCACAAAAATTTGTGCACTTGGGGGTGAAGGGGGGGGTCCCTCAGCCAAGCCTGTGCCCTCTCGCAGTCTGGGACCCCTCGGGGGATGTCCACTTGCCAGCGGGGAGCAGGCCTAAGCTGCAGTTGGACATCTGTAGCGCTGCTAAGGAGGTGGGAGAGGCTCCCACCACCACCGCTGTGCCGGCAGCCTTCAGCCTGGCTTGTTGCTCAGTAGAGCTCCCCCTGTGGGAGTGCACTGACCACCAGAGGGCAGCTCCTGCATTGAGTATTTGCCTCCTGGTGGTCAGTGTGTGTCATAGTGACCAGTCATTCCCAGTCGTTCTGCTGTTAGGTTCAATTTGCATATTACCCTTTTATTATATAGGAAGATTACTGTAGTCTTGTGTTGTCTGATGGCATGCCTGACTGTATGAAACATTAGTGTGAATTGAATTTAATTAATCAATTTACGCTTTAAGTGATCTAGATTGCCTCATAATTTACTTCATAAACTTATTTTTTAATTCATCTATGTGCAAGCTCAAACATTGATATGCTGGTTTTCTTAAAGGGGATGTATTGGGGCACAAAGGTGAAACTGATAAGAGCACATCAGTGTTTGGTACTCTTTGGACAATATATTCCTTTTACAATTAAAGTTACATGCATACGGAAAAACATTGTTATGTTATCTATTTAGGGGGAAATAATTTACCATTTTAATCAGAAATGTCAATGGCATAGGATTTTATAGTGGTTAGTGAAATTTCAAATTCAAGTATTTTTTGTTATGAATATCTGTGTACTACTCAACTCTGTTTTTGTGCAAGGAAAGTAGGATTTATTTTTGCAGATGACATCATAGAAAACTAACTGCTTTCAGAGAACAGGTGATCCACTAAGCTGTGAATTAGTGAAAATTCACAAGTAAGCATTTTCCAAGTCATGTGGGCTCTTATAGTCCTTGCTTTGTTGATATTCTTCATTACCTTTATTATCAATTTTCATGTGATAGTTAAGGCAGCAAGTAAAAATAGACTATTCAGAATAAAGCGGAAAATGATCTTTCAAATAAATTAAAGGCTCAGTCTATGAGATTCTTAGATTATGAAATAGAGGGTTAAATGAATGGCATATTGTATTTAGACAATGCCTCCTGTTTTCAAATCATCTTTTTATTTAATCTTTGATTAAAAGATCACAAGATCTCTATACATGCATGGGACTATTCATATGAAACTATCTTCCTATAAGGAAACCTCATTAAATTATAACTTCTAAATATAATGCTGAGGGGGTTATACTAGCTTCCAATTCAGTTGGAGAATTGCTAGTTTAAAATACAATTAATGAAACATAAACTATAATACTGGATATGATAATGCCAATGCTTTGAGTAATTAAAAGACTATTTCCAAGCGGATACTGAAGAATGTCTATGCTGCAACAAGACTGAACAGGGGAGAAGTACTCTGGCTGATGGACTATTCTAGTTCATTATAATTATGTGAATTGTAACTTATCCTATCTAATAAAAGACAAAAAGGGTAATTAACCGTACCTTTGCTATGCTTCCCATTGGCTAATCAGGGTGATATGCAAATTAACTGCCAAGAAAGATGGCAGTTAACAACCAACAAAGATGGCAGTTAATTTGCATATGTAGGCGCCAAGTGACGGAGCAAAGCCGGCTGGCCCCGGGCAGGAGCAGCAAGCGAAGGCCGGCGTGGCAAGCGAAGAGCAAAGAGGGAAGCCCGCTGCGCTGGCCTCCACCATGCCCCCGGGGCCCGGGCCCCTCCCAGCAAAGAGTGAAAGCCTGGCTTCCAGGCACCGGAGGAAAACTGGTGCCAGTAGCCAGGGGAAGGGGCCCCCGAGGGGCCCCAGACTGCAAGAAGGCACAGGCCAGGTTGAGGGACCCACCTGAGTGCACAAATTTTTGTGCACCGGGCCTCTAGTAGCATATAAAGTGATATAAAACCATCCTGCTGTATTTATTTTGTGCCTCTACTGATCAAATACTATCACCTGATAGAAGTAATTGTTTTTAATGCAAAGAATATATATAGATCAACAAATACAGGTCTTTTAGGCTGCCATTTCTCCAAATAGCAATTATTCTACTTATATTCTGTTTTATAAAGGGGCCTATTATTCATTTGTTAACATAGATCAGTTACCCCCTCCAAGAGAAAATGTCATCCTGGTGAGCTAATGTTAAATTAATTAAATTAATAAAGTTAAATTAATGAAAAATTAAACCTAATATTGTTGGAACCTTGATGAATACTCACTCTTCCTCTGCTGCATTCCCTGGACCCTGTGCAAAAAGAGTGGAATGTCTTATAAATTAAAATAGTTTTCTATATATAAATTATATAAAGGTTTAAATAATTAGCAAGGAAACTTCAGACATTTAAATTTAGTTTTTCTTATTCACTCTAATTTTTTTCTTTTTTTATTTTGAGGAAAATATAAATGTTTTGAAAATAACTTAGGACATAATGTTTAACACAAGACTACATTTATTTTTTAAAGATACTGTTACAATTAGAGACTATTTAATATTCCTTTATTATTTTTGTCTCTTTATTCAAGTAAAATATAAAACTATTTCCAGAATTTTTTCATATCTTTCTCCCTGAAAGAGTGGACAACTTAGTGAATACCAATTCATCCTGAGATCAAAGTAAAATGTTATCCTTTAAAATCATGTTAACAGACAACTTTTGCTATGCTTGAGTGAAACTGGCAAATATTGTGTAATCAATTTTTCCTTGTATTTCCATGAGTGGCTTTACAGCACCCAGGGCATATTTCTCAAATTTCTTTTAGTTACAAGTAAAATAAACCTAAATTCAGTTCACTGAGGCAAAAATAAAAGAATATATTGACTCATAACCAATAGGGAGGGAAAGTAAAAATTTAGCTCTCAAAAACAATTGATACATGAAACAACAAAAAACAGACATGAAAACAATCAGGTCTCTCTCTCTCTCTCTCTCTCACCCCCCCCCCCCCCCCACACACACACACACACACACATTTTTTTTCTCTCTACCTAATGACTTTTTTTTTCAGACTCACTTTTCAACACAACTACAGTGACATATGGTTCAATTCTGTCCATCCGTAAGTGAAGGAGTTTTCACTTCCAGCTCCATCTTGAAAAAAAAATGATAGATAGACTTTGATGGTCCCGGCTGAAGTCATTTACTCCTCCATCATTGGACCACTTACTGTAACTGAGGAGTGTTATTTTTGGTTCAACTTAACTAGGTGCCTGTATCTTGAAAAAGTCTAGAAAAGCATAAATCTAGATGTTCTTATAAAAGACCAATGTTGGGGTGAGGAAGTGTTTCTCCAACAGAAATGAAATATAGCAGAAAAATGGCAAGCAACTATTTATGTCAACTACGGGGGTGCATGAGAGAGGCAGTAAGAAAACATTTGTCCATGAACAAGTGGGTATGAAGGAATGATGACTATCACTGTCTTACTGTTATATTTTTAGTCTTGTTAACTTAATGAGGAAACTCAGTAACATCTTCCTTTCAAAAACATTTTTGGTGATAGTTATTATCTGTACTGGGGATAGCAGCAAACAAAGAAAACATCAGTAAGATTATCTTAATTTGGGCGATTCCCATTTATCATCTAAGGATTGCTAAGCTTTACAACCAATGCCACAGATATACAAAAAAATATTAAACAATATTATGAATAAGTATATGCCAACAAATCAGACAACTTAGAAGAAAAATGGATGAATTTCTAGAAATATGCAACCTTAAAGACTGTATCTGGGAGAAATAAAGAATCTGTTTAGACTGATTACTAACAATGAAACTGATCAGTAATTAAAAACAAACAAACAAACAAAAAACTCCCAACAAACAAAAATCCAGAATCAGATGGCTTCGTGTAAGTAACTACCAAATAGTTAAAGAAGAATTAATACCTATGATTCTCAAACTATTCCAAAAATTTGAAGAGGAAGAAACACTACCAAACTCACTCTATAAAACCAGCATTACACTAATACCATAACCAGACAAAGACATTACAAACAAATAAAACCACAGGATAATATCTCTAATGAACATAGACGCAAAAATTATCAGCAAAGTATTGCAAACTAGATATCAACGATACATCAAAAGGATTATATCCCGTAATCAAATGTTATTTATTCCAGGGATGCAAGGATGGTTCAATATCTGCAAATCAATCAATGTGATATATCACATCAATAAAATACAGGATAAAAACCATACAATCATTTCAAAAGATGCAGAAACAGCATTTGACAAAATTCAACATTATTTTATGATAAAACTCTTAAAAGCATGGGTATAGAGGGCACATACCTCAATATGACAAAAACTGTATGGCAAACCCATAGTTAATATCATACTCAATGGTAAAAAGCTGAAAGCTTTTTCACTAAAATCAGGAATAAGACAAGGATGCCCACTCTTACCACTTTAATTCAACACTGTTGAAAGTTGTACCCACAGCAATCAGACAATAAAAATAAATATATGGGGGGGGAGGGAAGAAGACATATGGACTACTATTTGTAATACTTTAAACAATAAAAATAAAATTAAAAAATAAATAAATAAAAGGCATCAAATTGAAAAGGGAGTGGTAAACCTGTCACTATTTGCAGTTAACATAATACTGTATATAAAAAACCCTCAAGAATTCACCAAAAAAAAAAAAAAAAATGATTAGAACTAGCAAGTGAATTCACTAAAACTGCAGGATACAAATTAATATACAGAAATCTGTTGCATTTCTATACACTAACAATGAAGGATCAGGAAGGAAATGATCCCATTTACAATTGAATCAAAAAAATCACAAAATATCTAGTAATAAAGTTAACCAGGGAGCTGAAAGTCCTGTACTTTGAAAACTATGAAACATTGAAGAAAGAAGTTTAAGAGAAAACAAATAAATGGAAGGATACACCATGTTCATGAACTGGAAAAATTTTTATTGTTAACATGTCCATACCACCTAAAGCAATATACAGATTAAATGCAACCCCTATTAAAATACCAATGGCACCCTTCCCAGAACTAGAACTAATCCTAAAATTTGCATAAAACTGGAAGAGATCCCAAATAGCCAAAGCAAGCTTATGAAAGAACAAATAATATTCAGGGGTGAACTTGCTTTCAATCTTTAAAAATATTTACTAAAATATCCCCAAGGTAATCATTCGGCCTTCCTTCAATCACTTCTCAAAGGCGTTAATTCTTTGTCATATAAAACTATGTGCAGTTGCCTTAAAGCTTCATTTTCCCCACTTCTTTCCCCAGTGAAGCTCTGTTTCCTGGTGGCAGAAAAGACCCCTGACTGCCCCAGGGAGGTGGTACATGTATTACTCAGTACGCCTGTGCGGCGTTCATCTCATGACACGTTGACGTGATTATTTGTCTATCTTTCCTTTCTCAGGTTATAAAATTCGTATAATAATAGAGATTAGGTTATATCTGTTTTTGTAAATCTAGACACTAACACACTCTCCGACAAGTGGTCAAGCTTAATGCAAAGATTTTGAAGGACGGCTGAATGCTTGCACTCCATTATGCTTCCGCTACCTCATTGTTTTATTCACCAAGAATAATGTTTTTTAATCTTTATTATTGAGAGTATTCCAGGTGTTCCCGTTTTTTTCACCCAGTGCCCCCTCCCACCCAGTTCTCATTCCACCCCAGGCCTTCACTACCCTATTGTCTGTGTCCATAGGCAATGCATATATACATATAAATTATTTGGTTAGTCTCTTCCCACCCCCCTCATCCCTTCCCTCTGAGATTCGTCAGTCTGTTCCATGTTTACATCCCACTGGTTCTATTCTATTTCTCAGTTTATTTTGTTCATTAGATTCCACAGATAAGTGCTGAATCATGTGATATTTGTCTTTCTCTGACTGGCTTACTTCACTTAGCATAATAATCTCCAGGTCCCTCCATGCTGTCTCAAAAGCTAATAGACCCTTCTTTTTTACAGCTGTATAGTATTCCATTACGTAAATGTACCACATCTTTTTATCCACTCATCTACTGATGGGTTTCCAGATCTTAGCTATTTTTTAATGCAATTTGTTTGATTGACCTAATATTTCCAAGCATCGAAATCATGATTTTATGCAAACTACACTAAAAAAAATTATTTTCCTCTTATAACTATTTAAAATTGTATACACATATTTAAATTAAGTATGTATTATATCAAATATATAAAAATACATTCTAAGTTAGGAATTGTCCGGTAATGTCACCAATAGTGTCTCCACAATTCTGCTAAATGCAGAACAGTGAGGTTTCCCTAAAGCTAGCTTATACTTGGCTTCAGAAATAGTGATTTTAGTTGTATCCCAGAATCCTAAGAACCTATAATAATTTCCACAAGTAAATTCATGTCCTGGTCCAGGAAGGATGCCTATGAGTTTGAAAATCTCTTAAAAAATTAATAGCAGTGTGTGTGCATTTGTATGATTATATTTGAATCTTGTCTATGTTTGGAAAGGAGGTTCACCGAAAAAATGTGATAGCATTTTGCTGTGGAATATAAAACAGAACACAGGGCCTCGAAGACTGACACTTGCATTTGACCCAGTTGGAAGTGTTTCTATTAGAAGTAAAATATTGTGGCACAGTAAATGGAAAAGCAAATTATAAAAGGAGGACTTCTTTTAAAGTAAGCTGAATTGGATTTGACTTAAGTAAGAGTTTTGGGACAAAGATTAATGCCAGTTTTTGAAGAGTGCTATGTCATAGTTCTATTAAAACTCTTCTACTGAGTGTTTTCATGGTCTATAAAATAAAAAATAC
This sequence comes from Myotis yumanensis, assembly GCF_028538775.1. Lineage (NCBI taxonomy): Eukaryota > Metazoa > Chordata > Mammalia > Chiroptera > Vespertilionidae > Myotis > Myotis yumanensis. The sequence continues at coordinate 8,067,018 of NW_027223772.1, forward strand.
AATTCTTAGTTGTTATTAATGGACTTTTAAAAAGCATGCCATTATGAGGGGAAAGCAGCTGGCAGAATGCGTTTTCAGAAATAAATACTGTACTGGGAAGCGTAAGGTAAGAGATGGGTAAATATATTCTGACCTTAGAAATATATATACCTAGCCCTTTTTCTAAAGTTAAAGTGGCAACAAACATATATTTAAAGATATTTTTCTCCTTCCGTGTAATAAATTATTTGGAATTTCTGAGGTCATGGTGAACAAAGGTGAATATGTAGAAATAAATACACAATGCCATTTGAATAAATAATTTATCTAATAGAAAAGCAAAATAAATTGGGACACATTTACATTCTAAGAAAAAAACTTGAAATAATTTTTTAGCAACTAAAAAGGCAAATAAAAATTAACAATAATGTTCAAATTAGATTGAAAAAGATTATCATTTTAAGCTATATAAATTTCAAGTCACTATATTGTACACCTGAAACTCATATAATACTGTATTTCAATTCTACTTTAAAAAATAAGTTTTCATAATATACAATGACTTTTTTATTCTTTAATTAATATAAATTTATTTCTGTGGGTCTTCATTCACAAGGAGTCTGTTGCTTTTTTTTTTTTTAGAGACCACGTTTTTCTTGTTCAGTATGCTAATCCTAGATTGGAAAATAGGGTCTGCTATAATATAGGGCTCCCAAACACACACAAATAAATGAATAAATAAACATAATGATTGTCTCAAAAGTGGGTTGAGTAATCTTCTTTGCAGATCTGCTGATAAAAACCAAACTTCAGAGGTGAACATGCCTCCTACGGTTAATCATCTATCTAAAGCTAACACAGCTGAAATCCAAGGTGCCCTCTGACCTCAGGATGGAGCAAACTCCGAAAGCTTCCTATGTACAGGGACAAAGTCATGGTGCAAAGGAAGGACATCCAGAGTGCTAGAGCCATCTCTGTTGCTTTGACACAGCCTCTCACAGTAGCAGAGCAGAAGGTTAGATGTGCTACAGTTCTCACCTCTGCCCATATGGATATGTGCAAAGTTGCCAGGGAGCCCTGGAAGAGCTGTTTCCCTGCAACAGTAGCCACTCCACAGTTTTCCCTCGAACTGATTTTCAAGCCTGATTGCTGTCCTTGGCCCCACACCGCTCTCTCATTCCATGCTGCTTACCCGGCTTGGGTGCAAAGGACCATACTCTTAACTAGATCCTCTACATGGATGGGTTGCAATGGCCATTTAAAACCTCTCTCAGGTATATCTCATTTTTAGGGCCTAGAGGCAGTCAGCTTTTCCAACCTTGCAAAACCTCACATTTGTAGATTGCTAAATTCTCTTTTGTTTTGGCTTGCAAACAAACCAATTCTACCCGGAGCTTGTTGTCTTTCTTATAATACCTAATCATATGCAGCCAGTACCAACATGTGCTGTTAACATTCTATTTTACCCCCTTCCCTCCACCTCAGCAGACTCAGTAGGTCTGTTTTACTTTCCACGTTACTGAAGACAACAGTTTAAATGTTTTGCCACAGCAAAGACTATTTAAGATTACTAGTCTCCTTTTAAATTATAAATTCTTTACTTATACAAATTCATTCATTGATAGCACTGAAAAACAAATATAAAACCCTCAAAAATCTATTTTTAGTTTATTTTTTAATTTTGAGAAATCTTATCTATGTAGCAAAATGTAACAAGAAATACTCATACTCTCACCACCTCTATTTTAAAAATAACAGTTTTGCCATATTTGTTTCCTGTGTTTTTCCATTCTACAAATAGATAAATATAAAGTCCCCTTTAATCTTTCTGCAAGCAGGGTCTGGAGTGTCTGGTTCTAGGTGAAGAAGTGCCAAAGAAATAGGGGGGTGGCCCTGAATGCCAGGGAGGTGAGGGGAAAGTTAATCCCTGAACTCCTTCTTCTGAGAGTTACATGGGGGTGCATCACATCTATTCCCCATTTTCAGGAAATCTTCATTAACCGCAACTCCCATAACCATTTTCACCCTTTGCTAAGGGATAGCTGTTCAAGCAAACTTTAATGTGCATCACAATCACCTGGAGGACCTGTGCCAACACAGAATGCTGGCATCTGCCCTCAGAGTTCCTAACTCTGCAGGCCTGAGGTCAGGCCTAAGAATTTTGATTTCCAACACATTCCTAGGTGAGGCTGAGGCATCTGCTCCAGGTACTACACTAGATGGAGAACCACTGCTCTAGCTAATGCCTCTCTGCCCATGTGGAGACACAGATGGAAGAACTTGTCACTTGCAAGGTTGACTCCCCTCCTATTCAAATCCAGCTGGCTAAAAGCTGAGAGTGCTTTCATTGTCCTCATCTTCATTAGCAGCAAGGCCCCAGTGCAGACCTTCCTGCAGAGATGGGCAGGCAGCATGTGACAAGGAGCAGTGTGGTTGGTCAGGAGGGGCCCAGGGTTCCAGTCAGGTCACCTCTTCTCAAGCCTGGCTACACCCGTTTCCTGACTGTGTGGCCCTGGTCAAGTGACACAGTCACTGAGCCTCACTTTCCCCGTCTACATACTATGGGACAGTGATGCCCACATACTAGAGCAACAGTTCTCAACCTGTGGGTCGCGACCCCTTTGGGGGTCGAACATATATAATTACATATTGTTTTTGTGATGAATCACTATGCTTTAATTATGTTCAATTTGTAACAATGAAAATACATCCTGCATATCAGATATTTACATTACGATTCATAACAGTAGCAAAATTACAGTTATGAAGTAGCAACGAAAATAATTTTATGGTTGGGGGTCACCACAATATGAGAAACTGTATTAAAGGGTCAAGGCATTAGGAAGGTTGAGAACCACTGTACTAGAGGATTGCTGAGAAAAGTAAACAGAAATAGTGCAAGCAGGAGTCCTTTATGGACACTACTAGTAAAGTACCCTATGAATAGTCATTATTGTTACAGCTTCATGACAGATTTGTTCCCTAACAATTAACTGTAGCATCCTTTTTTGTTTTTTTAAACTCTGACAACTTTATTTTTAAGGCTTTCCTCGCCCTGTCCGCAACAACAACACCAGGTCTTTACATTGAGCCCTAATGTTACTGATTCTGACTCACTTGGCTTGGGTATATTCACATACTTAGGCCCAAGCTGCTCATTGCTTGCTATCTTTAGTTGCTAAAAAGAAAAACAATAAAGGAACATGGTATTAAACTCTCACATTACTCAATCCAAAATCATGAGCTTTTCAATCTCAAGCTTAAAATAAGAAACACTATCTAAGCGGTCTGCCATTCGAACAGACTTGTTCATCATGAACACGCCAAGATTTTGCTGTCCCGTTTTACCTCCTCTCCCCCAGTCTTCTCCATTTGAACTTTAGTTTCCATCCCAGATCTCCCCTAGACTCAGGGAGTTACAGAGAAAGGTGATATGCTCATTGAAGGGAGAAAGAGGGGAGAGGGCCATTGGCAATCTTGGCAAAGACTTCTTTGCACTTGCTGTGCAATCTAGTCATCCAGACATCTTTCTTCCCTCCAGCCCTCTTGGCTGTGGTAAGCAGTGATTATATTCTTGTTAAATTGTAGGGAAAAGAGCCCTGTCCATGGGCTCTGGAGTCTGTGGATATAAGAACCTACAAACCTGTAGAGAATTTTTGTAAAAATTTATTGCCAAACAGGATACACCTGGAAGCAAGATTTCAATAGACTGAGATACATGCTTTGGAGACTAGAGACTAACAGTTTGCAGTTGCTTTTAGGCATTTGAGATTGGATGTGAGGAAGATTGCTTGAAGGTGGGAGAAAGCAAGGCCCCAGCCAAATTACAGGATAGTTAAGATTCACACTTTATAAGGAGGGCTCTGAAAGGGTGGGCACTACTGGGAGGAGGAGACTGAAGGGGGCCGTTTCAAAGGTGTGTTACCCTTGATGCGCAGAAACGACGGACAGGGCTTCCTTAAGGTAAAGATAAGTCTTTTACTAAAGTTCTATGCCTGGGGCTTGACTACCATCATACCTGCCCAGGTAGGAATTTATGATTAGATCACTCTGTGAGGTTACTTTCCATAGAACCCCTATTTTCATCCACAAGTCAGGACTGAAAGACAAGCACCATATGACTTCGCTCATATGTGGAATTTAATGAACAAACTGAACTAACAAGCAAAATAGAGACAGACTCATGGATAGCAGGCAGTCAGGGCTGGTGGTGGGGGTGGTAGAGGGTAGTGGAGGGATTCAACAGACAATTAAATGGACACGGACAACAGTGGTGATTGGGGGTGGGGGTGGATGGGGGTGGAAGCATAGGGGGGATAAATGGTGATGGAAAATAAAAGAAATGCAGAAAGATAAAAAGACTTGGCTTACATCTGAACTCTACCACTTAACTGTGACCTCGGACACATCATCTAACTTCTCTAAGCCTCAGCTTTTACATCTGTGAAATGAAAATACCACTGTTTGCCTCGTAGAGTTGTTTTGGGTGGTGATATATGGTTTCTCACAAACTGCCTGGCCCACGGCAGGTATAAAATATTTACCGAGCTGGGGCTGGTTTGCCTCAGTGGATAGAGCTGGGCCTAGGGACTGAAGGGTCCTGGGTTCGATTCTGGTCAAGGGCACATGCCCAGGTTGCAGGTTGGATCCCCAATGGGGGGGCGTGCAGGAGGCAGCCAGTCAATCATTCTTTCTCATCATTGATGTTTCTCCCTCTCCCTCTCCGAAATCAATAAAAATACATTTTAAAAATAAATATATACCGAGGAGACGCTCTTTCCCCTGGCTTTAAGCTTTACATTTCCTTGTTTTAGGGCCTCCCCTAAGGTACTTCGGCCCAGCGGCCCCATCCGGAGCTGCGGCCCTTTGGCGCCTTAATCCGCCGCGGCCCCACCCCCTGAGCCGAGGGTGCTGGGCCGACTCCCGCCGGGGCCGGGGCCGCCCTCCGAAGCCCCAGGGCACCCGGCCCCAGTCCCCCTGAATCCCAAAGTCGGCTGGTACACCCATCTCTCCCGCTGCCCGTCACCCCGGTGGACGACTCCACCCCTCCCGCAGCTGCCTGTTGCTCTTTTTAAACATGTTTAAAAAATAGTTTTTGATTCACTTATTAATGTTTAATAATTAAAAGCATTGAACTGCTAATTGTCCCTTAAACAGTTTGGACAAGAACACATATATTTTCATATGTGGAATATTATGTTCATATTCCCAAAGATCATGCAAACCATTCTAAATTCTACTTTCAACTTATAATTGTTTAGAAAAATATTTCCTATTTCCAATGAGATTTTAGTTTCTTCTTTTATTTGTGTTCTTAAACTTTATGATTATTGTCAACTTTTACCATTTCATTGTCATAAAATGCAGCATATACTTTTTAAAATTTGCTATATTTTTATTATGGTTCAGTATCTCATCAATTCATTAAAAATTCTCTAAGATAAATGTATTTTATTTATCTTGCACATAGCATTTGACAAATATATACTAACACACATGTTCAGATGTCAGTCTCAGATTCTCTAAATGTTGTTTTTCTTCTATTTTTATGCTACTCAATCTGTCAACAACTGAAGCATAAGAGAAGTCTCTTATTACTCTGTCACTTTTCAAAATATATATCTCACAGTCACCGGATTTGCCAATGGAATCAACAAATGTTCACCAATTTTAGTCACTCTGTATACAAATTAAGTTCAAAATGGGAATTCCTTTTGGCCAATTTCATGTCCCTGGGCTAAAGGAGTCTCATCATTGAATTAAACCCCCCAGATGGCAGCCAATGAGGAAGTGCAATTCCCCACAAGGTGTCAGAGCACTGTTGGAAAGGAGAAATTGACAGAGAGTAGACACAAAAAGGGGGCTCCCACAACATCCGATGCCGCAAACAATCCCTTCTGTTCTTTGAAGAATGAGATGAGGAATCCCTTACCGTCATAGGAGTTACCTAGAGAAAATATACATGACACATTTTCCTGGAAGCATAATTTTAATATCTGTCAGACACATAACTTTTTATCAGTGGAACAAACATGATATTTGCATGGATTTTCAAAATAAAACCTTTACAAAGCACTTCCCTGTTTGTCATCAGTCATGAGACCAGAGCGCAAGCCCTAAGACCTCCCAGGTAGAAGTTCCTTCTCTCCTGCTACACGTTTAACAGGTTTCTCATTTTTCTTTGTTAAATGGCATTTACATATATAAGATAAATATCAAAAATATAAGTCTTTGTTTTACTATAGTTGCAAATGTAAAAATAAAAATTTCTATATGTGACATGGCACCAGAGTTAAGTTAGGGTTTTTCAAAATGCTGACACGCCGAGCTCAAAAGGTTCGCCATCACTGGTATATGTATTAAATATATTGTAGGATATATTATCTATATGTATGTATATATATATAGATAATATATATACATACATATAGATAATATATGTATATTTATATATATATATTTATATATATATGGCATAGCACAAAAACAAAATCTGGAATATAGTTACTATTATGGTAGAATATAAAGTTCCCAGACATCAACACTGAATTTTTCTAGCCAGTATCTTATGCCATTGCTTCTACCATCACACCATTCTAATATATGTAGTCTGGCAGCTCCAATGGCCCATTGCTGGCTCAGGTCACCACCCATCCCTGCTCCAGACTCATCATCTACTACTTGGCTAAGACACCTGCCATGCCTGGCATGTTCCTCCACCCAACCCACAGCACCAGAGCCACAGCCGCTTCATTCAGGATGGCTGCTGTCACTCCGCGATAAAAAGGAGGTATGGAAGCGAACATGTCTCCCTGCATGGAGCTCCTTAAGATTACAGCCTGCATGATGGTTGCTGGACCCTGAGGTGTTTGGATTTCTGAATATTCTGCCAGGTTGTATTCATAATGAGAAATGGCTGGATGCTTTGGAAAGGTTTTTCCAGAAACTGACTCTGAGACAGGTAATATTCTCATACTGAAGGTTTAATGAAAAGTATACTAGGTACAACACCTGCAGTGGTGTGCCGGAACCAATTTATGCCAACTTGCAAGAAGCAATTATGTGCCTGGCCGGCGAGGCTCAGTTGTTGAGCATCGATCTATGAACCAGAAGGTCACAGTTCAATTCCCGGTCAGGGCACATGCCCAGGTTGCAGACTCAATCTCCAGTATGGGACATGCAGGAGGCAGACGATCAATTTTTCTCTCTCATCATTGATGTTTCTATTTCTCTCTCCCTCTCCTTTCCTCTCTGAAATAGATAAAAATATTTTTTTAAAAAAAGCAATTATGTGCTGAGTTCAATGATATCAGGTGGGTAGTTTCAAATTAGCCATGGGAATCTACATCTTGGTAATTGGAAAAGGCAGCAAATAAGAGCTTTTTCCCTTCTGGAGATTCCATTGTTAAACACTTACCAGCATACCACTGTCTGAAAGAGAGGAGGAAAGTTAGGACTAGACAGAGGAAAAAGCTGAACTGCCTTGTCTTGGCCTTGCCTACCATGATAACTCTTACTCCACAGTCCAAGCAACCAAAGTGTTGGTTGTGCCAAATATAAAGTATATCTATTCCTATTTTATATTCAGGGACTGGGTAATGACCACTAGTCCATGGGCCCTAGTGGGCACTCTTTGACAAGCTTAGGGCCAGAACTTTACTTGTTACCTGGCCCAACTATGCTCTGATGCTAACCAGGAAATCATGATGACACTTTGGGTGCCCAGGTATCAATGTCAGCTGAGACCGGTAGTTGTTGAACTACCTAAGTGTTCCCCTTTCCCAAGTAAATAAAGAATTATCTGCTATTAAAATAGCATCAGAACAACTCCAGGGTACCAGCATTGATGTATCTATTTCAGGTCCAGGAAGTCTATTAGGGACTCTGATCTCTTTATCCCTTCTCACCTATAAGGAAGTGAAGAAAGAGAAATTAAACAAGGAGAAAATGAACTAAGATGTATTGCAACAGAGGCCTCAGCCAATCCCACAGAGATCAGATATAACCTTGACGAAGGCAGCTACCTTCTGCTGAGGGCAACTTCCAGAGAGGGACTCGCCGCAAAATATCTGTTGCCGGTAGTGTTCCCAGGAAGCAGACTCAACTGTGAGGCATCGGCGGCCAATATTTTGGTAGCTGGGGAAGGTCCTGAAGTAAGCAGTTTCGGCAGCATTCTACAGTGTTTATTTCACTGAATCAGTTTAAAATAAGAAGTTCTACACTATCTGCAGAACCATTCTACAAAAATATGGAAGATTTGAGTGAAGCCTAGCACAGCAATTTCCTTCCCTCAGACTACATCCTCTTTCATCAATTCTATGATTCTTTGTTGAAATTTTGAATCATAGCATCCTTGCAAAGGCTTCCAGAGATATTTGTATATGCATGAACATTGACCAATATCACTTGGGCTTGCTTATTTGCTTTCCAAAGTGTTTCTCAACTAACACATAATATGAGTTAATTCAGAAATATCTGAAAGATGAGGACAGTTTTCCAGTCCCATACAACCTATGCCGATGATGCTTATCACTGGAACACCATGTGATTTCAAGTAATATTGAAGATATTTTTCTCTTTAGTAGATATTCAACTTACAAAATAGGTAGGGTGCAGTCAGCAGGAGGAAAGAAATAATTCTCTCATTAGGATAACTAGGCAGTTAGGGGAAGACCTTCACATATGGTTCATGTTTTTAAATAGTTTCAGAGGCACAGTTACATGGCACTGGCAACTGGCAAGAAGTTAGATTTGTTTGTACATGCTTCAGGGAGAAGAAAGATTATGGAGGGTACTTCCACGGCACCCAGTGTGATGGGAATTGATGAAAAACTGAATGACATCCTAAAAAATAACTTTTCTGGAACCCATACTCAGGTCTGTGTAACTGGCCATGCTGAGAGAGGAGTGAGCTAATAGGTTTCAGGGTGATTTTCTATCCAAATAAGCTTGCAATTGCTTAAGCAATTAACGAGCTTTCTGAACTGGTTCCAGATTATAGGAAAACATTGTAATGTGTAATACACTCATGTGGGAAGTCTTAAAAATCATCTCTGTGATTGTCAAGTGATGAAGCCATAATCACAAAGCTGGTGTCCCTCAACCTCCTGACTCAGAGGCTCCTGTGCATCCAAATTCTCATCAATTGCATTCCTTTCAGAGATCTACATCACAAACTAGGGGGCCGGGGGGCCTTTTATGCATACTGGCAAGATATGATGTCCTAATGTGAATCTATACTGATGCTTGACTTCATTACAAGGTTCACTTCTCCACCTAGATTTACAGGAAAAGGAGTGACGTAGGTAGTACATGGGGAAGACAGAGCCCAGGCAAATCTAACTCCTAAAAGAGCTGATTGAGGGAGAAACCAAGATGGCGGCATAGGTAAACACCGGAGTTTGCTGCCTCGAACAACCACTTTAAAAATACAACTAAAAGACGGAACGGACATCACCCAGAACCACAAGAAGGCTGGCTGAGGAGAGACTCTTCAACTAGAAGGAAAAACAACAGCATTACGAGGCCCAGAGGAGGCGCAGTGTGGAAAATTTAAAGGTACGGTGGTGCGGCAGTGCGCGCGCAAAGCGGGCTGGTGGCTGAGGGCGCGGTTGTTGTTTTCAATCAGGAGTGAGTCTCAGACTCTGGGCTACAGATCCAGGCGAGTCTCTAGGGACCCAGACTCAAACGGGAGAAGCGGGACTGTCTGGCTACGGTCCCTCCGAGGTTTGCAGCGGTTGTGGGGACAGAGAGGCAGAGCCCCTGGAGACGGACTGAGAGCAGCCATAGCTACTCCCTCCCCCCGCCCTGTTGAGCCCGCCCCGCCCAGGCCCTGCGCAGAGCCATTTGTCGATCGCCTCAGGCAAAGGCTGGATTAGCGCCTCCCCAGAAGACAGACGTTTTCCGCACAGCTGATTCCTACAGCCAGTCGGCCTGGTGGTCAAATCCCTCTAGTGTTAACTACAACAATTAAGGCTTGGCTAGAACAAGACTGCGCACAGAGACCACAAGGGGGTGCACCAAGAAAGCATAGAAGATGCGGAGACAAAAAAACATGACAGAAATGGAGGATATGGAGCTAAGAATCGCAATTTTGAGGGCTTGCCATAAATTTGTGCAGAGCCTCACGAAAACTAATGAGACCCTCGATGCTACGATAAAGAAATTAGAAAGTAAGCATACACGGACTGAAATAAAGAATATTATACCCAATAGCAGACCAGAGGAGCTCAAGAATCAAACCAAAGATTCGACAAAAAACACCCAATTGGAAAAGCAAAATGAAAAAAGAATCCGAAAGTGTGAAGATAGTGTAAGGAGCCTCTGGGACAGCTTTAAGCGGACTAATATCAGAATTATTGGAGTGCCAGAAGATGAGAGACAGCAAGATATTGAAAACCTATTTCAAGAAATAATGGCAGAAAACTTCCCCCACCTGGAGAAAGAAATGGACTTACAGGTTCAAGAAGCGCAGAGAACCCCAAACAAAAGGAATCCAAAGAGGACCACACCAAGACACATCATCATTAAAATGCCAAGAGCAAAAGACAAAGAGAAAATCTTAAAAGCAGCAAGAGAAAGAGGCTCAATTACCTACAAGGGAATACCCATACGACTGTCAGCTGATTTCTCAACAGAAACTTTGCAGGCCAGAAGGGAATGGCAAGAAATATTCAAAGTGCTGAATACCAAGAACCTACAACCAAGACTACTTTATCCAGCAAAGCTATCATTCAGAATTGAAGGTCAGATAAAGAGCTTCACAGATAAGGAAAAGCTAAAGGAGTTCACTACCGCCAAACCAGTATTATATGAATGCTGAAAGGTATCCTTTAAGAAGAGGAAGAAGAAGAAAAAGGTAAAGATACAAATTATGAACAACAAATATGCATCTATCAACAAATGAATCTAAGAATCAAGTGAATAAATAACCTGATGTACAGAATGAACTGGTGATTATAATAGAATCAGGGACATAGAAAGGGAATGGACTAACTATTCTTGGGGGGAAAAGGGGTGTGGGAGATGCGGGAAGTGACTGGACAAAAATCATGCACCTATGGATGAACACAGTGGGTGGGGAGTAAGGGTGGAGGGTGGGGTGGGAGCTGGAAGGAGGGGAGTTATGGGGGGAAAAAAGAGGAACAAATGTAATAATCTGAACAATAAAGATTTAAAAAAAAAAAAAAAGTAAAGAAAAAAAAAAAAAAAGAGCTGATTGAATTCAAGGAGCCCAGATTTGTAAAACCAGAGCCAATAGCCTCACGTGTTGCAAGGAATCCATCTGTGCTGGAGGTGACTGCCTGTTGATGGTACTAGCATTTGTAGATTTGGTGAATATACTCAGGACAATTAAGATTTCCTCTTTACTAAAGACCAAAAGAAGCTGGATGCCCATTTTTGCTCATTAACAACAGCTTAAAATTAGGTGGAAAAGGTATGACTTTAAGATGACTTAGACAAAAATGCAAGTATTTTTATTCATCCTAGTATTGAGGATGGCCCAGGGTGCACACTCTCTATTTTTCTTCTTTGGCCATTAACATTTCTATTTATGAATGAAATAATATAGAGTTTGATTTTTCCTTTTTCCCTTTGCACTTTGGGCATAAAGAATGAAACATTGATACTGCTTGGAACCTGATCAGTATTCTGCCTCCTAGTAAAGCTATTAGCCCCTGGCACACTGACACTATGCATTGTAGTAGAAAGCCAGCCCTAGAGTATTTTATGTTAAGGTGGGACAGAGGTTGAGTTGGGAGATAAACTTCCATGGGCATATTTTATGATACTTTGACATACAAAATATTAAGAGGTGTGTCATTACCCTTAGGGGTGACAGATAAACTTTCTAAAAGAAAATTAAGAGAAAAATATTGCCACGCAGCCCTTAGTGATGTAAATCACACTGTACCAAGTTTCTATCTCAAAATATTGTTTCCCATTGTTAATGCTCCAATATTTCAGAGTTAGTCTTGATATAATAGTCACACACATATAAAGTGTTGATAATCACATTGTAATGCTTTCTCTAAATATTTGAGAAGACACTGTTGATAATCACCACCTGCCAAAGATACACTCATTTCTCATTTTAGCTCTGTCACTTTTGCCTTGTGCTTGTAGTCCAGGGACAGGAGTTATTTTGGGTTTCTAATAATCGGAGGATATGAGCAGCTAGTAAGCCATAGCAATATCCTAGGAAGAACAGTTTTATCTCCTATGAAGACTTCAGGACTTCACTGGGTGGGAGGTGGAGGGTAGTGTACAAATATTTAATACTTTTTTCTGTGCTAAAAATTAATAGACCTTCTGGAACTATAATTATAACTGTACAATTCTGTACCAGGTCAACTTCCAGGAAGGTAGACCCAGGACCTATGAAAAGAAAAGCTATTTGTTCTCTGGAACCACCAATCCTTTGATATCTTATTTTCTCTTCTTCTGGACCATTTTTTTATGTTCACTTCTGTCTTAATTCAGCTTAGATTCTTTATTTCATTATGTAGGACACTGTTTTATCAATATACTCAAACATTTTTTCTAATTATTCATCTATTACAACTGGCTGATAAACCCATGTCCTGGATCAATCCAGCTATTAGTTTCTCCAGGATTACATCTAAAATCCTGAAAACTGCTCAAGATAATTGTACAAATTGTCCTACTAGACATATACTGACTCTCATTGTGGTTTCCATACCCTTAACTAATATTTTAATGTTTTCTAAAGCTCTTGTTCCCAACAATGCATTTTAAATTATTTCCTCGGACTTATTGTCCAGTTCATGAATTCTTTTTTCAGCTGTATCTAGTTTACTGCTAAAACTTTGCATTCAGAATATTTTTAATATGCAGACTTTTCAATATGTGGACCTTTTCAAAATTTCCAATTCTCTTTATACATTTTTAATTTCTATCTTATGACTTCTCTTTGAATAGTTTAAATAAACTTCTTGTAAACTCTCTTTCTGTTATTTCTAGTTCTAGCCATCTAAATTGTTCCACTTGCTGGATCTGTGACTCTCTCCCACTTTGGTTGGTTTGTATGATTTGAACACTTTCACTATGAGCTCATCTTCAACCTATTTTTCTGTACTAGAGGCCTTTTGCATGAAGAGAGGCCTTTTGCAATAGGCCTTCCTTTCCCCTGGCTGCTGGCACCGGTTTTCCTCCGGCACCCAACACCGAGGCCTTCGCTCTGGCCGGGCTCCAGCTGGAGCGGGCCCCATGGCCGTGAGGCCTTCGCTGCTCCACAGGACCTGCAGCCGTGAGGCTTTGCTCCACCGCTTGGAGCCTATGTATGCAAATTAACCACCGTCTTTGTTAGGTTAATTTGCATACTCTCCTGATTGGCTGGTTAACATAGCGAAGGTACAGTCAATTTACATGTTTTTCTATTATTAGATAAGATTTCTTTTGAGGGAAGTCAAATATGCCTTTGACTGTGGACATGTCTGAGACGGCAGTTCTTTGCTCAACACTGCAAGCCCCAGGTATTTTGCTGGCTCTTAATTTCTTGATCCCTCATATGCACCTCATATGACACAATTATGAAGTTTTCATTTTTTAAAGGTATTTTCTCCCATAGAAAATAAAACAAAAGGTAAGATTTCCTGCAGCCTCCTAGAGGCTGTGGATGGAACTTTTCTTGTGTTAATTTCAGGGGTGGGGCAGCCCTTGATGATTCTGGTTTTAGGCAAGAAGCTTAGCACTAGTTCCCTATGTATTTGAGATCTGTGGCTGAATACTTTTCCTTGTGTGGTCATCTAAAACACAGAACCAAGCTGTGAAGACCTCAGTATACTAGTATATTTTAGTAGCCCTATGGGAATGTTGGCAGAAGCCCCCAATCACAGCTCTGATATTAGATGTTTGCTTCATTTTTGTTTCAAGATGATTTCTTTCTCCAGGTTTTGAGCTTGGTTATGTTTTCAAATGTTTTTTGGTTTATTTTAGCCAGCATTCACTTGTGTATAGAACTGTTTCTATTTGACATATGTCTTGTAAAATCTAAAACTTAATCTTCATGACATTTTAATTAGGATTGAACTAGAATTATAAAACAGAGTGAGAATAGATATTTCTCACATCAAAAGAATGTCACAGGTCTGCATTTACTCAGTATTTCTTACATGCTCTCAATATTCCAACAAGGCTTTGAGGTTTTGTTTATGCCAAAACATAAACATCTGTCATTAAGTTTATTTTTTATTTTTTTTATTTTTGTCCCTGATATTTTTTAAAAATCTTTATTGTTGAAAGTATTACATAGGTCTTCCTTTTCCCCCATTAACCTCTTCCATCCCACTCTCACCCATCCCCTGAGGCCCTCACCACCCTATTGTCCACAGGTTATGCATATATGCATACAGGTTCATTGGTTGATCTCTTCCCACCCACTCTCCTCTGCCTTCCCTCTGAGGTTCAGTCCTGAGAATTTTTTAAACTATATTTCCTGACTGCTTACTGATGAAATATAAATATTTATGCCCTGACCAGTTTGGCTCAGTGGATAGAGCATCAGCCTGCGGACTGAAAGGTCCCAGGTTCGATTCCGGTCAAGAGCATGTACCTTGGTTGTGGGCACATCCCCAGTGGGAGGTGCACAGGAGGCAGCTGATCGATGTTTCTCTCTCATCGATGTTTCTAGCTCTCTATCCCTCTCCCTTTCTCTATGTAAAAAATCAATAAAATATATATTTTTAAAATGAAAATAAATAAATAAATATTTATATTATTTTAGTAAACTCTCCATTATTAGATATATGTATTAATCCATTAGGAGGCCATTATATTAATCTAGTTGCAAGATGTACCTTGAAATAGAAGTAAATTAAGAAAAGTTCATATTTAGGAGATACTTTTAAATTATTATTAGCAGGACTTGGAGTGGAGAGTATAGAGGTGCTGAAAATGACATCCATATTCTTCCTTGTTGGAGATGGAGGTGCCATTGACTGAGAGGGAGAAGACTGGTGAAGGAGCGGTTGTGGAGTGAGGATGGAAAGCTTAGGATATGAAGATGTGAAGTTTGTAAACTTATGCTAAAAACTCTTTTTATTAAATAGTTTACTGTGCCATTGAAGGAAGATATTTTTGGAGTAAGGTACAGCTTCATGGGAACTTGTGAGCCACTAGAACGTCTCTGAGTAACTAGAGAGGACAGGAATAAAGTCTAATAAGACCAAGAGTGAGACAAGACATCCGAACGTCCCCTCCCAGAGGAATGGTGATGAGGCAGGAGGTCAACAGCAGCTTCTTTTCATGCACTTGGAGGGGGGATATTGGGATGACATGTAGAAGACTCCATTTCCAAGTCTGACTCATCACAATATTAGTCTTTATTGATGAAAATATAAAATGTATCTTTCTGTATTGAAAACAAACAAAACAAGCGACATCACAGAAATAAAACGTCTATTTGCTTAAACAGAACAGTCTGCATCAATTTGGCAATGGAGAAACATTTCCTGCTCGGGAGCACTCCCGCATCTTTATCCTGGAGTCATCAGCGCAGTCATTAGCGCCGCAGTGTAGCTGTGGGCGCTTTGTGTACCAGGGGGATGGCTGTGATGGAGTGTTCGGAGATCGCTGGGGGCACTGCTTGTCCAACATTGTGCATGTCCCTAACGAGAGGAGTGATATCATTGCCAGACAATATGTGTGAGAGACTAATAAGCCAGGGAGAGCTATTACCAGAGCCAATGAGCCACCTACGCTACAGCATGACTGATGTGTAGTCTACATTCTCCCCTGCCTTCCTCTGCAACCTGGATTCATGTGCAGACACACTCTGTCAGTCTTCTTATGGAAACCATCCTGGAATGTCAGCCTCTCAAACCTCAGAGCTGGCTTCTTTCCAGGCTATATAAGTATATAAAGTTGCACCAAAAAACAACCCACAGAAACATAAACAATTCCATCAAGGAGGGAAAAAAGCCGGATTGCTACACTAATTTCTTTATTGCCTTTTCCCCTCCACTCCTAAAAATAGTCAGAGGAACCCTAGCTTCAGGGACCTTATAATCATCTCTGTTCTAATAGAAAGATAAGGTGGAAAAAATGGATAGAAGAAATATTTCCCCAATATTTCTTCCTTTATGGAATGTAAGAACGTTCATAAAAGAAGAATGTCTTAATTAGTTAATGCTACAATCTTATATTGATGTCCTACCCCTAATGAGGCTTTTCTATCCGTAGGTGAAAAAACATGAGAAGAATCGCATCTGCAGTCAAGCTTAGGTATTATGGCCAGCCATTAACAAACTTGGGGTACTCAGTACTTCTGTATTCAGCCTCTTTTTTCCAGACCATTTCTTATTTCCCATTACTCTTTCCTCCTTTTAGTCTTCTACCTTCAAAGTTTTCTGTCAGGAAAATCCTTGACAACATTCAATGACCTATATAAATAGCCTATTTAAAACAACTAAATAGAACAGAGAATAATCCTTATGGTAATAAAATATTATTTTATTTATAAAAAGGCTACAATATTATGCACAGTAGTGAAAATCTAAAACAATACCAAGAATGGCTGGTATCAATATTTTTAATAATTTTTTTAAGTCTGCTACTTTACTCAAGCAGCTGAGAGACTAAACATAACAGAACACCACGTTCCCATGAAATATGTAGAAAGGTAATGGGGACACCAAAAACAAAATCATGATTCTTGAGCTATAGCACTTTTTAATCACATTTAGGCCATTGTAACTTAATTTCCTAAAATATAATACATCTATCTTCTTCTTTAAAAAAAAAAAAGAAAAATAAAAAAAGAAGAATCTGTCCCCCTCTCCTTCAAGGGCATGTTTCAAAGCAAAAATGTTGGAATGGGCAATAAAAGATGACTCTTGTTGGATTGATCTCTTTATCATTATGAAATGCCCTTTGTCTCTTTTTAGAGCCCTTGTTTTAAAGTCTATTTTATCTTTTTATAAATATCTTTTCCATTCCTTTACTTTCAGTTTGTTTGTGTCTTCCGATTTGAAGTGGGTCTCTTGTAGATAACATTTAAATGGGCCTTGGTTTTTTGTTCATTCAGCCACGTTGTGTCTTTTGATTGGAGCATTTGGCCCATTTACATTTAAAGTAATTATTGATAGGTACAATTATTGCCATTTTATTAACTGTTTATGATTGGTTTTGTAGTTCTTCTCTGATCCTTTCTGCTTTTCTTAGTCTCTTCACTTGTATAGTGATGTCTTTCTATAGCAGTGATTGTCAACCAGTGTATCACGGCAGGCACAGTGGTGTGCTGCCAGAATTTTTAAAACATGCAATACCTGACTATTTAGTCAGGGGCACTGACCTCTTCTCCCTTAGGTTGTCAAATAAAAAATGACAACAGCCATCTGGTATGAATGAATCAAATGATGCCTATTTTTTTCAGATTGGCAAAAGAAATATATTTTTGTGTGTGCTGCAGAATTCTAGTAATGAGTTTACGTGTGCCATGAGATGAAAAACAGTTGAAAATCACTATCCTATGGTTTGGTGCTTCAATTCTTTTCTCCTTATTTCTTGTAAAAAATGAGGAGATGACTTGCTCCTGTTTCAGGTGGATAGTGTGTGACGACTTCCAGAAGTAACTCCACTTCTTAATTCCTTTGCATCTCATGAAATCTGATCATAAACATCCATTGGCCTTCCCAGGGTTCTGGAGAGAACATCCCTCCTCTTGTACATGAAGTTGGGCAACAGGTAAATTCAGTCTTCATCATGAAGCAGGACTGGATGGCTACTTTCTGCTAAATAGACATCTATATTAATAAAAGGATAATATGCAAATTGGTCACGACACCCTCACAGTCATGACTGGATATGCTAATTAGTCATGACCGGTATGCAAATTGACCATCACTCCAACACAATAATAAGAGGAGGATATGCTAATTATCCCTGATATGCTAGTCAGTCACAACCAGTATGCAAGATGGCTGCCCCTATGTGGTCAAAGATGGCCTGCAGGGGAAGGCACTTAGGGGTGACCAGGCCAGCAGGAGAAGGCAGTTGTGGGCAATTAGGCCTACAGGGGAGGGCAGTTAGGGGTGACCAGGCCTGCAGGAGAGGGCAGTTGGGGGCGACCGGGTCTGTAGAGGAGGACAATTGGGGGCAACCAGGCCAGCAGGGGAGAGCAGTTGAGGGTGACCAGGCCAGCAGGGAAGGGCAGTTGGGGGGTTACCGGGCCAGCAGGGGAGGGCAGTTGGGGGCAACCGGGCTGGCAGGGGAACAGTTAGGCATCAATCAGACTGGCAGGGGAGTGGTCAGGGGGTTATCAGGCTGGCAGGCAGAAGTGGTTAGGGGCAATCAGGCAGGCAGGCAGGCAGTCAAATGGTTGGGAGCCAGCAGTCCTAGATTGTGAGAGGGATGTCCAACTGCCCGTTTAAGCCCAATCCTACAGGGACCGGACCCAAACAGGCAGTCAGACATCTTTCAAGGGGTCTCAGATTGGAGAGGGCACAGGCTGGGCTGAGGGACACCTCCCCCCACCCCCAGTGCATGAATTTCGTGCACCGGGCCTCTAGTATTCCTATAAGAAGTGCAGCTTTACTGAAGTAATCTAATAACTCTGGACATCATTTTTCTTTATTATAAAATGGGGACAAAAATATCTGTCTTGTCTATTGCACAGAATTTTCTAAGGATAAAGTGATGTAGGGCATGTGAAAGAGCTCCCTGACATTTCCAGAGGTGGGAAGGCTATGAGGGTAAGCACCTCAATCTTGAGCAAAAATACTGTCTTGCCAAGGCTGGTTTGGCTCAATGGATAGAGCGTTGGCCTGTGAACTGAAGGGTCCCAAGTTCGCTTCTGGTCAAGGGCACGTGCCTGGGTTGCAGGCTTAATCCCCAGTGGGGGGCCATGCAGGAAGCAGCCAATCAATGATTCTCTCTCATCAATGATGTTTCTATCTCTCTCTCTCCCTCCCCCTTCCTCTCTAAAATCAATAAAAATATTTCAAAAAAAAATACTCTGTCTCTTCCTGGTATGTTTTTTCCCTCTTCCATTCAGTTTTCCCATGGGAGGTGTGTGGAATTTTTGAGTTTAGGACTAAAGGAAAGCTTTCATTTTCTATTCCTATCAATGTTTTTCATAAGAGACAATTTTAAATACATAGCAGACTCCTCTCTTGCCTGAATATATGAATACTTAAATCTCTCTACAAGATATCTGAAAAATTTCTATGTGATTTTTAAAAATAGAAATAATGTTAGCAGTAGTTTCATATCATATTCTGAAAAAAATAGAGGAGCAAATTACCCACCCCTGGTGCTATGGATGTAGAATTGTCTAAATTATTCAAACAAAACATAGAACCTATGCTTGCACTGACTTCTGAATGATTCTCTTTGATGAGTTACTTCCCAATAGTGGGCACTCTGCTCTCATCTTCACTACCCTTCATTTCTCAGACTTTTCTATTATACAGTTGTTTTTATACCATGGAATTGTCAAAGCCCTAGTTGACTTCTCAACAACCAGAATCTGTTTTTACTGGCTTTACCAAGAAAGTTAGTGCTATTCATTCACTCAATTATTAAAGCACATTTATTGATCCCTTTGTGTACTAGAAGAATGCTAAATACATAAGAAATGGAGATTGAAAGCCACAGTTCTTGCATTCAAGGATGTCACCACTAAGTTGGTACATACAATTAAGGAGACAAGTACTATATAAATATACAATACAATGAGAGAGAGAGAAAGAGAGAGAGAGAGAGAGAGAGAGAGAGAGAGAGAACACATAATTACAGAAGCACAGATAAAAGATTCCTAACTCAGATATGCCCTCATTGGAGGCTATTGGCCTAGGTAGGCTGTAGGGAGGCTAAAAGCAGGGTATTATATCTGATTGATTTATTTCAATTATAATTAAGTTTTATAATATTCTGCTTAAAAATAGTTTCCAAGATCTTTTTGCTAACTTAATCTTAGACTTATGTTGTTAAGTAATATTCATTAAATATCTAGATTATTTCAAAGTAAGATTAAATACTGAAACATTGATTACTAAGTATAAATTTAAGTTTGCTTTAACATCTCATTTTATATGGTACAGAAAGACCAGGTATTTGAGTATGTTAATAAACAAATTCTCTTTACCACACTGAGAAACTGTGCTAAAAGATAGCAAATCCCGATAGAATATGTGAAATGATATGTTCATAAATAAGCTTTGCTAGTTTTCTATAAAATGCTGGCATATGATGCACAGTTCACAATTATTTCTTAGTTTTCTCTTTAAAATGAAAGTTATTTATAGTTACAAACTATAATCAATGTGTGTAAATGAAACTATTAGAAGCAGTAAGGTTGAAGGGAAACAACTTTGTGTGCAGAGTATGCAAGTTATGTAGGAAGTCTTTTTGTTAAGGAAAAAGAGAATAATTTTATCCTAAAATAAAGTCAACTGGTTGTTCCAGAATGAGAAAGATCAAGTTGTAAGATAAAGCCATAATGGATGTGAAAAGCTGTAGAAGTTTTGCAGAAGTGGAATTTAATTTCTAGTGGTCAAATCTGGCTAAGATTTAATAGGCTCTTAAAAATGAACTTTAGTGTTGATAGTATATTGATTGCAAATGTTGAGGAGGAAAATTTTTTCTCTATCCTTTTAAGTTCTTTTGTCTGCTCTAACAATCAGGTTGACGTAAGACACATTAGCAGGAGAAAAACAAAATAAAGTTCAGTAATATGTCTACTTCCAGTATACATGGGACACACCCAGGGAAACTGATTAGCTCTCTGAAATGGCAGAAGCTAAGACAAAAGATGTCAGGGATAGAGAGTAAGTTATGGGAAAAGCACAGAAAACAAGCATAAGGTTATGAAGACTTAAGTCCTTTCCTTCTCCATTGATAAGAGCTTCTACATCAGCGGTTCTCAACCTGTGGGTCGCGAAACCTTTGGGGGTCGAATGACTCTTTCACAGGAGTCGCTTAAGACCATCGGAAAACACATATATAATTACATACTGTTTTTGTGATTAATCACTATGCTTTAATTATGTTCAATTTGTAACAATGAAATTGGGGGTCACCACAACATGAGGAACTGTATTAAAGGGTCGCGGCATTAGGAAGGTTGAGAACCACTGTTCTACATAGAGTTAGTGCTATCCCCTTCCTGGTAAAGTGAAGGGACACCCTTAACAAATGAAGATTTCTCTTATAAATGTAAATGTCCTCAGATGATGTATTATTGAATTGGACACCTGAAACCTGTATAAGTTTATTAACCAACGTCATCCCAATAAATTCAATAAAAAAGAAATAAAGTATACCCATATCATATTGGGAAAAAAAGAGTAAATAAATACCTCCATTGAAAATAAATAAATGTAAATGTATTTCACAAATGGGTAACTTTACCTCTATTTTAGACATTCTCTTATTTTTGTTTCTTAAAAATAATCAGCCTAAAATATTCCTTAATGCAAGAAGGCATATTTTGGTGTGCTTCCTGACAAAAACTAGTTTTATTTTGTTTTCTCTCTGGAAAATGACAAAATTTTCTTGGATTATTGGCCAGTTCTTAAGTGGTTATAAAAGATTTTCTTTACCATTTGAATGATGGACTTAGAGTCTAGGTCCTACACAGTAAGGCTTTTTTATCAGAATAATTTCCTGTGCTTTATATTGACTTTACAATGTCCTCTATTAGGTAGAAGAACTGAGTCTTCTTACTTTTAAAAGATCTAATGATTTTTTTAGTTATGTTACCTCTTATATTTACTTTTGAAAACTTTTATTGTCACTTCAGCTAAATATGCAGCCAAACATTGTTTCTCAACTACTTATGAGCGATCTAACTAGGTATTCAAACTCCTGACGACATATGATATTTGCCTCCTTAGAAATCAGTCCTAAATATCTCTTACACCTAAAACCATATGTGGTATTTCCCAAAAAGCCCTTGAAAAGTCACAAAGGATCTTTCACCACATAAAAAAAAGAGATGCAAAATTAATTAGGTTTTTTGGATATGTTGAATTGCATGGCAAGCAATGTCAATGAGAAAAGATACTTGACCTCCTCTAGGTTATATTTGCATGGGAAAATGTTAATATTGACAAAAAGAAAATTCAGAGATGTCCTAAATTAAATTGCAGCCAACAAGAGGGGACAAGAGGGTGAGGGAAAGATACAAGAAGGGGATAATCAGTTCACAAGTCCTGGGCAAAACCAACAAAACACTGCTTACATTCCTGTGGGTGTTGGAACTTTGAATTAACTTCCGGGTGACCTTTTCCATGTTATCTAACAGAGAATAGCCAGGTGCCCCTGACCCCAGGAGCTTCAACTTCTTACTTACAGATGTACGTTCCAGACTGTGGCCCACAACCAACCTAAAGCAGCAAGCACTTCTTCCTCACAGACTCTGCAACTGTCCCAGAACTGGCTGCTAGGCCCCTGCCCAAAGGAGCCAGGCCAAGAGATGTGAGAGTTTAAGAGATTGTATTACCTTCTCTCACAGAGGCTGAGACCAGTGTGTGGGTGTCAGCAGGGCAGAGTAGGGGGAGCGGGATATTTGTGTCTCTTGCAAAGGTCAGTCAGAGTAGCTGGTGGGACCAGGTGCAGGTGGGGGCCAGGTGCAGGAGGCCTGGAAACTGGGTGAGGTGGTTTACTGGAAGCTAAACCCAAGGCCATTAATCATGAAACCTACAATGAGAATAACAGGAAAATCCCCGGAGGGGCAAGAGCCCCCAGCAAGGCATACTGGAGCTCCCAGGGAGCAGGGAGAGCCCTGAGCAGAGCATACTGGGGTGCAAGAATGTGCCTAACACTGGCCAAACTGAGGACAACTGTCCTGAAGCAAAATCTCAAGGGATTGAGAAAATGCTCCAGAGAATGGCAGTTTTCCACTTATTTAGCACATTACAATCAAAGCAGGAGGTGTAAAAGGGTCACAAAATTCCACTGGTGATAGATTAGACAGGCTGGAGAAAGCAAAGAGGGGGCATCTCTGGGGTTGGATAAAAAGTAAAACAAATAGATACTTTTACTTTGGTGGGTGCAGGATAGTTAACAGGTAACAATTAACGTGATTAACAATAACCATGAGGGGTTTCCTGGTCTCCGTCTGGTGGGAGATCGTGCCCTGAGGGGTTCAGAGAATGGAAATTACCCTGACATTCCAAAAGTGTGTTATTGTAGATTCAAAAAGTCAACAGACAGGCCCAGTTAAGATAAAGATTGACCTTTGTCAAGGAAGATACTGGCCTAGGACATGACTACCACTCTGACTGGCTTTTCCTTGGGTAGTTTTAATTTCAGACCATGCTTTGTGATGACTTTAGGATTCTGAGTTTGTAAGGCAGCCATGCAGGCCCCCCTGAGCCTGTCAGGTTTAGTATGTGGCCCCTTTTTCATCGGTAGAACTGATGAAGAACGATTGTGTGTTTTGTTTGGAATATTACTGCTGCTTTAATGTTATATTTCCTGGATATAAGGAACCCCTTGTTGCCTTTCTTTATGCTGTCACTCAAAATAATTTAGTAGATTATGCTTTTGTAAATAGAAATGAGACATTTATGTTTTTCTCCTAGAGCCCCATAGAATTTAGAAACTTTTGGGTATTCTTTTCATGACAATATGATTATCTGTACAGGTTCAGTAAGAATCTGCCCTCCTTATAACAAAACATAATTAGAAATATTGATTCTATACCCAAGGCTTATATTGAAATGTCATATTAGAGGATAATGTGTATAGAATCAGATAGTGAGAGGAATTAGCTTGACACGCAGGCAGACAGGGCAGGGGCCCAGTGGGAAACAAAGGCAGGTGGAACATAGGCAGGGGCAGACACGGCAGTTTGAGCAGCCTAACCATAGGCACCAACCAAGCAGAAATAATAGGATGTTTCTGGACTCAAAGGGGGAGGCAAGTGAGACGAGGGAGGGTCTGCAACAAGAAGGTGGCGCATAGGAACTGGGAAAGTTCAGGTCCGTTGCTGGGCAAGAACAATTGAGGGACTCCGTCAGGTGACGACAGGGATAGACACAGAAGCAGGCTTGTAGCAAATGTATACCCCTGGACTGCAAGGGTTCACGGGAAGCCCATTCTTGGGACCCCTCCTCAGGCGGGGAGTCTGAATCTGCTTGTAATAAGTTTTCCACACTTTTGCTTAAAAATTCTGGTCCGAGGAGCTCATTCTTCAGCATCACGAGACACGACCCCAGGAAAAACCCTATGCTCACCTTTCCGGTTACCAACAGGATCAGACAGTTTTAAGGAACTAAGGTCAACTTTATGGCGCTAGTGCTTACAAAGCCCTCCTGAAAAAAATCAGCCTGGTGCCTGGCTTATAGGGGCCCAGCCTCACAGGTGAGTAAGGAAAGTCTCTCCTGGAGGGCCCAGCAATCAGGATATGTTGGACACCTCAGAGAGCAGAATCCACCCAACTCTCTAAGCACTGCAGGTAAACCTGCTGACAAGTTCTTGGCTCAGCATCCTGGCCTCAAGAAGCTGTTACAGGTCCAATCTAAAATTCCTTATAAAAAAACTCCCAACAAAGCAAACTTTAAAAGACTTCTGTGGTTAATGACTATTCTTGCTGTACCTGTGTAAATTATCAGGCCAAATCTAATGAGTCCAAACTTATTGTGTGATTGAAGAGAGCCTTACTTTGCTTGTGATTGATCAAATATGAGGCAATTGTAGAGAGACATTTTGTATTTCAAGAAAGCGCTATAGCACAGCCTTGCGGGTTATCGGATTCTGGTCCTGCTCATTGTCTTTGGGCTGGTTATCACCTCTTTGTAAACTTCATGGTGTTTTTACCCACCTGTTAGTCACACTAAATCCTGTCCTCTTGCACAAGCTGTCAGCCCTTACCAAATTTAAAATGTTTGCAATTTACTTCAACATCTGATTATAAGCGCCCAAAAAACAATTCCAATTTTTCTCCTCCCCCCCACTCCCCCAGACTTGGCGTCAAGGCAACTAACACCTGCCCAGGTCCTCACGGAGACCCTAGACTGTCTTGTAGCTGGCATCCCCCTGCCCCCAGGATCTAAAGAAACCCCTAAGCTGAGGCTAGACGATCTGATATAAACCTCAAAGGACTCATCACTGCTGCAGATGACATCAGAACAACCTCGGTGGCTGGAGCTGCAGCCGTGAGGGCCACTCAGGAAGCTCACTGCAACTGCCTCATCCTCCATGCTCTGCTTTGGAAAATGTCCATGACTGTAGACTATCTTATCAAATCTCTCATGTCTTTGCCAAAAACATGCAGACTGAAAACTGGGAAATCTTTCAGATTGCTACTGCCATCCACACTGCCCCATCTAAAGATGCTTTGAGCTCAATGTCTAGGAGTCGTGTGGACTGGGTTTAATGATAGCTCCTGCATTCATCTGTGTTCTACTTTTTATTTCCACAGAAATCCCCTCATTAAATGCCAGATTGCTCACGCCATCCGGCAAATATCCTCTACTGCCAAGTCTCAGGAGTTGGAGTTCAACCAGTCCCTCAATCACAGAAATCTGCAAGTTACATGGGCTAGCATTCTTAAGCTGTTCAACGGAATGGCTGGTTCCCTGGAGTGAAAGGAAGTACTGACTAAGACTGTGGCAGGAGAGTAAGAAGCTAGGAAAATTCCTGGGCAAGTGGAATGGGGGAACAGAGACAAGAAAATTAAACAAGGCCAAACAGTTTGGGCAGCTTGCAGCCAGCTTGTGAATCACAAGACCGTATCTTCCCCAACCAAGGACACTTGAGAGTCAATAAATGGTTTATACCTCTCCTCCCTAACCAGGGAATATACAGCCTAAATCATCGCTGTCTGGGATGACCTAAGATCCTTCAACCCCAGCTCTTTGTTACAATGAAGTAGAGGTCAGACATAATCGTGATCTCCCACAACTATTGCAATCTTTGCTTTAACAGTGGCTACCATGACCTATTAAGAATTGCCCAATTGTTACTAGTAAAACAGACCAAATGGATTAAGCCAATTCATAGCACCCTGTACAACACTGGATAAGTTTGAGCTCAGTCTACTCCTCACTCTTTCAATCATATATATTACCATGGGACTTTTGTAAAGATTAAAATCACTAATGTTGGTAAAAACCTATCACATTGTCCAAAGAACCTGATGATCTAAAAACTGCTCATGTGTCTCCTTCCTAACTTATCTCCTTAGCTGATCACTTGGCTAACACACTGCAAGGTGATTTGTTTTATATGTCATAGATATCAGATACTTCTTTTAAGAGCTTGCACATGATCTGCAGTAGTCTTTTTTTTTTTCTTTTCTGTTCATGAATGAATTTCAGACAAAAGTAGAGCTCACACCTCCCACTAGTCAAGGGAGCCCGATTTGCAGGT
This sequence comes from Myotis yumanensis, assembly GCF_028538775.1. Taxonomy (NCBI): domain Eukaryota; kingdom Metazoa; phylum Chordata; class Mammalia; order Chiroptera; family Vespertilionidae; genus Myotis; species Myotis yumanensis. The sequence goes on from NW_027223772.1 coordinate 8,093,337, forward strand.
ACCATTTTGGCAGAAGGTAGGTAGAGCAGCTGAAATAACTAGAAATGTGGAGAGTGAGCAGATGTAGCAGAAGAGCTCAGATGAAGCAGGGATTTACACTGCTCCACAATCCTACCAGAGCCTTTCCCCAGATTAGAATCTCCCAAAGGCTCACTTCCACTTCAGGCGGGGCGAGGCGGGGGGGGGGGGGGGGGGGGGGGGCTGTGGCAGGCTGTCATCTCTCTCCAGAGCAGCAGCTGCAGGCAATCTCCCTGGAAGCTGCTTTCTCTGACCACATTCGCTTTGCATCCATGTATTGTTTTAGGCTAATAACCTACAACCCTGTTTTATACAACATTTTCAGCAACTGCAATCTTTGGGGGAATGTATCACTTTCCTAAATTAATGTTCTCCCTTTATTAATACTTGTTCTCTCATATTGGGAAATGTGAAGAGTAAGTGCCCTTATCATTGGTCTCATTCATCTGTTAAGTATCTAGGGGCCAGTGCTTCAATCAATACATGCCATCTTTCAGAATTAAATTGCCCTCAGTTAGGAAGCCAGAAAAAAACATCTTTAGATGATGAAATACTTTTGTGTTTATCTCAGTTTCCTTCATTTAATTGTTTTTGGAACAAGTACACATTTTTTTCCTAATTTAAATACTACCTGTCAAGGTTGGTAATCAGCCTAAGGCTGCCTGTATAAAAGGGGTAGGGAGAGTAGTTCCTAATTTTAAAATAGTGTCAATCTGAAGCATGTTTTTTAAATTTGGTAAATTTAAACGTATTAAGTATGGAAGAGACAGCCTATCTAAATATCGCCTGTGATGATTGATTGGATTAAAGAAATGATTTGTCTTATCAAAGCTCAGATCATTGCTCACCTTCAGAAAGAGGGGCATCCCCAGGGGAGCATGGGCCATGAAGAGACTCATGGTCTTTCACCCCACTGAGTAGGGTGTTCAATTCCCCCAGCCACGAAGATTCAGACAGATTGCTGCTCTTGTTGATTGGAGCCTATTGTATTGTTTGGGTGTGGGAAAAAATGAATTCTTTTAGAGAAGTACAACTTCACATTGTCAGGGGTCAGCCAACTGAGTTAGTTTGCCCAAACCGTCCCACTCTTAGCATTTAAAATCCTGCATCCTAGGAACTCTTCACCAGGCAAACCTGAGTTGGTCCACTTAGCATTGCACCTTCTCCTTTGGTCCTTTTTCATTTTTGCACCTTTATGGTGAACTATGATAATGTAACTGCTAGACCAATAGTTTACTCAATTTTTTTTGCTATAAGCAACATTTCAAGGTGAACTATCCATGGGCCTGTTAACTTAGTGGTGTTAGCAATGCCCACCTGGGTAACCATAGCAGTTATTTTAAGAGAGAACTTAATATGGAGAATTGCTCACCAGTAAGAGATTGTACATACAGACAGATAATAGCCAGTCTGTCTGTATGACAATGGACGTCTGACCCACAATCTCTGCAGACATCAGCCAAGTATGGTTAGGATTTGGTCAATGAACAACCAACTTCTCTATTTTTTGCCTCTGCTACCTACTCTGGACCAATTGGAGAAAGCCAAATATGCCCTCAGCACCAATCACATGAGATGTCCCACTTCTGGTTAAACCACTTGCAGATTCTTCATGCCAGTATCTTCCAGTTGGGACATACCTGAGCCCTCCTTTATTTTTTCTTTTTCACTATAAAGTTTCCCAACTCACATACTTGCATTCAAGTCTGTCCTGAAGATTCAGATACATACAAGTGATGGTGGATGACTCTGAGCTAACAGCCTCCATTTGTTCTCATCTGAATGGTCTTTGCCTATTTCCACACTGTTAGGTCGGAGAGAGCCCAGGATCGGATACATGCAGACATGTGATGAGATAATGGACTCCCTCTGGCATGTCTAACAGATCAGCATGCCAGACACAGATACTGGCTTCTCCCTGAATCAACACCGACCCCCACACAGATACTGACTCATTCCTGAATACCTGGCTGACCCCCCTGCAGCTGAAACTTCCTCAACTGAATACCTCAGCTCATGTTCCCGCCCCTCACCCAACCGCAGTATAAAAAAAGCGCCCCCCTCCCTGTTGGTGTGAATCCACGTGCCTTGTCTTTGGGGGTACGTGGGTCTCCTGGGATGCAGAAATAAACTTTTTCCTTTCCTTTCTTTTCTGATTCACTGGACTCTCTATTTCTTGCGCCACCTCCTGAGCCACCTAACCTAACACACACCAAGTGCTGGTTGTCTGAAAAGCCAATACAGGAGGATTTAAGTTATCACAGAGGACGTGACTGCAGAAAGAGCTACCTAGCAGTCCCAGGGCTGGGAGAACAAAGGAAAGAGGTTAAATCATTAAAACCTAGATGCTTGGAGAGGACCTTCCTCATTGACCTGTGATGATAATGTGCCATGAACATAATACTCTACACCATAGGTTCAAACACAGGCACACACACATAATACTAACATCATAAAATAATCTATATATATATAAAAGCCTAAGCGACCGTACTGATTGGAACAACCAAATGACTGGTCGCTATGATGTGCACTGACCACCAGGGGGCAGATGCTCAATGTAGGGTCAGTGCACTCCCACAGCCAACCTCCTGCAGCTGGACAAACTCCTGTGGTCGCTACCCCTGTCCAGCAGGCCCCAGCCAGCAGCCGGAAGGCCCCTATTTGCCCTGATTGCTGCCAAGCCTAGTGACCCCACCTGTGCACTAATTTCATGCACTGGGCTTCTAGTCATCCTATATAATAAAAGGGTAATATGCAAATAGACCAAACAGAAGAACAACTGAGCAACCAATCAAAGTGTAATATGCTAATGATATGCTAAAGCTGCTCAACCGCTCACTATGACATGCACTGACGGCCAGGGGTCAGATGCTTCAACCGGTAGGTTAGCTTGCTGCTGGGGTCTGGCTGATGGGCTGGACACACACTGGAGCCCTCCTGTAGTTCCTCCCTGGCCCGATTGTGTATTGGTGGGGTCCCTCAGTCTGGCCTGCACCCTCTCACAATCCAGGACCTCTTGGGGGATGTCGGAGAGCCAGTTTCAGCTTGATCCCACAAGCCACTCCCCTTGGGACGGCGCCAGATGCAGGGCTCATAGCTGGTGAGCACGGCTGCACAGCACAAGCCTCTTCCAATCGTGACTGATTGGGCACAAGCCCACGGCGGGCACAGTGAGGCCGAGATGAGTAGGAGCAGCAGGTAGGAGCTGCAGGCGGCGTTGGACTGTGGGTTTCAGCCCGATCCCTGCAGGCGACCCAGAGGGACCCCACCCATGCACAAATTCATGCAATGGGCCTCTAGAACTATAATAATAGTGGAATTAATGTTCCTTACTGAGGGCCCACTCTGTATTAGGCCACTTAAAATCTACAGCATGTATTAGTAGTTCAAAGTATGGTTCAAAAAACCCTAGGATTCTCAACACCCCTTTCAGGAACTCTGCAAAGTCAAAACCAATTTCATAATGTTAAGAAATTATATCTTGGTTCATTGTGTTGTCATTTGTATTGATGATGTAAGATTAATCATTGAAAATATTGATGACACTTAGCACGAATCAAGGAATAATCACATTCTTCACAGCCATGCACTTGTAAGAAAATAAATAAATAATAAATAAATGCCTCACTTAAGATTGTTATTAATGAAGCAATAAAAATATTAACTTCATTAAATTCTACCACTTGGTGCTCATCTTTTTAATATTCTTTATGATTAAATGAAAAGTACACACAACACTGCATGTGGAGGTATTATGATTGTCTGGAGGCAAAGCACTGTGTGAATATTTAAGTTGTCAGTTGCACTTGCCATGTTTTTCATGGAACACCATTTTACTTGAAAGAACAGCTGACAAACAAACAATGGTCTTCAGATTTGGGTAACTGGAGATATTTTCTTGCAAATGAACAAAGTAAACCTGTCACTTTAATAAAAACAACTAACAATATTTGTAGCCACGGGTAAAATTTGAACTTTCCAGCAAAAATTCAAATTTTGAGGACTTGTATTTACTATATGAGTTTAACAGCTTTCCAATACTTAAAGACTTTTTTGATCCAATATGTAGTGAGTTTAACAAGTATGATTTATTTTAATATCCTATGATAAAATGTATCAATATTTGGAAGATCTACATAACTCAGTAAACCAATATATTCCAATTGACCCATGCACAAGGCATAAAATCAGACATGGGTTAAATGCCATTCAAAGTGTAAATGAAGCCAATGGATTTTAATATTACAGAGTACAGAATGTTCACTTGTATGTTTTTAAGAGTCCAGATTTCAAATAGCCTTTTATGACTTACTGCTGGTTGAGTTAGGGTGGAATATCAAAGGAGAATATTGACAATTATCTGAAAAGGCTATAAGAGTATTCTCTTTTCCAACTAAATATGTGTGCTAGACTACATTTGTTTCATGTACTTCAATCAACACAGCATACTGCAGCAGATAAAATGTAGAGTGTGTATGACAATCCAGCTGTTGTAAAGATATTAAAGGGTCTAGAAAGATATAAAACAATGCTTCTCCCTAAAGTTGTTTTGAAAAACATAGTTATTTTAATTAAAAATATGTTATTTGTGTTAACATGTAATGGATTTATTGTTGCTGTTTTTAATAAATTAATACGTGAATGTTATAAAATAGTTCTGTTTTAATTTCTAATACAGTAAATATCAGTAAATATAACTCATATAAAGAAAAAGCTTTTTTAAGTGCTCAGTAATTTTTAAGAGTTCAAAGAGTTTTAGGTAAAAAATGTTTGAGAACTGCTACTTTATTTTTTTTTAGCGTCTTACTTCTTTTTTTTATTGTTTTATTGCTTAAAAAATTACAAAGAGTATTATATATGTCTCGTTTTTCACCCCTTGAGCCTCCCCTAGCCTCCAATGCCTCCCAGTGTCTTGTGTCCATTGGTTATGCTCCTATGCATGCATACAAGCCCTTCGGTTGATCTCTAACACCCCACCTCTCCCATGCCCCAACCCTCCCCAGCCTTCCCACTGTAGTTTGACAGTCTGTTCGATATTGTTCTGCCTCTGTATCTATTTCTGTTCAACAGTTTAAAATGGTCTTAATTATCCATAAATGAGTGAGATCATGTGGTATTTTTCTTTCATTCACTGGCTTATTTCACTTACACATAATGCTCTCCATTTCTATCCATGCTGTCGCAAATAGTAAGAGTTCCTTGTTTTTTACAGCAGCATAGTATTCCATCGTGTAGATGTACCACAGTTTTCTGATCCGTTCTTCTGCTGATGGGCAGTTAGGCTGTTTCCAGATCTTAGCTATGGTCGATTGTGCTGCTATGAACATAGGGATGCATATATCTTTTCTGATTGGTGTTTCTCATTATTTGGGATATATTCCTAGAAGTGGGATCACTGGGTCAAATAGGAGTTCCATTTTTAACTTTTTGAGGAAACTCCATACTGTCTTCCATAGTGGCTGCACCAGTCTGCATTCCCACCAGCAGGGCACGAGTGTTCCTTTTTCTCCCCATCCTCTCCAGCACTTGTCCTTTGTTGATTTGTTGATGATAGCCATTCTGACAGGTGTGAGTTGGTACCTCATTGTTGTTTTGATTTGCATTTCTTGGATGATTAGTGACTTTGAGCATGTTTTCATATGCTTCTTGGCTTTCTGAATGTCCTCTTTTGAAAGGTGTCTATTTAGGTCTTTTGCCCATTTTTGAATGGATTCTTTATCTTCCTTCTGTTAAGTTGTATGAATTCCCTATATATGTTGGAGATTAAACTCTTATGGGTGATAACATTGGCAAATATGTTCTCCCATGCACTGGGCTTTCTTGTTGTTTTGTTGATGGTTTCTTTTGCTGTACAGAAGCTTTTTATTTTGATGTAGTCCCATTTGTTTATATTCTCTTTAGTTTCCAATGCCCTAAGAGCAGTATCAGTGAAGAAATTGATTTGGCATGTCTGAGATTTTGTTGCCTTTGGATTCCGCTAGTATTTTTATGGTTTCCCGTCTTATATTTAAGTCCTTTATCCATTTTGAGTTTATTTTTGTGTATGGTGTAAGTTGGTGGTCTAGTTTCATTTTTTTGCACGCATCTGTCCAATTTTCCCAACACCATTTGTTTAAGAGACTATATTGCCTCCACTGTATGTTCTTGCCTCCTTTGTCAAATATTAATTGAGCATATTTTTCAGGTCGATTTCTGGTTCGGGTTGATTGGTTTCTCTCTATTCTATTCCATTAATCTATATACCTGTTCTTGTGCCAGTACCAGGCAGTTTTGAGAACAGTGGCTTTGTAATACAGCTTGATATCTGGTATTGAGATCCCACCTACTTTGTTCCTCCTTCTCAGGATTGCTGCAGAGATTTGGGGTCTGTTTTTATTCCAGATGAATTTTTGGAGAGTTGGTTCTAGATCTGTGAAATATGCCATTGGTATTTTAATGGGAAGTGCATTGAATTTAGAGATTGCTTTGGGTAGTATGGACATTTTAATGATGTTCATTCTACCAATCCAAGAACATGGTATGTTCTTCCATCTGTTTATGTCTTCATCTATCATTTTTTTCAACGCCCTGTAGTTTTCTGCGTAGAAGTCTTTTACCTCTTTAGTTAAGTTTATTCCTAGGTGTCTTAATTTTCTTTGGTATGATGGTAAATGGAATTGCTTTTTTAGTCTCTCTTTCTATAGGTTCATTATTGGTGTATAGAAAGGCATCGATTTCTTGGCATTAATTTTATATCCTGCTACTTTCCCAAATTCATTTATTAAGTCTAATAGAAGAAATAAAAGGCATCCAAATTGGAAAAGAAGAAATAAAACTGCCCTTATTCACAGATGACCTGCTATTGTACAATCAAAAATGCTAAGGACTCCATCAAAATACTATTAGACTTAATAAATGAATTTGCAAAGTAGCAGGATACAAAATTAATGCCAAGAAATCTATGGCATTTCTTTATACCAATAGATAACTTACAGAAAGAGAGACTAAAAAAGCAATGCCATTTACTATCGCACCAAAAAAATTAAGGTAACTAGGAATAAACTTAACTTAGGAGGTAAAAGACCTAAACGTGGAAAACTACAGGACATTGAAAACAGAGATAGAGGAAGACATAAACAGTTGGAAGAATATACCATCCTCATGGATTGGTAAAATCAACATCATGAAAATATCCATAATACCCAGAGCAATCTATAAATTCTATGCAATTTCCATTACAATACCAACGGCATATTTCACAGACCTAGAACGAACTTTCCAAAAATTCATCTGGAATAAAAAAAGACCCCGAATAGCTCCTGCGTTCCTGAGAAAGAAGAACAGACTAGGAGGGATCTCAATACCAGATATCAAGCTGTATTACAAAGCCACTGTTCTCAAAACTGCCTGGTACTTGCACAAAAACAGACATATAGATAAATGGAATAGAATAAAAAAACCCAGAAATCGACCCAAACCAATATGCTCAATTAATATTTGACAAAGGAGGCAAGAACATACAATGGAGTCAAGACAGTCTCTTGAATAAATGGTGGTGGGAATATTGGACAGATACTTGCAAAAAAATAAATAAATGAAACTAGACCACCAACATACACCATACACAAAAATAAACTCAAAATGGATGAAGGACTTAAATGTAAGACAGAAAACCATAAAAATACTAGCGGAATCCAAAGACAACAAAATCTTACACATATGCCGAAGCAATTTCATCACTGATACTCCTCTTAGGGCATTGGAAACTAAAGAGAAAATAAACAAATGGGACATCAAAATAAAAAGCTTCTGCACAGCAAAAGAAACCACCAACAAAACAACAAGAAAGCCCACTGCACGGGAGAACATATTTTCCAATGTTATCACCCATAAGGGTTTTAATCTCCAACATTTATAGGGAACTCATACTACTTAACAAAAGAAAGATAAACAATCCAATCAAGAATGGGCAAAGAATCTAAATAGACACTTTTCAAAAGAGGACATTCAGAAAGCCAAGAGACATATGAAAACATGCTCAAAGTCACTAATCATCAGAAAGATGCAAATCAAAACAACAATGAGGTACCATCTCACACCTGTCAGAATGGCTATCATCAACAAATCAACAAAGGACAAGTGCTGGAGAGGATGGGGAGAAAAAGGAACACTCGTGCCCTGCTGGTGGGAATGCAGACTGGTGCAGCCACTATGGAAGACAGTATGGAGTTTCCTCAAAAAGTTAAAAATGGAACTCCCATTTGACCCAGTGATCCCACTTCTAGGAATATATCCCAAGAAGCCAAAAACACCAATCAGAAAAGATATATGCATCCCTATGTTCATAGCAGCACAATTCACCATAGCTAAGATCTGGAAACAGCCTAAGTGCCCATCAGCAGATGAGTGGATTAAAAAACTGTGGTACAGCTAAACAATGGAATACTACACTGCAGGAAAAAAGAAGGAATTCTTGCCATTTGCCACAGCATGGATGGAACTGGAGAGCATTATGCTAAGTGAAATAAGCCAGTCAGAGAAAGATAAATACCACATGATCTCACTCATTTATGGATAATGAAGAACATTATAAACTGATGAACAAAAATAATCACAGAGGCAGAGCAGCATCGAACAGACTGTCAAACTACAGCGGGAAGGACAGGGAGAGTTGGGTGGGGGATGGGTAAGAGATCAACCAAAGGACTTACATGCATGCATATAAGCGTAACCAATGGACACAAGACACTGGGAGGTTTTGGAGGCTGGGGAAAAGTCAAGGGGGAAAAAAGGACACATATGTGATGCTCTTTGTAATACGTTAAGCAATAAAACACAATTTTTTTTAAAGAAACCTATACTAGGGAAATTATAAGAAAATGAAGAAAGAAATGGAAGAAGATACAAATATGAAATCCCCACTGATTTTTACAGGAAGTTGCTATGCCGCTGCCTCTTCCCAGGTCTGGTGCTCTGGAATGAGGAGCCCAGTGAGGGATTGAGACACCTCATTCCTCAGGGGCTACCTTTCCAACTGAAATATTCCCGAAGGTTCTCTACTGCCACACAAGGGTGTGGGGCCAGCCCTTTTCAGGTCTCTTTCTTACCACCTTGGGTTTGGCTTTGTCTCTAACCCTTGGTTATAAGTCTTATGTCCAACTAGTCTTCCTTTGATTGTTCAGGTTGCTTGTCCTATCATTTAGCTGTCATTCACCTTTGGTCCTGGGAGGAGATGAGTGTACCTTCCACCTACTCCTACCCATCATGCATCCCCTACCATCTGTGTATCTTCTGTGGTGAGGTGACTGTCCAGGTCTCATGCCCATTTTAAATTTTTTTTTAATTTTCTATATGTTGAGGATTAAGAGGTGTTTTTTTTTTTAATGTATTTGGATACTGGTCTTTGCCATATCCTGTCTTGAAAACACTTTCCCAGAATCTGTGGCCCATGTGCAAATCGGTGAGAAGACTCATGCCCATGAAAATGTCCTCCTCTGAACTTTCTACCGTTCCCTCATCATCAGAGGCTTAAAAATTTTAAAAACTAAACAGTGTACTTTACTCCATAGATGAGTGATACAAGTATAACATTGAAAATATGACATTAATATTATTAGAACTATCAAAGTCATACATGCATGACACAAAAAATCAACTCAAGGAGTAGATAGATTTGGAAGTCCCACCCCAGAGGTGACTTGACCATCACTTGTGGACTAGTGTGTATATCTCACTTCTGCCCCTCTCATGTCTGTCACAGGAAGAGTCATAGGCACATATGTAAGCTGCCAGGGTTCAGGAAATTTGGAGAAGGCTGTGCGTAGATTAAATGGGAGTCCAGAGACAAAATATAATTTTGAAAGGAATATGGGGATCAGAGGAGCCTAGTTTAAAGGAAACTAAGATCTCCTCATCTCAGGACCCCATGCTTTTTATTAACACAGATTGTCCTGAGGCGAGGCAGAGATATTCACTTCAAAGGGTCAGGGTTCCATATACAGAGTTCATTGTCATATTGGGGAGAATTAGCCTACAGCTGTTCAGGAGTTTGGCCCGTAGGAGGCAATAACATGTACATTAAGATGCCCTGAGTTGTCTGGCAGCAAATGATCAATGTAACGTATCCTATTCAGGTTTGGGGAAATGCCATCAACCATTCCAGGATTCAGCCCTGCTGTCATGCTAGAATTGGCTTCCGGCATGTCTGCCTGTTGAAATCAGATGTAAGGGGTTTAGTGGGTGGGATGCTCCATGCAGACAGTTGGTCCATGTGTCTCATGTGAGAGGGCCCCTGAAGTCTTCATCTGTTGACACGTAGAGACCCCTGCACCGAATTGAGCACCTGATCAGCTTCCCTTGTCCACGTGGACCAAGATTGGTGGTCCCATCCCCTCTCCATAGACCTCAGAGCTTTTCTGAATTCCGGCCTATTTCATCAATGCTCTAACAGGGAGTCTCAAGAACACATCTCTGAACAAGTGTGCAACGATTTCTGTGGGGGAACCACGCAGGGGGAACCCTGCCAGTGCAGGTGTGCCCCTGGGGGACTTTGGCAGGTCCTGCACACTGTTCTCCCAGAGGAGGGGCTTTCCCCTTCCTCCCCAGGGCATCTGCTGGGGTCTCTGCTGCCTCACTTTGTCCCCAGGGCTGGTCCCCACCAGCCCAGAAGCCTGATCGGGCTGGTGGGGCATCTCTGGCATGTAGAGGCCTGTGCACTGCCTCTCATGTTGGAAGTGCATGTGCTTGCCCTTTGTCCCTTTAGAAAACACCAAACTTTGAGAGTTTTCTGCACCACAGGGCTGAAACACCTGGGCATAGTGTTGTGTGGAATGCTTTCCAGCTTGTGATATGTCTTCCAAGATTTCTGCATTTTTCTAGTTGTTTTGGGCACAGGAAGAGACAGCCATTGCCTGACTGGCTTCTGGCCCTGGGGTCACACTTAGCGCAGTGGTCTCTACGCTGAGGTGATGCACATGCTTACTGAAAGGGCTTTCATTCCTCCATCTAATCTCTAATCCATCTATGAATTCCCATTTAATAGCAAAAATGTTATTTCAGATAAAAACAGATAAACATGTGAGCTGACACAAAGAGCTCTTATTGTGAAATTCCTTTTCTCGGGAATAGGTAAGGGGCAGAGACAGGAATCAGATCAGGGGCAGGAGGAGTGGGGAGTGAGTTCTGTTGCTGCAGGGTCTCCTTTTGGGATGATGGGATATCCTGAAACTAGACAGTGGTGATGCATACACAGCATCATGACTGTCCTTCATGCCCAGGAATTTAAAATATGAAAAATAACATTTAAAATATGAACAATTACCATTTAAAGTATATTTATTTATTATTACAATGTATTATATAATGGAATAATGAAAACTAAAGACAGAAATAAAAATAATAATAAAATCAAAAGCTCAAATAAGAAAAATGAATACACAACAGAAATCAAACAATGGAGAACACATTGAAAAAACGGCCCTTGAGCTGGGCCCTCCACAGGCAGCTCCTTCTCCAAGGCAGGAATCTGCATGGGCTCCAGGGAGGGTTCTTCCTCCAGCCCCGGTGGGGCCTCAGTTGCATCTGGGGCCGGCCCTGTCTCCTCAGCTGAAGCTGGAGCAGCTGCTGGAGGTAGTGAAAGCTCAGGAGGAAGACACACCTCCAGCTCTGCATCCTGCTCTTCATGTTGTGAATCAGATGTTTCAGGAACCACATCCACCTCCTGGGCTGGTGCTGGAGTCAGAGGAGGAGAAAAGATCACCCAGGTGCCTGCATTTCCATCTGTTCCTCCCAACTGAGAACACAGCTAGCGCCTAGGGCCCACCAAAGGATGTGCTCCACACTGGCAGTCAAGCAGAGGCGTGGTCTTAGGAGGTTTTTGCTACTGGCCAGGCTCTGGGGGTTCTCTGGAAACAACCCCACCCCAGAAACTCGCCTGCACACCCCCCATCCATTTTTTCCCTACAACCCCCCCACCTCCTCACCCTTGGGCTCTGCCTCGATGGTCTCCAGCTCTTCACTCCTGGTTTTGGAAATTGCCATGCTGGTGTTCTGACTGAGTGGCTTTGAGTTTAGAGGTTTGTGGAGCCTGGGTGGCTTCGCTGGAGGAATCCTGCTGCATCCACCCACGGGTCCTGGGTCCCCAGGCCCCCCGGTGGCCACACACTCTTCAGGCCTCTCCTGGCCCTCGGTGCTGTGGCCCACCGTCCAATCAAGGGGCCAGGGGTCTTCCTCCACCACCAGATGCTCCACATTGACCTGGGAGTAGCTCTGCAATGACAGTGACCAGCAACAGGTCAGGAGGCCTCAAGCCTGGCCCCAGTCCCTGCTGCTGCTTCTGCCCCCTGGACCTTCTGCTCCCAGATCAGGCCCAGCCCTGTGTCTGCACAGACCTCCACCCAGGGGAAATGAGAGTCACCTCCAGGGCCCAGGATAGACCTCGGGCAGAGGGCGCCGCTCACACTCCACGTCCACCCAGCCAGCCTTGACCTGGGCTGCAAACATGACTGGTCCTGACCCCCCAACCCAACCTGTTCCTAATCCAGGCAGGCACTCCCCACCAACACAGACACACACACACACACACACACGGCGGGGACAGGCCTGCTCAGGTGGGATCAGAGTGGTGGCCTGTCCTGAAAACAACTCCCCTAAGCCTCCCTGTGTTACCGCCGCATCCCGCCGGGCAAAGGGCCACAGGCGTCGTCTGGGCTGGGCCCGGATCCAGCGGCGGGCACGTCTAAACACACTCTCATCGCTGCCTCTCTTGAGGCCTCGGCCTCGGCACACGGGGAGACAACAGCAAAACATGCTGTCCTCTCCACTGTCTCTGTCCGAGTGAGACGGGAAGGGGCAGTTATAGAATGTGGTGCGTGGTTACCATTGTTCTGTCGGGCTCCATAGTCAGGAAGTGAGGTCACTGCTCATGTCTGAGGAGATGCTCAGGGTAGGGGACCCTCAGGTGATCTCACTTCCTGACGATGGAGCCCAACAGAACAATGGTAACCACGCACCACATTCTATAACTGCCCCTTCCCGTCTCACTCGGACAGAGACAGTGGAGAGGACAGCATGTTTTGCTGTTGTCTCCCCGTGTGCCGAGGCCAAGGCCTCAAGCGAGGCAGCGATGAGAGTGTGTTTAGACGTGCCCGCCGCTGGATCCGGGCCCAGCCCAGACGACGCCTGTGGCCCTTTGCCCGGCGGGATGCGGCGGTAACACAGGGAGGCTTAGGGGAGTTGTTTTCAGGACAGGCCACCACTCTGATCCCACCTGAGCAGACCTGTCCCCGCCGTGTGTGTGTGTGTGTGTGTGTCTGTGTTGGTGGGGAGTGCCTGCCTGGATTAGGAACAGGTTGGGTTGGGGGGTCAGGACCAGTCATGTTTGCAGCCCAGGTCAAGGCTGGCTGGGTGGACGTGGAGTGTGAGCGGCGCCCTCTGCCCGAGGTCTATCCTGGGCCCTGGGGGTGACTCTCATTTCCCCTGGGTGGAGGTCTGTGCAGACACAGGGCTGGGCCTGATCTGGGAGCAGAAGGTCCAGGGGGCAGAAGCAGCAGCAGGGACTGGGGCCAGGCTTGAGGCCTCCTGACCTGTTGCTGGTCACTGTCATTGCAGAGCTACTCCCAGGTCAATGTGGAGCATCTGGTGGTGGAGGAAGACCCCTGGCCCCTTGATTGGACGGTGGGCCACAGCACCGAGGGCCAGGAGAGGCCTGAAGAGTGTGTGGCCACCGGGGGGCCTGGGGACCCAGGACCCGTGGGTGGATGCAGCAGGATTCCTCCAGCGAAGCCACCCAGGCTCCACAAACCTCTAAACTCAAAGCCACTCAGTCAGAACACCAGCATGGCAATTTCCAAAACCAGGAGTGAAGAGCTGGAGACCATCGAGGCAGAGCCCAAGGGTGAGGAGGTGGGGGGGTTGTAGGGAAAAAATGGATGGGGGGTGTGCAGGCGAGTTTCTGGGGTGGGGTTGTTTCCAGAGAACCCCCAGAGCCTGGCCAGTAGCAAAAACCTCCTAAGACCACGCCTCTGCTTGACTGCCAGTGTGGAGCACATCCTTTGGTGGGCCCTAGGCGCTAGCTGTGTTCTCAGTTGGGAGGAACAGATGGAAATGCAGGCACCTGGGTGATCTTTTCTCCTCCTCTGACTCCAGCACCAGCCCAGGAGGTGGATGTGGTTCCTGAAACATCTGATTCACAACATGAAGAGCAGGATGCAGAGCTGGAGGTGTGTCTTCCTCCTGAGCTTTCACTACCTCCAGCAGCTGCTCCAGCTTCAGCTGAGGAGACAGGGCCGGCCCCAGATGCAACTGAGGCCCCACCGGGGCTGGAGGAAGAACCCTCCCTGGAGCCCATGCAGATTCCTGCCTTGGAGAAGGAGCTGCCTGTGGAGGGCCCAGCTCAAGGGCCGTTTTTTCAATGTGTTCTCCATTGTTTGATTTCTGTTGTGTATTCATTTTTCTTATTTGAGCTTTTGATTTTATTATTATTTTTATTTCTGTCTTTAGTTTTCATTATTCCATTATATAATACATTGTAATAATAAATAAATATACTTTAAATGGTAATTGTTCATATTTTAAATGTTATTTTTCATATTTTAAATTCCTGGGCATGAAGGACAGTCATGATGCTGTGTATGCATCACCACTGTCTAGTTTCAGGATATCCCATCATCCCAAAAGGAGACCCTGCAGCAACAGAACTCACTCCCCACTCCTCCTGCCCCTGATCTGATTCCTGTCTCTGCCCCTTACCTATTCCCGAGAAAAGGAATTTCACAATAAGAGCTCTTTGTGTCAGCTCACATGTTTATCTGTTTTTATCTGAAATAACATTTTTGCTATTAAAAGGGAATTCATAGATGGATTAGAGATTAGATGGAGGAATGAAAGCCCTTTCAGTAAGCATGTGCATCACCTCAGCGTAGAGACCACTGCGCTAAGTGTGACCCCAGGGCCAGAAGCCAGTCAGGCAATGGCTGTCTCTTCCTGTGCCCAAAACAACTAGAAAAATGCAGAAATCTTGGAAGACATATCACAAGCTGGAAAGCATTCCACACAACACTATGCCCAGGTGTTTCAGCCCTGTGGTGCAGAAAACTCTCAAAGTTTGGTGTTTTCTAAAGGGACAAAGGGCAAGCACATGCACTTCCAACATGAGAGGCAGTGCACAGGCCTCTACATGCCAGAGATGCCCCACCAGCCCGATCAGGCTTCTGGGCTGGTGGGGACCAGCCCTGGGGACAAAGTGAGGCAGCAGAGACCCCAGCAGATGCCCTGGGGAGGAAGGGGAAAGCCCCTCCTCTGGGAGAACAGTGTGCAGGACCTGCCAAAGTCCCCCAGGGGCACACCTGCACTGGCAGGGTTCCCCCTGCGTGGTTCCCCCACAGAAATCGTTGCACACTTGTTCAGAGATGTGTTCTTGAGACTCCCTGTTAGAGCATTGATGAAATAGGCCGGAATTCAGAAAAGCTCTGAGGTCTATGGAGAGGGGATGGGACCACCAATCTTGGTCCACGTGGACAAGGGAAGCTGATCAGGTGCTCAATTCGGTGCAGGGGTCTCTACGTGTCAACAGATGAAGACTTCAGGGGCCCTCTCACATGAGACACATGGACCAACTGTCTGCATGGAGCATCCCACCCACTAAACCCCTTACATCTGATTTCAACAGGCAGACATGCCGGAAGCCAATTCTAGCATGACAGCAGGGCTGAATCCTGGAATGGTTGATGGCATTTCCCCAAACCTGAATAGGATACGTTACATTGATCATTTGCTGCCAGACAACTCAGGGCATCTTAATGTACATGTTATTGCCTCCTACGGGCCAAACTCCTGAACAGCTGTAGGCTAATTCTCCCCAATATGACAATGAACTCTGTATATGGAACCCTGACCCTTTGAAGTGAATATCTCTGCCTCGCCTCAGGACAATCTGTGTTAATAAAAAGCATGGGGTCCTGAGATGAGGAGATCTTAGTTTCCTTTAAACTAGGCTCCTCTGATCCCCATATTCCTTTCAAAATTATATTTTGTCTCTGGACTCCCATTTAATCTACGCACAGCCTTCTCCAAATTTCCTGAACCCTGGCAGCTTACATATGTGCCTATGACTCTTCCTGTGACAGACATGAGAGTGGCTGGGAAGAGGCAGCAGCAAAACAACTGCCTGTAAAAATCGGTGGGGATTTCATATTTGTATCTTCTTCCATTTCTTTCTTCATTTTCTGATAATTTCCCAAGTATAGGACTTTTTAAAAAAATTTTTGTTTTATTTCTTTATTTTTGTTCATCAGTTTAAAATGTGCTTCATTATCCATAAATGAGTGAGATCGTGTGGTATTTATCTTTCTCTGATTGACTTATTTCACTTAGCATAATGCTCTCCAGTTCCATCCATGCTGTTGCAAATGGCAAGAATTCCTTCTTGTTTCCGCAGTGTAGTATTCCATTGTGTAGCTGTACCACAGTTTTTTAATCCACTCATCTGCTGATGGGCACTTAGGCTGTTTCCAGATCTTAGCTATGGTGAATTGTGCTGCTATGAACATAGGGATGCATATATCTTTTCTGATTGGTGTTTTTGGCTTCTTGGGATATATTCCTAGAAGTGGGATCACTGGGTCAAATGGGAGTTCCATTTTTAACTTTTTGAGGAAACTCCATACTGTCTTCCATAGTGGCTGCACCAGTCTGCATTCCCACCAGCAGGGCACGAGTGTTCCTTTTTCTCCCCATCCTCTCCAGCACTTGTCCTTTGTTGATTTGTTGATGATAGCCATTCTGACAGGTGTGAGATGGTACCTCATTGTTGTTTTGATTTGCATCTTTCTGATGATTAGTGACTTTGATCATGTTTTCATATGTCTCTTGGCTTTCTGAATGTCCTCTTTTGAAAAGTGTCTATTTACGTTCTTTGCCCATTCTTGATTGGATTGTTTATCTTTCTTTTGTTAAGTAGTATGAGTTCCCTATAAATGTTGGAGATTAAAACCCTTATGGGTGATAACATTGGAAAATATGTTCTCCCGTGCAGTGGGCTTTCTTGTTGTTTTGTTGGTGGTTTCTTTTGCTGTGCAGAAGCTTTTTATTTTGATGTCGTCCCATTTGTTTATATTCTCTTTAGTTTCCAATGCCCTAAGAGGAGTATCAGTGATGAAATTGCTTCGGCATATGTGTAAGATTTTGTTGTCTTTGGATTCCGCTAGTATTTTTATGGTTTTCTGTCTTACATTTAAGTCCTTCATCCATTTTGAGTTTATTTTTGTGTATGGTGTAAGTTGGTGGTCTAGTTCCATTTATTTATTTTTTTGCAAGTATCTGTCCAATTTTCCCACCACCATTTATTCAAGAGACTGTCTTGACTCCATTGTATGTTCTTGCCTCCTTTGTCAAATATTAATTGAGCATATTGGTTTGGGTTGATTTCTGGGTTTTTTATTTTATTCCATTGATCTATATGTCTGTTTTTGTGCCAGTACCAGGCAGTTTTGAGAACAGTGGCTTTGTAATACATCTTGATATCTGGTATTGAGATCCCTCCTAGTTTTTTCTTCTTTCTCAGGAACGCAGCAGCTATTCGGGGTCTTTTTTTATTCCAGATGAATTTTTGGAAAGTTCGTTCTAGGTCTGTGAAATATGCCCTTGGCATTTTAATGGAAATTGCATAGAATTTATAGATTGCTTTGGGTAGTATGGATATTTTCATGATGTTGATTCTACCAATCCATGAGGATGGTATGTTCTTCCATCTTTTTATGTCTTCCTCTATCTCTGTTTTCAGTGTCCTGTAGTTTTCCACATTTAGGTATTTCACCTCCTTAGTTAAGTTTATTCCTATGTATCTTAATTTTTTTGGTGCAGTAGTAAATGGCATTGCTTTTTTAGCCTCTCTTTATGTAAGTTACCTATTGGTTTACAGAAATGCCATAGATTTCTTGGAGTCAATTTTGTATCGTGCCTCTTTGCCAAATTCATTTATTAAGTCTAATAGTTTGTTTTTTAAAATATATTTTATTGATTTTTTGCAGAGAGAAAGGGAGAGAGATAGAGAGCTAGAAACATCGATGAGAGAGAAACATCAATCAGCTGCCTCCTGCACATCCCCTACTGGGGATGTGCCCACAACCAAGGTACATTCCCTTGACCGGAATCGAACATGGGACCTTTCAGTCCGCAGGCTGATGCTCTGTTCACTGAGCCAAACAGGTTACAGCAAAGTCTAATAGTTTTTTGATGGAGTCCTTAGCGTTTTTGATTGTACAATAGCATGTCATCTGTGAATAAGGACAGTTTTACTTCTTCTTTTCCAATTGGGATGCCTTTTCTTCTTCTTGTCTAATTGTAATGGGTAATCCTTCTAGTACTAAGTTGAACAGGAGTGGTGAGAGTGGGCATCCCTGTCTTGTTCCTGTTCTTAGGGGAAATGGTGTTAGTTTTTTCCCATTGAGTATGATGTTGGCTGTGGGCCTGTCATATATGGCTTTTATTATGTTGAGGTATGATCCTTCTATTCCCACCTTGCTGAGAGTTTTTATCAAAAATGGGTGTTGGGTTTTGTCAAATGCTTTGTCTGCATCAATTGATATGACCATGTGGTTTTTTTCTCTCAATTTGTTTACGTGATATATCACGTTTATTGAGTTGCGGATATTGTACCAACCTTGCATCCTTGGGATAAATCCTACTTGGTCATGGTGTATGATCTTTCTGATGTAGTGCTGGATCCTATTTGCTAAGATTTTGTTGAGGATTTTGGCATCTATGTTCATGAGGGATATTGGCCTGTAATTCTCTTTCATTGTGTTGTGTGGTTTTGGTATTAGGGTGATGCTGGCTTCATAGAATGAGCTGGGAAGTGTTAATTCCTCTTGAATTTTTTGTAGAAGTCTGAGGAGGATAGGTTTTAGTTCTTCCTTGAAAGTTTGGTAAAACTCCCCTGAGAAGCCGTCTGGTCCTGGGCTTTTGTTTGCTGGGAGCTTTTTGATGACTGCTTCAATTTCTTCCATAGTTATTGGCCTATTGAGATTTTTAGATTCTTCCTGATTGAGTTTTGGAATGTTGTATTTTTCTAGGGATATGTCCGTTTCCTCCAGATTGTCTAGTTTGTTGAAGTAGAGCTGTCCATAGTATTTTTTAACAATCATTTGTATTTCTGTGGAGTCTGTTGTTATTTCGCCTCTATCATCTCTGATTTTGTTTATTTGGGTCCTCTCTTTGCTTCTTGGTGAGCCTGGCTAGAGGTTCATCAACCTTATTTATCCTTTCAAAGAACCAGCTCTTGATTTCATTGATTTTATTCATTGATTTTTTTAGTCTCTATGTCGTGTATTTCTGCTCTGATCTTTATTATCTCCTTCCTTCTGCTCACTCTGGGCTTTTCTTTTTTCTCTCTTTCTAATTCTTTGATATGTAGACTTAGATGATTTACTAACATTTTTTCATCTTTTTTGAGGTAGGCCTGAAGGGCTATAAACTTCCCTCTCAGGGCTGCTTTCATTGTGTCCCATAGGTTTTGGATTGTCGTATTTTCATTGTCATTAGTTTCCAGGATGTTTTTAATTTCTTCTTTGATCTCATTGGTAACCCAATCAATATTTAATAACATGCTATTCAGCTTCCAAGTGTTTGAGTATTTTGGGTTGTTTTTATTGTAGTTTATTTCTAATATTATGCCCTTGTGTCTGAGAAGATGGTTGGTATGATTTCAATCTTCTTGAAATTGGAGATACTTTGCTTGTGACCCAATATGTGGTCTATTTTTTAATATGTCCCATGAGCACCTGAGAGGAATGTACATTCCATGGCTTTGGGGTGAAGTGTTCTGAAGATGTCAATTAAGTCCATCTGATCTAGTGAGTCATTTATGATTGCTGTTTCTTTACTGATTTTTTTTCTAGAAGATTTATCCAGTGATGTCAGTGGTGTATTAAAGTCCCCTACTATGATTGTATTGTTGTCAATCTCTCCCTTGATGTCTTCCAGAAGTTTTTTTTATGTATTTGGGTGCTCCTGCATTGGGTGCATATATGTTTATCAGGGTTATATCTTCTCGTTGTATCGATCCCTTTAGTATTATGAAGTGGCCTTCCTTATCTCTTGTTATGGCCTTCATTTTGGTGTCTATTTTGTCTGATATAAGTATTGCTACTCCAGCTTTTTTTTTCATTTCCATTTGCCTGAAAGATATTTTTCCATCCCTTCCCTTTCAGTCTGTGTGAGTCCCTTATTCTGAGGTGGGTCTCTTGTAGACAGAAAATATATGGGTCATGTTGTTTTATACATTCAGCCACTCAATGTCTTTTGATTGGAGCATTTAGTCCATTTACGCTTAAAGTTATTATTGAAAGGTACTTGATTGTAGCCATTTCTATTTTTTGTGCCTGTTTTCTTTCTGAGCTTTTTATTTCTTCTTTTTATACCAATCCCTTTAGCATTTCTTGCATTGCTGGCTTGGTGGTGATAAACTCCCTTAACCTTTTTTTGTCTGTGAAACTTCTTATTCCCCCTTCAATTTTGAATGATAGCCTTGCTGGATAGAGTATTCTTGGACTCAGTCCCTTGCTTTGCAACACTTTGTAAATTTCCGTGCATTCTTTTCTGGCCTGATGTGTTTCTGTTGAGAGAACATTTGATAATCTAATGGGAGATCCCTTGTATGTAACTTTCCGTCTCTCTCTTGTAGCTTGTAAGATTCTCTCTTTGTCCTGAACATTTGCCATGGTAATTATGGTGTGTCTTGGCATGGGTCTTTTTGGGTTCATCTTATTTGGGACTCTCTGTGCTTGTGTGTCTTTTTTCTTCCCCACCTCAGGGAAGTTTTCTGATATAATAGGTTTTCTAACCCTTGTTCCTCTTTCTTTTGTTCTGGCACCCCTATTATTCATATATTGTTTCATTTCATGTTGTCCCAAAGCTCCCTTAGGCTCTCCTCCTGTCTTTTAATTTTTTTCTCCAATTGCAGTTCAGTTTTGGGTGTGTTTTGTTTCCCTGTCTTCTAATTCTCTAATTTGGTCCTCCACTTCTCCTAGTCTGCTGTTGAAACTTTCAATGGTGTTTTTTATTGCAGCTATATCACTCTTCATTTCTTCTTGGTTCTTACATAAGTTATTGATTTTTTCATCCATTTCTTTTTGATTTTTACATAAGTTGTTGATTTTTTCATCTGTTTCTTCTTGATTCTTGCATAAGTTGTTGATTTTTTCCTCCATCTGGTTTATGCACTCTAGGACCCTTAATCTGAATTCTTTTTCTGACATGTTTCATGCCTCTGTTTCACCTAGTCGCTTTTCTGGCGAGTGTCATGTGTGTTTCCTTCCACATCCTGCGTGGATCAGGGTTCAGGATCTGAAAAGAGGAGCCGCACACAAATGAGAGAAAAATTACATGAGATATTGGGGGACCAGGCAGGCAAGTCCAGAAGGACTTCCACTGATGCTCAGGCCTCTTGAATATTTTATTGATCTGGAGTAGCCCTTAGGGTAAGGAGGTTTCAATGACACACGGATTAGCTCATCAGCAGACAATTTCCAGAAATAGGCAAAGTATTTAATCAACAATAATCAACAAGGATTTACATAAATATCTAAGGAATTAAATGAACTAAGGTAGGGATGATGCTTCACCTATCATTATCTAGATTAACTGGGTAGTGCACAGCCTGACCTTTGTTTGGGCTTTAAAGGTTACTAACTTTTGGGGGTCTCTGTCTATACTCAGCTAGTGAAGACAATAAATGGACTCCGGCATCTCCCCCTTATTTTTTCTTTAAAAAAATCAAGTATTTGTAGACTAGAAATATAAGAACAAGTCTCGATTTTAATGTCCAACAGTTTTGAGTCTAAGTTTTAGTGTCCGACAGTTCATGTGTACATTCCAGCAATGAAATGTTGGTTCTGGATGGTGGACAAATGCAGGTCCGGTCCTCTCTGGTTTGGTCCTGGGCACCCTGCAATGACACACAGCTGCTGACTGTTAGCATGGTAAGGCATCTTCACCATCTCCATCTCTGAATTGTCTCTCCTGTCTTTGTGGCTGGAGCAATTTGGCCAGTTTCTCTCTGGGGTCTGTTGTTGCAGGATTCCACATGGCCTTGGAGCTGTTCTCTGAAAGTATACAAACGTATTTACAACCAAAGGTTAATAAAGGAAACCTTACTTGGGGTTTTTTCTTTAAAATGATCTTCCCCTGGCTTACACTGGCCTTCACTTCCAGATTACCTGTTGGGCACCAGATGTCGTTTGTGTTTCCTTCCACATCCTGCGTGGATCAGGGTTCGGGATCTGAAAAGAGGAGCCACACACAAATGAGAGAAAAATGACATGAGATATTGGGGGATCAGGCAGGCAAGTCCAGAAGGACTTCCACTGATGCTCAGACCGCTCCAATCTTATATTGACCTGGAGTAGCCCTTAGGGTAAGGAGGTTTCAATGACACACAGATTAGCTCATCAGCAGACAATTTCCAGAAATAGGCAAAGTATCTAATCAACAATAATCAACAAGGATTTACATAAGTATCTAAGGCATTAAATGAACTAAGGTAGGGATGATGCTTCAGCTACCATTATCTAGATTAACTTGGTAGTGCACAACCTGACCTTTGTTTGGGCTTCAAAGTTTACTAACTTTTGGGGGTCTCTGTCTATACTCAGCTAATGAAGACAATAAGTGGACTCCGGCGACGAATCCTCCTCTTCTTTCCTTTGGGGGTTTCTTTGTCTACCAATGTTTGATCTCACTGACAGATCTAGATATTGAGTTATTCAGGGGCTGCTCCTTGGGTGGTAGTGGCTCCTCGGGCTGTGGTTGCTCCTCAGGCAGTTGTGGTAGCAGTTGCTCCTCAGTTGGCAGCAGCTCCTCTGGTGGGTGCTGTTCACAGCCATGGTGGTTCCTCTCGCTGGTGGGGGGAGGCTTCTCACACAGCTGCTGTTCCTCAGACAGAGGGTGTGCTGATCACAAGGCTGCTGTTCCTTGGATGGGGGTGGGCTACTCATGCAGCTGCTACTCCTTGAAGTGGGGCGGACTGCTCACGTGGCTGCTGTTCCTTGAATGGGGGCTGGCTGCATGCTGCTGTTGTTCCTCTGATGTGGTGGGCTGCTTTTGGGGCTACTGCTCTTAGGACTTGGACAGGTTGATTGCAAGTCTGCTGCTCCTTGGATGGGGGTGGGCTGCTTGCACGGCTGCTGCTCTTTGAATGGGATTGAACAGCACGCATTGCTGCTCCTCCTCTCCAGGTGTCTGGTTATGTGGCTTGCTTTCTAGCACTTTAGCCAGATAGGATCAAATTCACCTTAACAAGACATGACACAAGGGGAACAAAGCATGAATGTACTTGCGACACCGATAACCCCAATATAAGTGACCACCTGAGAAAATAGAATTAGAGGAGAGAAAAGAGAGTACAAATGAGATCTAAAAGAGAGAGAGAGTGAGCTCGAGAGAGAGAGAGAAGAAAAAAAAAGATAGGAGAGAAAAGAAAAAGGAGAATATATATATATATATATATATATATATATATAGAGAGAGAGAGAGAGAGAGAGAGAGAGAGAACACCACAGAACCAATAGATAAACCAAACAAATACAAACATCAAACACCCAGTAAATAGCGTGGGGGCAGAATCTGTAGAGGCTGAGCAGATATACAGGAAATAAGGTTAAGAATTGGATAAGTATGGGGAGGACCTCACTTCAGTATAGCAGAGGTAGAAAAGGGATGAGTGGATAAGAAGAGACAGAAAGGGAACAAAATAATATATTTACAAAAAAAATTGATTTTAAAAAATGGTATAAAAATAGAAAATAACAAGTAAAAATAAAATAAAATTGAATGATGAAAAAATAATGTGAAAAGAAGTAGAAAATAAAGCAACAAACAAAAAAGGAGAACAAAGAAAAAAGCAAAAAAAAGAGCAACAAACAAAAAAAAGGAAACAAAGAAAAAATTTTTAAAAAGCTAATAAAATAATAATAAAAAAATAAAAATGAAAAATTGAAATGTCATTCTTTTGGTTGGCTTAAGATCCCAGTTTTCTGGAATGTCTGTGATTTTTTTTTTCTGTTGCTGGAACTGAAGGCCCCACTATAGGCCAGACCCTGTTAACTCCCAGGGACTAATAAAATTTGTTTAATCTTTCATACCGTTCAGGGTGGAATCTGGGTGTGGCTGTATTCCTTGCCTGGGGGCTGGAGGGAGGAGTTATATCCTCAGGAGAAAATGGCTGCCCAAGTCCTGGACTCAGACATGACTCAGCACTCAATTTGCTGCCACCTCTCCTGGACCCCCTTCTCTCCCCAGCCTCTTCCCAGATTCCACTCGTCCACACCTTCTCCTGCTCCTCAACACGGGTGAGTGTCTGTATCCGAAATGTCCTATGAACAGGGTTCAGTGAAAACAAACAAACAAATGCCGGCCGCGGAAAAGAGAAAGACTGAGTCTCGGTAAGCTCCTCTCTTACCAACACTGCATGGTCTGGTCAGCGCTTCAGGCTGCCCCCTCTGGACTCAGTCCTCCGTAATTATGGAACCCAGATCTCAAATCCCCAGTCAGGGGACCTCAAATCAACAGTCTTTCAGATTTCCTTTCCCCAGTCAGAGGCTGTGCCTGTCCCAAGGGACTCGGCTGGGTGCCACACAGTTTCCCTCTGACCCTCTGAGCTCAGAGATCTGGCAAACTTTCCTGCCCAGAACCCTGGTTTTTACCTTTCCAGGGGAACTCTGCCCTTCCCAGCTGCCAACTGTCTCACCAGCTGAGTCTGCTTCGCCAATTCGGGGTGGATGTTATCTGTTTCAGCTGCTCATTCTATTTGCTCCGGGACAAGCCTTGGGACGCGTCTGCCTATTCCATCGCCATCTTGTCTCTACTTTAGATATATTATCTCATTTTATCTTCACTCATTCTTTGAAATGCAGACTATTATTATATCTTCAAATGAGCTATTGGAGACTCAAATAAGATAAATAACTGCTGAATGCAACTCAGCCAGTTAGTAGGCACCAAAGCTTATATAATTAGTCATTGGATGTGTGCACAGCAGTCAAAAACAGTACAAAACAGCCAGACATGGCAAAACAGGAAGAAAGAACAGGATACCAGGCACCGGATAGTTGATCAAGTGATAGTGGATCAAGTAAGAAAGTGAAGTTTATAGAATACATCTTTTTGTTACCAGCTCCACAGAAATTTCGCATGCCCTGAAATTCTGTTGGAGAATCCTGTAACCATTCAAAGAGATATCCAATATCCTGCTGGCTTTTGTGAGGGCTACAGTGCATTTGGCTGGGACATTCCAGTGATGGTTACCTACCTGGAGCTTCTAAACACTATAAGTTGTCTGCAAAGATTTGTCACCAAATGACGTAGATCCTTAGGATGATACACAACATTTTGCCTTCCTCAATAAATGCCTAGGGAATGAAGGATAGTAGGGGCCTATTTCCATTGAGTACCTGTGGTCTGAATGTGTCATCCATTACATTTCACTTATTCCTCACAACAGCCCCTGGAAGGTAAGAGGTTTCCTCATGTTGAAAATAGAACCAAGAATAAGGCATAAAGAGGTGACTTGCTCTTGGGAGGAAGATGAGCGAGTGCAAAGCAGGCCTTCCCCTCCAAAGTCTGGGTCCTAGAGGGAAGCCAGATTCTGAAAATGAGAGGTTAAAGGGACAAACCAGCAGCTCACTTATCAGAACTGGAACAGTCAAGACCTGATTACCTACACAGGCACCTCCATTTAAATCCACAAAGATTTGATTTAAGTGATATCCTAAAGGCTGCAGCCAGATGTTTCCAGTTGTGGGAAGTGTAGAGGTAAAGAGACCAAGATCTAAGCAAGACCTGACATGAGAGTCATTATTTAAAGACATTATCTTTAAATATTATTAGCATCCTAATGTGCTCATCTCCCTACTCTCGCCTGAGTTGAATTTTTAATGTATTCAATTTGCGTTATTCATAATTCCAGATTTCTGTATTTCCTGACAGCTAGCTAACTAAAGATTGTAAGGGAGGCTAACATTCCACTGTATTTGAGTGTGTGTTGTCTAAAATATTTTCATGTCATTGAACATTCACATGATGTTTTTCCTAATTATATGTTTATAAGTTGTAACATTTGTGTGTTTATGTAACATCGGTACATTAAAGATAATTTGTGCTTCTTTCCATGAACATGTGGTATAGTCAGGAATGGGTGTTTTTCCATGAATGGGAGCCATTAGACCACTTTTTCTCTATTCCTGGCAGAAGGATAGATATTTGCCTGATTTCGGGATAAACTTGTAGTCTTACTCAAAGAAAATACCTTTTTCAGGTTGTTCCTTATGCCATCACCACACGTTCCCACAAGAAAGCTAGATGCTCTGGTAGGTCACTGCCAGCCTTGTGACCTTGATCAATGTCCAGAGTTCATCATCCTGGGACCACACTCCCCATGATATAATTCTTATATAAGAGACCAAACCAGAAAATATGTTAGATTCGAGGTGCTGAGATTTAATCCTGCATCATTGGTACACTGTTAGAGCCATAAAAAAGGTTTTTGTAAAAGATTTTTTATAAAATGTTAAATAGGATTAACTTGATAAATAGGACAGAATGGGCTAAATAAGGGAGGAACGGTAGAGCTGAAGTTGTGATGATAGAATTGAGATGATTCTCTTCATCTTCGACATGTCTGTTATTCTCTTGCAATGTTTCTGCCAAGGGTGCTTCTACAGTCCCCCTGTTCTGTGTGGTGTCCCCTGTCCTCGAAGATCTGATGTAAGAGTTGTCTCTTTCATGGCAATAATCGTAAGTGAGTCATTTCCTCCTCAGAACTAAAGCTGCTGAGTTTGTTTTATGGTGTCACTTACATGTTGCTGGTGCAATGGGTGTTTGTGTTCAGGCCTTCTCTCCTTTGTTGGAGGGAACCTCCTCTACTCTGGCTTCCTAACTTCAAGAAGCACATGTTACGGTCTGTCTTGCAAGCCTCTGTTCTGTAGAGACTGGCCACTGTGCTCTATAGGAATTGCCTGGGCTTTTTCAAGTTGTCTATGATTGGCTAAAACTAAATCTGGGATACAACATAAAAAAAAAAAACCACACTATTTCCATACAACTAAGTTATAGTCTCCAAAACCCCTTCTAATAACAAGTTTGAATGTTTATCTCATTCTCTATCATTCCTTTGCCTCTAACTGAGTGAGGAAAGAAACTGCTGGAAACTTCCCTTGATTGTCCTAGCTCAAGGACGATGAGAAACAGACAGAGTGGACCTTGAGTAATAAAGTAACATCTGGAGGTTGAGGCAGCGGCTGCAGCCCTTAAGAAGACGGTCTCTTTTGGTTTGAGCAGCGTGGACTGTGCCATGTAACTGGAAGTGGTTTTCTCCTTTGGTTTGGTTTTGCTTGTTTTTTTGTTTTTAACTGATATACTCTGAATGGTCAGCTTCAAGATTTAGCCTTTAGCAAGTGATTACCACATGGCATTTGAACCTTGTCAGGTCATCAAAGTTGATGACAGCTTCAACACAGGTAAGTGGCTCTTTTAAAAAGGCTGAGCTGAAGGCACCAGGCCGAAGAAACACCCAGAAATCTGCCATGTGGACTTCAGACGGAGGCTGCTGCAATCTGACCCTAAATTCCACACGTGTGACTTAGACTCACGTTGAGGACAACGTTGTGCTGGTGTGAACCTTCCTAAAGCACCAATGGATGGGCAAAATTATCCTATTTTACTGCTTCACGGACAGAACTGTTTGCAGTGGTGTTCTACAGAGTATGAGTGAGGGTCCAGCTGTAATACCATGTCTAGGTAGACAGTAAGAGATTGGTCTCAAGTCCCAAATTCCATTCTTCATTCAGAAATCAGAAGGCAATTATCCTGAATCTTGCCTTTAGGCCCAAGAACCACCCCACCATTTGGTTTGAAATTGGCTCTAGACAGTTTCAAATTAGGCTTCACCTGAAGAAGAAGAAGAATAGAGTTCACTAATTATCAAATAAAAAGACATAGATTCCTTGTTATAAAGAAAATATGGCCACTGCTTAGATTGTTTCAATCTTCCTATTAGAGTAGGAACAATTAAGGAATGAATATAAAATAAAGAAAAGCATACTGGTTAAGCAGAAGCAAGAGAGAATTGCTTAGGAGGAGAGTTGAGATGTGAGCCGACAGACTAAACAGACATGGAACAAATCAGAATTAAAGGTCAGAATAGATGGACAAAAAAGGTTCTAACTGCTTTGGAGAAAGTATTCAAAATAGAAAACATTTTATCTCAGTGGTTCTCAAACTGCTGGCATTAGAATTATTGGAAGACTGCACTTCGGGCCAAATGAATCAGAATCTCTGTGGGTAGGACCCATCACCAGTGTTTTTAAAGCTCCTAGGTGGTGCCAACATGCAGAGAAGTTTCAGAAACAATGTTTAAGCAGGAGACTGTTTGTTTTAATTGTTACTAAATCAGAAAGAGCGCCTAGCACTGAAGTCTAGCAGAGGAGGAGAGGAAGGATGTCAGAGAGCAACCTGGAATGACTCCTCCAGAGGGAACCAGAGTCCAGGAAATGATTAAGAAGCATCCTGTGAGAGCCACAGAACAGTGGAGATCTGTAAATCAGCAGTGTAAAATTCTCAAAGCATTCCTGAGTAAACTACAATGAGAAACAATTATTAAAGATAGAGTGACAAAATTAGGACCATGCCTCAAATGTTTATGACATTAGGAGACTAAGAAGAAGTACATTGAAATGGAAGCCATGAGCCCTAGCTAGTTTGGTTCAGTGGATAGAGCATCAACCTGCAGACTGAAGGGGTCCCTGGTTTGATTCTGGTCAAGGACACATGCCTAGGTTGCAGGCTTGATCCCCAGTAGGGGACATGCAGGAGGCAGCCAATCAATGATTCTCCTTCATCATTGATGTTTCTATTTCTCTTTTCCTCTCCCTTCCTCTCTGAAATCAATAACGATATGTTAAAATAAGTAAATAAAAATAAAATGGAAACCATGAAGGACAATCAAGTTCTAGGTTAGCTGTTAGATGATGGGAGAGCAATACCTCCTGGGATTGCATAAACCAGAAAAATGAAGGCAAAAAGATGTCAGACAATTAAAAATTTGGGCAGAAGCCAAAACTCCTTGATTTCATATCTGTTGCTTGGGAGACCTACAAGATTGAATCTAGCAGATTATGTGTTGAAGATATTTCTTCTATGGGAAGAGAAAGGATTTATCTGGTAGGTAAAATTGTAATAATCAGCTGGATATACAAAACTTCCTTCTTGAGAATCCACTGTGTAGGAAGCACAGCTGGAGATCTGCTCTTCTGTACCTATGATTTACGGGGCCACCCTCCCTGCAGGGAATGGGGGAGACTGTGCTGTGGAGGGCACATCCACCTAATCCCAATGTTGCTTCACAGCTAAGCCACATTCTTCAGCTACTCTATCATACCAGAGCTGGTTTTTTATCTTACCTTTGCATCAATTTTTGTGTCTCTCCCTCTTCATTCAGAACTTGATTTGGGAAAAGGTTTATTAAATATTGACCTGAAAATCCTGATATTCTCTAGTCTTTACCAGATTGTAATTTCCTCCATGGTAGAGACCCTCATATTTGTATTGGCAACAGTGCCTCACACACTGTCTTACCCATTAAAGTGCCTCTACAAATACCTGTGAAATGAGGAATAGTGCTGGTCTTTCCCCACCTTTCCACCCTGACTTAAGAATTATATAGTAGTCTCTGCCCAGCCAGCATTGCTCAGCGGTTGAGTGACAACCTATGAACCAGGGGGTCACTGTTCGATGGCAGGTCAGGGCACATGCCCGGGTTCCGTGCTCGATCCCTAGTGTGGGGGGTGCAGGAGGCAGCCGATCGATGTTTCTCTCTCGTCACTGATGTTTCTTTACCTCCCTCTCCCTTCCTCTCTGAAACCAATAAAAATATATTTAAAAAAATTATAGTCTCTGTACATGAGTAACTACTAGCACTCACTTCTTACTAAGGTGGAGCTTTCTGAGGGAAGAGAGAAGGAACTCAGCATTTCCCCTCCAGCTAGAGCTGATTTCTCCTTCAGCTCTGACAGCAGTTGCTGGTGGCTTCTGTTCCAGAAGCACCACCTCTCTTTAAGCGTCAAGGTCCAGGGAAAGCATGAAGTCGCTATCAGGCCTTGGCGCTGAAACCGAGGGTCCTGATTTAACTTATTCTGATGTCATGTGGAGTCCTCGCACACTATTCAGTTTCTTCACAGCATAGCCTCAGCCTCAGCCCTCTCCCTAACTAGTCATTAACCCCCTGAGCAGCCAGACACATTGGCCGTGCCTTGACTGAGGGTCACAAGGTATGGTTTCTGTTCAGCTAAAGATAATAGCTTGACCTACATTATGTTTCAGATCCTGAGCCCTAACGTGGAATGACCCCTGGCTTCTTCTCCATGAAACCAGACAGAGGAATTGGGGAGATCTTCAGAGCTGTCCTCAAGACCTGAAGAAATGATGAATCACTTCACCTCCAACCAATCACCCTCCAGCATGACCCTAAACCCCTATCCCACGGTGTCTTGTGATTTTGTCCTATATAATGTGTGACCTACAGGCATCAGGAAGTCCGGCTTTTGAGCATTAGCTTCCCATTCTCCTGGGTGGCACCATTCATGGTGAAATAGCCAATCTTTCTCCATATAGTTCTGGGGGGTTAATGTTTGCCCTGCCAGTGCCAGGTGGACAAACTCTTTCTGTTTGGTAATAGAGCTCAGCCTAACATCTGGCCAGTTCGCCAGCAATGAAACCAGGGGAATGTGGGGCAGAACCTGAGGCAGAATTCATAGCTAAATATAAAAAGTTTACATCTACAGCATATCCTTTGGGCAACTTCATCTCAGCCAGATCAGGAATTTAATATATTTCATATCCCAAAATGAGACATCCCCTCATATCCTCTCTTTAGAGCTGGCTTATATATTAACTTTTTTTTTTACAAATCTATTTATTTTACTTTATTTTTACTGTTGACGCTATTACAGAAGTCCCCATAACCACTTCTCCTCCCTTCACCTAGTTCCCTCCCCCCTTCCCCCTGGCCAACACCACACTGTTGTCTATGTCTATGGGTTATGCATATAAGGTCTTCTTAAGGGATTAGCCAGATTATATATATATATATATATATATATATATATATATATATATTATATGTACTAGAGGCCCAGTGCACAAAAATTTGTGCACTCGGGGGGTCCCTCAGCCTCTCAGCCTGGCCTGTGCCCTCTTACAGTCTGGGACTCCTCGGGGGATGTCCACCTGCTGGCTTAGGCCCACTCCCCAGGGGATCGGACCTAAGCTGGCAGTCAGACATCCCTCTGGCAGCCTGGCAGCCCTCCGGGGTAGTCCACTTGCCAGCAGGGAGCAGGCCTAAGCTGCAATCAGACATCCTTAGCACTGCTGAGGAGGCGGGAGAGGCTCCCACCACCACCACTGTGCTGGCAGCCGTCAGCCTGGCTTGTGGCTGAGCAGAGCTCCCCCTGTGGGAGCACACTGATCACCAGGGGGCAGCTCCTGCATTGAGCATCTGCCCCCTGGTGGTCAGTGTGTGTCATAGTGACCAGTCATTCCCAGTCGTTCCGTGGTTAGGGTCAATTTGCATATTATCCTTTTATTATATAGGATAGAGGCCTGGTGCACGGGTGGGGGCCAGCTGGTTTGCCCTGAAGAGTGTCCTGAATCAGGGTGGGGGAGTCCTGCTGGGGTGCCTGGCCAGCCTGGGTGAGGGGCTGATGGCCGTTTTCAGGCTAGCCATGGCCACAGGCTGGAAGCAGGTATATGGGATTTATCTTCTATAATTGAAACTTTGTAGCCTTGAGCGGAGCTCAGGGCCAGCAGGGCAGGTGGGAAGCTTGGCTTCCTCCATTGCCAGGGGCAACCCAAGCCTCCTGCTCCCTCCAGCTCTGTGGCCACCGCCATCTTAATTGGGTTAATTTGCATATTTGCTCCTGATTGGCTGGTGGGCGTGGCTGTGAGCGTGGCTTATAGGTGTAGCAGAGGTATGGTCAATTTGCATGTTTTTCTTTTATTAGATTAGATTATCATTTTTATAATCAAACCCTACCTTCTTCATCCAACTTCCACAATAATTAGGTGACATATTCTCTTTCTAGAATTTAAATTACTTAATGTTTTTAACAGGAGTTGTAGCACTACAGAATTAAGAACCCATGGGTAGTATCTAAGGGCCTTCCTTAGCCTCATTTTTAAAAGGATGGGTGTTATGAGAGACTATTATATGTAGATTCCTTAAAATCCAATGTGTAGATAAATTCTGCCTGTTCAGGATAGTGCCATAAATAATTTTCCCAGGCATTGTCTAAGAGTATTAAAGAGCATTCAGTAGTATGTCAATGCTGGCTACCCCAAGCCTAATTCCAGAGAGGTTACAAATCTCTCTTCCAGTTCATCCTGCTTGGAATACCTTCAGGATGTGACACCCATCCCTGAATAAAATGGAAACATTCTACCGAACAAAAGTCCAGATTATCTCTTTTTGTTACATATTCTTTATTATTCTCTATTCTAAGGCCTAAGCACTTTTTCTTTTTTCCACATTCTTTGGCTAAACCTCAATTTCAAAATATGTTTAAAAAGCAGTCTCACCCTGTTTCTCATATATGCAAATTAATTTCCCTGTTACTTTTTAGAATTGTAGATTAATTTATGTTTCAGACACTAGATCCTTGTTACTCTGTTTTAGCCGAAGCTCGGCGTCATCAACCCAGAACTGCCAAGGCCTTTGATGGTCAGCACATTGATTACTCACTTAATGACAAGTTTTATTCCTGAATTTTAATCGGGCCTATTCTGATTTTTAATTGCTTTAAAAAATGAGATATTTTAAAGGAATCTATATATATTTGGCATAATCATAAATAATTTTAAAAAGAAAACTCTCATTCTGGAGACATCTGAAAGGCTCGTCAGTTAAAGTAAATAGGGCAGGGTACTTGCAGGATTGAATTGCATTATTTCACACCGGATTGGGGCAATTAATAAACTACACCGTAGTTAACATCAAAAGCACAATGCATTTTACATTTGTCTCTTAAATTACTAAAATTATTTAATTATAAAGCCAACTTCTCTCACTGCAGAAACATACTTCCCGTGTGTCACGCTATTCTTCTTTGGCTACTGAATTTTGATGTTTTCTTCCCCTATTGATATTGAATAACAATGGGCCCTTCAAATGACTTCATTCTGTTATGGTCAGAAGCCCTCCAGCTCTATGCAGCTTTTACCGATTGTCAGATACCACCTTGTACCATAAATCAATACGTCAAGAGAAGCATCTTCTTCACTCTGGAAACTAAAAGAGGAATCTCAGGTGAGTACCCTGCCGCTCAGGCATTGCCACTTCTATTTCTCTTTTGCTTGAACTTCCATTTATGTTGGAAAAGGCTTGTTGGTAAGACTAGCAAAGGTAAGGAGCAATTGGACAAATATAGACAGAAAAGCATTGCTTTTGAACTGCAGTCTATTCTTCCCACATACTCAAGTAGCAAAAACTAGCTTGAAGAACTCTTATTTCTACTCGGCAACCCCACTCTACTTCACAAATGTGGCTTCAGTTACAGAGAGAGTCGCTGTCAGGTTTGGGAAGGAGAGAGAGTATTGCATTTGATAAAATCCATATTCACCTGGAAATTGTTCCATTATTGATATTTTAATTGTAAAAAATATTAAACACATCAAAAGTACAGAAAGTAGCGTAATAAACACCTTTGTCTATCTTCCAAGAACATAAACACTGTATTATTTTGTTTCAGATTTTAAACTAAGTAAAACATTACAGATGCAGCTGGAGTTCCAGTTGAAAATGGCCCAAATTCAATTTTTCTCTCTCTCCCCAGTAGCAACTGTTAACACTGTTTAAGCAGTTTTTATATTGTAACTACTTATTATATATCCATGAGCATATTGTATTATAATATGAGTTTATCAAATTGACGTGAATGGTATCATGCAATATGCATTGCACTGCAGTTTGCTTTCATTCTTACTGTTTTAAAATCATATGTATATCACTACATATGGATCTCATTCATTTTTAACTAC
This sequence comes from Myotis yumanensis, assembly GCF_028538775.1. Lineage (NCBI taxonomy): Eukaryota > Metazoa > Chordata > Mammalia > Chiroptera > Vespertilionidae > Myotis > Myotis yumanensis. The sequence goes on from NW_027223772.1 coordinate 8,127,417, forward strand.
ACCATTTAAATACACCATTGTATAAAAATACCACAAACCATTCATCTAAATGATAGCTATTAAATTTGTTTCCAATTGTTTATTTTTGCATAATTGTAATTATGACATATTAGAACTTATTTCAGACTAGAGGCCCGAAGCACGAACTTCGTGCAAGAGTAGGCCTTCTTTCCCCCGGCTGCCGGCACCAGCTTCCCTCTGGCACACGGGACCTGGGCTTCCCTCACAGCCCTGGCTAATCTGAAAGGTCCGGAAGGACATCCGGTCTAATTAGCATATTATGCTTTGATTATTATAGATTCCTCCCTATCTTGTCCTATCACCTTGCTTTTATACTCTCAAATATGTTGTTACTTTTAAATTTAAGGTCATATTCATTTATTTATTATTTTTATAATTTCTGTTTGGTTTTCTTTATGTAAACTTTTTCTTTTTTCATAATGTCCTGTTCTTACTTTATGGTTTCTTTCCTTCTTTCATCTCTGATCATTCTTTAAAAATTTTAAAGTCTTGTTCAGACTGCTCATTATTGGAAAATCTTGGGCTGTTTATACATCCGTTTATTACTTGCATTAACTTTCTCAGGGTGACTTGTTTCCTCAATCATTTGATACTTCTTGACCTCTTATTGAGAATTGTTTTCCTCATAAGGGATAACTTCATAGGGAAGTTCCATATTTGTTCCCCTTGGGTCTTCAGCATCCTTCCACAGTTCCATAATACATTAGGCTTCAGTTTCAGCTCATTTTTATGGCTAGAGTTCCTCTTGGTGTCTGAAAATGGGATTTTTCTTATTTACCTTTGAGGTTTAGTCTATATTAATGTTTCTTCTTGTTGTGTATTTCATTCAACACTTCTGTGTTTGGAAGAATTGTGGAGGTGTGTCCCCTCCTCTAAGTGAATGCTTCCAAATCCTTCCTCTGAGCTCTCTGAGTCCTACCACCACCCCTGCGCCCACAGAACATTCCTTTGCTTATAACGTAAAAGGAATATTTCCTATTGTAATAAATGAAATTTTTAGAGCTTTATGTTTCCCTTTTTATCTCTGTTTAAATATCATTTTGTAACCAAATACAGGTTTAGCTGCTTGCAGCCACCAAAACCCAATTCATGAGACAGGTGCTGGTGAGAAGCGAGCAATTTATTCAAGTGCTGGCCGCCTGAGAGGATGGGGGACTCTCATCCTAAAGCCCATCTTAACATCTCAGTGCACACAGGTGTTCTTATTAGGAGGGAAAGGGGGAGCAGAAAAAAGAAGCCAGGAGGGAAGGGGCTGAACGCTCTCTACGTATCAGTTAGCTCAGCCCATTCCCATGGTTATCTCGAAACTGATCAAGCAGAAGTCTGTTTTTTGTGGTTGAGAGTCAGCAAGTCTGCCAGAGCCAGAACATCAGTTGCTGGAGTCAGCCTCCTTCCCTGAACTTAGCTCCTGGAACTCTTTCTTTTTTAATCCTCACCCAAGGACATATTTTTATTTTGATTTGAGAGAGAGAAACATCAATGTGAGAGAGAAACATTGATTGGTTGCCTCCCATACACACCCCATCTGGGGATCAAACCTGCAACCTAAGTTTATGCTCTGACTGGGAATCTTTTTGGTGTGTGGGAAGATGCTCCAACTAACTGAGCCACCTTGCCAGGGCTAATTCCTGGGACTCTTATACAAATATGCAGCTTATCCATGGTTACATGTTAGTTAACAATTCATCTTTTATAAAAATAATTTTAACAGAAACAATATTATAAGAATGGAGAGGTGGGTTACAACATTCTTTATTTATGTAATTTATTTTTCCTCTATAATCTGAAATCCTTTTCCACATTTCATTCCTGGCAAAACTCACTGACAGGTAAAACTAAGGCTCTATAAAATGTGTATGGTTTCATTCATAAATTTAACTTATATGAACATTTTATTTGAAAGCAACTTTAGAAATATTGCTTTCTAACCTTGTTTCATCTGTATATTTTATTATTGTTCTTCTCCTACGATTGTGTCCTTTCATGAAAGCTAAAGCAGTCTTTGTAAAAAACTTGTAGAAATATAAATCTTGTGAAAATTTCAAGGAATGAGTTGAATCTAAATATGTAACAAGTAGATTATCCTGAGTCTTTAAACTAAAGCATTATAAGAAACAGATATATACTCCCAATTTGAGCTACTGGGAAAGAGTATAACCTTACTAAGCCAGTTACATATCCTATATAATAAAAGCCTAATATGCGAATTGTCCCCTCAACGTTCGACCAGGAGTTCGACCGACTGGGAGTTCGACCACTCGCTATGACGTGCACTAACCACCAGGGGATGGCGCAGAACCTGGTGGGCATTGGTGACGTGGTGCTGGCAGCAGGCAGCAGTGGAGTCGCTGCCAGTCCCGGTGAGCCCCAGTGAGAGCAGGACCTCAGCAGGATAGAGCAGGTAAGCGGGCAGCGCCAGGCCAAGGCGGGTGCAAGCAGGGGCTCCATCGCCCTGCCAATCACTCTGCAGATGGTGACCAGCGGCTGCAACAGGGGGCAGGGTCACCGCCCTGTTCCCAGGCACTGAGGGAGCCGGGCGGGGGTCCTGGCCCCAACCAATTGCCCCGGAGGTGGGATGGTGGAGCAGGTGAGGAGCTGACACCAGGCCAAGGCGGGGTGCCAGGCAGGGCTGCAAGGCTGCATGGCTCCAAGGCTGGGGGCATGAGCTGGGGCCCAATCTCCACAGGACACCCCAAGGGACTGTCCCCATGTGTGAATTCAAGAACTGGGCCTCTAGTTATTTGATAACTGTCTTAAAACCAGGCAAAACGAAAAATATACTGTCATTCCTCCTCCTGCTAACATTAAATGACATTCAGGAAATTATCACATTACTTTCCTATGACTGGTAATATCAGTTATTTACCAGTTTGACTTAAGACTTCAAAAACTATATGATTAAACAAATCTAAATCTATTTTAACTAAAATAAAAATTAAACTTCCAGAATAAGTTGGCCTCTATTATACTTTTTTTTCTATAATTTGAACCCTCCTGAAAGATTAACAACACAGAATTGGGAAACGCTCACCCAAATATTTGCTATGGCCTCACTGAGAGATATCAGTTAAGTGGCAGAGCCAGGAGTTAGACGCAATTTTAACAAATTCTAAACTCTGTGTACTTTCCACTTTACTGTTCTCCCCACATTAAAGATTGTCGTGGTCTGGCATGCGTTAATGTAAGGGCCTCTGTCCCAGAAGTCAAGAGATTTATGTCCAAGCCTGGACGCCACCACTCCCATTCTCCCCATCCTGGGTGTCTCAGTGAGAAATAATAAAGAAGCCCTGATCGCTGTCAGGGGACCCTGCCTGACACAGTTAGACACTGGCGTTTCCCCTGTTGAACATAAACACATCATAGAGCACAACAGCAGCCAAGGTCACTCTGCAATTGTGATGAGAACAACACAAGATCAACTTGTAATTACAGCTGATCCTGCAGAGAAATAAGAACTATATGCCAACCACCCAGCTGTCATGAATAGCAAATGCTTTTTTCCCAATTACAACTTTACCCCACTCTGTTTCTCCTGTATCCAAGGTACAAAGAATTGATTCCCAGCATAGGATAACTCCAGTTCCCTGATAGCACCCACCACAGCAGATTCCAGCTCCCCAGACCTCTCCCTCAAGTCCCCTAACATAAAGCCAGACTCTATAACAAATCTTGCTACACCCTCTTATTTTGATGCCCACATTTACCATGGGGTCAGTCTCATTGTTGCATCAAGTAATAAACCCAACTTCTTGTGAGTTAAAGTGTCTCTGGGGGTGTCTGATGGAAGGCACCAGCATTGGTAAGTCACACAGTTCTCCGGAATGTTATAGTCTACCCATCTACAAAAAGAGGCCATTGGGCTAATCACAGTCTGAGGGCCATTCCAGTTCTGTCATGCCATAACCACAGGAGTCTGCTGTTTTTACCCCTCTCTTCCTATTTTATATGATATTCACCAAATTCCTGAGAAACTGCAATAAGGATTATTTCTATTTTTCACAGGAGAAGATTTACAATAATTAGCACAAGCACTGAGGTAAGAGGCAATTCTGCAGTGATCTTAAGAGAGAATGATTAAGAGTAATGTTGTTATATAACCTATGCGACTTTGAAGTCAGAAGTACCAGACCCAGATTCACCCTGTAAATAATCCTATAATCATATACACAGACTTTATAATCTTTTCCTTCCTCTGGGGATTTAACCATTTTACAGATATTAAAGCATGGAAGTACATTTTTTTGGCATGACAACTTATTAATTAAATGTGATTAAAAGCAACTCAGTGATTAAGCTTTGTTCATTGAGCTATAATCATAAAGTCAGTAAATGCATAATTTAATTCTATTTCTGGTACACATGATATGGAAGTTATGCATCATAATAATCATTTGGATTAGAAATCATTTTCTACTTTTTGTTGAAATTTGGCTGAATGGATCATTTGGATTTAATAAGTTTGATTAGAGAATGAAGATTATTCTCTTTGTAACTGGGAAAAAATTTATTTAAATTCCAATGAAGAAAGGTATGAGGAAATGGTAGTGAGGGGAAGAGGTCCATGTAGAATATCAAAGGCAAATGGACTACCAGACCAACAAAGAGCATGAACAAAGATAGAGCAGCAACATTGTTAATGGAAAGTATCTGCAAAGAAAACTACCTGTAGGAAGGATCTTATTCGTGATAAAGGGCTATCCATTAAGATGACCTTTTTGAATTAAGGAAACAAAACCATTCTTTAGAAAATTACTAAAACAATGGGGAAGAAAAATATTGGTAAAACAGTAGTGATGGATGCCCTAACCAGTTTGGCTCAGTGGATAGAGCATCAGCCTATGGACTGAAGGGTCCCAGGTTCAATTCCAGTCAAGGGCATGAACCTTGATTGCGGGCACATCCCCAGTAGGGGGTGTGCAGGAGGCAGCTGATCAATGTTTCTAACTCTCTATCCCTCTCCCTTCCTCTCTGTAAAAAAATCAATAAAATATATTTTTAAAAAGACAAAAACAGTAGTGATGGAATAACTAAAGCATTCTTAGAAAGTATTTATTTCATCATATCAAATAATATTTTAAAGGAAAAATTCAATTTTTCTGCCAAATGTACTTGCTATTGATTGTTTGAAGGTGCTTTCTTTATTTTATTAAACAGGTGCATCCTGTGGGCAGCTGTGGGACAGTGCAATCAAACCTGGGTAATCCTTCCAGAGCTACTTACTCTTTTGCAGACCATTACCTCTTCCTGGTCATCAATAAAACGGATCTTATGTAGCCAAACTGCCACCCAACATCACTCTAAAAGATTGTTCAGGAAATGTTATTTTACAGAGACCACCGATGGCCATCTACCTACAGGACATACTAACTCCTCATCTTGGAGATGTTCTAGATCAGCGGTTCTCAACCTGTGGGTCTCGACCCCTTTGGGAGTCAAACGACCATTGGAAAACACATATATAATTACATATTGTTCTGTGATTAATCACTATGCTTTAATTATGTTCAATTTGTAACAATGAAATTGGGGGTCACCACAACATGAGGAACTGTATTAAAGGGTCGCAGCATTAGGAAGGTTGAGAACCACTGTTCTAGATTGTGTAGCTTTATCAATTTGGAGTTCCAGAAAATAATAGATATCAGCTTAACCCTTTAAAAGGAGTTTATTTGGGTTACGGTCACATTACACCTTCATCTTCTGAATATTTGCAAGTACACATATTGAGAAATTTCCTTAGTTATTCAAGTTCCTTAACATGAGAATCAGTGTGGTAAATTCCTGTGGGAATTTAGCATTTCTATTGCTATGTCTTCAGATTCACCAATCTTTCTCTTCTGCAATGTTAAAACTGCAGTTAATCCATCTAGTGTAGTTTTATTTTAGATAATGTATATTTCATCTTTAAAAGTTGAATCTTTTTTTTTTTGCTTTTGTATCTCCCTTTAACTTTCTCATGTTTTTAATCTTTCTTCTTGAGCATATATATTTATAATAAATATTTAACATCCTTATCTTTTGATTCTATCATTCTTGTAATTTATTTATTTATTTATTTTAATATATTTTATTGATTTTTTACAGAGAGGAAGGGATAGGGATAGAGAGTTAGAAACATCGATGAGAGAGAAACATCGATCAGCTGCCACCTGCACACCTCCTACTGGGGATGTGCCCGCAACCAAGGTACATGCCCTTGACCGGAATTGAACCTGGGACCCTTGAGTCCGCAGGTGGACGCTCTATCCATTGAGCGAAATCGGTCAGGGCCATTCTTGTAATTTAGATGTATGTTTCAATTGAATGATTTTTCTTCTGAGTATGAATGAATTTTTCCAGTTTCTTTGCACATCTTGTAATTTTTTATTTAATTCCAGACATTATGAATTGCATGTTGTTAGACTGGAGATTTTTTGTTGTTGTTTGTATAACTTTAAATATTTGGGGGGCTTTGTTCAGGAGTTATATTACTTGGAACCTGTTTGATTCCTTTGAGGTTGATTTTAATTTTCTTAGAGTGGATCCAATTATCTATAGTCAACATTTTGCCATACTACTGAGCCAATACCTTTCTGAGAACTCTTCTCAATACTTCATGTGTTAGATCATCTTTCATTCTATGCTAAAAATGGGATTCTATACTGAAGGCTAATAGAAAAACAAATGATTCTGCATATGTTACATGTATTACCTCATTTAGTCCTTAAAACAATCTTATAATGTAAGAATTTTTACAGATGATGAAACAGGTACCAAGACATTAAGGTTATGCAACTACTAAGAAGCAAAGCTATAATTTGAACAAAAGCAATCTAGTTACAAAGTTTGTATTTTTAATTGCTATGTTATTTGTTGTCATTATTATTTATTTATTTTATTATTATTTTTTTAATCCTCACCTGAGGATATTTTTCCATTGATTTTTAGAGAATGGAAGAGAGAGGGAAAGACAAAGAGAAACATCAATGTGAAACACATCAATTGGTTGCCTCCTGCATGAGCCAGGATCAGGGCCCAGGCCAGGGAGGAGCCTGCAACCAAGGTATATGCCCTTGACTGGAATCAAATCCGGGACCCTTTGGTCCATAGCCCAACACTCTATCCACTGGGTCAAATCAGCTAGGGCTGTTGTTGTCATTATTATTAATGGGAGGCAGAGGATGCTAGAGTAAACTTATAAGTTGATATGCAGCAGTCACGAACTGGTGGTCCGTGGACCACTGGTGGTCCGTGAGTTCCAAAAGGTTGATGACCACTGTATTAGAGTATACACAGTAATATGTTCTAGTAGGGGAAATGGGACAAGGCTCAACCTATAAGCAGGCAGCATATGAAGACATAGTTAAGTAAGCAAATAAACATGTACCCACAATGATGACAAGGTTGGAGAATTATGAAGACCAAGATGGGACTCTCTAAGACTGAGATTCTTTCCAATAATCCAAGATCTCTTAATGTTCTACATTCTTTTTTTTCTTTTTTTTTTTTAATATATTTTATTGATTTTTTACAGAGAGGAAGGGAGAGAGATAGAGAGTTAGAAACATCGATGAGAGAGAAACATCGATCAGCTGCCTCCTGCACATCTCCTACTGGGGATGTGCCCACAACCCAGGTACGTGCCCTTGACTGGAATCGAACCTGGGACCCTTCAGTCCGCAGGCCGATGCTCCATCCACTGAGCCAAACCGGTTTCGGCATGTTCTACATTCTTCACTTTAGAAATGCTTCTGCCCAAGCTAAATATCTATGTATATAAAAGCCAAGTGACTGGAATGACCAGAATGACTGGTTGCTATGACATGCACTGCGGCAGCCAACCAGCCAGATTGGGGCCCTGAAGGGCCCCCCCCAACTGCTCATGGCCCCTCCCCCCACCTGCTCCACCCCCCAATCAGCCCCCCTGACCCTGATCAGGGGCGGGGCCAGCAGCCAACCTCCTGTATCCCCTTCCTCCCACTGCCCTGCCCCAATCAGCCCCCATTGGGGCAGGCCGGCTGGACCCCACTTGTGCACAAATTTGTGCACCAGGCCTCTAGTCAAATAATAATTGACAGGTTGAAACCTTTTTGGTCCACAGTAGGAACATAGAAGTTTGGTTATCCTCACTCTGAAATAGATGAGAAAAATGAAAATAAAGCTCCACAATATCATAAAAAAAACAACCCTTTCAAGTGGAATAAAGAAAAATAAACAAAAAAACACCACTTAGAAAATAACTAGAACTCATGCATCCTGATCCAACTCTCTGCAATGTACTTTGGGATGAATGATGGCCACAAAACTGATAATACAGGTAAGATATTTTAAAAATCATAACACTAAGAATATTTGATGACGAGAATCAGCATATCTGACATTTGTGTTACACTTTAGAGTTTCCAGGGGGCTCCATCTGATGTGATCACCAAACCAAAACTCTCTTTGATCAATGGAACAGTTATGATTTTTCCTGTTTAACAAATTAGGTGCCAAGATGTCCCTGCAAGATGTCCCTGCAAGTAGACTGGACTTCTGACATTGTATTTCTGTCCTCTGTTGTTATGGGTTGACTCAGTGAGATAGACCACCGACTCAGAATTTAAATTTAAGAGCCTTTATTAAGCTGGCCAGCTGACTACAGTTATAGCGCCCTGCCGAAGCAGAGGCTGAACTGCAGCCCAGACTACAGGAGTTACATTTTATTATTAAATTTTGTGGAGACCCAGAGAAAAATGTGTCTTTCAAATTATGGGCCCCCCAATATGGAGGAAACTCTCTTTATTTATACTTTTTCCAGTCTTTTGTCTCCCAAATTTGGAATGATGCTTCCGGGCCTTCTGAGAAAGAAGGCCTGCGTGCTGGGAAGGGGCCATGAGACCATATCTCAAGGCCTGGCAAGATGTCAGTACCTTCCTATCTATGTGTTTTAGGAACAGACAGCACAGCATGACCCGTCTGGCCGAAGTGCCAGATATGCAGCCCAGTACAGTGTGATGTCTGTGCCACACTGTTGGAGATGCCCACCATGAGACTTAGATGAATAAAGTACAAAGATTGTGGGCCTTCTGACCATTCCAGACTTTCTTTTCCCTTAGATATTAATTTGATGTCTCTCAAAAACATAGAACATTTCATGTATTTTAGACTTGAACATAGCTTTTAAAGTTCAAAGCTTAGATAACTTCCACATGAGTGGTTTTTTAAAAATTTGTTTTGAAGGTGAATTTGATGGTTTTGATTTGAGAATCATGGTGAGTTACTGACAAATAGACTCTGAAGTGCCGACACACAGATCAGACACAAGCACTGGGTGTACTTCTGCTTGTGCATATCCTCCATGAGCAAGTTTGGAAATTCCAGCCAGTGTTTGCTGTGTTACAAAAAAAATAATAAAATAAAATAAAATAAAATAATCAAAATTGTAGCGGCTTACAACAATAAATACTTATTTATTTATCTCTTAGATCTGAGACTAACCTGGGAAAGTTCTGCTTGAGGACGCAGGTCAGATTAAGGTCAACTCCATGCATTTCTCATTTTCCTTGGAGCAACAGCTACCTAGGATATGTTCCTCTCAGAAAAAAAACTGAAGGAAGTGTATGTGACAGGAGCAGAAACACTCATATCTTTAAGGCCTCTTCTCAGAACGGGACATTGTCCCAAAGCCAGTCGATGGGGAAGGATCCCCACACCCTCTGGGGACATTTTCTGCAAAGTCACACGACAAAGGCTGTGGGTGTGTAATGGTAACACAAGGAGGGAGTAAGGAAATGGGAACATCAATGCAGTTTACCACACTATTTTATATTTTATTTCGCAAAGCAAGTAGGTATTGGCAATGACAATGCATATCAGGGACAAAAAGGAAATGCTAACTTACTCCTGCTGCTGCTTCTATTTAGGAATAATGAGGCTCAATTATTAAGCTTGCAGACCGCACTAGTAGCAGCATCATAGGTACTATGATTGTGTCATTTCATAAGTTAGACTTACTTTGTGCTAATATCTCTTCTGGAGTTTTAAAGAAAATTGCACAGTTTGAACAATAGTGAATTTCAGGCAAAAGTCATTTGGTGGCACAACTAGTGAAATTTAACATTCATGCTAAAACAGAATTGGCTATAAAGTCTGAGCCCGAATGAAATCTGGTCTGCTATATGTTCCACACTCGGCATTGGGTGTTCTGAAGTCATATTTATCAACTCATTTATCTCAGAATAAATCCCACATCGTCTACTTCCACCCAGGCACCAAACCGATATACTCATGCAATGAGATTCACACACAAAAGAGTAAAAAAAAGGGGGGGGGGGCGGGGAGGCACACCAATTTGGACTAATCTAACCTTCTGCTTAAAATAAATAAATAAATTAATAAATTAATTAATTAATAAATAACTACAACAAAAATCTAAAAATTAAAAATTGACCTCTTATTTCTACATAACGAAGTGTAAGATTTTGCTATCGTGTTTACGTTAGGATATTGATGCTAAAGATAATTTTCCACATTGGGTCCCAGAAAGTGTCTAACTGGCGTGAACTCCCCCATTGACTGTGGAAACACTAGGAGAGACCCAAGGTCTGCAGGTTGCCGGAAGCCCTAGTTTGCTAAGAGAACGCACAGGAACAGTCATACTTCAGGCAAGATTGACAGACCAGCTCTGCATGGTGTCCCCAGTAGAAGCCTTGAGAGGAATGATCTGTTTGTTGTTGTTGTTGTTTTATCTAAGAGATGAAAATTATTCCTACAGCCACATCTAGGTGCAGGGCCTCGTCATCTGCTGTCTGAATTATTGCCGTTTCCTCCTGCCTACCTCCCCCTACCCTCCCGCCCCACCCCCCCAGCTGATCTCTCCCCTCCCCTTCTCCTGTGTTGTTCTCATGCTTTGAATCACCTTTGTCTCTAAAACACAGATCTGATGGTCATGTCATTAGACATGCGGACAGTTAACTGGGATGCTGCCCTCCCCTGCTGGCCCTCTCACTCACTCTGCTGCACTAACTTCCTCCCAGCATTAAGAGCCTTCAACATCTCACCTGTTTTCTTCCAACCTACATTCCAGCCTCCTCTTCCTTTAATGTCTTCGTATACCCAGGGCCTCATGCAAATTGGACAGCTTACTCTTCTCCAGTTTTCTCCTGAACATGGAGCCCTTTGACCACGCTGCCTCCTCCCTGGGATGCTCTTTATTCCCCATCTGAACCTGGCACAATTATACTCGCCCTCCAGTAGCCTTTCAGTCCCTAAGATCCTGGAGTGTTGTAGCAGGCTCCTGCAACATCTCCAGCATTTTCCTTCCCTCTGTCCTACTCTACTCTAATCTCTCCCTGAGATCGTCTCGAAATTCAAATGTTATTCTTTTTTAAAAAATATATTTTATTGATTTTTTTACAGAGAGGAAGGGAGAGGGATAGAGAGTTAGAAACATCGATGTGAGAGAAACATCGATCAGCTGCCTCCTGCACACGCCCCACTGGGGATGCGCCGGCAACCAAGGTACATGCCCTTGACTGGAATAGAACCTGGGACCCTTCAGTCTGCAGGCTGATGCTCTATCCACTGAGCCAAACCAGTTAGGGCTCAAACGTTATTCTTGCTTATAATTCTTCAGTGGCTCTTCAGCCCTATGGTAACAAGCGCAAACCCCTTTACATAGTGAATAAAACCCTTCCTCATCTCTCCTGCCCCCACCCCTTCTATGCAGCCTATAATTTTGAACTCCTTGCAGTTTCCAACTCCTTGCAGGACACACTTTCTGCCTACTCAGCAGTCTCACGTGGAGCACCTTCTTCCTGGCACCCTCTGCCTTGCTGGTGAACTCCTTCCTTCTGAGACCAGCTCAAAGCACTCTCTTTAAGATGCTGACCTTAAGCTTCCACCTGGGATAAGTCCGTTACTCTCCCAGCCCTGCTCCCATAATCCCCACTTCATACCTCCAGGTCCCTCTGTCTAGTATTCTACTCTGACAAGCTGTGTATTTGTTATGCCTCCGTGGTTGAATTGTGAGCCCTGGTAGGGCTCCCCCGTGTATAATAAAGCCAGTAAATGCAATAGGTTACAGAAGGTACCACATGAGAAGTGAAGATAAAATGCTACGGAGTCCCTAGGGAAGAAGAGCAATCTCCAGAGGGAGGGGCCCGCTCATTCACCCATTCATTCATGTGTCCACTCGTTGCCTAAATAGACCCTGTGTGTATGCCCAGCTCTCAGATCCAAAAGCACCTTATTCCCCTCAGGGCTCGTGCTGGGGACACCATGCAGCAGCTGTTCTGTCAATCTCGCCTGAAATATGACTGTTCCTGTGCGTTCTCTTAGCAGATTAGGGCTTCCAGGCAACCTGCAGGTCTTGGATTTCTCCTAGTTTTTTCTATAGTCAATGATGTGCTCAAGCCAGTCATAGCCAAGGCCACACTTGGCCTAAAGATACTCTGGTGGGAAGGCAGCTCTTGCCTGCCTCCTACAGGCAGACTTCAAGCTAGCAGACCTCCATTTTGAGCTCTACTCTGTCCTAGAGACAGAAAAGCTGGAACTCCGGGGAAGCCTGATGACCCTGCATCCAGCTCTCTAACTGCCTACTATTGCCAGGCCAATGGGCCCAGGAAAGGCTTTGCAGCAATGCCCACCCTCCCCCGGACACCACAGCACAGCCTGCACTGCCTTCCGGTCTCCCCACTGGGGCATTGGCTCCAGGGCATCTGGTTGTAGCACAAGCACAGCTTTCTATTCAACACCCATTTCTTTCCTAGAATCACAGTGATTTCAGGTACCTCACCTCCAGACATCACTGCCGATGACAGTTACGGATGATGCACTTAATCCAAAATGGTGTGTGCACACAGATGCAAACTATGTGAAAGACCAAAAATAACCGGCCCCCCTCCCCGAATTTTCACAGGCAGCTTGCTCCAGACACTAACAACTGACACACATGGGAGGCAGAACAGAGCAAAGCACTTCTGAGTCAGGGGACCTGGATTCAAGCCCTGGCCCTACCACTTTCTCACTGTGTGATGGTGGGGGAGTTGCTGAACCCTCAGCCCCCAGTTTGCTCATCTATAAAGTGGGATATTATTAATTTTATATGTGAGGTCTTTTGTAAGAAATAAATGGTGTTTTTAAACACATTGGCTGGCACATGATTGTCAACAAATGTTTATTCTTACATTGTTGCTGCTGCTGCAAATTATCTACAGAACAATATTCTTTAAATTGTCCTGCCTTTTCATCCCACAGGCAGACACATTGGGTTCAAAGCATGAAAAAAAGTGCCTGGAATGTAGGCCACTGACGATCATATAGTGAGTGGTCAACAAATGACTGTTCAATCCTTGATCAATTCCTTCGTTCCATTGCAGTCAGTTCAAATATTTTCAGACTAATAAAGAGGGAAAGAGATGTTAACAATACAAAAATTGTGATAATCAAAAAATAATGTATACTGGCCTTATAGCAGAGTGTTCTATACACCTTTTATAGGAGAATCTGTCCAATGTTTATAAAACTCAAGTGGAAGTGATCCTTTCACTCAATCAGCAAGTGCTGGCTGAGACTGTGTCTCTCACCAGGCACTCTCTGGCCTCTCTGTGATGCCGAGGAGAGTACCAGCCCTCCCCTGCCCTCTGCCCTCAGAGAGCTCACATTCCAACGGTGGCACCCTGGCCAGTGCTGCTCAGTGGGTTGGGGTGTCCCATGCACCAAGGGTAATGGGTTTGATTCTCATTCAAGGCACGTACTCAGGTTGCAGGTTCAATCCCTCAGTCTGGACGTGTATGGGAGGCAACAGATCAATGTTTTTCTCTTCTCTCTCTCTCTCTCTTTCCCTTCCTCTCTCTCTAAAAAAAAGAACAAACCATATCCTCAGGTGAGGATTAAAAAAAAAATTTAAGCTGGCAACTAGGGCTGCTTCATGGCTTTTGTGTGCCTCTTCCTCTATAAAAATAGATTAAAAGTTATACTCTATGGCTATATTGTCATAAGAATAAATTATTAATATTACATATTAAAACAATTCTTTGACCTGGAAATTCATTTTTTGTCTTTTGATTTTAAAATAAGTTAAAACATTTTTGTGGATCCATAAGAGTATTCTGAACCCTACATAACCTACTTACTGCACCTAAAGGAGAGGATGATGACAAAGTAAAGTGAATATGGGAACAAAATATTCAAAATGGCTCTTTTTTGCTGAACTGTTTGAAGGCAAATTGCAGACATCATGACATTTCACATCAGAATACTTCCGCAGGCATCTCCTGAATAAGGCTGTTCTCCTATGTATTCACATATCAGTGTCATACCTCAAAAAATTAACGCCAATCCATAACACTACAGTATTTTGCTGACATTATAGCAGTTTCTGAGTCTGACATCATATAATTTTAGTAAGCTACTTATATTTATACTTCTATTTTGAAACAAAATTATATCATCTAATTTATCCACTCACATTATTTGCCACATTTATCTCTGGAGGACATCTACCTGTGTCCAAATACTCTCATGTGTAATACCTGAAATGGTTTTTGTGCTGAAAAGTGACGCTTTCTTGAGACGCTAAGTTCTCTCTCCTGCATTCTCTCATTGGCACCCCCATGATAATTTTTTCTTTCTCCCCAAAATCTTTAGCCCATATTTCTTTTCAGAAGGTTTCTCTTTGTTTCACGAATCTAGTTGCCTAGACTGAAATGTTATGAAAGAGAAATGTCATGTTTCACTCGCTGGATGTCATTTGATAAGGTGTGGTAGTTACTGAAGTCAGCAGCAGATCTCAATCTTATCTCTACTCACTGTCATAGCCCCAGTGTGTCCTGCAGAACAGACAGCGCATAAACTCAGAGCAAACCTTCAGCGTAAATGTGTGGTGAAGTCAGGTTGAAAGAATAGCTGGAGTTGTTATCAGCACCAGACAGCCTTCAATAGCAATCCTGACACATCTACCGAAACAATCTTAACCCCTCTGAGCCCAGGTCCCAGCTGAAAAATAGGGAGGGTGACAACACTGCTGTGAGATTCAATGAAAGAACCCGAGTAAAGCACCTACCCCCTAAACAGGTGATAGCAAGTGCCAGGGAATCTGAAAAAAACAAAAAACAAAAAAAAAACAAAAAAAAACAAAAAAAAAACAACAACAACAAAAGACAAAATCACATAAAACTAAATCGACCTTATTTTATAAATAAAATCGAAATTTGACTTGGGTTATTTCTTATAAATGCCTCTGAAAATCAAAAAAGGCACTTCAGTCATCTTCCTAAAAGTGATAGGAGATCATCACTTCAACCAACCCCCTGCCCAGTTAGAAGTCCGACCCTCCAACAGCAGCTTTTAAAGAATGCATAGGCTTCCTTGAGGGGAGATTGAGAGATGGGAGTATTGGTCTGCTCCCTCTATGCTAAGCCCTGGGGCATAGCCACTGGGAGTCTTCCTGAGCCCATTAAGAACTGTTTTTACAAACTCAGAGACACAGGCAACAAAAGGGCAGTTGCCAGATGAGAAGTGGGTTGGAGGGAGGATGGAGAGGTTAAAGGCGGTCAAATATATGGTGATGGAAGGAGACTGACTTTGGGTGGTGAGCACACAGTGGCATATACAGATGTTGTATTATAAAGTCGTACACCTGAAAGCAATGTTATTAACCAATGGTACCCCAATAAATTTAATTTAAAAAATAAAACTTTTTGTTTGCTTCAGCCTTGTGGGTCTCGTGGACACAGACCCTGTTGGCTTTGTGAGCGAGGTGTTTGCGAGGGGGGGTGGGGGAGGGGGGGGCATTTCTCAGGTGGAAGTCTTAAAGTTGGGGCACTAGATATTGGGTCCAAAACCCTTCCCTCCTAAGGGAGAAACTGGCAGCTGAGAGTTTCCCTCCCAACTGTGTGTCCTGGACCAGGGAGGGGTGTATGGCGAGAGTATGGCTCAGCCCTCCCTACCCATGGATGTGGGTGTTTTCTCATACCCCATGTGTACCAGCTGCTCAGCTCACTTCTGGATTTCTTTCAGGAAGAATTACTGCCTGTGCAGCTGTAGATTTGGTGTTCCCAGGGAGGCGGGATGTTCAGGGGCCTCCTATGTTGCCATCTTTGACAGGAAGTCTCCCCCTTTTTATTTCTTAAAATCAATAGTGTTGATCTCTGACCTTTAAGAGAGGAAGTACTTGACCAACTTTTCCCTTCCACAGCAATTACTTCCTTAACTCTAGCTGGCATCAGGCTTACAGGATCTCTATTTATTAATTCTGACAACTTCAAGTGAATCTACATTTCGTCCAATAAAAACTTCAATTAAAAAATGCATGGCTAGTCACAGAGTTCATTCATCAAAGTCAATCACCCTAATAGCATCATATATACCAGTCGTATGATGAAATTTATGCTACAGCTCTTACACAGTTCACTCCACCTCACTTATTTTTGGGGTATGCAGTTGACTGTTTAACAACTCAGGGGGTGGGGGACTGACATTCTGCATAGTCAAAAATCTGCATGTAACTCAATCAGCCCTACACACACACACACACACACACACACACAGATTCCCAACCGCTAGCTGACCCTTAAATAACGGGTTTCAGCTGCTTGGTCGATTGAATGGCGAGATTGATTGAACTGCGTGGGTCGATTTTTAAAAAAAAATCCATGTATATGTGGATCAAACACGAATTGTTCAAGGGTCACCTGTATTTATAGTTAGGCTGCTCATTAAGTAACACTATTCAGTTCTTCAGCTCTTAATTTTTGGTGTTTCTCGCACCAGTATTGTTCTTTATTGCTAGTGGTAAGGATACCGTTGTAACTAACCCAGTTATCAACTAAAGGAAAGGAGCAAAGGCGAGGCCAAATATTATGGACATGCCATTTGTGCAGCTTTGCCAGGAAGCTGCAGTTTAGACTCATGCCCAGTAAAGTCTGGGTGAGATAGGAAAGGTACTTGCTTATCAGTCACATCTGGGATCAGGTCATTGACCAGAGTAAGTGATGATGAAACAATAACAAAGAGATAAAAGTACTGCTGTTGGAGAAATGCCTGGATGGTCTTTCTCCGTTGCTATTTACAGAGAGATTCTGGGTAGTTTCTGGCCACAGCAAGCAAAGGAAGACTGGAGAGCGCTAAGCTCCTAAACAAGGGCGTTTGCTCTCTTGCTCACTCTTGACTCCTGTCTTGTGGAGCTCTCACACGCCTACCTTCGCTCACAGGACCCCACACACAGTAGTTTACCTGATGCTCCCCTGGACCCAGCTCCTCCATGGTGCGGGAAGCTCTGGACACTGGCTTTGCTTCTAACTCTGCTGAATCCCTAGCTGTGCCTCTTCCAGGACCGGATTAAGAGAAATGGGACTTTGCAAACCCAGGGATGTAATTCCACAAAAATAAAGCTTTCTACCACATCTCTTCTTCCCATGGGGGCATCCAGAGATGCTTATTCCAGCGGTACCCCAAGAACCCCACTCCGACTAGCAACGGAGAAAGTCCTCCATGCATTTCTCCAATAACAGTACTTTTATCTCATTGTTATTGTTTCATTGGAAAACAAATTTAAAATATGTAATAAGATAGTTTTCCAAACAGAGAAAAAATAATAAAATAGCTTACTAGAAATAAACACAAAAATTCTTGCCCGGGGCACTTGGTCATTTGTTTTAATAGTGCCAGGCACTATACTAGGTACTGAAAACACAGTAGTAAATTAAACCAAGTCCCTGCCTTCTTGGAGGTGACAGTCAACTGGTTTGAAAAGATAAACAGATGAATAAGTATGTGACACAATGTCATGTAATACTACTAAGTGCCATAAAGAATATGCATCTGAGTAATTTTTTTAAATATATTTATTGATTAAGATATTACATATGTGTCCTTATCCCCACGTTACCCCCTACCCCCCCACTCATGTCCTCACCCCTCCCCCCCCCCCCCCCCCCCCGTTGTCCGTGTCCATTGGTTAGGCCTATATGCTTGCATATAAGTCCTTTGGTTGATCTTTCCCCCTTACCCCTACCCTCCCTCACCTTCCCTCCAAGGCCCAACAGTCCAATCAATGCCTCTCCATCTCTGGATCAGTCCCTGTTCATCAGTTTATGTTGTTCATTATATTCCACAAATGAGTGAGATCATGTGGTATTTATCCTTCTCTGATTGGCTTATTTCACTTAGCATAATGCTCTCCAGTTCCATCCATGCTGTGGCAAATGGTAAGAGTTCCTTTTTCTTCTTCCTCTTCTTAAAGAATACCTTTCAGCATTTCATATAATGCTGGTTTGGTGGTGATGAACTCCTTTAGCTTTTTCTAATCTGTGAAGCTCTTTATCTGACCTTCAATTCTGAATGATAGCTTTGCTGGATAAAGTAATCTTGGTTGTAGGTTCTTGCTACTCATCACTTTGAATATTTCTTGCCACTCTCTTCTGGCCTGCATGGTTTCTGTTGAGAAATCAGCTGACAGTCGTATGGGTACTCCCTTGTAGGTAACTGACTTTTTTTCTCTTGCTGCTTTTAAGATTGTCTCTTTGTCTTTTGCTCTTGGCATTTTAATTATGATGTGTCTTGGTGTGGTCCTCTTTGGGTTCCTTTTGTCTGGGGTTCTCTGCGCTTCCTGGACTTGTAAGTCTATTTCTTTCACCAGGTAGGGGAAGTTTTCTGTCATTATTTCTTCAAATAGATTTTCAATATCTTGCCCTCTCTCTTCTTCTGGCACCCCTATAATTCTGATGTTGGTACGCTTGAAGTTGTCCCAGAGGCTCCTTACACTATCTTTATATTTTTGGATTCTTTGCATCTGAGTAATTTTGATAGAAAATGATGGGGACACATGTAAACAGGGTGATGGTCCTAGATAGGTTGGCTGAAAAGATGACACTTGAGCAGAGATTTTCATTTCATGATAGGTAATAACTGGCATATAGTTCATAGTCATCAAGACAAAACAAATGCTGATGCTTCTAACACAGATGCTTATTAAGTCTTGATTCCCATAGAGTTAATAGAAAAATCAGTGCTCAACAAAATTTCAATATCTTTCAATCCAAAGGCTGAGACATTTTGGTTACAAAATAAAAAAAAGGTCAAATACTAAATTCATTCTCCTTTCCTTTTATATTTTTTAAAGCTTGTCTAGATGTAAAACGAAAAAAAAATAATACCATTTTAATGAACATTGCAATTAAGAGATGTGTCCCAGGAAACTAACATCCTTTGAGCTGACGTGAAGTTGGCCTCTTCCTGATTTGAGGTCAATAAAGTTACACTGTGTGTGTCCCAGGGAAAATCCCTGCAGGTAAAATCATTTGACTTGCTCTGACTCCCCCTATACTCCTAAGAAGCTCAATCTGCCCATTAGAGCAGCTACTCCTTTTCAATTAACTCTCTTTCAGACTTGATCATTGTCCTTGTCTTCACTTATCAAACGGTGCTCCCTGTGGAGACAGGCAGCTGGTTATTCTGAGCTAACTCAAATAACCCTTATTGAAATAACCACCTCCCTTGTGCAAATCCATCTATTCCCTTTACCTTGATGGCCCGTCAGCCATGCCTGGGTGCCATTTCTGAATCCCAAATGGCAGGCCTCCTGCTACCCAGCCGCCTTACAACACTGCACCGTCAGCCCGGGGTGCTGTTTGCAAAATGCAAGCTGGGTGTAGAGATTTTGAGCCATTTGCTTTTTTAAAAGTTCAGTTCCATTCAGGAAATGTTAATTGAGCAAATATTATAGGTTCTAGGGAAACAGGTGTAGGATGCTAGGATGGCTTTGCCTAAAATGTTTCCTTGGAGACAACCGGGCATGTTCTGGGGTAGTTTCTGGTATCTAGGACAACACAATGTCAGATCAAGGTTTTCATAGCGCTGAGAGAGGATAAGAGCTCTTGAGAACTGATAAAATCTGGGTTGAGCATGAACAGCTATGGAGGAAAGTAGGAGTTAACATTTGTTGCTCAATATGGAAAACTGTCTGAAATGAAACAAGAGGGGCCAGTTGTGGGAGCCAGAAGTCACAGTGCAGCTCCAAAAACCTTCCCCAGCCCCTCCTATTGTCTCCCGCCCTGCAAGGTTTCTCTCCATGCTCCTCCTGGAATGTGAATGAGCTGCTCTCTCTGGACTTTAGAAGTAACCTACCTGGCCTGGAAATTCACACTCACACCGGGATTGAAGAGCAAATGGGGCCAAACAAACAGCCCCTGATGGGATTTGTGTCAGTATTATTTCTGAGAACATTGGTCTCTATTAATGTGAGGCTTGAACTGGACGTAGCAAGATGTTGGGCCTGTCATGAGCAGTGAGGAGCTAGTGACCCAGGCAAGATGACTGTCTCCTATTGTTCCTTTGTTACTCATAGAAATGAATGGGGACTATTTAATTCTCATATATATAGACTTAGTGTAATAGGTCCTAAAATGAATTGGTAGACCCCATGGTACATGCTCATGTACCTTGGGAAAAGGATGACCAACCTTCATTGACAATTCATTAAAGGGCCCACAGGTTTGGAATCGCATATAGCCTCCTCCCCTAAGTAGACAGAGAATTAAAATCAGGAAATACGAGTCAAGAGTCAAATGATAGGTAATGTCTGAATATCCAAGAGCTTATAACGAGGGCCGAGGGAGACAGAGTCCCCGGAACCTTGATGAGGAAGCTTATTGCTAAAGCTGTGAGTATTGCTTCAGAGCTGCAATCACCAGCCAGCGTGAAGGGGGACTTTAAAAGTTGGGAAGAACTGCAGAATTCCTACAGGAACCTAAAAGTCTAGATGTAATAAATAGACCATGCCGATTGACATACCCTTGCCCCGCTAGGGAATGTAACAGAAGAATCCTACTTTTAGAACTTGGAAAGATTATGTAATCTGGTTACCAAATCAGTAGAAATTTGAACATTTGTTCATTTCCTAAATAAAATCCCTCCTTCTGACTAATTATAGCTAAAGATTTTTTTAGATAGAGATTCCAGGCTGTAGTAAGAGTGGTGTCTGTCCTCTTGAATTTACCTAATCAATCCCCGCACCTTAGCCTGAGTAATTGTTCTGTAACACAAAGGGATTCTTGTCATTCTTGTTATGACAATCATTCAATATTTTCTCATTGTAATGAATAGCAAGTTCGGAATCTTTAACTTGGCTTATGAAGCCTAAACATTTCTCTGTCCAGCTTCTTCTTTATCATTATCAATACATAGCCATCCTGTACATAAGCAGAACATTTTTTCCTTGAGTGGGTCAGGCTTTCTCATTTCAGATTATTCTCTCTGCCTAGTTCTCCCAGCCCTTCACTAAACTAACTCCTCTCCATCCTTCAGGTTGCAACTTAGAGTCTACTTTCCTTAGCCGTCAAATTGCATTATGACCTATCCAATGTGCTCCCACAGAATATCATACTCATTCTGTGGCACTTATCATCTGTATTATTATTGCTACTTTACCCATGACCCCTCACCAGCCTATAAATTTCTTGTGGAAAGATACTGCATCTTGTTTATCTTTACATTCCCAGCATAATAGGATCTCTTGAATGATGCCATAAATGTATGGGAATAGCATTATCACCAAGAGGCAAGAGACCTGCACTCAAGTCCATCCCTTACTATTTAACCTTGATTTTTAAGCCAATTATAAACTCTCTGTAGAAGAGAATGTAGAAGTAGAAATGTGATCTATGCTCTGCACAAAACCAGGTGGCTGGGCTACACAATGCCCTTGCGGTCCTATCAAAACACTTCAATCAGCCCTAGCTGGTTTGGCTCAGTGGATAGAGCATCGGCCTGCTGACTGAAGGGTCCTGGGGTCGATTCCTATCAAGGGCACATGCCTGGGTTGTGGGGTCTATCCCCAGTAGGGGATGTGCAAGAGGCAACCAATCAATGATTCTCTGTCATCATTGATATTTCTATCTCTCTTTCCCTCTCCTTTCCTCTCCGAAATCATTTTAAAAATATTTTTTTAAAAACCACTACAATCAATAGTTCCATATGCAAAAGATTGCAAGGTACAATGGGTTGCTATAAAATGCATAAAAAAACAAGCACCCCTCGGCACTCTGAAGAAGAAATATGAATGGTCTCCATAAATGCACAGATCCAAAAAAATTTCTGTTCCGATTGTTATGGGAAGGAGGGAATTAACTAAAAGGCCCAGCATAGAAACATGAATTCTTGGCCAGATTATGCTCCAGCTCGGCTCTCTAAAAATCAAGTGTTATTAAAAACTAGCTTTAATTAGGCAGGGCTACAATCTTTGTTGATTGGAATTTACTTATTAATTTTCAGCATAGCTTCCAGTTTTCTTTCTGGCTGTTAATTGGGCCCTGCTCCTTCAGTGAAAAATGCCCACTTGTGCAAAATTGGAGCATTTCCCTGCACTAACCTCCATTCACCTCCCCTGTGTAGGTAAGGGCAGGATCCTCTCCGTTCTCGCAGAGCCTTGGCCCTGTTCTTGCTGGCATGCAAATGTGGAGTGTGATCCATCATGTTTTATTGAATAGAGTCGCTGAGAGAAAGGAAAAAGGAAATTGTTGTGAATTAAATGTCCTTGTCTCTTCAGGCAAGGAGATAAAAGTTCTGATTGATTGCTGAGATGGCTGGAAAGGGAAGTATTAACGCAAAACAATGGTTTTGTTATGTTTCTGTCCTCTGGGGTGTTGCCAATGGTAGTGGAAATTTTATTCCTGAAACAGATTAGAGAGGGACTGTCTCCTTTGCCAGAACAAGCAAGTTGGGTGAAGTGAGGAAGCAGGTGAAGAACGGAGGAGGAGGCCTGGAGAGCGACATTCCAGTCCTGGCCCTGCTGTGTTCTTGGCCTTGAACAAGTGCTTCACTGCCCTGACCTCAAAGTCCATAAGGTTTGTAGTTTTGGCTACATATGAGGTCTAATGTCTCTTCACTGCCTGTAACATATACAATTCTTTCTCCTAAATTAAGCCACACAGTGGACACCAGCCTCTGGAGCAGCGGTTCTCAACCTGTGGGTCGCAACCCCTTTGGCGATCGAATGACCCTTTCACAGGGGTCGCCTAAGACCATCCTGCATATCAGATATTTACATTACGATTCATAACAGTAGCAACATTACAGTTACGAAGTAGCAACGAAAATAATTTTATGGTTGGGTCACAACATGAGGAACTGTATTTAAAGGGCCAGAAGGTTGAGAACCACTGCTCTGGAGGGTGCTACTGACCCGCTCCGCCCTCTAGAATCATGAATAAAATTATCAGAGATTTCACAAGTTCTGCCATTTCTCTTCAACAATATATAAATAAATCATTCTACTAAGACTTATCTTGTAACGAAAGAAAGTACACCTGTTAATGACTCTATACAATGGATTAAACCTGACAATTTATCAGAATTAACTTACGCCTAATTATGTACATAATGAGCTATTTGCAATATGCAGTACAGTTTTGGTGTTTCCTTTGAAGGAAGCTTCTACTTCCTCCTCATTTAAAAAAAAATGGGGAAAATCCTTAGTTCAGAGCAAATTATGAAAATAGCACAGTCATGCTCTGGTCCTGACCCTCTCTTTGCTCCTTACTGATTCCGCAGCTTTCCCTGATTTGATGAACCCCTCCTTTCACATGGCTCCATTTCCCAGCTTGTACACAGAGATGTTGGCTCACTGATGCTGTAAGGTCCTTACAGAGAATTCCCAGTACTTGACTACAGCTGCCAGGAGTTCAGAATTTAAGTATCTTTCATCTACCACATTTATTTTTTTATTTTATTTTGTATTAAATGCATTGGGGTGGCATTGTTGAATAAGATCATACAGCTTTCAAGCATGCATTTCTATGATACATGATCTGTATATGGCATTGAGTGCCCACCACCCAAAGTCAAATCATCTTCTGTCACCATATATTTGGCCCCCTTTGCCCTCTGCAACCCACCCCACCCCTTTCCCTCTGGTCACCACCATACTGCTCTCTCAAAGACACAGATTACATTTCTTACCCTGCCTCAAAACTGCTATCCAGATCCAGTGTGGTTTCTTCTGCACTAGCACCCAAGATAGTTACTCAGCAATGGCTGCTTCATCTCACTCTGTGGCTCCTGCTCTGGGGTGTGTGTGTGTGTGTGTGTGTGTGTGTGTGTGTGTGTGATGAGAGAGAGAGATGCAAGGAAAAGCTATTAAGAGATAACTACCAAATCGTACAGCTCAAAATAGAGTATGTTGAATCTCAGACGATGCCCAATACTACCCACTGGGTCAGAACTCAAATCCCATACAAGGCCAGATTTTAAAATGAAATTTAGATTTTGGTCCTCAAACAGAAGCCAGGCCACATTTCAGAACTCACTCCAGTAGGACATGCACTCTTAACATGGTTGTGAAATTTCCTTTTATCTTATATGTGTTTCAGTTTTTTGTTAAGTATCTGATTCTTAAACATGGGTACAATTTGCAGCCTACAAAACTTGGACGATAATTCTGTTTGAATCAGAAGACATGCTGACTTGACTATTGCTTTTGTTCAAAAGAAATCACTTCATAATTTATACACTGTAGTATCCATATCTCAACACCTGGTCTCGTGCACACTGGTTTTCTCTCCTGCTCTGATTAATTTTATTTACAAGTTGTTTCTGGCTGCAGGAAGTCAAGAATAGAAAGATGAAATCTGTTGTCAAGGGTAAAATGATGAAGTCAAATCTTTCCCCTCACTAAAATGACTCTCCCGTAATAACCAATGATCATTCTCTCTAGCCACCGGGGCATAGCCACACACACAGTGTGAGCAATGCCCTAGCAGAGTAAATTAACAAATGTAACTCAAATGAACTTCACTTGTTAGAGTGTAGAGTTAATGAGCCTGAAACATGTGAGATTAGTCTAGGAAAGTGGGCTTGGGCAGGCTCCAGAGCAGCGGAGTGCATCCCAAGCCCTGGCAAATCTAGGCCATTTGTCACAGGAAGGAGCAGGAGCAAGATGGGGAGCCAGTAACACCCCTCATCTTTGGAGGAAAGGCAACTACAAATGGGTAGGCAGAGGCTCCAAAGATAGCATGGCCAGACGCTTTGTGGAACGGGGAGAAGCATTTTCAGATGTACCGAGTGGATTTGGAAGACACATGGATTTATATTTGTAAAATTATATTTGTACTTACAGTATAGGCTTCATATTAAACACACATTTAGTCATAATAGCCTTACTTTTTTATAATTCAGTCTGAAAGTGCATTAGGTTTTGTCCTATCTACTTTTAAATGTTTAAAAGGGGAAAATACAATTAGGAGGAAAATGCTGCCCTACTTAATTCTCTCAGAATAAAACTTTAAGTCCTTGACCAGCCCCTGAAGTCAGACCACCTGGTGGCAGCGACTGACTGTCCTGATCCCTGAGGCCAAGTGCATTTCTTGGACTCGGGTAAGTAACGTCGCCTTCCTGTACTTCAGTGTCTTCTGCTGAAAGTGGGAATGAAAATAGTACCTACCTCCTAGGGGAAGCTTGCGATGTGCCTGGTACTTAATGCATTTCTGTTGTTATTTCAAAAGATACATTATTCTCCAAAAGAAATGAACTTAGATTTCTACCTTATACCATACAAAAAATAATAATAATTGGATTAAAGGTTTAAAAGTTAACAATGAAGATTTTAAAAATCCCTAACAAAGGGTACAAGGTTTCTGTTATACAAGAAGAAGCCCTGGAGAATCAGCAGCCTGGCAAGGTGTAGTAGACATGCTGTGTTATATACGCAAAACCTGCTACGAGGGTAGACTTTGCTGTGTGTTGTGTTTGTTTTTTTTATTTTCTTCACAAAAGGGTGACAAAAATACAAAATAAAGAGCACGAGAGAAAACTTTTGGAGGGGATGGATATGTTTATGGCATAGATTGTGACCATTTCATGTGTGGATACTTATCTCCAAATTCATTACATTTTATACATTAAGTATGTGTAGCTTTTTATCTCAATTATACCTTAATAAAGTGGTCTCCAAAAGGATGAAGGAAAATATACAATCCTGAGGAGAAGCTTGTGTAAGCAGGACAGCAAAGCTGGGTCATGGCAGACATAACTAACAGATTCAAATTTATAAAGATTTAAACCATCTAGAATGGAAAAGTAGTTTCCATAAAGCAACTGAAAAAGTAAAAGGAAAATTGTATTTTAAAATATTTGGACATATGAGACAAAAAATATATTAATGTACTTAACATATTTAAAAGCTTAGGAATTAAGTAAAGGCTTCCCAATGGGAAAATGTAGGAAGAGTACATGAACTGGCTACTCAACAAGGGAAGTGATATATGTTTCTTGTTTAAGTCCTCACCTCACGAATGAGCAAAGTCATGAAAATTAAAACAGTATCGAGACTGTTAATACTCAGGGTGGTGTCAGCGATGAGATGTGAACCTGGGAAAGATCGGGGAGAAGGGGAGCTGGATCCAGAATAAGGCAATAAGATGGAAGATGTGGAGAATGGGATCAACAGGAAGAGGAAGAGGGCAGGAATCGGGGGGAAAAGTCCGGCATCATTGACCTGGGGGAACCCTAAGGGCCCTTTGGGTCTTGACATGAAATAGACCTGGATCTGAATATTTCCTGTCACCCCTCACACAGCCTTGGCAAGCTACTGGCTTTTATGAGTCTTCATTTCTTCTTCTGTAACTTAAAGTACAGTGGTAAAGATTGAACAAAACCATGTATTTGGCTCAGTAACTCCATCTCCACTGCACTGGGCCTCCAGGTTTAATAAACATGTTTTTCCTGATGCAACTCTCCCTCCTGCTGTTGGTTATGCTGAGACCACCCTGTCCAGGAAGAGCAGATGGGCCTCCTTCCTCCCCATTCCCCACCCCCCACCCCCGCCCCCCCACTCCCATTCCCCACCCCCATCCCCCATGGATGAAACAGTCAGCAAGGCTGGATCCGATGCACGCTCCATCCCAGGTGAAAAGCAGAACGGACATGAGGAGTGTTCAGATCCGTCTGCCCTGGACTCCAGACCCCAGCACAAGCCCTCTGACCAGGGCGTGAAGCAAGTGCAGTCGGTTTGCTAATGGCTTTCCTCCCGCGGAGAGCAGGATGGGTTCCCTGCTCACTTCATGAATTTGGAGATAACTATCCACACATGAAATGGTCACAATCTATGCTGTAAACATATCCATCCCCTCCAAAAATGTTCTCTTGTGCTCGGTCGTGCTCTTTATTTTGTATTTTTATCACTCTTTTGTGAAAAACAAGACAAAAAACCCTATTGAAATCTCATTTACGGATTTCAATTAAGTTATTTTTGTAGGGCTTTATGTTTGGTTCTTTTTAATACCTTTTTATGTATTTTATGTGCATTTCTTAAGTGTCAGGGGATACTCTCTCTTGCTGCTAAAGCATTCAGAAACCCTCAATATCCCAGAGACAGAACGAAGGTTGTGGCAGTAAGGACGTAAATAATAAATATGTCCATAAAGACATAAATAAAATGTTTCATGGGAATAGACGACAAAAACAAAAAATGTATGAAAGAGAAAAGCGGAGGGAGAGAGGAAGACAGAACTAGCGGCCTCAGGTTGCAAACGAGGGAGGGTTTCTCCGGCAAAGACCGCCACCTAGTGGAATTGCAACCGCGCTGTCCCTCGGCCTCAGCCTCTCCTGCAAGGTGGCCAGAGGGAGAGGAGGGAGCTGGCCTGCGGGCCTTCTAAGCAGAATAAAAAGCAGGTGAATAAATGTTGGTGCATCAGTAGATTCTACATCTTGACCGCGCAGGAGCCTTGTTTATTTGAACACTGTGCACCCGGGACTTTCACCTGCGTTAGTCGGCGCGCTGCTGCTTCTCAGCTGCAGGTGAGTGCTGTTTATGGGGCAAAACCCAGCCATAGTTCATGTGAGCAAATGAAAGAAACAGAACCTCTTGTAATAAAATGAACAATAAATATAAACACTAGTGCCTTATCCTACATAAGCCTAGGGACCTTTTTTCAACACATTTAAGTTAGTTCCTCAAAAAAAGAGTATGTATATATAATTGAAATTTTTGAATAAAATAACCATTGACATGTTTTTAAATGACCAAATCGGTTTAAATTCTATTAAATTTTAAGAGGTTAATTCTATCCAGCAAAACGATCATGTCAATGGGAACAAAAATGTGTTCATATTAAATGTTTTCTCTAATCTATCAAACATAAGTCAAATCATCTGTATAAAGAATGTATCCTTAACTCCATGCCCCCATACTACTTTGCTGACTAAAGCAAGGATTACTCTATTATATGACAAAAATTTCTTTAAATACCAAAAGCAACTTTGTGTTTCTAAGCCTTTGCATAGCCTTTTTATGTGACAGAGAAAAAAGCAAATAAGACTTGTCTGTTCTTTTTACTCCTGCCCTGGAAAAAAATTCGAAATGCTTATATTCACTTTAATCCCATTTTCTACCTCTAGGCTCCAGATGCAGCTCTCACTTGCGGATCTCAAAGGTTTGCATCATGTTTTAAAGCAGAGCACCATGCGTTTCTGGTCTGCGAGGTGAATATCTGAATCCAGCCATGTTAGCACACAGATGGGATGACCATCCAGATTCTTGCAAAGAGAACAGGGAAACTTCCAAGAGGGTACTTCCTCTCCAAGGTTGATGTTAAGTAAAAGTTCATTGAATAAAACTAGTACATATATCCCCAAAAGTAAAAAAAAAAAAAAAAAAAAAAAAAAAAGTTAATAGTAAAATTCTCATTTGGATACCCAATCTAAAAAGCTTCACAAGAAACAAAACATAGCTCCAGCCCCTTAAATACACCATTTACCTTAATTAGAGGATCTCTCCACCTTCTTATTGAGGAGGACCTACAGGTATCTCAAAATCCCACATTTTCCTTTGATGAATAAATATGTACCACAAATCATATGTACTTGTCCCAAGTAGATCCTGGGAAAGGATCTGGGGTGTTTATCTAAGGAGTCCCTTGAGATAAACTTCAACCGTGCAGGTATGGGACATTCAAGTAGTTGCTAGTGAAGAGGCTACTCTACGCAAGCAGGACCAAGGGGGCAGGCTTAGGACCAAAAAGAGACCAGAAGCTTTCATTTAACGTTTAAGTGTACGCAAAATAATTCAATTAACTGCCGGAGGAATTACACCACATGAAACATATGCAGTTGCAAGTCACACAGCACTTTATTACACAATTCCTGGTGCTGCGGGTACAGGCTTAAGTGGGATCCCAGTGGTGCTGTCCTCGGGGGTCTGGCAGCTAGGCTGGTCTGGTCCGGATGCAGGGGTCCGGACGCAGGGGGCTGGTGTTCCTCACCCGAGAGCTCGGTCGCGTCTCGATCGATCGGGAGGTACTGACCGTTATTCTGTTATCTGGCAGAGAGAGGAGCGTGGAGCAGGGGCGCTCGCCAAACTGACAAGAGGACGTGCCTTTGTGGCTGTCTTGACAGGCGAGCACCAGACTGGTCGGGACCCCCACTTTTAAAGCCTGTACCCCATTTTCAGCCGTCCAGGTGGCTATAAATGAATTACATCAATGCACACGTTTATCTCAAACAGGGCAAGGGGCTACAAGTGGTTATCTTGGGAGAGTACATCACTAACTCAAATG
Source organism: Myotis yumanensis (assembly GCF_028538775.1). NCBI lineage: Eukaryota > Metazoa > Chordata > Mammalia > Chiroptera > Vespertilionidae > Myotis > Myotis yumanensis. The sequence goes on from NW_027223772.1 coordinate 8,156,948, forward strand.
GTTATTTTGACAAGTCACTCTGAGTTATTTACTGAAGTTCAAATCCTTATCTATGAGGGACACATGCTTCAGGGCAGTGGGGAATGTGTTCTTAATATCACACTTTAAGTTTCAAGGAAAGTTAGTTCAAACATTTTAAAACCTTCTTAGACATTTTTTAGGCATCCTCAAAGCATTTTTAAACATTTCTATATATTACTACAACAGTACTCCTCATTGAAGAATAAGGGTTTAAGTCATTCCCCAGAAATTCTTTTTGCCATCTTCATGTGATGTTAAGTTCAAGAACCCCTGTGGCTAGTGGCAAATGGAGAGCCCCTTTTCGAACGGCACAGGGACAGGTTTGGATTCGGGGCCAGCCCCAGCCCTGCTCTGCTCCAGAAGCAGGGGAGTGGGTGACAGGGCTGAGCACTGGGGTGGGAGCACGGCCTCCTCCCCCGCCACCCCCAGCTCACAGACAGCACTGGGCAAGCTCCACTTCCCTTAATCCTTTGGGGCCGTCCACTCTCATGCATCAGATCCTCGCCTCTGGCAATGGCAGCGTCTGTCCAAGAAAAGAAAAAATTCAGTCTGTCACAGTAGAGTGGGAAGCAAATGCATTTACAAGTTTCAAGGTTACCTTAGCAACTTCTATGCATTTTGCAAACATATAAGGAGAAAAGCCTTTCTCCACAATGACATGACCCGAAAACTTTGAAGAATTCATGACAGGCCGACATGGGAAAAATACACCTTGCCCTAACATTAACTGCTGGAAGGAAAGTAAGTAGGCAGATTTCTAAGTAATTAGGCCTCCTATAGAAATGTGAAACTCTGTGTGCAAGTCCCGTGCTTTAAAACAAGGAACGAAGCACGGTAGGCCTGCTGTGTTCTGTTTCAAACGTGTCCTCGGTCTCTAAAAGATCCCCTGGGTGTCCATTTTCATTGTGTCTTTAGTGCTTTGCTAATGGCTTTTCAAAACTTTCCAAGGGCAGAACAGTGAGGCTTCAAGATAGAAACAGGGTGGTTCTCACCCAGGGCTGAGCATCTGTAAGAGCTAATTACATTCTATCCCACTCAGGATGGCCCGCCAGCTGCTCCTGATCTAAGTTTCCCAGATTTCTGGGCAAGAAAAAGAGATCAGCTGCAGCTGCCCATTCTCCTGCCATTTCCCAACCAGCACCGCACACAGGCCCGGAACATAGTGACAGATGGATGGCTTGTCCCCTGGCCCTCAAACTCCTTGATTCCACAGACCAGAAAAACAGATGTACTTGTTGGTTATGAGGGTCTGAGAGATCAAGTGTGAAGTGGAATAAGTAACCTCTTAGAAACATCAATGATGAGAGAAAATCATTGATTGGCTGCCTCCTGTACTCACCTTCCCCGCACCGCCCCCCCCCTCGCACTTTGGATCCAGCTGGCAACCCGAGCATGTGCCCTGACCAGAAATCAAACCATGGCCTTCTGGTTCATAGGTCAACACTCAACCACTGAGCCATGCTGGTTGGGCAACACAGCATCTCTGAACACTCAGTTCCTGGCACCTACAGGTCATTGCTTTCCGATAACTGAGCCCCCTCCTCCATCTGTGTCCCAGGATCCACACGCACACATGTGTTGTTTGCAGCCCGTTCCTCCCACTGTACTTGAAGCTCTTCATGATTGGGAACAGATCTCTCCGTCTTTTTAACCCTGAGACCCTAGCATGAGGCCTGGCACACTGAAGGGCTCAATATATGTGAACAGATGAGTTGAGTGAATTAATTACCACTTAGTTCAGAACTGAAGTTTAAAACAAAGTTTACAAGTCAAATTTGTTTTCTTTCAAATATAGGGGAATATACAGGGAATTATCAGGGTAGCAAAAACCCCTATTAAAGAGACCTTTTTTATTCAAAGACAACCCTTGCTGACCACATCATTATCCAATGTGAGGGGTGTTTGAGGTGATTTTTTCTGGGTGGGGCATTGAGTCCATTAAAATGGAAATTACCCAGTCCCCGCGGGGTAGCTCAATGGTTACAGCATCCTCCTGGTTCACCAAGGTTGAGAGTTCAATCTCCAGTCAGGGTGCATACAAGAATCAGCCAATGAATGCATAAATAAGTGTAACAATAAATCTCTCTCTTTCTCTCTTCCTCTCTCTCTCTCTTCCTCTCTCTCTCTCTCTCTCTCTCTCTTTCCCTCCCTCCTTCCTTCCCTTCTTCCTTTCCTCCCTCTCTGAAATCAATAAATACAATTTTTAAAAAGTTTTTTTTTAATGGAAATCACTCAGGATAAACATCCTCAGAGATATGAATTCCCACTTGGGGCAAGAAAGATCCTACTGATCTACTTTGTCTCTTCATAACTGCTGGAAGGATGTCCCTTCTAGAAGAAAGAAGTTTGGGGGTGGGAGGACAGCAGGTTTGATAAAGTCTTCCCCAAGAACAAGGGCAAATCTACCGGGATTCTAGTTACTTTTCCAGAAGGGAATTACAAAGCATCAGTGAAGCATCAGTGCTGTCTCCTATTTTTGTTTCACATTTTGAATAATATTAAAATGCATACAGTCAAGAGCCCCTGGGTTTGTCATCTAGGAAGCACAGTGTATGGCGATTAAGGGCCACTCTTGCTGTGGGTCGCCTTTAGCTGTCGAGTCAGATACGATTAGAAAAGATGGAAAAGAGAGCTCATTTTCTGAGGCCAGCTGCAAGGGAGGAAAGTAAATGTAATCAACTTCATTCATCTAGCTAGCTTATCTCCCGATTGGCACCACACCAAGCCTATGCCGCAAAGTTAACAAGGTTTCCCATGTTCTGGCTTCAGAATCCAAGCTTTGGGGAATTAACTAATTTGTCTTCAGTGAAACAGCTAGTAAACAATAGGATAGTGACTGAAAGCCAGTGTTCAAAGGCTCCCATCCCATATTCTTTCCTCTTCCAGGGGTGGGCAAACTTTTTGACTCGAGGGCCACAGTGGGTTCCTAAACTGGACCGGAGGGCCGGAACAAAAGCATGGATGGAGTGTTTGTGTGAACTAATATAAATTCAAAGTAAATATAATTACATAAAAGGGTATGGTCTTTTTTGTTTAGTTTTATTCATTTCAAACGGGCCGGATTCGGCCCACGGGCCGTAGTTTGCCCACGGCTGTCTTAGACCATGCATGAGGTGTTGGCCTAGACTTTAATTCACCTTTCCTGTATTTTAATGAGCACGTGTGAGCATCACCCATGTGCCAGGAGGCTCTTTGCCACTGGGTTGCTACCCTGGAGGATCCAGCACCCAGAATGATTTGAGAATATTTTTTCAGCTGATAGTTTTTCTGATATTATCTAAAAATTTTTCCATCCACATCCCTGTTACAAGAGAACAAATATTCTACCACAAACAAAATCGATTCTGTCAAGTGTAGGAACGGAAAGCTAATGGAACACTTGAGTTAATGATGCTTCCAACAGTACGGCCTATTTGGTATCTTATTTTATGGTAAAAACTGTGCCCAAAAAATATGCTCACTGGTCTCAGACGTCCCTGCGTGGAACACAGCACCTGAGGGCCTGAGATTTTAAAACCTAAATGATACCCATATGAAAGTTCAAAACTTCAGTTAACTACTGAGGGGCTTCCACATGTCGGCCTCCTCCATCCCCACTATGTGAATGCAATGGCGGTTGGCAATTTAACGAGCCAGGTGCTGCCTGTGATGCCTTTTGCATATTGTCCCCATTAATTGCTTCACCAGCCCTGTGACCTAGGTATTCATATATCCGATCTGTAATTATCTAACATATAATTGGCACTCATCATGTGGCAGGCATTGTGCAAAGCATGTAACATAGCTTTTATCATTCAGTCACTCAATAACTATGTACTGACAGTTTATTATAGTCCAGGGACTATAACCTATCCTATATAATAAAATACTAATATGGGGAAATTATCTCCTAGACCGGGAGTTTGACTGGGAGTTTGACCAGGGGGCGAGGCCTGCTGGCCCAAGGCCCCTCCCCCCAGCTGGCCAAGCCTTCGATCACCCCCCCACCCTGATGGGGGACAGGGACAGCCCACCAACTGCCCACAGCCCCTCCCCCTGGCCAGCCCTGCCCAATCGGCCCCAATCAGGGCAGGCCAGCTGGACCCCACCCGTGCACGAATTCATGCACTGGGCCTCTAGTAAGGGTATAAGAGCAAGCAAACCAAATACACAGGGTACTATCCTCATGGAGCTTGCTTTCCAGGTGGGTGGGGACTGGAGTTAGATACACTGTGGGAACAGGACATGCAGAAGTGATTGGATGTCACCTGTGAGATTAGGTTATAAAAAGACAGTCTCTCTCTCTCTCTCTCTCTCTCTCTCTCTCCTCCCGCTGTCATCATTGACTCTGGGAAAGTCAGCTACCACATCATGAGAACTCTTGCAGCCTATGGACAGACACTAACTGACACGACACAGCACCAAGGCCGGCCCCAACCTTGTGGGTGAACTTGGAAGCAGATCTTCCCCCAGGTAAGCCTTGAGATAACTTCAGCCCCAACCAACAGCTGGATGCAACCCCTTGAGAGACTCATAGGTCTGACCCACAGGAACTGTGATATACTACATATTTATTTCTTTAAGCTGCCGAGTTAGGGGTGATGTGTTACACAGTGATGGATAACTAATGCGATCACAATGCTAATGGTTCCTGGAGTTGTGCAGTGTGGCACACTGTTCCCACCTGCATTGCTTTTCTATTACTATTTCAGACTTATTATTATTATTATTAAATATATTTTATTGATTTTTTACAGAGAGGAAGGGAGAGATACAGAGAGCCAGAAACATCGATGAGAGAGAAACATCGATCAGCTGCCTCCTGCATATCCCCCACTGGGAATGTGCCCGCAACCCAGGTACATGCCCTTGACCGGAATCGAACCTGGGACCCTTCAGTCCAAAGGCCGACGCTCTATCCACTGAGCCAAACTGGTTCTGGCTTAGACTTATTATTAAAGTTAAACTGTAACCACTTTCTCAGGAAGTACCCCCATTCTCTGTCTACTGACTTCACATCCCTCATCCACAGGCGAAGAGGTGCTCCACCTCCATCCACCTCAAACTCAATGGATTGGTTCTGGCTTGTTCCATCTTAATATCCCTGGATGCTCCCAGGATACGGTACTGATGGTCAGTGTTCAGAGGAAGAACGTAATCAGAAACCGGGGGGGATCTTTACCCACATACAGATCCCTGAGCCCCGACGCTTCGGAGGCTAATGCAATAGGTGCTCAGTGGAGTCCGGGAAGCTGTATTTTTAAAGAAATCCCAGGCCATTCTGGGGCATGGCCAGGCTTTGTAAACTCTGGCTCAGTGTGTGTCCCTGGCTTGCTGTGGAAACAAGGCGATAACTGGACCCAGAAGCTAGGTTTCCTGTGTCCCCTTCAGATCTGCCTCTCACATGCAACGCATGCTTTCTATTTTGCCTCTACTCATTTTCTTGAAGGCAGTAACTGAATGATCTTTGCTGAGTGTCTGCAAAAATGCAGCAATAATTATGTATTGAAATTACAGATGAGGCACTGTGTACTTCTAGAAAACTGGGATTCAGCTTGATGTAAGTTAGGACTCAACATATAAATTCATTTTCTGTGATCTCACTTTCGCAGTAACACATTTAATTGGCATCGTCTCTGACTCTGGAGAACGTGGAGAGAACCTCGATAAATTAATAAAGGACAGCTTTAGGTTTATCAGCAATCGAGGCTGCAGAAGTAATAGCTAAAGGAAATATAGCAAAGCAAAACTAGGGCCATTTATTCTGCTGGAGTTAAATTCTGGGAAACAGGGCAGTCAGCAAAATGCCAGAGTCGAAGACGCCACTGCAGAGGGTTTCTGGTCAGAATAAAGGAGATGGCACTGTTCTAATTAACAGGGCGACGGATGCTAAAAATGACCTTAAAGGGGAACTTAAAAGGTATTTTAATGAGTTCTTGGCAGGGACTGCTGATGAGCCTTTTTTCATAAGTGAAGAGAAATGTCTCAAAATTAACCAAGGCTTATGATCATCATATTGGAATCATATTTCAGGCAAGTAAAACCCTTCCCTGGAAGTTGAGCAAAAGGCCCAGTAGGACTGCTAATCAAGCTTGCATCTTCTTCTCATAACTCTGAGAGGCAGATTCCTGAAGGCTAATTATTATGGCATTGCCTCCTCTTAACCTTCTTTCTGAGAAATTGCCACTGATTTAAATACACACACACATGCCACATGCACTCACACCCCCCTTCTACACACCCCCCACACCACTACTCCAAGTTTAGGCATCCACCTAATTCCCCTCCTCCCCTCCCCAATCTTTCTTCAGACTCTTCCCCAATTCCAGTCCCTTAAAATCTATTCAAACATCCACAGTTTTAAAGCCTTCACTTGTACTAGACTTCTAGTTTAACATAATATTTGCTGCTAATTTTCTAAAATGTCTCTGTAGATGGACAAAAACAGCCTACATTCTAGCTTGCAAGCCAATGTCCACAACCAACTGGCCCAGCTCCCTGCGAGCGTGGACTCACCCAGTCAGGTCACAGTGGCTCCCTCCTTCATGCTGTATGAAGGACCCACTGCCTTGTCTTTCTTCAGCCTCTTCCCCCTGCTTTTTGTGTTCTAAGAATTACTCGAACCTTCCGTTTCACTCTTCCATCTCATCCAGAACTGATGTGGCATTCTCCCTAATGTTATACTTATTCACAAAGAAAAAATTTTTTAAAGCTTGTGAGCTCAGCAAAAGCCCACAAGAATTAACAAAGGATTATTATCAATAAATTAATAATAATAAATAAGAATTGATGTGTTTATTAAATAAAGGATTGACCTCTGGCTCATTTCTCTAAAATTGTAATGTAGGTCTTGGTTTCCTCTGGGACCACTTACTGGTTTGTCTGGAAAATCTATGTTGATGTTCAAAGTTGTCTTGGGAGGGGAAAAAGACACTATGTCAGCTTGGTCCGTGCAAAATTGGCTCTGATCATCTGTAATAAGCGTTCTGTCTTCTGGGAAAACTTGAAGATTAACAGCAAGAATGCAACAGGAGTGCCCAGCTGGTGTGGCTCAGTGGATGAGCATTGAACCATGAACCAGGAGGTCTCGATTCAATTCCCAGTCAGGGCACATGCCAGATTTGAGGGCTCAATCCCCAGTAGGGGGGTGTGCAGGAGGCAGCCAATCAATGATTCTCTCTTAGTATTGATGTTTCTATCTCTTTATCCCTTTCCCTTCCTCTCTCTGAAAATCAATAAAAACATCTTTAAAAATGCAGTAGAAGTTTTTGTTTTAGAGCTACATAACTGTAACCCATGAACTGTGAGCAAAACCTTCTGTAGCTCAATAGCTTTGCCATGTGGGGAGTAAAGGATTCAAGGAAAATCCCTCGTTTAGGATTCCTTGGAGAATTCTATCAGTCTGGGGTCTCGGTCTAGGCTCTGGATGGAAGCTGAGATGAGAAGCGCTGACAGAGACTATGTCAAAACAATAAACACAAAGTGCCTTTCAACGCAGAGTGTGGCTCCTTGGACCAGTGGTATCCTGGAAGCTTGTTAGAAATGCAGAGTCACATGCCCCACCTTAGACATTCTGAATCATAATCTACTTTTTAAACAAGATCCACAGTGTTTCAGAGGTCTGCCCTGAGGGATCTTCTCTAACTTGGGGTTACAAAAGGTGGGGCAGTGGGATCATTAACTTCAGCTTTGCACCCTCCTAGTTGCTCCTCCTCCCAACTCTCCTGGGCTGTAGGGGTTACTCATTGAGGTAGGGGCTGGGGTGTTTCCAAAGATCAAGTGTCTGGACCCCAAATTCTAGCAGCAGCCACACAAACTTGGCAGGGGAAGGGTCCTGAATTCTGATAAACTAATGTTAGAGACAAGGCTCAGACTTCTTAGAGTCCCATATTAGTCAACTAGAGGCCCAGTGCATGAATTCGTGCATGGGTGGGGTCCCTCGGCCTGGCCGGCAATCAGGGCCAATTGGGGCCATCTCACCCAGTCCCGATAGGGCCAATGGTGGCCAGCTGGCAGGGGAGGGTCCACAGGAGGGCTCCAGGGCTCTTGCCCAGTCCCAATCATCAGACTCCAGCAGCAAGCTAACCTACCAGTTGGAGCATCTCTACCCTGGTGGTCAGTGCACGTCATAGCGACTGGTCGACCAATCGGTCGGGCACTTAGCATATTATGTTTTTATTATATAGGATACTTTGAGTTGCAGTAGTAGAAAACCCAACTCAAACTAGATTATACAAATAAGGGAACTTATCAGTTCATGTAACTAAAGTCTAGACACAGCTGTGTCTGTGTATTTAAACAACATTATAGAAAGCTGCCCACCCTTTTCAACATCTGTTTTCTTCTCCGTTGGCTTTTTCTCTCAAAGGCTTGTGCCCTAGCACAGCTCCCAGTGCCATGTCTACCTCTTCTCAGCTCCAAGACCAGAGAAAAAGAGAAGGTTTCTCTCCCAGCAGTTTCCTAAAAGTCTAGAACTGAGGTTGATTGGCTTTGTTTTCTCTACTTTGAGTCACATGCTCTATTCCTGAACCAATCACAGTGGAGAAGTGGATGTAGCTCTCAGTCATAAGCCAACTCTTAGAACCAAGGATGAGGTCAAATCCAAACCCATACATTGACCAAAAGTATGGGAGAGGTGCTACCCCTTAGGAAAATTAGGGAGCTGATGTCTGAGGAACGGAAGGTTGACTCTGAGTTAAAAAAGAAAAACAACTGTTCACTAAGGCACCTTTCAGGTGAAATCTACATCTGCTCTCTCCCCACACTGATGTGCTTTCTCCAGAAGCAACAACAGGGCAGTTTATTAAAGTAACGGCAGTAAAGCTGCAGGGCAAAGAATCAGACCCGCCCCCAAGTGTATTTCCCTTGTCTTTTTGGGGATGTTCACTGTTCCATTAAAATATCTACAATATAATAAATTCAAAATACATTTAAAGCCCTGTGAATTGGTAGCCCTACTTGCTTATTTTTTCAGAGTGACAAAGCTTGACCTGACTACCTAATGACTTAGGAGAGGTGAAAATCATTAGCCAGTGAAAATATAGAAGAAAAATTATTGTAATGGTGATTAGAACTCTGGACGAGGCTGTGACATTTGTACATCTTGTCCCAAACAGTCTCCAGTGCTACTTCCTATGACTAACAGGTAGGTTTTAGTTTTGGTCAAAGTCTCCAATGGTCTGTAATGCCTCTGGGAAGTGTGTCTTTCCCTCAAGGCAGCATTGATCTCTCTCTGTAGCTGAAAACTCTGGATACAGAGCCGTGGACCGCATTTGGAGATGCTCAATTTTGTTCCCCCTACTCAACTCTCAAGTGAACTATTCTGTACAAATCTACTTTAATTATGTATTAACTTCAGTATTATTACATGCAGTACACAAGTGCTACTCATTAAAAGTTAATCTGGATTCTATGGGTTTTATTTAGTATTCATTATAAGGTCGCGTCCACTTTTTTAAAAGGCCTCCAGATAAACGTGTTGCTCTACATAACCAAGAGGTGATTCACTAGAAATAGAAACACCTTAATAAGAATTCTACCTGCCTTTTCCCTTCCCTCCTCTTTTTAGCAGCTTCATTCACAACCATCACTAATGACCTGGCAGCAGGAGGACCTGGCAAGGACTGGTTATGGGCAGCATTTGAGGACTCTGCTGTTCTAGGTGGCTGTTGGACTTGGACCGCTGAAATTCTATGCTCATTTCACTAGTAAAAGAAAATATTTTACTCCCTTGTCTTCAGCAGCCCTTCTCGGAAGATTCTGCAGCAGGGATGCCTTTGTTTAGATGTTGACAAGAAGTCCTAGAACTCTATTGCTCCATGTCTATTGCAGTACTTTCCCATGATGATAGGAGCAGAGCATAATAATAATAATGCTTACATTGTGTGCAGGGAGAATCAGATGGAATTGCAAAAACAGAAATCTGGAGCTGTTTTCTTCTGAATCTGAAAATAATAGCTAACACATAAGGGGACCAGTTACTAAGCACATATTTTATTTAATCCCAAGGGGAGCACTACACTTACTCTCACAATAAAGTTTGCGTTATTTTCATAATACCTTAGGGGGGTTTCTACACACGTTCACAATCGATGAGCAATACTTTAACGAAACAAAACCCTCACCCTGAATTCACGATGCCAAACAATTTACAGAGCAAACTCTATAATTTTTGCAGCACCGCTGTGGTCTATTCTGACAGTATCAAATCAACATTTTAAAAACTAAGTTAAAGAATACATACTGGCTTGGCATTATTTTCTTAATATAGGAATTGATGCTTCACTTCAGGCTATTTCATGAAAATACCAGCTTAAAACTAAAACTGACTCAAAGAGAAGTTTTACAAAATAATGCTCGTGGCTGTCTCTCAGTGAGCCACATGCGAACAGGTTTCCACACTACCTTTTCTTTGACTTTCTCCTGGGCTCTAGCTAGCAAACAAGTAGAAGAAGTAAAAACATGTGCTAAGCTAATGCATTAGTTGAACTATTAATGCAAGTACAGAAACCAACTTCAGCCAAAATAAGCAGAAAATAAAATGTGTGGTGGATGGTAGGTGGGATGATACAGGACATTGCCAGAAATCAAAGGCAGGGAGCATCCAGGCTTGGGAAAGTCATGAGAATAGGAATGGGGCGTGGGTCAGGAACCTCTTCTTTGTTTTTTTATCTGTGACACTTTCCACTCTGTTTGCTGACCATTTTTTTTCTGTTTCTCATCCACATGACAGAAAGTGGTCCCTCATATCTCCCAACTCTAAATGGTACATGTTGGCCAAACAGGAAACTATGCTTTCTCCCTCTTTCTCGGTGCCAGTTTCAAATTCTCGAGGTAAATAATGTGAGAGGCCCAGCTGGAATCAGATGTCCTCCTCTAGACTATTCAACTGGGACTGGGCGGTGGGGTCAAACAGGACAAATGGCTCTAGGACCCATCAAAGCAGGTTGGAAGACAGATGCCAAAAAAGGGGGTGACTGAAATGGGTGGATGCCCCGAAGGATATTTTGTTGGTAGTAAGATATCGGCTCTAGCTGGATAGGCAGATATAAGGAATTGGCTCACACAATTATTGAGGCTGAGAAGTCCCAAGATCTGCAATCAGCAAGCTGGGGACTCAGAAGGGCCGATGGTTCAGTTCCAGTGCAAGGCAGGATGGTGTACGTTCCCGGCCAAGGGCAGGGAAAGACCAGGGCCCCAGCCCAATAGTCAGCAGGGGAAGTTCCCTCTTACTCAGCCTTTTTATTCTGTTCAGGTCTTCAGCTGATTGAATGCACCCCACCCACATTAGGAAAAGCAATTTGCTTTACTCAATCTACCAATTCAAACGTTAATCTCACCGGAAACAGCTCATAGACACACTCAGAACAGTGCTTGTCCAGATGTCTGGGCAGCCCGTGGCCCAGGCAAGTTGACACATAACATTAATCATCACCACAAACAACACAGTCTATTATGGGATCTGACCATATAGCATAATTAGAATATTCACTGGATATTTTCACTTCCTATGCAATATAAATAATGTCAACAACACAATTTATTAATATAAAATTAATTGCTCTCTTCTTGGAAGGAAAGTGAAATGCCAAACAGATGCCTTGACCCAAAAAGTATTTCTGGAGTCCAGCTGTTCACAGATTCCTCTCAAAAAAGACATTGCACAAGCAGCCCCAACCCAAGTTCATTACCAAAGATGACAAAGTAATGACGAGGGAATTCCTCCCACTCAGATACTTTCAGATTTATTTGCAAATTTTAGACTTTTTATGTCATCATAGTCTTCATGTCCTGATTCCAAATCCAAATGGATAAAAATGAACTTAAGTCTTGCCATAGTTGTGAATGTGATGACTTTTTGCAATATTAAGTTTAAGAAGAATTAAAATATGTTTTAATTCACTAATGTGAAGATAACTTATTAATCTGTTGTTTGCATTATTAAACAAGTTTGAAAGGTTAAATACTTATGTTCTAAATTATAGAATCAAGGTTACTCTCATCCATCTCTTTGTTGAAGAAAGTAAGTGTGTTAAGAAGAAGAAATATAAACAATTTTGGAATAGCTATACTTAAAATAATATATAATATATTCACTGAATACTTAAATACCTACTATGTGTCAGAGATGGCCTTAACTGTGAGAGATTTAGTTCAAGTGTAAAATATGTGTTTGCTTGTTGATGTTGTTTTTAAGAGGCAACTATTTTTTAAATTGATTTCAGAGAGGAAGGGAGAGGGAGAGAGAGATAGAAACAGCAATGATGAGAATCATTGATCGGCTGCCTCCTGCATGACCCCTACTGGGGATTGAGCCTGCAACTCCGGCCCTTTGACCAGAATCGAACCTGGGACACTTCATTCTGCAGGCCAACGCTCTATCCACTGAGCCAAACTGGCTAGGGCGAAATACATGTTTTTTTATTGTTGAGTTATTTGGTTATGAAGGACCAGGTGGTAGAACAGAATGAAGGAAGGCCCCAGCCAGCAGCCAGAAGGCCCCAATCAGCCCTGATCGCCAGCCAGGCCTAGGTACCCTACCCATGCACAAATTTCATGCACTGGGCCTCTTGTATCTATAATAATAAAGGCATAATATTCTAATTAGACCAGACAGCTGAACGACCTTCCAGACGACCTTCTGGATGAAGCTGGGGCTGCGAGGGCTGAGGCAGCCACCATGGATGCAAGGGCCAAGGAAGTGGCCGCAGCTGCGAGGGCTGAGGCCCTTGCAAGACTTTCATGCATCGGGCCTCTAGTATATAATATTATACAACTATAAAAAATCAAATCCTGCCATTTTCTACTACATGCATGTACCTTAAGGTCATTATGCTAGGTGAAATAAGTCAGACAGATAAAGACATATACTGTATGGTCTCACTTATATGTGAAATCTAAAAAAAAAAAAAATGGAATCAGCCCTAGCCGATTTGGCTCAGTGGACAGAGCATCAGCCTGAGGACTGAAGGGTCCTGGGTTCAATTCCGGTTAAGGGCACATGCCTGGGTTGTGGGCTCAATCCCAGTAGGGGGCATGCAGGAGGCAGCTGATCAGTAGTTCTCTCTCATCATTGATGTTTCTATCTCTCCCTCTCCCTTACTATCTGAAATCAATAAAAATATAAAAAATTAATTAATTAATTAATTAATTAATGGAATCACAGAAACAGAGAAGTGATTGATGGCTGCCAAAGGCAGCTGGGGAAATGGGTGAAGGTGGTCGAAAGATACGCTCTCCCAGTAATTAGATAAATAAGGACTGGAGTTGTAATGTTCAGTATGGTGACTACAGTTAATAATAATCTATATATACTGTTATAAAAGGCTAATATGCAAAGTATCCCCTTGTGAGTTTGACCAGGAGACCAGAAGTTCGATCGCTCGCTATGATGTGTGCTGACCACCAGAGGGGGGCACAGAATGATTCAAGGCCTGGCCTGCCCTGATTTCCAGCCAGGCCTAGGGACCCTACCCATGCATGAATTTCATGCACCAGGCCTCTAGTGTATTATATATTTGAAAGTTGCTAAGGTAGTAAATCTTAAAAGTTCTGATCACAAGAAAAAAAATGTAATTATGTGAAGTGATGGATTTAACTAAACATTGTGGTAATCATTTTGTAATATATACCTATATCTTATTATGCTGTACATCTTCAACTATGTCAGTTATATCTCAATGAAACTGGGAGAAAAAAATAGTTGATAAAGTTGGTAAGTTGATAAACTAGCCAGGAAGTCAGTTTATGTCAATATAAGGCAGGCTACCAGCAGGGAAGTACTGGATGATTTAGTGAAATCAGGGACGTTACTTTTATTGAATCTAAATTTTAACTTTCCCCCAATGAAAAATGCATGGTAGCTATTAGTTACTTGTCATGGACCTCTGGGTATCTCCCATTCATTTACAACTTCAGAAGGTTTATAAATGAGCTCTCAAGCTGTGATTGGTCTGCTCTACTTGACTCATCTCCTCTCGGGGAGTGTCACTATATCAAATGAGTCTCCAAGGGACATCCATGAATCTGTCACTGGGGAAGACAGCATGTAGGATCAAAAACACATTCAAACTAAAAGTTATTCAAATAAAACTAAATTAATGAACCGAATTTTAAAAGGGAGGGTAACAATTTTTGCACGTTATCATGCAGAGGGTGGGAGAATTAATTAGCTTGTTTTTACAAAACGCTTTAAAGATAAATTGTGCTGTTCACTTGCCAAACCTCATTCTTAGTATGCTTATTTGCTGTGTCCTACATAAATATTTAATGGTTTCCCTGGGAAAGTAACTCTTGCTTAATTCATCATCCTTTTCTTATTAGTAGATAGTGTACAGCAAGCAGGCATATTTCCCCCTGAATTTATTATTATTATTTTTAAAAATGCCTTCAAGATAGTTTCTTATCAACCAAGCAATAATCCACAATAACTCATTAATATTTTATCTCTCTTAGCAATGAGAACTACATCATATGGCAGAACCTATAGTTAGAACTCCTTCAAGGTAAAATGGTTGTTGATTTTCCTCTGCACCATTGTGGTCATAATCACATTGGTCATTGCCAAAGTAAGCTTTTTAATATAGAAGAAGCAATTGCCTGGCCGGCGTGACTCAGTGGTTGAGCAATCAGGAAGCTGTGGTTTGATTCCCGGTCAAGGTGCATGCCCAGGATGTAGGCTCAATCTTCAGTGTGGGGTGTGCAGGAGGTACCAAATCAATGATTCTCTCTCATCATTGATGTTTCTATCTCTCTCTCTCCCTTTCTCTCTGAAATCAATAAAAAATATATTTTTTTAAAAAAGAAGAAGCGATAAGGTTCTGATTCATTTAGCTCTTTCTAAGCACCACTGATCCTAACACATGCCTTGTTTCTGGAAACCTGAGTTTCACAAATGAAGAGTAAACACTCCTGGTGTCACCCAAATTGGTCATTTCCAACCCGCATGTTTCATGTCCTGCTAATTAATCTATTTGGTGAAAAGGAAGAGGACAGACTACCAACACCTCTTTTCATTGTAATTTCTCAAGTGGATCAGCTCAGGCCCCAGACTCTGGCCAGGGTGCCCGGCCCTGCTGTGTGGAGGGAGGGTCTCTGGCTGGCTTCCCTCTTGATCTGCACGTCTCTGGACCTCTTTGTGTAGCCTTGGCGGAGAAGCATCTTGGCCTCCCAGGGCAACAAGAGCAGATCCACATGCACACATAGCACCTGGCACTGGAAGGCAAAGGGAAAGCCAGCAGCTAATCCCTGGCAAGTAAGGTTGGCAGACAAATAGCAGGAAGTGAGTAAGGTGGTGGTGATTGGGAGAAACCCTGTGTACACAGTCACCCTTCGTGGGCCACAGGATTATAGCACCTGTCACACTCGCTGGTGAACATGGGAACAGAGAGATGGCAGTCTAAATATGCTTTTAAGTGTTGCCAGGAGACCTGTGCCTCTAGTACCTTAAATCGCAGTCCAGGTAGTTCAGAACGCCTGACCCAAGGAACATGCAATTAATTCCGAAACACTGGGTGCTGTCCTTCCCAGTGTAGCCTTAATAGGTTGGCCAGCTCTGCCTTCATCAGTGGAAAGGCCGTAGCTGAGAGGTCAGGCTACCCTTTGCCCCAGGACAGTTATCTCTATTGCCTCAGTCAAACCAGGAAGTCTGACCCAACCGATCCCTACAAAATTTCTCACAGTCACGAGTGGCAGAATCAAGGTTATTATCATTGCTTCCCCTACCGGGGACTTACCCTTTTTTCAGGCTCTGTGACCTTAAACGTGAGCTCTCCCTTAGAGAAGAAGACCTCTTTGGGCAGGTTGAAGAGCCAATTCTGTGCCCTTGAAAGAGTTACATTTCCTCAAAGGGTTAGAATGGAGGGTAAGCCTGTGGCTTAGGGACCAAGCTGAACTAGAATCTGGGCTCTTTCACTTAAGAGCTGTGTGACCTCCAACAAGTGAATCAACATTTCTGGGGCTCAGCCTTCACACTTACAAAATGAGGAAATAATTTTCCAATAATTAAATGCCAAACTATCACCATATTCTTCACCCTAAAATGCAATTATACTTTAATGTAGTAACAGTGAATTTAATGTAAATGAAAAAAGGCTGACTTTTAAGAGTATAATTTATTCATACAATTATACATCATTCTGTCCTTTAGTATCATAACAAAAATTTTAAGTGAAGCCATCTTTAATTCCGAATCTAAAGGTGTTTCTAACTCATGTGTAGCCATATTTGCTTATGCTTTTTTTTTTTCCTAAAACCGATGCCCATGAGCCATTTCAGGTTGACAGTGAAATTACTGAGCATTTGGGGCTGCTGTGTACGGCTATCCGCTGGTTGTGCACTGACAGCCTTAGAAAACATCATCACAGAGACTGCGAGGACATGTCTGAAAATGCCACATCTTATTAAACGAGTCGAGTGGTGCTGGAAACAAACCTGCTGTTTGTGAGAACTACCGGAACCTGGGATAATAGACACAGTTTCAGTCCCCATGGGACCAACGGCTGTATGATGGGCAACTTGGTTAGACCAGCCTCTTCACTCTGAAGATTTTTATTTATTTAAGAATGTAAGGCTGGCTGATATTTTAATGAGACAACTGTGTGTGATCATAAGTATAATTATTTTCACTGCTAACTGAGGCAATGAGAAAGATGCACGGTCTTTATTATGGTTTTAAAGAAACATCTGCTGTGTTGGATATTCTATTGTGACTAACAAATAGTCCAAAGCAATTTTAAAATCCCATATTTGCTGTTCAAATTATAGATATAGATATAGATATAGATATAGATATAGATATAGGTATAGATATAGATATAGATATAGATAGATAGATTTGGATATAGATATATAGATATATTCAAAGTTCAATTGGCCTAGAAGAAATATTTTCTGCCAACTAATATTAAATCACTATTCTCACAAAGTATTTTTAAATATAACACATTTAACTAACTATAAAACATAAAATATACATTACAAACACTTATAGAAGGAAAGCATATAATAAAAAAGACTATTAAAATCATACAGTCACATATACTATCACCACCCAGAGATAACCGCATTAAACATTTTGCTATATATGTTCCCAGCTTTTTTAAAAATGGTATACATGTGTATATGTAATTTTTTCTACAAATTCAAAAGTATCCAATTATATACAATTTTAATTTTAGCAATATCATTAACATTCTAAGAAACAGAACAAAATAACGATTTCCTGTGTCTCTTTATACAACACAGCTCCACTTGGGACAGCCTTCTTTTTAAATCTGTCTTGACAAACGAATTTATCCCACACAAATGCATTTGCTGACTATTCCCTTAAACAAAAAGATTGTTGGTGTACCCTAGCACTCTGGAATAGGAACTCTCAATATTTTTTCTGTTGTTATCCACAAACTTTGCCACCTTCCTGCCAGTAGCATTATACTTGTGATTCATCAAAGCTTCAGTTCCAACATTAACTTCTCAAACACACCTCGCTTGTGAAGTCTCATCGCTGGCTTTCTTCTGTTATATCCCTTCTACTTAACTTCCAGCTGACAGGCCTAGATTCTTTTTTCTCTTCTGTAACCATTAATCTTCACTGAGAAGCTGTTCAAATGCTTTCTAACAGCTTCAGGGCAGAGGCTCCTGCTGGAGCCGGTAACTCTCATAAATATTCCTGGGACTGCGTATGTATTCAGGGAGAGGGCCGTAGCCCCAGAGGACATGAAAGGAACACCAGCAGTGTCATTCTGAGTCATGCTACTGAGCACAGGAGAGGATGCGTGCAGAAAATTAGCCAGCAATTGAGAGGTGTTCCACGCAGGCTCTGCTTCTAGGGAGCAGCAAGAACGTCGCCTTGTATTGCGTATTATTGCTACTAATCATTGTATCTTATCTCCTTCAGTAAATCGTAAACTTCCTGCAAGACACATCTCTGTAGTACTCACGAAATATTTGACAGACAGGCATTGAGAAAATGCTTGCTGAGTAAATGAATGGATGAGAGGACAGATGGGTGGGTAGGTGAATAGCTTGAGAAATAAAGCTTATATTATTCATATGCCAAAAAAAATAATAAACCCTGGTAAGAACATACTCCCCAATATCAAGATAAGCAAAATAGGCCAAGTCTGTTTTTTAAAGAACTATCACATTATTTGGAGTATGTGTGTGTGTGTGTGTGTGTTTATCCTGCAAAGCCACCCACATAATTTTTGCAGCTGACTATTTTGGAAATTATAAACAACAGTCTATTTTGAAAAAATCTTGATGTTAGTTGTCTAGGCATATGCTAGAGCCTTTGGAACATTTTTAAAGAAATATTGCCTGTAGAAATTAGTGAGGGAAGATTTTGAATGGGGCATTTTTTAAAAACTGGAACAAAAAGAATCTATAATATCCTCCTTTAAAATTATACTCAAAATTCCATAAATTATTGCTCAGAGCATTTATAAAAGAGCTAGCGGAGGGATAAAGCTCTTGTGATGAAGAGGATATAAATTTAGAGTTGTGGAATTAGGCTTAGCACATTGAATATTCTAGTGAGAATAATATTCTCTCGGAGTGCTGGAGTGTTTCTGCTGTTTTATTATTTCAGTTTTACTCCCAAAAAGCCGGCCAGGAGAGCTTGCTGGTGTCATGGTTCTCCACAAACTTACATAGTGGTGAGCAATTCTGAGTGCTGCTTAAAACTATGCAAATTCCAGCGTCTGCCCCAGACGTGAACTATTTGACAGAGAATTTTAAATAACTCTGATTAACATGTTAAAAGTTTTAGTTGGAAAAGTAGAAGACATCTAAAATCAGAGGAGTAATTGCATTAGAGAGATTATGGAGAGGAATAAGAATGGCAGCAGTTGTGCATTAGTAGATTGACACAGCCAAGGAAAAACTAAGTAGACTTGAAGAAATGTCAATAGTAATTACACAAATGAAAACCCAACACACACACACACACACACACACACATACACACACACAAATAAAAAAAATAGAACATCCAAGAGCTGTGGAACAGTATTATAGAGGAAAAGAAAGAGAAAAATGGCCAGAAGAATATAGTTAAAGAAATAAGGGCCAACAGTTTTTAGTCATGAAACAACAGATCCAAGAAACCCAAACAACAGCAAGCAGAATAAATACAAAACACACACACACACACACACACATTACAGTCTAAGTGCTAAGAATAAACACTGAGACATTCTTGAAGACAGCCAGATATAAAGGAAACAGTATATACAGAAGAAGAAAGACAAAAATTACAGCAAACTTCTTACCAGAAACACCCAACCTAGAAGATAGTGCCATTAAAGTGTGAAAGAAAAACTGTCAACCCAGAATTCTATACTAGCACAAATATCATTCATAAATGCAGGAAAATTTAAAAAATTTAGACAAAAATAGTAGCAATGCATTCTATGTTTATAGTGTATGAGAAAGTTAGAAGTATGACAATAGCACCAAGGACAGGAAGGAGGAATTGAGAAATTCACTTGAAAGGTCTTTACACCACATATGGAGCAGTATAGTATCATTTGAAGATATTATCAGTTAAACATGAACATGATAAGCCCTAGGTTAACCATGAAAACAAATTTTGAAAGAGGTATAAATAGTAAATCAGTAGAGCTGATAAATTAGAATCATAAAAAATGTTCTAAGCAGAAAAGAAGGGAAGCAAAGAACAGATGAAAGAAATAGAAAATAGAAAAATGATAGATTCTGATTCAAACATATCAATTATCATGTTAAATGTGAATGATTTAGAGAAAATTGTTAAAATATAAACTTTTGGATTGAATTAAAAAAAAAAAAACAAGACCCGAATGTACTCTATAAGAAATTGATTCCACTTGTATAAAAAGGAAAAGGATGGAGACAGATATACGAAGCAAGCATTATACAAATGAAAGCTGGAGTAATTATATTCATATCAGACCAAGTAAACTTCAAAAAATAATATTGGGGGATAGAAAATGGCACTATGTAATAAGAACAAATAACAATTTATGTATGCATCAAACAACAGAACTTGAAATATGAGTCCAACACTGAGGAACTAAAAGAGAGAATGAAATTCACAATTATAGCTTTAAACTTCAATACTCCTATCAAAATTGACAGAGCAAGACACAAAATCATTAAAAAATGAAAGAACTGAACAACATTATCTATCAACTAAACCTAATTCATATACAGAACACTCCACCCAACAACAACAAATATACTTTCTTTTCAAGTGCACAAGGAACATACACCAAGGTTGATCATATGCTGAGCCATAAACAAACTTCAAATTTGGAATAGAAATTATACAAAGCCTTCTTATCATGAAATGAGAGTGGAAATTTAGGCTCCCCACTCAGATTTTGCTAACTGGGCTGGCAGGGGACCTGTGTTTTTCTGTGTTAAAGTAAGGTGGTTATTGTCAGAAAGTTTTGCTAAATTGTCCTCCCAGTTCTTCAGCTAGAAACAGCAGGCTTTACTTTGGCTTTTAATCTCTGCCAATTGATCTTCCCTGGTGCAGGCTTCTTCAGCACATAATCTGAGATATACGGGTGGCAAAAAGGACTCTCAGGGAACTAACCACTGTGTTGTTCCTTGGGTCCTGAAGTCCCTAATCAGTCTGCCTTTCTCTCTCCCCCTTTCAGCATCTTTTTTCTTATTTTTAAGACAAGTATAGTCTATTATAATATAAAATGTTAAATATTATATTGTCCTATGTAATAAAAGAGAAAGATGCAAATTGACTGTGGCCCCGAACACTTCCCATTGGCTAATCAGGGAGATATGCAAATTAACTGCCAACCAAGATGGCAGCCAGCAGCCAGGCACCTGAAGCGAACAGGAGGTTTGCTTGCTCCAGTGACGGAGGAAGCCAAGGTTCCCCGCCTGCTGCTGCCGGCCTCTGAGCTCCAACTCTAAGAAACATTGTTGCAAATATAGAAGGTAAACATTCCCCAGAAACCTGCTTTCAGCCAGCCGGGCTTCAGCCAGCAGGATCGCAACAGTGTTACAATTATAGAACCCAAACAAACCCAGATCCCTGCTTTCAGCAGCGGAGGTCTCATAGCTGGAGCCAAGCCTCAGAGCTAAAACCAGCTCTCAGCTCCAGTGACAGCCATAGAAGGTAAATAAATCCCAGAATTTTTAAAAAGAAAAGAAAAAAAGGAGAGGTTGGGAGCCTCAGTTGCCCGCCAGCCATCATCCCCTCACCCAGACTGGCCAGGAACCCCAGTGGGGACCCCCACCCTGAAGCAACAAGATGGCGGCTAATTTGCATACTGAAGGCAGGCAGCAGTGGAAAGGCTGTCCGTGGTCCGGGACCCGGATCTGTGACCCTGCTGGGCGGGGGGCAGTGCTTGAGGCTGTCCGCGGCCTGGGACCTGGATCTCTTACCCTGTTGGGCGGGGGGCAGTGCTTGAGGCTGTCCGCAGTCCGGGACCCAGATCTGTGAACCTGCCGGGTGGGGGGCAGTCTTGAGGCTGTCTGCGGTCTGGGGCCAGGATCTGTGACCTGGTGGGCGGGGTGCAGTGCTTGAGGCTGTTCGGGGTCCGGACCTGGATCCGTGACCTGGCAAGCGGCGGGGAGCACTTGAGGCTGTTGGCGGTCTGGGACCCTGATCCATGTCCTGGCGGGCGGGGGTCAGCGCTTGAGGCTGTCCGTGGTCCCGGGACCCGTATCTGTGACCCTTCCAGGTGGGGGGCAGTGCGTGAGGCTGTCCACGGGACCAAGACACGGATCTGTGACCCTGCCGGGCGGGGGGCAGCACTTGAGACTGTCCGCGGTCCCAGGACCCAGATCCGTGACCCTTCCCGGAGGGGTGGCAGCTCGCACAGGGGCGGATCGGCCGGGGTTGGGCAGGGCAGGACGCCTGGCTTCCTCCCAGCCCCAGTCACTCTGGGCAGGTGAGCAGTGCAGAGAGCTTCTGGACAGGGGAGGCAGGCCAGCAGAGGGCGGCCTGTACTCCCCACATGGCGGTGGTGACAGCTGTGAGCACGCCAAGCAGACCCTGCAGGCTGAGCTGAAGTAGCACCTGCAGGCCATCAGCACCCAGGAGTGGCTGCGCAAGATCCGCCTCCTGACCCAGAAGGTGCAGGATCGCAGGGACAGCCACCGAGGCAGGCCAGACTGACATCCTCCTGGCCGCACCATGGGTGTTTGCGGATCTGCAAAGCCAGAGACCTCCAGTGTGCACATCCCCCCCCCCCCCGCGTGCGAACATCCCCAGCACACTGTCACCCTCCCGCGCCTGCAACAGTTGCAAACCAAGGCGTGCACAAATTCCCCCCGCCTCTCCACCGCACTTCCATCAACCCGGCATGCCTAACACCCCCACAGGATGTGCACACATCCCCTCTGATGCGCTCATGTCCTTTAGAGAGTGTCTGGGTGTTCTGGGTGCTGAGAGTGGGCGCCTGTGAGATGACAGTGAGAGGGTGGAGTGGTGATGCCCTGTTCCCATGGAGGCCAGTGCAGCTACGAGATCACCTCTGAGGGGTTAATGCAGGTGCTGAGGCAGGAGCAGGTGCAGACAGACACACCTGGTGGGCACAGGCGGCCCTCGCTGAGGTGCCTTTGGTCAGTGTTCAAGATTAATAACCCAGAGGCGGAGAGGAATTCCGTCCTCTCAGTGAAACAGTGGGATAGTCGGGGAGACTGTAGAGGAGGAATGTGCACTTTGGGTGCCAGCACCCATGAGCAAAGGCTGCCCTGACTGAGCCTCGCTTGCTTGGGGCCTAGCGCACTCCTGCCGGGCAACGGGTGACAGGACGTGCTTTTCTGAATTAATGAGAGGAAACGTTGATTCTCCTGCTGCCCACGAAGGTGGAAAGTGAAGTGGGGAGACATGTGGGGAGTGAGTGAGGTTCCCTGTCTGGGGGTTCCAAATCTGCTGTTGGTTTCTTTCACCGCTGACTAGAGATATACAGGGTGTCCCCCCAAAATGTATACACACTTTGAATACCTACTAATTCCAATGGTTTTAAGCATAAGAAAGAAACAACAATAGAGATGTTATCTGTTAAAAGTGTGGGCACAAACAGGTAGTTGGACATTCCCTGAGGGGTCTCAGATTGGAGAGGGTGAAGGCCAGACTGAGGGGCCCCTTTCCTCCCCCTCCCCCCCCCCACCTCAGTGCACGAATTTCGTGCACCGGGCTACTAGTATGTTATAAAAAGGGAGGAAAAAGAGACATAAGTAGAGGTTTCTACACTTCAAACTGAACTACGAAAATGTTGACAGCAATACACAGTGATCATTTATATGTGCATAACTGCCATCACTAAAAATTCTGTACAAAAAAATTCACTCAAAAACATTATATCTGAATCAAAATGGAACCCAAATTTAAAATTATAAAATATGTTCAAGTAACTCAACAGAAGGCAGGGTAAATAAAAACAGAAATAAAACACAGAGGGGAAAAGCAGAAAGCAATGAGGTGGCAGTTTGAAACACTAACATGTCAATAATTACATTAAATGTAAGTAGGCTAAATATATCATCAAAAGATAAGGATTTGTAGAAAGATAAAATCAAAATGACTCTACTCTGTGTTGTCTAAAAAAATCACTTTAGTTATAGCTGATTGAACATAAAATGATGAAGAGATTTAGCAATCATTAATCAAAAAAAGAGTGGCTATATTAACATCCAATAAAGTAGACTTCAGAGCAAAGAAAATTACGAGGGACACAGAGGTACATTACCTAATGATAACAGGGTCAATCCATCAAAAAGACACAGCAATCCTAAATATACATGCACCAAAAACATAGAGCTGCAAAATATGTAAAATAAGAGAAATAAACAAGTCCACAGTTATAATTGGAGACTTCAAAACACCTCTCAACAATTCATTGGACTACTAAACAGACAATCAGCAAGGACATATAACTTAGCACCATAAACAGAGTCTAATTGACATTATAAAACACTCCCCACACCAACAGCAGAATATACTATATTTTTGCAAGGAAACAAGAATATAGACATGCACTGAAGCATCTGCTATATGTGCTATACGTTCTTTTTATTTGGCATTTTTCAAACAGAAATAGTAATAAGTACTTGTTAATTGTAACCAGTGAAACCTATAATAATAAAAGCATAATATGCTAATTAGACTGGATGGCCCAACAGCAGAACGACCATCCAGACGACCTTCCTGACAAAGCCAGGGCAGCTAGGAAGGCTGAGCCCCTTGCATGAATTTTGTGCATCGGGCCTCTAGTAATACAATAAAATTATGTATAAAGATAAATCTGATCAAACCTACTCCTCTACACTTCCAACCTACATTGTTATTGGAGGTATGAATGATTGGCAATCCACTGAAAAGAATGAATGGTCTTGGCAGCCTCTATAGCAGCAAAGAGAGAATAAGGGAGCATACTGGTCAAGAGTACAGACTTTAGCCTGCTGGTGTGGCTCAGTGGCTGAGCGTTTCAACCCAGGAACCAAGAGGTCGGGGTTCGGTTCCTCGTCAGGGCACATGCCCTGGGTTGTGGGCTCAATCCCCAGTAGGGTGCATGCAGGAGACAGCCGGTCAATGATTCTGTCTCATCACTGATGTTTCTCTCTCTCTCCCTCTCTTCGAAATCAATTAAAAAAAATTTTTTTAAGAGTACAGACGTTAGCATCCTACATATCTGTGCTGAAGCCCACCCCTGAGATTTACAATTCTCAGATTCTCTAAGCCTCCTTTCCCTCATCCGCATAAGAATACAGCTAATAGCAGCCACATTACAGACATTCTTGGTATCATTCCCAGAGGCTGCACCGTCTCTCACATCTGCTTCTCTCTAGATTTGTTCTTTTCTTCCTTCTGCAGACTAAAAAAAAAAGGGGGGGGGGACTTTTTTACACATATGACAGTTTTAATGTTCTCACATAAATTTTAGTAAAAAAATAAATACGGCAATAAAAATATCTCTTCACAAAGAATATTAACAGGCAGTTCACAAAAGAGTTCATTGAAAGGGCCAAAAAAGGTATGAGAACCTCAATTTTATTCATATAACTAAAATAAAAACACAAATGGATAAAAACATTTCATCCTAGTGACCAAAGAAATGACAATTAAAACTATGATGTCATTTTTTACTTATAAAATTGGCAATGATAAAGTGAAACCAGTATTAAGCATGCAACATAATTTGTATTTGCTTATACTATTGATAGTATATATTGATGCAAACTTTCTACAAGAAATTTGGCAACACCTACTACAAATCTTTAAAGAAGTAATCCCCTTTTTTATATTTATATATCATTTTTTCTTACAAGAGTTATTATGCTGCAGAAAATATCAGAGATTCACACAAAAATTTATGTGGAAGATATTTACCATGTTTTAGCTATAGTCTAATGAAAAACTAGAAAGGGTAGTGATGGTGAAATGAATTGTGATATGTTCGTATGAAATAATATTTCATTTAATAATTAAAATTGTTTTCTAAAATTATATTTAATTTATTGATATAAGTAAATGGATACAATGTAATATTTAAAAAGAGCCACTTAAGAATCATGCGGAATATGTTAAAAATACATACATAAGAAAATACTGAAAGAAACTCTCAAAATTGTGAAGAGTAATTTAGTTCTGAGAGTTGTGATATTTCTCTCCTTCTTTATGTTTTTATATCTTTTACAGTTTTCTTATTTTAAAACATGTTAGACCTGGCCAGTGTGGCCCAGTTGGCTGGGCATTGTCCCGTGCACCAAGGAGTTGCTAGTTCTATTCCCAGTCAAGGCGTGTGCCTGGGTTTGATCCACAATTGGGGTTGGAGGTCTTGCAGGAGGCAGCCGATCAATGTTCTGTTCTCACATCGATGTTTCTCTCCCCCTCTCCCTTCCTCTTTCTCTAAAAATCAATAAAAACGATTTTTTTAATTAAAATTAATTTTAAAATAAATAAATATTAGTCTGTTTATTTCTCAATATTTTGTACTAGACTGTGGACTCCTTGTGGAGGGCTGTATTTTCTTCACAGTGGTACCTTCTCTCAGAAACCAGCACAGGTACTGACACAAAATAGGAACTCCCCAATGCTACATTCATAAAGAAATTGCTTTTGTAACAAAAAATGCAATGAATTTTATTCTTAGTCATTATTTATTTGGTGAATAATTATTTTTATGTAAATGAAATTATAATTGATTGAACCTAATTTAGCATTTTTCAGTTGTTTCTGGGATTTCATATAATTTGAAATTCATAAAAGAGGAAAATACTATTAACATTATATTATAATAAATTAAGAGAGGTTTTTTTTTAAAAAGTATTCTTATTTTATATATTAGCTCTTGCTCCATAAAAGCACTTTGGATGGTCTAAATAAGAACCTATAGTAATAGTTTAATATTTATTAAATGCTTACTAAATGTCATGTTTTCTTCTAAGTGCTTTAACTCTATTAAGTTATTTAATCTTCATAACAACCCTATTATTATTCCAATTCCACAAATGAAGAAACTGAAGCACAGTGTTTAGTAAAATATGCACAACCACACACCTAATAAATAAATGAGTTAGGATTAAACTCTGGCTCCAAAGCCCTGGGGGACCCTAAAACTGCCTCTACAGAAGTAGAGATGTGAGACTGTCAGAATCAGCTATGTTCTGATTTTTCAAGCACGAGGTGATTTCTTCAGGTTCAATATCCAGCCTTATGTTCAACCAATTGAAGCCTGAACCACCCTGACCAAAGGCGGCGGTGGACACGTTCCAATTCTTAGTCCAACCTTCTTTCAGCCCTTCACCTCTCTCCATGGTGTAGCCTTCTCTTCCCCAAACAACACCTGAAGCCTCATGTTCCCTCTGCCCTCCTGTCCATTAACACTGACAGACATAAAAGCACCTTTCCTACTGTTCATTCTCAACATAAAATGACTAATGCGACAGCTACCCTCTCTAAAGAATTGGGGTTGTGACAAGAAACAGATTCTTAAATCGGAAGACCAAATCTCTCACAGTGAGGATGTGAAGGAGATGGTTTAAATACACAGTGATTCTGGTACCGCCCTAATTATCACAAAAGACACTGGGCTTCTGAGAATACTGTAAGCTTTGGCGTACCGTTTTAAAATGTAGTTAACTGGGCCTCTTTTTTCTTAATTTTTAAAAGAGAACACAATACCTACTTTTCAGGGATGTGACAAGATTTAGTGATAATGTGCATAAATTGGCACCTGAAGTCTCTGGCGTTGGGTTAAGACTCCATAAATTATTGGTATGGGCATTTAGTATTCATTTTGTTGTTAGCATAAGCATTAACATTTGTGACATTAACATTGATTAACCTTAATGAAAAAGTACATCAGAAAACTCGGATATGGACTTTAGCTATGCCACTTACCAGTCTTAGAAGCCTGAAAATATCAGTTAACCAACTCCAACTCTGTTAGGAGAGGCAGACCCATGGGCTCTGAACACCCTGCATGCGCTTGCTGGCTGTGCCAAGAACATAAGGTCCTGAGGGTTCGTTATGGGAGCCATTTATCAGGAGCCTTGAAGGATACGGTAGTGCCTCTAGCCAGGCAAACATCGCATATGCTGACTGCTCCCCATAACAATGAATTCCCCTTCTGCAACACGACCCACTGCACGTGCGACACTGCTCAGGAGCTGGAGGCCACGGGGAAATGGAGCCAGCATCATGCTCACACTCTCTGCTGGGCTGCCTTTGTCTCTGACCTAGGAGTTTGTCTTCTGTCAGCATCCAGAGAACATGAACAGGCCAGCTGTCAGCTTGCATGTAGGGTAAAATCTCAGGCCTTCAGAGGTTATAACAGACTCTGAGTATTCTCCTTTACCATGAAAGAATAGTACCACCTGCCCTATATCCCTCACAGACCTATAGGAATAGCTAACAAAATATATATTCATGCAGATTATCCATTTTTATGGAAGATGAGAGACTATTATAGCACAAGTGACTATAGACCAGTGATGGTGAACCTTTTGAGCTCGGCGTGTCAGCATTTTGAAAAACCCTAACTTAACTCTGGTGCCGTGTCACATATAGAAATTTTTTGATATTTGCAACCATAGTAAAACAAAGACTTATATTTTTGATATTTATTGTATATATTTAAATGCCATTTAACAAAGAAAAATAAACCAAAAAAATGAGTTCGCGTGTCACCTGACACATGTGTCATAGGTTCGCCATCACTGCGTGTAGACCATATGGGGAACACTGTGTCATAGCATTGAGAGACTCTCAAAATACAGTCATTCTTTGTTAATTACAAGTATGCATGTTTTAGGCTCCATCTTATTCCCTGTGGTTTTTTATCAAGAGACTAGAGGCCCGGTGCACAAAAATTTGTGCACTCGAGGGGGGTGGTCCCCCAGCCCGGCCTGTGCCCTCTCACAGTTTGGGACCCCTCGGGAGATAACGACCTGCTGGCTGAGGCCTGCTCCCCAGTGGCAGAGGGCAGGCCCAATCCCTAAGTGCAGCCCCTGGTCAGGCTCAGAGCAGGGCCGATTGGGGAGTTGGGGCGCCGCCCCATCATGCACAGAGCAGGGTGGATCGGGAGATTGCAATGCCACCCTCAGTCACACTCAAGGTAGACTGATTGGGGGGTTGGGACACCGCCCCCTGTCACACACAGAGCAGGGCGGATCAGGGGGTTGGTGCGCTGCACCCTGTCACACTCGGGGCAGGGCCGATGGAGAGGTTATGGCTCTACCCTGTCACACACAGAGCAGGGCCTGTGGGGGCAGGGGGTTGGGGCGCCGCACCCTGTCACACACAGAGCAGGGACGATCAGGGGGTTGGTGCGATGCACCCTGTCACACACAGAGCCGCAGGGCAATTGGGGGATTGGGGAGCTCCCCCCCATCAGGCACAGAGCAGGGCTGATCAGGGGGTTTGGGCGCTGCCCCCTGTCACGCTGATCCCGGTGCCGGGAGCCTTGCTGCTCCGCTGATCCCGGTGCCGGGAGGCATATTACCCTTTTATTAGATAGGATAGAGGCCTGGTGCATGGGTGGGGGCTGGCTGGTTTGCCCTGAAGGGTGTCCTGGATCAGGGTGGGGGTCCCCACTGGGGTGCCTGGCCAGGCTGGCTGAGGGGCTGAGGGCTGTTTCCCCGCTGGCAGTTGACTAAAAGCTCCCAACCGCTCCTTGTTTTCTTTTTTTTTTTTTTTTTATTCTGGGCCAGCTTTAGCTCTGAGGCCTCGCTGCTGAAAACATGGATACAATGTTGCGGTCCGGGGCTGACTAACAGCCGATTTTGTTTAGCTTCTTATTTGCAACATAGTAATAGTTGCTTAGAGTTGCAGTTGAGAGTCCGGCAAGTGAGGCGGGGAACGTTGGAGTCTGCAGTTCCTGGAGGAAGCAAGCCTCCCTGCTCGCTTCAGTGCATGGCTGCCGGCTGCCATCTTGGCTGACAGTTAATTTGCATAAGGATACGCTGATTAGCCAATGGGAAGGGTAGCGGTCGTACGCCAATTACCATGTTTCTCTTTTATTAGTGTAGATAGCAGATGCAGAGAATAATGGCACGTGATTGATGCTCTCCTATGCGTACATAGCTAACTCATAAATTAAAACAAAACCAAAAGACTCCAAAACATCAACTTTCTTCTGTTGAAATTACTTCATCCCTTTTTATTGCGTTTATATTATATATTCATATTTCACTTACCTAAATGAACCTTACTCTGTGGGGACTCTGCAATTCTTCCCATGAGTACTTAGGCTTTTCCTCTAAACCAGCAGTTCTCAACCTGTGGGTCGCGAGCCCTTTGGGGGTCGAACGACCCTTTCACAGGGGTCACCTAAGACCATCGGAAAGCACATATATAATGACATATTGTCTTGTGATTAATCACTATGCTTTAATTATGTTCAATTTGTAACAATGAAATTGGGGGTCACCACAACATGAGGAACTGTATTAAAGGGTTGTGGCATTAGGAAGGTTGAGAACCACTGCTCTAAACTAAATTCACACAGGAAGCCAGATTTACCACATTCATGAAGGCCAAAGAAAGAACATCTGCCCTGAGCCCTAATGCCAACTACCAAGAACTGAGGTGAAACCAGGGCCTTTGCGTGGTGCAAATGCTAGTTACTGCTTGAACCTATCAAGTGATTACTGGATATGCAATGAAATGATCCAAATGCTGAAATCTTCCAATGGCCAGATGGATCCTGCCCAAATCCAGAGCACCATGGATGATCATTCAAAATCACTATAATGAGTACCCTTGACATTCACCAAACCATAAACCAAACCTGGCCCAAATGCATAGTGATGAAGTGAAAAGTCATTAACACAGCTTTAATTTTCCAGAAAAAAAATCTCTGATTCAAGGGCAGCCTTTTGTTTCAAAATGATCAGAAATCCATATGCATGTGAGCATGACAAATGTTTAATTAATGACAAATAGTCCAAATTGAGATCCAAACACATCTATCTGCAAATGTCCAATGAGGTAGTGGGAAGTCACAATTTGAATGAATCAGTTTGCAAGTGAGTTTTTGTTTGTTTGGTTTTGGTTTTGAGGGGAGGAAGAAGGAGGTTTGTGTGCGGCACCTTTAAAATATTTGAAAAATGGACAAGAGAATAGTGCAGCCCCACCCCTTGCTGCCGGACTCAAGAGCACAGGCAGAGCGCCTGCAAGGCTCTGGGAGATCTCAGCTGAAAGACTACAGCTCTAATTCCAAGTGACAGAATGAAACCTTGAGACATACAGTCTCCCTTGCAATTAGGAATTGTGTTCGATAGCTTTTGTTGCTGCTACACTAACACTTTAACCATGTGTCTGGTCTATTTGCTCTGGTTCAGTGATCCTAGACAATAGACTTTAATGTGAAAAACAAGTCAACAGCTCAGCATTAGTAACTGAACACCACAATAATTCCTTCAACATTTGAGGAGACTCTTTGCAGCCTGCATTTTCTCATCACAATAGCCAATCAGAAGAGTGGAGAAAAGGAAGGAAGAAAGGAGAGACAGGGAGAGGGACAGAAAGAGACAGACAGCAATAACTAAAAAAATAAATTCTTAAAGTACTGTTTCCAGTTAGTTTTCATAAAAAGAGTCTTATTTTTCATTTCTCCTGTTCACCTTTATTTTTTAAAATATTGATACTATGCTACATAATCTTTCACATAATCAGACTCTTCATAGCTATAACAGCGCATGTGTTGTTTCTAGTGGCACACCACTCCTCAGATAAAGGCCATCGCTTCCTTTCTGGGTCTTTTCCAGCCTCCGGCACTGATCTAGCTCTCCTATCCACCAGATACGCGCAGTAAATGACCTACTCAAAAGTAAAGAGGTCAAGGTCATGCCATTCAGCCTCGTGGGCCCTCAGAGAATGTGGACACTTTACTACAACCTCCAGTCTAATCAGGTGGCTCAATCCTTCTGACACAGGACCCAGGAGCTCCTGGATATGAGTCCTTTGTTCCACAGGAGGTAAATTTGTAAGAAAGAAGTCAAAGATTTAAGAACAAAGTGCAGCCCTAGTCGGCTTGGCTCAGTGGATAGAGCATCGGCCTGCGGACTGAAAGGTCCTGGGTTCAATTCCGTCCAAGGGCACATGCCTGGGTTGCGGGCTTGATCCCGGTAGGGTGTGTGCAGGATGCAGCCGATAAATGATTCTCTCTCATCATTGATGTTTCTATCTCTCTCTCCTTCTCCCTTCCTCTCTGAAATCAATAAAGAAATAAAGAAAAAGAACAAAGTGCAGAGAAGGACACAATGGGAGGTCTGGAAGGCGGGTTCTGCTTTGCTCTCCATCGGAGCTCTCTGTGCAATGCATGTACACTTCACTTATGTCTATTGATAAGACTTGTAATATGGCTGCTTTTGTGAGTGATCAGAAGTTTGTAGTCATGACCTGTTGCTCTAATTCTATTTTGTCATTTATTTCACTCATAGATAACGTACCAACATAACCCCAAACCACGCGCAGGCCGCATCAACCTGAACACTCAATGAGGAGCATGCGATCTGGTGAGAAATTCTCAGGCTCAGCCTCCCAGCAGAACCACTTTCAGGCCAATGCCACTCGTCCCTTCTTACTCGGGTTCAAGTTGTCTCCCAGGTGGTCAGGAACAGTGCTCCTCCTGACCGCCCCCCACATTCGCAGTTGCCTTTGGCGCTCAGTGGGTGTGCTGCTTGATGCCAGCGATGGAATGTCTTTTCACGAAAGTTGAGTAAAAGTGACCAATGTTCTCTGTACCTTGTACCTGCCATGATTCACTGTGTCTGGCTTGGCCTACTTTCAAACCACCCTCAGTCT
This sequence comes from Myotis yumanensis, assembly GCF_028538775.1. Lineage (NCBI taxonomy): Eukaryota > Metazoa > Chordata > Mammalia > Chiroptera > Vespertilionidae > Myotis > Myotis yumanensis. Next base: position 8,189,214 of record NW_027223772.1, read on the forward strand.
AATACATCTTCCTAAGATAATAGCTTTCATTCTAGGTTTGTATCTTTTTTAATTTAGTGTCCCTCCTGCCTTTCATATTTGCGTAGTCTAGTTCCACTGAGTAGACGTGGGCCAAAAAGTATGGGGAGTGAAATCACAAAAGCTGGGTTCAAGTCCGGGCCTGACACTGTCCAGGTGAATGATATTGGGCAACAATTTCTCTCCATCCCAAGGCGCTTACTCATAAGGGGTAATTATCCACACCAAGGGTAGCTGTCAGTTTTGTCTGTTACATTGTCAGATTCCTTCAGACACTGTAGAAGTCCTCTTCTCTAATTGGGACCAAAAGTTCATGGGTTACTCAAGAAAGCCAGAAATATGGAGAAACCTTATAAAGTAATAATACGTACTATGGTGGTCTCCCAACGATGTCCACATCCTACTTCCCAGAACTTGTGACTGTTACGTTACATGACAAAGAGATTTCAAGTGTAATGAAGGTTGTTAATCAGATGATATTAACATAGAAAGATTATCCTTCATTACCCTGCGGTGGGGCTGAGGCAACGTAATTACGAGGGGCCTTAAAAGTGGAAACGGAGGCAAAAGAGGAACAACCAGAAAGATGAAGGCATGAGAAGCATTCAGGCTGATGTTGTTTTTGAAGAGGGAAGAATGGAGCCGGAAGTCAAGGGTGTAGGAGTCCTCTAATAGATGGAAAAGGCAAGGAAATGCATTCTTGTGACCTACAGGCCTTGTAAGATAATAAATCTGTGCTGTTTTTTTAAGTAACTATGTTGTGTGCTTTGTCGCAGCAGCAATAGGAAACTAATTCACGTATTCAGGTCCTTTGCCCAGATTAAAACATGTAATTCCTTATTCACCTGCCGGTCTTTTCATGTAGTACCAAAACTTTTTGTTTGCATGTATATCACAAATTGGAGTTATACAAACTCCTTTTAATTAAACCACACCCATACATTTGACTACAATTCCGTTCAATTTTTTTAAAGTGGAGCAGATGGCTAAAATACTGCATCCAAATGTAAAAATAACTCTTACAACTCAAGAAGAAAAACAAACCAACAAAAATAGGCCAGAGTTAAACAAACATTTCACAAAAGGAATTCTAGGAATGGCCAACGAGCATGTGAAAAGATGCTCAACATCATTAGTAGAGAAATGCACGTTAAAAATCACAGTGAGATACTACTATGTACCCATTAGAATGACTTACTATGTACCCGTTAGAATGACTATGCTGTTGCAAAGGGTAAGATTTCCTTATTTTTTTTAATGACCAAATAGTATTCCATTGGGTAAATGCACGGCAGCTTTTTTTATCCACTCGTCTACTGATGGGCCCTGGGACTGCTTGCAAATCTTGACTATTGTAAATAACACTGCAAGAAACATAGGGGTGCACATATTCTTTCAAATTAGTGTTTCAGGTTTCTTCAGATATATTACCAGAAGTGGGACCACTGGGCCAAACAGCAGCTCCATTTTTAATTTTTTGAGGAAACTCCATACTGTTTTCCACAGTGGCTGCACCAGTCGGCATTCCCACCAGCAATGTACTAGGGTTCCCTTTTCCCCACATCCTGGACAGCACTTGTTTGTTGAGTTATTGATGGTAGCCATTCTGACAGGTGTGAGCTGATATCTCGTTGTGGTTTTAGTTTTCATTTCTCTGACGATTAGTGACATTGAATATCTTTTCATATATCGACTGGCCATCTGTGTTTCCTCTTTGGAGAAGTGTCTATTCAGGTCCTTTTTCCATTTTTTAGTTGGATTGATTGGGGGGCGGGGGGTTTGGTTCTGAGTTTTATACTTTTTGGATATTCACCCATTATAAGATGTATTGGAAAATATGTTCTCTCATTCAATGGGTTGTCTTTTCATTTTGTTGATGTTTCCTTAAATTTAAAATACTAACAATACCAAGTGTTGACAATAATTAGACTTTTAATTATGCAGCATTGAAATAACATATTTTATTACCTTTTCTTAGAAGTTTCATCAATAGCTCAACTCTATAATTATTCGGGAAGCAAACTGATGGACTTTCCAAAAGAACTTTGGTGTATTTTTTAAAGATTTAAATTATTTTAAGATGGATACTCAAAGAAAAAAACATCAGAACAGCATGAAACTTCTTCCCCAAAACAGTATTTCAAAGACAATGAAGTGACATGAAGAGTTTCAAGGAAAGAATACTGTGACCCAGAATTTCTGCTCATGTGAAAGGAAAAAAATAAATAAAGCATTAAGAAATGCTGGGGAGCCGTGTAACAAAGAAGGAAGAGGACAAGAAGGGGGGGAAGGAGAACGAGGATGGAAGGAGGAGCGGAATGAAGGAAGAAAGAAGAGGCTCGGTGTGGGACTGAGGAGACATGCTACTTTGAATATGTTTAATAAAACAGGATCTGTATCAACCATAATCCCTGAAAAAGGCAATATGAAATAAAAAATTACATAATAATAATGTGGATCTAAAATTATGTTTTAATATCTTAGGATCTAGTTAATGACACGAGAAGAAAGGAAAGGCATACTAAGTTTCTCAGCTTTTACTCTTTACCATCAGCAAAATGTCTTAAATTTCCAAAACTTGAGGCCTTTCACACACCTGTTATGTAACCATTAAATTTACGTAATTCTGGTTAAAGATAGCATGCTAAATCCATTTCCCCTCAGGTCACGTGGACCAGACTTGGTCCCCACGCCCATCCCTGGACCTAACATTTGCAAAGACCAATCATGAGTCATCCTGGGTAGGGAGAGAGGCCGATTTGAGAGGACAGGAGGGATTCACACTTACTTAAACAGCCAACAGAAAAGAGCTTCCCCAAATGAACATTCTCAGGCAAGTTTCTGGCCAGAAGGAATGTGCTTCCCTTTCCGTTATAATTCTCTCCAAACAAGGGCTACCGGGAGGCCTTGGAAACAGCACAGGCAGCTCGGCTCCTCCTGGCTTTGCGTCAAGTTTCCACCCCAACGAGGGCTGATCGCACAACACAACCAACGGGAGCAAAAGGCCCCGTTCCCACAGGGAGGAGCAGCCTGGTCCCAGAGGGCAACAGAGAAAAGGTACTTCTCACAAACAGAAAGCCAGGCTCTTTCTGTCCCCAGCTTACCTTCCGAGTGTTGCCATTCTGAGCTTTTCCACCATCTGACCCTCTCTGCTCAAGGAAAACAAAGTAAGAAGAATAAACTCGCAATCATTCAAACAGAAAAATAAACCCAAAAATTGCCAGTTTGGTAATGATCTCCCACAATCGCCTGACTGGGCTGTACTCCAAAGATGGCCAGAGACACTGTGGGCTAGTGTGCCTCCTGGGAACTGGCAGCCCAGAATCTGGGCGGAGCAGGGACTGTGCTGCGCCAGCCCACCCAGGGGCACAGCCCACCCAGGGGCAGGGCCCGCCCAGGGAGGGCATGTCCTGCAGTGTGCTCACAGGCCGGGCTGGAGCGCTCACTCTGCAGTGATCCACCCTTTTCCCATCCCCTGCTCCTGGACCATCACAGGCATCCTCTCCGACCCATGGTCCTGGGGTTCAGAGCGGCCTTCCCTCTGGTTTCTACATGACTCCACGAGGAGCCTCCCAGGAAACACTCCCGAGAGGGAGACCCTGCCTTGTTCCTCTGCTTTTGCCTTCCCAGCCCCTCCCATCAGAGACACCTGATGACCCATATATAGCCACGGTCCCCGTGTGGCAGGAACACGAAGTACAGCAGCAGCTTCAGATTTCAAAGTGGTGCCTGGACCAGATCATGTGGCCCAACGACTTAGGATCTGCCCTGGGCCAACTCTAGTCACAGCTTCCCTTTCTGTCCCCACCCCTTCCCTGTCCTGACCCAGACTCCGGGATATGACCTCTTCCTTGGTGTTCCTGCTTGTACCCTACTGCTGCCTGGGGCCACCGGAGCCCAAGGAAGCCTGTTTAAGGCACAAAGGTCATGCCAGTCTCTGCAGGGACACTGGGTGCTATTTCAAACCCCAGCCTTTGGCTGGGACCTCATTTAAATTGAATAGGATTGGCCCTAACTGGTTTGGCTCAGCATATAGAACGTCAGCCTGCGGACTGAAAGGTCCCAGGTTCGATTCTGGTCAAGGGCATGTACCTTAGTTGCGGGCACATCCCCAGTAGGGGGTGTGCAGGAGGCAGCTGATCGATGTTTCTAACTCTCTATCCCTCTCCCTTCCTCTTTGTAAAAAAATCAATAAAAATATATTTAAAAAAAATAAAATAAATAAATTGAATCGGCTTTACCCTTTCCAAAGCCAAGCCTTGTTCTTACCAGAAGCTGAGGTCTCCAATTCTCTGCACTGAATGGGAAAGAGTAAGAATCAGATTCACAGCCTCTACTCTACAAACCTCAAGTCAATGGTGTGATGTCGTCGTGTCACCACGGAAGGAGGGCACATGGAACCAGAAATCCGTTTGCTGTGAGTGACGAGTGTAAGCCCAGTTCTACTCACCGTGGTGGTGGAGATGGCCCTTGGTGAACAGGGAGCACAGGCCCGCCTGGGAAATGTCCACAGGCCCATGTGTGATTAATCAGCTCCACAGAAAGGTCACGTTATAAAATCATTATATATGTAGAAGTTCAGAAACGTGGTCCCTTCTACCGTGGAGACACATCCCAGGCTGGATGGTAAATCACGATTCCCAGGGGCTTGCACGTCCACTCCCTTCCCCTCTTCCCGGGACGGTGCTGAGAGCCACGCACTTGCCCTGCAGCAGTGATGAATGGAGTGTTGTGCTAATTCTGGGAGCCACCATTTTTCATGTCCCCGTCCTCTGTCCAGCCTTTAATGGAAGGATCCTGGAAGTGAAAGCGAAAACTGTATGACAGAGCAAACTTCCATCTCCCTGATTGTAATACCTGATGAAAGGCAGGCTTTTCTATCACTCGCAGGGCCCTTCCCTGGCGGGGGAGGGGCGTTCCCTCCTGGACGCATCCTTAGGTAGGTGAGCAGGGCCCACATCCGGGCAGCTTCACCCAGACGCCGATGATGTGGCTCTGGGGACCTACAACTTCCATCTGAAGAAGCTGAGCTGATCATCACATCACTCCACCGCCACCGCCTTCATCAGCCAATTGCGGGGATAAATGAAGAATGTTACTGGGGAGAACGTGTGTCCCAGAATTCCTGACGGCCAGGACCTGCGAGCAATGCTGAAGATGAAGTGCCCCAGCTTACCCGGGCTCTCTCAGCGCAGCCGCTTATAACCCAGTTCACGCTTATTTGAAATGCCCCGGACTTGTCAGTCACCTCTCTCTCCTTTTTAGTTCTTAAAGCGATCCTCAAAAGAGGGTATTCAGTGACACAAATGATATCCAAAGGATATTGGCCAAAGATTTATCATTCAATACATATAATTATAGTGATTTTTGTCACCATTAACGAAGAGACAGAACAAGTGACAAGCCCATTAGCGCACAATACAAGCATCCATTTGGGTTATAAGACAGCCCATTACTGTAGCTGATCGTGGCTTTCTGTTAAGTCTTGGAGCCACAGAGGTTGTAACTTTGCCATCTGCTACTTCATCAAATGGTTACAAAAGCTTCTGGCCTGGAGAAAAACGGTAAAGCGCTGCAGGCTGCTGGCTTCTCTCTCTTCAATAGTCTAGGATCCGATCCAAACTGCAGGAGAAAGGTAACTGACGTTCTGTAGTAGCGTGCCCACAAACCCTGGCAGTCACCCTTGTGAACGTTCGACTGAGACTGATTTTGAAGTTGCTGCACAGGCATGCCTCGCTTTACGATGCTTCGCTTGGTTGTGCTTCACAGACATCGTGATCTTCATACAGCCCTTAACCGCAAAAAGCTGACAACTGGCTGATGGCTCAAATGATGGTTAGCATATTTTAGCAATAAATTATTTTTAAATATATTTTTATTGATGTCAAAGAGGAAGGGAGAGGGAGAGAGAGATAGAAACATCAAGGAGAGAGAATCATTGATTGGCTGCCTCCTGCACGCCCCCTATTGGGGATCGAGCCCACAACTCGGACATGTGCCCTAAGCAGGAATTGAACTGTGACCCCCTGATTCATAGGTCCTTGCTCAACTACTGAGCCACACCAGCCGGGCAAGCAATAAAGTATTTTAATTAAGTATGTGCATTGTTCTTTTAGACATGATGCTATTGTACACTTAATAGACTATCAGATATTGTAAACATACCTTCTATATGCACAGGAAAATCAAAAACATGACTCTGCATTGCGATAGTCACTTTATTGTGGTGGTCTGAAACCCAACATCTCCAAGGTATGCCTGTACAGGGGACACTGTCCTAGCCAGTGGGGTACCTAGGTAAAGGGAATACGGAGAGACTTGGGATATCTTTACGTTATCCAGCTGGGAAGGCTTTCCATTGCTCTCTCCACACAGACTCAGCAGACCTCCCTCCAGGTTGCCAACACTGGAAGCCACTACCCAGCAACCTCTTTACAGCTGCGGAGACAGTATGAGGGGTGGGTAAAGATAGGGTCTGCGCCCCTCTATCTGCCCTGGCTCTCCCTGCACCTCCCTTTCCTGAGTCCATAGTAGAGTCCTCGCTCATCCAAGACCGACTCATAGGGCACAGACAGTTAGAAGAGAGTGCTGGTCTATTCCCAGGCGACACACAGACTGGTGTCCCTGAACAGGCGACTTCACGGTCTCTCTGAGTGGCTTAGGTTTTACCAAGTAGAGTTTCGTACCTCTAAGACTGAAGAGAAAACACAATCAACTACAGCTTCAACTCATCTGTTTTTAAAAAAGATTCAGTCATAGAGCAAACAGGGAGTTCCTTGTCTACAGTGCCAGGAACTGACCATTTTCTGGCAGCTGCCCCACTTAGCTCAAAAGCTAAGGATCCTTTGGTATCTGGGACCGAAAAAGCAAAAGAGATTCCCAGTTGGTGGAGATGGCCAATGACGTTTGAACAATGGCTTCTATTCTATCTTTTGATCTCCTTCTTTGTAGAAGCTGGAGTGTGTGTGAGTTATGTGTGTGAGAGTCTGTGTGTGTGTAAATAGAGAGAAATTAAAACAAGATTTAGAGAGTCTCTATTCTTCCAGGCATCTCAGTCTATTCAGGGGGGTGGACAAGTAAACAGCAATAATTGCAAAGCAGCGCATTATGCGTCCCAGCAGCAGTGCTGTGTGGGCCCCGAGGAGGGCGCGGGAGACGCTGGCAGGTAAAGGCAGACAAGGCTTCGCGGAAGGTGACGACTGGCTGACTCCTGAAGGACAGTAGGCGTTTCCAGATACCTCGGGGGTCAAGGCCATTCCTGCTCCGCTTAGGTGAGTGGTTCTCAAACTTTAGCGTGAAGTCACGGAGAGTGTATCAAAGCACAGACTGCTGGGCCTTGCTCCAGAACTTCTGGGTGAACAGGTCGAGGTGCCCCGCGAATGTGCGTTTCTAAAAAGTCCACAAGTGCTGCTGATGCTGAGAACCGGGGCCTTGCGTGCAGGGTGGGATACGATGTGCTGGGAAGTTAGCATATCCCTGGAGCCTAGGGGACCCTGGGCTCCATGCAAAGACCGTTCACTATCTGGACAGCAAAGCCCCATAGACAGGTTCTGAGCCACAAAGTGCAACAATCATATTTGTGTTTAAGAGGGCAACTCCGGTGCAAGCGCAGAGGGAAAGGGCACTTGTAACATGGTTCCGGTCAGCCACTCAGGAAATGATGCAGTTAGAACAAAGGCCCTGGGGAGCGATGGGAATGTTGAGGATGGATCGGAGGTTACTTATGTGAAAATGAGAGCAAAAGTCTGCTCTCCTGAGCTGTCCTTTCAAAGGAGGAATATAAATCAGTCGTCTCCTTTGCCTCCCTTGCTAAAATATGCATGATGTATCTTCTAGGAAAGGACACACAGATTTTAGCATCATTTGCTTAATAGCTATCGTTTGTTCATTCTTTTTATACAAGAAAGAGGGAAGCATCCTTACTTGGTGAAGTAAGAGTACCCCCGTGGGTCTTCCACATGCATCTCAGCTACATGAAAAGCCCTGGGTGAAGGGTACCTGGGACACGAAGGGGGTAGGGTAGGGGGGAGCCTGTGTGTTCACAGTTTGGGCTAAAGCAGACCAGAGAAGGCTGGAGCAGCACAGACTAGCGATGTGGAGAAGGAAAAAGTGGTAGAAATACCAAAAGTTGGTGCACATTCAGGAAATGGAATGAGGATTCTAGGAAGCCTGGGAAAGATCCCACAGGTGACTGAATCTCCTGTAGAATATGCTAGATGAGGGTAACATAAAATATTAGCAGCGACATGAACGCTAATATTTATTGACGGTTACTATCTTAGTCTGGGTTTCCCCAGAAGCAGAACCTCAGAAAAAGGCTCACACGCTGGTTGATTTAGGAATGGGACCCAAAACAGCAGGCGTGTGGAAGTGGGGAAGGCTTGGGATCAGGGAAAGCCAGTCCCAGGCTGCAGGATAGACTGCCCAGTGCTCACTCCATCCCATAGGATCTAGTTCGTGAAACACTTCTTCGAACCATCCACCGAAGGAAGAGGGCAGGGTTCAACCTTCTCCTCGAGACCCAGGGCTGACCCACTGGATGGTGAATCTCTTGTACTTCTGAGGTGCATGCACAGGAGTGGCCTCTGCAGGTGTCAGAGAAAGAGGCCCTGGGAAGGCTTGAGAGAGGTGAGGAGCGTTTAGCTTGCACCTGCACAGCATGTCAGTATCAGAGGAAAGGCCGAGGGCATATGCGATAGTATTTGATGTATTTGGTACACTTTCAATGGGCCAGGTCCTGAGCTGAGAGCTTTGTGTGCATTCTTTTATTTAATCCATACAACAGTCCTCTAGGGGAGGCATTGCTACCCCACATTATGGATGAGAAAATGGGAACTAGAGCCCCAAGATGAGACAGCCAGGAAGTGGCAGGTCTAGAACTCAAACCAACTTCTTCCTGGCTTCCAAGCCAAATCTTAACCACAATATTAGGCTGCACCCAACACATTAAACTACATGGCAACTTATAAAGTCACTTGAGGAGGCTATATAAAAAAATATTGAAAATACTTATTAATGTTATTTCTATCCTACAAATTTAACTTAAAGAAATAATCAGAATTGTACATACATGATATTTTAACAGTCTTACTTAAAATGGATAAGACAAATAGATAGATGATAGATAGAAAGAGACAGAGATAGAGATAGGTAGATATATAAATTAAATGTCTATGTGTATATACTAGAGAATCATGAAATTATTTATAATGGTGACTATTAAAAAACAATAACATATAGAGATCTATCCCAATAAAGGGGTAATATGCTAATTAGACCAGACATCTTCCAGATGACCGTCCAGACATCCTTCCGGACAAAGCCACAGTGGCGGGGCTGAGGCAGGGGCGATCAGACCAGCAGGGGAGAGTAGTTAGGGGGATCAGGCCAGCAGTTAAGAACAGTTAGGGGGATCAGGCCAGCAGGGAAGAGTAGTTAGGGCAGTGGTTCTCAACCTTCCTAATGCTGCAACCCTTTATTTATTTTTTTTTAATATATTTTATTGATTTTTTACAGAGAGGAAGGGAGAGAGATAGAGAGTCAGAAACATCGATGAGAGAGAAACATCGACCAGCCGCCTCCTGCACATCTCCCACTGGGGACGTGCGCGCAACCCAGGCACATGCCCTTGACCGGAATCGAACCCGGGACCCTTCAGTCCGAAGGCCGACGCTCTATCCACTGAGCCAAACCGGCTTCGGCAATGCTGCAACCCTTTAATAGAGCGGTTCTCAACCTGTGGGTTGCAACCCCTTTGGCGGTCAAACAACCCTGTCACAGGGGTCGCCTAAGACCATCCTGCATATCAGATATTTACATTACGATTCATAACAGTAGCAAAATTACAGTTATGAAGTAGCAACGAAAATAATTTTATGGTTGGGGGTCACCACAACATGAGGAACTGTATTAAAGCAGTGGTTCTCAACCTTCTGGCCCTTTAAATACAGTTCCTCATGTTGTGACCCAACCATAAAATTATTTTCGTTGCTACTTTATAACTGTAACTTTGCTACTGTTATGAATCGTAATGTAAATATCTGATATGCAGAATGTATCTTCATTGTTACAAATTGAACATAATTAAAGCATAGTGATTAATCACAAAAACAATATATAATTATATATGTGTTTTCCGATGGTCTTAGGCGACCCCTGTGACAGGGTCGTTTGACCCCCAAAGGGGTCGAGAACCACAGGTTGAGAATCTCTGAGTTAGGGGAATCGGGCTGGCAGGGGAGGGCAGTTAGGGGGATCAAGTCGGCAAGAGAGGGAAATTAGGGGCAACCAGGATGGCAGGGAAGGGCAGTTGGGGGTGATCAGGCCAGCAGGGTAGGGCAGTTGGTGATCAGGCCGGCAGGGGAGCAGTTAGGTGGTGATCAGGCAGGCAGGCAGGCGAGTGGTTAGGAGCCAGAGGTCCCGGATTGTGAGATGGATGTCTGACTGCTGGTTTAGGCCCGATCCCCTGAGGGGTCCCAGATTGGAGAGGGTGCAGGCCGGGCTGAGGAACACTCCCTCCCCCCCCCCCCCCCCCCCCCCCACTTCCCATGCACAAATTTGAATTTCATGCGCCGGGTCTCTAGCACTTATGATACGAGGTTAAGAAAAAATACAGCCTACAGAACATATAGCATGAGCTTCACAACATACCAAATATAAATACATAGAAAAAAAAAGACTGAAAGGATAAGTAAAAAATGTGAGTGGCAAAATAATATGAATTTATATTGTTTTTCTTTATACTTCTCAATATTTTTTTTAATTTTCCACAAAAGCATATATTACTGTTGTGTAGCTTAATGTGCAGCGAGTGGAGTGACTGCTGCCCACCAGGGGCCCTGCACTGATGCCCTGGGTCACCTGCCAGCACCAGAGGTAGTCTGTTCTGCCCTGCACCCGTCGCAGCAGCTGCTGTCACTGCGGCCACTGAGGAAGAGTCCTTCCTGGAGAAGAGAAGGCTGTGTGTCCTCACAAGTCTCTTTCACAACACTGCTTGCAACCCAGAGCTACGCCTCTACTCCCAGGTCAGAGATGCTCTCCAGCCCCAGCTGGGCGTCACCGCAGCCTGGCCACTGCCCTCTGTCCACAGCAAGGCTCCCATCCCTGGAACGCTTGTGTTTGAGAAGAGCTTAGCAGGAGCAGCCCTGGTGCAGGGTCTAACCTGTAAACATGAGCATGCTGTCCTGGGTGAGGCTAGAACTCCTGCACTCCCTGAAGTCCTGGAGTCTTCCCGGGGCCTGGAGAAAATGAGGATGTGGCGGGGAAAAGGACCTTCTCAACATTTACCAATACCTCTAGTGGCAGCTCTATGTTCACCCCCCTCGCCTGCCCAATTTCCTTCATGCCCAATGAAGAATTCTTATATCAATAGGATTTCCCACCTCTGAGTCTGCCTATCAGCTCCTCCCTTTTTTGTGCTTTTTTTTTTTTTTTTTTTTTTTTTTTTTTTTGGAAAGAGGTGCCGCTTGCTACATCTCTCCTGTAATTGCTGTGGGCCATTTCCTTCATCGTTTTATTTTTGGAGTCTATTCTCTCTACTTCCCTTCTGGGAATAATTCCTGGAGACCCACAACTAGAAGACTACTATACTCAGAATGGCCATGGCGAGTGCTTCACATTAACGCTTCCAAAGGCCACATGGTTGCCTTGCATCCTTTAATATAGACAGTCAGAGCTATTTCAGGGAAAACAGAGTTGCTTGGCAGGGCGCCCTATGGAAGAGACACAGCTGTAAATTCTGGCTATAACCTGAAGAATAGTTGCCGTTCTATCTCACTCTACATGATCAGACCTCAAAGGATAGTCTGAGAGCCATTGGGAGGAAACCTTGAAACCAATGGTTTGCTATTTTAGCAGCCACATGGCATGTTTTAAACAGCATTCCTGTGAATCTTCAGAATGTCACACATGACATCCTTGGCAATGATATGATGGCAAATGTGTCACAACCAGCTTTCCAGGGGGTAAAAAGCCCTGATTTGTACTATCTGCCAATTTCTATGTGTAAATACTCCTACTATACCTATTTCAAGTTGTCAATAGTTTTAAACTGGCCTATAAAGCCCTTGAAACTTTACAGTAAGCTCTCATAAGCTGAGTTGAGCCACACAGCTGTGCAGGCAAGTGACTTAAATTCCATAATTAGATGCACCTGCATGAAGCAAGCTTTGGAAAGAAAAGAGAGAAATGTGAGGAAGCAAGCGCCACACGGACTCTCTCTTTTTGCAAAGTGCAGAGTTGGCGTGTAGAAGACACAATGGTTCTAGGTCCAGCCCTAGCACCAGCAATATGAGTGGCTACGTCTGTTCCCATAGCAACAGCAGTAGAAGCATCGTTCCTGACTTCAGGGACCCCTGCCCACCTGGAGGTTCTGTGAACGTTCTCACATTGTTTAGTAAATCCCTCCGGTGCATTGACATAGAGTGGATTCTCTTATTTGCAAATAAGAGCCCTAATTGATCCTGTTTGAGGCAGAGATAGATACTGGTAAGCAGAATTAAGTATTGCTTCCATGAAATCTGTCTTTAGAGTTTGATTTTCCCCATGGGGGTGAGTTCATGTTTCATCTGCTCCAGGTGCTCCCCATGAATAGCAGTGGTGGACAGAAGCCACCTCAAACTCGATTAGTCTGCAGCTCAAGACAGGAAGGGGCGGCCAGCTGTACTGCACACTGAAGCATCTGATAAGGGTCTGAAGACTCGGGAGAGTGAAGAGTAACTCACTCCACCTCAGCAGAGCCAGTTCTCACATCGCCCCCCAAAACTAGGGAAAACTCCTCTGAAGAGCAACATGGAAACCATACAGATTATCTATCAAGTACATTTTGATAACTTCTAACAAATAATTCCTCAAACGTGTGGATCTAGCTGGCACTTGGTGAACCTGCCTTCAAGGTACCTGAAATCCTGGTAAACATTCTTTCTGCCTTGCCAGATCTCCTGAGTCAGAGTCTCTAGGGGAGAAGACCAGAAATTTACATGTTCAGCTTCTGCTTAAAATGTTTGAGAACCATGCCTGGCGGGCGTGGCTCAGTGGTTGAGCATCATCCCATAAAACAAGAGGTCACCTGTTCAATTCCCAGGCAAGGCACATGCCCGGGTTGCAGGCTCAATCCTCAGCAGGGGGCATACAGGAGGCAGCCCATTGGTAGTCCCCTCTCATCAATGTTTCTATATCTCTATCCCTCTCCCTTCCTCTCTGTCTAAAATCAATATTTTCTTAAAAAATTAAAAAGACAGATTTCAAAAAAAATGTTTGAGAACCAAACATATTTGATGACCAACACCACAGAAAAGCACCCCCCCCCCCCCCCCACTCCAAATATATCTAGCATTTTCTGTTTAGGTTTAATAGAAAATGCTAGATATATAACACAAAATAGTACTTGGATGGGTACTAAGCCCACATCTCTTTGTAAATCATGTGCTCATTCATTCCTTTTACACAAGTCCCTTCAACAAACAGTCTGAGGTCTGTGCTTCTGCTTTGTGCACACACATCTTCCACAGGACACTGACAGATGCGGGAGGCATGCATGTGTCATCCGGCCCGTGTGCTCACTTTCTTTGCAAAGGCAGTACCTGGGAGTCGCAGCACCCAACAGAGGCATCCACTGCCTGGGGAAGAAGGGAGTCAAGCTGTCTCTGCCTCCACACTCTTAGAGCAAGGCCGCTTCCCACGTGGGAATAAATGGAATGCAGCAAGTTCCTCTTCCCTTCATAGCTTCCCTCCCACCCCGCTGCCCTCTGTGCGTGGGCCACCTGCTCTCTGTGTCTCTCCATGCTGTGCCACCTTGAGACTCTGTCCAGAACAGAGAGCAGTGAATCAAGCCCACTTCCAAAGCCATGCGGAGGAGTAGGACTGCCTGCCCCATCAGCTAAGGTAGGACTGGCTGATGCCTTTCCAGAGACAGGCTACATGGGTTTCATTTCCCAGCTTGCCCCAGGGCCCTCAGGGTGGCTTTTTTCATGTATTTCTGACATGTATACATAGGAATAAATGGATTGTTTGATCTTTCTGGGTTTTCCTTTCAGTGACTAACCAAGGAAAGAAAAATTTAAATACATAATTTTAAGCCACCGGTTGCAACTGCAAAGAATGATAAGAAATGAACAGACTCTATTTTTTAACCAGCCAACATGGGACCATTTACTATGTCTTATTGCCTAGCTGCACGCTCTCTGCCCTCAAGCCCCGTGGACTAGGGCAGGGTTTCTCCACATCAGCAACACTGGCATTTGGGCGGGATGATCCTTTGTCGTGGGAGCTGTCCTGTCCATTGTACATTTTGTAATGCCCATAGCCTCTCCGCACTGGATGCCAGGAGCGCACCCCACCGCAGTGGTGCCAACCAAAAATATTTCCAAACATTACCAAGTGTCCCTTGGGGGAAATAAATCGCCCCTGGTTGAGAACCACTGGGGTAGACAGAAGTGTGAATAAATACCTATAATGAAATGAGAAGGTGGTGAAAGGCAGAAATGTATCACATGCTGCAGTAGGAAAAGCTCACTCCACCAAGGAATGAGGAAAACAGAAGAGATGACAAGTGAGCTAGATTTAAAGCCTTTGTTATCAGAAGCAACGCCCTACTTTGAAGCAAATTGGCCTTCTTATACAATTTGCTCTGGACTCTCTCTCATGTGATGCTTTGAAGTTAATAAATATAAATAACAGTTGTCTGTACAAGAATTTCCCAGCTCACATAATACCGGCTGACTTCACTACTCTGGACTCTGTCCGTGAAGGAGAGAAGGTGGGGACAAGATCACTGGTGGAGCCTCACACACGGTCAAAGAAGAGGAAGGCCAAGAAGAGAGCAGGTCCCGGGAGAAAACTTGAGGGAACATAAATGGACGGCATATCACTAAGCATAAGAATCCAAGTTTACATAAATAACTAAAGTCTATAAGAACTTTAACAGTCTGATATGTTTTTCTGCTGTGAAATGAAACAAAAGTGAGCTGTAGCTATGGATGTTTTGCATGCAACACTTACCCAGAAGCCCTCTGCATGTGACACTGCTGTTAGCTAGGGGTATTCCCTTGGCTCTCCTTCCAGGTTTGAACTGTTTGCTCCTCTCCAGGTTAAGAAAAGTTCCAGGTAAAACAGCAGGTGCTCAGCCCTGGCTGGTGTGGCTCAGTTGGTTGAGTGACTTCCTGGGCACCAAAAGGTCGCCGGTTCAATTCCTGGTCAGGGCACATGCCCAGGTTGTGGACTCGGTCCCCAGCAGCTGCTCAGACACTCACTGCTGCAGGGCATTCATGCCGGACAGCCACATGGCGTCATTGTCCCCTGTGTGCAGTTGTGTGAGTCCACAGGAGCCCATTTAATTCATTGACTTTTATGAATGCACAAAGCATCAGTGAAAGAACAGAAGCACTTGGAGAATGGTGGCATAGAAGCTCCAAAAACCCATTCCTCCATAAAAGCAATGAGAACATGAGCCAAAAAAGTCAATATTAACATTTTCAGAGCTCTATAAATTAACTAAAGGTACAATGATCCAAGAAGTATTTATTCAAGAAAAGTGGCTGATTCTTGGTAGAAAGGGTGCTCTTTGTGATACCCAATCTTGACCTATTACCACCCTGTTTTGAATCAGAAAGTTTGCATCATTATTTGTTGAACACACGAGTGCAGTCTATTCTGATTGATTAAGCATCAGTTGGTTTGTGTGGTAAGTTCAGCTTACAAGCACCGTTAGGAATTTTTTATGTAATTACGTCTTTTCCTCATAAAAACCCCTTGTAATCAGGACACTTTTGGGGTTTCTTTCTGAATCTGTGCTCCCCTAATTGCAATTCTTTGATCCCAAATTAATGCTTGTTCCCTCTCATTTCTCTTTTTAACTTCAGGTTAACATACCGAAAGATGCTCTTATCATCCTCTCACTCAGAAAATTCCAAGTTTCAGAAGCTCTGTGCTAGGATCTGGGAGCAAAGGTTGAATATATATTTCTCATTATATCACAGTATCACAGAGGCACACCGATTCTCTCACCGAAGAGAGAGATTAAATTCCATGAAGGCAGACCTGCACCTGGTCAGGTCACCCTGACTCTCTGCTCAGGGTTTGGCGCACAGTAGGCATGCGATGGATGTTTTCTAGAGATTGCCAATCAGTCAACACAGAGCACGGTGAAAGAGCCTCGGCAAAAACCAAAGTGGAAAAACACTGAGTAGCCAAACCGCTCATTGATCCCAATGGACGTGCAAATGAATCAATGCAAATATTCTACACCAAATATGCAATCCAAGGCTCTAGGCCTTAAGCCTCCTGTACGGAAAAGGTGTTCGCTGGCACTAGCAATAAGTCATAGAGGAAATGAAGGTAGAGAGGTAATTTAATGCCCAAAAGTATCCAACATCTGTTCATTCCTACCTTCAGTTTCCCTACCACCACCATCCCTCTTAATAGAAACACTGATAAAGAAGGAGGAAAACCAGGCCCTGACTCTCCTCTCCCCACTCTGCTGCCTTCTGGGAGCCCCCAGAGTGAGCTGGCAACAGCAGAAGAAGAAGGAGGAATAAAGGGAGGGAGTAATCGCTGCACCTCAGCTTCCAGTTGTCATGCACTGTCAGTTTCTGACAAAAGATCAGAGTCATGCCCAAGGCATAGGCAACCTGGGTGCCAGGATTCAGGATTCTGTATCCCCAGGCCTGGCCCCCTGCTCAGGAAGCGTCCCAGTACAGGCTGCTGTCCACCTGAGAGCCAGGCTATCCTGGGGGGTGGGACCCAACTGTCATACACCTGGGCAGCCGCTGAACGTGACCCTGAGCATTAGGATGCAGAAACCAACCCAGACTGCACTTGTCCATGGAAATGCTCCTGTTTGATCTGCTTCAGTGCAGACGGCCTTTCCTAGGAGCCTGTCACTGCGTGTGATGCCTCTATTACAGACACAGCCTCTGGCACGACGGACGAGGCTGAGTCCCTGCCCGGCATCGAAACGTGCCAGAGCAGATAAAAATATGAAGCGGTGCTCAAGCTGAGGTGGAGAGCAACTCAAAGGCATGGGCACCTAACTCTTAACTCTTTCTCTGCTTCTGTCCTTCGTGTCCATTGTACTGTAGCAGCCTAACTGGGTGCAACATCACCACCATCATCCCTGCTCCTCAAAGCCATTATCACCACCACAACTCACCCAGATTCCACGACATCCTATCCATCGGATCCTAGCAGCGAGGCAATGGAAACACACTGTGACATCTTCCATTTCCAGCGTCCAGGGAAAGCATCGCTCCTCGGCAAGCACTTGCTTTGGGGCACGCACAGCTCTGCCCGGGGGGTTCCCAGGCACACCCTTGGAGAGGGGCACTTTCCAGTCTTCGGCAGCTGCTCCACTGAGCCGCCTCAGAAGGTTGCCTCAGCTAAAAGCCACGGTGTATGGCAATGCCCCCAGATGAATAAAACATGGGCAAAGAGGCAACCCTCCCAGTAATTAGCCTTCCGATTGTAGACCTTGGAAAGTCCTGCCTGATCCAAGCTCGCCTGCAAGTCTGGCTCCTTTAATGAGGACAGGTGTGAGCAAGTAAGCTATGCCGCTACAAATGCTAGGTGCTTGCCCAGCTGGTTTGGCTCAGTGTTTCGAGCGTCGGCCTGCAGACTGAAGAGTCCTGGGTTCAATTCCAGTCAAGGTACATGTCTGGGTTGTAGGCTCTATCCCCAGTAGGGGGCGTGCAGGAGGCAGCCAATCAATGATTCTCTCTCATCATTGATGTTTCTATCTCTCCCCTCTCCCTTCCTCTCTGAAATAAATAATAAATAAAAAAATGTTAAAACAAAAAACAAATGTCAGGTGCCTTTCTTAAAGCACAGGCAAGAAGCACAGGACAGAGCCACTCTCCCTGCTCTGTCCCAGCTGGGAGGCACCAGGGGGTGGCCATCAACGCTCCCAACTAGAATGAACCCTGGTCTGGGGAGAGGTAAGAACAAGGACTGGTGTGAGACTGTCTTGAATCCCTACGTGGGGAGGCGTCAGAAAAAGGATTGATATGGACCTTGTTGGCATTGATTCTTGCAGCTGTTTAAAAAATAATGTGTTTCCTATTACAAAAGTTATTAATGTTCACTGTAGAAATGCAGACAAGCATAGGAAGAAAAATAAATTAGCAATAATCACTTTTACTTTCCATTCATGCGTGTGTGTGTGTGTGTGTGTGTGTGTATTTTCTATTGTGAGCACTATTCTGTAACTTGTGTTTTTGCTTAATAAAACTTATCGCCCTAGCCAGATAGGCTCAGTGGATAGAGCGGGAGCCTGCGGACTAAAGGGTCCTGGGTTTGATTCCGGTCAAGGGCAAGTACCTTGGTTGCAGGCTCCTCCCCAGCCCCGGCCCTGGTCAGGACACATGCAGGGAGGCAATCAATCAATGTTTCTCTCTGTCTTCCCTCTCTCTTTATCAATGGAAAAATATCTCCCTAAAAATCAATGGAAGAATATCTGGGAAAGCAGAATGATGGCCCTTCAGACTCCCCCTGCCTCGCCCTAAATGGCTCCCAGTGTTCTGACTCCTAAGCCCAGTAAACCCCGTGAAACAGGTCACCAGGCAGGTCTTCCAGGCCCATCTCTGCCAGGGCGGAGTGCGTGTGCAGGTACAGACCTCAGCTGGCTTCTCCGCCCTGCTCCCGCGCAGTGTTGGACCCCGACTCAGTTTCACTGTTCCTGTGGGTGACACACGGCCCCATGTCCTGTGCAGTGTTCCCTGTGTATCATGTTTAAGGCATGTTTCATGGCCTCTGCTTCAGTCTTGCCAGGACCAGAGAACATTCACCATGCTTTCTCTGTTTCTATCACCTCTGACTAAAGGTATTGAATTCCTCATCTCTCATCTTGAATTATTTGTCCTCCATTTCTGTTCTCTCTCACCCTGATTTCATTACTGCTGTGTCTTTGTAAGACACAATGCATTCTCCCTTTCTTTGTTCCCTTTGCTCGCTGCTCCTCTCCCCATCTCATGGGTCCCTTCTACCAACTGACGGCTCCTCAGCTTCATTTTCTGTAGATACTACTCTGGTTAAGCTTGCTCATTCAAGGCTGCTCTTGCCATATGGAGGAGCCGGTAGACATTCTCCTCCACAAAATGGACAGATTCCCCTCCACAGAACCAGGAGACGGTGGGAAATCATCCTGTCCAGGAGAACCTGCCAGCTGCTGCCACACAAGCATACTCCCCTCACCACGTGAAAGCTGTGTCCCCACTTCCAATTTGTCTGCATTCCAGCTCCCATTTATTCCCCACACGACATTGTTATGCTAAGGGTCTTTCCCGGAGTCTCTCCTCTCGGTCAGCATTTGGCTTCACCACGGGCTACACCTCACAAATGCAAATACAGGTAATGTGTGCCGGAAGGTTCCCATGCACCCTACCGGGCCATCTGGAGTCAGCGCTGCTCTGCTTCCCGACACAGGCCACGGTTCTTTAGCTGCAGCCCATCCTGCTGGCTGGAAAGCAGGCTGCCTCCTTTCACGTGTCACCAATAATTCAGGCCTAGGAGTCGGAACACTGCGAGCAGTTTAGAGCGAGGCAGGGGTCGTCTGAAGGGCCATCAGTCTGCTTTCCCAGCTGACTCTCCAGCAAGGCTTTCGGGAGCACTTCGTTTTCCGTTTGATTATATTCTCTTCCTACTCCAGGGTCTCCAGCTCC
Source organism: Myotis yumanensis (assembly GCF_028538775.1). Taxonomy (NCBI): domain Eukaryota; kingdom Metazoa; phylum Chordata; class Mammalia; order Chiroptera; family Vespertilionidae; genus Myotis; species Myotis yumanensis. The sequence goes on from NW_027223772.1 coordinate 8,208,881, forward strand.
TACTGTCTCTTCTCTGTGGTCCTGCCTAACCCTCCACACACACACACACACACACACACACACACATACACTAACATATACACCCAAGAATTCAAGGATTTTCAAAACATACTCACTGGTAGGAACCAAGAGCTATTTATAACAGGTCTTTTGCTATTGTTGCCTTTTAATCTGTACCATGTAAGAAAATAAAGAAGAGAATTAAGACAGTAGAGCTCATTATGAGGACAAATCCCCACCTATCTGGTGAGACCCGACCACTGCAAGTCTCGGAGCGCGGGGCAGCCCATGGGACTGGTCTCCGCAGCCTCCTGCCTCAGTGTCCCCAGGTGTTGGCAACATCACCTGCAGCTAATGAACGAACCAGACAGCACGTTGAGGCTACTCACTGGGTTTGCTTTCTAGAAGTGAATCCAGGCCTGACCTGTCCTCCAGGGGTAACACGGGGGAGCTCTTCCACAGACACTCGTGTTCGCAGTGAATGGTAAAAGGCTCCCATTTGGATAATATAAGATCAAAACCCTGCTGCTGCTTTATCTCCACACAGAGTCTGACTCGAAGCTAAACGATGGTGGCGCAGCTCTGCTTTTCCCTGAGCTGGGAAGGAGTCTGCATGATTTTCTCAAGGATGACAGGAACATGAAAAATAAGTCAGAATACAAATATCTCACGTAAGACCCAGTGAACAGGATTAAGACAAAGTCTATGGAGAAATCAGAAAAGGCATTGATCTGGGGGAGATCCCAAGCAGTTAGGAGGCAAGGTTTTACATCGCGACTGCTAGCTATAAAAATAAGGGAACTGTAAACTCTCTGACTGTGGGTTTCCTGAGACAGCAGAGATAGAACTATTTCTCAAACTCGAATACAGGGACAGTCACTGCAATACATACCTCTTAAGGGAATCGATGCATTAAGAGGAAGCATTTGCAGACTAAAAGCCGCATAATACACAGAGGTTGCATCCTGACAGCTTACTTGTTAAAAGAATCCATTTGCGGCTCCAATATTTGGGGTCAGTCATTTCTCAGAAAAAGGTTAATGGAAACAAAATGGAACTCAGGCACATTCTCCCAACTGCTGTACAGAAATATAAGCAAAAATACTCCCTTAGCATATCCTAGGGCTATAGAGTGCAAAATCATTGCAACTTCTGTTGAGTAGAATTGCAGTCGGTACAATGGAGAAAAGAGGGAGGCTAGATGCAGGGAGGCATTTGTGTGGTGATTGGGCAGGTGGACTAAATGTCCGCTGGTCACTTCCAGCCTGGGGTGGCAATGATGCCATCTTTGAAGGCAGAGAATATGGAATAAGCCAAGCGGTGACTGGATGGAGCTGTAGAAACTTTCCCAATTCAGCTTCCAACCTAGAAGCTGCTCTGAACATTTTTATAAATGTGTCACAGGCTCGCAGATACTAGGGAAAGTTGATAGGAAATGAAGTCGTAAAACCTAATGGCTGTGGTCTCATCTTCCTGTCTGGGCAGCTGTATTCTAGAAAGGTGTGGATCCAGCTTGGGTCTCAGCCTCTAGAGCAGCTGTGCTCTCTGGAACGTCACCAACAGTGAAGGTCCCAACAAATGAAGAGAAGAATCGAGCAAGAGGAGATGTCAAGAGGCAGTCTAGAAACCCGAGGCGGACATAGGAGCCTTGTGCACAGAGATTTGGAACAGGATGGATGAGCATGCATGAGGCTGGAGGGAATCCTCCCAGAGGGGATGTCAAGGCTGTTCCAGTTCAAATGACTTTGGAAAGTACACCACTGCACCTAACGCGCACACAGCTCTCCGCGGGAGTCAGCCACAGCAGGGGTGTTGCGTTCCTCGGCTGGGGTCTGCATGATCCAGGCTGGTCATGACTGGCTTTTAGGGAGGCCTCACTCCCTGCCAGGCTCAGGCACCGTGTTCTGCACGCAGCATCTTGGTCCTCACAGCATCCGTCCATCCTTATCAAACCACTCACAGAAATCATGTTTATTGAGGATTGATGGATTCTAAATTGTATTGCTCAATTAAATTATAAAACCATAAAGCTACACTACAGGAATGTTTTGGGGTACATGGTGCTACCCTCTCCCCACCTCGAAATCCTTTAATTCGGTGGTTTTCAATGGTATGCCACACACCTCCTTAGTCTGGGGCATCGACCCCTTTTCCCCACATTAAACAATGACAACAGCCAGCACAATAGCGGACTGGTGTGACTGAATCAAAATGATACCTAATTGATTTTGTCAGATCAGCAAAAAGAAATTTTTTTGGTGTGCTGTAGAATTTTAATAATTAGTTTACGTGTGCCCTGAGATAAAGAGGGTTGGAAATCGCTGCTTTAATTGAGTAGTACTGTGGCATTACCCACCCGCTGACACTGTAAGAAGCAATGGTGTGAAATGTCTCCATGTGTTTGATGTAGGGATATTATCTATTGCATTACATAGCATCCTCTTCATGAGTCCCCAAGAGACATAACTCCTGATCTCAGTATAAGAATTATTATAGCCGAAACCGGTTTGGCTCAGTGGATAGAGCGTCGGCCTGCGGGACTGAAAGGTCCCGGGTTCGATTCCGGTCAAGGGCATGTACCTGGGTTGCGGGCACATCCCCAGTAGGAGATGTGCAGGAGGCAGCTGATCGATGTTTCTCTCTCATCGATGTTTCTAACTCTCTATCTCTCTCCCTTCCTCTCTGTAAAAAATCAATAAAATATATTTTTAAAAAAAGAATTATTATAGCTCTTTTAGCACCTGGCATGTTTTTATATGATAGGCACCAGATCATGCAACTGATCCTCTTTCCCTCCTTGCAGTAGCTGCTAGCAAATTCCAGGCCAGATTCATGGCCCAACTCAAGACATGCTCTTACCCTGACTTCATCCCATTCTTTCTTACTCCATTTTTTCAATTTAGTTATGCTTTGTTCTTTTATCCTATAACATTCTGCACATTGTTTAAAACCCTCTTTGAGCAAGATCAGGTATAAACACATACATCCATACAGTCATGTGTACAGATCTAAAAGTGCTATGGCCAAATTGCAAATACAGTGCAGGTATTAATGGTTTCATGTACATATAATGGGAATTAGTGAAATTCCTCTCCTCTGTTAAAATTATTTCTTGTTAATATTTATAAGTAACCCAGTTTTCCTGCTTTACATTCTTATTGAATAAATCCATTTTCAACTTGCCAGAATCCTGAATTTCTTTATTACTCATATGGAGGAGCCAAGTCTTCTGATTTATATGGAACAACTTCTCCATCTATTGGCACAATTTAATATTGCAAATGATATATTGTGGGTTTTTTGTTTTGTTTTGTTTTGGTTTTTTTGCAAATAATATCTTGAAATCAAATGTTTCCTTATTACTTCAAAGATTTCCCCTGTTTAAGTATCTTAGAAATTTCCCACTATCAAATATTTTTAATACTTTTTTTTAATATATATTTTATTGATTTTTTACAGAGAGGAAGGGAGAGAGATAGAGAGTTAGAAACATCGATCAGCTGCCTCCTGCACATCTCCCACTGGGGATGTGCCCGCAACCCAGGCACATGCCCTTGACTGGAATCGAACCCGGGACCTTTCAGTCAGCAGGCCGACGCTCTATCCACTGAGCCAAACGGTTTCGGCCCCACTATCAAATATTAAAAAGATCTCTGCCGCAGTAAGCTCTTGGCCTTCGGGGGTTAAAAATCCTATAGAAATTAAATTCATGACATTACCACTGGGCTGAGAGGTCTCCTGGATCACAATCTCTACCTCCTAGAGAGGGAGTCAAGCTGAAGTTTCCAAAATAAGAGATAAAGGAATGAAGAGACATTAAGCATACATATTCTAAGTCAGGTTAGGATGTGATAATCATTTTTAAATCAGGTTTAAGGGCTGCATAAAACATTGGGCATGCCAAAATTTCAATACTCATTGAGAATAGCTTATAAGTGACAAAACATATGGGCATTCAGAAGGGCCAATCAATTGTATAAATATGTATCATAATACTAACTGTTGAGATGGAACCAGTCTTACCACTCCTCACCTACCAACAATTCTCTACCCTTTTTTTTTTTGTAGTGTTGGTTTAGTGATGGTGATCTCCTTCAGCTTTTTCTTGCCTGAGAATCTCTTTATCTCTCCTTCGATTCTAAATAATAGCCTTGCTGGGTAATCTTGGTTGTAGGCCCTTGCCCTTCATCATTTTAAGTAGTTTGTGCCAATCTTTTCTGGCCTGCAAAAGTTTCTGTTAAGATATCATCTGACAGTCTTTTTTTATATTTTTAAATTAAATGTATTGGGATGACATTGGTTAATAAAAGTATATAGGTTTCAAGTGTATGATTCTATGATACATCATCTGTATATCGCATTGTGTGCCCACCACCCAAAGTCAAATCATCTGCTGTCACCATATATTTGATTCCCTTTAACCTTTACTACTCCTACCCCCTTCCCTCTGGTAACCACCAAAAACAGAAAGAAATCAGTTTATAGTCTTATGGAGCTCCCTTGTAGGTAACTAACTGCTTTTCTCTTGCTGCTTTTAAGATTTCTATACTTTTTAAAAACTTTATCTTTATTGTTGAAAGTATTACAGATATTTCCCTTTTCCACCCATTGACCACTTCTAGCCTGCTCACACCCCCACTCCAGGCCTTCACCACACTAAGATTCTCTACTTTTGAGTAAAGCATTGCCCTTACCTGACTAGGCAATTCCAATTTCTTGTAAACAAAATACATCACTTTGAAGATTTTTAAGGCATAAAATGTTCTCAAAATCCCTGTAATGTTGCAATCTCTATGTGATTCTGTGTGTCTGCTGTGAATTTATTTATATGTACACCTCTTGAATTATTACCCTACAGATCTGAGCTTAAAACCCCTTTCTTCCATTTATACAAAGAGTGCAGCCTTGAGCAAGTTACTTTTACCTTCGAAACCTCCTTTTCTCATGTGTACATTAAAACAACACTGATTACCTTGTAGGGCCGTAGTGAGCAGCATTAAATAGTATTTTAAAAAATATATAGCACTGAGATGTCCAGTCAAGATGGTAGTGTAGGTGCTCACCTCCTCCCACAGCCACATTAAAATTACAACTAAACTACAGAACAGTCCCACTGAGAACTTCCTAAAGTCTAGCTAAACAGAAGTCCTATAACTAAGAATGTTTTTTTTTAAAAAGCCACATTGAAACTGGTAGGAGGGGCAAGATGCTGAATTGGCTGATCCCACACCCACGTGTGGGGTTTAAAAATTGGGAAGACATCTCTGCTACAGAGGTCTCCCCTGAGGAGCAAGGGGTCCCAGCCCCACACCAGGCTCCCTAGCCCAGGGTTCCAATGCCAGGAAGAGAAGTCCCTATAACTTCTGGCTGTGAACACCAGACAGGAAAAAGCAAATGGGAGAAGGAAAAAATAAGAATTAAATCAGAAATCAATGAAATTAAAAATAGGAAATTAATAGAGAAAAATCAAGAAAACACAAAGTTGGCTCGTTGGGAAAATTGAGTCTTTAAGCCTCTATCCAGGTTAACTACACTAAAAAAGAGAAGAGGCATAGAAATAGAAATAAAAGAGAGGAGAGGATATCACTGTTATGCCCAGATTCCAAGATCCCCAAAAATTCCACACTGGGAGCCAGTTCGATGCAAAAGCAGAAGGTCCTTTTATTTTTGGGCTAGCTAGACCGACCCCGTTCCCGGCCGGCCCGGCCCTGCTCCCGGCCGGCCCCGGCGACAGGAAGAGAGTCCCCTCCCATGGGAAAATCCGGCTTTAATAGGGGGGTGACGCAAGGGGATTGTGGGCCCTGCCGATTGGCCAGGCGTGAGCCGGGTCTTGTTACACAGGATGTGGTCATATCTATGGCGCGCACTTCCCTTGATTGTCATTGGTTAGTTTAAAATCCCGGGCGCGGCCAGCAGAGGCCTGGGCTTCCGGGAAGAAGGCTACACGTGGCCCCAACATGGAGGATACAGGCAAGATGGAGGGGAGGGCATAGCCCTCACCCTTTCAATCACTATAGATCTCATGGACATTAAAAGATAATGAAAGACCATTATGCCCATAAATTTGTTAACCTAGGTGAAATCAGCCAATTCCTTGAATGACACAATATGCCAAAATTCACACACATAAAAAATAGATTATCTGAATACGTCTATAGATGTTTATTCAAAAAGTTGCATAACCTTCCAAGATAGAAAGCACTAGGTTCAGATGGGTTCACTGGTGAAATCTACTAAACATTTAAGGAAGAAATTTTACCAATTGTCTACAATCTCTTTCAGGAGATAGAAGTAGAAGGTATACTTCCTAACTTATTACATGAGGCCAACATTCTCCTAATACCAAACCTAGACAAAGAAATTACAAGAAAACTATCGACCAATATCTCTCATGAGCAAGATACAAAAATCCTCAACAAAACATTAGCAAATTGACTCCAACAATGTATAAATTATACACCATGACCAACTGGGACTTATCCCAGGTATGCAAGGCTGGATCATCATTCGAAAATCAATTATGTAACCCATCACATCAACAGGCTAAAGAAGAAAAATCACATGATTATGGGAATACTAGAGATGCAGACAAAGAGTTTGACAAAATCCAACACCCATTTGTGATAAAACTCTCAGCAAATAAAGGGTAACTTCCTCAACTCAATAAATATCTACAGAAGAACCTCTAGCTAACAGCATACTTAATAATGAAGTTCAACGTTTTTGTACTAAGGTTAGGAACAAGGCAAGGATGTAATCTCTCACCACTATTTTAACATCTTACTGGTAGTTCTAGCTCATTCAATAAGACAAGAAGAGGAAATAAAAGGTATACATATTGAGAAGGAAAAAATAAAAGTCTTTGTTTGCAAATGACATGGCTGTCTACACAGAAAATCTAAAAGAATCAACAACAGGAGGAAGCAAGATGGCAACGATATAGGCAGACGCGTCCCAGGTCTTGTCCCGGAGCAAACGGAGTAAGCAGCTGAAACTAATAACACCCACCCCGAATTGGCGAAATTACTCAGCTGGTGAAACGGTTTGCAGCCGGGAAGGGCAGAGCTCCCCTGGAAAGGCAAAAAACCAGGGATCTGGGCAGGAAAGTTTGCCAGACCTCTGAGCCCAGAGGGTCGGAGGGAGACTGTGTGGCAGACAGCCGCATCTCTTGGGACAGACACAGCCCCTGACTGGGGAAAGGAGTTCCTCGGGTTTGCTGGCACCAGGAGATTTGAGATTTGGATTTTGTGATTGCGGAGAACTGAGCCTAAAGGGGGCACCCTGAGGAACTGACCAGATCATGCAGTGCTGGTAAGAGAGGAGCGTTTCCCAGACCGGTAAGAGAGGAGAGTTTCCGAGGCCGGCCAGCGTTTGTTTGTTTGTTTGTTTTCACTGAACCCTGCTCATAGGACAGTTTGGATACAGACACTCACCTGTGCTGAAGAGAGGGAGAAGGTGCGGACGAGTGGAATCTGGGGAAAGGCTGAGGAGAGAGGGGGAGCCGGGGGAGGTGGCAGCGAATTGAGTGCTGAGACACCCCTGGGCCCAGGACTGGGGCAGCCATCCTCTCCAGAGGGTGGAATTCCTCCCTGCAGCCCCCCAGGCAAGGAGCACAGCCACACCCAGATTCCACCCTGTATGAGATAAAGGATTAAAATAAGCTGATTAGTCCCTGGGAGTTACCAGGGTCTGGCCTATAGAGGGACTTTCAGTCCCACCAACAACACAGAGCAGGGTAACGATTAAAAAACCAGCTCTGGGCAGTTGACCTCCCCAAACCAGTTTTAAGTGCAATAGAGAACATAAACCCTTACTGCTGGATAGAGAAGCCGAATAGCCTTAGAGGCCAACCCAAAAACACTGCCACCCAGAGGCTGAGCCACAAACTGACTCTTAGGTGAATACAAATTAAAGCAGTCTGGATCACAAATACGGCCTGCTTTAAAATCAGGACTGTGATTTACAACATGGAGGAACAGTGTAACGCAGGGAAATTCAACACTCTCCTGAATACCTGGTAGGACTAAGGCGAACCAGGCTGAAGAGTAGAAGAACCGAAAGACCTTCACTACTGCAAATTTTTTCTTTTTTTTTCTTTTTTCGCCTTTTAACTAAGAAACCAATTTTTTTCTTTTTCTTCTTTTTCCATCACCTGATTTTACCCTTTTAATTACTACATTTTTATTTTTAACCAGTATTATTACTGCTACCATTTTACCATTTTTTAAAGTGCCATTTTATTTTCTCTTTATTTTCTTTTGGGATTAGTGTTCTCCATTCTATTTTCATCGTTCCTTTAGCATCAATTTTCCTACCTCAATTTCACCTCTTTGCTAAAACCCTCTTCCTCACTTTTCCCCTTTTGGTGTCCTGTTTCTCTTACCCTATTCCTGCTTTAGATTTTCCCAATTCCATCTTTTTACCCCCTGTCTAATTCCACCCTACTTATATATCCTATTTCCAATCCACTGCTCTAAATCCTTATACACCTATCCTTTATCCTTCTTCACTACCCAAACTTTTTTTTTCTTATCTTTCTATTGTTTTCTTGCTGTTTGCTTGATTGTTGAATATATTGGGGTTTTTTTTTATTTGTTTGTTTGTTTTGTTTTGTGGGTTTTTTTTCTTTTTTAGGACTGGTTGTGAGGTTGTTTTGCTTTTTCTTTTTCTTTTTTTTCTGCTGGTTTTTCCCTTCCCTCCTCTCCCCCCCCGCTCCCCCGGTTATTTTTGTGCTTCTGTTTTCCCTTTCCCCTCTTGATATTATTGGTGGTTTGTAGTTTACATTCATCTCCAGGGATCTGTTGCTGGAATTTGTTGGGATTATTGGCAGTTCTATCAGAGTTTGCTCCTCATACAAATAGTCTCTTCCCCTCTTCTACTTCATTCTCTCTTTTCGCTCTTTTTTTTCTTTTTTTCCCCCTCTTTTTTCCCAATTCCATTTTTGCACTCCTTTTTTGTTTGTTTGTTTTTTCTTAGCTCTCTTTATCTTCTTCTCTTCTTTCTTCCTTATCCCCTAATTCTCTTAATTCAGGTGGTCACGTTTATTTGGGGTTATTAATATCGTGAATATACTTGTGTTCAGTGCCTGGTACATTGTGCCTTGTTGTGTTGTATTTTGTGCCTTTAAATCAACGCAGCAGATCCAAGCAACAGCAGCCTCCTGATCACCACACCCTCTGTCTGAGGAACAGCAGCCATACGTGAAGCCTCCCCCCACCAGCCAGAAGAGCCACCACAGCTGTGAACAGCACCCACCAGAGGAGCTGCTGCCAACTAAGAAGCAGCTGCTACCGCAACCATCCGAGCAGCAACCACAGCCCAAGGACCCACTGCTACCCAGGGAGGAGCCACTGAACGACTCAACATCTACATATGTCAGTGAGATCAAACATGGGTAGGCAAAGAAACCCCCAAAGGAAAGAAAAGGAGGACCGGCCAGAAAAGCAGCTAAGTAATACAGAGGCATGCAATATGACAGAAAAAGAATTCAGAATAAGGGTCCTAGAGTGCATACACCGGATGGAGGAAAAAGTCAACAACTTATGCAAGAAGCAAGAAGAAACAGATGAAAAAATCAATAACTTATGTAAGACCCAAAAGGAAATGAAGAGCGATATAGCTGCAATAAAAAACACCATTGAAAGCATCAACAGTAGACTAGGAGAAGCAAAGGACCGAATTAGTGAATTAGGAGACAAGGAAGCAAAACACACTCAAACTGTACTGCAATTGGAGAAAAAAATTAAAAGACAGGAGGAGAGTCTAAGGGAGCTTTGGGACAACATGAAGTGAAACAACATACGAATAATAGGGGTGCCAGAACAACAGAAAGAGGAACAAGGATTAGAAAACCTATTCGAAGAAATAATATCAGAAAACTTTCCTGAGGTGGGGAAGAAAAAAGTCACACAAGCACAGAGAGTCCCAAACAAGGTGAACCCGAAAAGACCCACACCAGGACACATCATAATTACCATGGCAAATGTTCAGGACAAAGAGAGAATCTTACAGGCTGCAAGAGAGAGACGGAAAGTTACATACAAGGGATCTCCCATTAGATTATCAAATGATTTCTCAACAGAAACACAACAGGCCAGAAAAGAATGGACGGAAATTTACAAAGTGATGCAAAGCAAAGGACTGAATCCAAGAATACTCTATCCAGCAAGGGTATCATTCAAATTTGAAGGGGAAATAAGAAGCTTCACAGACAAAAAAAAGTCTAAGGGAGTTTATCACCACCAAGCCAGCAATGCAAGAAATGCTAAAGGGACTGGTGTAAAAAGAAAAAAGAAAAAGCTCAGAAAGAAAACAGCCACACACAAAAAAAGAAATAGCTACAAACAAGTACCTTTCAATAATAACTTTAAACGTAAATGGACTAAATGCTCCAACCAAAAGACATCGAGTGACTGAATGGACAAAAAACATGACCCATACATCTGCTGTCTACAAGAGACCCACCTCATTAGAAGGGACTCACACAGACTGAAAGTGAAGGGATGGAAAAATATCTTCCAGGCAAATGGAAAGGAAAAGAAAGCTGGGGTAGCAATACTTATATCTGACAAAATAGACCTCAAAGTGAAGGCCATAACCAGAAATAAGGAAGGCCACTTCATAATCCTAAAGGGATCAATACAATAAGAAGATATAACCCTGATAAACATATATGCACCCAATGCAGGAGCATCCAAATACATAAAAAAACTCCTGGAAGATATCAAAGGAGAGATCGACAACAATACAATCATAGTAGGGGACTTTAATACACCACTGACATCTCTGGATAAATCCTCTAGACAAACAATCAGCAAAGAAACAGCAACCCTAAATGACTCACTTGATCAGATGGACTTAATTGACATCTTCAGAACACTTCACCCCAAAGCCACGGAATATACATTCTACTCAAGGGCTCATAAAACACATTCAAAAATAGACCACATATTGGGTCACAAACAATGTCTCCCCAAATTCAAGAAGATTGAAATCATACCAAGCATCTTCTCAGACCACGATGGCATAATATTATAAATGAACTGCAAAAAAAACAACCCAAAATACTCAAACACTTGGAAGCTGAATAGCATGTTATTAAATATTGATTGGGTTACCAATGAGATCAAAGAAGAAATTAAAAGCATCCTGGAAACTAATGACAATGAAAACACAACAATCCAAAACCTATGGGATGCAATGAAAGCAGTCCTGAGAGGGAAGTTTATAGCTCTACAGGCCTATCTTAAAAAGCAAGAAAAAATGGTAGTAAATCATCTAACTCTACAACTCAAAGAATTAGAAAGAGACCAACAAGAAAACCCCAGAGTAAGCAGAAGGAAGGAGATAATAAAGATTAGAGCAGAAATAAATGACATAGAGACCAAAAAGATAACACAGAAAATCAATGAAACCAAGAGCTGGTTCTTTGAAAGGATAAACAAGATTGACAAACCTCTAGCCAGGCTCACCAAGAAGCAAAGAGAGAGGACACAAATAAACAAAATCAGAAACGATAGAGGCAAAATAACAACAGACCCCACAGAAATACAAATGATTGTTAAAAAATACTATGGACAGCTCTACTCCAACAAACTAGACAACCTGGAGGAAATGGACAAATTCCTAGAAAAATACAACATTCCAAAACTCAATCAGGAAGAATCTAAAAATCTCAATAGGCCAATAACTATGGAAGAAATTGAAGCAGTCATCAAAAAGCTTCCAGCAAACAAAAGCCCAGGACCAGACGGCTTCACAGGAGAGTTTTACCAAACATTCAAGGAAGAACTAAAACGTATCATCCTCAGACTACTACAAAAAATTCAAGAGGAAGGAACACTTCCAAGCTCATTGTATGAAGCCAGCATCACCCTAATACCAAAACCAGGTAAAGACAACACTATGAAAGAGAATTACAGGCCAATATCCCTCATGAACATCGATAACAAAATCTTAGCAAATCAGATCCAGCAGTACATCAGAAAGATCATACACCATGACCAAGTAGGATTTATCCCAGGGATGCAAGGATGGTACAATATCCGCAAAACAATAAACGTGATACATCACATAAACAAATTGAAAGAAAAAAACCACATGGTCATATCAATTGATGCAGAAAAAGCATTTGACAAAATCCAACACCCATTTTTGATAAAAACTCTCAGCAAGGTGGGAGTAGAAGGATCATACCTCAACATAATAAAAGCCATATATGACAGGCCCACAGCCAACATCATACTCAATGGACAAAAACTAACACCATTTCCCCTAAGAACAGGAACAAGACAGGGATGCCCACTCTCACCACTCCTGTTCAACATAGTCCTGGAAGTATTAGCCATTGCAATTAGACAAGAAGAAGAAATAAAAGGCATCCAAATTGGAAAAGAAGAAGTAAAACTGTCCTTATTTGCAGATGACATGATATTATACATACAAAACCCTAGAGACTCCATCAAAAAACTACTAGACTTAATACATGAATTTGGCAAAGTAGCAGGATACAAAATTAATGCCAAGAAATTTGAGGCATTTCTATACAACAGCAGTGAACTTTCAGAAAGAGAGATTATAAAAACAATCCCATTTACCATCGCATCCAAAAAAATTAAACTACCTAGGAATAAGCTTAACTAAAGAGGTAAAAGACCTCTACTCTGAAAACTACAGGACGTTGAAAAAAGAGATAGAGGAAGATATAAACAGATGGAAGAACATACCATGTTCATGGATTGGTAGAATTGACATCATTAAAATGTCCATACTACCCAAACCAATCTATAAATTCAACGCACTTCCCATTAAAATACCAACGGCATACTTCACAGATCTAGAACGAACTCTCCAAAAATTCATCTGGAATAAAAAAAGACCCCAAATAGCTGCAGCAATCCTGAGAAAGAACAAAGTAGGTGGGATCTCAATACCAGATATCAAGCTGTATTACAAAGCCACTGTTCTCAAAACTGCCTGGTACTGGCACAAGAACAGACATATAGATCAATGGAATAGAATAGAGAGCCCAGAAATCGGCCCGAACCAATATGCTCAATTAATATTTGACAAAGGAGGCAAGAACATACAATGGAGCCAAGATAGTCTCTTCAATAAATGGTGTTGGGAAAATTGGACAGATATATGCAAGAAAATGAAACTAGACCACCAACTTACACCATACACAAAAATAAACTCAAAATGGATAAAGGACTTAAATGTAACATGGGAAGCCATAAAAATTCTAGAAGAATCCAAAGGCAACAAAATCTCAGACATATGCCGAAGCAATTTCTTCACTGATACAGCTCCTAGGGCACTTGAAACTAAAGAGAAAATGAACAAATGGGACTACATCAAAATAAAAAGCTTCTGCACAGCAAAAGAAACCATCAACAAAACAACAAGAAAACCCACCTCGTGGGAAAACATATTTGCCAATGTCATATCTGATAAGGGCCTAATCTCCAAAATTTATAGGGAACTCATACAACTTAACAAAAGGAAGATAAACAATCCAATCAAAAAATGGGCAAAGGATCTAAATAGACACCTTTCAAAAGAGGACATTCAGAAAGCCAAGAGACATATGAAAGCATGCTCAAAGTCACTAATCATCAGAGAGATGCAAATCAAAACAACAATGAGGTACCATCTTACACCTGTCAGACTGGCTATCATCAACAAATCAACAAACGACAAGTGCTGGAGAGGATATGGAGAAAAAGGAACACTTGTGCACTGCTGGTGGGAATGCAGACTGGTGCAGCCACTATGGAAGACAGTATGGAGTTTCCTCAAAAAACTAAAAATGGAAATCCCATTTGACCCAGTGATCCCCCTTTTAGGAATATATCCCAAGGAATCAGAAACACCAATCAGAAAGGATATATGCACCCATATGTTCATAGCAGCACAATTCACCATAGCTAAGATCTGGAAACAGCCTAAGTGCCCATCAGTAGATGAATGGATTAGAAAACTGTGGTACATCTACACGATGGAATACTATGCTGCTGTAAAAAAGAAGGAACTCTTACCATTTGCAATGGCATGGATGGAACTGGAGAGCATTATGCTAAGTGAAATAAGCCAGTCAATGAAGTAAAAATACCACATGATCTCACTCATTCATGGATAATAGAGACCATTATAAACTTTTGAACAATAATAGATACAGAGGCAGAGCTGCCTCACACAGATTGTCAAACTGCAGCGGGAAGGCCGGGGAGGGTTGGGGGGCAGGAGGGAGGGGGGTAAGAGATCAACCGAAGGACTTGTATGCATGCATATGAGCATAACCAATGGACATAAGACATTGGGGGGTAGGGGAAGCCAGGGTATTGTCAAGGGCAGGGAAAATAAAGGACACATATGTAATAACCTTTGTAATACTTTAAGCAATAAAAAAATAAATAAATAAATAATAAATAAAATAAAAAGAATCAACAACAACAGTAAACCCTTCTGGAACTAATAAGTCATTGTAGCAAGGTTGCAGGACACAGTTAATATATGAAAGTCAATCACTTTCCTATACACAAGCAATGAACACATGGAATTGGAAATTAAAAACATATTACCATTTGCATTAACACTTGAAAAAATGAATGCCTAGGTAAAAATCTAACAAAATACATGTATGTGTAAGTCTTATATGAGGAAAATTCTGATGAAAGAAATTAAAGAAGTAAATAAACAGATAGATAGTCCATGTTCATAGATAGACTAAATATTGTCAAGGTTTCCATTTCCCCCAACTTGATTCACAGAATCTCAGCAAGTTATTTTGTGGGTGTCAACAAGCTGATTTTAAAGTTTATATGAAAAGGCAAAAGACCCAAATTAGCCAATTCAATATTAAAGGAGAAAAACAAATTCAGAGAACTGACTACTCTACTTTAAGACTTACTATAGCTTACTATGAAGGTACAGTAATCTAGACTGTGTGATATTAATGAGAGAATAGACAAATAAGTCAATTAAACACAACGTAGAGCCCAGAAGAGACTCACATACAGTTAATTGATCTTTGACAAGAAAGCCAAGACAATACAATGGAGCAATGATAGTCTTTTCAATAAACAATGCTGAAACAACTGGACATCCACATGAAACAAAAATTAATCGAGACACAAACCTCACACCCTCCACAAAAATTAACTCCATATGAATCATGGACCTAAATGTAAAATCAGAACTATAAAACTCCTGGAAGATAGCATAGGAAAAACCTAGATAACTTCAAGTATGGCAATGGCTTTTTTAAAATTAAATTTTATTGGGGTGACATTAGTCAACATGAACATATAGGTTTCAAGTGTGGATTACTGATTTACAAAATCTGTATATAAGACCATGTGCCCACCACCCAAAGGCAAATCTTCTCCTGTCAAGGGGGAGAAAATGGTTCGAATGTGAGGCAATGACTCTTCAGATAGAACACCAAAGGCCTGATCCATGAAAGAAAGAAGTGATAAGCTGGACTTTTTTAAAATCAAAATTTCCGCTCTGTAAAGAAAATGTCAAGAGAACGAGAAAACAAACTAGGATAAAATAATTGCAAAAAAAACATATCTGATAAAGGACTGTCATTCAAAATATACAAAGGATACTTAAAATTCAACAATAAGGAAATGAACAACCTGAATACACACCTTACCAAGGAAGATATACAAATGACATAAAGCACAGAAAAGATGTTCAGCATCATCTGTCATTGGGGAATTAGAAATTCACACAGCAATGAGATACCACAGACTGGGGCGCCCTACCTGGAGGACCTTCACGGCTGCGCTGAAGATGAGGGGGAGGAAGACCTCTTTGACATCGAGGATGACATCATCTATACTCAGGACTTCACAGGGCCGGGACAAGTCCCAGAAGAGGAGGCCAGTCAGGACGGACAGAGTCGGGGCCTGCCCAAGAACATGTGCATGAATGGCACCGATTCAGTGCAGCTAAGCACCAGATCGAGGGCAGAGCGCCGGGCCAGTGCCGCCTCCAACCCTGCCCGCAAGGCCTGTTCTGCAAGCAGCAGTGAGGGCAGTCGGCCATAGCCCGTCTCAGAGAGCCCTGACCAAGTGCCATGGCCCAGGTCCTCTTCAGTCTTCCCAACGACTGCTGGCTCACCGCTGACCACACAGGAAGGCCACACCCTTCGTACTGACTGCCCCTCAGGAAGCTAGGGGGAAGTTCTGGAGGGCTGTTGCTGGGGACAGCAGAGACTGGGGTCTGTTTCCCCTCCCCTGCTGTGCACTCCCCAGGTATTGATACAGGCAGACTGATAGAACTAAACATATTAACAGTAATGTCACCCAGGGGTGGTAGGATTATGGGTAGTTTTTAATGGAATGTGAATGTGTGCCTGTGTGTGTTAATATGCACACATGCATGCATAAACATGGGTATATTTTCAGATATTTTTGCAGTGACTGTGCCTTACTTTTATAATAATAATGAAAGTGATGTAGAGAAATATTCTTAATGTCACCTCTGTGTAAAACCACTTTTTTATTTTGCTGCACAGCAATAAGTGTCTCCTTCAAGAATACTTCATTTTGCTCTCTCCCAAAGTTGCAAAAACAACTCTGATAATGAGTAGTTTATTTTCAGTAATAACATATTGGCTCTACTTAGGGAACTAGCTCACAGAACTTTTCCCTATGGCAAAACAGAAATGTCATACACAGAATTATTACAGGGTTTATGCTAACTCTGGCATTTTACATGCTTAAGCTCATTATTATTCTCATTAGTTTTATGACTGTTAATAGCAATGCTATTTATAGGATGACTTAACCTTTACAGATTTCAATCAAAGATTTGAAAACTCATTGAAGGATGTGTCTAGAATGTAAGAGGCTGTATTTCTGAGTGATTTTCCCTAGTGGGGAGCATCCTTTGATCCTCAATGTATTTAAATGACTGGGTTGTCTCACCAGAGAAAAATCAAGAAACAATTATCAGTAAAGGTATAAAACTCATGAATGAATAACTGGTTTTCATAGGAATATGCATGAATGTCAAATATACATATGAAATGAAAACACCTATGGGGTATTTTTTAGATATTCCCTTTTATATATGTAAGCTTAAACTAGGCAAGGAATAAGACCTTTCGAACAAGAGCCTTATTTTTTAGCTAACGCTGTTCTGGAATTAAATCTGAGCAGTTAAACTCTAAAAATGCAGAGGGATACAAATATAGAAAACACTCTATTTTAATTGTGAAGAATACAGCAAGGACACCACTGCTCACTTTTGCCAACAGACGGTTTCAGCTGTCCAGCCCAGTCCTTATATTCTTCACCATAGAGTTGTTCATTAGTCTGTGTCAGCTGTGTTTCTGCATAATTGTGAGGTGTTTTATAAGCATTTTTAAAACCATAAAACCAATAAGGAATAACATATCTCCCATCATTTTATGAACTTCAGAACAGTTTATAAAGCATGACAATTACCTGTTGTTTAAAAGAACCATCTGATGGCAGAAACATTAACTTTGACTAGGTCATCTTTTGCTGGGGATGTGATGAGATAGCTGCAGTGGTACTCAGTGGTGGAAATGGAGACGGGACCCACAGAGATGATTAAAGTACTGCCTCTCTGCTCTAAATCTACCCACTTATACTCTGCTTCTTGACGCTGGGACCAGGACTCTCCAGCCACCCTTCTGTTTGTCAGGTGGCTCTAGGGTACGATATGTCAACAGAGGCACCAGAGGGAGTCTGAGAAACTAGAGAAGGTAGAAGGGACTTACTTGCTCCTTCCTGTCTGTTTCATGGAGGCTTCCTGTCTGCTTTCAGTTTTCCTCATACTTACAAACTCCTGTTCCCCACAGAGACATCACCTTCTTCTTCAAGATCTGGCTCGCAAGCCCACAGGACTCCCCATTCCAAACTCAGAACCACCAGCCAGTCAGGCAGTACATCTCCTCACATGTCTGGGTTATAATTCCGTAGGGTTCCTCCGCTGAGGGCTGATAATCCCTTCCTACATTTGCTGACTGTTTGATACCTTAAAAGCTCTCTTTTTTTACCTTCTCATTGATTCATAAACCTAGTGAACAACTCTATTAGATTCTGTTGATTCAAATAAATTGTGTGGTTTCTGTTTCCAATTTGAACTTTGATTAGTTAGTTGGGCTGCTTAGACAAATTACCATAGACTGGGGGCTTAAAAAACAAACATGTATTTCTCACAGTTTTGGAAGCGGAAAGTTCAAGATAAAGGTTCCAGCATGGTCAGGTTCTCGTGAGGACCATCTTCTAGGTTGTAGACTCCTGATATCGCATCCTCACATGGCAGAAAGAGATCAAGCTAGCTTTCTACACTTTTAAGAAAAGCACTAATCCCATTCATAAGAGCTCCACCTTCATGACCTGATCAACTTCCAAAGGCCCCGCCTCCCAATACCAACACTTTGGGGGTCAGGATTTCAACATATGAATTTTGGGGGACATATTCAGTCCTTTGCAGACCCTGATACAAAAAAGAACTTGTCAACATCTAGCAAACATGACATGATTTTACCCTTCGACCCATCAATATCATGTCTAGTACTCTGTGCAAAAAGATCATATGGTCTAGCATTTTCCTTGAAGTGCTATTTATAAGAGTGGTTATTGAAAACAAAAAAGTCTATAAATCATACATGCACATAACGGAGTATCATAAAGTTACAGAAAGGAATGGGACAAGGCTCTACGTATTTCTATGGTGTGATCACTACGATGTGTGGCTAGGAAAACAAAAACAAAAAATAACAGGGAAAGAATATGTGTAGCATGCTGCTATTTGTTTACAAAAGAATAAAATAAGAGCATGTGCAGCCAGAGCAAAATAGACTGTTACCTCCTAAGGCACCCCATTAAATTATCATCAAATTTCTCAGTAGAAACATTACAAGACAAGAGAGGCAAAGGAAATATTTAAAATACTGGAAGAGAAAAACCACTAACCAAAAGTAGTATATCCAGCACAAATCCCCTTGAGATATGAAGGAGTAATATAGGCTTATACACATACACACACACACACACACACACACACACACACACACACAGACACACAGTTGAGAGAATTAGCCACCACAACACCTGCATTACAACAGATGTTGAAAGGAGATCTCCTATTGGAAACAAAAAGACAAAAGTATATAAAACTTTGAGTAGAAAAATTAACTGATAGACAGAAGCAAGAAAACACAAATCTACTACAGAATTACAGAATAGTGCTGGAAGCTATCCACTATACACTATCATGAAAGTGCAAACAGGGAACTCAGAAGGTTGATGGACCTTGAGCTTTGGCAAGGGCTAAAGCTATGCACTGATTGTTCTGTAGAGACAATGGTGGCTCAAGCAATTTCCTGACCTAATAGTCTCAAAGTAAATCTTTACTAATATTTACTGACCTTTAAGATAATCTGTCTGCTACTGGATTGCCTGCCTAAGGACAAGATGTGTATCTAAAATTGAATAAAAAGTTAACAGGGCCTGGGCACCAGTGAAGCCTTTCCACTAGAGAAAGACTCTCCACTGACCCCCCATGATTTCCAAATTCATATTTCTTGTCTAGTGTGTTCATTTGTGTGTGGCCCTTCTCCAGATCCTGAACCCTAGCCATGCAGGTTGCAGCTTTCACATAATAGGTTATTAAACAATTATAACATGTTAAAGGGAAAAAAGAGGGCATTAAATATAACTACAGAATTTTGGTAACATTTGCACAACATTAAAAGGTATAATTTATGACAACAAGATCATAAAAGGAAAAAAGGAAAAGGTCTGAACAGGTACAGGTAAATGATGACAAGAGGCAATCCGAAGAAAAAGTGCTATTGTATGTATGAGACATTTTACACAAACCTAATGGTGACCACGAAACAAATATTTAGAGCTGACAAACAAATATTTTTTAAAAAGGAAATAGAGAAAAATATCATAGAAAACACCAAACTAAAATAGAAGATAAAAAGAAGGGAAAAAATACAATAGAAATACAGAGAAACCTGAGAAAAAAAATGGCTATAGTGGGTCCTTTTATACCAATAATCACCCAAAATGTAAATGTAAATCACAAAACAACAGAATACACATTCTTCTCAAGTGCACATGGAACATTCTCAAGGACAGACCATATGTTGGAGCACAAAACTAATCTCAATAAATTTAAGGAAACTGAAATTATACAAAGCATATTTTCAGACCACAACAGTATGAAACTAGAAATTAACTACAAAGAGATGCTGGAAAAAAACACAAATTTGTGGGGATTAAACAACATTCTACTGAAAAACTATTGGATCAAAAAAATAAATAAAAGACCAAAGATACATAGAGACAAATGAAAATACAACATACCAAAATTTTGGGGATGCAGGAAAGGTGGTACCAAGAGGGAAGTTTATAGTATGACAGGCCTACCATAAGAAATAAGAAAAATCTCAACTAAACATTCTAACATTATATCTTAAAGAACTAGAGAAAGAACAAATAAAGCCCAAAGTCAGTAGAAGGAAGGAAATAATAGAAATTAGAGCAGATATAAATAGAATAGAGCACAGTAAGAAAAAAGAAAAAAAATTAATGATACAAAGAAGCTGTTTCTCTGAAAAGATAACAAAAATTGACAAACCTCTTAGTGCCTAGATTATCTAAGAAAAAAAAGAGAAAAGACTCAAACAAATAAAATCAGAAACGAATGAAAAGTTACAACAGACACCACAGAAAAAGAAAAGACAATATAAGAATACTATAGGCCATCAAATTTGAGAATCTAGAAGAAATGGACAAATTCTTAGAAATACATAACCTTCCTAGAGTGAACCATGAAGAACTGAAAAACTTAAATAGACCAATCACTGACAAGTAAATTGAAAGAGTAATCATAAACCTCCCAAAAAACAAAAGTCTTCTAAACATGCAAAGAAGATTTAATACCCACTCTTCTCAAAATCTTGCAAAAAACTGAAGGAGAGGGAACACTTCCTAATTCATTTTTATGAGGCCAAATTACCTAGATACCAAAAACAGAAAAAGACAACATACACAAAAAAGAAAATTACAGGCCAGTATCTCTGTAATTCACAAAAGAAATACTAGTAAATGAATACAACAATACATTGAAAGGATTACACATCACAGTCAAGTGGGGCTCATTCCAGGGATGCAAGAATGGTTCAGCATCTGCAAATTGATCAATGTGATACTACACATTAACAAAATAAAAGACAAAATCATTGAATTATATCAATAGATGCATAAAAAAGCATTTAACAATCTATAACATCAATTTAGTATTTAAAAACATTCAACAAAATGGGTATAGAATGTAAGTACCTCAACTTAATAAGGGCCATATATGACAAAACCTCAGCTGATGAAAAAGTCTGTGTTGAAAAACTTAAAGGTTTTCCTCTAATATCAGGAACAAGACAAAGACGCCTACTCACATCA
Source organism: Myotis yumanensis (assembly GCF_028538775.1). Lineage (NCBI taxonomy): Eukaryota > Metazoa > Chordata > Mammalia > Chiroptera > Vespertilionidae > Myotis > Myotis yumanensis. Next base: position 8,230,342 of record NW_027223772.1, read on the forward strand.
CTGTTATTCAAGATAGTACTGAAATCCTAGTCAGAACAATTAGGCCCAAAAAAGAAATGAAAGATATCCAAATTGAGAATGAATAAGCCCCTATTTTCAATGACATGATTCTATATATAAGAAACCCTAAAGTCTACACTAAAAGATTATTTGAAATAATTAACAAGTACAGTAAAGTTGCAGGACACAAAATCAACACTCAAAAATCTATTGCATTCCTATATACAAGCAACAAAATATCAGAAAGAAAAATAGACAAAACAGTCTCATTTACAATTTCAAAAAAAAGATAAAATACCTAAGAATAAACATAACAGGAAATGAAGGACCTGTACACTGAAAGCTATAAGATTTGTTGAAAGCAACTGAAAACAAAGAATTGAAAAGATATTCCATGCACATGGATTGGAAGAATTAACATTGTTAAAAAGGCCATATTACCTAAAGCATTCTACAGATTTAATGCAATTCCCATTAAAGCCCAATGACATTTTTCATGGAAATAGAAAAAAAATCCTCAAATTGATATAGAACCAAAGACATACAACAGAATAGCCAAAGCAATCCTCAGAAAATGAACAAAGCTGGAGTATCACACTCCCTACTTCCAACTACACTACAAAGCCAGAATACCCAAACGGTCTTGTATTGTCAGAAAAAGAGGCACACAGACCAATGGAACAGAACTGAGAGCCCAGAGATAAACCCACACATATGTGGGCAACTAATATTAATAAAGGAACTAAAAACATACAACAGTGAAAAGTATCTTCAATAAATGGTCCTGGGAAAACTAGAAAGTCATATGAATGAAACTAGACTGATATCTGATACCATACACAAAAATTAACTCAAATTGGATTACAGATTCGAATTTAAGACTTGAAACAATAAAATACATATAAGAAAACATATGCCCTAGCCATTTTGGCTCAATGGATAGAGCATCGGCCTTTGGATCAAAGGGTCCCGGGTTCAATTCCAGCCAAGGGCACATGCCTTGGTTGAAGGCTCCTCACTGGCCTGGGGCCCTGGTTGGGCTCCTGCAAAAGGCAACAAATCGATGTGTTTCTCTCACACCGATGTTTCTCTGTCTTTCCTTCTCTCTTCTACTCTCTCTTAAAAAATCAATAGAAAAATATCTTCCGGTGAGGACTAAAAGTTTCAACCCTCATCTCATGGTTGGCTGCTCTGGCAAACAGCCCCCATCCCAAGGTGCTTTCCAAAATCACCTTCATTAACATAACAAAGATACCTTGATGGTACTTCATGATTCTCTCAGTACTCAGGAAATTCCAAAGTTGTGCCAGGAGCTTTGTGCCAGAAAAGGGAGGAAAACCAAATACATATTTCCTATTACCAATCACAATATCACAATTTTGAAATAATGAGTTTACATAATCATTTAATAAAATTGAACTTTAAAAAAGTTTACAAACATATAGAAACTCTATCCATTGACATTGTTTCTACAAATACCAAACGCAACAGCAGTGAGTGTCCAGATCACGTCTCTAAATACTGTTTCCGACTAAGAGGAACCAGAACTCCTTCTATGAAATGGCAGGTGTAGGTCTGGGGAAGAACATGTACGAAGTGAGTGAAAAACCTGTTATACCAGAAAGCAAAGAAGCTATGGACAGCTGGGTTCTCTCAAAAGGATCCAAGAGCCAACCTGAAGAGACTCCATTAGAACATTTTCACTTGACCTGTAATTAACGAGTCCAGGCAATGATCATCAATGCTTGGTCACATCACACACACACACACACACACACACACACACACACAAAATGACAACCGGATATCCTGGTAAAAGTTGACATCATCTACAAAGTATTCTTGTGCAAAACATGGAAACATATATAAGCTTCAAGAAAAACATGGAAACATAATCAAGCTTCAAGATATATATATTGTCCTGGCCGGTTTGGCTCAGTGGTTGAGTATTGACCTATGAACCAGGAGGTCATGGTTTGATTCCTGGTTGTGGGCTCAATGCCCAGTAAGGGTTGTGCAAGAGGCAGCCAATCAATGATTCTCTCTCATCATCGGTGTTTCTATTTCTCTCTCCCGCTCCCTCACTCAAATCTCCCACTCCCTCACACAAATATATATATATATATATATATATATATATATATATATATATATATATATTAAAGATACATGTACTATACCTGAAAACAAAACCAGCAGCAGATGTTGACCTTGGTTTAGCAACCTCAGTACTTAAGTTCTGGCTAATAAAGAATTCAGAGGCAAGACTCAAACTATATAAGAGAATGTTTATTTAGAAAGTCACAGAAATAGAAGTGAGCTATAGAAGAAACAGTCTCAGTGTTATCTGTGGAAGTGGGGTGTCCACCAGTGGAAGTGGGGGATCCCTTTCCCCACTGGGTGCTAGGAATTGGGTTCTTATACCCTGAGAAAAAGAATTTCCTAAGACTAGAATGGATAATGAGTGATTTTTATGTGCATGGAGTCATAACCCTCTGTTTCAAAAGTCCCATTTCCCTTATCCCAGTCCTGGAAAAGGCACAGCTGGGGATTCAGCAGAGCTAAAAGCAAAGCCAGCGTTGAGTTGCAGTTCCATGGAGGAGCTGGGCCCGATGCAGCATCAGGCTAGTTTCAGTCCATTCATCTGCTGTGTGGGGTCCACAAGGCCGTGAGCAAAGTGAGCCAATGCAGGGGAGTGAGCCCCCTGCAACAAGAGAGCCAGGAGTGCAGGCAAGCAAGAGTGCCATAGAGGGGACCCCTTTGTTTAGTGCTTAAATATAAACTCGTCCTGTGCTTGCAGTGGCCACACCTACACGCCTCCTCTGGCCAATGCCCTGTTCCCAGGTATGACTGACAGGCAAGCGCCCTCCATATGTCACCAAGACTTTACTGGGCATGCATCTATTCTTTCTTTGTCTAGTTCCCAAAGTGGGGCACACACCCCACAGGGGGTAATTTGATTTTTAAGGGGGGCAATTAGAGAATGAGTTAACAGTGAATTTTTTGCATTTCTTATGGTTCAAGGGGCCTCATATACAGTATATAAATATATATTGTGACATACTTATTCATTTCAGTTCTCTATTATATGTTTTGAAACTTTATTTGCTATGTTTTCATATCATTTCATTTTTTTTTTTTTTGGACCGCCGGCACGGCCGGACTACGCCACCGGGTTGAATCCTCCGGGCGGACTGCGCGGACACCACCGGTTTATTATTATTATATTATTATTACTATTATTTAACAATTTCTTAGTGATTTCTTCCTCAGTACTTCAACTGTCCTTTCCTTCTTTTATTTTTCTCTTTCATGGATGCCATTTCTTTAGACGCTTGTTTAGACTAAGTTAATGGCCTTGTAGGCTTCCTCCACACGAATAGGAGTTCACTTTTTGAATAATAAGAATTACACATCAGTGGAGGGTCGCGGGGGACAGAAAGATTTGAGATGCTTAGGTGGGACATGGCCAAAAAAGGTTGGGGAACCACTGGTCTAGTCCCTTCCCCCAGGACCTGCAGGGCACAGACCTGGAGAATGTTAAGCTGCAGCTTCTGGCACAAATGCTTTGCCCATATCATCCGGCCTTCCCTTTCCTCCTTTCCTGTTAATTACTTAATCACTGGGTTGAATACAATGGTCTCATCAGAAAACAGGTTAAGGAGGAAAAGAAGGGGCCCTTGAGCTTAGGAGGGAGAAGGATAAAGGCCATGTGCCCGGGGGAAGAGGACAGGGTGGGAAAGGGGGCAATGCTCCCAGGAGAGAAAGGCCCTGCGTCCTCCTCTTGAGGATATTCCTCTAGAGGTCTCCGGGGAGGATCCTGATAGATTATTCATCACCGTTCCAGGTGTGTCCTTTCAGGATCAAGGTCTCTACTGATTGGTTGGCACCAGGGCAGGGGGTCATTAGTCACTGGGGCTGCTCCCGATGTTGGCCAGGACATTGCTTGTCTGGTTTTGCTGCTTTTCTGGGCCGGGAGCTAAAACACACTTGTGGCTTAGATGTTATCCCTAGAGGTGAGTGCTGAAGGGGTGGCCATGCCAGTGCCTCCTCCAGGGGGTCTCCCCAAGATTGGCAACATGACACAGGAGGAAAGGTCACGGGAGGGACTGAGCAGAATGACCAGCGATACAAAAGGTCAGGGGCTCTAAACCGAATGACCAGCGATATGCTGGGGAGGAAAGGTCACCCTGGGGTCAAGGCCCTTGTTTTCCCAGTTTTGCCCAATGTTCACCCTGGTGACCTTCTGTACCTGGCCCATCGTCCTGCTCTGCTAGTGTTTGTCTCCCTGCCTACCACGTACCTATTTTGCAAGAACAGAGGAACATATTGTGACATCATGGAAATGCAATTAACAATACAGGTGTTGGAACACTATGGAACAAACAATCATTTCCCCGACAAATAAACTGCAAGAAAAAAATAGAGTGTACAGATCTGTAAATTAACAGAGAAAAAGTTATGGGCCTAAATTAAACAAACAAATTGTAAGACAACTGGAGAAATTTGAACACAGATGGGATATTTTGTGACATTTGGGAATTATTTTTAACTTTCTTAATATGAAAATGATATTGTGGTTATATTTTTAAAACAAAATATATGATACATGAAATTGTATAAACTTGGATATTTTCTTTGAAATTATCAGGTATGGGGAAGAACTGAGTGAGGATATAGAAGAAATACTATTGTCCAAGACTTTATAATTGCAGAGTCTGGGTCATGAGTTCAGGGGGGTTTATTAATAATTCTTTTTCCTGGAGCAGGGGGGGGGGGGGGTTGGGGATTAATAGGGGGGAATGAGGGATCCGGGACAGACTAGCTGAACCGACGGGGCTGGGTAACCAGAGTGCGAGAAGTATAAGCGGGGACATCATAGTAGTGTAAAAAGTTTCACAATGAAATCCGAAGCCAAGGATGGAGAGGAGGAGAGTCTACAAACTGCTTTCAAGAAATTAAGAGTGGATGCATCAGGGTCCATAGCATCTCTGTCTGTTGGAGAAGGCCCATGTGTCAGAGCATCAGTCAGAACAGCAGCAGACGATACCAAACCTAAAACCACATGTGCATCTAAAGATAGTTGGCATGGCTCTACACGGAAGTCTTCCCGAGGAGCAATGAGAACCCAATGTCGTCGACGATCTGAATCTCCTGTCCTTCATCCCCCAAAGTTCATACATTGCAGTACCATAGCATCTTCTTCCAGCAGCCAGCTCAAGCACAAAGGCCAGACTGACTCCCCTGATGGCAGCAGTGGGCTGGGAATTTCAACCCCTAAAGACTTCAATGCAGGAGAATGCTCTACTTCTCTCGATACTATTCACACAGGGGCAGTTGTTGAGCCTTTGAGGACTTCGGTTCCAAGGCTGCCGTCAGAGAGTAAGAAGGAAGACTCCTCTGATGCTACTCAAGTCTCCCAAGCAAGTCTCAAGGCCAATGAACTCTCTGACTTTCAATCTGTTTCCAAGCTAAACCAGGGCCAGCCATGTGCATGCCTAGGCAAGGAGTGCCAGTGGAAGAGGTGGCATGATATGGAGGTGTATTCCTTTTCAGGCTTGCAGAATGTCCCTCCCTTGGCCCCAGAACGAAGGTCCACGCTTGAGGACTACTCTCAGTCGCTTCACACCAGAGCTCTGTCTGGCTCCCCGCGCTCCTGTTCTGAGCAAGCTCGAGTCTATGTGGATGATGTGACCATTGAGGACCTGTCAGGCTACATGGAATATTACTTGTATATTCCCAAGAAAATGTCCCACATGGCAGAAATGATGTACACCTGATAGCAAGAACCAACTAATATGCTTTAAACCAATGAAGGGCTGTCAGAGAGATGTAGTTAATGGCAGACCTGGCAGCCACTTTGAGAAGACACCTCCTGCTCACTGTGCTTGCAATAAAAACGTTACTTGGCATCTCAGTTCATATTCATTCTTTAAACTTACTCTCAGAGTTCTTACATACCTACAAACTGATCAAAGAAAAAGTCCTTTCACTTAGTGATGTTCCTGGGGGATGAAGAAACTATAATTACATGACTGGTAGCAGTGGGTACATGGTAAAAACATTTTTCAAATCTGTGAAAGACTTTGTGGCCAAGGAAATGAAATGTGGTTTTGTAACTGGACTGAACATTTGTTATGCAGTAATTGCCAGCTCAGAATATTAGAACTTCTATGACGGATTTAAGCCATCTCTGATTTAATGCAAAATTTATTGTCTTTACAGGTTTCTTATGTTATTAAGCCAGAGATCCAGAGTTTAGATTTAATATGAATAAACTAACTGGCCTAAAAAAAAAAATAGGGGGGAATGAGGACACATTTGTAGTACCTTAACTAATAAAAAAATAATAATTATTCTTTTTCCTTTTTCATATGTTTATATTTTCATAATAAAAAGCCCACTTTTAAAAATCAAAATCATCTGAGTTAGTGTTTTTGGATGTAATTCTTTGATAACTTTTCCTATTACCTACATTATTATTGCACTAGAGTTGACTTTTGTTAATTATATGTAATGCTGTGAAGAAACAATGTATTCATCAGAATTTTTCTTAGATAAAAAAATAAATAAATCCACTCTCTATAGAATGTTAGCAAACCTGACTGTGGGAAGAACAATGCCTGATAAAATAAAAATTTAAAAGTGAGAAATTTCTTGGTTATATCTGAAAGGAAATGATGAGAGAGAGAGAGAGAGAGAGAGAGAGAGAGAGAGGAAGGGTGAGAAAGAGAAAGATGGCTACTGGCTATGCTATATAATGAAACCATTCCTCATTACTCTTGAAGTGAACAGAAACCATCCATACGATATAAAAGGCTTGCTGATCCTATATAATAAAAGGCTAACATGCAAATCAACCGAACAGCAGAACGACCGGTTGCTATGATGCACACTGACTACCAGGGGGCAGACGCTCAATGCAGGAGCTGCCCCCTGGTGGTCAGTGCGCTCCCACAGGGGGAGCGGCACTCAGCTAGAAGTCAGGCTCATGGCTGGCCAGTGCAGCTGCGATGGTGGGAGCCTCTCCCGCCTCCGAGGCAGCCCTGAGGATGTCCAACTGCTGGCTTAGGCCCACTGTCGGACATCCCCCGAGGGGACTGCGAGAGGGTGCAGGCCAGGCTGATGGACCCCGCCAAGTGCACAAATTTCATGCACCAGGCCTCTAGTAATAGATAACATCTAGTGAGCATTTACAATGTGCCAATCAGCTTTGCTAAGCACTGTATACACATTAGCTCACTCACGCTTCATCACAACTGTATGAGGTAAGAATCATTACCACTGTTTGCAAAATGAGGAAACAGGGGCACCGAAAGGTGAAATATTTTTCCCATGTGACACAACCACAGCAGTAAAAAGTGGAGTCAGGGCTAAAACCCAGGATGGAAGGCAAATGACTCCAGGAACTTCATTCTTCATTCTTTATACTGCAGGGCAGGGTTCAGAAAACTGTCCACAGGCCCAGCACAGCCAGGAGCCTATTTTAGTACCTTTTTTCCATGTGAGGTGTGGGGTGGCTGCTCTGCTTAGGGTTGTGGGGTTTTGGGGGGTCCAGGGCCTGCTAGGCAGCCAGTGTCGCAGGACCAGGTCGCACTGGTGGCTATGTGTCACAGGTGACAGGAGGGCCAGCTGTGCCTGCCGGTAGCTGTCGAAGTCCTGGGTGGGTGTCAGCTGTGGGTGTCAGCTGCCTGCAGTGGGAGAAAGACAGGGAAGCCACCCTGGCCTTGGAGGACAATGAGGAGGAGGAAGGAAAGGTGGCGCCCCCTGCGAGCCTTTGCCCATGGAAACCGGTACAAATGCGCAGCGAATGCCAGGGATGTGTACCTGTTCAGCACCTCGTCCCTCAGGGCGCCTTCTATAACCGCAGCTCCACTTTTATTCTTGAGAGCTAAGAAAGTTGTTACATTTTTAAAAGGTTGTAAAAAAGCATATACGCCAACAAAACTTTTAAAAGCTGACCAGCCCGTGCTCTACCACCTTGCTAGGGTTTCCACTTGGAAACCCTATTATTGCACTAGAGTCGACTTTTGGAAAATGGAAAGGGACAGCACATTGACGCCTGCTGTGAGTGGCTGGAAGTTAAGGTCAGCCACAGGATGCGGGAGCGTGGATGCTGTAAGAAAGATGAACAAGTCACAACTTCTCAAAGCATGAGAAGGTCTTTGGATTGCCACAAGAAAATAGAAGTAGCATTTGAACCAAAATCAACCGAATCTCTGATAAGTGGAAGCTACCATGGATATCGCTTTCAGCGATCGCCAACTGGTGGTCCACGGACCACTGGTGGTCTGTGAGGTCCGAAAGGTGGTGACCGCTGGTTTAAGGAAACCTTTGGAACGGCAGTCACCAACCAGTGGTAGGTAGGTAGATAGATAGAAAGATAGATGGATAGATAGATAGATAGATAGATAGATGGATGATAGGTATTTGTCAGAATATTTGGTTTGGGTCAGGCACAGGCAGGCGGGCAGTGTCACTGAGTGGCTCTGGCCTTCTTTTCCATTCAGGGCATAACCCAACACCTCTCAAGCCACAGAAACGCATGTGCATTTGTAAGTCACAATGAAACGAGGTTGCACTAGCCCATGTGTTTGCACCTGTTTAATGGGGGTCCTACTTGGGAACTGCTATTGATGGCATCAGACAGAGCAGAATAATTCGGGTTCAGGCCATCGATTGTTGGGTGAAGTTCCTACTTGACAAGTGGCAGTGTTGGATCTAGGCAACAAAGAGATTGCTAACTGTACATCTGGGGTAAGGTGTTCCCACCTCAGGTGTCAGGGTTGTTTAATCCATCAGTCTACAGTCTTCCCAGCTGGACCAGATAGCAGACCAGACAGCTATCCTATCTAATAAAAGAGAAACATGGTAATTAGCGTACAATCGCTACCCTTCCCATTGGCTAATCAGGGCGATATGCAAATTAACTGCCAGCCAAGATGGCGGTTAACCACCAACAAAGATGGCGGCTAATTTGCATATGTTGGCACAATGCTGGGAGGTGAAAGGGGAAGGATGGAAGAAGCCCCCTGCCACTGACGGTGATCGGAAACCCAGGGGGGAGCTAAGAGCCGGGGGCAGGGCCCTGCCCCCCAGCTGTGATCAGAGAACCAGGCGCCTTTGCTGCCCCGGCCAGTGATAGTGGGAAGCAGGGGTGGAGCCAGCAATGAGAGCTGGGCAGGCACGGAGCCGGCAGTCCGGGGAGCTAGGGATCCCTTGACCAGGCCTAAAGCCTTGGCCAAAGACGTTAGGCCTGGGCAGGGGCGGAGTCAGCAATCGTGGGGAGCTGGGGGTCCCCTGCCCAGGCCTAATGCCTTGGTCAGAGGCCTTAGGTCTTGGCAGGGGCGGTGCCAGAGATCATGGGTAGCAAGGGCAGATCTGGGAATGGTGGGAGCTGGGGGTCCCCTGCCCAAGCCTGACACCTCTGGCAGAGGCATCAGGTCTGGGCAAGGGGCCGATCCTGCGATTGGAGGGTGATGGGGGTCAACGCCTGAGGGCTCCCAGTATGTGAGAGGGGGCAGGCTGGGCTGAGGGACACTCCCCCCCCCCCACCCAGTGCACGAATTTTGTGCACCGGGCCCCTAGTCCTATATAATAAAAGGCTAATATGCAAGTCAACAGAACTGTGGAACAACCGGTCACTATGATGCGCACTGACCACCAGGGGGCAGACGCTCAATACAGGAGCTGCCCCCCGGTGGTCAGTGCATTCCCACAGGGGGAGCACCGCTCAGCCTGAAGCTGGGCTCACGGCTGGGGAGCACAGTGGCGGTGGTGGGAGCCTCTCCCGCCTCCACAGCAGCGCTAAGAATATCCGACTGACGGTTCCCAGATTGGGAGAGGGCGCAGGCCAGGCTGAGGGATCCTCCTGAGTGCATGAATTTCATGCAGCGGGCCTCTAGTGTCATTGATAATATCCCAAGAATCAGTAAAAATATATGTGAGTTTCATCACAGGGAGTATTGGCCAGAGTGATAAGAATGGCCTTGAGCTGTGCCCACTGAGTGGACAGGGGCAGCAGTGTTCAGGGTGGCAGCCCAGGGGACACTGAGAGGTTTCAGCTCACTGAACCATCACTAACCAGGCCCAGGCGCTGAGGTGAACCCCATGGAGCCAGTGGCTTTACTTCAGGTGGCATAATGCAAATAAAGTTTCCCCTTTAGCTGCCACTTTTTCATATAAACTGAGATGCTGCTGGGACCAGGCCACTGCATCCTTGAATATTCTATTTCCACTTGACAAGGGAGGTATATTGAGCCTTTTCCTTATTAGTTGTCAAGTCTAAGTTGACACACCCCAAAATGGGGACAGCAGACTGCAGTGTGGAGCTGAGTAAAGAGGTATAGTTGGTGTCTGCTTCCAGAAGGTGGCGGTGTTGTATTAGGAAATTGCCTCTGCGTTTTGTAACAGAACTAAAGCTCTGACTTTCATTTCTTCTCAGATTTTACTGATTTTCCCTAGTCGGCTGGGTAGAGGACCGAGGTTACCTCTCTACATGCCACAGTCCCTGAATGCAAGAAAACCTTCTGGACTTCATGAGCATTCACAGTACAAGCACATGTGACATAAGCATCTTTCATATATTTGGCACTGACAGTCACAATGATACTGACTCTGCTCAAAAGGTCCTCCCTACAAGGTCACTTTAACTTTCTTTTCCCAGACACATCAGTGTAAATGTGGACACCCCCCCCCCCCCCCCCCCATAGCAGGGTGCTGAACCTCCGCATTAGAGACGGTTGGGGCTGGATAACTACTTGCTCGTGGAAACATTCTGTTTACTCTAAAGTGTTTAGCAGCATCCCTGCTTCTACCCAATAAATGCCGGAAGTACACACATACACCCTCCAATTGGGACAATTCAGGATGGATCCAGACATTGTCACATGAGGGGGTTGGAGGGATTAAACTGACTTGATTGAGAACCACTGCCCTCTGGGATCATGGACCAATGGACCAAGAAGTCTAACAGGCATATTAAGGGCTACAGCTGCTAACGGTCTAGAAAGTAGAAGGGAAGAAGAAGACAGGCTGTGGAGGATGGCTTTTTTTTACATTCAATATTACTGCAATATAGTTTCAGGTTACTGCACAGTGGTCAGACCATCATATATTTTACAAAGTGCTCCCTCCCTTGATCTTTCCAGTACCCCCACTTGGCACCACACATAGTGATTACAACGTTATTGACTATATTCCCTATACCATACTTTACACACTGTGACTATTTTGTAACTACCAATTTGTACTTCTTAATCCTTTCACTTTCTTCACTCAGTACCTTAACTCCCCGGCAACCATCAGTCTGTTCTCTGTATCTGTGAGTCTGTTTCAATTTAGTTTGTTTGTCTTTTCGTTTTATCGATGGTTTCCTTTGCTATACACAAACTTTTTATAGCATTTGATATAGTTCCATTGGTTTATTTTTTCTTTTGTTTCCCTTGCCCAAGGAAGATATATATCAGGAAAAAAAATCTCACTAAGAGAAATGTCAGAGATTTAACTGCCTATGTTTTCTTCTAGGCGTTTTATGGTTTCAAGTCTTGTATTTAAATCTTTAATCCATTTTCTTGTATGTGGTGTAAGAAAGTGGTCTAGTTTCTCTTTTGTGTGTGTGTGTATCTGTCCAATGCCCCAACTCCATTTATTGAATAGACTGTCTTTACACCATTGTATGTTCTTGCCTCCTTGTCAAATATGAATTGCTCATAGAGGGGTGTGTTTATTTCAGGGATCTCTATTTTGTTCCTCTGATCCATATGTCTGTTTTTATGCCAGTATCATGCTATTTTGATTACGATAGCCTGTAGTACAGGTTGATATCAAGTAGCATGATGCCTCCAACTTTGTTCTTTTTCAAGATTGATGTGGCTATTCAGGGTCTTTTGTGGCTCCATATAAATTTTTGGATTAGTCTAGTTCTGTGAAATATGCCATTGGTATTTTGATAGAAAGCGCATCAAATCTAAAGGTTGCTTTGGGTAATGTGGACATTTTAATGATGTTAATTCTTCCTACCTGCCGGGGCTGACCGGCAGACCCTGAAGATGGATGAATGATTACTCTGACACACGTTTCTGTGAAAGAGACGCTAAGGGACTGCTTGGCTATAGCCACCAAACAGCCCTGTTCACCTTCCTCCTTAGGCTTTTATTGTAACAACAACTCGAAATAAAATTAACTATTAGATACTATCAGTAGGGTAAGCATCCTTGAGAGAACACCTGCATCCACAGTGTCTTTCAAACAAGGATGTTTTGAAATCTAAACATAAAGATTCTAGTAAACCCCCACCCCGGGGTGGGCTCAGACTTGTTTGGAAAAGTCAAGGCAGGGTCTGCCACCTTCAGAAAGGTCCCCCAGAGGCCCCTGACCTTTCAGAGAATCCTCCTTACAGACTTTCCAACCAACTCCCATGCTTCCCCACACCTACCCATTAGCGGGGTATATTATTCCAGGACCTGAGATTTTACTCTACAAAAGATAACAATTTAACCTGTTACCATTTGGTGGATGTTGGCAGAAGACATAAGATTCTTGGGTCAGAGATGAAGTACTTTATTACTCATACACAACCAGCAGCATGAACATAATGTTGCACCAGTTCGCAATGGGTACAATAGGTAGAGGCCCAGGTGGGTCTATGCATATAGTGAGTTTACTTTGGAACCGAGGAAAAATGAGCTCGGGGAATCCACTGCTTTCACAGTAAATGGAAGGCAGGTCAGTCGGAAATGCCCAGAAGGAAGGACAAAGAGACTAAAGCCGTGGTCAGCAAACTGCGGCTCGCGAGCCACATGTGGCTCTTTGGCCCCTTGAGTGTGGCTCTTTCTAAACCTTAGGAGTACCCTAATTAAGTTAATAACAATGTACCTACCTATATAATTTAAGTTTAAAAAATTTGGCTCTCAAAAGAAATTTCAATCGTTGTACTGTTGATATTTGGCTCTGTTGACTAATGAGTTTGCCAACCACTGGACTAAAGCATGGGAAAGAGTCAAGAGAGCATATGAGACATAGAGGCTACAGTAAGACTTTAAAAATTACTCACACTAATATGTGAAAGCAGTCTCTTCGTAAACTGGGAATGGAAATGAGTCCAATAAACGACAAGTGTGCTACCTTTTTAAACTCTCAGTTGTCAATGTTATCAAGTCATTGTCTGAAAAAAAAAACGAGTGAGTAGCAGCAGCCTCTGAACAATGACCTCACTGCATATCCAGGTGCACCTACAGTGCAGGGCTGCACTCGGCTGTGCTGTTATCAAGGAGAAGATGCCCTGCAATAAGTGAATAGGGAATCCTAGACTCTATGATAGACCAATGTTCCCTTCCAGGACTCGTAAGCTCCTCTTCTTTCCTGCAGAGGGTAAGTAATGTATAACCTTAGGGTATCCAGTGATTTCACTTCAATAAAATTGCATGTGGTTGCATAGAGGTTAAAAGCACAAGCTCTGGAGTTGGAACAGCCTTTGTTCCAACTCCAGCATCAGCATGTACGAGTCATGTGACCTGAAGCAAATTATGTGAAGCAAATTCCGAATCTCATTTGTGAAGTGGCCACAGTGTCGCCAGCCTCAAAGGGCTGTTGGGGAGATTTCATGGGGCGTTTAGTCACATTTGGCTCTTACGATTAGCCAAGGCCAAGGGGATGGCACTTGATTGCTAAGGAGGTGGTCAAATGACCCTGGCTCCCCGGAAAGGCAGCTTAGGACTTGAGGCACTTGGTCGGTAAGAAAGAGAGCACAAAATTAAGACTATATCAGGTGTGGAGGGGGTGGCAATTACATACTCTGGGGGGTCAATATGAGGCTAAGAACTGCCTTTCCTTATAGCACTTTTTTTGAGGAGCAAAACATTTATGTCAAACTTCCTCGAGTATGAGGCAGACATCGTTCGGTGATGAGCTTTGGTATTCTAAAGTCCCTTTACACAAACATTTCAGGAAAGACTACCTCATACTTCCTTTATTGCCAAAAAGATGTCTCCCTCTGTGTTCTGAGAATACTGCACAGCAGACAGACCAACAGAGAGCAATAAAGCAGGGTCAGAAGAAACTGGCTGTAAGTCAGTCAACAAACATGTATGAAGTGCCTATTATGTGCCAGGCTCCTGTTAGGGGTGATGAACAAACGGACATGGTCGCGCCCTCATGGAGCGAGTATTTCCAGGGAGCAGCTCCCTGGTGCCGATCTTGGACCTGCTAGAGCCCGGTCACCTACAGCACTTAGGTTTCTCAGACTCAGTGCAATCCCACCTGCCCTAATGAGTCCGATGTTCTGGGAGGTGGGGGACACAGGAGGCTGTATTTTTATGTTTTTTAAATCTGCCTCCAAGTATATGTTTTTATTGATCTGGGAGAGAGCGAGAGAGAAACATCCATTGGTTGCCTCGCAATTGCACCCCAACCGGGGGTCGAACCCGAAACCTGGGTATGGAATCGAACCCGTGACCTTTCTGTGTAAGGCACGATGGTGCAACCAACTGAGACACACTGGCCAGGGCAAAGAGGCTGTATTTTTAAAAATATTTTTTATTGATTTCAGAGAGAGGAAGGGAAAGGGAGAGAGAGAGATAGAACATCAATGATGAGAGAGAATCATTGATCAGCTGCCTCCTGCATGCCTGCAACACAGACATGTGCCCTGACTGGGAATTGAACTGGTGACCTCCTGGTTCAACCACTGAGCTACACCGGCCAGGGAAGGAGGCTGTATTTTTAATAGGTGCCCCCTGGTGATGCTACGAAACACCCAGTCTGGGACCCACCACTGGTGTCTCTCAAAGGGTGGTCAGCTTCTCGAACATGGTCTTTGTAAGAGTGCAGCCTGGGATGTATGCTTCCAGTGCACCAAGAGGTTTGGGGACTGTTCTAGACGGCCTTTATCTTACATCACTTCCTTTCCATCAAATAACATGTCTGAACGTGCATTATAAATTGCGAAGCTGTGGAGGAGAGACAGTTCCATGACATGGCCGCTGCTGGGACCCTCCGGCTGGCCCTGGGCCAGAACAGAGATTGCTTACCAAGCCCCCCTTAGAGACGGTGTGATTGTAAACGAGGTTCATTCTGCCATAAGTCAGCCTCCGCCTGCCTCTGGCTATGTGCTGGTTCCTGGAACAGGCCATTACCCTGACCTGGCCCGGCCTGTGAAGCAATTTCCTGTCCTTGGTAGCAGTCACGGACTAGTTAGTATCTCTCATCATCTCCGCCCCCTTCACCCGGTGTAATCCCCGGCGCCTGGAGAGCTGTGTGGAGAGTGTCCGCTTTGCCTCGCAGCTGCTCAGATGCACCTGCTATGTACGTTTCCCGTAATAGGCCCCGCTACTTGCCAGACGAGAGTGGCCACCTCTTTCTTCAGTTTTTCCTGCCTCCCGCTGACAGGGGTAGCTTTTCCATCTCAGGGCTTTTCCCTGGGTCTGCGTGTAAAAACAAAAGCATGAAATGAAGTTAGCTGGGGCCAGTTTTTCGGACCCTTCTATACACTGAGTCAGTCCGATTCACGTAAGTAACTGAAGTCAGTAGGAGTGCAACGAGACATTCCTGAGATCGTAACGGGTCTGACCAAATCCTCATGGTTCTTATTACACTAGCTGGTGTTCCTGGTGCTAAGGCAGCTAGAAAGAGCAATGCTGGTACCTCACCCGGGGACTCTTCTGCCACTGGGCGCAGACCTGCAGTGCATGAGCAGGTACCTCTCCCGGGTGGCTTCCTCTCAGAAGGTCCATGAAGCCTATGCACTCCTCTGGGCCAAGTGCAGAATCTTTTGTTATGACAGGACTATTTCAGGCAGACCCTGCCTGAGCATAGTAATATGACTCGGAACCCCTTAGACCAGCCGTGGGCAAACTATGGCCCGCGGGTCGGATCCGGCCCGTTTGAAATGAATAAAACTAAAAAAAAAAAAGACCGTACCCTTTTATGTAATGATGTTTACTTTGAATTTATATTAGTTCACACAAACACTCCATCCATGCTTTTGTTCCGGCCCTCCGGTCCAGTTTAAGAACCCATTGTGGCCCTCGAGTCAAAAAGTTTGCCCACCCCTGCCTTAGACCCATGGTCGGCAAACCTCAGCCCGCGAGCCACATGCGGCTCTTTGGCCCCTTCAGTGTGGCTCTTCCACAAAATACCACGTGCGGGCGCACACGTACAGTGCGATTGAAACTTTGTGGCCCATGAACAGAAGCCGGTATTTTGTGGAAGAGCCAGTATTTTGTGGAAGAGCCACACTGAAGGGGCCAAAGAGCCGCATGTGTCTCGCGAGCCGTGGTTTGCCGAGCCGCAGTTTGCCGACCACTGCCTTAGACGGTTAGCTTTCTCAGCACACCGTGAGAGCCCAGCTCAAGAAGTGGTGTTCAGAATGAGGAAACAACTGCACAGCTAGGAGGGGACAGACAGGAGGTTAGAGAAGATACTGAAGTCCCACTTCACGTGGGAAGGGTGCCAGGTGCCTTTGGAATATCCAGTGGCGGCCGATGCCCCACAAATGGCTGGAAATAAAGAGCATAGAGAGCTGATGGGAGTTAAGATCAAAGAAGGCGATGTCGCAGGTCAGCCGCAGTGGCAGGAAGTCTGCCTGGGAGAGATGAAGAAAGCCCCTCCGTCTATGAAGTCACCGGAAAAGGGAGAGCACAGAGTGCAGTGAAGGAGCCGAAGGAAGGGTAAGTCAGGGGAGCAGCGGGCTCTGAGGCCAATAGGAGGTTAACATTTCAAAGAAAGACTAGTCACCAGTGTCAAATACCACAGAGCAGTCAGCAAGGCAGGCACAGAAGAGAGGCCGCTGGAATTGCATGCAGGACGCAGGCCACTGGTGACAATCCCAAGGGCAACAGGGTGGCGTGATCTGGGAACAATTCCTTATGATTTTCCTAGAGTGTTTCCTAATAAATCTCAATTCCCTTTATAGTTCTGATGTAATTACTTCCTGTCAAGGATTACCAGTTATCTTATTACTAGAGGCCCGGTGCATGCATTCGTGCACCGGTGGGGTCCCTCGGCCTGGCCTGTGGGGAATCAGACTGAAACTGGCTCTCTGACATCCCCCATCCCCCGAGGGGTCCCGGATTGCAAGAGGGTGGTTCTCAGGTGACACACCCCGGAATCAGGCTCCCTCCTCTCTGGTTCCGGGTGCATCACCCGAGAACTGCAGCTGCCAAGTCTCTGCAGCTCAACAGCTCCTGCGTTGAGCATCTGCCCCCTGGTGGTCAGTTCGCACCATAGCTACCAGTCGGACAGTCGGATAGTCACTTAGGCTTTTACTATATAGATATGCCTGCCATCATTAACATTAAGACATTTTGCTTTCTGAAGGGCTGTCTCTGTAAGAATCAAAATTTAGCTGGAAAATGTTCTCTCCCTACCTCCCCACCTCCACCCCTCCTGCTGTCCCCCTGCTCTCCCTGACTTCCATGGAGAGGGCTCTAGTATTATTTTTCTGGGTTACTCCTGAACCTCTGGCGTACAGTGGACACTCAAGGAAAGTTTATTCAATGAATGTTAATGGAAGAAATTTAGAAACTGGGTGAGAAGTCTTCTCTAATATAGGAAATATCCCCTTTCAAAATTAAATATAATCCTTTATGTTGAAAAATTAAATGTAACTAGGGGATAGCTGTACTCTGGTGTAGCATGATGAAAACAGTGTGGCCTGAGGGCTGCATCCCGGCTATGGGACATTTCATATTTGCAAAATGGGGTGCTACTCCTCACTGCATAGGGCAGTCAGAAGAGTGGAAGCACATAACCTGCAAAGCTCCAACCACAGGGCTCTGTGGACTCCGGGCATGGTCACTGGTAGCAGTTGGCATTCGTATTAGCTGTTATTCATCTTATCGCTGATTTATTAGGATACTACAGAAAACTACATTGTCTAACCACTATGCTGTTCGCCTGAAACTAATACAAAATAATATGGAAAATAAACATAGAAAACGACAACTTTCCATCTAACTGGGCAGGAAAACCTCACCACCTTTCATCCACAAGGACCTAACCACTTCGTTGGACTCACAGTTGCCTGAGAGGGCAAAGGTCCAACCAACATCCCTAAAGCAGGTCCCGTGGAGAAGGCCAGTGCCGCTCTCAGCCACTTCTCCCGGGGCCCAGCCTGCGTTATAAAGAGCTCCCACACGTTTTTAAAAAATTCACACCTAGAAACTTTGCTTTCGTAACCATGGAAACCTTGCAGTCTCCTATCATGTCAGCATGACCCCGAGGCCCACTTGGCACGCTTGGCATGGAATTAAGGCGTGTGTGTGTGTGTGTGTGTGAGAGAGAGAGAGGCGGGGTGGGGTGGGGGGGGCGGGGGAGGAGCGAGAAGATCACACCTACCCAGCAGCCAATAATGGAGCCCCAGGGTGGCCTTGCAGCCAAATCCTTTTTAAAAGCTGCATTTCTGCCCCCTCCCTTCGGCTCACTGCCCAGCGCGAGCCTGGCAGTCGCACTCCAGGCCCCAAAGTGGCTAAAGTCGCCCTGGGCGCGCACGAGTGGACCCGGCTCCAGGGACGTGGGGGCGGGGGGTGGGGTTCTCAGCGGAGGCCGCTGGTCAGCTACCCCTCCCGGGGCCAAGTCCCTCCCGCGGGGCGGGGCGGGGAGCCGGGCAGACTCCGCCCCGCCCCCCGGCCCCGCTCGGACCCTCCCGGCCGCGCTCTGGCCCCGCCCCTTCCCCGCCCCCTGGCGGCCGGCCCGGTGGCGCGGGGAGGGGCCCGGGGGCGGTGGCAGCGGGTGGACCCGTGCAGCTCGCGGAAGCGCGCCCCGCAGCGCCCTGGAGCGGCCCCGGAGCAGCGTGGTGTCCGCCTGGCCCCCGAGCCCGCCGTGCAGTCCCGGTGAGTGCCGACCCGGCCGGCCCGACGTCGCGGGCGGGAGCGCGGCCGCCCGGTCCCGGGAGGAGCCGCGCGAGCCTCTTTCGCAGCGTCCGGGCCACGTTCCCGAGCGCGACTCCGGCGCTGGGCGGTCCGGCGCGGGAGAGTCCGGGAGGCCGAGGGGAGAATCGGGGACTCGTCCTCCCCGGGGACTGACCTCCTCACCTTGTCCCCAGCCCGTGCCGCGCGGGGCGCAGGGGTCGGGGCAGGAGTGGCTCCCCTCGCCCCGGTGCCTGGGTGTGCGCGCCGCCCGGAACCCTCGCCGCGGCGCGGGCCTCGCTGGCGAGCCCTCCCCAGGCTGTGCCGGCCGCGCGGGCAGTCCTGACTCCGAGGAGGGTGTGCGGGCCTCCCGGGTAGGCCTCGCCGGGCCCGCGCTGGCCGGACCGGGAAACCCTCACTGTGGTGCCGGCCGATCGGCAGTCCACACCAAGTGGCAGGAGGAAAACGGCCGAGGGGACAGCACCCCTGGGTGGCAGATGGAAGGGCTGGCGGGGAGCACATCCTGGTAGATCAGAGAGCAGCAGGGAGCGGGGCCGCTTCCTCAGTCCGCCCGCACGCAGAATGGCATGTCTTCCTTCCTGCAGAGCGCCTGGGGGTAAGAGCCGCGGGGCACAGCCTCCGGGACAGCAGTTCTCAAACTTCTGGGGAGACTCAAACCCCCCATCCACTCTGAAATAGGAGCGTACTAAGGAGCTTTTGTCTATGTGGGATATCCTTCGATATTTACCATCTACAACAGAAATTTTTACTTTATTTTAAAATAATAGTGGTCCTGTTATAGTTACCCTACCATGTTTTTCTGAAAGTGGCCATGTTGTCCAAAACAGAATGTTACTGAGAAGAGCGGCATGTTACATTTTTGCAAATCTCTTTGATGTCAGGTTTCATAGTAGGCGGCTGGATTCTTCTCTCTGCTTCTGCATGCGGTCTGTTGCAAGATCACGTGTCATGTAGCCTTGGAAAACCTCCCTGTGTGTCCTCCTGAAAACGTGAGAGTGAAAAAGCAAACAGCCCCTTGGTGTTATTGCAAAACGGGTGTTGACCTGTGGACTCCTAGGCAGCCCGGTTCCGCCCCACACCCTGAGAACCACTGGTGTGGGGGATGCTCCCGAGGCTTAAACCACGGGCCCTGCTTCTCGTTTGCGGTCCTTACTCTGATTGGAGCACGCGCCAGCCCATGCCATGGGCAGCGTTAACCTCTGCCATTTGGGACCAAGTGCTGGGGCCCCACATACGCGACGATGAGCCCTGCTGGCCTCTGGAAGGCTCCGCAGGGCTCACAGGTGGCTTTGGTTGTTTCTGCGCCTGCAGAGCAGCCTGTCTGCATCCAGGTGGCAGCAGTCCGCGTCAGACAGGACCTGGGGTCCTGGGAGCTTGTGTGGAGTGTGCGGGGGTCTGTGTGACTGTGACCAGAAGTTATCTCCGCAAGAACAGGAGTGCGTGCATGCTTTTGTCTGCCTTTGCTCTGTGTTCATTTCTGCTTGCAGTTGCATAGCCTTGAGTTTGTAGGAAACTGACTCCCCAGCCTCGGTGCTCTGGCACTTTCCACATGCAGAGGTGTGTCAGTGAGGGGCCCTTCCTGCATCCTTCCTGCTGTGTGGTAGGTGGGATCCCTCTCTGGTTATTTCCTCCACGTCAAGTTCAGTCAGCACAAGTTCAGCGAGAGGTGACTTATGTCCTAGACAAGTTCTCTAAGTCTGTCCTTCCTTCCGCTCCTCCATCCACAGGCCTCTTGTGCTCCGCACTGCAGCCGCTCGCTCCCTTGGGAATGTTGCAGGCACGCGGGCGTGTTGCATCTGTACTTACACTCCCCGCAGATGGGAGCAGCCAGTGGATTTAAGCTCTGAGCACCTGCTCTGTTCTTGGTATAAAGATATGTATTGACCCACTTACCTTGCCCCAGCCCGTGGCCGGCTCTGCCCTGGATCCTGGGGAAAGTAGGAGCAAAGACAGATGCGGCCCCATCTTACCGGAGCTTCCCGTCTGGCGGTCCCTCAGGGAACTGCTGGCTCATTGAGACAGAGTGTCCACAGGAAACATGGCCCCGGGTGAGGAACAGTACCCCTTCCAGGTGTGTGCTTCAGGGCAGGTGCTGAGAAAGACAGGCCCCAAACTGTGAAGACACTAATAAAACCAGCGTTTATGGCCACGCGCCTAGCCAAGAACTTCCTTTGCCTTCCTTCCTCCACCCTTTTAAGGAGGGAGTCACTCCCTGTGAGGCAGCCGGACTCTACGGGGGAATGAGCTCCGGCCTGGTCTCAGTCACCAGCCC
This sequence comes from Myotis yumanensis, assembly GCF_028538775.1. NCBI lineage: Eukaryota > Metazoa > Chordata > Mammalia > Chiroptera > Vespertilionidae > Myotis > Myotis yumanensis. The sequence continues at coordinate 8,251,480 of NW_027223772.1, forward strand.
AGTCCTGGGCAAGGCACTTTCTCTCTCGGGGCCTCAGTCTCCTCGTCTTTAACGTGAGGGCTTGGGCCACCGATGTCCCAGGTTGGGACACGGCAGGTGTCTGGAGGAGCCAGGGTTTTGCTGGAGCCGGTTGGCACTAGTGTTTGTATGCATTTCTTCCAGTTCCGTGTCAGTGGCATCACATGTGTTAGCTTGGAGTAAGCCGTCATCCGTGTATGTGCACCTCGGAAATCTGCTCTAAAGTCAGGGCTCCCCCACTCCCTGCACGTTGTTAAAGGGTTACCAGCACACCGTTGCTGTTGTCAGAGCGGGGTGATTTTCCTCTGTATTTTAATAGAAAACAGACTCTTTACCCAGGACAAAAACACTGGATGTGGGGTGCGTGATTCAAGTTCTCCAAATTTTTGGTAGGGGAAAAAATAGTGAGTTTTCACTAGAATATGTGTCAGCATATTTCTGTAAAGAGTCAGATAGCATTTTACACTCTATGGGCTCTCCTGTCTCTGTTGCAACTACTCAGCTCTGCTGTTGTAGTGTGAAAACAGCCAGAGACAATATGTGAGTGAATGGACACAGCTGAGTTCCAATAAAACTTTATTTATAAAAACAGGTGCTAAGCTTCAGTTTGCTGACCCCTGTGCTAGAATGTCGAAACAGGAGCCATGCTTTAAGGAGGTAGTTTCATGGAAAAGGAAATTCTTTAGGACTTTATGGATGAATACTAGGGACTTGATATTCCAAGATAGACATGGCTAGAGTGACAACTGCCAAGGACTTGGAATCAAAGGAGAATCCATAGTAGGTTATTTAAAGGAAGGCCAAGTATGTTCAAGTTTTGAGGACACAGCCATGGGTGGAGGAGGGAAGGGGTGTCTTTGTTCCCAGCTGTCTCTCTGGAGCCGTCTCGGACATGCTGGGATAGAGGGACCTGCAGCGTAGCCCAGTGTGATTTTGGCTGTCCATTGGTTGGAGCATCATCCTCTACACCAAAAGGTTGCAGGGGTTCGATTCCCAGCCAGGGCACATACCTAGGATGTGAGTTCAATCCCCATTCAGGGCGCGTGTGTATGGGAGGCAACTGATTGATGTTTCTCTCTCTCTCTTTTCCCCCCCTCCTGCCTTCCTTTCTCTCTAAAAGTCTATAAAAGCATATTCTCGGGTGAGGATTAAAAAAAGAAAACAACAAAAAAAAAATCTCATAATATGTATATATGTTATACACTGTAAATGTACATTGTGTGTATGTATGTGTATATGGGCGTTTGTGCGTTTATATATGTACCTAAGTCATATGGGTGTGTGCTTACATATTCCATCTATTTAAAATTGCCTTATAGATGTTTGGGAGACAGATATACTGAACTATTAAAGTTATAGTTAGTGTGGAATGGATGCTAGAAGACAGTGGACTTGTTACGTTTTGTTATACCATATGTGTGCCTGCCCTGCAGCATTCGTGTATTGCTTTTACAACCTGAAAACAAAACGAAACACTAAAATCCCAACAACCTGTATTTTAAAAAAGAAGATAGTTATTTCTCTAGTAAAAATCCCCAATAAAGAAAATCATGTTAATTGTCACATCATGGTTCTGAACAAGTGTGTGTGGTACTGACATATATTAACTCAGGATAATCTTGAGCGACAGCCCTCTCAGATCGGAATATTTCGTTAAATAGCATTGTTAGATTTAAGCCCCAGATTAAAGTGTTCTTTACTGGACTATATCATGCAGCCTTTACAATGGTGGTGTAAAATGCTATTTCACGAAGTAGCCAGAAGCACAATTTAATTAAAAAACATATTACCCAAGAATATTTCCCTGTGATCCTGTTTTTCAAGGAGAGGAAGCATGTGCCTGTATGTGTGGGTGTGCACACACGTGGACCGAGGCAAAGGCTCTGCCACACACCGAGGGCTTTTCTCTGCGTTCTGGCTTTAAATTGTCTTCACTTTGCTTATCAGTATTTTCTAGCTAGTATTCAAAAAGTGTTAAATTTGATATGACAAGTATTCAAAAAGTGTTAAATTTGATATGACATGACCAAAAATACGCCCTATAGTTACCTGTACACCTAGTATGAGAACAACCCGGTAGCCTTCATTTGTCTTAGATGGACTTACCACCCACTTGCCTGGGAGCAGACCCCTGCAGCTCCCTTCCCCCCAGTGGGAAGTGGGGGACCAAGGGCCGAGTGACAGGCGTGGGGAACCGAAAACAGGCCTGCTGCCAGGCCGTCGTCACGCTGTGCTGTCAACTTCCCCGTGGCGTGGGCTCCAACCTCGGTCCACCCTCTCCCTCCAGTTGACCCCGAGGTTGGAAAGTTCTTTATAAACACCATCATCTGAGAAGCCATCAGCTGACCCCCTCCCTAGATCGCCTGGCCTTCATTTCTTTTTTGGCCATTTTTAATGGAAAATGTCAGACATACGAAGAAGTGGAGAGTAGATACCTCCAGCCTCAACCAATAGGAACGTTAACATTTGGCCAATCTTGTTTCATATATACTCACTTCTTTTTCTCTCTGACATCTTCATTTTCAATTGTATAAATGAACAAAAAATATTCCTCTTTGTTGTGTTTTTTTAGCACAACTGCTGTAGCCAAATCTTTACACTCTTCTGCCCCAGTGTCAGCACTGCTCAAACCACCGAGTGGACCTTGAGCACTTGCTGTGCTGTCCCGCTCTCTGGGCGGCATTGACTCTTCTGTGTAAATGTGTCTTCCCTCCCTCCTTCTCCACTTCTCTGCAAAGCCTTTCTCTACTCCCCTCATTCCAGCTGTCTCTCAGGGACCTTTCTTATGGTCCTTATCCTACTATAGTGATTTGTATGCTGATCTTAGTCTCCTGGTTAGATTTATTTGTATGAAGCAAAGAAGTGTTTTCCTTGTCTTCTGTATTACTTAGCAATGCTTAATGCAAAGGAGACACTTAAAGAATAGATGCTACATTAATTTGAATCAAGTTCATTGAAGGGAATTTTTTTTTAATCCTCACCTTTTTTTCCATTGATTTTTAGGGAGAGTGGAAAGGAGAGGGAGAGGCAGAGAGAAACACTGATGTGAGAGAGACACATCGATTGGTTTCATATGCCCCCGACCAGGGCCAGGAGCTGGCAACCAAAGTATGAGCCCTTGACCAGAATCAAACCTGGTACCCTTCAGTCTGCAGACCGATGCCCTATCCACTGAGCCAAACCGGCTAGGGTGGGAAATTTTTTATTATAAAAGAAATGCATCACATTGAAAGAAAAATTCATAGATCCCACCTAGCACCAAAAACATTTGATGTCACCTGTGAGGATTTTAAAACATTTTAAAGCATTGTGACGAAAAGACTTCAATTTGGTCTGTTACCATTTTTTCAAATACCTGTCTGGAGCCTTTAGGTTTTCTGATGTTATAATGTTTTCCCCCCAGTAGATAAGAGTGGCTCTGGCTGGATTTCAGAGTATCCATAGTGTTTTAAAATGTAGATTTAAATCTTCAGTAAAGAAATAGGCCGTATTTAGAATCCCCCTGCCCCATGAAGTAAGTGGATAGCAATCTCATGAATAATGGTATAGAGTTCCCAGCATGCACCGTGCTTCCCTCTGTTGCCTTGTTTAGTTATACAGCAGCCACTGTGAGCTGGGCAGAGCAGTGCAGGCCAGGTATCGTTACCTTAAATCTGCAAAGAAGTAGCTGAGCTTTAAGGAGGTAAGTGAATCTTGAATACTTACCTCCAGAAAATGGCAGTCTGAGTTTTGGTGTTGATTGGAAACCAGAGGGCTTTGAGATTCTATGTTGCAAACATGCAGAGACAGGGAACTGTCTTTCTGAGCATTATATGTCTTTGGGAGACATACCAGGCTCTTGAGGTAAGTACGTGTCCCTTACTGCCATAGAACTACTAAAGCAGCGGCCCTCAACCTGTGGGTCGCAACCCCTTTGGGGGTCGAACGACCCTTTCACAGGGGTCGCCTAAGACCATCGGAAAATACATATATAATTACTTATTGTTTTTGTGATTAATCGCTATGCTTTAATTATGTTCAATTTGTAACAATAAAATTGGGGGTCACCACAACATGAGGAACTGTATTAAAGGGTCGCGGCATTAGGAAGGTTGAGAACCACTGCACTAAAGGGATATCACACTCTCTGAGCCAGTCGTTTCTGATTCCTGGTGTTCTGCTTTTGTATTTGCTTTAAAAGTTATCCACCTTCTGATGAGTTGGCAAGGCTAGTGCATGAATGCTGGTGTGAGTCTCATTCTGTTCTTGACCTAAGATGACTCTGGGCAAGCCCGTGTTTGGATAGTGTGATTTGCTCAAGCAGGTGTTTACGGAGCACTTAATTATTCCTTATCCTCGTCATTCTTTTAAGACAATTATTGTGACATTACAAAGCACAGCTCACGCCATGGCATCGTTCACAAAGAAGCTGCATCAGGGTAAGACAGTGCCCTCCTACCTAATCGCCAGGTTTGACTTTTCAGTTGAGGAGGGGTGAAAATCGTTGCTGACCGTCTGTTCTATGCAAGAGCTGCGCCAGGGCAGACGTACCAAAAGTACAGTTGTGTAATCGTGGTGGGGCCTCACAGCCTCAGTTAGTCTTCAGGATGGTATGTTTTATAAAACCCCTGTTGGCTCAGGTAAGGAGTGAGTTGCTTTATTTGTGCTGGTGATGCCTATACTGGTGACAGCAACCCACCCTTTAGAAGTTATCTATCATATAAATGTTGCCAAAGTTAAGGATATTTTAGGGGAAATAGAGGTTGACTAGCTAGCCCTCACATGTGTACCTTTGAGTTTGAAGATTGTTGTAATGTGAGATTTAATTTTTTTTAATCCACTTGGCTAATTTGAGTCCTTATGTGAGGAGTGACTGTAAAATGCTGTCACTTGTGCAGCCCGGGCACCAGGGGGCCTAGGTCTGACTGCCAGCTTGGCCAGGTACCAGCCACTAGACCTTGGCAAGTTCCTGAACCCCTCTGATCCTCAGTAAAATGGGATGGCGAAGCCTTTCTCACGCACTTGCTGAGAGACCATATTACACAATGTGGGTGAGGTGCCTGGCACCCCACAGGCGCCCAGCACATGCCGTCGGGCCCAGTGCCGGTGGAATGATGTGGCGCTCGTGGCATAATGCCTGGTGATTGCTGCTGTTCTTCTGCTTTCCGTCCCAGCCCAGAGCTCCTGAGCTCCAGGCCCAGGTATGCAGCTGCCTGCTGGATGTCGTCACCCCAAATCCACCCCAACATCCTGGTTCCCATGTTAGTCATTGGTCCTGCCAGTGTGCCCAAGTGAGGGACATAGGCGCTCTCCCAGACCTCTCTGTCTTCAGTGCTCACCCTGCGTCCATCCTGCTTTCCTCACTCTTCCTGGGATTCTTGAACTTGTCTAACTCAAAAAGGGAGCCTCTGGCCTTAGCTGGTTTGGCTCAGTGGATAGGGGTTGGCCTGGGGACTAAAGGGTCCTGGGTTTGATTCCGGTCAAGGGCACATGCCCCGGGTTGTGGGCTCAGATCCCCAGTGGGGGGCGGGCAGGAGGCAGCCAATCAGTGATGCTCTCTCATCATGGATGTTTCTATCTCTCTCCCTTCCTCTCTGAAATCAATAAAAATCTTTTTTAAAAAAATAAGAGAGCGAGAGCCTCTGTTCCCTTTTCCTGACGTGACTGTAATAGCACCGTAGCCTGCCTCCCTGCCGCCTGGCCCTGAGTCAGTCCCCACCACCACCAGGCTGATCTCTGGTCTTGGAGACTGCAGCTTAGGACCCTTTACTGTGCACCCTTGTCTTCAGGATGAATCCGAACCCGTCTGTGAAGTCCCTCGTGATGTGGACCCTGCCTTCCTTTTCCTCTCGGGCCTGCCCCGCGTGCACCCTGTAGGACTCCCACCGGGGCCCACCTCCGGGGCCCACGCATGTGCTGTCTTCTGTCTGCAGTTTCTCTTCCTGACTCCCTCCCGCTGGCTGTGTCCTTCTGGAAGGTCCTGGAGGCCTTCCACACACCTCCCAGGCAGGTTAAGGTCTCCCTGGAGGCTTGTCACCCTCCATCTGTCACTACCTCCCGACCAGTCTGTGTGTGACCGAAGCACAGGGGGCTTTTATCCCTTTGTCCTGGTGTCCATAAATGTCCTCATTAAGCTCATGAACCTGCACCTGGCCCTTCTCTTGAACAGTTCAGCCACCAGATGTGTCATGGCCTAATCCACTCTATTACTTGTCACATCATAGACCCAGTGAAGTGGCCTCTGCATGTGGATACCATGCCACTGTGTGGTGGGTACCCTGAGATGGACCAGAGCACAGTGGGTAAGAGCCGGGCCTTAGAGCCGGTGGACTTGGCTTTGCATTCCATTCTCCCTGCCGCACGCCTGCAGTCTGGTTCCGGTCTCAGCTCCTGACCACACAGCCCCGCTGCTGTGGGGCCAGCCAGGGCGGGTCAGAAGCCAGGAGCATCGGGTCCTGCCGGCAGCTGCCTTCCTTCCGGAAAACCAATAAACATACGAGTTTATGCCTCCAGCTTCTGGGAGCTTGTCTATCGTGAGTCATCATTCTTGAGTCCAAGCAGTTCTGAGGTGGGTGGGGGTAGATGCCTTCTGAAACTGGCTGAAGCCATGGAGATAAGGTCTCCCTGCAGCCAGCCTCTACTGGTGACACTCGTTCTCAAATCTGAGTTAGACAAGTTCAAGAATCTAGGAAATGAGTTCGGAGGCTGGAGGGCTTCAGGCTGCTTTCATAAGGAAAGGGTGTCGACTACGCTGCTCTGTGATGCTCTCACACACCCCAGCCGCCTGCCCCTACGCCTGCTCTCAGGACTGGGCTGTGATAGGCCTTGGTTGGGGTCTCTCACATGTCCATTTGGAAGCCGCACTGGTGATGGGGGTTGCTGCAGGGCAGGGGACCCACGTTCGAGGAAAGCTGAGCACTGACCTTCACGAGGAAAGGAGGTCGGGAGCAGAGCTCGGGCTGGGTCAGGACCCCTGGTTCTGAGGAGGCCCGTCCAGCTTCGTCCTTTATTTCCCAGCCAAATGTTTCCTGACCCCAAGATGCCTTTCTTTTCTCAGTGCATCGCTGGAATTATAAATTCTCAAGTTCGCCAAGACTTCTTGGGGAAACTCTGCTTATATTCGCCCGCTATTTCATTCTTTTGAGTTAGTGGTCATGCAGTTGATATGAAATGAACTTCAAGGATGTGTGGGGCTAGCCTTTCTCCTTGGGGATTGCGTATGATATTGTGCCGCCTTGGTTGCCACCTAGCACTTGGGAGCCTCAAAGAGGCAGGCGTTTTGCTTTCTGGCCAGAAAGTGAAGAGCAGGGCCTGCTGGCTTAGGCAGCGCAGTGGCCATGGCCTGGGCCCCCAAATCCTGACCCTGGCCTTTGGCAGTGGCTGTGCACGTCTGCCGAGTGAGTCATGATCATTTTAGGATACATCCTGGAAATTTCCAATGTTACTTAATAATGAGGTTCAGAAAGAGAAAGGTTAGATTTGAGGAAGTAGCCACTTTTTAAATGCAGTCTTTATATGACAAGTTAGTTTCTTACCCAACTTGAACAAATTCAGATGTTGGAAATCTACAGTTTAAACCAAAGGTAGAGCTAGGAGAGTACTCTGTAGTTTGTCTTCAGTCAAAATCGCTAGAGTGGCCTGCTCTGCCCTCCTCTTGTCCTCTTTTTCTGTACTCATTCTTGCCTTTCTCAGACCTACCTCAGGGCCTTTGCACGTGTTCTTACCCCTCCTCCAGATTGCACGTAACTTGTTCTCTCGCTTCCTTCAAGGCTCTGCTCGAGTGGCTCCATGTCAATGAGGCCTGCCTTAATCTCCTGACATCCTTCAAGGCCCCAGCACTCCCCACTGCTCTCACCCTGCTTTATCCACACAGCTGCTCACTGTCTGACATAGTTTGTATATTTATGTATTTGTTTAGTCCTTCTCCCTCCACTAAAGTGGGAGCACCATGAGGGCAGGAACTTTGTCAGTTTTGTTCCTGGGTGTATCCCTACTGCCTAAAACAGTTTGTGGCATATGGATACTATAAATATGTGTTGAATAAATGAGTGAATGAATAAGTCAGGTTTTTTTTCACTTGGTAGGGCCTTTTTAGATCATTGACTAACCTTATGTTATAGATTAGGAAACCGAGACACAGAAGGTAATGTGGCTTATCTGAAATGAAATGGAATCATTTAAAAGCTGTTATTACTCTTGAAAAGACCTAGGAATATAGGTGGAGCATTCTGGTTGATCGTCAAGTAGAAAACAGATTAACTTAAAAAATTTAGCAAAAAGAGACAAGTCGTTGTGTGATGGCAAAGCTTTCTGATACAGAAGGCAGACTCATGTTCATTTTTTAAAGTGTAAAGTGCACCTTGCATGTAAATAGAAAAGAAAACCAAGTTGGTGGATTTGGTTTTACTGTTATAAAGCCATTTCTTTCTCCAGCTCCCTCCTTCTGCACTACTTTTTCTCTCTTTCATTCTCTACCAAAACAGGCAATGGCTCTTATCACTTCTCTTGCAAAATTCTTTCTATTACAAGTACCACATTCAAGAGATTTTTGTTTTGTTTTTGTTTTTTTAAATTACTTTTTATGATTCTAAGAGGATCAAAGAGGCAATCTGGTCTCTGGAAAAATTCAGAGATACTTGGGCTACTCCAGTTTCCTAGATGCATCTGCAAACAAGTGATTTCTCGCTCCTCGCTTGGCGAGAGAACCAAGTTAACAGGCCGTGGTGGTTTGCTGGCCTGAACGGTCCTGACCTCAGTCTTGTTTATGCTCACATAGACATCCTTGGAATCTCACTTTGGTCAAAAAGTTGTTTATAAGTAGAATGACATTCGCATACATGACCGTCCATTTAGGAGTGGGACCAATTAATTTCTCTTTAAACAAACAAACAGAAAAAGCAACATATCTAATTTTTATAGTGAACTGAATTGAACTCTAGAGATGTAGTGATATTTGCCTTTGGAGTTGGAAGCCGTGATAATTCAGGTGGGTGTTTTTAGGAAAGTGAGAAGAGAGGAAGAGAGGCAGGTAAACCACATGAAATACAGAAGGAACTCTTTTTGTTGTTTGCATACATTTTAAAAATCCACTTTCCTGGAAACTGACACCTATGCACACTGTGTACCCCCTAAGCCCCTCCCTGTACTCCCCCCCACCCCGAGTTAGCTCTATCCTCCCACCCCTTGCTGACTGGCGTCCTGCTGCTCAGGGTTCCTCCTCTCCTCTGCTCCTTCCCACAGGTGCATGGAAAGCCTTGGGTTGGCTGCAGGGCCCACTCATCTCTATGCCTCTCTATGTCCTTGGGCAACATAAGAGGATCCAACTCACAGCAGAGGCAGCTAAGTCATGGACTTACATTCTCCAAAGGCAGGAAATGATCTGAAGAAGTGAATCTTATTTTATCTGATCACTGGAGTTTGGCTAAAGTCAGTCGAGTGTTCCAAACGTCTCTACAGATTTGGCTGTGCCAACTCGCATCACAGTGTGGCGTTCACCGTGGCCTGGGTGTAGGGTCTGAGATGGTCTCCTAGCGAGGTGATGGTGTAGCAGTGTTCCGCCCGTATGCTGTACTCAGGCTCCCTCCGGAGGCCCACGGGCAAGATTGCTGCCTGGGCTTGGACATTCAGTTTGGGTTACAGATGGCAAAGCCTACTACTGATCACAGAGGGATTTTGTCCATGACTTCAGCTAATTGACCACTTCCCTTGCTCTGCCCATCCAGGTTCTCAATACACCCGAGCATGGGCTGAAATGGAACATCGGGTTGTAGGGCCTACCCTCCATGTGCAGGGGAATCTTGTAGACTGCAAGCCTGAAGATCAGAGAGAGGCCAAGGGCAGCCCTTGCTTCTCCAGGGTTAGAGTCTCATCCACGTTGTTAGCCCAGTCAGGTCCTGTCCGAGATGAGAACATTTGGTCATCAGAGGCCATCTCAGTGTCACTCAGTGTGGCCTGTCTGGCAGACATGCAGTTTACGAAGGAAGAAATTCAGATGTCTGACAGACAGATGGAAAAGTATTCATCTTCACTAGCAAGTCAAGAAATACCCAAGATTAGCTTTTTAATCCCTCAATTTGGCGAATGGTAAAAACGAAAATTATGTTGCCTGGTTTAGGCAACTCCATTCACTGCTTCAGACAAGGGTCACAAACCTGGAACAGCCTTCCCCGGCACCCTGGTGCCGTGTGACAGGTGGAGATGGGCAGAGCCTCTCTCCCGCGGTCCTACTTCTAGGAACTGAAAGCTCAGAGTTTATTTTAAGGAAATGGATTAAGAACCTATTCAAAGAAATGTATGCAGAGGTTGTAGCATTGTTTGAATGTAAATATTTGGAAACAACCTACGTACAGATGGTCCCCAGCTTATGATGGTGCGAAAGCCATACACATTCAGTAGAAACTGTACTTTGAATTTTTAATTTCGATCTTTTCCTTAGCTAGCAGTAGGCAATATGCTACTGTCCCATGATGCGGGGCAGCAGTAGTGTGATGATTTTGCCCAAGTAGGCGAGTTTGTGTGTTCTGAGCATGTTCTGTAGGCCTGGCTAAGCTATGTTATTCAGTAGGTTAGATATATTAAGTGCATTTTCGACTTAGGATTTTTTCAACTTACAATGATTTTATCAGGATATAACCCCAACATAAATTGAGGAGCATGTGTACTTTATTAAGGATGTAAATAAATTGTTATATATCTGAATGACTGATTTTTATGGTATAGTTAAAAGTGATATTAAATATCATATGATTGCCCTATAAAGTTGTTTGTGGTCTATTGCTGAGTGAGAAAAGCAATTTACAGAACAATGTGAAGTTTATAAAGTATCATATGATTGCCCTGTAAAGATGTTTGTGGTCTATTGCTGAGTAAGAAAAGCAATTTACAGAACAATGTGAAGTCTGATCCATTTTGTTAAGAAATTCAAATACATTTTAAAATCATGTTAAATGAAACCATAATACAGATTGACTTTTTTTTTTGTTCACCTGTATTTTTTAACATTTCTGCAATGAGCATCTATTTCTCAGTGTAATATTTTAAAAGTTATCACCACCTACCAAGATGGGGTTCAACAACAAGCTTGATACCCGCTAGGATTCCATAGGAAGGAGAGTGGGTGGGGCTAGGGTGAGAGGAAGGGGTGCAGCTTGGATCGACTTGTATGAGTATGGAGTTGTCCATCTAAAGTTAAACATGAGCCACTTCACTGCGTTGGTGGATAATGGAGGACACGTTTTGGGGAGTAAGGTGGGTTTATCTAAAAAGTCATAGTCACAAGTTTACTTTTAAAGAAATCCTCATCAGACATTATTAAAGAAAGAACTACATATTGTAGTTCCAGAAACGTTGTGGACTGTTTTATCTTCTTTTCAAAAGACATAGCTGTCAAATTCTCATTTTATAGAGACTATGCCAGTGATGGCGAACCTATGACACGCGTGTCATTTTTTTGGTTGATTTTTGTTTATTAAATGGCATTTAAATATATAAAATAGATCTCAAAAATATAAGTCTTTGTTTTACTATGGTTGCAAATATCAAAAAATTTCTATATGCGACACGGCACCAGAGTTAAGTTAGGGTTTTTCAAAATGCTGACACGCTGAGCTCAAAAGGTTCGCCATCACTGGACTATGCCTTCCTGTGTGAAATATCCTCTGAAGATATTTATGTGAAAATTGAAAATGGTTGCTTCAGCTTTTAAACTAGTAATTAGTAAATGAATCCATGCTTATGGAAAATATAATTTGGGTTATATTCAGCGGTATATAACATAAAAAGTTAAAGCCCCTCCCCCTTATTCAATATATTCTTCTACTTAGGGATAATCAATGTTAACTTTAATCTTTCTTTGTTGTACTCATTTTCAATACAGTGTTGTATGTGTGTGAATGAATATATACTAAGAGTTTTGAAGGTTTTTAAACTTAAACTTGATTCTAGTATATATATATCTTTTCTGTAACTTTTTATGTCACTTACTATCACTAAGTGTGAGTCTGAGCTCACATGTCTTATGTTGAATCTGAGTAAGGAGTTGTATGTTTGATGTTTATATTGATAAAGTTGATTTGCCCTTATTCTTGGGAATAAACTGTTCACTCCGGGCAGACTGGCAAAACTTAACCTTAAGTTGTTTTCCCAGAGCTTAGCTATCAGTCAGTTCTCTGGAATTCTGAACCCCATGGAAGGTTCAGTAAATGATTATAGGACTAAAAGTGCCAGAGGACTGTGATATGCCTACGTAGTACATTCTCAACTCCACTTATAAAGGATTTTATGTTGTTGTTTTCCCTGCCGGAAAGTTGTATTTCATTGGAGGGAAAGTAAGTTCTAATTTCTTCCATATTCCTGTGACCCCAGGCAGCCACTCTCCTCAGGACCTGGCTTTCCTCGTCAGGGGAATCTCTGCAGAAGACAACATTCTCTGATTCCCGCTAACACATCCTTATCCTCCGAAGTCAGCAAATCCCTAGGGTGGCTGATGGGTTAATGCAGGGGTGGGCAAACTTTTTGACTCAAGGGCCACAATGGGTTCTTAAACTGGACCAGAGGGCAGGAACAAAAGCATGGATGGAGTGTTTGTGTGAACTAATATAAATTCAAAGTAAACATCATTACATAAAAGGGTACGGTCTTTTTTTTTTTTTTTTTTTTTTTTAGTTTTATTCATTTCAAACGGGCCGTAGTTTGCCCACGGCTAGGTTAATGCCTATCCACTATGCACAGGTGAAGGTGTCTCTGCAGGTCAAAGGTCAGTTGGCTTCAAGACTGGATGTAGTCGGGGAGGAACCCAGCTCTGGACTCTCTCCACCTTTTTGCTGGGAGCATGGTTCATTTGTTAAGTATCTCAGATCTGCCTCCCTGTGCCTGATATTTAATATTTTCCATGATTTAACTTAAAAGTCTGGTGTTTGACACTCTCTTCCCCATACCCACTCTTCCAGGCACAAAATGTACCTGTGATGGTCATGATATTTTATCAGTCACCTAGCTGGAATTTCAGGAAGGCTTAGCTTTGAAACGCACTGTTTCTCGACCAGCTGTCAATTGTCTTGACTTTCGAAGGTGAACTAGATATGGTGAAGGGTTGCGATGCAGGGCATGTGTCTCTTTTTGGATTCCTTTCATAGAAGAACTGTTCGCCTGTCCCCCGTGACTGTCTGGTCATCAGTCCAGCATCTGAAGGCAGCTGTTCAGGAAGGACAGGTCCAGAATGAGCTCCAACCTCCAAGCTGAGAAGATGCCATTTCCTCAGCTCTCCTTTCCTCTTCCTTTTTCCTTTTTTCCCTTTCCCTTCAGGCCCTGCCATCTCATTCTGCAGAACAGAAAAGGCAGCAACCCAAACATATCTCCATGCCTTCTAACTCTCCCCCTTCCAAAAGGATAGGGTAACACACCACCCTCTCCTAAAAAATTCACATGGACTCTCTCTTTTATGAGATTGAAGGGGGAGTAGGTAAAACTGAAAAATGTAGGACAAAGCGGAGCAGAGGAGGATGGGAGATAAGAAAAGAAAGGGAGTGAAACCGGATCTGTGCTTAATGTGAATGTGGAAAGCAGGCAGGCTCCCTGGCCAGTTGGTAGGGTTCCTAGACTAAACCCCAATCTTGGGACAGTGTAGGAGTCAGCAAGAGCTGGTATTACTCAAGTTTGGGCTAGGGGAGGGTTCTGGGCAGGGGAGGAGGCCGAGGAGCACTAGATTCTACTCTGCATCTGACGGTTCCCAAGCAAAGGTCTTCTCCCTCCGAGCCTCCTTGGAGCGCTGTTGTGTGTTGGCTTTCTCTGGGGATTGCTAAGCACTGGGGACTCCTGGAAGGGGATTCGAGACAAGGGTCATAGGGTGAGTGGAACCTTGGAGTGGCTCTGATTTCCAGAGCTCTCTCGGCTCATGTGGAGGGGTCGTTTCCCAGCTTCCAAGCAAATCCATTGGGGGGGGGGGGGGGGGTGGCTGCCGGAAGCCGATCCATCCTTGCTGCTTGACACAGTCGCTGCAGGGAAGAAACATCTGCACAGCATATGTTTCAAGGGACCTGGCGTATATGGCATACTGTTCTTAATGTTTGCTCACCTTCTTGGCGCTGTGTTTTAACCAAGGTCACCTCTCCGAGAAAGGTTTCCCCAGGTAGGGATTTTTCCCTGAGGTTAGGGAGGGGATACAACCCCTTAATTAAGTGCCAGGCGGGTAGTTAAGCTACATAATCATTACTCCCTGGAATGGGAGATAAGGAACGCCCTAACCTTTGTAATAGAAATTGACAGGATTAAAATCGGCTGGTATAAATATGGATGTAACAAGACAATAAACATCAGATCCTCATCAGTTCCTAACCAGAACTCTGACCAGAACTTTGGCTGGAGATCCTGGCTAGAGGTCCTGACTAGGCTGCTGATCAACTGAAGGCTGTCTTCGTGTCATTCCTTCTTCGCCAACTCCATCCACCCTTTGGGGACCCCTGGACCTGCTGGGGCTGGATCCCAACAGGGGGCGGTTTGCCAAAACACAGCTGCTGCTTTCTCCCCCGTGGACAGGTAACAATGGCTGGTGCAGACCAAGGTACTGGGTGACGCCTGAAAAGAAGCTAAGGCAACTCCAGGCAGGCAAAACAACAGTCTTACCATTTCAGCTGCTAGTTTTCGGGGTGGGAAAGTTAAGTCTGGGCAGCAGCATCAGTGACAGATCAGAGGGATAGCAGCATGATTGCCTTTTTAAATTGTCCAGAATTCCGTCAGTGGAATGGTTAAGCCGTTTCTGAGCCCATGGGTTTGTAAACTTCTCCTGGAGACAAGCCAGCCTGTTTCTCATAGGTATCCATATGGTTTTGACCCTCCTGCCTGGCTCCGCATTTAGTGGGGATAAAGAGCAAGTCTCTTGCATTTGTGTTCCACTTCATGTTAAATGCGCTCTCTCCTCAAACACTACAGCCAGTCTCTCCTTGGCACCCGGAGCTCAGTTGTATTTTTTCTCCTCCCTGAGATTCCCATTCACTTCGCCGTTTTCTCTCCTTTTGCCTCTTCAGCTTTTGCTCCATCCACTGCTTTTCCATTCCAGCTGCCCGCCGTCCAGTGCCCGCCCAGGTTCCATCTCACCTTCACGTGAGTTTCCTGCCTGGTTACCCCACCATTCCTCCTGGCCAGTGCACCTGCCAGGGCAGGCCGGGACACAGGTCGCGGACGGACCAGCAGTCCAATAGGGCCCACAGGCGTGTTTGGTTGGCCATCATGGTGCACAGCCACACAGTCCTTTACAAAACGTTACGTACCGACATTTATAAGTCAAGAGAGCGCATGTGAAAATCCAGATGGCCAGCCGTCCTACCTCAGACCTTGGCTGGAGCCAAGAGGCTGCCGCCCTTAGACGGGCACACACTGCCCAGGCTGCCCGGCCCCTCTGCTGCCCGCTCCGTGTAGGCTCCCTGCCTGGGCCATGTAGGCATGTGGGTTGTGACCCCCTCTCTCCTATGAACATGGCCCTCCCTTTTCCATACACTTACCCACCTTTCCTGGTACATCGCTGCCTCCTGAACTAAGCGTAAGCTCCTGACTCCACAGTGTCCGCCAGTGATTCTCAAACTGAAAATGTGTCCGAAACACTTGGGAGATTAAAGACTGATTTGGTAACTCAGGAGGGACACTCAGAAATACTCATTTTTTAACAAGAAAGATCCCAGGTAATGCTATGCAGATTCTAGGGCACATACTTTTATAAGCACAGTTCCAGTATGTTCCATTGTCCCTTGCTGACCTTTCTTAGTTTCAGTTCCAGAATTCCTAAAGAAGGAAGTGGCTTGGCCCAAATTGAGGCAGATACCTTTCCTCCCCCCACAGATGGCGGCTCCTACAAACCCCACATGGGACCAGGGGACGGAAGCCATTCCCAGCAGAGTTGCTGGCGCACAACCCCCTCTTTCCTCCAGCTTCTCTTGCCCTGTCAGGTGTCTGGCTTGTCCCCGTGCTGGTGGCCCCAGGAAGGCAGGGCTGCTTCTCAACCAGCCGCCCCTCCCCAGAACTAACTAGTCCTGGGCTTTGAGCACAGTAGATGTACAAAGCCCTATTTCAGAAGTTATATGTGTACACAGTTAAAATTGCAAACCATGCAAAAGGATATACGGTAAGACTGAGCCCTCCTTCCCCACCTGATTTGGGGCCTCTGTCCCTCTTAGAGGAACCAGTCCCTTTTATGTCTTGATGAAGATAGGGACCCTGGAGAAGAGGCCCATTTGTAACTTTTTATCTCCATAAACAATTGTTTCCTATACATGGGTTTTTTTTTTTCATTTTACAGTAATATGTTGATCATTCCACATCAGTCATCTCAAAATTATTTGAGTTGAATATTTACACATGAAAATCTTGGATTAATTAGGGAAATGTTACTATTCTTTTTTTTTTTTAAGATTTTCTTTTTTTGTTGTTTTTTTGTTTTTATTTATTTATTTATTTATTAAATCTTTATTGTTCAGATTACATTTGTTCCTCTTTTTTCCCCCCCCCCATAGCTCCCCTCCTCCCAGTTCCCGCCCCACCCTCCGCCCTCACTCCCTACCCACTGTCCTCATCCATAGGTGCACGATTTTTGTCCAGTCTCTTCCCGCATCTCCCATTCCCCTTGCCCCCCCCAAGAATAGTCAGTCTATTCCCTTTCTATGTCCCTGATTCATTATAATCACCAGTTCATTCTGTACATCAGATTATTTATTCACTTGATTCTTAGATTCACTTGTTGATAGATGCATGTTTGTTGTTCACAATTTGTATCTTTACCTTTTTCTTCTTCCTCTTCTTAAAGGATACTGTTCAGCATTTCGTATAATACTGGTTTAGTGGTGATGAAGTTCTTTAGCTTTTCCTTATCTGTGAAGCTCTTTATCTGACCTTCAATTCTGAATGATAGCTTTGCTGGATAAAGTAATCTTGGTTGTAGGTTCTTGGAATCCATCACTTTGAATATTTCTTGCCATTCCCTTCTGGCGTGCAAAGTTTCTGTTGAGAAATCAGCTGACAGTCGTATGGGTATTCCCTTGTAGGTAACTGAGTCTCTTTCTCTTGCTGCTTTTAAGATTCTCTCTTTGTCTTTTGCTCTTGGCATTTTAATTATGATGTGTCTTGATGTGGTCCTCTTTGGATTCCTTTTGTTTGGGGATCTCTGCGCTTCTTGGACCTGTAAGTCCATTTCTTTCACCAGGTGGGGGAAGTTTTCTGCCATTATTTCTTCAAATAGGTTTTCAATATCTTGCTGTCTCTCATCTTCTGGCACCCCTATAATTCTGATATTTGTACGCTTGAAGCTGTCCCAGAGGCTCCTTACACTATCTTCGTATTTTCGGATTCTTTTTTCATTTTGCTTTTCCGGTTGGGTGTTTTTTGCTTCTTCGAATTTCAAATCTTTGACTTGATTCTTGCGCTCCTCTGGTCTGCTATTGGATGTCTGTATAATATTCTTTATTTCAGTCAGTGTATGCTTAATTTCTAGTTGGTTCTTTATCATAGCATCGAGGGTCTCATTAGTTTTCATGAGGCTCTCATCAAGTTTATTGGCTGCTTCTAGCACATTATTGCAAGCCCTCAAAATTGCGTTTTTTAGCTCTATATCCTCCATTTCTGTCACGTTTTTTTGTCTCCGCATTTTTTATGCTTTCTTGGTGCACCCTCTTGTGGTCTTTGTGCGCAGTCTTGTTCTAGTTGAGCCTTGATTGTTGTAGTTAATACTAGAGGGATTTGACCACCAGGCCGACTGGCTGTGAGAATCAGCTGTGTCTGCCCGGGAAAACTTCTGTCCTCTGGAGAGGTGCTAATCTAGCCTTTGCCTGAGGCGATCCGGCAAATGGCTCTGTGCAGGGCTTGGGCGGGGCAGATCGAATGGGATCAACAGGGTGGGCAGAGGGTGCAGTTATGGCTGCTCTCCGTCCCGTTCCCAGAAGTTCTGCTTCTCAGAACCCCAGCAACGGCTGCAAACCTCGGAGAGAAAAGCTGCCCTCACGTTTCAACTGATGCCAGACAATCCCGCTTCTCCCGTTTGAGTCTGAGTCCCTAGAGACTCGCCCAGATCTGGATCTCAGAGTCTGAGACTTCCTCCTGATTGAAAACGACAACCGCGCCCTCAGCCACCAGCCCGCTTTGCGCGCGCACCTCGATACCTTCATATTTTCCACACTGCGCCTCCTCTGAGCCTCGATATGCTGTTTTCTTTCCTTCTAGTTGAAGAGTCTCTCCTCAGCCAGCCGTTCCATCTTTTAGTTGTATTTTCGAAGTGGTTGTTTGCTGCAGCAATCCCAGGTGTTTACCTATGCCGCCATCTTGGTCTCCAATGTTACTGTTCTTATCTTAAAATTAAGACTGTTGGGGAATGGATTCATTAAAGAGTTTTTGCCCAAGGGGTAGGAATACAGAGCAGGTGTCTGTCGCCCACCCCATAGTGTTCTGCTCTAAGTTGTACATATATGATTTGAAATTGCTGTTTATGTGTGTGGAGGCCACGAAAAATGTCCTCCCTGTTCACTGCTTATAATTTATAAAAAGAGAAGTTCTGCCCAGAGCTGGGTAGAGGGTCCCCTGCAAACCTAGCCAAACCGGTTTGGCTCAGTGGATAGAGCGTCGGCCTGTGGACTGAAAGGTCCCAGGTTCGATTCCGGTCAAGGCCATGTACCTTGGTTGCGGGCACATCCCCAGTAGGAGATGTGCAGGAGGCGGCTGGTCGATGTTTCTGTCTCATCGATGTTTCTAACTCTCTATCCCTCTCCCTTCCTCTCTGTAAAAAATCAATAAAATATATTAAAAACAAAACAAAACAAAACAAAAAAACCTAACTTGGAAGTTTGGGCCTTGATGCCACCACAATATTACCTTAAAGATTCCCTGATGTGAACACTCCACTGTTGTCAGATACAAAACTGAGTCAGAAACACTTCTGACCAACATGTTTATCATTTACTTACATTGCTGTAGAGACTGACAACAGAAAGCAGCAGCTTTTAAATCCCCATTTCCAAAGTCCAAGTTTTATACAGTTGCATAATGTCACCTGCTATGGACCTCTTACCTCCTGTCAAGCAAGTCACGGTCCAGCTCAAAGGTCTGTTCAGATATTCAGGATTTACCATGACTTACTTCCTTCATTTCACTTCTTACTATTTCTTATCAGTGGCAAAATGTTGGAAAATTGTAGAAAGAAGACAAAAGAAATTTGGGATTTTATGCTCTCTTAGAGGTGAATGCTGGGTTTCACAATAGCTTCACAGAAACCCATTTTATTTGCTAAGATCATTCTTATATTCATTTATATTCCACCTCCCTGTCTGAAAAGATAATGATTTCTTGAAGTAAATATGTACCATAATTGTTATACAAAGCAAACACTCCTCAAAATAAATGAGGTCCAGCTTTGAGAGTAGAAATTAAATGTCCTTGTTCCTTTTCAGGGACACAGAGCCATCAGGAACCATGAGCAACCCATTTGCACACCTCGCTGAGCCTTTGGATCCTGCACAACCAGGAAAGAAATTCTTCAATTTGAATAAATTGGGCGATTCAAGATATGGTAGGTACATGGCTCTATGAAGTAAGTGCTGGGGCAGCAATTGGTATCTCATTTGCATAGTACTTATGCTATGTAATTAATTACCTTTTAGGAGAGTTGAAAAAGGCATAGCAGAGAACAGGTCTTGGATTAAGCTTTATAAACACACATACCTTGCATTGCTCATTTTTAAGTAGTAATAATGATGATATACATGTAGCATTTATATAGCATTTTATAGGGCATAGAGTGTTTGTACATATGTATTATGTCATTTAATCTGAGTAACAACCCTAGAGATCATGTTTATAAAGTGTAATAACTGCTAAGGAATCTGAATTCCCAGAGAGAGTCAATGAGATGGTCAAATAACAACTTTGTGATTACGCAGGATAGGACAAAAACACGTCTTTTTTATTCCAAATCCTGTGCTTTTCTACCTTTATGCTCTTGTCTTTTCCAGATAATATTGGGGAATAATTTCATATATCAGGATGGAACATTTCCTTTTTAAATGAGCAAAGTCGTTTTTCTTATGAATTATCATTGTTTTATCCTAGCAATCCCAGTTACCACACTATATGTTCTTTGGGATTTTATTTCCTTGGAGAGATGTATGGAACTATACTTTGGTCTTAATTACAATAATTGTAACGGAGTTATTTTCTCATTTCTTAGACACTAGTTTTCATGAGAAATATTACTGTGTGTATGTGTGTTTTACTTGGTAACATAAAATACTTTAAATATCTATATCGGTTTCTTTCATGATGACTTGTGAGGCAACCATTTATTCTGAAAGAATTAACTGTAATATTTTGTTTTTGCCTAGTGTATGGGTATTTTCTAGTACTGAATTTGTCCTAAATTCATTCAATATCTTCAATACCTTCATATTTTAAACTTTTAAAATCAGTTTACATTTGCCCTCTTTCCCAGTTGGAAGAATAGTCTAATGCCTATATCAAGACTAGAGGCCCGATGCACGAAATTCGTGCACGGATAGGGTCCCTAGGCCTGGCCAGCGATCAGGGCTGATCGGAGCCTTCCGGCTGCCAGCCAGGGCCTTCCTTCTGGCTGCCAGCTGGGATTTTCCGTCATTGTGTGCCACCCCATGGTGGTGAGCACATGTCAGCGAGTGATCAAACTCCTGGTTGAACTCCCGAGGGGACACTTTGTATATTAGCCTTTTATATATAGACTAGAGGCCCGGTGCACAAAAATTTGTGCGCTGGGGGCGGGGGGGCCCTCAGCCAGGCCTGTGCCCTCTTGCAGTCTGGGACCCTTCCGGAGATAACGACCTGCTGGCTTAGGCCTGCTCCTGGGTGGCAGAGGGCAGGCCCAATCCCTAGGTGCAGCCCCTAGTCAGGCTCAGAGCAGGGCCGATTGGGGAGTTGGGGCGCTGCCCCCTGTCATGCACAGAGCAGGGCTGATCGGGAGGTTGTGATGCCACACCTAGTCACGCTCAGGGTACGGCCAATTGGGGGGTTGGGGCACCACCTCCTGTCACACTCAAGGCAGGGTCGATGGGGAGGCTGTGGCGCCACCCCCTGTCACGTACAGAGCAGGGCCGATCAGAGGGTTGGGGCGCTGCCCCTGTCACTCACAGAGCAGGGCCAATCAGGGGGTTGGGGCGCTGCCCCCTGTCACTCACAGAGCAGGGCCCATCAGGGGGTTGGGGCGCTGCCCCCTGCCACGCACAGAGCAGGGCCCATCAGGGGGTTGGGGCGCTGCCCCCTGTCATGCACAGAGCAGGGCCCATCATGGGGGTTGGGCTCCGTACCCTGTCACACACAGAGCAGGATCGATCAGGGGTTTGGGGCACTCCCTGCTGTCACGCTCAGAGCAGGGCTGATCAGGGGGTTGAGGAGCTTCCCCTGTCACACACGAGCAGGGCCGATCAGGGGGTTGAGGAGCTCCCCCCCGTCACACACAGAGCAGGGCCAATCAGGGGGTTGAGGAGCTCCCCCCTGTCACGCACAGAGTAGGGCCAATAGGGGAGTTGGGGCACCGCCCCCTGTCACACACAGAGCAGGGCCCGTGGGGGGGGGGGGGGAGTTGGGGCGCCGCACCCTGTCACACACAGAGCAGGGCTGATCAGGGGGTTGGGGCGCCGCCCCCTGTCACACACAGAGCCGCAGGGCAATCAGGGCGTTTGGGCGCTGCCCCCTGTCACGCTGATCCCGGTGCAGGGAAGCCTCGCGGCTCCGCTGATCCTGCCCGGCAGGGTCACAGATCTGGGTCCCAGACCGCCGACAGCCTTGCCTGCTGCCGCCTGCCTTCAGTATGCAAATTAGCCGCCATCTTGTTGCTTCAGGGTGGGGGTCCCCACTGGGGTGCCTGGCCAGTCTGGGTGAGGGGCTGAGGGCCGTTTTCAGGCTGGCGGGCGACTAAAGCTCCAAACCTCTCCTTTTTTTCTTTTTTTTTTTATTCTGGCATTTATTTACCTTCTATGGCTGTCACTGGAGCTGAGAGCCGGCTTTCTCTCTGAGGCTCGGCTGAAAGCAGGTTTCTGGCCTTTGTTTTCTGTATTCGAAACAATATTGCGACTCCAGCAAGGCAGGCAGGGAACGTTGGAGTCCTCTGTCACTGAAGGAAGCAAGCCTCCCTGTTCGCATCAGCTGCCTGGCTGCCTGCTGCCATCTTGGCTGACAGTTAATTTGCATATCTCCCTTATTAGCCAATGGGAAGGGTAGGGGTCATACACTAATTACCATGTTTCTCTTTTATTAGTGTAGACTAGAGGCCCGGTGCACAAAAATTTGTGCACTTGGGGGGTGAAGGGGGAGTCTCTCAGCCCGGCCTGTGCCCTGTCGCAGTCTGGGATCCCTCGGGAGATAACGACCTGCTGGCTTAGGCCTGCCCCCGGGTGGCAGAGGGCAGGCCCAATCCCTAGGTGCAGCCCCTGGTCGGGCTTAGAGCAGGGCTGATTGGGGAGTTGGGGCGCCACCCCCTCTCACACTCAAGGCAGAATCGATGGGGAGGTTGCGGCGCCACCCCCTGTCACGCACAGAGCAGGGACAATCGGGGTTGGGCGCTGCCCCCTGTCATGCACAGAGCAGGGCCCATCAGGAGATTGGGGAGCTCCCCCTGTCACTCACAGAGTAGGGCTGATAGGGGAGTTAGGGCACCGCCCCCTTTCACACACAGAGCAGGGCTGATCAGGGGGTTGGGGTGCTGCCCTCTATCACCCACAGAGCAGGGCCAATCGGGGTTGGGGCATTGCCACTGTCACACTCAGGGCAGGGCTAATGTGGAGGTTATGGCTCTACCCTGTCACACTCAGAGCAGGGCCTGTGGGGGATTGGGGGGGGGGGTTGGGGCGCTGCCCTCTATCACCCACAGAGCAGGGCCGATCAGGGGGTTGGGGCACTGCCACTGTCACATTCAGGGCAGGGCTGATGGGGAGGTTATGGCTCTACTCTGTCACACACAGAGCAGGGCCGATCAGGGGGTTGGGACGCCGCACCCTGTCACACACAGAGCCACAGGGCGATCAGGGGGTTTGGGCGCTGCCCCCCGTCACGCTGATCCGGTGCCAGGAGGCCTCGCTGCTCCGCTGATCCCGGTGCTGGGAGGCATATTACCCTTTTACTATATAGGATAGAGGCCTGGGGGCAGGCTGGTTTGCCCTGAAGGGTGTCCTGGATCAGGGTGGTGGTCCCCACTGGGGTGCCTGGCCAGCCTGGATGAGGGGATGATGGCTGTTTGCAGCTGGTCACACACCCTTCAGGGTGGGGGTCCCCACTGGGGTGCCTGGCCAGTCTGGGTGAGGGGCTGAGGGCTGCCTTAACGCTGGCGATTGACTGAAGCTCCCAACCTGTCCTTTTTATCTTTTTTTTTTTTTTTTTTTTTTTTATTCTGGGCCAGCTTTAGCTCTGGCTCTATCTCTGAGGCTTCCGCTGCTGGTTTGTTTGCGTTCTATAATTGAAACAATGTATAACTTCAGCTCTGAGATCCCTTCGGTTTTGTTTAGCTTCTATATTTGTTACAAAGTTTCAAACTGCCAGCTCAGAGGCCAGCAGCGCAGGCGGGGGTGACATTAGAGTCCTCCTTCACTGAAGCAAGCAAGCCTCATGTTCGCTTCCAGCTGCCTGGCTGCTGGCCGCCATCTTGGCTGACCGTTAATTTGCATATACTCACTGATTAGCCAATGAAAAGGGTAGCAGTCATAGTGCTAATTACCATGTTTCTCTTTTATTAGTTTAGATTATATAGAGACTAGAGGCCCGGTGCACAAAAATTTGTGCACTCGTGGGGGGGGGGAGGGGGTCCCCCAGCCCGGCCTGTGCCCTCTCGCAGTCTGGGACCCCTCAGGAGATAACGACCTGCTGGCTTAGGCCTGCTCCTGGGTGGCAGAGGGCAGGCCCAATCCCTAGGTGCAGCCCCTGGTCAGGCTCAGAGCAGGGCTGATTGGGGAGTTGGGGCGCCGCCCCGTCATGCACAAAGCAGGGCAGATTGGGAGGTTGCGATGCCACCCTCAGTCACGCTTAGGGTGGGGCCGATTGAGGGGTTGGGGCACCGCCCCCTGTCACACTCAAGGCAGGGTCGATGGGGAGGTAGCGGTGCCACCCCCTGTCACGCACAGAGCAGGGCCAATCAGGGGGTTGGGGCGCTGCCCCCTGTCACGCACAGAGCAGGGCCCATCAGGGGGGTTGGGGCTCCATATCCTGTCACGCACAGAGCAGGGCCGATCAGGGGGTTGAGGAGCTCCCCCCTGTCACTCACAGAGTAGGGCCGATAGGGGAGTTAGGGCACTGCCCCTGTCACCCACAGAGCAGGGCAGATCAGGGGGTTGGGGCGCCGCCACTGTCACACTCAGGGCAGGGCCGATGGGGAGGTTATGGCTCTACCCTGTCACACACAGAGCAGGGCCTGTTGGGGGAGGGGGTTGGGCGCCGCCCTCTATCACCCACAGAGCAGGGCTGATCAGGGGGTTGGGGCGCAGCCACTGTCACACTCAGGGCAGGGCTGATGGGGAGGTTATGGCTCTACCCTGTCACACACAGAGCAGGGCCTGTGTGGGGGGGAGGGAGGTTGGGGCACCGCACCCTGTCACACACGAAGCAGGGCCGATCAGGGGGTTGGAACGCCCCAACCTGTCAAACACAGAGCCGCAGGGCGATCAGGGGGTTGGGGAGCTCCCCCCTATTAGGCACAGAGCAGGGCTGATCAGGGGGTTGGGGTGCCTTCCCCTGTCATGAACAGAGCAGGGCGGATAGGGAGGTTGTGGCCCCACCCCCTGACACACACACAGCCGCAGGGTGATCAGGGGGTTTGGGCGCTGCCCCCTGTCACGCTGATCCAGTGCCAGGAGCCTCGCTGCTCTGCTGATCCCGGTGCTGGGAGGCATATTACCCTTTTACTATATAGGATAGAGGCCTGGGGGCTGGCTGCTTTGCCCTGAAGGGTGTCCTGGATCAGGGTGGGGGTCCCCACTGGGGTGCCTGGCCAGTCTGGGTGAGGAGCTGAGGGCTGCTTTCAGGCTGGCAATTGACTGAAGCTCCCAACCACTCCTTGTTTTGTTTCTTTCTTTTTTTTTTTTTTTTTTTATTCTGGGCCAGCTTTAGCTCTGGCTCTAGCTCTGAGGCTTCCACTGCTATAATCGAAACAATGTGTAAGTCTAGCTCTGAGATCCCGGCTGGCCGAAAGCTGGTTTCTGGGGTTTTGTTTTGCAACATAGTTTCTTAGAGTTGTAGCTCAGAGACCGGCAAGTCAGGCGGGGAAAGTTGCAGTCTGCAGTCACTGGAGCAAGCAAGCCTCATGTTCGCTTCCAGCTGCCTGGCTGCCGGCCGCCATCTTGGCTGACAGTTAATTTGCATAAGGATATGCTGATTAGCCAATGGGAAGGGTAGTGGTCGTACGCTAATTACCATGTTTCTCTTTTATTAGTGTAGATGGGCTTTAAAGCTCTCTTATGATAAAGAGTCTCATGATTTTTGTTTGTTTTGTTATTCTTTCTCCTTTATCCTAGGACGCTTACCATTTTCTATTAGAGTTCTCCTGGAGGCAGCCATTCGGAACTGTGATCAATTTCTGGTGAAGAAAGATGACATTGAAAATATCCTAAATTGGAATGTCATGCAGCACAAGAACATAGAAGTGCCATTTAAGCCTGCTCGGGTCATCCTGCAGGACTTCACGTGAGCCTCATGTCACTTTGCTCTCTTCTCTGCCTCCCTCGTCAGACTTTAAAGAAAGCTTTAAATAAAAAGCCAGCCACAGTGACTATATAATTTATTACCCAATAACCAGACACTTTTGAAAACGAAAGGGAACTACTGATCCCAGTCAGCAAGAGCTAGTTTCAGGCAAGCTGGGATGTGTTCCCGCCGCCTCTTCCAGTGACAAAGGTCACTGTCTTGGTCTTGAAGACTGCAGTCCCTAATGTGCCAGCGAAGGAGGAGACACATAGGAGTGGAGCTGTCTTGGAATCTTCCTCCCCCGCCCCCCGCCCCCACGTCCTGCCACTCAGGGAGACAAGTTTCAAACACTGTACTTGAACACTGACGTGCAGTCCCTTGAGGGGTGATAAGGAGTTCGCAAGGCCTGACCTATTGCTGTTAAGCCCCAGTTCACATCCTGCTGTTCCCAGAGATCTTTGCTCCCCATCGGCCTCTCTTGTGAGCTAGCACTCACTACCTTTCTATTTTTAAATGATATTAATTTACTCCTTCTGGAGGCCCAATTTTGTTTTTCTATGGAAAATACCCAAATTTTATACTCTAATATAATAAAAAGGAAGGATTCACTTGTACATTTGATGTATAGCTTATTTTTCTGAATTATATTCATTCCTTTAAGTTTGGTCTGAAGTTGAATCTGTTCTCATATGTTTTCTCTAGGTCTTTGTCAACCCACCATGTGAATGGGAAACAGTCATGGTAGTAACAGTTCCAGAGTTTTCAAGCACCAGCTTGCCCAGAGTTTCTCTATTTAGACCATGTTGGTTGTTCACTTTAATGCAGTGATAAAATTGCACACAGAGATACGACTCAGTCATGGCACTTACTGCTTGTGTGATTTCTGCTCAAGGAAATGTGTTCAGAAACTTTCACTTCTCTAAGTCATCATTAGGTCCACTGATGAGAGTTTCATTGCCAATTTTTTGTCAGCGGAGACAAAAACTAAAAAACTCAATGACACATGCTTGACAGATTTCTCTTCTGCTTAATGCCTTCTTTCCTTAGGGGTGTGCCAGCCGTGGTAGACTTCGCTGCAATGCGTGACGCTGTGAAAAAGTTAGGAGGAGATCCGGAGAAAATCAACCCTATCTGTCCTGCTGACCTTGTAATTGATCATTCCATCCAAGTTGATTTCAACAGAAGGTGAGAGATTAACACGAATACCTGGGTTTTCTGCTTTGTGCAGAATATTGGAGTGTAAGTCTGTGTGTGTGTGTGTGTGTGTGTGTGTGTGTGTAATTAAATAAATGAAGAAAATATTTAAAATGAATATTTAGGAAAACTCAAACTTAATATAGATTTTTCAGTGAAGCTTTTTAATTGGGGGGGGTGAGGGTAAATTTTTTAAAAGCTTTTTTCTTTTTTCCCCCCCTTTTTTCTGTTTACTTCTTGGGGTGAGCAGCCTGTGTTTAAATCCAGCTTAAAGTCTGAGTGAAAAACATTCACGTGAATTTCTGCCATGAGAATTTGTCAATGCAAGTACTTGTTTGACTTTAAGAGTTAAGGTTTGTTGTTTTTAACCACTGGATCCTTATTCCTTTTTTTTTTTTAATCCCAAGTAACTATTTTATATCTGGCTATCTCCCCTCTCCGTGTCGGTTTCTATAATGCCTATGCCTTTTTTCTCCTTTGTTCTTTTTTCTATTGTTTGTGATTCTTCCAATAATGCTAACATCTCCGTGGCAGTCAACCATAAGAATTTATTTCTTACATGTCTACAAGGTGACTGGGAGGTCAGCTGATCTGAGCTGAGTGCAGTGGGCAGCTCTGCTTCATTCAGCCCTGGCTGGGTCCGCTGCTGACACTGCACTGCACCTGTGCAGAGCAGCTGGGATAGCACCACTCCATGTGTGCTTCTGCTAGGGCCCAGGTTGAAGGAGAAAGCAACTCTTCACAGGCTCACGAAGGCAAGCAGGAACCCACAATATATTGAGGCTAGATCAGGACTGGCATAAGTTCACTTCTAGTCACAAGGACATTAATCAAAGCAAGTTACACAATTAAGTCCAAAGTCATAGAAGTATTTGCAAGATAACACAAGGGAGGGCAGCCAGGTCCTGCTAGAAAGCTGGTATCTTAACTAGAAGTATAGCTAGATAAAGTTCTTATCAATTATCAGTGAGGAAATAAATAATTATTCTGCATATAATGCTGGGAAAATTAATTATTTGATAGATGTAGCAGTTCATATGAATTAAAGCATTAATATTAGAAAATTAAATCATAAAATTTGGAAGAAAATTCAGGAACATCTGTCAAATATTTTTATGAGAAATACTTTTCTAAATTTTGAAGCAATGAATAAAACAAAAAGGGGGGAAATCTATAGATTTAATGTCTTCAAAGTTAACAGGACATAACTTGAAAAAATATTTGCAACAAATATGTCCAAGGGTTAATATTTTTAATATATAAAGGGGGGTGTGGAAGGTGATGTCATCAGCATGGCATTGAGAGAGGTCCTTCTGACCTCTCCCCTTGAAGCTAGAAGTTGAACAGCTGAAATTCAACAGAGGATTCCCTGCTTAACACACAAGCACGTCTGGGAGATCCACACATTGAAGCATCTGACAGTGGGTGAGTCAGAGCCAAGGGGAAGAGGGAAGAGGGGGAACAAAGAAAGATAGGGATCACAGACGCAGCCTGGACCTCACTGCGGGGCTCGGGAGCGGGAGGAATCGGTTACGGTGGGCACACTCTGCAGTCCTGAGGAGTAGGGGGTAGAATCAATTCCTGCTTGAGTGGCCAGCACATATGACAGCTGAACCCAGTAATGGGCAGAGATAAGACAGTTGCAGCAGCTGTGGATCAGCATCTGCCATTACCAGGCACTAAACAAAGCCATAGAGCCCCCTCCCATCCCCCCAGAGCTTGCCTTCCCTCCCCCTCCCAAAGCTCACACCTGCCCCCAGCAGAAGCTCTAGCAGCAAGTGTGGGTTACAGAGCACAGGATCTGCAGCCCTGAGAACTGGAGAAGCACATTCCTCCCTGCACAGCAGGCACACGCTGTGGCTAATCCCAGTGGCGAGTAGAAATACAGAAGTCTGGAATTAGAGCTGTGGCAGCTGCTATTAGTGGGAGGAGAATAAAGCCATAAATGCATGAATTGGCCTCTCCCAGCCCAGCCCATCCCAACCCACTGCAGCTGAGTCCTGCAGAGGCTTAGCTAGTGCAGCACAGGCAGCAGCATGCAGTTGCCGAATGCAGTGCGGGACTCCACCGGCGGGGAGCACTGTTGCCCACCACATTTACCCCTGAGGGTGATGCCCAGAGACCCAGGTGACCAGGTGAGGGGACACCCACCTCCCCAGGGAATACAGGGCACTTTCCACTGCCCTCCAGAGAGCTGAGAAGCCAGAGCTCTTCAAGATGAAATAAAAACATGCCTCAGGGCCACCTACTGGAAACCAAAAGAAAGACCTCTTCCTATCAACCTGCTGACAGAGATGCGCTCAACACTCTTTAAAAAGGCAGATTCCATTCCCATAAATGCCTCGGCAGAGAAACAATCCATCAAATACCACGGATAACCAAGGTAGCAAGGCAGCTCAGAAAGGATATGAAGAATCTCCAGAAAATAAAGACAGGGAAATGTGTGACTTAAGTGACAGAGAATTCTAGATTGCAATTCTGAAAAAAACCCTCAGTGAGATACAAGAAAACTCAGGCAGTTTAATGAACTCAGAAATAAAATCCACAAGCCAAAGAGATTGAAAATTTTAAAAAGAACCAAATAGAAATTTAGGAGCTGAAGAGCTAAATAAAAGAGATGAAGAATGAACTAGTGAGCTTAGGAAGAAGAGCTGACTAGATGGAGGGAACAGTAGTGATTTTGGAGATAGAAATCTAGAAATGGCACAGATGGAAGAAGAAAGATTTGAGAGTAAAAAATAAAAAGGAAGAACTCTAGGGAACTATTGGACTCCATCAGAAAGAGCAATATAAGAATAGTGGGTATGCCAGGAGGAGAAGAGAGGGAGAGGGAACAGAGAGGCTGTTCAAACAAATAGTCAAAGGGAACTTCCCAAATCTATGGGAAGATGGATCCTCGAATCCAAGAAGCTAACAGAACACCTAAGTATCTCAATCCAAAAAGGCCTTCTCTAAGGCATATATTAAAACTGTCGAAAATTAATGACAAATAATTCTCATGGCAGCCAGAGAAAAGAAGATAATAAACTATAAAGGAAATCTCATTAAAGTATCGGATTTTTCAGCAGAAACCCTACAAGCTAGGAGAGAGTGAAATAAAATATTCAAACTATTGAAAGAGAGAATTTACCAGGCAAGAATAATATTCCAACCAAGTTGTCCTTTAGATATGAAGAAGAAATAAAGACTTTTCCATACACAGGAGCTAAGGGAATTCGTCACCACAAGTCCTGCATTACAGGAAATACTGAAGGAGGTTACCTGAAATAAACAGGCATGCGTAAGATGACTCATGGACAGACAGAAACAGGAAATTGCAATCTTGTAGGATATTATACCCTTCAATGTAGTGTAAGGATTAAAAGAGGTAAAAACATTTTTAAAAAAGAAAAGACATAGCTACTGCAATTTGGAAATGCACTCAGCATAAAAAAGATAATTTGTGACAAAAATATAAAAGGAGGCGGGGAAAGGTCTGAATTTGCACAGGGCAATAGAGATAAGATGCAACCAGAAGCAAAATGACTGCTGCATATATGAAACTTTCTATTACATAAACCTAGTGGTTACAACAACAATAACAACAACAACAAAAATCTAACATAAAAAAAAAAAAAAAAACACCAGGAAAACATTATAGAAGACCACCAAACTAAAATAACAGACAGAAGCCCAAAAGAAAAACCAATAGAGGCACAGAGCTACCAGAAAGCAAAAGGTTTAAATGGCTCTAGGAAATACTCATACATCAATAATCACCCTCAATGTAAATGCTCTGAATTCATCAATAAAAAGGAACAGAGTGGCAATTGGATCAGAAAACAAAATCCAACCATATGCTGCCTTCAAGAGATACATCTAAGCTACAAAGACAAAGATAGGCTCAAAGTGAAAAGGTAGAAAATGATAGCAGGTGTAGCCATCTACACTAATAAAAGAGAAACATGGTAATTGGCGTACGACCGCTACCCTTCCCATTGGCTAATCAGCATGTCCTTATGCAAATTAACTGTCAGCCAAGATGGCGGCCGGCAGCCAGGCAGCTGGAAGCGAACATGAGGCTTGCTTGCTCCAGGGACTGCAGACTCCAACGTTCCCCTCCTGACTTGCTGGCCTCTGAGCTGGCAGTTTGAAACATTCTAACAAATATAGGCCGGGATCTCAGAGCTGAAGTTATACATTGTTTCGATTATAGAACGGCAAACAAACCAGATACGAAGCCTCAGAGCTAGAGCCAGAGCTAAAGCTGGCCCAGAATAAAAAGAAAAAGAAAAAAAGGAGCGGTTGGGAGCTTCAATCAACAACTGCCAGCCTGAAAGCAGCCCTCAGCCCCTCACCCAGACTGGCCAGGCACCCCAGTGGGGACCCCCACCCTGAAGGGTGTGTGACCAGCTGCAAACAGCCATCATCCCCTCATCCAGGCTGGCCAGGCACCCCAGTGGGGACCCCTACCCTGATCCAGGACACCCTTCAGGGCAAACCAGCCGGCCCCCAGGCCTCTATCCTATATAGTAAAAGGGTAATATGCCTCCCAGCACCGGGATCAGCAGAGCCGCGAGGCCTCCTGGCACCGGATCAGCGTGACAGGGGGCAGCTCCCAAACCCCCTGATCGCCCTGCGGCTCTGTGTGTGACAGGGTGCGGCGTCCCAACCCCTTGATCAGCCCTGCTCTGTGTGTGATAGGGTGCGGCGCCCCAATCCCCCCCCGCCCCACGGGCCCTGCTCTGTGTGTGATGGGGTAGAGCCATAATCTCCCCATCGGCCCTGTCCTGTGTGTGACAGTTGTGGCGCCCCAACCCCCTGATCCGCCCTGCTCTGTGTGTGACAGGGGGCGGTGCCCTAACTCCCCTATCGGCCCTACTCTGTGCGTGACGGGGGAGCTCCCCAACCCCCTGATGGGCCCTGCTCTGTGCGTGACGGGGGGGGGGGGGGGGCAGCGCCCCAACCCCGATTGGCCCTGCTCTGTGAGTGACAGGGGGCAGTGCCCCAACCCCCTGATGGGCCCTGCTCTGTGCGTGAAAGGGGGCAGCGCCCCAACCCCCTGATGGGCCCTGCTCTGTGCATGACAGGGGGGAGCACCCCAACCCCCTGATTGGCCCTGCTCTGTGAGTGACAGGGGGCAGTGCCCCAATCCCCCAATTGGCCCTACCCTGAGTGTGACTGAGGGTGGCATCTCAACCTCCCAATCCGCCCTGCTCTGTGCATGACAGGGGGCGGCGCCCCAATTCCCCAATCAGCCCTGCTCTGAGCCCGACCAGGGGCTGCACCTAGGGATTGGGCCTGCCCTCTGCCACCCGGGAGCAGGCCTAAGCCAGCAGGTCGTTATCTCCTGAGGGGTCCCAGACTGCGAGAGGGCACAGGCCGGGCTGAGGGACCCCCGCCCCCCCCCAGTGCACAAATTTTTGTGCACCGGGCCTCTAGTACTTATATAAGACAAGTAGATAGCAAAATAAAAAGTAACCAGACAAAGATGGACATTTTATAATGATAAAAGGGACAATACATCAAGAAGATAGAACACATCCATAAGTATGCACCCAATAAGGGAGTACCAAAATATCTAAAGCAACTACTAACAGAACTTAAGGGAGAAACTGAAAAAAACATGATTACTGTAGGTGCCCTAAATATCCTATTGATAGCTATGGATAGATCATCCAAACAGTAAATCAAAAAGAAAGTATTGGTCTTACACCACACTTAGACTAAATGGGCATAAACTCATTTGCAGAGTATTTCATCCCAGAACACCAGACTATGTATTATTCTCTATTGCACATGGAACATTCTCTAGAGTAGACAATATGATGGGACACAAAACTAGCCTCAACAAACTTTTTAAAAATATATATATATTTTTGTTGATTTCAGAGAGGAAGGAATAGGGAGAGAGAGATAGAAACATCAATGATGAGAGATAATCATTGATCAGCTGCTTCCTGCATGCCCCCAGGTGGCAACCAAGACAGCAATCCAGGTATGTGCCCTGGATTGTAAATTCTAATCTCCAGATTGATGCTCAACCACGGAACCACACTTGGCCAGGCTAGCCTCAACAAATTTAAGATTGAAATCTCATCAAGCATATTCTCTGACCACTATGCATTGGAATTGGAAATCAACTACAAAAGGAAAGTGGAAAAAGCTATGCATATGTGGAGATTAAACAACATGCTACTAAACAATGACTGGGTCAAAGAAGAAATAAAAGGAGAGATCAAAAGATACACAGATAAATGAGAATAACAGTATGACATATCAAAACTTTAGGGATATAGCCAAAGTGGTGAAAAGAGGGAAGTTTATGTCATTACAGACCTATCTTAAGAAAAAAGAGAAATTCCAAGTAAACAACCTAACATTTCAACATAAGGATCTAGAAAAAGAACAAAGACCAAAGTCAGCAGAAGGGAGGGAATAATAGAAACTAGAGCAGAACTAAATGAAATAGAAAAGAAAAAGACAATAGAAAAATTAATGCAAGAGCTAGTTTTTAAAAGATGAATAACATTGACAAACTGGCTAGACTCACTAAGGAAAAAAAAAAGAAATACTCAAATAGACAAAATCAGAAATGAAAGAAAAGTTACAGTGGACACCACAGAAATACAAAGGACCATATAAGAATACTATGAAAGACTATATGCTACCAAATTTAATAACCTAGAAGAAATGGAAAAGTTCTTAGAAATATATAACCTTTCTAGACTGAATCATAAAGATCTGCAAAATCTATGCCCATATGGTGTGGCTCAGTAGTTGAGCACCGACCCATGAACCATGAGGTCACTGTTCAATTCCCGGTCAGGGCACATGCCCGGGTTGTGGGCTCAATTCCCGGTAGGGGGCATGCAGGAGGCACCTAATCAGTGATTCTCATCATTGATGTTTCTATCTCACTCTCACTGTCCCTTCCTCCTCTGAAATTAATAAAAAATATTTTTTAAAAAAAACTGGAAAATCTAAATAGACCAATCAACAGTAAGGAAATTGAAACAATCTAAAACCTCCAAAGACATAAAACCCCAGGACTGAATGGCTTCACTAGTGAATTCTAATCAAACATTCAAAAAATCGAATACCTATTTTTCTCAACGTCTTTCAAAAAAATTGGAGGAGATGCAGTACTTCCTAACTCATTTTTACGAGGCTAATACTACCTTGATACCAAAACCTGGCAGGGATAACACAAAAAAAGGAAATCTACAGACCAATATCTCTGATCAATACAGATGCAAAAATCTTAACCAAAATACTAGCAAATCAAATACAACAGTACATTAAAAAAAATACATCATGATCAAGTGTGGTTCATTCCAGAGGCACAGTGATAGTTCAACATAGCAAATTGACTAAAGTGATACATCACATTAACAAAAGGAAATCAATATACTCAAGATTAGAAAATAAACATTATTAATTATAAAGGTGTAATGAAGGAGACATTTTTATGCACTGCTGATAGCACTATAATTTAG
The DNA here is from genome assembly GCF_028538775.1 of Myotis yumanensis. Taxonomy (NCBI): domain Eukaryota; kingdom Metazoa; phylum Chordata; class Mammalia; order Chiroptera; family Vespertilionidae; genus Myotis; species Myotis yumanensis. Next base: position 8,285,808 of record NW_027223772.1, read on the forward strand.
AAATGATGAAAGCAGTATGTATCAAGATCCTTAAAAACTACGATAACCTTTGTCCTGGAATTTCCACTTCCAAGCTTAACTGGTACAGATACAGAAAAAAGCTTAATGATTTAATAGTGTTCATTAAAGTATTATTTATAATAATGAAAATGTAGAAGTGTTCTAAATATACAATAAAAGAGAATGATTTATTAAATTATTGCATGTCCTTAAAGTAAATTATAAGATAACTTTTACAGTTATACTTATAATGTGCTACATAACACTTGGAACCTGCTTATGTTATACAGCTCAATGAGGCAGGTGTAAATTGCATATATAGAATGATCTCAGCTAGATGAAAAGTTATGCAGAGATTAAAATATTAGAAAGTGAGGTGCAGTTATTTCTAGGATTGTAATTGCTTTTTATTTTTGCAATAAGAAGCTATTATAATAATAAAAGCATAATATGCTAATTAGACTAGACGTCCTTCCAAACGAAACGAAGCCAGAGCTTTGAGGGAAGCCCGGGTCCCGGGTGCCAGAGGGAAGCCAGTGCTGGCAGCCAGGGGAAGGAAGGCCTACTCTTGCACGAATTTCGTGCATTGAGCTTCTAGTTTTATAATAAGATATTTAAGAATATGAAATAATCCAAAGGGAAAAAGGAAACCGTTATTTGCTTCTTTGGGGATTTAAGCAGGTTCTATACAGCCTCAAGAGAAATGTAGAAACTGGTCATTCTCCAGTTGGTGTTGACAATATCCAAACCAAATAAATCCAAGGTAAAGAGAAATCTGCTTTGTCCGTAACTGACAGTTCTTGGAACAAACAGACTGGATGCTTGCCAGCTCTTCCTTTCCTTTGGACTCTTAAACCCATCCTTAGGCAACATGTCCCTCCCCCACCCCCCTCTTAAGTCACATGAGCTTAATTTAATGTTTGATTTCAAAGGAAGAGTTAAAAATATATACACAGAATATCCTATTTGAGATTAATGATGTTTTCCTAAAGTCCCACTTCAGAAGCCATAAAAAGTAGCCTCACAAATTCATGGCCAACTTGATCCTTCTTGGAAACTCTCATTGTGGCTGGATTTACCTCATTTTGCTGGCCTGGTGGAGACAGGATTGCAATTGTTTTAATGTCTGAAGTCTTTCCTCACAATTCATAGAGCTCCTGACTTAAGCAATGAATGATTTTTGGTTATCACCAAGTTCAGTGTGATTTTTTTTTTATTTTTTAAACCTTGACATTATCAACTTTGATTTTAATTTTTTATGGGAATTTCCATTTACACTGTAGTACAAAAATATTTTTATGAAAACAGCAAATCTAAGGTGAACTATGATTCTAAATTGACACCCAAATCTAGCAGACCTGTGTGTGTGTTTTTGTAATTAAACAGAACATTTCTGTTAGAAGTATTTTCATTGGTGTTGTTTTGTTTTATTTCTTGAGTTCGGTTTTGCAATTTGACCTCCTATTCTCTTTCCTCATGTTTATAAGGAATCGAATGGGATATGTCTCAATCTTTGTGGAACTGTGTGCTGTGGGCATATTTCCAGCTGTTTCCAGAAATGAAGTAGGAAAACGGGGTAGAGGTGGTAGGGTGGTAAATTTTCTGTTAAATACTTCCCAGCTCTTTGCCTGGTTTGAATAATATTAATTTGCCTCACAGCATCTTTAGGCATTGAGGATCTAACTAACAATTATTGTAAGGTTTTACAAAGTTGTCTTAGAAATAACTATTTTTAAAATCCCAACAAGAATATCATAACAATTTCTGACCAGATTTTGTGAGTGTGAAAACTTATCTCCACTGTTTGTGAATTTCTGGAGTACCATTATATATAATCCTCAGAAACTTTGAAGGCCATCCAAATCTGAATTCAAATTCTGTAACTAACGAGGAATTTCCTCTTTAATCTGTGAGGCCACCACATTTGGAGACCTTAAAAGCTCACTAAGATTGGGTGAATTTGGGGACATTCTGAGTGGTGCAAAAATCTGAATCCTAGGTCTGTTTATTCGTGTTCCTAAATAGAACTAAGTTACTTGAGCCAAGGTAAGCACAATCGATGTTTTGTTTTCATGAGTAAATTCCAGGTTTTGCCTGGAATTAACATATCATAAAATAGCCTAAGCATTTCTGACTTCCTCTCGTCCTGTAAATGTGTTGTTTATCTCAAACTGACCTGACGTTCCCAGCATTCTCTGGGTGCATGTTCCGCTCCATCCCTGCTTCTGCTGTGAGGAGCTCTGATACCCGCAGGTGCTGCCAACGGACGGGAGGACAAAGCTAAAGACTGGGAGTTAGGTCACAGGTGGTCAGAGAGCGGAAGTGATGGGGTGCCAGAGGCAGGGGCTGCCTGTGATTCAGAATGATGTTCCAAGGTGCTTTTTTTTTCAGCTAAACCCATTTAACACCCCTACTATGTACCAGTATTTGTTCAAGAAACAGGTTAGCTAGGAAGAGATTAGTGAACATACAACGTTAATGCAGTTAGTAAATGTAGCCAGGGCCAGATCATCCTGACTTGGGCTGGCAGAAGGTCCTTCAAGCAGTGTCCCTAGGTCCCTAGTTGGGTCCTGCAGGGCGATTATCACAAAAGAAAAGCCAGGAAAAGCAGTCTACTCTGAAAGAAGGGAGTGTGCAAAGGCAGGAGGACAGAAGCTCGGGGAGAGGGTGAGGGCTCCGGTGTGTGTGAAGCTGAAAGTTTGCACTGCAGGATAGGAGAGGGCTTACAAAGAAAAGCTGAGGATAGATTGAAGTATTTTTTCAAAGCACGAAATTTGAATATTATTTAAAAGATGGGAAGCCATTGGCAGATTCAAGATGGGCATGATCTATTGTAGGAACCATTCTGATAACCGTTGCAAAAGGTACATTGACTAGGCTGACAGGGAAACCATCGAGGAGGCTATTTCTGGAATAAAGACTTTGATAGCCACAGCTGCTCAGGGGGTCGTTAGTAAGCACAGACAGACGAGGACAAGATTCAGGGGAAAGGCCAAGCGTTAGGGTTTGCGCATTCAGTTTGTATTCCTGACACAGATGCCCCAGATACATTGGGCCTGTGGGTCTGGACCTGAAGAGACAGGTGGGAATTGGAAGGATGGAGCCCTCGGTGTACGGGTGAGAAGGAGACGAGTACCTTAGGGAACAGTTGCCCCTGGCCAGCAGTGGGGTCCTGCCTTGCTCCGCTGTCCTGGGTCTCCTCTCTCCATTCCTTCCTCCTGCCTTTCTCTAACACACACACCTTCCCAGACATTCATCCCTATGTCAGGCATCAGCAAACTTCGGTGAAGGGTCAGTAGCTCAGGCTTTGCTGGCCACATACTGTCTCTGCTCACATTATTTTTTTCAACCTTTAAAAATGTAAAAATGATTTTCTGCTTGAAGGCCACACACACAAGTGTTGGACTGCATCTGGCCTATGGGCTGTGGTATGTGGACCCCCGAGGTAAGGCTCTCCAGGGATTAATTCCATTAAAGCCACCAGCACGGTTCTTGGAGGATATTCACATCAAGAGAAAAAGGGGGTAACTTGAGTGTGGTTTTTGTAGAGTAAATAAGTGCCTCCAGTTCTTTTCTTCCCAAAGAGTGCCTGCCCGTTTGTCTCCGGTTGACTCCCCTCCTCTCCTCCTTCAGACTACATCAATGACATTCCCATTGGGAAGGCGTTTCTGAGCCCGGTCAGAGTGCCCAAGGCACGGTGGGTGTATTTCCCGAATCACAGCACTGATGGTCACTCCTGAAAGCACCTGGTTGAGTTCTGCCTCTCCCCAGGCTCTGGGCTCCCAGGGGCCGGTGCACATGCTGCTTTTGCACGTTGTGTCCCTTGAGTACCTGCGGCACAAGGTGGGCTCTGCAGGTCACCAGTAAGTGAAGGGAAAGGGCGGTGGGGTTAAGGTAGAGGCCCCTGGACCTTCAGACCTGGGTTCAGCTCTGTGACCTACCTGCATCTGATCTTGGACAACTTGCCGAAACTTCCTGGGCCTCAGCTTTCTCCTCTGCAGGTTGGGGTGACAGTGGTGCCTGTGCCAGGCCAGTGAGTTCACACTTGGCGCCGGTGACATAATCCTAGACTTCAGCTCCTGCTGTTACTGTGCTGGCTGCGGTCATTCCCGCGACCGCCGTGACGGCTCCTGTTTCCATAGCAGTAGCTACGGGAAGGCAGCGCGGCATAGGGATTTAGAGCATCGATACTGGAGTCAGACTCTCGGGTTTGAGTTCCAGTTCCACCCTTTACTAGCTGTGTGGTCCTGAGCAAGCTTTTACCCTCTCTGTGTCTCAGTTTCCTCTTGGAAAATGTGGATATTAGTTGGGCCAACTCAAAGAGTCATTATAGAGACTAAATGAGAAAAGTAAAACATGTAGAATAGTTTCATTTTCATGTCATGAGGTTGTGGATGAGAAGGGAGTAGAGAAGGGCTGGTTCCTAGGAATGTCAGTAAGTGTTAACTATTAATGAGGTCATCCCTGGGTCTTAGCTACTAATTTTACTATCCTTTCCCATGTTCCCGCAATCCAGGATATAGAACAGCAGTTCTCAACCTGTGGGTCGAGACCCCTTTGGGGATCAAACGACCCTTTCACAGGGGTCACCTAAGACCATCGGAAAACACATATATAATTACATATTGTTTTTGTGATTAATCACTATGCTTTAATTATGTTCAATTTATAACAATGAAAATACATCCTGCATATCAGATATTTACATTACGATTCATAACAGTAGCAAAATGACAGTTATGAAGTAGCAACAAAAATAGTTTTATGGTTGGGGGTCACCACAACATGAGGAACTGTATTAAAGGGTCACGGCCTTAGGAAGGTTGAGAACCACTGATACAGAGTTTATGAGCGCCCCCTGTGTGCCGAACCCACAAAGTTGCAACGATGAGTTACTCTACCTTGACTCAACACAATGTAGTTTGATTACAAAAATCCTGGGAAAGTTCCTTGATGCCCTGAGTGGCTGGTGTCATTCCCGAAGGACTGAGTGACTGTGAATAAACCTCAGCCTGTAGCCTAAGCTTTACAGACGTTCTTGGGTGGCCCCATCGTCTTCACGGACCTCTGTTCTCGAGAGAAGGGATTATGATTCCGTAAATGCCTGTCCCTGCTGGCACCGGTTGCTCCCTGTCTCCCAACATAAACAGATGGAAATGCCAGTCCAGCCATGGCTCAGCCCAGAGAGAAGTTGTCATGAGGTTGTGGATGAGCAGGGAGTAGAGAAACAAGGGTTCTTTAAATATCTAAGCTGCTGGTGTCATCAGAAATGCCTGGAGTCTGTTCCTGTGGGTCACACATTGTGATTGATTAATTTAAACTTAAATTCACTTAACATTTTCTACCCACCATGTTTAAAGAGATTGTAGACATCACTTTCATCAAATAATTGTTCTTTTACTTTTGTTAATCACCTTTCCTTTCCCATGTGAATGAATGTATACTACTACCCAGCAGGCCTGCAGATAAAAACCCCATTTTGTTCATTCATCTCCAATAAATTTGACAAGTAACATTCTAACTCTTCTCTCTGACAGGGTAGACAGTTTACAGAAGAATCAAGACCTGGAATTTGAAAGGAATCGAGAACGATTTGAGTTTTTAAAGGTATGGGCAGAGTTTGCTCCATTGGTTGATCCTTTCCGTCTGTGGGTACGAGGGAGAGGTGCCCAGGAGCCCCTCGGGCATTCAGAGTGTTCTTCCCGTTTTTCAATCCTAGTGGGGCTCTCAGGCTTTTCGCAACATGCGGATCATTCCCCCTGGCTCCGGAATCATCCACCAGGTGAATCTGGAGTATTTGGCCAGAGTGGTATTCGATCAGGATGGATATTACTACCCAGACAGCCTTGTGGGCACGGACTCGCACACGACCATGATCGATGGTTTGGGCGTTCTCGGGTGGGGTGAGTGTTCTTCCGTATGTTCCGTACTATAGCTTGTACGTCCATTTGTGTTGGTACCATTACATCCCAGTAGCATGAATTTGTATGACCACAAGAATCAGAGAGGTGTTTTTGCCTGCTTTGTTTGCTGCTGTATTTCCAATGCCCAGAAAAATGCCTCAGGCCTTTGTTTGGAAGAGTGAACTGGAATAGGGGTCAGGGTCATTTAGAATAAGTGAAAATCACCTGGGGTGTGTGTTACAAGTGGAGGTTCTTGAACCCTTGCTGTCCAGTTGGTGTGGAATCAAGGGGATTTTGATACAGATGTTTGGGGACCACACTTGAAGAAACACTCATTAAAAAGTCTGTGGAGGGAGATAGAGAGAAGATAATTGCTCCTTTTAGAAGCATAACTCTGTACTAGTAACTAGGAACGTTGTAACTGGGTTTATTGCCTGGTAATGACCCTGAATTCTGCCTGTGGATACGGTGAGAAGTAATGAAAGCATTCTTGTGTCATGCCACTCCTTGCAGGTGTGGGTGGCATCGAAGCAGAAGCTGTCATGCTGGGTCAGCCAATCAGCATGGTGCTTCCCCAGGTGATTGGCTACAGGCTGATGGGAAATCCTCACCCTCTGGTCACATCCACTGACATCGTGCTGACCATCACCAAGGTAACAGACGCTGCCTCTTCTGTGGTCCTGGAGAGTCACAGTGACAAACGGGAAATACATGATGGGTCCCTCTTGGCCTCCGTGTGTTCTGGAAATGCTAGAAAACCGTATGTTGATGATTTTAAAATGCAATGGATGGGATAAGGGTAGTTCTGTGGTTAAGTCTTAGGTAATTATGTTCATTTTCCTGTTCTATTGCCTCATGGATCTCTTTCTTTTTTTAAAAAAAATATTTTTTTATTGATTTCAAAGAGGAAGAGGGAGGGAGAGATAGAAACATCAATGATGAGAGATAATCATTGATCAGCTGCCTACTGCATGCCCCTCACTGGGGATCGATCCTGAAACCCAGGCATGTGTCCTGACAGGGAATCAAACTGTGACCTCCTGGTTCATCGGTGGGTGCTCAACCACTGAGCCACACCGGCCGGCTGGATCTTTTTCTTTTGAAATTGTGAAATAGTTCAAATACAGAGAAGTGAACATGATATTCATATGCCTACCACATAGACTTCACAGATGGTAACATTTTGCTTCAGAGCTCTCTCTGTATGTTTTAAGAAATGAAGTGTAATACTTACAGTTTAAGCTATCTTCTCTGTTCCCAGAAATAACCACTTCTCTGAGGTTGTAAGAATCATTCATTTGCATTTGATTACACTTCTACTACATTTCCCCCTTGGTTCTTCCTTAAGTGTAAATAACAGACTTTTTCTGTGACTAATGTTGGGCTTTTTAAATTCCCTTCTCTGTACTATAAGTTACATTATTGTAAAGATGTTTTTCTAAACTGGAAAATACTGGTTTTTTTCCCTTTTTTTCTTTAGTCATTTTAGGAAATAATCTTTTTTATGTGATTTACTTGCTTTGCAAAAAGAAAGCAGTTTTATTTTGAAAGGATATTGGAAAAATTATTGACTTATTATCACAAACATAATTTTTTCTGGTTGTAAGTTTGGAGGCTTGGGGTATTTGGGATGGACGCTATACTGGGAAGGCCCGGAAAAGTCTCCCTTTGATGGAATCTCTATGGAATTTGGAATTGGATTTATTTGAACACACTAGTTTATCATAGATGTCTGTGCATTGTTCTTCAAATGTGGGATAATGTAAGGCTTGCACACAAAATGTGGCAAAATTTCACGTCACCAAAGAACCTATCCCTGTATTTGTCCACAGTTCCTGGAACTGGCTTCCTGTAGGGCCGGTGGCTCGCTCGGAAAAGATAGGGGAGTCAGACTGGATCTTTTGGTTACATTTGACTTGTACCTGTGTTTAGGAAATTTGTTCATTTTACACTTGAAAATAGCCATTTACTTACTCAAATCATCATTTATTTGAGTTAAAAAAAAATTATTTTTAGCACTTCCAGGCATTTCCAGTGATCTCATCGCAGAAAAAAGTGTTTCACATTTTTAAAACCTTTTCTTAATATTTTTCTTTGTGTTTATGGCATTACTTTTTTGAACGGTTTTGACATAATTCTAGATTTACAGGAGAGTTTATGTAAAGATGATACAGAAAGCTCCTGTTACCTTTCTCCTGGCTTCCGCAAATGCTACCTGGCATAACTGCAGTGCGTTCATCAAAATAAAGATGCTGACGTTGTTACGAATGGCACTGTTAGCCAAGCAGAAACTTGTGCAAGCAGCCTGTGCTTTTGGTATTGTCCCTTTTCTGTTTCAGCTTCCGGTCAGGATACCGTGTTATATTCAGTTGGCATTAGTTTTCAAGGTTTATTTTTTAAAGTAATCAAAAACATGTTGAGCTAACTTCCTGTTTCTGTTTATCCGTGTTAGTCTGTAGGGATTGTAAGGTGATGATAGGTGATAGTTCTGCATGTTAGATGTGGTCTGTCCACTCTGACTCCTTTCCATTCTGCCGCTCAGCACCTCCGCCAGGTTGGGGTAGTGGGAAAATTTGTCGAGTTCTTCGGGCCAGGAGTAGCCCAGTTGTCCATCGCTGACCGAGCTACGATTGCCAACATGTGTCCAGAGTATGGCGCAACCGCTGCCTTTTTCCCGGTGGATGAAGTTAGCATCAAGTACCTGGTGCAGACAGGTGAGTGTGACACTCGAGAAGCTGGGGCCTCCGTCACGTTCCATGGAGCGCAGAATGGGGTGCAGGCGCAGCCTTCAGCCCTTGAAGGGCACTGGGTCTGACTTACAGATGTCTTCCTTCTCTCTGTGGAGTCAAAATAACCGCTGGGGTATGAGCAGATGTGAAGTAGATAGGGGACAGCCATCAGGAAAAGCTCAGATTCCCTGGAAGCCTAGGGTTGAGGCCGTGGGAGGTGAGGTTAGGGGGTGGGCAGGCAGGAACTAGAACCACACAGGCTCGGAGGCCACAGTGATCAGTTAGGATTTTATTCCACACGTTCTAGGAAGCCACTGAGTCAGATTGAGCAAGAAGGTAACATGAAATAATTTTATTTTTAATACCTCCTTCTATGTGACAAAGATAGAGGAGACCTTTTGGTTCCCATATGACTCTGAAAATTGTAACTAAGTCATTAAGGAGAAAGGAGCAGACGTCAGCGTTCTCACCCGTGTCCCGTGTTTACTACAACGGCGGTGGTTCTTTCGCAGCAGGAGTAGTGGGCCAAGTAAGAGCTGGCTGCCCATCTCCAATGAGTCTCATAAGACCCCTTCAGACTCTGACTCCCAGCTTCTCCCTGACTTTCCCAAGGAGAAGCCTCCTGGAGGAGTTACCATTGTCATGAAAAGCTCATTAAAAAAAAGGGGGAGGGTTTTATTATAAACTAGAGGCCTGGTGCACGAATTCGTGCACAGGTGGGGTCTGGCCAGCCTGCCTTGATCGGGGCCGATCAGGCTGGGCTGACTGCAGGGGAAGGGATGCAGGAGGTTGGCCGCCTGGCCTCACCCCTGATCCAGGTGGGGGGGGGTGATCAGGGGTGGGGCCAGCGGGGGGGGGGGGGGCGGTGGCAGGTCTGCGGGTTGTTGGTGGGCTGGCCAATAGGGGGTGGGGCTTGGAGGAGGGGCTGCAGGCAGTTGGCTGGCTGGCCCCACCCCTGATTAGGGTGGGGGGGGCCGATCTGGGGCGGGACTGGCCTGGGGGAGGGGCCATGGGCAATTTGCTGGTCGGCCCTGCCCCCTGGTCAAACTCCCAGTCGAACTCCCAGTCACGGGGACAATTTGCATATTAGCCTTTTATTATATAGGATACAGCTACATCGAATTGATTAATTGCTACCACCCTTGATTTCCAAAGGACTTGAAGTGAAAAAGATATAGAAATTAAAGGACAGAATAAATAATTGAGGAAATCAAGCTAAAGAAGAGCGGGGAAGGGATGGCGGGGAGGGGAGCGGGAGGAAAGCTGCAGAACCATCCAGCGCGAAGATGAGTGTCTGCGGCTCAAGGGGGGCCACTCGGGTAGTGATCGGGCACCAAATCTGAAGCCTCTATTAAATTGAAACAAACACACCCCTCAGAGAAGTGGAGCTTTCTCACTCCAAAGAGAAGTTTCTCCTGCGCATCTTTGTGGAGGGATGGCGCGGGATGGAATCAACAGTGGGCTCAACAACAGGTCAGGATGAGCACGTTAATGAGCTCAGACAGTCGGTTTTTGTGAGGCCCGTGCTAGAAGCTGACGACCTTGACAATTCATGTCAAAGAAACAGCAAACAACAAACGCTGCTGTGTGGTGGGTCCAAGGATCAGGCTTTCAAACAGTTTTATTCAGAGGCTTGGATGGACTACATGTCCTTTGGGCGTACTTCCTGAGTGTTATCTCCTTCAGCCGGGGGCTTGTGACGAAGTGCTGAGCATTCAGGGTCATTCCTGGGGATGCAGCACTATGAGTTAAGACTTTGGACTTTGGCGTCAAACTCAGGTTCGGATCCTGGTTCTGTCATTCACTGGCTGCATTCCATGGGAAAGTTACTTCATCTTGAGCCACCATTTCCTCATCTGTGAATGAGAATAACAGTAGTTGTCTCCTAAGGTCATGATAAGGGATTAGAGATTGAGATCATGCATTCAAAATGTGCAGCCACTATGGAAGACAGTATGGAGTTTCCTCAAAAAACTGGAAATGGAACTTCCATTTGACCCTGTGATCCCACTTCTAGGAATATATCCCAAGAAACCAGAAACACCAATCAGAAAGGATATATGCACCCCTATGTTCATAGCAGCACAATTCACCATAGCTAAGATCTAGAAACAACCTAAGTGCCCATCAGCAGATGAATGGATTAGAAAACTGTGGTACATCTACACGATGGAATACTATGCTGCTGTAAAAAAGAAGGAACTCTTACAATTTGCAACGGCATGGATGGAGCTGGAGAGCATTATGCTAAGTGAAATAAGCCAATCAATGAAGGAAAAATACCACATGATCTCACTCATTCATGGATATTAGAGACCATTATAAACTTTTGAACAATAATAGATACAGAGGCAGAGCTGCCTCACACAGATTGTCAAACTGCAGTGGGAAGGCCGGGGAGGGTTGGGGGGCAGGAGGGAGGGGGGTAAGAGATCAACCGAAGGACTTGTATGCATGCATATGAGCATAACCAATGGACATAAGACACTGGGAGGTAGGGGAAGCTGGGGTATTGTCAAGGGCGGGGGAAAAAAAAGGACACATATGTAATACCCTTTGTAATGCTTTAAGCAATAAAAAAAAAAAAAAATGTGTAGCACACAGTGCCGGGCACACAGGGAGTGCTCCTAGCTGGTGACTTGTGGGATCGGGGTGGACTGTTACGTTTGCAATAATAATGTGGGATGCTGGGAGTCTGGCCAGGTGAAGGCAGAGGCAGGATGTGCTGAGGCCTAGGATGCTCCTAATTGAGGAGCATAATAAAGAGAAGGGGGAGTGCTTACAGGTAGGAGGAGACACTCATAGCCTCTTCTTTAGTAACCACAGGTCAGTTAATAGTCCACAGGGAACAACAGATCGGCTAGAGTCAGACTAGTGTCCTGAGTGCTGTGGCATCAGCAGGCCTACCGTGTGGAAGTGAAGTGCTATCACTGTAAAATTGCTGGTGGAGGCAGCAGCTTATAGTCTTTAACCAGAAGTATTAACATCTATTGCTTGTTTCCTCTCAAAATGCCCACCCAGGTCGTGATGAAGAGAAGGTCAAGTACATTAAGAGGTATCTGCAGGCTGTAGGAATGTTTCGGGATTTCAATGACTCCTCCCAGGACCCAGACTTTGCCGAGGTATGAGAGCGCCATCGCGGGACTTGTGTTTCCTCTTCCTGAGGCGTGATTTTAGTGCTGCATGGTTTTTCTTGGGGGGTGTACTTGTAGAAAACTGATAGAGGAGCTTGGGGAAGGACTTCACTAGAAGGACTAAAGGTTAAGCTCATCCTTATTAAAGACTAGTGGCCTGGTGCACGAATCTGTGCACATTGAAAGGAAATTAATTAGAAGAAACATTCTAACCTCACTATTTGCCCTTTCTCTATAACAGAAGTGTCAACCTAATTCACAATCGACAATGACAGATGGACACACACACACACACACACACACGTGCGATTGGCACCAGCGAGAGCTTTATATATATCTTGAGTCAACTTAGCCTTTTATAGATATAGGATAAGCTTGTTTAGTTAGTCCTACTTTCTGATTTAGCTAAACTTTTTCCAGCTCAGTGAAGCACCCCAGCTTCTCTTTCAGGTAATTGTCAGCAACACAGCAGTAAATATCAACATGAAGCAGATTATTATTGTAGATCACGCAGGGAGAGCAAAGGGTAAAATATTTAACTGCAGCAGTGTTTGACTATATTCTGCACAGTGAGAAAACCTAAAGTCATTTTCAAGGTCCACCATTTCTTACTTCTTTTCAGTTGGGTCAAGTTTCTAAGCTTTCTAAATCTCTCTTTTCTGGCTAATGAAAAGAAAATAGGATTCTACCGAGTCTCCTATCTACCTACTCCAGGACTTCTGTGAGGATCAAATGAGATGAGGCATGGGAAAACGCTTCACAGACATTTGGTTAAATTGTAAAATGTGTGCACTTGGCTATAAAGCAAGTCGTATTCCTGAGCTGAAGAAATTCCAGGGAGGCTAGTCACTAGGAAGAGGAAGCCAGGCATTGCTATGTGACATCATTACCCGGACAGACACTTAGAATATTAGCCTTTTAAATATATACATGGCAAAGAAATGGAGGTGCGGATGCACCAACTAGTTCTGATTTATCCAGTGACTAAGCCTTCATTCATTTTCTAGGGTGCTAACTTAATCCACACTTTTCTCAGCAGCCAGGAGCCAAGGGCACACTAGGTGGGGCCCTCATTTACCTTCATATGACGCCAAGGGAAGGAAGTGCTGCAGTAGACTAGGGCCCACTTCCTGGCATTGATGACTTGATGGCTGCATCCCTCCCAAATCATCTTAGAAAAAGTACAGTGGATGATGTATCATTTCAATAAGAAACCCATCCCAGATCAACTTAAAATGAAAAGGATGAAGGAGCTGCTTTTCGAAGATGGCTTGCTGCAAGGCGCTGGGCAGCAGCCACATGCCCACCCTGCTCTTCCTGAGAGTGGCACAGCTGCCTGCTACCCCACCCCGCCTGCGGGTCCATCTTCATCGTTAGAGATTCACCCCTTAGGAGTTGAAACGAACGCTGACCTCCCTGGCTTTGAATGGGGTGGTGTAGTTGGTTTTTACTGTTGCAGGGCTTTAAGATCTCTGACACCGCTTATGCTGTTTCTGTGTGGGTGTAACGTCGGTTCCACGTTTCCTTTACTTCCCGGGGCGGCAGGTGGTGGAGTTAGACTTGAAAACGGTAGTGCCTTGCTGCAGCGGACCCAAGCGGCCTCAGGACAAAGTCGCCGTGTCCGACATGAGGAAGGACTTTGAGAGCTGCCTCGGAGCCAAGGTCAGTGCCGGGAGCAGGTGGAGGCCCTCCCCGCCCCGGCCCGCCCCACGCTCCGTCACCTGGTGCCAGGCTTCAGCGCACCCCACTCCGAGATGACTCCTCCGGAAGCCTGGCCAGGGGGGCGTGTCCTCTCCATCCTGACGTCCTCAGTGCCTCCCCACCAGCCAGTGGCCAAGCAGCCTCCTGGGAGCACTTGGCCGTGTGTGAGCATAAGCCAGCCCACCTTTGAGAGCATATGTGCCTTCACATGACGCCCCCACACCCTTCCCTGTACGCGCCGCGCTTGGCTGGCCCTTGTGTTTCTGTTCCTTCCATTCCCTGCTCGCACGGTGGTCTCCGGTTCAGAGCAGACAGGCATCTCTCCTTCACTGGAACCTTCGTGGCACTTGATTGGCTGATTCTGACCCAAATGTCCCCTTTTTCTAAATTTCCATCTGGTTAAAATCAGTGACCTCATTAAACTATAATAATGTCATCGAATTCTACTGAGACTAACTTTAAACTAAATTTGTAGTTTTAACATTTCCGGTCTTCAGGTAGAAAGGAAGTAATTGCTAATTTCAAAGCAAGAGTAAGATTTAGAATTATGGCTGCTGTTTGTAAAGGTTTTAAAAGACTAAAGAAAACTTTACTTTTACTGTAGCATTTTGGATTTCATTGGCCAAGATATTTATGTTTTGTTAAGAATTGCCCTTTAATGTTACAGTTCCCAAAGTATTTCTTCATCTTTTAAAGTGAGAAGTTTTGAAAAAATATCTATTTTTTTCTTCCTGTAGCAAGGGTTTAAAGGGTTCCAAGTTGCTCCGAACCATCATGACGACCATAAGACGTTTATCTACAACAACAGCGAATTCACCCTCGCTCACGGCTCTGTGGTCATCGCTGCCATCACCAGCTGCACGAACACCAGCAATCCGTCCGTGATGCTAGGGGCAGGTGAGCGCATTTGAAACCCTCCTCGTGGTCATGTGGACATGAGGGTGGAAATCCCCCAAGACACGACCCAGGGGCTCAGCATGTGGTGCCCTGAACCTTTCCTTTCCCAGATGTAGGAATTTACTGGCCCAGAAATGTTTACACAATAAATAGTGTCCAAAGCAAAGTATTTAAAGTGGAACAAAAAATGCATAACTGTGGTTAGAATTAACACCGAAAATAAGTAGAAGGAAGCAAAAGAAGATGGATTTCTGGTAAAGCCCAGAACCTTATGTCAGACTTTAGAAGAAAAGAACTAATTTCCCGTCGCAGTCTGGTCTCTGTACCACCCCTGCTGAGCCCTTTTGTTCAGTGGAATTCAGGCTTAGATTCGTTGTCACGCGCACCTGAGTTAGGGCACAGGCCTTGTCTGCAATTCTGATTAAGTAGCTAACATTTGCATCCAGACTTTTGTTACTGTAAGGTCTCTTTAAGTTTCCACATTTCTGAGCATCCCCCACAGTTCCTGTTGAGCTGCATGTCCATAGATGATGGAGTTACAACAGCCCTTTCCTTATGAGCTGGACAGTGCACAGGAAAACCAAGGAGTCAGCTGTTGCCAGCTAAGCCGACCAGGCTCCTCAAGTACAGTCACCGGCGTGTCTGTAGCTTTCTGTCTTCACACCCCTCTCCTCATTTCTTTCTGCCTCTGTGATACAGCCTCAGACAGAGCACCCAGGGCCCCTGGGCCTCAGGGCCCTTGCAGTGGGCTGTGTTTGTGGAAGTCTTGTGGCCCAGGAGCTCCTGATCTTCCGCTTTAAGACATTTTCACATCTAGACCGACTGTACTCCTCACCAGCCAGTGCACCATTCAGATGCTTTACGAAGGGCTCTCCCGATTAGAATTTTCATCCAAATAAAAGATATTTAGAAAGATTGCTCTCCCTCCCCAAATTAAAAACTCATTTTATAACATATCCCTAAACAGTTTATCGCTTAAAACACACACACACACACACACACACGCACACACACACACACGCACACACACACACACACACATCTTTTTCTTCACTTTCGTGGCCGAGTTTGAGTTTACTGCACACATGTGAGTGACTCGGGCCAGTGAGCGCTGCGTTTCTAATAAGCAGCAGAAATAGCAGAAAGTGCCCACAGGAACGAGGCTTGGTCTGGCAGGGGCCGGAAATGCAGACTGAAAGAGCCAGTGTCGTCCTTGAATGTCCCCGGTACCTAGAGTAGGCGGCCACCCACATGTGTCTGTGTTTACCATCCGCAGGCTTGTTAGCCAAGAAAGCCGTGGACGCCGGCCTGACCGTGAAGCCTTACATCAAAACGAGCCTGTCTCCTGGGAGCGGCGTGGTCACCTACTACCTGCGGGAGAGCGGAGTCATGCCGTACCTGTCCCAGCTGGGGTGAGGGGGCGTTTTCTTTCACGCCGTTGCCTTTGTTGTGTCGTCTTCCACATTACCTTGCTGTGTCACCTGTAACTGCCGTAAGCTCATCCAATGGTATCCAATTCCGTAGCATTTTGTCAGATGGTGAGTGACCTTAAACCCTCACATTCCCACAGAGTAGGACCCTCAGTTGCACTAGCGGTTCATCATACGAAGGTGCCCGCGAAGGGCAGCGCAGGGCATGGGATCCAGCCTGTGTGTTGGTGGGTGCTGCTCTCTCCCTGTGCCGGGGGCCAGCGTTGGCTCTGCATGGAGAGCTGCCCTTTGGTATGAAAGCATTATTACCCTGGCTAAGATGTCCTCGTTCCTCAGGTACTTTAGTTATTTGTCTCCAGATACAGCTTCCCCAGCTTCCCCATTATTCCTAATTTGGATGACAGGTTTTATTCATATGCATCATAATAGTCAGAAATCCTTAGGAATATATGATAAAAATAGTGAATAGAGACAAGAAATGGCATATCCGACTTCCACTTTCACTTAGACTTATTTTTATAATTGACTCAAAAGGGAGTCTAATGGAATGATCTAGAATGGATGAATAATGTATCAAAATGCTCTGGGAATGAACACGTTAAAGGAGCGGCACTGTCCCAGGCTTATTTCCTGAGCCGCTCTCCTCTTCAAGTCGGCGCTCTGCGGGAGCTGTTCCAGCAGAGGGCGCACTGAGAATTCTGCCTTGTCTTCTAGGTTTGACGTCGTGGGCTATGGGTGCATGACCTGCATTGGCAACAGCGGGCCCTTGCCTGAGCCTGTGGTGGAAGCCATCACGCAGGTAACTAAGGGCCTGTGGGTCTTCAGAGCTGTGGCCTCTTCTCCTGTGATGTGTGACCGAAACACTGGTCATTTCAAGAAGGTTTAGGGAAGCAGGGGATGTGGTTGGATGTACGGCCCTTGAAGTCCAGCTGAACTTACTCGTTAGATAACCTCGGGCAAGTTAACGAACCTCTCTTTACCTGCGTGGTCACGACTGTACACTAGAGTGGTAAATAGTACCATTTCACAGCCTGTGGGCATTGAAATGAGAATGGCCATCAAAGACAGTGTGGCGCCTGGACACAAGTGGGAATGAATGCAAGTTCTGACTCCAGATTGTTTAATCTGAAGACTGGTTCCAAGTCAGAGAGGTCTTCACCCACATGAATCTAACCTCACTTGCACTGGCTTAGGCTTTGTCCCATAAATTCTGCAGCGTTGACAAATACCATTACGTGTGCTTTGCGTGAACTACAGAATCCATGTAAGTCAGCGTGGCTGCCTGTAGCTTTAACTTTTGGCCGTCCCCACCTGTCCTTAGGCCCCAGGCAGCAACATAACTAGGACGTTGCCTCCTGACCTACCTGGCATCTCCTCATGAACAGAAACCAGTGACCATGTCTCTGTGTCTTTTGACACGGATGGTCTCCCCCAGGGACACCCCCGTGTGCTCTCCTGTAGAGGAGAGGACCAGGGCAAGGGACGCTTGAAGAGCTATGTCCTGGTGATGGGAAAACTCAGCAAATGGCCTAAAATGAGCACCGGGGCAATCTCGTTTCCTGTGACTTGACTTCTCTCTCACCTCACACAGGGAGACCTTGTCGCTGTCGGAGTGCTATCTGGGAACAGGAATTTTGAAGGTCGAGTTCACCCCAATACCCGGGCCAACTATTTAGCGTCTCCGCCTTTGGTGATAGCGTATGCAATTGCTGGGACCATCAAGATCGACTTTGAGAAAGAGCCACTGGGTAAGACTTGGTTTATGGGGTTAGAATTTTCCCCCAATGAATTTGAAAATATAATTGGAAGAGAACTAGTGCTTTCCTTAATAAATAATGAAGCCTAGAACTTCAAGAGGTAAAGGGAGGAGAGTCTTTTCTTTATTCCTCAACACACAGCCAGACATAACTGAAATAAATAAGGATGTACGTAAGAGCAAGGGATGACAGAAAAGAAGTGCAGAGAGTGATAGAGAGCTTGCTCCTCTGACAGCTTCTCCAGTCCCCTTCTCCGTCTCCTGCTTTAATCTAATGATAGGCATTGCTTAAATATGCGCTCTGTGGGAACACCTTCAGATAGTTTAACCTCCCCAGATTCAGAGAAAAGGATGCTTTGTCTCCTTGCCTCTGGTTTTCTTGCTTCCTATCCCCCTTCTCAATTCACTGTATGCAAATTAGATTATATGAAAACAGTGCCCTTTCAGTTGACCTCTAGGAAATTATAACTTAGACGTACAGGTGGGACTCATTATCTGTGTATCCCATATTCCCAAATTTGCCTGCTCACTAGAATGTATTTTATCCCCCATGTCAATGCTCAGCATGCTTCTGAGGTCATTCACAGGCACGCACAGAGCGGGGAAACCGAGTCACGCAAGGTGCACCTTCTCAGCCAAAGTCACATGAGGCAGCCCCCCGCCTTCTTATCTCAGCTGTCGTCCTGTACATAAGTGACCTGTTCATGGTCTACTCGTGCCAGGGTGTTTGCATTGTTGTGCTGCCTGTAGGTGATGTCACTGTTTCAGGCCCCCACGTAGAGTGCGGACGTGCTGCCTCGTGTCCCTGAGCCCAGGGAGCCTGGGAGGTGTCTCGTGCTAGGTAGGCTTCATCAGGCACGGCTCATCATGCCCTTGGCGGAGAGTTCGATGTTAATGCATCAACAACATCTATTAACTAAGGCGTCTGTAAACGAAACACAGAAAGCCAGGTTATATGCTGACCAGCTGACCGAAATGTTGTGGCCGAGGCTCTGACACCTGCCCTGTGTTTCCTCGGGGCCGCTTTTTAGGGTTCACCCTGCAGTGTCGGCATGGACTTGATAGAACTACCGCCAGGAACAAGACTCGACTGTATGGAATAAAGAAAAAGGCTGTTAAATGAAGTTTTCTCATTAATAAACATTTCTCCCCCAGGGGTGAATGCAAAGGGACAGCAGGTGTTTCTGAAGGATATCTGGCCAACAAGAGATGAGATCCAGGCGGTAGAGCGTCAGTACGTCATCCCTGGGATGTTCAAGGAGGTCTATCAGAAAATAGAGGTGAGGGCCCGCCCGCCCCTCCCCGCCCTGAGAGTCTGAGGGAGAGCTGCTCCTCTGTGTCCTCTCTGCAGACCTGGAGGCTGATAGGAGTGGAACCGGTTCATTCCTCCCTCTTCAGAGAGTAGGGAAGTGGCTCTCAGTCATTTTTCTCCTGTGACTCACAGTTTTACAAACCCCACACGCCCCAGGTGTTCCAGGTTGAGACCGGTGGACGGGAAGAAAGGCCGCAGGTTGTGAGTCCCAGCCAGCTCTCCATCGCTCTCCCTTTCTCAGACCCCTGGGCTGTGGCGTCCCTGTGGCTGAGGACCCTCCCCCAGGTGTCACTGAGGTGGAGCCGGTTGGGGGAGTGCACCTCTCACAATTATTTGGATGCTTAAGAATAAATAAATAACCAAACAAGCAAACAAATAAATAAAAGCCACTCAGTAGAAAGCACCAAACTGCTTAAATAAATGAAACTCTTGGAGCGTTTTACGAATAGGGATAAAATGTATGGGGCTTAGTGTTGTTTGTTGAGACCCTTGGATGTTTTTCCTTTCCCTGCTTTCTGTGTTAAGCTGACTCACAGCCTGCTGACAAGGGCTTGGGTTTGAAACAAGACAGCAGGCTGTCCGGGGCCGGGGGGCTGTGCCCTCCCCCCAGCGGCCCTTGGGAAATGAATGGTCTGAGGGAGTTTGATGGGCATTGCATGAAATGCATGCATTCAGAGGCTGAGCTAATGGACCTGTGAAGAGATTTCAAGCTAATTTGTATGCAAAGCAGCTGTGATTGTCTATCCAATGACCATGTGACTTGGAAGTCTACTTCCCCAAATCTTCAGAGAGTAAATGATTTCCCCTTCCGTACAAATCTGGATTATTTTTTCTTAATTTGTAAGTATGTGGATTAGTTATCTCTTGCTGTACAACAAATTACCCCGAAACTTTGTGGGTTAAAACAGCACACATTTATTTTCTCACAGTCTGTGGGTCCACATGTGGCTTAACTGGGGGCTCTGCCTTCGCGAGGCTCCAGTCAGATGTCACCTGGGGCACTGCACTCGTAAGGGCACTCACGCGGTGTGGTGGGATCAGCACCTCAGGGCTGCTGGACCAGGGGCCTCAGTTCTTCAGGACCATCAGCGAGAGGCCTTGCTGGTGGTCTCTGCACAGTTCACAGCTTGGCAGCTGACACCATCAGGGCAAGCAAGTAAGGAAGCAGGAGAGGCTGAGGGACATAGAAGGCAGAGTCTCTTCATAACCTAACCTTGGAAATGAGTCACTACATTCAGCCCACACTCAATAGGAGGGGCTCCCTTTAGGGTGTGAATCTAGGGGTGGGGGCAGCTGGGGTCCTTGGGCTGCCTGTCATAGTGCACATGTATTGTTAAGTTATTTATCATGGCACTGTCTTCGTTTAAAGGAATTCTTTTGTATGACTAGAATAAGAATGGTTTTTATTGTACTCGTAGCTCAAATGTGTGTTATATGTTTATGTGTTGAATTTTCCTTGTAATAGAATGTAATTGGATTGGCCCTTTTTTTTTTTCTTTTTTTCTAAAGACTGTGAATGAAAGCTGGAATGCCTTAGCAGCCCCGTCAGATACGCTGTATTACTGGAATCCCAAATCTACCTACATTAAGTCACCACCATTCTTTGAAAACCTGGTATGACTTTTTATTTTTAACAAACTGAATTCTTCAAAAGGTTTCTTTCCTTATAACATCTACTTTATTATCCCAGACCCTTGTTTTCACCACCTATTTCATTCAAACCTCCACAAACCCAAGCAAATGCCATGAGGGAGGGTTTGGGGAATCTGGGAGATTAACTGAAGTGAGACCTCAGTTTCTCTGTCAGGGCTTGTGTGTGGCTGTGTAGAGACACCTGGGGATCAGATGCCACTGGGCGTGGTCTCGGTGAAGTCGGAGGGCTGTTCCAGGGAGCATGCAGGGCCTGCATCCTTCCCCCTGAGACCCACTCAGGCAAGGAGTCCTTGCTGCCCAGGGTGGGTCCCTCTGCCTGGGGGATGGGATAGAAGTCAGAGTTCTGTGCACGTGGAGAGAGAGAATGCCATTTGCAGCTGCATCCTATAGCTTTGGAGGGGACAGGGCCAGTCCTTCTCCTTCCCTCCAAGGGTGAGATGTAAGTGTTTGGAGTAAAATCACCTTACTTTTCTGAGCACCCCTGATAAAATTGAAAAGAAAAAAATAAAACACCCTAGAATTTCCTGTGCACTGATTAGGGCTGTCACCTGGTTCAGGTCCACAGAGCTCCACTCTTGAGACTTCCCTTGTGACTTGTTGGCGGAAACCTGGCCAACCCTACTTGTGTTCTTTTTAAAAAAAATATATATTTCTATTGATTTTTAGGGAGCAAGGAAGGAGAGAGAGATAAAAATATCAATGAGAGAGAATCATTGATCGGCTGCCTCCTGCACACCCCGCACCAGGGATCAAGCACAAAACCCCGCGCATGTGCCCTGACCGGGAACTGAACCAGCTGCCTCTTGGTGCGCGGGGCACACTGGCCGGGCTGACTTGTGTTTTCCGCTAGACCTTGGAGCCGCAGCCCGCTAGATCTATTGTGGATGCCTATGTGCTGCTGAATTTGGGAGATTCAGTAACAACTGACCATATCTCTCCGGCTGGAAACATTGCAAGAAACAGCCCTGCTGCTCGCTACTTAACTAACAGAGGGTAAGTGTGAGTGAGGTGGGAGCTGAGGACCGACCGAAGGCGGCAGGGAGGGACAGGGCCAGCAATGCTCTTCCGCCTGGTCCCATTGGAAGCAGACTGCGGCTCTTCACCAAACCCTGGTGCTTGGAAACCAGTCAGTCTTTTGTTTGCTGCTTCGAAGCTTCTATGGGTGAATCCATCATCCCGTCAGCCCTGTCACGGGGAGAGGGGACAATCTTTGAGCAAGCATTGTGCGCATTCGGCTCAACTATCATTTCTGCCCCCGGCTTGCCAAATAGACAAAGCACAAGGGTCTGCTTTTAACCTCGGCAGAGCCTGGCTGCACTTGAACTGCTCAGCAGAAACATAACGTGAACTGCGTTGCCGTTCCCGGTTAAGACATACTCTATACAGAGAACTGCTTATAAGACTGGCAGTTCACGCACTCATCAGCAGTCCTCAGTCATGCACCGATTTTAACAGGTACTACACCAGGGTTATCTACTGTTAGCTAGTAGACCCGTATTAATCAAAGTCGGTTCCGACTCTCGCTTTCCGTGAGAGTCATCTGGGGAGATAAAGACTCCTGGTTCCCCTCCCACCTCCCGAATCAGCTTCCTCTGCGATGGGGCCCTGAGCCAATTCGAGGAACGAAATCCAGCACCTTGTTTTGATTGGTGATTGGTGACCTCTTTTGAGACATGGACTCTAGGGAACTGAGTAAAAGCAAATATAATACCTCCCCTGAAAAATGCACATATCATAACATCTTGGATATAATTTTCGTTGCTCCTGAAACCCATTTATAGGTTCACTCGGTCCTCAATTGGATCTAACCTTTAAATCACATTAACACGCACACTCATTTCCCAGCATTTTAAGGTGCAGCCCAGTGAAGGGGTCACTGTGTTCGTGGAAAAATGTTGTCTCTGATGTTCTGACGTCCCCCTGACCAGGCTTCTCTCTGATCTCAGGACCGGGAGGGATAGCTGTTCTGCCTCCAAGGCACTGCTCTGGTTTTTATCTTATGAAATTGTAAATCCTGCTGCCGGTTGTGTGTCTTCCCTTTCAGCCCAGTTCCTGATAACTGGGGGACAAATCGGAACCCCCTTCTGGTTAGTGTATGGGACATATTTTATGTTTCCTCCATTTTGGGCCTCACCTGACCCCTGACCAACTTACTTAGATTATTCGTCTTTACTTCTTTTTCTTACCCATTTATTTTTAAGCCTCACCCAAGGCTATGTTTATCGATCTTAGAGAAAGAGGAAAAAAGGGAGAGAGAGAAAGAAACATCGATATGAGAGAAGCATCAATCGTTGGCCTCCCGGATGTGCCCGGAGTGGGGATCGAACCCACGGCCCTTTGGTGAACAGGACAACTCTCCAACCAACCACCTGGCCAGGGCTTTCTTACCCATTTGTCATATTTTAATTTTTGTGAAACTTTAAAGGCTTCCATACTGAATAAATGCAATAAATACTCTTATTAGAGTTCCTCCTACTTTTCTACCCAGATTTATAAGACAGAGATTGGCCTGGGATAACATTTAGTTCCACCTTCCCCCCCAGATGGAGGTTGGGGATTGCACCTCCAGCTGCCTCATTGAGGCTATGGGAACAGCTTGCTGCCTGAGAGGGCATTCTTGGTAGATGAGAGGAATACTGAGGTTTCTGTTTTTCCCTTCTTGGTGTAAGTGAAGGCCATCTTCACCCGTTCACTCAGCCGGCTCCCCTCCCTCTTGCCTTGGCAGCCTGACTCCGCGGGAATTCAACTCCTATGGCTCCCGCCGGGGCAACGATGCCATCATGGCTCGGGGCACATTTGCCAACATCCGCTTACTAAACAAATTTTTGAACAAGCAGGCACCGCAGACGATACACCTGCCTTCTGGAGAAGTGGTGAGTATGGTGACCTCGTCTGGCCCTGCTGCTTGGGTGTCTACCCGGTCGGTCACTTTCCCTCGCTCTTAGCTCCTTCCCTGCCCCTCCTGCCTCTGGCTTCCTGCGGTCTCGCCAGGTGTCCATGTGGAGCTCATCAATGATGGGGACGCCCTTTAACCTGGGAAACCTCGTCCTGCTCAGAGGTCCTGCCTTTGGCCTGACTAAATCCGCTTTCCTGGAGTTGAGCTTCCAGAGCCTTTGAGTGAAATGCACGAGTTCAGAGTGTTAGAGGGGAGATTCAGGGTAGGGTAGAGGGTGTTTACCCAGAAGTGCTGTTTTAGGACTGTATTGGCATTTAGTTGAGTTCACCACCCCAGGAGGAGAGAAGGAACGTGGAGGCCGGCTTGGGTCCTACAGGGAACCCGTAGGTGGGCCTGCTACAGTGGGATTGTCTGCTGGGAGGCCTGAGAGAGGCCGGGAAAGCCTGCCCTTTGAGTCGGACAAGCCCGGGTTCAAGTCCCAGCTCCACCTCAGACCAGCTGTGGAGCTCCCAGCAATGCATTTCCCTCTGAGCCTGAGCGTTCTTACCTGTGAAACAGAAATACTGTTCTATCTACCTCGGCAGGCTCTGAGGCTAAAACGTAAATGGAGGGACATGTGAAACAGCTAGTCTAGTGTCTGGTCCGCAGTGTCACTTCCCTTCCCAGGAAATGTGGCGAAGCTGCTGGAAACGGGCGAGGCCACTGCGAAATAACCTTCCCAACCTATTTTAAAACAGTAACAGCTAATATTTATGTAGAACTTACTATGTCTCGGGTACTGTTCTAAGCTGTCTGCATGCATTGTCTAATTTACTACTCGTAGCAACACTTTAAAGTGGGTACCATAGTTACCCACATTTTAAACTGGGAATCTGAGGCGCTGAGAGCTCATATATCCCTAAGGCCACAAGTAGAGAAACTGAGTTTAAACCCAAGAAGTCTGGCTTCGAAGCCAGTGCTTTTCACCACCACGCCCACTGCCTCACCTGCAGCTGATTATGTTTTTGTAAAGTCTCTTCATAGACAGTCACTGGTCACCAGGACCAGCTCAGAGCCAGTGCCCAGCAATGTTCAGTGAATCAGGGATAATGAGCAAACTATTCGATGAAAAAGATACAGTTAAATGTTAGGATGTGCAAGAGACCGAGGGGAGGCCTTGCGAGGCAGACATCGGGGCCTCCGGGTACTGACTGTTGCGGTGAATGTCACTTACTTGCGAGCCCCACCATGGCAGAACTTTCAGTCAGATGTTCGGTGCTTCTTAAATAAGGAGACAGAAGCAGAGAAGGACGCACATTTGAGCCAACCCTTGAACTTGAAAGATAGACCTAGGCCAAGGACAGGGAGGAAGAGAAAACAGATAATGTGAAGAATAGAAGAAAACAGAAAAAAAACACACACATTGTTTCTTCAGAGTGATGAGATGGGTTCCTGTTGCTGTAAAGCAGGGGTGGGGAACCTTTTTTCTTCAAAGCGCCATGTGGATATTTATAACATCATTCGCAGGCCATACAGAATTATCAACTTAAAAAGCAGCCTGCTGTATTTGGTCAAACATCTAATTAACTCACCCTAGTGCCTTGGCAGGGCCAGACCAAACAATTTTGTGGGCCTTATATACGGCCCATGGGCCAGACGTTCCCCACCCCTGCTGTAAAGTAATTAGAGGGCAAGAAAGACTTCTTTGAATTTAAAAAAAAATTCCCAAAAATTTCACAGGAAAAGTTGGTTAGTTGAAAAAATCTCTCAAAATATAGGACAGAAAGATAAAGGAGAAATTAGAGAGAAACTAAGAGAAGTAAAGACTGAACTGAGGAAGCCCAACATCTGACTAAACAGAGGTACTGAACAGAGAAGAGAGGAAATTCTCACACACCAACATGAGGGAAATTCTCGACTGCCAGATCGAAGACTACAGATTGAAAGGGCCGCTGAGTGCCCAGCAGAGTGCCTGGAGGTGACCTGCAACAGGCACATCCCTGGGAAGCTAAGATCAGCAGAGGTCTGGCCAGGGCAGCTCAGTTCATTAGAGCATCTTCCCCTGCACCGAAGGGTCACGGGTTCCATACCTAGTCAGGGCGCACGCATGCCTAGGTTTCGGATTCCATCCCTGGCGCCAGTCAAGGAGGCGACTGATCGATGTTTCTCTCTCACATCAGTGTTTCTCTCTCCCTTCCTCTCTCTCTCTGAACATATCTTCGGGTGAGGATTTTAAAAAGGAGAAGCTCTAGAAACTCCTGGAGAAGCTAAAACAGGTTATATACAATATGCCGGAGATCAGAGGTGCCGAAGCAACACTGGGAACTTAGACTGATTTCTCCCTTACACTCCTGTCCTTCACACCCCACTCAAATGAAATTAAAGTCATAACACATTCAGATACTCAAAAATTGAAATTTTTCTAAAGCCCTCTCAATCAACCATTTCAGTTAAGAGAATATCTGTATTTATAAAAGACTAAGTGACCAGCTGACCTGTCAGTAGGGATGACGCTCACTGACCACAAGGGGGCAAATGTTCAACGCAGGAGCTGCCGAGCGACAGCAACTTTGCAGAGTGCCCTCTCGCACTCTGGGACCCCTCGGGGGGATGTCGGACAGGCTAGGCCAAGGGACCCCACCTGCCGGAGGGACCCCGCTCACTCCGCAGATGCCCTTCGAGCCCTGGCACCGCCCCAGATGCAGCTGGCCAGGGAGGGACTTCAGGAGTTGGCTCCAGGGCATGTCCAGCCTGTCTAGCCCAGTCCCACCCCGCCAGCCACCTTTTAATTAATTTCTTTTCAATGTGCACAAATCCGTGCACCAGGCCTCTAGTAAAATATAGTTTGGTCAGTGTAGATAGATGGAGCTCATTGGGAATCTGTAGACCAGGCATCTGTAGACCAACCTATAGGTTGGCTGAGTTTTCCGTTGGCTTTGCGTTGACTTGGCTCACTGCAGACCTCTGACCCTGCACACCCCACCAGGTCTCCCTGGCCTGTGTCTGCACTCTGTGCCTTTGCTACATCTGTAATACCTCCCCTTTCTCTTCCTCAGCTTGATGTGTTTGATGCCGCTGAGCGGTACCAGCAGGCGGGCCTTCCCCTGATTGTTCTGGCCGGCAAAGAGTACGGCTCTGGTAGCTCCCGGGACTGGGCAGCCAAGGGCCCTTTCCTCCTGGTGAGTATGACATAGGGACATCCCCGCGGGCGGCTGCCCCTGTGGACCGGAAGGGACGCTGGGAGGGGCCAGGAATCCATTCTGGTGCTTTACTCTCCACGATGTGGAAGAGCAACTCAGAAAAGCAAGTGGTGTTTGTTCCTCCCCTGCTTCTTGGTGGACTGGTTTCCCTTCTCTCAGTGAAGAGTAATCTGGAGGTGAAATGGTTCCCTCAGACCAGACCTATCCCGGAGCCATGGTCTTTGGGGGTCGCAGTAGAACAGCTGAGCGGAAGGTCTGTGCAGTCTCTGAAATCATATCCAAAAGTTTGTCTGTATGTCTTTTTCTAAGGGGAAAACTCCATGGTTTTCATAATGTTCTCAGAGGATGAGGACCCAAAATTTGTTTAAGGCCATTGTCCCCGGTGAACTTGAGGAATAAGCCAGGGCTGCTGCTGCTGACCTGTCTGCCAGGTTTCTGGAAGGGAAAAGGTCAGGAGCCTGAGCTTTGGGTAAACTCAGGAAAGTGCTTCCTAGGATGCTTTTTACTGCCTGTGAAAGTCTCTTTAGACTCAGCGGGGAAGGAGTCTCTCTCTATGCGAACAGGACCCTCTGTAGACCTTCAGCCTTTCAGGGCTTGACCAGGAGGTTTCCCCAGGGGCGGGGCCACACAAGGCCACAGAGAGCTCTCACCTCTTCAGGGATCCCAACAAAACCTGCTGCTGGCTTTAATCCTCAGGGCAGGTAAAACGGCTTAGCTGATGTCAGTGTAGATAACATGTGGCTCGAGCCAATCAATGGACTTGGGAAACCCTGAATAAGTGGTATCCACAGTAAAACATGTGGCTGTCCAGCAGGGAGCCCCAGACATCCAGGCTTCTGAAAATCTTTGAATATCACACACCTATTATTTTGGTTTTTTAATCAATTATTTTGTTCTGTCGGAAAAAGAAATGTTCTCTGATTATTTGGTAGTATGTCAGGGATCTGCTCTTTTAGAACCTGCTGAAAAGAACCAGAGAAAAGAAGGAAGAGGTTTGAGGAAGGGAGCTGGTCGCTGACAATGCCAGTCAGTTGGGTGGGGAACTTTAAGACAATTGGGTGGGAGGGAAGAACTGGCACCCAGGGGGCGCTCCAGAGTCTAGACTTCGCTGTAGAGCCGCTCTGAGTCCTGGCTGCCCAGACACCATGTACTTCAATCTGTAGCTGCCCAGCCAGGGCCACTCAGCAGTCTCCTGGGCTGAATTCATGCAGAGAGGGTTATACAGTTGTGATCTGTGGCATTGAGAGACCTGCGCAGCCATTTATACAGAACTAGGGACATGAATAGTATGCATTTACAGAGATTTATACTTCCCCTCAAAATAACTACATAATACATGTATCCAAAAATCCGTACAAAATACCTGCTACCCTGAAGAATCTGCCCTTCCTCCATAAATTTGTTTTTAAATTTGGAAACAGTCTTGGCCAGGTAGCTCAGTTGGTTAGAGCGTGGCCCCAATACACCAAAATTGCAGGTTCGATCCCCAGTCAGGGAACATACAAGAATCAACCAATGAAAGCATAAATAAGTGGAACAACAAATCGATGTTTCTCTCTCTCTCTCTCTCTAATATATATATATATGTATATATATATATATATATATATATATATATATATCCCTCTCTCTAAAAAATCAATAAATTTTTTAAAATTTGGAAGCACCTGTGGGATTTTTAAAAAATACCTATGCCTGGATCTCATCCCAAGAGATTATGGTTTAACAGGTAAGGAAAAAGGTCTTGTTGTCAGATTTTAAAAGCTTTCCTTGGTGATTCTAATATGCAGCAAGTTTGAGAGCCACTGCTTCATAGCCATGGTTTTCATGACTTTCTCTTCCTCCTGCCCACACTCCCTGCGTGAGAATCTGTGCAGATCGGGGGTAGTGCCCGAGATTCTACATTTTAAAAACATTTATTTATTTATTTGTATTGATTGATTAGAAACAGAGAGAGAAATGCCGATTGGTTGCTTTCTCTATGTACACTGACAGAGAATCCAGCGCAAACTTGGTGAATCAAATCGGGACAACATTCTACGCAACTGAGCTACCCAGCCAGGGCTCTAAAATTCAACATTCTTAACAAGCTCCCTGAGGGACCCTTATGCAGGGTTTTTCTTAAAAGTGTACCCTAGATATCAAGACACCTTTTAGGGGTACCTAAATATCCAGTTACAGTTAACTAATATTTGGGAATAGGGTGTGTTAGTTAATCAAGTATCCTGGTTTATTAATCATTGCTGTATAGTATTGCCAGTTATAGATTGCCAGTAAAATGTACTTTATAGATAGCTTAATGTCAAGATTATATTCCCTAGGATTTGATCCTTGAAGCAGGAAGTATAAAAGCACACAGTAGGTAATTCGTTACTCTCTTGATAGTATGTTCTATAAGTTGCTTCTCTGATTAAATCTTCCATGTCTGCCAATGGACCTACAATCATAGCAGAATTGAAGGGAGAGAAATGATTTTCTTTATGTTGTTTTGTGATGTGGAGTCTGTTACAGTGGAAGTTTAAGAGGTGTTACATCACACAGTGGCTCAGTGTGTGGTCAGACTGCCTGGGTTCAGAATACTGGATACTCCCCTGACTGCCTGGCTTGGTGCAGGGGGAATGAGAGCAGCCATTTAAGGGCTCACACAGCGCCTGTACTGTGTGGGCACTCACTGAGCCCTGACTGCTGTGCTATTTATAGGGAGGGGATAGCTTTTTGTGTAAATGATTACTTCGTACTTATAAAGAATGTAGGTGTGAGAAGAGTTTTGACTTAGGAAGCCTTTTGCTAAGTTTCTGTGTCTAAGGAAAAACTGGGACTGTGTCCAAACCCCTCTCTTGATCCTCAGGGAATCAAGGCTGTCCTGGCGGAGAGCTACGAGCGCATCCACCGCAGTAACCTGGTCGGAATGGGAGTGATCCCCCTCGAGTACCTCCCGGGGGAGACAGCGGACACCCTGGGACTCACGGGGCGGGAACGATACACCATCAACATCCCAGAGAACCTCAAACCACGAATGAAAGTCCAGGTCAAGGTAAGCCGGGGCCTCTCCACGCCAGGGCCAGCTCACAGGGACACTGTGTTTGTAATCCATCTTGTTAGAAGGAAATCAGTGGGATTTGGAAGAAGAAAAAACAAAGGGTAGGACTCAATTAGCCTGAAGAGTTGTACCAGCCCCCTTTCTACCTGCCTCACAACATATCACATATTTCTGTTTATTCATAGTTATCAGTCCCATTCATACCTCCAAGCCTTTCCCATTCCTCCCAGTTTCACTTAGCCCAGAGACTAGTGATGAAAGCTCGGGGGTAAGACATGACCTAAAAAACACCTTTTTTATTATAAGAATGTGAACAACAGACGCTGTCCCCATCCGAGTCTTACCCCAAATGACAGCTCCCTGGGTGAGGAAGGGAGGAGATGCCCACGCCCAGGTCCCAGGGGGACTTAGACTCCCAGGCAGAGGCCGCTGCTGAGGTCTGTGTCCAGGGTGAGGAGCTGGGCCCAGTGCCTAAGGGACCCCAACAAAACCTGCTCACCTGAGGCACCTCCTCTGCAGGGAGACCTGAGAGGCTTGGAAACACAGTGCCCAAGGCCACAGTGACTACTGCCCAGAGAGGCCCTTTCTTTTTTCTTTTTTTTTTTTAATTAAATTTTTTTAAATGTATTTTATTGACTTTCTACAGCGAGGAAGGGAGAGGGATAGAGAGTTAGAAACATCGATGAGAGAGAAACATCGATCGGCTGCCTCCTGCACACTCCCTACTGGGGGTGTGCCCGCAACCAAGGTACATGCCCTTGACCGGAATCGAACCTGGGACCTTTCAGTCCGCAGGCCGACGCTCTATCCACTGAGCCAAACCGGCTAGGGCGAGAGGCCCTTTCTAAGTCTCAGATGCCTCTCACGTCCATCACTCACACTTTCAGTGCCTGAACATGCGGATGAGTCGCTGGGGGTCTTTTAAAATGCAGCCTCTGAATCAGCGGGTCTGGGTGGGGGCCTGCGGCCACGCATGTCTCCAGGCGCTGCCCATGGCGCTGGTGTGCGGACCCCTCCCCGCGGGGCTGGCCTGGGGGCCGCGGGCACACGCTCCTCCTGACTGAGCTGCCTCCCTGCTCCCTCATGACTCTTCTTGGCTTCTTTGTGGTCGCAGCTGGATACCGGGAAGACCTTCCAGGTGGTCATGAGGTTTGACACCGACGTGGAGCTCACCTATTTCCACAACGGGGGCATCCTCAACTACATGATCCGCAAGATGGCCAAGTAGGCCCCGTTCCCTCGGAGACCTGCCCTGGGAGCTGCCCCGGAGCGTGTGCGGAGCCACCGGCCGCTGAGCCCCTGGTGCAGAAGCGAGGCCCCCGCCTCCACATGGGTGCTGCCTTGCAGACGGAGCACAGAGCACTGGCCTCCCGGTGCCCTTCCTCCAGGCACAGGCAGCAGTTCCTCCATTCTCTCTTTTCCTTCATCTTTGTATCTTTTTCTAGAATTTGGAGGCTAGCATGGTGGAATGTCAGTAGTGCCAGAAAGAACTGAGCGTGTCTTTAAAGTTACTGATCACAGAACGTTGATTTTTTACTCTTAGCCTGTTAGTGTTCAGCTGAACACAAACAAGCGTTCTCAGAAGGAGCTCCCTGTCCTCTCTGTTTCTTGGTTCTCCTCGATTCAATGAAACCTTCCCCTGCCTGTTACACCAGTGTTAACTGTTGTGGGCAGATGGGAACTTTTGCACACTTCAGATCACAATGATGATTGCGACTCTCCCCCGCCCCCTTTCCTTTGGAGTGAATGGTTCGGACACCTTGTGGCCAGGTCAGAGGTGGAAACTTTTTGATTATGTAACTTTTGATCGATCACCATTAAAGAAATGTGAAGTTTTCTTTTACTATCTTTAAAACTTTTCCCCAGAAAATTTTGTTCCTTTGTCCAGAGGATAACTTTGTTGGGAGGTGGTTTTGCAGAGAGACAGATATTTCTAATTTGAATAAAATTAAATCTATTTTCAAGGAAAACTTTTTGACTTTGGAATTGAATCCTGCTGTGTGTGTGGCTATAGTTTTGGGCTGTTTACAACAGAGCGGATCTCAGGCGTTAGCTTCCCAAAGCCTGGCTGAAATTCAGGTTCTCCTGTTTGTACGGCCACGGCAGTGACCTGCAGGTAACCTGGAGGGGCTGAGGAACCAGCGTGTTCTCTGCCCTGTTTGGGAGCAGACAAGCAGGTAGCAGGCAGGGTAGTGAGCAGGTCATAGCTTTGATTTTTGTGTCCTCTAGTTTTATCTGCTCATTTTCATGTCTGAAGTTGTTTCAGAGCACATGTCTCTTATTCTGTGCCAGCAGCAACAATAAAATATAGACTGAAGTGGCTCAAACATCAGAAACTTCTTTTCTTGTAGTTCTGGAGCCTAGAAGCCCAAGATCAAGGTTCCAGGCAACTCATTTTTCTGCTAAGTGCTCTTTCCTGGCGCGCAGACAGCCACCTTCTGCTGTGTGCTCCCATGGCCTTCGTCAGGGCAGGCACAGAGAGAGAAAGAACTAGCTCTCTGGTGTCTCTTCTTATAAGGGCACTATCTTATGAGATTAGGGCCCCACCCTTACAATGTCATTAAACCTTAATTACTTCCTTTGAGCTCCCATCTCCACAGAGGCACACTGTGGGGTAAGGGCTTCAACATATGAAATTTGGAGATACACAAACATTCAGTCTGTAACAGGGCAAACATAGTCTAAAAGGGCCATTTTCAGCAGAAAAAATCACCCAAATTGGAGCTAAAAGGACCTATTACAGCTAAAGGAGCAGACTTAGAAAGGTCTGGTACCTTAGCAGTATTCCCCCTAATATGCTTCCTGGTCAAACAGTTGGGCTGATTACAGACGCCAGCTTTCTGAAATCCAAAGAGAACTCTAAAGTTCTGTCATCATCTGAACCAGCCCAGGCACTCCACCCTCCCCTCCATCAGCAGTAACAGAGTTACATCCAATTACTGTCTTTGGAGATTTTTCAAACCCTTTATCTAAAAGGTTTTATGAAAAAATATATATATAGAAGACTAACCTGAGGATATTTTCTTTTTAAACTAAGGAAATACTTTGTTTTCATTGTAAAACTGACCCATAGCCCCAAAAGAAAGTTGGGAAAACATGAAACAGTACCCAGAGAGAAAAATGGGAAGGTGCTCACTGAGAAATTTCTATCCTCAGTAAAATTGAGGAGGAGAATTAAGAAGTGCTAAAGAATTTCTTCTCATTGAAAATGTGGAAGAGGTGTTTTGAAATATATTGGTCTCCAAACTTGAGGAGGTAATGTTTTTTTAAAATGAGTCAACACTGATGTAATGTAATTCTGACCTAAAGTAAGTGATAAAATTTGTTGTCTGCTGAATTGTAAGGTTCATCTTTTTGAGTTAAAATATTCCTCACACCTCTGTCCAATATCAGCTCTCATTTTCTGAGCACTTGTTTCATACATCTCATTTTATCCCCCAAACTTCCCTGCAAGTTAAGTACCAATATTGTCCCAACTTTGCAGATGGGGAGACTGATCATTTAGAAGACAGAGTAACTATCTGAGGTCACACATCTTGTACCATATGTGGCAGAACTGGTATTGGAACCACTGATTCCCGTGGTAAAGCTCTCCCCCAGCTCTGCAGTGCTCAGTGCTCACAGAGATGCTGAGGTGAAGATCTCTGCAAAGGATCTGGAGAAAGTGTGTGTGTGTGCATGTGTGCCTGCAGGTGTGTGCCTTGACTTTCCCCAATCTGGTTCCATGCTTCTGTGTTACAAAGAAAATTACAGTAAAATGAAGGTCACTACCTGGAGGCTGAACTGAACAGGTGTGCCTCTCCAAACTCTACGTTATTACCCATCCCAACACCTGCACAGCACAATGGGAGCTTTTCTCGGAGGACTCCGGATGTCAGAGAGAGAGAGAGAGAGAGAGAGATCTGAGAGAAAGACTAAGGGTGTTGTCCACAAGATGAAATGTCAACTAAAGAGCAATTCTCGCTCACTTTGCCTTTTAGATCTGAAAACATAACTTCAGGTATTAGCACTAATAAAGTATATTTTAATCTCACTGAGACAGACTTAAAGCAGAATGAATTTGAAATCTTCTGCAGGACAAAATTTTAAGCATTAATGTACTGTTCTAATGCAACCCTCAGGGCGATATGATAACAGGTACCAACCATGCTCACATTCCACCTGTTAATTATGGTCAAATTCTGACAGTAATCCTATGTAATAAAAGGGTAATATGCAAATCGACCAAACAGCAGAAGGACCGGTCCCTATGATGCTCACTGACAACCAGGAGGCAGACACTCAACACAGGAGCTGCCCCCTGGTGGTCAGTGTGCTCCCACAGGGGAAGTGCGGCTCAGCCAGAAGCCGGGCTGATGGCTGGCTAGCACAGCGGCAGTGGTGGGAGCCTCTCCCGCCTCCACAGCAGCGCTAAGCCTTCAGTTAGACATCCCTCGAGGACTCTCCGACTATGAAAGGGCGTAGGCTAGGCTGAGGGATCCCCCCCACTCCACCCCCAGTGCGTGAAAGTTGTGCACCGGACCTCTAGTGCGAGTAGAAAGACTTAACCTTTTCTTTACATGCTTCATCCCATGTCTAAGGCTACAAATGGAGTCATTCATCATGTTTTTCTTTGTATAGGTTTATTTTTTCTTTTTCAATTACAGCATTATTACTAGTCAGAAGAATGCCCTTGCTACCTTTTGCTCTTCCCTGCCTATCATAAAGTAGAGGAGGAATAAATGGTGATGGATGGAGACTTGACTCAGGGTGGTAAACACACAATACAGTGCACAGATGATGTGTTGTGGAACTGTGCACCCGAAACCGCTATAATTTTAACCAGTGTCACCCCAACAAAAAGGAGAAAAACAAAACAAAAAATGAGAAAAGAAAATAAAAATTTGATATCTGTGACTTAAAACTGTAATAAATCTGAGGATATGTAAACAAAGAGATTGGTGTATTCCTAAAATCCAACTTTGGTTCACTGAATCCTGCTCTCTAGGAAGCAGAGCTGTTAGAGCATGGACATCAATGCAGGTGTTCACCTGCACATTAAACATGCAGGAGCTCACCTCCTGGCCTCCTCGGGGTCTCTACGGTGCAGGGTGATCAGTGCCACATTATCAGAAATGCTGTTGTCAAGACAATCCAACATGAACCTCAGGATGCCACTGGGAGGGACTTAAACAGATCCTCAAGAGCTCTCTAGGAAATGGAAAGTGAGGGATATTTACACCAAAATGTAGGCGGAAATGAGAAGTGCTATAAGAAAGAGAGGTACAAAGCGTTATGGACATTCAAAAGAGACCGCTGCCAGCTGGGGGAATTCAGGACAGGTGTATGGAGGCAGCAGAAGAGGGGAAACAGGTCATCAGTTGCAGCCCATGAGCAACTCCCCCGACAGGAACAAATTGTGAAGTCAGGTTGGCTGAAGTGAATAATGAACAAAGGGGAAGAATGGGAAATAAGGTTGGAAAAAGAAGTGAGTGCTGGATATGAAAACTCTTTAACATCAAGAAAATTAGGGACCTGGCCAGCATGGCTCAGTGGTTGAGTCTTGACCTATGAACCAAGAGTTAATGGTTTGATTCCTCGTCAAGGCACACGCCAGGTTGCGGGCTCAATCCCCAGTGTGGGGTGTGCAGGAGACAGCCAATTCAATGATTCTCTCTCATCATTGATGTTTCTATCTCCCTCTCTCCTTTCTTCTCTGTAATCAATAAAAATATATTTAAAAAGAAAGAAAATTGGGGAACCACTGGAGTTTCTACACAGGGAAGTGACATGCTCAGAGCTGCTTCCCAGGAGAAGTAATGTGGCAGCTGTTGCTATGGCAATTGGAAGAAGGCCGAGAGACTGGTTAGGAGACTGTCTAGTTCAAGTGGGACAGAAGAGCTCCTTGGAGTTTCCCTTCTGGAATACAGGGGCCCTGCAGTACCATAAGCACAAGCAGGAAAGGTTCACCTGTTGACTACCCAAACCTCGATCCAGTGGGAATTACCCCCCCATAAATATGTCAGTCAGTGTTGGTCAAGGTACACAGAACTCAAATGGGGTATATGTTAGTGGACAAATATGTTAGTAGCCACCCAATCCGGACCAAGTAAGCCACCTGTAGGGCCACTGACACAGAGCCCTCTGTGCCATTGGTCACACACCCAGCTATGTCTCGGTAAAGGAGAAAGGCCAGAATGACAGACACTCACAAATCAGACAAATTGGCAGCCATTGAAGAATGGCATCAAAACTCTCACCTACAGTTTGGATCATTGTGATGACCTTGCCCACAGCCTCATACAGGATGACCGCCTTGCTCTGGACAATGTTGATGCCTTCATCAGCACCCGAGGTGGCCATCAGAATCTTGTTATCTCCATTGCTTCTGCATCTAATACACATTCTGTTCTGAGAGAGTCATTCCTGGTCAGAGTCAGGGGGCATTACCCAACTCACTAGGGCAGTGATGGCGAACCTATGACACGTGTGTCAGGTGACACGCGAACTCATTTTTTTTGGTTGATTTTTCTTTGTTAAATGGTATTTAAATATATAAAATAAATATCAAAAATATAAGTCTTTGATTTACTATGGTTGCAAATATAAAAAAATTTCTATATGTGACACGGCACCAGAGTTAAGTTAGGGTTTTTCAAAATGCTGACACGCCCAGCTCAAAAGGTTCGCCATTACTGTTAAGTCCAGCTGTGAAAGTAAAGACAAAAGCAAAATAAGTGTGAGAGAAGGCCAGACACCATAGGGTGTCTTGCAGACATCACAAATTTATCATCGCTAAAAAGCTAAACCAGCGATTCTCAAGCTGTGGGTTGCGACCCCTTTGAGGGTCAAACGACCCTTTCACAGGGGTCGCCTAAGACCATCGGAAAACACATATATAATTACATATTG
Source organism: Myotis yumanensis (assembly GCF_028538775.1). Lineage (NCBI taxonomy): Eukaryota > Metazoa > Chordata > Mammalia > Chiroptera > Vespertilionidae > Myotis > Myotis yumanensis. Next base: position 8,322,329 of record NW_027223772.1, read on the forward strand.
TTTTTGTGATTAATCACTATGCTTTAATTATGTTCAATTTGTAACAATGAAATTGGGGGTCATCCCAACATGAGGAACTGTATTAAAGGGTCGCAGCATTAGGAAGATTGAGAACCACTGCTCTAAACTCACACTGTTCCTGCGGAAGTGCTCCTAGTTCTGGAACCAGTACCACCTATTGGCTAAGGACAGTGTTCCTCCTTATTCACCAATTCTTTAACCGTTCAATAATATGCTTCTGAATCGCTTACCTTAGGGAGATAATGAAAGTTCATTGAAATGGAAACTATGCAGCAAAGAGAAACTACCTCCGTTTCACCCTCCCAGGAATGAAATCTTGAGAAATTTGCTCAGATGGCTCTTGCTCAGGGCCTTCCCTGACCCCCAGAGGGCGCCAAGTCCCTGCCTTTGGACCTGGTTGTCCTCTCTGCTGCCCCTGCCCCTGTCACTGCCCCATCACCAACGCAGCAGGGCACAGGGAGGTGTGCCAGGCTTTGATTTACTAGGTCTGCCCTGGGAATGTGGCCTCCACAAGGGGGACTGATTTGCCTCATTCATGTGACCTCAAACCCAGCACAGCGGTGCTGCATGGAAGGTGCTCAATGTACTTGTTGAAAGAATAATGAGAAAAAATAATTCAGGTATATAAACGATACAATTTTATAATATAATAGTGTGTGTGTGTGTGGGGGGGAGATGTAATGTTTTTACTTTTTAATCCATTTACAAAAATAGATGATCTGAAACAGTTGTGAAGTTCAATGTTTAAAGTGAAGCAACTTCACTTGGAGGATATATACAGGGTGGGGCAAATGTCAGCTCACAGTTGTTCATATGCAAAATCAGTACATAATAATACAAGAATAAGCTCTATGTTTTGCATACTTAAAACTGTAAATCCACTTTGCCCCACCCTGTATATATATCACAATTATTTACTCTTTGAAATACAAAAAGTGTTTGCTTTGTTTTGTAGACTCTCATGTCAGTCTGAAGGGAAATGGATTTAGAAAACACAACCAGTTTTAATTTCTATAGAAAAACACGCAATGGGCCTAATTACCATTAATGATACCCCAGATTATAGCTATACACCCACACACCTGAGTTACTCTTCATAATGCTCTGAATCACCTGCCTCTTAATTTAAATATGATAGAAGTTATGAAGATATGGAATATGAGAAGTACTGGTAATAAGTTTATGCTACCGGTAAGTCTTGTGCACTAATCAAAATTTGCTTTCAGCTTTATTTATTTGATGTCTGTTGGCTTGTTTTAAAAATATTTTGATAGTAGGTGGAGCTTGGAACTTTTCAAAAGTTGAAATTAATATAAATCTTTGAAAGTTACAGAAGCTTCTAACATCCGTTTGATTGTTTAGACACCAGAGAGGCCTTCACACCTTCATCCATGTCAGCACCTCAGCATCGTCTTTGAGTCTCGGCTGAACTTCCAGGTGCCGTGAACAGACCCTGAGCGAGCCTGCATTGGGTGCCAGGTGTCAGTCACAAAAGAGTCATTTCTGGAGGATTTTCAGAGACTGATTGTGGCAGGTTGCATTTTCCAAAGATGGCCACCACCAAAGCTTCCATGTCACATGCTCTTCTGCTAGTGACCTCGCTCCAGCCCCCTCCCTGGAACCCGGGCTCTCTCTGTGACGTCCCCCAACTACAATACAGCCACAGAGACTCCGCTGGGGGCTAGACACAGTCCTAAGTAGCCTTGCAGGTCCTCCCTGGGCGTCCTGGCTCCCCGCCTCCAGGGGCAGCCCTCTCAGAGGCAGTCTCCACGCTGTGGGAGCCCACGCCATGCAGTGGCCCGTGCACGTGCTCTGGTCAGCAGCCCAGTCCCAACGCCCAGCGCACAGCAGCATCTGGGGCAGTCAGGTGAGTCCACTTGGCCGTGAGCCCAGCCAGACCTACAGACGATTCAGGCGAGACTGCGAGTGGTAACCCCCAGCTAAGCCAGACGGGAAGTGGGAAAGATGGTTACTGTAAAGCTGCGATGTTTGGGGCTAGTGTTTTACAGAAACAGATAACCGGAACAGTCTTTTCACCGACCTCCCAGTGGTCCCTGTGTCTGTAAAACCCACGTGTGGACCCAGCCTGAGACTGGTAGGAGGGGCGGAGGCGTGGAATGGGCTGGTCCGACACCCACATGTGCTGTGTTTTTAATCAGGAGGGATATCAATCAGTGATCATATAAAATGCAGAAAAGGCCTTCAACAAAATCTAACACCTTCAGCAAAGTGGGAACAGAGGGAACATACCTCAACATAATGAAGGCCGTATATAACAAAGCTAAAGCCAGCATCATACTCAATGGGCAAAAACTAAAACAATTTCCCCAAAGAATGGGATCAAGACAGGTATGCCCACTTTCACTACTCTTGTTCAACATAGCTCTGGAAGTTGTGGCCACTGTACTCAAAACAGCCTGGTACTGGCACAAGATATATAGATCAGTGGAACAGAACAGAGAACCCAGAAATCAACCCAAGCCACTGTGCTCAATATTTGACAAAGGAGGCAAGAGCATATATCAGAGCAGAAACAGTCTCTTCAATAAATGCTGTTGGGAAAATTGGACAAGTACATACAAAATAATGAAACTAGACCACCAACTTACAGCATACACAAGAATAAACGCAAAATGGATAAAAGACTTAAATGTAAAACATGAAACCATAAAAATCTTAGAAGAAACCATAAGCAACCAAAATCTCAGACATCTCTCAGCAATATGTTTACCAATACATCTCCTAGGACAATGGAAACTAAGGAGAAAATAAACAATTGGGACTACATCAAAATGAAAAGCTTCTGACAGCAAAAGAAACCATCATCAAAATAATAAGAGAGCCCACTACAGGGAACAACATATTTGCCAATGATACATCTGATAATGGGTTAATCTCCAATAGGAAACTCATACAACTTAACAAAAGAAAGACAGTCCAATTAAAAGATGGGCAAGGTACCTAAACAGGCACTTCTCCAAAGTGGACAAATAGGAAGCCAAGAGACATGAAAAAATGTTCAAAGTCACTAATCATCCAAGAGATGCAAATCAAAATGACAATGAGATATCACCTCACACCTGTCAGAATGACTATCATCAACAAATCAACCAACAACAAGTGTTAGCGAGGATGTAGAGAAAAAGGAACCCTCATGCACTGCTGGTGGGAATGCAGACTGGTGCAGCCACTGTGGAGAACAGTATGGAGTTTCCTCAAAACATTAAAAATGGAACTCCCATTTGACCCAGTCATCCCACTTCTAGAAATACATCCTAAGAATCCTAAAACACCAATCAGAAAGGATATATGCACCCCTATGTTCATAACAGCACAATTTATAATAGCTAAGACTTGGAAACAGCCCAAGTGCTCATCAGCAGATGAGTGGATAAAAAAACTATGATACAGTTACACAATGGAATACTACACAGCAATAAAAAAGAAAGATTCTTAACCATTTGCAACAAAAAGGATGGATCTGGAGAGTATTATGCTGAGCAAAATAAGCCAGTCAGAGAAAGATAAGTATCACATGATCTCACTCATATGTGGAATCTAATGAACCAAATAAACTGATGATCAAAAATAGACCCAGAGTCATAGAAGCATGAACAGACTGTTGAACCTCAGAGGGAAGGCAGGGGAGAGTGGGTGGGAAGAGATCAGCCAATGAATTTATGTGCATATATGGGGACACAGACAATGGGGTGGTGAGGGCCTTGGGGGGGTAGGAGTGGGCTAGAAGAGATTTATGGGGGGAAAAGAGGGTCTAGGTAATATTTCAACAATAAATATTTTTTTAAAAAATAAAACATAATACTTCATAATAGTTTATGCACCCAACCAGGGAGCACCGAAATATATAAACAACTACTCACAGAACTAAAGGGAGAAACAGATAAAAACACAGTCGTAGTTGGAGACCTTAATCCTCCATTGATAGCTTTAGACAGGTCAACCAAACAAAATCAATAGAGACATATCGGCCTTAAATGAAACACTACACCAAATGGACATAATTGACATTTACAGAACCTTTCATCCCAGAACACCAGATTATACATTCTTCTCCAGGGCACATGGAACATTCTCAAATAGAAATGACTGGGTCAAAAAAGAAGTAAAAGGTGAGATCAAAAGATATATAGAAACAAATGAGGATGACAGTACAATATATCAAACTCTCTTGGATGCATTGAAAGCAGTAGAGGGAAGTTTATATCATCACAGGCCTATCTAAAGAAACAAGAAAAATCCCCAGTAGAAAACCTGACATCACATCTTAAAGTACTAGAGAAATGAAGAACATAAGCAACCCAGAGTCAGCAGAAGAAAGGAAATAATAAAAAAATATAGCAGAATTAAATAAGATAGAGAACAAAAAAACTACACAAAAAATCAATAAAACAAAGAGCTGGTCCTTTGAAAAGATTAATAAAATTGAGAAACCCCTGAATAGACTCACTGAGAAAAAAAGGGAAAAGACCCACTTAAACAAAATCAGAAATGATAGAGAAGACACCACAGACATCACAGTTATAGTAAGGATCATACTAGAATATTATGAAAGACTACATGCCATCAAATTCAATAACCTAGAAGAAATGGATAAGTTCCTAGAAATATATAACCTTCTAGACTAAGTCATGAAGAACTGGAAAATCTAAATAGACGGGTCAGCAGTGAGGAGATTGAAACAACCATCAAAATCCTCCCAAAAAACAAATATCCAGTGAATTCTACCAAACGTTCAAAGAAGATTTAAAACCTATCCTTCTCAAACTCTCCCAAAAAATTGAAAAAGAGGCAATATTTCCTAAAATAGTCCATGAGGCCAATATAACCCTAATACCAAAACCTGGCAAACATAACACATTCATCTCTGATGAATGCGGATGCAAAAATCCTAAACAAAATACGAGCAAATCAAATAGAACAGTAATCAAAAAAAAATAATACATCATGATCAAATGGGGTTCATTCCAGGGGCACAAGGATGGTTCAACATACACAAATCAATCAGTGTAATACACCACATTAATAAAAGAAAGGATAAAAATAATATGATCTTATCAATAGATGCAAAAAAAGCACTTGCTAAGATACAACATCCATTTGTGATTAAAATACTCAATAAAAGAGGAATACAAGGAAAGTACTTCAACAAAATAAAGGCCATATATGATAACCCTCAGCTATTATCATACTCAGTGGAGAAAAAATGAAAGCTTTTCCTCTAAGATAAAAAAACAAGACAAAATTGTCCATTCTTACCACTCTTATTCAACATAGTGCTGGGAGTCCTAGCCAGAGCAATAAGGCAAGAGAAAGAAATAAAAGGCATCCAAACAGGGAAGGAAGAAGTCAAACTGTCACTTTTTGCGGATGACATGATTCTGTAATTAGAAAATCCCAAAGACTCCACCGAAAAATTATTAGAAACAATACACAAATACAGTCAAGTTGCAGGATACAAAATCAATGTGCAACATTGTCTTCCTGTATAGTAACAAAACTTCAGAAAAAGAAATGAAAAAAAAAACCACAATTATTTTTGCAATTGCAACCAAAAGAATAAAGTACCTAGGACTAGCCCAGCTGCATGTGGCTTAGTGATTGAGCATCTACCTATGGACCAGGAGGTAGGGGTTCGATTCCCGGTCCGGGCACATGCCCAGGTTGCGGGCTTAATCCCCAGTGTGGGGCATGTAAGGAAGCACCAGATAGATGATTCTCTCTCATCATTTATGTTTCTATCTCTCTCTCCCTCTCCCTTCCTCTCTGAAATAAATAAAAATATATATTTTTAAAAAATACCTAGCAATAGCCCTAGCTGGTTTGGCTCACTGGATAGAGCATCGGCCTACAGAATGAAGGGTCCCGGGCTTGATTATGATCAAGGGTGCATGCCTGGATTGCGGGCTTGATCCCCAATAGGGGGCATGCAGGAAGCAGCCAATCAATGATTCCCTCTCATCGTTGATGTTTCTACCTCTCTCCCCCTTTGCCTTCCTCTCTGAAATCAATAAAAATATATTTTAAAAATACTAATAATAAATAAATAAAATAAAAATACCTAGCAATAAACTTAACAAAGAACAAGAAAGACCTATATACTGAAAATTACAAAGGATTATTAAAAGAGATTGAAAAAGACACAACAAAATGAAAAAATATCCGGTGTTCATGGATTGGAAGAATCAATATAGTTAAATAGCCATATTATTGAAAGCAACATACAGATTTAATACAATCCCCATCAAATTCCCTGTCATTTTTTTAAATAGAATGAGAAATCATCAGATTTTTATGGAACCACACAAAATCCCGAGTAGCCAAAGCCAACCTGAGAAAAAAGAACCAAGGTGGAGGTATCCTGCCACCTGACTTCAAATTATACTACAGAGCTACAAAAATCAAAACATCATGGCAGTGGCAAAGAAACAGACACACAGATCAATGGAACAGAATAGAGAGCGCAGCTATAAAACCACATGTATATAGACAGATGATTTTCAACAAAAGAGCCAGAATTGCACAATGGAGTAAAGATAGTCCCTTCAATAAATGGTGCTGAGAAAACTGGAAAGCCACATGCAAGCGACTGAAACTGGATTACAGTTTGTCCCCATGTACAAAAAATAATAATTCAAAATGGATCAAAGATCTAAATATAAGACCCAAAATAATAAGTAACATAGAAGAAAATATAGGTACCAAATTTGTGGACCTGGGTCGTAGAGAACATTTTATGAACTTGACTCCAAAGGTAAGGGAAGTAAAAGCAACAATAAATGAATGGGACTATATCAAATAAAAGCTTCTGCACAGCAAAAGAAACTGACAACAAAACAAAGAGGCAACCAACCAGATGGGAGATATTTGCAAACAGTAGCTCCGACAAAGGTTTAATTTCCAAAATATATAAAGACCTCGTAAAACTCAACACCAAACAAACAACCCAATCAAAGAGTGGGTAGAAGACATGTGAACAGCCAATAGATATATGAAAAGATGTTCAACCTCACTGACAATTAGGAAAATGCAAATCAAAACTACAATGAGATACCACCTTACATCTGTTAGAGTGGCCATTAGCAACAAGACAAGTAATAACAAGTGTTGGAGAGGTTGTGGGGAAAAGGGAACCCTCATTCACTGCTGGTGGGAATGTAGACTGGTACAGCCGCTATGGAAAGCAGTCTGGCGATTCCTCAAAAAATTAAGAATAGAGCTACCGTAAGACCCAGCCATCCCACTCCTGGGTATATATCTGAAAACCTCAAAATAATGTTTCAACAAAGACATGTGCACCCCTATGTTCATTGCAGCATTCTTCACAGTGGCCAAGACATGGAAACAACCAAAATGGCCCTCGATAGAGGACTGGATAAAGAAGATGTGGTACCTATACACAGTGGAACACTACTCAGCCATAAGGAAGGATGAAATAGCACCATTGGCAACAGCATGGATGGACCTTGAGAACATTATGCTGAGTGAACTAAGTCAGAAAAAGCTAAAAACCATATGATTTTACTCACATGTGGGATATAAAACTGAAACTCATGAACACAAACAGCAGTGCGGTGGTTGCCAAAGGGAAAGGGGTGGGAGTTGAAGGAGGTCCTACTATAAGGTGACAGGAGATTTGACTCTGGCTGGTGGACACACGATGCAATATACAGATCTTATAATATAGAAACCCACACCTGAAGCCTATATATTCATGTTTATCAATGCCATCCCAGTCAGTTTGATAAGTAAAAATTTTATTAAAAAGCAGCAAGAGAAAAGCAGTTAGTTACCTACAAGGGAGTGCCCATAGGATTGTCAGCTGATTTATCAACAGAAACTATATAGGCCAGAAATGGAGCGGCAAGAAATAGTCAAAGTGATGAACAGCAAGGACCTAGAACCAAGATTACTCTATTCAGCAAAGCTATCATTTAGGACTGAAGGTCAGATAAAGCGCTTCACAGACAAGAAAAAGCTAAAGGAATTCATCACCACCAGCCAGGATTACATGAAATGTTGAAGGGTATTCTTTAAGAAGAGATGAAGAATAAAAAGGAGAGGAAAAAAAGATTAAAAATATGAACAATAAAATGGCAATAAATACATACCTATCAACAATTGAGTCTAAAAATCAAAATAAACTAACAAGGAATCTAATGAACAAAATAAACTGATGAATAAAGTAGAACCAGAGGCATGGGAACATGGCACAGACTGACAAATCTCAGAGAGAAAGGAGGTAGGGAATGGGAAGAGATTAACCAAAGAACTTATATGCATATATGCATTACTTATGAACACAGACAATAAGGTGGTGAAGAGCTAGGGCAGGGCAGGAACCGGGTGGAAGGGACAATGGGGAGAAAAAAGGGCACATTTGTAACACTCTCAACAATAAAGATTTAAATATAAAAAATAAAACCAATATATTTTTCCTTAGGTTAGAGATTTAAGCCCTTACATAATATATCAGAAATACATCTTTGTAAACAACTTATCAAGAGGCATAACAGAGCACTAGTTGAAACACTATCATTCTATTCTTCTAAGGAAACAGCAGAGAACACAAACTTACTAGATCCAAGGGGTCTTTTTAATTTAATTACAGAGTAAAATTATTTGGAAAATTTGAAAGGTCTAACAATTAGACAAAAAGTAAAGCATTGCTATATCAATCAAATTATAGAGCCGCTTAAACATAGTTATGAAGTACTTAACATCATGGAGCTATGGGTCAAGTCATACCAAATAGAAACATCAGGCACAAACATCACATGTACAGAATGAACAACTATGTTAAATCCACACACCGAGGAATTCTACATTGAAGTCTACATGCTGAAGAAAGAGTCAGTCTTGTTTTATGTCATGGATGTTTTCCAGTTATTCTTCCTAAATTTATACAAAGACAAACGCTTACCTTCTTTGTAGAATTGAAAGCTATCCTGACCTGCACCCATAGTGACAGAGATGAGCCCACAGTTGCCATTTCCTTCATAAGGAACCTCTCTTGCTTATGAATATTTATGAGTCAGGGTCATTTGCAGCAGAATTCTCAGGCCTACAGCTGCAGACTTCATTCTTTCAAAGTTAAAAAGGAAGATCTTGATTACTACCACTCACTTGCCTGGTAACAGGAGGTCAAGACAGTTTGCAGCTTAATAGTTTTCAAGTCAAGTTTGTTATAAAGTGGAAAACAGTATGGAGTTTCCTCACAAAACTAAAAATGGAACTCCCATTTGACCTAGTAATCCCACTTCTAGGAATATATCCCAAGAAGTCAGAAACACCAATCAGAAAGGACATATGCACCCCTATGTTCATAGCAGCAAATTTACAATAGCTAAGATTTGAAAACAGCCTAAGTGCCTATCAGCAGATGAGTGGATTAAAAACCGTGGTACATCTACACAATGGAATACTATGCTGCTGTAAAAAAGAAGGAACTCTTACCATTTGCAACAGCATGGATGTACCTGGTAAACATTATGCTAAGCAAAATAAGCCAGTCAAAGAAAGGTAAATAGCACATGATCTCACTCATATGTGGAATATAATGAACATAAACTGATGAACAAAAATAGATCCAGAGACATAGAAGCCTCAAATAGACCGTCAAACCTCAGAGGGAAGGCGGGGGGTAGGGTGGGTAGGAGGGGTAAGAGACCAAAGGACTTGTCTCCATGAGTATAAGCAAAACCAATGGACACAGACAGTAAGGGGGTGAGGGCATGTGCTGGGGGGTGGGAGCAGCTGGGGAGAGATCAATGGGGCAAAAGGAGACATATGTAATACTTTAAACAATAAAAAATTTTAAAAAGTGGAAAGTTTGTTATAAAGCATCTCAGGAGGAGACATGCTATTGGTTGTTTTGAAATTGAAAAACAAGCTGGTGTGTCTACTCAGTAAGGCACTACATGTATCTGCTCATAAGATACATGGAGAAATTTATACTATATAGAGAATGGTAAGTACATCTCCATGTAACATGGTAATAGAAAAACTATCTTAATCACATTAACGGAGGACTGTGCAAAGCTAATAGAGTTTGCAGAAATGGATTGTTCCCTAAAGTGTTGAATTTCTAAAGTAGAGCTGGAATGATAACAGGATAACAAGCACCTTTTATCTTTGCGAGATATGGATAGGATTCCTGTGTCCAGGCCTTTGTTGTCCTTGACGTACAGGAAGGCATTATCCATTAGGCCACCCCTGCAGCCCTCATTGCCCTGAGAGCGAGAGCAGTCCACCAGGTTCTGCTCACTCAGCGAGAGGAGTTTGCCAGTTTTCCGGAACATCTGTCCTTCAAGGGAACCAGTTGCACTAAAAGCCCAACAAGAACCACACTGACCCTGAAAACAAAATCCAAAAGCTCTCAGTCTACCATCCAAATAGCAAGACTGACAATAGCCCCTGTATCTGAAAATTCTTTTTAAAATAGAAAACTGCATATTGTTGTATTTTCTACATAAAAAGGCCACACATTCGTTTTTGGCTTTACTCTTGGCGCGACCTGCTGGACACCGTCATACCTGACTCTGCACAGGAGCCACACGGCCTTTCTCTCTCCAATCCACAGCCAAGTGAGGTCCGGATCGCTTCCCCCTCCCGGGGTCCTGGTTTTGAAAGCCATTTACCATCCTCCTGAATTCTTTGTTGGTCTTTAAGGAAAAGGAAATAGAGTGTTGCAAAGCAAGATTATTTTTGCTGACATACTAGGAGAAGAAACACAGAAAGCGCAGCCTCCGATGCCCCACGCACCATGTCAGCAAAGGCATTCGTTGCCATGGCGAAGCTGCATCTCCCTCGGCTGTGTTCCTGATTGTGCAGTTCAGTCATTTTCATACTCTCCTGCTGCTCTGCTCTTCTACACCCTTCTTCATTCTAGAGGCACAGAAATTAGCTACGGTCTTTATTTGCATTTAAAACAGGGATGCACGTCCTATTGAGTCAGGACAGGGTGTCATGAAGTGAAGGCCTCAGGAAGCTACTCTGGGCCATAAACTCCCAACAGCATGGACCTCTGTGGGGCCTCCAGGTGAGTGTCAAGGCTCAGTTAGTTGATCCGAACTTGTCCCAGGGCAGCTCATACCTACCCCAGCAAACCGGGGGGAGGCAAACCTCTTACAGGAATCCCTCCACCCACCTCAGCAGATTAACCCTGAGTGTGACTTAGTCCTATACTTTTTGGTTAAAATCCCTGGAGGACTGACAACAGTGCTAGTGGCTCCTGTTTATTCTGCAGCAAAGGAGGGCGGGTGGGGAGGCAGGGCTCACAGGCAGAGGCGCTCACTGTGTCAGGAAGGGCGCAGCTGGGTTTGGGAAGAATGGGGATGGGATGGCCATGCCCAAAGCACAGACATGGAGGTCCAGGCCCTGGTGCTGGGGTGACGGGGACGCAGTGGGAGGGCTCCAGGGAAGGTGGGCTCTCCTAGTGCTCCTGTCCTGTCCCCCCAGGCAGGGAGTCTTCCTCCCTCCCAGGCCTTTCTCCAAGTCCCCAGGAAGGACTCCTTTGCAGAGAAACGTGGTCTAGTTACGGAGGAGCGGAGGAAGCAAACGGCTTTTACCTCCCACTCTGTGTGTCCTAAGCCATTATGTCTTCCTCTGTGTCCAACCGGCTGTTCTTGAGATTTCACTCAAGAAACTTACTTTGGACTTTTATTCAGTGATTTTTTAATTTGATTTACATCTAATGTCAGCATTTAAAGGATATTTTGTGAAAAAGTTTTAAATGGAGGAAAATATATATGCGTGTATTAAATATTAGTGTACCTAATTAAGAATTTAGGAAACAGACACCAGAAGAATTGTACATTTATTACCTAAAAGTACGTACTTATTATAGATAATTCATTTAGAAAAAAATCTTTTTATCTCACATCCTTTCCCACATCAGATTTTTCTATGCATATTTTAATTTTTTTATAAAAATGGAGTCACAGTTCATGAAGTCTAGTAACTACTTTCTACTTACAATTAAATTGACAAATTTTTTAGAACCACAATGACGTACATTTTTAAAAAAATTTTTATTGAGGGGATAGAGACATAACATAAAAATATTGATTGCCTTGGGAAGAGCTGGCCTCAAGAAGCTACTTTGCACAATAAACTCCCAGCAGGTGGACATCTGCGGATCCCTCTGGAAGTTTCCGGTGCTATCGACCCTGTTACACAGTCTCTTGTGCATTGCCTTCCTCTGGTTCCATGATGCATCTTAACCGTCATCAAGATTTGGAGGCTCCTTATCGCACGTCCTGGGTGTGAGCAGGGTAGCCACACTGTAACTTCCGAGGCAGCAGGTCCAGACAGCTATTTGCTCATCGCAGGAGTTCCATGGCCTTCCTCTCCCAAGGCCACAGACCAGAGGGTCTCCACAGCGGCTCTCTCCACGTCCTGTGCTTCTGCCTCTGGGATCAGTGCATTTCCTGCCTGGAATTCTGCAATGACCTTCAAGGAAAAGGAAACAGAGTGTTGAGAAGCAAGAGATGATTTTGCTAATAAACCAGAGAGGACACAAAGAGTCCGGCCATCCTGGCCACACTCACCTCATCGGCGGGGGCATTTACCACCGTCTGTAGGCTCCGTGGCTTTCCCTCAACCAAGATTTTAACTACGCTGCCAGCGACCGCCTTGAGCACACCTGTGAGTACTCCTTTAAGCTAAAAGCAAACATATAATATATCATGTTTATCTCTATTTCAAACTCACTCACCTTCCCCAGGGGGATTTGCAGACGGAGAGGAAGAGACAGCAGGACCAGGAAGGGTGTAGAGGTCTGGGAGCTGTTCTCCAGCTCCCACACAGCAGGATGCATGCCCCATTGTGTCAGTAACGGGGTGCGGGGGCATGAAGTTATGGCCTTGGGAAGAGCTGGTCTGAACAGGCTACTCTCTGCTGTAAACCCCAACAGCATGGACCCTTCCCTTCAGGGTCCCTCTGGACAGTTTCACATGGTACCTACCACGCCAGCTATAGTTCCAGGTATGGCGATCAATTCATTTGCTTCTGCATGTAAACTGTGATTAACTGTTGGAGCCGCGGAGGCTATTCCCAAGCAGAGAAGTATCAGGAAGACTGAAGCATTCATGGTTCAAAACCTAGAGAGAACAAATAAAGGAGTCTCTGATTAGAGCGATCCTTCTAAAGCACCATCATGCTTTCTTCTGAAGAAAGTAGGTGGGATAAAACGATTGAATTCACTCTCCCAAGGGCTTATACAAGGACTGTGGAGGAAGGATGAGGATTTGCGTGGAGAAAATCAGTCCAGATGGAGGTATGTGATTCGGTCACTTAAGGAAAAGCAGCTGGAGAAGGACTCCAGGTTTGAAATGTGATGTGCAAAGATCATTTAGGTTGGGAGAAGGTTGTGAGGGTGGCTTATGGGTCAGGATCTTGAGGCTCCAAAGAGGAATCGAGTAAAGGCTGGTCCAGGGATTTAGCAACACTGCCGAAGTGACCCAGGAGAACCTCCCTAACGAGGACTCCTGACCCCAGGTAGGGACAGAGGTCCCAGGAGTTAGGTGGCCACTTCCCACTCCTTCCTGACTGCTGTATGGCAGGGTGAGATGTGCCTTCCAACCACCTCTCCTTGAATTGGAATCTTTCCTAAAGGCCCTTCCAGGGGAAGATGGGCAGGAGGACAGCCAGGGCTCAGCTGCCCCGACCTGGCCTGGGCCACCCAACCTCTCCCTCCTCCCCAACCAGGGAGGTGCTTGCCTGGCATGATGGGGCCCAGAGACACCCTCCCACACCAGCTTCTGCATCCTGACAGGGCCAGGCTCTTCTGAGGCTCAGATCACTGGCCAGGGACAAGGGCAGGGGAAGCAGGCAGGACCTGGGGGAACGCAGCTCTGCTCCCTGCCCACCCACACTCCTGCCCCTTCCACAGATGCTGACACAGTCAGGCAGCAGCGGGCCCAGCAGCGGACGGGCTATGGTCAGGCGGACGGGCTGTGGTCAGGCGGCTGTGTCCTGCCCAGTGATGGAGAGGATCACTCCCACTGGGGGCCTAGGATCCTGTCCCCCATGGTGTGGACAGGCTGGTCCTGGGGTGGCCTAGCCCGGCCTGGCCTGGCAGAAGCACTCACCTGCGGTGGACGCAGCTGAGAAGGAGCAGTCAGCAGTGGCAGGTCCAGGGGACTCTGATGCATGGTTGTGACCCCAAGGCCACCCATTTAAGGATCCTGAGCAGCCTGGCCAGCCCCTCCCCATCTCTTACCCATGCCTCATTGGCTAGGATAGCCTGTGGGCGGGGCCACCAAATTCTGGGACTCCAGGGGAGTGACAAATCTCACTGTGGGGGATGGGAATGGCCAGGGAGAGGTCAATGGGGGAAAAGGAGACATATGTGATACTTTAAACAATAAAGAATTTAAATTAAAAAAGAAAAAAGCTCACTTGGTCCTAACTGGTCCCTGGGCAGATCCTACCTGCCTTGGTGACACCTGCCTGTGGGTGACTAGGTAGCAGAACCAGGAAAACACTGAGAAGCGCTCCAGGGAGGAACTGGAACCCACAACAATGAATTACCTGCAGTTCATGCCCTGGGCAGGGGTTCAGGAACAAGAGCTCACAGGGGACCCCAAGTGGTCTTTCAGCAGAACCCTGCCCTTCCTTTCAGGTCCAGGGGTTTTGGTTAAAACTCAGGAGGGTTGAGAACAGTGCCATCCACCTGGTGGCTCCTGTTTATTCTGCAGCAAAGGAGGGCGGGTGGGGAGGCAGGGCTCACAGGCAGAGGCGCTCACTGTGACAGGAAGGGCGCACCTGGGTTTGGGAAGAATGGGGATGGGGTGGCCATGCCCAGAGCACAGACATGGAGGTCCAGGCCCTGATGCTGGGGTGACTGGGACGGGCTGGGAGGGCTCCAGGGAAGGCGGGCACTCCTAGTGCTCCTGTCCTGTCCCCCCAGGCAGGGAGTCTTCCTCCCTCCCAGGCCTTTCTCCAAGTCCCCAGGAAGGACTCCTTTACAGAGAAACGTGGTCTAGTTATGGATTGGCGGGGGGGGGGGGGGGGGGGGGGGACGGCTTTTACCCCCCACTCTGTGCGTCCTGAGCCATTATGTCTTCCTCAGTGTCCAACCGGCTGTTCTTGAGATTTCATTTTAAAAACTTACTTTAGACTTTTATTCAATGAAGTTTTACTTTGATTTACATTTAATGGCAGCATTTCAATGACATTTGGTGAAAATGTTTTAAATGGAAGAAAGTATATTTCCATATTACACATTAATTTCTATAGTTAATATTTAGGGAACACAACCCAGAAATGTTGTGTTTGTTTGTATTCATTGTAGAAAATGCCTGTGAGACAATATTATTCTTATCTCACGTCCCTTCCCCATTCAGTGTTTTCTATGCATATTTTCATTTTTTAAAATAAAGATGGAGTCACAGTTCATGAAGACTAGTAACTATTTTCTACATACAATTAGTTGGACAAACTTTCTAGAACCTTAAGGAGACACATAACTTTGTTTTTGACTCTGGTGATATAGACATAACATAAAAACACTGATGCCACCATTTTTAAGCGTACAGTTCAGTGCATGAAGCTCATTCACATTGTCCTCAGCTGTCTCCACCATCCATTCAGAACCTGTTCATCTCCCCAAACTGAAGCTCTGTCCCCTTTAAGCAGTAACTCTGCATGCCTCCCTCCCCTAGTGCCTGGCAATAAAATATAAATATTTTCTGTCTCTATGATTTGACTACTCTACGTATGTCACAATAGTGAAATCATGTAATATTTTCTTTTGTTCCTGGCTATTTCACTTAACATAATATCCTCATGTTCATCCATATTTTAACACAGGTCAGATCTTTCATTTTTAAAAAGTGCATAATATTCTGTGAGTAAATGTCCCATGTTTGTTTCTCCAGTCATCCCTGGAGGGGCATATGGGTTACACCCACATGAGGTTACTTTGAATAATGCTGCTGTCCTCATAGCTGCACGAATGTTTGCGTTCCTCCTTTCAATTCTTTGGGTGCAAACCCAGAAGTGGAATGAATTGCGGGTTTTAAAATTTTATGCTTATTTTCTTCTATGATTACCACAGGGGCTGCAGAATTTTAAATTCTTACCATCATTGCACAGATTTCTAATCTGATATAATTTGCAAGAATTTTCTCAAAAACCTCTGATTTTCCATTTTATTAAGTAAATAATGTCCTTGGATGGACATTTAAAAACTTTTAATTAATCATATGAAATTATTTTATTTTTTTGATTGCCTATTCTTTTAATGTCCTTTTTTTGCTAAAAATTACTAATACATTTAATATTGTGATTTTCTTCCTTTGTGTTTTGATTTTATAATTTTAGTTTTTATGCTTTGGTCTTTGATCCATTTTGTGTTAATTTTTGCATAGGTTTGAGGTAAGGGTCTAATTTTATTCTTTTGCATGCGGATATTTGATTTTCCAAGCATCATTTGTTGAAAAGATCATCCTATCTTTATTGAATAATTCTGGCAACCCCACACAATTTTTAAAAATCAGCTCATTTGAATTTTATTTTAAAATCATTGAGAATATAGAAGCTCTCTTCTCTCAAGCACCAGTACCTGAATCTCTCAGGTGATTAAAAAGTATGTTTTATTCTAAATCAGTGGAGTTGTATTTCACCATGCATTTCAACCCAATCAGCCATCAGGGTATGTAAGCACATGTTCTGATATATGGCTTTACAGCTTCCCTGGGGTCACCGATGGATAAGATAGTGAAACCTGCTCCTGCAGGAACACCTGCCCTCAGGCAATTGCCTCACAGGCAGCCTGTGGCAGGTGCTGCTCCAAAGAATGGCCTCCCCTTTGGGTTTGAGGAAATGCCAGGCCACTTTCCACAGTGGCTCCTCTATCTCACATCCCCCTCAGCGCGCTGTGCGGGTCCTGGTTCCTGCGCATCCTCTCTCACCCATCCCACTGTCCATTTTTAAGTTGTGTCCCTGCTACTAGGTAGAAGTGGTATCTCATTTGGATTGGATTTGCATTTCCCTGATGAATGATGATGTTGAATATCTTCACAAGTGCCTACACATATGTGCATGTATCCTTTGGGAAATATGTATTCAAATCTTTTGCCCATTTAAAAATTGGGTTATTTGTTCTTTTATGGCTGAGTTGTAAGGGTTCGTTATATATTCTGGATATTATGCATTTATGAGATATATGACTTGCAAATACTTTTTCCCACTCTGCTGTTGCATTTTACCTCTTGGCCATGTTTTCTTTTAAAATTGTGGTAAAATAAACATAACATAAAATTACCACTGAGGTCACTTTAAGTGTACAGTTCAGTGGCATTAGGGACCCTTGCATTTTGTGCACCATCACTGCCATCGAGCGCTAGAATTCTTCTCATCGTGTCAATCTGAAAATATGCACCCAATCAATACGATTCTCCATTTCTCCCTCCCACCAGCCTCTGGCAACCATCACTCCACTTTCTGTGAATATAACAAAACCAGTGGATTGTATCTGTTTATATGGCGAACTTTCTCATACGAGAATCATATCTCAGTTTGAAAAATAAAGATGGGAATATATTGAGGTCATTAGACACTCTATGATGCCTCATAACATTGCTGTAGTCCAGCGGGTTGACTAGCAATTGTCTGCCCCTCTCCCAACATAGATTTCCAGGGAAATTCAAGAGAAAAGGAAACAATTTGTGGAGAAGTAGTAAAAACAAGCATGTGGCAAATGTACGTGTTAGCCAAACGTCTCCCCTGGTGATTTCCAAGAGTGCCACATGGTGAAATCACATGGTCAGCTATTGCTGTGCTCGCAGCTGTTGAGCACTCTGAGGATGTAGGAGTCACACCCCACAGGCACAGAACCCTTCAGCCAGGGCAGCGGAGAACTGACACCTCAGCATGGACTTCAATGGTTCTGCCCAAATAATGACCGGGGAGGAAATTAGGATGTGACTGAACTTTCTGTTGATGAAAAAGGGGTTCTATGGAAAGTGATCTCACAAGGTGATGTGCTCATAATTCCTAAGTGGGCTGGTCATGGTGGGTAGTCACACCCCAGGTATATACATTTTTAAAAAAATATATTTTATTGATTTTTTTACAGAGAGGAAGGGAGAGGGAGAGAGAGTTAGAGACATCGATGAGAGAAAAACATCGATCAGCTGCTTCCCGCACACTCCCTACTGGGGATGTGCCCACAACCAAGGTACGTGCCCTTGACCGGAATTGAACCTGGGACCCTTCACTCCGCAGGCTCACGCTCTATCCACTGAGCCAAACCAGTCAGGGCTACATTTTTATTAAAAGGTTTATCTTTGACTCAAGCAAGCCCTGTCCATTGTCTCCATGCATCTAGATCAGTGGTTCTCAACCTTGGCTGCACATTAGAATCACCTGGGAATCTTTTTAAAATCCTGATTTCTGGGCCTCATCCTCCGGAAATTCTGTTTCTTTGTTACTAATGTTGTGGGCTCACCCCATAACAAAGAAACAGAATTTCTGGGTAATGAGGCCCAGAAATCAGGATTTTAAAAAGATTCCCAGGTGATTCTAATGTGCAGCCAAGGTTGAGAACCACTGATCTAGATGAACAGGCCTTGGCAGTAAGCTGTAACCAACCTCAGAAGAGTACATCATCTCATTAAGTATCCTGTAATCCAACCCCTGCCTGGCTTTCCCCAACCTTCATGTAATCTCCCTTACATTCCCTTTTTAATTTCAAATGCATAAAAGAAACTGCACAACTGTTATTATCTGAAACATCTGAGATCTTCCTCCCCATCATATGTTTCCAGTTTGGCTCAAATAAACACCTATGAAAATTATCTACAGCCAGCTGGCTTGGCTCAGTGGTTGAGCGTGGAGCTATGAACTGGGAGGTCAGGTTTGATTCCTAGTCAGGGCATATGCCCCAATTGTGGGCTTGATTGCCAGTATGGGGTTTACAGGAGGCAGCTGATCAGTGATTCTGTCTCATCATTGATGTTTCTATCTCTCTCCCTTTCTCTCTGAAATCAATTAAAAATATTTAGAAATATTATTTACAGGTTTAGATTTTTCTTAGGTTGACATTTTATTTCTGTTTTATCATTTTGCATTTCCTTTTGGATAAGAGAAGCAATAAAAATCATTTTTCCTTTCTCTTCTTGTTTATTATTTTAATTGAACTGGAAGAGAATGTTGATGAATGTTTTGCCAGAAATAGTAAGCTTTGGTCACTAAAATTACAGAATATATCAAAGCTTCTATTTTAAAACCATTGTATGTTACTGCGTTAAAATAGTGGATAAATGATACATGAATTGAAACATTTTTTTTTTTACCTCTTGATGTCAAGGTTTTACCACAGAATTTCATTGTGGTAAATGCAGATAAATCCAAAGTCATCTCTCACAGGAATAAATTTGGGGCAAAGAATCTATCTTCTCCAAGCCACAGAGACAGTCACCTACCCTGAGAAGCTCATCAGTGTGACCACAAAGCTCATGACAAGATTTCATATGTTTGGGTTACAAATGAAATGAGATGACACAGGTGTTGATAAAACCCATCATACCCAGAATGTCTCCCTTGAAAATGGACATGTCCTTGAGTAAATGACATTTAACCCAAAGGTTCAATAACATTGCAGTGACTACTGTTGCCATTAAGTATTGGCTTATGATCATGCTTATTGTATACTAGAGGCCTGATGCTAATAGATATAAGAACAGATTGGCGGTGGCCAGAGACAAGTGGAAAGTGGGAGAAATGGATGGAGTTCAAAATATAAAAAAATAAATAAACTAAATTAAAAATTTAAAGCCTGCGGTAAAGAAAAACTATTGTTTCTCCCCCCCCCCCCCCCCCCTTCTTATCACCTGTCCTACTTTATTCTCAATTCCCCCTTTAGCTGGAGGCAGGGAATTTAGTATCTCAAAATCTGCAAGTAAAAAGATAAACCGAATCTAAAACATCTTCAATCTAAAACATCTTCTATTACTCCTATTCAGAAAGGGTCTTTCAAACAAGTTTTTCTTCCTTTCCTCTGCTCCCAGGTGTGCTAGCAGGCCGAGAATTTTCTCTGTAAAAGAAGTAATTTACTTGCTGGAGCTCAGAGAAGGCTGTAGGAGGCACCAATCCATCCCTACGTTCTACATTTTCTCTGCAGTTTCCTAGTTTTCCAGCCTGGTTAGCTGTTTCCTATATCCCAGGTACCATAGGTGACCAGTCAACCACCTTGTAACAAATATTTTCAAATTCTTAGCTTTGTAAGAACAGAAATTTTCTTACTGCCATCTACCATATCACAGCGCTGCCCATTGCCCATTTTATGGATATTTCTTGATAATACCCTATTTCTAAGGACTGGTTTCTGCATTGGAAATAATTTTTTCATGTTCTGGTGATTGACACCTAACTCAATAAGCTTTGAAAGAGTCTTCTGTATGTGATATAGGGTAGTTTTTCTTGAAGTAGAGCTGGATTCCACCAAAAGCTTAGTAGTTTTGGTATTAATCACCTTGTTGATGTTGTCACATCACATTCAGGTGCCCTTCCTTTTCACCCAGACAATCTTGTTTTTGGCTTTTTCTCAGAGTTCTTATACACACATTTGGTGTTTATAAACTGACTGCTCTAAGGGTGGTATTCTGAGAAGAGAAAGCTCTTGGCTACTAGCATAACACTGCCGCCAGGTGGCCTGACTGAGACATGAGCTCATTCTGAACAGATCCCTGTGGGTTGCAGATGATTGGCAGGTCTGGTATTCATGCTGGAAGAAGGTTTCATCAGCTGCACCTGAAACACTTTCAAGGCAGAAGAGCTGTTAGGAAAGAAAGAAAGAGAGAGAGAGAGAAAGAAAGAAGGAAGGAAGGAAGGAAGGAAGGAAGGAAGGAAGGAAGGAAGGAAGAAAGAAAGAAAGAAAGAAAGAAAGAAAGAAAGAAAGAAAGAAAGAAAGAAAAGAAAGGAATGCAACTGACAGTTGATATGGTTAGGGTGTGCTTAGTTTATTAAGAACTGCTTTGGTAGAAAGTGGATAAAGGTGTTTAAAAGGTACAAACCTTAGTTTTAATATAAATAAATTCAGACGATATAATGGACAACATGGTGATTATGGTTAATAACACTGTATTGTGTTTTTGAAAGTTGCTAAGACAGTAAATCTTAAAAGTTTTCATCACAAAGAAAAAATGTAACAATGTGAAGAGATGGATGTTAACTAACAGATTGTATGAGTCATTTTGTAATATATACATATTTTAAATTATTATGTTTTAACTAATACAATATTTTTATTTGTATGTTAATTATATCTGAATAAAATGAGAAGGAAAAGACTACAAAATTATATTTGAGAATAGCTGTCTTATTTTACATTCCTACCAGCCAGGGAGGAGCAATCCAGTTTTCTCTGCGTCCTTACCAGATCTGACAATATTTTTTATTTAAGCCAAACTAATAGGTCTCTAGTTATATATTACTGTGGCTTCATTTGCATTTTCCTAATGGCTAATGGTGTTGAATGTCTTTCATGGGCTGATTTGCCACTTGCATACCCTCCTTGGTGAGGATAAACTGTTGGTCAGGACTCCCCTTTACGCATATGGTGCGTGGATGTCAGGAGCCCACCCGGTGCCAAACGGATGGCTGTGGTTCCTGCATTAGTTTGGATGGTGGTTTATCTAAGGCACCTGTGATGGAAAAGGCTCCTTCACACACCATGCCCACAAGACTTGATGTTTAAAGTCATACCTGATAGAGAAATGGAGCAAAGAGTGTCCTCTTTCCATCTCAACTTAATCTTGTCATGAGCGTTGTGGTCAGTTGATGAGCTCAGGGGGCGTGTGACTGTGACTGTCTCTGCCGCAGGGAGCTGTGCCTGTGCCCCTGCAGTTCTGGGCTCTTGTCTGTGTTTAGTGACGGGCTCACTGGGGTTGCATGAGGAGTGGTGTTAAATGCTCTCCCAGCTGCTTCACTTTGCGTTATGTGACACAGCAAGAAGTCACACAGACAAACAGAACACATTGGAGCAGGGAAGTACACCGACCCATGTAAGGGAGTAGAGAGAATTTTGCCAACGTTTAACAACATTTTCTAATGAAAGTGCATTGAGACCACGATGCCAGTGGAGAGCTGATGCTACAAAATCTAATTTTCAGATTTCATTTTCACATGTTAATTCACACTTTATTTATTTGCCCTTTCATACAATGTCACCAACATCACAGATTCACTGAGTTGCCTCAGCACATATCGGTTCACATTCTATTATAATTCTTGAGGCTTATGTATTGTTTAGATACATCATTATAATTCGATGTGGTGAGAAGCTAAGTGAGATCATTCTTCTTTCCTCCTCAAATCTGAAGTAAGCCCCCAGATGGAGTTCAGATAACCTCTGGCTATGAGGTCGGTGCCTTTTTTCTGGGTTTGTCATGTCAGCAGGACTCAAACCTCCCAACACCCTGTATTAATGACCTGGGGCCGTAACGCAACATTCCAACTCTCTTCCTGAAAACAAGGGTCATCCGCAGGTCTGTGGTTCACTGCACGTTTTCTGATCCAGGTGACCAGCCAGCTCTCCCCCATGCAGCCCTCATCCTCCTTGGATTGCAAGTCATGCTCTACATGTGGCCATGACAGAGGTATAAGAGGTGACGGGAAACACACATGGCCTCATAAGGCCTAAGTCAGAACTAGCACAGTGTCCCTTCCTCATATTCTTTTGTACAAGAGAAGTCACACAGCCAAGCACAACATATTGGAGCAGGGAAGTATACCTCCCCATGTAAGGGAATAGAGAGAATGAATATTTCTGAATAAAAATCCCTTAATAGCTGGGTGTGAAGATACATGATTGCACACAGCAAGGAGGAAATGTATGGCACTTTATGCCCCAGTCTCAGAAGTCACATCTCATGATTTCCCCCATACTTTATCAGGAGTCACTAGAGGTTCTACCAGGTTCAAGGGAAAAAAACATAGACCCCTTTAGGCAGTGGATGGAGTACAAAGGTCATTTCAATGAAAGGCCACATATAACCTGAGATCTTGGAATGGTTGTCTCTGGAAAATGCCATCAGCCACAGGAACAATGAAAAGGTATTTCCAAGGAACAAGCTTCCAGGGCAGTTAGTGTTTGGGGACTACAGGGCATTCCCTGGCCCCCGGGTGGTGGCGGCACCAGTTAGCATCCTGAGGACATGATTTCCTCAAAAGGAAATGAGCTCCAGTTTTCCAGGGTGTAACTTTCTCCTGGGACCCTGGGAGCTCCACGGCCTTGAAGTGACTAAACTCCTTTGTGGAAGCCCTTCACTCACTGGCTGACGGAACACAGGGCCTCCCAGAGATCTTCACAAGACCCCCCCCCCCCACCCCATGGTGTGTCCCCAGGGAGGTGAGAGAGGCCAAGCAGAGAGGGGTGTGCAGAGTCTGGGTGCAGACTGCCTCCTTCCAAGGGTATGAAGCAGGGGCGGGCCCTCACCCTCTCTCCGCTCCAGTTTCCTTACTCTGTACAGCAGGACAAGCAGAATCTTGCTCTGAGGGGTATGCTGTACTAGGGCATGCAAGGTATTAGCATTGGCACTGGGCAAGTTCTGGACAAACACACACGGATATAAAGCTGGTGGTGACTGATGCTGCCTGGGGTGGAGGAAGAGCAGAGAAACACTGGGTGTTTGCTAGGCACTGGCTGTTTGCTTTCCCCTCCCTGGTCATGTGTGTAACCCCTAACTCCTAGGTGATGGTTTGAGGAAGTGCTGCTTTGGGGAGTTAATTGGGGCATGAGGGTGGTGCCCTCATGAATAGGGTTAGTGCCCTTATAAAGAAAGCCTGGGACTGAGGGGGGGGGGGGGCGGTGGTGGTCCCTTACCTCCTCTACAAGGTGAAGACATGGAGAAAAGATAGACGTCTGTGAACCCAGAAATGGGCCCTCACAAGACTCCAAATTTGCTAGTACCTTGATCTTCAATTTTCAGGATACAGAGCCGTGGAAAATAACTTTCCATTGTTCATAAGCCCCCTACTCTATTTTACTTTCTCACAGCAGTCAGAGTATATTGCTATCAGCTGAGTCCTGATTCCCCCACACGGATCAAGTCTCTGTAGGGCTGGGTGGACAAACAACACTCTCTGTGTTTTCTTTTTAAGATAAAGAAAAGGCTTGTTTTGTTTGAGGAGTTAGATGGCTCCACTCCTCCTCCTCACAGGATAGAAGTTAAGGTTAGTTAGTTAAAGTGATTCTAGATAGCAAACCTTTAATTTGAGGAGCAGATGAATTATTGGGAATAAAATAGATATATTCTGGACAATGTTTCTGAGCTTCTTTCT
This sequence comes from Myotis yumanensis, assembly GCF_028538775.1. Classification (NCBI taxonomy): domain Eukaryota; kingdom Metazoa; phylum Chordata; class Mammalia; order Chiroptera; family Vespertilionidae; genus Myotis; species Myotis yumanensis. The sequence continues at coordinate 8,346,659 of NW_027223772.1, forward strand.
ATGCAATTTAATAGCTAAGAAAAGCATAAATTAACCAGGTATTTATTTATTTATTTATTAAATATATTTTTTATTGATTTCAGAGGGGAAGGGAGAGGGAGAGAGAGATAGAAACATCAATGATGAGAGAGAATCATTGATCGGCTGCCTCCTGCACGCCCCCTACTGGGGATGGAACCCACAGCCAGGCATGTGCCCTTGACGGGAATCGAACCCCGGACCCTTCAGTCCACAGGCTGGCGCTCTATCCACTGAGCCAAACCAGCTAGGGCTGTGGTTTATTTTTTAAATGTGTATCAGTTACAATTTATATGCCACTCAATTTCATTAAAAAATATGTCATGTTCATTTTTTATGTCAATACATCTAGATCACTGGCATTCTATATGATGGTTATGTAAAATTCTACTTTGTGGACATTTCCTTTGATATTTTTGTTTTGTGTTTACATATTTTTCCTATTATAAATTTGCACATTGTTATACAAATATTCTAACACATTTACAGGGATAGTTTTAGCTCCTTAAAAACTTACTACATCAACTAGCATGCCCATTGAAAGGTATGTAGATGTTTTTAAAAGTATCGTCCCAAAGTATTGAGTTGATTGATACCTGCACAGTCAGTGTGAGAGTCTTCCCCTCCCTTACCCATCTCAGCCAAGGCTGGATTTGGATGTATTAGTTGACAATTTACCTATTCATACTGCAATGGGGAGTTCTCTATGGTGAAAGTCAATTCACTATGAGAGCTGATACTTTTGTCTTTATCATTAAAAAATAGATTAGTGGCATCTGTAATCAATTCATAGAAATAAAATGATGTAGTATTTCATGTTTATCCGTGGGATGGGTATTTACAAATAGGTATATGTGAATAGGAAGCTAAATTTCTCCCCTTCTCCTTTTTGTTTTATCTCTATTTTATTGGGTATACAGAATAAATTCTTGAACAGTCTCAAAAAATATTAACTTGTGTCATTCCTTCATAATGCCCCAATCACTTGATTTTTTTTCTTAACACAAATATATAATTGGTTACTTATTATTTTAACCCCAGGGTTGCAGTCCAGAAATCAGGTTTTCAAGCAATAACTCCACAACTGCAGGCAGCGATTGGAGTCACGTGCAGACAGCATCATTGTCCTGTGCCTGTTACACAGACCAGGGCCCCTTCCCAATACCTGAGATGAAGACAGCAGTGAGCTGAGGGGCCTGGGGCAATCCGCTGGGTCAGCGAGAAGAGCTGTAATGGCAGCAGCGGGTATAATGGTCCCTAAGGCGTGTCTGTCTAGCAGGTTTGTAACATCATCAGCATCTTCCTTCCATAACTGAGCGTGAGGGATCCCTTGTGTGCCCTGGAGCAGGAGTGCTTCCTGGACTAGGAGGCCAGAGGGTAACATGGAAAGTGTGAGTGCTGTGTGGTTGAGTTAGATAAGAAACCAAATAGTATTGAGATTTGTCCTGTATATTCTGTGCCTTGTGGGTAAACCCTGAGCACACACACACACACACACACACACACACAAAAGACTAGAACAAGGTTTCTAATCTCTTGTCACAGACTCCTTGCATTTATGGATAGATTTCAGGAAGCTGCATTAGTCAGGACTCTCAAGAGAAACAGAGTCAGGAAGATGTATATAAATGTGTTCATTACAAGGTATTGGCTCATGAATTACGGAGGATGAAAGACCTCAAGAACCGCATTTGGCAAATTGGGGACTCAAGGGCTTCAGGCCCAGGAGTTGCTAATGTTTCTATCCAGAGGCTGGAAAGACCACTGTTCCAGCCAGAAGGCAGCCAGCAGGAGGCTCCCCTTGACTGCAAGAGGGCCAGCATGTTTGTTCTGTTCAGGATTCGCCTGATTAGGTGAAGGCTGCCCACAGTAGGGAGGGCAACCTGCTCTGCTCAGTGAACCCATTCAAGTGTCGGTCTTGTCCCAAAGCGCCCCAGAGAACAAACCTGGGTGCTCCATGGTCCTGTCAAGTTCACATTTAAATGTAACCACCACAAGTCCACTCTTTGTGAACTTGGCACCTTCTCAAATTATACTTAATCTCCAAATAAGGACAATAAAAGGTCATATTTCTGCCAAATACATTGCAAATGTCATTATACAACCAATGATATACAAACCCTTTCCCCAGAAAATAGACTTCTGAGGGATGTTTACTCCTTTCCTTAATATTCCATAACTTAAACTCTACAATGTAAAATCAACCATACTTTAATAGCATGACATATCTTCAATACATCTCATGTTACCTGATAAGGGAATAAAGAAAGGAAAGGAAGATGTTTTATGGACACTCACGGGCAATCATAACCATAAGAAAATAGGAAGGAATTGCTCACGATCATTACAAGCCTCATTTCTGTAACATTCACACTTGGTATTTATAACGATTGTCTTCCACTACCTACTCTGTATCCCCTTTGTCCTCAGCAAGCTCCTCAGCCTGTTGTGTTCTTTACCTGGTGGGCTGACCCAAACTTTTATTCCTCAAGGGTCTAGGCCACTGATGTTCAATCTTTTTCTTCTCATGGCACACAAACTAATTACTAAAATTCTAGGGCACCCCAAAACTTATATTTTTTGCTGATCTGATGAAAAATAGGTGTAATTTTGATTCATTCGTACAAGATGGCTATTGTTGTGTTGGCTGTTGTCATTTTTTTTTTCATATGAAATGATCATTTTATGTCAAAAGAAAAATCTCGCAAGCAGGCAACAGTACATGCCCCGCTACTTAAAAAAGGCTGATATATTACACGAAATTCATGCAAGGGGCTCGGCCCTCGCAGCCCCTCCCCCACCCTCATCCCCTCCCACCCCACACATGACAGGCCCACTGGCACTTTGGTGAACATGCTGATTTCTCAGGACAAAGTCGGTTATGGCTGGGGGCCCAGGGCCCAGGACTCAGAACTTCAGCGGAATGACCGGCCAGTACTTGGGCCGCTTTCGGTCAAAGTGCTTGTTAAAGCTCAGCTGCACTGCGGCCTCCATGGCCTGGATCTTGGCGGCGCTGTCCCTGTACAAACGCTTCATCTCGGCCTGGCGCCGCTCGCTGGGGATCTCGGAGGGGGGCTCCATGGAGCGGCTCCTCTTGTAATACAGGTCTTACTTAGTCAGCGTTCACGTAGTCCTCCAGGCGCTGCTGCCGCCGCCGCTCCTCCCTGTGCCTCTCGGTCTCTGCAAAGTCCTGGAGGAGCTCCGCTGTGATCTCCATGTTGCTCAGGTTGCACTCCACCTCATCATCTGAGCCGGTCTCCGCCTCCTCCTCTGTGGTCCAAGATTGGTCTTCGCTTGTGGTGTCAGGAGGATGCTGCCCAGACCTTGGAGAATGTGAATAACCACAGTGGGAGTCCTGGGGGGACAGGTGATGGTCATAGAAGGGCTGAGAAGATCTACCTTTCTTAGCATAAAAGCTCTGGGGAAGACCTCCTGGAGTGAAGTACCAGGGGGAACTGAAATAAGACTCCATGGCCCTCCGATAGGCATTCTGGTGGCTTCGCATCCAAGCCATTGCTTGATAATAATGTTGCCAGTATCTTGCATATACTGGATGACAAGACCAAGGCGTGGTAGTTTCCGATGATGTCATCTTTGCTGCCATCTCTGATTGTGAAAGTCCAAATGGGCACAGGAACTCGGGCTCCCAGCTTCCAGATTCTGGGCGGTGGGACCCACGGACCTACTTCAGCTGTTGTCATTTTTAATTTTTATTTCTGACAATGTAAGGGGAGTGCCCTGACTAAATAGGCAGGTGTTGCATGTTTAAAATCCTTGCGGTACACCAGTTGAAAATCCCTGGTGTAGGCCATTACCAATCCTGCCTGGATTGGGGTGTTGTTATTTAATCTTAATCACAGGACATCCTAAGGGATCCCTTGTATGTTAAACATATTCTCCCCTACCTCCATGTAGAGCAGCAGTCCTACCTCACCTTGGCAGTGAGAACCAGTCACCCGTCAGCACCATAGCTCCTTGCTTGTAACTGACTCAGAGGCATGAGGGACCCCAAGTGTGAGCAGAAACTCAGGACATCAAACCAGATGGAGAGGGACATGGGCCATGACAAACTGGTTCACGAGTGTTGACAATCCAATGAGCTTATAGTAAGTCACTGACGTGAAAACCTGACATGTCAGAGAACCCTACAGCTCATTTAGGAGGAGAAAAAAAATAAAACCCAAAACGCATCCCGATACAGGTTCCCCAGTTTAAAAACAATTACAGGAATTTCTAGGGCATCATCAGTAATAAAATTTGAAACTAAATATTTTCTCAACTATCAATACTTTTAACTAAATCTAATAATTTTTATCCTTATGATGGCATTAAAATTTTCTTTATGTTGTTGCTCAATGATTCTAAAATTGTAGCAAATATGTAGTAAAAAAGTATAAGATGAGTCAAGAGTTAATTAATAAAATAATGTTTTTCTGGGGGAAAAAGTAAACCAGACAGAGACCAACAAAAATGCGATATTTTGCTCAGCTAGAACTGCACCTTGGGTGATGTCCTGCACATAAAGCAAGAAAAAGTTTCACGTCCAAACCAAAATGCAGAAAAGTGTGCATAAGGATGGTGATCCCAGCGTTATTTGTAACGGGGAACGCCTGGTTGTTTCTTGTTTGGGAAGAGTTAAGTCACTGGGCTGTGACAGTGACTGTCACTGTGTTATACAGCCATTCACACAGATGTTTTTGAAGAGCCTCTAACACTGACAACTGGCTGTCCTAATGTTAGATTAATAAATCCAGTTACTTTAAAAATGTCTAGAAAAATTAAAAGGCAACACTCTCCTTCATCAAATTTCTCTGAAAGCCTCGGGCACTGCCTGAGCGCTGGGGAGGCCGGGCACCCAGGACTGTTCTTTGCTGCCTTTCTGTGCAGAGGCAACGAGAGAAGCCTCCACAGGAAACACCTGCTTCTCCTTCCCAGGGGAGAGCTGGTCCCAGAGTCACCTGAGCCTTCAGGAGGCAGCCCTGGCCTCCCTCTAGGGCAGTGGTTCTCAACCTTCCTAATGCTGTGACCCTTTAATACAGTTCCTCATGTTGTGGTGACCCCCTATTTCATTGTTACAAATTGAACATAATTAAAGCATAGCGATTAATCACAAAACAATATGTAATTATATATGTGTTTTCCGATGGTCTTAGGCAACCACTATGAAAGGGTCATTCGACCCCCAAAGGGGTCACGACCCACAGGTTGAGAACCGCTGCTCTAGGGGGACTGCCTTCCCTTCTTGGGAGACAGAAAGCTTATCTGGGCACTGGCTGTGACACAGTCCGAGGGCTCACAGAACCCCGGGGTCAGTCAGGGGCAGGGGGATGGCATGCAGGCGTGGGGGGAAGAACATCTTGGGATGCTCGGTGGTCACCCTGCTTGTGGAGACGGGCGTCATGGCTGAATCAGTGAGAATCAAGGCTCTTGGCCAGAAGCACAGATTCTCTTTAGGGCCTGGAAGTCTATCAGCTCATAAAACACATACACACACATACACACATTTATATACGATACACACATCACACACAAAGTCACACATTTATAAACAATACAGACATAACACAGACTTATACATAATATACACATTGCACATATACACTCACTAAACATACACAAAACACATATATGCTCACACACAAACACACAAACTTATACACACATATGCACACAGACAATGCCATTCATGCACACACATATACACACACACTTAGGCACATATGCACAAATGCTCACATATACATATGTATTTACACGATACACACACCTATGTTTACTCATAATGTATACATGCACATGAAGATGTTCTAACAAGACTCCCTGAGATGTGTTATTATGGCATGTGGATTACTCTGAGCGAAGACAATCAAGACCCAACAGATTCAAGAAAAACTTTTACCTCTCCCTTAACAGCCTAAAAGTATTTGGTTGAGGTGTGGAGGCTGGCCCAGAAAAGGAGCTATGACCAGACGTAACTTTTTATCTGGAAGACCTAGCTGTAGGGCAGGGCAAACCTCTGCTCCAAATACCTGTCTCCCCTGTGAAGCCAGGCCGGATCCCATTCCTTAGCTCAGGTTGGCATACAGGCCTCAACTAATGGGCCCTTGGGTCTCATATTTTTATTTATTTTTAAAAATATTTTTATTGATTTTAGAGGGAAAGAGAGTTAGAAACAACAACGATGAGAGAGAATCATTGATTGGCTGCATCCTGCACGCCCCCTACTAGGGATGGAGCCTGCAACCTGGGCATGTGCCATGACTGGGAATTGACCCTTGATCTCCTGGTTCAGAAGTCAATGCTCAACCATTGAGCCATGCCGGATGGCTGGGTCTCATATTTTTATGGATCCCCCATACATACGGGTAATTACATTTGTTCTTCTCCAATCTGTCTTCTGTCAATGTGATTATTAAATCATCCCACCTTAAAGAGTAGAAAAATAATTTCCTCCCCAACACACTCACTACATCACACTATGAACACTTAGCAGAGGTTTATAAGGAACCCGGTGTGGTCAGCTGACCTGACACTCACTCTGAATTGTTAATAATTGATGGTACAATTTTGAGTAAATCTTTTGAACTCTTTCCTTGGAGACCTCAGTGAGTGAAATTAGACTAAACCATCTGCCAGTCCCTTTTCTTTATAAAATTCTGTGGTTTCTGTGGGACAGGACACGTCACCCAAAAGCCCTGGTCTCGGTCCCTCCTCTGTACCCCTGACGGGACCCTGCAGGCTGGAGTCCCAGCACCCGGCACCTGCCTGGCTGCCTCAGCATCAGCCCTGAGAAACAGTCACCACCTGGATCCAGGGGGCCCTGCTGTGGGTGCTTGTGAGCCTCCTTCTCTCCCTCCTCCCCAGACACCCCTTCACTCCCTTTGAGAGAAGACTTGTCCTTGTGATCAACAGTCATGAGCCCGCAACCCTCTGAGCCTGGGTGGTTCTGGGGAGATTAGCAGTTGTGTCCTGGGGTTATTCCTGCTCTGAAACCAGGAGTTTGACCAGGGGGTGGGGCCAGCCAGCCAACCTCCTGCATCTCCTCCCCCCAGCAGGCCTCCCTGATCAGCCCCGATCAGAGCGAGCCAGCCAAACCCCACTCATGCACGAATTAGTGCACCGGGCCTCTGGTGTTAAATAAGAGTAGTGAAAGCAACTTTCCTGTGTTGTTCCTGATCTTAAGGAAAAAACTCTTACTTTTTTCCACTTGAGTATGATTTAGGTTGTACGTTTGTCATATGGCTTTATCATGTTGAGGTATGATCCCTCTATTCCCACTCTGGTGAGAGCTTTATCATAAATGGGTGCTAGATTTTATCAAATGCTTTTTCTGCATCTACTGATATGATCATGTGATTTTCATCTTTCATTTTGTTTATATAATATATGACATTTATTGATTTGAGAATATTGTACCAATCTTGCATCCCCAGAATAAATACCACTTATTCATGGTTTATGATCTTTTTAATGTATTGCTGGATCCAATTTGCTATTTTGTTAAGGATATTAGCATCTATGTTCTTCAGAAATGTTGGCATATAATTTTCTTTCTTTGTAGTGTCTTTATCTGGTTTTGGAATTAGTTTAATGCTGGCCTGGTAAAACAGATTGGGAGTCTTCCCTCCTCTTGAATTTTTTGGAATGGTTTGAGAAGGGTAGGTGTTAGCCCTTACTTGAAAATTTGCCTGTGAAGCCACCCGGTCCAGGACTTTTGTTTGTTGGGTTTTGTGGTTTATTTGTTTTTTCATTACTGCTTTCATTTCATTCATTGTTATCAGTCTATTCAGGTTTTCCAATTCTTCCTGATTGAGTTTTGGAAGATTGTATGTTTCTAGTAATTTCTCCCAGTGTATTCAAGTCGTTGGCATATATTTGTCAGAGTATTTTCTTACAGCCCTTTGTATTTCTGTGATGTCAGTTGTTACTTTCCCTTTTTCATTTCTTATTATATTTATTTAGGTCCTCTCTCTTTCTTTTTTTGATGAATCTGGTTGAAGGCTCCTCAATCTTGTTTATCTTTAATACGTGCCAACACTTGGTTTCATTGATGTTTTATATTTTTTTTTCAGTCTCTATGTCATTTATTTCCAGTTGATCTTTATTATTCCCTTCCTTCTACTTACTCTGAACTTTGTTTGCTGTTTTTTTCTAGTACTTCTAGGTATTAGATTGTTTATTTGGTAGTTTTATTGCTTCTTGAAGTAGGCCTGTAATGCTATTAATTTCCCTTTCAACCATGGAATACTATGCAGCAGTAAAAAAGAATGATCTCTTATACTTTGAGGCAGCATGGGGGCCCTGGAGAGTATATGCTAAGCAAAATGAGACAGTCAGAGAAAACAAGTGTCACAGGATCTCACTCATATGTGAAATCTAATGAACAAAATAAACTGATGAACAAAATAGATCCAGAGACATAGAAGCATAGAACACACTGCAGAACCTCAGAGGGAAGGTGGGAAAGGGTGGGTGGGTGGGTGGGTGGGAAGTGATTAACCATACTCTTGCATGAATTTTGTGCATCGGGCCTCTAGTTATTATTAATAATGTTTTCCAATTTAAGACTTCTTTTATGTCATTAAAACAGTCATGCCTTCACTTGGCCAGGTAGCTCAGTTGATTAGAGTGTCATCCTGATATGCCAAGATTGTGGGTTGGATCTCCAGTCAGGGCACATACAAGACAGAACCAATGAATGCATAAATAAGTGGAACAACAAACTGATAATTCTTTCTTCCTTTCTTTCTTTATCTCTCTCTCTCTCTCTCTCAAATCATTAAATATTTTTTAAAGTTATATCACTAAAGAAATGTTGATAAACATCGAAAAAGCTATATCAAGTCAGACTGTATAGCCATTTAAATATATTGTTAACAATTGAACAACAAAGATTTGGACTGTGTGATCTTCTCATAGTTTGATTCTTTTGTATAAATCTGATGTTACTGAATTCCCAACCAAAATGAAGGTTCTTATAAACTATGAGTTCCCAATCCCATTGTGGAGACACAGGTGCTTATGGATAGAGGAAGGTTTATTTGGTTTGGGCAAAGCGAGAGGACAGAGAGAAAGATCTCCCAATGTCATCTTTCCTCAACAAGCAAAGGCAGGGAGTGTTCCCTCAGCCAGGGAGTAAGGGAGGGGAGTTTAGGGAACCAAGGGGAGAATCTGTGCTTCTCAGTTACAGGTAACATTTTGTGCAGCGAGGCTCCTGGGTGTCAGGAACTGGTCATAACTTCCTTAAAGACACTCATTCCTTCTGCAGGACAAACACCTAAATTCCCTTCAAGACCCTGAGGTTATCTCTCTTTCTTGACCAAAAGACAGCACATCAGCAATTCACAGTTATAGTTTGAAGGCAGGAATTGCTGGGTTGCAGAACCACAATTCTGCAAAATACCTCATAATTATGCATCAGTGACGTTATCTTAAAGTGAAAACCAGAAACTGGACATCTTGTGACCCTTGTTATTATTTCAGGTGTCATTGTCTTGCACTTAACCAGCTCAGCTTTTCCATCATCACAAGCAACGTGCACTTGTAAGCATTTCTCCTGCAACTTGCGTTCCAGGCAGGCCTTCAGAACATGACTAGCATGCTTTCTCAGCGCTTGTCTGCGAGCTGTGTGACACCCACAGCAAATAAAGCATGTAGTGAGAGCCCATGCCTGTACCCCTAGACTCTATGATCTAACACCTAAACATGCTTACTGTTGACTCTCAGCTTCACTGTAAAGTATTTTCTCTTCCTTATGTTTTCTTCATAGAATTTCCTTTCCCCTAGCTTACTTTATTGTAAGAATACAGTGTTATAACACATGTGACTTACAGACTTGTGTGAACTGACTGTTCATGTTCCTAGTAAGGCTTCCTTCCCGCCATGAGTAGGCTTTCAGTATAGATTTGGAAGAGGAAAAATTATACACACATTTTCCACTGCAAAGGCTGTTGGTAGCCCTAACTCCATGTTGTTCAAGGGCCAATTCTATTTATGAAACACTTAAAATCATGGACATATGGTTCAAGTAATGTGAAAAGGCAACATATCACACAGATGTAACTTGTACAAAATACACAACTATGTTAAAATTCTGCATTAAATCCTACATAACCAAGAGTCCATCTAGCTATGTGTTATGGTGTTTTCCCACTTGCTCTGATAAATATATACATAGAGCATGGCCTATGTGACTCCATGATTGAGCATAGACCTATGAACGAAGTCACAGTTCAATTCCTGGTCAAGGCACATACTTGGGTTTCAAGCTAGTTCCCCAGTGGTGGCGTGCAGGAGACAGCCAATCAATGATTCTCTTTCATTGGTGATATTCCTGTCTCTCTCCCTCCCTCTCTTAAATAAATAACAATATATATATTTAAATACACACACACTCACACACACACAAATGCTTACCTTCCTTATAGAACTGGAAGGTAATTTGGTTTAAATCTCTACTAACAGAGGGAGAACCCACATTGAATACGAGGCCAGCATTCATTTGCAAGATTCCTCCCTTCACAGGTAAAGGGCAAGACACTTGATTAATACCACCCACCTCATGCAAAAGATGAGTTTAAGACAGTTTTCAGTTTACGGATTTCCAAGTCAAGTTTGTTATAAAGCATCCCAGGAGGTGATGTGGTTGTTTTGAAATTGAAAAATTAGCTTCTATACAATGATACACTGTGGGTTCACCTGGTCATAAGACATGATTCATCTGGAGGAATTTGAATGATATATAGAATATGATGGATGTCTCTACATAACATAGAATTAAGAACAGCTATATGGTCACCATTGAAACAGAAATTTGAGCAGGGTAATAAATCTAATGGCAGTTCTGACAGTGTGCACGTACAGATTCCACAATCTAGAATGGGAATTCTAAATATGGCATCTGTTTTATGAACCTGTTTATATTTCACTAGCAGAGCTGGAACGGGAGACATAAGGAGCTCTGTGACTATGTACATATTTATCATGATGGTTTGATGTCCATATACTGTGGAATAATTACTGCATTAGATTCAGCTACCATCTATCTTCTCAAGTAAATAAAAAAAAAGAAGAAAAGAAGAAAGGGAAATGTTTTGTCCTGTGATGAGATCTCTCAGATTTACCTCCTTAATGACTTTCCCATACACCTTACAGCGGTGGCAGCCACAGCCATCATGCTGTATGTCCATCCCACACACTGACTATCCGACCCCTGGCAGCTCCTGCCTCTGACCACCTTCCTCCAATTCCCTGTACCCACCTCCACCTTGCTGACCACAAGTCAGATTTCTGATTCTCTGAGTTTCTTGGATTGTTTGTTGGATTCCAGACAGAAGAAACATCACACAGTATTTTACTTGCTCTGCTGACTATTTCACGGAGCATCATAATGCCTTTACGGTCTAACCTTGTCACAAATGGTAGGATTTTCCATTTTTTATGGCAGGTTCTTTTTGGCTTTCCTCTTGGAGAGAGAGCTGCTGCATGTGGCACACCTGTGCTTCACAGGGTGTGCTGGGCCCAGAGCTGATGTATGACATTAGGGACATGCAGATTATGACCTGCTGGAGGAGGAGCCATGTCACCCCCAGGACAGCAGGCAGCTCCCCCAGCCCCCCAGCTCCCACCTTGGAGAAGTGATAACCCGGGAATTGCTTTCATTGATGGCGCAGTTTGGATTGACTCTCACGAGGAAAGCAAAGCCACAAGATTTATTACTTACAGATCGCACAAGGGGGGAGGGGAAGGAGAAGAAAGTGCTGGAGGAAGGGGAGCCCTCCCTCCCAGGTCACAAACCAAGGGGACATGGAGAGCGGGCAGCAAGAGCCTATTATAGCTTCAAAGGTGGTGGGTGAAGGACATTGGCTTTTCCAGGGCTCAACTTTCAGTGATTACTTTAAAAGTTGCTCCTGAAAAAATCAAAGCTGGTACTTGGGGCAGGAATCCCAGTGTGGGGTCCTTGTCTCAGGTCCAGCCTCTGGGTGTACCCAGGGCTGTGATTCTATAAATTCCTGGGCAGCAGGTCCAAGCAGCTATTTCCTCATCACAGGAGGCCCATAGGCTTCCAGTCTAGAATCCATAGGCCAGGGGATCGCCAGGGCGGTACTGTCCCCTTTTGGGCTTCTGGTTCCGGCATCACAGCATCTTCTGCCTAGGATTCTTCATTGGTCTTCAAGTGAAAAGAAATAGGATGTTGTAATGCAATATATGAGTTAGGTAGAGAGTGAGCGGGGAGGATAAACATTAACCGTTGCATGCCACACTCACCTCATCAGCATCGTCAGAGTCCTCTGGGGTCACAGGAGGGTCGTTAACTCCCAGAATACTCTCTCCAATGGCTTCGGCAATTACCCCCAAGCCCTCTGATATTACATCTACCACAATCCCCTCTGCAATGCGTTTTCCAAGTTTTTTCAATCTCGGTACTGTTTTCTTTAATGCTCCAACAGTTTTCTTTCCAACACCTTTGAAAATTTTCCCCAACAATCCTCTCCTGGATGTACCTTTAACCTAGAAGGAAACATATAACCTGCATTTAACTTTTATTTACAACCAGCTCACCTTGACCAAGTGGATTTGTAGAGAGAAGACAAACCACCACCAGGGAAGGCTTTATGCATCTGGGCGCTGTTCTCCAGCACCCACACAGCAGGGATGCCTGCCAGGTGGTGTCAGTAATGGGGCTGTGACCTTATGGCAGTTACTCTCTGCTGTGAACCCCCAACTGCATGGACCCTTCTCCTCAGTGTCCCGCTGGACAGCTGCGGGGGTTACCAACCTTGACAGGTACTTTTCTACGTGGTTTAATCAGCAGGCTTATGTCACCAGAGTGATGGCTTGCAGTTCTATTGCTCTGTTGTTCTTCAGGTTGTTCCTGACTGTGTGTATCAAGCACATTGGGACTTTCCTCTACCAATGCATCATTGATGACATCTAGTAGGTCTTCAACCTAGAGGCAAACACATAACCTGTCATTATTGCTATTTAAGGAACTCACCTTCACCAGGGGGATTTGCAGACACAGAGGAGGAGAAATCGGGACCAGGGAAGGTTTACATGTCTGGGAGCTGTTCTCCAGCCCCCACACATCAGGATGCATGCCCTATTGTGTCGGTATTGGGGAGGGGTGGGGGGGGTAATGAAGTTATGGCCTTGGAAGATCTGGTCTGAAGAAGCTCCTCTTTGTGTAAACCCCCAATAGATGAAGCCTCCCCTTCGGGGTCCTCTGGGCAGTTTCACATGTTACCAACCAGGTCAGATACTTCTTCAACTACTGCCTCAAACAGGTTTGATGGAGCATCTACACTGTGATCCACCTTTGGAAACGGTGAGGCTATTCCCAAGAAAAGGAGAGTCAGGAAGATTGAAACATTCATGTTTCCAACACCTAAGAAGGAAAAATAAAGGCATCTTTAATAACCAATCCTTCTAAAGTGCCATCATACTTTCTTCTGAGTCATATAGCCACTATGGTGAGGTAAAAAAAAAAATTAATTCACCCCCTGCCATGTACTTATACAAGGACTGTGGAGAAAGGATGAGGATTTGCATGGAGAAAATCAGCCCAGATGGAGGTATGTGATTCAGTCACGGAAGGAAAAGCAGCTGGAGAAGGACTCCAGGTTTGAAACGTGATGTGCAAAGATCATTTAGGTTGGGAGAAGGTTGTGAGAGTGGCTTATGGGTCAGGATCTTGAAGCTCCAAAGAGGAAACAAGTAAAAGGCTGGTCCTGGAATTTAGCAACAGTGCCGAGGTGACCCAGGAGAACCTCCCTAACGAGGACTTCTGACCCCAGGTAGGGTCAGAGGTCCCAGGAGTTAGGTGGCCACTTCCCACTCCTTCCTGACTGCTGTATGGCAGGGTGAGATGTGCCTTCCAACCGCCTCTCCTTGAATTGGAATCTTTCCTAAAGGCCCTTCCAGGGGAAGATGGGCAGGAGGACAGCCAGGGCTCAGCTGCCCCCACCTGGCCTGGGCCATCCATCCTCCCCCTCCTCCCCAACCAGGGAGGTGCTCGCCTGGCATGATGGGGCCCAGAGACACCCTCCCACACCAGCTTCTGCATCCTGACAGGGCCAGGCTCTTCTGAGGCTCAGATCACTGGCCAGGGACAAGGGGCAGGGGATGCAGGCAGGACCTGGGGGAACGCAGCCCCGCTCCCTGCCCACCCACACTCCTGCCGCTTCCACAGATGCTGACACAGTCAGGCAGCAGCGGGCCCAGCAGCGGACGGGCTGTGGTCAGGCTGCTGTGTCCTGCCCAGCGATGGAGACGATCACTCCCACTGGGGGCCTAGGATCCTGTCCCCCACCGGGTGGACAGGCTGGTCCTGGGGTGGCCTAGCCCGGCCTGGCCTGGCAGAAGCACTCACCTGCAGTGGACGCAGCTGAGAAGGAGCAGTCAGCAGTGGCAGGTCCAGGGGACTCTGATGCATGTTTGTGGCCCCAAGGCCACCCATTTAAGGATCCTGAGCAGCCTGACCAGCCCCTCCCCATCTCTTACCCATTGCCTCATTGGCTAGGATAGCCTGTGGGCAGGGCGGCCAAATTCTGTGACTTCAGGTGAGTGACAAAGCTCACGTGGTCCTGACAGGTCCCTGGGCAGATCCTACATCACTTCGTGACACTTGTCAGTGACTAGGTGGGCAGAACCAGGAAAACACTGAGAAGCGTTCCAGGGAGGAACTGGAACCCACGTCAATGAATTACCTGCAGTTCATGGCCTGGGCAGGGGGTTCAGGAACAAGAGCTCACAGGGGACCCCAAGTGCTCTTTCAGCAGAACCCTGCCCTTCCTTTCAGTTCCAGGGGTTTGGTTAAAACTCAGGAGGGCTGAGAGCAGTGCCATCCACCTGGTGGCTCCTGTTTATTCTGCAGCAAAGGAGGGCGGGTGGGGAGGCAGGGCTCACAGGCAGAGGCGCTCACTGTGTCAGGAAGGGCGCAGCTGGGTTTGGGAAGAATGGTGATGGGATGGCCATGCCCAGAGCACAGACATGGAGGTCCAGGCCCTGGTGCTGGGGTGACTGGGACGGGCTGGGAGGGCTCCAGGGAAGGCGGGCTCTCCTAGTGCTCCTGTCCTGTCCCCCCAGGCAGGGAGTCTTCCTCCCTCCCAGGCCTTTCTCCAAGTCCCCAGGAAGGACTCCTTTACAGAGAAACGTGGTCTAGTTATGAGGGGCCAAGGGGGGGGGGGGGGCGGGGGGGGGGGGGGAGCAAAACGGCTTTTACCTTCCACTCCGTAAGTCCTCAGTATCCAAATGACTTTTCTTTAGGTTTAAGTTAAGACATTTGCTTTAGACTTGTATTAAATGATTTTTACTTTTATTTACGGTTAATGTCAGCATTTACATGATATTTTGTGAAAATATTTGAAATGAAGGGAAATGTATTACTATATTTGATGTTAATTTATATAATGAAGAATTGAAGAAACACTAACCAGAAACATGTATGTTTGTCCTTTCATTACCTAAAGTATGTATTGAATAGAGAAATTGCCTTTTAAGAAGTCATGCTTATTTCATGTCCATTCCCACATCACCTTTTTCTATGCATATGTTCAATTCTTTTTATAAAAATGGAGTCCCGGTTTATGTGCACTAGTAACTGGTTGCTACTTACAATGAAGTTGACAGGTTTGTAGAAGCTCACTCAGACACATACGTTTTGTATTCTGGTGTGTAGACATAGCATAATATACTGGGGAACCATTTTCCAATGTCCACTTCCGGTGCATGAGGTCCATTCACATGGATGTCCACTGTCACCACCATCCACCTTCAGATCCTCCATCGTCCAGACTGAAGCTCTGTCTGCACTGAGCCCTAACTCTGCATTCCTCCCTCCAGGCCCTGGCAGCCTTATTTACTTTCTATCTCTCTGAATTCCACAATTATAGGTACCGCACTCACACAAGTGGAATCAGGTAATATTTGTCCTTTTGTGCATGGCTATTTCACTTAACAAAATAGCCTCGAGGCTCATCCATGTCTAGAATGTGTCAGAATTTTCATTTTTTTAAGGTGAATCATATTCTGTGGGTAAATGTACCATGTTTTGTTTCTCCAGTCATCCCTGGAGGGGCATATGGGTTACAACCATATTAGGCTACTTTGAATAATGCTGCCTTCCACATAGTTGCAAAAATGTTTGAGTTCCTCCTTTCAATCCTTTGGGTGCATACCCAGGAGTAGAACAAATTGGTGCATATAAAAAGTGTATGTTTATTTTTTTCTGTTTTTTCATTCACAGCAGTGGCACCATTTTTCATTTCTACCAGCATTGCACAGGGTTCCAAAATAATGAGATTTGCAAATATTTTCTCAAACTCTGTGAGTTTTCATTTTATTAAGTCAATAGTGACCTTGGATAGACATTTTAAAAATTGTTATCATATCTAATATCTACTTTGGGTTGCTTCCTCTTTTAATGTATTATGCCAAAAATACTGATATTGTAGTATCATGAGTCTCTTCCTTCATGGTTTCATCTAAGTTTTATCAATTATTTCTTATGTTTGGGTCTCTGCTGCATTTGAGTTAATTTTGAGCAGGTGTAAAGTGAGGGTCAAACTTCATTCTTCAGCATGTGGGCATTGGCTCTTCCAGCCTGGTTTGTTGAAAAGGCCAGCTCTTTCCTACTGGGTGGTCCTGGTAACTCCATACAATCTTTAAAAATCTGTTTATTTAAGTTTTATCTTAAAATCTTTGAGGTTGTAGAAGCTCTTCTCTCTCAAAGACAACCAACACCTGCAGTATGTTACACTGTAATGACTGGAGGTTTATCTAATCTAATAAAAGAGAAACATGAAAAATGACCGCACCTCCACTACGCCCCAAGCCATGCCCACCAGCCAATCAGGGCGACTATATGCAAATTAACCCAACCAAGATGGTGGCCGGCAGTCACAGAGCTGGAGCAAGCAGGAAGCTTGGCTGCCCTGGCGTTGGAGGAAGCCAAGCTTCCCGTTTGCCCTGACCAGCTCTGGCCTCCGCTAAAGGCAACAAAGTTTCAATTATAGAAGATAAATAAACCCCAGATACCTGCTTCCAGCCAGCCTCCACTGGGAGCTTGGGTGGCTGGGGGCCATGGCCAGCCTGCAAACAGCCATCAGCCCCTCACCCAGGCTGGCCAGGCACCCCAGCAGGGACCCCCACCCTGAAGGGACTGTGGCCAGCTGCAAACAGCCATCAGACCCTCACCCAGGCTGGCCACACCCTCATGGGGTTAGGGTCCCCACTTGGGGGCTGTGGCCAGCCTGCAAACAGCCATCAGCCACTCACCCAGGCTGGCCAGGCACTCCAGTGGGGACCCCCACCCTGAAGGGGGTGTGGCCAGTCTGAAAATGGCCCTTAGTCCCTCACCCAGGCTGTCCAGGCACCCCATCAGGACCCCCACTCTGATCCAGAACACCCTTCAGGGCAAACCAGCCGGCCCCCACCTGTGTACCAGGACTCTATCCTATCTAATAAAAGAGAAACATAGTAATTAGCCATAACTTCGCTACCCTTCCCATTGGCTAATCAGGGCGATATGCAAATTAACTGCCAACCAAGATGGCGCCGGCAGCCAGGCAACTGACACGAACAGGAGACTTGCTTGCTCCAGTGACGGAGAAAGCCAAGGTTCCCTGCCTGCCCCTGCTGGGCTCTGAGCTTGCTCTCTAAGAAACATTGCTGCAAATATAGAAGCTAAACAAAACCCCAGAAACCTGCTTTCAGTCAGCCGGGATCTCAGAGCTGGAGTCACAACAAAGTTTCAAATACAGAAGGTAAACAAAGCCCAGAAACCTGCTTTCAGCAGCCAAGGTCTGAGCTAAAGCCGGCTCTCAGCTCCAGTGACAGCCATAGAAGGTAAATAAATCCCAGAATAAAGAAAAAAAGGAGAGGACCCGCCAGCCTGCAAATGGCCATCATCCCCTCATCCAAGCTGGCCAGGCACCCCAATGGGGACCCCCACCCTGAAGGGGGTATGACCAGCTGCAAACAGTCATCATCCCCTCACCCAGGCTGGCCAGGTACCCCAGTGGGGACCCCCACCCTGAAGGGGGTGTGACCAGCTGCAAACAGCCATCATCCCCTCACCCAGGCTGGCCAGGCACCCAAGCGGGACCCCCACCCTGATCCAGGACACCCTTCAGGGCAAACCAGCTGGCCCCCACCCGTGCACCAGGCCTCTATCCTATATAGTAAAAGAGTAATATGCCTCCCAGCACCAGGATCAGCGGAGCCGTGAGGCCTCCTGGCACCGGGATCAGCAGAGCAGTGAGGCCTCACTGCCCCTGTGTCAAGCGGAGCCGCGAGGCCTCCCAGCACCAGGATCAGCGGAGCAGCGAGGCCTCCTAGCACTGGGATCAGTGGAGCCACAAGGCCTTCTGGCCCCTGGAGCAGCGTGACAGGGGGCAGCGCCCAAACCCCCTGATTGCCCTGCAGCTCTGTGTGTGACAGGAGGGGGGCCACAACCTCCCTATCCACCCTGCTCTGTTCGTGAAAGGGAAAGGCGCCCCAACCTCCTGATCCGCCCTGCTCTGTGCATGACGGGGGGGGGGGGCTCCCCAACCTACTGATCAGCCCTGCTCTGTGCGTGACGGGGAGAGCTCCCCAACCCCCTGATCGGCCCTGATCTGTGTGTGACAGGGTACGAAGCCCAACCCCCCTGATGGGCCCTGCTCTGTGCGTGACAGGGGGCAGCGCCCCAACCCCCTGATCTGCCCTGCTCTGTGCATGACAGGGGGTGGTGCCGCAACCTCCCCATTGACCCTGCCTTGAGTGTGACGGGGGTGGCGCCCCAACTCCCCAATCGGCCCTACCCTGAGCGTGACTGAGGGTGGCATCACAACCTCCCAATCCGCCCTGCTCTGTGCATGACAGGGTGGAGCTCCCCAACCCCCTGATCGGCCCTGCTCTGTGGGTGACAGGGTACGGAGCCCAAACCCCCTGATGGGCCCTGCTCTGTGCATGACAGGGGGCAGCGCCCCAACCCCCTGATGGACCCTGCTCTGTGCGTGACAGGGGGTGGTGACGCAACCTCCCCATCGACCCTGCCTTGAGTGTGACAAGGGGCAGTGCCCCAACCCCCAAATCAGCTCTACCCTGAGCGTGACTGAGGGTGGCATCGCAACCTCCTGATCCGCCCTGCTCTGTGCATGACAGGGGGTGGTGTCCCAACTCCCCAATCGGCTCTGCTCTGAGCCCAACCAGGGACTGCGGGGCATGCACCTAGGGATTGGGCCTGCCCTCTGCCACCCGGGAGTGGGCCTAAGCCAGCAGGTTGTTATCTCCCAAGGGGTCCCAGACTGTGAGAGGGCACAAGTGGGGCTGAAGGATACCCGCCCCCCGCTCCAGTGCAGAAATTTTTCTGCACCGGGCCTCTAGTCCTACATAATAAAAGGGTAATATGCAAATTGACCCTAATAGCAGAATGACTGGGAATGACTGGTCACTATGATACACACTGACCACCAGGGGACAGATGCTCAATGAAGGAGCTGCCTCTGGTGGTCATTGCGCTCCCACAGCGGGAGCTCTGCTCAGCCACAAACCAGGCTGACAGCTGCCAGTACAGCGGTGGTAGTGGGAGCCTCTCCTGCCTCCTCAGCAGCGCTAAAGATGTCTGACTGCAACTTAGGCCTGCTCCCCAATGGCAGTGGACATCCCCAGAGGGCTACCGGGCTGCCAGAGGGATGTCTGACTGCCAGCTTAGGTCCAATCCCCTGTGGAGCGGGCCTAAGCCAGCAGGTGGTCATCCCCTGAGGGGTCCCAGACTGCGAGAGGGCACAGGCCGGGCTGAGGGAACCCCCAAGTGCACAATTTTTTGTGCACTAGGCCTCTAGATTTTTATAATACATCATGAAGTTCAACATAGTCACTTATTCAAGGTATTTAAGGTCATATATTTTTTAAGTATATTTTATTGAATTTTTACAGAGAGGAAGGGAGAGGGATAGAGAGTTAGAAACATCTATGAGAGAGAAACATCGATCAGCTGCCTTCTGCATACCTCCTACTGGGGATGTGCCCGTAACCAAGGTACATGCCCTTGAACAGAATCGAACCTGGGATGCTTCAGTCTGCAGGCTGATGCTCTATCCACTGAACCGAACCAGTTAGGGCTCAAGTTCATTTTTTAAAAAATATATTTTATTGATTTTTTACAGAGAGGAAGGGAGAGAGATAGAGAGTTAGAAACATCGATGAGAGAGAAACATCGATCAGCTGCCTCCTGCACATCTCCTATTGGGGATGTGCCCGCAACCCAGGTACATGCCCTTGACAGGAATCGAACCTGGGACCTTTCAGTCCACAGGCCGATGCTCTATCCACTGAGCCAAACTGGTTTCAGCTCAAGTTCATTTTTTAACCTACATTTTTACAGTTGCCCTGGAGTAACAGATTGAAAAGATTGCACAGGGCAGTTAAACCTGCTACTGCAAGAAGGCCTGCCCCTCAGACAATTGCCTCACAAGAGATTGTGTGGCAGGTGCTGCTCCAAAGAATGGCATCCCCTTAGCTTCTGGAATGTGGTACAATGCACTGGAGGAAGCATGGACTCTACTTATACCACTTGTGCCCCAAATGTAGAAGGAGGCTAAAAGGTATCTAAATGCCAGAGGAATATGGCAGAAGGCTATTCAAGCAAGAAATTGTATCATCTATAATAATAAAAGCATAATATCCTAATTAGACTGGGCACTATTCTGTACATCCTCTCAGGTGACCTTCCAGATGAAGCTGCAGTGGCAGTGGCTGAGGCAGAGGCAGTTAGGGGGATCAGGCAGGCAGGTGAGCAGGTAAGAGTGATCAGGCAGGCAGTCAAGTGGTTAGGAACCAGCGGTCCTGGATTGTGAGAGGGATGTCTGACTGCCAGTTAAGGCCCAATTCCACAGGGATTCCTGCAGGATCAGGCCTAAACCGGCAGTCAGACATCTCCCAAGGGGTCCAGGATTGTGAGAGGGTGAGGCTGGGCTGAGGGACCCCGCCTCCCCTTGCATAAATTTCGTGCACCAAGTCTCTAGCTTAATTATAAGAAATCTGTTAAATAGCATCTTACGGAAAGACAGAGTGGCTCACCATTAAAATGGTCAAATTTAAGTCTAACTAACAATACTTAGTTCTGCCTTTGATAAAATACAGTTGGCAATTTTCCTGATTTTTATTTAAAATGAGTTCTCTGTGAAAGTTTATTCTTGTGTGCATCTTTCTCAATTTCTTTTGCTCTGTCTTTCTGTAAGATGCTATTTAACAGATTTCTTATAATTAAATGATATAATTTCTTGCTTGAATGGTCTTCTGCCATATCTCTCTGGCATTTAGATACCTCTTGGCCTCCTTCTACATTTGGGGCACAGGTGGTATAAGTAGAGTCCATGCTTCCTCCAGCGCATTGTACCTCATTCCAGAAGCAAAGGGAATGCCATTCTTTGGAGCAGCACCTGCCACACAACCTCTTGTGAGGCAATTGCCTGAGGGGCAGGCGTTCCTGCAGTAACAGGTTTAACTGCCCTGTGCAATCTTTTCAATCTGAGACCCGAGGAAAACTGTAAAAATGTAGGTTAAAGTATGAATTTAAATACCTTGAATAAGTGACTATGTTGAACTCCATAGTGTATTATAAAAAAATAAACCTCCAGTCATTTACAGTGGAACATAATGCAGGTGCTGCTTGTGTTTGAGAGAGAAGAGCTTCTACAACCTCAAAGATTTTAAGATAAAACTTAAATAAACAGATTTTTAAAGATTGTATGTAGTTACCAGGACCACCCAGTAGGAAAGAGCTGGCCTTTTCAACAAACCAGGCTGGAAAAGCCAATGCCCACATGCTGAAGAATGAAGTTTGACCCTCACTTTACACCTGCTCAAAATTAACACCAATGCAACAGAGACACAAACATAAGAAATAATTGATAAAACTTTAGATGAAACCATGAAGGAAGAGACTCATGATACTACAATATCAGTATTTTTGGCATAATACATTAAAAGAGGAAGCAACCCAAAGTAGATATTAGATATGATAACAATTTTTAAAATGTCTATCCAAGGTCACTATTGACTTAATAAAATGAAAACTCACAGAGTTTGAGAAAATATTTGCAAATCTCATTATTTTGGAACCCTGTGCAATGCTGGTAGAAATGAAAAATGGTGCCACTGCTGTGAATGAAAAAAAAAACAGAAAAAAATAAACATACACTTTTTATATGCAGCAATTTGTTGTACTCCTGAGTATGCACCCAAAGGATTGAAAGGAGGAACTCAAACATTTGTGCAACTGTGTGGAAGGCAGCATTATTCAAAGTAGCCTAATATGGTTGTAACCCATATGCCCCTCCAGGGATGACTGGAGAAACAAAACATGGTACATTTACTCACAGAATATGATTTGCCTTTAACAAATGAAAATTCTGGCACATTCTAGATATGGATGAACCTCGAGGCTATTTTGTTAAGTGAAACAGCCATGCACAAAAAGACAAATATTATGTGATTCTACTTGTGTGAGTACAGTACCTAGAGTCGGGGAATTCAGAGAGACAGCAAGTAAATAAGGCTGCCAGGGCCCGGAGGGAGGAGCGAAGAGTTAGGGCTCAGTGAGGACAGAGCTTCAGTCTGGACGATGGAGGATCTGAAGGTGGATGGTGGTGACAGTGGACATCCATGTGAATGGACCTCATGCCCCGGATGTGGACGTTGGAAAATGGTCCCCCAGTCTATGGGTGCTATTCTATACACCAGAATACAAAACGTATGTGTCTGAGTGAGCTTCTACAAACCTGTCAACTTCATTGTAAGTAGCAACCAGTTACTAGTGTACATAAACCGGGACTCCATTTTTATAAAAAAGAATTGAACATATGCATTAGAAGAAGGTGAGGTGGGAATGGACATGAAATAAGCATGACTTCTTAAAAGGCATTTTCTTTACTGAATACATACAAGTCTAAAGTAAATTCTTAACTTAAACCTAAAGAAAAGTCATTTGGATACTGAGGACTTACAGAGTGGGAGGTAAAAGCCGTTTTGCTCCCCCGCCCCCAAGGCTCCTCCATAACTAGACCACGTTTCTCTGTAAAGGATTCTTTCCTGGGGACTTGGAGAAAGGCCTGGGAGGAAGGAAGACTCCCTGCCTGGGGGGACAGGACAGGAGCACTAGGAGAGCCCGCCTTCCCTGGAGCCCTCCCAGTGCGTCCCAGTCACCCCAGCACCAGGGCCTGGACCTCCATGTCTGTGCTCTGGGCATGGCCATCCCATCCCCATTCTTCCCAAACCCAGCTGGGCCCTTCCTGACACAGTGAGCGCCTCTGCCTGTGAGCCCTGCCTCCCCACCCGCCCTCCTTTGCTGCAGAATAAACAGGAGCCACCAGGTGGATGGCACTGTTCTCAGCCCTCCTGAGTTTTAACCAAACCCCTGGACCTGAAAGGAAGGGCAGGGTTCTGCTGAAAGACCACTTGGGGTCCCTTGAGAGCTCTTGTTCCTGAACCCCCTGCCCAGGCCATGAACTGCAGGTAATTCATTGTTGTGGGTTCCAGTTCCTCCCTGGAGCGCTTCTCAGTGTTTTCCTGGTTCTGCTACCTAGTCACCCACAGGCAGGTGTCACCAAGGCAGGTAGGATCTGCCCAGGGACCAGTTAGGACCAAGTGAGCTTTTTTCTTTTTTAATTTAAATTCTTTATTGTTTAAAGTATCACATATGTCGCCCTAACCGGTTTGGCTCAGTGGATAGAGCATTGGCCTGCGGACTCAAGGGTCCCAGGTCGATTCCGGTCAAGAGCATGTACCTTGGTTGTGGGCACATATCCAGTAGGGAGTTTGCAGGAGACAGCTGATCGATGTTTCTCTCTCATTGATGTTTCTAGAACTCTATCCCTCTCCCTTCCACTCTGTAAAAAATCAATAAAATATATTTTTAAAAAATAAAGTATCACATATGTCTCCTTTCCCCCCATTGACCTCTCCCTGGCCATTCCCATCCTCCAGAATGAGCTTTGTCACTCACCACCTGGAGTCCCAGAATTTGGTGGCCCCACCCACAGGCTATCCTAGCCAATGAGGCATGGGTAAGAGATGGGGGTGGGGCTGGCCAGGCTGCTCAGGATCCTTAAATGGGTGGCCTTGGGGTCACAACCATGCATCAGAGACCCCTGGACCTGCCACTGCTGACTGCACCTTCTCAGCTGCGTCCACCGCAGGTGAATGCTTCTGCCAGGCCAGGCTGGGCTAGGCCACCCGTAGGGGACAGGATCCTAGGCCCCCAGTGGGAGTGATCCTCTCCATCGCTGGGCAGGACACAGCAGCCTGACCACAGCCCGTCCGCTGCTGGGCCCGCTGCTGCCTGACTGTGTCAGCATCTGTGGAAGGGGCAGGAGTGTGGGTGGGCAGGGAACGGGGCTGCGTTCCCCCAGGTCCTGCCTGCTTCCCCTGCCCTTGTCCCTGGCCAGTGATCTGAGCCTCAGAAGAGCCTGGCCCTGTCAGGATGCAGAAGCTGGTGTGGGAGGGTGTCTCTGGGCCCCATCATGCCAGGCGAGCACCTCCCTGGTTGGGGAGGAGGGGGAGGATGGGTGGCTCAGGCCAGGTGGGGGCAGCTGAGCCCTGGTTGTCCTCCTGCCCATCTTCCCCTGGAAGGGCCTTTAGGAAAGATTCCAATTCAAGGAGAGGCGGTTGGAAGGCACATCTCACCCTGCCATACAGTAGTCAGGAAGGAGTGGGAAGTGGCCACCTAACTTCTGGGACCTCTGACCCTACCTGGGGTCAGGAGTCCTCATTAGGGAGGTTCTCCTGGGTCACCTCGGCACTGTTGCTAAATCCCAGGACCAGCCTTTTGCTTGATTCCTCTTTGGAGCCTCAATATCCTGACCCATAAGCCACCTCACAACCTTCTCCCAACCTAAATGATCTTTGCACATCACGTTTCAAACCTGGAGTCCTTCTCCGGCTGCTTTTCCTTCAATGAATCACATACCTCCATCTGGGCTGATTTTCTCCACACAAATCCTCATCCTTCCTCCACAGTCCTTGTATAAGTTTTGGGAGGATGAATTAATTTTTTTTACCTCACCATAGTGGCTATATTACTCAGAAGAAAGTATGATGGCAATTTCCCATTTTAAAAATATATAATTTATTGAATTCAGAGAGGTAGGGAGAGAGAGAGAAAGATAGAAACATCAATGAAGAGAGAGAATCATTGATTGCTGCCTCCTGCCTGCACCCTACTAGGGATTGAAACCCCAACCCAGGTATGTGCCCTTGACAGGAATCCAACATTGGACCCGCCAGTGCTCAGGCTGACATCCTGTTCAATGAGCCAAACCAGCTTGGGCAAGTATGATGGCAATTTAGAAGGATTGGTAATCAAAGACGCCTTTATTTTTCCTTCTTAGGTCTTTGAAACATGAATGCTTCAATCTTCCTTACCCTCCTTTCCTTGGGAATAGCCTTAGCGGCTCCAGAAGTGGATCACAGTAGATGATCAATCAAACCTGTTTGAAGCAACAGCTGAAGAAGTATCTGACCTGGTTGGTAACATGTGAAACTGTCCAGAGGACCCTGAAGGGAAGGGATCATCTGCTGGGAGTTTACAGCAAAGAGTAGATTCTTCAGACCAGATCTTCCAAGGCCATAACTTTATCCCCCACCCTCACCCAACCCCTCATTACTGACACAATAGGGCATGCATCCTGATGTGTGGGGGCTGGAGAACAGCTCCCAGACATGTAAACCTTCCCTGGTCCCGATTTCTCCTCCTCTGTGTCTGCAAATCCCCCTGGTGAAGATGAGTTCCTTAAATAGCAGTAATGACAGGTTATGTGTTTGCCTCTAGGTTGAAGACCTACTAGATGTCATCAATGATGTGTTGGTAGAGGAAAGCCCCAAAGTGCTTGATACCCACAGTCAGGAACAACGTGAAGAACAACAGCGCAATAGAACTCCAAGCCATCACTCTGGTGACAAAATTCTGCTGATTAAACCAGGCAAAAAAGTACCTGGCAAGGTTGGTAACCCCTACAGCTGTCCAGCGGGACACTGAGGAGAAGGGTCCATGCAGTTGGGGGTTCACAGCAGAGAGTAACTGCCATAAGGTCACAGCCCCGTTACTGACACCACCTGGCAGGCATCCCTGCTGTGTGGGTGCTGGAGAACACCGCCCAGATGCATAAAGCCTTCCCTGGTGGTGGTTTGTCTTCTTCTCTCTACAAATCCACTTGGTCAAGGTGAGCTGGTTGTAAATAAAAGTTAGATGACAGGTTCTATGTTTCCTTCTAGGTTAAAGGCACAACCAGGAATGGAAAGTTGGGGAAAATTGCCAAAGGTCTTGGAAAGAAACTTGTTAGTGAAATTTTTTTAAAAAGCACCAGAATTGGGAGAAGCTGGGAAACGCATTGGAGAGCACAGTCTGGGAGATGTAGTAATATCAGAGTCCTTGGGGGAAGTTGTCAAACTCATTGCAGATTGTGTTCTGGGAGATAACAACCCTCCCGTGACCCCAGAGGACTCTGACTTCATTGATTTTTTTTAGTATCTATGTTATTTATTTCTGCTCTAATCTTTATTATTTCCTTCCTTCTACTTACTCTGGGCTTTTCTTGTTGTTCTCTTTTTAGTTCTTTAAGTTGTAGGGTTAAATAGTTTATTGCAGATTTTTTTTTCCTTTCTTTTTTTTTTCCTCTTTTTTTTTTTTTTTTTTTTTTTTTTGAGGTATGCCTGTAGTGCTATGAACTTCCCTCTCAGAACTGCTTTTGCTGTGTCCCAGAGATTTGGGGTTGTTGTGTGTTTATTTTTATTTGTTTCTAGGGAGTTTTTGATTTCTTTCTTGATCTCATTGGTAAATAACATGCCATTTAGCCTCCATGTGTTTGAATATTTTTGGGTGTTTTTACTATAGTTGATTTCTAAATTCTTTCCACTGTGATCTGGAAGATGCTTGATATGATTTCAATCTTCTTGAACTTGTAGAGACTTGTTTTTTGCCCTAACATGTGGTCTATCTTTGTGAATGATCCATGTGCCCTTGAGAAGAATGTATATTCTGTTGCGTTGGGGTGAAATGTTCTATAAATGTCAGTTAAATCCGTCTGATTCAGTGTATCCTTTAGAGTCTCTGTTTCCTTGTTAAGTTTTTGTCTGGAAGATCTATCCAGTGCAGTCAGAGGGATGTTAAAGTCCCCTACTATGACTGTATTGTTGTTGATCTCTCTACTAAAGTCCTCTAGAAGTTCTTTTTTAAATATATATTTAGGTGCTTCTATGTTGGGTGCATATGTGTTTACCAGGGTTATATCCTCTTGTTGGATCGATCCCTTTAGTATTATGTAGTGACCTTTGTTGTCTCTTGTGATAGCTTTCCAGCTCCACTTCTGAGAACGAAGCTACCTCTGAATTAGGAATCTGATCTGTGGGATCACTGCTCACATGTCCAGAGGAAATAGCACTTGAGAGCTCAGTATGGAACACAGTTCTGATCTAAGCAAATACTTCCCTTAAATGATTTCATTAGTACCAGCATCCAAAATACAGATGGCGGTCTCCCCATTTGGGAAGAGACTTCAAGAGGATGGCAGAACACACAGGTCAGATGTGCAGTTGGCAATTTTCCTGATTTTTATTTATAATGTGTTCTCTATGAATGTTTATTCTTGCGTGCATCTTTCTCAATTTCTTTTGCTCACTAGAGAAAGAGTTCATAAGCACAGGGGAATAAACAAATCTACTTTGATGGTGTTCATGGTCCTAAGGCCACTGAGAACCTCTTTCCAATATAACGACCCCTCCAATTTATTTAAATTCTATCAGCCAAGACTTACTCTTGAAAATCGTTATGCAGATAACTGTCTATTTGTAAGGTGGTCTGGTAGCATATATAATTTTATGCAACAGAGTCCATTTATGGTTTGATGTTCATATGAAGCCACTTATGAAGTAACTTACCTCTCTGAGCTACTGGAACCTTATTTTTTCTGTAGGGCTAAACCGTCAACCATTTCATTAAGCAAATGAATTAACTAAACTATGGTCTTCTGTTCTTGTGTTTTGCTTTGTGTAGTTTGAGCATTTTAAAAAAAGTAACCTAGCCCTAGCCAGTTTGGCTCAGTGGATAGTATGTCAGCCTATGGACCAAAGGGTCTCAGGTTCGAATCCAGTGAAAGGTACTTATCTTGATTGCAGGCTCCTCCCTGGCCAGGGCCCTGGTCAAGAGCATGCAGGAGGTAACCAATCTGTGTTTCTCTCACATCGATATTTCTCTCTGTCTTGCCCTCTCTCTCCCACTCTCTGTAAAAATCAATGGAAAAATATTCTTGGGTGAAGATTTTTTAAAAAGTAATGTAAATTTTTCTTTCCTATAAGTGTCATAGGCTTTGCCTCTCTATTTTAAAACCTAAAATTACCAAAATAATCTTGATTCTCCTGCAAATGAACACAGACCACGATAGCTACATGTCAATGAACTCATGGCAAGCATCTTGGAGCCGTGGGTAGCCTGGAGCACTTCTCCCCACATTCCTCACCCCCTCCCTCCCCCCAGTTTCCCCTCTGTAATCTGTATAGTCTCCTTTGGGGCCAGTGCTTCTCCACTGCACATCTGACCTGTGTGTTCTCTTGACGTCTCCTCCATGTGGGCTCAGGATGCTGGTGTTAATGAAGTCATTTAAGGGAAGTATTTGCTGCTTCCTTGGATGCAAACCATGTTCTATACTGAGCTCTCATGTGCTATTGCCTCTGGCCATGTGAGCTGTGATCCCACTGATCAGATTCCTAACCCAGAGGTAGGTTCGTTCTCAGAAGTGGGAGCTGGGTTCCTCAGCGGGTCCTATGCAATTGAGAGTAACGTTCAGATGTGCTTGACTCACAGCTACAGGTCTGCTTCCAGGACACGAAACACGCGAGGGAGAGAGCAACCACTGAGGCTGTCGGGACACACAGGACACAAGACACAAACCTAATCCACAGTATCAGTAATTCCGCAAAATGTCAAAGGTTGATATTGAGACCATTTCCTTGGTTTTGGTTTTAGACAGGAGCCTACAGGAAAGAGGGGTGCTCCATATTATGGTTTTATTTTGATTTTGTGATCTCATTTTTTTAATCCTCACTTGAGGATGTTTTTACTGATTTTTTAGAGAAGATGGAAGGGAGTGAAAGAGAGAGAAGAGAGAGAGAGAGAAGGGAGAAATATCAATTAGTTGCCTCCAGTAAGCACACCAACTGGGGGCAGAACCAGAAACCTAGGTATGTGCCCTGACTGGGAATTAAACCAGCAACCTTTTGGTTTACAGGATGACACTCCAACCAACTGAGTCACCTGGACAAGGCTGTGGCCTCATATTCTTTTAAAAGAATGTTCTATGTGTGTCTTTAGAATTGGTGAATGAATGAAGCTCATTTTTGCATACCTGAGATTGTCATTGGGGCAAACCATTGGAGTTCGGTCACAGCATGACCTTTGATTTTCATAGGTCAGATGCTGGCATTTTGTCTCTGAGGAAAGATCCAGCAAGTGCAAATGGCCCTGCTTGAAGCTGGGAGTGGTGGCGGGGGTTGCGGGGGGAGGATGTGGAGGCCCGGTCCCTGTGAGCCAGCAGCGTGTCTTCTGTGCGGCTCCCCTGTGTCTCCCTCCTTTCAGCATCACACCAGCTGAGCCGGCCCTGGGAGCTTCGGTGCTCTATGTCAGGAGGGACTCAGTGCTCACTTTCACGTCTCCTGCTGCTTCTGGCACCCAGAGTCCAGTGTGCAATGTAGGTGATGGGGCTGGAGGTGAGCGGACAGGGCAGATTTCCCCAGGCTCGGCTTCCTTTCTAAGCCCGCTGGCCTGGAGCACATTTGCGTTACTCCTTCACTGGGAGAGGAACCCGGCTCCCCTGTGGGGTGATTTTATACACCCACAGCTGGGACTATCTCATCTGAAAAAAGGGCATACAACACACCCATCTCCTAGGGCGGTGGTTCTCAAAGTGGGTCCCCTGACCAGTGGCAGCAGCATCGATGGGAACTTGTTAGAAAAGCCAATCCAGCCCTAACCGGTTTGGCTCAGTGGATAGAGCACCAGCCTGCGGACTGAAAGGTCCCAGGTTTGATTCTGGCCAAGGGCATGTACCTTGGTTGCGGGCACATCCCCAGTAGGAGGTGTGCAAGTGGCAGCTGATTGATGTTTCTCTCTCATCGATGTTTCTAACTCTCTATCCCTCTCCCTTCCTCTCTGTAAAAAATCAATAAAATATATTTAAAAAAAGAAAAGCCAATCCAGAATCCCATCCCAGACCCCTGGAACAGAAACTCGGGGAATGGGAGCCTGAGATTTGTTCTCACACGCCCTCAGGTGACTGATGCGCTCGGAAGTCTGTGAACCACGGCACAGGGTTGCTGTGAACAGAACCTGAAGGAGCTTGTGTATCAGGCTCAGAACTGCGCCTGCCGCCTGGCTCTTGGCTGTTAGTCCCATTCTCATCACAGTACACTTTCTAATAACGCTGAGATGCCCGTGGCTCCAGGTGCCCACGGATGGAGACGCCTTTCCGGGGGACAAGCCGCTGGCTCCTGTAGGTGTGAGCTGGCTCCCAACAGCACCAAGGGCTTCTCTATCTTGACCACTTACTATGTATCGGCATCAGGGGAAGACACGCAGGAATTGACGTCAGTAAGGAAAGCCTTTATTAATGCAGATGATAACACCAGGGAGATGCTCAGGGACTAGACCAGAACTGTCTCAGGAAGGGGTGGGTAAGAAATGCTTTTAGATGCAGAGACTGTGGGAGAGGTGGCTGTGTGAAAAGTAAGGGGGGAGGGGGTTATAAAAACTATAATGTGGGAGACTTTTTTACTTTATTTTTAAATTTATTGATTTGAGAGATACTTCGATTTGTTGTTCCATTTATTCAGGCATTCATTGGTTGATTCTTTTTTATCTTTATTGTTGAGAGTATTACAGCTTTCCCCCTTTTCCCCCCAATGCCCCCCTACACCCGGTTCCAAACCCACCCCAGGCCCTCACCTCCTTACTGTCTGTGTCCACAGGTAAGATTTTTGGTTAATCTGTTCCCACCCCACCCCTTCCCTCTGAGATTCCTCAGTCTGTTCCATGCTTCCATGCCTCTGATTCTATTTTATTCACCAGTTTATTTTGTTCATTCAATTTCTTGTTTATTTATTTTGATTTTTAGATTTAATTGTTAATAGATATGTATTTATTGCCATTTTTTTGTTCATATATTTCTTCTTCTTCTTCTCCTCCTCCTCCTCCTCTTCCTCCTTCTTCTTCAAGAATACCCTTCAACATTTTGTGTAATCCTGGTTTGGTGGTGATGAACTCCTTTAGCTTTTTCTTGTCTGTGAAGCTCTTTATCTGACCTTCAATCCTAAATGAGAGCGTTGCTGGGTAGAGTATTCTTGGTTGTAGGTCCTTGCTATTCATCACTTTGAGTATGTCTTGCTGACTCTCCTAACAGAACCAAGACTTCTCTGTCCTAACCACCTGCCATCATTTTACAGGATGTTTCACACTTATGCTCCATTTCTTGTTTTTATATATAATTTTTTTATTGAGATATATATCTCATTACACAAAGTACACTATCTTTAAGCAAGTATTTCAGTGACTTATAGTTTATTCAGTACCTTATTCAGTTACTACCACTGTCTAATTCCGGAAAATTGACATCATAAAGAAACATCATGGTTATGTCACAGTTAGTGTCAACTTCCTCCCACTCCATTTTCATAATCCACTTTCTGTTTCTAGATTTGTCTATTCTGACATTTCATAAAAAGTAAAATCATAAAAAATATGTCCTGTGTGTGGCTTCTGTCACTTAGCACAATGGTCAAGGTTTATGCAGACTGCAGTGCGTATCAGTTCTCCATTCCTCTCTGTGACTAATATTTCAGTATATGAGCACCGTGGGTTTTCATCCATTCCTTCATTGATGAACAGGTGTGTTGTTTCCACTCTCTTGGCAACTCTGAATGATGCAGCTATGAACATCTGTGTAGAATTTTTTGCATGAAGGAATGCATTCATTTCTTTGAGTGTATATATAGGAATTGGTATGGAGCACTTTTTGAGGAAATATTGGACTGTTTTCATTGTAGCTACACCATTTCAGTTTGCAAAACGAAGACTCAGTCCACGTTCTCTATGAAATTTTGTCTCCGGTGAAACCCCCAGAGTGTGGGAACCGCGGCGCACAGCAGAGCTCGGGGCTCACAGTCAGAAACACAAGAGCTGCTCTTTGTTGGAAAACAGCTTTGGGGGCAAAGAGAAGGGAAATTCACTCTTATTTCCTATGTTCATTACAGCATTCTTGCCAAAATGATAAGAGAGGATCTAATCAAGTTTTCAACCCACCTTTGTCCAGTTTATAAAGAGAAATGTTAAATGTCACCAGGAGAAAACAATCAAATAAGCCCACAAATTAGGATATTCAGCAAAATAACAGGTTTTGCATTTTTGCCCTGGGGGTGGGTGTCTCTATGTGAAAGTATTTTTAGTTGGTTCTTCACAACTTAAAGCCTGTTCCTTCTGGCAAGTTCCTTTTGTCCTTTCATAATGCTCTGTGGTCACCCTGTTGTGGACATGGGCACTCGTGGCTGAATCGGTGAGAACCAGGCTCTTGGCCAGAAGCACAGATTCTCTTTAGGCCTGAGAGTCTGTCAGCTCGTGAAACACAGACACACAGAGACTCACATTGCAAACATACACACGTGCACACACTTATAAACAATATACATATCACACATACACACATTACACACATTACACAAACATACACATGGACATACTTATATGCAATATACACACCACACACACACACACACACTTATACACATATACACAAATGTATATGCAATATACACATCATATACATACACACATACATACATTCATACATTTACATACACACATATGCACACATACACTTATAAATAGGGACACATACACATAATTACACATAAACACATGCACACACACAGGACACACATATACACACATACATACACACATACACATATGCACACATCTGCATGCAAGCAATATACACACATAAACATGTACACTCATGACACATACCCACTACATCACAATATATAAACACTTAGAGGTTTATAAGGAACCCCAGGTGTGGTCAGCTGGCCTGATACTTGCTCTGGATTGTTAATAATTGATGGTACAATTTTGAGTAAATCTTTTGAACTCTTTCCTTCCAGTCCCCAATGAGTGAAGTTAGACTAAACCATCTGCCAGTCCCTTTTCATTGTGAAATTCTGTGATTTCTGTGGGACAAGACACGTCACCCAAAAGCCCTGGTCTCGGTCCCTCCTCTGTACCCCTGACAGGACCCTGCAGGCTGGAGTCCCAGCACCCGGCACCTGCCAGGCTGCCT
Source organism: Myotis yumanensis (assembly GCF_028538775.1). Taxonomy (NCBI): domain Eukaryota; kingdom Metazoa; phylum Chordata; class Mammalia; order Chiroptera; family Vespertilionidae; genus Myotis; species Myotis yumanensis. The sequence continues at coordinate 8,380,042 of NW_027223772.1, forward strand.
CAGCATCAGCCCTGAGAGACAGTCACCACCTGGATCCAGGGGGCCCTGCTGTGGGTGCTTGTGACCCTCCTTCTCTCCCTCCTTCCCAGACACCTCTTCACTCCCTTTGAGAGAAGACTTGTCCTTGTGATCAACAGTCATGAGCCCGCAACCCTCTGAGCCTGGGTGGTTCTGGGGAGATTAGCAGCTGTGTCCTGGGGTCATTTCCTGCTCTGCCACCAGTATTTCCAGGGCTGCACATGGAAGGGGGGTGGCTACTCCTTAAAATGCCCTTTCAGGGGCACCTCCCTGTCCACCCTCAGGCCCGGGGGTTCAGCTGGGACAGACCCTCTATCCCTGTCCTGACTGTGTCTGCAAGCTGCTTCCTCCTAGGCCTGAGGGGTTGAGGCTGAACCTCTAGCTCATCAGTTTATGACCTTTGTTATAATGATCAAGTCTGACCTCACCCTTGGGCTGTGACCCTCAGCACATCTACAATCCTTAAAGTTTGCTCCTGAGAGCAAATTCCTCAGGCGGCTAATGGCTAATGAGTCAGTCCCATGACCAGCCTCAGTGAGCAGGTGACCCTCCTCAGTGAGAGGTGACCCTCCTCAGTGAGCAGGTGACCCTCCTCAGTGAGAGGTGACCCTCCTCAGTGAGCAGGTGACCCTCCTCAGTGAGAGGTGACCCTCCTCAGTGGCAGGTGACCCTCCTCAGTGAGAGGTGACCCTCCTCAGTGAGAGGTGACCCTCCTCAGTGAGAGGTGACCCTCCTCAGTGGCAGGTGACCCTCCTCAGTGAGAGGTGACCCTCCTCAGTGAGCAGGTGACCAGCCTCAGTGAGCAGGTGACCCTCCTCAGTGAGAGGTGACCCTCCTCAGTGAGCAGGTGACCCTCCTCAGTGAGAGGTGACCCTCCTCAGTGAGCAGGTGACCCTCCTCAGTGAGAGGTGACCCTCCTCAGTGAGCAGGTGACCAGCCTCAGTGAGCAGGTGACCCTCCTCAGTGAGAGGTGACCCTCCTCAGTGAGCAGGTGACCAGCCTCAGTGAGAGGTGACCCTCCTCAGTGAGAGGTGACCCTCCTCAGTGAGCAGGTGACCCTCCTCAGTTAGAGGTGACCCTCCTCAGTGGCAGGTGACCCTCCTCAGTGAGCAGGTGACCCTCCTCAGTGGCAGGTGACCCTCCTCAGTGAGCAGGTGATCCTCCTCAGTTAGAGGTGACCCTCCTCAGTGAGAGGTGACCCTCCTCAGTGAGCAGGTGACCCTCCTCAGTGGCAGGTGACCCTCCTCAGTGAGCAGGTGACCCTCCTCAGTGGCAGGTGATCCTCCTCAGTGGCAGGTGACCCTCCTCAGTGAGAGGTGACCCTCCTCAGTGAGCAGGTGACCCTCCTCAGTGGCAGGTGACCCTCCTCAGTGAGAGGTGACCCTCCTCAGTGAGAGGTGACCCTCCTCAGTGAGCCGGCACACGTCTCCCTGGCTCAGTGACCCTGTTGTGAACCTAGAGGTGGAGCCCAAAATAGCTGGTCAGCAAACTCCTGGGAAATGATGTATCAGAGCACGTACCTCCTCAGGAACAGTTGGCCTAATTAAGTGCTCAGGCATCCCTAGATCTGAAAAGTCTGTGGTGTCATTTCACATGTGAATTCAAACTGAAACATGCAAAAATTAAACAGCAAACAAAATTCTAACTTTTCCCCCTATAAAACTTTAAAATATTTTTTGAAATAACAATTATCAATCTCTTCTGAAAATCAATCTATCACTCTTTCTACCCCACCTTGGGGCCCTGCTTTGCTGAATGGTGTGAGCACAGGGTGGTCGTGCACATTGCTCTGCAAGCTCTACTGCTCCCTGGATAGCATGGGCTCCAGCTTGGCCTGTTTTCTCTTATTTTAGAAGAATTGTGGGCAAACAGACATAACATAAGATATGTCCCTCTAACCATCCGAACTGCACATGCAGGAGCATTGAGGATGTCCCATTACTGTGCCACCGTCACCACCTTCCACCTCCAGAACTTTTTCATGTTGCAAAACGGAAACTACCTTTGAAGGCCTTGCCCTTCTCAGCTCAGCTCTCCCACCACTCTCTGGGTTCCACAGCTGCCTGGCATCTGGATAACCAGGTCCTATTCACTTTTCTGGGGTCACACCAGCAGGGGGTAGGGAGATCCTGAGGACTCTGGACACCAGTGGGGCCAAATGGAGCTTTATGATTTCAGGGAATCCTGTAGTTGTGATTGTAAACCCTCTTGTGCAGCAAATTCCCTTCAGAAGTCACACCCGGAATTCTGATTCTTAATAGAAGTTGGGACCCAGGTATCCGAATCAATCATAAATCCCAGGAATGCCCTCCAGGCCACACCATAGAGACTCTGTGTGTCTGGGAAGCTCTGTCCACATGGAGCCTCTGGCACCCAGGAAGCACAAATGGAAAGTTTGTCCCCAGGGGCAGCCAGAGCCCAGAGGGGATGAGGAGCACGCTGTCCAAGCTCATTTCACAGCAACTCTGAGAACAAGGGCCCGTGAAAGGCTTTTCTTCTGGCTCCTAAGGATTCTCAGTGTGGCCGCAGGAGGTGAGCTGTGGTCTGGTTTCCTCCCTCCTGCAGGAGGTCAAGCCAGCTGCCCATGTGGGGTTTGCCAGGCCGTTTCAGCCTGGCCAGGGATCATGGCATTGGGGACCCTGAATGTGCCCTGGAATGTCCTCCAGGACATTTCTCGGGATGTGGCAGTGAGCTCAGTGCTCCTTAAGCTCTTCAAAGTCAGCCTGTAGAGATTGCTAGGGGGGCTTTAATATTTTAGGGTCCCAGTTGGTTCCATACTGTATGAAAGGGTCCGTGCCCACATCTATGTGAAACAAAACTATAAAGACTCCTACTGTCCTTCCCCAACATCGACCCCGGGAACCTGGGCCGGGCCAATCATGGAACTCTGTTCGCACAGGGAGGGCTCCGTGACCCAGGCGGGAGCAGTCAGAATCCTGCCCTGGAGTTGTACCCACGGATGCTGCCGGAGGCAAACCCCTCGCCTCAGGGCTCCAGCTGCCTGGTGTGTGTCGCTGCATGAGAAGCACGGCTTTGAAGTGGGGGCAGTGAAGCCCACACACAGAAGGAGCTCACACAAGAAGAGGAGGCTCCATGCTTGTAAGTCAACCACAATTTCAGTGTTGGTGTCACCCTTTCTAGGCACGCGTGTGTAGCTTCTAGTTTTATTTTACTATTGTTTGTTTCTTATCATTAGAGTAAATCACCTTTATTGTGAACAATTTGGGGAAAGAGAAATGAACTGTATTCCACAAAGAAAAATCATCGTTACCTTTGTATCCTTTTCTTTCAATCTTTTTATTTGCCCCCTTTTTAAAGGCAGCCTTGAGATTTTACTAACATGGGCTGGTCTCTTCGAGCTTTGTCACTCACAGCTCCATGCAGGTCAAACCCAGACTTCCCACTTGGTGCCTGTGCGCAGTGGTCTGTACGGAGAGAAGGGCAGGAGGCGGGAGTATTCAGCAGGAGGTTTTCTCTCCTCCTGCAGGACACCATTCCTCACCTTTGCGCACAATCACAGAGCGTCCTACCCCCACGGCTGGCACTAAATGACTCGCTTGGGTTTTGGTTCACCCAAGGGAAATGGAGGACCCTCTTTTCTTTAAGGTGAGAGCAAATGTGGAAATCACTTGGGCTCTGTTGACTTCCCACACCATTCCCACTTCTAGTAATAAATACACACCTACGTAAACTGGGTGATTTCCATCATCAGGAAATTAGGATTAATGACTGTTGGGCGCCAGGAGCTGGACGGTCTCAGGGTGTAGCGCCCTGGCACTGGTGCAGGGCCTGGAGGGGAAGCAGCTTCTGCAGGGCACTGGTGCAGGGCAGGCGGGAGCCCAGCAGTCACATGTCCCGGACCATCTCACTCTGCATCCTAGTGATTTTGCAGACGGGAAAGAGGACGTCACACTTGGGTCATAAATGGACAGAGGCACCAGCTTCTCAGAGCACTAACAGGCCCGAGCAGTGACAAGATCTGTGGGGGTGTGACAAGGAATGACCCAGGGCATTCGTATGGATGGATCTCAAATATCGGCACTGAGCCAAAGATCTAGTGTGTGAATGTCATAAGAGACATTCTGAAGAAAACTGCCTCTGATTATTTAAAAAAGGCACTGGAGAGAGAGAGAGAAAGAGAGAGAGAGAGAGGCCTCTCTTTGTCTATTTGTTGTTCAAAGACTGATACAATCTCTGAATGAGGCTCCAGGTGATGGTCAGAGGGGACTGTGGCTTTACCTGTCAGGCTTATTTCTTTAAAAAGCAAAAGTCAGAAAGAAAAAACAATGTGACAAAAATAGAAGCATGTTCCCCTTTGAAACACTTACACACACACACACCCCCCCCCCCCCCCCCCCCGTTCCCTCCCTGTTCTGGGCTAGTTCTACAGATAATGCTGGTCCAGGGTGGACTCCGTTCTCACATGGCAGCTGAGGCGCTGGGCCTGTCGGCACCCGGAGTCCCTTTCTGCTCGTTGTCTGCTTTAAGCTTTGAGATGCCCTCTGAACACGAACGATTTCCCTTCAAACTGAGCCTCAGAGAGAAAATTCCTGGAGGGCAGAGAGAGTAGGTATTTCCAGAGAAGGCATTTGGTGGAGAACCATCTGCTTTCAGTCCTAGACGCTGCCAACTCCTCCAGACCTTGGGAGACACACTGGTAACCTGTCCATACCCAGGAGACTAGGGAGACAGGTGACTAAATACAATGTGGGGTCCTGGACCAAAAAAAAGAGAAAGACATCAAAAGGTAAAACTTGAATAAGATCCAATGGTTAGTTCCTAGAGGGCAGTGACAGTACTGGAGGAGGGGGTGGCCATCACTCACAGTGGGGCCACCTGAATTAGATTTCAGTTCTTTTCCCCCCTCTTTTTTTCTTTTTTTTTAATTTTCACCCAAGGATATTTTCTCCATTAATTTTTAGAAACAGTGGAAGGGAGGGAGGGACAGAGAGAGAGAGAGAAACATCAATGTGAGAGGTTGCCTCTGGCTCTAGCCAGACCAGGGCCAGGACTGAACCTGCAACCCAGGCACATGCCCTTGACCAGGATTCGAACCCACAACCCTTTGTTGAATGGGTCGACACTGTAATCACTGTGCAACATGGGCCAGGGCTCCCCCTCCTTCTTTTTTTTAAAAAAAATATATTTTATTGATTTTTTACAGAGAGGAAAGGAGAGGGATAGTTAGAAACATCAATGAGAGAGAAATATTGATCAACTGCCTCCTGCACACCTCCTACTGGGGATGTGCCCACAACCAAGGTACATGCCCTTGACCGGAATCGAACCTGGGACCTTTCAGTCTGCAGGCTGATGCTCTATCCACTGAGCCAAACCGGTTAGGGCTCCCCCTCCTTCTTTTAAGTCTTCATTTACTTACCAAAGTGTCAAAAGCAAGGGGAGATGTGAGCCAAATAAAGTGGGTTGTTCTCTATGATCTAGAGTTGCTGGTCAAATCCTGGAAGCAAGAGAATGCTGGGCCAAAGGAGTGAGTTTGTTACCATGGCAAAATATTGCTTACATCCAGCTTCTTATCACATGAGCATTGATCCTTCACTTTTCCCCACCCTTGGATTCTGTTGCTTTAGAGCAGCCGTGCGGGCCAGATCTGGCCCGTTTGAAATGAATAAAACTAAAAAAAAAAAGACCGTACCCTTTTATGTAATGATGTTTACTTTGAATTTATATTAGTTCACACAAACACTCCACCCATGCTTTTGTTCCGGCCCTCCGGTCCAGTTTAAGAACCCATTGTGGCCCTCGAGTCAAAAAGTTTGCCCACCCCTGCTTTAGAGTATGGCTGTTTGTTTGTTTGTTTGTTTGTTTGTTTGTTGTTCAAAGACTGATACAATCTCAGCCTGAGGCTCTAGATTTTCAGGGTCACTGGCTTCTGGATTCGATTTTCATTTCAGACCCGTATGATCCACACCCACTGGCGACAAGGTCACACACGGCACCCCGATTGGAGAGGCAGCTTCTGGTTTTTAAAATTCTCCCAACTGCTCCTGGTGTTTTATACCCAGAACTGTTCTTCTAGGCCCAGACCCGCTCAGGTTGTCTGCTGCTTTCTCAGGTGGAGGAGTGCGCAGGCTCTGCCCCCTTGTGGGGACGAGCACACGATGCAGTTAGCACAGGGCTTCCCTGAGGGGCACTGGGAGCACCTCCCAGACCACTGCTCCTGAAGGATGCCCACTAGTTCCTGTGACAGGGTCCTCCGAGGCCCCCCACCCACTGACTGTGCCACACTGGGGCCCGCCAGAAAGCAGGGCCCGGCTTCCTGAGGGAGGGAGGGTTCCTGAAAATGCTGGAAGCGGGTCTGGGATGGGAGCCTGGTTGGAAGTGTGGCATTTCCCCCAGGGAGGCAGGGAGCCCTGACTGGCAGGGCAGGGGGACTCACACTCTCATCCACACTCAGGTGGGGCAGCAGGAACGTGAGGGAGCACCCCAGCTTTTCCACAGAGATGTTTGCCGTTTGTACACCAATCACAGGCAGCTTTTCGAATCCTGTGAATAGGAACCTTTCATGTGCCAAGGGCAGTGAGAATAATTTGTCCCAATCTATCTCAACTTTTAACTTTGTTTATGGAATTTACTTGGGAGAGGTTTTTTTTTAATTTTTATGTTGTCAAATTGATGTATCTTTTTATTTAAGGTTTTCTACCATTGTTTAAAAGGGTTTTCAGTGCATTCTAAAGTTATTTTAAAAATGCATTCTCAAAAATTGCCATTCAAAATATTGGTGTGTGTTTTTTCACAATTAAAAGCTTTAATTCATCTTTGATTTATTGGGGGCTACATAGTGAGTAGAAATTGGACCTTATTTCTTTTTAGATAAATAGTTAGTGGTGTTAGATCTTTATTAAATATTCTCCCCATTAAATTGAAATAATGTCTATGTGATTTACTTCTATACTCTCTAATCCACTCCACTTACAGATTGATTGGTTGGTGTGTTTTTTTAAATTTATTTATTAGGGTAGTTATAAAAACCTTTATGATGATTCATTTATTCTTCTATTAAAATTTAAAAAGTGTTTTCAATCCCATTCAGTTGCTAACTGGAACTGTATTAAATTTATATAACTTGGGAAAGTGAAACTTTTAGTCTGATCTTGCCCTTCAAGAACATTGTCTTATTTCATTTGTTCATCTATTATTTTATGTCCCCTTAATACATTTTTTATGATTAGATAGGATTTTAATTTTGTCACACTGTATGTTATCTGATATTTCAACAGGTTTCTCATTGGTAAATCTCAATCATCCATATTATATTTATTATCTATCTTTAATTTAATTAGAACCTTTAACTTACATACCTTAAGAGCAAAAGATTTTTGATGAATTTTTTCTAATTATCTGCATTTTCTAAATATTTTACAATAAGTCACTTTGGAATTGCTTTTATAATTTTTAAAAAGCAATTTCACTTTAAACAAACCACTAAACTGTTAGAATTTCCTACACATTTTGCCCATAACAACTCCATCTCAGGGCCACTCCTTGCTTCTTTGCTTTTCCTTCCTCATCCCAGAGCAATGGGGTAAAAACACGTTCATGCAGCCACCTTGGACTGCGTCCTCTGAAAACCAGACCAAACCAAGAGGGCAGGACAATGAGACCAACTAGCGGGGTCCCGGGATGGGCTGGGCAAGCGTTGGGCTCTCACCTCCCAGGTACACTGACCAGAATGACCTGGCTCCATATTTCTTGCGGGTGGCTGTGAAGTAACTTCAGAGTCTTTCACCCAGAAGCCCCAGCATCCAGAGCAAACAGCTATTTGAAATGTGACGATGGTCCCCAAGCCTACGAGAAGAGCGGGAGCCCCATCGGAGTGACCAAGTCTCCCTGGCATTTCCGGGGCAGGGCCAGGCTCCTAAGCGCCCCAAAGGCCAGCTGGAGGCCAGGAAGCTCTGGTGGCCTTGGGGACACCCCTCTCCTTTGCTGTTAGCTGGGCGCAGTGATGTTACACTGGGAAGGGGCCTGGGGACACCGCGTGCTCAGAGTCATGCAGGTGGGCAGCTCGGGTCCCGAGAAGGAGCAGAAACACAGTGTGAGAAGATGCCAGCCTTCCTGACGCAGGAAGGGCAGGCCTAGCGCGCTCGCCGCTCAGCTCAGGAGAAGCAGGGAGGCTGCAGTTGATGGTGTGAGAACAGAGGGGTGAGCAGAAAGTTGCACTTGGATTCAAAAATGTTAGTTGTAGCCTTATTTTTCGTGTCAGGAAGAGAACAGGTAAGCGTCTTTAATTGATATTTGAATTACCAGCATATTCTTTAGAGCTGCAGGTTCAAACTTTTTTTTTCTGACTCTCAGTGAAAATATATGCTTTCACATTGTGACCCTGTGCACATCCATGTTTATACGTGAAACAAACTGTGACAGAATTACTTGACATGAAATGCACTCATGTTTTCCATTACACTCCCCTCCACTCCACCTCATCCCACTGTGAAAAGCTTTGGGGAGCCCCCTAAACGGAATTCATGGTCACGAATGGGTTACAACTTATGTTTCAGAAACATTGACCAGGGGTAGGATGATGATCATCAGAAAAACTGAAGCTGAAACAACTAAAAGAACTAAGAACCTGTATGTGTATCTCATCACTACGATGTCCACTTTAAATATCTTATGATTGTATTTCTCAGTTGTATCTTAATGAAGCTGAAAAACTACATAAAACCACTCAAAGAAGTTATCTCTGGGCAGTGGTACCGGGAGGCGAGGCAACGGCTTGAAGGGCTGCTGCCCGGTGTCCTGTGCTCTTTCCTTCCGTTTGGTTTCTTATCGTGTGTGTTCATTGCTGTGAGAAAAACTTATAAAGGTCTGTAGACTGGTGGTGGTGAGGGCTGACCATAAGAATAGACTTAATGCCACTGCACTGTGTGGTTAAAATGATTTTTAAAAAATAGATATCTGTTCTTCCTGTTTTACCACATTTTTTAAATAAGAAAAAAGAGAAAGCTGGATGGTAAAACAAATTTAGGTCAGAGGAAAGCTTGTAGACTAATGCACATACTACCATGTGTTTAGAGTAGCCAAGCATTGCAGGGTCCTCCAAAAGGAGGGATGGGAACAGTGACAGGTTGGCTATTGGAAAAATGTAATATTTACTATTTTAAAAATATTTTGAAAGTGATTTTCATAGAAGAAAGAATCAAGAGCTTAGAATGGCTTTTTTTCTGTTTTTGCTTGCTGCTCATTCTTGTGTTTGTTGATTTATTTGTAGTCATACACGGATGGCACCATGGATTTGTCAGTACTTGAATCTCTGAGAATGTAAGCAAGCCAAATGTTCACGAGGAGGGAAGGGCTCTGGTTCTTCATTTCCTCCGTGTTCGCTGAGCACCTGTTTGGGCACCAGCCCCAGGCTCATAGCAGGGCTTAGAGCCAAGCACGTGCCTGTTCACCTAGGCTGGCCTCGGGGCTCAACTCAGCAGCTGAGAGAAAACTGCTCCTGAGGGCTATTTTTAGAGATTGTGGTTGCGCTTGGGCGGCAGCCTGAGGGTGAGGTCAGACTTTATCATTGCAACCTCAGCTCAGCAAGATTTACGGTATTCCTCTGTGAAGTGGGGATTGGGGTTATTATGGAGATCAAATGCCATATCTAAAAGGAAGTATGCAAGAGTGAGCCATATATTCTGAGTCATCTACCGTCTCCAAAGACCACAGGAAAGGAAAGTGGAATTTTGGATGCATTTATTTCTCATTTTGTTTATCTATACTTTCTAAGTTTTTCATAATGACTAGTTTCATTATTTGTTTTTTTAACTAACAAAATACAATTAAAAGTAACAAAAGAAACTACTGGAAGAGCCATAACCAAGGACCCTCTGAAAATTCATGAAAACAGCCACTACCAAGTTATTCACTGAAAACTCTAATGGAAGGAAAATGAGCCAGATGGCTGGTGTGTTTCCTGTCCCATCTGCAGGAACAGAACATAAGGAACGGGTGACATTATGGCTCCTGAGCCAGGTACCTGGTTTAGTTCATTGTTTTATTTAGTAATTAAACATTTACATACTTTTACAACAAACCAATGCCTTTCCCATTAAATTACAAATAAGTCAGGATGAAGAGACTGAAACTTTAAGCGCTGTTAACTCAGGTCTGCTGGCGAGTCTGGTTTGTCAGGACAAATTAGAGTCAGTCCACCTGAAGTCAAGAAAGCAATTGTTGATATGCTTACTATTTTTCTGAAAATAGTCAAGAGAAGAGGGGAAAGAAGACCAGCTTTCTCGAGGGTCACCGGTTCACCAGGATAAGGCCTGGACTCAGCACGGCATTTCCCCTGAGACTTGCCTGAGGTTGACCTGTTTCAGTGCGTCACACACATTTGGGGGCTCGACAACCAAAGCAAAGCAGGGGAGAAGGCCTGGGTGATGGAGGCTGGTTTGACCGAGAAGCTCCAAGACCACAGTGAGGACAGAGCACGCCTGCGGCGTCATGTTGTAATGGCTCCAGGCGGGTGCTTGTGGCTTCATGTCCCTAAATTTCTGTCATCTTTGCTATGTCCTGAAATCTCAGGTGTTCTGCCTTCAATAAACTTCAAGGGCTTGTCACATATCTTGCTGTTTTTCTGTATTGCCTAACAATTCTAAATCTTCTGTGATATATCATAAGGGGTGACTGTTTTAATGATATAAAGCAACTAAAATTTCAAAGCAATATTCAGAATGATAATAGCTACAGGCTGGAGACTGTATGCTAAGCACTATATAACTTATCCTCTATAATGCTCACAACACCCTCAGAAGCAAGCATTTTTAATATTTTTAATTTCACCTTCACAGATTAGATAATGGACTCTCTATCAAGGTCTTTCTCAAGGTTACATGGCTGTTAAGAGGTAGAATCAAGACTTGAAACCAGAACTATTCTATTCCAAATCAGTGGCTTATGTTTACTGCATGCAGGTCTATTTTATTACTTTGCCCTGATAACCATCATCATAACCACACACCTCACATATGGTAAGTCATAAATAAATATTTGTGGCCCTGACCAGTTTGGCTCAGTGGATAGAGTGTCGGCCTGCAGACTGAAGGGTCCCAGGTTCTATTCCAGTCAAGGGCATGTACCTTGGTTGCAGGCACATCCCCAGGAGGGGGTGTGCAGGAGGCAGCTGATCAATGTTTCTCTCTCATCAATGTTTCTAACTCTCTATCCCTCTCCCTTCCTCTCTGCAAAATATCAATAAAATAGATTTTTAAAAAATAGATACTTGTGATATGAACGAAGGCTGTCTCCCCCAAGACCTAGGGAACAGGGGCATAATGGGATATGCCAGGTCATGGTTTGTTTCACAGTTCATTGAAATAGCAAGGCCAGTATCCTTGTGCCCCTAACAAGTCCTGTCAACTCAGTGGCTCCCTCGTACAGAAGCAGGAATTCCTAGTTGCATTGCAGAAGCCCTTCATGCCAAGATTTTGTAAGATTCTTTTTCTTTTGTAAATGTTATATATGCTAGATAGCTCAGTTCAAGTTGTTACACACCTGGAAAATTTGAGGGAAGTAGAAAAAAATACACAAAACATTTTTAGAATGATAAAACTAAATTTATCATCAAAAGGTAAATTTCTGGACTCAACTATCAGACCCTCTAAAGTATACGGCTGACACTTTCTCCTACAGAACACTAAAGTCACTTCTACAGGCAGCTCATGTTCAGTGACAAAAAATGACTTCTCTCCGACACTTCTCAGCAGCCAGTGTTACATCACCGCTTCTCCTGTTTTCTTCTACTCATTCTCCCCAGGCACACCCTGGCCACACTGAGCAGATGTCTCTACCTCTGCCTGTCTCTTTCTCTGGAATGCCTTCCCTGTGTTTCTGGACACTATGAAGTTTTTTTGAATGCTAAACCTGAGCTGCTTCTCAGAATATGACTGTGTTCTAGATAGCACCAATGGCGGGGATTCCAGAGAAGGCAAGCTGCATTCTTTCTCCCAGAAGCACTTTCTGATGAAAGACATTGTCTATGGAACTTGAAGGCCATAGCCTTGGGATCTCTTAAAGACAATCAGTAAAGGAGTTACTAATTCTGACTTTCTGAAAGTGTTTTTAATAGGGAAGAATACACTGTCACCCATGGATTATTGATATATTCTAGAAAGGACTTTGAACATTTACTTAGGCACTCAGTGCAGAACTGTGAACTCACTAGGGAGCATAAAGGAGAGGGTCAGATGGAGGTTGCTGGTGGGAGTGGGAAGGCCCAGCAGTGGCCCTGCACGTGCTGGGTCAGCGTGATGAGAAGGCCCCACCTGACTGCAGGAGGCAGCAGCAACCAGCAGGGCCTGCCCATCAGAAAACACGTCTCAGGAGGAAGGACTAGACCTTCCTTCCTCAGGTCACAATTGTTATTCAACACAAGTAGAAGTGCAAGGTTCCTGCCCCTTATTCCACTTGAACACCCACCAGTGGAAGCCCTGAGTGGTATGAGGTTGTCCTGCAACTAGGAACCAGTTCAGTCAAATGTTTACTTCCATTTCAACCTTTGCTAATATGCTAACACTTTCCCCAATTAATGAGGAGTCATTACCACTCACTCAAGGGCATTAATACTGCTTCCTACATAAGGGATTGTGGTTCCTGTATAAATACTACCGTATTGGTAGGTACCTAAAGGAGGAAGGTGGACTCCTGATGGTGTAGTTTCAGTGACTACTTCGGGCAGATTTTAAGTGCCTGGTGGCTGTGTGGGTTCCAGTTGTTCCACCTGAAGAAGGGGGGCCTTCTTGCCTGACCAGCGTGGCTCAGTGGTTGAGTACAGACCTGTGAACCAGGAGGTTTCAGTTCAACTCTTGGTCAGGGTTGTCCAGTCACAAAAGAGCCATAATTATAAAACTCTGTCTTGTCGATGGGGCCTCATGGTTGAAATGTCAGCTAAACTTTCCACCCCTCACTTGGGAGACACCCATGAGTGGTCCTGATGAGTTGCAATCCGTGGGGCGTGGCCCAAAGTCCAGCAATCTGAGCATAGAGGTGCCCCTCCAGCAGGAGCCTTTCCGGGCTGGAACCTCTGGCAGCCTGCTCATGCTGTGGCTCCTGCCTCAGAGCGATGCTGTTAAATGGCAGCAATGAAACACACAAGATTGAATTCTATTTATCAAAGTACAAAAACAAATTAGCAATGTGACAGCATATTGTGCCTCCAGTGGAAAACCTTCTAAGTGTGTCATTTTGAAATAGTAACCAGCATAAACACTATATTAGTTTCAGTTGTACAACGTAGTGATTTGTCAATTGCCAGCACAGGGGATGAGGACAGGGAGAAAAGATGAAGGCTAAGATGCAAAAAAAATTAAAATAAAAAACTAAAACAAAATCTGATGAGGAAAACTCCTCCTCGTCCTCCGCTCTTAGGTTCTGCTTTGCTGTTAGCCTCAATCCCAGTCTTAGCCGGGGGCAGCACATGTGGGCTGTTTCCAGATCTTGGCTATTGTAAGTAATTGTACTATGAACATAGTGCTGCATATATTTTTCTGATGGGTGTTTTGGGATTTTAGTATTTGCCTATTGGGTATGATGTTAGACGTAAATTTTTCACATATGGCCTTTATTGTTATTGAGGTATGATCCAACTTTTGTGATAATTGTTATCATAAATAGGTGCTGGATTTTTTTGAATTTTTTTTTTGCATCTATTGATAAGGTCATGTGATGTTTATCTTTAATTTTGTTTATGTGATGTATCACATTTATTGATTTGTGGATATTGTATCAACTGTACATCCCTGAAATAAATACCACTTTTTCATTATATATGATCTTTTTAATGTATTGTGGATCCACTTTGCTAATATTTTGTTGAGTTTAGCATCTGTGCTTGTCAGGAATATTGGCCTATAACATTCTTCCTTTGTAGTGCCTTCATCTCATTTTGAAATTGGGATAATGTTGGTCTTGTAGAAAGAATTTGAAAGTCTTCCCTACTCTTGAATTTTTTTAACTAGTCTGAGGATGACTGGTGTTACCTATTCTTTGAATGTTTGGTAAAATTCACCTGTGAAGCCATCCAGTCCAGGACTTTTGTTTGCTGGGCACCTCTCACTGAGGCTGGGCACCTCTCACTGAGGCTGGTCACCTGTTCACTGAGGCTGGTCACCTCTCACTGAGGCTGGTCACCTGTTCACTGAGGCTGGTCACCTGCTCACTGAGGCTGGGCACCTGTTCACTGAGGCTGGTCACCTGCTCACTGAGGCTGGGCACCTCTCACTGAGGCTGGGCACCTCTCACTGAGGCTGGTCACCTCTCACTGAGGCTGGTCACCTGTTCACTGAGGCTGGTCACCTCTCACTGAGGCTGGGCACCTCTCACTGAGGCTGGTCACCTCTCACTGAGGCTGGGCACCTGCTCACTGAGGCTGGTCACCTGCTCACTGAGGCTGGTCACCTGTTCACTGAGGCTGGGCACCTCTCACTGAGGCTGGTCACCTCTCACTGAGGCTGGGCACCTGCTCCCTGAGGCTGGGCACCTCTCACTGAGGCTGGGCACCTCTCACTGAGGCTGGGCACCTGCTCACTGAGGCTGGGCACCTGCTCCCTGAGGCTGGGCACCTCTCACTGAGGCTGGGCACCTCTCACTGAGGCTGGGCACCTCTCACTGAGGCTGGTCACCTGCTCACTGAGGCTGGGCACCTGCTTCCTGAGGCTGGGCACCTCTCACTGAGGCTGGGCACCTCTCACTGAGGCTGGGCACCTCTCACTGAGGCTGGTCACCTGCTCACTGAGGCTGGGCACCTCTCACTGAGGCTGGGCACCTGCTCCCTGAGGCTGGTCACCTGTTCACTGAGGCTGGGCACCTCTCACTGAGGCTGGTCACCTGCTCACTGAGGCTGGGCACCTCTCACTGAGGCTGGTCACCTGTTCACTGAGGCTGGTCACCTCTCACTGAGGCTGGTCACCTGCTCACTGAGGCTGGTCACCTCTCACTGAGGCTGGGCACCTCTCACTGAGGCTGGGCACCTCTCACTGAGGCTGGTCACCTGTTCACTGAGGCTGGGCACCTCTCACTGAGGCTGGTCACCTGTTCACTGAGGCTGGTCACCTCTCACTGAGGCTGGTCACCTGTTCACTGAGGCTGGTCACCTGTTCACTGAGGCTGGGCACCTCTCACTGAGGCTGGTCACCTGTTCACTAAGGCTGGTCACCTCTCACTGAGGCTGGTCACCTCTCACTGAGGCTGGGCACCTCTCACTGAGGCTGGTCACCTGCTCCCTGAGGCTGGTCACCTCTCACTGAGGCTGGGCACCTGCTCACTGAGGCTGGTCACCTCTCACTGAGGCTGGGCACCTCTCACTGAGGCTGGGCACCTCTCACTGAGGCTGGTCACCTGTTCACTGAGGAGGGTCACCTCTCACTGAGGCTGGGCACCTGCTCACTGAGGCTGGTCACCTGCTCACTGAGGCTGGTCACCTGCTCACTGAGGCTGGTCATGGGACTCAACTCATTAGCAGCCCGAGGGATTTGCTCTGGGGTGGGGAGTTGTAGCTGTGCTGTGGGTCACAACCTGCGAGAGAGGTCAGACTTTATCACAAGCAAATGTCCCAAATGATGAGAGGCCTGAGTCTCAAAAGCTTTAGGCCAAGAATGAAACAGCTGCTATACACAGCCAGGACAGGGCAGGAAGGTCTGTCCCAGCCAAACACCCCTGTCAAAGGCTGGACAGGGAGGTGCCCTTGAAATGAGATTTTAAGGAGTAGCCACCCGCCTTCCATGTGCAGCCCTGGAAATGCTGGTGGCAGAGCAGGAAGTGACCCTAGGACACAGCTGCGAATCTCCCCAAACCACCCAGGCTCAGAGGGTTGCTGGCTCATGACTGTTGGTCACAAGGACAAGTCTTCTCTCAAAGGGAGTGAAGGGGTGTCTGGGAAGGAGGGAGAGAAGGAGGCTCACAAGCACCCACAGCAGGGCCCCCTGGATGCAGGTGGTGACTGTCTCTCAGGGCTGATGCTGAGGCAGCCTGGCAGGTGCCGGGTGCTGGGACTCCAGCCTGCAGGGTCCCGTCAGGGGTACAGAGGAGGGACCGAGACCAGGGCTTTTGGGTGACGTGTCCTGTCCCACAGAAATCACAGAATTTTACAATGAAAAGGGACTCAGAGAGGATTTAGTCTAACTTCACTCATTGGGGACTGGAAGGAAAGAGTTCAAGAGATTTACTCAAAATTGTACCATCCATTATTAACAATCCAGAGCAAGTGTCAGGCCCGCTGACCACACCTGGTTCTTTATAAACCTCTAAGTGTTTATATGTTGTGATGTAGTGTGTGTGGGGGGGGGAGGGAATTATTTTTCTACCCTTCCAGGTTGGCAATCTAACAATCACATGGACACAAGACAGATCACAGGAGCAAAACAAATGTAATTGCGAATGGGAGCCCCATAAGAGTATGAGACCCAAGGGCCAGTTGGCGGCTGAGGCCTGTGTGCCAACCTGAGCTAAGGAGCGGGGTGGAGAACAGGCTTCAAAGGGGAGGCAGGCATTCAGAGGACAAGGAGACCAGAGGTTTGCCCAGGCCTACAGATAGGCCTTCCGGATGAAAAGTCACCTCTGGGCCCAGCTCCTTTTCTGGGCCAAGTCTCCACACCTCAACCAAATACTTTCAGATGGTTAAGGGAGAGGTAAGTTTTTCTTGAATTTTCTGGGTCTTGATTGTCTTCTGCTCAAAATAACCCACATGCCATTACAAAACATCTTGAGGAGTCTCCGCAGAACCCCTTCATGTTTATGTGTGTGTCATGAGTGCACACATGCATGTGTGTATTGTGTAAGGGGGAATGCACATGTAGGCATTTGTGCATAGTATGTATGCATGTATGGAATTGTGTGTGTGCAAATGTGTAAGTGTATATATGTGTACAAGTTTGTGTGTTTATGTGTGAGTGTATGTATATTTTCTGTATGTTTAGTGAATGTATATGTACGATGTGTATATTATGTATAAGTCTGTGTTATGTCTGTATTGTTTATAAATGTGTGACTTTGTGTGTGATGTGTGTATCGTATATAAATGTGTGTATGTGTGTGTATGTGTTTTATGAGCTCGTTGATTTCCAGGCCCTAAAGAGAATCTGTGCTTCTGGCCAAGAGCCTGGTTCTCACCCATTCAGCCATGACGCCCGTCTCCACAGCGGGGTGACCACCGAGCATCCCCAGACTTTCTTCCCCCCACGCCTGCATGCCATCCCCCTGCCCCTGAGTGACCCCCAGGTTCTGTGAGCCCTCGGACTGTGTCACAGCCAGTGCCTGGATAAGCTTTCTGTCTCCCAAGAAGGGAAGGCAGTCCCCCTAGAGGAGGCCAGGGCTGCCTCCTGAAGGTCAGGTGACTCTGGGACCAGCTCTCCCCTGGGAAGGAGAAGCAGGCGTTTCCTGCGGAGCCTTCTCTCCTTGCCTCTGCACAGAAAGGCAGCAAAGCACAGTCCTGGGTGCCCGGCCTCCCCAGGGCTCAGGCAGTGCCCGAGGCTTTCAGAGAAATTTGATGAAGGAGAGTGTTGGCTTTTTACTTTTCTAGACATTTTTTAAAGTAACTGAATCTATTAAGCTAACATTAGGACAGCCAGTTGTCAGTGTTCTTAGAGGCTCTTCAGAAACATCAGTGTGAATGGCTGCATAACACAGTGACAGTCATTGTCACAGCCCAACGACTTAACTCTTCCCAAACAAGAAACAACCAGGCGTCCCCTGTTACAAATAACGCTGGGATCACCATCCTTGTGCACACTTTTCTGCATTTTGGTTTGGACGTGAAACTTTTTCTTGCTTTATGTGCAGGACATCACCCAAGGCGCAGTTCTACTGAGCAAAATGTCGCATTTTTGTTGGTCTCTGTCTGGTTTACTTTTTTCCCCAGAAAAACATTACTTTATTAATTAACTCTTGACTCATCTTATACTTTTTTACTACATATTTGCTACAAATAATGGCTTTTAGAATATAAATCTTTGAGCAACAACATAAAGAAAATTCTATTTTCATGCCATCATGAGGATAAAAATTATTAGATATAATTAAAGGGATTGATAGTTGAGAAAACATTTAGTTTCAAATTTTATTACTGATAATGCCCTAGAAATTCCTGTAATTGTTTTTAAACTGGGGAACCTGTATCGGGATGCGTTTTGGGTTGTTTTTTTTTCTCCTCCTAAATGAGCTGTAGGGTTCTCTGACATGTCAGGTTTTCATGTCAGTGACTTACTATAAGCTCATTGGATTGTCAACACTCATGAACCAGTTTGTCATGGCCCATGTCCCTCTCCATCTGGTTTGATGTCCTGAGTTTCTGCTCACACTTGGAGTCCCACATGCCTCTGAGTCAATCACAAGCAAGGAGCTATGGTGCTGATGGGTGACTGGTTCTCACTGCCAAGGTGAGGTAGGACTGCTGCTCTACATGGAGGTAGGGGAGAATATGTTTGACATACAAGGGATCCCTTAGGATGTCCTGTGATTAAGATTAAATAACAACACCCCAATCCAGGAAGGATTGGTAATGGCCTACACCAGGGATTTTCAACTGGTGCATCGCAAGGATTTTAAACATGCAACTCCTGCCTATTTAGTCAGGGCACTGACCTCTCTCCCCTTACATTGTCAGAAATAAAAATAAAAAATGACAACAGCCACCACAACAATAGCCATCTGGTGTGAATGAATCAAAATTACACCTATTTTTATTAGATCAGCAAAAAATATATGTTTTGGGGTTGCCCCAGAATTTTAGTAATTAGTTTGTGTGCCATGAGGTAAAACAGATGGAAAATCAGCATCCCAGACCCTTGAAGAATAAAAGTTTGGGTCAGCCCACCAGGTAAAGAACACAACAGGCTGGGGAGCTTGCTGAGGATGAAGGGGATACAGAGTAGGTAGTGGAAGACAGTGGTTATAAATAACAGTTACAGAAATGAGGATTGCAATGATCGTGAGCAATTCCTCCCTACTTTCTTTTTTTAAATTTATCTTTATTACTGAAAGTATTATTGAAAGTATTATTGAAAGTATTGTTGTTTTCCCCATTTACCCCCTCGACCCCACACCCACCCCTCCCAGGCCTTCACCACCCTAGTGTCCATGGACTACGCATAAATGCATATAAGTTTTCCGGTTAATCTCTCCCCACCCTGCACCCCTCCCTTCCCTCTGAAATTCATCAGTCTGTCCCATGCCACTATGTCTCTGCATCTATTTTGATGATAAGTTTATTTTGTTCATTCAATTCCACATATGAGTGAGATCATGTGATACTTATTTGTCTCTGACTGACTTGTTTCACTTAGCATAATACTCTCCAGGTCCATCCAGGCTGTTGCAAATGGTAAGAGTTCTTTCTTTTTTATTGCCACATGGTATTCCATTGTGTCGGTGTACCAGGGCTTTTTTATCCACTCATCTGCTGATGGGCACTTGGGCTGTTTCCAGATCTTAGCTATTGTAAATTGTGCTGCTATGAACATAGGGGTGCATACACTCTTTCTGATTGGTGTTCTCCCCTATTTTCCTATGAATGTGTGTGTGTGTGTGTGTGTGTGTGTAAAATATTTGAGTTTTTTCCTTTTTTTATTCCTTATCAGGTAACTTGAGATGTATTGAAATTACATCATGGTATTAAAGTGTTGTTGATTTTACATTGTAAAGTCTCAGTTATGGGATATCAAGAAAAGGAGTAAACATCTATCAAGCATCTATACTCTCGGAAGGCATTTGTATAGTATTGGTTGTATTATGACATTTGCAATATACTTGGCAGAAATATGACTTTTTAAATTATCTTTATTTAGAGATTAAGTATAATTTGAGAAGGTGCCAAGTTCACAAAGAGTGGACTTGTGGTGGTTACATTTAAATGTGAACTTGACAGGACCATGGAGCACCCAGGTTTGGTCTCTGGGGCGCTTTGGGACAAGACCGACACTTGAATGGGTTCACTGAGCAGAGCAGGTTGCCCTCCCTACTGTGGGCAGCCTTCACCTAATCAGGCGAATCCTGAACAGAACAAACATGCTGGCCCTCTTGCAGTCAAGGGGAGCCTCCTGCTGGCTGAACTTCTGGCTGGAACAGTGGTCTTTCCGGCCTTTGCACTAGAAACATTAGCAACTCCTGGGCCTGAAGCCTGAGTCCCCAATTTGCCAAATGCAGTTCTTGAGGTCTTTCATCCTCCATAATTCATGAGCCAATACCTTGTAATGAACACATTTACATACATCTTCCTGACTCTGTTTCTCTTGAGAGTCCTGACTAATCCAGCTTCCTGAAATCTATCCATAAACCCAAGGAGTCTGCAACAACAGATTAGGAGCCCTGTTCTAGTCTTTTGTGTGTGTGTGTGTGTGTGTGTGTGTGTGTGCGCTCAGGGTTTACCCACAAGGCACAGAGTATACAGGACAAATCTGTTTCACGTGTTCAATGACTCAATACTATTTGGTTTCTTATCTAACTCAACCGCACAGCACTCACACTTTCCATTTTACCCTCTGGCCTCCTAGTCCAGGAAGCACTCCTGCTCCAGGGCACACATTGGGGTCACACCCCTCACGCTCAGTTATGGAAGGAAGATGCTGATGATGTTACAAACCTGCTAGACAGACAGGCCTTAGGGACCATTATACCCGCTGCTGCCATTACAGCTCTTCTCGCTGACCCAGCTGATTGTCCCTGGGCCCCTCAGCTCACTGCTGTCTTCATCTCAGGTATTGGGAAGGGGCCCTGGTCTGTGTGACAGGCACAGGACAATGATGCTGTCTGCACGTGACTCCAATTGCTGCCTGCAGTTGTGGAGTTATTGCTTAAAAACTTCATTTTGAACTACAACCCTGGGGTTTTAATAGTAAATAACCAGTTACAAATTTGTGTTCAGAAAAAAATAATCAAGTAAATTATGATGTGATGAGGGAATGGCACCAGTTAATATTTCTTTGAGATTATTCAAGAATTGTTCTTTATTGATTCTGTATGCCCAATAAAAGAGAGATAGTGCAGAAAAGGGGAAGAAAATTAGCTTCTTATTCACATATACCTATTTATACATTGCCACCCATGAAGAAGTATGAAATGCTACATCATTACCGATGCCAGTAAATTATTTTTTAATCTTAAAGACCAAAGAAACAACTCTCATAGTAAATTGACTTCCCCATTACAATATGAGTCAGTAAATGTTCAACTAATACATCCAAATCCATCCTTGGCTGAGATGGGTAAGGAAGGGGAAGACTCATGAGCATCAACTGACTCAGCATTTTGGGAGGATATTTGTACATTTTAATGGGCATGCTAAATCATGTAGTCAATTTTTAAGAAGCTAAAAATATTCTTATAAATATACCAGAATATTTGTATGATAATGTCCAAATTTATAATAGGAAACAAAGTACAAATACAAGATAAATATCAACCAACATATATGTCCACATAGTACAATTTTATATAACCATTACATAGAATGTTGCAGATCTATATGTACTGACTAAAAAAAAAAATGAACATGACAAATTTTTGAATGAAATTGAGTGGCAAATAAATTTTAACTGATACACATTTTAAAAAGAAATCACACTGGTTAATTTATCTTAGCTATTAAGTTACATAGAAAGGAGGCTCAGAAACATTGTCGACTATTTTTGATTCCCAACAATTCCTTTGCTCCTCAAAATACAGGTTTGATATCTAGAGTCACTTTAACTAACCTTAACCTTCTATCCTGTGAGGTGGAGGATTGGTGCCATCTGACTCCTCAAGCAAAACAAGGCTTTTCTTTATCTTAAAAACTGTAGAAAGTGTTGCTTGTCCACCCAGCCCTACAAAGGCTTGCATCCATGTGGGGGAATCAGGACTCAGCTGATAGCAATACAATGGGGCCTTGACTTACGAGTTTAATTCATTCCGTGACAGAGCTCGTAACTCAAATTACTCGTATGTCAAATCAATTGTGAACGAGTGAGACATGTGATGCTGGGCTGATGTGGCGTTCGCTGTGACATTTGCTGCGCCAACTAGTGGTGGGGTATCTGAAGCTGGCTCGTAACCCGAAATTTAGCTCGCAACTCAAAGCAAAAAAATCGGCCAAGAGACGGCTCATATCTCGAAAAACTCATTAGTCGGGACACTCGTAAGTCAAGGCTCCACTGTACATCAACACCACCTTAGTCGCTCTAACTGCTGTGAGAGAGTAAAATAGACTAGGGGGCTTATAAACAACGGAAATTTATTTTCCACGGCTCTGTATCCTGAAAGTCCAAGATCAAGGCACCAGCAAATTTGGAGTCTGGTGAGGGCCCATTTCGGGTTCCTAGACCTCCATCTTTTCTCCATGTCTTCACCTTGTAGAGGAGGTAAGGGAATCCCCCCTGGGCTTTCTTTATAAAGGCACTAACCCTATTCATGAGGGCACCATCCTCATGCCCCAATTAATCCCCAAAGCAGCACTTCCTCAAACCATCACCTAGGAGTTAGGGATTAAACACATGACCAGGGAGGGGAAAGCAAACAGCCAGTGCCTAGCAAACGCCCAGTGTTTCTCTGCTCTTCCTCCACCCCAGGCAGCATCAGTCACCACCAGCTTTATATCCGTGTGTGTTTGTCCAGAACTTGCCCAGTGCCAATGCTAATACCTTGCATGCCCTAGTACAGCGTACCCCTCAGAACGAGTTTCTGCTTGTCCTGCTGTACAGAGTAAGGAAACTGGAGCGGAGAGAGGGTGAGGGCCTGCCCCAGCTTCATACCCTTGGAAAGAGGCAGTCTGCACCCAGACTCTGCACACCCCTCTCTGCTTGGCCTCTCTCACCTCCCTGGGGACACACCATGGGGTGGGGGGGTCTTGTGAAGATCTCTGGGAGGCCCTATGTTCCGTCAGCCAGTGAGCGAAGGGCTTCCACAAAGGAGTTTAGTCACTTCAAGGCCGTGGAGCTCCCAGGGTCCCAGGAGAAATTTACACCCTGGAAAACTGGAGCTCATTTCCTTTTGAGGAAATCATGTCCTCAGGATGCTAACTGGTGCCGCCACCACCCGGGGGCCAGGGAATGCCCTGTAGTCCCCAAACACTAACTGCCCTGGAAGCTTGTTCCTTGGAATACCTTTTCATTGTTCCTGTGGCTGATGGCATTTTCCAGAGACAACCATTCCAAGATCTCAGGTTATATGTGGCCTTTCATCGAAATGACCTTTGTACTCCATCCACTGCACAATGTGGTCTATGTTTTTTCCCTTGAACCTGGTGGAATCTTTTGACAGCCCCTGAGAAGTACAGGGGTAGTTGTGTAGCGTGACTTCTGAGGCTGGGGCAGAAAATGCCATACACTTCCCCTTTGCTGTAGGGACATGTATCTTCACACCCAGCTGTAGTTGGATTCTTATTCAGAAATATTCATTCCCTCTACCTCCCTTGCATGGGCAGTAACATGGCCACATGTAGAGCATGACTTGCAATCAAAGGAGCATGAGGACTGCATGGGGGAGAGCTGGCTGGTCACCTGGATCAGAAAACGTGCAGCGAACCACAGACCTGCGGATGACCCTTGTTTTCAGGAAGAGAGTTGGAATGTTGCGTTACGGCCCCAGGTCATTAATACAGGGGGTTGGGAGGTCTGAGTCCTGCTGACATGACAAACCCAGAAAAAAGGCACTGACCTCATAGCTAGAGGTTATCTGAACTCCATCTGGGGGCTTTCTTCAGAACTGGGGAGGAAAGAAGAATGATCTCACTTAGCTTCTCACCACATCGAATTATAATTATGTATCTAAACAGTACATAAGCCTCAAGAATTATAATAGGATGTGAACTAATATGTGCTGAGGCAACTCAGTGAATCTGTGATGTTGGTGACATTGTATGAAAGGGCAAAAATTAATAAAATATAAATCAACATGTGATCACGAAATCTGAAAAATTGGATTTGATAGCACTAGCAGTCCACTGGATTCATGGATTCAATACACTTTCCATTAGAAACTTTTGTTAAATGTTGGCGTGAAGCTTTTAACGCTCTCTTGTTGCTTCACCTAAAGCAGAGTCACTTGCTAGTAAAGCGGCTGAGGTTATGCCTTAAGCCACTCCGCACGCATCCCGCACAGCCCCAGTGAGCCCGTCACTAAACGCAGACAAGAGCCCAGAACTGCAGAGGCACAGGCACAGCTCCCTGCAGCAGAGACAGTCACAGCCACACACCCCTGAGCTCATCAACGTGACCACAACGCTCATGAGAAGATTAAGTTAAGATGGAAAGAGGACACTCTTTGCTCCATTTCTCTCTCAGGTGTGCCTTTAAACATCAAGTCTCGTGGGCATGGCGTGTGAAGGAGCCTTTCCAGCCCAGGTGCCTTAGATAAACCACCATCCAAACTAATGCAGGAACCACAGCCATCCGTTTGGCACCGCCTGGGCTCCTGACATCCACGCACCGTATGCGTAAAGGGGAGTGCTGACCAAGAGTTTATCCTCACCAAGGAGGGTATGCAAGTGGCAAATCAGCCCACGAAAACACAGCTAGCCATTAGGAAAACGAAAATTAAAGCCACAATGATATGTCACTACAGACCTATTAGATTGGCTTCAATAAAATATAATGTCAACACAAAATGCTTGTGAGGATGCAGAGAAACTGGATTCCTCCTCCCCTGCTGGTAGGAATGTAAAATAGTACAGCGATTCTCAAATATAATTTTGTAGTGTAATTGTCATATAAATGTAAATATTGTATTAGTTTACGTTGTAAAACATAATAATGTAATATATGTGTATGTGACAAAATGTTTGCCACAATCTGTTTCCTTAACATCCATCTCTTCACGTAGTTACATATTTTCCTTGCAATTCGAACTTTTAAAATTTAGTCTTAGCAACTTTTGAAAGCACAATACAATATTATTAACCATAGTCACCATGATGTTCATTACATCATCAGAACTCACTTATCTTATAACTAAAGCAATTCCTATACAACTAAGCACAGAATTGCCATTTCAGTTGCCAATTGTACTCTTTCTCTTCTGTCAGCTTCTCCTCCTTGAAAATGCTTCAGGTGCAGCTGACCAAGCCCTCCTGCAGCAGGAGCAAGACACCTGCCAGTCATCTGTAACCCACAGTGATCTGTTCAGGATGAGCCCATGTCTCAGTCAGGCTAACCAGAGGCAATGAAACAATTCCCAGGCTGTTTGCGCTGTTTTAAGAGCTTTCCTCATTCTCCTGAGGATACCGTCCTTAGAAACATGTAAGTCTGTAATTCCCAAGGTGAGTAAGGCAGTCTGGAAATGAAGCCAACGAGGAAACAGAAAGTATTAGACAAAAGAAAAGGCATCTGGGTGTGACAATATCTCTCAAGCAGGCTCATCCCAAACCTACTAAACCAAAACAAATGCCGGATGAGGACAGAGAGAAAAGTCAAGGCTGCAGGGCAAGAGAAGCATATATTCAGGGTCCTGAGTTGCACTTTGGGAACAAAGAAGCTGGCAGCAACCAGGAAAGTGTTCCGTCCAAAGCAAGCATATCAAACTCGAAGGCTAACACCGGTCAAATAAACGAGGCATGCGGCCCGCGGGCCCCGAGTTTGACATGCTTAATCCAAGGATTAGGCGCAGGGGCTTTTGCAAAAGGGAGAGAAAGAGTATTCGGGTTACATCAATTATTTACCAAGAACTATGATTAGGGAAAAATAGAGCATTTTATATTTTACAGGTCATTTGTTTCCCAAGAACATCTCTTTCCATCCCTGAGGAAGAAACATGTTTTGCAGATCTCTTAAAAAGCACAGCTCTTCTCGCAGACCTGGAAAAGTCCTCTCTCAGCAAATAACTTCTTTTTGGCCAGTCAGCAAGGTTGGGAAAGTTTGCTTGTCCAAGAAGATAGAGTCCAGAATATAAGATGGAGGTGGTCATCACTTTTAACACAAGGAAAACTTCTAGATAAACTTTGGACTTTTGCTGAGTTGCTGGCTCCACTCTGGTGTCTACTTTGTTCGCCTTGTGCACTAGGCATCCTCCCAAATCCCAGTGGGGACTGACTCATTATCGCGGCTTTACTGTCCTCAAAGCAGACCTATAGCTGAGAGTCAAGCACAACTAAAGCACATCCTCTGTTTCTACTTTGTTTGTTAGTTTATTTGATTAGATTCCACGTGTGAGTGAAATCACTTTTATTTCTCTGACTGGCTTTTGTCACCTAACATAATGCTCTGCAGGTCCACCCACGCTGTCAAGAAGGGTAAGATTTCCTTCTCTTTATGGCTTAGTGGTATTCCATTGTGTAAATGTACCATGGTTTTGTTTTGTTTTAAATCCTGAAGGCATGTTTTTATTGATTTTCAGAGACAGAAATATCAATGTGAGAGAAAAACACTAATCCAGTGTCAGCCCATTCAGGCCTCATACAAGCCTCAACCAGGGATCAAACCCACACCCAGGTATGTGCCCTAACAGGGAATTGAACCCGCAAGCTTCCAGTGCACGGGATGATGCTCCAACCAATTGAGCCACCTGGCCAAGGTTGCTCCACTGCTTTTCTATCCACTCATCTACTGATGGACGCTTGGGCTGTTTCCAGATCTTGGCTATTATAAATAACGCTGCTATGAACATAGGGATGCATATAGTCTTTCGAATTAGTGTTTCAGGCTTCTTTGGATATATTCCCAGAAGTGGAATCACTGGGTCATAGGTAGTTCCATTTTTAATTTTTTTTAAATAAACTAACCAACAAAATAGAAGCAACCTCATAGATAGAGAACAGACTGACACCTGGCAAAGGGGACAGAGGTTGTGAGGCTGTGAAAAGATGAAGGTATTAAGCAAAACACACACACACACACACACACACACGCACACACACACACACCAGAAAAAAGAAAAACAATAACTCATAGACCTGGCCAGGTGGCTCAATTTGTTGGAGTGTTGTTACATACACCACAGTTTTTGGGTTCCATCTCCAGTCGGCGAGTATGGAAGGCAACTGATGTTTCTCTCTCATATTGATCTCTCTCTCTCTTTCCTTCTCTCTCTCTCTCTCTATCTCTAACTCTATCTCTCTCTCTCTCTGTGTCTGTCTTTCTCTCTCTTTCTCCCTTCCTCGATCTCTAAAAAATCAATAAACATATCCTGGGCGTGAGGGTCAAAAAAAAAAGAACACAACTCATAGACACAGACAACCTTGGTGATTCCAGAGGGAGTGGGGCAGGGGGACATAGAGGATGATACAGGAAGGATAACTTATGATGGAATGAGACTTGACTTGGGGTGGTGAACCCACAATACAGCCTAGAGATGATGTATCATAGAATTGTACACCTGAAACGTGTATAATTTTATTAACCAACACCACTCCAATATATTCAAGGGAGAAAAAATAAAAATTGAGTAAATAAATAAGTTTACCCTCAAATAATAAGCTCCCCTGGAAAATGCAGCTTCCACTCTGAGAACTCGGTTCCTGCCATGTGTGGCTGTAGATCCTTGCCCAGCACTGACTATTGCTTCCCAAGTCATTCGCTCTGATCCAGACCGAAGCAACCAAGACGTGGCGTTCTGGGGGTTGGCTATGGCTTTGGAGGAACACAGTAGGATACCAATAAATATTGGATTGTCAAGAACAGGTATAAAATGACACAAATACATCCATTTGCTAGGGGAATGGGAATCAAGAACAGCAGTCTCTCCTGCTTCTTTCTGAATCTGTCTGGGCACCCAGGGCGCTATTTAAGCATCAGGTGCTGTTGTTAATAAAGGTCACTGTGTTTGATTCTTTGTATGAAATGGAAACCCTCTCTTCGCTCAGCTGGGGTACAGCGTGGGGCATGGGTGGCGACATAAAGGTGGCCAAGCACCTGGACACCCTCTGTGGGATGGCCAGCGCGGCCAGCTCTCCTGCTGTGTGAGATGGTGGAGGGAAAGAGAGACGTGATGGGGACAGAACAGCCAGAGCAGGAATTTTATCTGAAAACCGATCAGACCTTGTTGTGTGGGATAAGACAGTTGAGTCATTGAAGATCCGAGCTGTGATTTGAATTCTGTGACATTTTACAATGGCCAGATGTTGCCACTTCTTTAATTACTGCTGTCAGCGGCTTTGCATGATTGACTTGCCTAATAACTTCTGAATTTTCATATTAAAAAGGAGTGTAAAGTTTTACCTATAAACATAAAGCAAGTTTAAAGTGCAGGTGGGGCTCCTTCCTGTTGTGATGCATTAATAGTCTGTATAGTGAACAATGTGATTGGGCTCTAAAGACGTCCCTGAAGGCATCCATGGTCCTTAGGGGAAGGGCCGGGCCTTCTGGCTGTTCTGGTGACAAATAGGGAGATCTGGGGTCAGATGCCCATTGGCTGGCTAACCCAGCCCTGGACTTGAGCAAACTTTGACAAACAATCCATACGGACAAAGGTAAATCATTTTAATAAAGAAAAATTACATTTTAGAAACGTGAACACACAGACTTAGGATCCCAAAGTAGTACAGGGACTCAGACATCATGGCCATTTGACCCAAGCTGATTATAAACCACCGAGGTACAGGATGAGTGTCACAGAGCCAGTTTCTGGGCATTTCCCCCAAATGCCGGTGAAGAGTGTGTGGCTACTTTGCCATCGAGAAAGGACCTGGCACAGTGGATGACAGGAGTGTTTGTCCATTGGGGATGAAAGATAAGAGGTGAGCCCTTGGCCAATGGTTAGAGCATCCGCCTGAGCACCAAAGGGTACATACTTGGGTTGCAGGTTCCAGCACCTGCCCTAACCAGGACCTGGAGGCAACCTATTAATGTGTCTCTCTCACATCGAAGTCTCTCTCTCTCTCTCTCTCTCTCTCTCTCTCTTTTTCTCCCTTCCCCTCTCCCTTCCATTCTCTTTAAAAATCATTGGGAAAAATATCCTCCAGTGAGGATTAACCAAACAAACAAAAAGAATAAGAAATGAAGTGAAGGATCAGCTCCAGGGTTTGAGGCTGAGCTTCACAATAGTGCTGTGGCCTCAGAGGTGGGAGACAGGTGAGCGCATCAGAAGAAAGAGTCTGAGGCCTAACCTGGCGACCTCTTCCATGAATTTATTGTAAAAAAGAGAAAACCTGGTGACATTCTGCAGGTCAAAGAAGCATATAGTTCCATTTGTTCCCTGTGTGTTTAAAATTATCATGTTTCCACTCAAGGAAATACACAGAGTAGGGAGGAGGTGGAAGTGTTGAGTGTAATAGACCTTGTCATTCCTTATGAGGATATGAGACAGAGGTGAACTAGAGACTCCGCTCACAGGTTTGGGGTGGAGAGAGGCCTGAAGAGGCCATGCCCCAAATCTTAATTTTTGGTGGGTCCATTTTGGTTGCAGTTTACAGACAAAAGAGCCTATATTGGAATAATGGCAGAGGAAGGGGATTCTTTCTGATTTCAGCATCAAATACTAACATAACAATACCACATCTGCCTCACCATCAGGTTGGCAAGGTGATATATATATATATATATATATATATATATATTCCACATAAAAAGAAACACCCAGTGCCCTCGAGTGAGAGTGGATAATGAGGCTGAGATAACCAATCAGGTTTGGGTTTCCTTTTTAAATGATCATCATGAATGCCTGAGTGAATACCCTTAAGTGTAGCAACATGAGGATTAATAAGTAATACCTGCTTTGGGCCCTTTTGATTAGAACTGAAGGGCAGCCTTATGGAGATGGTGTTTCCAATAGACATAATGTAGACATTGGGGTTGGAGATCGTAATGTAGACCTTGGTCTCCAGGTAGCACCTGTGGAGAGATTGCACCATCAGCTGAGAGTTGGAGTTAAGAATCCCTGTAAATTCTTTGTAGTAAATCAGGAGGTTTCCTTTCAGCGGTGCAGGTTTACACATTCTTTGATCTAATCTCATGGGTCTGCTGATCCGTAATCATTTCAAAATGAGACCATCCGTCTTTGCCGAAAGGAGCAGACCTCGGGTTGAGCAATGCCAAGGGAAACGCCTTAGTAGAGCAAGGCAGGTTAAAAGACTCACATGTTTTCCCAATTGAGTTTTAATTACCCTCATAGTCCATTCCACTAGAGCAGAGGACTGGGGACGATAAGCACAGTGGAAAGGTTGTGAAATCGGCAGATCTTACAGATTGTACAACGAGGCCGGTGAAAGGAGTTACCTGGTACCTACGGGGCTCTGACAAGGTTCCCGAGGTGGGAAGCTCATCTGTGGGAGTATTTTACTGACCGCTGAGGCTGTGCCTCTGTGGCATGGGAGTGCTTCCACCCAACGAGAAAACAAATTATTGCTAACACATACCTGCATTCTGAATATGGGATTGACTAAATAATGTCCATGTGCCAGATCTCAAAGGGTCCTAAAGGCAAGATAAAACTCCCCCATGGGGGTATGAATGAGCTTTCCAGGCGTGTGCTTTGGGCAGACTTGGCATTTGGGGATACCTGGAGCTATCTATAGACGTGTCTCCCAGTACTGTTGCTTTCCCCATACAACGATGTTGTCAGTGTTCCAGTGAGTTAAGTGATGTATATACTGTAATGGGTGATGTTGTATGCAATCGGGGAGGAGTGTTCAGTTGTTTGGAGCTACTATAAGATTCTTTTGGGGTCAAATTTGAGCCGTGTTTCAAGCATTTTTTTCTTTCTATTTTATAGAAAACTAAAGGTTGTGCTTCCATAATGTTATCTTTGAAATCTGCAATTGCTTCAGCCAATAGCTCCGGTGCTCTATTGGGATTTGAGAACATTAATGCTGCTAACCTAGCAGCAATGCCACCAAATGATTACCTCTAGTTTTCTTCGTGTATGTCATTGAATGTCCAGGGATGCTTATGATTGCTGAAGACTTAGGCAATTGGACAGCCTCTAAGAGTTTTAAAACATAAAAGCTATCGTCTATCTTTTGTCCAGAAGAAGTCAAGATGTCTCTGCTTGCAGAGCATACGGAAGTCATGAGCAGCACCAAAGGTGCACCTGCTGTCAGTATAAATGGTCACCTTTCTACCTGGGGCCAACTGCAAGCTCAGATGGAGGCAGAGAGCTCTGATTGTTGAGCAGAAGTTGCCTAAGGCATTACACTGGTCTTGGTGCTTTTATTCAGACAATTGCACAGCCAGCTAGATTGTGGCCTGCTTCACCTTCTGGGTAAGAACCATAAGCAAACCACACTACTTCAACGTTTTAAGAGATATTTTCCATAAATCAATTTGAAGAGTTAGTAGTCGGTCTGTTAAAGTCAGGGAGTCATGAAGGGTGCTGTCCGCTGGCAGAGGAAGGAGAGTAGCAGGGTTCCCAGTGTCACAGGGAGCAACAGTCACATTGGATGAAGACAATACAAGAACTCTGCAGGCAGAGAGGAGCTGAGGATGATGGGAGTGCGGTAGGACTGCCACTGAATGAGGCACATGAAGAGTCCAGAGACCCCACTGGTACTTCTGCTACATGTTGTAGTGCTTTGGCGACGGCCGCCATAGCTCTCACTCAGGGAGAGAGGCCTTTGACAACCAAACCTAATAGTTGACTATAGTACCCAATGGGCCTGCATTGGCTTCCACGTTGTTGGATTAAGACCCCTGAGGCATTTCCTTCTCTTTCATAGACAAAGAAGTAAGAAGGGCAATTGGTAACTACAATGTCCTCTCCGCCCCCCCCCCCCCCCCCCCCCCGCCCTGCCTAGCACATGTAAAGTTGACAGGGGTACAGATCCCTGGCTCATGTTTTTGGACACTGAGCAGAAATTCCCTGGTGAAACCACGTAGTCATCCTCGGATTTAGGAACTCTTTTAAGTAACGGCACAGAGCTCATCTTCAGTCCATAGCGTATAAGAAAGGAGGGCCGTTTCCTGGGCCCGGTCCCTCTGACAGGGTACCTTTACGTGGGGCAGTAAGAGCAGGGGTTCCGATGGAGCCATCAGAATAAAAAGGGAGCTTAGTGACTGCAGGGCAAAGACGGGGATAGGCAGGCCGCTCAGGAGCAGAAGTGGCAGATAATGAGATGTCAGATGGACACTTGGAAGTTTCCTCAGGTTTAGTCAGCCTCTGAGGGAGCGGAGAGTTTGCTTCAGTTAATTTAGGATTTGTGATTGGGGGAAAGAAAATTCTGAACCACTTACACTTTGGGGATCTCAAATGCCAGTTAAAATAGGCTTTTCATTTCAGGTGTGTAGTTTTGTAGCTTTTTTTCCCAATTGACTGAGCAGATAGACTAATTGGAGGATTTTTAGAAAGTTCTCATTAGCCCAGTGTAACTAAACCATCCAGATGACTATGGCCCATGAAAGGGAAAATTGCACACCGGGTGCCTGTAATGTTTGTGCATAAATACAGCAGGAGGTCCATGAGTTTCAGCAGTTATTCCCTTAGAAAGTGAACTTTTCATGTTTCAAAAAAATTATTACTCACCAGACAAGCATTTTCAGTCCCATGGACAAAAGACTACACAGAGGACACCCGAATAGGCCTGAACCTCAACCAAGGTGGGAAGTTCAGGTCCAGCAGGAAATACCTTTGGATCCGGGTCCAGCAGGGAGGAGACAGTGCACTGGGCCCTTGTTGGTTCCTTACTCATCTGCGGAGGGGCCGGAGCAGGAGGCAAGTCACTCCGGGTCCCATGCCTCTGACACCTCGTAATGGCAATCAATTTTGACCAAGAGTGAAAGGCAAACAAAAGCTCTATTTTAGCAATTGAATTTCAAGAAACACAGATGGGGGTAGAAAGAAGGAACATATTTATAAAGAGAAAAAAAGGGGGGCTTCCAAAGGGATTACACAAACTGCTTTGAAATAGCTGTGACCAGGCCTGGCCAGCAGGCATACTCGATGATGCGCAAGGTTATTGCCAGGTGAACATTTACTTTTCATAGCGTTCAGTGATGCAGAGCCAGGAACTATATAAGGATGTAGCCGTTTGGTTTGGAAAAGTTCAGATTCACGAGGAAGGTGGTGAGTCACAAGGAGCTATCCTGAGGCCTCCTGGCTCCGTTTTAGGTCTCCTGGTCTCTTGACAAAATCAATTCCATTTGCTGTTTTTCTTGCAGAGAGGCGGGGCCCCTTAGCAGGAGAGCATGGGGCCGGGGGCCGGGGGGGGCGGGGGGCGGGAGGTGGAAGCTGTGGCTGTGGCCACCTTTGGAACATGCCATCTGCCCCATGCAGTCTCCGATAAACCACTAGAGAGGTCTCCCTGTGGCTGTCATCTGGCCTCCCCACGGCAGGCCAGCTCATACTGTTCCTCCCAGATCCTGCAAGTTCAGCCAAGACCCTGAGACAGAGCCTCATGCTGATGTGAGTGATGGAGCAGGGCCTCGCGATGAAACAGACATTAGAAGCCTCTGTAACTTTCAAAGTTCATTATATTTATTTAATTTATTGTAAAAAGTTCCAAACCGCATCTATAATAAAAGTATTATAAAAGGAGCCAATACTATGAAATACATAAAAGAGAAACAAATTGAATTACTACACAAGACTTATCTGTAGCATAGACTTACCACCAGTACTTCTCATATTCCACATCTTCATAATTTCTATTGTATTTAAATTGCAAAGGAGGCAGGTGATCAGAATATTATGAAGAGTAATTCAGGTGTGTGGGTGTGTAGTTTCAAACTTGGGTATCCTGTAGGAGAGGACAAGGACTCAGAATAGTTAGGAAACTCTTTAAAGCATCACATGTATTTCTATCATTATCACCAAGTATTGTTACAAATCAGAAGTTATTAAAAACCTATCGTTACAAATCAGAAGTTATTAAAAACCGTCCTGTTCCAACACCTAACGATGGAAGAAAACATTAATGGTAATTAGGCCACATTTGTGTGTTTTCCTTAAAAATTAAAAGTGGTTTTGTTTTTAAATTTATTTTTCTTTAAACTGATATAAAAGTCTACGAAGAAAAGAAAACAAGTGTATTTTAAAGAAAAATATTAGAGGTGATGAAACATATATTTGATCTCAAGTTCCATCAATTTAAACACTGAATTTCACAAATGGTCACAGTCATCTCTTTTTGTAAATGAGTGAAAATGTAAAATGATTACAAAGAGCTGCTCCATGGTCTCTTATCTCACAACCCAAAGGGTTCTGGGTTCGACTGTGGTCAAGGGCATGTACCTCAGCTGCAGGCTCCTCTCGGGCCTGGGCCCTGGTTGGAGTGCATGCAAAAAGCAACCAA
The DNA here is from genome assembly GCF_028538775.1 of Myotis yumanensis. NCBI lineage: Eukaryota > Metazoa > Chordata > Mammalia > Chiroptera > Vespertilionidae > Myotis > Myotis yumanensis. Next base: position 8,414,183 of record NW_027223772.1, read on the forward strand.
TCAATATGTTTCTCTCACATCGATGTTTCTCTCTGTCCCTCTCTCTCCCACTCTCTCTAAAATAAATGGGAACATATCCTTGGGTGAGGATTAAAAGAAATAATAAAAATAAAGACTTTATTGCTAAAAACAGCTACCATCACCTGAGCCTTCAGCACCTCATTATCTGTTTGATGGTGGACGTTCCTACGCTCAGTTTATCAAGAGGGCAGGATGTGGACAGCACAACAAAATGCGACCTGCCTGTGTACAACACAGTTTTGTTAGCCAGGGGCCCGTGCTTTACTTCACATTCCAGAGCTTATTTATTTACAAGTGAAAGTTTGCACCTTTGACCACATTCACCAGTTCCCCCAACCACAAGAAATTTCTTATAAAACTAACCATGCAATTTTCATATGACCCTGAAATGCAATTGTTTTTCTTTCTATCACCCCAAGATCCTTGAAAGTGTTTCAGGTGTGGCTGACCAAACCTGCCCACAGCAGAAGCCCCAGACCTGCTCAGCACGTGCAACCCGCAGTCATCTCTTCTGGGGTGAGCTCATGTTGGCCACCTAGAGGCAATGTCATGCTAATAGCCAAGAGCCTTTCTCTTCCTTCTCAGGACACCCTCCTTAGAGCGATGGAAGTTTGTAATCACCAAATGTGGGTGAAAGAATTCTGAGAAGAGAGCCAAAAACAAGGAAGTAGAATGTTTGGGTGAAAAGAAAGGGCACCTGGTTGTGACATCAACTAAGGTGATTCATACCAAACCTACTGAGCTTTTGGTGGAATCAGCTCTACTTCAAGAAAAACTACCCTATGTCACACACAGAAGACTCTTTCAAAGCTTATTGAGTAAGGTGTCAGTCACCAGAACGTGAAAAACGTATGTCTAATGCAGAAACCAGTCCTTAAAAATAGGGTATTATCAAAAAACTTCCATAAAATGGGCAATGGGCAGTGCTGTGATATGGTAGATGGCAGTAAGAAAATTTCTGTTCTAAGCTAAGAATTTGAAAATATTTGTTACAAGGTGGTTGACCGGTCACCTATGGTACCTGGGATATAGAAAACAGCTAACCAGGCTGGAAAACTAGGAAACTGCAGAGAAAATGTAGAACGTAGGGATGGATTGATGATTCCTACAGCCTTCTCTGAGCTCCAGCAAGTAAATTACCTATTTTACAGAGAAAATTCTCGGCCTGCTAGCACACCTGGAAGCAGAGGAAAGGAAGAAAAACTTGTTTGAAAGACCCTTTCTGAATAGGAGTAATTGATGATGTTTTAGATTCGGTTTATCTTTTTACTTGCAGATTTCAAGATACTGAATTACCTGCCCCTGCTCCCGGCTAAAGAGGGAATTGAGAATAAAGTAGGACAGGAGATTCGATAAGGATAAGAAACCAGAGCTTTTGTTTTGTTTTTTACCTGGGGCTTTTAAAATATTAGTTTAACTAATTTATATTTTTACTTTTTGAAACCTTCATCCATTTATTTCACTTATCACCAGAATCTGGCAACCAACCACCAATCTGTTCTTACATCTATTAGCTTGTTTTCTATTTGTTATGTTTTGATTTATTTTGTGTTGAATATTCATTCATGTATTAGAGAGACCATATGGTATTTGATTTTCTTGGTCAAATTATTTCACTTCGAGTAATACCATCAAGGTCCATCCATGTTGCAGAAAATTACAAGATTTCATTTTTTTTAATGGCTGAGCATTATCCCTTGTGTGTGTGTGTGTGTGTGTGTGTGTGTGTTATGGGATAATCAAGGTATGGTAACAACTTAATTGTCCATGAATCGATGAATGGGTAAAGAAGCTTTTTCTTATGCAAAACACTAATTTGAAAAGATCCGTGGACCTCTATCTTTATTGCCGAATTATTTACAATATTCAAGATATGGAAGCAACCCAAGTGTCCATCGACAGACTAGTCAATAAGAAAGATGAATTAGAGAGAGACCATGTGGTATTTAATTTTCTTGGTTAAACTTATTTCACTTACAGTAATACCATCAAGGTCCATCTATGTTGGATTTCATTTTTCTAATGGTTAGCATTATCACATTGTGTGTGTATGTTTGTGTGTGTGTGTGTGTGTGTGTATTATGGAATAATCAAGGTATGGTAACAACCTAAATATTCATGAATCAAAAAATGGATTTAAAAAACTGTTTCTTATTCAAAATTCATATTTGAAAAGGTATGTGGACCTCTATTTTCATTGCTTCACTATTTACAATGGCCAAGATATGGAAGAAAGCCAATATCATCAATAGACATGTGATAAAAAAGATGTGATACAGATATACAATAAGCATGACCCAAGGCCAATAAAGTAATTAAAGGCAACAGTAGTCACTTCAATGTTACTAAGCCTTTGGATTAAATGTCATTTAATCAAGGACATGTCCATTTTCAAGCGAGAAATTCTAGACATGGCTGGTTCTGTCATCACCTGTGTCGCCTCACTTAATTTTTAACCCAAACTTATGAGGTTGTTGGTGTTCACCACATTTATGGTGAATAAAACCAAGGTTTGGAGAAGATAGGTCATTAGCCCCAAATTTATGTCTGTGAGAGATGATTTTGGATTTATCTGCATTTGGGTAGTAAAACCTTGAAATCAAGAAGTAAAAAAAAAAAATGTTTCAATTATTGTGTCATTTTTCAATTACCTATTTTAATGCAGACAAAGCAGTAACATACAATGGTTTTAAAATAGAACCGTTAAGATATTCTGTAATTTTAGTTAACGAAATTTACTATTTTAGGCAAAACAGTTATCAATGTTCTCTTCCAGTCCAATTAAAGAAACGGACTAGAAGATAAAGCATAAATGATCTTCATTGCTTCTCCTATCCAAAAGGAAAAGCAAAAGTCTAAAACAGAAGTGCTGACCTAAAAATAAAATCCAAACCTGTAGAGAATTTTTATAAGATTTATTTGAGCCAGCTGACAACATATGCTTGGGGGAGAGATCTCACATGCCCCAGAAAATGACAGTTGTGCGGCTTCTTCTATGCATCTGAAATTTAAAATGGAATGTAAGGGAGATTACATGAAGGTGGGAGAAACCAAGACAGGAATGTGAGTAGAGGATAGTTAAGATCATATACTCTCTTGAGGTTGGTTAGAGCTTATGGCAAAAATGTGTTCATCTATGCACAGGAACGATGGACAGAGCTTGCTTAAGTCAAAGATAAATCGTGTAATAAAAAGTTAGATACGTGGCATGTGACTACCCACCATGACCTGCCCAGAATTTATGATCAGATCACCCTGTAAAGGGGTTACTTTACATAGGACCCCTTATTCATAAACAGGAAGTTCAGCCAAGTTTTAATCTTTTCCCATTTCATGGGCTGGGCAGAGCCACCAAACTATCCATGCTGGGGTGGCGATTCTCCATTGTGCTTATCAAACATTTCTGTGCCTGTGGGGGGCAATGCCTCTATATCAGAGTGCTCAGCAGGAGTAATGCAACATTTACCACCTGATTTCACCATGTGGCACTCTTGGAAATCACCAGGGGAGACGTTTGGCTAACACGTACATTTGCCACATGTTTGTTTTTACTACTTCTCCACAAATTGTTTCCTTTTCTCTTGAATTTCCCTGGAAATCTATCTTGGGAGAGGGGCAGACAATTGCTAGTCAACCGGCTGGACTACAGCAATGGTATGAGGCATCATAGAGTGTCTAATGACTTCAATATATTCTCCTCTTTATTTTTCAAACTGAGATATGATTCTCGTATGAGAAAGTTCGCCATATAAACAGATACAATCCACTGGTTTTGTTATATTCACAGACAGTGGAGTGATGGTTGCCAGAGGCTGGTGGGAGGGAGAAATGGAGAATCGTATTGATTGGGTGCATATTTTCAGATTGACACGATGAGAAGAATTCTAGCGCTCGATGGCGGTGATGGTGCACAAAATGCAAGGGTCCCTAATGCCACTGAACTGTACACTTAAAATGGCATAAGTGGTAATTTTATGTTACGTTTATTTTACCACAATTTTAAAAGAAAACATGGCCAAGAGGTAAAATGCAACAGCAGAGTGGGAAAAAGTATTTGCAAATCATATATCTCATAAATGCATAATATCCAGAATATATAACGAACCCTTACAACTCAGCAATAAAAGAACAAATAACACAATTTTTAAATGGGCAAAAGATTTGAATACATATTTCCCAAAGGATACATGCACAAATGCGTAGGCACTTGTGAAGATATTCAACATCATCATTCATCAGGGAAATGCAAATCCAATCCAAATGAGATACCCCTTCTACCTAGTAGCAGGGACACAACTTAAAAATGGACAGTAGGATGGGTGAGAGAGGATGCGCAGGAACCAGGACCCGCACAGCGCGCTGAGGGGGATGTGAGATAGAGGAGCCACTGTTGAAAGTGGCCTGGCATTTCCTCAAACCCAAAGGGGAGGCCATTCTTTGGAGCAGCACCTGCCACAAGCTGCCTGTGAGGCAATTGCCTGAGGGCAGGTGTTCCTGCAGGAGCAGGTTTCACTATCTTATCCATCGGTGACCCCAGAGAAGCTGTAAAGCCATATATCAGAACATGTGCTTACATACCCTGATGGCTGATTGGGTTGAAATGCATGGTGTACTCAAAAAACACAACTCCACTGATTTAGAATAAAACATACTTTTTAATCACCTAAGAGATTCAGGTACTGGTGCTTGAGAGAAGAGAACTTCTATATTCTCAATGATTTTAAAATAAAATTCAAAATGAACTGATTTTTTAAAATTGTATGGGGTTGCCAGGATTATTCAATAGAGGTAGGATGATCTTTTCAACAAATGATGCTTGGAAAATCAAATATCCGCATGCAAAAGCATAAAATTAGACCCTTACCTTAAACCTATGCAAAAAATTAATACAAAATGGATCAAAGACCCAAGCATGAACACTAAAATTATAAACCTTAAAATGAAAACACAAAGGAAGAAAATCATAATATTAAATGTATTAGTAATTTTGGGGGAAAATACATTAAAAGAATAGGCAACCAAAAATAAATGTTTCATATGATCAAATAAAAATTTTTTAAATGTTCATCCAAAGTCATAATTGACATAATAAAATGGCAAATCAGAGGATTTGAGAAAATTCTTGCAAATCATATCAGATTGGAAACCTGTTGCAATGATGGTAATAATTTAAAATTGTGCGGCCCCTGTGGCAATCATAGAAGAAAATAAGCATAGAATGTTCAGACCCAGCAATTCATTCCACTTCTGGGTTTGCACCCAAAGAATTGAAAGGAGGAACGCAAACATTCGTGCAGCTATAAGGACAGCAGCATTATTCAAAGTAGCCTCATGTGGGTGTAACCCATATGCCCCTCCGGGGATGACTGGAGAAACTAACATGGTACATTTACCCACAGAATATTATGCACTTTTTAAAAATGAAAAATCTGAGCTGTGCTAAAATATGGATGAACATGAGGATATTATGTGAAGTGAAATAGCCAGGAACAAAAGAAAATATCACATGATTTCACTATTGTGACATACATAGAGTAGTCACATTCATAGAGACAGAAAGTAAAACATTTCTATTTTATTGCCAGGCACTGGGGGAGGGAGGCATGCAGAGTTACTGCTTAAAGGGGACAGAGCTTCAGTTTGGGGAGATGAACAGGTTCTGAATGGATGGTGGACACAGCTGAGGACAATGTGAATGAGCTTCATGCACTGAACTGTACGCTTAAAAATGGTGGCATCAGTGTTTTTATGTTATGTCTCTATCACCAGAGTCAAAAACAAAGTTATGTGTCTCCTTAAGGTTCTAGAAAGTTTGTCCATCTAATTGTATGTAGAAAATAGTTACTAGTCTTCATGAACTGTGACTCCATCTTTATTTTAAAAAATGAGAATATGCATAGAGAACACTGAATGGGAAGGGACGTGAGATAAGAATAATATTGTCTCACAGGTATTTTCTATAATGAATACAAACAAACACAACATTTCTGGGTTGTGTTCCCTAAATATTAACTATAGAAATTAATGTGTAATATAGAAATATACTTTCCTTCATTTAAAACATTTTCACCAAATGTCATTAAAATGCTGCCATTAAATGTAAATCAAAGTAAAACTTCATTGAATAAAAGTCTAAAGTAAGTTTTTAAAATGAAATCTCAAGAACAGCCGGTTGGACACTGAGGAAGACACAATGGCTCAGGACCCACAGAGTGGGAGGTAAAAGCCGTTTTGCCCCCCCCCACCCCCCACCCCCCATAACTAGACCACGTTTGTCTGTAAAGGAGTCCTTCCTGGGGACTTGGAGAAAGGCCTGGGAGGGAGGGAGACTCCCTGCCTGGGGGGACAGGACAGGAGCACTAGGAGAGCCCACCTTCCCTGGAGCCCTCCCAGCCCGTCCCAGTCACCCCAGCACCAGGGCCTGGACCTCCATGTCAGTGCTCTGGGCATGGCCACCCCATCCCCATTCTTCCCAAACCCAGCTGCGCCCTTCCTGACACAGTGAGCGCCTCTGCCTGTGAGCCCTGCCTCCCCACCCGCCCTCCTTTGCTGCAGAATAAACAGGAGCCACCAGGTGGATGGCACTGTTCTCAGCCCTCCTGAGGTTTTAACCAAACCCCTGGACCTGAAAGGAAGGGCAGGGTTCTGCTGAAAGACCACTTGGGGTCCCCTGTGAGCTCTTGTTCCTGAACCCCCTGCCCAGGGAATGAACTGCAGGTAATTCATTGTTGTGGGTTCCAGTTCCTCCCTGGAACGCTTCTCAGTGTTTTCCTGGTTCTGCTACCTAGTCACCCACAGGCAGGTGTCACCAAGGCAGGTAGGATCTGCCCAGGGACCAGTTAGGACCAAGTGAGCTCTTTTCTTTTTTAATTTAAATTCTTTATTGCTTAAACCATCGGTTCTCAACCTGTGGGTCGTGACCCCTTTGGGGGTAGAACGACCTTTACACAGGGGTCCCCTAAGACCATCGGAAAACACATATATAATTATATATTGTTTTGTGATTAATCACTATGCTTTAATTATGTTCAATTTGTAACAATGAAAATACATCCTGCATATCAGATATTTACATTACGATTCATAACAGCAGCAAAATTACAGTTATGAAGTAGCAACGAAAATAATTTTATGGTTGGGGGTCACCACAACATGAGGAACTGTATTAAAGGGTTGTGGCATTAGGAAGGTTGAGAACCACTGGCTTAAAGTATCACATAGGTCTCCTTCCCCACCCCACCCCCCACCCCCCATTGACCTCTCCCTGGCCATTCCCATCCCCCAGGGTGAGCTTTGTCCCTCACCACCTGGAGTCACAGAATTTGGTGGCCCCGCCCACAGACTATCCTAGCCAATGAGGCATGGGTAAGAGATGGGGAGGGGCTGGCCAGGCTGCTCAGGATCCTTAAATGGGTGGCCTTGGGGTCACAACCATGCATCAGAGACCCCTGGACCTGCCACTGCTGACTTCACCTTCTCAGCTGTGTCCACCGCAGGTGAGTACTTCTGCCAGGCCAGGCCGGGCTAGGCCACCCCAGGACCAGCCTGTCCACCTCGTGGGGGACAGGATCCTATGCCCCCAGTGGGAGTGATCCTCTCCATCGCTGGGCAGGACACAGCAGCCTGACCACAGCCCGTCCGCTGCTGGGCCCGCTGCTGCCTGAATGTGTCAGCATCTGTGGAAGAGACAGGAGTGTGGGTGGGCAGGGAGCAGAGCTGCGTTCCCCCAGGTCCTGCCTGCTTCCCCTGCCCCTTGTCCCTGGCCAGTGATCTGAGCCTCAGAAGAGCCTGGCCCTGTCAGGATGCAGAAGCTGGTGTGGGAGTGTGTCTCTGGGCCCCATCATGCCAGGCGAGCACCTCCCTGGTTGGGGAGGAGGGGGAGGATGGGTGGCCGAGGCCAGGTGGGGGCAGCTGAGCCCTGGCTGTCCTCCTGCCCATCTTCCCCTGGAAGGGCCTTTAGGAAAGATTCCAATTCAAGGAGAGGTGGTTGGAAGGCACATCTCACCCTGCCATACAGTAGTCAGGAAGGAGTGGGAAGTGGCCACCTAACTCCTGGGACCTCTGTCCCTACCTGGGGTCAGGAGTCCTCGTTAGGGAGGTTCTCCTAGGTCAGTGGTCGGCAAACATCAGTCAACAGAGCCAAATATCAAGAGTACTTCTTCAAAATAGACTCGCCCAGGCCGAAAACCGACTTCTGCGCATGGGCCACGAAGTTTCAATCTCACTGTATGTGCGCGCCCACACGTGGTATTTTGTGGAAGAGCCACACTCAAGGGGCCAAAGAGCCGCATGTGGCTCGCAAGCCACAGTTTGATGACCAGGGCCCTAGGTCATCTCAGCACTATTACTAAATCCCTGGACCAGCCTTTTGCTTGGTTCCTCTTTGGAGCCTCAAAATCCTGACCCATAAGCCACCCTCACAACCTTCTCCCAACCTAAATGATCTTTGCACATCACGTTTCAAACCTGGAGTCCTCTTGCTGCTTTTCCTTCAGTGACCGAATCACATACCTCCATCTGGGCTGATTTTCTCCACGCAAATCCTCATCCTTCCTCCACAGTCCTTGTATAAGCCCTTGGGAGAGTGAATTCAATCGTTCTATCCCACCTACTTTCTTCAGAAGAAAACATGATGGTGTTTTAGAAGGATCGGTCTAATCAGAGACTCCTTTATTTGTTCTCTCTAGGTTTTGAACCATGAATGCTTCAGTCTTCCTGATACTTCTCTGCTTGGGAATAGCCTCCGCGGCTCCAACAGCTGATCACAGTCTACATGCAGAAGCAAATCAGTTGATTTCGGTACCCGGAACTATACTTGGCGTGGTAGGTACCATGTGAAACTGTCCAGAGGGACCCTGAAGGGAAGGGTCCATGCTGTTGGGGTTTACAGCAGAGAGTAGCCTGTTCAGACCAGCTCTTCCCAAGGCCATAACTTCATGCCCCCGCAGCCCCGTTACTGACACAATGGGGCATGCATCCTGCTGTGTGGGAGCTGGAGAACAGCTCCCAGACCTCTACACCCTTCCTGGTCCTGGTGTCTCTTCCTCTCCGTCTGCAAATCCCCCTGGGGAAGGTGAGTTACTTTGAAATAGAAATAAACATGATATATGTTTGCTTTTAGCTTAAAGATTTACTCACAGGTGTGCTCAAGACGGTCGTTGGCAGCGTAGTTAAAACCTTTGTTGGGGGAAAAGCACGGAGTCTGGAGACGGTGGTAAACGCCCCCGCCGATGAGGTGAGTGTGGCCGGGATGGCCGGACTCTTTGTGTCCTCTCTGGTTTATTAGCAAAATCATCTCTTGCTTCTCAACACTCTGTTTCCTTTTCCTTGAAGGTCATTGCAGAATTCCAGGCAGGAGATGTACTGATCCCAGAGGCAGAAGCACAGGAAGTGGAAAGAGCCGCTGTGGAGACCCCCTGGTCTGTGGGCTTGGGAGAGGAAGGCCATGGAACTCCTGCGATGATCAAATAGCTGTCTGGACCTGCTGCCTCGGAGTTTACAGTGTGGCCACCCTGCTCACACCAGGGTCTGGACGTGAGATAAGGACCGGATATTTGGATTCCTGAGTCAAGTACCTGCTTTGATTTCTCAGGAGCCCCATTAAAATAACCCCTAAAGTTGAGCCTTAGAAAAGCTCTTGTGCTTCACCCACCACCTCTGAAGCCATAATCGGTTCTTGCTATGTGCTCTCTACCCTCCTGTTGGTTGTGACCTGGGCTGGAGGGCAGCACCTTCCCCCAGCACTCTGTGGCTTCCCCTTTCCCCTCCCCCAGTTATGGGACCTGTAAGTAATAAATCTTTGACTTTACTTCCTTTGTGTGAGTTCATTCAAACTGCGCCTTCCATGAAAACCACACCACGGTTTTCATTTCTCCAAAGTGGGAGCTGGGGGGCTGGGGGATCTGCCTGCTGTCCCGGGAGTGACATGGCTCCTCCTCCAGCAGGTCATAATCTGCATGTCCCTAATGTCATACATCAGCCCTGGGCCCAGCACACCCTGTGAAGAACAGGTGTGCCCACATGCAGCAGCTCTCTCTCCAAGAGGAAAGCCAAAAAGAACCTGCCATAAAAAGTGGGAAAATCCTACCATTTGTGACAAGGTTAGACCGTAAAGGCATTATGATGCTCCATGAAATAGTCAGCAGAGCAAGTAAAATACTGTGTGATGTCTCTTCTGTCTGGAATCCAACAAACAATCCAAGAAACTCAGAGAATCAGAAATCAGGCTTGTGGTCAGCAAGGTGGAGGTGGGGACAGGGAATTGGGGGAAGGTGGTCAGAGGCAGGAGCTGCCAGGGGTCGGATAGTCAGTGTGTGGGATGGACATACAGCATGATGGCTGTGACTGCCACTGCTGTAAGGTGTATGGGAAAGTCATTAAGGAGGTAAATCTGAGAGATCTCATCACAGGACAAAACATTTCCCTTTCTTCTTTTCTTCTTTTTTTTTAATTTACTTGAGAAGATAGATGGTAGCTGAATCTAATGTGGTAATTATTCCACAGTATATGGACATCAAACCATCACGATCAATAGCGTAAATGCATGTAGTCACGTGTGTCGGTTATTTCTCAATAAAATTGGAATAAAAAGTAACACATTTTTTAAAAATGAAATTGTGTCCTCTCTAGATTAGACTGTTGACCCTTGTAGACTGAGAGCTTTTTCATTAGTTTTCTTGGCCAGTGTGGCTCTTGTTGGGCTGTTAGTGTAACGGGTGCCCTTGAAGGACAGATGTTCCGGAAAAGTGGAAACTCAGTTTCCTGAGTGAGCAGAGCCTGGCTCACTCTGTGGGTCTCAAGGCAGTGAGGGCTGCCCTGGTGCCTAAGGGATAACATCTTCCAGATGTGAAGGCCAGTGGAGGCCTGGACTCAGAGCTACGCTCCCCATACCCTGCATGGTAAACAGAGCTGCTTATGTCCTCATTCCAGCTCTGCTTGTGAAGTATAAACACATTCAAAAATTTTAGATTGTGGAATCTATACACACTGTCAGAACTGCCATTAAAATTTCTTACTTTGTTCCTATTTCTGTTTCAGTGGTAATCAAATAGCTGTTCTTACTTCTGTGTTATGTGGAGACATCCATCATATTCTATATATCATTCAAATTTCTCCAGATGAATCATGTCTTATGACCAGGTGAACCAAGAGTGTCTCAGCAAATAGAAACCAGCTAATTTTTCAATTTCAGAAAAACATTTCACCTCCTGGGAGGATTTATAACAAATTTGACTTGGAACACTTTAAGCTGCAAACTGCCTGGAACTCCTATTTCGCATTAGGTTGGTGGTGGTAATCAAGTGTCTTGCCCTTTACCTTTTAAGGCTAAACCTTGAAAATACAGCCCTCAGTATTCAATGTGGGTTCTCCCTCTTCGGGTGGAGATGCAAATCAGATTACCTGCCGGTTCTATAAAGAAGGTAAGGTATCTATATATCAGAACAATTGGGGAACCACCATGACATAACGCTAGATGACTCTTTGATACCTAGAATTCAATGCAGAATGTTTAAGTGTGTTGATTTAAGATATTTGTAGATGTAATATTTATGCCTTATGTTTCCATTTCACATTACTTGAACCATATGTCCATGATTTTAAGTGTTTCATAAATAGAATTGGCCCTTGAACAACATGGAGTTAGGGGTACCAGCCGCCTTTGCAGTGGAAAATGTGTGTATAATTTTTCCTCTTCCAAATCTATACTGAAAGCCTACTCATGGCGGGAAGGAAGCCTTACTAGGAACACGAACAGTCAGTTCACACAAGTCTGTAAGTCACATGTATTATAACACTGTATTCTTACAATAAAGTAAGCTAGGGGAAAGGAAATTCTATGAAGAAAACATAAGAAAGATACTTTACAGTGAAGCTGAGAGTCGACAGTAAGCATGTTTAGGTGTTAGATCATAGAGTCCAGGGGTACAGGCATGGGCTCTCACTACATGCTTTATTTGCTGTGGGTGTCACACAGCTCGCAGACAAGCACTGAGAAAGCATGCTAGTCATGTTCTGAAGGCCTGCCTGGAACGCAAGTTGCAGGAGAAATGCTTACAAGTGCACGTTGCTTGTGATAATGGAAAAGCTGAGCTAGTTAAGTGCAAGACAATGACACCTGAAATAATAACAAGGGTCACAAGATGCCCAGTTTCTGGTTTTCACTTTAAGATAACGTCACTGATGCATAATTATGAGGTATTTTGCAGAATTGTGGTTCTGCAACCCAGTAATTCTTGTTCTCAAACGATAACTGTGAATTGCTGATGTGCTATCTTTTGGTCAAGAAGGAGAGATAACCTCAGGGTCTTGAAGGGAATTTAGGTGTTTGTCTTGCAGAAGGAATGAGTGTCTTTAAGGAAGTTATGACCAGTTCCTGACACCCAAGAGCCTCGCTGCACAAAATGTTACCTGTAACTGAGAAGCACAGACTCTCCCCTCGGTTCCCTAAACTCCCTCCCTTACTCCCTGGCTGAGGGAGCACTCCCTGCCTTTGCTTGTTGAGGAAGATGACATTGGGAGATCTTTCTCTCTGTCCTCTCGCTTTGTCTAAATCAAATAACCCTTCCTCTACCTCCACGTACCTGTGTCTCCTTGTTGCGCTTACTAGCACATTGGCACACGAACCTATATTTTGGTTGGTGATTTAGTAACAACAGGAATTATAGAAAAAAATCTCGCTATAAGAAGAGTACACAGTCCAAATCCGTGTTGCTCAAGGGTCACCTGTATATTGAAATGGCTAGACCCATGGTCGGCAAACTGTGGCTCGAGAGCCACATGCAGCTCTTTGGCCCCTTGAGTGTGGCTCTTCCTAAGCCTTAGGAGTACCCTAATTAAGTTAATAACAATGTACCTACCTATATAGTTTAAGTTTAAAAAATTTGGTTCTCAAAAGAAACTTCAATCGTTGACTCTCTGTTGACTAATGAGTTTGCCAACCACTGGGCTAGACCATCTGATCTGATATTCCTTTGTCAGTGTAAAAAAAATGTCCAAACCCGTAGAGAACTTTTACAAGAGTCTATTTGAGCCAAACGGAAGGCATCTGCCGGGGAGCAAGATCTCAAGTGCTCCGGAGAATAACAGGTTTGCAGGTTTGAATGCATTTGAGATTAAGGAGGAAACATAAGGAAGATTCCATGGAGGTGGAAGAAGCAAGGTGGTCGGCAAACTGCGGCTCAAGAGCCACATGTGGCTCTTTGGCCCCTTGAGTGTGGCTCTTCCTAAGCCTTAGGAGTACCCTAATTAAGTTAATAACAATGTACCTACCTATATAGTTTAAATTTAAAAAATGTGGCTCTTCAAAAGAAATTTCAATCGTTGTACTGTTGATATTTGGCTCTGTTGACTAATGAGTTTGCCGACCACTGGGATAGGATCAGAGAATAGTTATAATTTTGCACTCTCTTGGAGAGTGGTCAGCATTAGAAGGAGCCTGAAAGGGGGCATGTCAAAGGTGTGTTAACCTAGATGCACAAAAACAAGGCATCCTGATTAAGGCAAAGGTAAGCCTTTTACTACAGAAGTCCTGGCCTGGAGTGTGTCCACTCACCATGACCTTTCCAGGTGGGAATTTATGGTGAGATCACCTTTGAGGTTACTTTCCAAAGAACCCTTTCTTGTCCACATAAGTAAACAATTAAAGCTAACAAATGGGGAAACATGTTTTAGCCTCCTACTGTCACACAGACACCCTCTGACCACCTGAAGGCTGAGTTCCGGGTTAGAATTCGGATTCCTCAGCACTAGATGCCACTTTCCCTTCCACTTCCCCAATCCTGGAAGCCTTCAAGCGAGATTCTCACATCCACAGACTCGCCAGGCCTCATGTCTGCCTTCCAGCCACACCACAGGCCACAGGGGTTGGGCAGGTAACAGGAAAATATTTAAAGGCATGAGCCAGAATTTAGGTAGCACCATAGTTCCAATTCTCCCTGGTGGCGTTACTGCAGTGAGGGCCTGACCATGGATGGATATTCTTGGTCAGGTATATCCAAAGAAATCGATACCCTCCCACCTTCAGAGATAACCAGGAGCCAACCCATTATCTTCCTCCTGCGCTCTCTGCATCAAAACCACAGACCTCACTGGAGAGCACACGCCCTTAGCTCGGTGGAAGCTGCCTCCCAATACTCAGAGATCAGCCAAAGGACTTGTATGCATGCATATAAGCCCAACCAATGGAAACAGACATGGGGGGGGGGGGCGGGTGAGGGCATGAGTGGGGGGAGCGGGTGATGGAGCGATAAGGACACATATGTAATACCTTAATCAAAAAGAAAAAAGAAAAAAAATTTCAAAGTAATGACTAAACTTTTCTTAGTTACTATCTAATAAAACAGTTCTATACTTTTCAAAAAAAGACTCAGTAGTGCTGGCACCCGCTCTTCTCCGCCATCTGGTGGTCACAAGTGAGAACACGCCAACCTGCAAAGTGGGGAGAGATGCCAGAAACTTTCTGATGTAAGCTCTGTATCAAAGTCTGTTGTGTTTAAGTTCCTCCTCCGCTCCGTGATGAGCAGGATGAGGGATCATCCTGCAGAAGTGGGTAGGAAGCCGCAGCCTTCAGGGGAGTTGTGAGTTTGCTGTATGAGCTTGCTCAGAAGTCAGTGGGGAAAGTAGCAGTGGCTCAGCTGGAAGAGATCAGCAGGACATCAGTGTCTCCCAAGATTCAGAGCTGGAAGCAATGGTCCTGTCGGGTCTAAGGTCACCCTGAGCTGGAAAGACAGGTGTTTACCTGTGAACCGCTCTTGCCTGGGTCACCTCAGAGTCAAGTCATTGATACAACTCTTTTATTTAAAAATATTTTTTTATTGATTTTAGAGAGGAGGGGAGAGGGAGAGAGAGAGAAAATGATCAGAGAGAATCATTGATCAGCTGCCTCTTGCACACCCCACACTGGGGATTGTGCCTGCAATCCCGTTCATGTGCCCTGACTGGAAGTTGAACCGGAACCTCCTGACAGGCTGACAAAGGTGCACTTTTAAATTAATTGCTTTACAGGATCTGCTCCATCCGATTCTTTATGCATCAAATGCAAGGGAAGTTGGGAATCTGTAGAGACTCAGAGCGTGGAGGTTGCCGGGGGCAGGGCAGAGAGGGGCATGGGCGGGGCTGCCTATGGGAGCAGGTTTCCTTAGGTGGGGTGGGGGTTGAAAATGCTCTGGAAATCCATAGCAGTGGAGGTTGTACGACACTTAAGGTACTAAAAGCCTCTGAATTGTGCACTTTAAGTGTTAACCTTTTAAATGGTTAAAAATGTCATGTGCACTTTACATGAATTTGTAAACATGTAAAAGGACACAGCAAAATAGATGTGCAGCTGGTGAAAACCACCGACGGGAAGGCTGCAGCCCAGGGCTCTGAGCCCTGAGAGCCCGCGGGCAGTTTGCCCAGCGCCTTCTCCTGGCCTGTGACCCAGGCTCTCCTCCGTCCACGCGCCCAGACGCGGAGGACTCCTCCTGAGACAGCCACGGCCCACGGCCACGTGCAACCTCACCCGAGGAGCCACTGGGCGAGCCGAAAGGCGCCTCCGTGGGTCCAGGCGGGCGCTCCGCTCACGGGCCCTCCCTGGGAAGCTGGCTGTGCTGCCCTCCCCCACGGTCGCAGACACGACTATGGGGGATTCACCCCCAGAATCACAGGGTCGCCTGTCCTGCCAAAGGCCACAGCGCCATGAGCACCAGGAGACCAGGCAGTCTGAAGCCCCGGGGTCAGGGAGGAAGTTCTGTGGAGATGAACAGAGGCCCTCAAGGAGTTTCTGGGTCGACGGCAGTTTTGATCTGTGGACCTTGGATTCACTTTCTGTACATGGTATCGCAAAGCGGCCATGTCTTTACAGGCTCTTGCTTTACAGGATCTGTTCCCCAGTTGAAAAGAAATGTTTTGAAGTTTGTGTTCCTGTGTCATTTGTGTCTCCAAAGAAGGATGTCTGGGAAGCTCGAGGGGCAGCGACAGCAATAGAATTAGAATCTGGGGAAGAAATAATAACAAAACGGGTTTACAGTGAGTGTGATTATAGTGTTGCTACCACGTGGAGCTAATCCTGATTGAGCACCGCCTGTGTGCCAGGAAGTGACAAGTGCGGCACATGTGACCCCTCGTTTTGTCCGCAGGAAGCCCTACAGGGTATTTGTCCGCCGTCTACCAAGGCCTGAGGGACAGGAGGCTGCCCGGGGTCACTCAGCGGGCAGAGGAGGAAGTGTGTTTCCTGAGCCACTGCTCACTCATCATGCTCATCACTCCTGAGAAGGCGTTTTCGTGCACATGTTCTCCACTTTCCCCTGTCGTTTTGGCTCAGTTTGGGGATGTAAGATGGGTTGGACCTTCTCTGAAGGCAACAGTTTTTCAGATTTAATGATTAGGGTGTGGTGCAGGCCAGCGTTTCTAGTTCAAGGTCAGCTTCTCCAGCAGTTCCTGGTGTCACCCCTAGAGGGAGGCAGTTCTCTTCTGCTAAGAGTTAAGGTTAGTTTACTAGGGTCTGAACCAGAGTTGCGAGTGGGGTAAGAGACCATGTATGTGTGTCTGTGTGTATATGAGAGAGAGAGAGAGAGAGAGAGAGAGAGAGAGAGAGAGAGGCAGACAGACACAGACAGAGAGCAGTAAGGAGATCTATTCAGATCTGTGACCTGAAATTTTATGAATCTCATTGGATAGGGAGATTATGCCGCAGGAGCCCTTGACCTCATCGAGGCGGTTTCCCTGGAGGAAGAGCTTTTCTCTGCTGCTCAACCCTCCCCCTTCAGGAGCAGTATCTCCATTCATCTTCCTTCATCTCTCCATTCATTTTCCACATCTGGAGGGTCTGGAAGAAGATCCTTGATAAAATGTGATGCAGGATGGATGGCCAGGTTCCCAGCAAGTCGCCTCGTGTGCAACAAAGCCCTCAGCCAGTGCTGGGAGGACGTGGGTCACGGGTGCAGTGACAGTCTCCTGATGACAATGTGCTCTCCCGGCCCTGTGAGCCCCCCTGCGGTCAGCACAGGGACACAGCCGGTGTCCTGGGAGGCTCTTGTCCTGTGGTCTGGGCTCCTTAGTTCAGAGCTGCCTGCCAGGTCCAGCCTGCACCTTCAATGTCAAGGTAACTCATGTGGGACCAGCTTCTCTGAAAAGACTGTGAAGAGGTCAGCACTGCTCTTTCTTGTGTCCCATGGGACTTGGTTTTCCAGAATCTCTGGCTTCCTGTCATCTCAGAGGAGTAGCTTTGCTGCCAGAAGGAACGGAAGGGGGAAATCCTCTAAGTATACCCCTGCTCCTGGGAGATACTGTCATCTTTCTATCGGGAGGCTCAACTCCGCTGTCTGTGGGCACTTGCCTGAAAGAAAGTCTCCTCGGGCGCTTGCAAGACTGAACAGTCACAAATGCCAGAGAGATGGAAGAGAAGGGCAGGGGACACCACAGTGTCATCCAACTGGCAAAGTTGCTGATCCTTGGGGGGACAAAAACAAAACCCAGGTAGAAGCAAGAAAGGGGCAGAAGGCAGGCGTGTGGTGAACATAGCGCTGACCTGTGTTCCAGGTGCTGCACACGTATCGTCTCATTGGATTCTCACCACTGTACGAGGTTGTGTCCTAAACCCATTTCGGAGAATGTATCTGAGGCTCAGAGACCTGAGTGTGTCTGCCTAAGGCGGAGGCCTGAGCCAGCAGCCTGGTCAGCTGCAGTGTTCTGTGTGTGGGAGGGCGGGAAGCAGAGCAATGGAGTTAGCTGCCAACACTGAAAAGTTAAGAGCCCTAGCTGGTTTGGCTCAGTGGGTAGAGCGTTGGCCTTCGGATTGAAGTGTCCCGAGTTCAATTCAGGTCGAGGGCACATGCCCGGGTTGCAGGCTTGATCCCTAGTAGGAGGTATGCAGGATGCAGCCAATCCAATGATTCTCTCTCATCACTGATGTTTCTATCTCTTTCTCCCTCTCCCTTCCTCTCTGAAATCAATAAAAATATATTTTTTAACAAAGAGAAGAAAAATTAAGAGATTTCACCCTAGCCAGTTTGGCTCGGTGGATAGAGCATTGGCCTGTGGACCAAAAGGTCCCGGGTTCGATTCAGGTCAAGGGTATGTACCTCAGTTGCAGGCTCCTCCCCGGCCCAGGCCCCAGTCAGGGTGAGTGCAGGAGGCAACCAATCAATGTTTCTCTCACATCGATATTTCTCTCTGTCTTTCCCTCTCTCTTCTACACTCTCTAAAATCAATGGAAACATATCCTTGGGTGAGGATTAAAAAGAAAAGAAAAGAAAAATTAGAGATTTCACCATAGTTGGGCTGTTTGACTTCTTATGAAAAATTGGAAGTTCTGGCCACATTGGCTTCACAATCTTGCCTGATGCCAGTCAGTGGGGAGGAGGGTGGCCCCTAACTCCAACTGGCCACTAGACCAAGAGAGAGAGCTCAGAAGCAGGCTCCCCACCCCATGTGTGAAATTCTGCCTGTGACAGAAATCACATTGCATTGGAGAGTGTGACCTCTGGGACAAGGTCAGTGCCAGGGGTGGAATTCAGTCCCATCCAAAGCCAGGTGGGCTCTCCGAGGGCCTCGGTGGGATGGAAGAGATGTGTGACCCATGGATGCCCATGTTGCTTGCTGCCCAGGTGGCTGGTCTGCTCCAAGGGGGTGGTAAGGTTTCCATTCAAACAGTCCCTGGAAGAGGCAAGACCGATTGATCTGCAGTGGAACCTAGACCTACCTGAGGCCGGGGAGGAGCCAGGAGCTCTGCCCGCAGGTGCTGGAGCAGGCCCTCCTTCTGCAGGGAGGGGGCCGGAGGGGGCAAGCAGGCCTGGACTGAGGGAGCGCAGGCAGGAGGCAGAAGCATGTGGGGCCTGGAGCCTCAGTCCTAGACCAGGCAGCTCACCTGTCACTTCCTGTCCCTCCCAAAACAGCACTAAGGGAGTAGAGGGAAAAGCAGAGCATGGCCCCCAATAGGAGACACCATGAGGGCCCCCCGGGGGAAACCCGCTCTGGGGAGAAAGGAATGCATGAGGGGCTTCCTATGTCTGTAGTCTGAAATCTATGGAAGGGGGTGGGGGGGGATAGAGGGGGTCAATGGGAGGAAAAAGGGACATATGTCATACTTTCAACAATAAAGATTTTTTTTAAAAAAGAGACGCTTGTATCTGCTCGCCCTCTCCCACCCAAAGATTTTGATCTTTTTCTTTTCTTTTTTTTTTAATTGTTATATCTTTCTTTACTCCATTGTGTGATTCAGTGTTTTATTTATTAGTTATCATTATTATGGTTTTGGAGGGGTTTCTTTTTCTTTTCTTATCCTTTGTTTTTCTATGGTATGATTCATTTCAAGTAATAAATAAAAGTCATTGTTTTTATTTTTATTGTTTATATTAATAAAACTTATTTATCTACACTAATAAAAGAGAAACATGGTAATTAGCGTACGACCGCTACCCTTTTCATTGGCTAATCAGTGAGTATATGCAAATTAACTGTCAGCCAAGATGGCGGCCGGCAGCCAGGCAGCTGGAAGCGAACATGAGGCTTGCTGCAGGGACTGCGGGCTCCAACGTTCCCCGCCTCACTTTCCGGCCTCTCAGTTGCAACTCTAAGCAACTATGTACTATGTTGCAAATAAGAAGCTAAACAAAAGCCCAGAAACGGGCTTTCAGCCGGGCTTTAGCAACATTGTATCCATGTTTTCAGCGAGGCCTCAGAGCTAAAGCTGGCCCAGAATAAAAAAAAAAAGTAAACAAGGAGCAGTTGGAAGCTTCAGTCACTCGCTTCCGGAAAACAGCCCTCAGCCCCTCACCCAGACTGGCCAGGCACCCCAGTGGGGACCCCCACCCTGATCCAGGACACCCTTCAGGGCAAACCAGCTGGCCCCCACCCGTGCACCAGGCCTCTATTCTATATAGTAAAAGGGTAATATGCCTCCCGGCACCGGGATCAGCGGAGCAGTGAGGCTCCCAGCACCGGGATCAGCGTGACAGGGGGCAGCGCCCAAACCCCCTGATTGCCCTGCAGCTCTGTGTGTGACAGGGGGCGGGGCCACAACCTCCCTATCTGCCTTGCTCTGTGCCTGATAGGGGGGAGCTCCCCAATCTCCTGATCGGCCCTGCTCTGTGTGTGACAGGGTGCGGCACCCCAACCCCCCCCCCCCCCCCCACGGGTCCTGCTCTGTGTGTGACAGGGTAGAGCCACAACCTCTCCATCGGTCCTGCCTCAAGTGTGACAGTGGTGGGGCCCCAACCCCCTGATCAGCCCTGCTCTGTGGGTGATAGAGGGTGGCGCCCCAACCCCCCTCCACTGGCCTTGCTCTGTGTGTGACAGGGTAGAGCCATAAGCTCCCCATTGGCCCTGCCCTGAGTGTGACAGGGTGCAGCGCCCCAACCCCCTGATCCGCCCTGCTCTGTGTGTGAGAGGGGGCGGTGCCCCAACTCCCCTATCGGCCCTACTCTGTGAATGACAGCGGGGAGCTCCTCAACCCCCTGATCAGCCCTGCTCTGTGCGTGACAGGGTACGGAGCCCCAACACCCCTGATGGTCCCTGCTCTGTGCATGACAGGGGGTGGCGCCACAACCTCCCCATCGACCCTGCCTTGAGTGTGACAGGGGGCGGTGCCCCAACCCCCCAATTGGCCCTACCCTGAGCGTGACTGAGGGTGGCATTGCAACCTCCCTATCTGCCCTGCTCTGTGCATGATGGGGCGGCGCCACAACTCCCCAATCGGCCCTGCTCTGAGCCTGACCAGGGGCTGCACTTAGGGATTGGGCCTGCCCTCTGCCACCCGGGAGCAGGCCTAAGCCAGCAGGTCGTTATCTCCTGAGGGGTCCCAGACTGCGAGAGGGCACAGGCCGGGCTGGGGGACACCCCACCCCCCCCCCCCCCCGCCCCGAGTGCACAAATTTTTGTGCACCGGGCCTCTAGTATTAAATAAAAGCAATTGTTTCTATCAATGTGGCATTGCTGAGCATGAAGTACATTCCTGATGCTATGCAACCAGCACCACTATCTGGTCACAGAATGTTCCCTCCCCTCAAATGGAGACCCTCACCTGCACCAGAAGTGCCCACTCCCCTCTCCTCCCCCACAGCAGCCCCAGATCTGCTTTCCGTCTCTGCTCCTTTACTGATTCTGTGCGTTTCCTATAAATGGAATCTTACAGTAGCGCCTTTTTGTCTGCTCACATACTTTGGTTTGTTTTCATCTGAAATAGCATTTTTGTTATTGGGAAGGGAAATCCCAGATGGATTAGAGGTCAGATGTAAAAAAAGGGGGCAGCGGGGGGGCCTTTAGGGAAGTGTGAGCATCATCTGGGGTAGAGAGCACTGTGCTGAGTGTGACCCCAGGGCCAGAATCCAGTGAGGAACGGCTGGCTCTTCCTGTGCCCTAAAGGAAAAATGAGAAAAATGCAGAAACCTGGAAAGACAAACCATGAGCTGGAAAGCGTTCCTCACAGCCCAAGGCCAGAGAGAGGTGTCACATCCCTGTGGGGCAGAAAACTCTTCAGGTCGGTGTTTTCTAAGGGGCCAGAGGACAGACACATGCACCTGCAAAGAGGGGCTGTGTACAAGGCAGTACATGTCAGAGATGCCCCAACCCCCCGAGGGGGACACCCACACTGACACCACTGGGGGAAGCCACTGTCTCCATCAGGTTGGCAGGCTTCTGGTCTGAGCCAACCAGCCTGGGAGCAAGGCCCCGGCAGATGCCCTGGGGAGAGGGGAAAGGCCCCTCCTCTGGGAGAACAATGGGCAGGATCCATCAAGGTCCCACAGGTGCACCCCCTCACCTGGCAGGGCTCACCCTAGGAGGTCGCCCCACACAAGTTCTTGCACAAATACTTCAAAGATGTCTTTCTGAGACCACCCATGAGCACTGGTGAAACAGCTGGAATTTAAAACCCACACACTAATGTGCATGGAGAGGCGATGGGATCCACCACTCCTGGCCCACGTGGGCGAGGGAAGCTGAGCCACTGCTAAAGTGGGTGCAGAGGTCTCTGCTGCCAGACAAAGACCTCAGGGGTCCTCTCACGTGAGACACGTGGACCAGCCTTCGGCATCCAGCATCCCACCTCTTAGACCACATGCATGTGATTGCAATGGGCAGACGTGCATTTGTGAAAATGAGTCTGCCTGTCACAGAGAGAGACCAGAGAGGCGGAGCCTGAGGCATACCCACCAGGCCACACGTGATGGTCACCTCTGGGGTGGGACTTGCAGATCTCTGATCTTCTCCTTGAGGTGATGCCTAGATGTTTATAATGCATCTGTGACTTTAATAGTCCTACAAATATTGAAGTCATTAGTTCAGTATTAAACATTTATCCCTCATCTATGGTATAAGTGCATTGCTGCAGATCTGAGCCTGCCACCTGGCCCTGTTACGCCATCTGGTGGGGAAAAGAGAAGACATGGATCCACCAGCCAGGAGAGATTTTAGAAACTTCTGCAGGTCATCTATAGCAATTGGGTTCTGTTCAGGTTCCTCACGGTTCTTTTTTTTTTTTTTTTTTTTTTTTATATATATATTTTATTGATTTTTCACAGAGAGGAAGGGAGAGGGACAGAGAGTCAGAAACATCGACGAGAGAGAAACATCGATCAGCTGCCTCCTGCACATCCCCCACTGGGGATGTGCTGGCAACCCAGGTACATGCCCTTGACCGGAATCGAACCCGGGACCCTTCAGTCCGCAGGCCGACGCTCTATCCACTGAGCCAAACCGGCTTCGGCTCCTCACGGTTCTTTGTGAGCAGGAGGAGGTGTTACCAAACCGAAAGAGGGTCTGCCCACCAGTGCACAGCGGAGCCAAACCCTGAACACTGAGTTCTGCAGTGGAGAAATTAAAGCAGTTTATTGGCAGTGCTCCAAGCATGGAGAACAGAAAACTTGATTAAAACTGAATTTCCCAATGCTTTTTTAAAAAATTTATTTTTATTGATTTCAGAGAGGAAGGGAGAGAGACAGAGGAACGTCAATGATGAGAGAGAATCATTGATCAGCTTCCTCTTACACGCCCCCTACTGGGGATTGAGCCTGCAACCTGGGCATGTGCCCTTGACCAGCATGGAACCCGGGACCCTTCAGTCCGCAGGCTGATGCTCTATCCACTGAGCCAAACCAGCTAGAGCCGAATTTCCCAATGCTTTTGATCAAGGATTCTTCAAGGCAAAGATTGCGAATTAGGGGCTAGGCGTCCTGGGTGAAGCTGGTTGACTAGTTCTTGTGCTAGCCTCAGCAGTTTTCCGTAGTCTGATTAATTTAGTTCCTGAGGTCGTCTTGCCTGGAGCCCTCACAACTGTGGTCAGGTGATCTAACCGGGTTGAAGAGCCAGGATTCTGTAAAAGATCTCATGATTGGTGTTAGTGATGTTATCTTTAAAGCAAAGGGCAGAAATCAGGCATCTTGTGACCACTGTTATTGTTTAAGCTATCATGGCTTTGTGCTAAATCGTTACATTTTTCTATTTTTCTATTGTCTCAAGCAAAGTGTCCTTTTACACATTTTTTCCTGGAAACTTACTTTGCAGGCAGGCCTCTGCGGCATGACTAACCTATTTCCTTAATCTTCGACCGTAAGCTACATGACAACCGAACCAACTGAAACATGCAGTTAAAGCCTGTACCTGTATGTGGGCACCAGGATCTAACACCCAAACATGGGCACTGTTCACTGTGGGTTTCAGAGGGACCTGCCTGCAGGACGAGGTTAGATTTTCTCAGAAAGGAGAGGACTCGAGTATATTTTGTTCTTCCTCACCTTTCCCAGGCTGTGGCAGAGTCTGCCAGTCTGGGTACCGAGAGGTTCCGGTTTACCCTCCCAAGACCAGGAGGGAGGGGTTGAGGCAGTCCCGCCCAGGCCAGCAGCTCCTGGGGGGAGCGGAGGGGGAGCGGGGCGATGTGCAAAGGCTCAGGCGGAGGAGCAGGAGGGACGGTGGGGCCCCTGAAGCCCCTTTACCTGTTTTGGCTTTGAAATCCTTTACCCACCTGCCCTCTCTCAAGCCTGAATGAAAGGTGAGAATGTGTGCGTGTGTTTGTACGCTCAGCCTGAATGGAGGACATCGTAACAGCCGAGCTCTGAAACCAGCAAAGCCGTATTTTCCTGGGCGATGCGTTCTGGGGAAACAGCATGTGAGCTTGTAACTGATCCTGGGATGAGCACAGCCCCTGGGGCGAAGGCTCCAGCTGCGTGTCTGAGACACATTGCAGTCCCTGCCCCGCAGCAAGCCCAGGACATGCTACCACGGGCAGCAATCCGCCTCCTGCGCTTAGGACACGTGCGGGGCTGAAATGAGAGGTGCCCCTTGTCCGTGAGAGTCCGGAGCAGAGGGCCTCTCCTCCTTGCCTTTCTGCGGCGATGACTTAAAACCTATGCTGAGTCAAGATGCTCCCGCAGCAGCATCGCCCTGGAGACCACGTGCTCACTTGGAAATTTCTTCCCAGTGGGACGGACTGGGAATGGGAACTCACCGGCTGACCTCGCTTTGAGATTCTGCCCTCAACTTGCAAATCTCTGTTTATCCCATTCGCCCCCACCCCCACCTCCTGTTCTGAGAGACACACCTCTCCTTGCACAGCCGGCAGAGGTAGGAGGAACACCCGAGGGTGATCTCAGTCTTTGCCTTGGCCGGGTGCCTTGGCTGTCACAGCTAAACATGAGACAGGAAACTCCAGTGTCGCTGAGTGATGTTGGGAGTGAGCCAGGGCCAGAGCATGACTGGTTAATAAGTCAAATAAAGTAAAATAAAGACCCTGATGTCCCCCAGCACCGAGCACAGCCATGAACACACGGCAGGTGCTGAGTAAGTGACTGCTGAGTAAGTTAACACATTTTTTAAAGTAGAGCTAAACATCCACGTGGATGGGAATCACATAAAATATCATCTCACAGGCAGTTTGTTGTGCCCAAGTATGAGAAGAATTATTTTTAAATGCATCTGCGCTCATAGCTAATACTTTGATAATGACACACAACTTATTTTTTTATTGGCTATCTGTTAAGTCTGTTCTTGGCTCTCAAACATTCACATGGGGTGCAGTTCTCAGTGCTACCAGGAGGGTTAACTCCCTCCACACCCAGCGAGTTCTCCATGCTGCACCCCGAGCTGCAGGTACCCAGCTGGGTCCAGGCCAATTGAACACCGGCCCCTGCCTGTTAAGATCCAGATTAGAGCGGGGATAACACAATTTCTCTGAGGCTCAGTTTCCCACCTCTGATGATTTTATGAGCTGATGGTTATTAGAGGGCCTGGTATGGTGTCTGGCACAGGAAGGCACTCAGAAAAAGGCAACTGAGAGCATCTTCATGAAGTTCCTTTTCTAATCCTGAACCCGTGAGCAGTAGCTCGTCAGTGTGTGTGACCTACAGCAGTGTTCTTAAAGCTCACCTCGCTCACCAATGCCCTGGAGGACTTGTGCCAACACAGGTGGTGGCTCCACCTTCAACTTCTGACTCAGCAGGTCTGGGGGTTCCCAAGTGTGCTGCAGCTGGTGGCCTGGGAACCCCACTCTGAGAACCACTGGCCCTAAGGAACTGGTATTAAAGTCCATTTTTCTCTCCAAAAGTCAAGTGTTCCCCAAGCTCCCAGAGCAAAGCTGGCCCTGCAGCACGGAGAGAGGAGCAGCGTGCCTCAGCAGCCACCATCCCTGCCTCACTCCTGCTCCTCCACGGCCCTCTCCCTGTCCCAGGTCAGGCCCCCAGTGCTCCCAGGGCCTGTGTCTGTGTTCTAGAACTCTTCACACAAAGGACTTAGCTGACAGACTTAGAGGGCTGGATCCCCAGGCTGTCTGTGCACCAGGAGGAGGTTCTAGACAAGCCCTGTGGATCATCTAAATGACTCTTGACTCAGAATTTCTAGCAAAAAAAATAAAAGCCAAGGGTTCAAACAGGGAAAGGGAGGCTGAAAGGCCGTAACTTAATTGGTCCTACCTGGCTGCCCCGAGACCAGTGAGTGGGTGGTCACCATCCTGGTGGGTGTGGCAGCTAGAGGCAAAGTGTCTGTGTGTCTGGATGGTCACTGGGAGGTTCCAGGTGCCTCAGGATCTCTGGGTTAGGTTCTCACCCACAGGTACCTCCAGGAACCCCTGCAGCAGCCCGTTCCCACGGGGGAGAGCAACTGCCCCCTCCACACAGACACACAGTCTTTCTCTCCTGGTTGCCTCTTTTGCTGCCTCCCCCAGACTGGGTGGCCTTTTAAATGTCACCTCCTCACATATGACCCACATCCTTCATGTACAAAATTGCTAATCAACTAATGCATCTTACACCTATGCACAGCCGCCTGCGGGCTTCTGACCAACCTGAACCGGTCACTCACTCACATGCGGAAGGTGAATTTCATCCCTATTCCACCAAAATTAGGATTACACGTCAGAGCGACATTTCCATGTATGCTTATAGGCATGCACATATACGCAGGTATGGGGGGCTGGCGTGTGTGTGTGTGTGTGTGTGTGTGTGTGTCTGTGTGTGTACCACTTCAGGGCACTGTAAGTACAGTGGGGCCTTGACTTACAAGTGTCCTGACTAATGAGTTTTTTGAGATACCAGCTGTCTCTCGCCGATTTTTTGCATTGAGTTGATAGAGTAATTTGAGTTAACAAGCTCCTTAAAGAGCTCGGTCTCGGAACGAATTAAACTCGTAAGTCAAGGCCCCACTGTACATAGGATAGAGATGGAGGCACAGATATGATAACAAAGGTGTTTAGGAAAATGGATAAGTAGATATAAGTAGACTTATAGATGCATAGATAAAGGTCATGGATCTGAGCAGACACAGTCGTAGATATGGAGCCATGTCAGTGTAACGTAGGCAGACCCACATATCCGTAGATCCACCACACAGGTGATGCTACGGATGTCATCATTCCTACTGGGAATCATAAACACTAGGAAAAATTGTGATTGAAGGTGGGGGGTGGTGTTTCTCTGTGGGAGTTTGTGGTGTCAGTGTGTAGGAATTCTCTGACTTTTTTGCTGCAAATGAGCCCACTTTGGTCCATGTCATTGGTTTTCATCAGGAAGAACCCAACAAGATCCAGCTGAACCAAGTGATTTTCTGGTTCAGTTTCCTGAAGTCTCTTGTGTCAGAAGAACCATAGGTAAGCTAAGATGTCCCCAAGGGAGTGGATGCCCTCCTGCTGGCCAGCAACCCCTTCTGGAGGCCATGCTCAGATCCTGCAGCTGCTAACAGCTGTGGCTCCCTGTTCCTCCTTCCTACTAGAAGGTCTCCTCTCCCAAGGTTTCCTGAGGCTCAGCTGTTCATGTGGTTCTGCAGGGACTTGCTCAGGATCTCATAGCCCTGTCCCGAAGACCCAACTCTGAGCAATAGTCCCTGAGAGCCGTTTCTCGCTTTCTTCCTACTTTAGAGCTGTGGCCACTTTTGTCGGATGCAAAGGGCAATGCCTCCTTCCTTAGCTACTGCGCTCTTACCTGATGGGCACATAGTTCATCGGCAGACTAAGCTCTCCCTCATTCTGCAGTTCCACCAAAAATGCAAGAAAGCCCCTCCGCTGGCTCAGTTGGTTGGTGTCCTCTCGTACACCAAAATAAGAGGTTGCGGGTTTGATCCCCGTCAGGGCGCTTACATGAGGCAACCAATCAATGTTTCAATGTTTCTCTCTCACATTAATGTTTCTCTCCCTGTCCCTCTTCCTCTGCCTCTCTCCCTTTCTCCCTCTCTCTCTAAAAAAAAAACACAAAAATATCAGGTGAAGATTTTTTTTAATACAAGAAAAGGGACCATACTCACTGAACAGATGATCTTAACTTTATCCCTGGAGGAGGGGACAGCATGGAATAAACTTCTTTTGTTCTTTTCATACAACCGAAACAGCCTCCCTGGTGATATGCAAAGCTCAGGAGTCACTTTTCTTTTAAAAAGCAGATAATAATCAAATGAATTGGGCTGAACTCCCCTCGCCCTCACCCTCGGGGTACCACCACACCACTTTGCCTCCTTCTTTCTCACTCTCTTTCATGCTTCCTCTTAAACACTCGCAGCGCTGAGAGGCCCTCTGTCCTGTGAACTGAGCCATTCCTGTGGGCTCGCTGCATTCAAGGGCGCTCTTTGACCTTGTAAAGGGCGCTGAGGTCAGAGGAAGACCCCCTCACCGTGCAAGCCGGGGCTATTTGGAGGAAGATCTGAGAAGCTGCCTGGTGTGCTGTGGTCGGTGTTGGTCCACTTCTGAGCAACCTTCCTGAAGGCCCAAGAAATAGGCTCGTTCTGTTGGTGTCAGGCCTGGGACCTTCTGGAGGTCACACTGCACAGCGGGCATGGGCCTCGGGTCTGCGGGCATGAGGCCCCCACACACACAGAGGCCAGAGCACCCAGCTCACCTGGGGAGGAGAGGCAGCCAGGAAGCCAGGAAGGAGGGCCTCCCTCTGACACCGTTGGCTCTCTGCCTCCAGCCTCTGATGGTGAGATAAAGAAGCCGCTTCAAGTTGCCACCCATGCTGACGTCATGACTGTTCCTCATCCAGCTGGAGACGGGTTGGGACATGACAAAGACAAGATGCTGTAGGAGAGCTCAGGAACAGGTGAGGGCGGCCGCCGACTTCAGGAGCAACACAACCAGCGTTATGTGAACCAGGGAACGGAATTCAAGCAATTCCGTTGGTTGACTTTTTTGCTGTACTTTTTATTTTTACCAGAGCAATGAATACACATATTAACAAATCACTTAGAAGTGAAGAACACGGGATAAAAAGGAACAGTCCTCTGACTTCTCTCTTCACCACTCGCCCCTCCCCCACCCGCCGCACCCCTGCCATACATAACTTCTTTTAGTGGGTTTCTGTTGTGTATGTTTTTTTTTCTTTCAGCTTTATTGAGGGATCATTGACAAATAAAATTTTAAGACAGTTAAAGTGTATATTGTGATGATTGCATATATGTTTACATTGTAAAAGGATTTCCACCACCTAGTTAATTAAAACAAAACATTCATCACCTCATGTGTTTGTCTTTTTTGATGAAAAAAATTAAAGTTCTACTCTCTTCACAAATTTAAATTCTGTCATAAAGTGGTGTCAATGATAGTCACCATGCCATACATTAGCTCCTCGGTTTTTTGGTGTTTTAGCTTCAGTTCTTTTGATGCTCATTGTCCTACCCCTGACCAATGTTCCTGAAACAGAAGCTGGAACCACTAGAGGTCATGAGTTCCATTTAGAGGGCTCCCCAGTCCTTTCTCCAGTGAGGTGGCCAGGAAAAGAGTAGAGTGATGAGGAAGATAGCGGCGTGCATTCCATGTCAAGTATTTTGTAAGACTTTTGTTTCATTTGTAAACATGGATGTGCACAGGGTCATCATGCAAAAACTAAATAAAAAGTATCACATACTGTCAAACAGGTTTGAAACCTGCAGCTCTGTGTAACATGCTAATAAGCTGAATTCTCACTTTGCCCGCCGAAGACACTTGTATGTTCTCTTCCTGACACAAAAGTTCAGGCTTCTCTTTAGATCTGCGCGTGCCCCATGCTCCTCCTCTGCTCTCACATTGTCAGCTACAGCAGCATCTACCCGCCCCCAACCCCCCACCCCCCGCCCGCCGGCCCAGCAGGGATGAGGCCCGCTTGCTCCAGGTTAGCGGAGGCAGCTGCCTCTCCAGGCCCAGGGGCTGGTCTGACCCTGTGGCCAGTTTGTATGGATACTACAGGCTTGACATTAAAGTTGAGTCTGGAAGCCAGGGAGCCGGAATTTTTTAAATTCCAATGAAACTACTGGCTACTCTGCTGGCCCCGGCAGCCATACTGGGAGGAGACTGAATCCAAGCATGGGGAACGGGGGAGAATCGAAGCTCTCATGATGAGACGCTGCTGGGTATCAAAAATGTTTTAACCATAGTAACGAACTCACTCCTTGGCACAGCATTATCTTGCCTTCTGGTATTTAACCAGCAACTTTCTAGATCCCAGCACATAATTCACTCTTTAAAATTTTATTTTTTAAAATATATTTTTACTAATTTCAGAGAGGAAGGGAGAGTGAGAGAGAGATAGAAACATCAATGATGAGAGAGAATCATTGATTGGCTGCCTCCTGCACGTCCCCTGGGGATCAAGCCCAAAACCCAGGCATGTGCCCTTGACTGGAATTGAACCCGGGACCCTTCAGTCTGCAGGCCAATGCTCTATCCACTGAGCCAAACCAGCTGGGGCCAAAAATTTATTTTAGATAGAGAGGAAGAGAAAGAGCAGGAAACATCTATTTGTTATTCCACTTATTTATGCATTCATTGGTTGATTCTTACATGTGCCCTGACCAGGGATTGAACCTGCAACCTTGGCGTATCAGGACAATGCTCTAGTCTAACCAACCGAGTTACCTGGCCAGGGCTATAATTCACTTAATTTGGCATCACATTCCTCCGTGTCCCTGAGATTTTAGTAAGTAAATAAATGAGAACTTAGACATAGGAGGGGGAAAAGAATAGGCATCTAAGTCAGGTCGTCCCACTATGACTGGCCACCAACCCCTCCTCCAGGACTGTCACTGCCCTCTAGGAACTAACCTTTGGGTCTTATGCAAATATCACCTTCTGATGCCTTTTTTCTGCTTAGTCACCTGTCTCCCTAGTCTCCTGGGTATGGACAGGTTACCAGTGTATCTCCCAAGGCCCTGAGGAGTTGGCAGCGTCTAGGACTGAAAGCAGATGGTGCTCCACCAAATGCCTTCTCTGGAAATACCTCCTCTCTCTGCCCTCCAGGAATTTTCTCTCTGAGGCTCAGTTTGGAGCAGAATTGTGTTCAGAGGGCACCTCAAAGCTTAAAGCAGACGACGAGCAGAAAGGTGCCCACAGGCCCGGCGCCTCAGCTGCCACATGTGAACAGAGTCCACCCTGGACCAGCATTATCTGTAGAACTAGCCCAGACAGGGAGGGCAGGGGGTAAGTGTTTCAAAGGGGAACTTCTATTTTTGTCACATTGTTTTTTCTTTCTGACTTTTGCTTTTTAAAGAAATAAACCTGCCTTAACTGGTTTGACTCAGAGTGTCGGTCTGCAGACTGAAGGGACCGGAGTTCAATTCCACTCAAAGGCACATGCCGGGCTGCAGGCTCAATCCCTAGTAGGGGGCGTGCAGGAGGCAGCCAATCAGTGATTCTGTCTCATGACTGATGTTTCTATCTCTTGCCCTCTCCCTTCCTCTCTGAAATTAATAAAAGAAATTTTAAAAATAAAAAAGAAATAAATCTGACATATAAAGCTACAGTCACCTCTGACCATCACCTGTACCTCATTCCTCTCCCCCGTCTCCAAGGCCAATCGCCATTACCTTGGTGTTTATTTCCAGACCTTTGTGATATATGTGTGTTAAAAATTTCCCCTAACAGTGTAATATTATAACAATATAAATCTTTTTTCTTTAATTTTAAGCCTTCAGAGAAGTTACAAGAATAGTACAATGAATCCACATGCTCCATGCCTAAATTAACCAAGTGTTTACATGTTCCTACATTGCTGTATCTCTCTCTCTCTCTTTCCTATTTGTTTATTTATTTACTTTGCAAACATCAAGACATTTCAGCCCTAAATAAGTTAACCTGGATCTCCTAAGGAGAACATTCTCCCACATAGCTACAATAGAATTAAGTCTCTCGATGCAGAAACATAACATTGACATATTATTATTAAATATATGGTACACATTCAAGTGAGGGCCACTTTCTCAATAATTCATTCTATGGCTGTTTTTATTCATTTATGTATTTATTTTGAGATTCAGAATCCAGTCAAAAATCACTTATTTTGCACTCTCTCTCTCTCTTATATTGACCTTTCTTAAGAGTCAGAGGCAATTTTTTCAGAATCTCTCTTATGACATTCACAAGCTGGATTTTTGGCTCAGTACTGATATTTGAGATCCATCTATACGAATGCCCTGGGTTATTCCTTGTCACTTCCCCACAGATCTTGTCACTGCTCAGACCCTTGAGTGCTCTGTGCAGCTGGTGCCTCTGTCCATTTATGTTCTATGAGTGACCTCCTACTGTCCCCTCTGGCACATCCACTTCATGCAGAAAGAAGCAGTCCAGGACATGCAGCTGCTGGACCCCCCGCCTGCTCCGCACCAAAGTCTGGAAGAAGCTGTTTTCCCTCCAGACCCCACAGGCCCTGCACCAGTCCCAGGGCTGCTACACCCTGGACATCCAGCTCCTGGTGCCCAACCGTGATGGAGGAGCTGCTGCAGACCCTACATGCCGAGGGCATCTGCACCCGAGACCTGAGCAGAGAGGCCCTGGTGGGTATCCCCGCCTTGATCAATGCTGGAAGCCGGTCCATCCTTGCTGCTTGACACGGTCGCTGCAGGAAAGAGGCATCTGCACAGCATATGTTTCAATGGACATGGCATATATAGCATACTGTTCTTAATATGTTTGCTCCCTTTAGCGCCATGTGTTTTAACCAAGGTCACCTCTCCGAGAAAGGTTGTTTCCCCAGGTGGGGATCTTTCCCTGAGGTTAGGGAGGGGATACAACCCCTTAATTAAGTGCCAGGCGGGTAGTTAAGCTACATAATCTTTACTCCCTGGAATGGAGATAAGAAACGCCCTAACCTTTGTAATAGAAATTGACAGGATTAAAATCGGCTGGTATAAATACGGATGTAACTAGACAATAAACATCAGATCCTCATCAGATCCTAACCAGAACCTAGCCAGAGAACATGGCAAAAGATCCTGGACAGAACCTGGCTACAGAACTTCACTGGAGAACCTAGACACAACATGGCAAAAGAACCTGGATAGAACCTTGCTAAAGAACCTGGTGACTGAACCTGGCTGGAGAACCTAGCGAGAGAACATGGCACCAGAACTTGGTTGGAGATCCTGACCAGAACTTCGCTGGAGATCCTGGAGGGAGAACCTCGCTATGCTGATGAACTGAAACCAGTTTCCATGTCATTCATTCTTCGCCGACTCCGTCCACACCTTTGGGGATCCCTGGACCCATTGGGGTTGGACCCCAACAGATCAAGACACACACCTGCAGGCCCCTGGATGGAGGAGGAGGATGAGGCGAAGGTGCCTGGAGCACCTCACCCCTTCATGTGCGGCATCTGTCACAAGGTCCAGGTGAACCTCTGGGGGTTGATCCACCAGCAGGGCATTAAGCTAGACACGGACATCCACCTGTGGGTGAGCAGCTGCAAGAATGACAAGGGGGAGCCGAGCTTCCGGTGCTCCTGGTCACCCACGGACAAGGCATCGAGGTCCAGGTGTACATTCTGGAGACAGAAAAGATCAGTGCTGCCTCCTGCTGGCCTCAATGTGCAGCACCGTGGAGAACTTCTCCGTCACCATGCTGCCAAGTGGTTGACAGCTCCAAATTCCCGAGCACCCAGCAGCTGAGGGAGCACCGGGAGCACAGGGTCTGGCACTGACCCGTACAGCGGCCTCTCTAACTAACACCGGGGGGACAAGGAAAGTTTTGGCAGCATCATGAGCTTCAAGTGTCCCATCTGCTCTCAGGCCAGCCTGGGGATGGACATCCACACTTCACAGCAGAGCCTGGAGGAACCTCAGTCGGCCACTAGACCCACCCCATCCCATGGTGAACGAATGTGGGCCATGAATTTGGGCTTTCTCACTTTGTGGCAAAGTACAATACCACCAAGGAGTTCTTCCTGCTCCAGGAATGGACCTCCCAACCCCAGAGCGTGGCCAGCAACCTGATGTCCAAACTGTGGGAACCGGGGTGCCTAGGACGTGGCAAACTTTCTACCCTAAGTGTCCTCTGTGTTCAAAGTCAACCTTGATGGCAATGGCCAGGAGGCCTACGTCTGGAGCTGCCACAGGGCACATCTTCTAATCCCATGAGTTCAGTTGTGTCTGGGTGAGGGCAGCCTTTGTCTCGGGCAGGGTCTCTTTGGATGCAGTAGCAAGGGGGATGCAGCCCATGTTTCCCATTGAGATTCCAGGTCATCACTCCTATGCCCTCCCTTCCTCCCACTTCACCTATTTTTCTGCCACCCCCACCTCCCTCTCCACATTCCAATGTATGAGAATGGTCTTCCTGTGGAAGAGCCAACCTTGTCCTCTCCTTCAGCCACTTGGACCGTTGGTGTCTCTCTTCTCTCTACTTCATCTCACAGCCTCCAGCACCTGGCTCCTTATTGCTCACTTCACGGGAATTCCTAACCCTTCAATGGTCTTTCTCACTACCATATTGATTGTTCTTTAAAGGGCACATTTATCCCACATGTGTATTCCTTATACTCTTTTCCTTGTTATACCTCACCCTGAGCTTATCTCTTTTATATCTGTAGAAAAAACTCCCATGTAGGGAACCCCAGTGTATTACTTATAAATGGACAATATGCGCGTGCCTTTTACAAAAGAGGGTGTATTTGAAACTATCCAAGTGAGCCAGGAGTTGTCACGAAGAACACACTCCCTCTCTGAACCTTGCTGTAGGCTGATCATCACCAGATGTGCTTCACCCTGAGGTTTTGGGGAGATTTTTGTTTCTTCTTGCAAAGACAGGGGAGAAAGGAATCCTCCCCTAGAGCGATTTCATGGCCTGTGTTGTTGCTACGATAAGACATGCTTTTGTCCGCTTTTGTGTAAACATCAATGCGCATGTCCACATGGAACTACAAACCGTCACACTCTGTCATTTCCTGTCATCGCAGGTTGAGGGTGGACAGACACAGTTGTAGGATTCCAAAGCCCAGAAGACCCCTGAGTCGTGAATTGTGGCAGCCCTTTGTCATGGGTGCATAGCAGGTGGCTTTCCACGTCCTAGTTTGATAACTTTGTATACTTAAAGTCTGAAAAAGAAAGTAAAGCAAGTTTTCTTGCAGTGATTTGAAATTGTGATAGAGTTTTAAATTCATATAAAGGAACATTATGTTAGTACACGCAGACCCAGGGAAAGGTCCTGGGACAGAATAATCTACCACCATAAGCGGAGGGCAAAGAAAACCTGAGGATGTAGACACAGACAACAGTGTGATTACCAGAGGGAAGGGGTGGGGTGGTAGAAGAGGGTATATGGAGGATAAATGGTGATGGAAGGAGACTTGATTTGGGGTGGTGGACACACAATACAATATACAAGTGATGTATTATAGCAGCAATTTTCAACGGGTGCACTGTGAGAATTTTGAAAATATACATTACCTGAGTATTTAGTCAGAGGCAGTGACCTCCTTTCCCTTAGATTGTCAAATTAAAAAATGACAACAGCCAACACAATAGCAGTCCAAAATTATACGTATTTTTCTTTGTCAGATCGGCAAAAATTTAATATATTTTTTGGTGTGCTACACAATCTTAGTTATTAGTTTATGGGTGCCATGAGATGAAAAGATTGAAAATCGCTGTATTATATCATTGTACACCTGAAACCTATATAATTTTATTAACCACTGTCACCCCAATAATTCAATAAAAAATTAAATTTACAATAAAACTTAAGAGACTGGCCACTCCAGTCTGGTAACTAATAGAGTTTATTAAGAGAAACTTACAAACAACTTGCATCTTGGATGACTGCAAGGCAAAATGGACCTCCAGGCTGTTTAGCGGGTGTCAAAGAATTATAGAAGGCAAAAAGGGCATAGTCACAGCTTCTAGTTCGTGAATGCTAACAGGTACAGGGAATGAGCTTACTTGCTTGAGCAGGTCTGGATAACAACCTGTTCAGGAGCCAGCACATAGCAGGAGGCAGGAGAGGGCTGCTGGATTCTCTCAGCATTAACATTGTTTACAATTAAACAGTCTCTGAGGGGTCCATGACAAACAACCTCCCTTCTGGCCTGGCAGTAGATCGAGGGTCAGTCAGTGGTCATGCCTTGGTCATGTCTCTCCTCCACACATGTTTGAATTCTTCAGTCGTGAGAAGCATGTAATTTAATGTTATATCATATGACTATATGAATGAGTGTGCATGTACATAAATAGTAATACAGGTATTTTTACTTTAGCTATAGGGTGTAACAAAAAGTTATTTGTTTTACTTCTTTTTTATTTATTTTATTTTTAATCCTCACCTGAAGATATGATGGGGGGGAGGGAGAGAGAGAGAGAGAGAGAGAGAGAGAGAGAGAGAAACATCGACTGGTTGCCTCCAGGGATTGCACCCACAGCCGCAGTGTGAACTCTGACTGAGAATAGAACCTGCAACCTGTTTGGTGTCTGAGATGACACTCCTACCAACTGAGCCACAAGCTGGGGCTTTCCTTTTTCATTTTTAAAAATATTTTTTCTTTTAAATAATTTTTTATTTTTCAATTACAGTTTACGTACAATATTATATTAGTTTCAGGTGTGCAACCCCATGATTAAACATTTATATAATTTATGAAGTGACAACCACTCCGATAAGTCTGGTACCCATCTGACACCATATGTAGGTATTACAATTTTTCCTATGTTGTACTGCTCATCCTCATGACTATTCTGTTACTGCAAATTTGTATTTCTTAATCATCTTTTTCACCCATCCCCCCAGCAGCCCTCCCATCGGACAACCATAAAAATATCCTCTGAGTCTATTTCTGTTCTGCTTTTTCTTTTCTTTTGTTTTTGTTTTTTTTTTTTAGATTCCACATACAAGTGAAATCTAGCATTTGTCCTTCTCTGTCTGACTTCACTCAGAACAATACCCTCTATATCTATTCATGTTGTTGCAGATGGCAAGATTTCATTCTCTGTATGGTTGAGTCATATTCCATTGTATATATGCACCACTTTTTCTTTATACATTCATCTACTGATAGACACTTAGGCAATATTATATCCTGGCTATTGTAAATAATGTTGCCATGAACATATGGCTGTATATGTGTCTTTCAATTTAGTATTTTGGGTTTCTTTAGATAAATACCAGAAGTAGAATTGCCCTTCTTTGTCTCTTATTATAGACTTTGTTTTATTTATTTTTTATTGAAATTATTGGGTTGATACTGGTTAACAAAATTATACAGGTTTCAGGTGCACAATTCTACAACACTTCATCTGTACACTGTAGTGTGTGTTCACCACCCCAGATACGGTCCTTGTTTTAAAGTCTATTTTGTCTGGTATAACTGTTGCTATTCCAGCTCTTTTACCTTTCATTTCCATTTTCATTAAATATCTTTTTTCTCTCCTTTTCTTTCAGTCTGTGTGTGTCTTTCAATCAGAAGTGAGTCTCTTGTAGACAGACTATGTAAGGGTCTTGTTTTGTTACCCATGCAATGATTGTATGTTTTTTTACTGAAGCATTTAATCTGTTTGCACTTACAGTCTTTGTTGATATATATGTATTTATTATCATTTTTAACCATTTTTCTTTCTTCTTCTTCTTGAAGAAGACCCTTTAACATTTTTTGTAATACTGGTTTGGTGCTGATGAACTCCTAGCACTTTATTTCACCTTCTATTTTAAATGATAGCCTTGCTGCATAGAGTAATTTTGGTTGAAGATCCTTGCTTTTTATCACTTTGAATATTTCTCTCCAATCCTTCTGGCCTGCAAAGTTTCTGTTGAGAAATCAGCTGACAATCTTGCGGGAGCTCCCTTGCAAGTAACTGCTTTTCTTTTGCTGTTTTTACAATTATCTTTGTCTTTAATTTGGCAATTTGATTATGAAGTGTCTTTGTGTGAACCTTATTGGGGTCATCTTGTTTAGAAATCTCTGTGGTTCTTGAACATGTATGTCTATTTCCTTCACCAGGATAGAGAGGTTTTCCATCATAATTTTTTCAAATAGGTTTTAAATTTCTTGCTCTCTTTCTGGCACCTCTATGATGCAAATGTTGGTATGCTAGAAGGTGTCCCAGGGGTTCCTTAAACTATCTTTTTTTTTTTTCCTATTCGGATTGTTTTCTATTTCTTTATCTTCTAAATTACTGATTTGATTCTCTGCTTCATCTATTCTACTGTGATTCCCTGTAATGTATTCTTCACTTCAGTTATTGTATTTTTCATTTCTGACTGGTTCTTTATGTCTTTTATCTATATTTTTATGTTATAGCCTTTGTTTGTTTTATTGAATTTATTGGTTGATACTGGTTAACAAAATTATATAGGTTTCGGGTAGACAATTCTACAACACATTATCTGCACACTGTATTGTGTGATGTTTGTTGAAGTTCTCACTAAGTTCCTCTACTCTGCCCCTAAGTTCATTGAGCATTCTCATAACCAGTGTTTTAAATTCTGCATCTAGTAGATTGCTTGTCTCCATTTTGTTTAGTTCTTTTTCTGGATTTTTGTTCTATTGTTTCATTTGAGACTTGTCTCTTTGTCTCTGCATTTTGGCTGCCTCCTATGTGTGTTTCTAAGCATTAGGTAGAGCTGCAACATCTCCCAGTCTTGGTAGAGTGGCATTATGTAGTAGGTGTCCTGTGGGGCCCAGTGTTGCAGCTCCCCCACTTACCTGAGCTGTGTGCTCAGGGTGTGCCCCTTCTTCCATGTGGGCTCTGTTCACCTTCCTGATGTAGTTGAGCCTTGATTGCTCTTGGCATGTCAATGGGAATGATATACACCCAGGCCATTGATTTTGAGAACTGGCTATGACCACTGTGCAGGGGCTGACTCCACAAAGCAGGACTGCTTCAGCTGGGCTCTGATGCCCACTGAGTCCACCCTGGAGTTTGTTGCTCATGAAGGTTGTTGGGTGGTACTTCAGTGTGTCTGAAGCTGTCTACCAGGTGCTGTCTCTGGGGAGGTGTTGGCCAAGGTCAACCACCATCTGTTCCCTGACTAGGACCATCCAGGATGAGCTACAAAGCAATCTTCAGATGGCTGCTACTTGTGCTAGGCTTGGAAGTACCCAAAAGAGGCCAAGCTGCAAACCAAGGCCAACTGCTGCTAGATACAGCTTAGCAAGATACAGCTTGTTTGACAGATTTTAGCAAAGTTTTAAGCATGAACCAAAACAGGCCATTTGTATGGAAAAGTTGATAGAAATGGCTTGAGTGGGCCCAAAAGTTGGTTGGGACGAGATTTCAGGGAACTACCAGGGCAGGGCCAATAGTGTTAGCTAGGTTGATGGAGACTTGAACATGTACCACCTGCCAGTTTTGTGGAGAGAGGGCTCAGAAAAGAAACAATGGCCTCTGCCAATGCTTCTGTCTGGGAGAAACTTGCCTCTCCATCTCTCACCCTGATGCAGATCAATTCAGTCCCTCCCCACATGTTCCTGA
This sequence comes from Myotis yumanensis, assembly GCF_028538775.1. Lineage (NCBI taxonomy): Eukaryota > Metazoa > Chordata > Mammalia > Chiroptera > Vespertilionidae > Myotis > Myotis yumanensis. Next base: position 8,453,291 of record NW_027223772.1, read on the forward strand.
CACCTTTCAAGCAGCTGCCCCAGTGCCAGACCTCAGAGGAAGTGAGTCCAGGTAAGTCCATGCACAGGCCCCTTTAAAAGGAATGTGTGGAATTCCAGCACCCCTTGACCTTACTCAGCCACAATCCCCACTGGTTTTCACAGCTAGAAGTTACAAGGACTTCTCTTCATGACACTGGATCCTGGGCTGGGGGCCTGATATGGGGTCTAAACACAGCCACACCCCCCCCCCCCCCCCCCGCCATCCTCAGGGGGCACCTTCATAGCTGGGATATCCTTCCCGATTTTTAACCACCACACATGGGTGTGGGACTAACCTGTTCTGCATCTCTACCACTCCTACCAGTCTCAAGATTTTTCTTCTGTATATCCTTAGTTATAGGGTTTTTGTTCACATAGATTTCAAGAAGCTCTCTTTGGTAGTTTCTCTGTAGTTTATTTGTAATTTTGATGTCCTTTATCTTTTTTATATAAAAATTATTGCCTGTTACATAAGTGTGTTGGTCTTCAATTCAAAGAAAAAAAATGTTTTCTTGTTTTGTTTGCACTCAGTACTCCTCATAGTGGGAAAATAAATCTGAAATCAAGAGAGTTATTAAACCTAATCTCCCCGTGATGGAAACCAACCAGTTTATGTAGGTGTATAATTATTACTAAAATTGGGAATGGTGTGGAGAATAAAAGGAGCCTAGGTGATTTTCAGATTTGTTCTCACTTTATTTTTTAAAATATATTTTTATTGATTTCAGAGAGGAAAGGGAGAAAGAGAGAGATAGAAACATCAATGATGAGGGAGAGAATCATTGATTGGCTGTCTCCTGCATGCCCCCTACTGGGGATTGAGCCCCCAACCCAGTCATGTGCCCTTGACCGGAATTGAACCCAGGACATTTCAGTCCACAGGCCAACGCTCTATCCACTGAGCCAAACTAGCTAGGGCTTGTTCTCACTTTAAAGAAAAGAGGGTCCTCCATTTCCCTTGGGTGAACCAAAACCCAAGCAAAGTCATTTAGTGCCAGCCGTGGGGGTAGGACGCTCTGTGATTGTGCACAAAGGTGAGGAATGGTGTCCTGCAGGAGGAGAGAAACCCTCCTACCAAATACTCCTACCTCCTGCCTTTCTCTCAGTACAGACCACTGTGCACAGGCACCAAGTAGGAAGTCTGGGTTTGACCTGCATGGAGCTGTGAGTGACAAAGCTCGAAGAGACCAGCCCATGTTAGTAAAATCTCAAGGCTGCCTTTAAAAAGTGGGCAACAAGAAAAGGAAGGAAAAGAATAAAAAGATAACAATCATTTTCTCTGTTTTTCCCAAATTGGTGACAATAAACATGATTTGCTTTTATAATGAGAAAACTATTAATAAATTAAAATTAAAAACTACACATACATGTGCCTAGAACGGATGACACTGACATTGAAATTGTGGTTGCCTTAAAAAGTGGAACTTCCTTCCCTTGTGTCAACTTCCTCCTGAATGTTGGCTTCACCATCTGTCACTTCAAAAGAGAACTTCCCATCACAGGGATAAAAGTACCTGACAGCTGGAACCCAGAGGGAAGAGGTTTGACCTTGACAGCATGTGTGTGAAAACCCAGAGCAGGACTGTGACTGCTGCAGCCTGGGTCAGGGAGCTGTCCCTGTGCAAACATGGAGGATGGAGGAGACAGAGCTACATGACTTGCCTGGCCCTGGTAACCCTGGGTCGGTGCTGAGGAAGGAGAAGTTCTTTCCAAGAAAGGAGTTCTGTTTAGGAGGAAGGTGCAGAGGGAGGTTGCTGGGCAAATCAAACGAAGGGCTGTAAGAGTCTTTATACTTTTGTTCTATGTACGTGTGAGGACAAAACTCACACGTTAGGTTGTGGGACCAGCGGGGCTCCTAATCGTTGAAGCCACATTTAGGAATCGCTACAGGCCGACTTTGAAGAGCTTAAGGAGCACTGAGCTCACTGCCACATCCTGAGAAATGTCCTGGGGGACATTCCAGGGACATTACGTATCTCCGAAGCTATGATCCCTGGCCAGGCTGAAACGGCCTGGCAAACCCCACGTGGGCAGCTGGCTCGACCTCCTGCAGGAGGGAGGAAACCAGACCACAGCTCACCTCCTGCGGCCACACTGAGAATCCTTAGGGGCCAGAAGAAAAGCCGTTCATGGGCCCTTGTTCTCAGAGTTGCTGTGAAATGAGCTTGGACAGCGTGCTCCTCATCCCCTCTGGGCTCTGGCTGCACTTGAGCTGCCATGCGGGCCTGAAGTCCCCATGTGGACAAAAGCACCCCAGGGACCCAGAGGTTCTAAGGCATGGGCTGGAGAGTATTTCTGAGCATTCTGATTGGTTCCAAATCTGGACCCCAGACCTTCAAAACAGAATCAGAACTCAGGGTGGGACTTGGTGGGATTTCTGCAGAAAGAGGTTTACAATTACAATCACAGGATTCCCTGACATCATAAAGCTACAGCTGGTCCATCAGTGTCCAGCGTCCATATGATCTCACTAAACCCTGATGATGTGACCCCAGAAAAGCAAACAGGACCTGGTTACTCCTGCATAAACAGCAGCTACGTCCAGAGAGGCTGTGACACCGAGAGTGGTGGAAATCTGAGCTTAGAAGTGGAAGACATCCATAAAGAGTAAAAAGATAGTTTCAGTTTTGCAAGACAAAAACAAGTTCTTCAGTCCTGGCCAGTTGCTCAGTGGTTAGAGCATCAGCCGGTGTACCGGAGGGTCTTGGGTTCAATTCCAGGTCAAGGTCATATACTTGGATTACAGGTTCAGTCCCCAGTCCTGGGTCAAGCACGTGCGGTAGTCAACCATTTCTCACAGCGATCTCTCTCTCTCTCTCTTTCCTTGCCTCTCCTTTCCGCTATTCCACTCTCTCTTAAAAATCAATGGAAAACATATCCTCAGTGAGGATTAACAACAACAAAGAAGTTATGGAGATGGATGGTGGCGATGGTTGCTCAATAATGTGACATGTCCTTAATGCCACTGCACTGTGCAGTTCAAATGGTTAAAGTGACAAATTTTCTATTATATCCCATTGCCACATTTTTTTAAGAAGAAAGATAAAACTGGAGCCTAGAACCACCCAGGTAACAGTGGAGCTTCAGAGTAATGTACACGACTGCCACTGTGTTCACATCACTCAGCAAAGCAGGACTCCCCAAAGGGGAGATAGAAAGAATGACAGATTGATTTTCAGAAGAATTTTATATTTGTTATTTCAAAAATATCTTAAAGTGGTTACTATAGGGAGGGATTAAGAATTTAGTTTAGCTTTTTTATTATTTGCTGTTTAATTTTTATCTGTTTCAGCTTTAATTCAACTGAATGGTAACATTTTATCCAATCTCTTAAACTCATTTTTTTCCGAGTCACCAAAAAGTGTGGTTAAACCAAACCACCTATATGTCTCTTCATTGTAAAATTGGGACTTTTTTACAAGTCCCATGTGATCATGTGAGATGGATTCCTGAGGACTTAATCAGGCCAAACTGTTCATGAGGAGACACATACTCCGCTGCATCATTTTCCAGAAGTTTGCTGAGCACCTATTCTGGGCTCCAGCCCCAGGCTCACAACAGGGTCACTGAGCCAAGCAGACCTATGCCGGCTCCCTGAGGCTGGTCACCTGCTCACTGAGGAGGGTCACCTGCTCACTGAGGCTGGTCATGGGGCTCAGCTCATTAGCATCCTGAGGGATGGAAGCTGTGCTGTGGGTCACAATCTGAGGGTGAGGTCACACTTGATGGTTACAAGCAAAGATCACAACTGATGAGAGAGGCCTGAGCCTCAACCCCTCAGGCCCAGGAGGAAGCAGCTTGCAGACACACCCAGGACAGGGACAGGAGGTCTGTCCCAGCAGAACCCCCGGGGCCTGAGGGTGGACAGGGAGGTGACCCTGAAAGGGCATTTTAAGGAGTAGCCACCCCCCTTCCATGTGCAGCCCTGGAAATACTGGTGGCAGAGCAGGAAGTGACCCCAGGACACAGCTGCTAATCTCCCCAGAACCACCCAGGCTCAGAGGGTTGCTGGCTCATGACTGTTGATCACAAGGACAAGTCTTCTCTCAAAGGGAGTGAAGACGTGTGAGGGCGTGAGGATGAGCAACAAGAAAAGAGTTTCACAAACAACTACAGCAGGGTCCCCTGGGATCCTAGGTGATGCATTGTCTCTCTCAGGGCTGATGCTTGGTGAGGGCAGCCTGGCAGGTGCTGAATGCTGTGACCCCAGCCAGCGGTGTTCCCGGGAGGGGTACAGAGGAGGGACCGAGACCAGCTCTTGGCCGATGAAGTGTCTTGTCTGTGGAGGACAGACTGTTCTATGATGATGGGATCACTGCCGGACTCATGAGCTTGATCTGGGCCTGAACAGAGACTGCTTCCTGTAAATGCCCTCAGAGACTATCTGCGCCCCGGGCCCCCCAACCCCCCGCGGCCCCCCTCATGCCCCAGGCACACTGGTTCCTGGAACAGGCTGTCATCATCTATCCTGCAAGTGTGCAAGGCGTTTTCCCTCATCTGGGATGAGTCATGCCAGTACCCCCTCCGGGCTGCCCTGCTCTACGTCATTCTTTAGCTCCCGCCAAGAAGCATGTGGGATAGCCTCTTCCTCTAGCCACCACCAAGACGCACCTCGGCTGCAGTTTTCCTTAATAAACCCTGTTAACCACCTGACCGAGTGGCCTGCCCTTCTTCAGTCTCTCCCTGCCCTCCTCCCTCAGAGGTAGATTCTCAGACTTGGCGCTTTTCCCCGGGTCTGCGTGTACACACATTGTCCCAGTGAAATCACAGAATTTTACAATGAAGAGATTTACATCTGGTTTGGTTTAACCACACTCTTTGGGGACTGGGTGGGGGTGGGGGTGGGGTGAGTTTAAGAGATTTAGATAAAATGTTAGCATTCAATTGCTAATGATTCAGACTATCAGGTCATCTGACTACAACCGGGGTCTTTTATCCTCCGCTGCTAAGTATTTGTATTGTAATGTAATATGTGTTGTTGGGGAAGAATAATTTTTTCCTTACCCTTCTAAGTTCTTTGGCTGGTATAATAATCACATCGACATAAGACAGATTAACAGGAGAAAAACAAATTTAATTACTCATTATCCTAGCAATGACAGGCCAAAAAGCCAGGCAAGAAGCATGTGTTTGATTTTAAAAAAAGAGCTTTTAGGAAGCACCGATTCAGGCAGAAACCCAAACAGTGTTCTGATTAGGAGACAAAGGCAAGGGGTGCTTCTGAGGAGGGGAGGGGACCAGTTACATCAACAGAAGGGAGGTATTTATGTTGGTGCTGATAAGCTAACCCAGAGACACGAATTCTAACAAAAGTTTTTAATTTTCAGTCTAACAGCCCGGTATTCATAATATCTGCTTTCTCCTTATACTTGCAAATAGTTCTTTAGGACACAATGTTGCTTTAGGTCCAGGCCAAAAGTTCTTTTGCCCTTTTAACATTCCAAAGGTTTGAGGAGTAACACAGGCAAGGCAGTTCTAACTGCATTTGTAAATGGCTCTGTTTACTTTTTTTTTTTTTACAAGTCCCATAAAAATATGAGAGCCAAGGGCAAGCTGGGCCATTGAGCTAAGGAAGGGGATAGATCCTGTGGCTTCAGAGGGGAGACAGGTAATTACAGAATAATAAAGAAGGCATGCTGGCCTAGCTGGTTTGGCCCCGAGGATAGAGCATCAGCCTGCAGACTGAAGGGTGACACTGAGAAGGGTTCAATTCCGGTCAAGGGCACATGCCCGGGTTGCAGGGTTGCAGGCTCGATCCCCAGTAGAGGGCATGCAGGAGGGGGCTGATCAATGGTTCTCTCTCATCATTGATGTTTCTATCTCTCTCTCCCTCTCCCTTCCTCTCTGAAATCAATAAAAATATTAGAAAAAAAAAAGAAAAGAAAAGAAAGAAAGCATGCTGATTGCCCGCATGCAGATAGGTCTTCCAGATAAACCATTATCTCCTTTTCTGGGCCAACCTCGACACCCCACCTAAACACCTTTAGGTGAGTAAGGGAGAGGTAAAGTTTTTCTTGAATTGATTGGGTCTTCATTGTCTTCATGTCAAAACAAACCATATACCAAGATAATATATCTTGGGGAATCTCGTTAGAACCTCTTTATGTGCATGTGTGTGTCATTAGTGTATACATGCATGTATGTATTGTATAAGTGCATATGTACATGTGGGCATTATATGTTTGCATAGGTATATGTGTATATATGTGTGTGTTGTGTGTGAATGTGCATATATGTAACTGTGTGTGTACCTGTGTAAGTATATGTGCGTATACATTTGTGTGTGGATGTGTGTATATGTGTATCTGTATGTTTGTTGGGGGGTGTAGTGTCTATAAGTTTATGTTTGTGTGTGTGTTTTGTGTATGTGTGATGTACATATTGTATATAAGTGTGTGTATATGTGTCTGTGTTTCATAAGTTGAGGGACTCTCAGGCCCTAAAGAGAATCTGTGCCTCTGGCCAAGAGCCTGGTTCTCACCCATTCAGCCATGATGCCCGTCTCCACAAGCGGGGTGACCACAGAGCATTACAAGACGTTCTTCCCCCCACGCCTGCATACCATCCCCCTGCCCCTGAGTGACCCTCAGGTTCTGTGAGCCCTCGGATTGTGTCACAGCCAGTGCCCGGATAAGCTTTCTGTCTCCCAAGAAGGGAAGGCAGTCCCCCTAGGAGGCCAGGGCTGCCTCCTGAAGGTCAGGTGACTCTGTGACCAGCTCTCTCCTGGGAGGGAGAAGCAGGTGTTTCCTACTGAGCCTTCTGCTCCTGAGTCTGCGGGGAGTCAGGCAATGCCCTTGGCTTTTAGGACAATTCGATGCTATGAGAGTGTTGGTGTTTTATTTTTCTAGACATTTTTCATGTAATGAAATCTTTGAAGCTAACATTATGACAGCTAGTTGTCAGTGTTCTTAGAGGCTCTTCAGAAACATCAGTGTCAATGGCTGCATAACACTGAAACAGTCATTGTCACAGCCCAGTGACCTAACTCTCCCAACCATGAGACAACCAGGCGTTTTCCCTGTTATACATAACTAGAGGTGTGGTGCATGAATTCGTGAACTGGTGGGATCCGGCCCCCCCTCACACCCCCTCCCCCTGTTGGGGCCGATCAGGGCCAGGGCCGTGGGGGGTGGGGGAGAGGGGTCACAGGCAGTTGGCCAGCTGGCTCTGCCCCCTGGTTGAACTCCTGGTCGAACTCGTGGTTGAACTCCTTGTTGAGGATATTAGGCTTTTATTATGAAGGATTCTGAAATAAACATCTTTATTCTATATTCTGTATTGGACGTGACACATTTATTTTTGGATTTTGTCACTTGACAGTTAAAATCCAAGGAGAAGAGCATTTCTTGCTAAGCAAATAAGTTGCATTTGTGTTGTTCTCTGTGGGGTTTTCTTTTTTCCCAGAAAATATTATTTTTATTAATTAACTGTTGACATGCCTTATAATGCATTTAAATATATATATTTTTTTGCTTTTAGAATGTCACTCTTTGAGCAAGAACAAAAAGAAAATTCAATCTTTTCATCATCATGAAAGACAAAAAATCTTTAGTTATGTCTATTGATAGTTTAGAAAACTTTCAGTTTCAAGACTCACTTTTGCCATTTTTCTTTTTTTTTAAACATATTTTATTGATTTTTTTACAGAGAGGAAGGGAGAGGGATAGAGAGTTAGAAACATCGATGAGAGAGAAATATCAATGAGCTGCCTCCTGCACACCTCCTACTGGGAATGTGCCCACAACTAAGGTACATGCCCCTGACCGGAATCGAACCTGGGACCTTTCAGTCCACAGGCCGACGCTCTATCCACTGAGCCAAACCGGTTAGGGCACTTTTGCCATTTTTCCATATAAAAATTTAGGATTGCTCTCAAATCTAGGAACTTCTGTCAAGTTGTATTTCTTCATGTCTATGCTATAGGTTCTCTGATGTGGAGTTTTCTCACCTAGTGACTTATTATTAGCTCATTGAATTGTCAGCACTCATGGACCAGTGCACCATGGCCGATGACCTTCTCTGTCTGGCTTAATGTCCTGAGTGTCGGGCAGGCACCTCTCACCAGGAAGCAGTCTTACTGGTTTCTGGTCTCTTCTCTTTGCGTGGCTGCCCTGCCACCTGGCCCGGGTTCCCAGTTCTCCCTCCTCCAATGTTCTGCACCTGGAAGCCAGCCTCCCAGCCAGGTTCCTGCCCACCTTGGTTTTGGGAAGCTGCTGAAGGACCTACTCAGTCAAAACAGGCCATCAATAGAGAAGACCCCACTGAGGACCTCGCCTGTAGAGAACACCCAGCCCCAGGGCAAAAATGCAAAACCAGCTATTTTGTAGAATGTTCTGCTGTGTGGGTCTGTTTTATCGCTTTCTCCTGGTGACATTTAACTTTTGCCTCCAAAAACTGGACAAAGGTGGGCTAAAGTCTTGATTAGATTCTCATTCCTCGTTTTGGCAAGAATACCATTTTGAAAGTAAAAAAATAACAGTGAACTTCGCTTCTCTTTGCCCCCAAAGCTGTAGCTGAAGCTGTTTTCCATCAAAGAGCAGCTTCTGTGTTTCTGACTGTGAGCCCTGAGAAGCTCTGCTGTGCGCCACACTCTGGGAGTTAGTTCCATGGAAGACAAAATTTCACAGAGAACGCAGACTGACAAAGTGAGACCACTGAGAAACAGCGACAACTAAATGCTGTCACCAGTATTGCCCCTCAAAATTTTAAAAAATATCATAATGCTAAATTTAAAAAAAAAAAGGATAAGGTAAAATAATAAAAATAGAAAGTTTTAATATACAAATGATGCATACTTTTTCAATTGAGAAATTTAATCTTAGAAAAAATTTCTTTCAGAGATCTTTCTCTTTCTCCATTTCAACAGACTAGTGACCAGTCGTCATGGGCTGTGTGGGCTTTTAAAGTTTATTGTTGCGTTTTTGTCCAGAGCTTTGCAATTTGCTGTGTATGGAAGCTCAGAGAAAGCAGCACAGGCCCTTCTCAGCAGTATTTCACGGCCATGCTGATTCCATCCTCTGAAAACTATAAACTCACCTACTGCTCCACGGGTAGGCTGTGCTTTGGGACGCACCTGAGCTCTGGCTACACTTGAAACAGGTCACAGGATCTCAGCATCGGGAGGAAACCTGGAAGTCAGGCATGTGGGCCAGAGCACGGCCCCACCGTGAAATGCAAGGGTCACTCGTCTCTGTTCCAACAGTCCGAGGACGGAGACTTGGGAAAGCAGGTGTTAATTCCTAAGTGCGCTGACACTGCCACCTGAGTTCCCATCCTTGTTTTGTCTTCCAGGTTACACAGACATCCAGATTCCTTGCCCACAACAGGCACTTAATCATTTTTTAAAAACAGTTATTATCCGATGCTTATGGATTTTGTTCATCTCCTAAAGACAAGTGCAGTGGAGACAAGATGATCTTGAGTCAGGACATGCTGGGGGCCACCCCAGCTTCTCAGGGGCTTTTGGAATTTGGAAAGATAGTTGTCTCCCGTAAAACCTGGTTCTTTATGGAAAGCGAGGCGATCCCTATTTTGGAACTTACAGCCTGGACATTTGACTCTGTTCTTTTCATTTCCACTTTAATAATTCTAACATTTCCCAAAGCAATGGCTAGCATTGCCTAGATCCAGGGAGGGTTGCATATAAGAAAGTCAACAAGAGCCCTGGCTGGGTGGCTCAGTTGGTTAGAACATTATCCCATCCACCAAAAAGGTTGCAATTAGAGCTCTAGTCATAGCACATACCTAGGTCTTGGGTTCCATTCCCAGGTGAGGTGTGTACAAATTGATGTTTCTCTCTCTTCTCTCTCTCTCTCTCTCTCTTCTCTCTCTCTCTCTCTCTCTCGCTCTCTCTCTCTCCAAATCAACAAACACATCCTCAGGCCAGGATAAAAAAAAAAATCAACAAGAAATGAACACAGCTCTTTCTCCGTCATCGAGGTGCGTGCATTCGCTTCTCCTTCACCATGTCTTCCCACAAGACTTTCAGGATCAAGAGGTTCCTGGACAAGAAACAAAAGCAGAATCGGCCCATCCCCAATGGATTCAGATGGAAACTGGTAATAAAATCAGGTACAACTCGGAGAGGAGACATTGGAGAAGAACCAAACTGGGCTTATGAGGAATCACACATGAGAGATGGCTGACATATTTATGCTGTATCCAGGTTGCCTACACCATTAAATGATTAAAAAGATCACTACTGTCTGGATAGTTGGGGCTTTTTAATTGGAAAATTAATGGACTCATGGTTTTGCTCTGTTGATTTTTTTTCTGCAGTAGAAGGTTGGTTCAGTAATAAATGTGTGAGGCCTTTTAAACTGAAAAAGAAAGAAATGAACATACTCGTATATAGAGAACAGACTGACAGCTGGGGGGGGGGGGGGGGCGGGGAAGGGTGCTTGCAGGGCTAGGTAAAAATGGTGAAGGGATTAAGGAAAACAACAACAACAATAACTCATATACAGGGACAATAGTATGGTGATTACCAGAGGGAAAAGGAGGGTGGGGAGAAGTAAAAGAGGGTATAGGAGGGATAAATGGTGATGGAAGGAGACTTGACTTGGGGTGGTAAAAACAATACAATATACAGCTGATGTATTACAGAATTGTACACCTTAAACCATTGGTTCATATAATTTTATTAACCGTCACCCCAATAAACTCAATTAAAAAATAAAAAACAAGAAAGGAACATTATCATTCCAAAAATACTGTCCTCATCTGAAATTAAGGGGCTGGGAGGAGAAGGGAATGAAGAATTAGGTATAGAGCTTCAGTTTTGCAAGATGAAAAATTCTGGAGATGGGTGGTGGTAATGGCTGCACAGCAATGTGAACGTACTACATCAAACAATAGCAAGCACAAACAAAAAGGGGGGGAAGGAATATGTAGATGCAGAGCTGAGATAAAGAAAATAAGAATAAAGTATTAGGGGAATAGGGGGAGGAAAATGGTTTAAAATGAAGAAGGGAGAAAAGAAAAGAAAAAATGTTTGAAAAGGAAAATACAGGAGAAAGCGGATAGACCTAAAATAAGAAAAAGGGAAAAAGATGAGAAATCAGGAGAGAAAGAAAAGAGGAAAAAATAATGAGTAGTAAAAAAAGAAAACAAATGAGTAGGAAAAGGGAAGAGGAAAATTAGATATATGAATGAAACAACAGAGACTAGAATCGTGGTTGGCAAACTGCAGCTCGAGAGCCACATACGGCTCTTCCACAAAATACCACGTGCGGGCGCGCACATACAGTGCGATTGAAACTTCGTGGCCCATGCGCAGAAGTCGGTTTTCAGCCTGGGCGAGTCTATTTTGAAGAAGTACTGTTGATATTTGGCTCTGTTGACTAGTGAGTTTGCCGACCACTGGACTAGAGTAATAACAAATCAATAATGCAGACAAAGAAGATAAATTTTAAAAGGAAAAAAAGAAAGGAAAAGAAAGTGAAAAAATGAAGTGGTGTTCTTCTCAGCAGAGTCAGGTGCCCCCTGGGAGCTCGCTTCGATTCCCACCTGTCTTCCAACTCTGGGCTTCCTGCGAGGCCCTCAGGTGCTGACCCTGTCAGGCACTGTCCCCTTTGCTTTCAGCAGCCTGCTTGAAGCTCCCAGTGATCCGCTGAACCACCGTTGGTGTCTGTCTCCACAGTTATTGGCTGCAATCAGGAGGGGCCTGTCTGTCCTCTAAAGTAGGTTTGTTAGCAGCACGGGGCCCTGGGCTGGGTCTGCAAACTTCCCCTGTTCCCCAGGCTCCGCCTCTGCCCGCCTTTGCCTGTCAGCCAGCTGTCAATCTTAATCACTCAAAAGTCTGTTTCTGAAAGGGCTTTAGGGATGCGGGGGATGGGGGGGGGGGGGGGGGTCCCTGTCCCAGAGCTACTCCTACGTGAGTGGCCCATAGTATTACTCTGCCCTCAGCTGGACAGAGATCCTCATATGGATACCAGCGGGGTGGGCTGGAAACCTGTGGTTTTTATCAGCTCTCTAGTGTGGGGAAAGTGCTGGTCTGGTTCCCGGGATAGTCCTCCCCCAATCCCGTCACTGAGAGCTCCTGCGACTGTTCCAACCCAGAGGCTTGGCATCAGCTTTGTTTCCTGGGAAAAGAACAAAATACAGGGTGTGGCATGCAGGCTCCTGAGGGTGGGGCAGGCTGTGTCACCCAGGGTGCATTTTTTTCTTTTCCTGTCCTGTGGCTGCTGGGAGCAGCCACTTCCTCTCAGGAAAAATGGCCATTTCGGTTTGGGGGCCGATGAGCAAATGTTCCTGGCTGCTGTATTTCCAGGTCTCCCTGCAGTGCTTCCACCGCAGCATCTCCTTAGGCGCCTCAGTCCCTGTCTCCCTCCCTGCACCAAAGCCTTGGCTGAGTAGCTGCAAATGAAAACTCTTGTGCTCTGGGTTAATAAAACAAACAAATAAAACAAAACAAACGAGATGAAACTGCAGCTTTCTCTACAACCGGCTCCAGACTCCACCAGGCCAGCAGCCCTGACGCCTTTCACTGCTGGGTGTTACGTGGGCTGCAGGTCTCGGCTCCGGTGCTCCGGGCTGTGGAGCCCAGCTGGGTTCCCGTCTCTATCTTCTGAGGAAACAGACCCTCCCATAGCCAGGTGCTCCCTCCTCCTCTCGGCCTGCCCGCCGCCTGCTGCCCCTGGAAGCTGGGTCCGCTCCTCCCATGACCTCGCCCTTCCTACTGGTCTCCAGGTGTATTCTGTCCTTCCTTGATATAAGTCTCCTCAGCTGGACCTCAGTTGGTAATTCCAGGCGAATGTTCTCCAATTTTGTATTTCCAGTCTGGCCCTGGGATGAGGTACATGACAGGTCTGCCTATTCGGCCACCTTTTTTGCTGCTAGCATAAATTATTATTAATAATATAATTATTATCCTTTGCAATTGTTTTCAGTGATTTTTAATGACCATCAGTCTTCAATCCTGGCTCTGTCCAGCCCTAAAGTGTTGGCTTGTCTGAAGTTACACCACCTCAGATCAAGCCCTGGCTGCCTGGCTTACCAGCTGAGACTGGTCCCCAAACTCGCCAAGCTTCCATCTATTCATCTGAGAAATGGGGATTAGGATTATGATGATGATCAAATGCCATAATCCAAAGCAGAGTGAGTGAACCATACATTCTACACTATCTACAGCTAAATGCCACAGGGATTTTGGATGCATTTTTCTCCCCCATTTTGCTTTTCTAGCTATACTTCCTAAGTTTTTCATAATGATTACCTGTTTGTTTGTTTTTAACTAACAAAAAATAGTAACAGAAGAAACTGCTGGAAGAATAATGGCCAATGTCTCACTAAGAACCCTTAAAAACAGCCACTACCAATTTATTCACTGAAAGCTCTAAATGGGAGGAAAACAAGCCAAATATTAATGATGTGCTTACTGTCCCATCCACAGGAATAGGACATAAGGAATGGATGACATTATTTTTCATGAGCCAGGTAACTGGTTTAGTTAATTGTTTTATTTGGTAATTTATATTCACACTAGAGGCCCAGTGCCCAAATTTGTGCACCAATGGGGTTCCTCAGCCTGGCCTGCTGGATCAGGCTGAAATCAACTCTGCAACATCCCCCAAGGGGTCTCGGGTTGCGAGAGAGCACAGGTCAGGCCAAGGGACCCCACCGGTGCACAACTGGGGCCAGGGAGGGACACGGGAGGTTGGCCAGCCAGGGAGGGACCGAAGGAGGGCTCCAGGGCATGTCCGGACTGTCTCACTCGGTCCTGATTGGCTGAACCCCAGCAGCAAGCTAACCTACTGGTCAACTGTCTTCCCCCTGGTGGCCAGTGCATGTCATAGCAAGCAGTTGAGCAGATCTAGCATATCATTAGCATATTACACTTTGATTGGTTGAACGGACAACTGGACACTTAATATATTAGGCTTAATTCCCCCTTAAAGGGGGAATTTCTATACCCAGATATCTAATCCCCAAAAAATATATGGCTGGCATTGTTCTACAGAAAACTAAAGTCACTTCTACAGGCATCTATTAACATGAAAACATTGAAACCTGTAAAGAATTTGTGTGAGTTTATTTGAGCCAAACTGTCGACAATTGCCAGGAAGCAGAACCTCAATGAATTGAGATAATGCTCTGGAGAATGGCAGGTTACATCTATATTAATACATTGCAATCAAAGGAAGGGTCGTAGATGGGTTACATGAAATCCATTGGGAATAGACTAGAGAGGCGGGAGAAAGCAAAGGGAGGGTGGGGAATGGGGAGGGGGAACCCCTGGGATTGGATAAAAAGTAAAATGATAGGCACATACTTAGGTAGGTGTAGGAACAATTAACATGATAACAATGAAGGAATTTGTGGTCTCTGTCCTGGCGCCCAGCACATTAGGTTGTGCCCCACAGGGTCCAGAAAAAGGGAAGTTACAAGTTACCCAGACATTTCAAGGGTATGTTATCAGATAGGCTCACTTAAGGTAAAGGTTGACCTTGTCAGTGAAGATACTGGCCCAGGATGTAACTACCCACCATAACTGCTTTTAGTTAAAGTTTAATTTCAGACCATCCTTTGTGGTTACTTTAGGTCTCTGAGTTTGCAAGACCGCCATGCAGGTCTTGTCAGGTTAGTATGTGGTCCTATCATCCACACATCTCATTTTTCTGACACAAAATGACTTCTTCCTGATTCTTCTCAACAACCAGTTTTACGTCACCTATTCTTCTATTTATTCCAGCTCATTCTCCCCAGAGACAGTCTTGCCACACTAAGGGGGTGTGTGCACCTCTGCTCATCTCTTTCTCCTGAATGCCTTCCCTTTGTCTCTGGAAACTAGGAGCTTTTGAATGCTAACTCCTCAGCTGCATCTCTAGAGGCACTTTGCTACTAAAGCCATTGTCTATGGAAGGTCAAGGCCACCTGGGGTCTTTTAAAGGCAATCAGGAAGCCGGTTATCAGTCTGGCTTTCGGAAGATGTTTTTAAAAGGAAGGAAGTCAATGGATTATTAATGAGTTTGTAGAAAGGATTTTGAACATTTACTTAGGCACTCAGTGCAGAACCGTGAACTCACTAGGGAGCATAAAGGAGAGGGTCAGACGGAGGTTGCTGTGGGAGGGGGAAGGCCCGACAGTGGCCCTGCACGTGCTGGGTCAGCGTGATGAGAAGGCCCCACCTGAATGCAGGAGGCAGCAGCAACCAGCAGGGCCTGCCCATCAGAACACATGTCACAGGAGGAAGGACTTGCCCTTCCTTTCTCAGGTCACAGTTGTTATTAATCAAGTTGGAAGTCCAAGATGCATTCCTGCCCCTTACTCCACCTGGTTGAGAGAGGCCAGTAAGCCAGGACAAGCGAAATAGGGAAACTGGGACAGATAGTTCAACAGCAGTAGACAGCCATCTAGAAAATCTAGATGCCAAGCAGTTGGCAGCCATCAGTAAACCCTGTCTTCCCTAAAGCAGGGACACTTGAGAGTAAATGGTTCGCACTTCTCCCCAGCCAGAAGGTAAATAGCTTAAATCACCCTACTCAGGGAGACAGAGAGCAGGAATCCATTAGTGCCATTTGCCGGCCACACCCAAGGACAGATGAAGTTACAAGAATAAATCTCCTTTTGGTACATCAGCATAAAGCTGATGAATATTCTATTTCGATCCTCCCCTAAGAGCTCCCCTAAACACCAGCCTCTGAAGCCAGCAAAATGAAGGTCCCAGTGTATGCTCGCTCCTTCCCAGGAGCACACCCGTCCCTCCCCCACCACTTCCTTCCCCACAGCCATGCATCTCCTAAGCCAGTGATGGCAAACCTTTTGAGCTCGGCGTGTCAGCATTTTGAAAAACCCTAACTTAACTCTGGTGCCGTGTCATATATAGAAATTTTTTTTATATTTGCAACCATAGTAAAACAAAGACTTATATTTTTGATATTTATTTTATATATTTAAATGCCATTTAACAAGGAAAAATCAACCAAAAAAATGAGTTTGCGTATCACCTCTGATACGCGTGTCATAGGTTCGCCATCACTGTCCTAAACTCTAAGGCACCCACGAGGCTTGCAACCAGGGGAGCAATGGGCAGTGGCAGTTCGTCCTGGGCAAACCCCCTGAACCCGTCCCCAAGGCCTCCTTTTCTCTGACTCCTTAGTGAGCCAAAGCGGACCAGCCTGGGCCCATTTCCCAGCCCTTTCTTGTTTCACTGTCCGCAACTTTAATAAACATCCTCTAAAATTCACCTGGATTTGTGACATTTTTCCCGCATGAAGTCAAGAATCCACCCATTACTGGCTGGCCCTAGGCAGACCTGCTCAGGGCCACATCCCCTCCCCGGTAACATGATTACTCACAAGTAGAAGCCCTGAGTGGAATTAGCTTGTCCTAAAACTAGGAGCGACTTCAGTCTAATGTTTTCCCCCCATTTCAATGTTTGCTGAAATGCTAGTATGTTTCCCAGAGAATGAAGAGTTATTACACTTCACTCAAGGGCACCAGTGCTGCTTTTTATATAAGGGAGCGTAGTTCCTGCATAAATGTGACTATATGGGAAGGTAACTCAAGATATAAGATGAAGCGTGATGGTGTTGTGAGAGTCCCAGTGACTGCTTTGGGCGAGTTTGGGCTGGCCTTGTGAATTTCAGTTTTGGGGTCTAAGCAGAAAAACCGTCATCACTGACTACTGATGAGCCTGCGTACTAATCCTCAACCTCTGCTGAGCTGTCCCGTCACTAGAATGGTTCCAGTAGGAGATATTGTCGGCATTACAGTTAACACAAGCTCACTGCCACAGTGCCATTATTGCCAGTAGTTCTTGCTACCACAGCTCCTTTGGGAGATCTTATCCACAACAGGCAAAAACCAAGGTTAAAACAATGAAGAGGTCCTGGCCGGGTAGCTCAGTTGGTTAGAGCATTGTCCAGATTCGCCAAGGTTGTGGGTTCGGTCCCTGATGAGGACACATACAAGAAGCAACCAATGAATGCACAAATAAATAGAATTACAAATTGATGTCCCCCTCCTCTCTCTCTCCCTTCCTCTTGCTCTAAAACCAATAAATAAACATTTTTTTTAAAGGAATGAAGAAAACCAACACCAGTGCTGTAGGAGGAGCTTGGAAGGAGCAATAGAGGCCATCCACCCATCACATAGTCATGAGTCACTCTGGGCAGGTCAACAGGCTCCATTTCTTCAGGCTCTGTGTTTAGACAATGCCCTTGATTCTTCCTTCCCGGCTTTAGCCTGGGTGTCATAATGCTCACTGAGTCATTGAGCTCTTCTGGTGGAGTATTTCCCTCAAGAAACTGACAAGCCCAAAGGGCATGTTTTGGCAGGTGGCAGAACAACTAACAACATGTGTTTATCTCCAGATTCAATAGCATCTCCCCTTGCTCCAGTGCCAGAGGCTTTGTCAGCCCAACACTCTCCACCAAAGCCCAGCCTGGTGGCTGATTCAGGCCTCCAGGGTGGAGGAACCAGCTCTTCCAGCTCTGGAGCTAACATCCCCAAGGTTTGTTTTCTAACTCCTCCATGAGTAATAGGGTTAGTGTGCCGACCTGCTGGCTGAGGACTGTGTTTGTGACAGCTGGGAGGCCAGAGTCCTGCTTCTGAGACTTCTACCAGGCAGATATTGCAGAGCAATTCTCTCTCTATCTCTCTCTTCCCCTTTTGTCTCTCTTCTCTTCCTCTCTTTCTCTCTCCTTATTTTTCATCTCTCTGTTGGGGAAGAAGGACTCACCTCGGTACTTTCTCACATACCCCCCATTAGGAAAATCCCCAAGGACAAGGCGAGGTCCAAGCCCTCAGAGAAAAAGCTGAGCTGTCACAAACAGCTCCTCTTGTCCTGCTATTCAAAGCTAGAAGTGGAGCCGCATGGCAGGTGTTATAAACTCCATAACCAAAAGTAAGCACACAGGTTGGTCTCATCATAAATTCCTAACTGGACAGGTCATCATAGGTAGGCACCTCCCAGGCCTATAGCTTTCTTAGCAAAGGTCAGTCTTTACCTTGAGTGAGTCCTGTCCATTGTTCTTATGCATCCAGGTTAATAAAGCTTCAAAAGGTCAGAGTAATTTTCTTTTCCAGATTCTTCGAAAGCACAACCGCTGGCACCAGAGCACAAGACCACGAAACTCCTCGTTGTTACCTTGTTGCCCATTTCTATGTGCTGTAAATGCTAAATGCTAACTCCCATGCCCACCAACGTAAAAGAAGGATGTGCGTATCCATTTTGCTTTATATCCAGGCCTAGACATTTCTCCACTTCATTTTCTTCTCCAATAGAGTTAATGTAACCTCTCTTACATTTTCTCCTGTTATTCTAAATGTATAAAATCTGCTAAAGAAAGAAAGAAAGAGAGAAAGAAAGAAAGAAAGAAAGAAAGAAAGAAAGAAAGAAAGAAAGAAAGAAAGGAAGGAAGAAAGAAGATTGTCATTCTCCAGAGCATTTTCTCAATTTATTGAGATTTTGCTTCTGGACATGTTTTCAAAATTTTGCCTTAAATAAACTCTTATAAAACTTTTCTATATGTTAGATATATTTTCATCAACATTTACTTGGCACAGTCGATAGGATTCCAAAGAAGTCCACCCAGGACCAACCTGCAGACCCATAGCCAGTGTTAGGTACCAGCAGGGGTCCATTGTGCCCCACTGGCACCCTGCTTCCTATCTGGTGAGCTTGGGTGAGTTTTCTTTTGGAATCCTGGACCTCCCTCACTTGAGGTCGGTCTTAACTTTTTTGAACTATTCTTAGAAAATCCTCAAGGTGGCACTAATGGATGAGGGCTGAGATAACCCAGGAACGGGAGGGAAAAAAAATGGACAACTGTTTCTGATTTCAGCTTTTCAATCAAAATACTGGGGATCTGAACACAATTTTTTTGCTGGGCAAATAAGAGTCTGAACTCGTTCATCTCCAAAGATAAGGGGCACATACCATGCCCCCCACCCCCGGCCCCGCGCCCCAATATCGGGGCTTTAGGTGACTAGGAATCTCCGTGGGAGTGCCTGAGGAATGCTCAAGGTGCAAGGTGGCCCCACAGGGAACTCCAAGACTTTGTAATTACGTAATTGATTCATCAGGGCATGTGCACACAAAGGCTGGCTGCTTAGCTCTTCGAGTCCTAATGCTGTATTAGACAGTCAGGGAGAGAAATGGAGACATGTAAAAGGGTTCCAGCAACTTGACAAGAGACAGTCCTTCAGAGCTCAACCCACAAGCAGCACACTTCAACCCACCACAAAATACTACTAGACGTTTGTTCAGACTCTGTAGATCTCAAAAGAAAACTAAAATTAATGTGAGAAATCATGCCTCCGCAGCCAACAAGCCCCAAGATACCCTGAACCCCCTATTAATATTCCTGCAAACTATATGTACAATTTATATGAAGTCTTAACTTGCAAGTAGCTACAGACATGGGAAGATTTAATTAAAAGTGGTATCAGCTTAATATGGTCAAAATAGGTCTCTTTGACACCTCTGAATTAATTTCTGTGTGCTCAATTGAAAATAAAGCAAGCTCTAAAATCAAACTCTATGAATGAAAAACACCTCAATTGGCAAATAGACGCCTTTAAATGAGTGCACAAGTAAATTATCTTCCCAGGGGAAGTTAACAAGAAAATTACAGAGCCTGTCTCAGAACTTAAAAAGGCTCCCAAAGCCGGGACCGGTTTGGCTCAGTGGATAGAGCGTCGGCCTGCGGACTGAAAGGTCCCAGGTTCGATTCCGGTCAAGGGCATGTACCTGGGTTGCGGGCACATCCCCAGTAGGAGGTGTGCAGGAGGCAGCTGATCGATGTTTCTCTCTCATCGATGTTTCTAACTCTATCTCTCTCCCTTCCTCTCTGTAAAAATCAAAAGTCAATAAAATATATTTGAAAAAAAAAAAAAAAGGCTCCCAAAGCTGCTCTATGCCAACACCACGATCCCCCCTTCTCCAACTGCCCCTCTATATCCTATGCTTTTCAGAACTTCCTTGTCCAGACTTATCCTCTCTTCCTTCTCCCTTTTCACTCCTCTACACCTCCCACACCATCACTCCCTACTGAGCTAGGAGAGACTCAGAATAGAGAGCTAGATCAAGGTAGACCAGAAAAAAAGAAAGAATAGAAAAGAAATTCTGGCATCTCCTTTTAAATAAAAGCCAGTTTCAGCAGTGGGGGTGAGGAGGGACCAGCAATTGTTTAACTTCCTTGGACTAGAACAGAATTAAGAAATCTAGCTAAAGGTTTTCTTCACTCTCTCCAAGATCCTGATGGGTTCACCAAGGAGTTTGATTTAAGAATGAGAATGTATGATTCTCGCTATTCTGACCTATTTCAATTAATATACTTATTGGTTTAGGAAGGACAAAGATAATGATACTAAAACCATGAATTTATAATTTCAGCAAAAAAGCAATCAGGCCAGACCTCCTAGAAGGCTTTTTCAAAAAGGGGGGAAGGAATCTACTTTTACTGTAAAAGGCAAATCATCTTAAGAAGGATTGTAGAAAATTGAAATGGAATTTAGAAAAAGTAAGGAGACAGGAGTAAGCATAAAGCTACTCTGAGGATTAGGAGAAGGCATTTCCTCTTCTTATGACCAATGAGAAGAAATTGAAATGATCATAAAAGGGGAAACTACTAAGGCCCTTGTAGATATTGGGGCTACTTTTATCTGTTCTTAGCCCCACCCAATTAAGTTGCCCTCTCCCTCAGAGTAAAGCTTCTGTAAAAATGGTAAGGATATCTAATCAGCCAATTAAAACCTATTTTCTTCCAGCTAAGGAATGTTATAGGGCAACATACAATTTTACTATTCAAATGTACCCTAATTCATCTAATAGAGACTTTCTTGAAACCCATGATGTCTACATTTATTTTTCTCAGGAAATATATTTAAAAGTAAATGAATCAAATACTGAACCAAGCCCTAGCCCAGTGGTTCTCAACCTTGGCTGCACATTAGAATCACCTGGGAATCTTTTTAAAATCCTGATTTCTGGGCCTCATCCTCCGGAAATTCTGTTTCTTTGTTATGGGGTGGGGACACAACATTAGTAACAAAGAAACAGAATTTCCAGAGGATGAGGCCCAGAAATCAGGATTTTAAAAAGATTCCCCGGTGATTCTAATGTGCAGCCAAGGTTGAGAACCACTGCTCTAGACCACTCTCAAGAGAGCATTTTCTCAGTCCCTTGATCTGGCCTCCAGGCATGTCCTCTATTTAGCTCAAATAAATTCTAACAAATTCATAAAATTTTCTACAGGTTTGAATGTTCTTATGTTGACAGGGTCTAGTAAAGCATATACAGTTTCCATATCGATACAGTAGGGAGAAAGATATAAGGATATAAGTCAGTTATATCATCTATTCCTATTTTGTCTTTTATCTCATTCATAAATGGATAGCTGTTTTAAGAAACCACTACAATAATAACTATAGGTATTACCATCAAAATACAATGAGAAAGGTTTTCATAAAGAATTTTAAAGTCCAAATTTTAGCAGGTCATGTGCAGAATCTTGGGATAACTGATTATCCGGATGCCATTTTCTACCCATCCTCTCAGCCTTCCTCGATTCTTTACAAAGAAATGTTTATGCTCTAGTCTATCTGGAGACAGAAAAAAAAATTTAAACCTTGCTAATAAAAGACCCTTTCTGTGTACAAGCAATTGGAGATATTTTAGATTCTGTTTATCTTTTTACTTGCAGGGTTGGACACGAAATTCTCTACCCCAGCCTAAAGTTGGAATTTAGGCTAAAAGTGGAACAGGGGATAAAATAAAAAGAGAATCAGCACTTTTCTCCTTAGAGCTTTTTTTGAAAAATTAATTGTTTACCTTATGACCCCCATCATCCATTTACCCCACTCCCCACTCCCTGCCTGTGGCAACCACCAATCCCATCCTCCACATCCGTGATGCAGGCTTTGCTACTGCAAATAACATGGCAGCACGAAAATCCGTTTACTGAGTAAAGACAAGAGAGTCAGAGTGGGGCAGCCGGCTCGCGATGAAAATGCAGAGCGAGGCCTCCGGAGTGCAGAAGGGAACTGGAGGTGCTGTGCCAGGAGCCGCGGGCTTCCTTAGAGGGTTTGACCAAAACACAGGTGGAAATGGAAAGGCTGTCTTCCACTGCCAAGGGAGTGTGTGAGCTGGAAAATTACCATGATGGGCAGGACAGCCAACGTCCCTCCTCCCCCCGTTTCACAGCCCATGTTTACCAGGCTCCCCTGAAGCACCATCGTGGAGGCGCGGGCCCCCTCACCGCGGAACACGCTGCACACCAGCGGACTCACCCTGCCTGCCTGTCCCCGGGGCTGCGCCAGCCCTACCTGCGGAGGGACAGCAGGTGCTGTGGCGCTGTGACCCCACCGGCTTCTGCATCGCCCACGGTGGACAGTCTTCCGTGTGGGACCCAGGGCCGTATCCCAGCGTCATGCTCCGGGCTCTGGCATGGCCACCCGCCGACCTTCTTAGGGTTGCCCTGACTGGACCATTTCACCAGCAACCCGCGGCCTTTCCAACACACTGTTACTGCTGCTACTTAGCATCATCATCACTACCCACGGTGAACCTGTCACCCACGGGGACCCCGGCATGAAATAAATGAGTTCCCCTACAGAAAATAGATAGATAATGGTAGATTAGATAGATAGATAGATAGATAGATAGATAGATAGATAGATAGATAATAGATGGATAGATAGATGATAGATGATAGATAGATAGATAGATAGATAGATAGATAGATAGATAATAGATGGATAGATAGATGATAGATAGATAGATAGATAGATAGATATAGAGTATTGGCCTGGCCAGGTAGCTCAGTTGGTTAGGGCATCCTCCCACTATGCCAAGTTTTCTGGTTCAATTCCCAGTCAGGACACATACAAGAATCAACCAATTAATGCATAAATAAGTACAACAACAAATCAATGTTTCTCTCTCTCTTGTCCTCTCTCTAAAATCAATAAAATAAAAGAGATATGATTAATGATTTACTAGGCAAAGATGAGAAAGGAACTAAACTAGGCATCTCTAAAGTTTTCACTTCCTAACTAACAAATAATATTTAATTCAAGTGCACATTAATGGTTTAAATGGAGGAAACAACTTCCAATATCAGATTTTTAGATATAGCATTTTTTTTTAAAAATCTAATCTTAGGGGGAAAATAATTATTTAAAGGACTCATAATCTCCAAAATTTGACATAATGGACCAGATAACTACCCTAAATAAGTTTGACTGAAGTAATAATTTTTTAAAGAAATATTTCCTCAGAGACATAAACATGTTGTAAATGCTCCACTGTTCTGGGTTTTTATTTTGTACTAGAGGCCCGATGCACGAAATTCACACAAGAGTAGGCCTTCCTTCCCCCGGCTGCAGGCACTGGCTTCCCTCTGGCACCCAGGACCCAGGCTTCCCTTACAGCCCCGGCTTCGTCCGGAAGGTCCTCTGGAAGGACGTGCGGTCTAATTAGCATATTATGCTTTTATTATTATAGATGGAATGACTTGGGCTTATAGTTTAGTAGAGACAAGGTCCTCACAGCAGGACAGGCTAAAAAACTTTCCGAACAGAAACGGTATATACTACAGAAGAAAAAAGACTTTTCAGTCCTTTGAGGGAAATTCTGGTTCCGGTTCCCGCATTCCCCCCTCTTCTCTTCCTGGCAGTTGTGCGCTTCTCAGCCTTCCTGGGAGAGGCTCTCAAACTCCTCTTTAGAAACAGGGACTAAGGCCCAGGGGAAAATGTATCGCCTTACAAAGGAAGTGGGCACTCAATAACAAATTGCTCTCCTTCAGCATGAAAGATGAAAGAATGCTGTTGGAATCTTATGTCAACTGAGTAGTTCAGAAAAGTGTAGAGAAAAAGAAAGTAAGGCCCAGACTGGTGAAGAGGCTTCTCGGGGTCCTGCATTCAGCTCATCCTGAGCTCAGAGGGCTTCCTTCCGTGGGAGCAGCTGCCCATCTGCCTGTGGATGAGCCCAGGCTGCAGGGACAGGTCAAAGGTCAACCTTCCCTTTTCCAGCGGCTTTTCAAAGAGAGGATGACTCACCCCCTCACCTCTACCCGCGTCAATAAGCACAGTTATTTATGAGTCTTACTTTGGACATTGTGGTAGGGTCTATAGATTCTTGGCAACTTCCTACAGATGCTTTCTTTATCCCAGAGGAAGGGAATAAATCTTCTCAATATTATTTTTTTTGCCTTGATCTCTGACATGTTTTATGCTAACAACATTCCTATTGAGATAGATATGATTTACATGGAATAACATTAGCATATCTTAGGTGTATATTCTGACACATGTACCCACCCTATCTATCCCCCAAATCAACATATAGAAATTCTCTTTAGCCTAGGAAGATCCCTCACGCCTGTTCCTGCTAATACTTCCCCTGAGGCAACCACTGTTCTGAGATCTCTCACCAGAGAAGAGTCTTGCCTCTTCCTAAACTTCATATAAAAATTATATATAGAATATGTTCTTTTCCATGGGTGGCTTCTTTTGCCACATAGTGTTTTTGAGATTCTTCCATGTTGTTGCACACATTTGTTTTTTGATTGTTGAATATTAATATATTACAGTATGTCTATCTCCTGTGGATGGACACCTGTTCATCCGTCTCCAGTTGGGAGCCATTATGAGTAAAACTGTGACCAATGAACAATCCCACCTGGGTATACACCTGACCAGGGGTTGCTGCATCAGTGGGTAGGTGTGTGGTTAACGTTTCAAGAAACTGTTGAGCACCTCTCCAGAGCGTTTTTACCATTTTACACTCCACTAGTATTGTGAGAGTCCCAGTTGTTCCACATCCGCACCAACACTTAGTATTGGACCCCTTTTAATTTTATCCATTCTCATGGTTGTGAAGTGTCATCTCATACAGTTTTTTAAAAATATTTTTTTATTGATTTCAGAGAGGAAGGGAGAGGGAGAGAGAGATGGAAACATCAATAATGAGAGAGAATCATTGATTGGCTGCCTCCTACATGCCCCATACTGGGGATCGAACCCACAACCCAGGCATGTGCCCTGATCGGGAATTAAACTGTAACCTCTTGGTTCATAGGTCGAGGCTCAATCACTGAGCCAAGCCGGCCGGGTCTTACAGTTTTTAAGAATACTTGAGTGTGATCTCTCCCTCTTGAGCATGCCTGTCCCTTTCCTTCCCCTTTTCTTCCCTCAAGGCGCATACCTTTGCTATCTTTCTCCTAAGCTCCAAGAGACCTTCTTTTACCTCTGTAACTTGCTTCCTGAGTCCACATAGCCTAGCTGGCTCACTTCTTCATGGCTCCCTTCTTTTACCTCTGTGACTTTATAAATAAACTTTGCTTGTGTTTGAAAAAAGAAAACTTGAGCCATCTTAGCACACCTCAAATAATCTCCTCAAGTCTAAAAGGCAAGTAAAGTTATCTGTAATTTAAAATATGGTCTTGCTGTATCCGGCTTGGCTCAGTGGTTAGAGCGTCAGCCTGCGGACTGAAGGGTCCCGGGTTCGATTCCGGCCAAGGGCACATGCCTGGGTTGCGGGCTCGATCCCCAGTGGGGGGCGTGCAGGAGGCAGCCGATCAATGATTCTCTCTAATCGGTGATGTTTCTATCTCTCTCTCCTTCTCTCTTTCTCTGTGAAATCAATAAAGAAATATAAAAAATAAATAAATAAATAAAATAAAATATGGTCTTATCTGTATCATGAGAGGTCAAACATATGAGACAAAGGGGTGTATTTTAGGGCCTGTGGGTGTAGTCTTAGGACATGTCTGCCTAATTTTATCAGTTTGGGAGCATAAGTTGATAATGTTAATTGATTATTTCTTGGTTTTAAACATATATGTTTTATGGCTCACATCACCCAGTTGGTAACCTGTCTCATAGGAAGTAAAGACATAAGTGGAAATAACCTTAGTCTCAAATCCTCAAATAAATATTTTCTGAATTAAGCAAGACCTCTGAAAGGATTTTGCCTTTGATTTCACAATAAAGCATCCCTACTGTGTGCTAATGCTTTCCTTATATCGTCTCATTTAATCTCCACAACAATCCTATGAAGGAATTATTAGTATTACCCCATGAAACAGGCTTAGGGAATTACATTACCTGCCTAAGTTCTCACAGCTGGAAAGCTGCGTAATGGCCACTCTGCCGCAGCTCTGACTCTGAGCCAAGTAAACTGCTTTCTCACAGCAGAGAAGTGCTTAGAACAGACATGTGAAGAAAGAACACTGGGTGCTTTCATAGAAGTATTTCAAGACAAGAAGACAGTGACTGTCTAGAGATGTGGAACTACATTTCTAAGCAGAGCAAGCTCAGTGCTCAGTGGGTGAATTCATGATTGACTGATAAATGCTTCTTTACTTGAAATAACTATTTTTGTCTCAATTTTAGAAATATTGTCTAGATTTCCAACTGCTAAAGTGACTTTGCCATCTTTGTGAGAGATGAGCAATCCCTCGCCATAGCTTCAATCCTCACCCATTCACCAAGGGCCAACATCTGTCATATATTTTAATTTCAAAGGAATAGAATTTATTATAAATATTTTTATCAAACAGTACAAAAGTGTGTATTGTTGAATAGGGGAAAAAAACCTGTGTTAAGCAGGATATAACATGCTATCTTTTGTGGAAAGAAAAGGAGAGAATAAGAATCTATATTTATATTTGTTCGTAGAAACATAAAGAAAGTATAGAAGATTTGTGCATAGAAGGATGAACCTGTGAAAGAGGCAGCAAAAAGATGGACGTCTGCAAGCCAAAAAGAGAGGCCTCAGAGGACACCAACCCTACCAACATCTAATCTTGGACTTCCAGCTTCCAGAACTGTAACAAAATAAATTTCAGTTGCTTAAGCAAAAAAGAGAAAAGAAATGATAGAAGAATGCCTAAGAAACTTACAGTAGCTGTTACGTGGGTTGGGTGTTGACATAGATGAAAGAAAACTTTTTATTGTATACTTTCATATATTTGGGGGCTAGGAACTATGTGAGTTTATATAAAATGTTTATTAAAATTTTTGTTTAAATAAAAAATGCTGATTAATGGAAAAGAACATAAAGTTAGTGTCTCCAACATAGCCCATTCTTTCTCATGGCTACAGAGAACTGTTATAGTTTGTGACATATGCTTCTAGATTTTATATATATATATATATATATATATATATATATATATATATATATATACTGATTTCCATTCATCAAAATATATATAGATGCAGTACTTTTATTTTACCAGTATTCTGGCTTTTAATGAGATCATTCTATGCACATTGTTCTAGATTTTGCTTTTTGACTCAGCCGTAAATGCTAGGCAACTTTACTTGTTTGTATACATAATACTGTGATTAAACATTTCCCAATTGATCAACATTTAGGTTATTTTTAAGTTTCCTACCATAAATAGTAACAATAAAAATATTTGAATATGTGAAATATATACAGGGTGTCCCCCCAAAAATGTATACATACTTTAACAGCTGATAGCCCAACTTTGAAAATGAAATGTATTTTAATAAACACTGCCTTTATAATCATTCAAAGCGTGTGTACACATTTTTGGGACAAACTATATAATCAAAATGGTGAACATTTCCCAAAAGCTGGACCAAAAAATGACATCAACTTATGAAAGCAAACAAGAGAACCTATTTCTTCACACTTTCACCAACCTTAAATATCATCAATTTTTATACTTACTCAAACTTGAGAGGTTTGAAGCATAAAGATATCTTATTTTAACTTGCATCCCTGGGGTGATGAGAGGTGAGCTTCTTCCAGTATTTTGTCTCCTTGTGCTCACACTCTGAAAACAAGACAGGCCATGAGGTGAAATCTATGGCAGGACTTCCCTGTCAGTTTCTTGATTCAATGCTTTCATCACATCAGAGGAGCAAATAAGTGAGACATCAATGTCATCTAAAGACAGGAGTTGCAATGGAAATGCTTTGGAGGAACAAGCAGGAAACTGCCAACGAAAGCTGAAGGGAAGGCAGTAGAGAGTGGTGAGGACTTTGGTAACTGGAGAGTGCTGACCTCACTACAGAGACTATCATTTGTAAAGATGTTAATGGTTGTGCAGACTGAATTTCACTAGTTTTAGATATTCCAACTTTGACTTAAAATGATAAAGAGCTGATCACCAAAGAAATACATCTGAGCCCAGCCAGTGTGGCTCGGTGTTTGAGTGTCGATCTATGAACCAGGAGGTCAGAGTTTGAGGCACAGTCTGGGCACATTCCAGTGTTGCAGGCTCGATCCCCAGTAGTGGGCATTAGAGGAGGCAGCCAGTCAGTGATTCTCTGTCATCATTGATGTTTCTATCTCTCTCTCCCTCTCCCTTCCTCTCTGAAATATATATATATATATATAATAAAAAAAGAAAGAAATACACCTGAGTATATAGATTATGGCTTCTGTTGAAAGAAATCACAGAGTGGAAGGAATACACAGCAGATTATGGGAAGCTGAGGATCATATCAGTGAATTAGAACATAGGGTAGGAAAATATCACACAATCAGAGAACCAAAAAGAAAATACAATTAAAAAACAGGACAGCTTAAGAGAGCTGTGGGACATCATGAAACATAACAATATCCTCATAATAAGGTATGCCAGAAGGAGAAGAAGGTGAGGAAGGGATAGAGAACATGTTTAAAGAAATAATGGAAGAAAACTTCCCTAACCTGGTGAAGGAAAAAGTAACACAAGTCCAGGAGGCACACAGTCCCAAGCAAGAGGAACCCAAACAGGCCCACACCAAGACACATCATAATTGAAGTGCCAAAAATTAAAGACAAAGACATACTATTAAAAACAGCAAGAGAAAGGCAATTTGTTAGCTACAAAGGAGCTCCAATAAGGCTTTCAGATGATTTCTAATCAGAAATTCTATAGGCCAGAAGGGAATAGCATGATGTAGGCAAGGTAATGAAAAGCAGTGATCTGAAACCAAGATTACTATATCCAACAAGGCTATCATTCAAATTAGATGGTTAAAGAAAGAGCTTCCTAGACAAAAAAAAAAAAAAAATGCTAAAGGAATTTATCACCACCAAACCAGCACTACAAGAAATGCTAAAGGGACTGCTGTAATGAAGAAGAATAGAGAGAGAGAAAAACATAGTCATACAAAATTAAAATGGTAATAAATAAGTACCTATCAATAATAATGTTAAATGTAAAAGGACTAAATTCTCCAATCAAAAGACATAGGTTAGCTGAATGGATAAAATACATGATCCAACTATAGCCTGTCTACAAGAGACCCACCTCAGAAGAAAAGACTCACACGGGATGAGAGTGGAGGGATAAAAAAAATTTTTTCCATGCAAATGGAAACGAAAAAAAGCTGGGGTGGTAACACTCATATCTGACAAAATAGACTTTAAAATGAAGGCTCTCACTAGAGACAACAAAGATCACTACATAATACTAAAGGGATTGATCCAATAAGAAGCTATAATGTTGGTAAACATGTATGCACCCAATATAGGAGTACCTAAATATATAAAAAAAAATTTCTAGAGGACTTTAAGGGAGAGATCAACAACAATACAGACATAGTAGGGGAATTTAACATCCTGCTAACATCACTGGATAGATCTTCCAGACAAAAAATTAACAAGGAAAGATCACACACCATCACACACCGTGACTCTAAAT
The DNA here is from genome assembly GCF_028538775.1 of Myotis yumanensis. Classification (NCBI taxonomy): domain Eukaryota; kingdom Metazoa; phylum Chordata; class Mammalia; order Chiroptera; family Vespertilionidae; genus Myotis; species Myotis yumanensis. Next base: position 8,482,929 of record NW_027223772.1, read on the forward strand.
GACACACTGGATCAGATGGATTTGATTGATATTTATAAATCATTTCATCCTGAATGCCGTGAAATGATTTCATATACATTCTTCTCACACATAGGGCATTTTCAAAGATAGACCACATTTCAGGACACAAACTAAGTCTCTACAAGTTCAAGAAGATTGAAATAATATCAAGTATCATATCGAACCACAATAGAATGAAATTAGAAATCAACTACAGTAAAAACACTCAAAAACATTCAAACACATGGAGGCTAAATAGCATGTTATTCAACAATGAATGAGTTACCAAAGAGATCAAGAAACAAATAAAAAAAACTTCCTGGAATCAAATGAAATGAACACACAACAATGCAAATCTCTGGACACAGCAAAAGCAATCCTGAGAGGGAAGTTCATAGCACTACCGGCCTACCTCAAAAAACAAAATAATAATAATAATAAAATATTTAACCCAACAACTTAAAGAATTAGAACGATAACACCAAGAAAATCCAAGAGTAAGTAGAAGGAAGGAAGTAATAAAAATCAGAGCAGAAATAAATGACATAGAGACTAAAAAAAATACAAAAAAATCAATAAAACCAAGAGCTGGTTCTTTGAAAAGATAAGCAAGATTGATGAACCATTAGCCACACTCATCAAGAAGCAAAGAGAGAGGACCCAAATAAATAAAATCAGAAATGAAACTGGTGAAGTAACAACTACACCACAGAAATACAAAGGATTGTAAGAAAATACTATCAACAACTATATGCCAACAAGCTGGACAATGTGGATGAAATGGACAAATTCCTAGAAAAATACAATCTCCTAAAACTGAATCAGGAAGAATCAGAAAACCTGAACAGGCCAATAACATTGGATGAAATTGAAGCACTAATAAAAAAAAAAAAAAAAAAACTCCCACCAAACAAAAACCCCGGTCCAGATGGCTTCACAGGGGAGTCTTACCAAATATTCAAAGAAGAACTAACACGTATCCTCCTCAAACTATTCCAAAAATTCCAAGAGGGAGATAACACTTCCAAGCTCTTTTATGAGGCCAGCATTATCTAATTCCAAAACCAGATAAAGACGCTATAAAGAAAGAGAATTACAGGTCAATATCCCTGGTGGCCATAGATGTTAAAATCCTCAACAAAATATTAGGAAATTGAATCCAGCAATATATTGAAAAGATCACACACCATGACCAAGTGGGACTTATTCCAGGGATGCAAGGCTGGTACAATATTTGCAAATCAATAAATGTGGGGGTTTTGCGCTGGCGGAGGCGCTATGGAGGCGGACGCGGGGCCGGTGCCTATGCCCGAGTCAGCACGGAGCTCAGAGCAGGGCCCGGACGCGCGGGGTCCCCGAGCGATACTGGGGCCGCCTCCTGCACAAGCTGGAGCACGAGGTGCGGGTGGGGAGGTCTAGGCGTTGGGGCCGGAGCGGGCCCTGGGGACGCCCGGGGTGCACCCACCCGGGCCCTGCCACTGGGAAGGTTGTGGTCTGCGGGCCGGCCCTTGGCGGGGAGCCGCTGGGGTTTGGTGGCCCGGTTGGGGGGGAGGGGGCAGGCGAGGGCTGGGTCCGCCTGGGAAAGGCTGGACACGTGCGGAGAAGGTGTGGGGGGGTGGGGGATGGAGGATGGGGGGCGGGGGGGCTCGTGGTGTGCACCCCTGGGCAGGTCTCGGAGTTGGGGGCGGTGTGGATGGACGAGGCCGGAGAAGCTGGCAGAGAAGAGCCACGAATGCCGTGATGACCGACTTAGACTTTGCGTCCCCGAAAGTGGGGGGCCTGAGAGTGGGGAGCCTGAGAGTGGCTGCCGGGGCCTGTACCTGTGGCCCGGTCCTACCTGCACCTGGGGCTGGCCAGGGCCGCGAGGAACCGGGAACTAAAATGAAGCCTGGCTCCTGCTGTGTGCCAGGCCCTGAGCTGCTGCTCCACCTCCACGCCCAGAGCTGTCCTGGGAGGAGTAAGTGCCATCACCCCCATTACACAGTTGAGAAAACTGAGGCTCGGGAAGAGGAGGTGACTCCCAAAGTTTGTCAGAACTGGAAGCTTTCAGCCACCGCCTCTCCCTGGGAGAACAGGAGCCCCATGAATTTGTGTGGCTTTAATTCTCGGACATAAAAGTTTTTCATGTTCCTCACTGGACTTGAGCCTGACTCACCCACATTTTGCAGATTAAAGAAAACAGTGTGGGGAGAAACCAAGATGGCGGCATAGGTAAACACCGGAGATTGCTGCCGCAAACAACCACTTCAAAAATACAACTAAAAGACGGAACGGACATCACCCAGAACCACAGGAAGGCTGGCTGAGGAGAGACTCTTCAACTAGAAGGAAAGAGAACAGCATACTGAGGCTCAGAGGAGGCGCAGTGTGGAAAATACAAAGGTGCGGAAGTGAGCGCGCAAAGAGGGCTGGTGGCTGAGGGCGCGGTTGTCGTTTTCAATCTGGAGGGAGTCTCAGACTCTGAACTCCAGATCCGGGAGAGTCTCTAGGGACTCAGACTCAAACGGGAGAAGCGGGATTGTCTGGCATCAGTTGGAACGTGAGGGCAGCTTTCTCTCCGAGGTTTGCAGCAGTTGCTGGGGTTCTGAGAAGCAGAGCCTCTGGGAACGGGACTGAGAGCAGCCATAACCGCTCCCTCTGCCCGCCCTGTTGATCCTGCCCCGCCCAAGCCCTGCGAAGAGCCATTTGCCGGATAGCCTCAGGCAAAGGCTAGATTAGCACCTCTCCAGAGGACAGAAGTTCTCCCACTGCAGATACAGGTGATTCTCACAGCCAGTCTGCCTGGTGGTCAAATCCCTCTAGTATTAACTACAACAATCAAGGCTTAACTAGAACAAGACTGCGCACAAAGACCACAAGGGGGTACACCAAGAAAGCATAAAAAATGCGGAGACAAAAAAACATGACAGAAATGGAGGATATAGAGCTAAAAAACGCACTTTTGAGGGCTTTCAATAATGTGCTAGAAGCTGCCAATAAACTTGATGAGAGCCTCATGAAATCTAATGAGACCCTCGATGTTGTGATAAAGAACCAACTAGAAATTAAGCATACACTGACTGAAATAAAGAATATTATACAGACACCCAATAGCAGACCAGAGGAGCACAAGAATCAAGTCAAAGATTTGAAATGCGAAGAAGCCAAAAACACCCAACCGGAAAAGCAAAATGAAAAAAGGATCCAAAAATACGAAGATAGTGTAAGGAGCCTCTGGGACAGCTTCAAATGCACCAACATCAGAATCATAGGGGTACCAGAAGATGAGAGAGAGCAAGATATTGAAAACCTATTTGAAGAAATAATGGCAGAAAACTTCCCCCACCTGGTGAAAGAAATGGACTTACAGGTCCAAGAAGCGCAGAGAACCCCAAACAAAAGGAATCCAAAGAGGATCACACCAAGACGCATCATCATTAAAATGCCAAGAGCAAAAGACAAAGTGAGAATCTTAAAAGCAGCAAGAGAAAGAGACTCAATTACCTACAAGGGAATACCCATACGACTGTCAGCTGATTTCTTAACAGAAATTTTGCAGGCCAGAAGGGAATGGCAAGAAATATTCAAAGTGATGAATAGCAAGAACCTACAACCAAGATTACTTTATCCAGCAAAGCTATCATTCAGAACTGAAGGTCAGATAAAGAGCTTCACAGATAAGGAAAAGCTAAAGGAGTTCATCACCACTAAACCAGTATTATATGAAATGCTGAAAGGTATCCTTTAAGAATAGGAAGAAGAGAAAGGTAAAGATACAAATTGTGAACAACAAACTTGCATCTATCAACAAGTGAATCTAAGAATCAAGTGAATAAATAATCTGATGTACAGAATGAACTGGTGATTATAATGAATCAGGGACATAGAAAGGGAATAGACTGACTATTCTTGGGGGGGAAAGGGGTGTGGGAGATGCGGGAAGAGACTGGACAAAAATCGTGCACCTATGGACGAGGACAGTGGGTGGGGAGTGAGGGCGGAGGGTGGGGTGGGAACTGGGAGGAGGGGAGTTATGGGAGGGAAAAAAAAGGAACAAATGTAATTTGAACAATAAAGATTTAATTTAAAAAAAGAAAAGAAAACAGTGTGGGAGATGGAGAACACATCTAAAGAAAAATGAAAAAGTCCTAGATATGTGTAGGTTCTCCCTTTTCGTGAGGACAGCTCCATTCTGCTCACCAGCTGCTCTGGCCTGGACCCTGGGGGGGTGGGGGGGGGGCGGGGCCTTGGATAAGGGGTGGCCCCTGGTTTGGGGTAGTTAGCCTAATGTTGAAGGCAGAGCACTTTCACGGGTCAGCGAGTGGGTCCTTCTTAGCTGGAATCAGGCCCCTTTTCTGGGGGCTGCCTCCTGGGGCCGAGGCAGACTAAGTGGCATCAGTGATGAGGGGAACTCCGGAGCCAGACAGGGTGTCCCTGGGCCTGGCCAGTCCCCTCTCTCAGCCAGTTTCTGTATCTGCAAAGTTGGGGTTGGACCAAGTACCTTCCTGCTCAAAACACAGGCAGTTGCTGTAAAAAAGATACAGTGTGGACTGCAGATAGTCCATACCTATCTGCTGTAACAGTGAATGCCCTTCCCCCTCCCCCCTCCCCAGTGACTTGCCCTCAATTCCGCCTGCATTTCCTGAGCACTTGCCCTGGGGTGGGAGGGGACCCCAGCAGTTTGTTAGGATAAAAGGTCCTCACTCGCTGCAGCCCCGCCAGCCTCCATGGGCAGTAAGCTCTGACTTGGGCAGGTCACTCACCCCATGGAGCCTCCATCTAGAAACCAGGGTCTTGCCCTGGCCCAGAGGCTCAGTTGGTTGGAGCGTCATCCCGTACACCACAAAAAAGGTGGGTTCCATTCCCAGTCAGGGCACATACCTAGGTTATGGGTCTGATCCCCAGTCTGGGCGAGTATGGGAGGCAACCAGTCAATGTTTCTCACATCGATGTCTGTCTGTCTCTCTCTCCCTTCCTCTCTCAAATCAATAAAACATCCTTTTAAATAAATAAATAAATAAATAAATAAATAAATAAATGTGATACATCACATAAACAAACTGAAAGACAAAAATCACATGACCATATCAATAGATGCAAAAAAAAGCATTAGACAAAACCCAACACCCATTTTGATAAAAATCTCAGCAGAGTGGGAATAGAAGAAGCATATCTCAACATAATAAAGGCCATTGATGACAAACCTACAGCAAACATCATATTCAATGAGCAAAAACTAAAACCATTTCTCCTAAGAACAGGAACAGGACAGGGATGTCCGCTTTCACTACTCTTATTCAACATAGTACTAGAAGTCATAGCCACAATGATCAGACAAGAAGAAAACATAAAAGGGATCCAAATTGGAAAGGAGGAAGTAAAACTGTCATTATTCACAGATGACACGGTATTGTACATAGAAAACCCTAAAGACTCCACCAGAAAATTACTAGATTTAATCAATGAATTTGGCAATGTAGCAGGATACAAAATCAACACCCAAAAAATCTATGGGCTTTTTTATACACCAATAATGAATTCTCAGAAAGAGAAACTAAACAAACAATCCCATTTACCATTGCAACAAATAAATTAAGATACTTAGGAATAAACTTAACCAAGGAGATAAAAGAATTGTACTCAGAAAACAATAGGATGTTGAAAAAAGAGATAGAGGAAGATGTAAACAAATGGAAGAATGTAGCATGTTCATGGATTAATAGAATTAATATTGTTAAAATGTCCATACTACCCAAGGAAATCTACAGATTCAATGCAATCTTTATTAAAATACCAGCAGCATATTTCGCAGAGCTAGAACAAATACTCCAAAAAATTATACTGAACCAAAAAATTAAAAAATAAAAACAAATTGCCAAAGCAATCTTCAGAAATAAGAAGAAAATTGGAGGAATCACAATACCAGATACCAAGTTATACTACAAAGCCACCATAATCAACACAGCCTGTTACTGGCACAAGAGGTGCCTTATAGATCAATGGAAGAGAACGCAGACCCAGAAATCAACCCAAGCCATTATGCTCAATATTTGACAAAGGAGGCAAGAACATGCAATGGATTCAAGACAGTCTCTTCAATAAATGGTGTTCAGAAAATTGGACAGATACATGCAAAAAAATGAAACTAGATCACCAACTTACACCATTCACAGGAATAAATTCAAAATGGATAAAAGACTTAAATGTAAGTTGGGAAACCATAAAAATCCTAGTAGAAACCATAGGCAGCAAAATCTCAGACATCTCTTGTAGCAATATGTTTACAGATACATCTCCTAGGGCAAGCATGTTTGATATGCTTGTCCTAAGGCAAAGAAAACTAAGGAGAAAATAAACACATGGGACTACATCAAAATAAAAAGCTTCTGCACAACAAAAGAAACCATCAACAAAATGAAAAGGGAGCCCACTGTATGGGAGAACATACTTGGCAATGATACATTTGATAAAGGATTAATATCCAAAATATATAAGGAACTCATACAACTTAACAAAAGGAAGACAAACAATCCAATTAAAAATTGAGCAAAGAACCTAAATAGACACTTCTCCAAAGTGGACATACAGATGGCCAAGAGACATATGAAAAAATGCTCAAAGTCACTGATCATCAGAGAGATGCAACTTAAAATGACAATGAGTTGTCACCTCTCACCTGTCAGAATGGCTTACATCAACAAATCAACAAATTACAGGTGCTGACGAGGATATAGAGAAAAGGGAATTCTAGTACACTGCTGATGGGAATGCAGACTGGTGTAGCCATTATGGAAAACAGTATGGAGTTTCCTCAAAAAATTAAATATGGGAACCACTTCAAAAATACAACTAAAGACGGAACGGACATCATCCAGAACCACAGGAAGGCTGGCTGAGTGGAAGTTCTACAACTAGGAGGAACCGAGAATCAGAGGAGGCGCAGTGCTGAAGTAAAATACTAAGGTGCGGAGTGCGCACGGCGCGGGCTGGTGGCTGAGGGCGCGGTTGACTGTTTCAATCCGGAGGGAGCCTCAGACTCTGAGCTCCAGATCCAGGCGAGTCTCTAGGGACCCAGACTCAAACGGGAGAAGCAGGACTGTCTGGCTACGGTCCCTCTGAGGTTTGCAGCGGTTGCTGGGACAGAGAGGCAGAGCCCCTGGGGATGGACTGAGAGGAGCCATAACTGCTCCGCCCTGTTGATCCCGTGGGACCCGCCCTGCCCAAGCCCTGCACAGAGGCATTTGCCGGATAGCCTCAGGCAAAGGCTAGATTAGCACCTCCCTAGAGGACACAAGTTCTTCCACTGCAGACACAGCTGATTATCACAGCCAGTCAGCCTGGAGGTCAAATCCCTCCAGTATTAACTACAACAATCAAGGCTTAACTACAACAAGACTGCGCACAAAGACCACTAAGGGGTGTACCAAGAAAGCGTAAAAAATGCGGAGACAAAGAAACAGGACAAAACTATCAAGGGAGGATATTGAGTTCAGAACCACACTTTTGAGGTCTCTCAAGAGGCTTCTAGAGTCTGTCGATAAACTTGATGAGATGTACAGGAAATCTAATGAGACCCTCGATGGTGTGATAAAGGACCATCTAGAAAGTAAGCATACACTGACTGAAATAAAGAATATTATACAGACTCCCAACAGCAGACCAGAGGAGCACAAGAATCAAGTCAAAGATTTGAAATGTGAAGAAGCGAGAAACACCCAACCGGAAAAGCAAAATGAAAAAAGAACCCAAAAATACGAAGATAGTGTAAGGAGCCTCTGGGACAGCTTCAAGCGTACCAACATCATAATTATAGGGGTACCAGAAGATGAGAGAGAGCAAGATATTGAAAACCTATTTGAAGAAATAATGACAGAAAACTTCCCCCACCTGGTGAAAGAAATAGACTTACAGGTCCAGGAAGTGCAGAGAACCCCAAACAAAAGGAATCCAAAGAGGACCACACCAAGACACATCATAATTAAAATGCCAAGAGCAAAACACAAAGAGAAAATCTTAAAAGCAGCAAGAGAAAGAAACTCAGTTACCTACAAGGGAATACCCATACGACTGTCAGCTGATTTCTCAACAGAAACTTTGCAGGCCAGAAGGGAATGGCAAGAAATATTCAAAGTGATGAATAGCAAGAACCTACAACCAAGATTACTTTATCCAGCAAAGCTATCATTCAGAATTGAAGGTCAGATAAAGAGCTTCACAGATAAGGAAAAGCTAAAGGAATTCATCACCACCAAACCAGTATTATATGAAATGCTGAAAGGTATCCTTGAAGAAGAGGAAGAAGAAGAAAAAGGTAAAGATACAAATTATGAACAACAAACTTGCATCTATCAACAAGTGAATCTAAGAATCAAGTGAATAAATAACCTGATGTACAGAATGAATTGGTGATTATAATAGAATCAGGGACATAGAAAGGGAATGGACTGACTATTCTTGGGGGGGAAAGGGGTGTGGGAGATGCGGGAAGAGACTGGACAAAAATCGTGCACCTATGGATGAGGACAGTGGGTGGGGAGTGAGGGCGGAGGGTGGGGTGGGAGCTGGAAGGAGGGGAGTTATGGGGGGAAAAAAAGAGGAACAAATGTAATAATCTGAACAATAAAGATTTAATTAAAAAAATAAATAAGTAAATAAATAAATATGGGATTGCCACTTGACCCAGTGATTCCACTTCTAGGAATATATCCTAAGAAACCAGAAACACTGCATTCAGAAATAAGTTATGCACCCCTATGTTCATAGCAGCACAATTTACAATAGCTGAGATCTGGAAACAGCCCAAGTGCCCATCAGTAGATGGAGTAGATAAAAAAGCTGTGGTACATTTATGCCATGGAATACTATGCAGCAGAAAAAAGAAGGATCTCTTACCTTTGAGACAGCATGGAGGGACCTGGAGAGTGTTATCCTAAGCAAAATAAGCTAGCCAGAGAAAGACAAGTATCACATGATCTCACTCATATGTAAAATCTAAGTAACAAAATAAACTGATGAATAGAGTGGACCCAGAGACATGGAAGCATGGAACAGAGTTCGGAATCTCAGAGGAAAGGCAGAGGAGGGTGGGTGGGAGGTAATCAATCAAAGACCTTGTATGCATATATGCATAACCCATGGACACAGACAATAGGGTGCTGAAGGCCTGGGGTGGGGGATGGGAGCAGGCTGACAGGGGTCAATGGGGAAAAAAGAGGGACATATGTAATACTTTCAACAATAAAGATTTATTTAAAAAAAAAGTAAAGATGGTTAAGCAAAGTCTCTTGGCCATAATGGAAAGGGGAAAAAAAAGTCACCCTAACCAGTTTGGTTCAGTGGATAGAGTGTCGGCCTGCAGACTGAAGGGTCCCAGGTTCGATTCCGGTCAAGGGCATGTACCTGGGTTGCGGGCACATCCCCAGTAGGAGGTGTGCAGGAGGCAGCTGATCGATGTTTCTCTCTCATCGATGTTTCTAACTCTCTATCCCTCTCCCTTCCTCTCTGTTAAAAATCAATAAAATATATTTTAAAAAATGAATATACGTGTACTAACTAGAGAAAAGGGAAAGAAAGAGATGTCATATAGAGAGAAGAACATTTGTAAATGCTTGGAGGTTTAAATAAGCCAAGAATTCTTAATTATTTTAAGTTTAAACACTTGAAATTGCCATTTTGAAAGTCAAAATAGTCGAGTACCAGTAAGCTCATTAAATAAAGCAAAATATCCTACATAATAAAAGCCTAATATGCTAAGTGTCCAGTCATCCATTCAACCAATCAAAGCATAATATGCTAATGATATGCTAAGGCCTCTCAACCACTCACTATGATGTGGACTGACCATCAGGGAACAGATGTTCCAACCGGTAGGCTAGCTTGCTGCTGGGGTCCAGCCGATCGGGCCTGAGTGAGATGGGCCAGACACGCCTTGGAGCCCTCTCGCGGTCCCTCCCCAACTGGCCAACCTCCGCACTGGTGGGGTCCCTTGGCCTGGCCTGTGCCCTCTCTCAATCTGGGCTGAGGGAGCCCCCCCGTTACCCTCCGAGTGCACAATGTTTGTGCACTGGGCCTCTAGTCTTCTATAAATCTACCTACGCCACAGCTACTTTACTTTAAAAGGTCCAGACCTTACCACAGGACAGTGAGAACAATGCCATTGTAGTGTTAGTACTCACATGAATTAGTTCATTTGCTTTTATTATCTGACTCAAACTTCTTGCTACATTCTTTCTGTTTATGTGATTACCAACTCATGTGGGAGCCAAGTTTTGGTAACAGCCTGAATCAAAGCAAAGAGTTGTACCTCTTGCAGTAAGAGTCTGCCTACAGGGCCAAGGCCATCCCAAAGTCTACTCTCTACAAAGAGGCCTTATGGGCTGTGATGGAAATAATGGCTAGGCACCGACAGGCAATGTGTTCTGTATTGCTCTGAGGTATGAAACATTACCTGTTTGGTGAAGTAACATTACATAACTGCTGTATCGCCTCTTCCACTAATGATTCACCAGTTTCACGCGGCCATTCGTCACCATCATTATCCTGGTCATCACCAATTACATGTGCAGAGCACCCACACGGGGATGACACTGTACTTGGTGCCTGACAGAATGCAAGGAAAACAAAGAGCAGCCCTCATAGAGTAAACTGTTGGAGCTGTGCATTTGAATATGAAACACAGAACAAACATACCTGTACATCTGAGCCTACCTGGGTCACACGCGATAGAACAAACTCATTGAGCTTCACAGGGGTTATCTGTGTTGCAACCGCGAATGGAGCACATGGTCTTTCCACAGGAAAGATGCTGAGGAGGGTCCCACTCTTTGGGGATCTCCGATTCAGACAAAATGATAGGAGGAAGGGCACATAATAGGGATAAGACCACAGCTGTTTAATGGTGATTCACCTTACTAACTTACAGGTTTTCTTACAGGTCCTAGGAAACTGGAAGCTATAATTACAAGAAGAAAAAAAGGCTTTAAAAAGATAAAACACCACCCTTGCCAGTTTGGCTCAGTGGTTAGAGTGTTGGCCCGTGGACTGAAGGGTCGCAGGTTTGATTCCCAGTCAAGGGCATGTACCACAGTTGCAGGTTTGATCCCTGGCGCCAGTCAGGGTATGTGCAGGAGGCAACCAGTCAATGTGTCTCTCTCATAAATGTTTCTCTCTCCCACTCCACCTCCCTCCCTTTCACTCTCTCTAAAAATCAATGGGAAAAAATATCCTCAGTTGAGGATTAAAAACAAGCAAACAAACAAAACAGATAAAACAACTCAGAGCCCCAATGGGTCCATTACTCAGAAAATACATTTTGCAAACAAACCAAGGACAGGACTCACTGTGACGTGGCTGGTGTGCCTGGACTCTCGCCGCTCCGGGAGATTGCCTCAGGAATGCTGACCATTCTCCGGTCCCAGGAACGGGCAGAGCTGTTTTTTGTTTGTTTTTGTTTTTTAATATTTTTATTGATTTCAAAGAGGAAGGGAGAGGGAGAGATAGAAACATCAATGATGACAGAGAATCATTGATCGGCTGCCTCCTGCATGCCCCCTAATGGGGATCAAGCCTGCAACCTGGGCATGTGCCCTTGGCCAGAACTGAACCTGGGACCCTTCAGTCCGTAAGCCAACGCTCTATCCACTGAGCCAAACCGGCTAGGGCAGCAGAGCTGTTTTTAACATCATAGAAAATGAACTACTTTGTTATCAGACTTCAAAATCCTGGAAGGAGACACACGGACCATGGCCGCTGCAGCCCTTATCCCTGCCTGCCCACCCTCCCTGCATGTAACCTTTCTTCCTTCTCCATATATAGTCAGCCGGCTAGCAGGGGAGGTTAGACCTGAGTTTTCAAGATGAACTGCTGTTCTCCCATGCCGCCAGCATTATTGGAATAAACTCTCATATATGATTCAACCTTGTTTCTGCTTAATTTGGCTCAAGTAGTGACAGGCGGCCCTGGACACATTTTGTGTCTGGTTTCAAAAGAATTGGGAAGGCCTCTGGTGAGTGTTGAGGCAAAATCTCCAGAATCCTTTCACAAAGAAAGCCCTGACCAGTGAGTGACTATCAAGTCTCTAAATAATCGGGGAATTTGAAGGTTCCAAGGTAGATTTACTTGGTTAAGAGATGGGAATTTTAGAGATTTAGAAACGCTGGAACAAAAATTCATTTGAAATTGTCATAGGGGGACTGTTATGTAAACGTTTTCCAGTTGGCAGCCTTTAATAAAAGAGATTTTATGTGGGTATTGAAATAGAACCATTGGTTTGCCATTGTCACCACTCTAATTTGAAATTACTCCTTGCTGCTGTGTATTCCCTTCAGTTTCATATTGTACTAGATAGAGGTGGGAAAAAAGTAAAAACGGAACAACAAAATCTACTCATGTGTCTAAGAAGCTCGGTCAAGCTTTCTAGGCGAACTATACATGGTGACCCCAGTTGATAAGCAGGTCCCTTCGTGCAGGGCCAATCAGCTGATTAGAAAACAAGATGTATTTTCCCGCAGGGACCTTGTCTTGGTGGTTAGGCACTGAGGCTGGTCCTGGACAGTCCACTTACTTGGCGTGTACCTGAGTGGTACCACGCTGATGGCACCCAACAGAACCTAACCCCTAGCAGCCACAAGATCTCTCTGGGAAGCCAGGCACACATCTGTCCCGGTGCAGTAGATCAAGGCCTGCCCTTCCCCCAGCTGCCCAGTGCAGGGCAGCAAGACATGGTGGACTGTTCTCAGCATGGCTGACATGATGGTGCAGCCTGGGAAAGAGGAGGCATGGGATGGCACCAAGGTGGCCTCTGGGACTGAGTGGAGCTGTAGTGACTTCTCTGTCCCAATATTTTCCCATCTCCTTGTCCCCCCAGCCATGCAGACCTGCCCAGCGATCCCTTTTCGCTAAGGATTGGAAGTGACCACTGTGGGGAATGTCCTGACCTGCAAAGGTTTTCTGAGGGTTTATGGTGGGTATTGAGCCAGAACTTGATGAGGGTAAGAGTTCCTCCTCTGCCACTTGGTACATTCTAGTGTGTGGGACTAAAGGGAGGCTTGGATGCAGATCAGAGCAAATCCAGGCCCTGGCCATGCAGGGTCTGTGGTCCCAGGACTGGGTGCACAGGCTCAGGGACAAGGAGGGGGTCAGGAAACTATGGAACTTCGCAGCTGGGTAACAACCCTCCCCCCTCCCCAGATGGTGCCAAAGATGGGGTGGAAGCAAGGGCTCGGTCCTCTACTTTCCTTTTCCAAAGCCCCTCACTCCCAGGAGAGCAGTCTGAGCAACAGGCCGGCACAGGCTCCCCCGCAGCAAGCTGGCAGGTGAAAGGAGGAAGCTCCCCCCAGGGTGGCAGAGGAGGCAGAATGGGGCATCGATGGCCATCTTTGTTCCAAACAAGCCAGTGGCTGAAAGGGGACATTCAAAAAGCTTTAGAAAAAATAAAGTCAACTTCCATATTATTCATTGACTCTTTAAATGTGCTTCTCTAAATGTATAATGAAAAGATCAATGAACACAATAGAAAATGAATAAAGGACATAAACTGCCTATTTTAGAATAAATACAGATGGGCAATATGAAATTATAACAAAATGCACTAATAATAACACATATGAATCTCAAAATCATTGTGCTTAGTGAAAGAAGCCAGACACAAAAGAAAACATTTTTTGTATGAGTCCATTTTTATGAATGATAAAAATGATAAAGACAAAGCTATCCAGACAAAAAGCCCATCAGTGGTGGCCAGGGGCCATGCTTAGGAGAGTGGGCGGATGACAAAGGTAGAGAAACTCACCAACCCATACACTTAAAACTGATAAATTTTATGGTTTGCAAATGAAACCTGGAAGCTCACAATAAAAAAGAGAAGATTTTAAAGCTTCTCTATGAATATAAAGCAAATTCATTTAAACATTTTAGCCCAAAAAAAGTACTTAGAGTCCATGTGGTGAAACTCCTTCCTTTTATATTTTATAAGTGAGGAAATGGAGGACCCAGAGAGATTACATAATTTATTCAAAACCATTAGCCTGCTGATGGTGGAAACTTGGCCCCGCACCCAGTCTTCCACCTTCTTTCTGTGCTGCCCGCTCCCCAGCACACTTAAACTGTGAAAATAACATGTCCCTCCCACAACTTACAGGCACCATCAAACACCTTCCATATGTATACTCCTTTTATTTTTAGCACATCCCCATCGGTTCCTATCAGAGAGGCACAGCCAGTAGGAGATATATCTTGAGATTTATTGAAAGGAATTAGTTTCTGATGAACAAAAACAGATCCAGAGACAGAGAAGCATCGATCAGACCGTCAAACTTCAGAGGGAAGATAGGGGAGGGTGGAGGTAAGGGGGAGAGATTAACCAAAGGACTTATATGCAAGCATATAGGCCTAACCAATGGACATAGACAACAGGGGGGTGAGGGCATGAGTGGGGGGGTGGGGGGTAATGTGGGGATACATACACATATGTGATAACTTAATCAATAAAAAATTTTTAATAAATAAATAAAATAAAATTGTACATGGGGAAAAAAAGAATGTATGGACAAGTTGATGATACAAGTTTAAAAGGGGAAGAAAGAAAGCATTTATGAAGTGTTATGTGCGTTGTGCTATTATCTGCTGGTCCTTATAGTATCTCAGATAATCCTCAAACTAGTTCTTATTCAATGTGTGGGTGGACTGCCCTCTCGAAATCACTGTCTGTTCAAGCACAGTAAGGCATAATAACTAAAAGGTTTGGATCAGGACTGAGACTGCTTGAATTTGTATCTAAGTACTGCCAATAACTTTCTGTATGACTGGGAAAATTGCTCAAATGTTCTGTGTCTCAGTTATAACATTGAAATTCTAAGAATAGTACCAAAAAAAAAAAGGGGAATTAGTTTATGCAACTGTGAGGCAGGCTAGGCAAGCCTGACATCTGGGAGGCAGGCCGTCAGGAAAAGGGTGCTGGAACTCCGGGCACAGCCAAGCCCACAGGTGGGATTTCTGACTCAGGGAAGTTTCAGCTCTGTTCTTAAGATGCTTCGACGGATTAAATCAGACCCACCCAAACTATCCAAAATAATCTCCTTTACTTAAAGTCAACTGATATGAAAACAAAAGAAACGACGAAGTCAACTGAGATGGGTTTTAATCACAGCTTTAAAATACCTGCATGACAACACCTACGTTATTGTTTGATTGAATAACTGGGGACTATAGAGCCTATCTAAATTGGCACATAAAACACCATGGCACCCAAGTAGTAGGTAAGGACAGTATCACCACTTGTGTTCTAGAAGCACAGGGCACTTAAATCTTTTGCCCAAGGCACACAGCTAACACACATTTTGTTTTTCAATTGTAAAAAGGTTAGAAATTCTTACCTCATTATTGTTTCAAGAAGTAAATTAAATTAAATCAGTTCCAACTGTGTATGTGAAGTTCCAGGCACACTGGATTCTCCATGGTAGAAAACAGCGATTAGACCATATTTTGCTTATAAAAAGAGCTGGTTTACAGGTTAGCGGGAAAGGAACATTCTCCCTACAGGTGGGAGCACAAGCTGGAATAACTTTTTTCAGCAAGTAGTTCCAGTTCCAAGAATTAGTTTTATAATATTTGTACACACCTGTAAAGATAGATATGGAAAGATATTCATTTTGCAATCTTATTTGTAAATAAAAAACAAAACAAAAAACAACAACACTAAACTTCAATGGCCCTGGCTGGGTAGTTCAATTGGATAGAGCATCTTCCCAACACACCAAGGTTTCTGATTCAATCCAGGTCAAGGCACATACAAGAAGCAACCAATGAATGCATAACTAAGTCGAACAACAAATGGATGTTTATCTCTTTCTCTCCCTTCCTTTCTCTCTAAAATCAATAAATAAAACAAAACAAAACACTTAAGTGACTATCAAGAGAAAAGGAAAGTGTTAAATAAATTATGATACGGTCTGAAAATCAATCAATAAAATGAAACAAAACACGTAAGTGACTATCAAGAGAAAAGGAGAGTGTTAAATAAATTATGATAAGATCTGTTGATATAAGAATGTCCAAACCCATATAAAATTTTATGTATTTGAGCCAAACTGAGGACATGTCTGGAAGCAAGATCTCAACAGTCTGAGAATAGCAGTTTTTCTGTTCTTTTTATGCATTTGGAATCAAAGGCGGGAACATAAGGAAGATTGCATAAAATCCATTGGTAGGTTAGGGAGGCGGGAGGAAGCAAAGAGGAAATTCCTATGATTAGATAAAAAGTAAAATGAAGAGATACAGATCTCAGTTACATTGGTGGGTACAAGATAGTTAACACTTACAGTAAATGAGATGGTATTCATGTAACAAGATCATGTGCTCCTTGAGAGTGGCTTCTGAAGGGTCTAAAACAGTGGTTCTCAACCTTCCTAATGCCGCGACCCTTTAACACAGTTCCTCATGTTGTGGTGACCCCCAATTTCATTGTTACAAATTGAACATAATTAAAGCATAGTGATTAATCACAAAAACAATATGTAATCATATATGTGTTTTCCGATGGTCTTAGGTGACTCCTGTGAAAGGGTCGTTCGACCCCCAAAGGGGTCGCGACCCACAGGTTGAGAACCGCTGGTCTAAAAGATAATATTATTCTGGCATTTCTAAGATATGTTAACCTAGGTGTACAAGCACAATGGACAGGGCCTGCTTAAAGCAACGATGAACCTTTTACTAAGGAAGTTATAGGCCTGAGGCCTGACTGCTCGCCATGACCTGCTCAGTTAAGAATTTATGATCAGCCCTGGCCAGTGTGGCTCAGGGTGCTGGTTGGGTGTTGACCTGGGCCCATCTCGTGTCAATGTTTCTTTCTCTCTCCCTTCCTCTCTCTCTAAAAATCAATTTAAAAAAAATATTTAAAAAAACAGAAGTCATGAGCACATCACCCTGTGAGGTCACTTTTGGTCACTGAATGTGTCTGATTTACTACATAGTCCCTTTGCTCACAGGCTGAACAATGGAATGAAAGATGCCCATAGTATAGTATTTCATCTAAAATAGGAGTTTGTATTATTTGATAGCATTTTTGATCCTAGACATTTTGCTAATATCTTTGGTGCTGGAAGGTGATAGGCTCTGCGCCCATTATAGAAAGAGGAAGACGGAAGAGAGGGAGAGAGGGAGAGAGAGAGAGAGAGAGAGAGAGAGATCAATTTGTTGTTCCACTTACTTATGCATTCATTGGTTTCTTGTTTGTGCTCTGACTGGGGATCAAACCTGTAACCTTGGCATATTGGGTTGGCCCTGTAACCAACTGATACCTGACCAGAGCTCATTTAATTTTTAACATAACCCTATGAGTGCACTGATATTATCCACATTTTATAATAGATGGTAGATGAAACCAAGTCTTGGAGAGAGTAAGACACTGCTCAAAGCTTATGCCTACCAAAGATGAAACCGAAGTTATCTATATTCCAAAGCCAGTGCAATTGGGTAGTAAACTGGGTCAAGAGGTACTAAAAATTATGCTTTTATTGGTTTGTCATTTTTCCACTGACTGTTTTAATGCTGACATGACTATAATGTAGAAAGGTTTCAAAACAGAAGCTTGGGGATATTCTGTAATTTGGGCTGTCAACGTTTAGTATTTCCAGCAAAACACTCTTACTTATCAACCTTCTCCTCCACCTCAATCAAAATAATAAACAGAAAGAAGAGAAAGCATAAATGGTTTTTCATTGCTTCTGCAATCCAAAAGAAAACAGGAAAGTTAAAACAGGAAAGTTCAGGAAGAATCCCAAATTTGCTACCCTTTCACAAAGCAATAGAATTATTCATGTCCAAATGACAATGCCCCAATGTGCTTACAAAAAGGTTTGGTTGCCTGTTGGGTGCAATGCCTAGGTCTTCAGGGTGCTCATCGGGGGAAATGCCACAGTATTATCTAGTATTCTTGGAAATTACTAGATTAAATACATCATTAAGATGCCTCCATGCTCATTTTTAGCATATTTTTCATGCACCACAAATTATTTCTCTTTCTCCACAATGTCCAGCTAGATTTCTTCTAGGAGAGGGGTGGCAGGAAAAGGTCTCACTTCAGAGGATCAGGCAGGCAACCAGAGCTACTTGGCTGACCACCCCAAGATGTCTCCCACAAGGACCTCTTGCACTGCTCTAAGGGACTCCCTGGGAGTTTGAGAATCCACCAGGACCCTGAGGATGGGATGATGACTTTAGGAGCAGGGGTTCTCAAGCTGTGGGTCGCGACCCCTGAAAATACATCCTGCATATCAGATATTTACATTATAATTCATCACAGTCGCAAAATTACAGTTATGAAGTAGCAATGAAAATAATTTTATGGTTGGGGGTCTCCACAACATGAGGAACTGTATTAAAGGGTCTCGGCATTAGGAAGGTTGAGAACCACTGCTGGGGATCCTTGCTGGCTAGTTCCTGGTTTTAGGAACTCGCTAAGGAATAAGGTAGTTCTACACTCTCTGTGGCATTTCTAAGATTTCCAAGGGCAATGAAGACAGACTACGATTTCTGTGTCCCGGAAGCAGGTTTTCCTCAAACCCACCCGAGACCCACTGAGTTCTGGCCAAAGACCAGGGTCCCCAGAGAGTTGGGGCCAAATTGGAAGCAAGTCCTCCCTTAGACCAATAATTGTCATTCCGTGGTGGTATTTTCTGTGTGTCTATCACAAGGGAACCCCAGCACTAGGAAACAAAGTCTCTGTCCTTGAGAAGCTTTCACTGGGGAGACGAGATATGTGACTTAGTTTTGCTTTCCTCTTGGTGAAACTAAAACACTTTTCTTGTATCATTCAAATTACCACTAGTCCCATTTCCCTCTTGAACTTGGAGAAAAGATTCTTGTACCATTCCCCAAATTTTCTCAATCAAGTCCCACTCACTTTCCAAAGTCATGCAACCATCACTGGACACTATCACTGCTTGTTACATTTTACATGGATCCCATGGAGATTTAGCAACTGGGAAAGTATGTGTGAGGGGCAGCAAGCTGTGCAGAGGGGTGGATGGACTTAGAAGACTCACATGCCATATCCGTAGTATAGATACTAATTAGCCTTGGAATGACACTGTGTGTGATCCTTGCTCCCTGGACTACGGACCTGGGATGCTGGACAAGGAAACACTGAGTCAGAACAACCAGACTACAAGCCTTACTAATTCAACATGTGGTTGGACTATGAGACGGGGGGGATTCTACCTTTTGCCTGATTTCTCCTCATAGAGTGGAGACCACCATCTGCGCACAGGATGCTGGTACTAATGAAATCATTTAAAGGAAGTATTTGTTGCTTCCTGGGATGGGAACTGTGTTCTCTACTGAGCTCTCACATGCTATTTCATCTGGCCACGTGAGCAGTGATCTGAAGAAAGATCAGATTCCTAATTCAGAGGGTGGATTAGTTCTCAGAGTGGAAGCTGGATTCCTCAGTGGGCCCTATGGACTTGAGAATAAAGTTTAGGTGTGCTTGACCCAGAGCTACAGGTCTGCTTTGAGGACGATAAAACCCAGATCAGAAGGCGGCAACCAATGGGAGTTAAAGGGACACGGGAGGACATAAGAAAGCAAAAACACATAAACACCAGGACGGAGTCAGGGACTCAGCAAAATTTTCAAACCTTCTCTTGAAAACATTTCCCTGTTTTTGGCTTTTGGGAAATCATATAGGAATCGAGAAAGCTTGACTATATGGTTCTATATCCTTTTTGTGGACTTAAATTTTTAAAACGTATGTTTAATGTATGTCTTTAGAATTGGTCAATGAACGAACCTCACTTTGTTCATACCTGAGTTTCTCAAAACCATGAGTCATTGAAGCCTTGTTATCAGAGGTAGGCTTAAAGTTGTGACACTGACTTGATCATAGATAGGGAAGCTGCAGAGTTTTTGTCTCAGAAATAATCAAGCAAAGAAACACCCAGGAGGCACAGGGCAAACCGCCGTCCTGGAAGCTGGTGGGGTGGGAAGATGCGGAGGCCCAGTCCGTGTGGGCAGCAGCGTGCCTTCTGTGTGGCTCACCTGTCTTTTCCACCTTTTGGCATGACACCAGGTAAGCTGGCATCGAAGTCAGGAGCCTGGCCCTGGGAGCTTTGGTGCCTTATCTCAGGATGATCTCAGCGCTTCCATTTGCTTCTCCTGGTGCCTTCTGGCACCCGGAGTCCAGTGTGCAATGTAGGTGATGGGGCTCCTGGTAAGAAAATGAAGGCAGATTTCCTCAGGCTCAGCTTCCTTGCTAAGCCCTGTTGGTCTGAAGCACATCTACGTTACTCCTTCACTGGAGAGAGGAACCGGACTCCCCGCTTGATTTTGTACACCCCACAGCTGGGACCATCTCATCTGTAAAATGGGCATACAATGTGATGGGGGAAGGGCACGTAATAAGAATAGGAACACAGTTGTTTAATGATGATTCACCTTACTAACTATAGATAAGAGGTTTTCTGACAGATCCTGGGAAACAGGAGGATGTGCTATAAAAGGAAACGCATTTTAAAAGCAGATCAAGGACAGGACTCACTTGGATTTGGCTGGTGTGCCTGAACTCTCACCCCATCCGGGAGTTTTTCTCAGGAATGCTGACTATTCTCCCGTTCCAGGAACAGGCAGAGCTGTTTGTAACATCACAGAAGATTAGTCAACTTGTTATCGGACTTTTGACTCCTGAAGGCCGGACTGCAGACCCTCCCCTCCCCTTCCGCTGTTACATTCGTAGTTCACAGCTGCATCTAGTTATCTCCTTCCTTGCCTGTATGTAATCCGCCAACTGGCGAGGGGAATAATAGATTTTCTGACTGCTCTCTCAAGCTGCCGGCATTATTAGAATAAATGCTCAAATATGATTCAACCCTGTGTCTGCTTAATTTGGCTCAAGTAGTGACAGGCTGCCTTGAGCCAGTTGTGTCCGGTATCAACAGTACCCATCGCCTAGGGCTGTGGTTCTCAAAGTGGGTCCCCTGACCAGCAGCAGCATGCATTGACAGGAACTTGTTAGAAAAGCCAATTCAGAAACCCGTCCCAGACCCGCTGGAACCGAAACTCGGGAAATGGGAGCCTGAGATCTGTTCTCACACGCCCTCAGGTGACTCTGCTGCACGCGGAAGTCTGTGAACCACGGCACAGGGTTGCTGTGAACAGAACCTGAAGGAGCTTGTGAATCAGGCTCAGAACTGCGCCTGGTGCCTGATCCTTGGCTGTTAGTCCCATCCTCATCACAAGACACTTTCTAATAAGGCTGAGATGCTCGTAGCTCCAGGTGCCCGCGGATGGAGATGCCTTTCCTGGGGGACAAGCCGCTGGCTCCTGTAGGTGTGAGCTGGCTCCCAACAGCACCAAGGGCTTCTCAGTCTGGACCACTTACTATGTATCGGCATCAAGGGAAGACACGCAGGAATTGACGTCAGTAAGGAAAGCCTTTATTAATTCGGATGATAACACCAGGGAGATGCTCAGGGACTAGACCAGAACTGTCTCAGGAAGGGGTGGGTAAGAAATGCTTTTAGATGCAGAGACTGTGGGAGAGGTGGCTGTGTGAAAAGTAAGGGGGGAGGGGTGGCAACAAAAACTGCAGTGTGGAAGTCTTTTTTCTTTTTCTTTTTAAATTTATTGATTTGAGAGAAACATCGATTTGTTGTCCCGTTTATTCCGGCATTCATTGGTTGACTCTTGTATGTGCCCTGACCAGGGACCAACCTACAACCTTGGTGTATCAGTACAATGCTCTAACCCAGCCGTGGGCAAACTACGGCCCTCGGGCTGGATCCGGCCCGTTTGAAATGAATAAAACTAAAAAAAAAAAAAAGACCGTACCCTTTTATGTAATGATGTTTACTTTGAATTTATATTAGTTCACACAAACACTCCATCCATGCTTTTGTTCCGGCCCTCCGGTCCAGTTTAAGAACCCATTGTGGCCCTCGAGTCAAAAAGTTTTGCCCACCCCTGCAACCCAATGGTCGGCAAACCATGGCTCGCGAGCCACATGCGGCTCTTTGGCCCCTTGAGTGTGGCTCTTCCACAAAATACCACGTGCGGGCGCGCACGTACAGTGGGATTGAAACTTCGTGGCCCGTGCGCAGAAGTCGGTTTTCGGCCTGGGCGAGTCTATTTTGAAGAAGCGGCGTTAGAAGAAGTGGGGGGTGTCGGGAGACAGGGCGAAGGTGGGCCTTGGGATATGCAGCGCGGGGGAGGCGCCAAATATCAACAGTACTTAAACTATATAGGTAGGTTAATAACAATGTACCTACCTATATAGTTTAAGTTTAAAAAATTTGGCTCTCAAAAGAAATTTCAATCATTGTACTGTTGATATTTGGCTCTGTTGACTAATAAGTTTGCTGACCACTGCTCTAACCAACTGAGCTACCTAGGAAGGGACTTGGAAGTCTTGAAACTTAAAAAAGAAAAAACACCCTGTCAAACTTTCCACTAACAGGTGAGTTGAAGCATGAAATGTTGGCTGTACTCAGGCCCCATGAGCAAAGAAGTTAGAGTGTAGGAAGATCACATAGAATTTAGTGCCTAGCTGTCCTAGTCAAGCCAGCTGAAAGGTACGTTAAACACAAAGTTTTGATCAACCTTGACAAGAAATTGATTTTTACTTATCCTCTGTGCAGTAGGCTCAAAAGTGGACCCCAAAGATATTGGGTCTTAATTCTTGGAACCTGTAAATATTCACTTACACGGCAAAGATTTTGCAAATATGATCAAATTAAGGATCCTGGCAGGAGAGATTATCTGAGTGGGCCCTAAGTGCAATCGTAAGTGTTTTTATAAGGAAATGGAGGGAAGTTTGACATGGACAGAAAAGGAGAGGAAACCATGGCAACAGAGGCAGAGATTGGGATGATGTGGCCACAAGGCACAGAGTGCCTGGAGCCACCAGGAGCATAGGAGAAGAGAACTAGGCTCTCCCTTAGAGCCGCCAGAAAGTGCAACACCTGGTTTTCAGCCCAGGTGATGCTTATTTTGGACTTCCGACCTCCATAGCAGTGAGAGAATAAATTCCTGTCGTGTGAAGCCATCGAGTTTGTTGGGATTTGTCACAGAGACCATAGGAAACTAATATACCTTATTTCATGAGGTCTTCTTCAGATTGGAGGAAAAGATCCTCTGGCATCCAAAGAAGAGTGTGGATTATAGTTTTAGGAGTGGGGAGAGATCCCTGTAGGTCAGTGCCTTGGTTATCTACTGCACCAAGAGGCTTTGTCATATCCCATCTCTATATATAAAAGGCTTCTATATATATAAAAGGCTAAGCGACCGGTCGACTGGCCGGTAGCTATGATGCACACTGACCACCAGGGGGCAGACGCTCAACGCAGAAGCTGCCGAGCTACAGCGACTTTGCAGAGTGCCCTCTCGCACTCTGGGACCCCTTGGGGGTTGTCAGACTGCTGGTTTCGGACCAACCCCCTGCAGGCCAGGCTGAGGGACCCCACTGGTGCACAAACCCATGCACTGGGCCTCTAGTTTAAATATATCAGTCATGGCTGTACTCATTTACTGTAAAAACAAGATTAGTTGAGTTAATATCAGATTTTAAAATGTAAAAGCTAAACTTTAAAAAAGCCATTGGTAAAGTTACATGTATGATGTGTCTAAGTAAATGCATGAACTACAAGAGAGGACAAAGAGTTTAATTAATTCTTGTTGAGTGATTTACTTAACGAATTGGCTGACTGTTAAACCCTATAGAAAAAAAGCAAGGTTACAGTAGTTCAGAAAAGTAAGTTATTTTATAAATGACTTCATATGAACATCTAATCATAACAGGCTCTTTTCCATAAAAATATAAATGGTAATAGGTAATAAGCCACTTTACAAGTGGACAGTTCTCTGGATAATGTTTTTAATATATATACTTCAGAGAGGAAGGGAGAGGAAGAGATAGAAACATCAATGATGAGAGAGAATCATTAATCGGCTGCCTCCTGCATGCCCCCTACTGGGGATCAAGCCCACAACCAGGGTATATGCCCTTGACTAGAATTGAACCTGGGACTCTTCAGTCCACAGGCTGGCGTTCTATCCACTGAGCCAAACCAGCTAGGGCTCTGGATAATGTTTTTTAAGAGTAAGTTTGGCTTAGTGAATTTCAACAAATTGAAAGGGGAGGTTATAATGGAGAAGGTTTTAAGTGGCCTCATGGTCTTGAATACCACCACACTAGATTTGTTCATTCCCCTATGGTTAAAAACTTCCAGAGATGAAGTAAAGAATTCTATCCTGTTTTCCTATTGAGCAAAAGTAATCTATTCAGATGCACACAAGAAGATACTTTCACAGACACTGCATTTTAAATGGGAATCGGGAAGTTCTGCCAACTGCATTTTATCAAAGGCAGGGCTCAGGTTTGGTTGCTTGACTAAAACGTGACCATTTTAATAATTAGCACTCATCAAAGTTATGTGGCCATGGATATGGGAATAGAAGAAGAAAAGGAACACGATAGTTAGTAACAACCCATTTCTGTCATGCATTACTTAGCAGATTACGTATAAATCGATGTCATGAGTTGGAGCAGTACCTTCCACTCTCTTGCCTTAATGACTTTCTCCTGTATTTCTCCTGATTTAGGTATTTCTTGGTTTGACTTTAGGTTTTGAGCATATTTGCAATAAAGAGAGTCCATTTTTTGTTTCATTGTGTTTGTATCACATCCCAAGAAACAAAGGGGATGCCATTCTTTGGAGCGGCACCTGCCACAGCCTACGGTGAGGCCATTGCCTAAGGTGCAGGCGTTCGTGCATAGCAGGCTTTTCCACCCTGTGCAATCTTATGGGGCTGTGACCCAAGGGAACTGTAAAGCCCACGTGATAGAATAACTTGGATTTCTTGTGATGGGCTGAGTAAACAAAAGAACAGTGCTAGGTTCTATACGACTATTGTACTCTGACCTACAAAAGAAAACTCTGTAGAATCCACCTCAAAACAGTCAGAACCTCCTGAATGGCTACCAGTTTCTTTTGCCTCCACTTCCCACCTAGGACAAAGCAGAGAAATCCAAATATTCTCCCCAAACCAATCACAGGAAATGCTCCACGCCTAGTCGTTCCTCCTACATCTTCCCCAAGACACCAGCCTTTAGTCAGGGCTTAGGGAAGCTTCCTTGTTTTTTCATTATAAAGCTTCTCCTCACCCCCAACTGGCTTTGAATTGTCTCCCTTGTTTTCATGTGGGTGGTCTTCCACTTGTGTTGACTGCCTTGATTAATTTTTTTAAAAAGAAAAAAAAAAAAAAAAACAACTCCAGCCATATGCAAAACATTGTGCTTTGTAACCACTTCAGAACTTTCGTTCCTAGTGGTGCTTGACAGGAGATTCTAATTCAAAGGACATAAGTGAAATTTTTAATAAATTGGTTTTCAAAATATTTATTTATTTGTGCTTCTGCAGGCTCTCAATTGAATTTTAACTAAGAATTTACAAGTTGGCATGCACTATGACTCCAGATAATAATAAAGATATGCCTAGAAAAGAGTCTAGGGAGGGGACGAGGGATGTTTATTTTCTAAAATATATTTTCTACAATGAATATGTTTTTTAAATAATTTTAAAAAGAAACTTTTAAAAACATTTCTGAATTAATATCTTTAAATATATACGTGAAAGTACATTTCTTAAAGCCAAGAGAAGCACTTTGGATGCTAAGGAAGACAATGATCCATCCATAATGCCAAGAGCAGGAAAGTAAAAGCAGTCTCCGCCCTTCTCCACTGCTGTTCTCCTGATTAAGCCACATTCTTTTGCTAATAACTCCTTCCCGTGGGTTTTCAGAAAGGCTTGAGAGGAAGAATCCCTGCCTGGGGAAGACAGGACAGGAGCACTAGGAATGCCAGCCTTCCCTGGAGACCCTCCCGTCTGTCCCCTTTCCTCCGAGGATCAGGGCCTGACCATCATGCCTGCGTTTTGCGCATTGTCATTCCGCTCGATTCCTCCCGAACCAGCTGCGCCCACCTGTGAACAGTGAGCACATCTGTCCGCGGGCTCTTCCTGCCAGCAGCCCGCCCCGCGGTTTGCTGCGGGATAAACAGGAACCGCTGGACCAGATGTCACTGTCTCCGCGCCCCCGAGATTTTAACCAGGACGAGGACGCGAGCGCACTCGGGTTACGCTGACATCCACCGGGGCTCGCTGTAAGCTCTCCCTGAACCACCCGCCAAGCACATGAATTCCAGGTAGTTGGTTGGTCCGGGTCCTAGGAAGGTGGGGGACCCTCCTCAGAGTTGTCCCTGGGCCCCCGCTCGCCTCCCCGGGGTCCGGGGAGGTAGGTCCGACCGAAGCCCATGGAGTTGGGAACGCGCCGAGTCACGCGCCCAGGGTTTCAACCCCAGAGGCCCCGCCCCCGTCCGGCTCAGCCAATCGCGGCGCGGGCAGGCGTTGGGGGCGGGGCTGCCGGGCCGAAAGGCCGGGGCCTTAAAAGGCTGAGTCAGGGGCGATTGGGCCAGAACTACGGGCCGGTCGACCTTCGAGGAGTTTATTGCGCCCGTGGAGTGCGGCCTCCCAGCTGTGGCCGCCGCAGGTCAGTCCGTGGCCGCGGCGCGTCGGGGGCAGGGGCTCCGGGAGGGGTCCACCCAGGGACTCGGACGGGAGGACGGGAGCCCGAGCGCCGGCCGGCCCGCGCCGGGGAGGCTGCGGCGCCGCTCGAGCCCCGCTTCTCACCTGCGGCCTCGAGGCCGGCATAGCAGACGGAGGGTTCGGGGAGCCCGGGGCGGCGCGGAGACCTCCGGGCGCTGGGCCTGTGCAGGAGCCGCCAGCCTCGGGGCGGTGGCGGCCACAGGTCCGGAGGGGCTCGGTGCCCAGCGCTGCGTCAACAACCTCCGGACGCGGGCGTCTGCGGGGGGCGGGGCGGCATTCCCGGCTGCGTCGGCGTCACCTGGGGCCCGGCCAGTGTCCGAGCACCTGGAGGGAGAGCTGGGCCGGTGCAGACAATGCCATCGGGGCTCTGTGCTCGGTGCTCCTCCGAGCCACGTGATCGTGTAGCGGGTTTGCGGGAGGGACTGAGGGTGTGGGCTGCGGAGGCCAAGTGTGCTGGGTGACCCGCGGCCCATGTTTTCCCGGGGAGGCCCGTCAGGAAGGTTTCAAATTCCAGAAACAAAGGCTCGAAGGCATATCGCACCCCTGCGGTGCAGTAGTCAAGCAGAAGGGTGTGAGGCGAAAACCCAACTCCTGGGGATCCCTGCTCTTACTTGGGAGCAGAGTCCTGGTACATAATTTCCCGGGTCACTTCGGTACCTTGAGTAAATAACCTGGACCGACAGTTTCTTTCTCCTGCTTTAAGATTCAGACCCATAAGGTCCCCCGAGGCCCTTAATTAAAACCTAAATGATCATTGCGCTATTGCAATGAAGTCTGTTTCAATTCCTGCAGCACTTGTCAGCCTGTTTTTCATTTTGATGGCTGAATCATATACCTCCCCTATTTGGTAAGCCCTTGGCCTGTTTTTCTCCACCCACATCCGTAGCCTTCAGCAGACCTTCCATAAATATCAGGGAAGGTAATTTAAATATTTTTGTCCCACAGTAAGATGGCTTTTCTGGATTGGTCTAATCAGATCACTCATTTCCCCCTCCCCCCCTTCTTAGGTTTTTGAAACATGAATCCTTCATTCCTCCTGACCGCCCTTTGCTTGGGAATAGCCTCAGCTACTCCAAAACTTGATCCAAGATTGGACGCACAGTGGTACGAGTGGAAGGCAACACACAGGAGACTATATGGCGTGGTGGGTAACATCTGAAACTGCCCAGAGGGACCCACAGAGAAGGGCCCTTGAGGTCAGGCGTTTACAGCCAGAGAGTAGCTTCCTGAGGTCAGCCGTCCCCGGGCAGTAATGTAATGGCAGCCATTAATGAGCACCCTATGGGTGTACATCCCTGTGATGGCCCTTGGAGAACAGCACCCAGTAGTATAAAGCCTTCCCTGGCTGTGGTTTCTCTTCCTCTCTGTAAATCCCCCTTGGTGAGGGTAGGTTGGGTTTTCAGTAGAAACGAAGACAACGTGGTATGCTCTTGCCTCTAGAATGAAGAAGGATGGAGGAGAGCGGTGTGGGAGAAGAATATGAAAATGATTGAACTGCACAATCGGGAATACAGCCTAAGGAAACAGGGCTTCACCATGGCGATGAATGCCTTTGGCGACATGGTGAGTGTGGCTTGGGAGGCTTCGCTTTTTGTGCTTCCTCTCCTCAGTACTTTAGCAAAATAAGCTCTTGCTTTTTCAACAGTTTATTTACTTTTGCTTGTAGACCAATGAAGAATTCAGGCAGGTGATGAATGGCTTTCAAAACCAGAAGCAACGGAATGGGAAGATATTCCGAGAGCCTCTCTTTGCTCAGATCCCCTCATCTGTGGATTGGAGAGACAAAGGCTATGTAACTCCTGTGAAGAACCAGGTATGACCGTGTTCCGATCTTTTTAACTCAGAAAAGCCAAAAAGGAACGGCATCCCTGCTCGGGTCCACTGGAATGACATGCTTTTTGCTGGGGTGTTTTTACAGAGCTGTTGATATATGGGCTGTTGTCAATCTTTGTATTTGTCTTATAAACTGATGGTTGTTTTTTTTATTTTCAGGGTCAGTGTGGTTCTTGTTGGGCTTTTAGTGCAACTGGTTCCCTTGAAGGACAGATGTTCCGGAAAACTGGCAAACTCGTCTCGCTGAGTGAGCAGAACCTGGTGGACTGCTCTCGCGCTCAGGGCAATGAGGGCTGCAATGGTGGCCTAATGGATAATGCCTTCCAGTACGTCAAGGACAACAAAGGCCTGGACACAGAGGAATCCTATCCATATCTCGCAAGGGTAAATGGAGCCCCTTATCTTGTTATTCCAGCTCTGCTTTTGAAAGTTGAGCATTTTCAGAGATAACAGACACCTTAGTCAGCATTCACATTTTAGATGCAAACTGTCAGAACTGTCACTACAAATTATCAAATTTTGCACAGATCTCTGATGAGGTGGCTAACTGTAGCCATTCTTACTTTTATGTAACATGGAGAATATATGCATATAATGCAGACTTCTCCATAGTGAAAAATTTTTTAAGGCAGCCAATAGCATTTTGCTTCCTGGGTTGCTGTAAAACAAAGTTGACTTAGAAATAATTAAGGTGCAAACTGCTGAGTCTGGGGTCTTAGAACTAATGCTCCCCAGGAGGTGGGTGGTGCTCATAAGTCTCCTTCCCATTTACCTTTAAAAGGAATCAAACACCTGTAACTATAGACCTGAGTATTCTGCTGCCAACGACACTGGCTTTGTGGATATCCCT
Organism: Myotis yumanensis; assembly: GCF_028538775.1. Taxonomy (NCBI): domain Eukaryota; kingdom Metazoa; phylum Chordata; class Mammalia; order Chiroptera; family Vespertilionidae; genus Myotis; species Myotis yumanensis. The sequence continues at coordinate 8,512,182 of NW_027223772.1, forward strand.
CCGCGTGAGAAGTCCCTTCTGAAGGCAGTGGCGACTGTGGGGCCCATCTCTGTTGCTATAGATGCAGGCCATTCATCATTCCAGTTCTATAATGCAGGTAAGCGTTTGTCTTTTTATTACAGAAATTCAGGTAGGCAAAATTGGAAAACACCATCATGACTAACTTTTTGGTATGGAGTTCTGCTTTCCAGGACTGTAGAATTTTGAGTGTGTACATTTAACATAGTGATGTTTCCACTTTAAATATTTTCCCAAACTGTTCATAAATATCTTTAAGTGGCTATGTAATTAGTTCTATAGATGTAACCTAAACTTGCATGACTATCCTCCAATTAATTGTTGGACCTTTATTCCAAAAATTTCTTATTATTGTAATTAGAACTATAAAGAGCCCTTTGGCTCAAGGGTTCTTTATAGAACCTTTAGGTGGCATTCTAGGAGTAGGAAGGATTATGCTAATTAATATTAGTTAAATGAGTGCCTAAATCATATTAGTCTTGATAACTAGATCATACTGGAAATTTTTTTTTTTGGTTAGAAAATATATTGGATTTAGTTAAATTTTGTTGATTTCTGTGAGTTTGAGTTTGACTTTTTATCAGCCATTACTATTTTTTGGCAAATAAATTTAAGCCTCATTTGGAATTTATGACATAATACTGAATTTTGAGTGGATGGGTTCCTGCCACCTGTCACTTGGAGCTTCTCATCCCCACATTGAATTTTACTCTCATAGGCATCTATTATGAACCAAACTGCAGCAGCAAAGACCTGGATCACGGTGTTCTGGTGGTTGGCTATGGCTCTGAAGGAGGAGAATCAAAGAACAATAAATTTTGGATTGTCAAGAACAGGTATAAAACCCCAAATGTTATATTTGAAATTGAAAAGGGAATCCTTGTTTGGAACTAGTATTTGGTTTCAGGTCCAAAAATGCTCAGTTTTGGAATTCCAGAAGTCTTTCTTATACTTAACAGTCACAGAATTTCTGGTGTTTGATTTTAAGATTCTGTAGAACCTTGTTAGTGTTATTATTATGTATTTGTAGCATTGCATTTGTAATTCTGAAAATTTTCTTAAGAACACATCTGGCCCCAAGGGTTTCCGGTAAAGGACTTCTTAGTTGCAGGATTGAGAGCTGATTTTCTTTTTCTGTCTCCAATTTTTCAGCAAGGTTTAGTGAGCAAGAAACATCGGCCTCTGCTGATTCTTTAGGTCTAAAAATTGTCCCAGAGTTCAGTGGCCTGCTTGCATCCTTCCTGTTGTCATTCATTTGATGTCCTTCCATTGTATTCTGCTTCCCATCTCAGGCAGAGGAGGTTATCAGGAGCAATTTTCACAGCCAAAGTTCTTTAACTGAGATAATGTGTAAGACAGCTGTGGAAATAGACGGTTACATTGGAATCCCAGTCCCACCTCAATGTCATAGCTTAGTAAGTTAAAATAAGGACCCTGGGGGAATTATAGGCTTATTATAAACATATGTAACAGCCCTCAGAAGAGTGTCTGATACATGGTAAACACTATTTTAAGTATTAGCTAGTATTATTATTGAAGCTAATATGTACTTGATTCTTTAAATAAAATGCAAAACATTCTCTTCTTTCAGCTGGGGTTCAGGATGGGGCATGAATGGCTACGTAAAAATGGCCAGAGACCAGAGCAACCACTGTGGGATCGCCACGGCAGCCAGCTACCCTACTGTGTGAGCTGATGGAGTGGTAATGGAAGCCTTGAGGACGGCACATCCAGAGGGATTTTATCTTTAAACTGATCAGACCTTCATTGTGTAAGATGAGAAACTTGAATCATTAAGGATCCAAGTTGTGATGTGAATTCTGTGACATTTTTATAAAGGTAAAATGTTACCAGTACTTTAATTACTGTTATAAATAGCTTTATAATATTGGAGATTCATTGCTGAATTCTAAGACATTTGAATTTTCATTTTTTAAAAGGATATATAAAACTTTACCTTTTAAAATAAATTTTAATTCAATATGTAGAAGTGGAACTTCTTTCTGTTTTTTAACGCGTGAACTTTTTGCATAGTCGGGGAATATAATTGGGCTCTAAAGACATAGTAAATGTGCCCGTGTACAGGAGAAAGATACTGGGTAGCCCTCTGGGTCTTCTGGTTATAAACATGCAGATTTCATGTCAGCTGCCCATTGGCTGTGTTGACCTAACTCTTGAATCTAGCAAAATGTGATAAACAATCTGGAAGGACAAAGGTAAACTTGCTTTAATAAAGAAAAACAATTTACTTTTTAGAAAAATGAATAGACACAGAATCATAGGTTTTAGATACTAGAAGAGGGCCTCTGCTTCTTGCACTCCACATGGTGGTAACTAGGAGGAGAGGTGGTAAGAGTCTCAGAGCCAGTTACCGAAGCATCCACCTGAATCACGGGAAGACCATGATTTATTTATTCTACTTAGCAGTTGAGTAAAGACCAGACGCCAGGATTGCCAGGTCTCTGGTGGCATTCCACATAACTCTGCTGGAAAAGCCTCATTTGTTACCAGTGTTAGCAAAAGTAAGTTTAGTGGTTGTGATGAACAAATCTCAGGTGCTTGTTCATAACTGAAGAACTGCCTTCAAGTTCTCAGGAAATGAGGCTGGACTGCAAAATAGTCCTGACTTTGGAAGATGGGTGAGAGATCACTAGGTGAAATGTGGGGTTAGCTACCTCATTTTTGAATTAAAAATAAACTCATGCCCTGGCTGGTTTGGCTCAGTGGATAGAGCATCAGCCTAGGGACTGAAGGGTCCCAGGTTCAATTCTGGTCAAGGGCACATGCCTGGGTTATGGGCTCGATCCCCTGTATGGGTGTGTAGGAGGCAGTCTATCAATGATTCTCTCTCCCTCTCCCTTTCTGAAATCAATAACAATATACTTAAAAAAAAAACAAAAAACAAAAACCAAAACTCAAAGGGAACAAAACTGCCTAAGCACATGGTTGCACAGGAAACCCCTCGTTACAATATTGAATCTTGAATCTCTGCTTAATGGGGCCATATTACTAAATTCAGTCTAATCTGTGTTCCTTCCACTATTCCCCCGTGCCCTTAATGTTCATTCCTTCTCGTATTCCCCACATATGTCAGTATAAATTGGAAAAATCGGGCAGTTCTTTTGGAATGTAGTGCACCTCCTGGGCCATACTCTGTACCTCACTTTTCAGGGCCTGCTGGGACTTGAGTTTGGTTGCAGGAATAAAGAGAGATCATGAGAGCACTTCCTAAGATCCACAGTGTCTTGCAAGGAAACTACATCAGGGAAAGCCATTGCCTTCATTGCTCAGGCAAAACAGGGTCAACCTCAGGGAGAAGGTTTGCTTCTGGCAAAGAGGCTCGGCAGGATTTGGGGGTTCAACATCCCCAGCTTCACCAGAATTGCCCAAATACGCTCAATCCAGATTTCAGGACATTCCTTCCCAATCAATGCCCTCACTTGAGCAGCTCCTACCCTGAGAGTGGAGAATTCGATTGTCATTGTAATTCAGCCCATTTGGAGGATGAGGCTTTGGCTTTGGTTTGCAAAAATCTTAGCTCTGTGGCTATAAGTGATAGGAATTTCTTTAGGGAAGATAGGGAACTCTGGTCATTTAGGTTACACTTGAGCCAGAAATGTGAAGCCCTGAGCTCATCCTTTTTCTTCCCTCACTCTGTCCAGTGTGGTTATAAGCAAACAGCCAATCTCATATTCATTAGTTTGACCAAAATGTTCTGTATCAAATACATGTGACCCAGAACCTCACCTCTTATCCATTGGTGGGGTTTTGCCTATCTGTTGCCACATCATGTCATAGACTATCAGGGCTCTCTTTGCAACTGGAAATGGTCCCTTTAAATCTAATCAGATTAGAGAATCTGTTCCAGAAACCAATTCAGGAAACTCTTTCTTAAGATTCTCTTCCTCTAGAACCCATGTCAGTAACAAAATCTGCGTTGAAAGGAATTAGCTTATGCCACGTGGGGGGTGGCAAGTCCAACATTTCTAGGGCAGGCTGGCTGGCTAGAAACTTGGGCAATATTTCTGTGTTATAGTCTAAGGCAGAAATCCGTCTCCAGGAAACATCAGTGTTTGCTCTTAAGGACTTCAACTGATTGGATGAGTCCGATGCAACTTATGGAAGATATTCTACTCAAAGTCAACTGATTATGGATGCTAATTACATCTACAAAATACCTTCACAGCAATAACTAGACCAGTTTTCAACCAGTGTGCTGCAAGAATTTTTAAAACATGTCAATACCTGACTATTTAGTCATGGGCACTGACCCCTTTTCCCTTAGATTGTCAAAAAAAAATGACAACAGTCCTGGCTGGTTTGCTCAGTGGTTAAAGCATCAGCCTGTGGACCAAACAAGCACCATCCCTGGTCAAGGATACCTACCTCAGTTGCAGATTCAATCCCTGGTCCCGACAGGAGGCAACCAGTTGATGTATCTTTCACATTGACTCATCTCTATCTCTCTCCCCTTCCTCCCTCCCACTCACTCTCTAAAGATCAGTGGAAAAAATATCCTCAGGAGAGGATTAAAAAAATACAAATGACAACAGCCAACACAGCAATAGCCATATGGTTTGAATGAATCAAAATTATACCTATTTGTTGTCAGATAGGCAAAAAGTGTATTTTTTGGTGTGGTGCAGAATTTTAGTAATTAGTTTATGTGTGCCATGAGATGGAAAAGGTTGAAAATCGCTGTCCTATTATATTAAATCTGGACCTGTCTAACCAGCTTTCTCTCTCTCTCTCTCTCTGTTTTTAATATCTTTATTGCTTTCAGAGAGGAAGGGAAAGGGAAAGAGAAATAGAAACATCAATGATGAGAGAGAATCATTGATCGGCTATCTCCTGCATGTCCCCTACTGGGGATCAAGCCTGAAACCCAGGCATGTGCCCTTGACTGGAATCAAACCTAGGACCCTTCAGTCCACAGGCTGAAGCTCTAGTCACTGAGCCAAACCAGCTAGGGCTCAACCAGCTTTCTAAGTGCTATTCCAGTTTGCAAAATTCTCATTTTTTTCAATCATGAAATGTTCACAAGAGGCTCACTATAAATTTTATAGATTTTTAAAGCATAAATATCATACAGTATCTATCTCTCTTCATATGATAGTCATTCGATAGTCAAATGTCATTTCAGATGATAATTTGCTGGATCATTTGGATGCTAAACCTTAGTTTTTTATGTATGAGTTGTTGTTTTTTTAATATATTTTGGATATTAACCCCTTTCCTATTGATGTTTTATAAATTTGTTTTTAATGAAAAACTTGGTTGTCCCATAGTTTATAATGAATAGTAATGAAAATCAACTTTTAAAATGAAATAGGGCCCTGGTTGGTGTGGCTCTGTTGGTTGGAGCATCGTCTCATACACCAAAAGGTCACAGGTTTGATTCCCAGTCAGGGCACATGCCTGGGTTGCGGGTTCTATCCCTGGTCAGGGTACATACAGGAGGCAACCCATCAGTGTTTTCTCTGACATCAGTGTTTCTCTCTGTCTCTCTCCCTCTCCCTTCCTCTCGCTCTAAAATCAATAAAGGCATACCCTCAGGTGAGGATTAAAAAAGTAAAAATGAAATAGGAATGTGTTTATCAAGAAATTGATATAATCTCTTCGATTAAGAATCAAGGATAATTCAAAATCCTGGATTAAAGGAAACCCATTGTTTGTTAGAAATACTCAATTTTCTATTTGTGCTCAAGCCTAAATAATGAAAAACTTACTGGGCAAAGGCTACTAATATGGCTTTATTGTGAATAATTAGAGGCCCGATGCACAAAATTCGTGCAAGGGGATCGACCAGGGGTCCTCAAACTTTTTAAACAGGGGGCCAGTTCACTGTCCCTCAGACCGTCGGAGGGCCGGACTATAGTTTAAAAGAAAACTATGAACAAATTCCTATGCACACAGCGGCGGCAAAAACACCCGGCGGGCCGGATAAATGTTTTCGGTGGGCCGCATATGGCCCGCGGGCTGTAGTTTGAGGACCCCTGGGCTTGACCCTCGCAGTCCTGGCTGCCTAGCGGCCCCATGGCCCCATGGCCCCTCCTACTGATTGTTCCGGAAGGTCGTTCTGGAAGGTCATTCCGGAAGGTCGTTCTGCCATTCAGTCTAATTAGCATATTAGCTCTTTATTATATAGAATAATAGACCATATGCCCAAATTCCAAATAACTAAGGCTAATTCCCTCCAATATCTCAGCAAATGGTTTTTATTTTTCAAAACTCAGATCTAGTCATCACTCTCAACCTTTGAAATCTCTTTCTTCACAGAAACTTGTAGAACCTTAAAACACAAACTGACTTACCTTCATGAATTTAGGACCTTTCTGTGAACCTATTTTTCAGTCACCTCAAACTACATAAATGTCAAATAGTTGACTAATAAAATTCTGAACACTTTTAACATTTTTCATATTATTTATTAGATCTCTGATAATATGTTGTCAAAATAAGTAACAAATAAACCCAACACATTTCCAAAATATTTCATTTTTATACAATCCTGGCTTTTTTGCTTAAATTAACAAAAAGATTTAAAACCTAAGGTCTAATAAACAAAACAATTTTGCAAAGCAAAAGCAAAGTTGGAGTGCCCTAACCGGTTTGGCTCAGTGGATAGAGCGTCAGCCTGCGGACACAAGGGTCCCAGGTTCAATTCCGGTCAAGGGCATGTACCTTGGGTGTGGGCACATCCCCAGTAGGGGGTGTGCAGGAGGCAGCTGATCAATGTTTCTCTCTTATCGGTGTTTCTAACTCTCTATCCCTCTCCCTTCCTCTCTGTAAAAAATCAATAAAATATATTAAAAAACAAAACAAAATTGGAGGACTTACATTATCTGATTTTAAGAATTACTATATGATATAGTAGTCAAGATAGTGTGACTTTGGCATAAGGATGGACATACAGATGCATGGAGCAAATAGCAAGTCCAGAAACATACCAACATGTGATTTTCTATACAGGTATCAAGGTCCTGGAATTATTTTCCATAAATAGTGATTGAACAACTGGATAGTTAGGGAAAAAAGAGCTCAACCCTTATTCCATATTGAGCATAAAAATTGACACAAACTGGATCATCATCTGTAGAGAGCACCTGGGAAGGCACATGAGCATTTCTTTCTTTCTTTTTTTAAAAATATATTTTATTGATTTTTTACAGAGAGGAAGGGAGAGAGATAGAGAGTTAGAAACATCGATGAGAGAGAAACATCGATCAGGTGCCTCCTGCACACCTCCTACTGGGGATGTGCCCGCAATCAAGGTACATGCCCTTGACCAAAATCGAACCTGGGACCTTTCAGTCTGCAGGCCGACGCTCTATCCACTGAGCCAAACTGGTTATGGCCATGAGCATTTCTTTGATTATTGTCAACTGAGTCCAGTGGTGTTGGCCGAGCCTCATCCTGGAAACATACCATGCCTGAGGCAGGTATGTTGTCAGCCTGACCCTTAGCTCAGGTGCCAGGGGGTGGGTTTCATTATCTAAGTTCAGCCAGGCTCAAGGAACGAACGCAATTATCTGGGCTCAGCCAGGAGTGACAATTACAAAGAAGCCACAAGAATGAAGAATTACATTTTGATCTTTAACCATGATTTCACAAAATTTCCTTTGTTTTAAACTCTAGTAAAACTTCCTGGAATCATGCTGTATGTAATAAACATGCTGCATCAGCTCTGGGTCACTGTCCCTCCATCAGAGGGCAGTGTCCCACCTGGTCCCAGCTTTCCCTACTATCTCTGTGTCTGTCTCCTTTTTTTTCCTTTTCTCAATCCCCAGCTGCCCCTACTCAGGAACTCATCTGCTCTCTAGCCGTGCTGGTTACGGTCCAAGAGAGAAAAACTTATAATCATCCTTAATTTAAAAGGTAAAAATATAAAGTTTCTAAAGAGTTAAGTTGAAAAAAATGTTTAACTTTTTTTTATTATTGATTTGAGAGAGAAAGAGAGAGAGAGAGGAAGGAAGAGAGAAACATCGTTTTGTTGTTCCACCTATTTATGCATTCATTGGTTGATTCTTGTATATGCCCTGATCCAGGATCAAACTCTCAACCTTGGCGTATTGGAATGACACTCTAGTCAACTGAGCTAAAATTGTTATGAGTTTATTTGAGTCAAACTGATGACATAGTCCAGGGAGCAAGATCTCAAATGCTCTGGAAAATAAAAGTCTTGCAGTTTCTTTTACATATTTGAAATTCGGGAGGGAAGGGTAAAATTTTTTATGACAGTGACATAAGCAATGATTGCTTAGATCAAAAATAATATTAAGTCAGAAGAAAAAAATAATTAGATTTCATCAAAATTAAACCTTCTGCTCTTTGAAAGAGACTCTCTTAAGAAAATGAAGACTTAACCATGTGATGAAATGTTCTGTATCTCAATGTCAATATCCACTGTACATATGGCACTACTGCTTTCTATTTCAATATTACTATTGGGGGAAACTGGGTATGTGGGATCTCTATGTATATTTTTTACAACTGCATGTGAATTTACATTTATCTCAAAACTAAAAGTTTCATTTAAAAAGAGCACATCATGCCCAGTGGTCGGCAAACTCATTAGTCAACAGAGCCAAATATCAACAGTACAACAATTGAAATTTCTTTTGAGAGCCAATTTTTTTAAACTTAAAAAAAAAAGGTAGGTAGAGTGGGGCCTTGACTTACGAGTTTAATTTGTTCCATGACGGAGCTCGTAACTCAAATTACTCGTATGTCAAATCAACAGTGAATGAGTGAGACATGTGATGCTGGGCTGATGTTGTGGCATTCACTGTGACGTTCGCTGCGCCAACTAGCAGTGGGGTATCTGAAGCTGGCTCGTAAGCCGAATTTTAGCTCTCAACTCAAAGCAAAAAATCGGCCGAGAGACGGCTCGTATCTCGAAAAACTCCTTAGTCGGGACACTCGTAAGTCAAGGCCCCACTATACATTGTTATTAACTTAATTAGGGTACTTCTAAGCTGGCCTTTGCTAAAAACGTCCTCAATCTGATTGAGGTACATTCACTGAGGTCGACCCCTTCCAACTCTCCCATCCTCAACTCCTGCATGAATCACGCGCGCCTCCCCCTCGCTGGGTATCCCTGCACCGCCTCTCCCGTCGCCCGCCCGACCGACACCCCCCACTTCTTCTAATGCCACTTCTTCAAAATAGACGCGCCCAGGCCAAAAACCAACTTCTGCGCATGGGCCACGAAGTTTCAATCGCACTGTATGTGCACCCACACGTGGTATTTTGTGGAAGAGCCACACTCAAGGGGCCAAAGAGCAGCATGTGGTTCACAAGCCGCGGTTTGCAGACCACTGCCCTAGCCAGTTTGGCTCACTGGATAGAGCATCGGCCTGGGGACTAAAGGGTCCCAGGTTCGATTCCGGTCAAGGGCATGTACCTTGGTTGCAGGCACATTCCCAGTAGGGAGTGTGCAGGAGGCAGCTGATTGATGCTTCTCTCTCATCGATGTTTCTAACTCTCTATCCCTCTCCCTTCCTCTCTGTAAAAAATCAATAAAATATATTTTAAAAAATAATTAAAAAAATTAAAAAGAGCACATCAAAGACAGGGAGAAAATATTTTACAAGATACATATCTGACAAAAGACTAGTATACAAAATATGTTTTTAAAATTTAAAGCTAAGAAAAGAACAAAAATTCAAAAATATGAAAACACCCCTTCATGAAGGACATTTTGCATGCAAATAATGACAGGAAAATATCTTCAACATAATTATCCATCAAAGAAATGCAAGTGAAATCCACATTCAATAGAATGGCTAAAATTAAATGACTGTCACTTTTCTGGTTCCCAACTAGAGGGGTAAGCACACACCAGTGTGTTCTTCCTACTGTTGCAAAGAAAGAAAAACCTAGAAAAATGTATAAAGCAACTGATACAGACTCTGAAGGGAGAGGGAAGAAGACAGTGTGTAAGGCCCAGGAGACTCAAGAGAGCCCAGTGGTGACTTCCTGTAGGGTTTTTTGTTTGTTTGCTTTTGTTTTTTGCTGCATGTTTCATAGCTTGGGCACTAGAGACCTGTAACCTAGAAACACCAATGGGCACAAAGAAAAACAAAACTTCCAGAAAGCTCCCCTCTCTCTAGTTAGAGGACGAGGAAAAAGACAGGACCGAAACATTTTGATCCTTACTGCCCACTCTCGGAAAACATTATTAAAAAGCACCGTCTCCTTGGTTGGCACCGAGTTTGCAGCTGCAGAGATTGTGGACAGCGCCCTGCCTTCCATCCCTGCTCTGCAATCACAGGGAGGTAATAGCTCCTCAGCCCTGGAGCCCAAGTATGGATTCTGACATTCATCCCTGACAAGTAATACTGAGGCGGCACCACATGTACAGCCACGGAGACTTATTTTCCATCCCCTTCCTTCAGTAACTAGGTAGACCCCAACCATCTCCAGCTGGCCAGCTGCGGGGACTGTGGGAACAGCCTTGTCTTCCATTCCTGACCTGCAGTAACGAGGGTGTGTCCCTTGCTCTCCACAATGGACACTGCAGCTGCAGAGACCATCCGCAGGGCTCTGTCTGTCCTCACTACCTGTGAGAAAAAAGAGTTGTCCCTCCCAACTAGATAATGGTGGTAGAAGGGGGGGGGGGGGGTGCGGGGGAGGGGGCTGGGGGGGGGGGTATAGAGAGAACTGAGCTAGACAAAGGAATATTCTCTATCTGTGCATGAAGTCCTGGGCTAAACTCCGAGCAGCCCATGAGTAATCAACAAGAAATAAAACAAAAGGTTTGAAAACTGAACACTTTTGTGGAATTCTGCCCAGGTTTCAGCTGGGCTTCTGGACAGCACACAGTGGAACAGATCAGAATAACACTGCAAAGGCTTTGAAAACTACATTTTTGAACCACTGCTCACAAAATCGGGCCAAGAAGTACATTTAAACCCAAAAGATTGACTGCTAAAATGGAAGATTTAAACAGGAACCAGAATCTCAATCTACAATTTCACATCATGTTGAAAAGCTAAAAAATGTCAACTCAAATGAGAAAAGTCAATCATAAAACAAACAGCAACAATGCTAGGACGCAGACGTGGGAATTATCTGACAGGGATTTTAGAGTAGCTGTCATAAAAATGCTACAATAAGCAATGTGAACAATCTTGAAACAAATAAGAAAACTGAAATTATCAGCAAAGAAATAGGACATATAAGGAAGAATAAGTTAAACTCCATAAAAGTGAGACAGATATAACAGAAATAAAAATTCACTGTATGGGCTCACTAGCTGAATGGAAAAAATAGAAAAGAATTAGTGAACTCAAGTAAATATCAATAGAAATTATCCCATCTGAATGACAGGGAGAAAAGAGCCTTAGGGGCCTGTGGGACAAAAATAAAAGGCCTAATACTGACTCATCCAAGTCCCAGAAGGAAAGGAGAAAGAGTGTGAAACTAAATAAATATTTAAAGAAATAATAACTGTGAACTTCCAATACTTAGACAAAGACAAAAACCTACAAATTAAGAAACTGATGGAACCTCAGACAAGATATACCCACATAAATCCATAGCCAGATATATCAGAATGAAATTTCTGAAAAAGTAAACACGAAGAAACATCCTTGAAAGCAGCCAGAGATAAATGAGGCTGAATTTATAGTAGAATAATTATTCAAATGACAGAGGATTTCTCATTAGAAACCATGGGAGCCAGAATAAATGACACATTTTTAAAGTTCTGAAAGAAAAGGCCTGTCAATCCAAATTTTTATATTAAAAATTAACCCTCAGAATGAAGATGAAGATACTCTCAAAAGAAGCAAAACTAAAGGAATTTATCACCAGCAGACCTTCCCTAAAAGAATGAATAAAGGATGTTCTTCAGACAGAAAGGAAATAATAACAGGAGGAAACTTGGAACATCAGAAACGAAGAAAAAAACAATAGAAAGAGTAAATATATAGTTAATACAATGCATTATTCTTCCTGTCTTTGAGTTTTTAAATTGTTCTTAATGTGTCAAAGCAAAAATGAAAACATTGTCTAATGTGATTCTCACTGTAAGTAGAAGTGATATTTAAGGCTATATTATGACCTCTTTCTAAAAATTGATTTCAGAAAGGAAGAAAGAGGGAAAGAGAGATAGAAACATCAATGATGAGAGAGAATCATTGATTGGCTGCCTCCTAATTCCAGTGGTCAAAGAGGAAGTTTCATAAAAATATATATATACGGTATATATATTTATATATATATATATATATATTAAAAATACAGCATTACAACTTGCTGGATGTAGCTCAAGGAGTGTTTATTAGGAAATTTAGAGCATTAAATTTTTATATTAGAAAATAAAAAGGCCTTAAATCAAGAATCTGAGCTTCTATAACAAGAATATAGAAGCCCTAGCCGGTTTAGCTCAGTGAAGGGTCCCAGGTTCAATTCCAGTCAAGGGCATATGCCCAGGTTGCGGGCTAGATCTGCAGTAGGGGATGTGCGGGAGGCAGCCAATCAATGATTCTCTCTCATCACTGATGTTTCTATCTCTCTCTCTCTCTCCCTTTTTCTCTGAAATCAATAGAAATATATAAAAAAATAATATAGAAAAAGAAAGGCAAAATAAATAGAAGGCTAGAAGAAAGGAAATGACAAGGAGTCAATAAAATTTAAAACATGAAAACAAAAGAGAAAAATCAAACCACAGTTTCATTTAAAAAAAAAAAAGATAAATATAATTGGTAACTTTTAGCCCTGGCTGGTGTTTCTAAGTGGTAGAGCATCGGCCAATGCACCAAAAGGTCGCGGGTTCGATTCCTGTTCAAGGGCATGTACTGGGTTGCAGGCTTGATCCTCAGCCCTGATCGGGGTACGTGAGGGAGGCAACCAATCGATGTGTCTCTCTCACATCTTTGTCTCTCCCCCCCCTCTCTCCTTCCCCCTATCTCTCTCTCTCTTTCCCTCGCTCCCTTCTACTCTCTCTAGAAATCAATGGAAAAAAATATCCTCAAGTGAGGATGAACAAAAAAAATTTTTATGCCCTAGCCGGGTTTGGCTCAGTGGATAGAGCATCGGCCTGTGGACTGCAGGGTCCCAAGTTCGATTTTGGTCAAGGGCATGTACCTTGGTTGCGGTACATTCCAGTAGGGGGTGTGCAGGAGGCGGCTGATCGATGTTTCTCTCTCATCGATGTTTCTAACTCTCTATCCCTCTCCCTTCGTCTCTGTAAAAAATCAATAAAATATATTTTTAAAAAATTTTATAACTTCTAGCAAGACTGACAATGATAAAGGGAAGATGCAAATTACCAATATTAGGAATGAAAGAGGAATTCTAACTACAGAACCCACAGACACTAAAGGGATAATAAAAGGATAATATGAAGAAGTCTATACATAAAAATTCAACAACTTAAATAAATGGTTTAATTCTTTGAAAACCACAAACACAAAATTTACCCAATATGAAAGATTATATTAGATAAACTGAATGTGTAGTGTAAAACTTACCAAAAAAGGAAAGACATAAATTCATCCTATTTGTAGACTGCATTACTGTCTACGTAGAATAATCCCAAAGAATTTATCAAAGCATTCCTAAAACTATTAGTGAGTTTAGCAAGATCATACAATACACAGATATTGTGCACAGGTATCAATCACATTTCTATAAATTAACGAAGAACATTGGAGACTGAAATAGAAACACAATCCTATTGAAAATGCTCCAAAAAAGTCAAAACAAGCCTAACCAAACATGTGTAGGATCTGTATAATAATAATAATAAAAAGCTGATTCAAAAATCCAAGAAAACTAAGTAAATGGAGAGACATGCCAAGTTTATAGATTGGAAGACAATAAGTATAGCTCAGGTCCCTAAGGTTTGAGAGGTGTGCCGTTACCTCCTAACAACTGTTCTTCATTTGAAAAGCAACTTCTCATTTGCTATTGTTACTGATGGAGACTAAACTCCTGCACATGGGGTAGCAAGTAGCTATGTGACCCAAAATGTCTATCATGACTAGTGTAGTCCGTTTCACTGAATCAAAATATTATATGTACAGGGCTATTCCTTTTGAAATGGAATGATAAATACAAAATCAGATCAAAACAGGATCAGAAGGCACGAGCAAACTGTATAGTTAGTGGTTCACATTCAATGGTACTTATTCCTAAGGCCTCAACAACACATACCCTCAATGCAGAGGCCACCGTAAACATTTGCCAGAGGAACAAGCACACTCCTTGGGTTACAGCGATGTCTGCAAGGTCTGGTGGAATCTTCTGGAAGTGAATGGCTGTTGCATCAAGCCCCACTCAGGGGTGCCCCTAAAAGGCTGTGGTGAAGAGAAACCCCCCCTAGTGGGCAAAGTTTGGGGAGGTACATGTGATTGTCCACGTTGTGTGGAAGGAGATGTGTTTAGAGTCATATTGATTCATGGCCAGCGGCTCAGTGGATTAACTGGAAGGGCCAGAAAAGAATGCAACTGGAAAACTAAAAAGCAGCTCTGGAGGAGCCTCTGTGCCGGTAGGTGCTCTCCCTGGACCAGTGCAGAGTGGGACTGTAGACGCTCCCTGGGACACAGGGCGCGAGAGGCAGGGAAATAAGTGAGGTTGCGTGTTTGTTTCTTTGGCTTGCTACCCTGATCCATGAGTTGGTGGTTACAAGGTTTCTCGTCTTAAGGCCACAGTTCCGGTGAGGGCAGTCCTTTCTGCCAGGCTGTGGTAGCGCTCCCTGCCCCATGGCAGGCTAGTGGTGCTGATGACTCCCTCCTATCGCTAGTCACTGGCTGCCTCACCCCCTGCCTATGCTTTAGTAGATCTCTTCAAGTGTCCCACTGTTTCTTTTTTATATATAAATATATTTTTATTGATTTCAGAGAGGAATAGAGAGGGAGAGAGCGACAGAAACATCAACGATGAGAGATTGACTGCCTCCTGCACGCCCCCTACTGGGGGCTGAGCCCCCAACCCAGGCATATGCCTTTGACTGGAGTCGAACCTGGTACCCTTCAGTCCACAGGCCAAGGCTCCCCATTGAGCCAAACCGGCTAGGGCATCCCATTGTCTCTTAACAACGGACCACAGCAACCTTGATCATAAAGCACACAGGAGTGGGGATATTTTTATTTTAGTTTTTTTAAAATATATTTTTATTGATAATCAGCCTAACAAAGGAGCTATCCCTCTCTCTCTCTCTCTCTCCTCTGACTCTGTCTCTGTAATATGTACTTGCTCCATTCGCTCCTGTGTTCTCTCTCCAAGGCAGCCAGGCCAGCTTAATAGCCACCTGAGGCGTGAGGCAGACCATGTGGGCCTGGGCACAGCGCCGGGTGGAACGCAGCCAGAAACACAGACTAGGCCAGCGGGATGGGGACAGAGACATGGACTGAACCAATGGTGCAAACTGTCTGGACACTGGCCCAACTCTTTTCTTTTTAAAATTAAAAATTGAGTATTATTTTTTATTAATTTATTTTATTTTTTGTTATAATATTTTTAATCCTCACCTGAGGATATGTTTTTATTGACTTTAAACACACACAGAGAAAGAGAGAGAGAGGGAGAAACATTGATGTGAGAGAGAAACATGGATTGCTTGTTTCTCATACCGCCCCCGACTGGGGACTGAACCCCCAACCCATTTTTGCGAAGATGGAAAATGCAGTCTGATTACGGGGACATGTACATGATCCTCGGGAACTGACCAACACACACAGCCCCTTTACCAGCGGCGGGAAACCCAGGCTCCTTTCACTTTGGCTGGAGAGCTGGCCAGGGAGGTTGGGGGTTGTCTCAGACCTTGAACCCGGAGAGACGCGCCAAGACCAGGCCGAGCGAGGCCAGAGGAGGCGCCCAGACGCAGGCCTGCGGGGACGCCCCCAAACGCGGTGCACCAAAGCGGCAGGCAGCGGGGCCGGGGCAGCCAGCAGCGCTCGCCGCCGCCTCTGCAGGCCCGGGACACGCACGCCAGTGTCGGGTGTCAAGCCGGGGATGAGGTTTCCTAGGAAAGCGGCTGAAGAGTCAAGCTTTATGCGTCTGTTCACGTAGCTGCGCTACCTCCTTGGCGACTTTATCCCCCTCCCCCGCCCATCAATAGGATTCAATTTTAAAATTCATTGTCATAGAAGGAACGATTGCTGGGAAATAATATCGACCAGACACAGGCTCAATACGTGTAATTTAGAGAAAACGGTGTTCTTGTATGTAACATTATGCCCATATGTCCCTGACTTGGCGTAAAAGGAAAATCCAACAAGTTGCTCACATAGCCCAGCGGCGTGGCTCCGTGGTTGAGCGTCGATCTTGAACCAGGGGGTCAGCGTTGGATTCCCAGTCAGAGCATGGGTTGTGGGCTTGATCCCCGGTATGGGGGGTGCAGGAGGTAGCTGATCAATGATTCTCCCTCAGGATCGATGCTTCTATCTCCCTCCCTCTCCAAAATCAATAAAAATGTTTGTTGGTGTTTTTTTTAAAAAAAGATGCTCACATAAGCTTTGAGCAGGGCAATGTGATTTGCTTGAAAGCCATTTTCTTATTTTGCATTGTACGCATTTTCGTATATTATGTATTTTTTAATTTGCCTTTTTCTCCCTTTCCTGAGATAAACTCTGATGGTAACAGATATTCTTTTATAGTACTGTTGTCCTCCATATTTACGTTTCCCAGCCTATTCCCAAGAGTTATTTGTACCTGACTTCTCTGGGCAGCTGGGTTTAAAAGGCACATTATGGAAAGGGAATTCTTTTTTCTTTGTATTACAAAAATTCGAGAAACATAGAAAAGTAGAATACGATAATATGAGCATGCTCTTGAGTTAAGAAACCTTAACCTTTTACCACATTGTCTGAAATCTTGTAAAGTGAGTTAACAAATATAATTTCAGTGGTAAATGCATCTCCACCAGCATTTGATGCCAGGTTTTTTTATTTGAGCCATCATATTAGGTTTGTAATGGTATTTCATTTTAGTTTGAATTCAAATTTTTCTAATGTCTCATAATGAGGCCTTTAGTTTGCTTGCCATCTTTGCCTGTTTGATAAACAACCTGTTTGATTTTTTTTCTCACTTTAAAAATTTATTTCTTATTGATTGACATAGTTATATACATATTCTATAAAAATCTCTCCTCAGGTAAGTGATTGGTAAATATTCTTCTGTGTTTGTGTGTGTGTGTGTGTGTGTGTGTGTGTGTTTAATTTCAGAGAGGAAGGGAGAGGGGGAGAGAGAGAGAGAGATAGAAACATCCATGATGAAAGAGAATCATTGATCGGCTGCCTCCTGCACCCCCACACTGGGGATCAAGCCTATAACCCAGGCATGTGCCCTGACGGGGAATCAAACCATGACCTCCTGGTTCATAGGTCAATGCTCAACCACTCAGCCACCACGGCTGGGCTCTGTGTGTTTTAATATTCTTAATAGTATCTTTCAAAGATCAGCAGTTTTAAATTTATCGTATTTTCATATTTCCTTCAAATTTTTTCTTTTATAAGTGTATTAGTCTAGTCAGGCTGCCATAATAGAATACCACAGACTAGCTGGCTTAAATAACAAACATCCCCGCCGCCCTCCCCCCCCCCCCCCCCCCCCGCCACACACACACAGTTCTGGAGGCTGGAGGCCCAAGATCAAGTTGTCATCAGTGTGGGTTTCTCGTGAGGACTCTCCTGCTGGCTTTCAGATGGCCACGTCACCGTGCTCACATGCCTCCCCTCTGTGGACACAGAAAGATCTCCAGGGGCTCTTCCTCTTAGAAAGAAACCAGTCCCGTTGGATTAGAGCCCAACACATACGACCTCATTTCACCTTAATTACCTCCATAAAGGCCCTGTTTCCAAATATAGGCCCCATTACCCAGCTTTTTACCAAAAAAAAAAAAAAAAAAAAAAGGTTGCCAATCCAAACTTCAGAACAATGATTTTCAACAGAAGGTGATTTTCCCCACTGTGGGGCATTTAGCAATGTCTGCAGATATTTTTGTCTGTCACAACTGAGGGGGAGATGCTCCTAGTATTTCATGTAGAACCTAGGGATGCCACTGAACATCTCATAATGCACAGGCCAACCATATACACCACGCCCACTACCACCAAACACATATGCAAGAATGATAGTACAAAATGTTAATAGTGATAAATTTGAGAAACTATGCTCTGGAATATATACATAACATATTTTATAAAGTGAATCTAATAAATATTTAAATACTAGAGGCTCGGTGCATGAAATTCTTGCACTGGGGGGGAGGGGTGTCCCTCAGCGCAGCCTGTGCCTTCTCAGTCCAAGAGCCTGGGTGGAGTGGGCCTAAGCTCTCAGTCGGACATCCTTAGCACTGCTGTGGAGGCAGGAGAGGCTCCTGCCACTGCCGCTGCACTTGCCAGCCATGAGCCTGGCTTCTGGCTGAGCAGTGCTCCCCCTGTGGGAGCCCACTGACCACCAGGGGGCAGCTCTTGCATTGAGCGGGATTGAGCCAAAACTGGCTCTCAGACATCCCCTGAGGGTTCCCAGATTGCGAGAGGGCACAGGCCAGGCTGAGGGACCCCACTGGTGCACGATCAGGGCCTGGATGCGAGAGGTTGGCCAGCTGCGGAGGGACCACAGGAGGGCTCCAGGGTGTGTCCAACCCGTCTCGTTCAATCCTGATTGGCCAGACCCCAGCAGCAAGCTAACCTACCAGTTGGAGCGTCTGGCCCTGGTGGTCAGTGCACGTCATAGCGAGCAGTTGAGCGGCCTTAGCATATCATTAGCATATTACTGTTTGATTAGTTGAATGGCTGATGAGATGACCAGACACTTAGCATATTACCCTTTTATTATACTAGTATAGGATGTCTTTTAAACTGTGTTCTCTGGAAATAAAGAATAAACCAATGTTGATGATGCATTTAGAAAATATTTAAAAGTATAGTAAAACAAAAAAATACCTTAAATAAATTCCACAGAGTACAAATATTATAGTTCAATAAAACGAGAAATTGCAAATAATATGAAAAAAACCATTAAACATTTGTTCAGACGTTTGAGCAACATTGTAGCATAGAAAGCTACAAATTCGTTTCCCCACAGAAATATATATATATAAATATATATATAAGAAAGCAGCCCTGATATGGCTCAGTGGTTGAGTGTTGACCCATGAATCAGGAGGTCACAGTTTGGTTCCTTGTCATGGCACATGCCTGGGTTGTAGGCTTGATCCTCAGTGTGGGGCCTGCAGGAGACAGCTAATCAATGGTTCTCTCTCATCATTGATATTTCTCTCTCTCCCTCTCCCTTCCTCTCTGAAATCAATAAAATATATTTAAAAAATCAATCAATAAAAATAAAAGGGACCAAACAAAATTTGGAGCTGTGAAGTACTGTAACTGAAATGAAATGTCCACTGGAGGGATTCCAAAGCACATTTGAGCAGGCAATAGAAAGAACCCATGATTCCAAGGTATGGTGATTAAAATCATTGATTCTGAGGAGCAAAAAGGAAAAAGAATGAAGAAAAGTGACTAGAAGCCTAGGGGACTTTGAGGACACTGCCAAGTGAACAATCATACACACATGGTGGTAGTTTCAGAAGAAGGAGAAGGATAAGAGAGAGAGAAAATGGGCAGAAAGATTATTTTAAGAAATAATGGCTGAAATTTCCCCAAATTTACTGAAATACCTGAATCTACAAATCAAGATAAACAAATTTCAAGTTGAAAAACTCAAAGAAACTCACCCTGAGGCACATTATAATCACACTATCGAAAGCCAAGGAGACTGTCAAGGCAGCAAGAGAGAAGCAGCTCGTTACTGCTGTATGTCATTATGGGCCGATCAATAGTAATGTTATTGGCTAGGGATGCCTGAGACACTCACCTGGGCTCACACTACTTGTGGGGAGCCCCCAGGGGCATCTCTCCAACCAGCCTTAGTGCTGAAGCTGGACCAGACCTTATGGTTCTTATTATGATTGTAAGATGTGTCTCAGCAACAACCATCAGAGAAACTTTGAAAAAACAAGATTTATTACTCACAGGTCCTGAAAGGTACACAGCAAAACCAAGTACTACACAGCAAGGTCATTGGTAGACACAGTTTACCAATGAGGGAGTTTATTACTGCCACACATGCCCTACCGCAAACGCTAAAGGAAGTTCTTCAGGTTGAAATGAAAAAAGGTAGGCAGTAACTAAAGCTATCTGAAGAAATAAAGATCCCCAGTAAGTATGTGTACAAATACGTAAGCTAGTATTATTGTAATTTGGGTTTATAACCTTTTTTAAAATTTTATGATATTTTAAAAAGACAAATGCATAAAAAAACTATAAGTTTAAGCTACTGTACATACAATATACAAAGATGTAACTTGTATAATAACATAAAAGAGCTGCATGGGAGTAGCATTTTTCTATGTAGTTGAAGTTAAGTTGCTATCAAATCAAATTAGATTATTACAACTTTAGGATATTTTATGTAATAGCCATGGTAATCACAATTAAAATATCTATAAAATATACACAAAATGAAATGAAAAGAGAATCAAAATGTGGTCCTAACCGGTTTGGCTCAGTGGATAGAGCATCGGCCTGCAGACTGAAGGGTCCCAGGTTCGATTCCGGTCAAGGGCATGTACCTTGGTTGGGGACACATCCCCAGTAGGGGGCGTGCAGGAAGCAGCTGATCGATGTTTCTCTCTCATCGATGTTTCTAACTCTCTATCCCTTTTTCTTCCTTTCTGTGAAAAATCAATAAAATATATTTTTAAAAAATGTGTCACTATAAAAATCAAGTAAATACAAAGAAGAAAGTAATGGAAGAAATGAGGAACAAAAAAAATGATATACAGAAAACAAATAGCCAATAGTAAGTTCTTGTTTATTAGTAATTATTTTCACTGTAAGTGGATTAAACTTTCCAATGAAATGATAGAGACTAGCAGAATGAATTTTTTTAAAAAAAATTAATTTATTGACTTAGAAGAGATAGGAAGGAAGGGGGGGGGAGGAAAAAAGGGAGAGAGAGAGAAGCATAGATATGTTATTATGCTTATTTATGCATTCATTGGTTGATTCTTATATATGCCCTGACCCAGGATCAAGCCCACAACCTTGGCATATCGGGAGGATGCTCTAACCAACTGAGCTACCTGGCCAGGGCCAGCAGAATGAATTTTAAAATGATCCAAGTACATGCTGTTTACAAAAGACTTTAGGTCTAAGGACACAAATATATTGAAAGTGAAGGGATGAAAAAGATATTCCATGCAAACAATAACTAAAAGAGAGCTGGGGTGGCTATACTAATATCAGATAAAATAGACTTTAAGTCAGAATTTGTTATAAGAGATAAAGACAATATATTATTAACAAAATGTTCAATGCACACAAATATATACATATATATATTAATATATATAAACTGAACATCAGACCTCCAAAATATGACTTCATATATTGACAACATTGAAAGGAGAAATAGATAATTCCACAATAATAGTTGGAGACCTCAATACCTCATTATCAATAGTGGATAGAGGATTAGTGAGGATATAGGTGATTTGAACAACTTATATACCAATTAGAAGTAACAGATATACTAGTATACACAACACACCACCAAACAATAGCAGAGCACATATTTTTCTCACAGCTCTGGATTTTTGATTTGTGGTTACTATGAGGTTTGTACAAAATGTCCCATAGATAAACTAGTCTTTTTTTTTTCTTATTGCATCTTTTTCATTTTCCTAAACAAATTCAGTCCTTTTCTTTCTCCCCCTTTGTTTTTTATCTTCACAGATTATCCCTTTTTCTGTTGTGTGTTCATTAACAAATTTCAATAGCAATAGTTATTATTAATTTTTTTCTCTTTAACCTTTATAATTGTTTAGTACCCTATTCTGAAATAGAGTTGCAATTTCCTGCTTCTGTTTGTAACCTTTCTCAAAGTTTTGTAGACTTTATTTTTAAGGTAGAAAAGCTCCTTTCAACATTTCTTATAATGCAGGTCTTATGGTGGTAAATTCCCTCAGCTTTTTTTTCTGGGAAAGTCTGTATTTCTCCTTCCTATCTGAAGGATAACTTTGCTGGATATATATTATTCTTGGCTGGTGGTTTTTCTCTTTCAATATTTTGACTATATCATACCACTCTTCTGTTTGTAGGGTTTCGTCTGAGAAATCTGATGATCATATGCTGGAATTTCTTTTGTAAATTACCATCTTTTTCTCTGGCTGCCTTGAGAATTCTTTCTTTATCATTAACTTTTGAGTTTTATTACAATGTGTCTTAGGTAAGGTCTTTTTGTGCTGAGATAATTAGGTGTTCTGTGAACTTCTTGTACCTGAATGTCCAGTTCCTTTTCTAGGTTGAGGAAGTTCTCGTCATGATTTCTTTGAATAAACTCACTATTTTTTTCTCCCTCTCAGCTCCTTTTGGGATAGCCATTATTCTTATGTTGCTCTTTCTAATGGAGTCTGATAGTTCTCATAGAGTTCTTTCATTAAACACACACACACACACACACACCTCTTAGTTCTCTCTCTTCTTCCACCTGAATCATTTCCAGGTTTCTACCTTTGAGCTCACGCATTCTCTCTTCCATTGAAGGGGTCTGCTTTATTTCCAATGCTTTCTAATGCATTATTCATCTTCTTTATTGAGTTATTCAGCTCCAGAATTGGTCTGGTTCTTTTTTTATAGTTTCAATCTCTTTGGTAAAGTACTCTTTTTTGTCTATTAATTTTATTCCTGACTCAATGAACTGCCTTTCTGAATTTTCTTGTGTCTGTTGAATTTTTTCAGGACTGCAATCTTGAATTCCCTGTCACTTAGGTCAGTCTTCCATGTAGTTGCGCTTGGTTTCTGGAGACTTGCCACCTTTTTGTGTTACCAGATTGTCTGGGTTGTTTCTGATATTTGATATGTTTTTCCTCTGCGGACACATCTGCAGTAGTAAACTCTTGAGGTGTTGTTTTCATCTTAATTCAACAGGTTGATAATTTGATGTCTTTCTTTTGTTTACCAGTAGATGGTGATATAGGACAAGTTTTTATTTTCTCTTACTGGCATTACTTGCACCTCCAGGGTCATGGTGGTGGGGCATTGCCATGGTCCTAAAAATGAATACCTTTGGTGACTATGGTGGTGGGTGTTTCTGCTGGTTTTGGGGCACCATCACTGTGGTGAAAGAAATATGGAGAGTAGGGGGAGTTGGGTTCGTGAGCCCACTGTACTGGCTCTTGGTCCTGTGGGCCATTGGTACCCCTGTGCTGCTAGATGCGTCCTGCTGTTGCCACCAGGTTCCACCACAATGCTCAGGACTACCTCAAGAAACAAGAAAAATCTTCAATTAAAAATAAATCATTATACCTTAAGAAACTCTAAAATGAAGAACAAACTAAGCCAAAAGTCAGTAAAAAAAAAAAAAAAGGAAATAATATAAATTAGAATGAAAATGCAGAATAATTACAAAAGAAAAAATAATAAAACAAAAAACTGATTCTTTGAAAAGATAAACAAAATTGACAAACAGCTTGCTAGACTCATTAGATAAAAGAGAGAAGACTAAAAAAAAATCAGAATGAAAGATGAGAAGTTATGATAAATGCTACCAAAATACTAATGATTATAAGAGAATATGGTGAACGGTGATACACCACCAAATTGGGCAACCTAGAAGAAGTGGAAAAATCCTTAGAAGCATACACCTTCCTTGTTAAATCATGATGAACTGAAAAACCTAAGTAGAGTGATCACTGGTAAGGAAATTGAAACAGTAATCAGAAACCTCCCCCAAAACAAAAGTCCGGGGCCAGAAGGCTTCATGGTGAATTTTACCAAATAGTCAAAGAGGATTTAATACCCATCTTCCTCAAACACTTTTAAAAAGTGGATGCAGAGGGAATGCTTCCTAATTCATTTCACAAGGTCAACACTACCCTCATACCAAAGTCAGGCAAGGACATCACAACAAACGAAAATTGCAGGCCAATATCTCTGATGCACATGAGTGCAAAAATCCTCAACAAAATACTAGCAAATAGGATACAACAATATATTAAAGAGATAACACATCACAATTAAGTGGGAGTCATTCCAGGGATGCAAGGATGGTTCACTATATGCAGGTCAATCAACATGATAGACCACATTAACAAAATGAAAGATAAAAATCATGATTAACTCAATGGATGCAGAAAAAGCATTTGACAAGATAGAATATTCTTTTATGATAAAAACCTCTCAAATGAGTATATAAGGAAAGTACCTCAACATAATAAGGACTATATATGCCCGGCCAGTGTGGATCAGTGGTTGAGCATCAACCTATGAACCTGGAGGTCATGATTAGATTCTTGGTTGGGGCACATAGTTGGATTATGGGCTCCATCACCAGAAGGGCCCTGCAGGGGGTATCCAATCAATGATTCTATCTGTCTGTCTCTCTTCCTTCCTCTCTGAAATATATATATATGAGTTTATTTACTTCTCTCTATCTACTAATAGGCAGCCAAAGAGCAGGGACCCCATTCATTTTGTTCATGCTGTTTCCTCAGCATACTATCTGCATAATAAATTGTCAATAATCATTTGCTTTCTAAATTCATAAATTAAGTTCATTTAACACCATTATAAGTAATGACCACAGGTACCAGAGTGGTTAGTGTCATTGCACGGAAATTCATGAACGAAGAGGATTTACCCTGTCCAGCATAATATCATACCTAACGTGTTGTAGCTGCTCAATACACGTTTGTTGATTTTTTTAAAAAATTTTGGAACATGAGTATAATACATGATGTTAATGGTTACCATGATGTTAATATTAATATCTATAACGAGAATGCTAAACATTTTTCAGATATGTTAAAAACATAATAACCCAGAGGGGAAAACACCATTATTGTTAAAGTAATCATTACTACTGTTAATATTAACAACTTTGCCTATTACAGATCAAGAATTTTTCCCCTCTTAAGTATTGTTCTAAATAAATATTTCCTAGCCTATAGAGTAGTGTTTTAAGATTTGCATTTTTTAGTCTCAATAATATCTGGTCTCCTTGCAATATTTTCCTGCTACATAAAATAGCTGGATTTCCTGGTTCCCACAATTGAAACATGGTTGGCTGCTATATTCCTCAAAGAGAAAAACAAAAGAGAGCAGGTAAATGCATACATCTTCACCGAGACAGCTTTTGGAGAAATTTGAAATATCCAACTAGAAGGGTATCTGAGGGATGGTCTGGTTCAGCACCACACTTAGGAGTGAGTGGTATCTTCCTCCTTTTAAAGGACGAGGCTGGCAGTTAATATTTGACTATTCTGCTCCAAATAAATATTTTTCCTTAAAAATAACACTAGTACACACACACACACACACACACACACACACACATTTTAAAAAACCATAAATGACAAGCCAACAGCTAACATTATACCCAGCAATGAAAAGCTGAAAGCTTTTCCTCTAAGAGCAGGAACAAGACAAGTATGCTCACAATCACAACTGTGATTAACAGAGAACTAGAAGTTCTAGCCAGAGCAATCAGGCAAGAAAAAGAAATAAAAAGCATTTAAATTGGGAATGAGAAATAAATTGTCACTATTTACAGAAGACATGATTCTATATATATAGAAAACGCTAAAGACTCCACCAAAAGATTCTTAGAAACAATAAATAAATACAGTAAAGTTGCAGGATACAGAATCAATATACAAAAATCATTTGCATTCCTATGTACTAACAATGAAATACTAAAAAGAGAAATAAAGAAAACAATCCTATTTACAATTGCAATCAAAAGTATAAAATACTTAGAAATAAACTTAGCAAGGAAGTGAAGGACCTGCACACTGAAAAATTACACAACATTGTTGGAAGAAATTGAAGGAGACAAAGAGATGAAACATTATTACATGTTCATGAATTGGAAGAAATAACATTGTCAAAATGGCTGTATCATCTAAAGCAGCAATTTTCAACCTTTTTCATCTCATGGCACATATAAAGGAATTACTAAAATTCTGTGGCACATCAAAAAATATATTTTTGCCAATCAGACCCAAAATATAGGTATGCCTTGGCCAGTGGCTCGGTTGGTTGGAGCATCCACCCATACACGGAAAGGTTGCAGGTTGATTCCCTCATTAAATGTCCCACATTAAATCAGAAGGGCACATGCCTGGGTTGCATTGCAGTTCAATCTCCTGTCAGGAGGCAATCAATTAATATTTCTCTCGAACATCAGTGTTTCTCTCTCTTGTCACCCCCTTCCTCTCTCTAAAAATCAATAAAAACATATCCTCAAGTGAGGAATTTAAAAAAAAAAGATACCATTGTGATTGATTTACAAAAAAATAATAATAGTGGTAATTACCAACTCTTTTTGCTCCAAAGTAACTTTTTTATTGGTGTTATTATTATTACTACTACTACTGCTACTATTATTATTATTGACACTATTACAGATGTCCCTCATTTTCCATTCTCACCCCGCCCCCCCACCCACATAGAGTCTCCACCCACTTCCTCCCCTTTTAAAAAAATCAGGTACCTAGCTCTTCCTGCCAGTGTAGTCCTGGGCCAGCAGTCAGTCCTGGAGCCCCCGGGCAGCCTCCCCACCCGCCAGCCTCTGCGGTCCAGCCACTGGGTGGCGACCTCTGACTTTTGGGCTCCCGGGCCTGGAGGCACGAGGTCATGCCCACCTGGCCGAGGGCCACGTCCTGCAGGGCCCACGCATGGCCGCAGCCCGAGAGCTTTTGCTGAAGCCTGGCGCGGGCTGCCAGCACAGACAGGCCACAGTCCCATTGGCCCCCCAACTTCTGCGGAGGGGGTGACCCTGTTCCTCCTTCTAAGGGCCAGGGCTTTGGGATGGAACAGGGGCGCTCCCAGTCCGCAAGCTCAGGCCAGGTCTCACGGGTCCATGACCTTTGAGAGGCATCTGGGCCAAGACCTGGTTGTCCTTGCGGATCTTCCACGCCAAGCCATAAATCCGCTTCGGACCAGCCCCTCCGCTCCTGCTCCTGAGCCTCCTCGCTGCTTCCCTGCTGCCTTCCAAACTCAAGGCTAAAAGAAGAGCACTTTGGAAGCCTTTAAAGTCAATCGGGAAGACCTGGGTTCAAATACCGGCTCAGTCCCTTTATAGGTCTGCGAACTTGGGCAAACCACTTAATATCCCTTTCCAAATAAAATGACATTGGTAAGAATTCTAAACACTTGACAGATGGCTCTTATTTGCGAGGTTGTGGGAAAGAAACTGGCACTCTCAGATGGTTGGCTCTCCCTTATATAAAGGCAGAATCTAGGCGTTTCAAAGTAACGTTAACACCCTGTGCCCGTCATTTCCGCTGGGATGAGTGAAACAGACTCCTGTGTGCCCCAGCTCCAGCCCTGCCCCGTTAGCGTCGGTCTTCAACGACAGACAGGGTTATTCTTTTAAACTGTACGTCAACACTATGCTTCAACCCAAATGGAGAAAAACCAAAACCCTCAAAACCCTCCAACCCACCTTCCTAAATGAAGACAGATACTGTGCTCATGAACTGGAACACTCAACATGACCAACCGGAGTCCTCCCTACACTGATGTAAACTATAGAAGCTACAGACTCAGTGCAATCAAAAGGAAGGGCTCGGCAAGCCTTTTGACAGAAAACACTTTCTACAAACAAAGGACTTAGAACATCCAAAACTACTTTTAAAAAGACAAAGTTGCAAGACTTACATACCTGTTTTCAAGACTGACTGTAAAGAGACACTCATCAAGACAACACGGTATTACAAAAGGATTAGTAGAGATCAGTGGAAGTGAACAGAGGCCAGAAACAGAGCCACGCAGAGCTTACTAGTTGGTGTCCCTCAGAGGTGCCAAGGCGATGCCACGTGGAAAGTCTATCCTTGTCAACCAATGGGCTGACGGGCGGGTATGCAAGGTGGAGGGGATAGACACGGCAAGTGCATGTTCCTCTACTCCCAATATTGAGAGTCAACGGCCAGCACATCAGGGGAAGACTCTCAAACCCGGACTTGGAGGTTTCAGATGGGACGGATTTTGTCCTTTACTATTAGCAGTCCTTGCACTAAATAAAATTCAAACCTGATCAAAGGAGGAAACTCTTGACACACAGTTAAAGACCTGGGGTTCCTAAGAGAATACTGTCATAAGCTTTATGAAAATACATTTAAAAATGAAATAAAATGAAAACTTTCTGTAAAAATGCAATGAGAAACATTACACTAAGAGAACATACAAATTCAGTATAGACTTACCACTAACAAACTAATTTAATAATTAAGCCCTGGCTGGTGCCACTCAGTGGTTAGAGTGTTGGCCCATGCATTGAAGGGTCCTGGGTTTGATTCCTGGTCAGGGCACATATCTCTGTTGCTGTTTCTCTCCCCACTCGCCCAGCAGGGGTGCGTTCGGGAGGCAAGCAGTGGCCATGGATGTTTTTCTCTTCCTCCCAACCTTCCCCAACTCTCCCTGAAAAGCAGTGGGAAAAATATCCTCATGTGAAGATTAACAAAAAGTTAGTACTAATCCAAATGTTCATGCAAAAAGTCCTCTCAAGGCCCAAATTTATAGGTGAGTTTCACAAAATCTGCCCCTAACACGACCTTCTCATCTGCGTGATTAGAAAAGAAAAGGAGCAGGAAAGTGCCCGTTTCCTTTTATGAGGCTACGAACGTGCTACACAATTGGGAAGGGAAGCAACAGGTATCGTTTAAAACTTGCAACTAGTAGATAAGCAAGTTCTGGAGACCTAGGCTCAACACAGTGATTCTAGTCAACACTGTATTATAAACTTGACATTGCAAAGAAACTAATTCTTAACTGTCCTCAACACACACAAAAATAGAAATATGTGACCCAATAAAGGTGTTAGCTGATGCTACTGTAGTAATCATACACAATATGGAAATCTATCAAGCCAACAGGTTGTGCACCTTCAAATTCATGTCAATTATTTCCCAAGTAAAAGAAGAAAATATAGTCCAATCCGACTTGGATACAAAAAGAGAACATCCTAAATACAGTATCAGCAAAAAGCTTTAGGAAAATTTGCAAAAAGCAACTTACCACCCTATTAGCGACTAGGGTCTATTTGGAATTCAAGTTAATATTAGAAAACCCACTAAGTTGTTTAAAATATGAACACATTAAAGGAAATAAGTGTAGCTTTATGTCAATAGGTACACAAGTGGTATCCAATATAGTTCCATGCACATTCATGACTAACATGCAATCTCAGCAAACTAGCCCCTGAAGGGGACCTGGTTACCCTGACAACGGTCACCTGCCAAGAGCTGATAGGAAACATCACAGCTCACAGTAAAATATAAAACAATTTACCGCAAGATGGACTTGATCTATTTCTATTTCTTTTTCCATGTAACACTGAGCCCTCTAAGCCTCATAAACCCATTACAAGAGACAGTGGGGAATGGATAAGGAGCTCACCTGAGGTACGTTCATTTTCTGTGGCTCTTGGGAGAGTGTGGAGAACTGAGGTTCAGCTGAGGGACAGAAAGAAGGGGACGGGGGTCACAGACCTGGCCTGCCTTCCAGCTCCTAGATGCACTCCCCAGGTCACACCCCGGCGTGTGCCTTACAGGAGGCAGCCTCATGAACACACACTTTCCTCCACTCATTGTCAACAATGCACGTGTCCTTCTGACGAACAAAGAAATAAAAACTGAGGATTCATTGAATGAAATTGCACCAAAGGAAGGCTACAGTGTTTTCATTCTGATTAACTTATCAGAAAAACACTCAGTGTGCATTTACTTTTTGCAGTAATATCATTTACACCGAGTTAAAAAGATGGGTGCTGTGAGGCAAGCTTTTTTATTTGTTGGTTTCAGCTTTGATGTGTCTCAAAAAGCCCTTTTGGTAGGATTTTTTGGTAACTTACTTGTAGGAGAGAGAAGAACGATGTTTTTCCCCTGAGTCACAAACTAAGTTTCCCTGGACCAGTCACTGAAGGTTTGAAGATGAATCTTCAAAAGAGTCAGAAATGGATGACTTTGGAAAACCCTCCGGTCCTCAGTCTGGGGTCCTGTGAGCTCAGGATGTCAGCCGTGTCCCGGGTGATGGACAGCGTGCCCGCAGCACAGCATCTGTAAAGGGGGGAGGATGTTTAGGGAAAGTGGAGACCTTCCCCCGCCCCCCTGCCTGGTTACCCCTCCCCCCAGGCCTCACTCACAAGCTCTCAAGGACCTGCCCTCCCTGAGCCCCTGGCCCCTGGGTCACCCAGCTCACCTAGCTCCACCCGCCCCCACCGGCCACAGAGTGGTGGCTTCTGGAGGTGGTGTCAGCACCAGGACTGCCCCATCCTGGCCAGAGCACCAACAGCTGCTTCTGACCTTGCAGATGCAGGGTCTGCTCCTCTGGGCCCCTCTGCCTCTGCTCTGAAGCCTCCCAGAGGCCTGTGGTCAGAGGGGGCTCCTTCCAGGGCAGACTGCGCACAGAGCCCTGCTTCCTATAGGCGTTTCTTGTTTCCAGGAAACTGAAACACAGACCTGAGAAAGATGCATCTGAGGGGCAAAGCCCTGACTCTTAGAATTCATTGTATATCAGACCTAAGAGCCTGACCGAACAGAAGGGCCAGAAACCTCTGCCTGCCCCTGGGATCTGAAGAGACACTGTGTTATGCCCAGATTTCAGGATCCCCAAAAGACCACACCAGGGAGCCAGCCCAGTCCGATGCAAAAGCAGAGTCTTTTATTCAAACCCGGGTTTGGCTCCCCTACCCTCCTTAGTGGCACAGCAGCAAGTGGCAAAAAGAGGGCTAGCCTGGTGGGAAGAGGTGTTTTATAGGGGGGTGGAGTAAGGGGAGGAGAGGGGACTATGGGCCCTGCCGATTGGTCAGGTGCAAGTCGGTGTCTTGTTACACAGGATGTGGTCATATCTATGGTGCGCACTTCCCTTGATTGTCATTGGTTAGTTTAAAGAAATCCTGGGTGTGGCTAGCAGAGGCTTGGGCTTCCCGAAAGAAGCCTTGCCGAGCACATGGCTGCCCAAAAATGGAGGACACAGGGTAAGATGGAGGGCGTAGTCCTCGCCCTTTCAAGTGGAAACCCAGAGTCCATTTCACACGTGGTACAGCCGACCTGTGCGCTTTCCCTTCTGCCCCTGGTTCTCCGGCAGGTCGCTGTGCCTGCCTGTGAGGGCTGCGGGCTGGCGTGGGCAGGTGTGACGGCTACAGGAAGCCTGAGGTTCCAGCACAGGCACACCTTGCTTCACTGCGCTTCCCCAGTGGGGCGTGTTTTACACATGGAAGGGGAGAGGCTCCCCCAGCACAGAGATGCCCCCTCGCTGTGCTGTGGCAAAGCCTGTCTGTGCAGCCCCCAACCCTCCCCTCGGTGCAAACGCGCGGGCCCAGCGCTCCCCCAGCCTGAGCTCGGGGTCCGCTGTGGGGGCTGCGAGGGGGCAGGAGGCCACACAACGAAAAGGACAGAAGGGAGTGGGGCAGTGTGTCCTCTAAGAGAACAGCCGCCACGTGGTGCTTCCTCCCTGGCACCTGCTGTGTATTTCACAAGTGATGACCTGGACCTGGGTGTCAAAACAACCACGAAGGAGGCATTAACACCGTCATTTTCAGATGCGAAACTGACTCTCATACAGTCCCTCTGTCCCCCTGCACAGGGGCAGCGCTGGACTTTCCTGGACTTTCCTGCGGGAGCTGGGCTCTGGCTGCCGACCCGCCGAGCTTGCTGCCCGCTCACCATCCACTTGTACACGCGCGTCCCCCACGGCCGGCACAGGCTGCTCTCGGTCCCTGCATCCGGGCCGCACTCAGTACCAGCTCCCGACGGGCTCAGCTCTGGACTGGGCTCAGCCCCACCCGCGCCCGGGGTCCGAGGGACCAGCTGCCCCAAGGGCTGTCAGGCCTGACCCTTGGCGCTGAGGGCGTGGGGAGGGGTCCCAAGCGCCTCCAGCTCCCAATCCTTGTCTCGGGTGAACCCCTCCCAGCTCTCATCCAGGTGCCCTGTCAGGGCCAGCCTGACAGGTTGAGCAGGGCTGAGGTAGGGAGGTGGGAATTGAGAAAAGAAAGAAAGACAAGAGAGCTGGATCGGGAGGACTACACCTCAATCGAGGAACTGCAGCAAGTTTATTAACCACACAATGCCTTTTATACACAAGCCACTGAATAGGAGGTCTGTCAAGAGGAATGTATTCTTTGTTCCTCTTAATCTCTAAGGGAGAGACACAGCAGAAGGACAAGTTCTCAGTACAGCATATCTCAGTAAATAGTTACAGACTTCTTGGTAAGCCATGAAAGGCTGTTCTCATTCTACTGATAACCGCCATCCAAACAAGTCCGGGAAAACTGTGTGGGTAAGGGTCCCAGCCTTGCTAGCCCCTTCAGGTGCAAGGACCTTGACAGCTTACACCCGGTCTCCAACAGTGCCCCTTCATGTCCTCAGTAGACCCCGAGGTCCCTAAAGGCTCCCTGCGCTGCACTTGCACAGAAAGAGCCCAGGATCCCCTCCTAGGGTGCTGGCCTGAGCCAGGAGCTTCAGGACTACACTTCCCACAGGCCTCCACGGCCCTCTGACGTCACTCCTGCCCCGCCTTTAGGCAGTGGAAAGCTGGAGAACCAATTTCTTAAGTGTCCCGCCCAGGTTCTTTCAGAGCCCGAGAAGGATGAGGGTGTTTTAATGTCTGTTCTTATTTTTTTTTTAAATATATTTTATTGATTTTTTACAGAGAGTAAGGGAGAGAGACAGAGAATTAGAAACATCGATGAGAGAGAAACATCGACCACCTGCCTCCTGCACATCTCCCACTGGGGATGTGCCCGCAACCCAGGTACATGCCCCTGACCAGAATCGAACCTGGGACCTTTCAGTCCGCAGGCTGACGCTCTATCCACTGAGCCAAACCGGTTTCGGCATGTCTGTTCTTATTTATCTGTTCCTCAGATAACCTCCTTTTCCACTGGACTCAGGAGTGGAAGCTCTGAGAGAGGACGGCCTGCACATGCTTCTCAGAAAAGGGACAGGTTTGCGCCCATCATCCTCTCAATGAGTTTCTGACGCTACTGGCTGGGCAGGGCGTGGTCAGCTCCATCCTGAAGCAGCCACTGCCTCCCAGTAGCCAGCAAACAGCAAGAGGTCAAGGTGTGAATTTGGACTCTTCTGGCAAATGCCAGGGGTGGTGCCCTATTGGCTCCCGAGGGAAATAACCGCGTTTTCCCACATTTTTGGGGGGAAATTTTAATTTGGAAGGATATTGAAAATATTAAGGAAAATTGTCGTTACTTAAGTATGAAAAATTCTGAAGTGTATTAGAAATTTTATCTATTTATATGAGGGTTTTGCAAGGAAAAAATGACATCGCGTCTTTAAGGTGCTCAGCATTCGCACTTGGCACATCCCATTAACTCAGTGCTGACTATTGATTACATTTGTTTAGAAACACAGCCATGGCGCTAGGACTTGAGAATTCCCTACAGAAGTGAAAGTGAACGCAGCTTCCCCAGTGACCTCCGAGGTCACATCCTGCTGCTTTCTGTTTCTGTCCCCAGGAGATCTGCCTTTGCCTATTGGGTGAGTGTGTGTGTGTGTGTGTGTGTGTGTGTGTGTGTGTGTGTATGTCCTCCCACACCACGCCCCCATCCCAGACAGAGGAGGTGGGAGGAAAGGAGGGGAGAGAGGGGTCACGGAGGGAGGGGAGGGTGTGGTTATGAATCCAGTTGGGTCGAGGGAGGGGGGGGGCTGTATTATCTAAACCTGTTCCCTCATGTTACACCCAAGAATTTCTACCAAGAAGAGAGGATGTGGTGTCCCTCCACCACCCAAGGAATATGAAGTTCAGCTCCTTCTGGAGCGCGGGGCCATTTCTGGGCTTAGCTGTGTGTCCAGATAATCGCATGTCTTTGGAACTGGTTTTTTTATTTTTTGAGAACACAGGGAGGGATTCAAGATCTATGGGATGCTGCAGTTTTTTCTTTGGCTTTGAAAAGAATGAATTCTGTGGGCTTTGGCTTGGGTTGGGGCTAATGATGTCTCTTTTGAAACAAAGACTGTGGAAATAACCAATAAATAGAAAGAGCTCATACACTCTTTCACTAAAGTGCTGATCATTGAGGTTGGCCCTGACTGTCGGCACTGTCATTGCTGTGTGCAGCCCTTCTCTCCCTGCCCCTCTCCTCCCTAAAGCCTTCTTAGCTGCACTCCTTGCCCTTTGCTTTGCTCTTTTGGTCTGTGGTGTTGTGAGTTGCCCTATAAATTTCCTTCTTGGGTAGCAAGTACCTGTGTGCCTCCAGGTTTGGACAAACCTTCCCCTTCTATATGGAAGGTCTGATTTAGAGGTTGCAGTCTGATAGAACCAAAAGTATTCCATACCAATTTGGCTAAAAGCTAGCAGTAGTTGGTAGAGCACTTCTGGAAGGTGTGACATCAATATTTGTTAATCCTCACTGGAGGATATTTTTCCATTAATTTTTTAGAGAGAATGAGGGAGGGGGAGAGGGAGAAGATTGTGAGAAAGAGAAAGAGAGGGAAACATTGATGTGAGAGAGACACATGGATTCATTCCCTCCTGCACAGGCCCCCACTGAAGCCAGGGACTGAACCTGCAACCCAGATACGTGCTCTTGACTGGGAATCGAACCCAATCCCGGGGCCAAGCTCTAACCATGGAGCTATACCTGCCAGGGAAGTTCATATATTTTGATGCCAACCTTAAACATAAAAAACTGAGGTTTAGCATCCAAATGATCCAGAAAATTATCATCTGAGAGAGATGACATTTGACTAGCAAATGTACATAGCCATAGGAAGAGGGATCGAGTACTGTACAATATTTATGCATTAAAAATCTCTGTAAAATTTATAGTGAGCCTCTTGTGAACATTTCATGATCGAATAAATGAGTGGAATTTTGCAACCTGGAATAGCACTTAGAAAGCTGGTTGAGACAGGTCCAGTTTTAATAGAATAGGACAGCGATTTCCAACCTTGTTCATCTCACGCCGCACATAAACTAAGTACGAAAGTTCTGTGGCACAACAAAATATATGTATTTTTTGCAGATCAGACAAAAAAATAGGTATAATTTTGATTCATTCACACCAGATGACTTTTGAGTTGGCTGCTGTCATTGTATGTATTTGACCATCTAAGGAAAAAGAGGTCAGTGCCCTGACTAAATAGTCAGGTGCTGGGTGTTTTAGGAATTCTTGGGCACCACCAGGGTGCCTGCTGTGGACACTGGTTGACAACCTCTGTAATCGGAGGTGTGCTATGGAAGGGAACCCCGGGAAAGGGAACAGCATGTTTGGGGTAACAAAGTGGTCAGAGGGGTGAGGCTTGGGTCCCAGTTGGGTCAGGAGGTGGTTTATGGCTGCGCTTCTCAAGCTTTTCACACCTTGTGGTGAAGGAACATGTTTGTTTGGTTTTGTTCTCTTAAATTTCTAATCTGCAGAGAACAGTCCTAACATATATAAAAAGGCAGGGGGCAGGGGCCGTCACAACCAAAACAACCGCATGGATGACCGAACAGCAGGCTGTGTGGGGAGACCAGGCCGGCAGGGGGGTCAGTGAGGGACGACCATATGACAACAGCAGGCTGCGTGGGGCGACCAGGCCGGCAGGGGGGTCAGTGAGGGACGACCATATGACTGAACAGCGGGCTGCGTGGGGTGACCAGGCCGGCAGGGGGGTCAGTGAGGGTCGACCAAATGACCAAACAGCAGGCTGCGTGGGGCGACCAGGTTGGCAGGGGGGGGTCAGTGAGGGACGACCATATGACTTAACAGCAGGCTGTGTGGGGCGACCAGGTCGGCAGGGGGTGGTTAGTGAGGGACGACCACATAACTGAACAGCAGGCTGTGTGGGGCAACCAGGCCGGCAGGGGGGTCTGTGAGGGACGACCAAACTACTGAACAGTAGGCTACTTAGGGCAACCAGGCCGGCAAGGGGGTCAGTGAGGGACGACCAAATGACTGAACAGCAGGCTGCGTGGGGCGACCAGGCCGGCAAGGGGGTCAGTGAGGGACGACCAAATGACCGAACAGCAGTCTGCGTGGTGCAAACATGCTGGCAGAAGGGGGGGGGGGGCAGCTGGGGGTGACCAACTAGCAGGGGAGAGGAGGAGTTGGGGCCAACCAGGCTGGCAGGGGTCGGTTGGTGGTGACCAGGCCAGCCAGGGGCGGCAGTAAGTGGTGACTCAGCTGGCTACAGGGGCTGGGAGGGTTTGGGGGCGACCAGGCCGGCAGTGGGGGCAGTTAGGGCCAATCAGGCAGCCAGGGACGTGAGCAGTTAGGAGCCAGTGGTTCCAGGTTGTGATAGGGATGTCTGGCTGCCCTGGGGATCAGGCCTAAACAGTTTGGGCCTAAACCGGCAGTCGGACAACCCCAGAGGGGTTCTGTATTGGAGAGGGTGCAGACTGGGCTGAGGAGACCCCCCCAAACACATGCATGAATTTCATGCACCAGGCCTCTAGTCTATACATATGAAAGGCTAATATGCTTAGTGTCCCTCCTGCCATCCGACCAGTCGTTATATGTTCACTGTCCACCAGGAGACAGACACACAATGTAGGAGCTGCCATGATGTGCACTGGTCAGCACCACGGACCTGGCACTGACAAACCAACACTCAGCTTCCCCCAAGTGGGACACAGGCCCACACCAGAGCGACACCCCACCAAATCGCAGCCAATGCTGCCAAGACCCCATGGCACAAAATGAGGCCCATAGCCAAGCCCAGCCAGGAAACACTTGCTGTGGGCTCCAGGTAATGACATCACATAGCAACGCCCAGCTTCCTCTCCCTAGCGATTAGCCTCGTTGGCCTTTCTTTAGCCCAGGAACATGACTTGCTTTATAGCCAGGTGCAAACATTTCACACTTTAACCAAATGCCTGTGAAGCGTTTTCCTGTGCCTCATTTCATTTGATCCTCACAGAAGTCCTGGAGTAGGTAGATAGGAGACTTGGTGGAATCCTATTTTCTTTTCATTAGCCAGAAAATGGAGATTTAAAAAGCTTAGAAACTTAACCCAACTGAAAAGTAGTAAGAAATGGAGGACCTTGAAAATGACTTCAGGTTTTCTAACTGCACAGAATATAGTCAAACACTGCTGCAGTTAAATATTTTAACCTTTGTTCTCCCTGCATGAGCTACAATAATAATCTGCTTCATATTGATATTTCCTGCTGTGTTGCTGACAATTACCTGAAAGAGAAGTTGGGGTGCTTCACTGAGCTGGAAAAAGTTTAGCTAAATCAGAAAGTAGGACTAACTAAACAAGCTTATCCTATATCTATAAAAGGCTAAGTTGACTTGCACATGCACAATATATATAAGGCTCTCTGGCACCAATCACACGCATGTGTTTCTATCTGTCATTGTCTAGCATGAATTTGGTTGACACTTCCATTACAGAGAAAGGGCAAGTAGCAATATTTAAATATTTCTCCTAACAAATTTCCTTTCAATGTGCACAAATTCGTGCACTAGGCCACTAGTACTTTTATAAAATCCAACAACAATGATTTACTAGAAAAATCATCATGTTATATAAAGGTCTAAAAGTGCTAATGTTCTATTCCTTTTTTCTTCATTAATTGAATTTATTGGGATGACATTGGTTTGCAAAACCTTACAGCATTCAAGTGTACAATTCAATGAAACCCCGCCTGCTCACTGCACTGTTATTTACAACTAGAGGCCCGGTGCAGAAAATAGGTGCATGGGGGGATCCCCTCAGCCCAGCCTGCACCCTCTCCAATCCAGGACCCCTCAGGGGATGTCTGACTGCCAGTTTAGGCCCAATTACGGGGATCGGGCCTAAACTGGCAGTCAGACATCCCTCTCACAATCCAGGACTGCTGGTTCCTAACTGCTTACGTGCCTGCCTGCCTGATCACCCCTAACATCCTCCCTGCCAGCCTGATCGCCCCAACCTGCTCCCCCCACCCCCCGGGCCTGGTCACCCCTAACTGCCCCATACCGGCCTGATCACTGTCAACTGCCTCCACACTTGGCCTGGTCACCCCTACTGCACCCCCCCGCCAGCCTGGTTGCCCCACGCAGCCTGCTGTTCAGTCATTTGGTTGTCCCTCACTAACCCCCCTGCCAGCCTGGTCGCCCCACACAGCCTGCTGTTCAGTCGTTTGGTCGTCCCTCACTAACCCCCCTGCCGGCCTGGTCTCCCCACACAGCCTGCTGTTTGTTTGTTACTATTACTGTGACGGCATCCTGGACAATTTGCATATTCCTCTGTTAGTATAGTTGGCCAAGATCTGGAAGCAGCCCAAGTGTCCATCAATAGAAGAGTGGATAAAGACACTGTAGTGCAGTACATTTACACAATGGAATACTATGTGGCCATTAAAAAGAAAGAAATCTTACCTTTGTGCAGCATGGATGGCCCTGGAGAGTATACAATGCAATAAACTCAGATAAAGAAAAAAATACTCAATAGGAATAAATAACATCACAATTTGCAAATAATGTGACTGTGCACGTAAAATACTGAAAAAAATTACCACCTCTTGGTGGTGTGATTGTGATGACTGAACAGGAACACACGCCACTGCTCTTGCCACCATCTTACAAACCCAAGGACCGTCCTCAGAAAGGTGTGGAGAGGCCTCCTTTGTCCGTTGCCACGGACACTCCCTGCTTATTTGGACACAGGACTGAGGAAGCTCATGTTCCAAGGCGACCTAAAGGGGGGCATGGAGAGGACTGTGAGCAGCATGCTGACTGTTTCCATTGCTGCTGCTGGACTGAGTCCCAGGAGATGGGGTGCTGGAGAGGTTAACACCGAGAAGCCTAGGACAGAAGTGCCATTGCCAGGCCTTCCTGCAGGGCTCCCATACATTTCTGAGACCTGTTAAAGAAGAATGACATTTTAAAAATGGGATAAAATATTCAATTAAGTGTTCAATGAAATGTAAAGATTAGGGATTTCCATTTTAATCATTCAAAAGTAATGCCCTCCAAATGATCACTTATTAAATTTCCCACCGAGAAAAGAACATTTTAATGCCACGATTCACAGTCACTGCTGTGTTGTTATGACACTCGACAGATGCAGTGGGCAGATGGGTGCATGCAGAAGGGCCAGCAAAGAAATGCAAGATTCCCTTCCTGCTTCCCAGCCAACGGCTTGTTCTCTATGAAAACGACCACCAGTGACCACTCTACTTGTGATCTCTTCTATTTGTTCCAAAGCTTGTTTTGAAATTTCACATCAATACTTCATGCAATTAAAAAAGAATTAAGTTGGTGTTTAATCTATTTGTAATGATTACCTCAAGTGGAATGGTAAAGCTCTTATCTTCCCTTTTCCTTTAACTGCTTCCTTAAACTTTGAACATTGGTCCACCTCAGAGCAGTAGATTTGCATCTATCAATGTAACAATGTTGGTTTTATTACATACAAAGGGTCTGCAAAAGTTGGCAAAGACAGTAAAGTAATTTACCGTTTCAATCAATTCTATCTGAAGAAATCTTCAAATTGTATAACTTTCTATGCTGCACATTTTAAGAATATTTTATCAATTACATGTATACACAACTGCATTTACTATCATTGATCATCCTGCAACGAGGAAGGAAACAGGTTAGACACACCTAGAATAGAAATGACCACTTTGAGATTACCAGGTGACACTGAAGTCATTATAATTTACTAAAGTAATTATCAAATGTAATAAATGATTTAATGTTATTTCAACTATTTTGCTGGTATTTCAAATATAGTTTCATTCTGTTTGACTTGACATGTCTCTCTCTGAGATACTATTTTTGGACATTGTCTTGAACTCTATTAATAATGAAACTTTCAAGGACTTTGCTTCTATCGAAAAGATACCAAGACTCTTCAGTTCCTTATGTTGTCCCCTCTCTAGCTTGTTCACATCTACTTTGGTCTGTGTATCTGTCAATAATGGCTTTTACTCTCACTTATAATTGGTGCTCCTCACATGGTGCTTGGAAATGAAGTGGCTCAGCTAGTTTGGGAGTAACTAGTATAATCAAGGGAAGAGCAGACAGCCTCTGAGAAGACTGTGCAGTCAGGGCTGTGATCCGAGGAACAGCAGGTGTGAAGCAGAGGATGGCATCAGTGGCTCCTGCCTTGGATGAGCAGCAAAGCCTCTCCAAGAAGATGTCTAAGCTGAGCCCCAAAGGATGAGCAGCTTAAAGCTCACAGGTGAACAAGAGAAGAGCTGAGTGTGTGTTCAAGTCAGAGGTCCGTCTTCGAAAGGCCAATGGGCAAGCAAATATGAGAAATGTAGGCAACGGAAGGAGTGTGTGTTGTGATTTCAGCTGAGCATATGTGACAGCGAGGACAGATGGAGCTGGAGAAGCAGGCAGGGACCACACCAGGAAGGACAGGGAGGCAGCCCTGCCTGCAGTTTGGTCTCCAGAGCAATGGCAAGTCTGGATGCATTTCAGCTGAAGGGTATAGAGGGGGGCGGGAGGAGGGAGGAGCGGGTGACATGGAAGAGATGAAGACTAGAGAGGAGGAGACCAGTTCAGAAACATTCAATAAGCCAAGTAAGACACAAAGGTGGTTTGAATTTCCCTCTGACCTCCCACACCATCTAGGGACAGCCTGGGGAAACATGACTGTGGAAGGCAGAAGGCCAGAAAAAAGGAGCAAGTGGATGAAGGGTGCCCCTCAGGCCCTTGCTCCCACAATGACATGGAGAGAGTTTACAAAGACAGCCAACGGACAGACAATGGCACTGAGAGAAGACTGAGGGCCTTTTGAATAAGAAAATATATGAGGTTTAGTGCAGATTCTCTACCATTTATTTTGCTGGCTCAGGGCTTATGTTGTAGTCAGAGTTTTTCTTGATATTCATCTTTGTTCTAAATTAGTGATATTGTAAGAGAGCTAAACTCTCAGAAGTGAGAATGTTATGTGCTTAATGAACTGATGTTTATTTCCTTGACAAACAAAACTTGATAAATGTGTTTTCCTTCAGAATACATTGTATATTCAAAAAAGAAATTATAAGTTATAAATATGAATGTGCTTACTAACATTAAAAAAATTTGAGTCCTTTAAGAGGACTCTTTTTTATTATCAATATCTATTTTGGATCATAAAAGAATAGTTTTATTATAGGTGATTTAGATAATATGTGAATTTTAAAGGGGAAAGT
This sequence comes from Myotis yumanensis, assembly GCF_028538775.1. Classification (NCBI taxonomy): domain Eukaryota; kingdom Metazoa; phylum Chordata; class Mammalia; order Chiroptera; family Vespertilionidae; genus Myotis; species Myotis yumanensis. The sequence goes on from NW_027223772.1 coordinate 8,553,293, forward strand.
CTCCTGTATGCCATCACAAAGAGAGAATTCGCAATGTTTTCTTGATTTCCCTCAATTATATTTATCTTAGAAATAATTCATTCTCTCATTTAATCCTCATAATAACGGCATAAGCAGATGCTAATAATAATATGTCAATTTTACATGAAAATATAAAAATTTAATTAGGTAAATTAAACAATTTGTATAATGCCATGTCTTTAACTCACAACTAAATGGCAGAGTCAGTACTCAAACGTGGTTCATTTCACTCAATTCTGTACTCTCAGCCTCTAATGAGTTTTATAAAGTTGAAATTATGATACCATGTATACTATTTCATACTTTTTAAACAATTCATATCTTTTTTTGCTCATTATTATTATTATTTTATTTATCTTTTATTTATTTATTTATTTATTTATTTATTTATTTATTATTGCTTAAAGTATTACAAAGGGTATTACATATGTGTCCTTTTTTTCCTGGCCCTTGACAATCCCCTGGCTTCCCCTACCCATTCATATCTTTAAAAAATTAAAATGCATTAATGTCTAATTTTGAACCTTTTATGTAAATCATTCAAAAACATTATTTTTACAAGATATGTAATATTTCATAATGTATCTAATCATTTCCCTTTCTTTGAACTTAATATTAGTGTAAATGAATCTTTCCACATTTTTTGAGCAAGTCTTTAATTATGTTTTAGACTAAATTGCTACAAATTAAAATGGTGGGAACTGAGAATGAAATATTTAAAGTTCTTGATAAAAACAAGCAAACTGTTTCCCAGAAAGTCTACAGCTCCTACCCTCTCCAGAAATGTTTGAAAGTGTTTATTTCATCGCACACTCACCATTTATTATATTTATTTAGAAAAGTTTGAAGCTGAAATTTTCTTCATTTTATCTTTTTATTTCTTGAATTCGCTAGTATATTGATAAAAATCCTGCCCCCCTTTTTTCCTACGGGGATATGGAAAAAAAATTCATTCATTCATTTTCTCATCAACGTTTCTTGATCATCTGTAGTGTGGCATTCTCAGTTACCAGTAAGTGGAAAATGAAATTTGGGTGCTACTGAACTTAGTCATGTGAGAAAGGCAGATACTGAAAAGTAAACAAAATATAACTGTATAAATTACAACACATTATAACAAATAGAATAAAATTATGTGCTAAATAAAAGCTCAGTGATTTATAAAATGAAGTCGTAACCAGTGACTTATCTTAAATGGAGTTTTGTCCTTCTAAACAAAGTTCTGATCCATTAGATGATGAAGTTTATTTTCTCCAGGGACAGGTTTTCCTGTTGCTTTGAACTCCATTTCTGAAACTCCTGCACCGAGACGGTAGTCATTAGTGAAATTAATTTCCACTGAAAACACACGCAGGCAATAAAATTGCATCTAGATTTCTAAAACTCAGTATTACAGATTTCAACTAAATTTTCTTTTCTTAAACGTACATTAAGAAAATCATTTATTGGCTAAATTTTTAAAAATAAGTTGCCATTTTGGAAGCTGACATTGTGGCTGCACAATATATGTAATGTACCTGCCTGCCACAAATGTGAAGTGACCCGGAGACCTTAGATGCTGGGGGGCCATCACAGCAGAAGACAGCCGGCCAGCGCCCCTGCCCTGTCCTCTGGTCCCCCCAGAGCTCTGCTTCCCGAAGGCCTGTGATGCCAGTGAGGGGACAGGGTGGAGGAGAACTACCAGGAGAACTACAGAGTGGAGAGAAGAAAAGCCTCCTCCTGGGAGTGCTCCCACCTCCTTACTCCCAGCTCATCTCTATCAGGCCTCTGCTCCATCCCCCTCCTCATCCCTCCACCCTTCACCCCAGGCTCCATGAGCTCAGAACCTCTGCCCCAGGCTGCAGCAAGGCAGGTGGAAACCCATTCTGAGGGGCTTTAGCCCTCCCTCTCATGTTTGGACCCTGAGAGACAACTTTCAGAATCTTAAATTCTCCTCATTTGAGTCCCGAGGCAGATTTATCTGTATTTCAAGCGTCATCTGGAGATTAATGATTCCCTTGAGAGCCTAAGGCAAGATTTTAATCTCTCTCAATCAGACTTACATGGTTTTTGTTGCACGAGGCAGAAACCACTGTGGGCATTAGAGGCTGAAAACAACATACTGGCCAGACCGCTAGAGGTAGAAACATCCACTAATAATAAAATAATAACAACCTCAACAACACACTAATAATACGGTCAACATTTATCTGTCCCTTACAATGTGGCAGGCATTACACTAAGAGAGGTACATATAGAAAACATTCGGTCCTCACACAGTCCTGGGAAGGAGACGGCATGACACCTACTGTTCAGATGAGGAGACTGAGTCACAGAGAGTAACCTGCTCGAGGCCGCACTGCACTGCATCAGGCAGCAGTGAGCTCAGAGGTGAGCCTCTGCAGCCCAAGTGCTGACCTCCTTCCACTGAGAACTGCCCGGAGGACACGCCTGGCTGCCTGGTAACAGCCTACAAAGCCGGGACAGGAAATGTCAAGATTGGAACAATCTACTTGTATGAATCTAATGAAGACATTATAATGTAATAAATGTCCTAAGTTTTCATTCAACACATTTTTATTGAGGATTTAATATGTATCAGGCAGTGATGTAGAAAAATTCCTACCCTAATGGAATTTAAACCTAAATTGCTGCATTCAAATAATTGTGTTACCCAATATGGAAACTGGAGAAATATTCACTAATAATAAACCACCTCAACACAGCTACTATTATAATTTTGAATATGTTTTCTAATCTTTTCCCCATGAGTATATTTGTTTTTACCTAACTTACTCATATACATGTAATTTCCTTGAAAATATATTAGAAAAACAAAACTGTTCATTTTTAAACACTATTTTATTTATCATTTATTAGATTTTTTATGGTATTGTATTTTGCATGTTTTTTTAAACATAGTCTCAAGGCAAAACAATTGGAGAATACTTTCTAAGGATTCTACATATACAGTAATTTTAAACTTTTATATTCAAGGGCTAGTACTCTCTTTTCTTAAAATTTAATTATAGTCCATTGCTTTTTTTTTATATCCAATTACTGAATACAGACCAGATCAAAGTATTATTCAAGAAAAGCAAATCCTGATTGAGTAAGTGATTAACAAGTGGTGGAATGATTAGATTACATTAACTATGTATGACATATTTATTACATCTTCTAGTGGAGGTATCATTATTGTTATATCATTCCGAACATGGCCTTACAACTTTAATCATTTAATTTTTTGTACACATTTTAAAAATGTTGTCTAAACTTCCAATTTTCTATATTCTATTTGGTTTCCTTTGCATTGAGTTTCTGTCCAGTTGATAGTACAAATAAAAAACAAACGAAACTAATCAAACCACACTTTATTCCCAACAAACCTATTAAAATCCCAAACCAAATGCACACACTTTACCTGTTTTCCAACCAGTGTCATGAATGAGCGCGTTTTCCAAAGCTGTTTGATCCCAGCTCTGGGATGTAAGTTTCTTCTGATTCACATTTACTTGTGTGAGATCTTCATCAATGTTGATAGGTGATCGTTTGGGGACATTACATGTTGTATATTTCTTTCTCCATTTTTTTTATTTAGTGTTCTCCCAAAAAAGGAAAGAGTAAGGAGTTAGTTTCATGAATTACCTCGCAAAAGCTTAATTCTATATTATACTTAATCCATTACATTAAAATATTTTCAATATTAGGAAAAATGAAGACATCTTTGAACCAATTTAAAGAACAGCTATGGATAGATTTGGGTTCTGCGTTTTACTATGAGACACTATAAAAAGAGGCCTATTGAACTGAAACCAAAATGCAGGTTCAGCCGCCTGCCCCAGTGACATCCAGACTCCTGAGACAAGTACTGGTGCAAAAGGAAAGAGGTTTATTCAGGTGCCATGAGTTGGGAAAATGGTGGACTTCTGTCTCAAAGACCATCCCCCTTCCTCCTCAAGGCTGCGGGTCTATAGGGATAGAGAGAGGAGGGCTTTTTTCTATCCAGTTATCATTCTAGCTTTTGGTGCCCTGGAGCCCTCTCCATTCATCTTTCTAGTCATCCTCCATGCTCAGTGTAAGAATCTCCACCTGCCAGTTTGGCTGGGCCCTCCCATTGCATCACCTGCATCCTGCACAGGTGGTTCCCGGGGCTTGGATGGAAATGCAACTACAGGGGGACTTGCATGGATAGTGGAGGCCATGCAGCCAGGAAAGGCCCGGGTGGCCTGAGCAAAGGTGGACACAGACCTGCTCAGACGTACCTTCATTCTCCATGGTGGTGGCTGTTGCGAGTGCAGGAGGTTCCATGTCCAGGCGGCCACAGTGCACTGATGGCAAGTGAACACTAGCGCCTCCGTCAGGGGACTGGTGCCCTCCCCATCACCACACTGCCTGTGTGATGACAGGTGGGCTCCAGGGGGTGGGATTTCAGGTGGAACCAGAAGCATATCCACGCACTGTGGTGATGCCTGCTCCTCCTCCTCAGCAGCCAGGCTGCGGCCAGGTGGACCCTGGTCATATGGCCAAAGGGGGACGCAGAAGCAGGGCTGTGTGCCTCCCTCAGTCCATCTCTAACGTGGATGCTCCGGCTGCTGTGGATGAGTGGGGCCTGGGGTGGACATACTGACCCCAGAGCTGGCACCATCCATTGAGCACAGGACCCATAACCACAGGTGGGCCTGCAGATGAATCAGCAACCTGAGCTGCTGCTCCCGGTGTCTAGCATCTCGGTGGCAACGCCAACGCCATAGTGTGTAGTTCGGCGCTAACAGGAGCACGGGGGGAGACGGTCCCTTCTGGGACCTGGAGGAGTCCCTGGGCAGATGGGCTCAGGGATGGGTGGGGCCAATGGGATGGTCTGAGGAGGGGAGGGGTCCTTCAGTGCTGGTCAGATGGTGGGGGGACTGCAGGGTCCCTGTTCCCCACACTGGATTGGATTTGGTAAACAGGCAGGAAGCTCGGACTGGACTGAGGGTAAGTGACGATCGTGCAAGCATAGCAAGGGGGAGTGGTGTCCATGTCACTGTCCTCATCATCCAAGGGCGGCTGAGAGGTGAGACCTTCAGGTGCCCCGGCTGTGATGGGAGCAGCGACCTGGCCAGGCTGAGTGGCCAGGGGCCGGGGGTCTGCCATCGCTGAGCCAGGAGGGGAGGGAGAAGGGGCAGACTGAGTGGCACTGCAGCCAGCCCTGGCCTCTGGGTCAGCGCCCAGGATGCAGTCACCTGCAAGGCAGGGCAGCTTAGGAGGCGGGGGCAGATCCCCTCGATCCCACAGCAGTGGGGGCAGCGGGAGCTGGAGGGGCAGGGACATGGTTCTCTTGCTGGGCTTCCTGGGGGCAGAGGCGGGTGGAGGATGACTGCTGGATGGCTTTGGAGCCTCCACCTCCTCACACAAAGGTGGTGACACCGGGACACTGGGCTGGGGGTCTCCCCGCAGCACTTCCTCTGCAGGGCTCTGTGGCTGCAGGAAGCCACTGGGGCTTGGGTTTGGCTGCAGAGCAGGCAGGGCACCTCCCGCAGGGCTGCCTGAGCCTGAGACCACCCCGCCTTCGGAGCAGCAGCTCCTGGGAGACAGCGGGGCGCGCCCACTGACGCTGCCCTGTGGGTGCTGGGCATGGAGGCCCAGAGGCCCAGGACCGCTCTTGCCGGCAGGGAGGACGCCTGTGGCGTCCAGGGCCCTAGATATCAGTGGGGGGTCCCCAGGGCGGTAGGGGCTGTCCTGTTCACGCAGTCCCTTGTTCTGTACCTGATGGTCTTGGTTCTCTGCCCTCCCTTTTGGGGACCCTTCTTGGACCTTCACCTCCATGTCCTTCGGAGAAGGAAGTGGGATGGTACGGGCTGGTTTTGGCTTCATAACCTGGACTTCCGGCCCGGTGAGAGCAAGTCTGCCCCTGGGAGGAGGGTTGGAGACCGTCCTGGGATTAGGTGAACACAGCCAGGGCTCCTCTGGGGGGTCTTTCCACCCCACCGAGGGGAGGACCCCCAGAGGGAAGCATCCCGTCTGGGGGAGAGGACACGGCCTCCCCCCCGCTGTGTGACAGCCAGATGCTGCTGGTACAGGGTCCCGGGGTAGGAGCCCGAACCCAGGGTCCAGGGCAGCTTCAGGACTCCGGGGACGGACCCGGTGACCAGGGCCCAGGGCAGCTGCAGGACGCCATGGAAGGTACCCGAACCCAGGGCACAGGGCAGCTGCAGGACTCCGGGGGCGGACCCGGTGACCAGGGCCCAGGGCAGCTGCAGGACTCCGGGGGCGGACCCGGTGACCAGGGCCCAGGGCAGGTGCAGGAGCCGCAGGGTGGGCGCGGCCAGGCGGGGCATCCCCCCTGCGCACCCCGAAAGCCACCGGACCGTGGGCACCAGGCAAGGCCCGGTGGCGGCGGCGGCGGATTAAAGGAAGAAACCTGGAAAGCAAATTGCCCATCGAGAGCAAGTTGTGCGCCAAGCGAGCCGAGGTCAGAGTGGAGACCGGGAGCGCTGCTCCTTCGCTTCCTCCTCTGCTGGGGCTCTCGCACGCACTGAGCCAACGTGGTCCAGGAGCTCTGATGTCTCCATGGAAACGTCAACGGAGACTGTGCACGTGCCAGTCCAGCGCGGGAGGAAAGGTCAAAGGGCAGGGGGTGGGCCCTCAGCACTGGCCACGCCCTTCCTGACTCTCCAGCACCTGAGCCTCCAGCTGCAGGAGGAGCCTGTTCCAGACCCAGTCCCCGCACCAGACCTGCCCTGCCGGCCTCGGGCTCTGCGGCCGCTTAGGCGCCTTCCCCAGGGTCCAGGAGGCCCGAGCCTGTCACAGCCAGTGCGGGAGCCCCCAGATCCTGCGGGCATGTGGCTCCTCCTCCGGCCTCCCCAGCTTCTCTGTGCGGCCAGGACTCAGGGCCTCCCTATATGGCTGCCCTGCCCGCCTGCCTCCCCGGCCAGGGGAGAAGGTTCCTGAGGCGTGGACCGGAGCCCTGACCTGACTGGGGCCGCACCCCCACATCCAGAGCAGAGCCCGCAGCTAGCAGGGATTGCACCCCAATATGCTGCCTTGTGAGTGAGCAAACAGTGAGTCTTTCCCCAGGAGCCTTCTTGGGAGGGAGTCCCTGTCCTTGTGGGGCAACGGAGGGGACACAGGGAAGCATTTCCCAGGCCTTCCGTGTCCTTTGAAGCCAACACAGTGGTCAGAGCCTTTGAAGTGTCCGGCGGACACCATCACATGCATCTCCTGACTTGTCCTTGCATTTCACCCTTTGCATGCACCGGCTCATGAAAGAAACAGCTGACCCCAGAGGTGTGGCTCCATGGGTTAGAGTGTTGTCCCATGCAGGGGAAGGTCACGGATTCAACAGCCAGTCAGGGCATGCTCTTGGGTTGTGGGTTGGACCTTAGATTCTAGGCCCGGGTCAGACTCGGGGGTGTTGGGGTCCGGGGGATGCAAACAATCAATGTGTCTCTCTCACTTTGGTGTTTCACTCTCTCCCTCTCTGCCCCTCCCTCCCTCCCTCCGTTCCTCCCTTCTTCCCTTCCACTCTCTTTTAAAAAAATATATTTTATTGATTTTTAACAGAGAGGAAGGGAGAGGGATAAAAAGTTAGAAACATCGATCAACTGCCTCCTGCACACCCCCTACTGGGGATGTGCCCGCAACTAAGGTACATGCCCTTGACCAGAATCAAACCTGGGACCCTTGAGTCCCCAGGCCGACGCTCTATCCACTGAGCCAAACCATTTAGGGCCCCTCCCACTCTCTTGAAAATCAATGGGACAAAATATCCTCAGGTGAGGGTAAAAAAAATAGTTGAAGTAGCCTTTGCTTTTAGGATTTAACATCTTTGCAAGTACATGGATTTCTTTGCTCTCAGCCCTGCAATGAATTTTGGGGCATGTATAATGTAAATTACTAATCATCTTCTTTTGAACATTAGGAATTAAAACGGCATGTTTTAATGTGATATCTGTCAGCTCTTATTTTTTGGAGAGACCCTAATAGGTATCCACAACAAGTAATCAAAACTCCATGAGGAATCCAACACTGACCTCCTGATTCCTAGGTCGATGCTCAACCACTGAGCCACGCCTGCTGGGCGGGAATTTAGTTTGACATTGCTATCCAAGTATCTAGAATGGTGTCTGTTACACAGCAGCAAGTTTGCAATAAATGTTTGTTGAATAAACATATGTAGTGACTACTTTTTCTCCATCTGTGACCTTTTATGTTAATTAAAATGTATTATGATTTTTACGGAAATCAAGACGGTCACCTGTTGGCGTGCTCTATTCAAGAAGTAGACTTGGTTGTTGTTAGGTAGTTTTTATTTACTTGCACCCAATAAAGGAGACACACATCTCCAAAACTCTATGTTGAAGAGAGTTAGTTGCTTCTTATATGTACTATTTGGTTAACTACAGGTTGATTTCTTCTTTGCAGGTTGAGTTCCTGTCAAGCTCATCCTGTTTACAGCGGCACCTGCAAAAACTGATATGTTTTAACATCTGCAAGAATAGGAAGAAGGGCCCAGAGTTTGAGACATGATCTTTTTAATATAATTTGACCACCCATACAATTTCAATCCTAAATACTTCAGTCGTTATGCCTTTTTGAACAGTCGATTATTTCTAAATCACTTCAGAATTTTTTATACTTAAGTAATGATAATTTTCCCTAATATTTTCAATATCCAATCCAAATTAAAAGTTCCCCAATTTTCTCCAATGACTTATGGAAAAATGCAATTATCTCCCTCAGGAGCCAATAGAGGATCACGCCTTGCATTTGCCAGAGGAGTCCAAATTCACACCTTGACCTCTTCCTGTTTCCTGGCTATTGGAAGGCAGTGGCTGCTTCAGGATGGAGCTGACCACCTTCTGCACAGCCAGAAGCATCAGAAACTCATTGAGCAGATGATGGATGCAAACCTGTACCTTTTCTGAGAAGCATGTGTAGGCCGTCCTCTCTCAGAGCTTCTACCCTTAAGACCAGTCACAAAGGAGATTATCTGAGTAATAAATAAATAAGAACAGACATTTAAAAAAACCCTTAACCTCCTAGGGCTCTACAAGAACCTGTGCCGGAGACTTAAGAAGTTGGTTCTTGGGAGGCAAGATGGCGGCAGAATAGGCAGATGTGTCCCAAGGCTTGTCCTGGAGCAAATGGAATGAGCAGCTGAAACAAATAACATCCACCCCGAATTGGCGAAGGAAACTCAGCTGGTGACACAGTTTGCAGCCGGGAAGGGCAGAGTTCCCCAGGACAGGTAAAAACCAGGGATCTGGGCAGGAAAGTTTGCCAGATCTCTGAGCCGAGAGGGTCAGAGTGAAACCACGTGGCACCCAGCCACGTCCCTTGGGACAGGCACAGGGGCTGACTGGGGAAAGCACATCCGCAGGACTGTTGGCACCGGGGGATTTGAGACCTGGGTGCCATCATTACAGAAGACTGAGCCCAAAGGGGGCAACCTGAAGCGCTGACCAGACCATGTAGTGCCGGTAAGAGAGGAGCTCACAGACACTCACTGGTGCTCAGGAGCGGGAGAAGGTAACACCTGGGACTCTACTGCCACCCCTGCCAGGGACCTGCTCCCTTGGCTGTGGTCCCATGGTCACTGAGTCTCCAGCCACCCCAGGCACAGGTTCCTGTGAGTTCTGAAGCACGCTCCCCTCTGACCAGCCCAAAGCTTTAGTCCAGGGCACTGCAACCACCTGAGCAGCAGACATGTGAGCAGCACACACTTGTCCAAGGAGCATCAGCCTCGCGAGAAGCCTGCCCCAGGCCTAAGAGCAGCAGCTTCATATGGCCTGCCCCTGTCCAAGGAGCAGCTGTGTGAGTGGCCCGCAGCCCAATCCGAAGAACAGCAACCACGCGAGCAGCCCGACCCATTCAAGGAAAAGCAGACACATGAGCAGTCTGCTTACGTCTGAGGAGCAGCAGCCCTGTGCAGCCCGCACCCTGCACCAGTCCAAGGAACAGCAGCTGTGTAAGTGTCTTTCCCTCGTCCAAGCAGCAGCAGCCGCATGAGCAGCCTGCCCAATCCGAGGAGCAGCAGCTGTGTGAGCAGCCCACCACCATCCGAGGAGCAGCTGTTCTGTGAGCAGCCTGTCCCCATTCGTGGAGCAGCAGCAGCCCACTCTGGTCCAAGGAGCAGCAGCCACATGAGCAGAATGCCACGTCTGAGGAGCGGCATCCCTGCGCACCTATCACCAGTCAGAGGAGCAGAGCCACACACAGCCTGCACCTGTCCGGCGAGCAGCAGCTGGGTTTCTGGCCCATCTCCATCCGAGGAGGAGCAGCCATGCGTGCAGCTCACTCCTGTTCAAACAGCAGCAGCCGCACGCGCAGCCCACCCCCGTCTGAGGAACAGCAGCCTTGCAATCAACCTGCCCATGTCCAAGGAGCAGTAGCCCCACAAGCAGCCCACCTCATCCGCGGAACAACAGCAGCGTGCAGCCAGCCCCCATCCAAGGAACAGCAGCCACAAGAGCAGTCCGCCCCAGTTCAAGTAGCAGCAGCTGCATGGGTAGCCCGCCCCCATCCAAGGAACAGCAGCCATGTGGTCAGCACAACCTCTGTCTGAGGAACAGCAGCTGTGTGAGAAGCCTCCCCCAACCTGCCAGAGGAGCCACCATTGCTGTGAACAGCACCCCCAGAGAAGCTGCTACCAACTGAGGAGCAGCTGCTACCACAACCACCCGAGGAACTACTGCAGCCCGAGTAGCCACAGCCACCCAAGGAGCAGCCCCTGAACAACTCAACATCTAGATCTGTCAGTGAGATCTAACATGGGTAGACAAAGAAACCCCAAAAGGATACAAAAGTAGGACTCATCAGCAAAGAAGCTAAGTAAAACAGAGTCATGCAACATGTCAGAAAAAGAATTCAGAATAAGTGTCCTAGAGTGCATATCCGGATGGAGGAAAAAATCAACAATTTATGCAAGAATCAAGAAGAAACAGATGGAGGGGAGACCAAGATGGCGGCGTAGGTAAACACCGGAGACCGCTGCCGCAAACAACCATTTCAAAAATACAACTAAAAGACTGAACAGACATCACCCAGAACCACAGGAAGGCTGGCTGAAGAGAGACTCTACAACTAGAAGGAAAGAGAACAGCAAATCGAGGCTCAGAGGCGGCGCAGTGTGGAAAATACAAAGGTACCGAGGTGCGCGCGCAAAGCGGGCTGGTGGCTGAGGGCGCGGCTGTCGTTTTCTGTCGGGAGTGAGTCTCAGACTCTGGGCTCCAGATCCGGGCGAGTCTCTAGGGACCCAGACTCAAACGGGAGAAGCGGGATTATCCGGCATCAGTTGGAACCTGAGGGCAGCTTTCTCTCCGAGGTTTGCAGCGGCTGCCGGGGTTCTGAGAAGCAGAGCCTCTGGGAACGGGACTGAGCGTGGCCATAACTGCTCCCTCTGCCCGCCCTGTTGATCCCGCCCCGCCCAAACCCTGCGCACAGCCATTTGCCGATCGCCTCAGGCAAAGGCTGGATTAGCGCCTCCCCAGAAGGCAGACGTTTTCCATACAGCTGATTCCTACAGCCAGTCGGCCTGGGGGTCAAATCCCTCTAGTGTTAACTACAACAATTAAGGCTTGGCTAGAACAAGACTGCGCACAGAGACCACAAGGGGGTGCACCAAGAAAGCATAAAAGATGCGGAGACAAAAAAACATGACAGAAATGGAGGATATGGAGCTAAGAATCGCAATTTTGAGGGCTTGCCATAAATTTGTGCAGAGCCTCACGAAAACTAATGAGACCCTCGATGCTACGATAAAGAAATTAGAAAGTAAGCATACACGGACTGAAATAAAGAATATTATACCCAATAGCAGACCAGAGGAGCACAAGAATCAAACCAAAGATTCGACAAAAAACACCCAATTGGAAAAGCAAAATGAAAAAAGAATCCGAAAGTGTGAAGATAGTGTAAGGAGCCTCTGGGACAGCTTTAAGCGGTCTAATATCAGAGTCATTGGAGTGCCAGAAGATGAGAGACAGCAAGATATTGAAAACCTATTTCAAGAAATAATGGCAGAAAACTTCCCCCACCTGGTGAAAGAAATGGACTTACAGGTCCAAGAAGCGCAGAGAACCCCAAACAAAAGGAATCCAAAGAGGACCACACCAAGACACATCATCATTAAAATGCCAAGAGCAAAAGACAAAGAGAAAATCTTAAAAGCAGCAAGAGAAAGAGGCTCAATTACCTACAAGGGAATACCCATACGACTGTCAGCTGATTTCTCAACAGAAACTTTGCAGGCCAGAAGGGAATGGCAAGAAATATTCAAAGTGCTGAATACCAAGAACCTACAACCAAGATTACTTTATCCAGCAAAGCTATCATTCAGAATTGAAGGTCAGATAAAGAGCTTCACAGATAAGGAAAAGCTAAAGGAGTTCATCACCACCAAACCAGTATTATATGAAATGCTGAAAGGTATCCTTTAAGAAGAGGAAGAAGAAGAAAAAGGTAAAGATACAAATTATGAACAACAAACATGCATCTATCAACAAATGAATCTAAGAATCAAGTGAATAAATAATCTGATGTACAGAATGAACTGGTGATTATAATAGAATCAGGGACATAGAAAGGGAATAGACTGACTATTCTTGGGGGAAAAAGGGGTGTGGGAGATGCGGGAAGTGACTGGACAAAAATCATGCACCTATGGATGAACACAGTGGGTGGGGAGTGAGGGTGGAGGGTGGGGTGGGAGCTGGAAGGAGGGGAGTTATGGGGGGAAAAAAGAGGAACAAATGTAATAATCTGAACAATAAAGATTTAATAAAAAATAAAAATAAAAAAAAAGAAGAAACAGATGAAAAAATCAACAACTTATGTAAGAATCAAGAAGAAATGGATGAAAAATCAACAACTTATGTAAAAATCAAAAGAAATGGATGAAAAATCAATAACTTATGTAAGAATAAAGAAGAAATGAATACTGATAGAGCTGCAATAAAAAACACCATGGAAACTTTCAACAGTAGACTAGAAGAAGCAGAGGACGGAATTAGCGAATTAGAAGACAGGGAAGCAAAACACACTCAAACTAAACTGCAATCGGAGAAAAAAATTAAATGACAGGAGGAGGGCCTAAGAGAGCTATGGGACAACATGAAACAAAGCAACATATGAATAATAGGGGTAACAGAACAACAGGAGGAGGAACAAGGCTTAGAAAACCTAATTGAGGAAATAAAGTCAGAAAACTTCCCTGAGGTAGGGAAGAAAAAAGTCACACAAGCACAGAGAGTCCCAAACAAGATGAACCAGAAAAAAACCCACACCAAGACACATCATAATTACCATTGGCAAATGTTCAGGACAAAGAGAGAATCTTAAAGGCTGCAAGAGAGAGATGGAAAGTTACATATAAGGCATCTCCCATTAGATTATCAAATGATTTCTCAACTGAAACACATCAGGCCAGAAAAGAATGCACGGAAATTTACAAAGTGATGCAAAGCAAGGCACTGAATCCAAGAATACTCTATCCAGCAAGGCTATCATTCAAAATTGAAGGGGAAATAAGAAGCCTCACAGACAAAAAAAGGCTAAGGGAGTTTAACACCACCAAGCCATCAATGCAAGAAATGCTAAAGGGACTGGTGTAAAAAGAAGAAATAAAAAGAAAAGAAAGAAAACAGGCAGAAAAAATAGAAATGGCTACGAACAAGTATCTTTCAATAATAACTTTAAACATAAATGGACTAAATGGTCCAATCAAAAGACATCGAGTGGCTGAATGGATATAAACATGACCCATATATTTGCTGTCTACAACAGACCCACATCAGAAGAAGGGACACACACAGACTGAATGTAAAGGGATGGAAAAATATCTTTCAGGCAAATGGAAATGAAAAAAAAGCTGGGGTAGCAATACTTATATAGGTCAAAGTAGACCTCAAAGTGAAGACCATAACAAGAGATAAGGAAGGCCACTTCATAATACTAAAGGGAGCAATACAACAAGAGGATATAACCCTGATAAACATATATGCACCCAATGCAGGAGCACCCAAATACATAAGAAAACTCCTCGAAGATATCAAGGGAGAGATGGACAGCAATACAATCATAGTAAGGGACTTTAATACACCACTGACATCACTGGATAAATCCTCTAGACAAAAATTCAGCAAAGAAATAGCAGTCCTAAATGACTCACTAGATCAGATGGACTTAATTGACATCTTCAGAACATTTCACCCCAAAGCCATGGAATATACATTCTTCTCAAGGGCACATGGGACATGTTCAAAAATAGACCACATATTAGGTCACAAGCAAAGACTCCCCAAATTCAAGAAGATTGAAATCATACCAAGCATCGTCTCAGACCGCAAGGGCATAATATTAGAAATAAACTACAATAAAAACAACCTAAATCCCTCAAACACTTGGAAGCTGAATAGCATGTTATTAAATATTGATTGGGTTACCAATGAGATCAAAGAAGAAATTAAAAACATCCTGGAAACTAATGACAATGAAAACACAACAATCCAGAACCTATGGCACATAATGAAAGCAGTCCTGAGAGGGAAGTTTATAGCTCTACAGGCCTACCTCAAAAAACAAGAAAAAATGGTATTAAATTATCTAACACTACATCTCAAAGAAGTAGAAAGATAGCAATAAGAAAAGCCCAGAGTGAGCAGAAGGAAGGAGATAATAAAGATTAGAGCAGAAATAAATGACATAGAGACCAAAAAAACAACACAGAAAATCAATGAAACAAAGAGCTGGTTCTTTGAAAGGATAAACAAGATTGATGAACCTCTAGCCAGGCTCACCAAGAAGCTAAGAGAGAGGACTCAAATAAACAAAATCAGAAATGATATAGACGAAATAACAACAGACCCCTCAAAAATTCAAAGAATTGTTAAAAAATACTATGGACAACTCTACTCCAACAAAGGACAACCTGGAGGAAATGGACATATTCCTAGAAAAATACAACCTTCCAAAACTTAATCAGGAAGAATCTAAAAATCTCAACAGGCCAATAACTGTGGAAGAAATTGAAGCAGTCATCAAAAAGCTTCCAGCAAACAAAAGCCTAGGACCAGATGGCTTCACAGGGGAGTTTTACCAAACATTCAAGGAAGAACTAAAATCTATCCTCCTCAGACTACTACAAAAATTCCAAGAGGAAGGAACACTTCCAAGCTCATTCTATGAAGCCAGCATCACCTTCATACCAAAACCAGGTAAAGACAACACAATGAAAGAGAATTACAGGCCAATATCCCTCATGAACATAGATGCCAAAGTCCTCAACACAATCTTAGCAAATCGGATCCAGCAGTACATCAGAAAGATCATACACCATGACCAAGTAGGATTTATCCCAGGATGCAAGGATGGTACATTATCCGCAAATCAATAAACGTGATACATCACATAAACAAATTGAAAGATAAAACCACATAGTCATATCAATTGATGCAGAAAAAGCGTTTGACAAAATTCAACACCCATTTTTGATAAAAACTCTCAGAAAGCTGGGAATAGAAGGATCATACCTCAACATAATAAAAGCCATATATGACAAACCCACAGCCAACGTCATACTCAATGGACAAATCTAACACCATTTCCCCTAAGAACAGGAACAAGACAGGGATGCCCACTCTCACCACTCTGTTCGACATAGTACTGGAAGTATTAGCCATTGCTAGTAGACAAGAAGAAGTAATAAAAGGCATCCAAATTGGAAAAGAAGAAGTAAAACTGTCCTTATTTGCAGATGACATGATATTATACATAAAAAACCCTAAAGACTCCATCAAAAAACTTTTAGACTTAATAAAAGATTTCGGCAATGTAGCAGGATACAATATTAATGCCACGAAATCTATGGCATTTCTATATACCAATAGTGAACTTCCAGAAAGAGAAACTAAAAAAACAATATCATTTACCATCGCACCAAAAAAATTAGGATACCTAGGATTAAACTTAACTAAAGAGATAAAAGACCTCTACTCAGAAAACTACAAGGCATTGAAAAAAGAGATAGCGGAAGACATAAAGAGATGAAAGAACATACCATGTTCTTGGATTGGTAGAATCAACATCATTAAAATGTCCATACTACCCAAAGCAATCTATAAATTCAAAGCACTTCCCATTAAAATGCCAAGGGCATATTTCACAGACCTAGAACGAACTCTCCAAAAATTCATCTGGAATAAAAAACGACCCCGAATAGCTGCAGCAATCCTGAGAAAGAACAAAGTAGGTGGGATCTCAATACCAAATATCAAGCTGTATTTACAAAGCCCTGTTCTCAAAACTGCCTGGTACTGGCACAAGAACAGACATATAGATCAATGGAATAGAATAGAGAGCCCAGAAATCAGCCTGAACCAATATGCTCAATTAATATTTGACAAAGGCAAGAACATACAATGGAGTCAAGATAGTCTCTTCAATAAATGGTGTTGGGAAAATTGGACAGATACATGCAAAAAAATGAAACTAGACCACCAACTTACACCATACACAAAAATAAACTCAAAATGGATAAAGGACTTAAATATACGACGGGAAACCATAAAAATACTAGAAGAATCCAAAGGCAACAAAATCTCAGACGTATGCCGAAGCAATTTCTTCACCGATAAAGATCCTAGGGCATTGGAAGCTAAAGAGAAAATAAACAAATGGGACTACATCAAAATAAAAAGCTTCTGCACAGCCAAAGAAACCATCAACAAAACAACAAGAAAGCCCACTACATGGGAGAACATATTTGGCAGTGTTATCACTGATAAGGGTTTAATCTCCAACATTTATAGGGAACTCATACAACTCAACAAAAGGAAGATAAACAATCCAATCAAAAAATGATCAAAGGACCTAAATAGACACCTTTCAAAAGAGCACATTCAGAAAGCCAAGAGACATATGAAAACATGCTCAAAGTCACTAATCATCCTAGAGATGCAAATCAAAACAATGAGGTACCATCTCACACCTGTCAGAATGGCTATCATCAACAAATCAACAAACGACAAGTGCTGGAGAGGATGTGGAGAAAAAGGAACACTCGTGCACTGCTGGTAGGAATGCAGACTGGTGCAGCCACTGTGGAAGACAGTATGGAGTTTCCTCAAAACACTAAAAATGGAACTCCCATTTGTCCCTGTGATGCCACTTCTAGGAATATATCCCAAGAAACCAGAAACACCAATCAGAAAGGATATGTGCACCCATATGTTCATAGCAGCACAATTCACCATAGCTAAGATCTGGAAACAGCCTAAGTGCCCATCAGTAGTTGAATGGATTAGAAAACAGTGGTACATCTACACAATGGAATACTATGCTGCTGTAAAAAAGAAGGAACTCTTATGATTTCCAACGGCATGGATGGAACTGGAGAGCATTAGGCTAAGTGAAATAAGCCAGTGAATGAAGGAAAAATACCACATGATCTCACTCATTTCTGGATAATAAAGACCATTATGAACTGATGAACAAAAATAGATACAGAGACAGAGCTGCCTCGAATAGACTGTCAAACTACAGCAGGAAGGCCGGGTAGGGTGGGGGGGCAGTGGTGGTGGTGGTGGGGGGGGTAAGAGATCAACCGAAGAACTTGTATGCATGCATATAAGCATAACCAATGGACATAAGACACTGGGGGGTAGGGGAGGTCAGGGGATTGTCAAGGGCAGGGGGGAAAAAAAGGAGACATGTGTAATACTCTTTGTAATACTTTAAGCAATAAAAAAAAAGTTAAAAAAAAGAATATATTCCAAAAAAAAAAAGAAAAGAAAAGAAAAGAATATATTCCTACACAACAAGCTCCAGGCCCTCAATGGTGCCATTATAGAGGCTGCACGGCCTTATATTTCTATCGCAATTGCTCTCCTCAGAGGAAATGAGGCAAACCACACCTTCCTATAGTCTGTTCAAAGCACCTTGTCACCCACACCCACTATCCATTTCACTAGGACTTTTTGAGGGATGGGGGGCAATTCTCTGATTATCGATGGAGTTGAGCGTCTGTCCATAAGCTCTTGGATATTCAGGTCATTTCACTGTGAATCACCCATTCACATCCATTGCCAGTTTTCTACTGGGTTGTTTGATTTTTCCTTACTGGTCTGTAAATCTGTGCACATCCTGGACCCTAACTGTGTCAGTTACATGCACTGCAGACATCTCACCTCTGTCTACAGCTTGTCTTCTCACTTGGTTATAATGTGTTTTAGTATTTGCCAGGTTTAATTTTAATATCATAAAATTTTCCCTTTATGATTTACAGGTATTTTTGGTTTATGTGAGAACTCTCTTTCTATGAAAAAATATTCTTCTATGTTCTTTTTTAAATTTTACACTTTTCTTCCACATTTGATCTTTAATGCATATGAGATTTACTTTGTGTGTGCTATGAGATAGAGATTTAATTTTATTTTCTCTATAGTGAGCATTGGTCCAGAATACTTACTGAATAGTTCATTGTTCCCTATTATTCATAGTGCCTTGCCATTAAATTCAAGTTCCTATATATGAATGGAGACCTCAGAAATTCATCCCTCAGGAATTTTGGGGGGGGGGGGGGCGGAGGGTGGAGAAAAATATATTTTAGGTATTTGAGATACATATTTAAAATATGTTGGACATATTTTTTTTTAAAGGGAATTTTAAGAATTGCTTATCCCTGGCTGGTTTTCTAAGTGGTTAGAACACCGAGGGTGGCGAGTGTGATTCCTGGTCAAGGGCACATGCCTGGGATGCAGGTTCAATCCTTGGCCACAGTCAGAGTGCATGAGGGAGGCAACCAATCAATGTGTCTCTCTCACATCGATGTCTCTCTCTCTCTCCCTCTCCCTCCCTTCCTGTCTCTCTCCAAAAAGCAACAGACAAAAGATCCTCAGGTAAGGATTAACAACATTGAATAAAAACAGGAAAAACTGTTTAAACTAAAAATACTTTATAATTTAAACATATACTGTGCTTTGTTTACTTTCTAGACAGCTTCCATTTCTTACCCCCAAATTGCTTTTATTTAGTGGATTGTCATCTTTTATTTTTTCTAGAACCTTAATATGAAGTGTCCCAGAAATTCTGATAAAAATTATCTCAAAGTCAAAATACAGGGTGGAGCAAAAGTTAGAGGTATATAGTTGCTCACATGGAAAAAATACAATAATTAACAAATAACAAACTCTGTTTTGTATACTCACAACTGTAAACCTACCTTGCCCAGCCCTGTATTGGTAATTATTAGCAAGTATAATACTGCCTTGAATTTACAATTTTTAAATATAGAGCATATGAAGTCACACCAAAATATATATTTAAAGTATCCAAACATTTGAATGTATTTTCATGTACATATACATGCACAATCATGTTCTTAATTTTAAAAATTGCTCATAAAATTAAAAACTAAGCAATTTTATGCTATGTTTTATAGTAAGGAAAGACTGATGGCAACCCAGATCCCTTTGTTGCTTTTTAAAATAAAGATGTGAAATTGAAAATTTTCCTCTAGGCACTGCCTTATCTGAGAAAAAAATATATATTTAAAAATATGGTACAAGTTTTAAATTTACATTGGTAAGAATTCTAAACACTTGACAGATGGCTCTTACTTGCGAGGTTGTGGGAAAGAAACTGGCACTCTCAGATGGTTGGCTCTCCCTTATATAAAGGCAGAATCTAGGCGTTTCAAAGTAACGTTAATACCCTGTGCCCGTCATTTCCGCTGGGATGAGTGAAACAGACTCCTGTGGCCCCAGCTCCAGCCCTGCCCCGTTAGCGTCGGTCTTCAACGACAGACAGGGTTATTCTTTTAAACTGTACGTCAACACTATGCTTCAACCCAAATGGAGAAAAACCAAATCCCTCAAAACCCTCCAACCCACCTCCCTAAATGAAGACAGATACTGTGCTCATGAGCTGGAACACTCAACATGACCAATCGGAGTCCTCCCTACACTGATGTAAACTATAGAAGCTACAGACTCAGTGCAATCAAAAGGAAGGGCTCGGCAAACCTTTTGACAGAAAACACTTTCTACAACAAAGGACTTAGAACATCCAAAACTACTTTTAAAAAGACAAAGTTGCAAGACTTACATACCTGTTTTCAAGACTGACTGTAAAGAGACACTCATCAAGACAACACGGTATTACAAAAGGATTAGTAGAGATCAGTGGAAGTGAACAGAGGCCAGAAACAGAGCCACGCAGAGCTTACTAGTTGGTGTCCCTCAGAGGTGCCAAGGCGATGCCACGTGGAAAGTCTATCCTTGTCAACCAATGGGCTGACGGGCGGGTATGCAAGGTGGAGGGGATAGACACGGCAAGTGCATGTTCCTCTACTCCCAATATTGAGAGTCAACGGCCAGCACATCAGGGGAAGACTCTCAAACCCGGACTTGGAGGTTTCAGACGGGACGGATTTTGTCCTTTACTATTAGCAGTCCTTGAACTAAATAAAATTCAAACCTGATCAAAGGAGGAAACTCTTGACACACAGTTAAAGACCTGGGGTTCCTAAGAGAATACTGTCATAAGCTTTATGAAAATACATTTAAAAATGAAATAAAATGAAAACTTTCTGTAAAAATGCAATGAGAAACATTATACTAAGAGAACATACAAATTCAGTATAGACTTTTCACTAACAAACTAATTTAATAATTAAGCCCTGGCTGGTGCCACTCAGTGGTTAGAGTGTTGGCCCATGCATTGAAGGGTCCTGGGTTTGATTCCTGGTCAGGGCACACATCTCTGTTGCTGTTTCTCTCCCCACTCGCCCAGCAGGGGTGCATGCGGGAGGCAAGCAGTGGGTGTGTCTCTTTCACATGGATGTTTTTCTCTTTCTCCCAACCTTCCCCAACTCTCCCTGAAAAGCAGTGGGAAAAATATCCTCATGTGAAGATTAACAAAAAGTTAGTACTAATCCAAATGTTCATGCAAAAAGTCCTCTCAAGGCCCAAATTTATAGGTGAGTTTCTCAAAATCTGCCCCTAACACGACCTTCTCATCTGCGTGATTAGAAAAGAAAAGGAGCAGGAAAGTGCCCGTTTCCTTTTATGAGGCTACGAACGTGCTACACAATTGGGAAGGGAAGCGACAGGGATCGTCTAAAACTTGCAACTAGTGGATAAGCAAGTTCTGGAGACCTAGGCTCAACACAGTGATTCTAGTCAACACTGTATTATAAACTTGAAGTTGGGAAGAAACTAATTCTTAACTGTTCTCAACACACAGAAAATTAGAAATATGTGACCCAATAAAGGTGTTAGCTGATGCTACTGTAGTAATCATACACAATATGGAAATCTATCAAGCCAACAGGTTGTGCACCTTCAAATTCATGTCAATTATTTCCCAAGTAAAAGAAGAAAATATAGTCCAATCCGACTTGGATACAAAAAGAGAACATCCTAAATACAGTATCTGCAAAAAGCTTTAGAAAATTTTGCCAAAAGCAACTTTCTACCCTATTAGCAACTAGCCCAGGGGTGGGCAAACTTTTTGACTCGAGGGTCGCAATGGGTTCGTAAACTAGACTGGAGGGCCAGAACAAAAGCATGGATGGAGTGTTTGTGTGAACTAATATAAATTCAAAGTAAACATCATTACATAAAAGGGTACGGTCTTTTTTTTTTTAGTTTTATTCATTTCAAACGGGCCAGATCCGGCCCGAGGGCCGTAGTTTGCCCACAGCTGACCTAGGGTCTATTTGGAATTCAAGTTAATATTAGAAAACCCACTATACTGTTTAAAATATGAACACATCAAAGAAAATAAGTGTAGCTTTATGTCAATAGGTACACAAGTGGTATCCAATATAGTTCCAAGCACATTCATGACTAACATGCAATCTCAGCAAACTAGCCCCTGAAGGGGACCTGGTTACCCTGACAACGGTCACCTGCCAAGAGCTGACAGAAAACATCACAGCTCACAGTAAAATATAAAACTATTTTCCCTCAAGATTGACTGGATCTATTTCTATTTCTTTTTCCATGTAACACAGAGCCCTCTAAGCCTCATAAACCCATTACAAGAGACAGTAGGCAATGGATTGGAGCTCACCTGAGGTACGTTCCTTTTCTGTGGCTCTTGGGAGAGTGTGGAGAACTGAGATTCAGCTGAGGGACAGAAAGAAGGGGGGGGGGGGGTCCACAGACCTGGCCTACCTTCCAGCTCCCTCATGCACGCCCCAGGTCACACCCCGGCCTGTGCCTTACAGAAGGCAGCCTCATGAACACACACTTTCCTCCACTCATTGTCAACAATGCACGTGTCCTTCTGACGAACAAAGAAATAAAAACTGAGGATTCAGTGAATGAAATTGCACCAAAGGAAGGCCACAGTGTTTTCATTCTGATTAATTTATCAGAAAAACACTCAGTGTGCATTTACTTTTTGCAGTAATATCATTTACACCGAGTTAAAACGATGGGTGCTGTGAGGCAAGCTTTTTTATTTGTTGGTTTCAGCTTTGATGTGTCTCAAAAAGCCCTTTTGGTAGGATTTTTTGGTAACTTACTTGTAGGAGAGAGAAGAACGATGTTTTTCCCCTGAGTCACAAACTAAGTTTCCCTGGACCAGTCACTGAAGGTTTGAAGATGAATCTTCAAAAGAGTCAGAAATGGATGACTTTGGAAAACCCTCCGGTCCTCAGTCTGGGGTCCTGTGAGCTCAGGATGTCAGCCGTGTCCCGGGTGATGGACAGCGTGCCCGCAGCACAGCATCCGTAAAGGGGGGGAGGATGTTTAGGGAAAGTGGAGACCTCCCACCCGCCCCCCTGCCTGGTTACCACTCCCCTCAGGCCTCACTCACAAGCTTTCCAAGGACCTGCCCTCCCTGAGCCCCTGGCCCCTGGGTCACCCAGCTCACCTAGCTCCACCCGCCCCCACCGGCCACAGAGTGGTGGCTTCTGGAGGTGGTGTCAGCACCAGGACTGCCCCATCCTGGCCAGAGCACCAAGAGCTGCTTCTGACCTTGCAGATGCAGGGTCTGCTCCTCTGGGCTCCTCTGCCTCTGCTCTGAAGCCGCCCAGAGGCCTGTGGTCAGAGGGGGCTCCTTCCAGGGCAGACTGCACACAGAGCCCTGCTTCCTATAGGCGTTTCTTGTTTCCAGGGAACTGAAACACAGACCTGAGAAAGATGCATCTGAGGGGCAAAGCCCTGACTCTTAGAATTCATTGTATGTCAGACCTAAGAGCCTGACCGAACACAGGGCCAGAAACCTCCGCCTGCCCCTGGGATCTGAAGAGACACTGGAAACCCAGAGTCCATTTCACACGTGGTACAGCCCACCTGTGCGCTTTCCCTTCTGCCCCTGGTCCTCGGGCAGGTCGCTGTGCCTGCCTGTGAGGGCTGCGGGCTGGCGTGGGCAGGTGTGACGTCTACACGAAGCCTGAGGTTCCAGCACGGGCACACCTTGCTTCACTGCGCGTCACCGGTGGGGCGTGTTTTACACATCGAAGGCGAGAGGCTCCCCCAGCACAGAGATGCCCCCTCGCTGTGCTGTGGCAAAGCCTGTCTGTGCAGCCCCCAACCCTCCCCTCGGTGCGCACGCGTGGGCCCAGCGCTCCCCCAGCCTGAACTCTGGGTCCGCTGCGGGGGCTGCGAGGGGGCAGGAGGCCACACAACGAACCGGACAGAAGGGAACAGGGCAGCGTGTCCTCTAAGAGAACAGCCGCCACGTGGTGCTTCCTCCCTGGCACCTGCTGTGTATTTCACAAGTGATGACCTGGACCTGGGTGTCAAAACAACCACGAAGGAGGCATTAACACCGTCATTTTCAGATGCGAAACTGACTCTCATACAGTCCCTCTGTCCCCCTGCACAGGGGCAGCGCTGGACTTTCCTGGACTTTCCTGCGGGAGCTGGGCTCTGGCTGCCGACCCGCCGAGCTTGCTGCCCGCTCACCATCCACGTTGTACACGCGCGTCCCCCACGGCCGGCACGGGCTGCTCTCGGTCCCTGCATCCGGGCCGCACTCAGCACCAGCTCCCGACGGGCTCAGCTCTGGACTGGGCTCAGCCCCACCCGCACCCGGGTCCGAGGGCCCAGCGCCCCGAGGGCTGTCAGGCCTGACCCTTGGCGCTAAGGCCGTGGGGAGCGGTCCCAAGTGCCTCCAGCTCCCAATCCTTGTCTTGGGTGCACCCCTCCCAGCTCTCATCCAGGTGCCCTGCCAGGGCCAGCCTGACAGGTTGAGCAGGGCTGAGGTAGGGAGGTGGGAATTGAGAAAAGAAAGAAAGACAGGAGAGCTGGATCGGGAGGACTACACCTCAATCGAGGAACTGCAGCAAGTTTATTAACCACGCAATGCCTTTTATACACAAGACACTGAATAGGAGGTCTGTCAAGAGGAATGTATTCTTTGTTCCTCTTAATCTCTAAGGGAGAGACACAGCAGAAGGACAAGTTCTCAGTACAGCATATCTCAGTAAATAGTTACAGACTTCTTGCTAAGCCATGAAAGGCTGTTCTCATTCTACTGATAACCGCCATCCAAACAAGTCTGGGAAAACTGTGTGGGTAAGGGTCCCAGCCTTGCTAGCCCCTTCAGGTGCAAGGACCATGTCAGCTTATACCGGGTTTCCAACAGTGCCCCTTCATGTCCTCAGTAGACCCCGAGGTTCCTATACACTCCCCGCGCTGCACTTGCACAGAAAGAGCCCAGGATCCCCTCCTAGGGTGCTGGCGGGAGCCAGGGCTTCAGGACTACACTTCCCACGGGCCTCCACGACCCTCTGAGGTCACTCCTGCCCCGCCTTTAGGCAAGTGGAAATCAGGAGAACCTATTTCTTAAGTGTCCCACCCAGGTTCTTGTAGAGCTCGAGGAGGATGAGGGTGTTTTAATGTCTGTTCTTATTTATCTGTTCCTCAGATAACCTCCATTTTGACTGGACTCAGGGGTGGAAGCTCTGAGAGGGGATGGACTGCACATGCTTCTCAGAAAAGAGACAGGTTCGCACCCATCATCCTCTCAATGAGTTTCTGATGCTACTGGCTGGGCAGGGGGTGGTCAGCTCCATCCTGAAGCAGCCACTGCCTCCCAGTAGCCAGCAAACAGCAAGAGGTCAAGGTGTGAATTCGGACTCTTCTGGCAAATGCCAGGGGTGGTGCTCTATTGGCTCCCGAGGGAAATAACCGCGTTTTCCCACAATTCATTTGGGGAAATTTTAATTTGGAAGGATATTGAAAATATTAAGGAAAATTATCGTTACTTAAGTATGAAAAATTCTGAAGTGTTTTAGAAATTTTATGTATTTATACGAGGTTTTTGCAAGGAAAAAATGACATCGCGTCTTTAAGGTGCTCAGCATTCGCACTTGGCACATTCCTTTAAATCAGTGCTGACTATTGGTTACATTTGTTTAGAAACACAGCCATGGCGCTAGGACTTGAGAATTCCCTACAGAAGTAAAAGTGAACGCAGCTTCCCCAGTGAACTCTGAGGTCGCATCCTGCTGCTTTCTGTTCCTGTCCCCAGGAGATCTGCCTTTGCCTCGTGTGTATGTGTGTGTGTGTGTGTGTGGGTGTGTGTGTGTGTGTCTCCTCCCACACCGTGCCCCATCCCAGACAGAGGAGGTGGAAGGAAAGGAGGGGTCACGGAGGGACGGGAGGCTGTGGTTATGAATCCAGTTGGGGGGGGGGGCTGCATTATCTGAACCTGTTCCCTCATGTTACACCCAAGAATTTCTACCAAGAAGAGAGGATGTGGTGTCCCTCCACCACCCAAGGAATATGAAGTTCAGCTCCTGCTGGAGGGCGGGGACAATTTTGGGCTTAGCTGTGTGTCCAGAGAATCGCATGTCTTTGGAACTGGCTTTTTATTTTTTGAGAACACAGGGAGGGATTCAAGTTCTATGGTATGCTGCAGTTTTTCTTTGGCTTTGAAAAGAATGAATTCTATGGGCTTTGGATTGGGTTGGGGCTAATGATGTCTCTTTTGAAACAAAGACTGTGGAAATAACCAATAACTAGAAAGAGCTCATACAGTCTTTCACTAAAATGCTGATCACCGACATTGGCCCTGACCGTCGGCACAGTCATTGCTGGGTGCAGCCCTTCTCTCCCTGCCCCTCTCCTCCCTAAAGCCTTCTTAGCTGCACTCCTTGCCCTTTGCTTTGTTCTTTTGGTCTGTGGTGTTGTGAGTTGCCCTATAAATTTCCTTCTTGGGTAGCAAGTACCTGTGTGCCTCCAGGTTTGGACAAACCTTCCCCTTCTATATGGAAGGTCTGATGTAGAGGTTGCAGTCTGATAGAACCAAAAGTATTCCATACCAATTTGGCTAAAAGCTAGCAGTAGTTGGTAGAGCACTTCTGGAAGGTGTGACATCAATATTTGTTAATCCTCACTGGAGGATATTTTTCCATTGATTTTTTAGACTGAGGGAGGTGGGGGGAGAGGGAGAAGATTGTGAGAAAGAGAGAGAGAGGGAAACATTGATGTGAGAGAGACACATGGATTCATTCCCTCCCGCACAGGCACCAACTAGAGCCAGGGACTGAACCTGCAACCCAGGCACGTGCTCTTGACTGGGAATCGAACCCAATCATGGGGCCAAGCTCTAACCATGGAGCTATACCTGCCAGGGAAGTTCATATATTTTGATGCCAACCTTAAACATAAAAAACTGAGGTTTAGCATCCAAATGATCCAGAAAATTATCATCTGAGAGAGATGACATTTGACTAGCAAATGTACATAGCCATAGGAAGAGGGACCGAGTACTGTACAATATTTATGCATTAAAAATCTCTGTAAAACTTATAGTGAGCCTCTTGTGAACATTTCATGATTGAATAAATGAGTGGAATTTTGCAACCTGGAATAGCACTTAGAAAGCTGGTTGAGACAGGTCCAGTTTTAATAGAATAGGACAGCGATTTCCAACCTTTTTCATCTCACGCCGCATATAAATTAAGTACGAAAATTCTGTGGCACAACAAAATACATGTATTTTTTGAGGATCAGACAAAAAAATAGGTATAATTTTGATTCATTCACACCAGATGGCTATTGAGTTGTCTGCTGTCATTGTATGTATTTGACCATCTAAGGGAAAAGAGGTCAGTGCCCTGACTAAATAGTCAGGTGCTGGGTGTTTTAGGATTTCTTGGGCACCACCAGGGTGCCTGCTGTGGACACTGGTTGACAACCTCTGTAATCGGAAGTGTGCTATGGAAGGGAACCCTGGGAAAGGGAACAGCATGTTTGGGGTAACAAAATGGCCAGAGCGGGGAGGCTGATGTCCCAGGTGGGTCAGAGGGTTGTTTATGGCTGCGCTTCTCAAGCTTTTCACACCTTGTGGTGATGGAACATGTTTGTTTCGTTTTGTTCTCTGAAATTTCTAATCTGCAGAGAACAGTCCTAACATATATAAAAAGGCAGGGGCCGTCACAACCAAAACAACCGGATGGATGAACGAACAGCAGGCTGCGTGGGGCGACCAGGCCGGCAGGGGGGTCAGTGAGGGACGACCATATGACTGAACAGCAGGCTGCGTGGGGCGACCAGGCCAGCAGGGGGTCAGTGAGGGACGACCAAATGACCAAACAGCAGACTGCGTGGGCGACCAGGCCGGCAGGGGGGTCAGTGAGGGACGACCATATGACTGAACAGCAGGCTGTGTGGGGCGACCAGGCCAGCAGGGGGTCAGTGAGGGACGACCAAATGACCAAACAGCAGACTGCGTGGGCGACCAGGCCGGCAGGGGGGTCAGTGAGGGACGACCATATGACTGAACAGCAGGCTGCGTGGGGCGACCAGGCCAGCAGGGGGGGGTCAGTGGAGGGCGACCAAATGACCGAACAGCAGGCTGCGTGGGGCGCCCAGGCCGGCGGGGGGAGTGGGGGTCAGTGGGGGACGACCAAAAGACCGAACAGCAGGCTGCGTGGGGTGACCAGGCCGGCAGGGGTGTCAGTGGGGGATGACCATATGACTGAACAGCAGGCTGCGTGGGGTGACCAGGCCGGCAGGGGTGTCAGTAGGGGATGACCATATGCCCGAACAGGAGGCTGCATGGGGTGACCAGGCCGGGAGGGGTGTCAGTGGGGGATGACCATCTGACTGAACAGCAGGCTGCGGGGGGTGACCAGGCCGGCAGGGGTGTCAGTGGGGGATGACCATATGACTGAACAGCAGGCTGCGTGGGGAGACCAGGCCGGCAGGGGTGTCAGTAGGGGATGACCATATGCCCGAACAGGAGGCTGCATGGGGTGACCAGGCCGGCAGGGGTGTCAGTGGGGGATGACCATATGCCCGAACAGCAGGCTGCATGGGGTGACCAGGCCAGCAGGGGGGTTAGTGAGGGACGACCAAACGATTGAACAGCAGGCTGCATGGCGCAAACATGCTGGCAGAGGGGGGGCAGCTGGGGGAGACCAACTAGCGGGGGGGAGGAGGAGTTGGGTGCAACCAGGCCAGCAGGGGTCAATTGGGGGTGAGCAGGCCAGCGAGGGGCGGCAGTAACAGGTGACCAGGCCACGGTGGGTGGGGTGGCAGTTAGGGGCAACCAGGCCAGCAAGGGGGGCAGTAAGGGGTGACTAGGCTGGCAACAAGGGGTGGGAGGGGTTGGGGGCGACCAGGCCGGAAGTAGGGGCAGTTAGGGGCAATCAGGCAGGCAGGGAGGTGAGCAGTTAGGAGCCAGTGCTTCCAGGTTGTGATAGGGATGTCCGGCTGCCTATTTAGGCCCTCTCCTCGGGATCAGGCCTAAACAGTTCGGGCCTAAACTGGCAGTCAGACAACCCCAGAGGGGTTCTGTATAGGAGAGTGTGCAGGCTGGGCCGAGGAGACCCCCCCACACACATGCATGAATTTCATGCACCAGGCCTCTAGTCTATACATATGAAAGGCTAATATGCTAAGTGTCCCTCCTGCCATCTGACCAGTCGTTATATGTTCACTGACCACCAGGAGACAGACACACCATGTAGGAGCTGCCATGATGTGCACTGGTCAGCACCACGGACACGGCACTGACAAACCAACACTCAGCTTCCCCCAAGTGGGACACAGGCCCACACCAGAGCAACACCCCACCAAATTGCAGCCAATGCTGCCAAGACCCCATGGCACAAAATGAGGCCCATAGCCCAGCCTAGCCAGGAAACACTTGCTGTGGGCTCCAGGTAATGACATCACATAGCAACGCCCAGCTTCCTCTCCCTAGCGACTAGCCTCGTTGGCCTTTCTTTAGCCCAAGAACATGACTTGCTTTATAGCCAGGTGCAAACATTTCACACTTTAACCAAATGCCTGTCAAGCGTTTTCCTGTGCCTCATTTCATTTGATCCTCACAGAAGTCCTGGAGTAGGTAGATAGGAGACTTGGTGGAATCCTATTTTCTTTTCATTAGCAAGAAAATGGAGATTTAAAAAGCTTAGAAACTTAACCCAACTGAAAAGTAGTAAGAAATGGAGGACCTTGAAAATGACTTCAGGTTTTCTCACTGTACAGAATATAGTCAAACACTGCTGCAGTTAAATATTTTAACCTTTTTCTCCCTGCATGAGCTACAATAATAATCTGCTTCATATTGATATTTCCTGCTGTGTTGCTGACAATTACCTGAAAGAGAAGTTGGGGTGCTTCACTGAGCTGGAAAAAGTGTAGCTAAATCAGAAAGTAGGACTAACTAAACAAGCTTATCCTATATCTATAAAAGGCTAAGTTGACTTGCACATGCACAATATATATAAGGCTCTCTGGCACCAATCACACACATGTGTTTCTATCTGTCATTGTCTAGCATGAATTTGGTTGACACTTCCATTACAGAGAAAGGGCAAGTAGCAATATTTAAATATTTCTCCTAACAAATTTCCTTTCAATGTGCACAAATTCATGCACTAGGCCACTAGTACTTTTATAAAATCCAACAACAATGATTTACTAGAAAAATCATCATGTTATATAAAGGTCTAAAAGTGCTAATGTTCTATTCCTTTTTTCTTCATTAATTGAATTTATTGGGATGACATTGGTTTGCAAAACCATACAGCATTCAAGTGTACAATTCAATGAAACATCGCCTGCTCACTGCTCCGTTATTTGCAACTAGAGGCCCGGTGCACAAAATAGGTGCATGGGGGGATCCCCTCAGCCCAGCCTGCACCCTCTTACGTGCCTGCCTGCCTGATCACCCCTAACATCCTCCCTGCCAGCCTGATAGCCGCAACCTGCTTGCCCCCCGCCCCCACTGGCGTGGTCGCCCCTAAATGCCCCATACTGGCCTGATCACTGCCAACTGCCTCCACACTTGGCCTGGTCACCCCTACTGCACCCAACCAGCCAGCCCGGTCACCCCTTACTGCACCCCTTGCCAACCTGGTTGCCCCCACCTGCCACACCCCCGCCCCCCCCCCCCCCCCCCCCCCCCGCCAGCCTGGTCGCCCCACACAGCCTGCTGTTCAGTCATTTGGTCGTCCCTCACTAACCCCCCTGCCGGCCTGGTCGCCCCAAGCAGCCTGCTGTTCAGTCATTTGGTCGTCCCTCACTAACCCCCCTGCCAGCCTGGTCGCCCCACACAGCCTGCTGTTCAGTTGTTTGATTGTCCCTCATTAACCCCCCTGATGGCCTGGTGGCCCCACGCAGCCTGTTGTTTGTTTGTTACTATTACTGTGACGGCATCCTGGACAATTTGCATATTCCTCTGTTAGTATAGATGGCCAAGATCTGGAAGCAGCCCAAGTGTCAATCAATAGAAGAGTGGATAAAGACACTATAGTGCAGTACATTTACACAATGGAATACTATGTGTCCATTAAAAAGAAAGAAATCTTACTTTTGTGCAGCATGGATGGCCCTGGAGAGTATACAATGCAATAAAGCCAGATAAAGAAAAAAATACTCAATCGGAATAAATAACATCACAATTTGCAAATAATGTGACTGTGCACGTAAAATACTGAAAAAAATTACCACCTCTTGGTGGTGTGATTGTGATGACTGAACAGGAACACACGCCACTGCTCCTGCCACCATCTTACAAACCCAAGGACCGTCCTCAGAAAGGTGTGGAGAGGCCTCCTTTGTGCGTTGCCACGGACACTCCCTGCTGATTTGGACACAGGACTGAGGAAGCTCATGTTCCAAGGCGACCTAAAGGGTGGCATGGAGAGGACTGTGAGCAGCATGCTGACTGTTTCCATTGCTGCTGCTGGACTGAGTCCCAGGAGATGGGGTGCTGGAGAGGTTAACACCGAGAAGCCTAGGACAGAGGTGCCATTGCCAGGCCTTCCTGCAGGGCTCCCATACATTTCTGAGACCTGTTAAAGAAGAATGACATTTTAAAAATGGGATAAAATATTCAATTAAGTGTTCAATGAAATGTAAAGATTAGCGATTTCCACTTTAATCATTCAAAAGTAATGCCCTCCAAATGATCACTTATTAAATTTCCCACCGAGAAAAGAACATTTTAATGTCACGATTCACAGTCACTGCTGAGTCGTTATGACACTCGACAGATGCAGTGGGCAGATGGGTGCACGCAGAAGGGCCAGCAAACAAATGCAAGAGTCCCTTCCTGCTTCCCAGCCAAGGACTTGTTCTCTTTGAAAACGACCACCAGTGACCACTCTCCTTGTGAGCTCTTCTATTTGTTCCAAAGCTTGTTTTGAAATTTCACATCAATACTTCATGCAATTAAAAAAGAATTAAGTTGGTGTTTAATCTATTTGTAGTGATTACCTCAAGTGGAATGGGTAAAGCTCTTATCTTCCCTTTTCCTTTAACTGCTTCCTTAAACTTTGAACATTGGTCCACATCAGAGCAGTAGATTTGCATCTATCAATGTAACAATGTTGGTTTTATTACATACAAAGGCTCTGCAAAATTCGACAAAGACAGTAAAGTAATTTACCAGTTCAATCAATTCTATCTGAAGAAATCTTCAAATTGTATAACTTTCTATACTGCACATTTTAAGAATATTTTATCAATTACATGTATACACAACTGCATTTACTATCATTGATCATCCTGCAACGAGGAAGGAAACAGGTTAGACACACCCAGAATAGAAATGACCACTTTGAGATTACCAGGTGACACTGAAGTCATTATAATTTACTAAAGTAATTATCAAATGTAATAAATGATTAAATGTTATTTCAACTATTTTGCTGGTATTTCAAATATAGTTTCATTCTGTTTGACTTGACATGTCTCTCTCTGAGATACTGTTTTTGGACATTGTCTTGAACTCTATTAATAATGAAACTTTCAAGGACTTTGCTTCTGTCTAAAAGATACCAAGACTCTTCAGTTCCTTATGTTGTCCCCTCTCTAGCTTGTTCACATCTACTTTGGTCTGTGTATCTGTCAATAATGGCTTTTACTCTCACTTATAATTGGTGCTCCTCACATGGTGCTTGGAAATGAAGTGGCTCAGCTAGTTTAGGAGTAACTAGTATAATCAAGGGAAGAGCAGACAGCCTCTGAGAAGACTGTGCAGTCAGGGCTGTGATCCGAGGAACAGCAGGTGTGAAGCAGAGGATGGCATCAGTGGCTCCTGCCTTGGGTGAGCAGCAAAGCCTCTCCAAGAAGATGTCTACGCTGAGCCCCAAAGGATGAGCAGCTTAAAGCTCACAGGTGAACAGGAGAAGAGCTGAGTGTGTGTTCAAGTCAGAGGTCCGTCTTGGAAAGGCCAATGGGCAAGCAAATATGAGAAATGTAGGCAACGGGAAGGAGTGTGTGTTGTGATTTCAGCTGAGCATATGTGACAGCGAGGAGAGATGCAGCTGGAGAAGCAGGCAGGGACCACACCAGGAAGGTCAGGGAGGCAGCCCCTGCCTGCAGTTTGGTCTCCAGAGCAATGGCAAGTCTTGATGCATTTCAGCTAAAGGGTATAGAGGGGGGCGGGATGAGGACAAGGGGGTGACGTGGAAGAGATGAAGACTAGAGAGGAGGAGACCAGTTCAGAAACATTCAATAAGCCACGTAAGACACAAAGGTGGTTTGAATTTCCCTCTGACCTCCCACACCATCTTGGACAGCCTGGGGAAACATGACTGTGGAAGGCAGAAGGCCAGAAAAAAGGAGCAAGTGGATGAAGGGGGCCCCTCAGGACCCTGCTCCCACAATGACATGGAGAGAGTTTACACAGACAGACAACGGACAGACAATGGCACCGAGAGAAAACTGAGGGCCTTTTGAATAAGAAAATATATGAGGTTTAGTGCAGATTCTCTACCATTTATTATACTGGCTCAGGGCTTATGTTGTAGTCAGAGTTTTTCTTGATATTCATCTTTGTTCTAAATTAGTGATATTGTAAGAGAGCTAAACTCTCAGAAGTGAGAATGTTATGTGCTTAATGAACTGATGTTTATTTCCTTGACAAACAAAACTTGATAAATGTGTTTTCCTTCAGAATACATTGTATATTCAAAAAAAGTAATTATAAGTTATAAATATGAATGTGCTCACTCACATTAAAAAAATTTGAGTCCTTTAAGAGGACTCTTTTTTATTATCAATATCTATTTTGGATCATAAAAGAATAGTTTCATTATAGGTGATTTAGATAATATGTGAATATTAAAGGGGAAAGTCTCCTGTATGCCATCACAAAGAGAGATATCACAATGTTTTCTTGATTTCCCTCAATTATTTTTATCTTAGAAATAATTCATTCTCTCATTTAATCTGCATAATAACTGCATAAGCAGATGCTAATAATAATATGTCAATTTTACATGAAAAAATAAAAATTTAATTAGGTAAATTAAACAATTTGTATAATGCCATGTCTTTAACTCACAACTAAATGGCAGAGTCAGTACTCAAACCTGGTTCATTTCACTCAATTTTGTACTCTCAGCCTCTAATGAGTATTATAAAGTTGAAATTATGATACCATGTATACTATTTCATACTTTTTAAATAATTCATATCTTTTTTTGTTCATTATTATTATTATTTTATTTATCTTTTATTTATTTATTTATTTGTTTGTTTGTTTGTTTGTTTTTATTGCTTAAAGTATTACAAAGGGTATTACATATGTGTCCTTTTTTTCCTGGCCCTTGACAATCCCCTGGCTTCCCCTACCCATTCATATCTTTAAAAAATTAAAATGCATTAATGTCTAATTTTGAACCTTTTATGTAAATCATTCAAAAACATTATTTTTACAAGATATGTAATATTTCATAATGTATCTAATCATTTCCCTTTCTTTGAACTTAATATTAGTGTAAATGAATCTTTCCACATTTTTTGAGCAAGTCTTTAATTATGTTTTAGATTAAATTGCTACAAATTAAAATGGTGGGAACTGAGAATGAAATATTTAAAGTTCTTGATAAAAACAAGCAAACTGTTTCCCAGAAAGTCTACAGCTCCTACCCTCTCCAGAAATGTTTGAAAGTGTTTATTTCATCGCACACTCACCATTTATTATATTTATTTAGAAAAGTTTGAAGCTGAAATTTTCTTCATTTTATTTTTTTATTTCTTGAATTCGCTAGTATATTGATAAAAATCCTGCCCCCCTTTTTTCCTACGGGGATATGGAAAAAAAATTCATTCATTCATTTTCTCATCAACGTTTCTTGATCATCTGTAGTGTGGCATTCTCAGTTACCAGTAAGGGGAAAATGATATTTGGGTGCTACTGAACTTAGTCATGTGAGAAAGGCAGATATTGAAAAGTAAACAAAATATAACTATAAATTACAATACATTATAACAAATAGAATAAAATTATGTGCTAAATAAAAGCTCAGTGATTTATAAAATGAAGTCGTAACCAGTGACTTATCTTAAATGGAGTTTTGTCCTTCTAAACAAAGTTCTGATCCATTAGATGATGAAGTTCATTTTCTCCAGGGACAGGTTTTCCTGTTGCTTTGAACTCCATTTCTGAAACTCCTGCACCGAGAAGGTAGTCATTAGTGAAATTAATTTCCACTGAAAACACACGCAGGCAATAAAATTGCATCTAAATTTCTAAAACTCAGTATTACAGATTTCAACTAAATTTCCTTTTCTTAAAGGTACATTAAGAAAATCATTTATTGGATAAATTTTTAAAAATAAGTTGCCATTTTGGAAGCTGACATTGTGGTTGCACAATATACGTAATGTACCTGCCTGCCACAAATGTGAAGTGACCCGGAGACCTTAGATGCTGGGGGGCCATCACAGCAGAAGACAGCCGGCCAGCGCCCCTGCCCTGTCCTCTGGTCCCCCCAGAGCTCTGCTTCCCGAAGGCCTGTGATGCCAGTGAGGGGACAGGGTGGAGGAGAAGGACCGAGAGGAGAGAAGAAGAGCCTCCTCCTGGGAGTGCTCCCACCTCCTCACTCCCAGCTCATCTCTATCAGGCGTCTGCTCCCGCCTCCTCCTCATCCCTCCACCCTTCACCCCAGGCTCCATGAGCTCAGAACCTCTGCCCCAGGCTGCAGCAAGGCAGGTGGAAACCCATTCTGAGGGGCTTTAGCCCTCCCTCTCATGTTTGGACCCTGAGAGACAACTTTCAGAATCTTAAATTCTCCTCATTTGAGTCCTGAGGCAGATTTATCTGTATTTCAAGCGTCATCTGGAGATTAATGATTCCCTTGAGAGCCTAATGCAAGATTTTAATCTCTCTCAATCAGACTTACATGGTTTTTGTTGCACGAGGCAGAAACCACTGTGGGCATGAGAGGCTGAAAACAACATACTGGCCAGACCGCTAGAGGTAGAAACATCCACTAATAATAAAATAATAACAACCTCAACAACACACTAATAATACGGTCAACATTTATCTGTCCCTTACAATGTGGCAGGCATTACACTAAGAGAGTTACATATAGAAAACATTAGGTCCTCACACAGTCCTGGGAAGGAGACGTCATGACACCTACTGTTCAGATGAGGAGACTGAGTCACAGAGAGTAACCTGCTCGAGGCCGCACTGCACTGCATCAGGCAGCAGTGAGCTCAGAGGGGAGCCTCTGCAGCCCAAGTGCTGACCTCCCTCCACTGAGAACTGCCCGGAGGACAGGCCTCGCTGCCTGGTAACAGCCTACAAAGCCAGGACAGGAAATGTCAAGATTGGGACAATCTACTTGTATGAATCTAGTGAAGACATTATAATGTAATAAATGTCCTAAGTTTTCAGTCAACACATTTTTATTGGGGATTTAATATGTATCAGGCAGTGATGTAGAAAAATTCCTACCCTAATGGAATTTAAACCTAAATTGCTGCATTCAAATAATTGTGTTACCCAATATGGAAACTGGAGAAATATTCACTAATAATAAACCACCTCAACACAGCTTCTATTATAATTTTGAATATGTTTTCTAATCTTTTCCCCATGAGTATATTTGTTTTTACCTAACTTATTGATATACATATAATTTCCTTGAAAATATAGTAGAAAAACAAAGCTGTTCATTTTTAAACACTATTTTATTTATCATCTATTAGATTTTTTATGGTATTGTATTTTGCATGTTTTTTTAAACATAGTCTCAAGGCAAAACTCTTGGAGAATACTTTCTAAGGATTCTATATATACAGTAATTTTAAACTTTTATATTCAAGGGCTAGTACTCTCTTTTCTTAAAATTTAATTATAGTCCATTGCTTTTTTTTATATCCAATTACTGAATACAGACCAGACCAAAGTATTATTCAAGAAAAGCAAATCCTGATTGAGTAAGTGATCAACAAGTGGTGGAATGATTAGATTACATTAACTATGTATGACATATTTATCACATCTTCTAGTGGAGGTATCATTATTGTTATATCATTCCGAACATGACCTTACAACTTTAATCATTTAATTTTTTGTACACATTTGTAAAATGTTGTCTAAACTTCCAATTTTCTATATTCTATTTGGTTTCCTTTGCATCGAGTTTCTGTCCAGTTGATAGTACAAATAAAAAACAAACGAAACTAATCAAACCACACTTTATGCCCAACAAACCTATTAAAGTCCCAAACCAAATGCACACACTTTACCTGTTTTCCAACCAGTGTCATGAATGAACGCGTTTTCCAAAGCTGTTTGATCCCAGCTCTGGGATGTAAGTTTCTTCTGATTCACATTTACTTGTGTGAGATCTTCATCAATGTTGATAGGTGATAGTTTGGGGACACTACATGTTGTATATTTCTTTCTCTATTTTTTTTATTTAGTGCTCTCCCAAAAAAGGAAAGAGTAAGGAGTTAGTTTCATAAATTACCTTGCAAAAGCTTAATTCTATATTATACTTAATTCATTGCATTAAAATATTTGCAATATTAGGAAAAATGAAGACATCTTTGAACCAATTTATAGAACAGCTATGGATAGATTTGGGTTCTGGGTTTTACTATGAGACACTATAAAAAGAGGCCTATTGAACTGAAACCAAAATGCAGGTTCAGCCACCTGCCCCAGTGACATCCAGACTCCTGAGACAAGTACTGGTGCAAAAGGAAAGAGGTTTATTCAGGTGCCATGAGTTGGGAAAATGGTGGACTTCTGTCTCAAAGACCATCCCCCTTCCTCCTCAAGGCTGCGGGTCTATAGGGATAGAGAGAGGAGGGCTTTTTTCTATCCAGTTATCATTCTAGCTTTTGGTGCCCTGGGGCCCTCTCCATTCATCTTTCTAGTCATCCTCCATGCTCAGTGTAAGAATCTCCACCTGCCATTTTGGCTGGGCCCTCCCATTGCATCACCTGCATCCTGCACAGGTGGTTCCCGGGGCTTGGATGGAAATGCAACTACAAGGGGGACTTGCACGGATAATGGAGGCCATGCGGACAGGAAAGGCCCGGGTGGCCTGAGGAAAGGTGGACACAGACCTGCTCAGACGTACCTTCATTCTCCATGGTGGTGGCTGTTGCGAGTACAGGAGGTTCCATGTCCAGGCAGCCGCAGTGCACTGATGGCAAGTGAACACTAGCGCCTCCGTCAGGGGACTGGTGCCCTCCCCATCACCACACCACCTGTGTGATGACAGGTGGGCTCCAGGGGGTGGGATTTCAGGTGGAACCAGAAGAGTATCCACGCACTGGGGTGATGCCTGCTCCTCCTCCTCAGCAGCCAGGCTGCGGCCAGGTGGTCCCTGGTCTTATGGCCAAAGGGGGACGCAGAAGCAGGGCTGTGTGCCTCCCTCAGTCCATATCTCACGTGAATACTCCGGCTGCTGTGGATGAGTGGGGCCTGGGGTGGACATACTGACCCCAGAGCTGGCACCATCCATGGACCCACAGGAACCATAACCACAGGTGGGCCTGCTGATGAACCAGCAAACTGAGCTGCTGCTCCCGGTGTCTAGCATCTCGGTGGCAACGCCAACGCCATAGTGTGTAGTTCGGCGCTAACAGGAGCACTGGGGGGAGAGGGTCCTTTCTGGGACCTGGAGGAGTCCCTGGGCAGATGGGCTGAGGGATGGGTGGGGCCAATGGGATGGTCTGAGGAGGGGAGGGGTCCTTCAGTGCTGGTCAGATGGTGGGGGGACTGCAGGGTCCCTGTTCCCCACACTGGATTGGATTTGGTAAACTGGCAGGAAGCTCGGACTGGACTGAGGGTAAGTGACGATCATGCAAGCATAGCAAGGGGGAGTGGTGTCCATGTCACTGTCCTCATCATCCAAGGGCGGCTGAGAGGTGAGACCTTCAGGTGCCCCGGCTGTGATGGGAGCAGCGACCTGGCCAGGCTGAGTGGCCAGGGGCAGGGGGTCTGCCATCGCTGAGCCAGGAGGGGAGGGAGAAGGGGCAGACTGAGTGGCACTGCAGCCAGCCCTGGCCTCTGGGTCAGCGCCCAGGATGCAGTCACCTGCAAGGCAGGGCAGCTTAGGAGGCGGGGGCAGCTCCCCTCGATCCCACCGCAGTGGGGGCAGCGGGAGCTGGAGGGGCAGGGACATGGTTCTCTTGCAGGACTTCCTGGGGGCAGAGGCAGGTGGAGGATGGCTGCCTGATGGCTTTGGAGCCTCCACCTCCTCACACAAAGGTGGTGACACCGGGACACTGGGCTGGGGGTCTCCCCGCAGCACTTCCTCTGCAGGACTCTGTGGCTGCAGGAAGCCACTGGGGCTTGGGTTTGGCTGCAGAGCAGGTGGGGCACCTCCCGCAGGGCTGCCTGAGCCTGAGACAACCCCGCCTTCGGAGGAGCAGCTCCTGGGAGACAGCGGGGCGCGCCCACTGACGCTGCCCTGTGGGTGCTGGGCACGGAGACCCAGAGGCCCAGGACCGCTCTTGCCGGCAGGGAGGACGCCTGTGGCGTCCAGGGCCCTAGATATCAGTGGGGGGTCCCCAGGGCGGTAGGGGCTGTCCTGGTCACGCAGTCCCTTGTTCTGTACCTGATGGTCTTGGTTCTCTGCCCTCCCTTTTGGGGACCCTTCTTGGACCTTCACCTCCATGTCCTTCGGAGAAGGAGGTGGGATGGTACGGGCTGGTTTTGGCTTCATAACCTGGACTTCCGGCCCGGGGAGAGCAAGTCTGCCCCTGGGAGGAGGGTTGGAGACCGTCCTGGGATTAGGTGAACACAGCCGGGGCTCCTCTGGGGGGTCCTTCCACCCCACCAAGGGGAGGACCCCCAGAGGGAAGCATCCCGTCTGGGGGAGAGGACACGGCCTCCCCCCCGCTGTGTGACAGCCAGATGCTGCTGGTACAGGGCCCCGGGGTAGGAGCCCGAACCCAGGGTCCAGGGCAGCTGCAGGACTCCGGGGACGGACCCGGTGACCAGGGCCCAGGGCAGCTGCAGGACGCCATGGAAGGTACCCGAACCCAGGGCACAGGGCAGCTGCAGGACTCCGGGGGCGGACCCGGTGACCAGGGCCCAGGGCAGCTGCAGGACTCCGGGGGCGGACCCGGTGACCAGGGCACAGGGCAGCTGCAGGAGCCGCAGGGTGGGTGCGGCCAGGCGGGGCATCCCCCCTGCGCACCCCGAAAGGCACCGGACCCTGGGCACCAGGCAAGGCCCGGTGGCGGCGGCGGCGGATTAAAGGAAGAAACCTGGAAAGCAAATTGCCCATCGAGAGCAAGTTGTGCGCCAAGCGAGCCGAGGTCAGAGTGGAGACCGGGAGCGCTGCTCCTTCGCTTCCTCCTCTGCTGGGGCTCTCGCACGCACTGGGCCTATGTGGTACAGGAGCTCTGATGTCTCCATGGAAACGTCAACGGAGACTGTGCACGTGCCAGTCCAGCGCGGGAGGAAAGGTCAAAGGGCAGGGGGTGGGCCCTCAGCACTGTCCACGCCCTTCCTGACTCTCCAGCACCTGGGCCTCCAGCTGTGGGGCAGGGG
The DNA here is from genome assembly GCF_028538775.1 of Myotis yumanensis. Classification (NCBI taxonomy): domain Eukaryota; kingdom Metazoa; phylum Chordata; class Mammalia; order Chiroptera; family Vespertilionidae; genus Myotis; species Myotis yumanensis. The sequence continues at coordinate 8,593,514 of NW_027223772.1, forward strand.
CTGGGCACCGCTGGCCATGCACGAGGAGCCTGTTCCAGACCCTGTCTCCGCACCAGACCTGCCCTGCCTGCCTCGGGCTCTGCGGCGCTTAGGCGCCTTCCCCAGGGTCCAGGAGGCCCGAGCCTGTCACAGCCAGTGCGGGAGTCCCCAGATCCTGCGGGCATGTGGCTCCTCCTCTGGCCTCCCCAGCTTCTCTGTGTGGCCAGGACTCAGGGCCTCCCTCCATGGCTGCCCTGGCCGCCTGCCTCCCCGGCCAGGGCAGAAGGTTCCTCAGGAGTGGACTCGAGCCCTGACCTGACTGGGGCCGCACCCCCACATCCAGAGCAAAGCCCGCAGCTAGCAGGGATTGCACCCCAATACGCTGCCTTGTGAGTGAGCAAACAGTGAGTCTTTCCCCAGGAGCCTTCTTGGGAGGGAGTCCCTGTCCTTGTGGGGCAACGGAGGGGACACAGGGAAGCATTTCCCAGGCCTTCCGTGTCCTTTGAAGCTAACACAGCGGTCAGAGCCTTTGAAGTGTCCGGCGGACACCATCACATGCATCTCCTGACTTGTCCTTGCATTTCACCCTTTGCATGGACTGGCTCATGAAAGAAACAGCTGACCCCAGAGGTGTGGCTCCATGGGTTAGAGTGTTGTCCCATGCAGGGGAAGGTCATGGATTCAACACCCAGTCAGGGCATGCTCTTGGGTTGTGGGTTGGACCTTAGATTCTAGGCCCGGGTCAGACTCGGGGGTGTTGGGGTCCGGGGGATGCAAACAATCAATGTGTCTCTTTCACTTTGGTGTTTCACTCTCTCCCTCTCTGCCACTCCCTCCCTCCCTCCGTCCCTCCCTTCTTCCCTTCCACTCTCTTTCTAAAATATATATTTTATTGATTTTTAACAGAGAGGAAGGGAGAGGGATAAAAAGTTAGAAACATCGATCAACTGCCTCCTGCACAACCCCTACTGGGGATGTGCCCGCAACCAAGGTACATGCCCTTGACCAGAATCGAACCTGGGACCCTTGAGTCCCCAGGCCGACGCTCTATCCACTGAGCCAAACCATGTAGGGCCCCTCCCACTCTCTTGAAAATCAATGGGACAAAATATCCTCAGGTGAGGGTAAAAAAAATAGTTGAAGTGGCCTTTGCTTTTAGGATTTAACATCTTTGTAAGTACATGGATTTCTTTGCTCTCAGCCCTGCAATGAATTTTGGGGCATGTATAATGTAAATTACTAATCATCTTCTTTTGAACATTAGGAATTAAAACGGCATGTTTTAATGTGATATCTGTGAGCTCTTATTTTTTGGAGGGACCCTAATAGGTATCCACAACAAGTAATCAAAACTCCATGAGGAATCCAACACTGACCTCCTGATTCTTAGGTCGATGCTCAACCACTGAGCCAAGCCTGCTGGGTGGGAATTTAGTTTGACGTTGCTATCCAAGTATCTAGAATGGTGTCTGTTACACAGCAGCAAGTTTTCAATAAATGTTTGTTGAATAAACATATGTAGTGACTACTTTTTCTCCATCTGTGACCTTTTATGTTAAAATGTATTATGATTTTTACGGAAATCAAGACGGTCACCTGTTGGCATGCTCTATTCAAGAAGTAGACTTGGTTGTTATTAGGTAGTTTTTATTTACTTGCATCCAATAAAGGAGACACACATCTCCAAAACTCTATGTTGAAGAGAGTTAGTTGCCTCTTATACGTACTATTTGGTTAACTACAGGTTGATTTCTTCTTTGCAGGTTGAGTTCCTGTCAAGCTCATCCTGTTTACAGCGGTACCTACAAAAACTGCTATGTTTTAACATTTAGCGAGAATAGTAAGAAAGTCCCAGAGCTTGAGACATGATCTGTTTAATATAGTTTGACCAGCCATACAATTTAAATCCTAAATACTTCAGTCGTTATGCCTTTTTGAACAGTCGATTATTTCTAAATAACTTCAGAATTTTTTATACTTAAGTAATGATAATTTTCCCTAATATTTTCAATATCCAATCCAAATTAAAAGTTCCCCAATTTTCTCCAAGGACTTATGGAAAAATGCAATTATTTCCCTTAGGAGCCAATAGAGGATCACGCCTTGCATTTGCCAGAAGAGTCCAAATTCACACCTTGACCTCTTCCTGTTTCCTGGCTATTGGAAGGCAGTGGCTGCTTCAGGATGGAGCTGACCACCTTCTGCACAGCCGGAAGCATCAGAAACTCATTGAGCAGATGATGGATGCAAACCTGTACCTTTTCTGAGAAGCATGTGTAGGCCGTCCTCTCTCAGAGCTTCTACCCTTAAGTCCAGTCACAAAGGAGATTATCTGAGTAATAAATAAATAAGAACAGACATTTTTAAAAAACCCCTTAACCTCCTAGGGCTCTACAAGAGCCTGTGCTGGAGACTTAAGAAATTGGTTCTTGGGAGGCAAGATGGCGGCAGAATAGGCAGATGTGTCCCAAGGCTTGTCCTGGAGCAAATGGAATGAGCAGCTGAAACAAATAACATCCACCCCGAATTGGCGAAGGAAACTCAGCTGGTGACACAGTTTGCAGCTGGGAAGAGCAGAGTTCCCCAGGACAGGTAAAAACCAGGGATCTGGGTAGGAAAGTTTGCCAGATCTCTGAGCCCAGAGGGTCAGAGGGAAACCACGTGGCACCCAGCCACGTCCCTTGGGACAGGCACAGGGGCTGACTGGGGAAAGGACATCCGCAGGACTGTTGGCACCGGGGGATTTGAGACCTGGGTGCCATCATTACAGAAGACTGAGCCCAAAGGGGGCAACCTGAAGCACTGACCAGACCATGCAGTGCCGGTAAGAGAGGAGCTCACAGACACTCACTGGTGCTGAGGAGCGGGAGAAGGTAACACCTGGGACTCTACCGCCACCCCTGCCAGGGACCTGCTCCATGGGCTGTGGTCCCATGGTCACCGAGTCTCCAGCCACCCCAGGCACAGGTTCCTGTGAGTTCTGAAGCACGCTCCCCTCTGACCAGCCCAAAGCTTTAGTCCAGGGCACTGTAACCACGTGAGCAGCAGACATGTGAGCAGCACGCTCCTGTCCAAGGAGCATCAGCCCCGCGAGCAGCCTGCCCCAGGCCTAAGAGCAGCAGCCTCATATGGCCTGCTCCTGTCCAAGGAGCAGCAGCTGTGTGAGTGGCCCGCAGCCCAATCCGTAGAACAGCAACCATGCAAGCAGCCCGACCCGTTCAAGGAAAAGCAGACACATGAGCAGTCTGCCTACGTCTGAGGAGCATCAGCCCTGTGCAGCCCGCCCCCATCCAAGGAGCAGCAGCTGCGTACAGCCCACACCCTGCACCAGTCCAAGGAACAGCAGCTGTGTAAGCATCTTTCACTCGTCCAAGCAGCAGCAGCCACATGAGCAGCCTGCCCAATCTGAGGAGCAGCAGCTGTGTGAGCAGCCCACCACCATCCGAGGAGCAGCAGTTCTGTGAGCAGCCTGTCCCCATTCGAGGAGCAGCAGCAGCCCACTCTGGTCCAAGGAGCAGCAGCCACATGAGCAGAATGCCACGTCTGAGGAGCAGCATCCCTGCGCAGCCATCACCATCAGAGGAGCAGAGCCACACACAGCCTGCACCTGTCCGGCGAGCAGCAGCTGGGTTTGTGGCCCATCCCCATCCGAGGAGAAGCAGCCATGCGTGCAGCTCACTCCTGTTCAAAGAGCAGCCGCACGCGCAGCCCACCCCCGTCTGAGGAGTAGCAGCCTTGCAATCAACCTGCCCATGTCCAAGGAGCAGTAGCCCCACAAGCAGCCCACCTCATCCGAGGAACAACAGCAGCATGCAGCCAGCCCCCATCCAAGGAACAGCAGCCACAAGAGCAGTCCGCCCCAGTTCAAGTAGCAGCAGCAGCTGCATGGGTAGCCTGCCCCCATCCAAGGAACAGCAGCCATGTGGTCAGCACAACCTCTGTCTGAGGAACAGCAGCTGTGTGAGAAGCCTCCCCCAACCTGCCAGAGGAGCCACCATTGCTGTGAACAGCACCCCCAGAGAAGCTGCTACCAACTGAGGAGCAGCTGCTACCACAACCACCCGAGGAACTACTGCAGCCCGAGTAGCCACAGCCACCCAAGGAGCAGCCCCTGAACAACTCAACATCTAGATCTGTCAGTGAGATCTAACATGGGTAGACAAAGAAACCCCAAAAGGATACAAAAGTAGGACTCATCAGCAAAGAAGCTAAGTAAAACAGAGTCATGCAACATGTCAGAAAAAGAATTCAGAATAAGGTTCCTAGAGTGCATGAACCGGATCGAGGAAAAAAATCAACAACTTATGCAAGAATCAAGAAGAAACAGATGAAAAAATCAACAACGTATGCAAGAATCAAGAAGAAACAGATGAAAAAATCAACAACTTATGTAAGAATCAAAAGAAATGGATGAAAAATCAATAACTTATGTAAGAATAAAGAAGAAATGAATAGTGATATAGCTGCAATAAAAAACACCATGGAAACTTGCATCAGTAGACTAGAAGAAGCAGAGGACAGAATTAGCGAATTAGAAGACAGGGAAGCAAAACACACTCAAACTAAACTGCAATTGGAGAAAAAAATTAAATGACAGGAGGAGAGCCTAAGAGAGCTATGGGACAACATGAAATAAAGCAACATATGAATAATAGGGGTAACAGAACAACAGGAAGAGGAACAAGGCTTAGAAAACCTAATTGAGGAAATAAAGTCAGAAAACTTCCCTGAGGTAGGGAAGAAAAAAGTCACACAAGCACAGAGAGTCCCAAACAAGATGAACCGGAAAAAAACACGCACCAAGACACATCATAATTACCATTGGCAAATGTTCAGGACAAAGAGAGAATCTTAAAGGCTGCAAGAGAGAGATGGAAAGTTACATACAAGGCATCTCCCATTAGATTATCAAATGATTTCTCAACTGAAACACATCAGGCCAGAAAAGAATGCACGGAAATTTACAAAGTGATGCAAAGCAAGGCACTGAATCCAAGAATACTCTATCCAGCAAGGCTATCATTCAAAATTGAAGGGGAAATAAGAAGCTTCACAGACAAAAAAAGGCTAAGGGAGTTTAACACCACCAAGCCAGCAATGCAAGAAATGCTAAAGGGACTGGTGTAAAAAGAAGAAATAAAAAGAAAAGAAAGAAAACAGGCAGAAAAAATAGAAATGGCTACGAACAAGTATCTTTCAATAATAACTTTAAACATAAATGGACTAAATGCTCCAATCAAAAGACAAGGAGTGGCTGAGTGGATATAAAAATGACCCATATATTTGCTGTCTACAACAGACCCACATCAGAAGAAGGGACACACACAGACTGAATGTAAAGGGATGGAAAAATATCTTTCAGGCAAATGGAAATGAAAAGAAAAAGCTGGGGTAGCAATACTTATATCAGACAAAATAGACCTCAAAGTGAAGGCCATAACAAGAGATAAGGAAGGCCACTTCATAATACTAAAGGGAGCAATACAACAAGAGGATATAACCCTGATAAACATATATGCACCCATTGCAGGAGCACCCAAATACATAAGAAAACTCCTCGAAGATATCAAGGGAGAGATGGACAGCAATACAATCACAGTAAGGGACTTTAATATACCACGGACATCACTGGATAAATCCTCTAGACAAAAATTCAGCAAAGAAATAGCAGTCCTAAATGACTCACTAGATCAGATGGACTTAATTGACATCTTCAGAACATTTCACCCCAAAGCCATGGAATATACATTCTTCTCAAGGGCACATGGGACATGTTCAAAAATAGACCACATATTAGGTCACAAGCAAAGACTCCCCAAATTCAAGAAGATTGAAATCATACCAAGCATCTTCTCAGACCACAAGGGCATAATATTAGAAATAAACTACAATGAAAACAACCTAAATCCCTCAAACACTTGGAAGCTGCATAGCATGTTATTAAATATTGATTGGGTTACCAATGAGATCAAAGAAGAAATTAAAAACATCCTGGAAACTAATGACAATGAAAACACAACAATCCAGAACGTATGGCACATAATGAAAGCAGTCCTGAGTGGGAAATTTATAGCTCTACAGGCCTACCTCAAAAAATAAGAAAAAATGGTATTAAATTATCTACCACTACATCTCAAAGAAGTAGAAAGAGAGCAACAAGAAAAGCCCAGAGTGAGCAGAAGAAAGGAGATAATAAAGATTAGAGCAGAAATAAATGACATAGAGACCAAAAAAACAATAAAATCAATGAAAACAAGAGCTGGTTCTTTGAAAGGATAAACAAGATTGATTAACCTCGAGCCAGGATCACCAAGAAGCAAAAAGAGAGGACACAAATAAACAAAATCAGAAATGATAGTGGCGAAATAACAACAGATCCCACAGAAATACAAATGATTGTTAAAAAATACTATGGACAACTCTACTCCAACAAACTAGACAACCTGGAGGAAATGGACATATTCCTAGAAAAATACAACCTTCCAAAACGTAATCAGGAAGAATCTAAAAATCTCAACAGGCCAATAACTATGGAAGAAATTGAAGCAGTCATCAAAAAGCTTCCAGCAAACAAAAGCCCAGGGCCAGATGGCTTCAAAGGGGAGTTTTAACAAACATTCAAGGAAGAACTAAAACCTATCCTCCTCAGACTACTACAAAAATTCCAAGAGGAAGGAACACTTCCAAACTCATTCTATGAAGCCAGCATCACCTTCATACCAAAACCAGATAAAGACAACACAATGAAAGAGAATTACAGGCCAATATCCCTCATGAACATAGATGCCAAAACCCTCAACACAATCTTAGCAAATCGGATCCAGCAGTACATCAGAAAGATCATACACCAGGACCAAGTAGGATTTATCCCAGGAATGCAAGGATGGTACAATATCCGCAAATCAGTAAACGTGATACATCACATAAACAAATTGAGAGAAAAAAACCCCCACATAGTCATATCAATTGATGCAGAAAAAGCGTTTGACAAAATCCAACACCCATTTTTGATAAAAACTCTCAGCAAGTTGGGAATAGAAGGATCATACCTCAACATAATAAAAGCCATATTTGACAAACCCACAGCCAACATCATACTCAATGGGAAAAAAACTAAAACTATTTCCCCTAAGAACAGGAAGAAGACAGGGATGCCCACTCTCACCACTCCAGTTCGACATAGTACTGGAAGTATTAGCCATTGCAATTAGACAAGAAGAAGAAATAAAAGGCATCCAAATTGGAAAAGAAGAAGTAACACTGTCCTTATTCGCAGATGACATAATATTGTACATAAAAAAACCTAAAAACTCCATCAAAAAGCTATTAGACATAATAAATGAATTCAGCAATGTAGCAAATTACAAAATTAATGCGAAGAAATCTATGGCATTTGTATACCCCAATAATGAACTTACAGAAAGAGAGACTAAAAATGCAATCCCATTTACCATTGCACCAAAAAAATTAAGATACCTAGGAATAAACTTAACTAAAGAGGTAAAAGACCTCTACTCAGAAAACTACAGGACATTGAAAAAAAAGATAGAAGAAGACATAAACAGATGGAAGAACGTGCCATGTTCATGGATTGGTAGAATCAACATCATTAAAATGGCCATACTACCCAAAGCAATCTATAAATTCAATGCACTCCCCATGAAAATACCAACGGCATATTTCACTGACCTAGAACGAACTCTCCAAAAATTCATCTGGAATAAAAAAAGACCCCGAATAGCTGCAGTGATCCCAAGAAAGAAGAACAAAGTAGGTGGGATTTCAATACCAGATATCAAGCTGTATTACAAAGGCACTGTTCTCAAAACTGCCTGGTACTGGCACAAGAACAGATATATAGATCAATGGAACAGAATAGAGAGCCGAGAAATTGCCCCAACCAATATGCTCAATTAATATTTGACAAGGGCAAGAACATACAATGGAGTCAAGATAGTCTATTGAATAAATGGTGTTGGGAAAATTGGACAGATACATGAAAAAAAGGAAACTAGACCACCAACTTACAGCATACACAAAAATAAACTCAAAATGGATAAAGGACTTAAATGTATGACAGGAAACAATAAATATACTAGACTGAAACAGCTCCTAGGGCAGGGGTCCTCAAACTACGGCCCACGGGCCACATGCAAATACAAATATTGTATTTGTTCCCATTTTGTTTTTTTAGTTCAAAATAAGATATGTGCAGTATGCATAGGAATTTGTTCATAGTTTTTTTTTAAACTATAGTCCGGCCCTCCAACAGTCTGAGGGACAGTGAACTGGCCCCCTGTTTAAAAAGTTTGAGGACCTCAGTCCTAGGGCATTGGAAACTAAAGAGAAAATAAACAAATGGGACTACATCAAAATTAAAAGCTTTGTACAGCAAAAGAAAGCATCAACAAAACAACAAGAAAGTCCACTGCATGGGAGAAGATATTTGCCAATGTTATAACTGATAAGAGTTTAATCTCAAACATTTATAGGGAACTCATACAACTTAACAAGAGGAAGATAAACAATCCAATCAAAAAATGGGCAAAGGACCTAAATAGACACTTTTCAAAAGAGGACATTCAGAAAGCCAAGAGACATATGAAAACATGCTCAAAGTCACTAATCATCTGAGAAATGCAAATCAAAACAACAATAAGGTACCATCTCAAACCTATCAGAATAGCTATCATCAAGAAATCAACAAACGACAAGTGGTGGAGAGGATGTGGAGAAAAAGGAACACTCGTGCACTGCTGGTGGGAATGCAGACTGGTGCAGCCACTATGGAAGACAGTATGGAGTTTCCTAAAAAGGTTAAAAATGGAACTCCCATTGATCCCAGTGATCCCAGTCCTAGGACTCTATCCCAAGAAAACAGAAACTCCAATCAGAAAGGATATATGCACCCCTATGTTCATAGCAGCACAATTTACCATAGCCAAGATCTGGAAACAGCCTAAGTGGCCATCAGCAGATGAATGGATTAGAAAACTGTGGTACATCTACGATGGAATACTATGCTGCTGTAAAAAAGAAGGGATTCTTACCATTTGCAACAGCATGGATGGAACTGGAGAGCATTATGCTAAGTGAAACAAGCCAGTCAATGAAGGAAAAATACCACATGATCTCACTCATTCATGGATAATAAAGACCATTACAAACTTTTGAACAATAATAGATACAGAGGCAGAGCTGCCTCAAACCGATTGTCAAACTGCAGTGGGAAGACCAGGGAGGGTTGGGGGGCAGGAGGGAGGGGAGTAAGAGATCAACCGAAGGACTTGTATGCATCCATATAACCATAACTAATGGACATAAGACACTGGGGGGTAAGGGAGGGCAGGGGCTTGTCAAGGGTGGGGGGGGGGAAAGGACACATATGTAATACCCTTTGTAATGCTTTAAGCAATAAAAAAAAAAAAAAAAAAGATGGGTGCTGTGAGGCAAGCTTTTTTATTTGTTGGTTTCAGCTTTGATGTGTCTCAAAAAGCCCTTTTGGTAGGATTTTTTGGTAACTTACTTGTAGGAGAGAGAAGAACGATGTTTTCCTCCTGAGTCACAAACTAAGTTTCCCTGGACCAGTCACTGAAGGTTTGAAGATGAATCTTCAAAAGAGTAAGAAATGGATGACTATGGAAAACCCTCCGGTCCTCAGTCTGGGGTCTCGGGAGCTCAGGATGTCAGCCGTGTCCCGGGTGATGGACAGCGTGCCCGCAGCACAGCATCTATAAAGGGGGGAGGATGTTTAGGGAAAGTGGAGACCTCCCCCCCGCCCCCCTGCCTGGTTACCCCTACCAGGCCTCACTCACAAGCTCTCCAAGGACCTGCCCTCCCTGAGCCCCTGGCCCCTGGGTCACCCAGCTCACCTAGCTCCACCCGCCCCACCGGCCACAGAGTGGTGGCTTCTGGAGGTGGTGTCAGCACCAGGACTGCCCCATCCTGGCCAGAGCACCAACAGCTGCTTCTGACCTTGCAGATGCAGGGTCTGCTCCTCTGGGCTCCTCTGCCTCTGCTCTGAAGCCTCCCAGAGGCCTGTGGCCAGAGGGGGCTCCTTGCAGGGCAGACTTCGCACAGAGCCCTGCTTCCTATAGGCGTTTCTTGTTTCCAGGGAACTGAAACACAGACCTGAGAAAGATGCATCTGAGGGGCAAAGCCCTGACACTTAGAATTCATTGTATGTCAGACCTAAGAGCCTGACCGAACAGAGGGCCAGAAACCTCCGCCTGCCCCTGGGATCTGAAGAGACACTGGAAACCCAGAGTCCATTTCACACGTGGTACAGCCCACCTGTGCGCTTTCCCTTCTGCCCCTGGTCCTCGGGCCGGTCGCTGTGCCTGCCTGTGAGGGCTGCGGGCTGGCGTGGGCAGGTGTGACGTCTACACGAAGCCTGAGGTTCCAGCACAGGCACACCTTGCTTCACTGCGCGTCACCGGTGGGGCGTGTTTTACACATCGAAGGGGAGAGGCTCCCCCAGCACAGAGATGCCCCCTCGCTGTGCTGTGGCAAAGCCTGTCTGTGCAGCCCCCAGCCCTCCCCTCGGTGCGAGCGCGCGGGCCCAGCGCTCCCCCAGCCTGAGCTCGGGGTCCGCTGCGGGGGCTGCAAGGGGGCAGGAGGCCACACAACGAAAAGGACAGAAGGGAGTGGGGCAGCGTGTCCTCTAAGAGAACAGCCGCCACGTGGTGCTTCCTCCCTGGCACCTGCTGTGTATTTCACAAGTGATGACCTGGACCTGGGTGTCAAAACAACCACGAAGGAGGCATTAACACCGTCATTTTCAGATGCGAAACTGACTCTCATACAGTCCCTCTGTCCCCCTGCACAGGGGCAGCGCTGGACTTTCCTGCGGGAGCTGGGCTCTGGCTGCCGACCCGCCGAGCTTGCTGCCCGCTCACCATCCACGTTGTACACGCGCGTCCCCCACGGCCGGCACGGGCTGCTCTCGGTCCCTGCACCCGGACCGCACTCAGCACCAGCTCCCGACGGGCTCAGCTCTGGACTGGGCTCAGCCCCACTCTCACCTGGGGTCCGAGGGACCAGCTGCCCCAAGGGCTGTCAGGCCTGACCCTTGGCGCTGAAGGCGTGGGGAGCGGTCCCAAGCGCCTCCAGCTCCCAATCCTTGTCTCGGGTGCACCCCTCCCAGCTCTCATCCAGGTGCTCTGTCAGGGCCAGCCTGACAGGTTGAGCCTGGCTGAGGTAGGGAGGTGGGAATTGAGAAAAGAAAGAAAGACAGGAGAGCTGGAATGGGAGGACTACACCTCAATCGAGGAACTGCAGCAAGTTTATTAACCACGCAATGCCTTTTATACACAAGACACTGAATAGGAGGTCTGTCAAGAGGAATGTATTCTTTGTTCCTCTTAATCTCTAAGGGAGAGACACAGCAGAAGGACAAGTTCTCAGTATAGCATATCTCAGTAAATAGTTACAGACTTCTTGCTAAGCCATGAAAGGCTGTTCTCATTCTACTGATAACCGCCATCCAAACAAGTCTGGGAAAACTGTGTGGGTAAGGGTCCCAGCCATGCTAGCCCCTTCAGGTGCAAGGACCTTGACAGCTTACACCCGGTCTCCAACAGTGCCCCTTCATGTCCTCAGTAGACCCCGAGGTCCCTAAACGCTCCCCGTGCCGGGGGTGGGGGGGGTGGGGGGGGGGCTGTATTATCTGAACCTGTTCCCTCATGTTACACCCAAGAATTTCTACCAAGAAGAGAGGATGTGGTGTCCCTCCACCACCCAAGGAATATGAAGTTCAGCTCCTGCTGGAGGGCGGGGCCATTTCTGGGCTTAGCTGTGTGTCCAGAGAATTGTATGTCTTTGGAACTGGCTTTTTATTTTTTGAGAACACAGGGAGGGATTCAATTTCTATGGGATGCTGCAGTTTTTTCTTTGGCTTTGAAAAGAATGAATTCTATGGGCTTTGGCTTGGGTTGGGGCTAATGATGTCTCTTTTGAAACAAAGACTGTGGAAATAACCAATAAATAGAAAGACCTCATACAGTCTTTCACTAAAATGCTGATCATTGAGGTTGGCCCTGACCATCGGCACAGTCATTGCTGTGTGCAGCCCTTCTCTCCCTGCCCCTCTCCTCCCTAAAGCCTTCTTAGCTGCACTCCTTGCCCTTTGCTTTGTTCTTTTGGTCTGTGGTGTTGTGAGTTGCCCTATAAATTTCCTTCTTGGGTAGCAAGTACCTGTGTGCCTCCAGGTTTGGACAAACCTTCCCCTTCTATATGGAAGGTCTGATGTAGAGGTTGCAGTCTGATAGAACCAAAAGTATTCCATACCAATTTGGCTAAAAGCTAGCAGTAGTTGGTAGAGCACTTCTGGAAGGTGTGACATCAATATTTGTTAATCCTCACTGGAGGATATTTTTCCATTGATTTTTTAGACTGAGGGAGGTGGGGGGAGAGGGAGAAGATTGTGAGAAAGAGAGAGAGAGGGAAACATTGATGTGAGAGAGACACATGGATTCATTGCCTCCCGCACAGGCCCCAACTGGAGCCAGGGACTGAACCTGCAACCCAGGCACGTGCTCTTGACTGGGAATTGAACCCAATCATGGGGCCAAGCTCTATCCATGGATCTATACCTGCCAGGGAAGTTCACATATTTGGATGCCAACCTTAAACATAAAATACTGAGGTTTAGCATCCAAATGACCCAGAAAATTATCATCTGAGAGAGATGACATTTGACTAGCAAATGTACATAGCCATAGGAAGAGGGATCGAGTACTGTACAATATTTATGCATTAAAAATCTCTGTAAAATTTATAGTGAGCCTCTTGTGAACATTTCATGATTGAATAAATGAGTGGAATTTTGCAACCTGGAATAGCACTTAGAAAGCTGGTTGAGACAGGTCCAGTTTTAATAGAATAGGACAGCGATTTCCAACCTTTTTCATCTCACGCCGCATATAAATTAAGTACGAAAATTCTGTGGCACAACAAAATATATGTATTTTTTGAGGATCAGACAAAAAAATAGGTATAATTTTGATTCATTCACACCAGATGGCTATTGAGTTGTCTGCTGTCATTGTATATATTTGACAATCTAAGGGAAAAGAGGTCAGTGCCCTGACTAAATAGTCAGGTGCTGGGTGTTTTAGGATTTCTTGGGCACCACCAGGGTGCCTGCTGTGGACACTGGTTGACAACCTCTGTAATCGGAAGTGTGCTATGGAAGGGAACCCCGGGAAAGGGAACAGGATGTTTAGGGTGACAAAATGGCCACACGGTGTGAGGCTGATGTCCCAGGTTGGTCAGGGGGTGGTTTATGGCTGCGCTTCTCAAGCTTTTCACACCTTGTGGTGATGGAACATGTTTGGTTTTGTTCTCTTAAATTTCTAATCTGCAGAGAACAGTCCTAACATATATAAAAAGGCAGGGGCCGTCACAACCAAAACAACCGGATGGATGAACGAACAGCAGGCTGCGTGGGGCGACCAGGCCGGCAGGGGGGTCAGTGAGGGACGACCATATGACTGAACAGCAGACTGCGTGGGGCGACCAGGCCGGCAGGGGGTCAGTGAGGGACCACCAAATGACCAAACAGCAGACTGCGTGGGCGACCAGGCCGGCAGGGGGGTCAGTGAGGGACGACCATATGACTGAACAGCAGACTGCGTGGGGCGACCAGGCCGGCAGGGGGTCAGTGAGGGACGACCAAATGACCAAACAGCAGACTGAGTGGGCGACCAGGCCAGCAGGGTGGTCAGTGAGGGACGACTATATGACTGAACAGCAGGCTGCATGGGGTGACCAGGCGGGCAGGGGGGTTAGTGAGGGACGACCATATGACTGAACAGCGGGCTACGTGGGGTGACCAGGCCGGCAGGGGGGTTAGTGAGGGACGACCACATGACTGAACAGCAGGCTGCGTGGGTGCCGAGGCCGGCGGGGGTGGGGGGGGTCAGTGGGGGACGACCAAAAGACCGAACAGCAGGCTGCGTGGGGCGTCCAGGCCGGCAGGGGTGTCAGTGGGGGACGACCATATGACTGAACAGCAGGCTGCGTGGGGTGACCAGGCCGGCAGGGGTGTCAGTGGGGGATGACCATAGGACTGAACAGCAGGCTGCATGGGGTGACCAGGCCAGCAGGGGGGTTATTGAGGGACGACCAAACGATTGAACAGCAGGCTGCATGGCGCAAACATGCTGGCAGAGGGGGGGCAGCTGGGGGAGACCAACTAGCGGGGGGGGAGGAGGAGTTGGGGGCAACCAGGCCAGCAGGGGTCAGTTGGGGGTGACCAGGCCAGTGAGGGGCGGCAGTAACAGGTGACCAGGCCACGGTGGGTGGGGTGGCAGTTAGGGGCAACCAGGCCAGCAATGGGGGCAGTAAGGGGTGACTAGGCTGGCAACAAGGGGTGGGAGGGGTTGGGGGCGACCAGGCCGGAAGTAGGGGCAGTTAGGGGCAATCAGGCAGGCAGGGAGGTGAGCAGTTAGGAGCCAGTGCTTCCAGGTTGTGATAGGGATGCCCGGCTGCCTGTATAGGCCCTCTCCTCGGGATCAGGCCTAAACAGTTCGGGCCGAAACTGGCAGTCAGACAACCCCAGAGGGGTTCTGTATAGGAGAGGGTGCAGGCTGGGCTGAGGAGACCCCCCCCCACACATGCATGAATTTCATGCACCAAGCCTCTAGTCTATACATATGAAAGGCTAATATACTAAGTGTCCCTCCTGCCATCTGACCAGTCGTTATATGTTCACTGACCACCAGGAGACAGACACACAATGTAGGAGCTGCCATGATGTGCACTGGTCAGCACCACGGACACGGCACTGACAAACCAACACTCAGCTTCCCCCAAGTGGGACACAGGCCTCACAACCACACCAGAGCAACACCCCACCAAATTGCAGCCAATGCTGCCAAGACCCCATGGCACAAAATGAGGCCCATAGCCCAGCCCAGCCAGGAAACACTTGCTGTGGGCTCCAGGTAATGACATCACATAGCAACGCCCAGCTTCCTCTCCCTAGCGACCAGCCTCGTTGGCCTTTCTTTAGCCCAAGAACATGACTTGCTTTATAGCCAGGTGCAAACATTTCACACTTTAACCAAATGCCTGTCAAGCGTTTTCCTGTGCCTCATTTCATTTGATCCTCACAGAAATCCTGGAGTAGGTAGATAGGAGACTTGGTGGAATCCTATTTTCTTTTCATTAGCAAGAAAATGGAGATTTAAAAAGCTTAGAAACTTAACCCAACTGAAAAGTAGTAAGAAATGGAGGACCTTGAAAATGACTTCAGGTTTTCTCACTGTACAGAATATAGTCAAACACTGCTGCAGTTAAATATTTTAACCTTTGTTCTCCCTGCATGAGCTACAATAATAATCTGCTTCATATTGATATTTCCTGCTGTGTTGCTGACAATTACCTGAAAGAGAAGTTGGGGTGCTTCACTGGGCTGGGAAAAGTTTAGCTAAATCAGAAAGTAGGACTAACTAAACAAGCTTATCCTATATCTATAAAAGGCTAAGTTGACTTGCACATGCACAATATATATAAGGCTCTCTGGCACCAATCACACACATGTGTTTCTATCTGTCATTGTCTAGCATGAATTTGGTTGACACTTCCATTACAGAGAAAGGGCAAGTAGCAATATTTAAATATTTCTCCTAACAAATTTCCTTTCAATGTGCACAAATTCGTGCACTAGGCCACTAGTACTTTTATAAAATCCAACAACAATGATTTACTAGAAAAATCATTATGTTATATAAAGGTCTAAAAGTGCTAATGTTCTAATCCTTTTTTCTTCATTAATTGAATTTATTGGGATGACATTGGTTTGCAAAACCATACAGCATTCAACTGTACAATTCAATGAAACATCGCCTGCTCACTGCACCGTTATTTACAACTAGAGGCCCGGTGCACAAAATAGGTGCATGGGGGGATCCCCTCAGCCCAGCCTGCACCCTCTCCAATCCAGGACCCCTCAGGGGATGTCTGACTGCCAGTTTAGGCCCGATTACGGGGATCGGGCCTAAACTGGCAGTCAGACATCCCTCTCACAATCCAGGACTGCTGGTTCCTAACTGCTTACCTGCCTGCCTGCCTGATCACCCCTAACATCCTCCCTGCCAGCCTGATCACCGCAATCTGCTTGCCCCCCGCCCCCGCTGGCGTGGTCGCCCCTAAATGCCCCATACTGGCCTGATCACTGCCAACTGCCTCCACACTTGGCCTGGTCACCCCTACTGCACCCAACCAGCCAGCCCAGTCACCCCTTACTGCACCCCCTGCCAACCTGGTTGCCCCCGCCTGCCACACCCCCCCCACCCCCGCCAGCCTGGTCGCCCCACACAGCCTGCTGTTCAGTCATTTGGTCGTCCCTCACTAACCCCCCTGCCGGCCTGCTCGCCCCAAGCAGCCTGTTGTTCAGTCGTTTGGTTGTCCCTCACTAACCCCCTGACGGCCTGGTGGCCCCACGCAGCCTGTTGTTTGTTTGTTACTATTACTGTGACGGCATCCTGGACAATTTGCATATTCCTCTGTTAGTATAGATGGCCAAGATCTGGAAGAAGCCCAATTGTCAATCAATAGAAGAGTGGATAAAGACAGTGTAGTGCAGTACATTTACAAGATAGAATACTATGTGTCCATTAAAAAGAAAGAAATCTTACTTTTGTGCAGCATGGATGGCCCTGGAGAGTATACAATGCAATAAAGCCAGATAAAGAAAAAAATACTCAATCGGAATAAATAACATCACAATTTGCAAATAATGTGACTGTGCACGTAAAATACTGAAAAAAATTACCACCTCTTGGTGGTGTGATTGTGATGACTAAACAGGAACACACGCCACTGCTCCTGCCACCATCTTACAAACCCAAGGACCGTCCTCAGAAAGGTGTGGAGAGGCCTCCTTTGTGCGTTGCCACGGACACTCCCTGCTGATTTGGACACAGGACTGAGGAAGCTCATGTTCCAAGGCGACCTAAAGGGTGGCATGGAGAGGACTGTGAGCAGCATGCTGACTGTTTCCATTGCTGCTGCTGGACTGAGTCCCAGGAGATGGGGTGCTGGAGAGGTTAACACCGAGACGCCTAGGACAGAGGTGCAATTGCCAGGCCTTCCTGCAGGGCTCCCATACATTTCTGAGACCTGTTAAAGAAGAATGACATTTTAAAAATGGGATAAAATATTCAATTAAGTGTTCAATGAAATGTAAAGATTAGCGATTTCCACTTTAATCATTCAAAAGTAATGCCCTCCAAATGATCACTTATTAAATTTCCCACCGAGAAAAGAACATTTTAATGTCACGATTCACAGTCACTGCTGAGTCGTTATGACACTCGACAGATGCAGTGGGCAGATGGGTGCACGCAGAAGGGCCAGCAAACAAATGCAAGAGTCCCTTCCTGCTTCCCAGCCAAGGACTTGTTCTCTTTGAAAACGACCACCAGTGACCACTCTACTTGTGAGCTCTTCTATTTGTTCCAAAGCTTGTTTTGAAATTTCACATCAATACTTCATGCAATTAAAAAGGAATTAAGTTGGTGTTTAATCTATTTGTAATGATTACCTCAAGTGGAATGGGTAAAGCTCTTATCTTCCCTTTTCCTTTAACTGCTTCCTTAAACTTTGATCATTGGTCCACATCAGAGCAGTAGATTTGCATCTATCAATGTAACAATGTTGGTTTTATTACATACAAAGGCTCTGCAAAATTCGACAAAGACAGTAAAGTAATTTACCAGTTCAATCAATTCTATCTGAAGAAATCTTCAAATTGTATAACTTTCTATACTGCACATTTTAAGAATATTTTATCAATTACATGTATACACAACTGCATTTACTATCATTGATCATCCTGCAACGAGGAAGGAAACAGGTTAGACACACCTAGAATAGAAATGACCACTTTGAGATTACCAGGTGACACTGAAGTCATTATAATTTACTAAAGTAATTATCAAATGTAATAAATGATTTAATGTTATTTCAACTATTTTGCTGGTATTTCAAATATAGTTTCATTCTGTTTGACTTGACATGTCTCTCTCTGAGATACTGTTTTTGGACATTGTCTTGAACTCTATTAATAATGAAACTTTCAAGGACTTTGCTTCTGTCTAAAAGATACCAAGACTCTTCAGTTCCTTATGTTGTCCCCTCTCTAGCTTGTTCACATCTACTTTGGTCTTGTATCTGTCAATAATGACTTTTACTCTCACTTATAATTGGTGCTCCTCACATGGTGCTTGGAAATGAAGTGGCTCAGCTAGTTTAGGAGTAACTAGTATAATCAAGGGAAGAGCAGACAGCCTCTGAGAAGACTGTGCAGTCAGGGCTGTGATCCGAGGAACAGCAGGTGTGAAGCAGAGGATGGCATCAGTGGCTCCTGCCTTGGGTGAGCAGCAAAGCCTCTCCAAGAAGATGTCTAAGCTGAGCCCCAAAGGATGAGAAGCTTAAAGCTCACAGGTGAACAGGAGAAGAGCTGAGTGTGTGTTCAAGTCAGAGGTCTGTCTTGGAAAGGCCAATGGGCAAGCAAATATGAGAAATGTAGGCAACGGGAAGGAGTGTGTGTTGTGATTTCAGCTGAGCATATGTGACAGCGAGGAGAGATGCAGCTGGAGAAGCAGGCAGGGACCACACCAGGAAGGACAGGGAGGCAGCCCCTGCCTGCAGTTTGGTCTCCAGAGCAATGGCAAGTCTTGATGCATTTCAGCTAAAGGGTATAGAGGGGGGCGGGATGGGGACAAGGGGGTGACGTGGAAGAGATGAAGACTAGAGAGGAGGAGACCAGTTCAGAAACATTCAATAAGCCACGTAAGACACAAAGGTGGTTTGAATTTCCCTCTGACCTCCCACACCATCTAGGGACAGCCTGGGGAAACATGACTGTGGAAGGCAGAAGGCCAGAAAAAAGGAGCAAGTGGATGAAGGGGGCCCCTCAGGACCCTGCTCCCACAATGACATGGAGAGAGTTTACACAGACAGACAACGGACAGACAATGGCACCGAGAGAAAACTGAGGGCCTTTTGAATAAGAAAATATATGAGGTTTAGTGCAGATTCTCTACCATTTATTTTACTGGCTCAGGGCTTATGTTGTAGTCAGAGTTTTTCTTGATATTCATCTTTGTTCTAAATTAGTGATATTGTAAGAGAGCTAAACTCTCAGAAGTGAGAATGTTATGTGCTTAATGAACTGATGTTTATTTCCTTGACAAACAAAACTTGATAAATGTGTTTTCCTTCAGAATATATTGTATATTCAGAAAAGAAATTATAAGTTATAAATATGAATGTGCTCACTCACATTAAAAAAATTTGAGTCCTTTAAGAGGACTCTTTTTTATTATCAATATCTATTTTGGATCATAAAAGAATAGTTTCATTATAGGTGATTTAGATAATATGGGAATATTAAAGGGGAAAGTCTCCTGTATGCCATCACAAAGAGAGAAATCACAATGTTTTCTTGATTTCCCTCAATTATTTTTATCTTAGAAATAATTCATTCTCTCATTTAATCCGCATAATAACTGCATAAGCAGATGCTAATAATAATATGTCAATTTTACATGAAAAAATAAAAATTTAATTAGGTAAATTAAACAATTTGTATAATGCCATGTCTTTAACTCACAACTAAATGGCAGAGTCAGTACTCAAACCTGGTTCATTTCACTCAATTTTGTACTCTCAGCCTCTAATGAGTATTATAAAGTTGAAATTATGATACCATGTATACTATTTCATACTTTTTAAACAATTCATATCTTTTTTTTGTTCATTATTATTATTATTTTATTTATCTTTTATTTATTTATTTATTTGTTTGTTTGTTTGTTTTTATTGCTTAAAGTATTACAAAGGGTATTACATATGTGTCCTTTTTTTCCCTGCCCTTGACAATCCCCTGGCTTCCCCTACCCATTCATATCTTTAAAAAATTAAAATGCATTAATGTCTAATGTTGAACCATTTTATGTAAATCATTCAAAAACATTATTTTTACAAGATATGTAATATTTCATAATGTATCTAATCATTTCCCTTTCTTTGAACTTAATATTAGTGTAAATGAATCTTTCCACATTTTTTGAGCAAGTCTTTAATTATGTTTTAGACTAAATTGCTACAAATTAAAATGGTGGGAACTGAGAATGAAATATTTAAAGTTCTTGATAAAAACAAGCAAACTGTTTCCCAGAAAGTCTACAGTCTTACCCTCTCCAGAAATGTTTGAAAGTGTTTATTTCATCCCACACTCATCATTTATTATATTTATTTAGAAAAGTTTGAAGCTGAAATTTTCTTCATTTTATTTTTTTATTTCTTGAATTCGCTAGTATATTGATAAAAATCCTGCCCCCCTTTTTTCCTACGGGGATATGGAAAAAAAAATTCATTCATTCATTTTCTCATCAACGTTTCTTGATCATCTGTAGTGTGGCATTCTCAGTTACCAGTAAGGGGAAAATGAAATTTGGGTGCTACTGAACTTAGTCATGTGAGAAAGGCAGATATTGAAAAGTAAACAAAATATAACTATAAATTACAATACATTATAACAAATAGAATAAAATTATGTGCTAAATAAAAGCTCAGTGATTTATAAAATGAAGTCGTAACCAGTGACTTATCTTAAATGGAGTTTTGTCCTTCTAAACAAAGTTCTGATCCATTAGATGATGAAGTTCATTTTCTCCAGGGACAGGTTTTCCTGTTGCTTTGAACTCCATTTCTGAAACTCCTGCACCGAGAAGGTAGTCATTAGTGAAATTAATTTCCACTGAAAACACACGCAGGCAATAAAATTGCATCTAAATTTCTAAAACTCAGTATTAAGATTTCAACTAAATTTCCTTTTCTTAAAGGTACATTAAGAAAATCATTTATTGGATAAATTTTTAAAAATAAGTTGCCATTTAGGAAGCTGACATTGTGGCTGCACAATATAGGTAATGTACCTGCCTGCCACAAATGTGAAGTGACCCGGAGACCTTAGATGCTGGGGGCCATCACAGCAGAAGACAGCCGGCCAGCGCCCCTGCCCTGTCCTCTGGTCCCCCCAGATCTCTGCTTCCCGAAGGCCTGTGATGCCAGTGAGGGGACAGGGTGGAGGAGAACTACCAGGAGAACTACCGAGTGGAGAGAAGAAAAGCCTCCTCCTGGGAGTGCTCCCACATCCTCACTCCCAGCTCATCTCTATCAGGCGTCTGCTCCCGCCCCCTCCTCATCCCTCCACCCTTCACCCCAGGCTCCATGAGCTCAGAACCTCTGCCCCAGGCTGCAGCAAGGCAGGCGGAAACCCATTCTGAGGGGCTTTAGCCCTCCCTCTCATGTTTGGACCCTGAGAGACAACTTTCAGAATCTGAAATTCTCCTCATTTGAGTCCCGAGGCAGATTTATCTGTATTTCAAGCGTCATCTGGAGATTAATGATTCCCTTGAGAGCCTAATGCAAGATTTTAATCTCTCTCAATCAGACTTACATGGTTTTTGTTGCAGGAGGCAGAAACCACTGTGGGCATTAGAGGCTGAAAACAACATACTGGCCAGACCGCTAGAGGTAGAAACATCCACTAATAATAAAAGTAATAATAAAAACCTCAACAACACACTAATAATACGGTCAACATTTATCTGTCCCTTACAATGTGGCAGGCATTACACTAAGAGAGTTACATATAGAAAACATTCGGTCCTCACACAGTCCTGGGAAGGAGACGTCATGACACCTACTGTTCAGATGAGGAGACTGAGTCACAGAGAGTAACCTGCTCCAGGCCGCACTGCACTGCATCAGGCAGCAGTGAGCTCAGAGGGGAGCCTCTGCAGGCCAAGTGCTGACCTCCCTCCACTGAGAACTGCCCGGAGGACACGCCTGGCTGCCTGGTAACAGCCTACAAAGCCGGGACAGGAAATGTCAAGATTGGGACAATCTACTTGTATGAATCTAATGAAGACATTATAATGTAATAAATGTCCTAAGTTTTCAGTCAACACATTTTTATTGGGGATTTAATATGTATCAGGCAGTGATGTAGAAAAATTCCTACCCTAATGGAATTTAAACCTAAATTGCTGCATTCAAATAATTGTGTTACCCAATATGGAAACTGGAGAAATATTCACTAATAATAAACCACCTCAACACAGCTACTATTATAATTTTGAATATGTTTTCTAATCTTTTCCCCATGAGTATATTTGTTTTTACCTAACTTATTGATATACATATAATTTCCTTGAAAATATATTAGAAAAACAAAGCTGTTCATTTTTAAACACTATTTTATTTATCATCTATTAGATTTTTTATGGTATTGTATTTTGCATGTTTTTTTAAACATAGTCTCAAGGCAAAACACTTGGAGAATACTTTCTAAGGATTCTATATATACAGTAATTTTAAACTTTTATATTCAAGGGCTAGTACTCTCTTTTCTTAAAATTTAATTATAGTCCATTGCTTTTTTTTATATCCAATTACTGAATACAGACCAGATCAAAGTATTATTCAAGAAAAGCAAATCCTGATTGAGTAAGTGATTAACAAGTGATGGAATGATTAGATTACATTAACTATGTAAGACATATTTATCACATCTTCTAGTGGAGGTATCATTATTGTTATATCATTCCGAACATGACCTTACAACTTTAATCATTTAATTTTTTGTACACATTTGTAAAATGTTGTCTAAACTTCCAATTTTCTATATTCTATTTGGTTTCCTTTGCATCGAGTTTCTGTCCAGTTGATAGTACAAATAAAAAACAAACGAAACTAATCAAACCACACTTTATGCCCAACAAACCTATTAAAGTCCCAAACCAAATGCACACACTTTACCTGTTTTCCAACCAGTGTCATGAATGAACGCGTTTTCCAAAGCTGTTTGATCCCAGCTCTGGGATGTAAGTTTCTTCTGATTCACATTTACTTGTGTGAGATCTTCATCAATGTTGATAGGTGATAGTTTGGGGACACTACATGTTGTATATTTCTTTCTCCATTTTTTTTATTTAGTGCTCTCCCAAAAAAGGAAAGAGTAAGGAGTTAGTTTCAGAAATTACCTTGCAAAAGCTTAATTCTATATTATACTTAATTCATTACATTAAAATATTTGCAATATTAGGAAAAATGAAGACATCTTTGAACCAATTTATAGAACAGCTATGGATAGATTTGGGTTCTGGGTTTTACTATGAGACACTATAAAAAGAGGCCTATTGAACTGAAACCTAAATGCAGGTTCAGCCACCTGCCCCAGTGACATCCAGACTCCTGAGACAAGTACTGGTGCAAAAGGAAAGAGGTTTATTCAGGTGCCATGAGTTGGGAAAATGGTGGACTTCTGTCTCAATGCCATCCCCCTTCCTCCTCAAGGCTGGGGGTCTATAGGGATAGAGAAGGGGGGGCTTTTTTTCTATCCAGTTATCTTTCTAGCTTTTGGTGCCCTGGGGCCCTCTCCATTCCTCTTTCTAGTCATCCTCCATGCTCAATGTAAGAATCTCCACCTGCCATTTTGGCTGGTGATGGAGACTCCCCCATGCTCCCTGGCTCTACAGTCACAGAGCAACCACATCGACTGCAGTCGTCAGCACAGCTTTCTTAGCCATCACACTCACTAAATCAACAGAAATTCCATCTTAGCCCACCCAGCTTCCAGATGGCAGGTGTGCAGGTGATAGTGCAGATTCCTTCAGACCTTCTCCCCTCCCTGCCATTAAAGGATGTGGTTTCATTTCCAGCTGCTCAGAGTCTTATTCATAAAAACATAATCACCAGCACATCCTTGAACTATCCCTTTCACCCCCCTCACCCACTTTATATGGTCATAAGACATACCAGGTTTGATTGTTAAGAAAAGTAAAACAGGGCTTTCTATACAGATTACGGCTTAGAGTGAAGTGAATGCCTGCTCACTTGTTCCACAGAATGAATAGTCCTCTAACCCAACACTGCTCTGTGCAGACTTCATTGCACCCCTACCTGAAACCACAAACCATCTCTCATAACCTTATGTCACTGGACCTGATGTAGATAGCACCCTGGTATCAAATATTTGGTAATCATATCAGAAAACCACATATGAAATTGATCAAGCGGCAGAAACCATGAAGATGTCCGCCCACCCCCTGACAAGCCACCCCTTCAGAAAAGGAAGAAAAGGCTTTAGGTAAATCTGTGATTCATGTCATGACCTTTAAATTTGTGTGATTCCAAATGAGTCCGCTGTGATTGAACAGTCAGGGTTCAGACTGAAGGCAATGCGTGCTGATGAACTGCAGGACGTTTCTGTAGTTTTTGCTGTTAAGTAACCTCACTGAAAGGCAGGAAACTACCTGTGGAACGACGAGAGAGAAGCAGAGGAGATTTCTTTTACTTAATGGCTGCAGGCTGGCTATCAGCGAGCATATAGCCAATACAGAACAAAAAAGCCTTGGCAGTGACTCCTTGGTCTGAGGACAGGAAACTGTCGTAGCAGAGCTCTGAAAGTGCCTTAGAGTCCCTGTGAATGCTCTGTGCTCATTACCTTTCCTCTCCTCCCATAACTGAGCAGCCAGGCTCCCACAGCAAGGAAGCAATGGCACAATAGGTCATGCGGGTTTCTGACAGGAACACCGCCATCGCGCATGCCCCCAGGATTCCTGCCCACACACTTGTTATTGATTTGGGGCCTGACTCTTGGCTCTGTTTCCTACTTCTGATAAAAGGACCAGACATTCAGAGGTGAAGCCTGAGACACAGGTATCACCCATATCTTCCTACTCATGATGGGACTTGTGATACCATTCCTCCAGTATTGTTTCATTGCTTTGGTTAAAGAGCATGCTGCCTATAAGACCAAAGACTCTGGTTTAATGCCTGTACAGAACCGGCAGTTCCTCCTTTCTGTACAGACTTATGACGGGATTGTTTCTTAAATCAGATGTCCACCGTGCGTGCTACTGCTCACATGCAAGGACTAAGAAAAATATATGGGCCCGGCTGGCGGCATGGCTCAGTCGATGAACCAGGAGGTAACAGTTCAGTTCTCGGTAAGGGCACATGCCCAGGTTGGGGGCTCAATTCCTGGTGGGGGCGTGCAGGAGGCAGCCAATCAATGATTCTCTCTCATCATTGATGTTTCTACTTCTCTCACCCTCTCCCTTCTTCTATGAAATCAATAAAAAATATATTTAAAAAAGAAAAAGCTCTGGGAAGATACCATAAATCTATTGCTTCAGTTGGGAAGTTTATATTTTGTATTATCTCTGATCCCATCAAAACTTGATTCCAATGGATGAAGCTTTCATTCATTCATTTATTCATACATGCATCAACCATTTAATGAAGTGCCTAATGTGAGATAGAAGATAAATCTGTTGCAAAAGATTCAGAGATGAATGAAACATCATCCATCATCAAAGACCTCATGTTCTAGGGAGAAAATAGGAGGTATCAACTGTCAATTATAATACAATCTGATAAGTATGAGGGCTGAGATGTGCATGGAGGATTCCAAGGACATTAAAGAGTTGCACCTAGTCCAGATGGGACAAGAGACAAAGGAGACTTTTCAATGAAAGATGCCTGAGAAAAGTCTTAAATGATGGGCAAAGATTATCAAATTGAATGTGGGGAAGGAAGTCAGGGCCAGAGGAACCTAGAAGGAGAGAACAGCATGAGCACAAAATGGTGATTTGGAAACACAGAAGGAAGTTCTATGTGTGATACAGAAGATACAAGGCAGGGAGGGCACAGGAGTGGGTAGGCGAGCAGATTGGCTACTGAAGGGATTTAAGTTGCAGGCAGTTCTCACTGGGCTCATTTGTCCTCACCCTCAAACGCTGCCTGCCCCAAGCACACAGACCCTGCGGTGTGGCCCTCTGACTTGATGTAGGACCAGCAGGTTAAGTTCCACTTGAAGGGGCGAAGCCTCTTCCCAGTGGAGCACAGTCCATGGCTACACACAGTTTGTGGAGGAAGGTGCCCTAATTGGTTGAGATTTGTGATAGAACTGGTTGGTGGCTCTTAGGAATCCCTGGGCAGATGCCCCAATTGCACAGCTAGCGTTTGCCCTGCCCGAGCACAGGCACCGTTGCTCTGAGCAGGAGCCTCCACACACAGTCCTGGCTCCTCTAAAGTGAGAGGGGCACCTGACCCAGGGGGATGGAGGCAGGTGTTTGACTGAGAGTAGACATTTCTCTTTAGAGATGTCTGGTGCTCTCCCCCATAGCACTACTGTTTGGGTCAGGGGTGCCCAAGGCTCAGTATGAATGGGGCTCCATAAGCCTATCCAGCCTTTGCAGGTGTGCTGTCCCCATCACTGGATAGCTGGGCTGCAAGTGATCTGATGGCAGGTGGTGACAAGACGGCCTCCCATCACAGGTGAGACATCTCCCAGTGACGGCACCACCTGTGTGCTGGCCAAGTGGGCCCCAGTTGTTCTGATGGGAAGTGGGAGTAAGAGGCCCTCCCATCAGGGGAGGGAGGTTGGGCCCTCCCATGGCATCACCTGCATCCTGCACAGGTGGTTCCCGGGGCTTGGATGGAAATGCAACTACAAGGGGGACTTGCATGGATAATGGAGGCCATGCGGACAGGAAAGGCCCGGGTGGCCTGAGGAAAGGTGGACACAGACCTGCTCAGACGTACCTTCATTCTCCATGGTGGTGGCTGTTGCGAGTACAGGAGGTTCCATGTCCAGGCGGCCGCAGTGCACTGATGGCAAGTGAACACTAGCGCCTCTGTCAGGGGACTGGTGCCCTCCCCATCACCACACCGCCTGTATCATGACAGGTGGGCTCCAGGGGGTGGGATTTCAGTTGGAACCAGCATGGTATCCACGCACTGGGGTGATGCCTGCTCCTCCTCCTCAGCAGCCAGGCTGCGGCCAGGTGGTCCCTGGTCTTATGGCCAAAGGGGGACGCAGAAGCAGGGCTGTGTGCCTCCCTCAGTCCATCTCTAACGTGGATGCTCCGGCTGCTGTGGATGAGTGGGGCCTGGGGTGGACATACTGACCCCAGAGCTGGCACCATCCATGGAGCCACAGGACCCATAACCGCAGGTGGGCCTGCAGATGAACCAGCAAACTGAGCTGCTGCTCCCGGTGTCTAGCATCTCAGTGGCAACGCCAACGCCATAGTGTGTAGTTCGGCGCTAACAGGAGCACTGGGAGGAGAGGGTCCCTTCTGGGACCTGGAGGAATCCCTGGGCAGATGGGCTGAGGGATGGGTGGGGCCTATGGGATGGTCTGAGGAGGGCAGGGGTCCTTCAGTGCTGGTCAGATAGTGGGGGGACTGCAGGGTCCCTGTGCCTCACACTGTATTGGATTTGGTAAACTGGCATGAACCTCACACTGAACTCAGGGTAAGTGACGATCGTGCAAGCATAGCAAGGGGGAGTGGTGTCCATGTCACTGTCCTCATCATCCAAGGGCGGCTGAGAGGTGAGACCTTCAGGTGCCCCGGCTGTGATGGGAGCAGCGACCTGGCCAGGCTGAGTGGCCAGGGGCAGGGGGTCTGCCATCGCTGAGCCAGGAGGGGAGGGAGAAGGGGCAGACTGAGTGGCACTGCAGCCAGCCCTGGCCTCTGGGTCAGCGCCCAGGATGCAGTCACCTGCAAGGCAGGGCAGCTTCGGAGGCGGGGGCAGCTCCCCTCGATCCCACAGCAGTGGCGGCAGCGGGAGCTGGAGGGGCAGGGACATGGTTCTCTTGCAGGACTTCCTGGGGGCAGAGGCGGGTGGAGGATGGCTGCTGGATGGCTTTGGAGCCTCCACCTCCTCACACAAAGGTGGTGACACCGGGACACTGGGCTGGGGGTCTCCCCGCAGCACTTCCTCTGCAGGGCTCTGTGGCTGCAGGAAGCCACTGGGGCTTGGGTTTGGCTGCAGAGCAGGTGGGGCACCTCCCGCAGGGCTGCCTGAGCCTGAGACAACCCCGCCTTCGGAGGAGCAGCTCCTGGGAGACAGCGGGGCGCTCCCACTGACGTTGCCCTGTGGGTGCTGGGCACGGAGACCCAGAGGCCCAGGACCGCTCTTGCCGGCAGGGAGGATGCCCGTGGGCTCTGGGGCCCTAGATGTCAGTGGGGGGTCCCCAGGGCGGTGGGGGCTGTCCTGGTCACGCAGTCCCTTGTTCTGTACCTGATGGTCTTGGTTCTCTGCCCTCCCTTTTGGGGACTCTTCTTGGACCTTCACCTCCATGTCCTTCGGAGGAGGAAGTGGGATGGTACTCACTGGTTTTGGCTTCACAGCCTGGCCTTCCTGCCCGGGGAGAGCAAGTCTGCCCCTGGGAGGAGGGATGTAGACCATCCTGGGATTACGGAAACACAGCCGGGGCTTCTCTCGCTGGTCCTTCCACCCCACCAAGGGGAGGACCCTCAGAGGGAAGCGCCTAGTCTGGGGGAGGGGACACGGCCTTCCCCCGGCTGTGTGACAACCAGATGTTGCTGGTGCAGGACTCCAGGGAAGGAGCCTGAGCCCAGGAACCAGGGCAGGTTCAGGACCCCGGGGGCAGAGCCTGTGCCCATGGCCCAGGGCAGGTGTAGGGCCCCAGGGAAGGAGCCTGTGCCCAGGGCCCAGGGCAGGGGCAGGACCCCGGGGGCGGAGCCTGTGCCCAGGGCCCAGAGCAGGTGCAGGAGCCGCCGGGTGGGCGCGGCCAGGCGGGGCATCCCCCCTGCGCACCGCAAAAGCCACCGGGCAGCGGGCACCAGGCAAGGCCTGGAGGCGGTGGCGGCGGCAGCGAATTAAAGGAAGAAACCTGGAAAGCAAATTGCCCATCGAGAGCAAGTTGTGCGCCAAGCGAGCCGAGGTCAGAGTGGAGACCGGGAGCGCTGCTCCTTCGCTTCCTCCTCTGCTGGGGCTCTCGCACGCACTGAGCCAATGTGGTCCAGGAGCTCTGATATCTCCATGGAAACGTCAACGGAGACTGTGCACGTGCCAGTCCAGCGCGGGGAGGAGAGGTCAAAGGGCAGGGGGCGGGGCCTCCTCACTGTCCACGCCCTTCCTGACTCTCCAGCACCTGGGCCTCCAGCTGTGGGGTAGGGGCTGGGCACCGCTGGCCATGCACGAGGAGCCTGTTCCAGACCCGGTCTCCGCACCAGACCTGCCCTGCCTGCCTCGGGCTCTGCGGGCGCTTAGGCCCCTTCCCCAGGGTCCAGGAGGCCCGAGCCTGTCACAGCCAGTGCGGGAGCCCCCAGATCCTGCGGGCATGTGGCCCCTTCTCCGGCCTCCCCAGCTTCTCCTTGCGGCCCGGACTCAGGGCCTCCCTCCATGGCTGCCCTGGCGGCCCGCCTCCCCGGCCAGGGGACAAGGTTGCTGAGGAGTGGACCCGAGCCCTGACCTGACTGGGGCCGCACCCCCACATCCAGAGCAGAGCCCGCAGCTAGCAGGGATTGCACCCCAATACGCTGCCTTGTGAGTGAGCAAACAGTGAGTCTTTCCCCAGGAGCCTTCTTGGGAGGGAGTCCCTGTCCTTGTGGGGCAACGGAGGGGACACAGGGAAGCATTTCCCAGGCCTTCCCTGTCCTTTGAAGCCAACACAGCGGTCAGAGCCTTTGAAGTGTCCGGCGGACACCATCACATGCATCTCCCGACTTGTCCTTGCATTTCACCCTTTGCATGGACTGGCTCATGAAAGAAACAGCTGACCCCAGAGGTGTGGCTCCATGGGTTAGAGTGTTGTCCCATGCAGGGGAAGGTCACGGATTCAACAGCCAGTCAGGGCATGCTCTTGGGTTGTGGGTTGGACCTTAGATTCTAGGCCCGGGTCAGACTCGGGGGTGAGGAGGTGGGGCAGGTTGCAAACAATGGATGTGTCTCTCTCACTTTGGTGTTTCTCTCTCTCTCTCTCTGCCCCTCCCTCCCTCCCTTCTTCCCTTCGACTCTCTCTTTTTTAAAAATATATTTTATTGATTTTTTACAGAGAGGAAGGGAGAGGGATAGAGAGTTAGAAAACATCAATCAGCTGCCTCCTGCACACCCCCTACTGGGGATGTGCCCGCAACCAAGGTACATGCCCTTGACCAGAATGGAACCTGGGACTCTTGAGTCCCCAGGCCGACGCTCTATCCACTGAGCCGAACCAGTTAGGGCCCCTCCCACTCTCTTGAAAATCAATGGAACAAAATATCCTCAGGTGAGGGTAAAAAAAATAGTTGAAGTGGCCTTTGCTTTAGGACTTAACATCTTTGCAAGTACATGGATTTCTTTGCTCTCAGCCCTGAAATGAATTTTGGGGCATGTATAATGTAAATTACTAATCATCTTCTTTTGAACATTAGGAATTAAAACGGCATGTTTTAATCTGATATTTGTGAGCACATATTTCTTGAAGGGACCCTAATAGGTATCCACAACAAGTAATCAAAAACTCCATGGGGGTTTAGGGAATTTAATCTTTTTAAGAAATATATTTTTACTGGTTTTCAAGAGAAGAAGGGAGAGGAACAGAAGATAGAAACATCAATGATGAGTGAGGATCATTGATCGGCTGCCTCCTGCACACTCCACACTGGGGATCCAGCCGCAACCCTGGCATGCGCCCCCACCAGGAATCCAACACTGACCTCCTGGTTCCTAGGTCGATGCTCAACCACTGAGCCACGCCTGCTGGGAGGGAATTTAGTTTGACATTGCTATCCAGGTATCTAGAATGGTGTCTATTACACAGCAGCAAGTTTTCAATAAATGTTTGTTGAATAAACATATGTAGTGACTACTTTTCCTCCATCTGTGACCTTTTATGTTAAAATGTATTATGATTTTTACCGAAATCAAGACGTTCACCTCTTGGGGTGCTCTATTCAAGAACTACACGTGGTTGTTGTCAGGTAGTTTTTATTTACTTGCACCCAATAAAGGAGACACACATCTCCAAAACTCTATCTTGGAGAGACTTAGTTACTTCTTATGTATACTATTTGGTTAACTACAGGTTGATTTCTTCTTTTTTTTTTTTTAATATATTTTATTGATTTTTTTACAGAGAGGAAGGGAGAGAGACAGAGAGTTAGAAACATCGACGAGAGAGAGAAACATCCATCAGCTGCCTCCTGCACATCTCTTACTGGGGATGTTCCCGCAACCCAGGTACATGCCCCCGACCAGAATCGAACCCAGGACCCTTCAGTCCGTAGGCCGATGCTCTATCCACTGAGCCAAACCGGTTTCGGCTGATTTCTTCTTTACAGGTTGAGTTCCTGTCAAGCTCATCCTGTTTACAGCGGCACCTGCAAAAACTGCTATGTTTTAACATTTAGCGGGAATAGTGAGAAGGTCCCAGAGCTTGAGACATGATCTGTTTAATATAGTTTGACCAGCCATACAATTTAAATCCTAAATACTTCAGTCGTTATGTCTTTTTAAACAGTCAATTATTTCTAAATAACTTCAGAATTTTTCATACTTAAGTAACGGTAATTTTCCCTAATATTTTCAATAACCAATCCAAATTAAAATTTCCCCAATTTTCTCCAAATGACTTATGGAAAAATGCTATTATTTCCCTCAGGAGCCAATAAAGGACCACCCCTTGCATTTGCCAGAAGATTCCAAATTCACACCTTAACCTCTTCCTGTTTCCTGGCTACTTGAAGGAAGTGGCTGCTTCAGGATGGAGCTGATCACCCCCTGCCCAGCCAGTAGCGTCAGAAACTCACTGAGCGGATGATGGGTGCAAACCTGTCCCTTTTCTGAGAAGCATGTGTAGGCCGTCCTCTCTCAGAACTTCTACCCATAGGTCTAGTCAAAAAGGAGGTTTATCTGAGTAACAAATAAGACCAAACATTAAAAAAAAAAAACAAAAACCCTTAACCTCCTTGGGCTCTGAAAGAACCTGGGTGGGACACTTAAGAAATTGGTTCTCCAGCTTTCCACTTGCCTAAAGGCGGAGCAGGAGTGACGTCAGAGGGGCTGTGGAGGCCTGTGGGAAGTGTAGTCCTAAAGCTCCTGGCTCCTGCCAGCACTCTGGGAAGGGACCTCCAGTCCATGCAGCAAGTGGGATCCCCGGTACTTACCCCAGAAGACTCCCCAACTTGTGTCCCACCAGAGTCACCAGAATATGTAGCAGCACAACCAAGGGGTCCGGGCTGCCTGTCACTACTTGAGCCAATGAAGCAGAGACAGGGTTGAGTCATATATGAGCGTTTATTCCAATATTGCCGGCAGCATGGGAAGAGCAACAGGTCAGCCACAAAAATCTGCTCTGCACCCCCATAAGCCAGCTGCTTACAGAGGGTAGGAGGCAAAGATTACTTGTGAGTCTAAGAATTCCAGGCAGGGGAAAGCAGGCAAGGCATGGCGGTTACAGGCAATAGGGCTGGGGGTGCAAAGGGCGGGCATCTCCAAGACTAGATTGTAAATCTCTCCAGGACTGTGGGCAGTTCTCTGGAAAGGAGGGTGGACTGCATCCCAATGTGAGCTCCCAGGTCCCAGGGCGTAAAACTCTGCTCATCCAGGTTGGAATGTGCTTTCTCTAATCGGAACAGAGCAATCACAGTTAACAGAGCATGACTGATATTTCTTATCATTGTAGCTAGTCCCCCATATTCTGTTTCTGTCTCTCACTAAAGTTGAAGTTTTCTAATTTTATTCTTAAAAAGAATCTAACTACATCATGCAATTAAAACAAATTTATCTATTCTGTCTTTACTCTTAATTCATAATTTGAAACCAATTAATTTTATAAAAATCATGCTTTAAGGTGGAAAAGGGAGTTTCACTCAAGTTACAATTGACTCACTGGTGGTTTCCCTGATAAGTCCTTTGCTTTACCAATATGACAAGGTAAGATTTTTGGAAGAAGGTAATTGCTGAGGCACAAGAGGATGCCATATGCTTTGTTAGTGTTCTCCCTGCTACCCCATGGCTCTTGTAATTTGTCACAACAAATGCTTTTGACAACATTGGCAAGAGACAGCAAACCTGTTATTATTATTTTATTTTTGTTAAGCACCGGCACACAGAGTATTAACGCTGTCCTGAATTATCCATAAAATGATTATTATTATTGTTTGCGAACCCACAAAATTTGAAATCTGAAAAAAAAATCAATGGAGGTCCTTTTCTTGAGAGCAGAAGCCTGGCTTAGGATTGATTCATCTTTGTCAGTGACATGTGAGGACTGGAGCCGACTGAACTTTGGAGAAGGCAGGAATATATGAACTCCTCCCTCCTCCAGTGTGGCTCTCTCTCTCTCTCTCTCTCTCTCTCTCTCTCTCTCTCTCTTTCTTTCTTTTTTTAAAGGTTTAAACAACCCCAGGATGAAGCTGTTCTCTCCTTCCATCCAGATCAGATTGGGAAATACAGCATTGAATGCCATAACCCACACTTAATTTCTTTCTCATTTAGTAAGAAAGTGGATTGTGTCAAGCCTGAAGGAAGGCAGCTGGTATGAATCCCTACACTCCCTATTGTATGAAAAATGAGCTCTGCATGTCCGGGCCTTGCACCGGCCTGTGCCCGGGAGCGATGCTGACACTGGGTTGTTAGTGCTGACTGTGACTGGGGCACTTTGGCGCTTGGTTGCCAGGCCTCTCCAGGCATTCCTGAGGGTCTCTAGGAAGGTGCTCCTATGAGCTGAGCAACCCATTTGCTCATGTTCTTTGACTAAAGCGTCCTTGTTAATATCCACTCTTTGCAAACTACGGAAGGCGGAGGAAGGCGCTGCTTCATCAGAGCCCCTAGTGCCAGGTAATGCCCTCCCCCAGGACATGGATTCCCTGAGCCTTGTTCTGTCTGGATCCTGCCTCCTCCCTGGGAAGCAGCGCTAACAATCTCTTTCACTGGCTGGGGACACATCCTGGTCTGCCCTCCATTCCCCACCTGTCTTCTGCCTCTCTGCCCTGCTTCTTGTGCACCAACTTCCTCCCTCCTCCTTTTCACAAAAAAATAGTCCTCCATGCCCAGCAACTCACCCACTAGACACCTAATGGTTCAATGTGCTCAGCAAGGGCACCTAAGGCTGCACAGGTGGCAGCGGTAGGACCAGAATGTAGATCCTAGTCCAGGGGTGGGCAACCTTGGCACGCATGCCAAACATGGCACGCCAGTAACTTTTGCTGGCACTCGAAACCCTCTCTTATAATCTTCCATTGACAATTTTTTTCTTAATATCGACTTTTTTATTTATCAGGTAAATTCAGTGTAGTTGCATCTTAGATAAATAAATAATTTTACATAACAAGTTATCTTAAAGACCATAGACATGGATTGATAAGAGAGGGGAAGAGCAATTTCTATGCCTCTGCCTTAACTCTCCCTGCCTTCCTAGATCCAACCAGTGTTTTGGTTTTATCCACATACGCTTGTGAATCTTTGTTCTCAGTGATGAATTTTGTTAAGTCTCATAATAGGAGTAGCCTGACGGATGAAAGTAATAGCTCGTGCATATCTCTGAAGGTCACGAAATATAAATCTGATGTAAAATCTCTGTCATCAGTGATACAGCAGCAAAAGTCCCACTGATAATATCAAACGGAGTCATAAAGTTTTCTGTCCGACTATCAGTGTACATGTACACATTAAAAAATAGCCCTAGCCCTAACCGGTTTGGCTCAGTGGATAGAACGTTAGCCTGCGGACTGAAGGGTCCCAGATTTGATTCAGGTCAAGGGCATGTACCTTGGTTGGGGGAACATCCCTAGTAGGAGGTGTGCAGGAGGCAGCTGATCAATGTTTCTCTCTCATCGATGTTTCTAACTCTCTATCCCTCTCCCTTCCTCTCTGTATAAAATCAATAAAATATATTTAAAAAAAGAATCATTTAAATAAAAAATAAAAATAAATAAATAAATAAATAAATGTATTTTTCATAATCATATACTGTGTTTTTCTCGCTCGAATGAATTTTATTATTTCTTCAAGGTTCTTCACATACGTTCACCTTAAGAGATATCAAGTAGGCATAACATGTTCTCAAAAAATTAGGGTTGGCACGCAGAAGAATTTTGAGTCAGAGATTTTGCTGGTTTTGGCACGCACTCACAAAAAGGTTGCCCACCCCTGTCCTAGTCTGTCCACAAAGATTCTTCCATTATATTGTGGAGTATTCCTATTAGTTATATGTTTCAGAAAACACTTGTAACGTGTCTTAAGTTTATTTGAAAGGTTGTTAAATATGATATGTTTGAACTAAATAAGTTAAGTTCTCTTAAAGTTAAGCATTTTCCCATTTTGGATTCCATGTATTTTAGAGTCTAGCAAAAAAAAAAAAAAAAAAAAAAAAAAAAAATCCCAATAGACTGAAGGCTTCCCCATGTGGGCCCCAGACAGTGCTGCTGGGAACCCGAAGGTTGAAGACATGGTTGTCCTTTGACAGTGACTCCGGAACTGCAGCCCAACTGCCAAATCCTGCCGCTCCATAGAATGTGAGTTACCCAAAACAGCACTTCTCAACCCTCAGCCAGATTATAAATCTGTCTCATGATCATGTGGGCTGGTTGCTCATTTTTTGTATTTCTCTCCAAGAGACAAACCCTTTTCTCTTTACTTCCCTCACCCCTAATTTCCTTCTTTTCCTTCTTCCATCCCTACTCTGTGTGAGCATTGTTCTGTCCGTGGTGTAGTGAGAGATAGGGCATGTGGCAGCCCTGCAAAGATGGTGCATTAATATTCCTCAAGCAGAGCCCGTAAAATAGAAAATTATAGTTGAAGTTTCTCAAATTGGGAGGAGGAGCCACACCTCAGATAACATCATCGGTGACTCTGAAATGGGAATTCTCATTGGCATGACTTGTGGTGCTTTCTTAATCACAAATGCAGCCAGGAATGTCTATACTGAAAAGTCCTCACAGGCGGTGTGAATGTAGCTCCATCTCAAGTCTCCTTGTCCTGTGTAATAAGAGTTGGCTTTAAGTATTGAGTTTCAAGTATTCTTCACTAGTGGTTGGCCCTGGTGTGGCCTTTGTCTCTCTACCTCTCAACCTCCTGGTCTTTCCCCCACTACTACCGAGCACCTATGGAAGAGGGATCTGATTGATTGGTTAACCACCAACATACATGGTCAAACAAATAGCGATTGAATGAATGAATGAATGAATGATTGTTCACAAATAGAGCAACTTTGGCTCAGGTGTGATTCCCTCTTGTGTTAACAATAGTGACCTGATTCAGATGAAACACATATTTTTGCAAACCCAAAAGAACTCACCTGGATCCAGTTTTCTCTTGTGACAGTGGTGTAATTGAGAAGCATTATTGCAATTGAAAAGTCTTGTGATATGCAAGACAGGAACTTTGGACATGCATGTCAATAAAAAGCAAGACCAGCTGCAAAAGAGTTAACACCTTCCTAAGAGAGACTAGATGAGTGCTACTGAGGCTCAGGGACAGGAGGAATAGATTCCATATTGGGGTGAGGGAAGGAGAAATAAAAAACTACCTTCTCATTCTTTCTCTTTTTATTTCCCCTTTAATTTTTCCCAATTTCAAGGAAATTCATCCTTGTTCAGACCTCTCTTCTGTTTCTTTCTCCCCCCCCCCCACTCCCCCGTCTCTCCCCCCCCCCCCCCCCCCCCCCCCCCCCCCCAGCCTCTAGCTCCTCTGGTGCCTCTTCCTTTCCTCCTCACTTAGCATCGAGTCTGTTCTGGTCTCTTCCTCAGTTAGCAACCTCCACACCCACATTTCCACAGAACAGTTGTAGATACAATTTGTTTTCAAAGAAAAATTAAAACAATTGGTTATTATGAAGGAGATTATTTCATCACACATTTTTTCAGATATGGAAAACATAAATCTGAAAATAGAAAATACTTGCATATTAAAATAAATATTTTCCTCAGTTTCAGAGAATGGAATCTGTGTCTGAATTTAGATATGCTCATCTTGACATTGGAGGAAAGAAAGACATACTTGTGGAAGTTACTAATTAATCCATGAAACCAAATAGAAGTAGAATTTTTTTAATGGATTAAAACTAGATTTAGGTTGTATATACACAACACTATCAATTTCACCACATAGATTTTTATTTCTA
Source organism: Myotis yumanensis (assembly GCF_028538775.1). Lineage (NCBI taxonomy): Eukaryota > Metazoa > Chordata > Mammalia > Chiroptera > Vespertilionidae > Myotis > Myotis yumanensis. The sequence goes on from NW_027223772.1 coordinate 8,630,439, forward strand.
ACATTCAGTGTTAAATTCAGACTGGAAGCAGTTATAAATAAATTTATTAACAACATCTTTCCTTCCTTCAAAATTTTCTGTATTGCAGAATAATTAACATTCAATAATTTAACTCTGAAATGGAAATTTTTTTTTAATCTTTCTTGATATGTTCACTCTTCAGAGAGTTTAGAGCTGGGGTAGACTATTAAGATAAGCTATGTTAGGGTTTTTGGCTTGTGACATGGGCTGTGAAAGTCACAACTGAGAGAAGAGAGAGATGCAGAGAGAGGGAGTTCATTTTTACTTTCCCCAAGGGAAAGGGCTGGTGCATTGCTAACCAATACAAGGGCAAGCAATAAACAGCTGCTCCCCCTTTTAAAGCCCTGGCTGCTGTTGTAGGTGACATGGAAGGGAGGGGAATTTCAGTGCTGAAATTGAGCAAAGATCAGGGGGTTGTCTTTGAAAACATTGTTAGCTTTTTTTGGGAGACAGTTCAGGCAGATGTCCTAGGGAGGTGTCTTCCTCAGTTAGCATCCTCCATAGAGTAACAGTTATGAAGAGTTCAATAGAGTCTTGTTTGAAGAGGAGGAGTGAAGGGGACTTATTAACTGTCCCTGAGTTGTAAAAATACCAGGAAGGAGAGGTATGCGAAAATGTAGCTTTGAGAGTAACTTATCTTGTCTTGTGGTTTGAATCAGAGGTGCTAACAATCTTGGGGTTTAATTACAGGTGCTTCTCATAATTGTGGAAGGCCATACCAAAGAAAAAGAAAGGCCTTTCTATCCTAATAATCTATTTCCATCATTTCATTTCATAATGAGTAAAGTGGGGTTCAAAAGGACTGAAATCTTGCAAAGGCTTCAACCAACTTGGGGCTTTCAACCCTGGCTGCATGTTGGAATCATCTGGGGCACTTTTTTAAAAAAACACAGATGCTCAGGCCCCACCACTAGAGATTTGAATTTTAATGGTGAGTGTGGGGTATATATTTCAAAGCTCCCCAGATGATGCAAATAAGGGGTGAATTAGATGCTCTGCATTGTGCCACCTCATTTACACTGGATTGAATAGGCTCCGGGGACTATTTCTTAATGACCTAAGTCACTCATGGAGCAGAGGACATGAATAGGGCTGGGTAGTTAGGAGGCCGGGAGACCAAGTTATACACAGACCTCGCTGGAAAGCAGAATCCTGCCTGCAGGAGTGAGGGCTGGCACACAAACTGTTAAATTACCAAGACAGTGCTACTAGGAAGATGCAAAAACAAAAATGGGACTATTCAAGGAGACAGGGAAGTCAGATTGTTTCATCATCCTAAGGTCAGATGAAGCACTTAGAAAACCTCCAACAGTGTGACTGATATATATATATATATATATATATATATATATATATATATATATATATATACTAGAGGCCCGGTGCACAAAAATTTGTGCAATCGGGGGGGAGGGGGCTCCCTCAGCCCAGCCTGTGCCCTCTCTCAGTCTGGGACCCCTCAGGGGATGTCCACCTGCTGGCTTAGGTGCACTCCCCAGGGGATTGGGCCTAAGCTGGCAATCAGACATCCCTCTGGAAGCCCAGGAGCCCTCGGGGGATGTCCACTTGCCAGCAGGGACCAGGCCTAAGCTGCAGTTGGGCATCCTTAGCGCTGCTGAGGAGGCGGGAGAGGCTCCCACCACCACCACTGTGCTGGCAGCCATCAGCCTGGCTTGTGGATGAGCAGAGCTCCCCCAGTGGGAGTGCACGGACCACCATGGGGCAGCTCCTGCATTGAGCATCTGCCCCCTAGTGGTCGGTGTGTGTCATAGTGACCAGTCATTCCCAGTCGTTCTGCTGTTAGGATCAACTTGCATATTACCCTTTTATTATATGCCTGGTGCATGGGTGAGGGCTGACTGGTTTGCCCTGAAGGGTGTCCCAGATCAGGGTGGGGGTCCCGCTGGGGTGCCTGGCCAGACTGTGTGAGTGGCTGATGGCTGTTTGTGGGATGGCCACAGCCCATTCAGGGTGGGGGTCCCTGGGGGGTGCCTGGCCAGCCTGAGTGAAGGGCTGATGGCTGTTTGCAGGCTGGTCAAGCCCCCCAGCAGGGACCCTAACCCCTTGAGGGTGTGGCCAGCCTGGGTGAGGGGCTGATGGCTGTTTGCAGGCTGGCCACAGGTCCTTCAGGGTGGGGGTCCCCACTGGGGTTCCTGGCCAGCCTAGGTGAGAGGCTGATGACTATTTGCAGGCTGGCCACAGCCCCTTCAGGGTGGGGGTCCGCTGGGGTGCTTGGCCAGCCTGGGTGAGGGGCTGATGGCTGTTTGCAGGCTGGCCACAACCCCCAGCCACCCAAGCTCCCAGTGGAGGCTGGCTGGAAGCAGGTATCTGGGATTTATTTATCTTCTATAATCGAAACTTTGTTGTCTTTAACGGAGGCCACAGCCAGCCAGGGCTGGTTGGAAGCCTGGCTTCCTCCATCACCTGGGCAACCAAGCCTCATTTTTGCTCCAGCTCTGTGGCTACCAGCCACCATCTTGGTTGGGTTAATTTGCATATAGTCACTCTGACTGGCTGGTGCGCGTGGCTTGGGGCACAGTGAAGGTATGGTCAATTTTCATATTTCTCTTTTATTAGATTAGATAATCCAAAATATATTTTTCACCTCTTGTCTTGCCTTTTTATTCTCTTAACTAGAAGCCTGTTGCACGAAGATTCACGCACTAGGCCTTCCTTCCTCTGATTGCTGGCACCGGTTTTCCTCCAGCACCCGGGACCTAGGCCTTTGGTCCGGCCGCAAAAGAGAAGTCAAGCATCTTCAATCTTCAGTCTTCACTCCAGCTGGAGCCTTTGGTCTTCGCTCTGCACCTGCGTATGCAAATTAACTGCCATCTTTGCTGTGTTAATTTGCATAGTTGCTCTGATTGGCTGGTGGGCATAGCGGAGTGAAACCAATTTGCATGTTTCTCCTTTATTAGTGTAGATAGTGACTATTGATGAATATATTTTGATTGTCACATATTAAAATTTATCATATATCCTTTATGAACAATACTATTTGTGTGCCATGTTAGAAATCTTAACCTACCATAATGTTATAACAATAATTTTCTGTTTTCCTCTAAAAGTGTTTTAAATTCTGTTCACACTCAGACCTATAATGTATTGAGAAATAGTCCGTGCAATGTGTTTTGAGTTGATTTGTTGTGAAGAAGGGAATCAAGATGCACTTTTTTCCCAAAAAGACACTCAATCAAGGCACCACTTTTTATTGAAAATGTTGTCCATTCAATCCACAGAGTAATTTTATGGCATAAATCAAGTGACTGTGTATGTGGGTCTGGACTCTCTGTTCTCTTCAATGTTCCATCTGTTTGCTTTTCCATTAAGACCTCACGACTATGCCCTGGCCAGTGCTGATCAGTGTTTGAGCATCATCCCAGGCACTGAGCATCTCCAGCTCGATTCCAGGTTGCCTGGGCGTGACCTTGATCCCCAGTAGGGTGCGTGCAGGAGGCAGCCAGCAGATGTTTCTCTCTCTCCTTCTCTTTCTAAAAATCAATAAAAGCATATAAAAATGTCTCACTATTATGATTTCTATAGCTTTATATAATAGGTCTTCCTATCTAGTACTGAAAGTTTACCAGCTTTGTTATTGTTTAAGAGGATCTTTTCTCTGTGGAGTTTTTTCAGTTGCAGTTGACATTAAATATTATATTAGTTTCGGCTGTATACCATGGTGGTTACACATTAATTGAACTTAGGAAGTGATCCCCTGATAAGACTAGTTCATATCCAACTGGCATCATACATATTACTGACTATATTCACTATTCTGTACTTTATATCCCCATGACTGTCCTGCAATTGCCAATGTATACTTCTTAATCCCTTCACCTAAATTGTTTTGTGTTTCCTATTAAATTTTAAAATTAGCATGTCAGTTCACACACACGTATATATACATAGACACACACACACACACACACACACACACACACACTCCTGGGACATCAATTAAGATTTATTGACTCCATAAATTAACTTGGATAAAATCAACACCTTCCTAATACTAAACCTTCCTACTCATGAACATGGCATTCCTCATTATTTGAAAGTTTTACCTAATTCTCTCAAGAAAGTTTTGTAATTTTAAGTACAGATGTTTTACACAATGTTAGATTTACTTGTTCGATTTTTTGTTGCAATTATAAGTTATATTGCTTTAAAATTACTTTCTATTGTGTAATACTGTTATATGAAAGAAGAATAAATTTTTGTATGTAGGTCATGTGTGCAGTGACTTTACTGAATACACTTATTAATTCTAATAATCTGTAATTTTATTCTTTTTTAAAACAGAACATGATTATATTTAATACACGACTTTGGTATACAATAAAGTATAACACCACTGTAAAATAATAATAATAAACATGGTATTTAATTTGCAATGCAAGAGAAATGATTAACATCTTTAGTCATAAACAAGATCTTAGAAACCAATAACAAAGACACTATAATGCAAGGAAACTGGAAACTATAAAATGAAAAAATACAAATGATGACTAAGCATTAAGCATATATGATGATTGTGCTGAGCAGTGATGAAGAATAATTTCTCTGCAATATCACACTGAACGGAATAAAGACACTGACCCCTAATGTTCTTCACTTGTTGTGTATTTGAAGTCTCATGAAACATTGATGAGTATCAACAATTAGGGGGGAAATTGAATCAAAATATAAATTTGGAATATCCTTAGCCCAAGCAATTCCAATTCATTGGAATTTTTTCAACATATTAGTTGAACCAATTCAAAAGGAGTGATATAAAAACATGTCTAATGCAGACAAAATATGTAGCCAGTATAAGCACCCTAAAACACCACTGGCCTTTTATTTTATCAGCACAACCCCAAAGGGTGTGCACAAAATCTACTGGTAGTAGATGATAGCATGGGGAGCACAGTCAATAAGACTGTGATAAGTATATATGCAGCCTGGTGTGCACCTGAAATTGAGGGAACACTTAGTTTTGTGAAACTAACACAAAATAATATTGAATGTAAACCAGTAGTAATTGTAAAGTAAAAAGAGACATAACACTGGGAGATGGGCATTAAAATTAAAAGGAAAGCAAACGTATATAAAGTAACAACTATATAATTAACAGATGTCTATGTTGTCTAAAATCTAAGAAATATTATTTTTAATGAGTACATTTTAAATCTGCCCCACGGTAAGTAAAACAGAAATGTATGGGAGCCCTGCAGGAAGGCCTGGCAATGGCATGTTCGTCCTAGACTACTCGGTGTTAACCTCTCCAGCACCCCGTCTCCTGGGACTCAGTCCAGCAGCAGCAATGGAAACAGTCAGCATGCTGCTCACAGTCCTCTCCATTCCACCCTTTAGGTCACCTTGGAACATGAGCTTCCTCAGTCCTGTGTTCAAATCAGCAGGGAGCGTCCATTGCAACGCACAAAGGAGGCCTCTCCACACCTTCCTGAGGATGGTCCTTGGGTTTGTAAGATGGTGGCAGGAGCAGTGGCGTGTGTTCCTGTTCAGCCATCACAATCACACTGCCAAGAGGTGGTAATTTTTTTCAGTATTTTACATGCACAGTCACGTTATTTGAAAATTGTGATGTTTTCATTTATTCCTATCCAGTCTTTTCTCTTTGTCTGACTTTATTGCAATGGTATCGTCTTCCAAGACAATGTTAGGAGAGTGTGAGCAGACGTCCTTGTCTCCTTCTTGACACCAAGGGGAAAAGCTTTCAAGAATCATCCTTAAATGTGCTGTTTACTGTGGGCTTTTAAAGGTGATCATCAGAATACGATTTTGTTTCTGTTTTCCACTAACTGGTACTGACTGTTATCAAGTCAGGTTTTTGTATTTGGTCATGTGTTTGCTGAGTATTTTTCATATGCAAATAATCTCTTTAGCATCGTGCTATTGTAAAGGTGACGCATCTAACACTATGTAATGCTATCTGTAAAAAAATTAGGAGTATGCCAGTTTTATTGCCCTTTCTAAAATAGATCTAAAACATTCTTAACATGTCAATTCTGCTTACATACCTGACAAAGCATATATCTCTGCTCATGGAAGTTCTGAGCAGCTGAGTTCCAGAGCCGGGCTTCCAGCTGACATGCATGTCATTACCTTTAGGGAAACAGGCTGAACCTCCTGCCAAACCCCACTGACAAGTGTGACCCTTACGGTGGCTCAGTGACCTCTCCTCCCTGCACGGCCACGGCCGCCTGGATTGTCTTCTATCCTCTCCGACAGCCAGCTCATCTCGGAAATGCCTACACATGAGGTCATTGGAAGGAACCTAAAAAGAATGTTTTTCTAAGCTTTACCACAGAATATGTTCTAAAGCGTTTGATGCCCTTGAAGGAGGATTGTTAGATTATGTGTTAAATTGTCTTCCTTTCAGTCGGCTGTTTCTACGAAGTTCTTACAATGCTGCAGTCTGTTTACAGCATGCTGAAGGACTACTTACAAAACCATTTCCGAGGCCAACAGAACCAGTTTTCTAGGTGGGTGATTTCCTCTTATGCTGGAAAGGAAGAGACTCGTGAAGCAGGTATGTACTGAAATATCATTTTTCTACAACTCACAGATTCAATGCTGTGGGAGATAAGTATGATACAATGGAAAGCATAAAGACAAACATTTTTAGAAACACTTTGATTATTAGCTTTTTAGCTCTACACTAGCTATTTAACTTCTCTAAATCTTAGTTACCTACAGTCATAGAATAGCCCTTTAAAAAAATCTGTTCTCTCCCCACACAAATAACCCCTATTCTGTGGATGAGAAACACTGCGATTCAGTAAGAATGTACGTTTTCTAAGGACACAGTAATAGAAGGCAAATCCACGTTATGGAACTTGCCTGTGCTCAGAGCTCTAAAGAGAGAAATGAGTTAGGACCGAGGTGTACGGAGCTCGAGAGAGATCGTGTCTGGTTGGTGGGATCAGGGAGCCTCAATGAGAGAACCACATTGGAGCTGAGCCCTGACATGTGATTTTGGGTTGTAAATTATGTGTCTGTGTACACTGCAAACATAGATAATTTGTGAATTGAAGAAATTCTCAACGTCTTTCCCCCCATTGAGGGGTGGGAAACAGAGGTGGGTGGCATCATATCCTGGTCCTATAGCTGGAGCCCATCCCCTGAGTGTGATCCTGTCTGCGCATGTCTGTGCATTTAAGTCACCGCAGGATTCCCGTGAGGGTAGAGTCATTTCAAACTCCCGGTCAATCCTGGGTAAGCAAACTGTGCCTTAGTGCTCTTCTTGTTTCACAAAAACGGGGGGAAGAATCTTTTCAATCTGTGTTTGTAAGATCGGAAAACATTCCCCCTCCTGTGTGGGAGGGAAGACCTCAGCAGTTGTCGGGGAAGGGTCTCATTCCCCACCCCTGACTGGGTGACATTTCTCTTTCTCCCCTAGGCCTTCTCCTCCTCCTCCTCCTCCTCCTCCTCCTCCTCCTCCTCCCCCGCCTCTTCCCCCTCCTCTTCTCCCCCTCCTCATCCCCCCTCCTCTTCCTCCTCCTCCCCGTCCTCCTCCTCCTACCCCTCCTCCTCCTCCTCCCTCTCCTCTTCCCCTCTCCTCCTCCTCCTCCCCCGCCTCTTTCTCCTCCTCTTCCCCCTCCTCCTCCTCCTGCTTCTCTCCCTCCTCTTCCCCCTCCTCCTTCCTCCTCCTCCTCCTCCTCCTCCCCCTCCTCTGACCCTCCTCCTCCTCATCCCCCTCCTCCTCCTTCGTCCTCCTTCCTCCTCCTTTCCCCTCCTCCTTCCTCCTCCTCCTCTGCCCCCTCCTCCTCCTCATCTCCCTCCTCTGCCCCCCTCCTCCTCCTCATCTCCTCCTCCTCTGCCCCCCTCCTACCCCCTCCCCCCTCCTCCCCCTCCTCCTCCTCTCACCTCGCCCTCCTCCTCTCTTCCACCTCCCCCTCCTCCTCTCTCCTCCTCTTCCCCCCTCCTCCTCCTCCCCTCCTCCTCCTCCTTCCTCTGTAGACGGAGAAGCCATGAAAGGTTGTGGGTGTATAAGCATGAGTATTTATTGCAGAAGCCAGTGGCCACAGAGCCATCAGACAAGATAGTCCTTCACAGCAAAGTCCACACAGGCAGCAGCCCGGACAGGGGCTGGTGAACATATATCTTTCCCATAAAACAGCATCAGTCTCTGTACCCACAGCCATTATGTGAGCAGCCCGCACGCTGCCCCCCTAGACTCACCGCCTCACATCATAGCGGTACCTGAGCTCTCCGCTCAGCAGCTTCTCCTTCTCTCTCTCCTGCCCAGCTGCTCTCTCCAGCAGACTTCTTCACCCACTCCAGCCTCTCCAGCCAGCCAGCTGGTCAGTAAACCTACTTTTACACTATTTAGACAAAGAAGGGCTTCCTGCCAGTAGTTACATCAATCATATTGGCTACTGAAGGGCATAGTCTAACCGGGTGTCCTTGCACCCGCTCATGGTATCTTTGGCCCGGTTAGGATTCCCAGGATCGGAGTCCTTGGACATCCCATTTAGGCACATGCCCAGAGCGGCTTTTGGCCATTCTGGTGTTTTGATAACAAGGCCTTTGTGATTCCATTGGCCTTGACTATCCAGGTCCCACAAGTTGTTTCTTTGGCTTTGGAGAGAATAAATTCTATGGGCTTTGGCTTGGGTTTGGGGCTAATGTTGTCTCTTTTTAAACAAAAACGATGGAACTAACCAATAAGTAGAAAGAGCTCATGCACTCCTTCACTAAAATACTAATCATGCCGAAACCGGTTTGGCTCAGTGGATAGAGCGTTGGCCTGTGGACTGAAAGGTCCCAGGTTCGATTCCGGTCAAGGGGCATGTACCTGGGTTACAGGCACATCCCCAGTAGGAGATGTGCAGGAGGCAGCTGATCGATGTTTCTCTCTCATTGATGTTTCTAACTCTCTATCTTTCTCCCTTCCTCTCTGTAAAAAATCAATAAAATATATATTTTAAAAAAATAATAAAAAAATAAAATAAAAAATAAAATACTAATCATCAGCGTTGGCCCTGACCATCGGCACAGTCATTGCTGTGTGCAGCCCTTCTCTCCCTGCCCCTCTCCTCCCTAAAGCCTTCTTAGCTGCACTCCTTGCCCTTTGCTTTGTTCTTTTGGTCTGTGGTGTTGTGAGTTGTCCTATGAATTTCCATCTTGGGTAGCAAGTATCTGTGTGCCCACAGGTTTGGACAAACCTTCCCCTTCTCTATGGAAGGTCTGATTTAGAGGTTGCAGTCTGATAGAACCAAACGTATTCCAAACCAATTTGGCTAAAAGCTAGCAGTAGTTGGTAGAGCACTTCTGGAAGGTGTGACATCAATATTTGTTAATTCTCACTGGAGGATATTTTTCCATTGATTTTTTTTTAGAGAGACTGAGGGAGGGGGGCAGAGGAGGGGAAAGAGAGAGTGAGAAAGAGTGAGAGAGAGAGACCTTGATGTGAAAGAAACACATCCATTAGTTCCCCGCCACAGCCAGGTGTTGAACCTGCAACCCAGATACATGCCCTTGACCAGAAATCAACCCCAACACCGGGCTGAGCTCTAACCACAGAGCCACACCTGCCAGGGCAGTCCCTGTATTTTGATGCCAACCTTAAACATAAACAACTAGGATTAGCATCCAAATGATCCAGCAAATCATCATCTGAAATGACATTTGATTATCAAATGTTTGTAGCCATATGAAGAGGGATGGAGTACTGTATGATATTTATACTTTAAAAATCTATATATGTCCTAACCAGTTTGGCTCAGTGGATAGTGTCAGCCTGTGGACTGAAAGGTCCCAGGTTTGATTCCGGTCAAG